>NC_062220.1:25410615-28045508 GCF_902686445.1 Sciurus carolinensis
GAATTCCCCTTTGAGTCTTCAGAATATAGGCTATATATAACCTTATCTTAAATCTTTTGCACTTTGTCTAAATCATTAACAATTTCTCTTATTTTCCTTTTAAAAAATTATGTACTTTCCTGTTCAGGCAGCTGGGAAATATTGGACAGAGTGCTGTACTCAGTGGAATGGGAGGGGTGAGGTGTGGGGTTAGGTTTTCCCCAATAGTAGTGTCATGTCTCTTAGCTTCTTTAAGATGGGGTAGTTTCACAGGGTTCTTAGGAGGATTCTGAATGTATTTGAGAATGCTTTATGTAGACATAATTATTGGGCACTGAACTCCTTCACATTTGAACTGCTTTATTTTTGGTTGTATTTATTAAGAAGGGCCCTCATTTTTCTTGTTCTTGCTCTTTGAAAGGTGAGCAGGCAGGCTTTTATGTGAGGGATTTCTAAGAGAAAAGAAATTGATCTCCTTGTTGGGGTGTGCTTTCCTGTTGCCAAATGTCAACTTTAATTTCATCCTGTGTTACATTGCATGTACTCTGGAGGAAATTCGAGTGTAGTTGGAAGGGAAGCAGAAAACACAGTTCTGTTTCTTCTGCAGGTAGTGGGCAGACTTCTTGGTCTGTCTTACTCCTTTTTGACACACTAAATTACTTAAAATTTTACTATGCAAACTATGTTAAACCAAAATAAACATACCAAAAAAGGGGCAAGGTGGGTTACAGTATGTAATTTTCCACCTGCTTGGTCCTAATATTGTTCTCTCTGGAATCCTGTGGAAGAACATGGGGCTGGTAGGGAGGCATTAATTGAACTACTAATGTCCTGTGTGATATTTACTCACTTTCCTCTGTGTCAGATTATTCTTTGGGAAAAGGAACTTGCTTTACCTAACTTGCATTATAGCTGCCTTATAAAGGTTTTATTTGATATCAAATAGCTAAGGCATTGGTAATAATGGTAATAATATCTGCAGGCTCCCAAAGCAGTGTTTATTCTTTGAGGTTCTTTTGTCAGGGCCTTAGGCATTTGTTGCTGACCTATTCTGGGTAAACACTTTACCACTGAGCTACATCCCTGGCCTTGTTGCTGATCTATTCTAAAGAGGGACTGCAATATTACATTCTGATTTTCAAAGTTACTGCACTTACCTTTCCTGCTTTCCCTGATGATCTTGCCTCCTATTTGATGTAAGTTAGTTCTTCTTTGGGGGCGTAATACATATCATGGGTCCTCCATACCTTTTTTTTTTTTTTTTAAGTGATACTGGGGATTGAACCCAGGGGTCTTCTATACTAATTTACATCTCTAGCCCTTTTTATTTTTATTTTGAGACAAGGTCTTGAATTTGTAATCATCCTGCCTCAGCCTCCCAAGTAGCTGGGATTACAGGCATGTGCCACCATGCCCAGCAGATCCTTCATATTCTTAAGATTATCAGGAAAGGGGAAAAACAGAAACTAACAGCAAGACACCAAATTAGAAGAGAGGAAGAAGCCTAATAGTTTCTGAGCAAAGTGGAGGGGGCATAGATGCCAGCCTATATCTTTCCTTCCTGAGACATTTGGTAAACTGATCACAGGGTATCTGCTAGCTTAAGCCTTTGAGTATTTACCCATTAGTGTTCTTGGCTTATGATTCTCTGTCCTTTTCACCCCACTCACTTATTCTTTTGTTCTAGGGAGTAAAGTGTGTCGAGGCTTTGGCTATGTCACTTTCTCCATGCCAGAAGATGTTCAGAGGGCCCTTAAGGAGATTACTACCTTTGAAGGTTGCAAGATCAATGTGACTGTTGCCAAGAAAAAACTGAGGAATAAGTCCAAGGAAAAGAAGAAAAATGGTGAATTTCTAGTAATCAAAGGGAGTCTTCCCCCAGGATGGAGAGCAGCACTATGAAAATGAAAGAGGCTCAGCAGCCTTGGGTAGTCTCTAGAACTTAGAGCTCCCTGAATTTCTTTTTCATATCCAGAATCACCTGGTGTATTTTGATATTTATTTTAGTCCTTTGCTTCTCCCTCAATCTGGGAAATCTGGTGTTCCTGGATAATACCATGCTTAACACTGTGGTAAATACCATCTGTTACTAGCAGCTTTTTCCCTGTGATGTCTAGCCTAGAAGTGAGCAGTTTTGGAGCATGGACTTATTCCATGCCTCTTCTTTTTTTAGAAAATTCAGAGTCCCCAAAGAAGGAACTGAAGCCTAAGAAAGCCAAAGTGGCAGATAAGAAAGCCAGATTAATTATTCGGAACCTGAGCTTTAAGGTAAGTGAGGAAGAACTTACCTCAGTGCATACACCTTCTTAAAATATAGAAAGTGGATTGCTGCATGTGTTTGGAAGGCAGTTGGAGCCAAGGCATGCTCATTGGTGGAGTGCATTACAGTATGGTATAATTGGCCTTAATTCCTCCTGGGAATGAACATAGCCTGCTAACTTGAGAAAATGGGCCTGTATTAACAATAACTTTTAAGAACATTGAGTGGGAAGATGCCTTCCTTTTTGGGAAAACTGCTGTGAAGAAAGAGTGGAAAAGCTCTCTGATATCTGCCTTTTTGGCTTCTTGGATACAAAGTAGTTTATCATCAGTTCAGAATTGTTTGATATCCTAGTTTCAGAAGTAAAAAAGAAATGAAAATATTCAGATTATTCCTAACGAGTGAACTTTGTAGTTGATGTTTCATGTTTTTTTGATGAGATGATATTTCTTACTTTTCTTTCTTCACCTTTGGCTATAGTGTTCAGAAGATGACTTGAAAACAATATTTGCTCAATTTGGAGCTGTCCTGGAAGTAAATATCCCGAGGAAGCCAGGTACTAATATATCTTCATCTGGTGAAGGTTAGATTATTTAACATGTCTTTCCATATTGACCTTGAACCAGAAATACAAGCTCTGTGTCTTACTCTTTTTTTTTTTTTTTTAATATTTTTTAGTTGTAGATGGTCACAATATCTTTATTTATTTATTTTTTTATGTGGTGCTGAGGATCAAACCCAGTGCCTCATGCATATGAGGCAAGTTCTCTACCACTGAGCTATAACCCCAGCCCAAGTATGTGTGTCTTACTCTTTTTTTTTTTTTTTTTTTTAATATATATATTTTTTAGTTGTAGATGGAGAAAATACCTTTATGTTTATGTGGTAATGAGGATCATACCCAGGGCCTCACGCATGCTAGGTGAGGGCTCTACTACAACCCCAGCCCTGTCTTACTCTTCATCACCTCTAGATGATATGATATTTATGAAGTATCTGGCATAGGGCTTGATGAGTAATGAAAACCCAAGTAATAGTGCTAGTCCCTTGATAGTATTTTTAGTTAGATTAGGATTAATTTTAGAAGAGTAGTTGCCATTGCTTTTGACTTCTTGCTCTCCTGAAGCCGAATCAGGATTCACTTAACAAGAGAATATAAACTATTGCCTTTGGGAAAGGACTACCTGACTGGTTGATGGGATTTGGGCCAAGTTGCTCTAATTTCCTTCTTAGTGTTCTGTGGCTCCCCACTGCTGCCTCTAACTTTTTTTGTACATTTTACTTAGATGGAAAGATGCGTGGTTTTGCTTTTGTTCAGTTCAAAAATCTCCTGGAAGCAGGAAAAGCTCTCAAAGGAATGAACATGAAAGAGATAAAAGGTAAGTTTTCTAAAACCATACCATTGACCCAGATATTTTTGGTGTTTGGGCGAATTAGCATAGTAACCCACTTTCTGCATTTTCAAAAGGTATTTGCACTGTAGAGAGTCACTGCTAGCTGTTGTGGCAAAATACTTCTAGTACTTGATCTTGGTACTTGAAAGTGTCCATGCCAGAATTGTTGTCTTTATTTGGTGAGAGTGTCCTTTTAAATTTTTAATGAAGGGTGTCCTGGAAATAATCACTGATAGATGCAGGTTGGTATCTAGGTTCCTCCTTGTTGGTTGTGACCACTCTTCAGCATTCATGGGCTA
Organism: Sciurus carolinensis; assembly: GCF_902686445.1. Taxonomy (NCBI): domain Eukaryota; kingdom Metazoa; phylum Chordata; class Mammalia; order Rodentia; family Sciuridae; genus Sciurus; species Sciurus carolinensis. The sequence continues at coordinate 25,414,548 of NC_062220.1, forward strand.
TTAAACTCACTGAGGCTATTCTTGGTATTGATTATCAGGTACTGTGCCTAAGGGTTTTTCTAGCTTCTGAGTAGGATGCCCGTTGGCCCAGAATGCTTTTTTTGCTACTTGCTAGTTTAACTGGAAACTATTCTTCATTTTTTTTCCCTTCATCTTTACTAAGGTCGATGCCCCTGTAAGGCAAAATTTGTTATTGTTAAAATGTCTAAGGATTAAAAAGAGCAGCTAAAGTTCTATAATTTCTGAATTGGTGTTTCCACTGGTTCCATAACTAAGTTTCATGGTTTGAAAGTCACATACAGGAAGTAGGGATATTAAAAAGGAGGAAAGCCTTTCTGATGCCACTTTCGTTTGACAGGTCGGACAGTGGCAGTAGACTGGGCCGTGGCAAAAGATAAATATAAAGATACCAAGATTGTTTCTGCCCCAGGTAAGCCATGGTAGAATTGGGTAGGAGGGTTGGATATTCTGGATGAGAGCGTGAAAAAACGCTTGTGTTTTTGCTAAAAGTATGAAGGAAAATGCTTGTCAGAGTGGGAATATTAGGCTGGAGATATCAAAAGCACAAGTAGCCAAAAGAACAAAATAACATTCAGGAAAAACTCTGAAATCCTTAGGCTCAGAAATGAGCCCAGGGTTTTGTGTCACTTCATATCAGACCATCTGTGATCTGATACCAAAATAGAATCTTTTTAGTTCTAAACCCACTCATAGAGTATGGACGTGAGGAAGGGCCTGAGTTCATTGTACCCTCTACTTGCTCTCTTTTCCCAACTTTTCATAGGAATGATGAAGCATTAAGAATAGAGAAACTTAAAACTTGAGTTTCATCTAGAGAATAGTTGGCTTTTAAGCCATTAGGATATCAGACTAGATCTCACTGAGATTAAAGTTTGTGCCTGGGCCTCTGAGTTAGCATTGTGCTGGCTGTAGGTTACAAGTGGTGGGCTGTTTGGGGAGGCTTAGCTGCTTTTGTCTAATTCTGAGGCAGGTTAATCTTCAGGCTTCTCAAGATGAGAGACAAACTGTAGGGGAATCTGAGTGATGAGAGTTTTGTTTTTCATCCCACCCCCTCACCCCAGTTGCACTTCTTACATATAATTGTCTCTTAGTACCTATGGGGGATTGGTTCCAGAATCCCCCTCAGATACCAAAATCCTGGTATGCTCAGGTTCCTTATAGAAAACGGTATAAGTTTGCATGGAATCTACACTATCCTCCCATATATTATAATTTTCAGATTACTTATAATACCCAGTACAGTGTAATGTTATGTAAATAGATGTTATACTGAATTGTTTAGGGAATAATGACAAGGAAAAAAAGTGTAGTTTTGATCTATGTTTAGTTGAATCTCAGGATGTAGAACCAGTAGGTATGAGGTGCCAACCATACAGTCAAGAAAAATATATGAAATTCTGAAACATCAAAGAACTATAAACTTGGAGTTTTAGTTGCTCCAGTTAAAACAACCTTGTTTGGAATATTAGAGAAATTCCTAACTTTCTTTATCTTCCTCCATAGATGAGGAGAAGAGTCATAAACCTAAATGTCATGAATCAATTAAAAAGAATGGCAGGGTGGAAGAGGAAGAAGATGATGAAGATGATGATGAGGGTGATGATGAAGATGATGATGAGGGTGATGATGATGATGATGAAGATGAAGAGGAGGAGGAGGATAAAGAATCAAAAATGACCAATCACGTGCAAATTCAGAAGAGGTAAGCAGGGAGACAATAGAGGAAGATACAGGATTGTCCCTGAGAGGAATTCTCATGTCTTCCTAGAATTGACATGCGTGATGAAGTTGAATAGCCATGAGTCCGCTCAGTTCCTTAGGTCTGAACTATGTCATTGCAGAGCAGTCAAGAGAGCAGCTCCTGAAGAAAGTAGTGAGGAAGACCACTCTGATGAGGACAGTGATCTGGAGGAAAGAGATAGCATTGATGGTGGAGAGGGATTGGCACAGAGTGATAGCAGTGCTGAAGAAAAAGAGGATGAAGGTTTGCTTGGATCTTCATAAATGCCTTTAAACCTTAAATAAGTTATGAGAAATGTTACATTATTTCTACCCTGGTCTCTCTTTAAATAGGACCCTAAGTTGTTCAACCACATTTATGTTTAAATGCAGAAAAGGAAACCTCTTTATATTGCTTTCTTCTTAAGGTTTTTTGCTTGATATTTTATTATTGTTTAGTTTGTTTTAAAAGTGAGTTTGAGGGCTGGTGATGTGACTCAAGTGGTAGAGCACTTGCCTGGCATGAGTGAGGCACTGGGTTCGATCCTCAACACCACATAAAAGTAAATAAATAAAACAAATATTGTATCCATCAACAACTAAAAAAAATTTAAAAAGATAATTTAAAAAAAAAAAAAGAATTTGAAGTGGTATTTGAGGATTAAGATTCTTTTCTGGGCAGTTTAAAACCCAGCTTAATACTGAGGTCCTAATCTCATCATCATCCAAGTTGAATCAATAACGATAAATAGCATATATTGCATGTCAATACTGAAGTGGTGTTAGACAACTCTGAGTTGAGATGGGATAAAGGACTGAATAGTGAACTCAGGCTGCCATGACAAAATACCATAGACTGGGTGATTTAAACACAGAAATTTGTTTTCTCACGGTTCTGGAGGCCAGAAGTCCCAGATCAAGTGCCAACTGATTTAGTCCCTGGGGAGGTTTTGTTTCTGGCTTGTAATCTGCTGCTATTTCACTGTGGTCTCATATAACCTTTCCCTGTGTGCTTCAATGTGGGGAGAGAGAAAATGAGCTCTGGTCTTTCTTCCACTTCTTATAAGGACACTAAACCTGTTGGATTAGGACTTTCCCCTTATGTCCTCATTTAGCTTTAATTACTTCCTCAAAGTCCCCATTTCCAATGCAGTCACGTGGGGTATTAGGGCTTTAGTATACAAATTTTGGAGGAACGCTGTTCAGGTTAAGGACCTCTGCAAGCATTTTGTAAAATTGCTACAAATCCCCATTGCTACCTTGATTGAGAATTAACTCATTTATTGAGGACGGCAAGTCATTACAGTAAAAGAAATGACCAATAACTGTACCTTTGGCTTGTCTAGTTGGACATTTTTATTCAGCTCTTTGGCTTCCATTTCTGTTAAGTCTGGCTTATTCATTTGACCATATAAGAAATCTGAGGAAACAAGATTTTCCATGAGAATGGAATGCTAGATACCTCAGAATTGAAGCTTTTACACCAAAAGGACCATGAGACTGCATCCTGCAACCCAGATTCAGCTGTCTCTGACCATTTATTCAACTGAAAAAACTTACGGGACTGATATGATAATGGGAGCAAACCAGAAAGTACAGTACAGAAGAGTATAATGTAGAAAGTAAAACTCATCACCATTCCTCTGATAATTCCCCAAAATAACCACTGTTGTTTCTTGTATAATTATCTGGAAATTTCCTATGTACACATAAGTATATATATTTATTCTTCAGAATAAGTAGGGAATCTCCCTTATATCTAGATCCTCAGCCTCGTAGGGCACACCCCCCAGAGACAACCAGTATTATGTTTCTTATGTTTGTAGAGAACATTTTAACTTATTTATAAGCAAAAACATACATTCACACCTACATGATGTAGCATATGTTTATGTGTATGAATCTATATGTATGTTTTCTCCTCAAAGATTCTACATGTTTTATATTTCTGGAAAATGTACATTATCACAGCTGTATATGGGAATGTATTTTACTCACACCTGTACTACATTGGATTCCATGTCGTTTTGGTTTTGCCAATCTGTGGGTGAAAGTAGTCTTTTATTTCTTGTACTGTTTCTCTTCTTTTTTCTTGGTGTTGGCAATTAAACCCAACTTTGTTCACTGTTAAATAATTTTTTACATTAATTTATACAAGATCTTTACATACTTAAGAAATGAGTCCTTTGTCATATGGCTTGCACTAGTCCTTGAGTTTATTTTTCTTTTCCTTAGATATACAAGTCTCAAAGAAAAAGAAGAGGAAATTACCCTCTGATGTGAGTGAAGGGAAAACTGTTTTTATCAGGTATGCCTTCTACCAAGAGAATTGCCATTTTCATTGCCTTGACAGGTCTCCTTTCTTCCTTTTTCTTTCCCTCTCTCTTCTTTTTTTTGCCTCACCTTCTTCCCCTCTCTTCTCTTTTCCTCTCTTCTTTCTCCACCATCCTATCTTCCCCTCCCATTCTCCTCCCTCCTGTGTTTCCTTCCTTTTGGTACTATTTATGTTACCAAGCCCAGAAAGTTAGATGCTGTAAGACCATTAGCACATCACATCTGAACCTAGGAATGTACCAAACAATGAGAAATATAGGAGGATCAGAACTGTAAAGCAGAAAACAAGGAGTAGCTAATATTTTGTCCTCTTTAGATTTCATTCTTTGTAATTTGGGTGTCATTATTTGGAATAAATCAGCACTTTAACTGTCAGGAACATCTTGGTTCTGACTTTTGTTTTAGAGGGAGTACTGGGGTGATACCACTTGTCACAAATGACTTTTCTCTCCATACTAACTTAACTTTTAAGTCAGTGTCCAGAATAACTAAGACATGCTGTCAGTTTCCAGGAAAACGTGGTGGTAGGGGGATGAGGGCAGAGATGGCTTTTATTGCATGTTTGCTGTTACTATTTCAGCCCTACCAACAATAGATTGATGTTTTTATAGGTCAGGGTATCGTCACTTCACTTCAAACATGTCTTCTTGTTCTTTCCTAGTGCGCTAGGCTTATTTGGATCTGGTTTTAGAAGTATATATTTTATCCTCCCATATAGTCTTTTAAAATTGTTCTTTTTTTTTTTTTTTTTTTTAATCTTGTTATATAGGTAACTTATGTTCATTGTAGAACATTTGGGAAATACATGAGCAAATAGGAAAAAAAAAATTAAACCTTAATCACTACTCAGAAATCATCCCCACACATGCCCACATAAATATTTTAATAAAGATGAGTTTGGCCAAAACAGGCTATGCCCATTTCTCATTTAATAGTAACTTGTGTTACTATTATATCTTTCCATAGCTTTTCTATTTTTTTAAACTTCAGAATTTGGAACTTCCATGTAAATAATTTTGTATTACAGAAAGGAAGAAAAGTTACATTCAGAAGCCTGTGATCTGAATACCAATGATTCTATTACTTTTCTGTGTGTTTTAGCTAATAAAGAACTTAGGGAAATAAGGGAGTGGCAGAGAATATAAAGGGGTGGAAGAGGATGTAAAGGATGAAGTAAATTAGAAGAAATAATATGGATATATCCTCTATATATCCTGTAGAAAACTTCTGTTTGTCTGGAATATTCCATGAACTAGTATTAGTTATGGGGCTATTTATTGAGTATAAGAGAAGTAAAATTGTAGCTATTACTAGAAACTGTTTTTCTTAACCCTGGAAGGATGTGCATAGCTAGAAAAATGAGGAATCTTTGTACTACATCAAAATGTAGGAGAACAGAATCTTCCAAGATTTGTAATTCCATCAGAAGAAATAAGTACAGGTTGAGTATGCCTCATCTGAAATTCAAGGAACCAGATGTGTTACAAAAGATTAGAGTTTTTCAGATTTTGGAATATTTGCATACATTTTACCAGTTTAGTTTCTGTCTCTAATCCAGAAGTCCAAAATCCAGAGTCCAGAACTTTTTGAGCACCTTGTCAGTGCTCAGAAAGTTAATTGGTCTTTGGATTAGTTAGAGATACTGAGAAACCTGTAATTTATTTATTTATTTGCACTTAGCTAATACACTTTATCATGTTTGCATTTGTGTTATTTTGAAAGATTTTCCGACTTTTATAAAATCTTAACAGAAACCTAGATTTCATAGTAACACAGAGGAAAAAATAATCTGGAGGTGAGCAGGACAGAAAAGGTGATTTATCTTACTAGATTGCTGTGTGCCTTTTGGTATAGTAAGAAAACTCATGTTGGCCATCTTAAGTGAAAAAGAGAGTTTGTGGGATAAACATGGGGGTGGCTTATAAAATCAAAGTTAAAAGAGTGGACCTCAAGAAGGTGATGAGAATCTGGGTAATTCTGGGACCCTGCTGCTGGAGTCTGTGGGTCTTTTCGCTAGCAACACTGTGTTTTTTGTTTTTCGTTTTTTGGTTTTTTTTGTGTGTGTGTTTTGTTTTAATGTGTGTTCTGTAAAGTACATTACTCTTAAATGTACAGCTCAGTGAAAATTTTCATATGTATATATTCATGTAACCACTACCCAGGTCATCATGTAGAAGATTTTCTAGTGCCTTGAAAGTCTTACTTGGGTTGGGTACTGCTATTTTGAATTGAATTCAAGTCTTTGTATATGTCTGCTTAAGTTTCAATCTCTGCTAGAGAATCTGATTGATCTAAGAAAGTCCCTTGGGACCAAGGGGCAGAGTCATATTGCAGAAGCCTGGTTATTAGAAGCCCCCCTTCTGTATTGGTGCTATTTCTGAACAAGGAAGGGTGGTCGTGAGCAATTGTGTTCATTTTTTTCATGGACAAAAGCAATTCTCGGAGCCTCTCATTCACACAAGTGAGGAAACTGCCAGAGAGGCACTAGAGGCAAGGACCCAGGTCTTCTCCCTCTCTACTTCTCCCTTCCTCTCCCCGCCTCTCTGCCTCTTCCCCTGTAAATGTCCAATTCATTTACTTTCTAGTGGAACACAAGATCTCACTTTGTAATTGATCTTTCTTATCACCTTCTTATTGTCTTCCATAGAAACCTGTCCTTTGACTCAGAGGAAGAAGAACTTGGAGAACTCCTCCAGCAATTTGGAGATCTTAAATATGTGCGAATTGTCTTGCATCCAGACACAGAGCATTCTAAAGGTATTTGCCACCAGCTGGCCAGGCCCTAAAAGGGTTGCAACCATTGCCATGGATGTTGACTGGTCACATGAAGGCATATTGTGTGCCATTCTGAAGTGTCCAAAGTCTATCCTGCCCCTGGCTTCCTTAAGCCCAAGGGTGTTCTGAAGTTATGATACCAAACAGTATCTTTAATGGTGCTGCCATAATTTTGTACAGACTTTTTAAGTGCTTGCTTATTTACTTTAGTGTAATGAATTCCATTTGTTGTTCTCCTTCGAATTTCAAATATGATAGCATCTCATGGGTATTTATCATTCCACATTGCCTGAAAGTACAGGCCAGGCCCCCCCCCTTTGTTAGAAGTAGAAGCTGACAGAGAAACTTTGTTGCATAGCAACAATCGGAAAGAAAACTATGTAGCAGGAGTGCTGCCTGAGATATTTTTTCCCTGAAATTATTGTGTACTCTAAGGGTTAACCACTTCTTATCTTGTACACTGCTGTTAGGTAAGCATTTTTCAACACATTCTGATCTTTGACTTCATGGATTTCATTCATTCTCCTGAAGCACTGAATTCTTAATTTATTCTGATTTTTGATTCCTTTGAGATCTAGCAAAAGCTCCCCAGAAAATGCTGTTTCTGAGGGGTGTGGGCACAGGTTAGAAATTACCCATGGATTAAGAATACCCAGTCTAAACCTTATATTCTAAATTGATAAGACTTGATCACTTTTGATTTTTACTCAGCTAAAGAAATATAAATAAGACAGTACTAAACAGTTTCCTGGAGATTAGGAATATAATCCCAACTATGCCAAAGACCAGCTGGGTAATTCCCTCCTCCCACCCCCCATTCTGGGTGATTTGGGGCAAATCATTTAACCACTGTGGACTTTAGTTTTTTATCTGTAAAATGAATGGGTTCAACTAGAGTAACCACTTAGATACTTTCAACCTAATATTCCGTTATACTTCTTGGACCTTCTTCATTTCCAGTATGTTTTTCTAAAAATGGGCAGCTAGAGTTACTTAGAATCTTCCAAGTATGGGTATGATATTGCTTTATTTTTATGATATCCAGTATCTTTTATGCCTTCTCGAGTGCACTAGTATATTGGGTTGATATTTTCAGAATGTAGTTTACTACTGTTTGCTAGATGTCTTTTGGGCTATTAATGTTAATAGGGTTAATGATCTTAAAAGCATAATTTTAATTTTTTTCTTAATGTGTTGTTTTTTCCTGACACACATTTTTCTGACACCTGTTCTGCCTACTCAGGCAACCTTGTGCTCCTCTTATGGTGTGTCCCTCTCAGCATGTCATTTCACTGCCTAGAAGGGCTAAAGATTATCTGTAGACTTTTAGGGAAATGTTAATACTGAGCCCAATACTTACCCTGGTTTCAATGATAAAATTCTTATTAAGAGAGATGTACTACTGGGTGCAGTAGTGCATACCTATAGTCCCAGTGGCTTGGGAGGCTAAGGCAGGAGGCTTGCAAGTTCAAAGCCAGCCTCAGCAACTTAGTGAGGCCCTGAGCAACTTAATGAGACCATGTCTCAAAATGAAAAATAAGGGAGTGGAGGATGGCTAGGGATGTAGCCCAGTGGTCAAGTGCTCCTGGGTTCAATCTCTAATACCAAAAAGAGAAAGTGAGAGAGAGAGAGAGAGAGAGAGACAGACAGACAGACAGACAGACAGAGACCCATTTTCTTCATATTGGATGATTAGGTTAATATGCCTGTTAGAAATTCTTCCCCCTGTATTGTTTTGTTACACTTGTTCTGTAGTACCTATAGGGGGATTAGTTCCAGGACCATTGCATATACCAGAATCTGTGAGTACTTAAGTTTCCTTAAAAAATGATGCTGTCTTTGCATTTGTGCATTCTCTCTATATTGTAAATGATCTGTAGTTTACTTATAATACCTAATATGTGAACAACTGTTAAACTGTATCATTTGGGGAATGACAAGCAAAAAAGTGTATGTGTTCAGTATAGACATTTTTTTCTCCAAATATTTTTATTTCTTGGTCAGTTGACTCCACTAATGTGGAACTCAAGATACAGAGGTTCAACTGTATTTGTTTCTTTGTTGGTATTTATTAATGCTATACACTATGTTAGTGGTTCTTAGTCCTGAGATGTTCATTGTGTTTGGGAAGATACCCCCTGACCAATGCTGTAAGAGAGATGTGAGTGGAGGCACACAGAAGTAGGAGCAATGAGCCCTGTCTGGAGGAGGCAGAGAAGGCCTTACTAAATGGTGACCATTGGGTTGACCTGCCAAGTTGTGTCCTTTTGGTTAGTCGCTGCCATTTATTCCTATCAACAGGCAGAAGATAATGCCCCCGTAGCTCTAGGAAATATGGTAGTGTTTTCATATATGAGAGAATTTTAAAAGTTTTTAAAAGTCCTAACAAAATATGAAGCCTGTATTTTTTTTTTTTTTTTTTTTGAGTTTACTTTTTTTTTCTTTGCTTATGTTGTCAATAGTATATATTTGGGCTGATGGCCCTTCATCTAACCAATGAAAGGCATACCTTATGGAGATTGTAAAGCATAAGCCAAGAATTGAGCTTATGGACTCTTGTTTCCTGGGATATTCATGTAATGGAGGCCTTTTTTACTCCAGGAGGTAGATCTGATGCCTGAGACAGTGAGATGTAATTTTCAGGGTTAAGTGGTTCCTACTTCATCTTTTAGATCTCTAATAGGCACTCAATAAGTGCTGCTGAGTTAAGTGTTTACCTGGAATTTCCCTACCTTTTTATGTGGATATTATTAAGGAGAAAGATGTTGAGACTAAAGTTCCAAGACACATTAGAGAAGATGAAGGCAGTAATAAAATTTCATTGAGAATAGATGTGCTATCGTATTTCCTTTTGACCTTCACTGCCTAACTTAGTGTCCATCTCTGGTATTTAATAAATGGATGCTACTTTTCCTTCCCTTTCTGTGTTATACTGTGGCCATTAGAAGTATTGTCTTTGATTTACTGATGGGCCACGGGAGTTTGAGATGTGACTTAATTTTGTGTCTTTGTGCAGGTTGTGCATTTGCCCAGTTCATGACGCAAGAAGCAGCTCAGAAATGCCTTGCAGCAGCTTCTCCAGAGACTGAGGTAAGGAAGCCTTTTCTTTTGCTCTATAATGTAGGAGATAGTGACTTCTAGGGGCAATATCTGGTGTTCACACAAAGTTTCATTATTTTTGTTGATGATGATGATGATAAAGCTAGCACTTGTTGAACACTTGGTATGTGTGTCAGGCACTGAACTTTATGTGCATTATCTTATTTAATCATTGTATCAGCCCCATGAGGTAAGTAGAATTATTATCCCTGTTTCTTAGGAGAGGAACAAGTAGAATAATTTCTCTGATGTTTATCAATTGCTTTATAAGTGGCCTCTGTCGTAGGCTGATGACATGAAAGACTGACATGAAGGAATTAAGACAACCTATAAAGAGGAATATATGTTGGAGAAAGTGTGTGGATGATTCAGAATTTTTCTCTGTTATGTAACCAAGTATATATTGTTTTGAGATAAGTTATCCTGTATTGCCATTATCCCTTAAATTTTCTTGTTACTGTCATTTTACTAAACTTTCCTCAGAATATTAAAAATTTACCTGATTGAAGATCATTTTCCTCTGTTTTGGCTTACTTTTCAATTAATGAACTCCCCTAGAGTAAATCTGTTACTGTTGACTGTCCTCAGTACACACATGTCCTTTTGCATAGCTACACTAAATATTGTGAGGGTCAGGGATCCACATGTAGACAGCTAGACTGAAACATCCTGGGATTTGGCTTCCATGACATAATTGGGGTTTGTGGGTTCCGCTTCCTTGGTGTTCCTTGTCAGGTGCTCAGTTCCTGCTTATTGTGTATTTGAAGAGAGGGTTGCAATCTATTACAGGGTGGTGGCCTTAAATTGGATGGCCGGCAACTGAAGGTTGACTTGGCTGTGACCCGTGATGAGGCTGCAAAGCTTCAGACAAAGAAGGTGAAGAAGCCAACTGGAACCCGGAACCTCTACTTGGCCCGAGAAGGCTGTGAGTAGTGAAACGGAGATGTGAACCAGGTTTCTGAGTGACTCCATGCTATGACAGTGATCCAACATGGGGCACATTTTTTAAAAAAATTCCTTCTTAATAGTATCATTATCATTCTACCTTGCTAGATGTGGCTTTCTGTTAGAAAAACTTCACCCATTTTGTGAATTAACTGATCCCATTCTGTTTTCTGCCTGGTTGCCTTTAGACTTTTTTGATGGAGGATTGGCAAGGCAAAGAGGGAGGAAAAACTTAAACCATTCTTGCTTCTTGACATCATTTCTTTTTTTTTTTTTTTTTAAGATGCTAGGACCTTACACATGCTAGGCAAGCACTGTGCCACTGAGCTTTATCCCTAACCCCTTGTCATCATTTTTAATAAGAAGTGTTCTGAAGGCGTTGAAAATTATAACTAATTGTTACTCTTTTGGATTATTCATGGATTTAAAGTGGGCATCTAGTACCTTTCCTTTAACATCAGGAAGTAACCTGAAATTAGCATTAAGTTAAAAAAATCCTTTTTTCTAGGTCACACAGTGTTTATCAGCATAGTCCCAACTAGTAATGTTAGGCTCTAAGCCTTTGATCTAGGCCTCTATGACAATGGGTGTTTTCTAGGCTCGCTTATCTCACTGCTGAGTGATGGCCCCTCAGTACATGAGAGGCAGCTAAGTTTAAGGGGCAGGTTGTAGGTGGAACATTTTGCATTCCTAATGCTTAAACGTTGTACTTATTTTCAGAACTTCCTCCAGGTTTTTCCAGGTACTATTATGCATGTATCTGAAACTTCTTTGAAGGGAGAAAAGGAAAAGAGCAAAATCACAGAATATTGAGAGTTTTAGTCCTTAAGAGTTCTAAGTCCAAAACTTAGCCCTGTAGCCTATTTTTGGACCTAACCAAATGATAACATGTTCTGGCCAACACAGTCCTCTGGGCCCTGTACAAAGTGTTTGCATCATTCAAATCACATTCCTCCTGTTGCTCCGTGAAAATTCCCTTGGTGATGTCTTGGCCTTTTTTCTTCTTTCTGCAGTGATCCGTGCTGGGACGAAGGCTGCCGAGGGTGTGAGTGCTGCTGATATGGCCAAACGAGAACGGGTGAGTAGATTAGGTACCATCCTACTTGTAAGACTCCAGACTTAAAGTCAGTCAAAAACAATTATTAGATACAGTATTATATGCCATTATAATAACTGGATCTTAGTTTTGTTTTCCTGGTTTCTCATCAGTAAACATCTGCTGAGAAGCACACTGCTGGGTCATGTAGTAGACATGTGAAGGCTAGGGCTATGCATAATTGTCAGTGTAAATGTAGAATAGCATCAGAAAGGAAGAGCTGTATGGGTTAGAGTATTAGGATAGGGAGGAGATGTGGGTTTTGGAAGGAGCAGCTAAGATGTCAGTGGGGAGGGGTTGATAACTCCAGTTTATAAAATTGTTGTAGGAAAATTCTGTATTATAGGAGTTTCCACTGTTAACTGATACCATTATGTTCTTTGGCTACTTGGTAATGTTAGTTCCTCTTATACTGAAGGAAAGTAAACATTTTTACGATCATTCTATCCAGCCTAGAATTCTAGATAAAAATGCACAACCTTTAGCTGATTGTGATGGTGCATGCCTGTCATTCCAGCAACTCGGGAGGCTGAGGCAGGAGGATCAGAAGTTGAAGGCCAGCTTCAGCAATTTAGGAAGGCCACATCTCAAAATAAGAAATAAAAAAGGATGGGGATGTGGCTCAGTGGTTAAGCTCCCCTAGGTTTAATCCCCTGTAAACTCCTCCCCCCCGAAAAAAAAAAAAAAAGAGCAAAATCATTAACAGAATTAGCTGTGAAACCTTAAAGTTCAGGAGATAGTGAACAGAGGAGAGGATATAATAACAACCAGAAGCATTTTTTCTTTTTTCAATGTGCACAGGTCCTATATTAGTAGTGTTCAGTTTTTTTGGTAATGAACATCAAGAAATCTTGGTATTTGTGAGAGCATGGTGTGCCCTTTCTGATTATAGTGCAATAATGACATTGAATTTTAGAACTAATTTTGAAAATTAGCTCTAAATCCAGTGAAAAGTTCACTGGATTATATGTAGTCATCATAAATTCACAGCATCACAGCTTTTCCTGGGAGAAAAATAGTCCGTTGAACTTAGGCATGATAGCCTCTTCAGATGTCCCTTTGATATTCATTTTCAGAGTATTTGTTTATTTTGCAGTTTGTACATATCTTTACCAAACAAGAAACAGCAGAACTGAGAATACTTGATAAAAGAGAAAAAATTAACCGAGAGCTTTTTTCCTACTAACTTAGTTTAAAAAAAAAAACAAAAAACAAATTAGTAGAAGAATGTCATTCTTCATTTTTTTTCTTCAAAGACAGGTCACCCAGGGAACTGCTGTTCCTGGCAGTATAGTTGAGGGGTTTGCTGAACATGCTTTGTGGTCATGGATGTGTCTTTGCCTCAGGGTGGCAGAGTTGAGACAAGACACCATTCTGTGCTTTAAATAAGTTCTATTTCTTTTGGGAAGGCAGCACTGAAAATTAGTTTGAGTTAGTGGGTAGATGAGTACTGGGCATAGACATTAGCCACAATATTCATCGTTTTTGCTCTGGGCAACATTTTGAACCAGGGATTTGTACATGTTGGGGGGAGGGTGTAGTATGTGTAAGTAATCTAATTTTGGTCTCATGTTAGTGCTGAGAGATTCATACTGTATTTTATCTGCAGTTCCATGTTATGAATGAAAAATTGAGTCTTGAAATTTTCATGTGATTTCTATAATTGGACAGCTTCCTAGTTCAGATCTGACTCCAGAGCGTATGATTTTACCACTACCTACCCATTGTCCAACCTCCTTAAACCTTTATTTTCTTGTGCTGGTCAGTATAAGGCTGCAGGGGTTGTCAGTTTTCTTCCTTTTTTGTATGTGATTATGGGATGAGGATTGTGGTTCTTTCCATCTATAGAATTTGCATCTGCCTTTTTAAAGGGTGGGTTCTACTGTTAACAATTTGTCATTTTTTTTAGTTCGAGCTATTGAAGCATCAGAAACTCAAGGACCAGAATATCTTTGTTTCCCGGACCAGGCTTTGCCTGCATAATCTCCCAAAGGCTGTGGATGACAAATGGCTTAGGAAGCTGCTGCTGAATGCCACTAAAGGGGAGAAGGGGGTGCGCATCAAGGAGGTGAGAATTGCCCTATTTATTCAGAACTTCCATTCTCATCCTGGGTTTATTGACTGTGTATTTCTGGCTAGGATGCTGGCATATCAACAGATTTTCTTTTGGACACATTGTCAGCATGCAAGACTGGATTCAGCAGTCGTTTTTGTTTTGTTTGTCTTCTGAGGACTGTCTTTCACATCTGACCAAATTACAGCAGAATGTGAGGAAGTCTCTGTCCTTGGGAATTAATTTAGCAAGCATTTAAATGTCTGCTATGTGCTCAGTATTATACTGGGTGCTGCAATGTGCATTTTCTTGCAGAGAAAATAATTTGTGTACTTTGCTCTTTAGTAGAGCATTTTATTACCAGTTAGGGTCTTACTCAATGGTAAGAGTTCCCAGTATCTCGTGGTGAGCACAGGGGGCCATGCATGTCTTTAGCTGTTCAAGTAGAAAACACTGGGTTCACATCAGGTCTTAGTTCACTCCACATGAGTACTGAATCCTCTCCTCTGTGTCTCTTTCATAGGACTTACTGTTAACACTGACCTGAAAAAGCAGACTAAACTCTTCAAGGGATACTATTATATCCCCAGTCCTTGGTATAGCACATAATAATTTTTCATTAGTATTTATTTTTAAAGTGCTATGGCCAATATTTGGGGGTCTCCTTTGCTCCATTTTACCACCATAAGCTGTTTTTCTAATCGCTGAAAGCCTCTTCAAAATGTACATGTTAGTACTAGGAAATGATGTGAGAAAATGTGACCATATCAGCATATATCTCACCAACATTGCTAGTAAAACTTCTAAAAGTATTTCTGGCTTAGGGGTCCATGCGAGTAACCTCACATCAACTTTCATAATGCTTAGTGTCTATATATTTAAAATCTTTGTATTCTATAATGTGTGTATTATATTGAATTTTTCTCTTAAATCTTTGGTTTATATAGGTATGGTGTCTTAGTAAGACAGAAGCATCTTGAGGACAGGAACTCACTGTGTGCTTCTCTTGATTCCGCTCTGGTGCACACAGTGATATCTAGGAACAGAATAGCTACTGAACATAAATCAAATTTAGAATCCCATGTGTCCCCAGTACTTAGGCTTCTCCATTACAAGGGAGTGACAACTTTCAGGGGTAATTGTACATAAATGGTCAGTTTTCTCATACCTCAGTGCCCCAGTTTCTACCACATCTTGCTTAAGAATTTAGGGGAAAAATCATGCCAGAGAGGATCTGACTCTAAGCAGAGAACTGAAACTTCTTTCTGTATTTCTGAGTCTAGATGTTGGGGAGGCTCTTTCTCATGCCAGAATCATCTTTCTCACCCAAAGCCACCAGGCTTTCTCTCCTTCCTTCAATAAGTCCCTTTCTGGGACCTTTCTTTAGAAATGAGCTATATGGACAGTTTTCCATCTACAGTGATAAATTGTTATACAGTGTAGAGTGCCATATACCTCTCAACTTGGGTATATTGTGAATAGTTAGCTACTATAAATTTTCCTCAGCAAGTTTTATTGTATTGATGTACTTATTTGTAAGTCTGTGTTGTTGTCTCTAAACTCTTAGAAAATAATAAAATAATCTGTGCTCTCAGTGGGTGTATTCTAATTAGATGCACATTCAGAAGTATTATTTCAGTATGTTTTTTATGATGGCAGCATAAATGAAGATTCTCTTTCCATAACTGATTTTCTTCTTTTCTGTGTGTTGCTGGGGATTGAACTAGGGCCTTCGTGTTAGACAAGCACTGTACTAATCCATACGCCCAGCATATAAGCTCATTTCTTATTGAATCTGTTGAAGCACTTCATGTCTAACAAGGCTTATCATTAAGTAATTATGCTTTGTTCTCTCATTTGACTTAGTGTAGGGTGATGCGAGACCTTAAAGGAGTTCATGGAAAAACAAAAGGCCAGTCCCTGGGCTATGCCTTTGCAGAGTTCCAGGAGCATGAGCATGCTCTGAGAGCCCTCCGTCACATCAACAACAATCCAGAAATTTTTGGGACTCAGAAGGTAAGCCTCATCCTCCAGGGAGACTTATTTTCCTCAGGGCCACCTATGGAAAAGAGTAGCAAGTGGATGGGGTGGAGGAGGAGGTATGAGTGGATTCCATGTAAAATCATCATAAGGAGCTCAAAATTGAATAGACTGCTTGTAGAAATGGCCCCTTACCTTTTAAGTAGAGGAAATGAGCAGTAACCTCTGGTTTGTGGGTGGATAATTCCACTTACAGATCAAAATCTAAATTTGCACTGGATTCAAGCCCCAGCACCAAAAAAAAAAAGTCTGACGAATGTCATTGTCTCCTGACACAGAGACCAATAGTGGAGTTTTCTTTGGAAGATCGAAGGAAACTTAAAATGAAGGAGCTAAGGATCCAACGAAGTCTGGTAAAAAATCATTTTTTTTTAAATGTCATAGTTATTTAAACTTAAATTTTGTTCAGTTTGTGCTTCTCCTCCCTGAGAGCAATTCTCAGCCCAGTTAAGGTTACTGACCCTTTATTTTCAGTTCCCTAAAGCTCTTTGGACCATTTTCTCCTCTGTTGACCTGTCCCGTGATAGCGCCATAGGAGAAGGGAAAGGATAGGGATCAGTTAATAGGGTTGTGCGGGACATGTCAAAACTAATGGATATTGTTAGGGTTTTATATTCATGTTGGTTTCAACTGTCCCTCCAGAATTCTTTTTTCTTAGATAGCATGATTCCTGATAGTTTTAGAACTGTTTTTAATCTAGCATGGTAGATGGAAGATCAGAGACTTTGGGAACAGGCACACTTGTGTTCAAACTTTAGTTTTGCCCCTTTTTTGCTATATATTCCTTGGTAAGTTATTATCCCTCAGAATCTCATTTTGTAAAATGTGTTAACAATATTTACCTCACTTGACTATGAGGATTAAATGAGATGACACATGTCATTGCCTACCTTACTGCATGGTCATTCTCTTGCCCATACAGGGCCAGATTATTCTGGGTTCCATAACTCTTATAGCTCTTGTCAATATTAACCTTAAATTTTATATATAGTGAACAATCATAGTCTTTGTGGTGTGTACCAAGAGCATGATTAAGAGATGAGCAATTGCAATGGTTAAGACAATGGCTCTGGGTTGGAGAACTAGGGATCTGGTTGTTGTTCAGGTTAACTTTGTTATTCCACATGATAGAATTATCTACTGCCTTTAGCCATTGCTTGAGAAGTGACTCTAAAGCTACTGGCTTTGTTTTTTCTCATTACTCTTTGTCTACACTTATGTACATAAGCTCTTTCTATGTAAAAATGCCCCTTTCAACCCTAATTCAAAACAGATACTTATTTCCATATTCAGATCAAATGAGTAGTGTTCTCCCACCTCTCAGATAAGGCCTCATTATTTAGACTCTGATGAACTTTCTTAAATGGTTTCTTATTCTGTTATATCTATAGCCTCACTATTTAGAGATAGACTGGCATATAATCAATGTTGGTTATATTAGTGTACCTATCTGGATCTCTTAAGGTGAAAGGGCATAACAGCAAACACTTATTGTTACATTAATTTCACTTGAATCATCTTTTTCTTTCACTTAATTACAAATAAATCTGTAATATCCCTTATGTCTTCTCTAATGCTCTTCCTTTATGTAGATCTGAGTTTCTGACCTGTGTCATTTTCCTTCTCTCTGAAGAAATTTGTTTAGCATTTCTTACAATGTAGGTCTCTTGGTAACGGGAGAAAGTCTTTATTTCTCCTTCACTTTTAAAGATTATTTTGTTGGATACATAATTCTAGTTGGTGATTATTTTCCTTCAGTATTTTAAATACCCCACTTTTTTCTTGCTTACATGATTTCTGGAGAGAAATTCAGTGTAATCTTACCCTTGTTCCTCTATAGATAAGATTTTTCCCCCTCTGACTTCTTTCAAGATCTTATCTTCAATTTTTTACAATTTGACTATGATATGCCTAGGTGTGGATTTGGGGGTATTTATCTTTTTGTTTTTTTCTCAGCTCCTGTATCTGTGGTTTGGTGTCTGTCATTAATTTTTAAAAATTCTTAGCCTTTACTACTTTAAATATTTCTCTTGTTGCTTTCTTTTTTCTCCTGGTATTCCTCTTCTATGTGTGTTATCCCTTTTGTACGTGTCCCTCATCAGTGACTTTTGAGTCTTGGGCAAGTTACTCTATGCTATTTCTGTATTATGGGAAGGGTAATGGTTATTTTGTGTCCTCCACCCATTAACTTTCTGTTACTATAGATAGTGCTTGTATTCACTTTTCTGTAGTTTCCAACAGTGTGGGGGAAGAATTCCCTTTCTTTCACCAAACTCACATAAAGTTGCGCTTCTGCTGGATATTTCCAGCAAACAAACCTCATCCAGAAACCAGATGGCAGTTTTTTTGTTTTATGCAGCAAAAAATGAGTTTGAAGCCTGCAACCGGTAAGCCCCAAAAGGAGCAAAAAGAGCCTGGAAAAGACAAGCAACAGAGTGCAGCTCAGATTCACACACGGGAACAAAGGAAGAAACCCCCACCCCAGAAGGGAAAGTCAGACTCTACCTCGTGGACAGGGTTCCAGACCAAGGCGGAAGTGGAGCAGGTGGAGCTGCCTGATGGAAAGAAAAGAAGAAAGGTCCTGGTGCTCCCCTCACACCGAGGACCCAAAATTAGGTGAGATGTGAGAAGGTGACATGGAACAGGGCAGCTCTGGGCACATTTGTTTTTGTGTAGCTATTTTCCCTGTTGTGGCATTTGTTTGGATGAAAGGGATTCTTAGTGCTGTGCTGGTCCCACATGGGATTAACACACAAGTCTTTCTACACCAGCAGAGATGTTACTCTTGGATCAAAGGGCAGAGGGAGCCTCAGAGGAGCCTTCCAGGGCAGGCTTTCATGCCATTTTTCTCTTTTGAAGAGCTTCCTCTTGTCCAGATGGCCAGCTCTGTCGGCTGAAGCCACCTACTTGAAATTCACCTGTAACTTCTGTTTGGGGTGCCAGATTTGTGCTATGTATAAAAATAGATCTTTATGAAATATTTGGTAAGTAAATGAAGGTCTTTGTGATTCCACCCTGATTTAAACAACAACCACAAAAACCCAGTAAGAACAAAACTGTTGAGCCTTAGGATCATCTGTTCTAGGATCCCATTTTAGAGTGATTTAACTTATCCTGGACCTAGAAAGAGTCAGTATAAAAAGGAATTTATGTCTGGAATTCAGAGAACTCAGGAATGTCAGTTAGAGGAAGGACTCAGAGTGACATTTGACCATCTACTTGACCATCTTATTTCAGATTGCGAGACAAAGGTAAAGTGAAGTCCCTCCCTCCCAAGAAGCCAAAGCCGCAGATAAACCAGTGGAAGCAAGAGAAAAAGAAATTATCTTCCAAGCAGGTGAGTTCTGCAGGGCACATGCCTTGGTATGGCGAGACTGCTGGGCTGGCAGCACTCATACCTGGGTTAGTCGCGCAAACGTATTCTGGATTGCAGCTGCCTGCAGGACTACAGCACTGTCACATCTGCTGAAATTAATAAGAACTCTTAATACCACTTAATGCACAGCCCATATTAAAATTTTCCTAATTGTCTCAAAATGTTTTTTATGCTTGGATAGTCTTAGTCAGGACCAACAAGGTTCATATATTACCTTCAAGTTTTGTACTTTTTCAGTCTTTTTTTATTTAGAGTAGCCACTCTCTATTAGCATGCCCCCTTTTTTCTGTGCTGTTAATTTGTTGAAGAATCCAGATCATTTGCCCTAAAATGTAATTCATTTTGAGTTTAGCAGCTACCTTGTGGTGTCATTGAACTTGTCCCTGTGACACTGCATATTGCCTTTCAACTAATAGGTGTAGTGGCTTAAGTTCAGTTTTTTTTGTTTGTTTGTTTCTTTTTTTTTTTTTTCCTTCCCCATTTCTGAAAACCAGAACGTTTATTGGGTGGCTAATTGTTGAAACTGTCAAGAGGAGCTGGATGCTGCAACAGCTGCCCTCTTGGGTTTAGGAGTTGTTCCATCTTGGAATCCATGCCTGAATCTGCGGTATGCAATTTTTAGGTGCCTCATTAGACCAGTCCCAATGGTGTTTCATCTTTCAGCCTTGGCCCTCCAGTTATACTTTCTCTTGCATTTGGCACAGGTCGACTTCTGAAGGTGGTAGACCTTAGAGCCCCAGTGGTGGCACAATGTGTTTGTGTTATTATGACATTTTCCAAAGACATTCCCTTCATCATCTCCCTTCCGCCTCCAAGACCAAAGAGCTCAAGTTCAGTTTTCTTGACAAGTGTATTTCATGGGTGGTGCTGTGAGTTTCCTTGATTCACACACATGGTACTTGGTTGCCCTATTTTAGTGATGTGGAGATTGGTCAGTAGATGTAAGAATTGTCTACCTCGATTTAGAAAGTCTCCCATCAACCTTTTACCTATGATTTTAGTAACCATTGGTCAGTGTTGTATAGGCCCATTATTTACAGAAAAGTGATTTTCTAATTCATTCAGTCCTTTTGCATTGCAAATTGAAGGCTTCTGCCTTCAATTTTGGGGCTACCACCAGTTACCATTTGTGTGAGAAAGGCAGGTTAAAGGCTCACTTTTTAATTTTCTCTGTATATTAGTTTGCAGAGTAATGAGCTACTGCCCTACTAACTTCCTGTGGTGACCAATGAGATTTATTTAGTATTTTGGAATCTTGATTTCCATATTTTTAAAAAAATGTTTTTTTGTTGTTGTAGATGAACACAATACTTAGATGTTATTTATTTATTTATTTTTATGTGGTGCTGAGGATCAAACCCAGGACCTCACATATGCTAGGCAATTTCTACCACTGAGCCACAGCCCCAGTCCATTTTCCATTTATTTGATGTGTTTTAGTCCAGTGCTTTTATTCTTGTCCTATCATAGGCCAGCAGAAGCCCCTTTAGATTGACTCCTGAATCCATCTGACATGACCTTATCTGTCTTATATTTTTTTTTTTTCCAGTCCTGGCATTAGCCATTTTTCCAAGGAGCCCTAGTTTCTTTTAGTAGAAAATAATGATACTGTGTTCTTGAACATTTGAGATCAAGCTTTTTTCTACCTTCCCTACTCCATTTTTTTTTAAAGTTAAAGCAAGCATTAATTTCCCATCCTACTTAAGAAATACGTTTCTCGGAAATTTCTGCTATATCACATGATATTTTAGAGATCTGTCTCTGAAATCCCTTAAGTGGTATTCTTGATGAGGGCAGGAGCAAGCAAGAATGTCCATCCTCTAGGCTGTGTTGAGGTTAAAGTGAGTGAGTGGGAGCTAGAGTGGGAGAGGCTCCAAGACACCCAGATAGCACTTTAGTTGAGCCCTGCTCCCATATACTCTTGGTCTGATGTCTGTTCAATCAATGATTCCCTTTGAGCTTTTCTCTTTAAGGGTCTGTCTCTGAAAGTCTACCTCTTCCTGGTGGGGAGTGATCTCTGTACCTCCTTATTTTCTGTCTTTGGTGACCTAAGGGTAAGGTGACTTTTAGTGTTTGAAACTGATTATCCTATGTCTTCTTTCCTTTACTTTATAGGTACCTAGGAAAAAAGCTAAGGAAAATAAGGCAGAAATACGCTTCAACCAGTTGGTCGAACAATATAAGCAGAAATTATTGGGACCTTCTACAGGAGCACCTCTTGCAAAGAGGAGCAAATGGTTTGATAGTTGATGCTGCTATCAGACTGGGTAAGAAGTCAGGCATGTACTTTCTAGTAAAGCTCTTAATCATAGGCCCATACCCATGTCTTTCACTGAGGGAAAGAAGATCCCTGAGAGCACCCGCTCTGTTACAAGGCTTCCTGGACTGTGCATTTCTGAACTTTGGTTCCTCCTCCAGTATATGGCTAGTTAGCTACAAAGAAGTATCTGAAAAACATCATGATGGTTCTTGTGTATTATCTGGAATATTATGTGAAGTTGTGTCTATTAGTACCCATTTTTATTCTGTTTCTCAAATGGAAGCAATTGTAAAAAGCATTCTGGAGCACTTTTTAAGATGTATGATTTGTTTTGACCCTTTTAATAATAGATTGTGTTTCATTTTTAATACTAAATCCTTTATTATTAACATTTTTACATTCTTAACTAGTTCAATTTTATAGATCTGTATGCTGTAGGAGCTGACTAAGTAAAAGCAGAGAAAAATGTTTGTCGAGGTAATCCATACAAGCTGGAAACCCTTGAGTGGGAAAGCAGTTGAGAGCAGTGGGCCAGGCACAGAGCAGAACCTGCTAAGTGTCTACTATTATGAGAGGGTAATGGCTGGTAGCCAATTAGAGATCAATTTGCAGTGACCACAGACACTCACCTGGCTAGTGATGACCTGCATTTCTCTCATGGAGCATCTCTTGCTGGGGACTCAGAGCTAGTAGCTGTAGTAGAAAAAGCAGTGGATACGAGGCCCAGATCCCTCTAAGTCTAAGTACCGTCACCCTGTGGGTTCTTTCGAGGTCTTAGTTTCTTCACCTGTAAAATAAGGAGTTTTACTATTCTCTCTGATCCTTTGAAGTTCTAAGTTCTTCCTCTATTTCATTCTTATATTCGTATTCCTTCTCTCCCTTTTCTAAAGAAAAGGTGGAGTGGGGGACTTAAATATTAGAGTCAAGGTCCATAAGGATCCTGATGGCATGAGGAGTGGGCTGAGTCTGAAAGATGAAAATCACTGGAGGCAAACATAAATCCCTGTGCTGGGATCTAAAATCCCACTGCACAACTTCTGGTGAGAGGGTGGGAGTCAATTGACTTCATGTTACAAAGCAGCAGTCTGGCCCTGACGTGTACAAAGGGACCATTGGGCTGTCTTAGTAGACATGTGAGGTCTCAGGTGAAGGAGCTGCTAGTACTCTGAGCTGGCCAGTTTACACCTATAGGACAAATACAGTGACCAAATAGGTGAAGGAAACCAGAATGCCATGTGGAAGCAGAATTGGTCTTGACTGTTGTTGAAGCTGGTCATAGGTAAATGGAGATTTGTTACACTATTCTCTCTGCTTCTGTGAACATTTGAAATTTTCCATAATAAGAAGTCAAAGAAAAGTTAGTTGAGAAGATGAAGGAAAGTATTTTGGCCTGCCTAAGAAGGAAATTCTTGGTGGGAACTAGCTATGGGGAAAACACATAAAGGTATATAGAAGCAGATGAGTGAAAGCCACAAGGAATCAGATTTTGACTCATCATGAGAAGGAACTTTTTAATGTAGCTGTCAGGTATAGGTGTGGTATGTCTGTGATACTGTTCAGATATAGATGTGGTATGTCTATGATACTGTCCAGGAACTCCATTGCTAGAGTTATGCTAAAAGAGATGATAAGG
This sequence comes from Sciurus carolinensis, assembly GCF_902686445.1. Classification (NCBI taxonomy): domain Eukaryota; kingdom Metazoa; phylum Chordata; class Mammalia; order Rodentia; family Sciuridae; genus Sciurus; species Sciurus carolinensis. The sequence continues at coordinate 25,437,899 of NC_062220.1, forward strand.
ACAGGTCAAATCATTAATATTTGACCCCATAATGACCTGAAGATGTGTCTGTTTTCTTGCCCAAGTGCCTGAGGCCTGTTTCTAGAGACTGTCTGGCCATTCCTCTCTGTCCAGTGTCCTGCATGTACTCAATCCTCATTAACTCTGGCCTTTGAAATGGCTTAGTCCCTGCTTTCCAGTGGTTTCTTATCTTTCTTTGATGGGAGTGATAACAGACAGTGCAGCCCTATCACCTCTCCTACCTTATATTTGTTCATTCTCCTTTCTGTTCATTTTTGGCTACAAAGGCCTGCCTTCAGTTCTCTTTGACTCAGCCACCTCAGCCTTTGTGTCTATGTTCCCTCTAACTGGAAAACTTTGTGAGAGGGACTTTATCTGGTTTGCTTCTAGTGAGACAGCACCTACAGAAACAGCATTTAGTCTTGACCCTGGCCCTTATTAGGTATCAAGTAAGTGTTTACTAAATGAAAAAAAACAGGGAAGAAGTAAATGGTACTTACAAAAGAAGAGAAAAAGTGGGGAACATAGCCCAGAATTCTTGATTCCCTAATTCATTCTAGTGCCATAAATGGTGCTTTCACAGAACCATTGCTGAGCTAGGGATAGAACAGTTTCATAGCAGTATTTTGGGAAACCAATGGATGCTCTAAATGCTTTTGGTTGGTTTAGAGGTAGATGAAAAAGGCCTTGAAAAATATTTAGACTTTTTGGAGAAATCAGAACGACAGGTGCCATCTCTAAGGCTACCTTTAGACAATAGGACTCGGGGAGTTTTGAACATTCTTGCAACAGCCTGTCAACATACCTGTCCTACATTTGGGAGGAAGTAAGGTACTTTTATAAAGGCTGTCAGTATAGCCACAACCTGCCTATCATTTGATCTCTTTTCCCTTAGCTAACTCTCTCTGCTTGCCAGACACTTTCTCCTCACTGTACAAATATCCCTAACATTTAAATATAATATATCTTAACATTTAGAATAGATTTAAAAAGGGTGTTCTTTCAGGTAACATTGCCAGATTTTCTTAGATCCAGATATTTCTTCTAACAGCTTTAGCAACCCAGTGTGCTAAAGCATTAGTCAGTTGCTTGTTAAGTTATTATTGCACAGTTCTTTAAAAGAGTGATATGAGGACAAATCATCTGCTTTCTCAACAACTGGACTCCATATATGGTGTCCTCCTTTGGGACACCTTCCCATGGGTTCTTTAGTCAGCCATTGACTCCTTGAGAGTTGTATTCACTTCTACTTCACTTCAGAGCCTGATGTTTCAGAAAATGGGATTTTCTGAATTAACATGAGGGTTGAGTTATAGACTACTTAGTTACTAACAAGAGTAAACATTTTTGTTAATACTGAAGGCCATCAGTCAAAATGATCAAGTTTCAGTGGCATTTCCCTGCTTAATTACACAGTAGCCTGACTCAGAGATAAGATATCCAGTAAAGTATCTTAAGATGGTGCACAGCTTTCTTTGCCTTGTCCTCTACCCTCCAACCTTGATTAGTTAGTAGTTTTGAAAAATCTGCTCTACTTCAACTTGTACAATTTCTTCTTTTGGAGTTGAGCCTGTGACAAGGAATGTGCTTCAGCTGTTGTAGAAATGAGAATTGTGGCATCCTCTGTTACAAAGTTAGAGCATGTGATTGTTTCTTTGAAATACAGTCATGTGTCACTGAAAAACCAGGGCACATTCTGAGACCTGCTTTGTTAGTCAATTTTATCATTGTGCAAACCTCACAGTGTACTTAACAAACTAAGATGGCCATGATGTCATTAGATGATATAGTCTTATGCGGTATTATGGTATGTGGGGATTCATCATTATGCGGCATGTGGCTATACTTTGAAATATCCTTTGGTATGATTTTTGTCTTGAAAAGAAGAGTAATCCCAGCTACTTGGGAGACTGAGGCAGGAGGATTGTAAGTTCAGGGCCAGCCTGGCAACTTAGAACCTGTAAAAAATAAAAAGTACAGGGGATGTAGCCATGGTAGAGTACCCTTGGGTTTAATCCCCTAATCCCCTTTAGTACTACAAAAAATAAAAATAGAAAGGAACGAAGGAAGGAGGGAAGGACGAAGGGAAGGAAAGAGAAGAAAAGTTTTTCAACTAGAAATTCAGAGTGAAAAACTTCAAGGCATCTACTTCTCATTATGCATTTGGCCTTCCATTGCCTGAGGAGGCAAGGGGGTCACATGTACCACAGTGAGTACTGACTCCCCAGAATCTGCAGTTTTAGCTCTCCAGCTGACCTAAGTAGCCAATTCTCTGCTTAATACCCCACTGTTTGTGCAGTGATTGACAGAATGTCTCTAAGAAGCGACTCTTTCCAAGCAACTTTGAAAGTTTCTGTACTTCTCCTAAGACTGCTCCTTCATGGAGGTAGCCATGTTGTTGGACTTTGGGGTGCTGAGACAAGTTTGTATTTCATCTTGTCTCTGATGATGCTCACCTCTGGTTTTCAACTCACTTCTAGCTAGTACTTTAAGGGCCAGGATGAGATTTCTCTCTGACCAAATAGAGATTTCCAAATTTCCCTTTGCCCAAGGTTGACCAGTTTGGAAGTTGTCTACATGTGTTGCCCTGTTTTGGTTCTTCTTATCTTGCTTCTTTTTCTTTCCAGGATTATTTTCAGAATCTGAGATTCCTTGTTGAATGGGGTGTTATTCAGCAGCCCAAACATGGGTGGCATATAGATATAGTGTGTGGTTTCCTTGGCTTCTGATTCTGAACTGGTAATTGGCTGCAGACAAGCTTCTCTACTCATGAAGGATTATAATGAGAAGACTGTTGGACACAGCCTGGAACCAATTCTGAGAAGAAAACTGCTGAGTTACCAAAAGACCTATTGGATCACCCCCAAACAGAGGATGTGCCCAGAGCCTTTTATCAGACATGAGAGTTCACTGCTGCAAAGCTGCCTCAGAATCTCCTTCACTGGACAATTGATAGAAGGAAAGTCCTTTCTGTGTTTGAGGGCAGGATCTATATTTTATGCTTTGCTACATACCCTATAACACCCAACATTGATTTACCCATAGTAGGAGTTCATGTAATACTGTTGAACTCTCTAAAGGCTCTTCTAGGGCTTAGCTGGGCTTATGAAGGACACGAGTCATTTCCTGAGATGATAAATAGTGAAGGCCAATAAAAAGTGAATAATAATAACAAACTACTCTTTACAGTGCCCTGAATATAGACCTGTATCCTTTCTACTGTGCCTTGTCTATGCCAGTCTTGATAATTTATTTGCCTCTCCTCTCTACTCAAATGCCATCTGTCATTCAGTTCAGGCTTAAGGCCCAGCTCTTCCCTAGGGACCTCAAGCATCCCAGGGCATTGCGATCCCTCTAAGTTGCTGGCGCACTTACTAGTTGACTTCCTCTCACTTAACAGTTCAGGGTACTGTGACTTGTCATTTCTCTAGGTCTTGCCTTCCTAGGGAGACCATGAACCCCTTGATGGCAAGAACTTGCTCCCTGCGATTCTGGCCCCAGGGCCTGGCACATGGTCCTTAGAGATTGGTTATTAAAGATGATAAAGGTAAAGAATGTCCCTAGGCATCTGTTGCAGTGATCTCTCCCCAACCTGTCCTTATTTTATGTATTTTCTCTTTCTCTTTTCTTTCTTGTTCAGTCTTGTATTAGGTACTTAAAATGGTTTTATATTAGGTACATAAAAATGTCAGTTCTTCTCACTTTCCTCCATTTTCTTTTTTTTCATTTTCTCTTTTCTGCACTATTATCTCGGCCTTAGTCTACCAGCAACTCCCTCACGTGTTGTTTAATCTGCCTTGGTGGCCAGAACTCCCATTCCTGTCCCTTTGCGCCCTGAGAGGTTCCCAGCCCTTATGCACAGGGAGGGATGGTGGAGGCCAAATGCAGGAAACAGCAAAGCGGTAAGAAACTGACTCAAGTGTCCCTCTCTAAGCCTGTCTTCCCAACTCTCCCTTCTCCTTTTCCTCCCCCCTGGGTGTTACACTTCATTGTCTGCATGTGCTTTACAACATAAAGAAACTCAAAAGCCATATTTTTGATGAAGCTTTCCCTTTGGATGCTCCTGCAGGAAACATGTTATCTTTATATTCTGGTCCATCGTGGGGAAGACCCCATCTTGACTTTGGGCACCTGGGATGCAGCAGGAGGCCCAGAACATTGTTCCTTTGCTATTTACAAGAGAATGGGATTGAGATGCACCTTTCTTATTAGAAACTTTGAAGAGCATTCTGAGAACATCCCTCCTCCAGCAGCACAGTAGCCATCAGTTGCTACAGTAAGTGAGGTGGTCTAGCCCAAGAACACCACAGAAGGGCTTTGGCAGCAGGGTTCTGAGGAATAGAGCAAGCTTGTGTTACTTCAGAGGTAGGCAACACAAATAAAATGAAGAACAGCTCTTGGAGGCAGAGTACTTTGGCCCCTTCCCAACCAGCAGCATCCTCTTGAAGTCCTAAAGTGACCTCCCTCACCAAATCAGTGAGAGGAGAAACCTCCCACTGTTAAAACAAAAGCAATTTCAACGCTCCCATCCCAGTGCCACCTCAGTCCACCTGGATGGTACTCCTGGTTCTGAGCCCATTGATGGGTTGGAGACTTCTGTCAGTAGGTGGGTTGATCCAGACCATTCCACATGTCCTCCCACTGACGAACAACTCATGTCCATTTAATAACAAGTGAGTATAGAATCCTATAGTGATCTAAAATTTATCTGTCGTCTGTGTTAAGTCATGGTTGAATTGCAGCCATAGGCTCCCTACAGATAAAAGAGTTGGCATATAATCAACAAAAGCAATTTCAAAAAATTGTGTGTATTGTAATTACAATAAAAAACATTATATATGGTATTTCTATGTATAACGTTTTGCACATAGTTTTAATTTTTAAAACTTTTCTCCATTTTCAGATTTTCTCAGTTGAATATGTATTTATTTATTTTCAGTAGTGGGGATTGAACCCAGGGACTCTCTACCATTGAACTCTACCCCTAGCCTTTTCCTATTTTGAGACAGGATCTTGCTAAGTAGCTGAGGCTGGCCTCAAGCTTGCAGTCCTCTTGCCTCAGCCTCACACATTCTTTTTATCAATTATGTGCATACATTTTTTATTCTAGAGAGCTCATTGTTAAATAGCACACTAATGCTATAAAACCTTTTTTTCTCCTGCTCACACTGTTGCTGGGAGTAACCAGCTCACTACTTTGGGCTGTTGCTATTTCTTTTTTAAGTCTTCCAAGTAGTGTTCTGCTCAGCCTTCCAGACTTTCTTACTGTTCCTTCAAAACTGTTCTGTTGCTCAGTGGTAGAGAGGTTGCTTAGCATGTGTGAGGCCCTGGGTTCTATCCCCAGCACTGAAAAAGAAGAAATTAAATAAATAAGCCCTTTCAATATATCCTGTCTCAGGTGAGCTTCACACCAAACCTGGCAAAAGTCATTGAGTGGCAAACATGACCTATCCATGTTAGAGCCAATTAAATAGGATGCAGGGAAGATCCCTCGGCCTCCTAAACTAGGACTAGAACAGGGCTCCTCCCGCTTGGAGTTCTGTCCCCTAGGGCTATTTAAGGAACTAGTGGACAACACTTTTTAATAGGTACCCCAAATGTTTTTAGGGTAAAGAACTGATTTTTTCAAATTAGGAGAGGAAAAAAGAAAAGGGAATTTCATTCTCACATTCTTTGGTGAAATTTTTGAAAATTTCCCTCATGTAATAAACAATGCAAATTTTTTTTAAAGATGATTTTCCTTTTTCTTTTCTTTCTTTTAAGACAGCGTTCCTGTTTCATTTGTTTATTTTTATGTAGTGCTAAAGATTGAACCCAGTGCCTCGCACGTGCTAGGCAAGTGTTCTGCCACTGAGCTATAGTCCCAGCCCCCACAATACAGTTTTTATGATAAATTATTAACTTAAAAATTAAACCCTTTGCTTGGCCAGCTCCTCTCCCCTCTCCCCGAGGGCAAACCAGTCACACATTTTTGGAGCTTTTTCCCTCCCTCTTTGTGCTACCAGAAGCCAAATGCACTCATATACATACAAATAGGTCAAAAGAGAATTTGAGCCCTGAATACATTTATTTTGTGATTTTCTTTGCGACAGACTTGCTAGTAGTACATGGCAGGGGTGAATTGGCCTCACTCACTTTTATAACTGCCTTTCCGGGAATTCAGAATCTGCAGACATCTCCATTCCCCTGGAGGTCATATAATGGCTGTTTTCCATAGTCATGAAAATCTCTGGGGAGAGCCATGGCAATTTGACAAGGGCTATTAAAGGGACATTAGGATTGAAGTGGCTGCTCAGGGAATCATACCCTTGATCCTGTCTGCATGGACAGCTGCCAGCACTGACCAGTTGGAGTCTGGCCCTCCTGCCTGGCCCAGCTACATGTGGGTGCTCCTGGCAACCAGCCACTGGAGTAAGTCCCAAGGAAGGGGACAGGTTCTTGGAAAAACTGCTTGTCTCTGCTCTCTTTCCACACTCAAGAAGGTTGTTCTAAACTCAAATAATATGTAATAGTATCAATTAATTACTCTGTGTGTCAGGCATGTGCTAAGGATTATTTCAATAAGAAAATGCTTATCCCATCCTTGTCCCATATCTGGAGGCCAGATGAAGAAGACAGAAGGAAATCTCTGAAAAGGCCAGAGTTTCCTTTCCCTGTTTGCAGACCTTCAGTGAGATGGGCAACTCACTGCCTGTCCTGCCCCAGCACGTCACCCATTTTCCCACATTTTGGAACATGGCCATGTCCAGGGCCTAGGGATAATAATAGGCTAAGTTCCTTCAGCAGAGCCATTTGAAGTCTTTTGTTTCTGGGCCTGTCCTCCCTGTAGGAGGTCTTCCCTTCAATCTGCCCCACCCCACCCTCCATCATACTTTGTTAGCCAGTAGGCACTTAAAACTAATGCAGTAAGCGTGGTCTCCAGGGGAGGCCCCAGCAGGGGGCTGGGCACTCAGTAATTTCAGGAGGCCTAAATGTTAAGGTTGGAGTGGCTGCACACTGGGCCAGGGTCGAGGTGGGGCCCCCATGGCTCCCAAGGACTGACTTTGGAGTTTCCAGCTTTTGAGTCATTGGTGACACTGTCTTTTTTTTTTTTTTTTTTTTTTTTTCCCTGTCCTGTCCCAGGAATTGAACCCAGGAGCACTTAACCACTGAGCCTTATCTCCAGCCTTTTAAAAATATTTTATTTAGGGATAGGAGTTGCTTAGGGCCTTGCTAAGTTGCTGAGGCTGGCTTTGAACTCATGATCCTTCTGCCTCAGCCTCCTGAGCAGTTGGGATTACAGGAATGTGCCACTGTGCCTGGTTGACACTGGCTCTTGACAGGGATTCGTGTCCTTTCTTAGGGGACAGTGAGTGTATCTGAGCTGCTTCTGAAGGGTAAGCAAGAGAAAGGCCAAGGCCCTCTGCAAGAGATCCCATGTTTTGGGGGAAGAAGGGAGCCAGGCTGTTTACAGCTGATAGGATACGCAGGGAGGGGGCTGTCAGTGGGACTGAAACTCACCCTCTGTGCATCTTCACAGCCCACGTCTCCAGGGACACAGGTAAAAGCCAAGAGACAGGGTGTAACGTTGGACCAATCACTCAGTGCTGACAGTTTTCTTCGTTCATCTGTGAAATAGAGGCCATCAATCCTATATCACAAAATTGTTAGCAAGCACCATGTGACATAGCCACTGTAGAAAAAGCCTGGAAAACATGCTGTGGGGACGGACCAGAGGATCTGGGGAGTATGGAAAGAAATGTCTCTGATGACTTTTGCCAGTTCCCACAGTGAATTAACAGGAAAGGGTAGAGAGAATGGCTGGCTACCGCAGGATAATTGACTGATTTCCACCCACTTCTGCCCATGCTGAAAAAGCCCATCCTTGGGGAGGAACAGCCGGAGGGAAGGTTGGCTCCATCGCCAGCCTCCACAGGAGACCAGGACATGTGGCTTGGGGCTCTGCTCCTAGGGCCACTGCAGGGAGAGGAGAGCATGTCATATCTCCACGTTCGTTATTTCCTTGAGGAATGGCTGGGCCACTCAAGCAGCCCTTGGGGTGAGGTGCTATAAGGGACTGGCCCCCCAGTCACCCTCCTTTCTCCTTTGCCTGAGCAAACATTGCTAATTAATCATGACACTCTCTGCCACCCATCTCAGCCGGGACCTTGGCAGTCTTTCAACACAGCTAGAGTTGGCATGTGAGGTGAAGCCCACTTGCCAATTTTGCTGTAAGGAAACAGCCTTCTCTGCCAAAACAGGACACAGTATTAACCACTGCTCTTGGCAGATTTGTGCTGGGTTCTAGGCATCATAGAGGGGCTTACTACAAGGCAGAAGGCAGGTGCTATCCATGTGCTTGTGCTCATTGAATGATTAGAAAGGTTAGGCTCAGACTGGGAGTGTAGCTCAGTGGTGGAGCATTGTCTATCATGTGCAAGGCCCTGGGTTCATTCCCTAGCATTGTTAAAAAAAAAAAAAAGGCTCCAGACAGACCACCCCTTTTATTCACTTGCTGGTATGAACCAATGACTCCTCATGTGCTCCTCTAGAAGCTGCAGAGCACAGAACAGACTGTCCTGCTGTCTTGGAGTTCACCTTCCAGTAACCAAGTGCCAACTCACCTCTACGTTTGACCTATGCCTAGGTTCTAACTGCCCTGCCCAGAGCCCTCGGAGGAGGCGTGGTGATGAACCCAAAACCTGGAGCTTCTAGTTGGAAGGGGCTGTGTGGTCCTTAGGGTTCATCAGTACAGTGTTTCCACCTTGAACTTCATTGTGAAAACCAGTCATGGAAGAGAGAAGGCACCAAATGTACTTCTGAAGCCTCTGCCAGGGTTACAACAAGGAAACTAGGACTTGTAAGGAAAGCTGAGAAAGCACCTGTATTTTGTTAGGACATACATAGCAAAGTGGTCCTTCTGTGTTTTCTATTTTTGGTTTTTTTTTGAACCTGGGATTGAATCCAGGGATGCTCAACCACTGAGCCACATCCCCAGCCCTTTTTTATATTTATATATATTTTATTGAGAGACAGGGTCTCACTGAGTTGCTTAGGACCTCACTAAGTTGCTGAGGCTGGCTTTGAACTCGAGATCCTGCTGGGCTTTCAGGCGTACACCATGGCACCCAGCCATAAAGTGATCCTTCTGAGTGCTTTGAGGAAGAATCTATTCTTTGCCTTTTCTGATGTCTGGGTTTTGCCAGCAATTTGTGTGTGTGTGTTTGTGTGTGTATGTGACTGGGGATAAAACCCAGGGCCTCACACATGCTAAGCACATGCTTTTCCCTCCAGAAGTGCCCCCCTGCTGCCCCATTTTTACTGAGTTCCCCAGATTGACCCAAAGTCCTGGGCTCAGGTGATCCTTCTGCCTCGGCCTCTCAAGTACAGGACTACAGGACTACAGAAACATGATACCACTCCCAGCCTCGGATAGAAGTTCTTGCCATTGCTTGGCTCATGGATGCATCAGCCAGTCTCGGCCTAATCTGACTCTCTTCTCTCTGTGTCTGTTTCACAAGGTGTTCTCCCTATGTCTATTTCCAATAACTCTCTTATAAGGTCATGACGGCTATCCTAATGCTCTCATCTTGGTTACACCTGAGAAGATCCTGTTTCCAGATAAGATCACACTCATAGGTACCAAAAGTTAAGACTCAGTATGCGTCTTTGGAGGACACACTTCAACCTATAACAGGGCCTCTGATCTATTCGTTTTCCCTTTAAAAAAAATCTTAATAAAATTCTTTTTGAAATAGGCAATACATTTACATGACACAAAATTGAAAAGATACAGTAATTATCTCCCTCCCAACCTGGGCTCCCTTCTGTGGAAGCACCCTATTAGGGTTATTTGTTTGTCCTTACAGAGGTAATCATTGCATTCATATACACATGAAGTGGAGGATATGTGACTTCGTGCTTTTCCCTTTTTGCGACATACCTTGGAGTTCACTCCATTCTTTTCCATGACTGCATAACACTTGATTGTATCAACGTACCATCATTTACATAACCAGCTCCTTACGAGGTAGAAATTCCACTAATTTCCAACCTTTGCTATTACAAACTGCTGGAAAGCAAAATTGCATATGTGTCATTGTACTCATCATGTATTGTTTATGATGTTTTGACATCCTGAGACGTTCCTGATCCTGGGGAGACTGCCCCTTCCAGGACTAGTTAATTCCTAGAGATAGTGAACCACTTGCCAGTGAACTGTCTTCTATATGAAAACAATCAATAGAGCTCATATCCTCAACTACCTCACTTATCCAACTCTCTTACACCAAGCCACTATTTTGCCTGCCCTAAATCACCCCAGGGATAGGTACTGGACAACAGGGACTACCTGGTAGCCCAGAGCCTGCTGAAATTTTCAAACTAGTCAATCTGCACTCTTCTGACACTGGCTTGCCTTGCCTGTGGAAACCACAATAGACACTGGTTGGTGCTTTCCCTCACTCCATCTGCCTTCAGACCAACCCAAGTGCCTCCAGGTGTGGCCCTGCCCGACATGGCACCTCCCCTCTTCTTGATCTGTAAGCAATAAATTCTTATTTCAAGAGACGCAGTTGTCTCGGTGTCTGCCGTCTTACCATACCTGATTAGAACAAATCCCAGGTAAATTTTAAAATAGTATGTGCAGCCTTGCTCTCAGCTAAATACAGAAAATACAGAGTGATCCTTTGGCTCTGAGGGAATACTGGTCTCTATGTAGAAAGATGAAAAAAAAAAAAGCAATGGGAGGCCTTCGAAAATAAATATATTCATTTTTTTGTGATTATAAAAATAATAACTGGGCATATGGTAGCATGTGCCTGTATTCTCAGCAACTCAGGAGATTGAGGCAGGAGTATCTCAAGTTCAAGGCCAGCTTGGGAAACTTAAGACTCTGTCTCAAAAAGGGTTAGGGTGTAGCTCTGTAGGAGAGTGTCCCTGGCTTCAATCCCCAATATCACACACACAAAATTAATAATTATATATGCTCAATAGAGAAAATTTAAAAATGCAGAAGAAAATTTTTAAAAATTAAAACCGACCATTGTGCAAAAAGTTAAAACATAGACTTACCATATGATCCAGCAATTCTCAACTTTGGCATATACCCCAAGGAACTGCAAGCAGTGATTTGAACATATACTTGTACACTAATGTTTATGGCATGATTTATAGTAGCCAAAAAGCAGAAACAACCCAAATGTGCATCAGTGGATGAATGGATAAAATGTGGTATGTAATTACAACCAATGGAATATTATTCAGTCATAAAAAGTGAAATTCTGATACATGCCACAATATGGATGAATCTTGGAAATACTGTGCTAAGTGAAGTAAGCCAGACATAAAAGGAAAATATTGGATGATTCTACTCATACAAAGTAGCTAGAATAGGCAAATTCATAGTGACAGAAAGTATAACAGGTAACTAGGAATTGAGGATAAAGAGAAATGGGGAGCTATTGATTAATGAATACAGAGTTTCCTTATGGACACATGAAAAATTTTGGAAGATTAAAAAATTCTGAAAAATCACGCTAGTGATGGTTTAACAATATTGTGAATGTACATATTACTATACTAAATTATACAATTAAATAATTGAAATGGCAAAATTTTTATATGTACTTTATCAGAATAAAAGCAATTAAAACCACTGCTATGCTTATAAATATCTCAGTTTATTTTAACCCTTCTCCTACAGGTATGTGTTTTATAAAAATTTTATAATAATGTACATATAATAGTGAACTCTAATTATACATTTTTTAAAAACTATTGTTTAGTTGTAGATGGACACAATACTTTTATTTATTTATTTTTATGTGGTGCTAGGGATCAAACCCAGTGCCTCGCACATGCTAGGTGAGTACTCTACCTTTGAGCCACAATCCCAGCCCCTAATTTTACATTTTTATTGTGGATATTTTCCATGTCATTAAATACATTGAAATCACTACCTTCAATGGTGGTGTAGTCTCACATTAGGTAAATATGCCATGATTCCCCTATTGCCAGGCATTGAACCTGTTTCTAATTTTTCAGTACATAAATAGTACAGTGAAGAACATCTTTGTAGATAAATATTTGCCTAAATTTCTCATTGTTTCCTTAAGATAGATTATTAGAAGGAGAATTATTGAGCCAAATATTATGGATTATTTAGTCTCTTTACAAAGTATCAGACTACATTCTTAAAAATGTATAAATTTATACTTTGAATAGCACCATGGGGGCAGTTTACAATCTTTACTGCACACTGGTCAGGATTAAAAACTATTTCATAAAATATTCTCATTGGAAAGGCAAAAATTATCATCTTTTATTTATATGAATTTAATCACTAGTGAGGTTGAACACTTTTTATGTTTATCCTCATGTATATTCTGTGAATTGTCAGATTGTGTTCTTCACCAAATTTTCTGTTGGGGTTTTAAAGTTCTCCTTGTATAGGAATAGTGATGTGTTATTTTATGGCATTTAAACTTTTCAGTTTACTGTTTACCTTTTACGTTTTGGTAAAGCAATTTTGAAATGTTTTTCATATAAAAAGTATTGATTTTTCCCTTCGAATTTTCCCATTACTTTTATGCTTAGAAAACACTGCTTTTGAAAGTATATATATTTTTCACCTATATTTTCTTTAATTTTTAAGATGGTTCTAAAGTTATACATTTGTATCAGTTTCCTAAGGCTGCTATAGTTAAATGCTACGAATTGAATGGCTTGCAACAACAGAAACTGTCTGCAGTTTGGAGACCAGAAATCTGGTATGAGCAGGACCAGGTTTCTTCTGAAACCTGTAGGGAAGGATCCTTCCTTGCCTCATCCAGCTTCTCAGGCCCCAGATGTTTCTCGACTTGTTTCTTGACAGAGGAAAACTCCAGTCTCTGCCTCTGTCTTAACACGTCATATTTTAAAAGACACTAGATATTCTGGATTAGGGGCCTGCCATACTCCAGTATGACCTCATCTTAGCTAAACTAATTACTATTTCCAAGTTAGGTCACCTTCTGAGGTGCTGGGTTAGGACCTCAACATCTCTTTTTGTTTGTTTTTGGAGGGACCCAATCCAACCCATGACAACATTTATTTTTCCATCCACCTGGAATTTATGTATTCAGATCTGTTATGTGAGAGAAGGTATAATTCTCCATCCAAATTGTTAACCAAGTATCTCTACTTCATTTATCAAATAATGCCATTTCGCTTCACAGGATTTTAATTCTCTCTTTATCAGCCATCAGTTGCTTGTGCACTAACTTCTGGTAAATATGATGATATGTCTGCTAATTCCTGTTTCATGGCTACACAATTTTCATTATTTTAGCCTCACTGTATATTTAATATCTGCTAAGGCAAAGTTCCTCCTTATTTATCTTCAAATTTGTTTTCACCTATTTTGGCCTATGTATTTCTTCTGAGTAAACTTTAAAATAACTGTGACATGCTTAATGACAACAAAACAACAAATCTCCTGTTCTTTTAATTGGACTGTGCTCAGTCTACAAGCACCTCTGCGGCCCATTCCATCTTCCCATTTAGGAACGTGGCATGCTTTTCCATCTAATTATTTTGTGGGCTTTCAGCATTAAAACTTTTTTTAAGATACAGATTTCCCACCTTGTCCGTACGGTGAATCCTGGTATTTTTGTTGCTGTTGTTACTATCTCTGGTCCTCCATCCACTCACCCCCATTATATTTTCTAATTGGTTATTGCTAGTTGATAAGGAAGCTATTGAATTTTGCATCCAGCCACTTTATTAAATTCGCCTGTTAGTTCTAATAGCTTTTCAATTTATTCTTGTAGGCTCTCTGGAGCCTTTTGCACAAACCAATTCAAATGAATAATTAACTCTCTGGCTGAATCAATGACCTTACCTAAATCAGGCCTCTTAGAAATTGAGGGAATTTGGCTGATGGAGAATGCTGTGGAACTGTGGTGTAAAATGGGGACTTGGAACATTCTGATATCTTCAGGAATGGTCTTCTTCTTTAATTCATCATTTTACTGCTCAAACTCTGTCCTAAAAAAAAAAAGTAGTCAGAACTATGGTTAAAATAATTTAAGTATCAAGACATGTATTGCAACATTTGTACTTATAACAATGAAAACTGGAGACAACCTCATGATTAACATTGGTGGACTGATTAAGTAAATGTTCATGTGGGTGTCAGCTCAGTATCTTAACCCTCCCATTCTACCTGCCCCAACAAGGCCCAGACCTCTCCCTTGAACTTGAGCCTCACAAATCCGCTGCCTGCAGAAGGCTCCCATTCTGTTTCTGGTGCTACCTTAGCCTCTCCATGACCCCTCAGAGCTCACCCGCTTGGCTGAAGTCATGTTTGGGGAAACATTTTGAGGCAGAGCTGGGAGTGCAGGTGAGTGGGGCAGGGGACTTTTGAGAACAGCATCTGCAAAGCAGGAGAAATTTCACTGCAGTGCATCAGCCCAGCCTTCAGTCAACCCCAGAGCTCCAGAGCCAGGATGGCTCTTCAGAGTTGTCATGGTTGTTGTAAAATGACATTAAGGGGATGGACTCTGAAATGCTCCACATTCACCAGTCATTGCTTGGGGGCTGCCCTTAGAGAGAGGTCTTATCTTAGGGGAGAGAGACCCATCTGTGAGCTGCCAACACCCTCAGAGAAACGAATGCTTCCATCTTGAAAGGGACTCAAGACGGGTGGCACACCACAGCATTCACTGATTGCACCTGCTGTCTTGGTTTAGTTAAAGATGGCCACAATTCTTTGCTACTCTTTCCATTCAGAAATGGTGTCTGTTTCTCCTTTTCTCAAATATGGCTGACTCTGGGATTTCTTTTAGCCAAGAATGCGGCAGAAGTGACTTTGTGTAATTTCTGAAGCTGGAACTTGAAAGATAGAGCATTACCTTTGATTTTAGAATACATGCTCAAGGAGGCCACCCCAATGAGGTTCAGCTCTCATAAGACCGACATGGTGGGGGAATCAGAGCCAGCCACCTGGAGAGAAGGGGCCATGTGGAGGAGTACCAAGGTGGTAGGCATATGAAGCATGGACCTTCCAGCCCAGCCAATAACTGCACAGTAACCAATGACTCCCCCAGGCCAAGTCTTGTGGAGTGGAACCACCCAACTCAGCCCCCCCCCCCAGTTCTAGACCCATGGAATCATGAGAAATAATAAATTTTTGTTAAAGTCCATATTTTAGGGAGGGTTTTCATGCAGGAATAGAGATAAGTGAAATACTTTCTTTTCTTGCATCATTGGTCCCAGTTTTTGGCACCATGATTCACCAAGTCATCCGATCTAGATACTACAAGGTTGTCATAGACTGCTCCTTTACCTTCACTTCTATAACGTGTCACTTGCAAAGCCCTGACAAGTTTACCTCCTAAATAATTCCTGAGGACTATTAATAAATTAATACAAATGAGTAATTTCCCTCTTCATCCTACCTATTGCCATTACCCATTTGCTCAGACCTGCAATCTCCTTGCCCCGGGCAGGTGCCATGGTCATCTACACTGGCTATCTCAAACTCCATCTATGGCCAAGATTATCTCCCTAATGCATGTCACCCTCTCCTAAAACCCTCTGGGTAGCTCCCATCTATGACAAGGCAAAGGCTCAGCTTTAACCCCACACATTCAGCTTTAGCCTCCTTTACCTCCATACTTGACCAAACTTTGTGAATTCTCTAACTCAAAACGTCAGCCCTCAGCAATTTTGCTACTCACATGTTGTTTCTCCCTTCCTTACCTTCTCTTCAGAATGCCTGCTTTCTTCCTCCTTCTCCTGGCTGGTTCTTACCTTAGAAATCACCTCTTTCTGGAAGACTTTCTCTTTTCTACCTCCAACATCCTTCACCCATGCTGGACTAGTTGCCACCCTGGGGATCCATTGCTACTAGTTTTTGTAAGCCAAAGAAACAGCCAAATCAGAAAGTAATCCCTCCTCAAGAAAGACTGGTGTGGTGTCCAGCGCGGTGGCACCTGCCTGTAATCCCAGTGGCTCATTATAGAGGATTTATGCTCAGAGGAAGCGTTGCCGGACCTCCCTAGGCTGAGGAAGGAAGGAGGCTTCTAGTCTATCATGGAAGTGAAAATAATATTGCTCTCCTTTTCTCTTTCCTTCCAGCCCCAACTGGCCACCAGGCTCCTGCCATTCTACTTTAGATACCCAGACAATGGGCCCAAGAGGCAAATTCAGGGACCCAAGACTGTTATTCTGTTAATAAACATTATTGATTTTCCTTCGGCATGGTCTATTGGAGTAATAATTCTAGTATTTTATGTCTGAGGGTTAGGGTTAAGTTGCTACAGTATTAATGGCTGTAGTACTTCCTGTCTCTAGTGTTCAGTCCCTGTAGTATTTAGAATCTATAGTATTTAGTGACCACAGTGTTTAGTTGCAGTGGTGTTTAGTGCCATAGTGCTCAGTGGCTGTCATATTTGGAATCTGTCGTATTTAGTGGTTGTATTATTTAGTGGCCGTAGAATTTAGTGACCTCCTGCAATTCAGTGATTAAGAATGTACTCTGGTTTTCCTTTGCTGCCTCTGAACAAACTGTCCTCCCAGCAGTTCTTCTGTCTGCCCTGTCAGTTCCCTGCTCCCTGAGCCGATGTCCTCCACTCATAAGCAATTTTTCAGTCCCTTGGCACAGCTTCATTTAAAAATGTGCTATTCTGCAGTGCCTGAGAAATTTTTCTTCCGTTTTTCAAAGTTCAGCTGTTTCTGAATCATTTCCTATACGTCTTTCCTTCCTCACCCCTCCTTTGCCCCCAAATTAAAGTTCTTTTCAAAGTGGAGTCTGGGATTTTTCCATGTCCTGCCTCTAGCTACGGAACAAGAAAGTGATTCGGCACCAATTTTGTGACCAGAGAGGGCAGGCATTTGTTCAAAGGGATCAGTGGCTGAAAAATGTCCAGCAGATGAGACGAAGAGAGTGATGCATTGTGAATGCAGTCCAGGCTTTGTGGTGGGCAGCTGTGAGGCAAAGGGCCCAGGTCCACCTCCAGTGGTCACCCTGAGGCTTCCCTGATTGCAAGAGTGGTGTTTTACACTGGACACGAGAGTCTCTACTTCCAAGGACTGTGTTGGTTAAAACAAAACACAGAAAGTGCTGCACAGGGCCTGGCTCTCATGACCTCCTGAGGCAATGGGAATGGCTGTATGCTTGGCGCTGTACCCACCTGCCCAGCCAGGGTGAGGTGGGTGCTGGGGTCATATGAGGAGCAAAAGAAGGCTCTTCCCACCTATCCTCCACCAAGGGATCAGAACACCATCTACTGGGCACAGGAAGCCCACTATTGGTTAATTGTACAAATATCCCTTCTTCTCTATCTTAAGTTTAAAATCTGGATTCAAGGAAAACATCAGGTTTCCAACCTATTGATTGAATCGAATTCACTCTTTCTTTTTCCTTCTCTCTTTCTCACTCACTTCCTGCCTCTTTTTCTCATCAATTCCATTTAATTCTACATTTACTGAGCATCTACTCTATGTGAGACACAGAGCAAATTCACTTCCACCATCCTTTTGCTCCCTGGGGGGTGAGAGAGGGAATTTCCTGGGTCCTTGGAGATCACACTTTTCTGGTTGAGGTCTCATTCCCCTGCTGCCTCCAGTTGAGACTCCCTCTGTGAAACCTCCTCCCTCTGACTAACCCAGGAACCAGCCACTCAGGTCTGGTAGCTGGGGAGGGCTGTCAGCAAGATTGGGCTCTGTGAACTGAGAGGACTGTCGTGGCCACTCTTTGTTTTCTTGGGTAACCTTTATCCTGTGGTTTGGGATATATTCTTAAAACTTTGATAATTTCAGACTCTTTTGATAGTTTAAGAACTGCAAAGACAGTTTTTTGGTCTGGTCCCTGGGTTTTTTAAAGATTCTCAATTGAGTGTTTTAAGCCTTTTTGATTAAAATAGAGACATTTAATATCACCAGGTGATGACCCCAAACTCCCTCCAGTTTTATATATTAGTTTCTCTTTCTTGCCTTTGGAAAGAATAAATGCTTTTTTAACTTTCTTCCTGGGCCTCTCTCTCTCTCTCTCCTTCTCCCTTTCCCTCTCCCTCTCCCTCTCTCTCCCTCCCTCCCTCTCCCCCTCCTCCATTCTTTCTTTTCCCTTTTCCAGTGGCTCCTCTACTCCAAGTCCTGACATAACATCTGCCTCCCTGGAGATGCCCCATATGCCTCCCGGCTCCTGACTAGCATCCTTGAATCTGCAACCTTAGGGCCCCTTTCTCACCTCCATTTCAGCCCATTTCCAAGGCCATCCTGGAGACTTGGATCAGCCCCGGAAGTACACACCCCTCTCCGCCAAAACAACACATTTAGTGATGGTGCTCCTGATAGCATACCCTACCCTTTACCTTGCTGACTCAATACCCATGACACACCATCCTCAAGCTCTTTGGGATTTCAACCCATGTACTCCTCCATATTGTCTCCATTCCTCAGACCCCACTGCCTCCATGTCCCTCCCAGTTGAAATTCTATGTTCCAGTTTTAAGCACTAACTCTTATATCCTAAGTTCTTCTTCCCCATTGGTCTTCCCTCATAGGAACCTGGAAAAATTCCAACCCTTGAGAAGCACATCAGTGGTTTTCCATAATACTAGGCAGACTAGATCACCATAAAGTCATGGTCTCCACCCCCACCGAGTAATCCTACTACTTCTGCTTCAACTCTTGCTTCTGTCCTCAAAGACTCCATCTTGTCAGACTCTGACTAGTGGGCCAGTCAGTGGTGTGCTGGAAGATGATTAACAACAGGCTCTGGAGGAAATGAGGAAAGTTCTGATTTGTACTGTTTGTCCATTTTCATGATATAGATACTCTGTGGTCTCCTTTACACTAACAAGATGATATCAGTTAATCACTTTTAGAGATTACAATAGCAGCCAACAAGCTCAAAAGAATAGGTAGGCCGGGGGCGGTGGTGCATGCCTGTAATCCCAGTGACTTGGGAGACTGAGGCAGGAGGATTGAAAGTTCAAGGCCAACCTCAGCAATTTAGCAAGACCTGCCTCAAAATGTAAAAAAATAATAATAAGGACTGGAGATGTGGCTCAGTGATAAAGTGCCTCTGGGTTAAATTTCCCAGTCCAAAAAAAAAAAAAAAAAAAAAAGATAGGATAGGTAGTAGTGAAACAATTAAGTTGGAAGCAATTATTTTTTAGTGTTAATTTAAAAAATATTTGCAATGTTATGTGATTTAGCTTTTGTTTTAATTGCATATTCATGTGCAGTTGTAAGAAATAATACAGAGATTCTTTATACCTTTCATCCAATTATTGAATGTTAGAATACCATGTCACAACCAGGAAATTGATGTTGATATGCTTAATCCAATTGCTCAGATTTCATCAGCTTTACATGTAGTCATTTGTGTATGTCTCTCTGTGTGTATAGATTTAAGTTCTAAGCATTCTTATCATATTCGTAGATTCATGTGACCATCACAGTCAAGCTACAGAATAGTTCCACCACAAGGCTCCCTCCTGCTGAACTTTTATAACTACAGCCACTACCCTCTACCTGTCTCCCACCTATTGATAGCAGTAATCTGTTCACCTCTGTAATTTTGTCATTTTGAGTATGTTATGTAAATGGAACCACACAGTATAAAGACTCTTCTGAATTGTATTTAAGCTTTTAATTTTGTGAAAATTGTCAATTTACATGGACTCGTAAGAAATACTACAGAGACACTGTGTACCTCTGCCCAGTTTCTCCCAGTGATAATGTCTTGTACAACTGTAATACAGTACTGTAATCAAGCCATTGACACTGACATAGTCAAGACACAGAACATTGGGTGCTGGGGATGTAGCTCAGTGGTAGAGTGCTTGCCTAGCATGCATGAGGCCTGGGTTCAATACCTGGCTCGGGGAAAAAAAAAGATGCAGAACATTTCCATCACCACAGATTCCATCTGAGCACTTTCAAAGTCAGTACTACCTTCCTTCCTCCTTTCATCCCTAATGCTTGGCAACCACTTAGCTGTTTTCCATTTCTATAATTGTGCCATTGCAAGAATGTTATATAAATGAAATCATACAGTATGTGATGTTGTGGGATTGATTTTTTTTCACTCAGCATAATGCCTTGGAGATTCATCCAAATTAGTGCATGCATCAGTAGTTTATTTCTTCTCTTTTTTTACTGACTGAGTTGTTTTTCATAGTGTGGATGTATCACAATTTAACCATTCACCCATTGAAGGAGATTGGGTTGGCTCCAGTTTTTGACTTTTATAAATAAAGCTGCTATCACCACTCATGTATAGGTTGTTGTGTGAACATAGATTTTTTTACTCTCTTGGTTAAATATCTGGGTCATAATAAGCACATGTTTTATTTTATTTTATTTTATTTTTTAGTTATCAATGAACCTTTATATTATTTTTTTATATGTGGTGCGGAGAATCAAACCCAGTGCCTCACACATGCTAGGCAATCACTCTACCACTGAGCTACAACCCCAGCCTGGCACATGTTTGACTTTGTAAGAAACTGCCAAACTTTTCTCCAGAATGACTCAACCATTTTGCATTGCTCATAGCAATGTGTGAGTGATCCAGTTTTTCTACATCCTCACCAGTGTTTAGTGTTATCATTGCTTTTTATTTCAGTCATTCTGGTAGATGTGTGGTGCTACCTCATGTATTTTCCTAATGTGAGGGTGCTGAATTTCTTTTAATGTGCATTTACCATCTATATATCTTCTTAAGTGAAAAGTCTACTCATGTCTTTTGCCCATATTCCAATTGGGCTGTTCATTTTTCACTGCTGGTTTTAGGAATTCTTTATATATTCTAGATACTAGGCCTTTGTCAGATATGTAGTTTGCATATATTTTCTCCCAGTCTGTAGCTTGTCCTCTTATTCTTTCAACAATGTCTTTTACAGAACAAAATTTTTAAAATTTTGGTAATACCCAATTTCTCTACCACCATTTGTTAATAAGGCCATTTTTTTATTAAGTCGATATAATGTTTTTATATCATTGTCACAAATCAGTGAGACATGTTTGTATGGCTCTATTATAACTTTTTTTTTTTTTTTCTGGTATTGGGGATTGAATCCAGGGAGGCTTTACCAATGAACTACAACTGCAACTCTTTCATTTTCTTTTTAATTTGTGGTAGAGTCTCACTAAATTGCCTCAGATAGCCTTGAACTTGTCTTAGCTTCCCAAATAGCTGGGATTAAAGGCATGTGCCAACCCACCCAGCTAATTTAATTTTAATTATTATTTTTTTTCTTTTTGGTACTGGGAATTGAACTGAGGGGTACTGAGCTACATCCCCAGTTCCTTTTTTTTTTTTTTTTTTTTTGTTTTGAGACAGGGTGTTTCTATATTGCTGAGGCTGGCCTCAAACTTGTGATCCTCCTGCCTCAGCCTCCCAAGTCAGTGGGATTACAGGTCACCATGCCTGGCATTAATTTAATTTTTAATAGCTATGTTTAATAACCAGTTCACAATCTAAGAAAATGTAGCAACTGGTTTTCTGGGCAGGTTTTGACATTTGCGTGGTCAGTTCCTTTAGTTTTGCCTACAGCCTTAGTATCTGACCTTGTGCATGCTTCAGTGACAAAATAGAAGCCACATGAGAATTCCTTTTCCTCATCTCTGAGTCTACAAACCCACCACCCAACGGCTTCAGATCTGTCCCTTCCTTTTCCCTCTGACTACAGAGGAAGATCCCCATCCCTTCTCCCACCCGAGGCCAGGCAAATGGTGCTCTGAATTCTGGCCCC
This sequence comes from Sciurus carolinensis, assembly GCF_902686445.1. Taxonomy (NCBI): domain Eukaryota; kingdom Metazoa; phylum Chordata; class Mammalia; order Rodentia; family Sciuridae; genus Sciurus; species Sciurus carolinensis. The sequence continues at coordinate 25,459,627 of NC_062220.1, forward strand.
ACCCACTTCCTTAGAAGCCTTCTTCTCTCCAGGTTCTCAGAATTGGAACAAGTTTGCTTCCCTCCGGCCCTCAGTCCAACCTCCCTGTCGACTCTCCCCTGCCTCACTTCTCTCCTTTCACAGACTTGTTCCAAGAACCGATTTCCGCCTCTTCCTCCTCTACTTGCCCTCCTCAGTCCACTCCATCTCTCTGCAGTCCAGCGAGCAGCACAGGAATTCCTCTTCAGGCTCTCCAGTGCCTCTCCTCTCCTGAATCCTACCTGTCTGATCCCCAGGGGTGCTCCACGTAGCTCCCCCTGCATGCTCTCCAGAAGTTCCCTCCTGGGGCTCCCCTTCTCTTCTGGTTGGCTCCTGGTTTCTTATTCAGATTTCCTGTCTTTCACATTCTCAGGTTCTCCTTTCCCGCCTCTCCTCTAGCTGTCTCCTCAGGGCCACTGTTCATTCCCAAGGCCCTGGTGACCAAGGCCTGCTGGTTCCTCCTGGATCTGGGTGCTATTGCCTGGAGTCCAGGACCTTCTCCATAAGTCTCCTTGGTCCCCTGAGTAGTCTGAATTCCAGACCACTGTCCCTGATGAAACTCAGTGTGGGGCCCGCAGGGCTAGGATTGACAGATTTAGCAAATAAAGAGGTCACCAAGTTAAATTTGAATTTTAGGTAAAGGTAATACAAGTATGCCTTAGATAAATAACAAAATTTTAGTACAAGTATATCCCTAATATTGAGTGGTCACACTTTTATTTAAGTCCAGGCAGTTAGACTTATCTGTTCAAGTCTGACACAGGGCAGCAATTGTTATGGTTTGGATATGAGGTGTCTCCCAAAAGCTCCTGTGTTAATGCAGGAATAGTCAGAGGGAAAATGATTGGATTGCTGAAGCTGTAATCTAATCAGTTCATCCTAGTTTGCATGGCCTGACTGGGTGGTAACTGAAGGCAGATGCCACATGGCTAGAGGAGGTGGGTCACTGGGAGTGTTTCCTAGAAGGGTGCATCTTCCCTTCGACCCATCCCCTCTTCTGCTTCTTGGGTACCTTGAGGTGAGCAGCTTTTCTTCACTGACCCTATTCTGGTGATGTGATGCCTCACCTTGGGCCTAGAGCAATGGACTTGGCCATCTATAAACTGAAACCTCTGAAACTGTCAACCTCAAATTAACTTTTCCTCCTCTAAGTTGTTCTGGCCAGGTATTTTGGTCACAGGGATGCAAAGTTGACTGAAACAGCAATTAATTCAAAGGAAGGAATCATGACTGGTGGATTTTTAGACCTGAGCGTAGGGTGATATTTTCGTGGGCAGAGACCTTCCAAATATTCCCTTCAAACCTTAATGCTCAGTTAAAAAATTACTGGTTTTCTATACTTTTATTGTTATTATATTAGCATTGCTTGGTTTGACTGCTAATAATAGTGTAGGATAATAATAGGACCTACTCACAGAATGGTAGTGAGAATGATATGAATTAAATGTAAAGCACTTGTCAAAGGGGCTGCAGTCATCCGGATACAGTAAGCTGCAGTTTTAGAAAGTTCTAGAAGGTTCTAGAAAGGCTGAAGGCAGCCGGGTAGGTCCCAGGTGACCACAACAGTCCAGCCCTCCCCTGCCAGTGCCCTTTCACCCCAACCTCTGGTGGACATTTATGTCGTTTGGCAGAGAAGAGACCCAGAAGTGGGGTCCCCACTGCTGGGCAACTTGGAACCCCAGGCAGTGAACCTGGGGATACATCTTCCTTTCGACCCCACCTGCTTCTCTGGGCTAGAATTGCTGACTTGGTGGAAGAAGGAGAAGAGAAAGGGGGAAAAGGCCAATAACAATAAAGAGAAATTTGCTGAGTAGGTGGAATTGTCTCCCATTCCCAGCAAGGCAGCCGGGGGCTTGGCGCCAGCGGGGACCTTAAACAGACAATCGCTCTGCCTGCAGAGGCAGTGGGTAGGAATCCCCGGTGGAAGATCGGTACCAGAGGAGGGGTGGCTGCGATGCGGGCTCCCGCCCAGCCCTTCAGCTAAGAAAGAGACACAAGGTAGAGGGCGGGGCGCAAAGGAATGCCCTTTATGGTAAATCCCTTCCAAGACAGAAAGAGGGCCCAGGAGCCGCTCAGCGACTTCGTGATGATTTGGCGAGAGGTGTCTCCTGCAACTGGAATCTATTCTTGTGAGATTCCTATTTACCTTTTCTGGAAGAAACTGGGTGGGCAGCTGGGATGATCCTTGGGCTCGGAGGAACAGTATAACCTGGATGGATCAGCCCTGGAGTTGGCCCTCCCAGCCCCGCCCCGCCCCAGTCAGCCCTGGCTACCCACCGCTCATCACAGAGGAGCTGCCCATGCGCGGGGCAGGCCCGTGAGAGGTTTTTACATGCATTATCGCTTCCATTCCCACGACTGATCCCCAGCTGGGAGAGGTTGAGTCACTTGTCCAAGATCATACAGCTGTTAAGCAGATGAGCCTGCGGTGCTTGAGCCCAGGCGGCTGCTTTTGATACCAGCTTTTAACCCTTTACCATCAGGTCTCCTGCTGCAACCGACAAGACTTCAGACTCAACACAGCACTCCCCATAGCCACTACCGGTATAAATGAGTTGGCACATGAAATGAAACTTGCTTTCCAAACTCGTAACATTGGTACATGGGCTCAGAAGCAAATCGTTGTGGCTGCTGGATAACTTGATCGGGTGATCTCCCACTTGACACATCCATTTATGGAACCATAGAATAGTCGATCTAGAATAAGCCATGGAGTGCAGGATGTGGATTTTCAGAGGAGAAATTAGAAACCCAAAGAAACGAATGCATTTCATCAAGATCGTTAACTGGGTGTCTGGCATTCTTTTGGGGAGCTTGTTAACTCTCTCGCTGGCAGCGTTCCTCACCCAGGGCTCAGGCGGGAAAGACTTGACGCGAGATCGCCTCCTGAGCCCCAGACCTCGCTTGCAGTCTCCCCTGCAGCCGCGCTGGGAGGGGGAACCCTCAGCTTGCCCCGAAGCCGATGCGGTCTATGGGAGGGACCGAGCGGCCACAGAGAAGGTGAAGTTCGCCGCATTTGCTACCTTGGAAAATGAGGCGCCTCCTGGCGGTGGAAGCCCATGGGCGTCGTGAGGTTCCATGGCCCTACACATGTCCTGTTTGAGGGAGCCAAGGACGGGCACCCCTTATAGGGTAGCCATCAGGTGCTGGGCACAAATCGAGGTTAAATCGGTTTAAAAGACTGGCAAACATGCACCAGAGACCCAGAGCCTCTCCTGCCCAGGTCCTGGGGACACCTGGTTCCCATCCAGCCATTTCACATGGCTCTGAAACTACCTCTTCAGAGCTTGACCCTTTGAGGCACAAGGTCAAAAAACGTGGGAGGCACAAAGGCACCCCCACTACCCCCCCTACATAAAAGACCCCTTTTCTTCTGTTTAATCTCATGAAATGCTATCTTATTTTAACAGCTGTTTCTACAGTGATCCTATCAACCTCAGCAGCAGGCACACACTAGGTATGGGAGGAGGGATGAAGGTAGAGAGGCCGACACTGAATGGGCATGGCCAGTCGTGACCCGGGGTCCACCCCTGGTTCATATCAACTCCTCTAGGCAGCACAGAAGCCCACCCTTGAGGGGAGCTGGGACAGCTAGATGACAACCACTCACAGGTATCCTGACCTCAGGACATCAGGTACCACCCTGAAGTTCCCCCTCCCTAGATCTGTTAGGATGCCCAAAATTTTGCCTTGCTCAGCTTCTGGCACATAGTAGGTACTCAAGAAATTTTCTAATCAAGAATCTTTACCCCAGCTCCTCACATATGGTATTTTAATGGGCCCTACCCAGGACCTGCCAGGATTGGTCATAGGGCGTCTATTCTCCCCTTAAAGCCCCCCCTTCACACTCTGGCTGCCCAAGGGTGAGTATAGTGGCGAGCAAGGCCTCAGGATTCCTCTAGAAGTGTTTTGGATAATCTAGGCCCCAGCAAGGGATCCGGGAATTCCTCGAACAGCCAGTGTGCATTTGGGTAAAAATACTTGGCCTGCCAGCCCTCAACACGTCTCTTAGAGGTATCTGTCAGCCAGCCCTCCTGGGCAGTCTGGGCTGGGCAGCCTTAGACCTCCAGGAGGCTGCACAGAACCCCATGGGGCTGTCCATTCTGTGCCAGTGCCTCATTCCTCTCCCCAGGTCCCCCCCATCCCTGCCAGCTGCAGCTGGCCCTTGAGACAGCAGCTGCTTGTCCTCCCTCCTGGGCTGGGGACACAGCTGGATGTGGCAGCGCCCAGATAATACCCGATTACCTTCCCCACTGACTGCACAAAAACGGAGCAATTTTTCCAGCCCCCACCCCACCCCCTGGGAAAAACAAAGCTGCATGTTCCCGCAGCCAGTGTCCTTACTAGCCAAGAGATTATGGCTGCATCCGGTTCTAGGAAGAAGGAGGCCAGAGTGTGTTCTTAGGAGGGCAGAGAGGCACCAAGGGATCTTGTAGCTCCCCAAACAGGGCAAATGGAGCAGGGCCGTGAGACAGAGTGATGCAATTATGAGGCAGTGGAGACCAGGGAGAAAATTAGAGAGAAAAGAGGGTGAAGGAGGAGGAGAAAAGGTTCTTCTGCAAAGATTTTATTTATTTCTATTCTCTTTGAAGTTAGACTTCAAGTGGAATTAGGAGGGGAAAAGCAGAAAAGAAGAAGGGAAGGAAAACACATCAGAGAAGTTAGGTGGCTGGTGTATGCTTCCGACTTCTTCAGGGGAGCTTGCTTCATGCCCACCCCACGCCAGCGACTGAAGGCCAGGACGCGCTTCACCCCTGGGGATGCACACTCATGACCAGCCGAGAGGGGCTTTCTGGGCCACATTTTTCTAGGAGATAATAACATGACTGCCTGAATTATTTCTGTTTTTTTCTTTTTTAATTGACAGGGCATCTCTATGTTGCCCAGACTGGCCTTGATTGCTCAAGCAATCCTGCTTCAGCCTCCCCAGTAGCTGAGACTATAGGTGCAAGCCAACTGAATCATTTTTTAAAAAAAAGCTATGGTGTGTGCTACAGAGCCTGGTATACTTAAGTAGTTGCTTAATGAATAATAGCCATGTGTCAGGAACTATTCAATGTTCTTTTTACATGTTAGTTTATCTTATCCTTCCACAAGGCTATGAGATAGATAATATGCTTTTTATACAAAATAGAAAATGGAGGCAGAGAGGCCAAGTTACTGCTCAAGATTACGGGATTTAAAAGTGGCAGAGGTGAGATTCAAACCCACGCAGGCTGATTTGAAAGATCATGCTTTTAATCACCATGTTCTACAGACTCAAGACACCATGGATGTCATTTAAATCCAAGTCTCTGTTTTTATAAACTAAGAACTAGGACTAAAGAGAGGAAGGAACTTGTCTAAGACCCTGGGCACTAGCCAGCTACTAGCAGAGTAGAACCCAGACCTCCCTACATTCAGTCCCAGAGGTTTCGACACCCCTCCCCCACCTGTTTTGGAATAGAAGAATCTACGCCCTCCAAGATTTGTAAACTGACTTTTCAGCAACAGTGGTGTCTGCCAGGCTTCAGAAACTGGTGGAATCTGGCCTATTCTCTGGCTCACCAATGCTCCACCCTTGTGGCCAGGCTGGCTCCACAGGAAACACCCAAATTCTTCAGGTAGTGGCAACCAGGTCCAGTAGGAGGATGTCAATTTGCAGACCCCTGGAGGCAGACAGGGGTTGTCCCTGAGGGAAAGTGGCTGAGGCTGTCCCTCAGGAACCAGGGCTTTGTCTGAGGCACCAGATCCTTCCGGGCACAGTCAGGGACATGCAGTGTCCGGTGTGGACTTTCTGTGCTTGGATTGCCGCCCAAATTCCCAGTTCTTTGGTAACCTGAATACTTAACATTTTCAGGGTAATTTTTCTCCCAAGGCAATTGTTCTGGATCACTAATGTCTGGTACATAAGATATCACTTTTGATTCAACATATTTAAAACTCATTTTTCCCCTAGACAAGACAAATAGAATTTGTGGCTTCCCATATGGGGCTTTTCAAAAAGATTGGCGCTGGGATGCACTGGGTTCCCAGACTGATGTCATTTGATTAGTCTTGGCATTCCTCTCCCACTTCTGGGGTGGGGGTAATTGTAGTTATTCCAACTGGGAGAAGGTATGATTGGGTTTTTCTCCTGTGGGGAGAAAACAAATCCTATCAGATGGATGAGTTTCTGGCATCTTCTGTTTTTCTCCACTGCCTGGAGACAACTTCCAGAATAGAAGCCTCCCAGCCACACACAATCTGACCATCTAGGGAGGCCTCTGCCTGGGCTGGGAAGGGCGGGGTTTAGCAGGCTGTCATTCACCTCAGGTAATGCTGGGAGGGAGTGCTGGCCTGCTAAAATGCCAGTATGGAGGCTGGGGCCAACTCAGAGCTGGATTCCCAGAGTGCTCTGGGGCTGGGCTACTTCTCTGGACAACCTGTCCTGCTGAACCCAGGACTAACACAAAGAGTCCTAGGGACAGGGCTGGAAGAACAGGGCAGTGTCCACATCTCTGTGTGTGGGGTGACACTAACCTTGTTAACTTAATTGTTCGGGATGCAGGCAGTGTCTGGATGAGAGAAGACTGCCTGGAGGTTTCTAGGATGGTGAGGGAGGAGGGGCTTCCCAGTTTCCCAGAGGAGGGATGGTGGAGCTATTGTCTCCTCTGGCGACCATGGCTGTCTTGGTAACTGTAGATTATGAGTGGTGTGGAAACTAAGGGGGCCTCTAGTCATCTCCCTGAGCTGGCTTTTCAGTGTGGAAGCTGAACACAGAGGAAACAGACCAGGAGGTGGGCGGGAAAGGAGTCCCTGCGAGGGAAGCTGTGGTATACCATTCGGGACTTGAGATCTCCCCAGCCCTCCAGGTCTTAGGTTTGTCCCCTCCCTCTTGTGACAAAGCCCCAGCTCCACTGGGGGCCTTCTGTGCTACCCTTTGAGGAGAAGGAGCTGAGGAAGGATGAAGGAGGGCCACGGCAGAACTGGACCGGCAGTGTGGACTCCTGGGTGCTTGTCACAAGCTAGAACTGCTGTCCAGGGGGCCAGACTGGGACTGCAGCTCTTGGACCTGCTTGGGTTGAGCCCAAGTGCTTGACATGCTGAACTGGACTCTACTCGTGGAGTTTGGGGTCCCAGTGTTTGTTTTTGTCTTTCTGGGCTACTGTAGCTTGTGTACCACAATAAGAAGTGGAACTAGGAGTTTTAATCAGTTTTGCAGTAAAGCCTAATCTTGATAAATAAATAAAGCTTTGAATAAATGCCTGCTTGTTACTTGTCAATATTTTTTTCCTGCTGCCCAAGGCAACATATCTCTGTGACCTTTAGCTAGTTGCTTAACCTCTCTGAGTCTATTCCCATATCTATAGAAAGCGAGTATAATACTATTTGTTATCCTCCACCCTGTCTATTGTGGTGATCAAATATAGTAATGTAGTGAAAGTTCTTTATAGATGGCAAAGTGCTGTTCTTCTGTAAGGGATCATTATAATCACCGTGCCTATTGTAAAGCAACTAGAATAGCCGTCTCTGACAACATAAAGTGTCAGCAACACGAGCCCCATTATAAGGGAGGAAAAAAGAACCAATTTTCCTAGTGGAAAAGAGTGACCCTAGACAAAGCAGAAAGATCAATAAAATAACCCCAAGAACAATGGCAATTTGAATGATTTGATATCAGGGCCCACTCCAATGTAGCCAATAACAAAGTGTTCTTCAGTCTCATCAGAAGCAGTTGTTGAAACCAAGGACAATCACTCCACCCTTTTCTAAGCCTAGGGTCAAACATTATTTTTATATTTAATGCTGTGTTGTTGAAGTTTAGAGCCAGTCAGAGCTGGTTCTCTTTGGTTCTCAGTATGATAGTAAAGAATTAAGACAAGGCCTCCCTTCATCTTGGGGAAAGAGGCATCTTTTCCTTGGGGAAACTACCTTGTCTGTATTCTCATTACAAGTGGGACTGACATTTTCCCTGGTTTGACTCAAATCTGACCAACCAGAGTACTGCATTTTCCTGGACACAGTGATTCATTCAGCAATAGGTATGTGATCTGAACTAGGCCAGTGAGAGTCTGCTCTGAGACTTTTGAGGGCACCATTAGGAAGGAGAGCTTCTCTTTGCTGAAGAGTTGTCAAACTTGAAGTTATATGCCTGGAGTTTTTCGTGGTTACTTTTGCCACCACCTAAGAATAAAACTAATGCTGAAAGGTGCAGAACTGAGAGGGTGATCCTAGTTGACATAGTTTGAGCACTGGATTAACCACATAGAAAAGACAAGGTGAGACAAATCAGGGTGAGCCTGTCTGGGATGGGTTAGTTTGAATAATTTCAGTGGGCTCTGGCACATGGGAGCTGTCTTTAGTTGTTTGGTACCTGGCCCTGAAGTAATTAGGACGGGATAGTGGCCCCGTGTGTAAAAGCTCAATAGGGGAGGTGGTTGTGTAGACTCTGGATTGATTGGTTTGCATTGAAAGGTGTGTTCCCTTTAAGTGGTTTGCTGTCTCTGGGAATTAGCTAACCTCTCCACGGCTGCCCCAGGATGCTCAATAGCTCAGGTGAAGCATCAGAAAATATGGGAACTAAAACATGATTAATCTAGCTGGGATGGCTGTGGCCTCTCTTCCTGTGGCTGCTCAATCTCTTCCAGGCTACCCTGGGCTTGTTCATGTGGTGGCTGCAGGCTTCCCAGCAGCAAGAGAGGACAAACCTCCATGTGCAAGCACTTTTCTGGCCTTGGCTTGTGTGTTGTTTGCCATTGTCCCATTGGGTAAGGCTTCACAGAGCTAAGCCACAGTCAGAGTGGGAGGAGACGACCTGAAGTGGTGGGGTCCTGACTCAGGCGTGGGAGCCATCGCCGAGGCAGTCGGCCCCCGTCCTTCCATTGTAGGGCAATTCCGATTGCAAAATGAAGCCAGAGTTTGCCTTCTGCTAAATTCTGCTGTTGATTCCCAAACTTCCTGTAGTCTTGTCCACAGACAAGGCTTCGACAAGTGTATCTGCCTTGGGATCATCTAAGTGGACAGCCCGTCTCCTCTCATGCTTTTGCTCCTAAACGTTAACAGCTCCAATGCAGAGGGTACATAGGGATTCTGCACTTGAAGTCGGACACCCTCCAATCAATTTATTCATTGGGGTTTATTTATTTATTATTTATTGGTTACTGTGCACCAGGATCTGGTCTAGATGCTGTGGATCTACAGGAAAACAAAACAGGCCAAAAAGGCAATTGCTGCCTGCTGGGAGCCTACATGCTTGTGGGGGAGGGAAATATTAATAGACAGATGTGCAAGTAAAATGAATATGAGGGAGGGTGGATGGGGGAGGAGGTAGGTGATGACTGTGATTTGAAGAGTTTTTTTGCCCTTGATGGGTAGTGGGTGGTGGGGGCTTAGGGCAATGCTAGTGGGGTGGTGGGGAGGAAGGCAGATCTGGGGTCAAGCCCTGGGGACAGTGGTGCAGGCAACCACCTACAGTGTGTGTTCCCAGCCCTCAACATTAGGACAGTGACATGGCCAGCGTGTGCTTTTCCTGATGACTGTGCCTCTATGGGAGAGGTGGATGGGCTGGCAAACAGAAGACAGCTGGAAATCAGTATGTGCACATTTGGGACCGGGATGGGTGGGTAAAAATTTGTATCATATAATATATGTACAGCATAAGACAAGTCAGAGGGCTTGGGTTCTAATCCTCAGATGTGAGTTGGGGCAAGTCTTGTGAGACCTGTAAGTCTCTATTCCATTATCCAATAAATCACCAAGAGTAGGAAGGATTATAAATACCTCCTTCCTGAAGTTTGCAGGGGTCCCTGGACTGTTCTACCATTCCCAGATAATTGCTGGACTGTGCTGATCCATTCCAGACTTTGGCTCACACAAAATCTAAGCCTGGGAGGGAGAGGGACATCCCCTCCTTTGACTGTCCAAGACCTGTGGTAGGGAGGCTTCACAGCCCCAGGACCTTGCTACACCTGCTAGTTCTCCCTCAGAGAAATACACACATTTCATACTCAGGAAAGGTGAAGCTGAGAGGGTTGGTGTGACCTCAGGAATCATGAAAAAAAAAAAAAAAAAAAGCGGAAGGAAGGAAGGGAGGAAGGGGTAGGATAGTCATCGAAGCTTCAGGGTTGTTTTTCTCATCTGTGGTGTTTCTTGGGGATATTTGTCTGAGAAGACACACTGACCTTGAACAGGGAGGTCCCCACCTGTGACTCAGCAGCCTTCAGTATCAAGGGCCTGGCCTAGGCTGCCCGAGGGGAAGTCCAGGGGGGATGTTTGGCATCCCTTCTTGTCAGGTCCCTTGGTCTGCTTCATTCTGCACTCTCTGAATTTCAGAGAGTGGAGTGGGGGAGGGTGGAGTGTGGGTGTAAATAGGGGCCCACTTCCAGCACTGGGAGGGGGCTGAAGTAAGCAAGGGGAGGAATGGGGACCAGCTTGTCCCTGATTTCAGCCAGATTACAAGGGGTGAGGGTTTGCAGGTGGGGTGAAGTTGCCTCAATAACCTAAAAGGAAAGGAAACGAAAATCCCTTTTCCCTTCATAAGTGGTCTGAGGGCTTCTTTGCCTGTGCAGTAGATATACTAGGGAGGGATTAACAGGGAGGCATGCCGTAAAGCAGGGGCCCCACCATCCCCCTTGGGGTGGGTAGCTGGCTTCCATGGGCAGTGGGAGGAGGCCTGAGGCCCAGCGGGGGTGGGGCAGAGCTCCAGGGCCTGGTAGTCTTCTACCCTTGGCCTTCTCCTAGGAGCTTCCGGACTGCTTCCCCAGCATCTTGCAGCTGGCTCTCACCGCTCTCTCTCGTTGTTTGGTTTGCTAAATCTCTGTTTTGGTTCACTGTTTCACACCCACACTGACAGTCTGCCGTCCCCCCAAGGCCCTGGGACATCTGCCAGGCAGTGAAATCAAATGTGAAGTTAAATACAACTCGGCTCCACATCATATTCCCATTCTCCCACTTCCCTCCACCACCCGCTTCCTTCCCAGGAATGCAGAAAGCCCAGGCAGTGGAGGAGCTGTATTGACCTGAGCCTTCCAAAAAATGTTTATTCTGAAAATTTTACACAAAAGTAGGGCTAGTATAATAGACTTCCAGGACCCATCATCCAGCTTTAACAATTATCAATGTTTGTTATCTTGTTTTTCTAACTAACTAGCTATATATGGTTAGAATGTATATATATATATACATTCCATTTGTTATATATATATTCTACAAATGTATATATATATACATTTGTTATGTATATGGTTAGAATGTATATATATATATATACAATTCTCTCTCTCTAAATATATTTTGAAGTATTTAAACCCCAGACATGATGCCATTCCACCCTAAATTATTTTAGTGTGCATCACTAATGAATAAGAAAAAATTTAAAAATAATTAACCACCATGCTATAATCATACCTAATAAATGAACAATAATTCCCTATTGCTGGGTGTGGTGGTGCACACCTGTAATCCCAGCAGCACAGGAGGCTGAGGCAGGAGGACCTTGAGTTCAAAGCCAGCCTCAGTAACTTAGCGAGGCCCTAAGCAACTCAGTGAGACCTTGTCTCTAAATTTTATATATGTACAAAAGGGTTGGGGGTGTTGCTCAGTGGTTAAGCACCCCTGGGTTCAAGCCTAGTACCAAAAAATAATAGTAAAATAAAGTAATTCTTTATCTTCATCTAAAATGGAATTCACATCCAGATTTCCCTCATTGGCTCAAAGTTGTCAACATTTTGCAGCTTGTTTGGACCTATACTTGTGACCTCAAAATGAGGAGGTTTGCTAAGGAAGTTAAGAGTGAGCAAAATTCAAATAACAAATATAACCTTTGGCCCATTCTCAGGCTTCTTGCAGAATTTGCTTTCGTGCTAAATAATGGGCTTGTTAGACAATTCTCAATTCTTTTGGCCACCAAATCAAGATGGAGGGCAGGCCGGGCTGTGCTGGACTCTACCCAGCCGATTGTCTTGAGGTGTGTTTAACTCTCTGTGGAATCCTCTTTTCATTCTCCTTCACCCCTCTTCCTTTATGAGCCTTGAGCCTCTCCTCTCTGTAGATCCTGTCCTTGGCCTTGCTTTCTCTCTGAGGTGGTGGGAATCCCTTCTTCCTGAGGACCCTTCTTCCTTCTTCTCTTAGCCATGGCTCTGGGGATGGTCCAGGGGACTTTCACTGAGCTCGGTGTGAGGCTCCTGCATCTCTCTGGAGCCTTGCTTGGCAATTCTGTCAGCATCTACCTTCTTTGCAGTTGCCTGATTTTGGGCTCCTCCAAGAGCAGAGCCTGAAAAACAAGGGCTCCAGGGCAGGAGATTTGTCTGGGAGGTGTCCCTGGGAAGCAGGAGTGAGAACCAGAAGAGGGAGGCAGGGAAGGGGGAGAGCCAGTAAAAAGTGCCTCGTTGATCTGTCTCCTGCAGTGGGCACCTGGGCCTCAGTCCTATGCAAATGGTGCCCCCATAATTGCCCCTGTGAAGAGTGGGATGCTGAGCATTTACCCACAGACCCCATTCCCCATTTCAGTGATACTTGATCCCACCTTTCAGGCTGTGTGTGGATGGGGTGCTTCCTAGCACAGGCTGGTGGGATCACAGCTGCCGGGCACCCAAAGCATCTGCTACAGCATCCCATGCCCTTTGCTTCCCCGACTTAATGATAAAAAACAATCTCATGCTTTATTGAGTGCTTTCTGGATACCAGTCATCAGGTCAATAGTTTCCCAAACCTCATCTACTCTAGAGATCTGTTCCAGTGTGCAGATGACAAACTGAGACCTGAGTATCGAGTACTCTGGTGAGAGCTGGGGAGCTGGGGTTGAGGTTAGGCCTGGGCCTGGGGGACTCTGTCACCTTTATTTGTACCCTTAATTCCACCATCTTGGGTCTGAAAGGGTGGCAGTGGCTCAGGGCAGGTACCTAGGGGGCTGATAATGACAGTGTACCAGTGGACTTACCTCAGGACAATTTATGTGGGTCTGGCATCACTAGACTTGGGTTACGATGTTAAATGTCTGGAGCAATTGCTCTAACTTCCTTTTGGAAAACAGGATGTACCTTTCTTGGTTGCATGCTTTTATGCAGGAAGTTTCTGGGGTGGGGTCTCCTGAAAAGGTCCTGCTGGGTCGACTGACTTTTTTCTCACTAGACTTTGCAAAAGCAAAGTTCTCCCTTTGAAGTTTAAACATGGCCAGGTGCTGTCTCCAGATTCTGTTGAGCTATTTGGCAGATGTGAGCTGCTGCCCGAGGGGAGACAGAGAGAATGTCCAAGGTTGGAAAAGGATCTGGAAGGAGAACTTGAAGAACAGGCCCTCCATTCTGAGCCTGGACAGTCACTGCCACAGAAGGGAGGACAATAGTCCCCGGTCTCTGCTCTGGGGGCCCTGGACTGTGGGTGACTTTCTGAGTCATTCTTGTTGGGACCACTCAGGCTTGAGACTGCTTAGAAAGAAGCTGGTCTGACCTTTCCTAAGCACTTTACCAAGGGTAGACACATGGTCCCCAGCCCCTGAATGTGTCTCAGGGGCTGGGTGGATCGTGACACCTGCACCTTTCTAGGTGCCTGGAGATGATGAAGACTTAACTCAGCTCCTCACCCTTAGTGCCACTGCACTGCACACTTGGATATTTTGGCATCTTTCTTCCTGAGATGTCACCTCTGGGACATCGCTTATCTCTTCACAGGATAGAAGAACTCTAAGAGCCCATTCTCCAGTGGCCTTCCCCTCCAGGACAAGAACACAGACTCAGAGAGCTTGCTTGTGGCAGTGGCTCAGGACCTGGCTGTTGAACCACTCTACTACGGTGTGAGTCCTGGTGCCCCTTGAGCTAGCCTAGAGCACAGAGGGGACTAGCCTATGGCAGCAGCAACAGGGACTCCCAGGAATGAGAGGTGGGACTCAAGTTCTTCCCAAGCAATGTCATGGGGCTCCAGGGAACATGAGATATTGTGATAGGTATCTGTTTTTTGCAATTTTGTTTTATTTATGTATTTTTCTGGGTGTCTCATGATGAGACCCTCGCTCCCCCATTCTCCCATGGGATTACCCTGTCCAGGACAATAGGGGTGGGCATGTGACACAGGTCTGGCCAGAAAGAACCCTCCTTACAATGTTCTCTGGCACTACTGACCAAGAAGGAGATGATTTTCTCTCACTATCCTGGGCACTGAGGACCCCCAAAACCTGGAGATGCTGGGGGCCATCTTTGCCACCACACAGGATGCGGGGAGTTGCTACCTGAGGAAGAGAGAAGTGCAGAGGAAATGGCGGCAGAGATGTGCCACCCTTTTTATTTTTTATCAAGGTGGGCTGACAGTGTCTTTAGTTAGGTTGGTTTGCTGTGGGTTTCTGTCACTCAGAGTCCTGACTGGTACAGAGGCAGCTACTTCCTTGAACTGCCAAGTGACCTCATATGATGATCTCCTTCTGTGTTCGCCCCTCTCTCAGGAGCTTGGGGTTCCCTTCCCTCTCCTCCCAATCAAATATAGGTGCAATGGACTGAACGTTTGTGTCTTCCCAAAACTCATATGTTGAGATCCTAACCCCACAGTGATGGCATTAGAAGTTTGGGGTCTTTGGGAGCGATTAGATCTTGTGTGGAGCCCAATCAGTGGGATCATACCTTTATCATAGGGTATAACCCCCTCCACCACCCAGAAGCCCTCGCTCCTGCTTCTGTGGGGATTCAGACTGTGATCCAGCAGAGGGCCCTCACCAGATCTTCGATTTCCAGTCTCCAGAGCTGTGAGAAATGAATGTCTGATGTTCACACCACCTAGTCTGTGGAACTTCGCTTCAGCAGCCCAAGCCGATGAAGACAGCTATTGTCTGCTTCTGGTAGGGAAGTTGACATCCATGTTCTTCTTGGAGGACCACTGACAGTTAAGCCTGTTGCTAATTGTGATGGAAAGGGAAAGAAGTTTCACTTAAATTCAGACCCAGTGCTGGGTCATTATCTCATTTAAGCCCCAGAGAACCAGTAGCAACATTTTCTGGCCTGGGGAGTGGTCTCGAAATTGCCCATGATGACTGCCTTTGACAGGCCAGCACTTCAAGTCCCCCACGACTTGGATGGAACCTATCGGGTCCTGGGGGAGTGGCAGGGATGACTGCTCTGTGTCTGCCACAAGTCATGTTCACCTTTTGTACTCCTGGCTGGGTCTGTCATTTGTCTGCATTTTTTTTTTTTTATTGTTTGCTTGGATTTTTGTTGTTCTGTTTTTGTTTTTTAAACAATTAGCTGTTTCCCGAGGCTGGTTGGGAGAACCACACTGCCTCTGGTGCAGAATGTGCTCATTTGCCAGCTCTGGACTTCGGGGTAATCCTTTCGCCTGAATAACTGGCGGCTGACTGTGGCCAAGCCCGGGTGGAGCTGACCCCGGTGATGGCTGGACGCCAGCCAGGCCTTGCCCTGTCACACACAAACAGCTCTCCCAAAGCCCCTCCACGACAGACAACCGAAAACACAGGCCAGGGGGCAAAGTTAATTTATTTGAAAAAAAAAATAATTTGAAACAAAACAAAAATTTTGTTGTTGTTACAAAAAAAGGAAAAAAAAAAAAAAAAAGACAACCATTTGCATTTGAGAAGTTTCACATTCTGGGAGTGAGCCATAGTGCCAGATTTGTGAACAAGCCTCAAGACATCTCATCCTGATGAGGTGGGTCAGGTGACCTGTCACCGTCCCCAGAGCAGGACTGACCCTGGCCACCCACACAGCTTCTGCTCCAGAATATGGAACTCTTGGCTCCAATACCCAACTCCTATGCTCCTCAAGGTCCCTTCATCATGTCCTTTTCCTCTCATCTCTCCTTTCTCTGCCTTCTGCTTTCATTAATAGCTCACATTTTTACCTCCGCATCTCCACCCACCAAGTTTCCAACAAACAGCTTCCTCTGACAGGCGATTCACATCCCTCACCTCCTTCAAAATCCACCCCCAAATCCCTCTCTTCCAGGAAGAACTAGGGTCTCCCTTGGTCCAGTTCATCTCCACAGAGCATACCTGGCTTGAAGGACACTGGTGGGGATCAGAGCATCTGGGTTCTAGGCCTGGTCCTTCTAACTGTTGGTTGTTATAGTCTTAGGTACAGGGTAAGTATCCCTTATCTGAAAATCCAAGAGCTGAAATGTTCCGAACTCCAAAATATTTTTGAACGATGACATGCTACCATGAGTGGAAAATCCCACACTGTGAAACTTCATATCGTGCACGCAATTATTAAAAATATTCTGTAAATTACCTTCAAGCTGTGTGTATAAGGTATACATGAAATATAAATGAATTAGATGTTTACACTTGGGTCCCATCCCCAAGATACCTCATTATGTATATGCTTATATTCCAAATGCTGAAAAAATCCAAAATCCAAACACTTCTGGCACCAAGTATTTTGGATAAGGGATACTCAACCTGTATTTTATTATTTTTACAGTTTTAATTATCCTGCATTAACAAACTGTACTATGCAGCAATAGATGCTAACATGTCCTGAAAAGTATACAAATGCTATAGAGTGCAAGCAGGGTTCCCTGTAAGCCCCTGGGCATTGCCTCCCTCAGCTCATGCCACTTCGAGCTGTTTGATACCACCATGGTGAAGCATCCACCTTGGCACATGGTAAGTGGGGTTTCAGCATGGGGATGCAAGTCCCTGATTTTCATGTTTATTTGGTGAGCTTCTCTAGCCCACAGCACCAGACAGGGCTGAGCACCAACAGGCACTCAGTCTAAAATGTATTGCTTCAATTCAAGTTTCCTTGGGCAGAATCACTACTGACAATGTGATGGTGACACTGTGGCAGGATGGTGGAAAAACCCAAGCCTCCTGTTCTTCTGCCTGAACATGACCTCCAGCTGAAGGGCAACCCTGCAGGCTGGCCAGGGGCCCTGGCACTAACCCAGAAGTCCCAGGGCTCAGGACCATCTGCTAAAGGATTTCACTTTCCCACTGGACTAAAACTCCCCACAGAATGGGCAGAAAACATGGCCTTGCTTTGGATGAACCAATCAGAGCACAATTTGACATGTAACATCCAACAAGGACACTGCCATGTTATAAATCCAGTGTGGGATCAACCCTGGACTACTCAGACGGCCACACCAGAAACCCCTGCCCCAGAGATCACCGTCTTAAGTGTGGGACCCTCACTCCCTGAGCTCAGCACTACCCCAACAAATAGCTTTCTCCTTCAGCACCCTCCCTCCGTGGGTGCCTAGAAAACCCCACAACACCCCTGCTGAAGTCATCTCCTTTGTTCTTTTCTTTGAAACCACCCTTGGTAATTGTAGAAAATAAGAAGATGACCTCACCCCTTCCAAAAGGCCTACCACACAAATGTTATTCAGAAAATACATTCTGGATCCTTCCCCTCCCTCTAACACATCCCCCATCCCAGGGTGCATACAACTACATATTACACTTGATGAAATTCATTTTCTTTTTAAAATAACCTAGCCCTTAGGTACCCGCTCAGGGCAATGTCTCTGCAAACACTGTATTGTAAAGTCAATAACAATAGAAACAAAACCAGTCATTAGAGAACTAACCTGAGAACCACCCTGGCTGGCTCTTGCGTGGACAATCCCAACCTTCTAGTCATTCAAAGTGGGTTTGCTGCAGCCAGACACATTAATAGGATTGGAAGCAGTATCCCAAGGGCATCCGCAGCCCTGGCTGACCCCAAAGCCTGGAAAAGCTGGTGTTTTGCTTCACATCCATTCAGAGTAAAATACATAATCAATAAATAAGTGCTTCCAATTTGTGTTGCTTGGGAGTTCTAGCTGGGTGTGGATGTAGCCTTCATGGTGATCCCCAGAATTCTCAAATAGAGCCTTGCTCTGAAAAGGTCCAGAGGCTCTGCCACTCCCGCTCCTAAAAATCACCCTGGGTCACACCAAAGCAAGCAGAGAGGGAGATGGAACAGAGAGAGGAGACTCTGGTTGATGGTTGAAGAATTTGGTGAGAATCACAGCAACAATTAACTCTGCTGGATGGACCCCCCTTCCAGTGAGCGTGGAATTGTGTATATATCTTTGGTTTCAAGCAACGTGGAGTCTTCGCCTTTGGAAGGGTGGATTAGAGGAGAAATGGACAGGGTCCTGAATAAAGGATGTCCACACAAAGCTCTCTTCTCCTGCAGATGCCTGGAAGCCACGGTTTCTTTCTTCTACACGCTCCTCGGGGGAAGAGCAGCACTCAAGGCCTCAGCACCTGGGGCTGAGGTCCAGCTGCTGCAGCATCCCCTGTAGAGACCCCTGCAGCCTGCTCAGAGCCACCACCTCCGTGGAGTAGAGAGAGGCTTCCAGGACACCATCCAGGCTCTCTAGAGTCTCCAGACCACTGGTCTGGGGCAGAGGGCAGCTCTTGGAGGAGGCCAGGAGGCGGAGGAGGTCCCGGAGGTTCTCCAGGTCGTTAGATATTTGCATCACATTTTGGGAAGGCAGACTGGTGAGGATCTGTTGGTAGATTGCCAATGTCTGGTCCATCTTGGACAAACTCAGGACCGGGTGAAGCCCAGGAATGAAGTCCAAACCAGTGACCCTCTGTTTGGAGGACACTGACTGCTGTGTAGGAGGAAGAAGGAGGGCAAGAGTTCAGTAAGAGGGCAGAGCAACCATCTGCACCACCCTCCACTGCCCCAGAGAGTGGAGCTTCATTCTCTGGGTTGGCTCCTTTTTCCCTTCCTCATCCTCTGGTCCAAGCACTTATTTCCTGTGCCCAGGCTCTAAGCTGGTTTCCTGGACTCCTGTCCATATCCAATCACCCTACCTTCTACTTCTGACTTATCTTCTCAGATCATTCCTTTCTCCACTTGGGTTCTGTGAAGGACCAGCCATGGCTTCCTATTTCTTATTTAGTTGAGTTTCTCCCTAGACATCTTAGGTCCTCTATAAGCACCCCCTTTCTCCACCACCCTCATTCCCTTTCACCCCAGCAGATTCCTCCTCTCATTCAGGTTCGCATGTACTTCCCCCCTCTTAGGGGTCAAGATTGCAACCCAGGGAGTGCCCCAGTCCCCTCCTCTGTGCCAGTGACTCTAGTTACCCCGGTGGCCCACAACTTTGACTTGCTCTCGACACCACCCAAGTAGGGACACTGAATTTCTCATGTGCAGTCTTGCTGACTGACTATTTTAAAAGAAGGAGACTTAAGGAATTTTCTCTATGAAATGCCCAAGACTCTGTCTAGTTTTGAGCTGTCTCTGCTTCTGGCCTGACTGCTGGAAGCCACTTCTCCCTGACTACCAAGGCTACTGTTAAACACCCACCATGGCTAGCAGATGTGGAAATCTCCAGATGGCTCCAGACAGGGGTGCTTGCACTTGCCTTAACTAGTTTAAGTCTTACAACAACCTGGTGGGGTCTGCATGATGTTCCCATTGTCCAGATGATGAAAGACACCAAGGAACTCACTTAGGGTCTCGCAGATGGAGAGCAGATGTGTGAAGATTCACACTTAGTCTTCCTATTCCAAATACAGACTCAACTGGGAAACAGCTGAAGGACTAGTATGTTGGAACCCAGAGAAAAGACCAGGGTGGGCAGTGACAGCTGTTGACAAATACACAGAGGGCTGAGTGTGAACAACTGAAATCCCTCCTCTGTGTGGTCTTGAAAGCAGATGGGAAGAGGCTGCCACTGAATTCTAAGAACCCTGGTGACAAGCACATCTGGAGATGGGGCAGAGGCCCCGCAAGGATGCCGCTAGTGTCTGATCACCTGTCAACAAGACATAGGACCTTTATGGCTCCCTCTGGTTCTAGGCACTTGGATTCAAAGAAGGGGAGTCAAGGAAGAAGGAGAGGGAAGGAGGCAGAGGCCAATGCAGAGGGGAGAGGAAGAGAGTGGGAGGGAGGAATTACGCTATCGCCCTCAGGCCAATGTCTGAGGTCTGGGTTTCCCCATGGTACAGTGAAAATGAACACAGGTGACCTCTTAGTATCAGAGAATCCTATAATTTTTTAATGAAACCATAGGGCAAAGTTAAACGCTCTTAAAGTGGTTTAGAATTAGAATCACTCATCCCTGAATCCCAGCAGGCAAAAGGGCCAAGAGAAACAACCAGAAAGAATGGGAGTCCTGAGCTTTTAAACCTTCCTAAGCTTCTAGTAGGTGTCTGGCATTCACAAGATGCTCAGGAAATGTTTCTTGGACTAGCTGGTTCCAGTTCCAGTAGGAGCCAGCTATGGGCTGTCCACAATTCTTCTTTGTCCCCCCTACCCCACCCTACCGTGTGTGAAATGTCATGGATCCTGGTGACAATAGTCTTGATGAGGGTTTTGGTGTCATCCTGGACTTTTTGGATGGGCACAGCTTGAACATAGGACAGATAGGGCCAAAGCCACAGGAACTGGCACAGGCGTCCACAGTGCATTTTCCTCCCCAGGATGTGCTTCTTGGGCCTGCAAACAGAACCACACATTGCTACAGCTGGCATCTCAGAACACATCACCTGCCCTGCCCCAGCCACATTGCCGGATGTGGGTGAAAATGAGATTCACTTTCTGCCCTGGCTACCATCAAAGTCAAAGACAATTCATTATCTAGACATCTATTAATGACATGCACCCCTTGGGAAGAGGATTATTGCCTAGTCAATAAAACCACAATGACGTGTCCTGAAGACCACAAGCAGTGAGCCCGGGTGTGATCCAATGGATGTGGTGCTTCAAGGGAAAAAGAACAGACTGCTAAGGTCTGGTTTGAATCCAGTCACTTACTCGCTGCATAACTTCAGGCATATGGCATAACCACTCAAAACTCCACCTTCATCCCTATAATATACCTATCTCCAGGCTTTTATGAGGATCAAATTAGATAATGCATGTGAAAGAGCTGGAAGCGGTTGTGAAGTGTACTCTTCGCTACCCTATTATTAGAGATGATGGTACCTGCTTGTCCTCCCCATTACTCTCACAACAGCCTGCTGTCATCTGCGATGGCCTTTATTGCAAGCTTTATTACTTCCTTTCTCTCCCACTGGGAGCCTGGGAATCTACCCAGCACTCCTCAGCCATGTACTAATAAGTCAGATGCAGGGTGAGGCACCAAGGATTCAGGTGCCTGAACCACAGATGCCCTCTGCCCTGCAGTGTTTCATAGTTTAACAGGAGAGACGAAGAACCTAGAGGCCATTGCAATACAGGAAGACAGAGCTTTGCAAGGAGGGCCAGAAATGTCAGGATCCCAGGGTTCCTAGAAGGGGTGTTAACTTGGGTTGGGTAGAGTAGAAAGTGGTGGCCCCAGGTGGTGAGGAGCTCAGCTGTGTAAAGACAGGGGGCAGGAGAGAATATGACCCCTTCACCCAGAATACTTGAAACTTTCAAAGTCATGGAACTGTGAATTCTAAAATTAATAATACGCAGGTCCTTGATCAAGCAGCAGAGTTTTAATGGGATCCATGAGGCAAAATGTAATCAAGTTAAATGCATGCAAGTCTGTAGTCAATGATCCATGCTAAGTATGTGTGTATGAGCCTGAAATACTAATAAAATGTAAGTAAAAATTAAGATGAAGATTCTGGAAACGTTAATCTCTGCTCTATGTATTCTTCTCTTCTGGGTCTTGATGAAAACAAGTAATGCATTTTCTGTCCATAGGTGGCAATATTAGTATAATTCATTTTCTACCAATATAATAAAAACAGTCTTTATATATTATCTAAAATGCTTAAAGATGTGGTTTTTTTTTTTTTATCTGAATTTTTCAGAAGAGAAAAATATGAGGTTTAGGAAGACAAGCCAACTTACCCAAAGTCACATCCGTAAGTGGCAGAGCCAGGATATTTATGGAACAGAGTTAAATACAGTAGTTCCCCTCCTTGCCCATGGTTTTGCCTTCCAAGGTTTTAGTTACCCATGGTCAACTATGGTCCAAAAATATTAAATGGAAAATTCCAGAAATGAACAATTCATAGTTTGTTGGTTTGTTTGTTTTTTTTTTTTTTTTTTGGTACTGTGGAGTGAATCGAGGGGTGCTTAACCACTGAGCTACACCCTCAACCCTTTTTTTTTGTATTTTATTTAGATACAGGGTCTCTCTGAGTTACTTAGGGCCTCACTAAGTTGCTCAAGCTGGCTTTGAACTCGTGATCCTCCTGCCTCAGCCTCCTGAGTTGCAGGGATTACAGGCATGCGCCAACAAGTCATAGGCTTTTAATTGTGCCATTCTGAGTAGTGTGGTAAAGTTTTGTATCACTTCAATCCAATCCACCTGGGATGTGAATCATCCCTTTGTCCAGTGTATCCATACTGTATATGTTACCCACCATTAGTCACTTAGTGGTGGTCTTAATTATCAGATCACCTGCCACAGTATCATAAATGTTTAACCATTATTTAATTTAATAGCAACCCAAAGTGTAAAAGAGTATGCAAAGGAGGCAAAAAAAAAAATATGGAAGAACAGTTTAACTGTGGTACTGCGCGTCAGTGCTACAAGGCATACAGAGAAAAACCTAGTATTGTCTGCAGTTTCAAGTAACTCATGGGAGGGAGACTTAGAACATACCCTCCACAGATAAGGGGGGAATATGTGCTAATCCCCAACACAATCCCCTAACACCCTAGCAAAGGAGGAAGATATAATGGAGCCAGGTCTCCAGGTTTCAACAGTGCACTCTGCCATCATTAATCGAGTGTCAGACACATAACTTCCCAAAGCATCTGCTCCTAGCAGAAAATGGAGCTAACTCCACCACCTGGCTCAGAAGGGCAAATAGATGAGCCAGTGACACCCCTGCACGTGGTGCGTGTGCCTGGCTTGGGGTGAGGCAGCTGCTTAAACCATTACCATAATTACTGGGCAGGGCTTGAAATGCTGGGGCAACTCCGCCTGTAGCCAACTCTGAATCAAGTAAGTGACCTTTCCTCCAGGGCCCATCTCAACAGGGGACCTGCTATGTCTGGGTTTTCCCTCCTGCAGCACAAGACTGAGGTCCATTCTTTTCTAAAATTTGTGATGATGACACCTTCCTTCCTGAGAAAATTTATTACCAGATTAACCATGGCCACAGCACATCCGTTCTCACATCATGGCCACCCTCTCATACCTGAACGGAAAACAGGTTTACAAGCCTCCCCAATCACCACTGGTAATATGCTTCAGTGAATGTTGAAAATAAATTGCAGCTTTCCTTGAAAGCATGGCGATGAGGAGCTGATGCTGAGGAGTCTGCCTAAGAGGCGGGGACAGGCTCAGGGGACAGGCTCAGGGGACAGCCAGGAGGGCAGCAGAGCAAGTGGGAACAAGTCATTCGAGATCAGAGAGGTGGCGAGCACTTGTACCCTGCACACAGCACACAGCACACGGAACCTTGCAGTGGAGGCTGCTAGTTGTCCCCAGTGTCTAGTTTTCCTTCTTTGCCAGTTGTAGAATCTGGCAAGTCTTAGCAGGAGTGTGACCATAGGAACAGATCCTGTACTTCCCTGCTTCCCCCAGTAGGCATGGCTATGCAGCTAAATTCTGGCCAATCAAATGTAAGTAGAAGTGCCCAGCGGCAGCTCTCAGGACCCCATTGTGTCTTTGCCTCTTCCTTTTTCATTCCTTTTTGGGGGGTTGTGGGCGGAACCAGGGCCTCATCTATGTGAGGCAAGTGCTCCACCATTGAATCACATCCAAGCCCTCCTTCCTTTGTTCTGATCCCTGAAATGTAGATGAGGGAGCGGGCATTCCAGCACCATCTTGGACCATGAGGAAAAAGGTCTCCTTTATGAATGGCAAAGCAAGGTGCTGCAGGAGCCTTGGTTCCTGAGAACTTTGTGGAACTTTGTCCCTGCTGGCCTTGGACAACCTGTCTCTGG
Organism: Sciurus carolinensis; assembly: GCF_902686445.1. NCBI lineage: Eukaryota > Metazoa > Chordata > Mammalia > Rodentia > Sciuridae > Sciurus > Sciurus carolinensis. The sequence goes on from NC_062220.1 coordinate 25,483,389, forward strand.
ACTTGTGTATGTGAGAGACATGACCTCAGCTATGTGTGAGCCACTATTCTTTTGAGTCTCTGCTGCATACACCCAAACTTCATGTACCCCAATGTGGACATCATCAGGAAAGAGTGGACATTAAGTTTTCCTAGGTTCGCCAGAATCTCAGTATGTGGGTGGGGTCTGGGCAGGGCCCAGGGGAGGGCAGGGGCTGGGAAGAGGAGGGGTAAGTCAAGACTGTGAATTCAGCCTCAATGAGCACAGAGCCTGAGGCACAATTACTCAAGATACATTTGATGGTCGGATTGTTGGCAGCTAACATGCATTGATTGCCCATTGTGGGCGTAGAGATGAAAACCGGACATAGACCACAGGAAGGCAGGAATCCGGAGATGGGGAGGGCCAAGCAGGGGCTGGGGGTTTTCCCAGGAAGCCCAGGCAAGTGTATCACCCTATAGGTACTTATCACACTTGATTCTGCCATTACTTTCATATATTATTTACTAAAAATCTTAAAACAAAACTGTGCTCTTCTGGTTTGAGAATTTACATAATTAATTGCAATGCAAAGGAGAACAGACAAAATGCCTGTTAAATAAACAGACAAAATGCCTTGGGTGACTCGGGAAAAGAAATAATTGTGCTGAAATTTATGAATCTACCGTTAAGAACTACTTTCGGGTCAGAATATAGGATCTGCAGAAAGTTAGCGCACCTCTCTGAGATTCAGTCTTCTTAGTTATAAAGTGGGGATGAATGACATCAATCATAATTCCCCCTGTGGCTGTTATGTAGCTGACATGAGACGATGCGTATAAAGTACTAACTCTGTGCCTGGCATGTAGCCAAACCCAATATATGTGAGCTGGTATCATTGCTATTTCAGAAGGAATTGGGGAGACCTTGTGGAAGAGGTGGCATTTGCTAAGGGTCCTGAGAATCAGTAGCAAATGGGTTTGTGAAGGTGGAGGAGAAAGACGGCCCTGGCAGAGACTGAAGAACACAGGTGGGTTTAGGAAATGGAGGCCCCCAGCTGCTCCAGAGGGTGACAGGGAGGAGGGGGCAGAATGAGCTGGGATTGGGGAAGGCGTGAGAGCCAGGCAGGGAGGCCACACTTCCTGCTCCAGAACTGAGAAGCAAACGTTTCCACCCAGGTGACCAGAAAGATGGCACCAGATAGAAACTGGGAGAGACACATGGAGAAGTTTGGGAAAGAGGAGGTTGGGGACATGCTGATCTGCTGATGCTGTTGGGCCATCAGGTGGCCCCCATAGCAGCCAGTTAGAATCCAGAATCTCATCTCAGAAGGGCTGTGGGTGTAGTCACAGGAGCTGCACAGGAGTGACTGAGTGGAGTCAGGGAGTTGAGGGATTCAGTGGGTAGGGTGAAAGGTCATCTGTGGGCTCTCCAGAAGTTTCCACAGCAGGTTCGAACATTCTGGAGCTGTCATGTCCTAGAGTTGGAAGATGAACTGCTGAGATGCTGATAGAGCTCCCTGTCCCTTTTACTTCTGGGGACAGTTGAAGCAGAGCCTGGAGAGAAGAGGGGGCCGTACCTAGGAGGGCAGGGAGTGGATGGCCCAATGTGGGTGTTGAGTTTGCTCCCAGATATGGTCCCCCACTCTGCATCTCCCTCACCACCCACTCCTCTGTCGTACCCAGGCATCTACTAGCTAGTTTTCCTGCAAATCGCCCTCCTTCTCCTTCCATTAAGGCCCTGCCACTCCCATCGTCTCCACCATCATGCCCTCCATGAGTGCACTGGAGAAGAAAAGAGAAGAAAACAGAGTCCCAGAGTCCCAGGGACAGCACCAGAGAATGAAATATGAGTATAGTCAACAGGCTGGGGGTCAGAAGGAGGGGTTCATGACCACACCATCAGCCTTCCAGTCTCCCCACTCTGACTTCCTTGGAGTCCTGGGTTGTCACACCTCCTTGGGTGCCTCCCCCTCTCATCACCCCCACAGCAATTCTCCTGCAGGGCTCCAGCCACCCTCCAACCCACTGTCTGTAGATGAGTGGCTGGTGACTCCAGATGGTGTGAACTCCCTCATCTTCCCTCCATCCCAGGGGCTGAGGCAGACCCGTGTTATGGGACTGACATGAGACAATGCATATGAAGGGCTAACTCTGTGCCTGGCATGTAGCCAAACCCAATATATGTGAGCTGGTATCACCGCTATTTCAGAAGCAGGGATAACCCCATGTCAAGGTGGGATGCAGGTGGCATAGCTGGGCTGCTTCTCTAGATCCAGGCAGAAGGGCCAGCTGAGCCAAGGTCAGCTCTTCCCACCACCTTCTGATGACAGCAATAGGGGGAAGATTGGAGGGAAGGGGGAGTGCTGGGTCCCAGAGACATTTGATGGTGGAGGCTGCCAGTCTTGAGTTCTCTAAATTCTTCTGCCTGTCTCTCCTGTTTAAAGTACCAGAGATTAGCGGGGGCCCAGCACAGTCTTCCTCAGCCATCAGTATTCACACCTCTCTCTCGGATAGTCTGTTGCATGCTAGTGTGAATTAAATTCAGATAATGCTTGGCCAACAAATGAATGACAAAATGCTGAACATTGCTGATCACTAGGGAAATGTAAATGAAAACCACAAGGAGCTACCATCTCACCCCAGTTAGAATGGTTATTGCCAAAAGGACATAAAAATAACTAATACTGGAGAGAATGCAGAGAAAAGGAAACAGTGGAAATGGAGATTAGTACAGCTATTATGGAAAACAGCATGAAGTCTCCTCAAAAACCTAGAAATAGAATCACCTTATGCTCTAGTCACCCTGCTACTCAGTATAGATCCAAAGGGAATGAAATCAGTGTGTCAAGAAGACATCCACACTCACATGTTTATTGCAGTACTATTCATAGTAGTTAATATATGGATTCAATCTATGTGGCTGTTGATGGATGAATAGATAAAGAAAATGTGGTAGGGGGGAAGTGCTAGGAGTGATATTGGTCAAATTATATTGTTATATTGTGTGCATGAACAAATATGTAACAGAAAATCCCATCATATATAAGACTATAATGCACCAATAAAAATGTGAAATAAATAAGATGTGGTATGTGATGGAATACTACTTAGTTAAAAAAAATGAATGGAATTCTGTGATCTGTGGCAACATGGAAGGTACTGGATGACATTATTTTAAGTCAATCTCAAAGAAGTAGAGAATAGAATAGTGGTTCCCAGACCCTGGGAAGGGTGTGGGGAGGGGGATAAAGCATGATTTGTGGGTACAGAGGTACAACTGGATAGGAGGAGTGACTTCTTTTTTTTTTTTTTAAAGGAAAAATGGTTTATTTAGCTCACCAAAATTGTTTATCAGTTCATTGCCAAACTTTAATGCAATTTTATTTTATTTTTTTTAATTGTATACAAATGGGATACAGGTTGTTTCTCTATTTGTACATAGAGTCAAGGCATACCATTTGTGTAATCATACGTTTACATAGGGCAATGATGTTTATTTTTTTTTCCCTTCCCCCCCACCCCTCCCACCCCTCTTTTCCCTCTATACAGTCCTTCTTTCCTTCATTCTTACGGCTCTCCTTATCCCTAACCCTAAACCTAACCCTAAACCTAATGCTAACCCCTCCCACCCCCCATTATATGTCCTCATCCGCTTATCAGCGAGATCATTCGTCCTTTAGTTTTTTGAGATTGGCTTATCTCACTTAGCATGATATTCTCCAATTTCGTCCATTTGCCTACAAATGCCATAATTTTATCATTCTTCATTGCGGAGTAATATAGGAGGAGTGACTTCTAAAGTTCTATGATCAGTAGGATAACTATGACTGACCACAATTAATTAAATGCTTCAAAATAGCTAATAATCAACATTGAACATATCAAATGTTGCCTGCACAAAGAACTGAGATCTGAGGTGACAGATATGCCAGTTTCCTTGACCTGTTCATAATACATTATATATGAATTGAAATGTCACTGTACCCATAAATACATACAATTACTTTATGCCAATCAAAATATGTATTACAAATATTTAGAAATATTAATTCATGTAATGTGATATTTGCTGTGAATTATGAGGGAAAAGCTTTGGTCGCTCTAAACTCTCTCCCTGTACAAATTTTCCCTATGGGCTCATCTGTCATTCTTCCCTCCCATCCTTCCTTCCATCCTTTCTCCATAACTCCAATTTGGAAAGGATGAGGGGATGGGAAAGGACAGAGAAGGACATAAATACAGAGAGGTTGGATTTGGGTCCTTCAAGTTGCCCAGAGTCCAGTGGAACAGAAAGACAGAAGCTTGGCTGACTGGAAACAGCATGGTGGCGGTTATAAGGGAAGGAGCATAGAGTATAAGGCAGAGAGGGGGAGAGGTGACTCTGGGGTGAGGACTGAGGAGAACTCTGCAAAGAAGGCAACACATGAACAGAGACCTGAAGGACGAGGAGTTCCCAGGGGAAAGAGGGAAGGGGGCTGTTATGGTTTAGATAGGAGGTGTCCCCCAAAAGCTCATGCGTGAGACAATGCAAGAAAGCTTATATGTGAAAGGATTGGGTCACGAGAGCCTTAACCTAATCAGTGCATTCGTCCTCTGATAGGGATGAAGGGTGGTAACTACAGGCAAGTAGGGTGTGGCTGGAGGCGGCGTGTCACTGAGGGAGTGCCTTTGGGGTACATATTTATCCAAGGTGAGGGACTCCCTCTTTCTCTGCTTCCTGGTGCCATGTCCTGAGCTATATTTCTCTGCCAGGCTCTGCTACCAGACCCAATGAAACCTGCTGTCTATGGACTGAGACCCTTGAAACCGGGAGCCCCAAAATAAACTTTTCCTCCTCTAATTGTTTATATCAGGTCTTTTGGTCATAGCAGCAAAAAAAGCTGACTAAAAGAGGGGCATAGCAGACCAAGTCGAAGACCTGAGGAAGATCATGGTGAGTTTGGAAGAATTCAATATGGCTAGAGGGGTGGAATGTATAAGGTCTAAGAGTTAGACTTTGGGGCTTGATTTCACATGTAGTGGGGTCTTTCTGGGGATCTGAACTACCCAGAGAAAACACATACACGTATGCCTGTGCGTATACATGATCCCCGGTGCCCCGTTTGCATTTACACTCCAGTCCCTTTGGCTACAACTACCTTAATAGTGGGAGGCAAGAGGCTAAGAGGCTCATCTCTCCTCCCTTTCCTCATTCCTTCCTCCTCCAACCCATGATCAGGCTAATCATTTCCTCTCCCAGAAACTTGGAGGGCTTCAGAGAGCCCAGTCTGTCTTCATTGAGGGCTTAGAAGTCCTAGGGGAGTCACATATGGACTCAGGTACATGGAGTAGCTGAAAGACAGCAGAGTCCACACTGCCACTGAGAGGTGAATTAGAGTCACTGTATGGATTCCTTCTGATTTGTATTTTTTTCTTTTTGGTTCTGGGTCCTTATGAAGCTTGGTGGCCCTCCCTATCCTTAGCCTACAGTGTAAGATACTCTTTTCCACTTATACTCAGGTAATACTATGGTTTGGATGTAGTTTGTCCTTTAAGGTTCATGGGGCCAGAGCTTGGTCCTCAAAGCAACAGTACTGGAAGATGGTGTGGAACCTTCAGGAGGTGGGGTCTATTGGGAGGTCCTGAGGTCAATTAAGTGCATGCCCTTGGAAGGAAGAGTGGGACCCCAGCCTTTCTCTGACTTTCTGTTTTGAGATGTGATCTCTCCTTTTTGCACATGCTCCCGTATTGCCATCCACCATGATGTGACACAGCTAAGAGGGTCTATGCTAAGTGCTAAGCCTATGCCAGTGCTAAGCCTATGCCAGTGCCATGCCCTAAAGCCTCCAAAACTGAGCTAAAAAAATCTCTTTTCTTCACAGAGTTACCTAACCTCAGGTATTTTGTTGTAGTAATAAAAATGGACTAACACATTTGAGTAGCTTTCAACTTTTCTGAATATATTTTTCACTTAGGACATATATAAATATATATGTCACAGAAATAAGTGGCAAAACAAATAAAATTTACCCTTACTCTGGGTGACATACTCTTGAGCATTTCAGTTTATTTTTCAAATACTGATCACAATATGCAATGTGAAAATTATTTAGCTAGCAAGAGCAATTTTCTCTTCTTTGCAACCAAAGGCTTCTTTTGAGGAATCATGCTAACATACTTAACCAGTAGCCAGGATGTGGATGTGGGGGTTATATTCTTCCCATACATCAGGAGCTACCCTTAGATCTGATCCCATCAGAGATAGAAAATGGGATTCAACTTCTGTGTCAACTCTGATCAATTTTTAGTGGTTCCCTGAAGCACTGTAGGAGGGGAATCTGAAGCTCCTGCCAGAGTCATAGAAAGAGGGTGCCATGATCAATTAGTGACGCCTGCACTTGTTCCAGCATCCACCAAGGGCCTGGCATGGAGCAGGTGTTTGTTAAATATTTGTTGAATGAATAAATGAAATGTTTCCCTCCCTGATCTTGGTTGGCTAACCAGGTTAACCTACCTCCACGAAAGCTCACCTGCTCTCACTTTTACCCAACAGAAACACCTTCTAAATAAAGACAGAAGTTTCAGTGTCCAGGTCTCCCGTTCTTGGACACCTCGTCTGCTTCCTGTACCTCCTACATGTTCCCCAGCATCCACGTGGCCCTGATTTCTTTCAGCCTCCTGAGCTCTATTCCACCTGGACCGTAGTACCTCAGTGCTCCCAGCCATGAACTTCTGCACGAACCTGGCTCCTGCCCCTGCACTCTGGGAGCCCTGCCCTTGCTGAAGACCTCTGTTCTGCCCTCCTGTCTTCTCTGTCGCTTCCCTGCAGAGCTCTCTGGTACACCAGAGCACAAACACAATGTGTGCACAGATGGGGACTAAATCTTCTGTGATGTGGGTGAAATGTCAGCATGGGCACTGATTATAGATTCATTTCCAGAGAGCTAACAAACTGAGCAGGAGGGATGGGAACATCAATTTGCTGAGGAGCAAGGCGCATCTGTTGTCACATGAGCAAAAGAATCTGTGGACCTGGGCGTTGGGTGAGCCATTTTTAAGCAGAAACAAACTCTCTTTATGTTTCTCTGAGACAACTGTATGGACAGAGAAGAATTTTAAGACTCTCTGATGACAGGCCAGACTGGAGTTGGGGATGCTAGTATCTTCCTCTGGTGGGGAGGGGCGTCTGCTGACTGATTGATTGACTGCCAGAGATTTTCCTTTAAATCACACAGATGTTGCTCAGGGACACACACCCCACAAGGACTTCATCTTCCTGGAGTCTCTCCTCTCTTCCTGGCTCCCATGCTCCCCTGGGGTATCTAAGCCAGGGCTGGGCAATGACCTGGGCTCTGTGTGGAGTGCTCTCCCAGGCAGCCACCTCCGTGCCTCACATGTGCCACTCAGACACGCAAGGCATCTGCCTGGGGCTGATGGCAGGAATTCATTGTAACCTCCCTGGCTCTGTCCTTGGCGCTTGGAGCTATTTCCTAGAACAGTGGGGGAGGAAAATATTTCTCCCAGATACCAAGAAGAGTTATTTTGGGTATAAGATGTACAAAATATGAGAAGGATGCTCCTTTGGCCAACATGGAAACGTTCCCCTCAGCCCAAAATCCTCAATTGTTTGAAAAAGAAAGCTGAAAAGCATCTTTTTCCCCACTGCCTTCTCTCCTTGCCTGCATGAGGTAAATGATCAATACGGCTTTTTTGTTCCTAAGGGTGTTCCAATGGGAGCCACTAAGTTATTAGTAACCTCCCTCGTTTGAAGTTTGGTTCCACAGACCTTGCTGGTGGGAAAGAGATTGGGAATACTTCCCTTGTCCCAGCTGACTGCTGCCACCTCAGAACTCAACAAAAGAAACACAACTGGAGCTGCCAGGTGGCAATCCTACCCTGCAAAGGGTACTCAGAGAGCTCACACTCCAAGAATGGTACAGCAAAGTTCCTGCCTCTGCCCTGTCCCGAGGACCATCTTCCCAACAAAAACGAATCTTCCTGTCCTCTCCAAAGCAGCTATTCACACATGACAAACAGGCCCCTTGTCTCATTGCATCTAACTATTTAAAGAGTCATTTTTCCAACATGCCACCATCTCTGAGCCACAGAAACAGGAGTGTAAAGGCAACTGCACCCATGACAAAACCTAAATCAAGCTCAGAGGGAAGGAAGGCTCTGAGCAGACCTAGTGGGCCTTCCCTGGAGCTTCCCTGCAAATCATCTGTATTTACACAGTCTGGCTAGCAATGTTAAACAGTGAAAAATCCGTAGGTAACAGGCCTTTCCCATGACCTGCTATTCTGTCCCACAGGTACCCCTCATTATATCCACCGTGAAGAAGGGAATTTGCATGGCTTTGAAAACAGATATGCTGAAACCTGGCACAATTTCTCTGGGAGATTTGTATTCTTTCTGACAATTTTTCTGTCCACCTCTATTCTGCCTAGTTCTAGTTCTAGACCAGGCCTCCTGCCATCCCTCCCACTCAGAAGTCAGAACCCTCCCTGGAAAATAAGACTTGATATTTCTCTCTCTCTCTCTCTCTCTCTCTCTCTCTCTCTCTCTCTCTCTCTCCTCCACCCCAGTTGGGGATCAAGAACAGGTTCTCATGCATGCTAGGCAAAGCTCCACTATTGAACCACACCGCCAGCCCTGAGGCCCAAATTCTTACCCACGGAGTTCAGAAATTGAAAGCTCCTCGTCCTCATACCCGCAACTTTGTTCCTTCCAGATAGGGATAGGGCGCCCTGATCTTCGGGAGATCTGCTCAACGTTTCTTGGCCCTGCTAACATGACAGTCTCATGGGGACCTGGCTGACTGTGCAAGGACAGATTCCTGCCTTGTGGGCACCGGCACAACTCACCACGGAATCCAGCGCTCCCCAGCTCCCAGTCGCCTTCATTCTGACTAAAACTCGGTATAAAGTCCAGAACCAAGCCATCCGCCCTGCCTGCCGCCTGCCTCAGTTTCCCGGGTGTCCAGAGTGCTGGAGGGATCTGTCTGCCAAGGAAGAGCAGCGGAGGAGAAAGGAGCGCGCCGGGGGCCTTACCTCGCAGCTGCTGGCGCTGGGGATTCCTGCGGGGCTCCATGCCTGCCCGCCCCTCTTATAGCTGCCCTAGCACAACTTGCGCAACTGCCCGGCAGGCCCTGGCGCACCCCGAGTGCCAGCTCCCGCCCCGCCCCACGGGGCAGCTAGGGCCCGGCGGCTGCGAGCTCCGGCTCTCGGTGCGCGCTTCACCTGACCTCGAGGCAGGCCCTCGGCTGCGCCAGACGCCACTCGCACCCGCGGATGCGTCCTGAAAGCTTGGGGGCAGTTGGCAGGAACGAGAAATCCTCGAGGTCCCGCCAGACGCTCCGGTGCGACCGTGGCGCAAGGATCAGTCTCTTGGGACCGTTCTTCTAGCAGCCGGGACGCTCCCCGGGCGGGGTGGCTCTCTGGAGCAGGCTGAGGCCATGGCTGCGTCCTGGCTGGTCCTGGGCAGCGCGGCGAGGTGGCGGGGTGAGCTGGACCTCCGCAGGCCGCTGCTCCCGCGGCTCTCAGCCCCGACGACACTTCACTCCTGGGGTTAAAGGGAGCGGCCCGCCGTGTAGCCAGCGTCCCTACTAGGAATCTGGGGAGTGGGTGCTGATCTCGCCCTCTCCTGCTCTGGAGTGCGAGAACCGGGTTCCTAGAGGCAGGTCGGATTGTCTTCAGCTGGCACCCCGGGAGGCACGTGTCCCCTAGGCATGGGAAGTCTGCCTCCAAGACCGTACACAGGGCTTCGTTCCAGATAGCTCCAGGCGCTGAGGTCTTGGGTTCACTCTGGGCTGACCAAGCGTCTCCATCCTCAGACGGGCACTTCCTGTGTACAAAGAGGGGTGCTCCAACGTAGCCATGTTTTCCTCAAGCTGCCTGCGAGTCGACTGGTGTTGGTCTAGGGGTTCAGTGTGAGGAAACAGGTCCAGAGAGGTTAGCGACGTCCTTTACAACCTTCATCTGGTAAGGAGTACAGAGGGACCAGGGACTCGGGAGCAGGCCCACTCCGTTCCCCACAGCAGTTCTGAGAACAAACCAGCCAGTGAAGAACCAGCCCTCATGTTAGGTGGGAAGATGCCGGCGACACCGAGAACAGCACTTGAGCTAGGAATGGCTGCTGGTGGTCTGTGTGTGTGTGTGGGGGGGGGGATAGTAGTTCTGACATGGGAAAATTATAGGAAATTAATATTTCAGTGTTTAAAAGAGGCTTCAAATTTTGTCAACAAAACAATTGTGGAATTTTTTTCCCCTCTTCTATAAGTCCCTACACAATACCCTGGATTTTGCCTTTTGGTTTTCCAAAACTTAAACTGTTTGCCATCTGACCCTTCAGAAGTTTGTCAACCCCTAGCTAGGAAACATACATCCACCATGGGGTGGCTCCTCCAGGCTTTTAGTCCCACCAGCCCCTCTGTGCCACCTGATTGCTTCTCCATCTCTTCTCCCTGCAGAATCTCCTCTTGCAGCTGGGCTCTCTCTCCATCTTTGAAGAGTAGCCTGTCCCGGGTTCTCTTCCTGCCCATTCCCTACCCCCTGGCCTGCTGGGTGCCCTTTCCCCTCTCCTCTGCTTGGTTCTAAGTGGAGGACAGGGATTGGGCCTCACTTCTGAAGTCCTGGCACCTTCACAATGCCATCCACACATTGAGTGCCCAGAAAAAGTTTGCTGAACTGAACCCCAGGGCTTCACACACCACAGAGCTAATTTTTTGACATATGTTAGTTAGTGTATCACTGTTTGGGAATTCCTCTAAATTCAAGGCCATTGGGAGGGTGGTGATTATGTGCAATTTGCATATGCAGTGATGTGGTGGATACAGGAAAGACCGGTCCCACAGGTCCTGGAGGCAACAGTCCTATTGCATTTGAGACTCCCTAATGGAAACGTGTTCCCCAAAGACTGTTCCATGAAGTGATGGGATCTCCCTGGTTCACTGCTGCCCTGTTTATAGCCCAGTGCTTAGCACAAATATTTCATTTTTCAAACATAGTTTTAAGTGAAAATTTCAAACATACAGAAAAGTAAGCTGTAGTATAATGAACTACAAAATCTCTTTTATCCACTTGTATATATGTATTTGCTTTTTAAAAAATCTACACAGATGATGTCATACTATTCTCTTCTCACTACTGTTTCTGCTCCTTATCTTTGGTTTTTTTTTTTAATATTGGAAATTTTCAAATCTCCATAATACATTTTTAAGAAAAATGGCCTAACAAATCTCTATGTGCCTGTCATCCAGCTTCAACCATTATTAATCTTACTTCTTTTCTATAATATATCTAGAATATAATTTCTTACCTGTATTCATACACCTGTGCCTACCTTTTGAAGTCAGTATTATTCCATTTTATGGATGCACCATAATCTATTTAACCATATTGTTACATACATAATGTTATAATTAATATATTTAAATAAACTTATTTGAGCACTGTGTGAGTATACCTGTGGGAGAAATTCTAATAAGTAGAATTATCTAGTCAAAAGGTACGTACATTCAAAAATAAATATATTGCCAAGTTACATTCCTTAGTGATTGCCCTAATTTGCACTTGCAATCATCTGCAAGTGACAGTGGTTTAAACATTAACAGCATTTGGTTATCTCTTCTCCACAGGAGTCAGGAGGTGGGTGGGTGCGTAGCACAGTGGCATCATCGAGAATCCTCCTCCTTCTGATCTTGCTTCCCTTGTGTCCTTGTGTTTGTGGCCTCGAAGTTGCAAGAAGGATGCTACCCCTTTCGCATCATGTCCTCACACCAGTAGGAAAGGCAAGGCAGAGGCAGTAAGTTTTCTCTTCTTGAAATTCTTTAAGTCAGGGCAGGGAACTCAGACTTTTCCTTATTTCTCATTGGCTGGAACTGGAACATCCCCCCCCCCTTGAGCAATCTATTGCTGGTAAGATGGAATGTGATTGCCATGGCTGGTTTAGACCAGAATTCTTCTGGGACTGAGGTAGACCGAGGTAGAGGAAGGTGGGTGCTGGTCTTACAATGCCTGATGTGTCCTGGGTGATCCATTAGCCCCTGTCAGATGAGCGATGCAGTTATGAACCAGTGAGAGTGGAGAGGGCTTCCATGCACTTGTAAGAGCGAGAGACATGGCTCTGGGGTGTTACAGAGCAAGGGCCAGCTCAGAGCTGAGGCAGCCATCCTCAGTTATGGGTTCTTGTGATCATGCTGGAAAGACTTGGCTTCAGACATGTTGCTCAGAGCAGCCAGCATTATTTCATCAAAAGGGATAGGAAAAGGGAAAAAGGGGACACTTTCAAGGGAGAGAGTGGGTCCTCTCAGAGGATAGAGGGATGGCGTGGCCCTCCTGCCCTCTTGTTTTATTAGAGATCCTAGGGAAACTTTCAGAGAATCCCCCCAGGTCTACCTCTTGATTTCTTTTTTTATTAATTATTAATTTTTTGTCATTGTAGATGGGCAGAATGCTTTTATTTTATTTGTTAATTTTATGTTGTGCTAAGGATCAAACCCAGTGCCTCACACGTGCTGGGCAAGCACTCTGCCACTGAGCTACAGCCCCAGCCCCTACCTCTTGACTTCTGACTGACAGGACTGTATCAGATTTTCTTTCTTTCTTTTTAAATTTTTAAATTGTCAATGGACCTTTATTTTATTTATTTATATTTATGTGGTGCTGAGAATCAAACCCAGTGCCTAGCAATGCTAGGCAACTGCTGTACCACTGAGCTACAACCCCAGCCCTGTATCAGATTTTCAAGTCCCTGCTGTGCATGGTCTTACCCCATGGAGGGGAGCTTTTACTAATGACATGCTAAATATCCAAAGCAACTCTGGGTGACTTTGTCCCATGCCAACCAGCTTTAATTAGAACTTGTTCTTATAGATTTTATGGTGAATTCTGTAATCTGGTCCATGTAAAGGTCACAAAAGTCCCTTCTTTGCAGGTAACTTGTTTTCTTATTAGCAAGCAGGAGCCTTTCAGGCCTGCATTTCTCCTGCAGATAACAGGTTATTTGATGAGGAATGTAGCATATCCTATTGACTTAAGCCAGGCAGGGTTGCAGGTAAATTGCTTTTTAAAAGAAAAAAACCTATGTTGGGGTCAGCACAGTAGACCCAGTTTATAGAATGATCCCCTTAAATTTATGTTCCTACCTCTTGTCTGTTATCTATCATTGAGTACAAAACAAATAGTGCTCATTCTACTCAACTCTGATGTATTATGGCACTTCTGATCCACTTGACTTAAGTAGAAAAACTTTAAAATTCTTTTTGCTGACAACCTTCACAAGTTTTACAAAAGATAATTCAGCATTTTGAATTTAAATAATGCTTTTTATTTTTCAGAACACTTACCATGATCTCATTTGATCTACCCACAGAAGAGGTAGAACGGGTCTATTTTGATGTTACCCATGGTACCCTGACCTCCAGAGGGGTAAGGGATGGCACTGCCAGCTAGGGTAGAGCTTGGCCAGAGTCTACATTTTTGCTCACCCCTTCTGTCCTCATTTTACATAATATTTTGTTTATTACCAAAAAAGATTACTAGATGCCCCATTCTCAGTGGGGGTGGTTTCTGTCATTTTGAGCCAATGACAATGAAGAGCTATGGGAATCAACCATGAGGTGCACCAGGGTCTGAAGGTCACCTCATAGATTCCCAGGCTTCATGGAGATAACCTGTAGAAGTAGAAGAAAGGCAGGTGGAGGTCTTAATTTAGGTAACGCCAAGCAGCAACTTGTGTAAGAAATATACCTTTTGACCCACACAAAGGTGGGGTCTACACTGGCCTACCAACAGGACTAAAAAACAACTAGGTAATTCAGTCAAATAGTGGGTTTGGAGTTTCCAAAATTAAATTGTGTGTGTGTGTGAGTGTGTGTGTGTGTGTCGTGTGTGTATAGGATTGACTCTTTTAGTATATACGTAGCCTATTAGGGGATAGCTCCTCAAGAGCAAAGCTATAACCAGCTTGACACGGCACCTGATGCAAAGCAGGTGCTCCATAGACACCTGTCAGGTGCACGATGCAGGAATGGTCTCTTTCTGCAAAGACAGATGTTGTTCTTCCTGTTATTAGCTATTAGAGTACCTCATTTATTTCTACATAACATCAAGCAAAACCTATAAATTGACTGATCAATTATAATTACTCATTTATCTTTCTTTACTTTATTTTAGATGGGGTCTTGCTAAGTTGCCCAGGCTGACCTCAAACTCCTGGGCTCAAGTGATCCTATTACCTCCCAAGTAACTGGGACGACAGGTGCCCACCACAATACCCCATTATCTTTTTTAAAAAATGTTTAAGATATTTTAAACTTAGAGAAAATTTATAAAGATAGTATAAAGAGTTCCCATATGCCCTGGCCCAGTGTCTCTGATTAGCATCTTCCATTAGTATGGTACATTTGTCTCAATTAATGAGCCAATATTGGTACCTTATTATTAACTAGAGTCCATACTTTATTTGGAATTCTTTAGTTTTTTCCTAATATCCATTTTTCTGTTCCAGGACCTAATTCATCTACTTCTTTATCTATTTCATAAGAACGTGAGTTCGCTGAGCGTGAAGACCATGCCTGCCCAGTCCCAGTCCAGGACCTGAATGGGCTCTGTAAACTATTGAATGAAACTTTGAGCAAATGTTAGTATTTTTAGTGTTCAGCAGTGCCTGGCACATAGCAATTCCTCAATAAAAATCTGTGAAGTAGACACCCAACTAAATACGACAGGAACTTTGTGTTAACGCTCTTCTGAGAGGCATGGTAAAGGCTGTGGCTTGACAGACAGAGCAGAGCCTGGGAACCAGGCCAGCCAGCTGTGCCACAGGTTGACAGACAGCCCACCAGGAGTCTGCTGGCCTCCACAGGGCCACGCCATTCTTGGCATTCACTCACCACCCTTGGGTCTCCTGCTTGTCAACTTTCTCTATTTCTGCCTGATGGCTTTGTTCGTTGTATTTAATCAACTCCCTAAAAAACTGACTTTCCCTTCATTTTCCTTTACTTGAGTGATTCTGGCTCAGGCGGTAAATTCCAACAGGCCTTCTTGGCAGAGGAGGATGGATGAGGACTCCAGAAGTCCCCCTTTCTAAGGACTCAGTGATGAAAAAAAAGCTACCCAAGCACAAGACTTTGCTCCCTCCTCCCTTGGGCTGAGTCAGTTCACTTGGTGCCCAGGGCTCAGGGCTAGCTGAAGAGGCAAGGGCTTGGGGTTGACCTCTGGGCATGTCAGTCAGGTTGGCAGTGCATTAGTTCCAGATGTGATTAATTGCTAGGGTTGGTGGGTGTTGGGAAAACGAGGAAGCCAGTGCCTCATCTTTAGGACAAGAGTTCCATTCCATGCCCTGGTCCTGGCCATCTTGCTGGGGGGTATATGTGCAGTTGTAAGGGAGCAAGAGGGTGAGGGAACCAGGTGGTCCCTTGGACTAATGGTCCTGCCGGTGCTTCAGGCTGACTGCTCTCCTGGCTGGGCTCTGGGGGAGTTCCCCAAGAGGGTTCTGTGCTAGTTATGTAACATTGTGTTTGCCTTCTTTTCTTTCCTCTGATCTTTTCCTTGTATCCTTCCCTACCCTCTTTCTCCCCTCTACTATGAATCTTCTTAAACAAAATACTGCAAAATAAACTGAAAATTTTAATAGTTGTCTCTATACCTGTATCAGGATGTAACTGGACCTGGGAAGTTTCAAAAGTTGGTCTGCATAGCATCTTTCTCTAGTCAGCAAACACACAGTCTTAGAGAATCAAGAGCTACATCACAAACTAGCCCCACATCTTGAGGCAGTGACCATTCATTTAGCTCATAATTTTTTGGGTCAGTAATATGGCCTTATTCATGTCTGGTGACTGTCAGCTGAGATGATGAGGGTAACTGATCTAACCTGGTTTTGTTTCCATGGTGACAGTTGTTAGGCTCCCCAGAGCAGCAAAAGAAAGTAGATCCCAATGTGCAAGTAGTTTTCAAGTCTCTGCTACCATCATGTTTGCTGTTTCCCTTTGACCAAGATGAGTCATGATCAAGTTCAGGGTCACCATGAGAGGACACCACCCAATAGCAGGAAAGCATGAACAGAGGGGGACCCTGATCATAATCAGTCACAGGAGAGGAGGCCCACCCGACTCAGAAAAAAACATAAGCCAACAGAAAGGTCAGCACTGCAGGCTGAGTTGTCAAGCAGAAAAGAGGACAGGTCAAACCGCCATTTTGGAAGAGTCAACTGGAGAGAAATATCAAGTATTTTGCAAGAGGAAAAACTAAAATCAAGATGATAAATTATAAAGAATAATTTCTTCACCTACTTGTTCACGTATCCATTCTCTGAACCAAGAAGCATACATCAAGAGCATATACATAGTGCACTGGGCACTATGTCAGATCTTGGAGGTGCAAAGAATAAGGGGAATTCAGTCCTGGTCTCAGCTGTGGGCCAGAGGCATTAGTGAGGGGCAGAGGGGAGACAGAGGAAAAAGAAATCCTGCCATGGCTGAATGCCCCCACCAAAACCAGTGTTGAAACTTAATCCCCATTGTGAGGATGAGATCAGGTGGACAGTCAAGAGATGATTCTGTCATGTACAACTAATTAGAACAAATAAAATCAAAAAATAAAAAAAGATGATCAGATCATGAAGCCTATGCCCTCATGAATGGGACCATCCATTCATAAATTGATCAGCAGAGTACTGGGTTAATTGATTGTCTTGAGTACATCTGTTAAAAAGCCAATTTGACTCTGTCACTTGTATGTGCCTCTCTTGCTATTTGATGCCCCCTGTGCTGCCGTGGAACTCTGCGGAGTTCCCACCCACCAGAAGGCCCTCACTGGATGCAGCTCCTCAGCTCCATTGGCTGAATAAGCCTTTATTCTGTATAAATTACCCAGTCTCTGGTGTTCAGTTACAGCAAGAGAAAATAGATGCAAACCAGTCCTGTTAGCTAAATGATCAGCCTCAGAGGAAAGCACAGTCATCCTACCATTAACTTTCCCCCCTAAAACGCAATGCTTCTGGTGCCAATAGAGAGAGAGAGAATTAAGAAGGTGGCTGAATTTGGAAGGGACAGGAAAAGGAAGGACAAAGATGTTTGTTGAGAACATGGTTATTTGGGACATCTGATTGCAGATGTCCTGCAGTTTATGGGGCTGAGGTCCAGGTGAGGGACCAGGATGAAGTTATGGTTCCAGGCATCTTCTGTAAAGACAAGAAAGATTTCTCTGGAAACAGGGTGATCAGGGCCAGCAGGCTTGGGCTTGTGGAACACTCTGTGATCTGCAAGGTTTTGAGCAGTTAGTCTGCAGTAGAGGGAGGTAAAGAAGAGAGTGGGGAAGGGAATTTGCTGGTGTAGAGGTCAAGTGCGGCTCTGAGGAGGGTGCATGAAATAGAGGGCACCTTGGAGCCTACACAGGTTGGAGAAAAAGTCCCAAAAAGACAACACAAGAATTGTGACTTTTTCCTTCCTTTAATTAATTTGCCCAAATAATCATTTTCATTGCAGAAAATTAGAAAAGGTAGAGAAGCAAAACCATGAACAAAATCATCTCTAGTCCCACCCTGCTGAGACAACCCCTGTTTATATGTCTGCACTGATCCGCCCAGACGTGGTAACAGGCTCTTACATCCTGGGTTGGAATCCAGCCTGGGAGCTCCCAGGAAAGAGAAACAGCCAAGAAGTCGACTGTAGCAGGCTCTCCCTCTGGGCCGTATGCTCTTTCTCCCACCTGGTCTCCCTTGCCTGTTGGATCCTTTGTAGAGCTGAATCCAGGAACCTGGGGCTGAACAGACATTTGGGAAGATGTTCTGGAGAAGCATCAAGCAGCTTTTTTGAGCCCTCCAGAAAGCTGACCTAGCACATCCAGAGACTTCCCCAGGCTCACAATCACCTACAGATGAGCTTCTCTCTAGCAGCTCCTCTTGAACAGGATTCACCTACTTCCTCTGCCTTTGGAGCAGTAAAGATGGGCTGTGGGTAACCAAGGTTCAAGTCCCTGGGAAGGTCCTGTGTGGTCCCATAAACAGGGAGGACATAGTTCATACCCTAGAAAAATTCATAGTCTTCCACGTAAAACCTGGAATCACCATGGAAACCTGACTGTGACAGAAATTGTCAGCCAGAGAGGCTGCATGGTATGATGTCTCTAAGGGCTGGCTGTGGGGTTGCACTGCCTGGGTCAAATCCTGGCTCTGCTGTTTATTAGTGGGTGACAAATGACGTTGGGTGTGCTGCTTGCGCTCTCTGCCTCTATCCTTTCACCGGTAACCGAAGCATTACAGTAACACCTCGTTTGGATTATTACAAGTAAAGCGCTCTGCAAGTGTTAATTATTCATCAGAGCAGGCGCGGGCGGGCGACAGGGCCTGCTTTGCATGGGCTGAGCAGTCAGCGGGGAAGGAATTCCAATGTGCCTGCTCAGCTGAGTGGAACGCAGCAGCCAGGGGAAATAAAAAACCAACAATCCATCCTTCCTGCTTTTATGCAACCATCGGGCCTGAGTTCTGGTTTGTCCCATTATGGTCTGTAATGGAGCTGAGGAGTCAGAAGATCTGTCTGCCCAGGGCTGGGGCTGCCAAGTGCTTCTCTCCTGCAGTGCAGTTACATAATCAGTGGGTGCTGCGTGGCACCCTGCGGGGGAGGCCACCGCTGAGCAGCCTGTCCCAGCAGCCAGAGCTGCTGTCTCCTGGAGGAAGCTTGCTCCTGGGGTGCAGCCTCTACCCCCCAGCACTTACCTGCTCCTATCTTAAGTGGGAATCATTGTCCTGTGCCTGGGATGTGTCGCTGTGAAAAATAAAGTCTCTTGTATTCTGATATACGAGTAAGAAACTTTTCTTGTAAGAAAACATCCAGAGAATTCAAATTTCTTGAAATTCCTCTACCCTAAAATCATGAATGTTTATATTTGTGATTCACATCTTTTCTCTCATCCTTGTGTCTATGTGTATATATTTTTTTCTATCAGAGTTAGGATTATAGAGTACATATTGTGTTGCAATTGTCTTAAATTTCTTTTCATGTCATTAAATATCCTTCCATGATGGAAATTGTAATGGCTGCATCATGTGAATTGTTGAGGATTCAGATCATTTTCAATAATCTCCTTTCCTCTCATAAACAAAGCACTGAAGCACAGTCTTGTAGATGAAGCTCTGCAAATATTCTTGCTTATTTCCTCAGGATCATCCCTAAAAGTTCATCCACAGCTTATTGCCTGTTTGTAGGCCTTGAATGTCCACTGCAAGGGCTCCCCCATGGGACTCCCGGGGATGGCTTTCCTACCTGAGGGCCTAAGCTGCTTGTGGGGAGGAAGGGGCTGGGCAGGTCACCAAGTACCCTGGAAATTCCTCCACTGCTCAAGGAAAGTGGTTGGGATAAGAACATGGCAGATGGTACAGTCAGCCAACGGGCAACCAGGACAGCCAGGAGAGTTGGGGACTTCAAAAAGACCAGGTGGAAACTTGTGAATAATTCCATGGAGGCTAATGAGTTGTCTCACAGAGAGAGAGAGAAAAAGAACACACTCTTGCTAAAAAACTTGCTTGTGACTTTCAGGGGAGCCCTGGGATTGACTGCCCACACCTCTGGGCTGTGGATGGTCTGTCCCTGCAGATTGAGCTCCTCAGTAGCAGGAATGTGCACACTGATCCCCACAGCCTGCTTCAGCCCAGGGACTGGTAAATGCTCCAACTCACAGTCCCTGCACCTCCCGCTTCCAGCTTTTCAGATCAAGGCTGGCATCTAACTACCCGGTGAAGTGTGCATTGGAGCATTCTTGGTAGACATGTGAGTAATGTCTACCAAAGGCCTTATCATAGGCACAACTCTCAGCTAGTAACTTCACCTCTAGGAATATCCTAAAAGTAATCCAAGTTCTCCAGGAACTGACTCCTGCCTGCCTCATATCCTGAGTTCCTTGACATTGGGAGGGTGCTTCTCGTCCCATTACCCAAACTCCTCCTGCATGTACAGTCAACATGCTGTCTTCTCTAGCAAGCCTTCCTGACCCTCAACTGGACCTCTGCTTCTCCAGTGCATGTTAGAGTCATGCACTTATCTGAACTTCCCAGCCCCAATCTCCTTACGGCAGGCAGGTAGGCAGAATTCCTATCTGTCTTCTCTTACCTTGCTCTGTAGCTGGCAGTGTGCTGCACCAATAGCAGGTACAAAAAGTGTGTTGGAAGGGCACACTTGGGACAAGGGCATTCTTTTCATGAATCAGACACACACCCCTCCCCCAGTGCTGGGAAACCGCATCCTCTGCCTGCTGAGATCGGCCGTGGGCATGAGCCGTGGAACTCTCCACTCCTCAGAGTGGCCTCAGCAGTTGCCACCCACCTTTTGGAAATGCAATCTAAAGTTTAGTTGAGCACATGGAGCCTGGAAGAAGTGAGAGGCATTGGTCAAAGGCTCACAAATGACCTTGAATCTGTGTGATCTGACATTGAGGTTCAGTTGCTTCATACTGCTTTAAACTAAGTTGTTTCATACCACAATATAAGTGTGATTATTTCTAACGGAAAATAACTCATTTCTTTACAATAAGGTCTAGCATGCAGGACTAGAAATCTATGCCAAGAGTTCCCCTAGTGAGTTTCAGGGAGGGTTTAATTAACTATAATTTGATTCAAAGGAGTCAGTCTTCTGAAACAGGAATTTCTGAGATGAGGAAAAGATCTACAGCGATGATACTTGTCAGAGAAGCATGGAGGACAGGCCAACTTTGTACCTTTTATTGTTAAGAACTGAATTTTTGTTGGTAACATAGTTAATTAGTGATGGCAAATTTGCACTTTTTACCAGGCTACTTTGGTAGGAGAAGACAATGGTGGTCAAACCCTCTAGGTGGGTCACACCATTCCAGAGTTGTAAATGAGAAAGCAGAGGCTCAGAGAAGTCAATTAACCTGCTCAAAGTTACCCAGCACAGGCCCAATTTGAATCCTGGGTACTCAGGGCTCTTCCCCTATCCCGGTGAGCCTCATCCTGGCTATGTTTTACAGGCTCCTGGTGCCCAGGTTTCAGCTGGGCCCAACAAAATCAGAACGGACGAGCAAGAGCAAGATGTCAGGCACAAGGTTTTTTTTTTAAACTTCCCCAAGTACTACAATGAGCAGCCCCAGTAGAGCAGCCTTGACATCACAGCGCTCCCCTCGGAGGACTCTGAATTCACAGGGAGTCCCCGACAGAGATGACAGAGGCTCTCGCCTTGACTGCCCTTAGAACTGTAGGGGTTTTGAAGACAGATTCTGTCCTGGCACCACCATGCATCCAAGAAGGTGGGGCTCTGGACAGGGGAACTTAGCATGTGTCCTTCTGAAAACTCCCCAGGTGATTCTAAGAGTATCAGCGTTGAGAATTAAAGTCCAGAAGCTTAAACCAAGTCGCATCTGCAAGCCTGCCCCTCAGGCAGTCAGCCAGCCCCAGCTCAGCAGAGCAGAGCCCAGGGCACGGTGGGCGGGCCTCTGTGGGATTCCCCTTGAGCTGCAGGATGGAGGAGAGAAACAATCCTCATTCACCAACCCAGTATGTGGAGATGCTAACCACTCAGAAAGAATCCATCAATTTAACGCTTCCAGCAAATTCGTGGACAAATTTACTTGACATAATCTTTTTTTCATGTAAAAAGCAAAGTACATGCTAGTCTTTGCCTAGAAAAGTGATTCTTTAAAATGTCACAAATGGGGTCCATATGAATGAGGTTCACTGTAGGGACAAAGGGAACTTAGGAGAGAAAATGGAATCCATACACCTCCACAGTGGGTCGATGAATTGGTTCTGTATGCAGAGCAGACAAGGAGCCCAAGGGGAAAACAAAAGAAGTTTAACAATCAATGCCGAAGGAGGAGTAGGTGAAGCCAGGGTGACAGCCCTGGGAGGAAGGTGGCTGGGGCTGCAGGGGGGCCATCAGCTGCTTCACAGCAGGTTCAGGATGGATTGAGCAGTTTCTTCCCAGTGACACCCGGGCTCCCCATCCAGCAGGGCTGACCTTGGTGGGACCTCGCCTCACTCACCCTCCCTCCCCTGCCTCTGGCCTTCTGCAGGGCTTGGGCAGGGTCCTTCCTTGTCCTCTCTGTGGGAGAGCGTAGAAACTGCTGAAGCAAAATCTTTGTCCCCAAAGACCCCCAAAGACCTCCCCACAAAGGTAGAAGAAAAAGAAGCAGCTTTATTTTCAAATCAAATAAGCAAGCAACAGAATGCAATGTGAAAGAAATCTCATCCTTTAACATAGCCACGGTCTTCAGGGGGGAACCTGCCAGCACCATTTGTCACACAGAGTTTATCCCAGATTCAACTGGCCATCTGTTTGCTAATTGACTTTTCGTTGGTGGTTGAAAGGCCCCAGCTCTATGTCTCAAACCCATAACCTAGGTCACGGTGGTGGTTTTTGCAGCGCTGGGGATGGCAGCCAGGGCCTTGCGCTTGCTAGGAGCTCTATCATGGAGCACACCCTGCCCCTACGAGTGTGCTTCATCCAAAGGAAAAAGAAACTTCCCGTCTCTTTATGACAAGAAGTAGCTCTGTAAGTCGGAGCTATAATTGGGCTCCTCCCCTACCCACGGAAACTGGGAGATGGAGGCAATATCTGCCTTCAATGATTGCATTCAAGGGGAGGGTCCCCAGGTCCCTGAGAAAGAGGCCTGGACGGAAGCTGGCAAGGACTTACTGAGTTTTCAACAGCTGTACATACATTTCAAAGAGAGAGAAAGCACTTCCAGTTATCAGATTAAGTTCTTTAAGAAAAGGGAGTAGGGTGAGGGTTGGCGGGTCTCTTCCATTATTTAAGCTTCTAATTTTTATTTGTTGGTACCGGAGATCGAACCCAGGGGTATTTTAGCACTGAGCTGCATCCCCAGCCCTTTTTATTTCTTATTTTGAGACAGCCTCGCTATGTTGATGAGGCTGGCCTTGAACTTGCAATCCTCCTGCCTCGGTCTCCCAAGTCATTGGGATGACAGACATGTGTTGATGTGCCTGGTGCCTCTTAGGTTTCATGTTTCATTTTGTCCTTATAGAATTCAGCTAGGCCCTCATGTGGTGCCTGTCAGGAAGGGAATGGGGATGTTTGGCCCCTAAGGGCAGTCCTTGGCCAGTGACACAAGAAAATCCAATGGGTAGAGTTAAACTGGATTTGATCTTGCCATTTTGGGAGGCAGAAAGGGAGGATGGAGCACCTTTAGGAGCCTCCAGTGCTTGGACAGTTTCTGGATTTGGCTAGGATGTGAGAAATGATGGGTGGTCCCTCCAACCACAGAGCTCCTGACCCCTTGGCTCTGGCTCTCATCTAGTGCCACGTCTCACCTCCCTCCCTGCCACACCCTGATGTCCTCCCTCAGTTCTGTCGGGGAGGAAGGCTGCTCAAGATGCTGGCCTGGTATGGCCTTGGCCTCGGGCTGTGGCTTTTCTCCGCCCTCCCCTCCCCAGCACAGCTCTCGGCTTCTGCTCTACTCCAATTAGACTCTAACCCACTGGCAGCTACAGCCAATTCTGCAGAAAGTTCAGATCTTTAGGGACTTCATAATTTAGCCTTTACTGCTAAGTATACTCCAGAAAAGAAAAGAACTGGAGAGTGGGGGCAGGGGCAGGGGGTTGCAAAGCACAGCTCAGTAGCTGCTCCCTCTTCCCAAGCTGAGTGTTCCTGTGAAAAAGAGTCAGGGCAGAGCCACGGGGAGAGGGGCGGCAGGAGTGCTGGGGTGGGTGCGGGGAGGGGTGACTGGCCCAGGGGCTATCGGGTGACTCTAATTTCGTGTTGGCAAATTCTGAGCCACACCTTGAGTTTAGTGTCTGTTTGTGAGCACGTGGCGTGAGTGCTCTTTCCTGTTTCCATAGGAAATTCAGCCTGGGATCCTACAATTCTGCACACCGTGTGTCTCAGAGAGCATTCTGTCATGTGCCCTCCTCTGTTGTGTCTCATGGAGCCTGTTCCTGCACACTGGGCAGAGAGGATTCTGCCTGGCACAGGGGGCCAGAGGCAAGGCGGGCAGTTTCTTGGTCTCAGGCAGTGTCAGCAGGGAGGGAGGGCCCCTGAAGCTGGGGTGATGGTTGGCAGGGCAGGCTCCACCTGCTTCCTTCCCCAAACCATTCCCTCTGCCCTTGACGGTGCCCTTACCCACTACTCCCTCTCCTGCCCCAGAACTTGGTAACCACAGCTCCCTCCAAGTGTGCAACACTGGATCACCCCTCCCGTAGGTCTCTCTGCTCTTCCTTTATCTGGTTAAATGCGACTCATCCCTCAGAGATGTCACCTCTTGCAGGGAGCCCCCCCCCCCAGTCCTCCGGGGCTCCCACCTCTTCTGGCTGAGCCTCTGCGGTCGCCTTTGCCGTACCCTATTCGAATCCTTCATGTATTTGTCTATCTCGCCCACTAGACCCAGAACTCCCCGAGAACAGATTGCATCCCATCTCCGTGGCTTTCCACCCGCTCCACAGTTCTTGGCAGAAAGTGTGCTTGTGAAATGAATGAAGGTTGGGTAACAGCACCCCGTATCTGCATAGCGCTTTTCCATTCACCAAGCACTTTCGCACACATTGTTCTCTGTTCATCTTCCCAGCAACACAGCACAGCAGGAGAGGCAGGTGTGGTTTTCCCGACTTTCTTGGTGAGGATCTGGAGGATGGACTGGGGAAGAGTCTCCAGGTTCCTGTCCCCAGGGCCACGCCCTCTCCGGGCAGCACTCCAGTCAGGAGCAGTCTCCACCTGGGAGGACTGAGTTTGCTCACCCAGGGCAAACTGGCTGGAGGGAGCTTTGCCCTAAAGCCCCAGATCCCAAACACACTGATTGCTAGACATGAGTATGTGTGTATGTGCCAGTGGGGACAGTGTGGCAGAAAGTGAATGGAGGGGGACAGCATGTGAACCTGGGCCCCGCTGCCTTTGAAATGCCCCCAGCTTGGCTCCTATCTCCTCTCTACTCTTAGGCCCAGGGATCCACTCTATGTTTCCCTAGATAAGGGTAGTGGTTAGGATTCTTCAGAGAAACAGAAACCATCGTGTGTGTGTGTGTGTGTGTGTGTGTGTGTGTGTGTGTGTGTAAAGACGTTTATTATGAAGAATTGGGCTCGGGTAATTACTCAACCTGAAAAGTTCAAAATCTGTAGAACGGGCTGGCATAGCCTGGGGACCCAGAGGGCATACGTTTCAGGTGGGCACCAAAGGCAGTCTGCTGGAGAGTTCTTTCTTACTTGGAAAGGGTCAGATTTTGTTGTTCTATTCAGGGCTTCAGTTAATTGGATGAGGCCTATCCACATTATGAAGGGTAATCTGCTTACTCAAAGCCCACCAACTTACAGGTTACTCTCATTCAAAACCCTCTCACAGAAACATCAGAATAATGTTTGACCAACTCTCTTGGCACTGTGACCCAGTCAATTTGACACATTAAATTAATCTTCACTGTAAGGGATCCCTGGGATCCTGTCCAAGACTCAGGGTAGGGGAGGTAAATTGCTGTCCCCATTCCCTCTATAATGAAACAGGAGTAAAGTGGATAGATGGAAGGGAGGATGGACAGATGGATGGATGGATGGATAGATGGATGGATAAGAGGACAGGAGAATGGATAGAAAGAAGGAAGGAAAGAAGGAAGGGAGGGAGGGGGAGCCGGAGGGGAGGATGGGAGGGTGAAGGGAAGCATGCATGTATGCATCTGTGAGTAGATAAGATGGGTGGATAGAAAGATAAATAGATAAATAGGGATAGTCAGACATTAGTAGTAGCAACTAGTAACTTTTCAATTAGTATTATTTGCCTTTTTTTTTTTTAATATCAGGGATTGAACTCAGGGGCATAGCCACTGAGCCACATCCCCAGTCCTTTTTGTATTTTATTTAGAGATAGGGTCTTGCTGAGTTGCTTAGGGCCTCACTAAGTTGCAGAGGCTTTCTTTAACTCAGAATCCTCCCATCTTAGCCTCCTGAGCTGCTGGGATTCCAGCGGTACACCACCGTGCCTGGCTTTTAGTTAGTGTTAGACTGAAAATTTCAAAAACACAAAAATGGACAATGCAGACCAGAATGGTCAATTCATCCAACTCTAAATTTCCACGTGAGGAAAATGGTACCAGAGGGGTGACTTCCTTCAGTCTACACGCGAGTAGAGCCTGCTGCCTTCCAGTCTGGTTGTTGGCCCTGGCATGGGAGCAAGGGGTTTATGTGCTGGATCAGGCTGAACTGCAGGGGCAGAGGCTCCACACCCTCTGGACTTGCTGTTTGCTCACACACGTCCCGGTCAGGCTGGTGGAGGAACTCTGCTCTATACTCTGCCTTGACATCTCAATATGTGGCCTCTGTGGCCCCTGAGGCAGAAGAGGGAGGGTTGGCATGTGGGGTGGCAGCTCTTACATGCCCAGAAGCAACATCTGTCACCTTTCCTACCAGTTGCCAACTAATAGAAGCACGCTGGAATGCAGGTGAGCACACGGATATTTGGGGAGAAACCAGGGTTTCTGACATAGAGTAGCTTGTCATCTCTTTGTTGTGATTTCAGTATTTCCTTTCCTACATCGTTGAACCAAACAAGTTGCCCCAGGATATCTCAGAACCCAAGGATCACCCTTGTGCTTTTGGAACCTCCAAGAAATCTGAGTTTACACTGCCCCGAAGGCTTCCACCCATCAAATTGCCAAACTGAACTCAACGTGCATTTTTTGGGTTTAGGGGAAACATTCTTTTCATCCTTCCCACCTAAACAAGTGGAAGCTGAGCTACTTACTGCCAATTTTTACCTAAAGCACAGGAGCATCACCCCAGAGAACTGCTAAATCTGGTCCTTCTCTCATTGTTATTTATTCATTTTCAGGACTTGGCTTGTCTGTGTTTTGGGACTTTTAAAACTTATTCCTTCCACGGTGTGGTTTGTTCACAAGTATCGATCGAGCATTATGACGGTTACAAGAACTCTATATGTTCCCTTGCTAGCATGCCACAAACTCATTTCCTTTGCCCATAGCTGGAATGAACTTCCACTGGGGAGCCAGACACATTTGAATTGCTTGTCTCACCAAAGGCAATAGCAATTAGAGCGTTCATTTCTAGGGACATTGGTATCCTTTAAGTAAATTTAAATAAAACTTTTCATTAAAATAACTAAGAACAAAGACTATCACATTCTAATACCAACAAATATCAATTCAAAATAGGAAATATAGTTGGAGTTAGAGTCAAAGAAATACAAACACACAGGCATAAATTGGTGTCTTTAATTACTAGGGCTGTTGTTCTTTATTTAGTTTAATCCTGGTTCTTCTTTAGATTTAAAAGTAGAGTTAATTCTGACTCTGAACTTTCTTAGGTGTGTACCAAATATGGTCGGATTTTCCAAGAGTCCTGGTCTATAGCCCCTTTCTAGCCTTGATCTCTGGTATCTAATTAAGGACCCTCTTTTGACCCTTTACAACTTTTCTGAAGAAGTCTTTGGTTTCTTTGTTTCAGTCCCATTTTCTTGTAGTCTGCAGAGAGAAAGGGAGAATAAATTATTGTAAGGTGTGATGTTTCCAAAAAGTTTTAAACTCATGATTTTTCTGAATCAGCAGTGGGATTTTTCTTACTTAAATTCTTCTCTCAGCCTCTGCTCTTTGTTGAGTTTGTGATCACTAATCTTGACAGACAGGTCCCTTAGCAACCAGGGCCCTGATGAGGTTAGATTGTAAACTGACTCTTTCTGTCACCTGACTTTGCAAAGTCTGCTTTTGTGTAGGTACAAAGCAGGTCATTCCAGAACATGATTCTAAAATACCTTTGAGCAGAAGGCCACACAGAGACACAAAGGAACTTCTACCTGAGCCTCCCTGTGTGCTCAGCAAGATCCCAGGGGACAGTGTGAAAATAAAAAAGTGCTGAAGGAGTTTTCAGCTGACTTAGGTGGCAGTGACGGGAGAGTCAGGTACAAAGCCCAAATGGCAAACTTCCAGCATCACGTGCTTCCTCAGTCCTGGGTTAGGACCACCTGTGAGCGAAGCCCTGTTTCCTGCATTTAACCAGGTGCTGCAGGTCTGAATTCTCCTGTTAGGAGTCCCTGTTGGTTTCCACCCCTCACCAGGTTACCTATGGTCTAACTCATGGTGCAGGAGAAGAGATTTGGAAGACAAGGGCAGTGGAGTTCAGTAAAGCCACAGGAGCTGTGTCCTTCATCAGCAGATGTGACCAGGAGGATCGGAGTGTGCTGGGTTCTGGGTGTGCTGAGTTCTGGCAGGGTGTCTTTCTTGGGGGCAGTCAGCCTGTTTCATTCCGGGTGTTGGGGAAGGACTTGGAAAAGGCTTCATCATGAACAGGGCTTTTCTTAGTAAAGTTGAACCAAATTGGGTTAATGAAGCTTCCAAGGCTGTTCCTAACAACAGCTTCCAAATTATGCCTCTGTGACCACAGCTGCCTTGGGGTGGGGGAGGGAGATGGTGTGCAAGCTGCTTGTGGGCATTGGATATATAGAAATCGTTACCATTTATTGAGTGCTTGCTGAGAGCCAGGCTCTCTGGGAAACGTTTACTTCATTATCTTATTTATTAAGATGCACAGTTTTCTTTTTGAAGGGTTCATCACATTTGGGAACAACCTGGGGTGGGGAGGATTCAACGGGGGAAGGTCTTGGTGCCAGATGCTTCCTGGCCGTTCAGGAAGAAACACCTTGCCCTTTCAGGCACCAGCCCCCTTGTCCCCTTAGGCTCCTCACCTACCCAGCGCCCAGGGCAAGCTGACCTGTCTCTAGGGCTGGCTGTGCCTCGCCTGGCTTTGTTCAGGAGGGATTGCTCCCTGAGCACAGTGCTGTGTGCTTATCTTTCCACCATTTTGCTTTATCCTCACCATAATCCTATGAGGGAGGATAATATTTTACAGATGAGGACACAAAGGCAAGAGGAGATGAGGACAATTTGGACAATGGGCAGCTAGAAACTGGCAGAGCTGAGTTCTCTCCTGTTCAACATGACTGTCTGCTACTGTGGAAACCTGCTGAATCCAAGCTCCCTCTATGTGGACCCACCCCTGGGCTCCACAGATGAGTGACAGGGCACACTGAGAATCTTAGGCAGGGTGGGGAGGGTCTGAAGGATGGTGGAAGGTGTTCAATTATCCTGTAAAGATGATTTTAAAAGCTAGACAAGAACAGAAAATGCAATCTAATTGTGTAGACCAGCCAGCTCTGTGACAGAATACCAGAGACCAGATGGCTTAAAGGACTACGATTCGTCTTCTCATGATTCCAGGGCTGTAAGTCCAAGATCAACGTGCCCACAGAGTTGGTTTCTGGTGAGGCTTCTCTACTTGGCTTACAGACACAGTCTCTCCTGTGTCCTCATGTGAACTTTTCTCCTTGCATACCCATCCCTGATGTCTTTTGTGTCCAAATTTCCTCTTCCTATAAGGACACCAGTCAGACTAGATTAGGGTCCAATCTTTATGACTTTATGTAACCTTAGTTATCTGCCTAAAGGTTCCATCTCCAAAGTCACATTAGGGGTGATATGAAAGACACAATTCAGTTCATAGCATAGATTCTTCAAAGTTCTCTGTCCCACTCGCAGGAGACCCCACAGCAATGGGCACAGTTAGCTCCAATCCAGTTGCTGGCCCCTCTCTGCAAGGCTTGGAAGCCATATCCATGCAGCTCCGTGGAGAGTTCAAGAAAGGCTTTCTTCAGAAACCACTGCAGACTCCTGCAGCTCCATACGACCCAACATTTGCATGTAATTTTCACTTCAGCTAGAGCTTTTAAATTTAAAACCTCAGTGACTGAAGCCACAGCCCCCCTACCTGATAGTTTCTTTCAATGTTAAAAGTGATTTTTTAAAAGAGTTCTCAAAGCTGTCTACGGTTCCAGAGAGTTCTGTTCTTTCCATATACAAAACCAATGCCTCTGATTCCAGGCCTTGGTAAACTAGGAAGAGGGAAGGAGGAGGAGGGCAGGAAGGAGGCGCAGTCAAGGAAGAAGGAGGAGCAGAAGCCATGACCACCTGGATTTGAAGAGCTTCCCAATTCCCTTTGTGTAAATATTTCCACCATAATAGATTTTAAACTGCGTGGTTTAAAAATGGCTCACTTGGCTTCTGAACATTTTCACTTGGTATTGGAGTGTTCCACTATACCACTACTTGTCCCTCATGTTCTCAGAAAGCCAATTTGCAGATTTTAATCTGGGTGGGGGTACAATCTAGGATCTTGATCAAAAGGAGGCTCATGCCCTCCCAGGATTCAACCTCATAATTTGATTTCCATTCTCATCATAGTCTAACTCGGGGCACTGGCCACAGAGCCATGCACACCTAATACATGCTCCTGGGTCAACCTTCCTAACTTAGAAGAGTCACCCAACTGCTGAAGGTCAGAGTCACCCCTCTATTATGAGAATTCTCATAGGCCCTTGGTCTGTGTGGGAAAAGCACGGTGGGGTCTGACTGATGACAGGTGTAAACACTGCCCAAGTAGTGGTGCTCTGTCCCTTTATTTTTTATTCAACAAAGTCTGTGGGGGCCCCAACAGATCCCTCCCAATGATTCCAGGTGGTTAAGGTGCTGATTAAGGTCTCCTTGGGTCCTGCACTCCATGTGTTTGATATGTTCATCCCAGAGGCAGAACTGAGAAGACCCATGGGGAAGTCCATGTAATTCCAAGTTAATGGCCGGGATGTGGCATTTCAAGGGAAAACGTAATCTGGGAACTCACCTTGGAGAAAACTGGCCTTGGAAGTAATATAATCCAGTAAATCAAATTAAAGTGGGAATTGCACCCTGGAACTTGACATTTCCTGAGCAACTAGCATAGTGAGGGAAGGGCCACACAGAATTGGAATGTTCCCCCCACCTCCTTCCCTGGCTGATTCTGCTCCTCCATCAGGCTTGGAAGGGAAGGAAGATGTGGTGGGGATCAGGAGGAGGGAAGGGCCCCTCATCTGTTCTTTCTCTCCCTTCTCCATAGTCTACTCTCCAGATTATTCCTGAGTCCTGGCTGAGTCAGACAAAGTGGTCATGATAACATTAATAAACTGATTTGAGAGGAGAGTTGGCTTGCTGGACCTTTGGGAAAGGCCTCGGATGGAGCTTTGCTTGGTAGGATAACAAGCCTCTGCGGGGCTCACGGATCCTAGCCCACCCCACTGCGGCAGTCTTATTTCATGTGCTGAAGGTGTCAATAACCTCTCCCTTAAGTGGGCTCTGTCTTTCCTCTGGCAATAAAAAGGTTCAATTGTAAATGGCATTGGCATCTCCTCTCCCTTTAGGGCTCCTCTGAGATCAGAGGAGGGTGGGCACAGAGGACTCCACAGAGTCCCTTCCCCTTGGGGTCCCTGACCAGTGTTCTCCATGATATCTGATGATTTGAAACAACAACAACAAATTAGCCTTCTCTTACACTCCCATGTGCTCTTTAATCTTAGGGCTATTTCTAGGAATACATGAGATTAAAATAATTATAATTGAGCATCTACTATATGCTAAATCCTGTGCTAGGTATCTTATAAAGACTATTGACATGGCTGGGGATGTAGCTCAGTTGGTAGAGTGCTTGCCTTCCATGTGTAAAGACCCTGGGTTCAATCCCTAGCGCCACCACCAAAAACAAAAAAAAGGACTAAGACTATTTACAAAGCTAATAAAAATATTATGAGATAGAAGTCATGACTACCATTTTATAGATAAAGAAACTAAGGGTCAGAGATGTTAACAGATTTGTCCATGGTCAGTAAGTATTAAGATTCCATTCTTGATCTTTTTGACACTGAAGCTCACTTTTTTTTTTTTTTTACTATGTCACTATGTTACAGAAAACATTGTGTCAGTCAGCACAAAATCAGCTTGTGCTGCAGTTACAAGTGGCCCCAGAATCCCAGTGGCCTAGAACAATGGCATTTAGCTTCATTCT
Organism: Sciurus carolinensis; assembly: GCF_902686445.1. Lineage (NCBI taxonomy): Eukaryota > Metazoa > Chordata > Mammalia > Rodentia > Sciuridae > Sciurus > Sciurus carolinensis. Next base: position 25,515,155 of record NC_062220.1, read on the forward strand.
CTGTATGCTACATGATTCACATGCAGCACAGCTAGCCTGGGCACCCTGCTCCACACGAACCCAGGACTCGGCTGATGACGGAAGAAATGCCAGACTGTCGCACACTGGAGAGACAGGGCAGCCCTAGTGGGTCTAAAGTTAACAAAATGCTCTGGCGTTGGACTGACATATGTCCCTTCTATCCATAACTCAATGGCCAGGATTTTTCAGGACTCTTCCACAACACAAAAGGGAGCAAACACTATCCCACAGCACAGCTGAGGATACATTAAATGCTAGTGAGCAGCATTAAAACCTGCCATGAATGTCTGGGACGGGGCTTGGCACCATTTTAAATGTTCAATAAACACCATGTCATGCTCCCTTTCCTTCCTCCACTGTGAACAGCTATAGCGGAATCTCTTTCTGGACCAAAGACAGGCCCTTTGTGATGTACTCTGTTGAATACCTCCTTGTTTTTCTGGCTAACTACTGGATCACAAGATGCTGGCAACAGTCCACACCTGGATCAGATTGTTCCAGAGCCTGGGTCTCCAGTGACTTCATGTCCAACCATTCATCAGGGTCTCCATCAGCCGTCCTGCAGGTGTAGCAGGTGACAGACATTCACACGCAGCACATGACACCCTCCTATCAGTATCCAATAGGCTGAGGGTTACGGGCACTCCCCAACCTATTGTCCCTGGTCTGTCAGCTGTAATTTCCCTTCTTCTTCAATACAGGGAGACATATCAGAATGCAAATGACTGGCAGGGGTGTTCCTATAGGGGCAGAATGGCTCTCTTCTAATTGATAAAAACAGACATTAATCATTTGAAAAGCTCAACAATTTATTATGAGTAGCCAATTGCCTATGACACCTCAGCGCTGCTCCAGGCAGGCTGCTCATCAGGACACCGCAGGGGGAGCCCCTGGTCAAGGCGATCCCAGTGCACTCGGTTGTGAAATGAAAAACTGGTGCCAATTAATTGATTGTTTTATGTACCCCATGCCAAAGAATTGATTGGAGAGAACATCTCGTCCCCACTAACTCCACTGGCCAGTGGTCTTGGCATTGTGTAGACACAGCCTGAATATTAAGAATGCGAGCCTAGTATCAAATGGTCAGATCACAGAATGTTAGACTGGAAGGAACCTCCAGAGATGTTTTCATACATTCCCTTCATGTCACAGATGAGGAAACTAAGAACAGCCAGGTTAAAAGATTGGCCTTAGGACACGCAGTACAATCGTTAACTATTGTTTTAGAAAAGAGGTCAATGCGGGCACATCTTCACCCACAGCATTTTTAACATTTTCTGTAGCTATTTCAGAACCGAGATGCCCACTGAATGCCATTGCGTACTTTCTAAAAGTAGACAAGAATTTGAGAAACACCCCGTGGTGCAATTGTTCATTGCTTAAACTTGCTGCTGACTCATTTGCCCTTCACCACTTCTTTACCAACATCAGTGGTGGCATCCGTACTTACTGGCTCTTTTCTCCAGCTTGTCCCATCCGCCCGGACTGGGCTGGGAAACAGGATATAGTGAAGTCACCTCTGCGCGTCCTCATTGGCTGGTGGGCGGGACTCGGCCGTGAGGTCCTTGATGGGTTGCCCTAAGCCTATGGGTAAGCCTCCTGTCCACCAGGCTGAGTAAGCCACCTGTTGTCCTGAGGACAGACTGTTCAAAGTCAACGGAAGTCTGTAGAACAAGGGCACTGAGGTTTTCAGGTTTCATCTTTGTTGATGAAGAACAAGGCAAACAATTCCTGCAGGCCACACTTCAGGTGTTGGGGAGGTGGGGATCCTTCCTAAACTATACCTTGGATCAGGACCCTCCACACACTCGCTTAGCTGTGAATTGTATAAAGTGAATTGCATTCACTTTAGGTCCCTGTCTCTTGAAATGCCTCTTGTTTGAGACAAGCAGTTTGGTGGTGGTCCTTTTAATCATCCCTCATCCCATCCCTTCTCAAGTCAATTTCAGAGGTCTTGAAGGCTCCCTGGTTCAGGGTCTATGGGAAAGGAACTCCAGACTAGTTTTGTCTGGCCCTGGGGCTGAGGCACAGGGTCAGTGGCCAGGATCTAGGCTCTCCACTGTCAGTGCCCAGTCTAGGATTTTGGCAGCGCTCCCATCCCCACAGGCCCAGATGCAGCAGCAGCCTTTGGCATGGACAGAGAGCACTTAGGCTGGGGGCCAAAAGTCAGCCCTTTACCCCAGATGAACACGTGGAGGGCCCCTCCCTCACACAGCACACCTCTCCCCCTCTCCCCTGGGCTTATATGGCTTAGAGAAGTGTTTGGGGGTTTGGTGGTGGTAAGGAAGCAGGTAAGATGGAACTATAGGGTGACTTCCTGGGACAACCCTCCCCCTGACCCATAACAAATTAAGAAGGAAGAAAAGGAGAGTGGATTGGGGTCACCCTGAGTATCCACCTTTCTTCTGGGGTTGATGCATTGTTGAGAAGACATTGCAGAAGTCTGGCCCCTCCCAGTTCCTTTTCCTTCTTGCCTTTGATACAAAGCTACAAACACAGACCTGTACACACACGCATACTCCACCCCATAATATTCAGGGTAGTGGTTTCTTCTTGCTGCTAGGTTTAGATTTGGGAAAATTCTAGTGGTAGAATTCATGACTGAAAAATGTAAGACTTTAAGGGAAAATAGAAGAAAAAGGCCAGGAATGATATAATCCTTGTAACTGATTTTGTATTCAGGAAATAACACTGTCCAAGAGTACACTGAATAAATAGCATTGTAGGAGGTATCACATGGCACTGGTAGAAGTGGGTTCTGTTTTAGACATGCTAGTGAGCAAATTGGACACATGTCAATAACGAGGAAAGCACTATTCCTATGGCCCAGTAACCCACCTGTATGTTGGGGGGGAGTCTTCTCTCGAGAAACATGTACAGGGCTGTTCACTGCAGACTCATTTAAGATCTACAAATCATAAATGACTTTATCCTCATCCATTTTTTGTTGCTATTAAAAAAATACCTTGGCTGGGCACTGTGGCTCATGCCTGTAATAATCCCAGTTACTTGGGAAGTTGAGGCAGGAGGATTGAAAGTTCAAGGTCAGCCTAAGCTACTTAGCAAGTGCCTGCCTCAAAATAAAAAATAAAAAGAACAGGGGATGTAGCTCAGTGGTAGAGCACACCTGGGTTTAATCCCCAGTAAAAAGAAATAAATTAATAATAATAATATACGCAGGACTATGTAATTTACAAAGAAGAGAGGTTTGTTTAGCTCACAGTTCTGTTTGGCACCCGGTGAGGGTCTTCTTGCTGCATCATAACACGACAGAGGGCAGCCCATGGTGAGACAGAGAAAGCTGTCAGAGAGAGTTGAGAGAATTCACATTTATAACAAAGCCATTCGTGTGATAACCCATAAGTCCATGAAAAGACTAATCCATTCATGAGGGCAGAGTCCTTATGACCTAATCACCTGTTAAAGGCCCCCACCTCCCAAAATCACCACAATGGCCATCAAATTTCACCCTGAGTTTCAGGGGGGCAAACCATAGCAAACTTAAATGTCCCTCATTTAAGTGGATGAATTGTGGTCCCTTTGAACAGTTTGTTATTCAGCTGTCACAATGCATATGCTGGAACTCCACCCATCAACATGGTTAGAGCTTGGAAACACAAGGTTAGATGAAAATAAGCAAGTTCCAGAATGATAGGGTCAGTGTGACACCACTTATGTAAATTAAAAAGCACTCAAAGTATTGCTAGGTATAATTATGAGAAATTGGGTTTGAACACATGTATGAGAAAAATACTCACCAATTTGAGGATAGTTGTTGCATATTTGGAGAGAAGAAAGGGGACACAAGGGGAATTTTAAACTGTATCTTCAAGTCTTATTTCTTTAAAAAAGCTGACATAAGTGTGGCAAAATGTTAGCGTTTGCCATCTCTTTTTGGTGAATACAAGATTATTGTCATATTTCTCCTTGTATTTTGCTGTTTGTTTAAGTATTTCAAAATTGGAAAGGGGAAAGAAAATCCCAGTGGCATTTTGCACACATTTGCATGAGTAATAATGGGTAAGGTACTGTGACTTCCCATTTTCACTTCTTCCAGGAAAGAAACAGAATATCCATTCCCTGTATCTCCAATGCAATGCTTTTAATGTGTTTTTCTTTGTAGCAGAAATGTGCATCCAAAGGGGTATTTTTTCGGCCAATTATCCTATGTCCTTTGGATCTTGTGACATCGTTTCCTTCACCTGGATACATGGAAAAATGAGAACAAGGTGAAGTATCCTGATCCAGTCTACTCTGTAGCAGCTGGAGGTTCACCTTTCCATTGACAACCCCTAGGTTCCTTTTTTCTCATGATCTCACCAGAGCTGACCTACTGGAACATAGTTCTCACCCTTGATTATGCATCAGAATCGCCTGGAAATCTTATTAAAACATAGGCTGCTGGGCTCCGCCTTCAGAGTTTCTGATTCAGTAGTTCTGAATGGGGCCCAGCAGTGTGCAGAAAGCAGTTTAATGGGCCCTCTGAAAAGAAAAACAAGCACTGATCTAAAGCGTTTGCCAATTTCCATGGTGTAAATACTACCACCATGACTGACTTCAAGCCCCACAACATGACTGTCGTTAAATGCGGAGTTGGGGAGGGAGGGTGCACAATTGGTTCTCCCAAGGGAATGTACGCCATTTCCAGCCCTCCCTGGGCACTGAGACTTGAGGATTTGTGTTTCTAGTAAGATTTCAGGTAATGCTGAGCTGTAGATCTCTCACAGTGCTTCATACTTCAAAAACCACTGCTCTAGAAGGCAGAGCACAATAGTGTGGGATTTGGGAAGAGATTCCCGAATCGTGTACATAACTCTGCAAACTTGACCTTAAAAATCCCATTTTCTTAAAAGAAATCCAGGGCCAGGTGCAGTGGTACATGTCTGTAATTCCAGCAACTCAGAGGCTGAAGTAGGAGATTTAAAGTTCAAGGCCAGCTTGGAGAATTAGTGAAAAAAGGATGGAGGATGTAGTTCAGTGGTAGAGCAGCCCTGGGTTCAATCGAAGAATGAATGAATAGAAAGAAAAAGGAGTCCAGAAGCAGATTTCCTGCTCTCACAGCAAGAGAGATGTCACGGGGCTTGGTCCAGGTTACCCTGTAGATGAAACAAGCCCAGTCTCCATCCCAAGCTGGTGCACTGGCCTGGAGGTTCTGTCCCTTGTGACTGTAGCGATCTAAGCGGCACAGCAACAGGTGGGTGCACACTAACCTCCAGAGGCTCTGGAAGCAGGGAGCCATGTCTGAGAATTCTCTGGCCAAACAAGTCTAGACCCTCAGAAAGAAGGAAAAGGAAGGAAATGGGAAATGAGAATGAGAGAGAAGGAAAGGATAGCCATAGAGGTGGAGAGAGGAGTCCAGAACAGAGATGCTGATATGAGGTCAGCTACTGCCAAGGGATTAGGCAAAAATGCCAGATTAGGCAAAAATGAAGGCAGCAAATGCAGTTATCCATTCCCCTACAGTTGCCCTGCCAGCTTCATGCCAGGGGTTCTTTGATTTTCATTTCCCACTGTCACTTTCCCCAGACCCACACTGGGCCAGGCCACCTCTGGCAAGAACAAAGAAGCCCTGGAGGCTCTACAGGGATAAGGAGGAGCATCCCAGAGACGGGCGGGTGGGAGGAACACAAGGAGCATTGGCCCGGGCTGTTGGTATGCAGGATCACATGTCATTAGGATTACCACTCAGTAACTCCAGGAGCATTTGGCATCTCTGTTCCAGTTGCACTTGGGCAAGTCATAGCTCTTCACAGCTGGCAGGGGACTCCTTCCTTCCAGAGCCCAGCATTCCATCTCAGCCTGCCTCCCCCAGATACCAGGAAGCCACCCCCACATCCCTCCATGACTCCTATACTCAAGGGCAGTGACTGGAGCCCCCGTCCTTACCTGCCTGTTTGGAGTGGGAGGGGAGCATGGAAGGGAATCATTTTACAGATGCAGAAACTGAGGCCCAAAGAAGGACTGATGCAAGGCCACTCCACCAGCATGGCCCAGCCTGGATCAGATCCCAGCTCTTGGTCTCCTGGGAGAGCAGATGTCTTGCCCAGGTGCCGCTGCCGCCACCTTGAATTGGTGAAAGAGGGAATATCAGGCACCTGTTTGCCTCGATGCCTCCTTTCCTTCTTGAATTTCCTTCCCCCATTCTTAGCCACTTTCTTGCTTCCTCCCTGAGGTCCTGATGACCCACCAGCTAGGACAGCCCCTCCCAGTCTAGTCTGTGCCTCTAGGGCTCTGGCAGCTGTGCACTCCCTGCCCTTACCTCATATTCCCAGGCTCAGGGGAGAGGCGTGGTGAACAGTTCCCTCTGTCTTCTTCAAGTCTCTCCTGCTTAGGTGGGCTCTCCGCTGTTCCCTGAGGACTAGTGGCCACCTTCTCCTCAGTCCTAGGCACATCCGTGTGGCTCTTAGCACACCTCCTACTTGTTCAGGTAGGTGAGATAAGGGGAAAGCAGCAGCGGCTGGTTTCAATCAAACAATTTATTGCCGAAAGTCTGTCTCTCTCTCTCTCTCTCTCTCTCTCTCTCTCTCTCTCACTCACACACACACACACACACACACACAGCCATGTACAGGGGGCCAAGCAGATTCCTTCCCCAGAGATGACACCTGCTAGACACAGAGTTGGGGGCTCTCTTTTCTATGGTAGGGACCATTCATTGTCCTGACTAGGACTCAAACCCTGTATAGCAGGCATTATTATAAACGAGGACACTGAAGCACACAGAGGTCACACAGATAATATAGGGAGGATCTGAGATTTGGCTCCAGGGTCTTTCCATGAACACTGGAAACAGGAACCTTTATGGAAGAATGCCCACTGGAGGAAACAGCTGCAAGATGCTCACGTGAGAGGCTGAGAGTAGTCAGATGCCCAGAATGTGGCCCCAGAAACCCACTTTGAAAGGTGACCGGATCCAGGAGAGCAGAGAGCTGCAGACATCCTCACCAAGGGCCAACTCCCCTGCAGCACCCTATCAAACCCATCGCCCCTCCCCCTCCCTTCTCTTCTCCACCAGCAATAGGGCCCTGAGCCCTTCAGGACAGAAACTGCTCTGCACAGAAACTCCCACTCTGCTAGGAAAGATCCTGGGCATCCAGAAAGCACAGGCAGACTACACTTGCCAGTGACCTTACATATAATGGGGGATTTGGAGTGCACTACCCAATTGTGGCCTCATGATGCCACCCTTGAGCTACGTACACATTCCCACCTGCTTGCAGGGGGCAGGTGACCTAGCAAGACCGGCTTTGTGGGGGTTTGGGGGGGGGGGTTTGGAAGGTCAGGAGAGCACCGAGGGCAGGAGCTCCAGTGGTCATGGTCATCTCCACAGCATCACCTGCTGTCATCCTCTTTCTCCCACTGATGTCTGCTGGTCTCCAGGTCAGGGCTGTTTGCCTCACATGCTTATAGTTATTGCTTCTGGCCTATAAACCAAGCCCTTCCTGAACCTCCACAGAGAACCCCCAGCCCCATTCAGGATCCCTCAGCACCCTGGAACTCAGTGTGCCACCCACCAGTTCACATGTTGCCTTAGAATGGCCTCCAGTGGTTCCTGCATGGGAGAGGAAACTTCCAGGTGCCTTATTTCTTGAGATCTGAGGATCTGTGACAGGCAAAGGACTTGGGGAGGCCTGACACCGTGCCTCTCACCTTGGGCTGCCTGGACACAAGCATCTCCCAGGGCTGAGGGGGAGGATCCAAACAAGCAGGGGCACTGGAGTCCAGCCTGCTCCGGCCACAGAGCGGCGAGGTGCTCAGTGCCTCTCTCAGCGGTGGAAAATGAGATGACTGCCTGTGTGGCCTCATTGCAGCTGCAGAGGCCATCCCCCAGCCACCAGCATTAGCAGAACAAAAGAGACCCACAGACACCTGCGATTGTCATGACTCTTCAACTCTCCCTGTAGTACATAAGTCCCCTTCCCTCCTGATGGATCCCAACACAAGTTCTCACCTAAAGGGGAAGTTTCCTGGAACCTTAACCCAACTCTTACATATGACCCCTGCCCTCTACTCTGTCCCTTGAGGGCTTCCCATAAGGATGGTGACTCAGACCTTCCCTAGGCCTGTCCCTTCTCTCTTCTTCTCCAAAGCACACAATACACACCAGAGGCCATTGCATCTGAGGTGAGCCTCAGTATTAATTCTACTTAACTTCAGCATCAAGGATTTTATCTGAAGGACTTGAGGGTGGTTCACAGGATGAGGGGGCAGACACAGGTCCAGGCCAGGGAAAGACAGAGGCAGACTTTGCAGTGAACTGGAGAGCAGAAGCTCATGATCTTGTCTCACAGCTGCTAGGATCAATTGGTGCCAATCATTTTGTTTCCCACTTCTTGTCCCTCTTCACAGGATTCCAATTCTCCAGGCCTATGTTGGGTCTTGAGTTCATTCAGCAGGCGGGGAGGACAGGACATTCTGAGTGACGGTTCTGCCAGGAGTGCCCACTGTGTGGGAGGGGTCATTCCCTGGAAGGTGTTCAGAGGCAGGTTGTACGCAGCTAGGTAGCAGAATCTGGGAGAGCCAGGCCACCAACATCCATCAAGCCGTTGTCCCTGCCCTTAATGGAGCCACTCCTTTTTGCCTTACCTTGTAGGGTCACCCACTACACACTGCCCACTGGGAAAAGATTAAGGGTGTGGCATAACTTTGAGACACAGAGAGTCTCAGTCCTTGATTTAAGGTTACCCAGTAACTCAGGGACGGCCAGTTCCACTTGTTCTTGGGTTTGTTGTGTGACTTACCTGAGCCCTCGGGGGAATCTCTTTTGTGGACGGGGCCTCCCGTAGATACTTTTTGGGGTAAGGGCTTCCTGACTACTGTTGAGAGGAACAGCAAGCCCAGACCGCAAAAAGATCCAAAGGAGACAGTAGCCTTGCTGTGGCAGGAGAGGAGGGCATGGTCCCCCAGGGCTCAGCCTGCACTCAGGCCAGGTGAGGAAGGCAGATCCAGGGCCTGGGGAGAGAAGGGAGAGAGATGAGGGGGTCCCAGTACGCAGGTGGGCAGGAATCCCAGCTGCAATCCTTCCTCCACCACTCAATGTCAACCTCATCCTTACCTGGCCAGTTAGTAGAAAGCAGAGTTGTGGCGCCCCCTAGTGTGGGGGCTGCTTGGGCTTCCTGAGTCCTTCTCCCTAGAGGGTCTTACGACCTCCTGTTGTGACTGCCGTTCAGTCAGTGGCCCAAGAGTCTTCGATGCCCTTGGTTCCACAGTGGCAGCTTGTCCAATTTCACAAGGGACTCTCCAGAGCCTCAAAACACCAAGAGTCCCAAGAAGACTCTGTCATTGGATGAGACCCCTGAGGACAGACACCTTTAAATTTGCAGGCATGGTCTGCTTCAGTGGACACCACTGTTACCAGGCCAGGCCCTCTCTGAATGGTCCAACCTCTCCTGCTGTTTCAAAGGAGCTCTCCACAGAAGTGACAGCTAAGTCCCATAGTGGCCTGCAGTTCTCAGAAGGCGTGAGGTCACCTTGGAGCCTCCAAGCCAGTCAACCAAGGTCTTACCTGCTTTATCTGAAGGGCCCCTAGAGGCCACAGCCACTGGACACAGGGAGGTTCTTTCTAGAAGGATCAACACTGCTGGTTTGCAGAATGGATAGTTTCTGCCCCTGGTCCACCGCTGAGCTCAGGATGGGTTGGTTGATCTCTTGCCTTTCCTGAAACAGTCAAGGAGACATCCCAGACGTGCTCAAAAGGGTGGCCCTGTGCCTTCCCCAGATCCCCAGTGGCAGAGAATCTCCAGTGGGGAAGGGGGAAAGGGGGCGGGAGGCTCAAGGGAGGTCATGTTTGAGTCCTCCAGGGAAGATGGGCAGGGTTTGGAGACAGGGAGGAGGGGAGAGGATGGAAGTGAAGGCCAGAGGCAGAAACGCCCTGGGCGGAGGAGGGCCTGGTTTGTAGCAGAGAAGGGGAGAAGGGAGGTGGTGGGGAAGAACTTGGGGCCATAGCTTGGTGTTCAGGCAGCCAGGAGCTGGCGTTTTCTCCAGCAGGCAAGGGATGGTCTCTGAAGGTTTTTGATCAGTAAAAAAATCTGTGAAATTGACTGGAAGAGGGAGAGGCTGCTGTTAGAGGAGAAAATAGAAACTACAACAATTCTGCTGCACGGTAATGGGGCACGGGGCTGATCCAGAGGGAGGGAAGGAGGAGACCAGTGCAGGGAATTTATGAGACAGGAATGGATAAGGCACAGGTCATCTGAGAGGCGTGGAAAAGGGTCCCAGTGCTAAGGACAGAAGGGCCATCACGCGAAGAAAGTAAGTGGTTGAATTATATACCACATGCTGTCCAGTTTAATCATGTGGAAGACCCACGATGTACGGGGTTTGCTGTCAGCTCGCAAGGTGTAGAACTTGACAATGATAAGCGAAGGGCAAAAGAGACAGGGGAGGCAAAAACTGAAGCTGGGAGGAAGGCAGACATGTGGGTTTGAGGGGTCACTCTGTGTGGACATCTCCGCTGTGCTCCAGGGGGCTCCCTGGCTCTGTCCCATCCCACAAAGCTGGGTAGTGATGTCGGCCGGGTGGTGCAGATAGCTCTGCCTTGGAGAGAGGACCTCGGAGCCATGCTGGGGGCCTGGAAAGGACGTGGTCTTCTGAGGTCGCAGGAATTTGCCTCCCTGTCCTGAGTAAGACCCTCAAATCCTGGATCCCAGCACCGCCAAGTGGTGCACACTCCGCACAGGTCGAGCCCCTGGCTTTCAGTCCGGCTCTGTCCACTGCCTGGGTGACCTTGGGCAGTTCACTGTGTCCCTCTCAATGGTCAGCACTGTACCCCCCTGAAGACCACAGAGGCACCTCCACTTCCTCATCTTTGACTTCTAATATGTGTCAAGGTCAAACTCCTAAATATCCTTGGAATCTACCCACTTGTTTCCTGCCAGTTCCCTCCTTTGCCTTGTGTTAGACCTCTGTGCCTTGTGGCCCATGGTGGCCTCCTACTGGTCACTCCGCCCCCACCCTCGTCCCTGCAATCAATGCTACTTTTTAAAAATGCAAATCTGCTTGTGCTCCTCCACCGCTTAAGAGATCCTGAAGTGGTTTCTTGCCATTCTTAAAAGTGAAGTCGTGTTGATCACCTGCCTTTCCCCCAGGCTTCTCCTATGTCAATCTTTCTCTCTTCTGATGCTCCAACCTCACTGGCGTTCTTCCAGCTCCTTGGACACTCTGAGCTTGCCTGGGAGCCTTTGCCCTTGCTGTCCCCTCTTCCAGGAACACCGTCCCTCCCACTCTGCCTGGGTAACTTGCACTGCCTGCAGCAGGGAGCCTAATTACCACTCCTGCTAAGAGACCTTCCTGGAGCACCCAAATTAAATCCTCACTGTTAGTCCCTCACAGAGCACTTAATCTCCTTTTGCAAATATGTATTTATTGCTGTGATTTCTTGTCTTTTTGTTTAATGTCTGTCTGTCCCACTGGACTGTAAATCCCTGAGGACGGAAGTCTTGTCTGTCTTGTTAGTTGCTGTATACCTTAGTGTTGATGGAATGAAGGAAGGGAGGAATTAAACAAGGAAGGGAGAATGGCAGGAAGGAAGGAAAGAAGGGAGGGGTGGAGGAAGGAAGGAAGGAAGGGAGCAAGATGGAGGCCACCTCTGGATTCAGGATTCTAAGATTCAGGTTGGCAGAAGGAGGGTGATTGATCCTTGCCTCCAGGGAAATGCATCCTAGACAAGTGGTTCTTTACAACCAGTGGACAGAGGTAGAACAGGAGCACGGGCTTTATGGTCTAATCTGGGTGCTGTCTGTCCACTGCTTCCTGGTTATGCTATGGGGCCAGAAGAGGGGATCAGGCAGAGGGAGGCTATGGAGTGACCAGAAATGTGACTGAGAGGTAAGTCAAAGAAAGTCATTGTGAGCACAGGTCACTGGCCTTCTGACAGGACCAAGAGGAAAGGCAGCCAGACCTTGTGACCTAGGCCAAGTGGGCAAAACTGTGCACAGGAACAGGCTAGGCCTCATCACAACTGCTGATCTGGGCCTGTGTCTTGTTCTCAGAGCTATGTTGCTGCCTTCACACAGGTTGATTGTCATTACTCACACGTGCTCACAAGTGGCACTGGGTTTTTCAGGTAGCAATCAACTGCTGAGCCCTCTAAGGGCCATGTGTTCCTGTTATAATTGCTCCTACCTCAAATGACCCTCCCTACCCAGAAAGCTTTGGGAGGCTGTCTCTGCAAATGCGCATCCAAGCTATTTCTTTGTGCTATGGTTTGGAGGTGGTTTGTCCCTGCCAAAACTCATGTTGAAATTCAGTTGCCAATGTAGCTGTGATGGGAGATGGGACTTTTAAGAAGGATTAAAATCTTTCTCTTGAGACTGAATTAGGTCTCTCGGGAATGGATTAATTCTCTGAGAGCTAAAGGGGGTCAGCTTCTCTGTTCCTCCCTGTCTTCTGCACATGCCCACTTCCACTTTCCACCACACATGGAGTGGCACATGGCCCTCACTAGAAGCCTAGAAGAAGCTGGCACCATACTCTTGGACTTCCAGAACTATGATCCAAAGTTAACCTCTTTTCTTTGTAAATTACACAGACTCAGGTATCCTGTTTTAGCAATAGAAAACAGACAAAGACATTATATATTTTATAATGTAATTTCATCACCTGGTATATGACTTATACATCTTTCTGCACTTTAGTTTCATATTTCTTGATTTTTTAACTGCTTGGCAACAAGTTGTCCCTTATAATTTTCTCAATTATCTTCCTTAGTTCATGTTAAAATAGAAATATTTCTTACTTAACTGTTACTAATTTATAGGCCTGTATTTATATTCTTTTTATCAGTTCAGTAATAATATTTTCCAGATCTATTATAAGTTCTTATTGTCTTCATGGTTTCATTAGCCATAAAATGAAACTAAATAGAGTAACAGTTGTTCGATTTAACAACTGAATCTTATTCTTATTCAGGAAATAATTTAGATAAAAATAACTACTATATACTCTGAATGGTGAATGAATTGAGAAATTACCATTTATAGAATTCCATTCTATTAATAACTTCAGAGTTTCCTGGTTTTCTTTCTTATGCTAATGTAAATCCAACCTCCCACTCCCACTCCACCCAACCGAACTTGCTATATTAGGCAATTTAGACTGTGAGGCGGGTGAGAGGATCAAAAGCTAAGAGCTGTCACTCTTCACTGGGTTTCTCCAGGGGTCTGACCTTAAGGAAAAAGAACGTTTCCCAAGAGCCAAATATTTATTTGTGCAGAGAGAACTCACTTCCTCATTTCAAGTGCAGATCAGGTCTGGTAGCATCGTTCTCTGAACTTGGAGGGACGAGCAGCACCCTAAAATGGCATAGCTGGTGAGCATATTGCACCCTGCTGTGACCCTGGGAGTTATGCTATTGGATCTTCCTGAAGGGTCCCTGAGAGATGGCCCTGGGGCTCAGAACTGCAGCCAAGTAGCTAGGAGCTCTAGCAAATGCAAAGAGCTGGCCGGAAGGAAGCTGGGGAGAAAACAAGGCAGCAGAGGGTCAGGGCTGGTTTTCTAGCTCTGTCAGGGAGGTGACCTGCTCACTCTCCAGGCCCTGCCTGTCACCCAGTGACCTCATCCCAGCCTCCTGAGAAGTTCTCTGGTGACCCACACAGCTTCTTGGGCTGTGATTTCTGACACACCAATGGGCATCTGCTGGACAAGAACATGACAGGACCTAGAGGGTTACTCCTGACTCCCTTCTCCCCACAGACAAGGAACAACCTGCTCCCAGGTCTTCTCTACTATTCATGAGCCCAGGTCCCTAGATGCTGGCACACCCTGGGTGAATCAACAGCAAGTCCTGATTTTTGACTCTGCAAAGGTTACATCCAGATGCCCATGTGATGCCCTGAAGAAAAGCCATCTACTATCCTCTCCTGCTCCCGCCCCTCTGCCTCCCCTCTTCCCCTTGGATTCCCCTCTCTAGATATCTTTGTCCTGACTTTCTGCTTATCTTCCCATCAAACCGACCTCCAGTGAAAAATTTTCTGTCTTCTTTTTAGGGTAATAAATGAAACTAAGGGAGGAAAAGGCAGTGAGAAAATTGAAGGGGAAAATGTTTTTCACCCAATTCTGACCCAAAAGCTATAGGATGAGGAGGCCAGGGCAGCTGTGGGAGGGGACTTGAGGCAAGCAAGGCCAATGGATAGCAGCCATGTGCTGGGGGGCCATAGCACAAGCTTGGTGTGAAGGAAAGAAAAATTGAAACCCCAGGCACCGTGAGGAAGTCTCTGTGGCATTGGGAATAATTTTGTCACCAGGCTGGGACAGAGGAGACAAATGGCTGGAGTTGTACTTTTGCTGCCAGTCAGGTTAGAGTCACTAGTACTGGACTTGCCCTCCTGACTTGACCAACAAAACATAGGAAGCATGTGTTTCCAGACATGGGGTAACAGGTAGCACCGGACCGTCACTGTTGAGAGAAGAGAAGTTCATGAACGAAGCCCACAGTTGCCTTAGATTTCTACCCAGGGCACTTTTTGATGGTAGAGATCTGAGGGCAGGGCTGAGGAAGTGGTTGCAATTTGAGAGCTAGGATAACTGTTATGGGATGAATTCTGTCCTCCCAAAATTGACACATTGAAATTTTAACTCCCAGTAGCTCAGGATGCGACTATATTTGGAAGTAAGGCCTTTAAGGAGTTGATTGAGTTAAAAGCAGGTTCTTAAGATGGTGCTAGTCCTATCTGATTGTGTCCTTATAAGAGAAGATTTAGAAACACAGAGAAAAACCTTGCTCTCATACTCTAGGCTCCAGTAGTGTGAGAAGGAGCTTATGGCATCTACAAGGGCTCCTGGCAGGTGGTGGTGACTGGCTGATGGCTCGGTCGCTATGCACAGGGCAAGACTCAGCAAAGTCCAACAGACAATGGCTTCTGTGGAGTGAGAGATAAACAGGGTTACCACAGTTCATGCAGGGCCTGGAGGCAAAAAGGGTAAGACCTCAGTAAGACTTCAAGCATTCAAGTGATCCCAGAGAGGACACACGTCAAGAATAACAACCCCGTCCTAGAGTAAGGGCCGTACTCGAGGACCAAGTGAAAAAACCATAGCAAAGAATAAATTTTAGTCTTCCAGGATTGAAATGATTCACCTACAATGCAGTGCCTATCAAAATAACATTCAATATCCTTTAAAGGAAGAAAATGTAAACTAGATTCCCTACAATGTATCATCCACAATGCCAAGAATACAATAAAAGGGCTGGGATTGTGGCTCAGTGGTAGAGCGCTTGCCTAGCACATGTGAGGCATTGGGTTTGATCCTCAGCACCACATAAAAATAAATAAATAAAATAAAGGTACCACGTCTGTCTACAACTAAAAATATTTTAAAAATAAAGAATACAATAAAAATCTTTAGACATGAGAATAAGCAGGAAAATGTGACCTATGATCAAGAAAAATAGACTCATGATTGTTGTAAGCCAATAGAAACAGGCCCTAAGTAATGGAGTTGTTAAAATCAGTTGATAGGATTCTTAAACAGCTACTGTAAATGGGCAGGGATCTAAAAGAAAAGGAGATATATATATACATACATATATATATATATACGTATATATATATATATACATACATATATATATATATATATACGTATATATATATGTATGTATGTATATATATATATACGTATATATATATATACGCAATGAGTGAACAGATGTAGGAATTTAGCAGAAAATGAAAACTATAAAAAATATCCAAATGAAAATTCTAGAGCTGAACACTGTAAGATCTAACATTTAAAATTTACTGAATAACTTAATATATTGGCAAAGAAAAGATAAATGATCTTGAAATTAGATCAACAGAAATGATCCAATCGGAAGACCTCGTAGAAAAATTAATTTTAAAATTGAGCAGAGACTCACTGACCACAGAAAGAAGATCAATGTGGCCTGAGGCTAGGGAGCAGGAGCAGTCATAGACTGTAAAGGGATGTGAAAGAAATTTTTAGGGAGGTGGGATAGTTCTACATCACGATTGTGATGGAGCTTACGTGTCAATATACAATTACCAAACTCATCAAACTATACACCTAAAACAAGTAAATTTTATAGTATATAAAGTACATATCTTCATAAAACAAAAATACTCTAAAAGTTGAAAATTTGGACAAAAATGCAAAGAACCTAGAGTATCTAAAAAATTCTGAAAACGGAAACCAAATTTGAGAATGCAGATTGTATTGTTCCAGCACTCTAGGACTTATGGTCCTCTGTGGGGACAGAGTGGTGACAAAGCACCAGGAAGGGAAGTACACCCAGGTGAGGGGAATGAGACCTTCCTCTCAGGCTCTCCCGTGGTGGGCCCTCGCTAGCCGGACTCCTGTTTTCAGGGAGGGCTCCGCATACCACTCCAGGTACGCAGAGGTTCTTAGAATAGCCTGGAAGGTTACCTTCTGCCCTTCTCCAACCTCTTCTCCCACTTGCTCAAACTCACCAGACATACTGAGGCCTTCGCTCTAGATATTTCCTCTGCCCGGAACGCCATTCCTCCAGATATCCCTGAGTTACTCCCTCACTTCCTTCAAGTCTTAACTCAAGTCTCACCTTCCTAACAAAGCCTGTGCTGATCCCCTTATCCAATACTGTAAACCACTCCCTGTCAGGGTTCTGCAACCCTTTACCTGGTTTTATGCCTCTATTTTTGTTTTTGCTAAGACTCTTTAACCTTCTGATTTACTTCCCAATTTGCTGATTTCTTGTGTCTATTGTCATTGTTAGTGTTCTCTTTCTGGAATGCAGGCTCTGGGAAGGCAGAGATGTTCATCTAACTTGCTCATCAATATATCCCAGGAATTTAAACTTCAATAAATATATCCTGAACAATGAGTAAAATTTCTTTTTATGTCTTTTGACCATTGTTTTTCCCCCCATTTAAAAAATTGATTTGTTGAAGATCTTTATATATAACTGTGCTTAGTCTTTTCTGGTTTAAAGTGTTGCTATTTTCTTCCAATATGTGACTTAATTTTTCACTCTTCTTATGATTCATTTAATAGAAGTCTTTAATTTTAATGTAGTTATTTTGTGCTTTTTTGTGTGTCTTGTTTAGAAAACCCTTCCTTGCTCAAGATTATAGTATCTGTTATTTTCTAAAAGTTGTATAGTTTTTCATTTGTTCATTCATTCATTCATGGTCTTGCCATATTGCCCAGACTGGTCTTGAACTCCTTGGGCCCAAGTGATCCTCCAGTCTCGGCTTCCCAAGTAACTGGGACTACAGACATATACTTCCCAACCCAATTTGCCTTTTAAATTAATGTATTGAATATACAAGGAAAGGAATTTTGTGAAGAGTGTGAGATATGGCAACAATTTCACTTTTTTTCCCCCACAGATAGCCAATCATCCCTACATACTTATTGAATAGTTCAACCTATTAGGATGAATCTGCAATAACCATTCTTGCTATAAATCAAGTTTCCATATGTTCAGTTACCTTTTTCTATCTGTTCCGATACCATCCTATACTTAGTTACTATAGTATTCAAATAACTCTTGTGGTAGGGTACATCTTCCCTCAAGTTCATTTTCTCCCTATGATGTTTTAAATTTTTTATCCAATGCATAAATTGTTTAAATTTTTAGAATAAAAACATAGGTGTAATAAAATATTGAACTTGATGGAAATATTCATGAAAAGTAAGTTTAAAAATCAGGTTACAAAACAGCTTTAATAAATTGTTTTAAGTTGAAAGAATTTAAGTATTTTAATGTACATAAATTGAAAGAATTTTAAAATATATATATGAAAGTCTATATTATTAGCTAGTAACAGTGATTACATCAGGTTGGTGAAATTGTGGGTACTTTCTTTGTTTTCTTATTTTATTTTTTTTCTGCTTTGTCTTCACCTCTAGTTTTTAAATCTTCTGCCATGAGCATATATCATTTGCCACAAGAAAAAAAATTTAACTTTATAATTATTTTTAGATAATGATGTGTAACAATAAGAAAAGTGCTGTGAACATTCAAAATCCTCTGTTCTAGCCATTTCGAAACAGAACAATCAAAGAAATGATAAATGTTGGAAATGATGGATATGCTAATTGCCCTGATTTGATCATTACATAATAAATATCAAAGCATTACACTGTACCCCATAAATATGTTCAGTTATTATGTGTCAATCAAAAATAGAGTAAAAAGAGAAGACTGCAGGGCTGTGGAAGGGAGCCGGGCTGGTCCAGGGATAGCCAGGGTGAGGCTGAGGGCAGGCAGGGGGCCCACGGCCCAGATTTCCACTGCAGTGATACCTGGGAGAACAGAGCCATTAGCACAAAGAGAAACCATAAGGAGGAGCTGGTTTGGGGGCAAGAGGCAGTGTTAAATTCATTTGGATGTGCTGAATTGGAGGGCAGGGGGAGAGTCCAGCCCAGACCCAGGCCCAGAGGAGGCCCATCCTCCTAGAGCATCTGAATTAGGAGGGTCTGAGGAGCTGACAGCAGGGGAGCCACCCTGGGGGGATGCCAGGGACCAGGCACCACCTGGCAACCCAGGAGTCTGATTAGGAGTATAAAGGATGCCAGGTAGAGCAAGGTGAGGTGGAAGAAGAGGAGGGGAAGGAAGAGGAGGAAGAGGAAGGGGAAGGGAAGGGGAGCAGGAGGGCGGCCACCTTTGAAGCAGAGTGGGCTCTGAGGAAGGACGTGGGCAGCAGGACCTCAGCAGAGAATGTTAGGAGATGAGGCCTGCAGAGTGCACCCTGAGGAAGGGCTACAGGGACAAAGACAAGGGGGTTGTTTTATTTATAAGTTTCTGGTCAGGAGAAGGGAGGCCCAGAGATCACATCAGCAGCTGAGGAGGCGGGGGCTGAGGGAGCTCTTCAAGCTCACAGGTTGTGAGGAAGGAGGCAGGAAATGATTAAAGATGGAAGGAAAGGCAAACGTGCTGAGCTGTCTTCCTGTCCACGCCCTAACTGTCCGAAGAGCACAGCAGCCCAGGTGCCCCCTTCCCAGTGTCCCCCACGTTGGAACACACTTCCTGGTGTCCCAGCAGCACATCCCAATAGCACAGACTTTTTGTAACTGTCAAGAACGCGACAGAGCGTAAAATTTGTTACATAAGTGATCTAGCTGGAACCAGGGTGCGTTCTATTTGTTTTGTGACAGGGCAAAAAAATGGAAAATTTTGCCTCAAGTGGAAATATAAAACAAAGACAAAACACCACATCCTCTCCCGGAGAGCCTGCCGCGTGGTGCGTGCCCTCCCAGGTCCTTGCCGTCGCCCTTGCTGAGCCCTGGGACCTGCGCACCTCCCTGGCCCCTTGTCTGCTTTCCACACTCATCCATCAAAACCCTAACCCTGGATCGGCCCCGCAATCCTCTTCCACTCCCACAGTGCCCTTTAGAAAAATCAAGACATGATCTTGCAAAATGACACCACACACAAAAATCACGATCCCATGACAATCCTTTGAGTTGTCCTCCTGCCTGTAGCCACATTTTCCAACTTTCACGACCTGCCATGGTCCTTGCCTGCCAACCTGCAGGCAAACTTGCTTTCTCCACCTGGGTGACCACTGAGGCCTCCAACTGGAACCTTCCCCTGTGTCCTCCTGCCCTCTGTGATCTGCTGTTTCACCAGCTCTGTCCTCCTCCCTTGCAGTCTCACAGTGTGGACTGTCCCCCTTCCTGCTCGGGGTCAATGTGCTGCTTACCAGTCCCAATGCCTCCTCTTGGCAGTGGGCACTCTGTTGGCCTCTTTCATCTCCTCGAGTTCTTCCTCTCGCCTGGCAATCTCCCTGAATCCTATTAATAAGCTCAAAATGCGCTTCCTTCACTCTGTGCCTCTCTGGGGCTTGAGCGCTCTTGCTATTCCCTTTCCAGCTAAGCTTTTTGAAAGAGAAATCTGTTCTCATACACCAACACCAATGGAAACGAAAATAAAATATTACAAATAGAATCTGGCAGAAGAGTAATAAAAATAATAACATAAATGATAAAGTGACATTTATTCCAGGAATGTGAAGGCTGTCAAAAGTGAGAAGATCTATTAATACAGTTTATTGCATGAATAGATTAAAAGACAAAAGTGACACAATCATTGGGTGAGAGATGCCTAAAAGATATTTGATAAAATCCAATACACTATTTAAAAAAAAAAACCAAAAAACAAAACCTCAGGAAACTAGAAATAGAAGATAATTCCAAAGCAGGATAAAAAACAAATTTAAATCTGAAACAAATGTTATACTTGAAGATGAAACACTACCCTATCCCTACACAAGAGTGTCCTTGATTAGAGCAATCATGAAAAACCAAATTGTTTGGAGGTATGCTCTAGTCAATGTAATCATTAAAGGAAAAGAAAAGGGAGATGGGGGGAAACCTGCTTGATTCCTTAGGAACCTGGAGATTAGTGGAAATTATTCTAATTAATAAGAGAGTTTAAAAAGGCAGGTAGTTCCAAAAGAAATAATGAAAATTTTATTAGCTTTTCTATTTAGTGGCAGTAACCAGCTAGAACATATAATGGGAAAAAGGATTTCATTCATGAGAGCAACCAAAATACACACTATCAGGGAACTGGGCTGGGTGTGTAGCAGTAGCAAGTCCCCGAGTTCAAGCCCCAGCACTGCAAAACAAACAAACAATACAATATCAGGGAAGAATGCTAATCATAAGTATGAAGGTCCTCATTAAGAAAACCTCACACTCTTCTTAAAAGTCAAGTTAACCAGGGGACATACCTTGTTTCAAGCCAGGAAGACCCAATATTATAAAAATGTCAATCTTCCCCAAACTCATCTACATTCTTCCCATAATGGCAATCCAAATCTCAATTGAGTTTTGAGTTGAATTTGATTAAATGAATCTAACATTAATCTGGATGAAGTCGTATGAGGAAATTCATAAAACTTGGAAGAAAAAAAGTCTGAACTGGAGCAGGGCACGCTTGTCATATCAAATATGAAAAAAATGTATTTTAAACCCATAGTAATTGCTGCAGTAAGGTCCTGGTGTCAGAGTAAACAGACAGATCAAAGGAGCAGAACAGAAAATCCAAATGGCATTTCAAGTCGGTAGGGAAAATGTGCTATTCAGGAAATGCTGCTGGGATAACATGAAGACCGTTTCTTCCGGTTTGATTTGATTTACTGAAACATAAAAAATTTCCATATGTCAAAGACACTGCACAACAGAAATGTTTACGAAAAATGATGTTTATAGGAAAAAAATAATATGGTGCCTGGGATTTGATTTGAAATAATAGGGGGAAAGTTGGGAGGGGTATAAATGAAACAAAATTATGTTAATAATGAAGGTTGAGGCTTGGTGGTGGGCATGGGGAAGTTTATTAAACTACTCTGTCTTCCTTCACACATGCTTGAAGTTTCACATAATAGAAAGGTATAAACACAATATGAGTTAAAAATCCCACCTAAAATATTTGCAAGATGATGCACAAAGTTACATGTCCTTAAGTGTACAAATTGCTCTTACAAAGCAATACAAATGTTCATTCTCAATCGTGATCAAAGAAGCGCAATTCTGTTTTAGAGTAAGACTTAATTTTTAGCCTATAAGAAGATCAAAGATGAAAAAGAATGTTAGTGATTGGGAGAGGTGAATGTATGGGGAAAGGTGGTCTCTCGTATACAGGGGTGGTGGAGGATAAGCTATTACCCTGTGTAAAGACAAACCATCCATGTACATCATGAGGCTTTAAATTATGTTTACACTTTGGCTGATTGATTCAGTCTTTAAGAATTTAAATTCAAGCTAGTATCACCCTGATACCAAAACCAAACAAAGACATATCAAAGAAATAAAACTTTGGAGCAATATCCTTGATGAACATAGATGTGAAAATTCTTAATATTGACAAATTGCATACAAAAACACATTAAAAATTAGTGCACCATGATCAAGTAGGTCTCATCCCGGGGATGCAAGTTCGGTTCAACATACACAAATCAATAAATGTAATTCATCACATAAATACACTTAAAGACAAGAATCACATGATTATCTCAATAGATATAGAAAAAGCATTTGACAAAACACAGCATCCATTCATGTTTAAAACACTGGGAAAAAATTGGGGTAGAAGGAACATATCTAAATATTGTAAAAGCTGTATATAACAAACCCAAGGCCAACATCATCCTAGATGGAGAAAAACTGATAGCATTCCCTCTAAAAACAGGAACAAGACAGGGATGCTCATTTTCACTACTTCTAATTAATATAGTCCTTGAAACTCTAACCAGAGCAATTAGGCAAAAGAAATTATTTAAAGGGATATGCATAGGAAAAAAAGGGCTCAAACTATCTCTGTTTGCTGATGATATGATTCTATATTTAGAAGACCCAAAAATCTCTACCAGGAAACTTCTAGAGCTCATAAATAAATTCAGCAAAGGGCAAGATACAAAATTAACACCCAGAAATCAATTATTCCTATACTCCAATGATGAATCATTTGAAAGAGAAATTAGGAAAACCATCCCATTCACAATAGCCTCAAAAAATTAAAATTCTTGGGAATAAATCTAACAAAAGAGGTGAAGGGCCTCAACACTGAAAGCTACAGAACTCTAAAGAAAGAAATTGAGGAAAACCTTAGAAGATGGAAAGGCCTCTCATGTTCTTGGATAGACAGAATAAATATTGTCAAAATAGCCATACTATCAAAAGTGCTATACAGATTCAATGCAATTCCCATCAAAATTCCAATGACATTCTTCATAGAAATAGGAAAAGCAGTCATGAAATTCATCTGGAAAAATAAGAGGCCCAAAACCACCAAAGCAGTCTTCAGTGAGAAAAGCAAAGCAGGAGGCATCAGTATTCCCAGACCTTAAATTATATTATAGAGTTATGGTAACATAAACGGCATGGTATTGGCAGCAAAACAGGGAAGACGACCAATGGAACATAATAGAAGACACAGAGACAAACCCACAAATATACAGTTTCCTTACACTAGACAAAGACGCCAAAAACATACATTGGAGAAAAGATACCTTCTTCAACAAATGATGCTGAGAAAGCTGGAAACCCATATACAGTAGAATGAAATTTAACCCCTATCTCTCACCCTGCACAAAACTCAATTCAAAGTGAATCAAAGATTTAGAAATTAGTCCAGATACCCTGACCTACTAGAAGAAAATAGACCCAACACTCCAACACATTGGCTCAGGAACTGACTTCCTTAACAAGACTCCTAAAGTACAAGAAGCAAAATCAATAATCAATTGATCTGATGGCATCAAACTAAAAAGCTTCTTCACAGCAAAAGAAACAATCAAGAATATAAAGAGAGAGCATACAGAATGGGAGAAACTCTTTGCCACCTGCACCTCATATAGGGTGTTAATTTCCAGGATATACAAATAACTCAAAAAAATGTAGCACCAAAAAACCAAATAACCCAGTCAGTAAATAGGTAAAGGAACTGAACAGACACTTCACAGAAGAAGAAATATGAATGGTCACAAATATATGAAAAAATGTTCAGCATCTCTAGTAATTAGAGAAATGCAAGTTAAAACTACACTGAGATTTCATCTCACTCCTGTCATAATGGCAGTTATCAAGAATACAAGTAATAAATGTTGTAGAGAATGTGGGGAAAAAGGTACACTCATACATTGCTGGTGGAGCTGCAAACTGGTGCAACCACTCTGGAAAGCAGTATGGAGATTCTTCAGAAAACTTGGAACGGACCCACCATTTGACTCAAACTCCTCAGCTTACACATAGAGGACTTAAAATCAGCATACTATAGTGACACAGCCACAACAATGTTTATAGCAGCTCAATTCACAAAACTAAGCTATGGAACCAACCTATGCGTTCTTCAACAGATGAATGGATAAAGAAAATTATACACACACACACACACACACACACACACACACATACACACATACACACACACAATGTAGTATTACTCAGCCATGAAGAAGAATGACTTTATGACATTTGCAAGTAAATGGATGGATCTGGAGACTATCATGCCAAGTAAAGTATGTCAGTCCCAAAAAGTCAAAGATTGAATGTTTTCACTGATATGTGGACACTAGCCCACAATAAGGAGGAGAGGGGAAGAATAGATATTCAGTATATTAGACAAAGGGGAATGAAGGGAAGGGAAGGGGTATAGGAAAAGGAAAAACAGTAGAATGAGTCTGAAATAATTTTCCTATGTACTTATATGAATACACCATAGTAAATCAAACCATAGGGTGCATCCATAAGAATAGAGTCCTAACTAGAATAAGATACATTCCATGCTTGTATGATCATATCAAAATGAATTCTACTGTCATGTTTAACTAAAAAGAATCAATAAAAATTTTTAAATTCAATTTTATAAAATTCTTCTCATTGATACATTCAAGCTAGTTCAGAGATATTTATACATGTGTGCACACCACAATATTGTTTAAAATAATAAAATATGGTTAAAGTGCCCCAAATATCAGTCAATAAATAGTTTAACTTAAATGAATTATGATGCAGCCATACATTAAAAAGGATGATGTAGATTAAATTTTAATGAAATGGAAAGAGATGTTGTTGAGTGAGAAAATTCAGTTTAAGAGTAGGATGTGAGGTAGAAAGGAATTTGCTTTGAAAAAGTGCATCAGGATAAGTGGACGATGATACATAATGGGGAGGTGGCGGGGGGCCAAGAGAAGAATGGAGGAACTTTGGATGCTGTAGAAGAAAATGGGGCAGGAGAGGGTAGGGGAAGGAAAGATAGTGGACTGAGACAGACATCATTACTGTATGTGCATGTGTGATTACATGAATGGTGTGAATCTATATTGTGTACAATCATAGAAATGAAAAGTTGCACCCCATTGGTGTACAATGAATCAAAATGTAGTCTGTAAAAATAAAGGTGAAAAAAAAAGTGCATCAGGAAATGTATCAAACTGTGAATATGACTATTTTGTGGGTAATAAGACTGAGGGTTACCTTTGCTTTCTTTTAATCCTTTTTCTATATTTTCACATTCTTTTTTATGAGAAGAAAAAGCACTATTACTTTTATAATTAAAAAAATAAAATTGCATCTATTTTTTAAAGGAAGGAAGTAAAGAAAGGGAGAGAGAGAGGAGTAAGGGAGACAGGCAGCAAGGAAATCTGTATGTTCTTCCAAAGATGCTCTATCTACACAAATGTATGTCTTTATTTAAAACTCGAATAGTAGGTAGTATACTCTACACAATGTTCTATTTTCGTCTCTTCCACTTGACAGTAGATCTTGGTCATGTTGAACTAATCTCCCACCACATCCTTGCCAATATGCTGTTCTATCAAAAATTTTTTTTAACTTTGCTAAGTTTTGATGGACATCTCACTGTAATTTTAATTTGCATTTTCCTCTTTATAAAGAAGGTTGAACATCTTTTTGTTTATGAGCAATTAATTTTTCTATGTCTGTGAGCTTTACTCCCAATCTTTGCCCATTTTCACTTTGATTCGTAGTGATTCTTTATGTAGAAATAAGTAGGCATTTGTCAGCCATATATGTTTGCAAATATCTTCACAATTTATTGTTTGTCATTTGATACTTTTTATATATGCTTTTTCCCCAGTGCAGAAGTATGTTATTTTTATATCATTGACTTAATTGCTCTTTTGTTGGACAGCTTCATGGGCGCAGGGCCCCCCAGTCCCAGATCTTATGTATTAAATACTTCACGTTTTCTCTGAGTACACCTATGACTTCTTTAAAAAATATTCTTTCTGTTATTTTGATGAAAAGAGTGAAATAGGTATCACTTTTTCTTCTACTTCCCCATTTATATATTGAAGAGCTTCTCTTTTGCCCTCTGATATAAGATAGCATTTTATATATACTAAATTCCCATATCAGTTCAGGTCCTTTGTTCTGGTCTATTGCTCCAGCTGAATTTTCTCCAGTGTTTAAGTTCTCACATGGGGTAGAGTCCATCTCTTCTTATGACTCCTCTTTAAACCAATTTCCTGGATATCTGTGGATGTTTGTTTTTCCATATGAACTTCAGAATAAGCTTATCTGAGTCCAAGAAAAAAACTTAGCTAGGCAATTGCATACAAATCATAATTTAAGAAAAATTAACCTCTTTATAATACTTAGGAATACCAGTTTTCAATTCAAGAATGAGGGTTTTCATTTTCATCTCTTTTTAAGTTCTTCTATTGTCTGAATAATGTTTTAAAGTTCCTCATATGGACCTTGCACATAGGTTGCTATTACAATTGTTTTTCCCCTTCAATTGTATTTTTAAATTTTTTGCTGTTATATATGGGAATGCTATTAACTTGTCATATCAATTTCATTTCACATTTTCTGTTGATTCTCTTGGGTTTTCAAATTATACCATCACATCATTTTACACTACTGATATAATTTTATTTCCTATTTTCTAATTCGGTGCCTCATTTCTTTTTCTTTTTTAGCCACTTTAATTAATACTTTATCTAACTGCTCCATACTCTAGTGGGAATCCTTCCACAGTTTTACCATTAAGCTAGACAATGCATTTGGCTTGAAATAAATAGAAATAGAAAAATAATCAAAACACAAAATGGGTATTTGACAGAAGAGGAAATAAAAATAACTCAAATATAGGAAAAGATGTTCAACTTCATGTAGAGCATTATTAACCTGCTCTTTAAATGCTAAAATTCAGATTTTTGTCCTTGGTCCATTCTTTTCTCACTGGCGGCTCTTTGGGCTATTACCTCTGTTGCCCTCACACTGATGGCTTCCGATGTGACCGCCGGGGACTGACTTTGCCCTGGAACATTCAGTGTTACCTTCCACAGCCTCCTAAGTATCCCCACTTGGATTTCCTGCAAATATCTCCAACTCAACTTGCTCAACACAGCACAACCATCTCAACCACCAAAACTCCTCCCTATTTAGTAAATAGGTAAATCCTTCCTCTTCCTCATCCTGCCCATTTGATCAATCGAGTTTTACCCCCATTTACCTTCTAAACCCCCACTTCAATGTGCCCCTCCACACCCCCTACCATTGTGGTGGTTCAGACCCTCATGTGACCTGGGTTGGTACTTGGGTCTAAATGGATTTTCCTTCTCCATTCGAGGCCCTTTTAGAACCAGCCTCCAGATTTATGACAGTCAAGATACATTTCCAAAACACAAATTTAATCATATTACTTTTTAAACCTAGGCGGCTCCTCACTGCCACAAGGATGAAGTCCAA
Source organism: Sciurus carolinensis (assembly GCF_902686445.1). Taxonomy (NCBI): domain Eukaryota; kingdom Metazoa; phylum Chordata; class Mammalia; order Rodentia; family Sciuridae; genus Sciurus; species Sciurus carolinensis. Next base: position 25,542,344 of record NC_062220.1, read on the forward strand.
GTTCCTGGCGGGGTCTGCAGGGCTTCTGAGTCCTGTTCCACCCAGTCCTCCTTGTAGCCCATCTTGGACACCCTGCTCTAGTGACCGGAGGCCTCCTGGTGATACTGTGCTGGTCATCTCACCGCAGCCCAAACTCTGGGTCTAGGCTGCCTTCGTCTTCTTTCAAAGAACCCTGCACCACTAACCACATTTTGATTTGAGGTTTTTATATGTTAATCAAACCAATATATTCATGGTTTTCAAAAGGCTGAGAACAAATCAAAACCAACCCAGGCCCATGACCCCCTCCCTCTGTCCTATTCCCTGGAGGCAAACATTTTTAACTCTTTCAACTATTTCTTCTAGTATTTACTCTCATATCTCCCAATAATGTATTTCTAAAGTTATGTCTTGATTTATCAAATGTATAAATCATTTTTATTCCTTCTATATTTTAAGGGTTCAGTCCTTTTGTACCGCACACAACTCAGCTCTCCCAATATATCTACCATCTTTGGTTATAATATTGTGTTTATAGAAAAAACTTCCTCACCAAATCAATTACAGTACCTGGATGAAATTTTGTGTGTGCAGGTTTTTAGTTTTCCAGGAATCTATCTTTTATTTTTGTCATCACCTCCTTTCCTTAGCAGCTTTGGCTGCTCAGGTACTTTATCAGGTCTCCCTCTTTTCCAGACATCCCCCTGTCATGGCCTCTCTGTCCTCTGACTCCAGCTGGTCTGCAACTCCCCTCATACACCCCAGAGCTGCAGCCTGGGACTTTTCCAAATTGTTCTGCAGCATGGTGGCGCACACCTGTAATCCCAGTGGCTCAGGAGGCTAAGGCGGAAGGGTTGCAAGTTCAAAGCCAGCCTCAGCAAAAGCCAGATGCTAAGCAACTCAGTGAAACCCTGTCTCTAAATAAAATATAATATAGGGCTGAGGATGTGACTCAGTGGTCGAGTGGCCCTGAGTTCAATCCCTGGTACCTCCCCCCAAATAAATAAAACCTGTACTATGGCCTTGTTGTGGGTCCAGAGTTCATGTGAATTGTGGAATGGGAGGTGCGAGTGGTGATAGTTTGCCTCTTGAGGAGAGGGTTAATGCTCTTGAGACGAAGTCCAACTCAGGGGGACCCTGTCTCTAAATAACATACAAAATAGGGCTGGGGATGTGGCTCAGTGGTCAAGTGCCCTGAGTTCAGTCCCTAGTAGCAAAAAACAAAACAAACAACAACAAAAAAAAAAAAAAAAAAAAAAAACCAGAAACTGTTCCTGGAATTTTTATTTTTCTGCCCTTTTTGACTTTATCACTTCCTCTACTGGAACACATTATTAATAACTTCCTTAAATAGGGTACCGAGTCCTTCTATATCTGAAAAATGTCTTTTATTCTACCCGAATGCTAGTTGGTAATTTGTCTGGATATTGAGCTCTGGGTTGAAATTACTTTCCCTCTGAATTTTGAAGGCTGGTTTCCTCTGCATTCTAAGCTTTGATGTTACCATTAAGGATTGTCATACACAGTAATGTTCATTGGGATTCTATATTTTTTCTCTGGAAGTTTTTGTTATTTTCTTTGTCCCTGATATACTGAAATTTGAGGTTGACATACATTGCTGTGGTTTGATTTTCATTCTTTGTGCTAGGTTGACTCAGCGGGTTCTTTAAAGACCTCTAAACTTCAGGAGCGAGAATTTTCCTATATTATTTATTTGATCATTTCCTCTCCTCAATTTTCTGTGTTCTCACTTTCTGGAATGCCTATTAGTTCAATGTGAGCCTTACAAATGGATTTTCTTTTCTTTTCTATTATCTTTCCCATCTGTCATGTTATTCTGCTTTCTGAGAGATTTTCTCAACTTCATCTTCCAATTCTACTGAATTTTTATCTTCTACTTCCTGGGAGAGTTCCTTAAACCTTAACCATATCTTCAATTCTGCTGCATATTTTCTTTTTGGCAGCCATTTATAAAATGTTTTAATTTCCCAGAGCACTTTCTTGTCCTCTGAGTTTTCCTTTCTGGTACTGTCTCTGGACATGAATTAGAGGTTTTGCTTGTTTTGTTTTTAGTCCTTTTCTGTCCTTTACATTATTTCTTATTTCTTCAGGGGTCTTCTTTTTCTCTTTATTTCCCTCAGTTTTAATCATGTTGGAGATTGTCCTTGAGGATGGATTATCTTTGGCTATATCTATACATATATTTAAGAATCAGACATTGATCATTTGGGATTCGTGTGTAAATGGGTGAGGTTTTCCCAGAAGGCGTAGGTTGTTATATGTGGGGACTGCTGTTTGTCCTAAGAAACTTCTGATCTCCTGACTGAAGGATAGGAGTCCTATCTGTAAATATTCTGTTTGGTGTCAAGGTTGACTGTTAAGTTAATAGACTTTCTATTTTGGTACCAGCCCTCATTCCGGCTTTTGTCACACCTGGCAATTTGGAGACCTCCTCTTAGGGCTTCTCCAGGGGGCAAGGAAGACCTCTCCTCCCCCACTGCCTTCCTTAAGTACTCCAAGCTAGTTTCCTCCACTCCTACATGATCATCCATACTTCCACCTGCTCTTAGTCTTCTAGAATTTGATGAAAGCTTCAAATCTGCCTCTCCTCATCATTGCATGTTAATGGTTTTTACGGAAATCCCCTTCCTGCACAAATGCCTATAATCCCAGCAATTTGGGAGGTTAAGACAGGAAGATCACAAGTTCAAAATCAGCCTTAGCAATTTAGTGAGACCCTAAGCAACTTATGAAATCCTGTCAAAAATAAAAAATAAAAAAGGGCTGGGGATAAAGTTCAGCTTAAAATTCAAAATTCCATTCAAATTACCCCCTGATTAAGTCCCCAGTATTAAAAAAAAGGAAAAAGAAAAGAAACCCCCTTCCTATAAGTCTAGAGAGCTCTTGGGTCTTGGAAGGGAGGGGTGACTGGATTTTACATTCAACCTGCCGTTTTATGGGATTGTTTTCACTGCCAGCTAAGCTCCCGGGGACAACAGCTGCTTCTAAATCATCTTTGAGTCCCTAGAGCTGAGCAGAGTGAATGGCATAGGTCAGTCAATAGCCTATAAAATATCCATCAAATGGAATTGAACTTTCTGGTCTCTCTAAATCCCTCATGTTTATTTCAGTGCCTGGATTGGTTAGGATAATAAGGGGGCACAAAAATCATGTCACATATAGACTGGACATTCCATCTGGAGAAGGGAAAAGAGGGGTCAGAAGGTAGAAGCGCATGGGACTTGTGGCATCTACAAATATCAGGGAGATTTCATCTAGCAGAAGTGACATTTTCTCTGTGGTCTCGGAAGACATGCTCAGGACTAGTCAGAGGTGGGAGATACTCAGTGACAGGTCTGGCTCTGTATGTGCAATCACTTGAAGAGTCAGCTTGCTGATGACGGAGCCTGGAGAGGTAATGAATTTCCACCCTGGAGATGTTTAGGCAGAGCTGGACAGCCAGCAATAAGGGATGCCGTGGAGAAAAATTGGACTAAATCCTTTTTAAACTCACCTTTAAAAAAATATACCCTCTTTAGGGATGGGGAGATAGCTCAGTCAGTAGATGCTTGCCTTAAAGCACAAGGCCCTGGGTTCGGTCCCCAGCACCCCCCCAAAAAAATATATATATATATATAATATACCCTCTTTTATAGCAAATGTTTGATAATATCCTTTTAATTATCTTGAACTAAAGTAAGAGTAAAGCCTACTTTAAAAATAACTTTTAAAAAATCAATATAATTCCCTAATTGACACATAAAATAAAATGACATAATTTTTAATATAAGAACATGCATTTCAACATGTAAATGTTTAGGCATGATGATGCAGAATTATAGAATTGCTCCTGTGTGCAGAATCGTCACCATCAACTGGTGCAAGTGCAGACTGATACAGGTATGCTGTCTCAACGACTCAGTTACTAAGAGAATTTTGCCTTCCAAGGTGGCGATTTTCCAAAATGACACACAACTCTTACCAAAGTTCTAAAGCACAATCTCTCCTCAAATCACACACAGAAATAGTCCCAGACAATTCGACTGTGCTTATGTGTAAACGTAGTTCACAGATAATTCTGAATAGCTTTTTGCTGCCGGGCAAGGCATTTGAAAGCTGTGGGAGAGAAGGTGCCCACCCCAGCTGTGTAGGATTGACTCGTCCTCCACCTACTAAACGTGCAGAACCATTCCTCCAATCATTATGACAATCAAAAGTGCCATGTATTTCCAAATGCCCCCAGGGATCAACACTGCTTGAAAACCACCAGACTAAGCGAGGTCCCTTCCAATCCTAGGGCCCTCAGATTCCTTCAGGAGCTAGAGAATCAGGCAGGAACACGTGAGATTGGTGGTCCCAGGTCTCAAAAGTCACCGCTGGGGGGCCCCTGTGGGGGTTCCTTCCCTCTAAGCAGATCCACATGCACAGACAAGGAACCAGCAGTCCCATTATTTGGCGTCCCTGTGAAGGTTCGCTGAGTGGCTGTGACTGACCCTGCATTTGATCTTCCTGAGGTGAAGGTGATGGCAGCAGTGCATCAGTGGTGTCCTCCCCAGCGCCTCAACGCCCTTCCTTCCTTGCCCTTCCACTTGGCTATTCCCCAGACCTGAAGGGAACCAGCTGCCTTTATTCTCCTCACCTCCCAAGTTTCCATGGCTGGAAACAATGCAGCAGGGTGCAATTTCCTGGAGCCACTGCAGAAGGGCAGCTGCCACCTCCTGCCTCTATCCTGCTTTCCCAGATCCTCAACCCTCTGGTCCCTTGGCTGCCAGCAGGTGACTGTGCCTCTCAAAGAACAGAGAAAAGGGATGAGTACTATTTTAACACCTTTCTCCTCCCCAAGATGAGCGCTTTCTGCTCTTAAAACCTCGGTCTTAGTTACCTTCTCTCCCGCCTCATTTTCAACCACCTTTAATAACCCTTTCCTCTCTGCTCAGAAACTGGCTCATCTCCTAGACTAAGCAGGAAACAAAGCCCCTTAGTCTCATCTCCCTCTCCCCTTCTCTTCCTGCCAACATCACGGCACTTCCGTCCTCTTCCTCGACATCCTCCATCACCCTAACCTAGTTCCTCTCTCCGCCACACCGCTGAATCCATCAAGTTTCCAATGGCCTAATTACCAAATCCTGTTTCCAGTCTTCATCTTCCCTTTAAACTCTCTGCAGCATTTGATTCCACAGATCATGCTCTTTTCCCTGAGTATCTGATTTTGTTCTCAGGTGTTCTATTTCCTTTTCTGATGCATTCTTTCACATTGTCTTTGCTGGCTCCTGGCTCCTTTGCCTTTTCTCTCCCTCCCATCTCCCTTTAAACAGAGAGGTTCGGCACTGTCTTCCCTCCTCTTCTCACCTCTCTCTCTCTCCCTCCCCCCCTCCCCTCTCTCTCTCTCTCTCTCTCTCCCTTCTATGACTTCAACAACCCCTGGATGCTGCGGAGTTCTGGATCTCCATCCAGCTTAAACTTACTTCCTCAGCTCCAATCCCAAAGACACAACTTCCTGCACAGTCTGTCCCAACTCCCTCTACCTGACCTGTCATTACCTCTCTGAATGTTGCCACCTCCACCTGAGCCAGTACTACACACCTGGGAGTTGCCAGCTTCTTTCACTCCCATCCTATTTGCAATCGGCTCCCAAATCTAGTGGATCCTGTACCAGAACAATCTCAGAGGCCTAGCCTTCCCCTCTATCCCTTCCGCCACCTCTCTCTTTGCTGGGCCTCTGGAGTCTTTCTAAGAGCCCCAATTGGTCTCTGTGGTTACCAGGTCCTACTTCAGTTCTTCCATGAACTTTTCTAGAATTCTCCATCATGACCATTTTGACTCATGGCATTCTTCTCTTCTTTCCATGGGCTCCTCATTATTCATGGCTAAAGCCAAGGCTCCTCTGAAGGGCACAGCCCCCTTTGCCACACTGTCCTGCCCACCTCTCTTATGGCCATCCTGAGTCTCCATAACCCCTGAACATGCCAAGTCCTGCAAGAGAATTCCTTTGTTCCCCAAGACAGTGACGGGCACATTCCTTGTGCCCTTCTGTACAGGATGCTCATCAGACTTCTACAGCCGCTGTCATCGCCCTTACGTCATAGCTGGCAACTATCTGCTTGCCTCACCCCAGACTCATTCCTCTTGAATAAACAGTGAGTGCCCAGCATGGTGGCAGCACATAGCAAGTGCTCAGTGATTATCAGTAAAATGACAAAATCAATGAATAAGCAGAGGAATTGATTTAAAAATGATGCCCTCATCTGACTATCATATCATTCCCTGGGCCAAATCTGAAATGTGATACAAATCACTTGGAAATCTTTTTAAAATGTAGATCTGATTCAGTAGGTGCAGGTTGGGACCTGAACATCTGCATTTCTAACAAGCTCCCAGGTGATCCTAATGCTGCTGGCCTGCTGATCACACTCAGAGGGGCGAGGCCCTGTCCTACACAATGGCTTCCAAACTTTGCCAGATATCAGAACCACCAGAAGAGCTTTGACAATTCCCACTATTTTTCACAAATTAAATCAGAACGTCTGAATGAGGGAACCAAAGATCAGTATTTTTTAAAATCCCCACATGACTTCAATGTACAGTGAAGCCCAGGAAGTCTTGGTCTGTTCCTTCTCTCACTTCCTTAGCCCTGCTTCTCAGCCCTGGATGCTCACTGAATCACCTGGGGAAACTTTAATACCTGCCAATGCCTGGTCCCTCCCACGTCAATTAAATCAGAATCTCTGGGGTTGGACATGAGAATTTTAAAGCTCCCCAGGTAATTCTAATATGCATCCAAGGTGAGAGCCAGTGTTTTCAGGCTCTGCAACCAAGGAATGATATGAAGGATCATGAATCCAGAATAAGGAGTAGGTATGAAGTCAGACCTGAGTCCCCATTATCCAGTTATGTGCTGTATAATCCCAGAGAAGTTAATTTAGCCTCATCTCCAATATGAGATTAAAAATACATGCCCCCCTTTACCTCGATTTTAGTGGAGGCATCTGGAAGTCATCAAGACCCCAGTGGAATTTGGGAAAGTGTCCACATAGGAGCCTGTCTTCACCTCTCTGATATATAGTGACCACTTGAGGCCCCACTCATTAGGCTGACTGCCGGTGGTAGAGAAGTCTCTATCCTGCATGAACTCTCAGCTGTAAGCCTAGCGAGGGAGCAGATGGTTTAGTAGCAGCCAGGCCACCAAAGGAGAAGTCACGAGGACCTGCATTTGCAGCAGACGAGAGGTGAAATCAAACACAACCCCTGCAAAGCAGCCTGGCTTGTAGCCTGAATGCTGTGCGGTGGGCTGGCCAGTCCCACACAGGGGCAGGGCACACCCGCTGTTCTTAGGACATACCACAGTGCTACCACCTGACCCATGGCAGTGAGCCTGTATATTTGCACCAGACTCTCTGAGGAGCTCTGTAAATCTAACCTGGTGCTGAGGGAAAAGCACAAAATAAACAGAAATCTTAGGTTCAAATCTGGCCTACTGCCCCAGCTGCGTGAGCTGGATCTGTTTCCTCCACAGCTGTCATTATTTCCTATTTTATCAGCAACATACAGACATATACCAAGGTGGCACACCCTTGTCCCTGAAGGCAGCAGAAACCCTGGGTCTCAAGGGAAAGGGGCTGGGGACAGACGACGCATATTCCAATATGGAGAGGTTCTTGGATCCTAGGTATAGAGAATCTTAAGACATATGTATATTAAAAATTGTATTTATCTGAAATTAAAATTTGACCAGGCATTTGTTTTTGAATCCAACAACTCTACATGAGGGGAAGGAAGGTGCTAAAAGGCATAGTAAGTGCTTGAGCCTGAACAGTCAGACCTGGAGGGAAAAGGCCTGCCTGGATGAACTGGGTGAACTGAGGGCTTCACCGGACTCTGAAAACCAGATGGCAAAATAGCACACACTTTTATGTCCCCAGAGTATCTTCTGAAAATTAATGTACAGCAAAATCCAGTTACTTCCCTGAGACAGGGCTGGGGATGGGTCTCGATTCATATTCTCACCGTGTCACCATCCCTTCATCCCGAAGGACTGGGTCAATGTGAATTTCCCAAAGTTACGGGAGAAAATATGCTCCCACCACCTGGAAGACGTAGCACTCCCAAACTGAAGGAGCCTTCGATCTCATCCAATGCCCTGTGGTTATGGCTGACAGGTCTGAGCCCAGGGAATGATGACCCTGAGTTTGCCAAAGCCACACAGACTGGAACCCATGTCTTCCACCAACCTAGTCAGATCAACCCCATGCTCCTGAACCGACCCTTCAGAATAGAAAGGTTGGTGACTTAATGCACAACTCCAATCATCAGCTCCACAATCTGGAATAGAGAGGTGTCAAAGAGGGCCTTAGGTTCTACCCAGATACATCCCAACTAGAAGCAAAGCATTCTGTTCTGAAAGGGGCAAAGGGGTTTCCAGGGGCATCTGGAAGACCTCTATGTTTTCTAGGACCAGCCCTACTCACTGGCCTGAGAAGTCCCTGAAGACAGTAGACACAGCATGTGCTGTGGAGTCAGGAGAGCTGAGCACATCCTGCCTCATCTGATGGGCTTGGCTCATATGCAGCCTCAGTTTCCCATAAAATCTCACAGAGGCATCATGAAAATTAATGAGATCGAGCATAGGGCCCGAAGCTTTATATGATAAGGCCAAACATTTTAAGTGCTTCCTTGACATCTTCGAGTCCCCAAAACCTAACCAGGGGTTCCTCTGCTCTCTTCAGATATGGCCCCTACCCAATGGGAAGTTCTCCCCACCTGGCTAGTTTCCCTAGCAGCCAGGCCAACTGTACTCATCTCATCTTCAGCCTAATTGGTTTTACTTCTCTGCCAGCCCATGAAATTATTCAAACAAACCAGTGGCACTTCCTGCAGGAACCAGGAAACACCTCAACCTCTTGTCACTATAAACCCTGCCTCTTATAGTGCCTGCTGCTTCACTCAGCTCCTGGTGCAACACCTGAGTGCAACCCTCATGTGACCTTGCATGGCATGCCCTGACCTCCAACACAGGATTTATGTGCTGTGAGTCTGTGCTGCCAAGCACATCTGTCCACTGTCATGGGTTGTGTGTTGGCCAAGTCATACTATTTAGGGCAGAGGGCTGGATGTGGTGGCGCACGAGAATTTGGCCAGCAAGAGACAGCATTTGGTTTCTTCTCAGGGTCTCTAGGTTAACAGTACTCCTTTCTACCCCATGACATAATTGCCTTAAGTACATGTCATTAGATTCTAACTACTGCTGCATGAAAGGTGTTGTCAAATGCTTCAGCTGTTTTCGTGCTGGGGGGTGAAATGATTTGTCCAAGATCACACAGGCAAGGTAGGTGTGGGTCAATTCCGCTCTCCTCCTCTTGTGTCAGCTCCAACCCTGTGCCTGAAGCCTCAGGGGAACAGAAGTATTGGCTGATGGAGGTTGTTCCCTATGCTGAGAAAACACCCCAGAAAAGTAGCTTCAGGATACCTCCAGTCCCTCGAGGACTGCAGAATCCAAAGGTTGTCCTTGGACATAAGACCCATGTCTCCTGGGAAATTCTGCCAGAGGAAGAGAACAAAGTCTCATCTCACTTAGGCCATGGCTCAGTCCCTCCCAGGATCAGGGTCCGGCTGATGGACAGTGAGGTGGTCCTGATCCTGCAGGTGGGGTTGAGAAGCTTGAGCAAATATAGGGTCATTGCAATTTTGCTGTAGGTGCCCCCTCCTTTATTGGGGAGTTAGGGGACTGACAAGTAGAGTTTAAGTTGGGGGTCAGGGCTGGGTGACTTTGACTAGCCTGGAGCTGTTCTGCACACACCACCAGAGAGAAGCACATTCTCTGATTTCTCACTTAGTAGAGTTTGGGCTCATCTACAGGGAGAGACCAAGACTCTATCAGGAAGAGAAGTTGACCAAAAGGTGGAAAAGTCACCATTGGACCTGGAATGGCCTTTCTCATACCCCAAGGGACTGTAGCTCTGGGATCCTAGGCATTTTAGTGAAGGAAGGACTCTGTAGGCAGGTTTTGATTTCAAATGCTAGTATCATGCTGTTCAGGTGACAAGTGACTTTCATGTTGTGGGTGACAAATCTGCTTCAGCTGATCCCATGATGCAGATGGAGAAACTGAGGCTCATTATAAAGACTTGCTTAAGCAATCAGCATGCAGCTGAAGGCAGTATTTGACCCCCAGTGCTGGCGATGGTACTACCTCAGTCCAGCCCCCTGCTGAGCTCCCAACCCCATGACTCATGACCAGATGTTCCTCTGGCCCAGAGTGCTTGTGGTCAGGCAGGGACAACAACAGAGTCCTGGGCTCTTTTCTACAGCCAGTTCAACATCAGGTTGGCTTCTGCACAACTGGAGGAGAAGTCAGGTGTGTACCCATAGGGCAAACTTCCCTGTACATACTTGACCGTGGCCAGTCTTCCCCCGAGGCCATAACCAGATGTTACCCAGCTGAGCACAGAGAGAAGCCAGAGAGTCAGAGAAGCTTGAAAATCAGCCAGAAGTGGGACAGGCAGATGGCAGCAGCTCAGCACTCCCAGAGGAATAAATTTTGGCTGAAAGACCCCGGGGAGGCCACTGACCTTTAGTGGAAGGTATGTCTCCTTGCTGTCTGTAGGTTTTGCCTTTATGCTACCTCTTTAGCTTGGTCACACATGGTACTTTTTGTCATGAAAATTAATTTATTTGGGAGAAAAGTTGTTTCATGACTTCCCTGGGAGCTATGGAAACTCTGAGGCTCTCATGGATGCTGGTCTTAGGCTTCTACCCTGTAATAAGGAAGTACCCTGACTAGGGCAGCCATCTCTCCTTCCCTTGTCCCCAGTTTGAGGGCCTTTTCTCTCCTCTCTCTGGTAGCCCAGGAGCAGGCAGTACAATGACTGCTTCAGAGAAAAGACAATTTCCTGCTGACAGTGTGCAAGAACTACTCCAGTATTTCTGCAAAGATGTGCAAACCTCCTCTAGTGTCCTGACCTCAATAGGACAAAAACAACACTTGGATCTGCCCCTGGGTCAGATCTGACAAGGTTGGCCTAATCTCTGCTGCCCAAGAGGAAATATCTATGGCATAAGCGTTGTGGAGTGCCCAGGCAGGGGAAAGGGGCTCACAGCTGCCAAAGGTCCCTGGAACAGGGCAGGGCAGGATAGAGAAAGGTAACTAACTTCTCCTTGGTTTCCTCCACCTATCCCTGAATCGCTCTTCCTGAAGGAACTGGTATGACAGTAAGGAGATACCTGAATGAAGTGGAGAGAGGTGTCTGGGACAATATCCCAGCACCTCACTGGTGTTTTATAAGCTCAAGGAACCCAGGTGCGGAGGCAGTCTCAGATAGAGTTTTGTATCCTGGATTCCACTAGTGCAGGGTTGTGGAGTGGGAAGGTTCCTGAGTGGCCACAGTTTAGTGAATGTGGTCTGTGAAGAGCTCTGTCACCACAAAAATCACTTCTGAAGGTCTCTTGGGCAGCCTAAGATACATCTCTGATGAGAAGCTAATAAGACGCCATCTTGCACTGAGCCCCTAAAGCCATGACATCATCTGAGCCCTCTCTGCTGCAAGAAGTAGTTGGGATTCATCCCATGCCCCTCCACACAAAGAGGACAGACTTTAGGAAAAGAGACAAGGAAGGGGTTGTGGGAATGTCTGGAAGGGGCTCACAGAGGCCACCAACTGGAATTTAGAATCCAGAAAATACTGGACTCTGTCCCTCATGCATTCTGAAAGCTGTCTTGCTTTTTGTAGGGCAGGGGACCTGGCTTCATTCACTTATTTTAATGAACCAAAGTGGGAAACAGGAGCTTGTGGCAGGGACGGGTAGCAGTCTCTCTCCAGAGTCATTTGCCCCTTGTAAGAAGCCAGTCCAAGATGTGGTGATGCCTGCCAGACAAACTCAGAGATTTTGCAGTCTGACTTTGCCTGTAGAAGCTCCTGGCCACCTGGAGGGGATTCGAGGTGTGTGTATGTGTTAGTGGGCAGGAAGAAGGGTCTAGAGTCGAGTTCTGGAGATAGTTAGAACTGGAAAGGACTGAGCAGATGGGGTTGGGTGGCAGGGTGCTCCCTCCCAGGCCTGGCGTTCAGCGCTGGCAGGAAAAAAGGCAGCCCAGGAACCGGTAAGGAGCTGTCCGGACTAAGGTGCTGAAAATGGAGAGCGAAGGCCTAGAGGGTGGAGAGCATCCAGCCAAGCTTGGGCTTCCCAGGTGAGAGGGGGCAGTTGAAAAGGGGTTCGCTCTCCACCCCCATCTCCTTTTCTACTCAATAACCACGGAAGAAAGAACACAAGTGACCTGGGGCAAGCAAGCTAGTTGAGCTTTGAGAATTGTGCAAGCCTTCCAAAGCCGGCCAGTATAGTTACAGAAGGCCACGGCCCTGCTGGGAGTAGGGTGCAATGTAGGCCAGCTGTAGGGGATGGACACAGAAGAGACCCTGGACCTGGGCGGATCCCTCACTGACCTCCTACACTGTAGGCAAGTACCACAGATGCATTTCAAGGAGGTGTGCACCAGATGTTCCCAAGCTATGGCATACACATACACACTTGCACACTAGACTTTCATGGGACACACTCCCTGGACACATGAGGAATGATCCCAGAACCCGCACATATCAAGCATACACAGCAGTCCAATACATGCCCCTACGCACAGGTACCGACTCCCAGCAGGCTGCCCAGGCTCCACTTCAGCCTCAAATCCCCTGGTCGCTGGCCCGTCTGGCCCAGACGTCCCTCCCGCTTTGCTTCTGGGCCTCGGATGGTGTCCCTAAGTGAGGTACAGCCAGTGGGAAGCCCCAATTCTCGCCTGAGGCCGTGGAAGGTGCTGAAGTGGGGTAGATAACCAGGTCTTACACCCAGAAAGAAAGGGAAGAGACAGGCAGAGAGGGTAGGTCTCAGACACCCCTTTTTCTTTCCCCAAACTCCCAGTTGTAGTGCCAGGACACGATAGGAGAGTGGATGGAAGTGTGTGTGTGAGTGTGTGTGTGTGTGTGCGTGTGCGCGTTTCTCCCTCCCAAATTGAGGACACCCGGAGGACCAGCGCGTACCTGTGCGTGGGAGGCCCCGCGTGGAGCCCCCTCAGCGAGTCCGGACCTGCTGGTTCCTTTGGCTCCCCCTGGATAAACGTGGGGGTGGGAGTGGGGGTTACCCTGCTTGCCCTCCACACCGCCTCCTGGATGTCCGTGGGCAACGGAGTTTCTCCGTCCCGGGCGGCGGGAAGTTGCCCATGTTCGGGCGCTGGGAGGGGGCGCCCTCCGGTCCCTAGGCTTGGCCAGGGCTCCCGCGCCCCCGCGCCCCTGCGCCCGCTGCCCTAGCCACCTCGCCGGCGCCCTCCCGCCCGCAGACTGCGCCGAGTCTGCAAGCCTGGAACCCTCCCGCCCGCCCTCCCGGAGAGTCTGCTGCTGACCTGCATTGACGTCATTGCGTCATTAGGTTTCCCCTGGAAACACTGGCTCGCCCGAAATAGTAACACATTAATTCAGGCCGGGGGAGCAGGGAGAGACTGTTTGTAACCCTGCAGCTAACTCGCGCGCGAGCAAGCGCGCAACAGCTCCCACCCCTCCCGAGGGCAGCGCGGGCCGGGTTTGCTACTATTTTGAGAACAAAGGAAGGCAAAATATAGAACCCCGGAGACAGGGTGCGGGGGACGCCTAGACCCTCTGTCCTTGCATACGCGCATACCTACACGCACACGTAGGCACACCACACCTGGGACTGTCTACCCTCCTGCGCGCGCTCCCCGCGTTCAGGCTTTTTCAGGGATCTGCTGGGGCGTGTGCGCTAGATCCCTGGCGCGCCTGGACAGGTCGGAGTCAGGGTTCCTGCCTTTCTGCGGGGAAAGGATGAGCTCCCTCCTACACCCGCCGCCCAGCAGGTCCAGCGAGTCCGCCACCCTTCTCACACACACCTGTCCCACCCACCCACGAGGGCCTGAGAGGAGGCAGGCGCACCCTGCCCTTTCACCTCCCGCGGCACCCCGAACTGCGTGTTGGGGAAACCCTGCGGGGATTCAGCTGGCCCGAGACTCTCCACCTCACCCCGGGGCCGGTGGTGTGGGGCGCAGACCACGCTGCGGCAGGGGACGAGGATTGATTTGGGATAGAAAGACTGGAAGACAGGGTTGCTGTCGCAGGTACCAGAATTGTTCGGGTCGGGGAGTGATCGACTTCTCTAAGCGTCACCTCTCGGGCTCTCAGCCAGGCCCAGCAAGCCGAAAGGAGCTGGAGCCCGCAAAGCCGGCAGGCCCGCCGAGGGGAGCCCCTGGCGTCAGAGGCTCTTGTGAGTTGTTCCTCCCCTGACTCGGCCCTTGACTCAGTGTCTCGCAGATTGAGGAGAGCACTCCTGAAGACCAAAATAGCAAGCAAGCGCTTAGCCTTGGGCTATCAGCCGGGCGGGGAGACCCGAGACCACGCGCAGAGCTGCGGAACCCCTAGGGCGCCGGGAGGATAGTGGGCGCGGCGTGTCCAGGGGCTCAGCGATTCGCGCGTGCCGGGGTGTTGGGGGAGCGGGCGGGGCATTGAGAAGGCTCCGCCTTCCTCCTCCTCCCAGAGACAGTGCAGGAGCCTGGCCAAGGGCACTGAAAGGTCTCTGCCAGTTTCATTCCAGCCCGAGTTTGTCTCGCTTTGCTGTCTCTGAGCGGGGGAGGAGGGTGAGCCTGGGATAAGGGACATGTGCCCCAAGGTCTCGATCTCTGTACGTGTGCAGAGCCCACCTAAGTAACTTGGCTCACAGCACACTCCTCTCACTGCAAGAGGACAGATGGCCTCTCAAACATCACCCTTGGTCCAGGTAGCCTCCTCTTGGCTTCTGTTCCTTGTTCACCACAGAGATGATGAACAGGCCACCACGAACTGACCTTCATGGACAAACAAACCCAGCTGTCCCCATCAGGTCGGAGCCAGACCAAATAACAAAATTTGGAAAGGACAGGTCTAGCTTTGCCCCCTTAAACACTGTGTGGCCCTTTCTTTGCAGGTGCCTTTTCCTCCCCGAGCCACAGTAGCCTCATCTGTAGAATGGGATTCAGAGGCCCACCCCATACATGGGCTTCTGTAAAGATGACAACAGATGGTGTGAGAATGTGCTGGAGAAATAACGTCCTGTGGTATTTCTGCCTTTCTCGCAGCAATAAGTGCCCCCTGGTGACATATTTGGGGAAACTGGTCAAGGGACACTCAGGAAACAGTGAAATTGAGTATCCCGGTCCCCCAGGGATTGGCATCTGTACTCTCCTCCTACACGATCCATTGGCCTCTGACCAAAACCCCCCAAAGCACCTCTCTAAAGCTTTCAGATTCAATCAAATGGTGGGGGAGGGCATGGGAGCTCACGATCTGGCTTTGCCTCCCTCTCTTTAGGTTTGTTTTCCAGCATGATAAACACCAAAGGTACATGGCCCCCATCAGTCCTCTAGCTATCATCTTCCTCTCTGGCTCCCCCTCTGGGCAGTGGAAACTCCTTCTGGCTCAGGGCCTGGCACAACAAGTGAGGTTAAAGATTTGTAAACAAAGATTGATAGTCCCACTTTTGAAAACCTCCTGCCTCCCCCTCCTGCTCCTATCTACCTCTCTATGTGAAAGTCTTTGCAGGTCAGTCTGATTCCCAGGGTTGTGAACTCACAGACACTTACATGTCCTTCATTCTTGGATTACTTGGAAGGATCTCCTGGTTTTGATCGTATTCTGTCCTAAATTGCCATTCTCTAAGGGTACATTTCCCTGCTGGGTTGAAACTCTTCAGAACCAGAAGTAGGTCTCACCATTTCCATGTGTTCCATGTGGTTTGGCTATGCCAGCCAGGTATGCTGGAGGTGCTCAGGAAATGGTTGCCAAGCTAAACTCTGCAGGTCTGCTCACGATCTTTCAGTTCTGGGAAGGAGAGTGATGCTCCTGGTGATATCTCTGCAGATATAAGCTAAGTGAGACCTCCCCATGTGGGTAGGAGATGTCCCAGGCCACCCAGCTCCAGGGAGGGAAGCTCTGGAAAAACATCCTTCCTCCTTTTCTTCTACCCTGGGGGAAAGTGCAGAGTCTGTCTGACAACTCAGAAGATGAGGTGGAGGTGAGGAAGGAAGAGCCACAATCTGTCCAATGAGCTGTCACATAAGAAAGCCAGTGTCTTACAACCACAGGACAGACCCCTTTATCCTGCTCCACTGTAGTATCTGGAGACAGCTGCTGACCCCCTCCACATACATGTAAGTTTGTGACTAGTTCTTTCTGTGATCCAGCCTATCCTGGCTACACTGCCCCCAGACTGTCTCAGCTTTGCACCCCAGGCCTGTCATCAAGACTATTTCAGCCTGCAAGCCCCCAAAGGAGCCTGCTAGGTCCTTTAATATAACACACCCCATCCTCCAAGATGGGGGTGGGAGATCCTGGGGTGTCCAGAGAAGTGCCTGGAAGGCTATTTGGGGTCCTAGGGGTCTGTTGCCTACCTGGGCTGTCTTGTTTCTCGGAGGCAGCAGGAGCTGAAAGGTTCCAGGCCAGAGTGCTGCCTTGAAGGTTAATTGTAGTTTGTTTGCCCCTGCCTCCTTCTGGCTTTCCCTCCACATCTTCAGTTCAAACTATGATGAAGGGGAGAACGAGGATGACTCAGGTAAGTACCAGGGTCTCTAATTAGTCAGAGCCTCTGACCCAGGTCACTTCTAGGATCCTGGGATGTCCAGAGATCTACAGCCCTGGGGTCAGATATCCCCAACTGGCCCAGTCAGTGGGTTGGGGAGGCTGCCTTTGAGCAGAGCTGCAGGAATCATGAGTTCCTTGGAAAGGCTCGTTTGATGTGTTGAGCACTGTGGCCAGCCTGTCCAATGCAGTCACACTTTGGGGTAGACCTTAAATTCTCCCTCTATCCCTAGCACAGAAGTTAAGGGTGCTGTGGATTGGTGGGCAGTGGGTTTCATTGTTGAGTTGATCTTCACACCAGGTCTCCTAGGAGGCCAAGAAGGCAGTGGCCAGGCTCACTGTGTGATGCTGATGGCAACAGGACCAGAGGCCAATGATCCAGTGAGAACCCACAGGCTGTCTCCCCAGAGGCCACGCTGTGTCCCATGCCTACTCCCACTTGGTTTTCAAGAACAGACCCAGTCAGAGAAGACCTGGTGCCTTCTACAGAATGCAAGTGCCAGGAGGAGAGTCCCTCAGACCTCCACCAGAGGCCTTGTTCAGAGCCCCACAAAGTGACTAACATGGACAAGAAGAGTGAGTTCTGGGCTGGACGTTAAGAGAACTGACTTCTAATCTCAGCATTGCCATTAAGTCATGGTATACCTCAAGACAAGGGTTTTCTCCTGCACCCCAGGACTATTTTCACCACCTGCTTTGGTGGCATGGGATAATCAAGCAGAGTTATCAGCATGGACATGGAGACCCTGGCCATATCCTCAACTTTCATGGAAATTGACCCAGTTGATAGCAGTCTGTGCCCTTGAACCCAGGGCCTACAGGTGGGCAGGTGAGAGAGTAGACAGCTCTCTTGGGATTTGGCCTAGCTAACTGGGCTACTCGTGGCCATATATCCTCTCCTCCCAACCAGTCCTCCATCTGAAGCCTTCTTATCCTTTTTTGTCTGGCACCTCCTGAACAAAGTAGTATGCCAAAGTATTGTTCTTCCTAAATATACAGGCGAAGATCCATTCGTTCTGTCATTCTGCAACTTCAGCTGGCCCAATGCCACTTTTACCCAAAATTGTTCTCTTCTCAGTTCCTGTTCTTTAGCCACCAAAATTTATCCCAGGCCCTTCCTAGGCTTTGCTCTCAAACTTCCCAGCACATGGGTCCAGCCTGGCCCCTAAAGGCACCATCGCCCTATTACCATCTTGCTGACCAGATTTGCATCTGAGAGCCTGGAGGGCCCTGGCCCACACTCCTCTCCTCCACCTCTCTAGTGCCCCTGCCCCTGAACTACAATCTGTTCTCCCGAATTCTTCTGGCTTCTAATCCCTAGGAGGGGAGCACTGAGCCAAGGACACTGCTTGGCAAATACCTGAGTTCAAGTATTGCTTTCTGATAGGGCTTGATTGTGATTGTTGCTGTTTTGGGCAGAGGTGGAGGTAACTGAGCAGTGAGTGATTGAATATGGAAAACCTGCCAAGGATCCAGTGGCAGAAAGCCAAGAGCTAAATTCAAACTAAGGGGTAAAATAAGTGCCAGCTTAACTGGGGCGGACAAGTTTTGCAACCAACATTTGGAAAAGGGAGGGTTCACATAGGCTGGAGAAAGCAGGTCACAACCACAGGGCAGTGGCACTTGGACTGAACCCCAAAGACAAGTAAGACATGGGATTGGAAGAGGTGATGGGAGGAAGACAGCTGGAAGCGCCTGAAGAAAGCAGTGCTCTACTCGGGCTTCACGTTAGAATCCCCTGGGAGTCGACCTGGGCTCAGTCTAAAACTGATAGGAAAATTCCATATTTCATTGGTTTGGGGTGATGCCCAGGCATTTATAGTCTTTAAATTTTCACTTTTACTTTGTGACTTATTGGCAATTATGTGCCATGCTATCAGAAATCATTTTTAATTTGCAGTATAGTTTGAAAAACCAAAGTAGTGCCCTTTTGGAATCCTGACTTCCCACTCACTGGCCATCTGACCAGGAAGGTTGTCCTGAGCTTTCTAAGTTTCTTCTTTCCTCCTCTGCAGAATGGTGACAATAATAGTGCCTGTATCTCCCAGGGTTGTTTTGTGATCCCATGAGATAATACCTTTGAGTGTTGAGCGCTAACCCACTGGGCACTGGTCCTGTTTAATGGATTCCCAGATGGTTCTAATGTATAGCCAGGGCCAAGAACCTCTAGCATAAAACAAAGGCAATAGTTGGGACAAAATAGGTTGTGTCATGGACTCTTAGATGTTGGAGAAGGTGTATATCAGAGGGAGGAGAGACTGAAAAGTTGGGTCAAGACTGTATTATGTAACAGTTTGATGACAGAGTGAAATGTGGACACTTCATCCTATTAAACACAACAGAAGTTCAACTTTTGGGGTTTGAGGATTACATATGGCATGATGAATTTAATGCCTCAGGAATCTGGGGGTTGCACAGCCTTGATTGGAGGAAGCAAGATGGAGTCCAGAGAATAGTGTAGGATATGAAGGGCTGTGGAAATTGCAATGGAGGTATAAGTATGAGGTGATGCACAAAGGAAAAGTCAACAGGATTTAGGACGTTGGTGGACATAAGAGGTTAGAGAGACTGAGGGGTGAAAAATAAATATAAGCTTTCAAATCCAGGAGGACTAAGGAGAGAATCTCTGTGTTGGTTAGGATTATATTTAACTGTGCATACCAGTCCAATCAGCAGCGGCTGAAACAAAATAGGGGTTCATTTCTATTTCAGCTGAAAGTCTGGAAGTGGGCACTTCAAGGCTAGTAAGGTAGTGCTATTCCATATAATCCTTGGAAATCTAGGTTTCTGCCAGTTCACTCATCTGCTACCCCCATTCTCATGGTACCGATGGTTTCAGCAGCATTCACATGGGAAAGGAATGGAGAAGAACTGGGAAGAGACAAGGGTGAGAGTCTTTCGAGGGAGGTTCCTTGTAGCATCTCACCACATTCACTTACATTCTATTGTCTAGAAATGAGTCTAATGACTTGCACCCTTGTGAGGGAAGCTAAGTGTGGTCTCTACTTCCTAAGTAGACCTGTACCCAGCTAAAAATTCTATGGTGTTCACTGTGTCAAAGTAGATTCTATTTCCATAAAAGAAGAAAAATAGAGATACTGGGGGAGAGCTAGCAGTCTCTCCCATTACCTAATTTCTTTACCTGGTGAACTTGAAATAGAGTTTAGAAAAATATTTTTTTAATGTGTTGAGTTGAAAACATGGGTGCAGACTAATGGGGCTTTGGTAGCAGAATTCTAAGATGCCCCCAAGATTCCTGACTCCTGGCATCCACATCTGTCTAATCCCTACTCCATGGGTGGGACTAGGGAATATGATGGGAGCTTTTTAGGAAACACAAAGAGTGTTGTGGTGGGGACACAAGTTAGATGAGAGAAGTTGGTAAGGAAATGACCAATCAGAAAAAGGAGACAGCTGTCAATATGGAAAAACCTTAGCACAGCACACAAAATCTTCCATGATTTGGCCACTGTCTTCCTCTCTAGAACTCTTCATCTGCCATCTCTTCCACTGTTATCTTGTTTTAATTTTACACAATTGCTCTACATCTGCTGGTCTCACCTCTGTGCCACCTGGAGAGCCCTGCACCTGTTCCCTTTGGCATGATCAACTCCTGCACAACCTTCCAAATTCAGTGCAGACATTGCCCTACCAGGAAGCATTCACGAACCCACCAGGCACTTAGGTATCTCTTTGTGGTCCTGCCATGATGCCCTCCAGCTCACTCCATCCCTGAATTTGGTACATTTTTAGAATGTTGCTGTTGATTATGAGTTTATCTGCCTTGTGAACTCCTGGAAGGCAAGCGCAGAGCAGATTGCCTTTGTAGCCACAGAATGTAGCACAACTCCTGGTGTACAGTGAACTCTCAAATATGTGGGCAGTAGATGAAAAAATATCCCTCAAGAGCTGGTATCAAGGGGACATAGGACAAGGGACATTTATTCTGGGACTGGTAGACAGAATGAGAGGACAAATATGGAGTGAGATGCTTTAAATGAGGACGTATTATAATCAGGTTCCACTATCACAACCCAGTAAGGATGTTTCTTGGCACTTTTAATAATCAAACTCTAGTGAGCATTGGTTTAGGGAGTTAGAAATGTCATCTTGCTGTTCAGGTTTGAATCTGAAATATTCCGCAAAGGCTCGTATGTTGAAGGCTTGGTCCCCAGTGCAGCAATTTTCAGAGGTGGGGCCTTGGGGAAGTGAATGGATCACAAGAGCTCTGATCTCACCCATGGATCAGTCCATTGATGGATTCTCAATCTGATGGCATTATTGGGAAGTGATGGAAACTCAGGAGATGGGACGTAGTTGAAGGGAGTGGAGCCTTGGGGGCATGCTCTTGGAGATTATATGTTGTCCCGTGTCCTCCCCTGCCCTCTACTTTGCTTCCTGGCTGCCATGTGAACATCTTTCCTCCACCTTCCCTTCCATCATGATATTTCTGCCCCATTACAGGGCTAAAAGCAGTGGAGCCAGCTGAACATGGACTGAAACCATGAGCTAAAACAAACCTCTCCTTCTCTTTGTTTTTCTCAGGTATTTGGTCACAGTGACTAAAAGCTAGCTAACACACTTAGTAAAAAGATAGGATGGCAGGGTTCAGGTGAGGAAAAGATGCCTCCAAAGCAAAAAGAATCTGAACTGACAAGGGAAAAACAGAAACAAAAAAAGCAACAATAAAGCTGGCATTCAATCCATAAATTAATTAGAGATATCAAATAGAATCCAGGGCTCTCAAATTCTGAGTAGAATCTCAGGGCTCTTTTTTCCTGGGCACCATCCCCCACTTCAGTTCAATTAAAGTCAGCAAATGTGAATTGATCACCTACTGTGTGCTAGAGCACTTGCTGCTGTAGTGGACCAGGCATCAATCAAGCAGGCAGCCATGAAGAGGTGAGCACAGATTCTTTACCCATGAATGAAGCAAGACAAACATCAGGCAGGAATAGTAATTGTGAATGCCATGAAGGAGTCATAGGAGACTCCTTTGGTCCCTGCAATCATGTCCCCTTAGCTTACCTCTGATTTTAGCCACTGCTGTGGGGACAATTCCCCACAAGCCCAGACTCATCCCTTGCTGATAGTCTCCCTTGGAAGCTTGTGTACTGCCAGGGTTTCATTTTCTACCTCAGGATTTGTGAAAGCCCTCTTGGAAATATGGGGAGAGCTCTTGGAGGAGGAAGTTTCCTTGTTAACCTGACAACCTCAATAATAGCCCCTTCTACTGGCCTTTCCTCCTTCCCTTGTCTCTCCTGACTCCTGTACTCCTGTAGCAGGGTCTCATTTCCATATATGACCTGCACAGGAGTCTGTGGCTGATGCTTTGCTTTGGGGTTTGGCAATGGGCTGGTGGTGTTAACCAAAAACAATGGCACTTCAAGATGCTATGAGACAATATCACAAGGGAATTTTACCTGGTTGGACTTCCTAAAGTCACCTTAGGTAAGTCTTCCTAGGAAGTGATGTCTAATTTGAGACCGAAAGGATAGGTGGGAGTTCTTCTGGGGAAGAAGATGGAGGATGGACACACAGAGGGCCTGCCAGGTGCAAAGGCCCAGAGACCACATGGCATGGTGTCTTTGAAGATCTGAAAGGAAACCACTGAGGCTAAAGCAAGAATGAAATGAGGTGAGACTCGGTGCTGAATTGGGGTATCTTAGAAAATCTCATGGCCATGGTGAAATGAAGTCTAAAATCTTCACCCTACAGCAATGGATAGCAAAGTAGACATGAAACATGTTTAGATGTTTTTTTTTTAAATTGTGTTGGCTGCACTATGAAGAGTAGAGGGGATCAGAGGAGACAGACCATTTAAATAGTTGAGAGGCTAAAAAATAATCCAGAGGAGTGTAGATCAGCATCATGGCAGAGTGATGGATAGAGGTGGGCAGACTCAAGGAGGTAGGACTTGGAGCCCTGGGTGTTTGATTAGATGGGTCAAGGATGCCCCTCAGGCTTCTGATTTGAGAAACTAGGTAGATACAACGGAAAATCCTGGTAACAGCATGGATTTGAGGAAGAAGACAGGAATTTTGTTTTTATTGAGTTTGAGATGTCCCTGAGAATACCAAGGGTAGGGATTCCAGAAAAGTTGGAATGCTCAGAAGACTAGGAAGAGACAAAACCAGTAGACTTAAAGGATCATTTCCTTCCTTTTTGTAAATTGGCAGTTTACTAGTTTAGCAAGTCTGAATAAGCTCATGGGAAGTGTTTTAGTTGGTTTTTGCTGCTGTGACAAAAAGCCCCAAAAAGAACAATTTTAGGGGAAGAAAAATTTATTTGGGGCTCACGGTTTCAGAGGTCTCAGTCCATAAACAGCCATTGCTCTGGGGGCCTGAGATGAGGCAGAACATCACAGAGAAAAGGTGTGGAAGAGGAAAGCAGTTCAAGATATAGTACCAGGAAGCAGAGAGTGAGAGGGAGCTCCCCTCTCACCGAGAACAAAATATAAATCCCCAACTCATGCCTCCAATGACCTGCCTCCTCCAGTCACACCCTACCTGCCTACAATCACCACCCATTTAATCCTTATCAGGGGATTAATGCACTGATTAAATTAAAACTCTTATAACCCAATCACTTCACCTTTAAACTTTCTCATATTGTCCACATATGTGCTTTGGGGAGACACCTAATATCTAAACCATAACTTTCTGCTCCTGGCTCCCCAAAGCTCATGCCCATCTCACAATGCAAAATACATTTACTCCATTTCCAAGAGTTTCCATAGTCTCAGTAGTTCCATAATTGCTCAAAAATCCAAATCCAAAGTCTCCTCTGAGACTCAATGCAAACTCTTAGATGTTTTCTCCTGTAAAAATTAAAAGCAAGTTACATATATCCAATAAATAGAGGCATAGAGTAAACATTTCCATTCTGAAAGGGAAAAATAGGAGCCAGAAAGAAGTGATGGGGCCAAAACAAGACTGAAATCCAGCTAGGCAAACAAGTCCCATAGTTCCATGTTTGGCACCTGGAGTACACAGCATCATGTTCTCTCCTAAAAGCTTGTGTAGCTCCGCCCCAAGGACTTCGTTGGTTGCAGTCCATATGACCTCTTTCTTGGCTTGTCTCTGATAGACTGCTGCACTTTTCCTTGACAGACATTCCACTGTAGTGGCATTTCTTAATCTTGGGGCTCTCCACTGCAATTTTGGCTTCCTTCTTACTTCTCCATGAATTGCCCTCTCAGGGGCATCCAGCAGGGACTGTGACCATGAGGTACTTATCCTGGCCTCCCAGGCCTTCCTCTGAAACCCCAGTGGAAGCCTCCATGACCCCCTAACTCCAGCATTCTGAATTTCTGCAGAATCAGCACCACGATATTGATGCCAAGGTCTGCTGTCATCTCAAGCACTCGCCAAGCCCACCCATGCAAGCAGAGTGCCCCACTGGTCTCTTCTCAAAGGAATTTTTACTTTTACACCTTACAGCCCATGATGGATGTGGTCTTACCAATTCCTGAGACACCCTGAAATCATCTTTTCTATTGTTTCTGGGTAAAATACTTAGTAGCATTTCTTTTGTGGCTGTAATCTATTAAACTATCACAACTTCCTTAGACCCAACTTTGCTCAAAAGTTTTCTGGTCAAATTGCAAAATTTTCAAATATTTCACCTCTTTTTTCTGCTCCTGATTATCACAATAAACTTGACTAAAAGTTGTCAGCAATTTTTATGCTACCTCCTAAAGGCTGTGCTGTCTTAAAATTTCCTCCACCAGAATAATCAGTTTATCACCTTTAAAATCAGTCTCACAGAAAGTCTCAGGATGTGGGGAAAATGCAGAGAACACAATATGAATGGCCTCTAGTTCAATTTCCAGAAGAGTCCACCTTTCCCTCTGAGACCTCATGAGCCCTGTCTTTATGGTCCACAGTTCTATCAGCATTCACATCTTCTGAACTCCCACCAGAATTGCCCTTTAAGGTTCACTTAAAAATTCTAAAGTTTATCCAGCCTCCATCACTAAACTTTCCAAAATTCCTCCCACAAATTCAAAAAAGCTCCAAAGCTTCTGAACCACACGGTCAGGTTAGTCACAGCAACTACCCCACTTCTCAGTACCAATTTCTGTTTTAGTCAGCTTTTTGCTGCTGTGACCAAAAGACCTGACAAGAGAAATTTTAGAGGAAGAAAATTTACTTGGGGCTCATGGTTTCAGAGGTCTCAGTCCATAAACAGCCAACTCCATTGCTCTGGGGCATGAGGTGAAGCAGAATATCACAGTGGAAAGTGTGGAGGAGGAAAGCAGTTCAGGATATGGTACAAGGGGGCAGAGAGTGAGAGAGAGTTCTCTCACAGAGAACAAAATATAAACCCCAAAGGCAGGCCTCCAATGACCCACCTCCTCCAGCCACACCCTACCTGCCTACAGTCACTACCCAAGTTAGTCCTTATCATGGGATTTATGCACTGTTTATATTAAAGTTCTCATAACCCATTAATTTCACTTTTAAACTTTCTTGTATTGTCTTGCATATGAGCTTTTAGGGAACACCTAATATCTAAACTCTAACTGGAAGATAGGCTCTCAGCCCAGGGTTGAGCTTGGAGGGGCTCCTTTCTAAATGGCCACTCCCTTGGCCAGGGAGCTTCTGCTGTTACAGGGTTACTGGGATGATTCTACCCTCCCGCACACTGTCTCTATAAATAGGTGGAGTTAAGGGAACACAGTCCCTCCCCACCAAATGGTTCCAGTCTCATCTTTAGATGTCTTCATCAATATCTGTGAAACAGAGTCTAGGAAAAAGACTAAAAAAGCTATCTTTATTTAGCATGGAGCAGAGAAGGAGGGAGAGCTGTGACGTTGCTAGGAATAAACTGCTGCTCTTATCTTTTCCTCCCAAGGAGGCCACAAGAGGTGGACTTGGGATCCAGTTACAGAATTGATCCTCAAGGTGGAAGGACGGGAAGATTTTTGCACCCCACTTCCACTCTGGGGACATTCATTTGGAGGCATGTCAAGCTATCTTGACTAGTGATGGATGAGTGTGGTTTGCCACTGGCACCTAGCAGGTAGAGGCCAAGAGTGCTACTCTCTGCCTTACAAGATACAGGACCGCCAGCCAAGAATGATCTGGCCCCAAATGCCCATAGTACCAAGGAGAGATACCTTGAATTAGAGGAATTGTAGTTTCTTAATTTCTTAAGAATAGTCACTCAGTGTTTTATTTACTTGCTTGTTGAAGGGTGTATATGGTTGGGAACTGGAATTAGGACAGGACAGCAGTCAGGAACTCAGATCTCTCAACCAGAATGTCTGTTTTATTTGCTGCCCCTGGATGATGACTGACTGAGACTTTTAAAATTCTCAATGAAGCAGCCTGATAGACTTAGTCAACCATCATTGATCCTTTGGAGACTCCGTGATAGGTCACTTTCCTGGGTGCCAGCATCATCCTGCAGAACACCCTCTGAAAAACAACCCAATTAAAGGCCTCTCCTATACAAGGAACGGTCTAGACATCCATCCTCACTGAAGAGTAGGCAGGGAGCAGGGCAATCTGAGTTAAAGGGGATATTGGATTCAAACACACCGTAACCAGCATTTAGATTGGTCTTTCTGGCACTTGGTACTTTTTCATGATACAGTAAAGACAGGGTCAGAATACAAAACTGTAATTTTCTTTTTTACTCCAAAAGCTGCACTGTCCAACATAGTGACCACCAGCTGCATATGGCTATTTAAGTTTAAATTATTTAAAATTAAACAAAACAGAAATTTCAGTGGCATTAGCCACATTTCAAGTGATCAATAGCCCTGTGTGGCCAGCAGCTACCATATTGGGTGGTGCATATGGAGAACATTTCACTCATCAGAGAAAGTGCTGTTAGACAGCACTACTCTGAAGGAAGAAGATACCCACCAACCTGCAGATTGGACATGAATGGAGAACATATTTTAGGGTCAGCCCTGGAGAGCAATCTGTCTTCTCTTACTCATTCACAGTCTGATGGTATGCATGAAATACTGTGTACAACTCTGTTAGAGTTCATGCTTCAACTGGGGATGTCCCATGGGATTATATGCCTCTGCTCACTGAAGCAGGAGCTTGGAGAATAATTTTACCTGAGGAGGATTGCTGTAACTTACCATTTAGAAGGATGCTATCCATGTTTAAGGGTAAAAAGTAGTGAAGGGGCTATGAATAGCTCACAATAAGCTTTCCAAATACCATGACAATAGATGACACACAGAGATTCACAGTTCACATGAATAAGAGCACAAGACCAGACTTATCAGTCTCACTGACATGCCTATACAAGCCTTCCAGATCTTTCTCAGCTCCTGTCTTTCTTGTGCTCTGCTCTTCTACCCTGACCTTATCTTGCCTCTGAAGAGTACACATTTTTTTTCTCCCCATGTAGCAGTCTTTACTGCTGTTCATCCAATACTCCCAATCCCCTGCCTTCCAGGCTCAGGACAGGATGGCACTTATGACCCTTGTGACTGGGGGCCGAGCCATGCAACAACTCTGGTGAGTGGAAGTGCCCTTGGGACTTCTCCAGAGCATCTGATTGCTGATGTGGGTTCCTCTAGAGGTCTCTTCCTGGCATGGTTGCCAGCAGTGTTCATGATTGCAGCTGCTCACTATCTTGTATCCCTGGGTGCCCACCATGTTGGACACCTCTGGAAACCCCTGGCATAATGTAGGCATGAAATAAACCTGTGTGGTATTTGGGGACTTTTTGTTCTTTTAATTGAGGCTTGAGCTAGCCTATCTGGCCCATTCTGTACCTTCTCATTCTCATAGCCTCAGCACTCATGGTTACAGCTTTGCAATCTGTAGTCTTTATTAGCTGAGGTTGTTTCCTGTTACTTAGAAAAACAAATGAGTTGAAACTTTTTATATTTGTACTGATCACTACATTTGAATGTTGACATAACTAATCCTTTTTAAACAAAATAGATTAGGGCTCTTGATACTCAAAGAAGGGACCTCTTCACCTGTTAATAAGGGGAAATATTTCTTTCCTAAAATGGCTAAGACCCACCTGTCTCCTTGGTTCCTTGGAGAGTAACTTTAAAGCTAGTAACATCTTTGGAAAAGAAACTCACAGTGGTTAATAAAAAGCAATGAGCCCCCTGCTACTCAGGAGGCTGAGGCAGGAGGATCACAAGTCCAAGAGCAGCCTCAGCAACTCAGCAAGACTCTTCCTCAAAAAGGGCAGTTGGGGGGTGGGCAGCTTGGGATGTGACTCAGTGGTAAAGTGCCCCTGGGTTCAACTCCAGTACCACAAAAACAAACAGCAATGAACCCATGAGGAAAATTAAACACTGAAGAAGTATTGACAGGAATCTTCTCCATCAACAGGAATAGACACAGCTCCTGAGCCAGGAAAATCCTCATGCATTCATTCATTCGTCATTAACACATATTCATTGAGATTTACTCTGTACTCTACCCAGATGGAGCTTATGTCCTGGTGAGGGTCACAAGCAATAAACAGGTAGATAAAAATACAGTGAAGGAAACAAATAGGAAATGGACTAACTGGGTGAAGGAGAGGAAGGAAAGTCTCTCTCAAGAGATGGCACTTGAGTGGAACCTGAAGACCAAAGAGCCCATCGTGCAAAGAGCAGAAGAGCAGTTAAAAAGAGAAATGGTGGCGCAGAGGCCTGGAAGGGAAGGGGCTTAGTGTGCATAATAAATGTGGGAGAAGGGATTCCAACCTCAGCCCACCTGGGGTTACTCGATGGAGAGGACAAGTGGAACAGATGAACCAGAGAGGCGGGCAGGAGCTTTAGGCCAAAGTAAGGTCAATAGGTTTCACTCTGAGAGGATCAGGAAGCTTGGAGGAGACTGGGAGGAGGCTGATATCAGCAAACTTTTCCTGCAAAGGCCCAGAAGGAACTATTTTAGGCTTGTAGACCACACGATCTTGGTTGCAACAACACAGCTCTCTGGAAACAGACAGTCAATACATAAATGAATGAGCATAGCTGTATTCCAATAAAACTCCACTTATGGGCAATAAAATCTGAATTTCATAATATCTTGTGCCACAAAATATTATTCTTCTGACTTTTCCCCACCATTTAATAATGTAGAAATCATCTTTAGCTCATGTGAACCATACTAAACCAGGCAGCAGCCCAGATTTGGCCCACCGGGAGTAGTAGGCAGACTCCTGGTTTGGATTTCTGATTCAGATCACTCAGGCAGGAGGGCAGGGGAAGCAGAGAGACTGTTCAGGAGCCTTTTGAAAAGCAATCCCTCAGGAGGTGGCAGAGGCTTGGCATGGTGGTTGTGGTGGAGGTGTGAGGATTGCAGGTATTTGGGGCCCATGTTACAAGGTACAGGGGAGAGAAGAGAGGAGTCAAGGACAGCTCTGTGGCAGTGCCGTTTGCAGAAAGGGATCAGCTGGGAGGAAGCAGGAGTCCAGCTGGGCTACTTTGAGGTGGATTCTGCTTGCATCTTGATGAACTTAGCCAAATTTGATTTGCAGCCCAGGAAGCAGACTGTCACCACACCTGGATTTTTCCAGAAGCTTTGCTTCCAAGTTGTATGACCTTGGGCAAGTCACTATTTTGATCTTATTTCTTGTCTCAGTAGTGGAAAAAAAATATATGTTCTGCTATACCGCCTCTACATAGCAGTAAGGAGCGAGTGAGATTTCAGTTGAACCTGATAAGGAATTCCTTCTAGTCTCAGCACCTCGGCACTCCTACCCCCACTCACTCCAAATCCAACGCCAAAGAAATTGATGGGTGAGTCTTTAAATTTTGTGAGGAAATGATCATATCACTTATTCATTGCACAGCAAACTTTCTGAAAACCCCCTTTAAACTTCTCTATTCTTTCTACAAAGTTCTCTCTGGCGTTGCTGCCTCAGTCTCCCAGAGTCTCATCCGTACCCCCACTTTCTTTTCTTTTTTTTTTCTTCTCCTGTGCTCTCCTTTGTCTTTCATACTACCCACTCAGAATCCCCCCTGGCTAGAGTTACAGGGGTGGGGGAACCTTGTGGTGACGGAATGGTTCTGTACCTTGACTGTGGTGGACAATGAGCCTATACATTCAATAAAATAGTGTAGACCCAAATACACACACACACACACACACACACACACACACAGAGACTGAAAGTGACCCTGAGAAACTGGAATAATATCTGTAGATTGTGCCAATGCCCCTTGTCTGGTTGTGACATTGTAACTATAGTTTTACAAGATGGTACCACTGGGACAAAGAGAGTAAAAGACATATGGAATCTTTCTGTGTCTTTTCTTACAAATGCATGTGAATCAGCAGTGATTTCAAAATACAACATTTAATTGAAAAGAACACACACACACACACACACACACACACACACACCACCCTGATTTGTAAACTCCACTCAACAAGTTGGAAGCTAGCCCAAACTTGGGAGCATAATCCGCTCACTGGAAGATGAAACAAATTTCTTTACTTTTATCTATGAAATTTTTTAAAAATAAAAACTAACAAATTCATCCCTTTCACTAGCCAAACAACCCGTTCATTTCTTCAAACCTGATGAGATTTAATTTACCTGCCCCTAGAAATAAGGAAACACTTTTTAAAATGTGCCCAGGTGATGAACCATGTTCTGGTTAAACTAGCATTTACCCAGCACCCACCTTGCACAAGACCCTGTACTTAAAAGCTGAAGATTCAGGGGAGGACACAATACGTCAGAGAGTTGAAGAGAGGAAGGCACGGGTGGAGGTGGAGGTGGAGGAGATGGGTGGAAGTTTTCTGGGTGGTTAAAATGAGACCCTTCTCCAGGCTCTTTTCCTTTAAGAATCACCAATCTATCCCAAGAGAGTGAAACGGTGCTTTGGATGTGGGCCAGCCTGCTGCCCTCAGCCCCCGTGGAAAGCCCAAGGATTTAGATGGCAAAGAATGATAATCAAAATTGCCATAATCCAATCATGTAACCTATTTACCTGGAATCTGATTTCTGCAACGGTGCTCCTCAGACTCCTGTTCTGAGGGACTTACAGGCCTCCCTTGAGCAAGAGCTCCACGGTCCAGGGAGTTTGAGCTGTGTCCAGTTCTCCTGTATAAATTTCTCCTTGGAAATTCACAAGGTACACAGAATTGAAAGGTTCAGACAATTTCAGCAATAAACCTGCTTAACTTTGTTTAAATCAGCAGGTTCCAGTTTGTTAGAGACCTGTCTGTCTTGCTTGCCGAGTGTCTGGAGGAAAGCCCTCTGCTGTGATCCAGTGGACACACCTGCCACACACTGGGCATGGCACCCTCTGGGTTCCTTGGGCCGCAGATCTGAGAGTTCAGAGCATCTTCTCTTTGCTGCTCTGGATGGGATGGAGGCTTAAACCTTCCCAGAAAGGAGAGTGATTTAGGTCAATTCAAGCTCTGGGGTTAATGGACCATTATTTATTATGAAATAAAGGAGGGAGAAAGAGGTCCCTGAAGGAGCCATTTCACAAGAGGAGGCTCCTGCCTGAAAAGAGCTCAGAAGGGAGGTTGACTAAAGTCCACCACCAGGGGGTTGTTTGAAACTCCAGCACCTAACGGAAGCAGAGTCATTGCGTGGGAGGGTCTCCACCTATGCCCACCTACTGCCACCACCTGGACCCAGGCCCTGCTAGCTGCCCTTTCTAAGGGCATTCAGACTGGCCCGACAGCCACTAGTTGGGACGACGCTTTGTGTGATTCACCTTTGGGCTGTCCACACAGATCTTCCTCCCCCTACACTCCTCCCCCCGCCCCCACCAAATTCCAGAAAAGGAGGGTGAAGTGGGATCGTGAACTCGTATCCGGGCAGGGGGTGGGTGTTTGGAGGACTGAATCAAATCAGCTCAAGGTCTGCAACGTAAGCACCATTTCCCCATTGGACAGATGAGAAAACAGAGGCTAAAGCCTTTAAGTGATAAGCCTGGAATTTATATAGCTACTTAGAGGCCAAGAATTGGAATCCAGGTCAGTCTTCCTCAAAAGTCTGGGTTCCTGACAGTGGCTGGCCCCACCCCCACCTTACTGAGGTGCCAGGACCCACCTCCACCACCACACTCACGGGCACACCTTTGCCCCTGCCCAGCTCAGCAGGAGGCCAGCATCTGCTCCACTTCACAGAAGGATTCTCCATAGCAGTTGTCACCAAGCCTCTACCTCCATTTACTTTTATATCAGCAAAGATTCTTTGGGACAGTTCATGTGTAATACTTTACTTGATCTTTAAACCTCCCTGACTGGCAAACAGTTAAGAGATTTAGTTAAAATAACATAAAAATGTACAAGGATAAGATGGCTTTATCTACATTCTCATGCTCAAGAAATCATCCCTGTATAACACATTGGCTTTTTGCCTTTCAGCCTTGTGTATTATGCTTATGCCTTAGGAACCTGCATACATGGCAGAACATGCCTGTAATCCCAGGGACTTGGAGGCTGAGGCTGGAGGATTGTAAGTTCAAGGCCAGGCTCAGCAACTCAGTGAGACACTGACTAGATTGGACCTAACAGAAGGGAGTGAAGGGAGTGGACGGGGGGCGGGTAGGAATGATAGTAGCATGAATCAGACATGATATATGATTACATGACCTGGGTAACTCTACATCATATACAACCAGAAGAATGAGAAGTTATACTCCATTTATGTATGCTGTTTCAAAAGGCATTCTACTGCCCTGTATAACTAATTAGAACAAATTAAAAATATATATTAAAACAACAAAATAAAAATAGAAAGGTTTGGGGTATTTCTCAGTGGTAGAGCACCCCTGGGCTCAATCCTCAGTATAGAGGAAGAGAGAGAGAGAGAGAGAAAAAGAGAGAGAGAGAAAGAGAGAGAGAGGGAGAGAGAGAGAGAGAGAGAGAGAAGAAAGGAAAAGAAAGAAGGATAGGCAGGAAGGAAGGAAGAAGGAAAGAAGGAAACTTGTGCAGAGCATACATAATAATAAACAAATATTCATATAATATATGAATACAGTGTCCCTTAGGCATAGTGAATGCAGCTGACCTCCACACTCCACTCCTTCTCCCCTGACCTGTCTGCCCCATCCTAATCCCCTCCCCCACCCCAGCAGACAGACAATTAGGAATTTGACGGGAGCTCTTTCCAATCAGTAAAAATGCATCGTACGTATGTAATCATGCACACAGAAGATACATGACTTCCTTTTGCGGTTTTTATTTACATAGATCAGTGCAGTCACACACATTATTCAGCATCTTGCTTTTTTCTCATGCATCATTATTTTTGAGAGCTCTTCCTGTTGATCCATTATTCTAACTTCTTGTAACTGCTAAGCAGGTTCAAGCATTGCAGGGAACCGCCGGGACTCCATTAGGTTTTCTTTTGGGCTGTTGGATGGTGCAGAGGCCCAGAGCTCACTCATCTCCATGCTCCACATCTGCCCCTGCCCCTGCCCCAGTCGGGTAGAGTGGGTCGCCTGTCTCTAAAAGCATCCTGTAAGGAGGGAGGATTCCACATGGTTGGAACATAAGAAGACATTGGGCTCAATGTTTGGAGATGGCTACATTCATTCCCAACCACCAGACCCAGCATTTGGTTTTACAGTTACTAATCTTTTGCTGCACCTTGGAAACAGGCACCGTTCTGTTTTATTCCTGTGTCATGGGCACCACTCAAGATTTCCAGGGATCAGTGTGGCAAAGACCTAGAGCAGACATCTTAGAATGCCAGCCCATGTAGGTACCCAGTTTACTCATCCATCCTGTGTCAGGACACAGAGGTCATTGTTGTGCTGGGTGCATGGGGCTCCCTGCATCCGGGTTTGCCAGCTGTGCCACTACCACAAATCCATGGAGCCGATTTGCACCCAGGATAGCATACCCAAGGTTTCGATTTCCCTGCACCAATGATGACACTTGAAATGGCCAGATTTTAATGATTTTCATTTAACGACTTCATTCGCAGTCATTCAAGATAAAACAAACAAAACGAAACAACGAAATCACTAGGACAAATTTAAAACCCATCCTCCCTTTCCACCTTCTATGTTGGGATAAGTTTAGTGTATGCCCCAGAGGTTCATGTTTGGGGAGTTTGATCTCCAGTGTGGCCGGTGGAGGTGGTAGACCTTTAAGAGGTGGGGCCTAGGGGGAGGTATTTAGGTCATGGAGGAAGTTGTCCTCTGAAGGGATCAAAATAGCTCTATGAGACCCATGAGCTCTTTGAAGAGTCAGCTGTTAAAAAAGCAAACCCAGCCTCTGGATTGTTTTCTGGCTTCCTGTTTGGTGACATAATTTTTTTTCTCCCACATACATTCCTGCCATTGCCACCTGCCTTGAGATAATACAGCCAAAGAACTGCATCCTTGCCAGAGATTGCATCATGTTCTTTGGACTTTTAGCCTCCAAAATTTGAACAAAACAAACCTCTTTTCTTTATAAAGCTAGCAAGCCTCTGGTATTTTATTTTAGTAACCAAAAAATGAATTAATACACCATTTCTCTACCATCTCCCCATTCAGTCACCCAGTACCTTACATCCATTCCACTGCAAAAGCCACCAACAGATCTTGCTCCCTTCTAAGCCACTCTCCACTCAGTTGCAAGGTGCTTTCTTTTAAATGAAATATTTCTAAACTTGAAACAAGTAAAAAGAATAACATAATAAAACACCTATGTGCCCACTTCATCAAATTCTCAGCATTATCAATTCTTTATATTTTGTTGTATAAACTTCCCATCCATGTTTCTACACTTTTCCTTCAAATTTATAGAGTAACCATAACCATAAACAACATATAGAATTGTTTTGCATATTTTGAAACTTTTTATAAATGGCATCATACAATATGCATTCTTCAGACACTGTGGTTTTAGACATCCACATTGATATATGTGGCTCTTGTTCATTTACTCTGAAAGCTGCACTGGATTCCTTTAAATGGATATATCATGATTTATCCATTCTCCTGTGATTCCAGTTTTTCATTACTATAAACAGTGCTGGGGTAATGGAGACACTCCCGTACAGCCTCTCTTCATGCATATGTATAATAACTCCCTTGGGGAGGATGCCTGTGAATGGAATTGCTGGAAGCAGGGGTACACTGATCGGCTCTGCTAGATTTTGCCAAATTATCATTGAAAACAGTTATACCAGTTTACACTCCTGAAAGTGAAAACATTTATTAATATGAAGTGTCTAATACCTCATAATACTATCTGGATGTAGATTTAATGTGCAATTTCCTGATTACTATTGAAGTTGAGCAGTTTTTTTTCCAGATGCTTATTGGTCATTTGGGCTTCCACTTCTGTGAAATGCCTGTGTGCATCATTTGCTATATCTTAAATTGTGTTATTTAAATTTTTTGGCTTGTAGGACTTTTAAATATATTCAAGATGCAAACTCTGAATATGGGTTATTTTTGTTGCAAAAATTTTCTTCAATCTGTGTCCTGTCTTTAATTGTGTTCTTAGTGTCTTGTACCAATGTTCCAAATGTTAATGAGGTCAAATTTATCAATCACTTCCTGGAATTGGGAGGTTTGGGGTCTTATTTAAGAAATCCTTCCCCTTCCAACTTGAGATTATAAAGAGATTCCATTTTCTTCTAAGAATTATAAAGTTTTTCTTTTCACATCAAAGTCTTTAATCCATATGGAATTTTTATAGGGTTTCTATGGAAATTTATTATCCGATAATAATAATGTCTCAGTATCATTTATTAAATAGTCCTTCTTGTCCCCCATAAATATAATGCAGCCTTTCTCATATATCAAGTTTCCAAATATGAGTGGGTTTATTTTTGGGACTGTAGCCTCTTAAGTCATGGGGTTCCTTTTCTGTCCCTATGTTAATATCGCACAGTCTTGGTTAGTATGACTTTATAATAAATCTTCATACTTCATGTGGAGAGTGTCCCCTCCCCCACTAAGCTTCTTCTCAGTTGTTTTAGCTCTTCATTTCTTCTTGTTCTTCCACATTAATATTAGAATAAGCCTGTCAATTTCCACCAAAAAAATTCCACAGGAATTTTCATTTTTATGGCTTTAAATTTATAGCTTAAATTGAGAAGAGCTGACATCTTTATGATAGTATCTTTCAGCCCAGGAACATTAGTCATGAACATTTAAAAATCTCCATTTGCCTAGGTCTTCTTTTATGTTCTTCAATAATATTTTGTGGTTTTTCTCCACGGAAGCCTTGCCCATCTTTTGTTAGATTTATTCCTAAGTATCTTAAAGTTTATTGCAATTGTGAATATTTTTCTATTATATTTCTAATTGGTAATAACCAGTTGTGTATAGAAGTAGTATGGATTTTTCTTTGTTGACCTTTTTCAACAACCTCACTGGATTCTCTTACTAGTTCTATATGTTTTCTGGATACTTTCATGGCAAAGAATTCCTGAGACTTTCACTTCTATAATTAGCAGCCTTGATGTCCTGACAAGTCTTGTTGTCATGTCTATCCTGTGGAAAACATGGTTCTTCTTGCACAACTGAGATTGTGGGAGGTTAGAAGGGACCAAGTAAGCTGAAACCAAGTGAAGCAATAATTATACAGTAGAGACGCATTTTACCTGAGTGCCAATGACTGTCCATATAAACGCAGCAAGATAAACTTCCCAAGACTAAATAAACATTGGGCCAGCAGCAAGGAGAAGTTGAACCAACACCTCTGCAATAAGTCGGCACCCTGGAAGATGGCTAAAGTAATCTGTTGGTGATAATTTGGCACCCAGTAAAAGCAAATGCAAATCATCTCTGAAGAAAGTCATCCTCAATTAAGGCCCAAAGATTCCCACCGATTAATATCTATCTGTGTGAATTCACAGTTGACAATCACCAAAGACACAGGAAATATACTGCTGTGCACACAAACCAGGAGAAACAATCACAGCAGAGTTATGTCCCCAAGGATATCAGATATCAGAATCACCAGATAACATAAAGTAACTGTATAGGGGGTATGTTAAAAAAAAAGGAAGATTAAATCCATCACAAAAATGGGCTCACAATAAAAGACTATCAAAATTAACTGGGAAGAAATGACAATCACTGATAAGAATGTAGAATATTTAGAAATGAAAAATAGAATGTTAAAATGAAAAAGTCTGGATGTGGTGAAGAGCGTATTAGACTCAATTGAAGACATAGTTGGAGAGAGAATCAGTGAACTAGAAGAGAAATGGGAAGACGCTGCCAATAGTTCAGCACAAATAAGGACATACAAAGTACAAGAAAGGCTGAGAGGTATAAGATAATCTGGTATCTGTCTAGCAAGGGTCCCAGAAGAGAAAGTAAAGGAGTACTGAAAAGATAGTGGCTGAAAATTTTCTAAAATCAAGAGAAGATATCAATTTTCATTTATCCCAACCAGCATATGTTAAGAAAAATCCATTTCCTGTGTGGTAGATAGAAAATCCACAAATTCTTGAACACTTCCCAAAATCTCATGCCTAATTCCTTTCCCCTTGAATGTGGGTTTGGTTTAATGACTTCCATATGTCTTAGTTTTAATTTTCTGTCTTCTATTTCTTTATCTCCTCTCCTTCCTCATCCAACCTTCCAAATCACCCCTCAGTTTGTGATTATCCTATGTATTTGTTGATTTGAGGTGCTGGGATGGACCCCAGGGCCTGGTGCATGCTAGACAAGCACCCTTCTACCAAGCTACCCCTCCAGTCTCTTAGTTTTAATGATTATATTTTCCATATCCAATATTGTATTCCAACTGTTACATTTTTCATACCAAATGCCAAATTTCTGTTTGGTTCTTTCTTTGTTTTGTTTTGTTTTCTTATTTTGTTTCATATTGCTAATATCTTCCTTTATCATTTGATGTTTATGAGGCTAATGAGAAATTTTTTGATCCATCTGTTCCATATTTATGCTTCTGATGGAATCTGAAATCCAATATGTTGTTTTTCTTTTGAAATGTCTGAGCTCATGGGGCTCTGGCTGCTCTGCTGGGCAGTGCAGAGGCCCACCCTCAGCTTATCAGTCCCAGCTCGCTCTCGGCTACCTAGGGCATGGGTTGGAGCAGAGAAGGGTTAGGGTGGAGAACCCCAGCCTCAGAAAACCCCAGTTCTTCCCACAAAACAACTTCTCGTTGCCAATGTACCACGCTTCCTCCCCAGGGAAAATCAGCATTCGAAGGTGACACATCTGTAAGATTACAATGTACAGGCCCTGGGAGTGGGTCAAGGGAGGTTGGGGAAGACACTCCTCAGGGATGGCTGGTCTATCTATTCTTCTCAACTCCTCACAAGTACAGGGCTTCCAATTTTAGTCCCACAGACCCTCGGGATCAGAGGGCTGGGTCTCAGCAGAGATGCACAGAGCAGCTGATATTTCTCTCAAAGCAAGAAGCAGCAAGAGAACAACTCCAACAATACCCAGGGGTTCCTCAGAGCTTTCTTTATAGTTTCCCCCCACAGTTCCTGTGGTTTTCTTCTCCAGAGGAGCCAGCGTTGTGCCAGTTCAGCATTTTGGTAAGAAGCAGAACTGCACACTGTTCTCACTTCATGCACGTAAAGCTTCAGTTTTGCCCTTAAGGGTACAAGAGATGGGTCACATTTTTTTTAAGTGTTCTGATTGCATATCTGTTTCTCCTGGCTTGTTTTTTAATGTGGTTTTGGCCCTGTCTTTCATGTTAGAGGCTTTCTTCAGATGATAATTCTGGATCTTCTGCATGCTGTTGGACAGCCCCCAGCCCAGGGGAGGTTTGGAGTCAGGGGGTGCAGGTGTGTCACTTTGATGGACTGTTCTGTGTACACAAGTGTAATACCAGTTTTAGGTCTTTCTTCTTGGGAGCCTAGTAGGGAAAAAGGCCAGGCAGTTTCAGAGTTCATGAAATATATATGAACTTAAGTCCCTTTTTCTTGGATATAATCTTCATAACCTCACACCTGCTTTTCTTAGTTCAGAAAACAATCCCCCAGACTCTACCAGGGTAGGAGGGGGCACTGCTGAGCAATGTGGAGTAGGGGGAGGGCCCACGGCAGAAGCAGGGGCACAGTCCTCGAGTCCTTAGAGGCCTCTGCGGTTAGGTGGGGTGCCTACTTAACCAGTTGGGGATAATGGAGTTCTTGGACCTGCTAAGTCAGTCACTTCTTGTCCTTCTGCTTCTCACTTTCCGAAATGTTATTGCTTTTGAACATCTTTTTTGTGTTCCTTGTCACTGTGGATCTATGTCTACTTTTTAAAAATCCCTTTACTGCTGTTTTAGTGGCATATCAGGAGGTAGAGAAATTAGATTCATGTGTCCAATTCATCATTTTTACCTGGATGCCTAAATTTTCTATGTAGAAAATTTTTACATCTGCAACTAAAAACAGTATTTTTCTCCTTCAATTCTTATGCCTTTCCTCTTTTCCTTTTTGTCATTTGCATAGAGTGTGATGTTGAACAGACACAGTAGTAGGAATTTTTGTCTTGGTTCTCATTTTTGTAGGAAAAACTCCAAATCCCCTCAATGCTGTTTGCCATAGTTTTTGATAGACTCTCTTGCTCAGTCTCGTTGCACAGGCTTATGCTTGACTCCAAGAGAAAATATTCCAAAAAAGAGCAGCTTAAGCGAGTAGAAGTTTATTTCTCTCTCAGCAGTCCAAAGCTAGGGTGGAAGCTCCTAAAAACCTCAAGGCTGCAGCTCCTCCATCTCCAACAGGAGTCTCTCAGCTCACCATCCCAAATGGCAGTCCTGATGCATGAATGTGTAACCACCATGATGTACAACTACAACGCACCAACACAAAAAAGAGGCAAAAATGGAAGCTCTAGCTTGACAGTAAGTGCGCCTTTCAGGAAGCAGGGAAGAGAAAAGGGGAAGGGAAGGGCATGACCTCCCCCTCCCCCGGCACGTGTCTCAAAAATTTTACACATGATTTTTGTTTGTATTCCCATTGGCCAGAACCTACCTGAAAGGAAATCTGGAATGTAGTTCTTTATTTTATACTGTTAGCTGCCTGTCTAATCTGTTGACTTCTCAGTCATTCCTATATCTGTAGTAATACTCATGTGGCTTTTTATTCTTAATATGACATATGCCTTTTTCTTATTTTTCAATCACTTTTTTTGTTGATTCCCTCTGTTGTTTTGTATTTCATTGATTTCCACTCTTGTCTTTATCATTTCCTCTCATTTGTTTTTTAATTATTGGGATTTCACTTAATTACTATCAATTATTATTAATTTTTCTTTAATCTTTTTTACACATACTTTTAAAATTTGTTTTTTTCTCTTACATATTTATTTTCATTTTATTTTTTAAATTTTTAATTTTTTTCACACATGTATATAGGGTAATAATGTCTGTCTCATTCTGCCATCCTTCCCCACTACCCCATCCCTCCCATCACTCCCCTCTGCATAATCCAAAGTTCCTTCATTCTTTCCTACCCACTCCCCACTATGGATCAGCATCCACTTATCAGAGCAGACATTTAAAAGCCTTTAGACTTCTGGTATTGGCTTATTTCACTTAGCATGATATTCTCTAGCTCCATCCATTTACCTGCAAATGTCGTAATTTCATTCTTCTTTAAGGCTGAGTAATATTCCATTGTGTATATATACCACATTTTATTTATCCATTCATCTGTTGAAGGGCATCTAGGTTGGTTCCACAGTTTAGCTATTGTGAATTGAGCTGCTATAAATGTTGATGAGACTGTGTCACTGTAGTATGCTGATTTTAAGTCCTTTGGGTATAGGCCAAAGAGTGGGATAGCTGGGTCAAATGGTGGTTCCATTCCAAGTTTTCCGAGGAATCTTCATACTGCTTTCCATAGTGGTTGCACCAATCTGAAGTCCCACCAGCAATGTATGAGTATACCTTTTTCCCCACATCCTCGTCAACACTTAATTATTGCTTGTATTCTTGATAATTGCCATTCAGACTGAAGTGAGATGAAATCTTAGTGTAGTTTTGATTTGCATTTCTCTAATTGGAAGAGATGATGAACATTTTTTTATATGTTTGTTGATTGATTGTATTTCTTCTTCTGTGAATTGTCTGTTCAGTTCCTTTGCCCATTTATTGATTTGGTTATTGTTTTTTGGTGTTAATTTTTTTGAGTTCTTTATATATCCTGGAGATTAGTGCCCTAAGGTATGTATAGTAAATATTTTTTCCCATTCTGTAGGCTCTCTCTTCACATTATTGATTGTTTCCTTTGCTGAGAAGAAGCTTTTCAGTTTGAATCCATCCCATTTATTGATTCTTAATTTTACTTCTTAAGCTTTAGGAGTATTGTTAAGGAAGTCAAGTCCTAAACTAACATAATGAAGGTTTG
The DNA here is from genome assembly GCF_902686445.1 of Sciurus carolinensis. Taxonomy (NCBI): domain Eukaryota; kingdom Metazoa; phylum Chordata; class Mammalia; order Rodentia; family Sciuridae; genus Sciurus; species Sciurus carolinensis. The sequence continues at coordinate 25,583,137 of NC_062220.1, forward strand.
GTTCTATGAGTGCCTAAATCTTTGATCCAACTTAAGTTGATTTTTGTGCAGGGTGAGAGACAGAGGTTTAATTTCATTTTGTTACATATGGATTTCCAGTTTCACCAGCACCATTTGTTGAATAGGCTATCTTTTCTCCAATATGTTTTTGGTGCCTTTGTCTAGTATGAGATAACTGTATTTATATGGGGTTGTCTCTGTGTCTTCTGTTTTGTATCATTGTTCTACCTGTCTATTTTGGTGCCCAAACCATGCTGTTTTTGTTACTATAGCTCTGTAGTATAGTTTAAGGTCTGGTAGTGTGATGCCTCCTGCTTCACTCTTCTTGCTAAGGATTGCCTTGGTTTTTCTGGTTCTCTTATTTTTCCAAATGAATTTCATGATTACTTTTTCTAGTTCCATGAAGAAGGTCGTTGGGATTTTAATAGGAATTGCACTGAATCTGTGTAACACTTTTGGTAGTATGGCCATGTTGACAGTATTAATTCTGCCTATCCAAGAGCATGGGAGATCTTTCTATCTTCTAAGGTTTTCTTTAATTTCTTCCTTTAGTGTAGTTTTCATTGTAGAGATCTTTCACCTCTTTTGTTAGATTGATTCCCAAGGATTTTTTTGAGACTATTGTGAATGGGGCAGTTTTCCTAATTTCTCTTGCTGTGGATTCTTCACTTATGTATAGAAATGTATTTGATTTATGGGTATTGACCTTATATCCTGCTACTTTGCTGAATTCATTTATGAGTTTTAGAAGTTTTCTGGTGGAATTTTTTGGATCTTCTAAATATGGAATCATGTTGTTGGCAAATAGTGATAATTTGAGTCCTTCTTTTCCTATTCATATCCCTTTAATTTCTTTCATTCAAGAATTTCAAGGACGATGTTGAATAGAAGTGGTGAAAGAGGGTGTCTCTGTTTCGTTCCAGTTTTTAGCGGGAATGTTTTCAATTTTTCTCCATTTAGAATGATGTTGGCCTTGGGCTTAGTATGGATAGCTTTTACAATACTGAGGTATGTTCCCACTATCCCTAGTTTTTCTAGTGTTTCAAACATGAAGGGGTGCCATATTTTGTCAAATGCTTTTTCTGCATCTATTAAGATAATAACATGATTCTTGTCTTTAAGTCTATTGATGTGATGTGTTACATTTATTGATTTCCATACGTTAAAACTACCTTGCATTCCTGGGATGAATTCTACTTGATCATGGTGCACTATCTTTTAAATATGTTTTTGTATGCAATTTGCCAGAATTTTATTGATAATTTTTGCATCTATGATCACCAGGGATATTGGCCTGAAATTTTCTTTCTTTGACGTGTCTTTGTCTGGTTTTGGTATCAGGGTGATACTAGTCTCATAGAATGAGTTTGGAAGGGTTTCCTCCTTTTCTATTTCATGGAATAATTTCAGGAGTATTGGTGTTAATTCTTCTTTTAATGTCTTGTAGAACTTGACTGAGAATCCATCTGATCCTAGGCTTTTCTTGGTTGGTAGGTTTTTGATAGCAATTTCATTGCTTGAAATTGATCTGTTTTTATTGCGTATGTCCTTCTGCATCAGTTTGGGTAGATCATACATCTCTAGAAATTTGTTGATGTTTTCAAGTTTTCCTATTTTATTGGTGTATAAATTTTCAAAATAGTTTCTAATTATCTTCTGTATTTCAGTAGTGTCCGTTGTGATAGTTCCTTTTACATCACAAATTTTAGTAATTTGAGTATTCGCTCTCTATTAGTGTGGCTAAGGGTTTATCAATTTTATTTATTTTTTCAAAGAACCAACTTTTTCTTTTGTCGATTTTTTCAATTGTTTCTTTTGATTCAATTTCACTGATTTCAGCTCAGATTTTAATTATTTCCTGTCTTCTGCTTTTGATGTTGATTTGTTCTTTTTCTAGAGCTTCAAGATGTAATGTTAGGTCATTTATTTGTTGACTTTTTATTCTTTAATGTGTGAATTCAGTACAGTGAACTTTCCTCTTAGCACTACCTTCATCATGTCCCAGAGATTTTGATATGTTGTATTGGTGTTCTCATTTACCTCTAAGTATTTTATTATTTCCTCCTTGATTTCTTCTTTTATCTATTCATCATTCAATAGCATGCTGTTTAGTCTCCAGATGTTGGAGTACCTTCTATTTTTTTTATTTTATTGTTGTTTTCTAGTTTCATTCCATTATGATCTGATAGAATGCAGGGTAGCATTTCTGTCTTTTGTGTTTGCTAAGCGTTGCTTTGTGGCATAACATATGGTCTATTTTAGAGAAGGATCCATGTGATGCTGAGAAAAAAGTGTATTTTCTCAATGATGGATGAAATACTCTATATATGTCCATTAAGTCTAAATCATTGATTGTATTATTTAATTCTATAGTTTCTTTGTTTAGTCCTTGTTTGTACAGTCTATCCAGTGGCAAGAGAAGTGTGTTATAGTCACCCATATTATTGTGTTGTGGTCTATTTGATTCTTGAAATTGAGAAGGGTTTGTTTGATGTACATAGATGCTCTGTTGTTTGGGGCATATATATTTATGATTGTTATGTCTTGTTGGTGTATGATTCTCTTAAGCAGTATGAAATGTCCTTCTTTATCCCTTCTGACTAACTTTGGTTTGAAGTCTACTTTGTCTGATATGAGGATGGAAACCACTGCTTGTTTACACAGTCCATGTGAGTGATATGGTTTTTTCCACCTTTCACCTTCAGTCTGTGGATGTCTTTTCCTAGGAGGTGAGTCTCTTGAAGACAGCACATTTTTGGGTCTTTTTAAAAAATCCAATCTGCCAGTCTATGTCTTTTGATTGATAAGTTTAGGCCATTAACATTCAGCGTTATTATTGAGATATGATTTGTATTCCCAGTCATTTTGGTTTGTTTTTGGTTTTTGACTTGACTTAGTTTCTCCTTTGACTGACTTTTCCTTTAGTGTTATTCCTCCCTTTGCTTGTTTACATTTTTTTTTCATTTCCTCCTCATGGAATATTTTGCTGAGAATGTTCTGTAATGCAGTCTTTCTAGTTGTGAATTCTTTTAACTTTTGTTTATCATGGAAGGCTTTTTATTTCATCTTCAAATCTGAAGCTTAATTTTGCTTCAAATTCTCAGTCAGCATCCATTTTCTTTCAGAGCTTGATATATATTATTCCAGGACCTCCTGGCATTGAGGGTCTGGGTTGAGAAATCAACTGGGATCCAAATTGGTTTCCCCCTATCTGTAATTTGATTTTTTCTCTTGCAGTCTTTAAAATTCTATCTTTATTCTGATTTCAGAGGTTTTTTTTTTGGGGGGTGCTGGGGATTGAACCCAGGGCCTTGTGCTTGCAAGGCAAGCATTCTACCGACTGAGCTATCTCCCCAGCTCTATCTTTATTCTGTATGTTAGTCATTCTCATTATAATGTGACTTGGTGTGGGTCTGCTGTAATTTTGAACATTTGGGGTCCTTTAAGCCTCTTGTAGTTGATTTTCCATTTCATTCTTTAGGTTTGGAAAGTTTTCTGATATCATGTCAGTGAAAAGACTGTGCATTCCTTTGGTTTGTATCTCCACACCTTCATCTATTAAATTTGACCTTTTCATGTTATCCCATATTTCTTGGAAGTTTAGTTCATGGTTTATTACATGATCTCTGTGTGGTCAACTTTATTTGTGTTTTGTCTTTATTGTCTGAGGTTGTGTCTTTCAAGTGGTCTAGTCTGTTGGTGATACTTTCCACTGAATTTTTAATTTGGTTTTTTGTTTCCTTCGTTTGGAGAATCGCTGCCTCTTTATTGAAGTGATCCTTCACTTCCTGTATTTTCTCTCCAATACCATTCTTTATTTCAAAGATCTGTCTAAACTCCTTCTCTGACATTTCTTCTACTGTATTGTCTATGGATTCTGTTGTTGGAACATTTTGGTTTGTTTGAGGCACTTTGTTCCCTTCTTTTTTTCATGTTGTTTGTGTGTCTTCCCATCTGTGTTATGGAGTTGGGGCAGTACAGATTCTACCCTGTAGTCTTATAGTGTCCCTGAAGGCTTCCAGTACCTCTCCTTTACAGGGGAAACCAATATTAACAGCACCCAATGCAAACAATATACCACCTTTAACCAAAGGATTCCTATTAAGGTGTTTACAGTTTTGTCACAATAAACAGAAATGAAGTGTTAATTATTGTCTATAATATAAACAGTAAGTTTGCTAAAAGTGTCACTTCAAATGATGGACAAGGAGGTAACAGAAGTAGTGTAAGATGTGATGTTTATGAGGGAGACAGAGAGAAGATAGAGGTAAAACATTATAGTAAGAGTGAGGGAGGAATAAATAGAGGTTGGCTGTTAGTATGAGAGAAGTGAGAAAGAGACTCCAGGGAGAGAGGTAGGTGAGAGAAAAAAAAATACAGATTTTTTTTAAAAGTAGAAATATAAGAATACACAACAAAACTGTCATATACTATTCAGACATCCCATTCCTCAATAAATTGATGCATGAAAAATATTTGGATTCAAAGATCTGAGAGGTGTGAGGGGGGATATAGAAAAAAAAAAGAAGGAAAGTCTTAACGGAAAATTAAATGATTGCTTCCATTGGCTTTCAAAACTTTTCTCAGCTTCCCTTCTCTGCCAATAGGTGGGGTTGTCTGAAGTTTGATGTTAGCTCCAGTTCAGTGGGTGCCGGACTGGTTGGGTGGGTGAGCTGATAGCAATGTGCCCTCACACCCTCTTACAGTCTTCCCACCTGTTGTAGCTGGTGCTTCCATCCCTGCGCACTTCAGGACTCACTGAGCTGGAAAGAGCCCCGTTTTCTCCAGTCTCTTCAACCTGCGCTGCCTCGCCAGGGAACTGCCCCTAGTCTCTGGCTTTCCACAGGCTTGCCAGACTCACACTGGTCCACCAAACCCAGCTGCAATCTGATGGACCTGGACTTCAGCGTCCCCAGCCCCTGTCTTGCTGCAGGCCCAAGATCTCAATGCCCTTTCAACTTGCAGAGGGACCACCGGGCATGTGCTCACACAGAGGAGTGACCCTGCAAAGTGGCAGCCAGATGGCAGCCACTACCACACCAAGCAGAAAGACCTCAGGAGCAAGCAGACCTGCAGGTACCCCAATAAATCTCCAGGCCCTGGCCTCTGTCCCCAGACCGAGATGGGTGCACCCTGAGATGGCAGCAGTGGCGGCAGCAAACCTGCAGGCCCTGGCTGGTGTCCTAAGATGGTGGTGGCCGTGTGTAACCAAACCTGCGGGTACTGTGATCCGCTGGCAGTCTGCAGGCAGTCTGCAGGCTAACAGTGGATGATTTGTGGGTGGACAGCGGGTGGTGGGCAATGGGTAGGTGAAAGGCAAATGATGGCAGGCAAGAGGCAGGCAGGAGGGCAAATGGCGGGTGATTGGCTGTGGTCAATGAGCAATCCACACTCAAAAGGCAGGCAATATGCTGGCAGACAGGTGACTGTGGGGGAGGAAGGGGGTAAACAGCAGGGCTTGGTGGGCAGCAACAACTGCCTCACAGAGAAACAGTATTTCCTCTGCTTGAATCCTGAGTTACAGAGCTACCAGAAATGCAGCCTCCCTCTAGCTCCCATCTTGGATCTCTTAATTTCTCTTTATTCTTGATACAGTTATTTAAGGTTATAAATTTCTCATTAATTACCACTTTAATTTCATCATAGAGTTTGATGTGTATTACTGTCATTATTATTTAATTGTAAATCCTTTGTACTTTCCATTTGATTTTCTCTCCAAGTCATAAATTACTTAAAAGTTTTCAAAATGTGAAAGTTGTATTCGTTTGTCTAATTTTTATTGCATTTTAAACCATTTTTAAAATTTAATTGCAGTGTGGTCAGGGAAAAATAGTATGTGGGATATCAATTTTTTCAAATTCATTTAAAATGACTCTTGTGTTTTTGAAAAGATCATATAGTCTCTTTGGTGCAGACTTCTAAATATATTTATTGGATTTCCCTGCTAATTTGTTTACTTCACCTGCCAGTCTGAGGATATAGAAGGAAAAACCAATTCAAACTCAGTTTTTCCTACTATACTCACAGCACAGATCACTTCTGACACCAGATATGTGTGGGATCTCCCCACATACCAAGCAAGGGATTCTGCAGCAGACACCAGCTGGGTGTCCTCTTACCAACTTCTGACACCATCTGCCTGGAAATATCATTAGCTCCCACGGGTTGAGGGTTCTGTCCCCAAGACTGCCCGCTTCCAACTCCAGACGCCAGTTGCAAGTCCAGGTTGTTTTACCTGTGTTTCTGACCAACCAGCTATAAATCAGGGTTCCCACAACCCCCTCCTTGGCTTGGATTAATATCCTCATAAGGATATAGATGAAGAAATGCATGGGGTGAGGTATTAGGGAAGAGATGTGGAGCTTCAGTGACCTCTCTGGGCACGTCACCTCCAGAAACCTTCACATGTTCAGCTACTCAGAAGCCCTAGTCTTTCTGGGGTTTAATGGAGACTTCATTGCATAAGGTGACTGACTGCTAAGAGACTGGGTGGGGAAACCAGCAAGGCCTGGCTGTGCAGATTCTTCTTCACCTTTCTGTGCAGGTTTCTTTCCTCAAGGGTATGAGGTAGGACTTCCTTGAATAAGGGGGGTCTTAAGTTCAGCGACCTGCCTTAGGGAGGTGATTATGAGCCGGAATCCATGAATGAAAACCAAAATATGTGTACCATGACATCACCATCCGTTTCTACCGAGGAGATTAAAATCTACCAATATATCTATGGTTTCATAAATTCTTCCTTGTAATTCTGTCAGGTTTTGTTTATGTGCATGGAGTCTGTGTGGCAGGATACATACAAGAGTATATGAATTTTAAATCTTTGTGGACTGCACCTTTTATTACGTGATGGCCCTCTTTATATCTACCACTAGGACTGTATTAAATTCTCCTCTGATGTTAGTTTTGCAATATCACCTTTTGGGGTTAGTATTTTATAGTACATCTTTTTCAGGCCTTTAATTCTTATCTTACTTTCTGGCTTTGTTTTAGTGTGTTTATCAGCAGTATAGAGCTGCATTCTTTTTTAAAAAATTCAATGTGGTGAATTTAATCAGTTAACATTGATTATTGATGCATTTGATTTCATTTGTCATTTATGTTTATATTCCCTTGCTTCTTTATTTCTCCTTCCTTCCCTTCTGTTGATCAAAAAGTTTTCTATTTCTTCTGCTGATTTTGAACATAAGGATTGCATATCTTCTCTTTTTTTTTCTTTTTTTTATTGTAAACAAATGGGATACATGTTGTTTCTCTGTTTGTGCATGGCATAAAGGCATACCATTTGTGTAATCATAAATTTACATAGGGTAATGCTGTTTGATTCATTCTGTTATTTTTTCCCTTCCCCCCACCCCTCCCCCCCTTTTCCCTCTATACAGTCCTTCCTTCCTCCATTCTTGCCCCCCTCCCTAACCCTCACTCTAACCCTAACACTAACCCCTCCCACCCCCCATTATGTGTCATCATCCACTTATTAGCGATATCATTCGTCCTTTGGTTTTTTGAGATTGGCTTATCTCACTTAGCATGGCATATCTTCTCTTTTAATAATTACCTTTATATTTTAATATGCAGGCTTAACTATAAGTTATTCTGGTATTGCCTGAAAGTTAGCATTTCTATCTCCTTCCAAACAGGAGTTCATTTGTTTATTTTGATCACCAACCACATACCACCCCTCCCCCTATTTTTATTATCGTTTTAGGGTTTCCATTTCACCTGTTTTAAAATCAGAAAACTTTGTTTCTAAAGTTGGAAGTTAATTAAATTCACCAACATCCGTGTCAGTACTCATGATTGTTTATAGCATCCTACGTCTTCCTTCCGGGTCCGTTTCTCTCCTTGCTGAATTACTTTATCGGGTAATGAATAACTGTGGGAGGTAAACTCTCTTAGTCTTTATATGTCTGAAAATATCTTTATTGTGTCTTTGTACCTGAACGGTGATTTACCTGAATATAAACTCAGAGTGTCAAAGATGTTACTCCTTTGTCTTTTGGCAATGGAGTAATTGCTTAGGCGAGGTGGGCCGGCGGTCTAATAGACATGACTTTTGCGGGTGTTGATCATTGCTCTGTGCAGCTTTTTTGATTGTTTAGGTAAACATCACATTCTGCAGCTTTTGTACAGCGTGATAGGTGTAGATTTATCTCCTCGCATGGCACCTTCAGCACATGTATAATAAAAGAATCTGTGATCTCTTCCATCCAGGAAATTCTCAGCTTCATTACTGCAAATATTACTTCTCTATTCTCGTTCAATCAATTATTCATGTGTCTTATTTAGTCCTTATTTTAATCTCTCCATTATGCATTCTAGGCTAATTCTTTTTTTACCATTTTCTGTCGGGGTCTTAAGCCCCCTTTTCCTTCTCGACCAGCGGCAAGGGAAGGGAACACTCCCCAACAAGGTCAGATCAGGATAGGTAAGGCAGACTGACCCACCGCTCCCCAGCCCTCCCTGCGGAGGACAATCAGACGTGTCAGGGAGACCCGTCATAGCAGGAACTCGTTTATTGAGGAAGTCACCCAGCTTTTATGTAGGGTGGGGGCTAGGCGGGAACCAATCAGCTTAAAGGTCAGCAAGGTAGGGGGTTCACACAGGCGAGAGTCCCATAGGACTATATGGCAAGCACGATCACGTTCGGGGAACTATTGTTAACCAATCCCTGACAGTGGTCGGGTTTATCGTCATGAACCTTTGAAACCGCCTTTGAGCCTTGATTTTGCTCACTCGCCAGGGAGTAAGGAGTCAGCCTGAGTTAGTTAACATGTCATTAGTCCCAACAATTTTCAAATTCACGAATAAAATTTTTCAGTAATTTTTTTCCTTTTCCAAGATCTCTACTTCTCCATTTATTTCTGCCTCTTTGAATATCTCGTTCTTTTTTTTTTACTTAATAGAAATTATTACTTCAGTCATCAATTTAAGCTCCTTAAACACCTTTATTTAAAAATATTTGTCAAACTATTTTATAAAATTAATGTCATCTACTAGAACTTCATCTGCTGGTAGATTTTGTTGTCTTTCTTGGTATTAAAGTTACTCATATGTTCTGTAATTTTCAGTGGGAGTTTTTAACGGTTGCTTGAGTTGTTTTTTTTTTTTTTTTTTTTTTTTTTTTTCCTATGTTCTCCTTTCTCCTTGGCACTTTTAGTCTCCATTTGGCACTCTCGGAGCCACCCACCCCCTGCCAGTTCGGAAGTAGATTTTTTAATAAATCACTGCCCACCTCACTTTGTGAGATATGAATGTTAAGTGGGAAGGATGTGCAGTCAGTAAATCCATATGACAGGTGGCAATGAGTATTTTGGGGAAAAAAATAAAATAAAGCAGAATAAGGGAACAAAGGTTGCTGGGCAGGGGTGGTGTCATTTGAGCAGAGACAGGAGGTGATGAAGCTGTGTAGTTGTCTGGGAGAAGGAGGGGCATTCAGGACAGAGAGGAAGGAAGAATCAGGAATTCTTGCAGCCACAGGTTTAATGTGTTCCAGAGACATATTAGTCGACCAATAAACATTTACCAGAGTTGAAAATACGCAGGGGGGAGGGCTCTAAGAGTGGGGTTCTGCATGACTTTTATTCATGGCTGAGGTTTATGGCTCAGAGCCCTTGAAGCTTGCCATCAGGGACTCAGTGTGGGCAAGTACCAAAACAGTCCTAGCAAGGTCTGCCAAGAACCTTGCACGTGCAGGTCTCTCTCGGGTCTTCACAAGGATTTCCGTGGCGGGTGTCTTAATTAGTACAATTTCTCAGTGTAGCTGGGAAGAAAGAGGCTTGAAGAGTTAAATGATTTGCTCCAAATCACCTAGGTGGTTAAAAGGGATTTGCCATCACCGGAGAGGAGGAGTCCTTAACCCAGTCAGGCTGTGAGGGGGAGCTAATTGAGGACCCTGCCTGCAGAAGTGACCCCACGACCTAGGGGCACCAGCAGCTGAAAGAAGCCTGTGTCTGAGCAAGGGAGGGAGGGAGGGAGGGGTGCTGTGGAAGGAGGGTCCCTGCCAGACTCTGGCTTGCCTTCCCTCCGGCTCAGGTGTGTTCCATAGCTGGAAACACTCCCAGACCACTGGCCAGAGTAGGAAATTTCCCTGGGGCCCCTGTCCATCCCAGTTGCCACCCAGGGCCTGTGGGCTCAGGGTTGCCCTTGTTCCCCTCCCCGCCCCCACCTAGGTTTCAGTTCTTTCTTCCCCAGTAGTGACCCAAAGCCCCAGGCGCCCCAGATGCCCCCATCCCGCCCCTGCCTCTCTTCGGGCTTCTTTTAACCAGTAAACTTCGATGGAGGGAATGCGGGTGGAGCATGCAAAGGGAAACCTTGAACGTGTCAGCGTAACTGGGTGTACAGCTCATTCGTTCAGTCGATGCGAACTTGCTAGGGTAGTCTGCTGAGCTTCACAGGTAAAGTCCTAAGGCGTGTGATTTGCTGGGGACCAGCAGGCAGGAGGGCCCAGCAGCCCTGCGGGGTCCGCGCCGACGCTGAGCTCGCGCGCCCCCTCGTGGGTGCTCCGGGCACGAGGGCGCCGCCCCAGCCCAAAGGACCGCGAGTCTCCCAGCAAAGCCAGGGCAGTTCTCCGCCCACCCCCAACGCCCGCGGGTCCCCAAGGCCCCTTCCCACACTCTGGAAGCCTTGCCCCCTCATCATCATCCTTCATGTCCTGGCCTCACCTCACTCTGTCCCGCGCTCCGGCCACTGGTGCAGGCTCAGCTGGAACTAAGGCTCCAGTGCAAAAGTCCTCCCCCCGACAACCCAGTATCTGTTCGCATCCGCAGTTGGACTGAGCCTGGCCAACTTGCCTGTCTCTGCCTGGGCCTGTCTGTGCTGGGCCTGGGGCTTACTCCCGGAGTCTGTGGGCTTGGGCCAGGTGGCTGCTGGATGGGACCACACTGGAGGCAGGGATTACTGGGACTTGAAGATGGATATAATAGAGCAGAGAGTTTGGTCCAGCAGCCAGACTCCTCCATGGCTTTAAGAACCAGGAGGGAACCTCGTCGCCATTCTTGCTGGGATTTACCTTGCTTCAGCTGCCAGGGAAGGATGAGTAAACCCTCAGGAGAAGGAGGGCTTTGAAATGAATTGCCCACTGCCTATGAACTCCTCAGAAGCTAACCATCTTGCCCCACTCAGCAGACCTCCCATCCAGACGGCCTCCCAGGGCCTCTGGGAGGAAGGCACCTACCGGTACCTGGTTGCTGCAGCTAAACCCAGGGGCCACTCTGCTCAGCTGCGAGCCAGCAGCTGCAGAGCCTAATGTCTCCAGTAGGGACAGTGGAGGCAGTGGCAGCTGTCAGGATGACACAGAAACAGCGGTTGCAGGAGCTCAGGTGGAGAGGGCTGTGGATGACTTCACAGCAAGGGAGGGCTGAAATTGACTGAATCCGGAACAGATTCGAACAGTGCTCACAGGATACCTCTGGTGCACCCAGAAATGCCCCAGCAGGGAATCTTGGCCAATAATAAAAACTTCCGAAATGCACAGGTGAAAATCTTCCCATCTACCACTCACGGGGTTTATGAATAAATGATCTTGCAAACACATTTTACACACACGCTGGTGATGCCTAAATCTCAGAAAAAACATATTTTTTAAAAAGGAGAAATAAGCTTATTTTATTTTTAATGAACAAGTCTGGTTCAAGATCCGGCAGGACACTGCAATGCCAGACATCTTCAACAAGAGACCAAAGGAATCCAATAAATAGCGCCCCTCTTCTGTCCCTAGGTTCTAAACAAACTGAAAAATCAAACAGAAATGAGAAGATGGTGAAATGAAATACCACCTTTCCTATGGACCAAGCCTAAATTGGAGGACTCAACTCAGTGTGGGAATAAAAAGACTTGACGGCAGAGCGCCCCTCCTCAGCCTGGGCTGGAGTAGGCTCACCCTAGGGAGGAAGAGTGAATAAAGGGGTAGAGAGAAGCCACCACTTCAGCCTTCTTCACGTGGAAGGAATTGTGGGGAGAATGGGTGGTATTTTTCCTAAAAATGTGTATAGACTTGCCTCTCTTCTTTTATATGTTGATTGGACCTTCTTGGGAATTCAGAATGTATTTTCTCCATATAATCAGTTTTACATATGACTCTCAAAAGTCACTGAACCGTAAAGGAGTAGAATTGTAGTACCACATTAAACTCTGGGGCGGGAAGGAGAGCCAGGCAGAGGGAAGAGGATGGAAGAAGCTATCCCAGTATTCTTCTGTCCCCCAAAGTCCAGTTCTGACACTGGAAGTTTTTCTTCTAGTCCATCGATTCAACTCTTTATCCCTCAGAATGGGAAAATATCTCTTATTAAACGATTTCACATTAAACTATAATGAGGAACAAGCCTTTCCTCTTTCATAATTTAAAAGCAAAAAAATTTTAAAGCAGATCAGTTCTTGTTAATTCCAATGAATTTCAAACAAATAGTAGAATTTCAGAAAGAGTGAAAAGCAGAGTGAAAAATTCCAAGCAGTAAAATAGAAAGATCTTTGACAGCATATGGGGAGGGAAAGCAGACGTAGCCACAAGACAAGGTGTGAAAAACTCCCAACAGGAAAACCCTGACTTGTACAAGCAGCCAGAATTCTAAGCAGGCTCAGTCAGGAAGTTAGAAGGATCTGAACCAAGAAGTCCCTCTTGGAATGGGGACTTTTCTCTGGCAAGATGGTGCACATATTCAAGACCCCCTCAACTTTCCCCCAGTACAGCACACCTGAAAATATTTTATAACATATATAAATATTTATATTTTAAACAAATGTGTGGTGAATTGGCAGGGGCAAAAACAGAAATGGAGCAGGAGGGTGGGGTGAGGGGCTGAGGGAGGAAGCTCAGCTTGAGTTTCCTCTTGGCCTCTGCCAGCCCATGGCCCTGGAGACCACGTTTTAACATGTGAGGAGACAAGAGGCCAGAGGGAAAGCTCAGGGCCCAAATCAGGTGGGAGATCACGTTGGCAAGAACCTCCTAGAGCTAGGTGCTCACCTGGTGGGTGCTAGGAGAAACACTCCCGTAATGAAAATGGAGAACATAGATGCCTCTTATTTAGATCTGGGTGCTTCAAAAACAGGGGAGAAGTCTCTCTGATAATTCCTAATTATCGGGTTGCTCTTGCATATGTTTGGAGCTAAATTCACACTACTGTATAATTTGAAAAGCTTAATTTTAATTTAAAATTATTCCATGTCTATAATGTCCCCTTGTCCATGTCCATTATCACCAAGCAAATAAGCAAGCAAATTTTCTCTGGAGGAAAGCATTTTTAGCTCAGGCTTAAAATAATTTTCACAGATAATATCTCAAGGAACATGATTTCTCAATTTAAAAAAAAATTACTAAACTCACAGGGAAATAAGAGTCAGAATCAGATGAGCAAAAACAGCAGATATTGAAATTATGGCGAGCAAAACATGAATGTGTGTTTTAATATGTTTAAATAAATATCCAGAAGTATTAAAAATATCACAAAGGAACTGAAGACTATTCAAAAAGCCAGGCAAGATTTGAAAAGTGTAAAGTAGATCCTCTAGAAATAAAATTATGATAATTGAACTTAGATTCAATGGATGGATTGAACCACATATGAGTCATAGCTAGAGAAAGAATTAGTAAATTGGGAGGTAGCTCTAAAGAACATACAAAGAATTCATCTTAGAAAGAGATTTTAAAATATAAACAAATGCTGGGTTCAGTGACACACACCTATAATTTTAGGTGTTTGGGAGCCCGAATAAGGTGGATTGTTAGCTTAAGGCCAACCTCAGCAACTTTTGAGATCCTATCTCAAAATACAAGAAGGGCTGGGGCCATGTGACTCAGTGGTAGAATGCCCCTCGGGTCAATCTTCAGTACCAAACAAAAAAGTAAAAGATTGAGACATAGACATTAGAATGTCTTCAGAACAACTTTGCCTATAGTTTCAAAAGAAGATAGAGAAAATGAGGAAGAGGCAATAATTTTTTTAAATGACTGAAAAATTTCTGGAATTAATGTAAGACACCAAATCTCAGAATCTAAAAGCTCAAGAAATCCCAAACAAATAGAAAGAAATAAAAAATAGACACAAAAAAGAATCTTCTCCAATCATAATGAACTGAAACTAGAAATAAATAACCAAAGGAAAACTGGGGAACTCAAAACCATGAGGAAATTCAAAAACACACCCTTAAACAACCAATGGGTCAAAGAAGAAACACAACACAATGGAAATTTTAAAACAATATTTTGAGATGAATGAAAAAAAAATTGTTTAAATATAACACGCCAAAAGGTATGGAACTCAGGAAAAGCAGTGCTCTGAGGAAAATCTCCAGCAGTAAACACTTTGGAAAAGAAGAAAGATTTTGATCATTAACCTAACTTTATGCCTTAAGAGACTAGAAAAAGGAAAGTAAACTAAATCCAAAGTTAGCTTGCAGAAGGAAGGAAATACTCAAGGTGAAAACAAAAATAAACAAAATAGAAAATAGAAAAACATTACAGAAAAGAAATGGATAAAAACATGATTGTTTTTAAGATACCAATAAAATTGGCAAACATTTAACTAGATTGAGAGAGAAATCTCAAATTACTGAAATGGGGAATGAAGTGGTCACAGACCCTAGGTAAAACTTAGCTCCAAAAAGAAAAAGAAAAAAAGGAAAGTGAGGATATTAAGATATTAAAAAATGAGAATACTTGAACAATTTTATACCAACAACTTAGATAACCTACATTAAATGAACAAATTCCTAGAAATATATGACTACCAACAGTGACTTAAGTAGGAATAGAAAATCTGAGCAGACCTATAAAAAGTAAAGAAATTAAGTCAGAAATAAAAAAATTCTCAAAAAGAAAATTCCAGGACCATACAATTTCACTAGTAAATTCTACCAAACACGGAGAGGAAGAAGCACTGAAACACAGAGTATGGGGTCACCATTACCTTGACACCAAGTGATACAAACACAACACAAAAAAACTATATACCAATGTCCCTTATGAATATAGATGCAAAAATCTTCCACAAAGTACCAGCACACTTGTGATGGTTCATTTGAATTGTCAACTTGATTGGATTAAGATTTTTAAGTTTTAAATTTTTATTTGTTCTTTTTAGGTATACATGACCGTAGAATGTATTTTGACATATTGTACATACATAGCGTATGACTTATTCCACTTGGGATCCTATTCTTGTGGTTGTTCACAGTGTGAAGTCACACTGGTCATGAACTCATACATGAACAGAGGAAAGTGACGGAGGATTCATTCTGCTGTCCTTCCTATAAAGGATGTGAACTTTTGCCACTTCTGCTCAACATTTGTTGAAGGTTCTAACCAGAGAAATTAGGCAAGAAAAACAAATAAAAGGCATACAGATTAGAAGGGAAGAAGTCAAACTATCTGTAGTCAGTTAACACGATCTCATTTATAGAAAATTTGAATTCGTGAACACATACACCCTATTAGAGCTAATAAACACATTCAGCAAAATTATAGGATACAAAACACACAAGAATTAGTTGTACTTCTACACACTAGCAAGGAACAACTGAAATGGGCATTAAGAGAACAATTCCAGGGCTGGGGATGTGGCTCAGTGGCTGAGTGCCCCTGAGTCTAATTCCTAGTACCCCCCCCCCCAAAAAGAAAAAGGAAATAATTCCATTTATAATAGCAAAAAAATATAAATAGAAATAAAATTAATCAAGGAAATATGACATGCTGAAAACTGTAAAATATTTTTTAAAAAATTGAAGAAATAGGGCTGGGGAGATAGCTCAGTTGGTAGAATGCTCGCCTTGTGTGCACAAGGCCCTGGGTTCGATCCCCAGTACCGCCAAAAAAAAAAAAAAAAAAAAAAAAAAAATTGAAGAAATAATGAAAATATATCCTATATTTATGAGTTGGAAGACTTAACGTTAAGATAACAACACTCCCCAAAGAGACGTACAGAGTCAATGGAATCCCTATCAGTCTCAGTGGCCTTTTTTTTCTTTTTTTTTTTTTGCAGAAATGGAAATGCTCTTCCCTAAATTCATATGGATTTGCAAAAACCCTGGACAGTCAAAACAATCTTGAGAAAGAACAATAGTTGGAAGACTGACATTCTGATTTTAAAACTTAACACAAAGATACAATAATTAAAACACCATAGTGCTGGCATAAGAACAGAACATAGACCAAATGAATAGAACTGAGAATCCAGAAATAAACTTACACCTCTGTGATCAGTTGGTTTTGACAAGGGTGCTGAGACCACTCACCAGAGGAAAGAAGTCTCTTTGAGCAAAGTACAAAGGGAAATGAATGTCCACATGCAAAAGAATGATACTCTGACCTCACACCATACACAAAATTTAACTCAACAAATCACCTTATTGATAGGTACAATTTTTATGCTTTGTATGTACCAGTTAAAAATAAATTTAATTTTTTGCAGTACTGGAGGTGGACCCCAGAGGTTCTCTAGCACTTGAACTACATCCCAAGCCCACGCTCCCACACCCCCAGACCTTTTGTTTTGTTTTGAGACAGGGTCTCCCTTAGTTGCCAAGGCTGGTCTCCAACTTAGGATCTTATTGCCCCTGCCTATGGAGTCACTGGGATTAGAAGCATGAGCCACCACACTTGGCAAAAATAAATTTAATCTATATTAAAAAAAATAAATAATTGTAAAAAAATGTCCACAAATAGAACCACCCAAAAGCTAACAATTTGCTTACCACTCAGACTGCTTAAAATTATATTTTTTTTGGCTGAATAAACTGAAAAAAGTTATTTAAATAGCCCTTAAATACATAATGGAAGTAAAAAATTAGATTCACGCTTTTCATACTACAAAGGAAGTTTTCTTTCTCTGTACCCAAGATAAATTTAGCAACTGATACACATTTCAAAAGAAATCTAAAGATAAACAAATCTGGTAGTTGACTATGAAGGAAATGAAGCACAATGATAACTGGAAGGCAGGGGAAATATTAACTCCGAGTGGACCAAAGACCTAAACCCAAGAGTCAGATTCAACTCCAGGTAGAAACAAGGGGAAATCCTCATGACCGTGGATTTGGCAGTGGTTTCTAAGATAGGAAATCAAAGGTACAAACAATAACAACAACAAAAATAAATAAACTGGGCTTCATCAAAATGAAAAGTTTCGTGCATCAAAGAGCACTAATAGGAGTGAAAAGAACTCTTGAGAAAATACTTTCAAATCATATATCTGATAAAGATGTAATATCTAGAACATATGAAGAACACTTACAACTCTTTCTCAACAACAAAATGAGAAGCAATCCAATTAAATATGGGCAAAGGACTTCATAAGACATTTCCATAAGGAAGATACACAAATGTCTAAAAGCACAGGAAAATATACATTCCATCATTAGCCATTAGGGAAATACAAATCAGGACCACAATGAGATTCCACTTCATACCCACTACAGTAGCCATAATAATAATTTCTAAAAATGAAAATAACAGGGCAGGGGGTGGAGGAAGGAAAGATAATGGAATGAGACAGACATCATTACCCTATGTACACGTATGATTATATAAATGGTGTGACTCTACATTGTGTACAACCAGAGAAATGAAAAGTTGTACCCCATTTGTGTACGATGAATCAAAAATAAAATAAAATAAAATGAAAATGAAAATAACAAGTGTTGGTGAGGATGTTGAAAAATTTGAATCCTACACATCGCTGGTGGGAATGTGAAATGGTACAGTTGCTATGGAAAATACTTTGATAATTCCTCAATAAGTTAAACATGGAATTATGACCTAGGACTTCAACTCCTAGATATATACCCAACAGAACCGAGATCATGCATTCACACAGAAACGGGTACATGAATGTTTATAGCAGTTTATTTACAACAGCCAAATGTGGAAACAATCCAAAAGCCCATAAGTGATAAATGAATAGATCATATGTGGTATATCCACACAATATTATATTTTTTGAGCCATTAAAAGAAATAAAGTACTGACACATCCTACAACATCGATAAGCCTTGAAAACTAAAGGCCACATATTATATAATTTCACTTATATGAAATGTCCAGAAAAGTCGACTCCACAGAGACAGAAAGAGTATTAGAGGCTTCCAGGTGCTGGGGGAAGGAGAAATGGGAGGGAGGAACTGATGGGTTTGGAATTTGCTTTTGGGATAATGAAATATCTGGAACTCAATTGAGGTGATGGTCACACAACATCGTGAATGTACTAAGGCCACTGAATTGCCCACTAGCATTAGAGAACATTAGAAAGCTATAGGATCAACAAATAGAAAGTAGCCACTCCCTTCGAGAATTAGTAAGCAACAGCAGAGATGGTAGAGATCACAGGAAGTGGTAAAGACTGTGTAGCAAACCTCGAGTAACTCATAATCCAAGCACCTGGATACAGGAAAGACCATTCTAGAATAAAATATCAGAGCACACAGAAGTAGCAGCAAATGAATGGCTCTAGAACAATCCTATCTGGACGAGACCAAGATAATTTTCTTAGTCAGATTTGTTCAAGGTCTTCACCAATTTGTGGTAAGAAAGAAAGAAATATTGAAGATGATGAAATGATGAAAGGAACCAAAGAAGACCTAAATGCTGGAGACATGTGTTGTATTCATGGATTGAAAGACTCAGGATAGTGAAGAGGTCAGTTGTCCCCAAATTGATCCGTGTGAGCTTAATGCAGTTCCTATCAAAATCCCAGCAAGACATTTTTGCAGAAACGAATAAGCAAATTTCATGTAAAAAGGCATCTTGATCACAAAGAATAGATTCGGAGGAATCACCCTACCTGATTAGGTCTTACCATCTAACTGCAGTCATCAAGATGGTGTGTGGAGCTAAAGGGAGAGACAGATCTGAGGAACAGATGAGAAAACCCAAAATAAACCAACACAAAGCTGCCAGACCAATTTTTCACAAAAGTGCAAAAGCAATTCAATGGAATAAATATGGCCTTTTCAACAAATGGCACTGGAGCAATTGGACATTCATCAGAAGGGGACTCGCTGATTCCTGGAATGGCTTCTAGGTTTCCCTGGCAGTTCACTCCGCACTCTCTTAACTGAGCGTTTCACAACTTCTCACTTCTCCTAAAATCTCCAACACTTCCGCGCTCTTAGCTGACAGATGCCCTGGCTTCTCATCTCCTCAAGGAATGTAATCACTTGGAAGAGGATGTCCACACCCCCACAGCCACATCTACCAGGCCGCTGGCAGCAGCTGCCCCTGAAATCTCCCTTGAAGTCACCACAGACGGCAGCACCTCTATTTGCATCTATGTTCGTCCTTCCTTGCCAACTCAAAGACTTCCATCTGCAAGCATCCCCTTTCTCTTCCTTTACTGAACATACACTTTGTACTGTGCTGGATTCTTCCTATTAGCATGCGAATATGCCATAAGAGCCATTTTAAAAGAAAGCAAAAACCCACTTGACCCCATATCCCATCTCTAGGCATGATCCCATTTCTTTGATGTCTTATACAGTGAAATCCTCAAAAGGCCCAGCTACAATGGTCGCCTCCAACTACTCTCTCTGCATTTATTTTTTATTATGAAGACGGAAACATTCATCAAAGTGAGAGAATGATAGAATAAACCCCCATATACCTGTTTTAGGTTAAATTGTGTCCCCTCCTAATTCATATGTTGAAGTCCTAACCCCCAATATCTCAGAGTATGACAGTATTTAGACATGGGGCCTTTGAAGAGGTAATTAAGGTAAAAATGAAGTCATGTGGGTGGACCAGCAGAGGAGATTAGGACTAGGACACAGCACAGATTCAGAGAGGTCCGGTGACGTCATATGGAGGAGGCAGCTGTCTACAAGCTATGTAAACAGACCTCAGGGGAAACCAACCCTGCCAACACCTCCATCCTAGAATTTTATCCTCTGCAACTTCAAGAAAATAAATTCCTCTTGTTTAAGCCACCAAGTCTGGTTATTTTGTAATGACAGCCTGCGATGACTAATACAACACCCATCGCCCAGATTCAATGACTCTCAAAGGTCTTTCTCTAGATGGTGTGTCTATCTCCTGTTTTTCTGAAATATGGTAAAGTAGATCCCAGACCTTAAATCATTTCACTCCCACATACTTCAATATGCATATGACAAGATGCACATTTTCTTACATAATCACAATGACTTTTCAGCACTTAAAATATTAGTATGTATTACTTGGTAATATCTAATGCTCAGTTCATTTTCAGATTTCTCTGGTTGTCTTAAAAATGTCTACATTAGTCAGCTTCACGTTACTATATTGAAATACCTGAGGCAATTAACTTAGAAAGAGAAAAGATTTATTTTGCTCACCGTTCTGTAGCTTCCAGTCCAAGATCAGGCAGACTCATTGATTTGGGCATCTGGTAAGAGAGCTGGTTGGTAGAGGGCACATGTCAGAGCACTGAGCTTGTATCCCCAGTCAGGAAGCAAAGACCAAGAGGCAGGGTCCCACAGTCCCTTTTAAAGGTATGCCCCCAGTGACCTAAGGACTTACAATAAGACCCCAGCTCCTAACAGATCCATAGCACCTCCCAACAGCTCCATTGTGAGGCCCAAGCCTTTAACACATGGACCTTGGAGGAAAGTCCACATTCAAACTCCAGAAATGTCCTTTCAGGGCTGATTTGTTGGAGACAGGATCCATACTAGTTGGTCAACCTTTAACTTTTAATCATAAATCTCTTTGGATTAGCCCATCACCCAACCCTGCCCTTTTCTTACTGATGCTGAAAAAATCAAGTCAGTTGTCCCATTTGATGGCTCACTTTCTGGGGTTGTCAGTTTTCTTACCTCCATGTACTTTTTTGTATATTTACTTGCTGTCTTATTTTTCTTTTGGTTTTAAAATATTTCAAATTTAAAGAAAAGATACAAACACAATTAAAAAAAATCCCTTTTCTTGAGCTCTTTAAGTTGCTGATACAATGCCCCATCACCCAAGAGTTCACTGGTGCACATTTTCTACAAATAAGGCCTTCTCCTCAATACACCAGCAAAATGAGGAAATTAACATCGGCATATCACTATCGCTCAATTTTCACACTGTTTAAATTTCACTAATTGTAACAATTATGTGCTTTCTACTGAAAGGACGCAATCTGAGATCACAATGTTTCACTTTATTTTCACGTCTGGTCTCCTATAGTCCAGAACAGCTCTTCCATCCTCCCTGACGATAACACCTTGACACTTGGAGATTTCAGCCCAGTTGTCTGTAGAGTCTGACTCTATTCAGATTAGATGTCTTCTCATGATTTGATTTGGGTTCTGTATCTTTGGCAGGTGTATCACAGAAGAGATGCTGCCTGTTTCTCCGGAGCCCTGGCAGGCGGTACCTGATCTCAATTTTTCCCACATTGATGATGTTAATCTTGATTAGTTGATGGAGGTGGTGACTGCCAGGCTTTTCCCTTTAAGGGCTCTCTTTCCCCTTGGAAATCAATAAGTAGTTTGAAACTCTATAATATCCTGTGACTCTTCATCTTTCACTCACTAGTCTTAGTAGCTATTGATGTTTCTTAGCTGAGTTAATTATTACTATAAGGGTTGCCAAATTTCTGATTTCATCATTCTTTCTGTATTTATTATAGGTGTTCTATTATAAGAAAAAGCTTTGTCATCTCCTTTCTCTCTTTCAGTATAGGCTCATAGATTCCTACTTTATTTACAAGTTGCAATCTGTCACTTATTTAATTTGATGGCCAAATATTCCCAGATTTGACCAGTGATAGCTCCTTCAGGCTGGATTTCTATGTCCCTGAACACTTACTTATTTTCTAGTATAGTTTTAACTTGTTAATTCCTTACTTCCACCCTAGAATCAGTCATTTCTCCAAGAAAAAGTACTTCCTTTTAGGGGGCGATGGTTTTAGAGACCAAGACCTGAGCCCCTGTTGTGCCCCTTGCTATTGGATGGAGATGCTCCTAGATCCTCTCAGTGGACAGCGTGGGAATATCTCTCCCCACAAATTTTCCTCTACATGTATCTGTCCATCACCTATCTATCCGTCTCTGCGTGCGCATAGCCAGTAATTCATTCTGATGTGTTCAGCTCCAGTCCAACATCATAGGTTTCTTTCTAATTTTCTCCTTTTCGTATTTGTAACGGATTTTTCCAACAGTGAGGATCCCCACCCCACAACCTTCACTGTATTTGCTGGTTTCCTGTCTCCATGTGTATCCCATCTCCTACTGAGGCCACCATCACACATGGACACAGATGTTCTCCTTGGCCCACTCAGATGCTGACACCCTGTGCCACTGCCCCTGTGTCCACTGCCCCCCCAGTGCCCACAGACTCTGGTCACAGATACCTTCCTGGCCTAGCACCTCCCCCCAATAGGTCCAGACTGAATAATTGAGGAAGGAGAAAGGGAAGGATGGGAAGACCCATTTTTTTCTGGAATTCCCTCTAATCAGGAAACAATACAAGATCACCAACTGCTTTCCCCTCTCAAGTCCCGCAGCCCAGGTCTTTAATGCAGTGTTTGCACCACCCGCTTCTACCACCTGGCTGCTGGGACTCCATCTTCTGCGCTGCATCCTCCTTACCTTCGTGACCTCAGGCGCAGGAGGACCCAGGCTCCTGTTTGGGCGTCTTCTCCTCCCTTCCTCTCTAGTCCCAAGACTTAAATACCGAACACTAAGCATTCCCAGATTTATCAGGCCGACCTTTCCCCTAATTCTGAACTCAAATACCCACTTGCCTTCCCTAATTGCTTGTCTATAGGAATTCCAGTGTTAACATACTGCAAACCAAACTCTTCACCTTTCCTCTTGAAGCTGCTCCTTCCCCAACATTTCCCATTTAAGAAAATGGCATTTCGGCCAACTTTTTGTCAATTGCTTGATTTCTCTCCCTCCAACAATACATTCTATATGTCATACCTTCAAAATACACCCCAGCCACCAACTCTCACAACATTCATCGCTAGTCCCCAATCTAAGCCACCGCACTTTCCTAGTACCTCTGTAAGAATCTCCTAACTGCTTGTTTCTTGCTCCCAAATTCTCCACACAGCAGCCAGAATGATCCACTAAAATGTAAAACCCACTTTGAGTCCCCATAATAGAAAAGACAAAAAAATTTTCAGAATTCAAGACTAAAAGAGAAAGAATACAAAGAAAAATGTCATACATATTACAATAGAAATCAAAATAGAAAGTGATTTTTAAAATTAGAAAGTGAATGACAGATGTATAAGACAGGAAAAGGTGGTCTAACATTGTGTACTTGTAATATCCAGAGGAGAAAACCAAAACAATGAAATAGAAAATATTTTTAAATATAATTTTTTTAAAAGTCCTGGAATAAGAGAAAGCTTGAATACATACAGGAAAGATTGACTAGACTCAGTTAACTTGGAAACATATCCTAGTATGTCTCTAAGCACTGGAAGGAGCTTGATGATGAAAGGAGGTGAATCCTGGTGGGGAAAGATCCAGAGACAACAGGCTGGGGATTGATTGCCAGGATCCGAGCATGAGTGTGTGTGCATTCACCCGCGCACACACACTTACAGTGTTTTAGGTCAGGCAGTGATAATTTGAGTATTTGCCTCCAGTAAATCAGTAAGTGTGGGAGCTCATGTTTGTAAAACTAAGACAATACCCAGTCCTGTTGGCTAATAAGAACAGGAAGCAACTACACCTGGAAGACTAGAAACTCCATCTGACTATTTACAATCCACTCCCCTCACTGAAAACAACCCGATCCTGCCCTGTCCTCAGAAGAGGAGGTTCACACAGATATAGAAGTTTCCTCCAAACATTTAAGGGAAGTCATACTCATTGTATGAACGAATGAACAAATTGTCCTACAGGCAATAGCTAATAGAGTGGGCACAAGAGAATGTTTAAATAAATATTTAAAATATCTTTGGGGACCTAAAAGTTTATGGCATCCATGAAACAAGAACAACTTACTTTGAAAATATATTCAGGAGGAGAAATTTAAAATATAAAATATACTTATGGAAGATAAATTCAGTAAATGAGAATAACAGAATAGAATCAGGTGAAGAGGAAATCAGTGAGCTAGAAGATGGAGGTGAGGAACTTCTTCCAGAATGCAGAAAAAGCAAAACAAAAAACCATAAAGTTATATAAATCATGAAAGAAAAGATTCAAGAGATATAGGGCAAATCCAGAATTAATATCCATTTAGTAGTTGATCAGAGGGGGGAAAAAAAAGTGATTAGAGGGAAAGTTACACGTAATGAAGTTTGGAGTAGGAAAATAGATACAAATTTTCCCAGAATTGAAGAAAGATATTTACCCCAGGTTGAAACAGCTCACTAATGTGACTTCATATGATGGCACATCTTTGTATAATTTATAAACAACAAGAAGCCAGGTGCAGTGGCACATGCCTGTTAGCCCAGTGGTTTGGGAGGCTGAGGCAGGAGGATGGTGATTTCAAAGCCAACCTCAGTAACTTAGTGAGGCCCTAAGCAACTTAGCAAGACCCTTATATTTAAATAAAATGTAACTTAGCAAGACCCTTATATTTAAATAAAATATAACAAAGGGCTGGGGCTGGGGCTTAGTGGTTAAGTACCCCTGGGTTCAATCCCCAGTATCCCCTCCTCCTGAAAAAAACCTTATACATTATTTCTGGAATTTTCCATTTAATTTTTTTGGATGGTGGTTAACCTTGAGTAACTGCAATCATGGAAAAAGCGAAACCACAGATGGGAGAAACTACAGAATATTGATTTATAATTGAAATGAACTCAAACTTCAAATCATAAAAATATAATTTTTTATCTGGGTGGTTTGCATATTATCTATAGTTTGTTGTGCACATTGCATTTAATTGATGGCAAACCATATATGGTTCTCACTTCATGCTCCTGCCATCTGGATCTCCCTTCCTGGGAAGGCTGGCCCCTCCTAGAATAGCCAGAGCTCCTCAGAGACCTTGACTGTGACAAGAGTGTTCTCAGCTACTGGGGCACCCTGTGGGGGCCCATCCCTAAGCTCTTGCGATTTCCAAATTCTCTGTGAGATAAACTGAGAGCAGGAATCCTGTCCCTGATAAAGAGACCAAGTCTAGAACGGGGTGTGGTGGCACACCTGTGGTTTCAGCTACTAGGGAGACTGAGGTGGGAGAATCCTTTGAGCCAGGAGTTTGAGTCCAGCCTGGACAACATGGTGACACCTCATTTCAAAAACAAAACCATCAGGGACCAGCTGGAACCCTGTGGCCATCCCTATTCCTGTCTGTCCCTGATTCCCTGTGGGTTTGTTTAGATGACCATGGATCTCAGCGAAGGTTGGGCAGCCCCCGCTCCACCCTTTCACATCCCCCTCCAAAGTGAGGACCTGAGAGGAGTCAGGACCCCTGGTCTCCGAGCAGCCCTGCCTCTGCTTCCTCCTCCTCTTGAAGCCCAGCCCTTGCAGGCTTAATTAACATCGAGAGACACTCGATAGCCTTGGGTGATGGGAGCTATAAAATTGCAAAGTCTGATTAAAAATAATAATGAGAATGACTATTGCCCATTAGCCTCTGCCTAAGCCCTTAACGAGGATTAATTAATTAATCAGCCTCCTCGAAGCCTGGGGAGGCAACGGTTACTGGCGCCCCTGCAGAAGAGGGGTTGAAGTGGGGTGGGGGTTGGGGCTGGGAGGAGGGCTTTGCCTGACCTACTCCAGACCTCCATGGTTGCCAGATCACCAAAACAGAGTCGGGGACCTGGCCATCAGAATCGTGCATTAGCCGTGTGGCCTGGGGAGGCGGCTCCTCCCTCCTCTGGCCTGGGTTTCCTCCACTGTAAGATGCAGACGTTGAGATGGTTTTTCCCAGGAGTCCTTCCAGTCCCGAGGGTGGAGATGACCCAGGTGCTCAGAAGGCCAGGTCTACCCCTTCTGCTGTCACCTTTCTGGAGAGCAGGGCCAGGGTCTTCCTCAAGGACAGGAGGGTCAGCCCCCGCCCCTACTCCTGACCAGCAGTGAACCAGGCCAGGCCATCTGTCCTCGATGCTTGTGCTCTGTTTTTCAAATTGTGGGGTAACATACATGATGGACAAGTTGTTGTCATACCATGTTTAAGTGTCAGTCCGATGGCCTGGGGTCATCCCCGTTATTGTGCAGCTCCTCCACCATCCAGCTCTGTGACTTCTTCATCTTGCAAAACTGAAACCTTGTCCCCAGAAAACCCTCACTCCCGGTTCCCCTTCATGGGGCCCTTAGCCACCACCATTCTGTGACTCTGAGGTGGCTCATGTGAGTGCCTCATATGAATGGAATCACACAGTATCTGTTCTTTGGTGACTGCCTCATGTCACTTAGCATCGTGTCCTCAAGGTTCCTCCATGGTGTTGTGACATGGGGATTTCCCCGCCTTATAGGACTCGACCTGGGGTGGGTGGAGGTGGAGGTGCAGATGGGCATGAGGCTGATTCTTAGGCAGGGGCCACCGGACCTGCGCCAGGGGCTCCTGGAAGATTCGGGATAAAGGCGCCCAGCCTGCAGCACCATGGGTCTCGCTCATTGGTAAACATTGTAAAACATCACACGATAAATAAACGGGAACATGCTATGGAGCGGAATGGCAACATGCACATGAATGTTTGACTCAAAAGTGGGACTTGGAAGAGATTCTGTGCTGGTGGCACATTTTCTTCCACCCTTGGACCAGGAAGGTATTAAGCATGGGATTTGCCCTCTCTGAATCTCAGTTCCCAAATTGCAAAATGGAGTCATAATCTTACCTGAAAGGATTTCACAGGCATATTGGCCTCTAAAATTTAAGAAAGTATAGATGGGACTTAAAATGTGGGACTATTGGAAAGATGGTTCTTTTTTAATTAGAAAGAATTAAAAGAAGCTGAAAGAATCACAAACCAGTAAACCCCTGGTGTCTGGTTTGCTTTGACCTGATATACACAGGGTGGCTGAGGAGGGACAGGGCTGCTGTGAGGATCTGGGTCTTGCAGGGTGGTTGGGATCCAGCGCCTCCCCGCCACACACACACTCTAATTTCAGCCTTAGAAACCCAAGGGAAGAAGATTAGTGTGCTCCTAGTGGGTGCTCTAAGCCCCAATGCTGCCCGTCAAGCAGTGGGACCTGGAGCTGGGGATTGTCTGTCTGGGACTCAAGTCTCACCTCTTCAGGGATGTCAGGATGGAAGCAGGAAGGAAGCAGAGGTCAGCAAGGCCACTTTGATCCTCTGACCCAGGACCTCCCCAGCTAGGAAGACTAGCTGGAGACAGCAGCTTTAGGAGAGGGGAAGGT
The DNA here is from genome assembly GCF_902686445.1 of Sciurus carolinensis. Taxonomy (NCBI): domain Eukaryota; kingdom Metazoa; phylum Chordata; class Mammalia; order Rodentia; family Sciuridae; genus Sciurus; species Sciurus carolinensis. Next base: position 25,610,359 of record NC_062220.1, read on the forward strand.
GGGTAGGGAGCTGAGGGTCACCTCCTCTGCTGGCCTCTGGGGGAGCCACCAGGCAGCGCCAGAGCCCACCGCCAGAGCCCTCTCTGCAGCTAGAAACGCTCCACAATGATTTGGCTTGAGAGATGAGCGCCGGAAAGTTGCCCGTTTAATTTAATTTATTTCAATTATATTTTAATTTAAGCTATTCCACATTTGCTCTCCCAGCTATCTTTTCTCGTTCCGGAGGTTGTTAAATTATTGCAGCATGTGAAGGAAGGGGAGATAGAAAATGGTCAGAGAGCCTAGAGGAGCCAGCCCCAAACCTCAGGAGCCCTACCCCATTTGCTGTGTGCTCCCTTGGCACTCCAAAGGTCAGGTGGAGGGTGGAGGGGGACTGTCACCTCTGGTGGACCCAGAGTCCCCTTCATCCACCCAGATGAAAACAGTAACCCCAGCAGTTCGCTGAGATCTGCTTGTGCCAGGGCTCCCTACCTCCTGCACCCTTCAACAGACCCCAGGGCCAGCATCGCTCCCATCTCTCAGGAGAGCATCTGAGGCTCTGAGGCCAAGTGGTTTGGCCAAGGATCTGCAGCCTCCAACTGCAAAGAGCCTGAGGAAGGGGGACGTGGGAAACGGTGAAGTCCTGCCTACCGCCACGGGAAGGGCACGCCTGGCCCTGAGCCCAGCAGAGAATCCCGAGAGCCATGGGGCCTGGCTGAGCCTGAGGATCCTTCCCCAGCCAGTCGGGCTGCTGGAACTGAGCTTTTCAGATGGTCCGCCTGGCTTCCAAACAGCGGCTCTGGAAGTCATCCCAATCAGAAGGGGACCATAGAGGTAGTACCCTGAATCTGCACATCCGCCCCATTACCAACTGGCTGCGCGTATTAAGCATGGGATTTGCCCTCTCTGAACCTCAGTTCCCAAATTGCAAAATGGAGTCATAATCTTACCTGAAAGGATTTCACAGGCATATTGGCCTCTAAAATTTAAGAAAGTACAGATGGGACTTAAAATGTGGGACTATTGGAAAGATGGTTCTTTTTTAATTAAAAGCAACTTCTTTGAAAGGGTAGAAACTTGGATTTGTCTTTGGGGGCACCTTTCCCTTTGTTGTGAGGTCAAGCCCTTTGGAAAGTCATTCGATTGTTTGGGGTAAGCACCTGCTTCTGGTTGAAGGTCCAGGGTAAGGTGGCGCCTGCTGACCTGAAAATCTGACCCAAATGTGAAAACCTGGGAGCCTGGGACCTCCCTGTGCTCATCTTTGGAAGAACCTACCCTTGGAAATGTAAGGAGTTTTTCTTTAAAAAAAAAAAAAAAAATATATATATATATATATATATATATATGGACACAATATCTTTATTTATTTATTTTTATGTGGTGCTGAGGATTGAACCCAGTGCCTCATATGTGCGAGGCAAGCACTCTGCCACTGAGCTACAGCCCCAGCCTGCTAGGAAGGTTTTTAAAAATCTAAAACCCAGAAGATATCTTTGGGTTTTTCCACAACCTCAGGGCCTTTGCTCTGGCTGCCAGCTCTGCCCAGGGCTCTGCCCACATATATCCACATTGCAGACTTGCTTCTGTACATTGATATTTTGCCTTATGTCACCTTCTGAGTGAGACCTTTCCCGATCACCTATCCAAAATTTCAGCTCAAACCTCCAATATCCAGGCTCCATCCCTTTGCCTGGTTTAGTAACACCTTATCATGGCACTTAGTATCTTCTAACACATGTTGAATAGTCCTTATCCAAAGCGCTTAGAGCCAGAAATGTTTCAGATTTCAGACTTTTCCATGTTTTGGACTATTTGCATATATATAGTGAGATATGGTGGATATGGAACCCAAGTCTAAACACTAAATTCATCTGTGTTTTATGTATACCTTATGTACATAGCCTAAAGGTAATTTTATTTGATATTTTAAAAACTTGGTTCATAAAATTTATGCACATTGAACCATCAGACTAGTGGTATCATGTTGAGCTCAAACAATTTTGGATTTTGGAGCACTTCAGATTTTAATTTTTGGATTAAGAATGCTTAACCAGTATAATGTATTAAATGTTTAAGTGGTATTTTGTACGTTTCCCTATCTTAGTCAGTTCAGGCAAAATACCATAAATTTATAAACGACATTTATTTTTGACAGTGCAGAAGGCTAGAAGTCTGAGATCAGAGTCCCTCATGGTCAGGTTATGGTGAAGGCTGCTTTCCCGTTGTAGACGGGCTTCCCTGTGTGGTGGAACAGGAGCGAGTTAACCCTCTGAGCTCTTAAAAGGGCACTAATTGCCCACATCAGGGCTCCACTCTCATGACCTAATAACCCCAAATGCATCCTCCAAATATCATCACATTAGGGATTAAATTCCAACATATGAGTTTTGGGGGGACACAAATGTGTAGTTTGCAGTATTCCCTCACTAGAATGTAAAGGCGAGGATTTTTGTCTGTTTTGTTTGCTGCTAAATCAATAGTGCCTAGAATAATGCCTGTCACACAGCAGATAATAAATGTTGCATGACTAGATTAAATAGGAGCATTTGCTTATAGGACACAAGGAACAGAAATTATATTATAGTCGAAGGAGGTTGGCAGATCCAATATTCTCACCCCACCAGAAGAAAGACCTAAATAAGAATAGGGTAGATGATTGTTGGCCCCAAACAGGGACTTGACTGTGTAGACCAGGCTCTGGAAGGATATTGCCAGATGTTGGGATAGTGATATGAGGAGAGGAGCCAACCATACCCTTCTGAGGTTTCCTTTAAAAGGTATGGCTAGCCCCATAGGAAATGAGGCAGGCCCAGATATGGGAATGGGAGACTTTGCTGAGCCAGACCTGACTGCCTGGAATGTTCTTGGGTGGTTGTGAGCTGTTCTCTGCCCTGTGGAGGCCAGCTGTGCTCATCAGGAAGCTAGTCCACTTAGAAAGTTAAGGTCTATGTGCACCAAGGACAGCCACTTCAGTGGCAGCTGGAACAGAGGAGAGCCAAAGGGGAGAGGAGAGGAGCAGGCCCTGTCTGAAGCTTGAGCGAGGGCATCAGTACTGATCACCAACAGAGTCCTGGGCGTCCAGGAGACCGGAGACCGGAAGGAGGGGTAACAATATGTCAGAAGATGAAGTCCAAACTAAAACACCTGAGGTGCCTTTTCCAGAGTGTCTGTGTGTAAATCATGCTGTGTGAAAATCAAGGAACCACTTTATGTTTGTACTAACATGTCTTCTTTGGGTACAAGCCACAGTTGTCCTAATTGTTGGGGAAATAACTGTATAAGAGACTAATTCAAAGAGAGAGAGAGAGAAAAAAACTTACAAAAGGAAACAGTTGGGGAAATACAATAAACATAAAGTACATATGTACATTGAGTGGAGATTAAAAAAGGAATGGAACAAATAATACTACTGATAGAAAGGATGGGAAAACAACGAGTTGCCAAATATCCATGGTACAGGAAATATACATGAAGCTCCAAATAGACTCAATATTCATGACATCTTAAATCAGCCGCCCACTGGTGACACTCATTCTAGTCCCATGTGTCCTATGCCCATGAAAATCAGCCAGATTTTCTTTCGGGTAAAGATGTTTCTTTACCTGAAACATCTCCGACACACTTCTATTAATTTTTACTGTGGAAAGAAAAATGCTTTTGGTAATTAAATAAAGCATTAAGTGGGTCTGAATCTTTAAAAAAGCTATTCATCAGGTGTCTCTGACCAAGCAAGCGGGTGTTGGCCCCAGCTGCCTCTGTCTGCTGAGCCCCGTGTCCACTCTGATTCTGTTCCTTGTCACCTTGCAGTGATAAGGTAATAGATCAGGTCACGTGAGCAAGATGACCCATCCTGTGTCTGTGCATTAACTTATGCATCTTCCTCCTCTTGCTTCTTTCTGTGTGTTTTTAATGGATTTACTAAGCCATATAAAGTGGTCTGTAAGCTTTCCTGTCCCTTTGGTGACCTCTGGGATTGCTAGTGCACAGAGGCTACCACTGCACTGAGGTAACTTCTCACATGACAGTGTGACAGGGCACATCCTTGGGGCACACAGGTGTGCCTGGGGAGGACCTTCTGGAGACTCAGGCCATGATCATTTGGATATCTCCTCTAGTCTGGTAGCACCTGGGTGAGCACCAAGGGTTGGCCGAGTGAGCTGAGAGCCGAGGCCTCGGGGCCCTGTGTCGCTTCCTACCCATCTGTCTCTCTGGGCTCCTTCTCACTCTTGCCCTCCAGAATCGTTTTAAAAGGAGCATTTTCTCTCACTTCGGCTTCTAGCTGCAGCTCGCTGGCCTCTCACTCACGCAGCTCCGTGTGCATCTGAAGGTTTCAGTCCATTTGGCTTGCCTCAAGGTGTCCTTCTCTGTCCCTGTTCTGATTCTCTTTAAGCCTTGCCACTAATGTCACCCCAAGTCACTTTGGGGTGTCTAGTGAGCACCATATGGAAAAACACTGTTTCATGGTGACCCTTGGGCCTCACCCCATCTCCATCCTTCAGGTTACCAGGACCTGGGATAAAGGGTTGTTCAGACAGTCCTGGGATTTACCCCGGAGGCCCTCCAAGGAGCAGAGGCAGCTTACAAAGCAGCTGTAGACATGGCCTTAGAGCCAGACTGCCAGATCCAACTAGGGCCTCACACTCACCAGCTGTGTGACCTTGCACAAGGTGCTCGACCTGTCTGTGCTTCAGTCTCCTTGTCTATAAAACTGCGTGTAGTGGAACATATTTCATAGGATGCACGAGTGAGGAGAAGCAGCACACTCAAGAGGGGGACTCAGCCCATGAACGCTGCGTTTGCTAGTTTTATTATGCTGGCCTTTGTGCTGCCAGGAAGTGGGGCGCGGGACCAGCGGGGTGTCTACTTCCCCCTGGAGGCGGTGTGCGTATAATTCTTTGTAACTCTCCACTGCACTTTCCGCCCAAGTCTTCCTCTCTCACTGCTCTGCTGCTGGAGAGGAAATCAGGGCTTCCCATTTCCAGTTGGAGAAGTGGTGTGCAGCAAGGGACTGTGGCCTAAGCCAGGCGGGCTAGGCCGGTTCAGGTTCCATGCTCCTTCCTGCCCAACATTCCTCCCACCCAGGTTCTCCCCCTTTGATTCTGCAGCCACAGCAGGGGCAGGAAGCCAGGGAGCTGTGAGGCCACCCCTCAGTCAAGCACCAGATTCTGGAGACTACAGATGTCCACAGGGGTCCATTGCACCCTCTGGGAGCCCTGGGAAATGCCAGTTCAGGAGGGGATCTCTCTGCTGAGGACCAGTTGCAGCCCCTGATGGAAATGAGACATTTGCAGCTTTCCACGTCAGCCTTGTCTCCATTTTATCCAGGCCCTTGCCATCTTTCTGGGCTGAGTGTTCCCTGGAAGATTCTGGCATCCCTTCCTCATGGGATGAATTGCTAGGCAGCTTTGGGACTCCTGTCAGTACACAATGCTGTGACTTGCTCAGCTATTTCCTACGTCCTTCTGGTCACCCCAGCTGGAATGGAAGCTTCTAGAAGTGAGGGCATGCCACCCTGCCTCTGAATACCCACAGTCCCTGCTTCCTAGGGATGTGGTTAGAATGGCTACTGCTGATATCACCAATACGGAGAGGACTATGGATACCTTCGGATGCCTGTCCTACTCTGGCAGCTGGTGGTCTTGGAAATGGTTCTACAGGACTCACAGGAACCAAGAGCATGAAGTTGTCATTATCTCCATCACCCCATGACTTGCTTTTGTCAAGTTTTCCTCTCTGAGATGTGACTTTCTCTGTGTGCCCCGTGCAGAATAGCTGGAGCCACGCTCAGTTCTTCTGGGGGAAGACGGGACACGGGCAGCCGCCAACCTCTCACAGAAGGTCAGAGCTAGAGAAGAATGCAGGAGAGAACAGAGGAAGATGGTCTCCTTCTGGCCCATCCACAGACAGGCCAGAGCACACTGCATAGAACCAGACAGGGAGGCAGGCAGGCTGGACCCGGGAGGCCGGGTGATAGAGAATCCTTGTGGTGCCAGATCACTGAGAGCAAACAGGCGTGGCGCCCTCCCCCGTGCCAGGCACCAGGCGCAGCATCCTCTCCCTTGTGTCTCACAGCAGCCCTGTGAGACAGCTCCTTTGTCATCATCCCTATTTTATAGATGAGGAAAATGAGTCACTGAGAGGTTGAGTAACTTGCCCAGAGACACATGCATTGCAGTAAGTGGCAGAGCAGGACTTGAAGGTGGGTGTCTTAGCACCACATTAGTGCAACCTTACCCTGCGACGAACACCAGCTCACTATGCTAGTGGAAGAGCTTGGCAGTAATGCTGTCTGCTCAGCCCCGTTGTGCCCCAGGCTCCTGGATCCACGCGTCTCCGCCAGCTCTCAGCACAATCACGCACAACCAACCACCTTCAAAAGTCTCACTGGCTTGCACAAAACGCATTTATATCATAGGTCTGTAGTTCGACTTCGGTTAAGCCACAGTTATTACACACCTATTATGTGCCGGGCTCTGATCTCAGTTAGACCTTCAGGATTACCTACCCAGCAGGGAAGATACCCAAGAAACTGATCAGAGTGAGAAATGCATGTTCTGTGACAGGACCTGTTCAAAGGGCTGGGGGACACAGAGAGGGAGTGAACAAATTTTCCTGGGATGAATTGGGGACAGAGGTTAAGATGTGAGCTGGGTTTTAAAAGATTGGTAGGAATCAACAAAGTTGGAATGGGGTGTTCTAGAAAGTGGGAGTTGCCTTTAGCAAAAGTGCAGGGGATGTTCAGGGGATGCAGGTGGTTTCTCTTGCTGAGGAATAGGCTGCATGGGCAAGCAAGGGGAAGCAGTCGGCTGGACAGGGGAGAAAGGGCCAAGTCAGGCACTCTGAGAAGCCCTTGACCTTTTTCAAGCTGTAGAGTAGACAGATTAGCTCTGGAAGAGGAGGAGAACAAGGGCTCGAAGGCAGGGAAATGCTCTGTGATTCTCCAGGTAAGAGATACTGCAAACCCAGGGCCAGGTGGGTGGGATTTATGTATGCATAATCCCAGGGTGGGAGGGACAGAAGTCACCCCACCCCTTCTCACCAGAGTTTATGCAGTGTGTCACCAAAGAGCAATAAAAGTAATATTTCTGTGAGACTGAAATTCAGTGTGATTCTATTTTAAAGGTGGCATTATAGAAATGTTTTTTCATTGATAGCAGCATAATTGAGATAAATCCATGTTTCAATCCTTAACCCCAAGTGGATGTACTATAGAGTTGCAGAACTCATTATTAGACAGTTTTTCATTACTATAAGGAAATACCTGAGACAGGCTTTTCTTTATAAAGAAAAGAAGTTTATTTTAGCTTTTGGTTCTGGAGGTACCAGGTCCAAACAGCAGGGCACAGGTTCTGAAGAGGGTCCCCTGGGATTGCAGCAGATCATGGTGGAAGTGTGTGTATCCCTGTTGTAAAACCACCAGGATTCAATCACGGGGGCTCTACCCTAATGACCTAATGTAATCTCTTCCCAAAGGCCTCATTTCTAAACTCTGTAGTCAGATTAAGTTTCTACTCCCTAATACCATTAATATAAGACTTTAGGGATTAAACTCCTGCATGAGTCAGGGAGACAAACCATATTCAAACCACAGTACCTCACTTACCAATTCCTTGCTAAAAGGTTCATTGGAAGAGCCCACAGCCCAGGGCCCCTGCTGGGGTCTACTCTCTGGAGATCATGTTCTCAAAGAGAGCCAGCCAGGGCGGGGTCTGCATATGTCCCCACCAAGTGCAGACAGAGGCCATGGTACCCAGTTCCATCGCAGTGTTTGGTGTCCTTTACTGCTGACAGTCGAAGCTCCGTGCTGACAGGAAGCAGCCTGAGGCTGCATGACCAAGACAGGCCCCCAGGAAGCCTGGAGGAAGCAGGGACCTCACAACCTTCCCCTTCTCTCATCCCACAGCCTGCTCCTCCCACTCTAGCCACCCCAGCCAGGCCTGAGATGAGGTGGCTGGGCAGACAGACACCTACCTGGACACTAAGCCCACCCAGAGGATGAGGAGCCACGGCCAGCTGGTCAGGGAGAGGAGGGCACTGCAGTGGGCAAGGCTGCTTATTTTTAACCTGCTTATTGGCTGGGGCTTTGCAGAGCGGGACGCGGCGCCTGCTCTTGCTGATGCTGTTATTTCTCCCACCAGGGCTGGGAATTCGTTCATTTTCCAAGCAGCTACCTCAGCAGCTGCCGTGGCGGCAGGCTCTGGGCAGGTTGTTGTGTGTCTATTTATTTATTTATTTATTTTGGTGCTGGGGATCAAATATTTTTGATGGCCCATCTTATGGGGCATGAATTCCCCTGGGTGGGGGCAGGGGTCTTGGTTCTGTCCTCACTGCAGCATGAGGCTTGGCAAGATGCAGCCAGGGGACAGGAACAGGGTGTCCAGACAGGGGTCCTGTGTGTTCAGGTGCTCTCACACTGTGCTCCATGGCCCCTAGCCCCATGAAGCACCGTGGAAGGCTGGCACCATGAAGTAAGAGGAAGGCTCAGACTGGGACAAGTCTGCCCTGGTGTAGCTATTGCCTCAGTTCTTCATGCCCAAGGAGAGCTGAGGTGGCTTGGGGCCTCAGCTTCCCTTTTCTGCTCCCTTTGGGGAAAGATCAGGGTGGGGATTCCTCACCTCTCCTGGACTCTGGGAGCTCCTGGCGTTCCTTGGCTATGGCAGTATAATCTAGTCCCTGCCTCTTTCTGCCTCCTTCACAGGACCTCTTGGTCTGTGGCTATGTAGCCATCCCCATCTCCCCTTCTTTTCCCTTGTAAGAACACCAGTTACTGGATTTAGGGCCCATCCTGAATCCGTGATGATCTCAACCCTTGGTCCTTCCTAACTTAAGTACTACTGCGCTCTGAATATTTATGTCCCTCCAAAATCCATATGTTGAAGCCTAATCCCAAATACAACCGTGTTAAAAAGTTAGGCCTTTGAGAGGTGATTAGGTCATGAGGGCAGAGCCCTTACAAGGGACTCCAGAGAGCTCACTTGACTCTTCCACCATGTGATGGCACAGCAGGAAGGTGCCAACTGTGAAGCAAAAAGTGTCCCTCCCCAGACACCAGACCTAGGTCACCTTGACCTTGGACTTTAGCCTCCAGAACTGTGAGCAATGAATTCCTACTGTTTATAAGGTATCCGGTTTGTGGGATCTTTGTTATAACAGCCAGGATGGACTAAGGCAAGTACTTACTTAACTATATTTGCAAAGACCCTATTTTTGAACAAGGTCACATTCACAGGTGCTGAGGAGTTCAAGACTTGGACATTTCCTTTGGGGGACACTATTCAATGCACTATAGCCAGATCCTTGTGGATATCCTTCTTAGTTCTCTTCCCTAACTGCATTGTGACAGTTAGAAGGCAGTGAGATCAGAGGGCATAAGGTCAGAGGGCATGAGGCCTCTGGAAGAAGCTGCTGCTATGCTAGGATACTCACTTCCTGACTCCAGTGCAAATAAGAACTCTGGCCAAAGTTTGAGCTCTGAGCATAGAGTAAAGGTTGACATCAAGTCCCTTTCCCCGCCCCCTGCTGCAGGAAAGCCAGAGAATATGAAGGAAGAGGATTCAGTGGAAGAAAGAGCCCCGTGGTAGGGGTGCCTTCTGAGCAGAGGGCAGAGAATAAAGAAAAGTGACAAGTGGGAAGACCTCGAGACCTGAAACCACTGAGTTTCTGCAGCTCAGACATGCCCCCACATGGCAAGGAGCGGAGGGGTGGGCAGACGCCTTGGGACCCCGGGCAGCTCCTGGCAAACTCAGATGTTTGCCTCTGGGCACTCCTGCTCCACTTGGGGCCCTGTTCACTGAGGAGCCCGGCCTCTGCCCTAGCACCTACCCGCCCCTTGCACACTCCTTTCTCCCATGGAGATCCAGCAGGCTGGCTTTTCTCTGCTTTCCAGGTGACAGGGAGTTGATCTTAGAAACAAATTTAAGCCAGCTTGGGAGTTAATGACTGAAACTGCCAAGGCTTCTGCTGCACAATGGATGACCGGGGGTGTGTTTTACATTTCCAGGCAAAAAAGAATTGGATTCAAAGACAGGAATCTCAAGGTTGAGGGCAGGAGGACTTGTTGGTCCCCACATGCACAGGGCCTGCCCTGGTGTTGAACCACCTCCATGTAGCCTGGGGGGCCCCCTTGTCCTGCACTTGTGTGGCCTGAGGCCTTTGTGGAATTCACCCAGGGACAGGTCTCAGTGGACCAGCTCTCAGACAGGTCACAAACATGCCACAGGATCTATTTATACTGTGCCCGCCTATTTTAAAGGTAAAACAACAGAGTGACATGTCAGCCCAAGGTCATGCACAGTAAAGCTTCCTTGATCTGAGCCAAGACCTCCTGGCTCTTCAGTCTTCTTTTTTATTTAGGGGCTGGTTTCTCAGTCTCCTTTTAACCCTTTCCCTTCCTTTCCCTCTTTTCTCAAAGTCAACCATTTGAGTGTTTGGGAGCTTGCAAAATGGTTGCGTGTGCGCATGTGTGTGTGTGTGTGTGTGTGTGTGTGTGTTGATGGCATTTGGTTCAGAATTTGGAATTTCATTCTCTTCCTTACTCTTTCTACTCAACTATGCTTTGAGTTCTTCCACGTCCTACGTGAACAGAGATTTCCTCCTGCTGGGAAGGACCTGAAGTTTGCTTCCATTGCATTTTGCCCATCCGTTCTCAATAGGAATGAGCCCCCATCTTCCACCACCTCAAGGAATAGTGCCACAGATGTCCCCGCTCCTGTCCCTTATGAGTGTTCCTAAGGTTCCCTTTTGAGCACATTCTAGGAGCAGAAATGTGGATTGCAAGGTGAGCATGGCACCCGTTTGCCTCAGGATTGCCATTTCACCCTGAGGATGGCCACGGTGGTCATCACCCATCAACACTACCTTCCTGAATTCCTTCCCACTGTGTCATAGAGATTCCTTGGCTGTGAAACAGAACATGGCGTCACATCAGAGTGTCACAACTGACACCGGGTGTGAGTTCTGGTGAGAAGAGAAAACCTGCAAGGTTGCTCTGTTTAGTTATGTCAATCAATGGTGAATGGACTGCTCCACTTTACAAATGACCACGGTGCTCTGTGCTGGTGCTGAGGTCTTGTGGGTACACATCCGGATCATCTCTCCACCCTGCCCTGCCCTGCCGTCTCTCTGCAGGCTGAGCTGGCGGGAGGCTCATCTCAGGCTTCTGGTTGGTGGTGGTCATTGAAGACATCAAGAGGCACTAGCAGGAGACTCTGGGGAAGGAGGAGGGTGAAGTAGGGATTTGCTCCTCCGGTGCCTCCTCCTATCAAAACATGTCACAGTCCCTTAGACCTTCTTTTCTCAGCTTTTTCAGAGATATCGAGCCAAATCATCTACTGATGGCTTCTGTACACAGCTTCCCTTGAAAGTTCTGTTTTGTTTACTGTCCCTGCCCCTCACCCCTTCAGGCATATGGGTGGGAACAGCTCCTTTTTCTTGCTGCATGAAGTCTTGCCTGTTTCCAAGGGGACCTGGCTGGGGATACACTGTCTGATGTTTAAAGGAATACACAAAATGATGGGCTAGACTGGGTGATGTTTGAGGGCAGTTCCAGCACTATCCTTCTTTGTACCAGGACAGCTACCATGTCCCCTGATAGGCCTGTCTCAGCACCCCAATCAGAAACACCACCTGGGTTGGGCCTTCCCTCTAGGACACATTTATCTTCATAACTTCAACTCCCTCACGTGTCCCCCTCCTCAGATGGCCTCAGGTCAGTGCCACCCATTACCCCAACCCACTTACCACTCACCCCACCCAGGCTCCTCCTTTGTGTCCCTTTGACCCCCTGGCTTCCTCTTCCATAGCTTTGATCTGCATGCTGTATCATGACTGCCACAAGGTTGTGAGCTCTTGAAGTCACACACAGGATCCCGTGTTCCTTGCACAGTGTGGTGCAGGCTCTCAGAGTTTGAGGGGTGCTTGCTGGCCCTGTGGTGTTTTCTCTGAGCCTACCTGAATCCTCCTTGGGCCAATGGAAATCGTATCTGCCTCTCCCTGCTCTGTCTGGGACCACAGTCTGTTCCACCTCTAGAAGGAGCCAATGACAGCAGCTGGGAGGTGAGGTTCAGAGATCCTGGGGGGCCGAGGGCTGACACTTTAATTGCATAATTATTTCTGCAGTAATGACGGTGCTGGGGAAGATGAGGCCTGCTGCCTGCAGGATGGATGGCGTGGGGACGGGTGAGTTATATTTTCCCAGATAAAAGCACCGATTGCCTATAAACTCTGATTTTGCCTGATGTAAAAGCCACTTTATTGCACATCCAGAAATTACTACCCGTATAAAAGCACATTATTGTGATGTAAAAATAGATTTTTATATAATTTTTTCATGCTACCACCTTGTAATTCCTCATTTCCAAGCACCCTGAGATTGCATTGAGGTTTATTTTTCTCTTTTAATTGTTTGCCATGGCATGCCAATTTATGGTGAGATATTCTCCCTGAGATCAGAGTGGGGCCAGGGCATAAATATCAGCCATCACTTCCTGGCAGGCAGGGTTCTAGGACACCCCAAAAGCCATCAAACGACATCAGGTTCCACCTGATGTTACAGTTTGGGGTGGGGAGGGCTGCGGTTCATTCTCACCTGGAGCCCACCGGAGGCAGGAAAGGGAGAGGGGCTCTCACAACCTGGAGGGTGTAGGACAAGTCCTACCTCTCTGGCCCTGGCCTGCTGGAATGCAACCAAGGGAAACTGGGCTCTGGGCTGTTTAATCCGCATTGCTAGCCTGCTCCTTCTGGCTCATGAGGTGGCCCCATGTCCCTTCCTCATATGGGAACTCCACCACCCCACAAAGCTCCCTGTCAGAACTTTGACCTTTTTCCACATTGATCCCCTTTGCCTAGTTCCCCTCCCGTGAGGAAAGTTCACAGGGCTGTTATTTAGGAGAGCTGACTTCCCCTCCCCTGCAGAAAGTCCCCCCACCCCCACCCATTGGCTGTCCAGTTGGGTGGCTTCCCTGCAGCAAAGAGCAAGACTCTTACAGCAACACCCCTCACTAGGGACAAAGAATCACTTTCCTGGTTTTTATAGCTTTGAGGGTGGGAGCTGTGACTTAGCACAAGGCAATTCCAGGTAGCCTCTCCCTGCCCTTAGCGCCATTCACCTCCCTCCTGACCTGGACCTGGGGCCTCCTCTTGCTACTGATCCTCAAGCCTGCACTGAATCAACCCGGACTGCCTCTGACTGACAGCCAAAACCTACTGGACAAAAATCTGGGGGAGGGTTTTCTGGTGGGGCAGGTGGATGGATACTGCTGGGGTGCCCCTCGCCACTGGCAGCACCGGGTAGGTCAAGTAAGAAACGACCCAATACGTGCAAGAATGTTTAGATCAGTGACTCCTAAGCATGCCTCAGAAACATCTGCTGAGCTTCGTAGAATTTTTCAGTGGATCTGGAGTGGGGTCTGAGAATGTGAGTTTTAACAAGTTCCCAAGTGAGGCCCATGTTGCTGACCTGGGAACCATACCTGAGAACCAGTAGCTTAGCTGTCACCCTGATGGAAGGAGTTGGAGGGTAGTGATTATCGAGGGCTGTGTGTAGTGCTGATCAACAGGAGATGGAGAGCAATCCGGGCAGCGTAGCAGCTCCTGGAACTGAATGGAGGGGGTAGGGGGAGAGATAGAATGAGCGATAGAAGGATCTGAGAAGGAGTGGTCTAGGGACCAGGAGTTATCGGGACGTCAGATCCCGCGACCGGAGAAGCTACGGACTTTTCTGGAGCTGGAGTCACCGGCGCCCCGGCCGCGTCAGTGAGCGTCGGCTTCCAGCGCCCGGCATTGCAGCCCGATCCTCGGAGCAACGGTGCGGAAGCCGCAGAGTGCGCGGGCCTCCAACACCTCGCCGAGTGGCGGTGGCCCCGGAGCGCAGGGAGCAAGCGCCGAAGTGGCACAGCCCGGAGCTGTCTGGCCAGGACGCAGGGAATCCGCGTCCCGGACGCTTCGGGCTGGGTACCGGATGCAGCGCCAGCCCACCGGGATCTGCCGCCTTCTCCCGCCGCCTTCCGAACGGAGGTGGGGCTCCGGGCGTCAGCGAGGGACAAGGATCTCGGCTGCGGCAGCGCCTCCGGCCCCGGGGTGCCACGCGTATAGTGACCGCGAGCGACCCGAGGCCCCTCTGACTGGTTGCCACTCGTTAGCCTGTGCGTGCCGAGTGGAGCACCTTCTGCGCGGGGACCGGGCGGGAGGCGAGGGTGGCCTGCGCGGTTGCCCGCGGCCACAACTGGGATTCTAACCCCGCCTAGCCGCTGACTAGCCCTACGACCTTGATCAAGTCCCTCCTCTTTTGTTCTTTTTTATCTGTAAACGGGGGTAAGGTGGAGATGGGGACAATGCTGTCCTCTTCTACGGTTCTGCAGATTTACGTCGTAGGAAGCGCGAGGAACTCCTACACCAACCATCCAGTCATCGCCCTGACCTGCCCTCGCAAGCGCAGCGGGCGCGTTTGGAAGAGCCGCCACTCACACTCCACCTCAGCTTTTTACTATCAACAGGACACTCGGCTCCATCCGGCTGCCTCGCCTCCGCCCCTAGGGGGCGCTGTCCCCTGAGCATGGGCGCGGTTGGCGGGATCCGAATCCCTTTTGCGACCTTGAACCAGACTAGGACCCTGGACCATAGCAAGGCTGCTGTGGGGTGGAAGCGTGTTCTATGCCTGGCACAGAGTCCGGCAGGGGGCAAGAGCACCATGGATACGACCATGTGGAAAACCGGGACCTGCCTTGCCTTAAACTTTGTCAGGTCCTCTATCCCCTGCCATTATCAGCACAGCAGGCAGATCTGGAATTTTCCAAAAAGAATTAGGGAAGCATCAACCGGGAGGAATACAGGACTTGCTGATCAGTCGCATGTTTTCCAACAAGTGAATGCTGGTCGCAGATTCCCAGGTTGCCCTGTTCCAACAAAGTCCTGATTGGGCCTGGTGGGGAGGTGAGGGTTGTCTTCAGATACTGGGAGACTTGCTTCTCTGGCTCTCTGGGTTTTGTCCCATGCAATACCCCCTGCCTGGACTGAGCAACACTTTACTCCTCATTCATTCATTCATTCCTAATCATATATTGAATACTTGGTACTGATAGGACACTGCTGGAGACAGGATATATAAATTAATAAAACATGGTCTGTCTCTTAGAGGGTATTTGTAAAATAGGGCAAAATGTCCCTTCTTCACAGAATTACTGGTAGAAAGCTTAGTCCAATGTGGGGCATTCAGACAATTAGCTGCCACTGACATCATGGTCAGATGGAAGATTGATAGTTCTGGAGAGCCTACACTCTGCTGTCCACGGCAATCCTGAGGGAGAAGAGCTGCTAAGCAGCACAGCCTCCCCTAGGTCAGGCTATCCTTCACTCATGATAGGGTTTGGCTCCTTCTCTCAGATTTCTGGTTTAATGTAGGAGTTGTGTTCTTTCCCTACCTCCAACTCAGGCCTCGTCAACCTCCCAGTCCTCTCTGTGGGGACCAGGTCCTCTCTACCTACCTACCTACCTACCTACCTACCTACCTACCGCTGGTAGTCTAATCTGAAAAGAGGGCGAGGAGGAGCCGCCTCCTCATAGCCTGGGCCTAGGGCTCAAAGTGCATCCTGGGAACTTATTAGAAATGTGAATTTTTTGCCTCACTCCAGACTTATTGATCAGAATCCACATTTTAACAAAATGCCCAGATGATTCATAAGCATGTTAAAATGTGAGAAGTTGCTCCAGGGCCTGCTGATCCAAAAGCCCTGTTACCACCAGAGAAAATGGAAGGATGGTCTTCAGAATCTGCCCACCATCCAAGGAGCTCAGTCACTTCCAGTTTCTTGGCCTTAATTCTTCCTGCTTCTAGGGAACTCACCGTCTCTGTCCTTAGGGGCCTTTCCCTCCCAAGAAAACCAATCTTGCTGAAGTTTGCCAGGTTCAAATATCTGCAGATGGCATCTGCCAACAGGGCAAAGCCCTTGAGTGGCTCAGCTGTGGGTCCTTTGTGCCCAGTAAAGCAAAGGCACTCACCTCTTGTTTACTGAACTGCAATACATTCTTGGCAAATGGCTCACAACAGCAGCAATAGGGGAAGAGCTGACTGGGCTGGACACTACCACCTCAAGAGGATTCCAGACCTCGGTTCCAGCAGAAGCCACGCCTGCTGCCAGGATGCTGTACTTTGACTGTTAGAATCTGGTCACAAAAGCACAAAGGCAAGGACAGCAAATATATGGGACCCACATGAGACTGCCCTTCTTTCCCACGCTCTGCGCTCTGGGTAGACATCAATAATTGATTGCAGTCGACTTTCTGGCATGACCTTAGAGTCCTTTCTCATAGCACCCCAGGGAGCCACTGTCAATTGATCAGACATGGCACTGTGTGATCTTTGCCTCTGGTTTTCCCTGGGGGCTGACCTCCATAGATCAGGGCAGATGAGACGAGGTGGTCAGGCTAGTGTCCGAGGACACCTAATGCATGGCCCAGGGTGGTTGCTGCTGGACTGTGAGGAGTCCCATAAACCGCCCCTACCCCGACACTGCTCACAGTTGGGTGGGTGGATGCAGCCCGACTCGCCTTTTCCCACACAACTCCCTGTCGCTGGGCACCTAGGCGATCACGTCATGGTTCATTAAGGTGGGTCTCTGTAGCGCTTTCCACATTCATGCCAGGTCTCCTTTCACACCCTGCGTAACTTCTCCCAGGCACTGACCTCTCCACATCTGTCACCTGTCACATGGGAATGCCCCCAACAGTCATGCTGTGGTATCCGTGTGCCCCTTGGATCCCAGGGTTCTGGTGGGCATGGAGGGTTGGGGAAGTGCCCACTTCAGTGTCAACATTTCTTGCCTGGCTTGGTGCCCTTGGCAGGCTTCCTCTGAACTGCTCCGCTCTGGCCTTGCTCCCTGGAGGAGCCTGGGATCCATTTCCTCCTTCACAGTCAGTGAAGCCTGTGTGCCTGCTGGCTCACATGCACACATAATTCTCATGGTGGCTCTGAGGCGGAGTCTGACCTCAATGCTGCTGCTTTCTCTGCCTGCAAGACCCCAGTATCTCCAGTGTGAGGCTTCCTGCCGCCCACTTCCACCCAGCACTGTCCCTGCTCCCACCTGCCTCTCTGCCCACTGTCCCCTTAGCCAACAGGGCTTGCTTAAGAGCCACACCTGCACTCGGGGGAACGACTCGTTTTCTGCAGCAGATTATCAGGTCTGCTAATCAGAATGTCTGCTGTAGACACAGTCAACCCCTACCACCAACTTTTCCTTCTGCCTGCCAAGTCCAGATTTCAGGTGCAAGAGAAGGTGTCCAAGGGTAGGTTCTGGCTGGGTGTGGCATCCCTCCCTGCCAAACCCAGTATGGCGTATACCCTCTCCCTAGGCATGTGGTGATGTCTCTTCAGTGTCTTCCCGCCCACTGCCTGGCATACAGCAGATGCTCAGTACACATGGGCTGATTGCCTTGGCTGCAGAACTACCCAGCCCCCACTCCCAGTTGCAGGATTTCTACCTTGGAGGCAGTCAGAGACTCGGCCAAGTGACATTGCTCCTTCCTCTCCCGATATCCTTGGTTCCCATCTGGCCTTAGCCCCACAATGCTCCCTGGACCAGAAGGCTGCTTCTGTGTGTTTGGGTTTTACAACATTACCACCAGTTCCCTTTACCAAAGGGATCTTGGGCAGCCCAAGCTCCTTTCAAGTTCAGGTCGGGCACCGGCTACAGGCAGGTTGCCTACATTGTCTTCCCTAGTTGTAACCTGAGCACTGAGTCTTGCTGGGTCGTGTGCAAAGGGCCTTACAAATGTCTCACTGAATTCTTTCATTAACATTAAGAGGTGGGAATTTTTACCTTTTTGTTTTTAGAGATTAACTTTCAGAGAAATTCATTAGCTTGAGGGCCCTTAGCTAGTGTGTGACATGCTGGGCACCAAGAGCCTGCCTGCCTCCAGAGCCATGTCCTCAACCACTATGCTGCATGGCTCCATGAGGTAACTTCCTTTCCAAGTCCTCTGCCTTTGTCAGCTCAGCCTGATCGTGACTAATCTGGTTGACATCTGTCTCTCAGTCCCTGCTACAGCCTAATCCACAGACAAGACAAACTCTTCAGCCACTGGCTGGAGAGGGCAGCCTGAGAGGAGGCTGGCTTGGGCTAGGAGGAGGATCTGGACCCCTCAATATCATCTCTGCTCCTGTGAGACACTTGTGACCACAGGTAAGCTGAGCATGTGAACACACCCCAAAGACAAACCACACTACCATTTAGATCAACCAATCCAGATTGGCTTCTTCTCCCCCAACTACACTCATCAGGCCCAGATCTGTGGCATTTGGGTGGCTGCAGGAAAGGGCTCATATTAGCTCCAGGGTGAAGGGGGCTGACCTATCTGCTCTGCCCAGGAAACCAGAGGACACCTATAGATTTAGGCTGCCTACTCGCCTAATTGCATCAATGGCACCTGCTCCCTTCCCAGTCTTACTGGGCCCTGGGCATTGAATAATGACTCCTTGGAGCTGGGATGATGAATCTATTCTTCCCAGCCCTCAGGGGTCCTTGTTTCCCGCTAGCTGTGACCAAGTTCCTAAGGGAACCCTGTGAGGCTCTGAGGCACCCACCCTAGCTGGTGTCAATTCTAATACTGAGTTTAGGGGCCTGACAAAGACCCCTAAAGACCATGTAGTCCCATCAGTTCCCCAGAACTGACTCTGGTAAGAAATGTCTTTTAGAAGACTGGTACCAAGAACCGCCATTCCTATGGTGATGGAGGTAATACCTGTTACCTTTGTGGGGAGGGACCCTAGGGAGCTGCCGGGATGCTGATGTTCTATGGTTTGAGCCGAGTGATGGCTTCACAAGTGTGTAGTTTTGTAGAAACCGACAGACCACAGACCTAAGATGTGTGTCCCTTTCTGCAAGTTATACTTCAACCTGAAAAGGGGACAGGGACTTGAAGTCAAGGGTCTCCTGTAGGCCCATCAGTCCTGTGCTGTTTTCTCCCAGGTGAGACTTCAGCTGGTCAGTGTCCAGGGCTGGTGGTCCCTAGGCCTGTGCTATGGGCTGCACAGGGCTGTGGACAGCTTCCTTCACAGGTTCCACCCACCAGGAGAGGACTTTGGTCAGAGCATCCCCTATTCGTCAGGTGAGCTGCTCTAGTTGTTCCCTTGTCCTTGAAACCTCCCATGGCTCCTTGAAAGGATAAGTGCTCCTCCTGGGATTTCTCAGGTAACTCCCCCACCTAGATTAGATCTTTTCTTTCTTTGAGTTCCCACACCACCAAATAAACTTAGTGATAATAACCATCTATTGTCCCAACTCCCTGCCCGAGACAGAACACCCCTACTGGGTGCTCATGTCTCCACAGCACCCTTCCCTCGCTCATCTCAGACCCCTTGCCCCGCTTAGGGTGTTTGTGTTGGTCACTCTTTTGCTTCTGCATTTCATTACTGACGTGTAGGGTCCACACATCCCAGTTTACTCAAGGCAGGTCCTGCTTATGTTTGTGGTCCAAACATGTGGATTATCTGTGTCCCTTTTCGTTCTCCAAGACACCCCATTACGTGGTCACTCAACATATGCATGTATCTACAGTACTTGATTTTGCACTTTATGATAATGGTATTGAAGTCCTCTGAGATGTGTTTCATCACTCAACGTCATTTCTAGGATTTCTCCATAGTATTTTCTGCAGCTGTGGTTTCCTTGTTCCACTGTGTGACCACACGTGGCCCTGCGTGTTTTTCACTGTAGAACAAGGCTGCAATGCCAGTTCTTGCATGACTCCTGGATCGTGGGGCCTTCACACTATCAACTTGACCATCTAAAGCCACAGAATTTGTACATTTGTCCATAAGATCAATCAGGCTTTTCTATCATCAGGATCAGTTTTCTCAGGACACGAGTACCACAAGGCCAGGGATTGTCCCCTTTTCCCCCAGCCTTAGACAGTGCCTGGAACTAGTAGCTCAGGAAAAGCCAAAAGCCTCAAAGTTCAGGGGGCCGCAGATGGCACAGGACAGATCCATTCCCATTCTGGAAAGAGACTCTGAGATGCTGCTGAAGCAGGGCAGTAGAAGCAGCTGTAGTGTGACATGCGCCAGTCCCTGCAATGGCTCTGTACAAATGCAGGGTGTGTCGAACATGCTGTGGTTTCAAGAATTCTGCTTGCTTGAGGGCTCTGGGCCTGCAGCAGGAAGAGTTGCCCCCTCTCCATCAGGACAAGGGCACCCTTGCCTCCTGCAGCTGAGCCAGGCCCCCCGGTTCTCCTGCAGGTCCCCAAGGGCCAGGTCCACTGAGATGGACACCCACCAAGGTGAGAGCCATGATGTAGAGAAAAATCACAGGCCTGGGGCTAGGAGACCTGCTTTCTATTCCTGGTCCTGCCATTAATAAGCTGGTGACCTTGGGCAAGTCACTCTTGTCTCATTTCTTGTTCTATAAAATGAGTCTGGACAGAGATAGCTAATTCTTGAACTTGAGGACTCATCAGAACCAGCTAGAAAGCTTGTTAAAGTATAGGTTCCCAGGTCTCACCCCACGGGGCTCCAGGCAGTAGGTCTGAAGCAAACCTAGATATATGCATATTTTCCTGATAATGAATTTAAAAAGAGCCTCAGAAATGCTTGTTTATGGTTAAAAAATTCAATAGTGTTCCCCATCCCCAGCAGCGTTACCTACAGGCAACCACTTTTAATCATCTGTTTTTGATCTTCTGGGGTTACCATCTTGCTGCTAAATAATATGCTGGTTCTTGTTTCATCAACTTCAAACAGTACCCATTGTCTTCCCGCTATGATAGATGAGGACTTAGTTCCCTTTCTCCATCCTCACTCTCAATATAGTTCTGGCACTATTTTGGGCAGCTGTTATTTTACTGAGCACCCCAGGTGGTTCTGATGTAGTGGGTCTGCCAGCCACACTTAGGGAAGCTCTTGCTTAGCGAGTCTTCTGGTAGAGACACTGATGTTCCTTGGCCTATCTTAAGTCCCTGGTTCTTACAAGTTTTTTGTTTTGGTGCTGGGGATTCAACCCCGGGTCTTGTGCATGCGAGGCAAGCATTATACCAACTGAGCTATCTCCCCAGCCCCCTTACAAGGTTTTTATTTTTTGTGGTGCTGGAGGTTGGTACGTAGGGCCTCGCACATGCCAGCAAGTGCTCTGCTGCTGAGCCCTGGGCTCTGGTTCTTCTTCTACTTTGCTTCTAGATTTGTTTGTAGGTTCCTTTCCCCACCACTGGAAGCTCTGGAAGGCTAGGCAACCATGCCACTCTGGGAATGAAACTGGCCCTGCTGTCATCCTTCCTTAGGGGGTGTCACCTCCTGTCCCCCAGTTGCTAATTAGGATGGGTCGATTTCTCTCTCATGGACTGGCTCTAGCAGATTGTTGAGTTCTGACTTCTTTATAACAAGAGGGTGTGGTGTTTTCACACAGAACACTGGAAAAAACCCACATGCTCTGAACCTCCTGTGGCACCGGATGAGTTTTTTTTTTTTTTTTTTTTTTTTTTTTTTTGCGGTGCTGGGGATCGAACCCAGGGCCTTGTGCTTGCAAGGCAAGCACTCTACCAACTGCGCCGTCTCCCCAGCCCCACTGGATGAATCTTCACAGATTCATGCCCAGTGAAAAAGTCCCCGTGTTAGAATACAGACTGAGTTCACCTACGTAAGTTTTACACCTGGACAAAACTCGGCTGGGATAGAAGTCAAGGAGGGGTTACCCACAGGGTGACGGTGCCTGCCTGGGGAGGACTGGCCGAACTCTTGTTTTTGGTGCAATGTTGTACGGTGATGTTCTCTTTATGAAAACTTGATCTGTAACCTTATATCTATGCACTTTTCTGGATGTTGATTCCTTACTAATGTTACCTCTGAAAAAAGGAATGGATCAAGGCCAAGCAGCTCTCCTTCCCTCCTAAGCGCCTCTCGAA
Organism: Sciurus carolinensis; assembly: GCF_902686445.1. Lineage (NCBI taxonomy): Eukaryota > Metazoa > Chordata > Mammalia > Rodentia > Sciuridae > Sciurus > Sciurus carolinensis. Next base: position 25,632,220 of record NC_062220.1, read on the forward strand.
CAAGCCCTTCCCTGGGATGGCCCAGGCGGGCGGGAGCCAGAACCGCGCTAGCGGGTGGTTCTGAGTGTGGGGAGAGAGGAGGGGAGCTGGGGCCTGCAGATCGGGCCTGTCTGATGGATTTCAGAACTCTAGTGCTGCACCCTGCAGAGCAGAGTGCCTGCTGGGTCAAGGAAATGCTGGAAATGAGGCCCAAGCATGTTTCCTGGGAAGGGTGACAAGATACTAGGCGACCAGAACTCATGTGCCATCTTCCCCACCTGCTAGCAGCCAAGCTGTCCGGGGGGAGGGTGGTGTATGGGCCCCCAGCCCGCCTCCCCAGGCTGCTGGCCAACCTAGTGTAAATATTATTACACTCCTACGCATCTGAAGGACGTTAATTATTAAAACACATGCCACCCAGGGTAGTGCACTGTAATTAGGTTCAAATTAAATTAGCATCCTCTTGTAATTAGGACATCAATAACCACTCTTGAGGCACCAGTTCTCCAGCCCCTCCTTGGTGCTTCCCAACATGGCCTAATGTAAGAAAAGGGGTCCATTGACTCCCTCCCCAGGACACAGAAATAATCAAACCAATAAATAGAGTAAGGCAGCTACAGGAGCCCTTCCTCCACTGCCTGCCTTGTCCTGTCCTGCACGGAGCAGGGAGAGGTAAGATGAGTGGCTGGGAGAAGTCTCCAGCATCAGTACCTCCCTGGGGTTCACCCCAAACCCTAGGCTCTGCCGCATCAGCCTGAGACACAGCATCTCCCAAAGTCTGCCCTTGGGTAGCCCATCTCCCCTCTTCTTCTGGGACACATTCCCAGCCACCTGGACCAGGGGCTCAGTCCCTTATGTTCCAGGCACTGCCCACTGCATTTGCAGCCTCCTTGCCTAGTCCACATGCCCTTGAGAGCCTAAAAGGGGCCTTGGCAACTGCTGGACCCTGTGCTGGGTGCTCTCTGGGTCTTCATCCCTGCCAGGTACAGGCATGGATGTGTGGAAGATCTTGCTGTTCAGTAGGAAAGGTGGGCAGGAAGCAGAACCCATGATCCTGAGGTTAAGGGGCAAGTTCTTTAGCTCAAGGAGATGGGGAAGAACCTGCAGAGGCTCTTTTGGTGCTACTTCCAAGTGCTGACACTGAGTGGACAAGCTGGGATGAAGGTAGAAAATGCCACGCGCGCGTACAAACGTACACACACGCGCGCGCACGCACAAACACACCATTTGAGTGTCTCTCTCAATTTTGTACCCCTGGCAATGGGTTGCTTCACTCTGGTCCCAGTCCCGCCCAGGACAAACCTCAGGAACTCAACAGTTGCGGAGGAGAGAGGAACACCATGCTGGACTCACACAGGTAAGCAGCGGCAGAGCCATCTGCATGGCGACTGCTTTGACCTTTGTCTAAACCAGCCTTGGAAGAAGGAAAGGAAATAAGGAGTGGGAAGGCCCAAGCATAATTTCAATTGGAAAACTAAGGAGGGTTTATCCTTGGGCGCAGAGGTAACCAAGGCAACTGTTACGACAGGGAGATGATTTCAGACCCTTTCCAGAAGAGTGGGCTGGCATCTTGCCCCTCCGCCGAGGGTGCTCATTGTGAATACTCAGCACCCTACCTCTTGGCCTTACTGGTAAGCACCTTGGAGGTAAAGAGAAAGTGAGATGGGCACTTGCTTTTCCGTGGACAAGAATAAAATGAGAGGTCATGGTGAGAGTGTGCCCGCCTGCTGGGGGCAGGACGGCTTCTCCGGGAACGGGCGTGATGAAGAGATCACACGTGTCACCATCGCACTCCTGCTGATGTGGTGGACCCCAAGGGGCACACAGTCATGGGAAACGCAGTTCACTGAGCCGTGAAGGATCTGACTCAAGGAGCGCAGTACTCACTCTGACCAGCCCCGTGGGGCTGCAGGCAGAAACACGAGGCCCAGGAGAGAAGGGGAAACGTGGTGGGTACTGGAGCTGAACCAACTGCACACTTCTCCTGCCTCCCCTCCCTGGGCCTCCTCACTCTTGCCTCTCTCCTTACATGGGCACCCGGAATCCAAGAGGCACTCACCTTTCTGGCTTAAAGGGAGAAGCCCATGTAAACCGTGTCCAGAACAAGTGTTTGGACAGGACCGTGGCTTGGGAGGACAGCTGGCCAGTAAGGACTACCACCTGCACTGACACCCCCACCCCCACGGCTAGAGGACCACTTCTCTGGGGCAGCAGGGAAAACCTGATGCCAGGTTTCACCAGAGTTCGTGTCCAAGATGGGCAGGACTGGACACTGGCTGCGCTGAGTGCTGACCTCGTCTCTCTCTGACACACACACACACACACACACACACACACACTTCTACCTTTCTCCCTGGCATTCACTGCTTGTGACAGGGTCCTCGCTGCACACCATATGGCTGCCCTAGTGGGTCTTATACCTCATGGGTGAGAACGGCTCTGGGTCGGCTCTGGCCTGAGGACAGAACAGAAGCTGGCATGGAGCACACAGGTCTTCCTGCTAGGGGTCTGGACCTTTCTTAGAGCAGCCTGTCTTTTCAGGGCTGTTCTCCAGTGAAGGACAAGTAGGCCTTGTTCTTAATGGACTGTGTACCAGGCCCAGCAGGAACTGGGGAACTCATCTCACTTGTCACCTAATTCCCTTTGGGATCCTTGCTGGGGCTCAAGCAGGACCTGCCATAGTACAGCCAGCACCTCCCTGCCTGGGTATGCTAGCCAAGATTCTCTGAATCTCTAAGGTCCCTGAGGGCAGGCACACACATGAATCAACAGGATGTCCAGCCTTCTGTGTGAAGGTCATGTTACTAGTGGTGGCCACCAGGCCCCAGGAGTTGCTGGGGACCCTGTGAACTGCCTTGCTTCCCCAGTGGACTGTGCTTTCAGGGGTCGTGACTAGGCATTTGGATGACTAGCTGGGGGTCATCTGGGTATCCCAGTCTCTTCTTGGCTAGGGCTGCTAAGATCCCAGGCTCTTGGCATGACAGCGAGGGCTGCAGACAGCAGGTACTATTTTATTGGGCCTTGAAAGCTTTAAATACAGAATGGGCTGGTGAAGGGGCAGATGTGGACACGCTGGCATTTGAGAGTGGATGTATCAGAGAAATCACATAATCAACAGTTGGACAGAGCTGGGGAAGGGCAGTCTGGAGTAGAGGCGGGTGCCAGCTGGCAGCTGGCCTTGGGCGTCAGGATTACCCCCTTCACTAGGACAGAGTCATTCATATTTCTTCCTGATTTGAGGACAATTTTTTAAAAAACCACAAACCCCCAAATAAAAATATAAAATCAGCTGGGAGAGACTGTGGACAGCAGTGCTGTCATCCCAGAGGAGGATGGCCTGTCCCCAGCAAGCCTCAGGCTACCCTCCTCCCCCAGCCCTGATGTCACCCTATGGGACATTTCCATACATAGAAGCGAAGCTGGACCAATCTACACCCCTCCCCCAGGTCTGGAGTTGGAACACTCTCCTGGTGAGGAAGAGTAATGGCATGAGCGGTGCTGGGGGCCAGGCGAGGTTCTCCTCAGCGGCTGTAGCCAAACTCGTCAGCGTCATCAGCTCGGAAGTCCCCATAGCGCCACAGGTTCAGCTGTGAGGAAAGAGAACGTCTGTTCAGGGTGTGGGACCTGCTGGGACCCACTGGGCCAAGCCTCTCAACCCAGTATGCCCTGGGGGGGCCGAGGCAAGAACTCACCCTGGCGCTCTTGGCTGACTCCTGGGCATTTAGGTACTCTGTGATCTGAGGGACAGGAAAGAAGGGAGCAGTCAGGACAGGGGCCTTCTGACGCTCGGTCAGCTCCATGTCATTCAGGTGCTCGAAGCCCTCCAGGAGTCACAGTTACCAGAGTAAGCACCAAAGCGCAGTCACAGAGGTCCATCTGGCTATCTATCCTGTCCCCTCAAGTCTTTGGATAAAATACCATCTTTTTAATACAGACTCAAATGACCCCATTTAAAATTATACCCTCTTATGCTCCTGATCCTTTTAGTTCCATTTTTTCTTTTCTTTTCTTTTATGTGGTGCTAAGGATCAAACCCAGTGCCTCACACGTGCTAGGCAAGTGCCACTCAGTGTGCCACTGAGCCACAACCCCAGTCCCCATTTTTTTCTTTTTCCCTGTATTTGTCTCTTAACATTCTGTTTAATTTACTCATTTTTGGTCTCCTCATGCTTGAATGTAAGCTCCCCGGGGCCAATGTTGTCCCCTCTCACAGATACATGGGAGGCCCTCAATAAACGTTGCTGAGAAAATGAACCAATGAATGAACATGTGGTAGGTGTCTGCCTCAGGAACTGGGGCAAAAGAAATTTCTAGATACCAGAAACTTTATGGGTAGCTTCATACAGGGACATTAAGATCTCCAATTCTACAGGGAAACTAGCTAAACTCTTAGAAGCCATGTGAGGAAACTGGAGGTCTCTGAGGGGAGGATGGGATGGGTCACATTTTTTGGAGACATGGTAGCAATCCACACCCGTATCTTCTTCCAGAAAGCATCGATGGGCATAACCAGTGCCACGGTCCACCAGCCGCCAGCATGCTACATGGCCGGAGGCACTAAGGGGAGAGTGGTGGGATGAGCGAGGAAAGGTTGGGGATCTGGCTTCTCCACCTGCGTCTCTGAGGAGTCTGGGGAGGACCTGGGCCTCACTACCTGCTGCCTTTTACTCAGCTCCAGTCTTGGGTAGTGATGCTGCAGGGGACCTGGCTGGTGCTTGGTGTGAGGTCAGGGAGGGACTCAGATGCATGTGGTGCTGCGTGGAGGGGCTGCCCAGCATCCAGAGCCCAAACGTAACAACCAATAAGGGAACAGAACAGGGTGCACCCAGGCATTGACTGCCCCGACCAACGTCCAGCTGTGAGGCAGCAAGGCAAGTCCCCATCTCATGAACGGGAGGCCCAGCTTTTCAAGGGTGACTTTCCCATCTCGTCAGCACTGGTGCTCCCAGGCTCCCAGTCCTAGGGCCTTTCCAGGGGTGCTGAGGCCTTTGAGAAGTGTCGTGATAGTCCTTGTGGTGTTGCCTCCTGGGCAACTCTGACTCTGGGTAGCCCTGGGTGCTGGGACTTGGGTGTTGTGCATTACGGAAAAGTAAGAGATCAGCAGAGACAGTGAGATAGGCTCTGACCCTCTCTTACCCCTGGCAAGGCTTCCCAGCCTGTCACCTGGGGGTACATGCAAAGGGAAACTTTCCGCTCCAGTTTGCATTCTCAGCCAAGCCCGCAGCCAATTAATTTGGGATGTAATTAGATTTTTTAAAAAAACAACCCCAACAAACCCAAATCCATTATCTTTCCCCAGCAGGACCAGCAGGGTGGTGGATTCCCCCCTTCTTCGGGGGCTCTAGGTGCAGCCCCCAGTCCCCTCATCTGTGATGGTGGTGGTGGGGTGCCGGGGACACTTCACTTACCACTTTCTGGAACTGCTTCTCTTTGCGCACCTCCACCATGACCAGCCCCTCCTTCACCAGGCCCAGCCCCACGTCGCCCTTGGAGTCAGCGAACTGCAGGGTGACGTGGGGGCAGCCGGCACTCAGGTGTTCCACATTGAGCAGGCACTGAGTGTTCTGGATATCCCGGACCACGCTGTCCACGGCGTCTGTGCGAGCATCCTCCTGGGAAGGGACCCAGCCAGGTTCGTGAGAAGGTGGAGGAAAACTGAGCAGCCACTTGGGCCCTGATCCTCCACTGACCTCCAAGAAAACAAGGTCAGCAGGGGCCTGGTGCCCTTCCTGTCGGGTCCCATCAAAGGGAACAGGCACTGGACAGGAAGAACCCCCTTTCCTTCACTGCAGGCATTTGCGTTCGAGCCATCCTTTTCTCCTACTCTCAGGCCCCCAACTACCTGTCCTGTGGCTTTGAGGAAAAGTGTCTTTTCCTGCCCCACGTAACCCTACTTGTTGCCCTGGCCCTCTCACCTCCTACCTTCCGCAGTGTTTAGCTGCAGCAGTGACTGCATCGAATCCCTGGTTTTGTCTTTACTGGCATCTTGAGCACTTGCCACCCTCAGGTCTCCCACCCTTCTGGACTTGCCCTTCACTCATTTTGTAGTACTTGCCCCTCAGTATCTTTTGTGGTCTCTCTTTTTCCCTTCAGCACATTTTATGAAGATAGGAAAAAGTTACCTGTGCTGATTCCCACCTTCCCCTCCGCTTCCAGTACCTTGCCTCAGGTGGCAGCACCAGCCACGCTGTCCTCACACTCTTGCCCTCCTCAAAGATGAAGTCCAGCCTGCTGGAACTCCCTGGGGAGTGACATTGGCTCTCCCATTCTGGAAACTGAGGGCCACCTATGACTTGAGCACAGGTCTTCTGCCCCTGCCTCCTTGCCCTCAGCTGGTGGAACGCATACTGCAGAGCTTCTCTCTGCTCCACCGCACCTTCCACATACTCACTGCACAGTCTCGCACGCTCCCCTGGTCTTAATGCTCAAACCCAGAACTCAAGGTCTTATCTCTTTTCCATACGGAAAACCATGTATCCACCTAGAGGGCAGTTTCTTTTCCTTCGTCCTGGCCAACAGCAACATGTCCACGTATGGGAAATCCAGTTGCGTCCTAGATTCTTCCCCTCTGATGTGACTATGTGTTTAAGACCTGTCTAGCCTTCCTCCATATCCCAACTCGATGGCCTTGGTGTGGCTGTCACTGTCTGTAGCCTGGACAGGTCTCCCCACCATTTCTTCCAGTCTCTCCCATCCACAATGCCACCAGAACTAACTTTCAGAAACAGATTTGATCATGTCACGCTCTGGCTGAAAATGCTGCCGCTTCCCCTCTCATCCACAATACAGAGAACAAACTGTCAGGGTGACAGAGACCATAGTACCCAGGCCCTCAGTGACCTTTCCCTTCTCAACTCCTGCACTGCCCACCAGGCCCCTAGGATCTGTGGTGGTGGCCTAGTCTTTGTCCCCATGCATCCTGGCTCGCCAGGCCTCCCCATTTCTTTAAACCAAGCTGAAACACTCTGATGTCACCTCATCTGTGGTTCCTCCCCCCAGTTTCCACAGTCACACTCCCATTTTCTGAGTCCTAGCACTAAGAGACCATTCTTCACTGTTTCATCTCTTCCTGCCAGCCTGGGAAGGCTGTGGCAGTTGCTAAGGGGACAGTCTGCTTTGGAAGAAGGAAGACTCACATCTTGGGGCACCTGGATGAAGGCAAAGGCATACTCTGTGGCTTGAGCTGGCAGTACTCGAGTGCTGAAGGCAGGGGGCAGGGTCCCCAGGCGGGTGGATGGCAGGATCTCTCTCTGCAGAGGAAGCACCAGGCCAACAGTATAACACATGCAATGCCCCCTGGCTCTCAAGGACAACCCTCTGGGGGGAATTCCAACTCTGGGCCTTCCCTGCTGGCCCCACAACTTGTTCCATTTAGCCACACACACAGCTGGTAAGCCCTGGAAAAACACGTCCTGCTGTGCCAGCAACCAGTGGGGAAGCTGTGACTCCTGCCTCTCACTCTGGGCTTGGTTCTGGCACCCCGGGTGGCTCCCATGAGTATAATCATGGCGATACCTCGACTTTACTGTTTCCTTCCAATGCTCTTCCCTCTGTGGAGCTCCCTAACTGCTACTTCATGGACCATGGAAGTGTGCTGGGGAGCACACTGACACAGGGCCCCTGTAGTACATGGGTCTGCCCCTGGTTCTGGCCTAGATGGATGAGGTCACCCCAGTCTGGCAAGATCTCTTCCTTGTGTGTGCCAGGTGACAAGTGGGGAGCATGGCCCAGCTCTGGACTCTCTGTAGCAGATTTTCCATGCCAGTCCTTGAGGAGGGCTCGGGAGGAAAGTCGATGACCACAGTCACACCCCAGAAGCACCAAGTTCCTTGATGATACCCTTTCTCCTGCCTGCTGCTGAGTCTACAGGGAATGCCCCCAGACTGTTCTCAAGACTCCCAGGACCAGCCTGAGAGCCTTTTCTCCCAGGGATACCAGGCTCTCGGTTCTGTGACTGTCCCCAGGTAGCTGGCTTGGAGATGTGTGGGGATCTGCAGAAGGAAAAGCCTGGCTCAGCAGGAGGACTGGAAGCTCTGCGGCAGAGACTGGGCTCCTCTTTGGGTTGGGCAGAAGGGGAAGAATGGAGGCGGCTGGGCTCTCATCCTTGGTAGGGGTGGTCAGGGTGGGACCTATTCATGCTTGCAAGCCTCTGGTCATAGATACCCTTCTGCCTGGTCACTCAGGCCAGGCCTGTTATATGAACAGCAGAGGTGCTTAGAGGGACCCTGAGAGATCAGATGGACGTGGCCTAAGGGACTTCTGTGTGTGATGGTCCCTCCCTTGCCTGCTCCTCTGCAGGCCCCCATCACTCACGTTGCCATAGTCGATGTAGAAGACGTGTACTTTGGCAGGAGACTCAACTTTCTCTACTCGGGCGCGGTACCTGCAATGGCATCATAGGCAGAGCTCCAGGGACAGCCCTGAGGAAGCTGGAGCTTGGTTCCCCCCAGAGCTTGCGGACATAGCATTTCCTTGCCCAGGATCTCCTGGTGTTGCAGAGGGCAGCTCCCAGCCTCTATGGAAGCCCAGCCTCAGGGTGCTGTGGACACCATCTAATGGAGTCAAAGCAGAGCTGGGAGCATAGGAGGGAGAAGGGAGCATGTGGAGCAGATTAATGTGTCCTTGGGGCATAAAGCAACAAGACTAATGACTAGATTGATGTCTGCTGTTTAAACCCAGCACACTAAACAGCAGCTGTAATTAGCTGGCAGATCTGTCTGGGAGGCCGCAGCAGGGAACACATCCAAGTCACTTCGTCACCCTAGGAAGGCCATGGGCCCTACCCTTGGCAGATCACGCTTCGTGACCTTCTTCTGGCCTGTGAGTGCTATAGCTCATGTCCCAGACAGCAGAGGTGGAGGGTCAGGCGGCTGGTCTGGGCTCAATGTGAACCCGCCTCCACCTCACTCCTGTGACATCATTCTTCCCGTGAGGATGAGGGCTGTGATGGAGAGTTCCAGCCAGCCGGGTAGTGCACCCACCACGGCATTCCCCAGGAGAGAGGGAGGGACACCACTTCATCCTCCACAGGCTGGCTGGACTGTAGGGACTCACAGGGACACCCTGAAGAGCTGGTGGACACCATCGCTAAAAACCCAGTGGAAGGTAGACACTAAGGTCAACAGCTGAAATCCAGCTGTAGCTGTACAGGCCTGTGCCCCAGGACAGCACTGTTTCCCTTTTTGTTAAGGCTCTGTGCCCTGCTGGTCTGGGTGGCTTACCATTCTCCGTCTACAAATTTGGCAATGCAGAACTCTCCCCGGCGGGGGGCATAGGAGCCCTCTACAGGGGGATGGCTAGAGATGTCGTTGCGCATGTTCTCCATCAGCTTCTCCAGCTGGGTGCCTACAGGAGGAAGAAGGTAGTGGGTCCCAATTGCCATGTTTCGCTGGAGCCTCATCGTGGGACTAAGCAGGGTGTGAAATTCTGGAGGGTACCACAGCCCTGATTGCCTCCAGCCCAGGCAGGGCCTCTGTAGTCCCCACTTAAGATGCTTCATGCTGTCCATCTTCAAACGTGGGACACTTGGGCCCTTGTAGGAACGCAGTCTTCCAATCTACAGGCGGGGACTGTGGGAATCCTCAAATGTGCTTGGGCTTTGAGTGAGGACCAATGGGAAAGGGAGTGGATGGGAGCAAGGCCAAGTCTAAGCAGGCTTCTCCAGAGTCAGAGCTGGCCAGACTGGGCCCCTTCCTATAAGGGCCAGATCCTGGCCTAGGCCACAGAGGTGTGACAGAAGCCACTCTAATGTCTCCTGGGGGCAACAGAAGAGATGAAGGGTGGGTCCCATAAAGCCCTGGACAGAAAGAGGACTCATAATTGGAGCCATTCATGAAAAATGGGGGTAAGAATTAGGAACAGGGTCCAGAGCCCCAACTATTCAAATTGGGCTGCTCTGACCCTTGTCACTTTGTGAGATCTGTGCTGAACAGAACTTCCGCTGCCTCCCACCCTCGTGCCTCCTTTCAATGGGGGAGAGCAAGTCCCCGTCCCTGTTCTGTATCGCCTTCATCACTCTGGCCTTGGGTCAGTGGTCCCTGCTGCTTGTCTATAGGTTTTTTTGTGACAGTCTGACATCTAAGACTTCCTCAGTATCCCTCTTTAATTTGTTCCTGCTGCACCCTCCCTGCCCCCACCATGGCAGGTATCTGTCCTCTGTGGCCTCTCCCTTTGTGTCCCTTCTGGCTTTGATTCTAGCTCTGCCTCAGACTTTTGCTGCCCCTTCTCTCTCAGAGTTGAGGACTGGGCTGTGGACATGTGGTCGTAAGTGTGGGACCTCTCTCTCTCGAGGGCCTGAGGCCAAGCTGTAATGGGTGAGGAGCACGTTTACTGTCGTTACACTTGCTACCATCAGCCCTGTATGTTCCTAGTCTGTGTTTATGTTTCTGCCACTACACTGTGCGCTCCTTCAGGGCACAGAGCATAGCTCACTTGTCTCTGTTTACTTGCACAAGACCTAGGAGAATCCCCAATGCATGCAGGGTGCTTAATAATTCAACTGCACTGAAAATGATCTCTGCAGAGGCACACAAAGACACATGTCCACGCTCAGGCTGCTGCACAGCTGCAGTCCCAATAGTCACACAGCTCAGTGTGAGCACAGGGACTCTCAGGTAGTGGCAATCCCTCCCCTCCCCGGAGGCCAGGCCTCTGTAGAGCCACGCCACAGACTAAGAGGAAGCCTCTACACTGACAGGTTCTCCCTTACTTGCTCTGCTTTTATTTTCTTGTATTTTTTGTTTTGAGGCCAGAGAAGTAGGCCTTTGCCCTCTGAGAACAGGTGAAGCCCTCTGGGATGTCCTAACACAGAGCCCAGTTGATTATTTGCAGCCTATGTCGATGTTTTCATCAGATCCTTTCTGAAAGTGGGCTTTAATTGAGAGAAGGGGGAATAACAAGAGGATGTCCCCAAGGAGCTAGACGGTTCCCTAAGAGGGAGCCTAGGAATCTGGGGTTTATTTAATTCGTGAGTTTTATGGAGCCACCTGAGGGCAATAGGGTCTCCTCTGAAGCCCACCCAATCCAGGTGGCATTCCAAGAAGCACCTCACTCCCTCGTCTTCCCCTATGCCCTGAACATGCGGTTTTCTCTTTTTCCTTATTTTCCGTCTCAGATTAACATTCCCTTTAGTATCCTGGTTTCCTGGAGCAGCCAGAGACAAGAGGTGGGGTTTACTATGACAGGGCAGTCACAGGAAGACTTGTTCTCTCTCTCAAGCGTAGCCGCGGAGGCTTCAGAGCCAGCTGTTACGCACCTCAGGTCCTTTCCGGGTAAGCCCACTGGGACGTTGGTCTGTCCTAGCAGGGTCTACTTTGAGCTCCTCTCCCCACAGGGTCTCTGAGGGCCTGGCTCCTTGGCTAATGAACAACTCTGATTCTTCCCTAGACCACACCACAAAACTGGGTCTTCCCTGCCACACAGCCGGACCTGGAGGCTGGCCGCTTCCTGGGTTCATTTCCAAGGAGACTGCCGGGCCAGCTTTCACCAGGACTGTGGTCAGCCTCGAGAGAACCTCATCTCGAGGACTTAGCTACATCTCTACCCTCCCCTGCAAGCTTCCTTCCTAAGCAGAGTCAGTTCAAGGCCAGAATGGTCAAGTTTTTCTTGGTGAGATGACATTGCCACAAAAGCAGCTGCCTAGAAAATGTCATTAGAGGGGAAGTAGCTGGGACGAGACTCTTGGCAATCTGGAGTGGGCCTGGGTGTGGGGCAGAGCCACATCCCACATCTCTCGGGTTGCTCACTCAAGGCGTCAGTGACATCTGTAGCTTCCTCTGCCAAGCACTTGGTTCCTTGGACCCAGAGGCAGTTCTAAGAGCCTTTTCCTCTGCTCCCAACATGGGGGTGGGGGTGGGGTGGGGTGGGGTGGGGAGAAGAAGCAGGAGAGTAAAGGCGTGGAGATAGAAAGTGAGGCCAGCTGCTGCCAGAGCCATCTCTACGACCCTCTGTCCTCCAGACGCCTGAGGTCTCTGAGTAGGGGACTGGTCATAGTATGTAGCCCTCAAGGACAGGAGGGAGGAGAGGGTCCTTCAGAAAGACTATCAGGGGATGACTTCCCCTAGAGCCTGCCTGTTGCCATGGAAACTAGCCACCACTCCGGCTATGCTAACCTCTGGAGAAGGAGAAGCCAGGCTGTCACCTTCCCTGGGAAGTTAGGGGTGGGGGCTGAAACATGCCGGCTGGTGCTTCCTGACCACATATAGATGATTTGCTCCTCGCTTCCTGACAGACTTTGAGGGCTACAAATCCTCATGCTCAGCCCAGCCAGGGGTGTCTGGGAGCAAAAGCATTACCTAAGAGTCTCAGAGCACCACCCAGACAAATCTGTTATCTCACCCGTCCTCAGAGGACCTGCATAGCCTTGCCATTCCTGCCTCCTGCCCTGTCTACTCCAGGGCTCACTTGTGGGTTCCTGACATGAATCAGGGGGCTGGGGGTGGGGTGGCAGTGGCATAAGTTCTGCAAGGGGGACTCCTGGAACCTTGGGCTGTTCTCCTCCCTCTTGCTGAAGAGGGGCTCCCCTTCCCTGAGATGGTTGGGCCATGCGGGAGCTGAAAGCCAGTGGTGCTGGGTCACTCACCTGTCTCCACATCCTGCACGTAGAAGTGCAGGTCATCAGTGATCTCGGTCACAAATACAGGCTTGTAGCTGGCGGATCGCTCCTTTTCCTCCAGCACAGGCATTACCTCCTCCACTGGCTGCTCCTCATAGTGAGCCCAGACCTGCACGTGTGGGCAGCAAACAGGAGGAGGGAAAAGGGATGTCAGAGGCACCAGGAGAAGGGCTTTGGGCAAAGGGGTAACCCTGGGTGAGTGTGAGGGTCATTGTGGGGCACCTGAATCACTCTGAACTGAGTCCCTGGAACCCCACTACCTCTGAGGGGGGAAGGTTGGCTCTCAGCAGTTCTCAGATTCTGGCAGACATCAGAAGCAATTGGGGAGCTCAATAAAAATGCAAGATCCTGGGACCTATCCTAGGCTCACCAAATTAGAATATGTTAGAAGGATCCCAGAGACTCAATCAAAAAGAAAACCAGGCTCCCAGGTGGTCCTCATGTGTACCAGAGTGTGAAGACTCCCTCTAATGAACTACCTTGGCTCTGGGCTTCCCACTAGGCCACCTCCAGTGTCGCAGATCTCCATCTCCCTTCCCACAGTGCTCTGCAGGTTGCTCAATTCTCCAGGCCCCACCTGGCCCAAGGTCATGGGCACTCCAGAGGCATTCCAAGCCACCACCCTGGGCTCCTCACTGTGCAAGAAGGACTTTCTTGAGCAGCTTTCCTTTGCTCCACCCTCCTCACTTCCAGCAAAGCAGGTTGCTCCCATCTCAGCTCAGAAGCTGGGCCACCCCTCCCTTCCCTCCCCAAGTCCTGTGCTGTCAGCGCTGCAGTGGCTCAGAAGCTGATTCGACGTGACAGCGCGTCAAGTCCAATCCTGCGGCCAGGAGATTATCCAAGTACTGAGGCCTGTCAGAGCAGGGGAGGGAAGTGGCTTTCCAGCTGAGCAGCAGCAAGGGAGTGGGGAGTACGGGGGACCAGACCACACATGGGGTCCCACAGACACATACACAGAACAGGAGATGATCCAAGTGTCAGCTGGATACTTACATGCTTTCTAGTGCCAGGCGTCCTTCTAAACAATCTCCAAATATCAACTCAATTAACCCTCACAAAAACCCTGAGGAAGTATATTATCCATTTTACAAATGGGGAAACTCAAGTATGAACTTGATCCCAAGTAGGGGAACCAGTAGTTGAAACATAGGCAGCCTGGCCCTAGGGGTCTCCCAGAGGCACCTTGGCACTAACTGAGTGTCTTGGAGGGAAAAGGTAGCACTGGGCAGTGGGAAAAGCTTAGGTAAGGAGCCTCTTGCCTGACTGCTTTTCACTTGTGTTTGACTTCGGTCAAGAAGTACCTCTCAAGGTCTCCTTTGTTCCCTTGTAAAATTACCACACCATCACTGAGATGGTGCCTTTCAGGGGACATAAAGACCCCTGGGTGGCCTCAGAAAGCAGCTGAAGGACACAGATGCTGTGAATAAGAAACCTCCTTGGGTCATACCCCAGAGCCCACACGTCTGCCTTCAGTGTGTGTGCCTTCAGTGTGTGGCATGAGTGTGTTCTTGCACTAGAAGGGGAACCAAGGCCCCCAGACCCGAATGAAACAGAGAGGTCTTTCTGCATCCAGCTGAAACAAGCCAGGATGGTACAAAGCAGTGCCTTCCTGGTGGCACCTTGTGGCCTCTGCTCTGTGACTGGGCTCCAATGCAAAAAGCCCCTCACCTGCTCTCACTTCCCAGACACCAGGCACCCTAATACCTGTCCCCACCCTTCTCATCACTAGCACCCAGAGAGCTCTGCTTCCAACACCCTCACCCCTGTTCAGCCAGAGGAGAGATAAATGGCAGGACTTGAATCCACAGTCTTGCCTCCATTCATACCCACACATTTGTCTTAATCCTTCAAGGGCCCACCTGCCCATATGTGGAGAGGCCTCTAGCTTGGGGGCTTCTCTGCTAGAGGACTTTGGGGACAGTTATAGAGGCTTCCAAAGTCTCTGCCCTGTTGGGGCTGGGGTTTTCCTCCTAGGCCTCCCTGGGTGGAACTAAGTGTATACTCGGTCAGTCATTCCTATAAACTCTGGGCAGCCAAGTCCTCTGGGACCCTTGCAGCTCTGAGGACTGATGGGACTCAAACTGCCTCAGGGACACAGCCGTTAGCACCACCTTAAATGGGTGGAGCAGCAAACCCACCCTCCATCTCAGCCTCTAGTGCTCCAGACCACCACAGCAAGCCCTGCCCTACCCCCTCTTCCTTCCTTCCAGTAGGCCCTCAGCTTGGTAGAGAAACAGGACCCCCACACTGGCTCCTGAAGTGGGCCTTGGGCCTGGGCAGCATTCAGGGCTTCCTTCCTAAGCCCACCCTGCTTCCTTGGCTGTGGGGGAAGGTGCTCTTCAGCTGTGTTGATGATTTGGGAACAGACTGACAGGGTGAGAGCAGAAACTGCTAATGACTCCTCAAGTGAAAGTGCCTGGGGCGACAGGAAACAGTCAGGTTTCCTCTCTGGGGAGAAGGCGGGGCCTTGGTTCCTGGATGGGCTCTGGTGGGCAGCAAGCTGAGGTCATGGAGGAAGTCAATAAAGCGTCAGGAATGGTCCTCAGCCCCCTTAGTGATGGGGGTGGGGCAGGGCATACCGCATCTGTGTGGTAAGGACAAGGAGAGCAAGGTGATGCCAGCCACATGAGATGGCTGGGCCTGAGATGGCCAGAGGCAGTCAACAGGTAAAGGTGGAGAGCTGTTCCTGAGGAAGGGAAGAGGGCCCTTCTGACCACGGAGCCTTGAGTTTCTTCTTTCTCTTGGGGGAAGAGTCAGCTCAACTGAACCTGGTGGCCAGTGGCCTATTGGGCTGAGACCTCTGACAAGACACTTGTTTTAAGACTCTCCTTGTTTTCAAAGGTGAATTGTCCTCTTCTTGGACCTCTGGGGAGATAATGAGGAAAACCCAAAAGACCCCTTCCAGGAGGAACAGCAATTATGCACATGCAGAGTTGGTGCCTTAGGGCTTTACCCTAGATCCCCGAAGGAGGGGCTGGGAAGAACCCCCGGGCCAAGGTGCTGAGCAGAGGAAAGCACAGGTCTGTCCTAAGCAGCAGGGCCCAGAGATGCAGGGAGGCCACATGTGAAGTGGGTCTGCCGCTGCCGTTGGTCACTGCTGGGCCACATTAATGTGGAGGCCATGCCAGCGTCTCTGCTGCTTCAAAGCTGGGGCCAGGATACAGCTCTGTTTTGAGGCAGGGCATGTCTGTGACCCTCCCTCCACTCCCATCCACTTCTGGAAGCTCTGTCAGACAAGCTCCTGTCTTGCTCAGGTTCCTTCTACATTTTAGGGCTCCTTAGGATCCCGGGTTGCTGTGGCTGTCCCTAGGGAAGGAGTCTACTATGCTGGGTACAGGAAAGGTTGGATCAGGACAGGAGGAGAGGTGGTTTCTCCTGGCCCTTGTCCGCCCCACTTCCCTTTACTTCCTCCCCTAGGATCCTGGGTCCTTCTGGCAGGATATGGGATTGTGGACTGGGGATCTATTGGTGGGAGACTTTCTGAATCTTATTTAACATCGCCACTCACAAGGCTCCAGGGGTAGGAATGGCATGGGGCCCGGGTGGTGGAGGCCTTCAAACCCACAGCAGGGAATCCAAGTTCAATAAAAGTCAATCAATGGCCAATCCAGCCCTCAAGGGCCCTGCTAGGCATGAGTGTGTGGGGGCGGGGGAGTCTTAGTGTTTGCCATTTGTGGTCCCTTCTTGGAACCCTGGGTCTGCCCAGAAACCTTAAGGTGGGGTGGGGGAGTGGGGGAGGGGAGAGAAAGTCTCCATCAGCCTCCTGCAGAGAAAGGGGAGGGCCCTACCCAGCCTAGTGGCTGAGAAGTCACCCACAGGGAGGAATTAAACCCAGCAGGAGGCAGCTAAGTTCAGTTGCTGGGACACCAGCACTGTAAGGTTCCTCTAGACAGACACACTCACTAATGCCTGCACACATAATCACACGGCCCAGAGAATTCTGTTTGCGACTGGTCTCACCAAATTTCTCAGCATTGCCCTTCTTTGGTTAGCTTGCAGGCACAGACATACAAACACCCTGATGCTAAGACCCTAGCCCACTTAGAAAGGTGGTCCTCATGAGGTCGTAGTGGGGCAAGGTTGTATATATCCAAGATACCCAGGTTACAGTCCCCTAGATCGCCACCAAATTTTCTCATCTGAGTACAGCCAATGTGAACTGCTGTAAGGCTCTGCCAATGCCACCCTGGAGCACCAGCCCCACCAGAGCCAGTCTAGGTTCCTTGGGATCCTTCAAGCAGTTGGGGATTTGCAGGAGAGGGACCCAGGAGGCAGCCTGGCCTAGCACTGAGAGCTTTGTGCTGCATTTTAATTGGGCTGGAATAAAAACATGCAGCCCATGTAAGTAATTAATCACTGGTAATTACTTCTCAGCATCATTAAGTGGCACCAGTGAAATGACAGCTTGGGCTTTTCCAGACAAATCTACTGTGTAGTAAATAATGATGCCCAGTTCAGCACCTGGCAAGGAATGCATACCTTCCTCTCAGGCCAGACTCCCCTTCCTGTCCTTTCTGCATCCCTCTCAAAACTCTCCACTCAGAGGACAAAGGATGGCCCAGATCTGAGGAGGTTGCCTTCAGGGACAAATTGTTGTCCAGCTGTCATTTGCTGATAGCCAGGAAGCAGGCTCGGGGCAAAGGTGCCTTTAGTTCAGGGTCTTGGACTCTGGTGCTGCCATACTGGCCCTAGTGGCTTCTCTTTTGTGAAGGTTCAGCCCTGTAACAGGCGGTCCTGGAATGGCCTCATCCCCATCTCCCTGCAGCAGGCAGAGGACATGGGGGTGGCAGTCTCAAGTGCAGCTGTCACAAGCAGGAAATTCAAGAGGAAGCGTATGACTCCCTTTCTGTAGGAGACGAGGCAGCCTGCTTCCCTGTCATTCTGGGAAGACAGGGCTTAATGGGAGCAGGAGCTGGAACAAGCATGGAGGAAATCCTCTGAGCTCACACTCTCAGAACTAGCTCCTCCAAGCCCCTCTACCTGTCCTGGCTTTCTGAGTCGACTTGCTCTGAAGTCTACCTGGGTTGCAGGCCCAAATTCCTAGGGGACAGAAGACAGACCCAGAAGGGCAATCCCTGGGCCCAGAAGGAAAAGAAAGGT
The DNA here is from genome assembly GCF_902686445.1 of Sciurus carolinensis. Lineage (NCBI taxonomy): Eukaryota > Metazoa > Chordata > Mammalia > Rodentia > Sciuridae > Sciurus > Sciurus carolinensis. The sequence continues at coordinate 25,649,912 of NC_062220.1, forward strand.
CCTGACTGAGGAGGAGCTGCTCTGGGCTGGGGAAGAATGTGGTGACTTTAGGTGCCCAAAGCCCCCCACTCCTTCTGGCAGGTGTCTGGGCTTTGGCTCTGGAAAGTGAGTTTTGAGCCAGATGGCAGCCCCATGGGGAAGGAAACGTTTATTCCTAGTACAAATTTATGGCTCAGCACGGCTGTCCCACGAAATCCTCCTCAAGCTCAGAGAAGCCCTGACAAATTGGTGGCCGGCTGATTTATCCCCATTATAGGGGCTGGGCTGTAAGTCAATGGAGACAGGCTAGAATGGGGTGCTGGGCCTGGCTCCCATCCCCAAACCACTGAGTGTCTTAATCATCAATTTGTTTCCTAAAGCTGCTTTGTGACCCACCCCCCTTGTCTCTTCAATGCAGTGTCTGCAGAGACTGATGGGCTGTAAATCCGCTGTTCTAACAGCTTTATGCATCTCTTGGGGCTGCTTCCCTGCAGGGTGATGTGAAGGAAATTCAGACAGGGTGGCAGTGGGCCTCCCATTTCCCCAGAGGGCATCGATGGAGAAAGGTCAGGGCTGGGGGGAAAGGGTGGAGCCAGGCTCCTCCCCACAAGGGCTCCCTTGTCATTTCTCCCACTGCCCCAAAGTCACCTTTCAATGTTCTGCTGCAGGGCTACCTGAGCAGGCCTGGAGATCACTGGGAGATCTCTCAGGCTGGAAGTCCAGGTCCACCTCAGGTCTGCAACAAGCTTGTAGTCAAGGTCACTCAAGCTGGCATGGCAGTCTTTCCCTTGACTGTGTGGCGCCTGGGTGTGAGTGCTGAAATCATCACCCTCCTGGGCCACTTGGGACTGTTCTCTGGAGGCAGACACTTAGGGAAGTGTGGAGGGGAAGACAGAGCGAGAGGGAGCACGTTCTGGGGACAGGCCACCACACTCGTACCTTCTCTTTCTTCTGCTTGGCGGCCTCCTCAGCAGACAGCAGGGACTTGTAGTAGGTGCTGCGCTCGGCGGTGAAGTGGACCTTGGAGAGCGCGTGCTCCACCAGCAAGACGGACAGGTTAGCGCCATCCATGTGCAGCCAGCCGATGAAGTTGCCAGCTTTGTCCATGCTTTCTACCTCCACCTCCACCTGCGGACAGAAAGATGGGCTGTCAGCTTGTGCGGACAGTCCTGCCTGTGCAGGGTTGGGTCCACAGGGGAGCAGAGTGTGCTGAGGCAGAGGGCTCCCAGGCCTTGGGCTGCTGTCCCCAGGGAAGAAGAGCAGGAAGTCTGTGGTTTCCATACACTTGAACCCCTCTGACATCCATCATTTCGCCGACTCTCCTTGGTATAAGTGAGGAAGTGTGCATCATCTAAGAGAGAGAGAGAGAGAGAGAGAGAGAGAGAGAGAGAGAGAGAGAGAGAGAGAGAGAGAGTGTGTGTGTGTGTGTGTGTGTGTGTAAGGGTCAAGAATGAGGTAAGCAGCAGATGGGGCAAGGCTGTACCCCGCTCGTCTCTGGCATTCACCTCAGCTCTGTGCTAGGAAGACAGGCAGGCCTCAGGGAGCAAGACAATCCCCAGAGAGAGGGAGACTGTTCTTGCTGGAAGAGCTGAAAGGATTAATGTTTAATGAAGGTAATTAAAGTGGCTTTGAGAAAGTTAGGAGAAGAAGAAGACAGGTGAGGCAGGAAGACGTGGGCAGGAACTGCATTAGGACACAGGAACTGCAAGCGGGCAACCCCAGCAGAGGGTTACCCACCCCTGGGAAGGAGCAACTAGAGGGATGTGGTCACTGCCATAAGCCTGGATCCTGGGCCAGGGACTGTGGCTGAAACCCTAGAATCCTCAAAAATTCTCACAGGGTTTAAGGGTTCCTGGGCTCCTGCCACTGAGGGACCTACCCCTAGGCCCTGGTTCTGACTCTGTTCCTCCAAGAGGGTGGCCTCCAGGTTGCATTCTTTATGGTAGTTGATCTGTCCCCACCATAGGAAGCCAATATTCCAGGATAAATTCTTTCCTTGATTCTCTTCTGACCTCTTTCTTTCCCTACTAAAGGGGCCTATAAAAGCCTTTGCTGCTAAATGTAAAAACTTGTATTAATTTAAACGGCTTCAAGCTCGATTAAGCAATAAAATGAATATCTAAATACCTGGGAATTCTCAGTCTGAGCTGCAGCCAGTGGCAGAGGACTGGAGGGGAGGAGGGGAGGGGCCAGATGTCGTCAGTGACATGGCTCCCCAGAACTAGACAGACACAGCAGGGGGGTAAAGAGAAGGTAGTGTGGAGCAGAGAAGGGGCAAGGCCAGGGAGGTAGGCCTCTGACTTCCTCCCATTCTTCCATCCCCTCTTCCTACTTGAGGCCCCATGGTTAAGCCTTCAAGTGGAAAGGGGAGCCCAGCAACGCCAGAGGCTGGGGTGTGGTACAGGAGGTGCCTACAGAATCTATGGGTCAGAAAAAAAGAATTCTATACAGATTAAGTCTGATTTGCTGATTTTGTAGAGGGAAACCAAGGCAAAGAGAAGGAGTGAAGCTAATAAGGGATCCAGCCCACCACAGAATACAGACTGCCTCTGAGCAGACAAGTCCTCCCTCACCTTCCACAGCCTTCCTTCCCCCAGCCATACTGAGGCCCCTCTCCCACTTTCCATGGGGGTAATGCTGGCTCCTTCCACCATCCAGACCCATGGGGCCTTGCAGGAGACTAGTAGATTCTGGGTGAAGGTGCTGGCTGAGTGGATTCTCCCTTCTGTGGCTGGGCTGGGCAGACCCTAGGCATGCACCACACCACAGGGGCAGAAGTGGGAAGAACCGTCATCTATCTAGTGCTTGTAAAGGCACAAAGGGAATCCTGCTTGTGTGGGGAAGAACAGGTGGGCAAAACTTAGGAAGATGGTCTCTTCTTTGTCTTAATTTGCTAAGTTTTGCCACACAGCTAAGGTCAGAAGCAGTAAGTCCCAGAAGAATTTGGGAACAACAGTAAAAAGAACAGAGAGGCTGCTTGTCTTGTGTTTTAAAGCTCAGGAGACATATGTCTGGCCAAAAGCAAATGAAGCTGGTTCTCAGTCAACACCGAGCTCAGGCCCATACCAGTCTCCCCATTCTCTGACCTCTCCTTTTCCACTATTTTTAGTAGCCAAGGTCCTTTCCCTAAAACTGAGAATGGCTGCCCTGCATGGCATCCCTCCAGAGCTTGCATTGTGAGGTGGGCCAGAGTGGCTCTCTGCAGTGGGTTGCTGGGATTGATGCAAGAACCTCAGAGATGGGTTGCTGAGGCAACCAGGCAGGCACAGTCCCTCTCATCCTATAAGATGCCACCCTAAGGCCTCACTCCACATGGCAAATCCAAAATTGACACCATGTTCTCTGAGGCCAGATACTTGCCTTTCTCCAGGGCTCATACTAGAGAGAACCCATGTGGGGCCAGCCCTGCCAGGGAGCTGCGGGCTCTCCTTGGCAAGCAAGCCCCGACTTCACACTTCCCCGGCCTCTCCCTGCCTGCAATCAATGCGCTAACTTGGACTTGACAAGTCCCCCGGCCCAGCCAGTAGCAGAAGAAAGAAACCTCTGGCCTTGGGCACTGTGCTGCCATGGGATCCATCTCACGTTGAGAGGGAGATAAAGCTGTCGCCTGTGGGGCTCTGCTTCCCCTTTCATTAAGGCTGCTACTGCCACAGTAATTTCTCAATCAAAGGAAGCCCTCAGGGGAAGGTAAGTGGACTACTGCTCCTGATGGCTACTGAGTCACTGGGCTCCCAGCCTCTCTAGCCAACTCCCAAGCTATGTCCTCTCATGGACACACCTTGGCCTGGGTGGATGCTGGAATTCAGTGACTCTTCTCTGACTTCAAGAGAAGAAATGGGAGTTGTAAGCAGAGGGAGCTCCCAGGTTGGAATGCGAGGGCACCCTTCACCATGACTCTTCTTTATACTGACTGGTGGGACATGTGGCTTCACTGTGATCTGATGTGGATCTATGTCTATATGAGCTCTATTTCTCTGTTTAACACCAAGACTCAAATTTCTCTGACATTTCCCCTTAATTAAAAACACTACGAGCCAGGTGCAGTGGTACCTGCCCTGTTACTCAGGAGGTTGAGGCAGGAGGATCACTTGAGTCCAAGAGTTTGAGGTCAGCCTAGGCAACCTAGGGACCCAGTTTCAAACAAAACACCCTGTCCCTGTGAGATCTAGATAACACAGACACAGTCCATTGCTATCCATGGTAGCTGTACTCTATACAGTGACCATGAACACTGAATTAAGAAATACTAAACTATCACTCCAAGGGGAAAACAAGGTAGGGGTTCCTGGGAGCCTCGGGTCATACTCATTTTGTCATGTGATTAATATATAACCTTGTTTTAGATGTGCTTCTGTTTAAAACCCCTTATTTAATATACACATTTGACTCACCTACACTGAACTGAAAGGCAGTAGCTCGATAACTCAGGTCAAGCTCGAATGAAGCCTGCCTAATGCACACATTTTCTCCTTAGTGCACAACCCAGCCTTCGAGGAAAGCTGTAGCACTATTTGCTTGGTACCGTTTTAAACGACGAAATAACCAATAAAAAGCACACACACACACACACACACACACAAATGCAAAAAGCGGCACTGATACCACAACAAGGTTACATTTATATTCTGACAGCTACGACAGGAAGGTAGAGAGCTGCCCTGTTCAGCCTGAATGGAATGTGCTTGGCAGGCGGCTAGTTTCATGCCACTCTGTGCATATCCACGAGTGATCACAAAAGCACCACAAGAATTGATCATGGGTTGTAAATGAATTTTACTGAGTATGTAAATTTTCAAATACCTAATCTGTAAATAATGAAGATCAAGTACATATAGGTATGTATAGAGTCATTTCTTCTAAGTCACCTCAAACTAAAGACAATAGTTAGGGGAGACTTCCTATCAAAAACACACAAAATCTCTTCCTGTCCAACTGGCTATTGTGAGCAATAACCGAGACACTACCCACAGACTATTGTGTAAACTGCGACGTGCACTACAATACTGTCACTTGCATAATCAGCATCTTAAAGTTTTAGAAGGGCTCTGGACTCAATGGAGGGAGGTCTGCTACAATGGCAGGTGACATCAAGGAATTGAGGCCTTGGGTGATGACTGTGGGCTGCCAGAAGTCTGGGAGTGGCATCGTGTGTGTGGGCATTTGGTGTGTACAAACGTGGGTGGACATGGCCATAGGGGTACCACATAGTATGTATGTGTACACAGAAGAGCTAACAGGGGACAGATATGGCTCTTACCTTTACTCTCCTGAGAGACCATGAGAAGGGGCAGGTGGCACCACTCTGAGGAAGTGGCTTGAGGAACTGATTACTACCTGCCTGGGTTCTGGCCAATAATTTAACCTGTGTTTCTGTTTACTCTGCTGTAAACTTGGGAATGCAACAGGCCTACCTCAAAGAATTTGTTATGATGATTAAATAAGCTAATATAAATAGGTTAAGTAAGCATTAGAAGAGAGTCTGGCATATAAATGCTTCATCACGATCATGATTAATTTCTTACTTCCTGGTAGGGGCACTTACATCATGTCCAAAATCTTTATTCCTCAACTAAATGATCGCTCCCTGGGGCATGAAGCTGGTTTTACACATGGAATCTTTTCCAGAGCTGGTATTTACACTGCCTGGCTCGTGAGCAGGTACAAGGTGAAGGGATTTGGGAGTCAGGTAAATTGCAGTGCAACTTTTAGCGTTAGCTGTGAATTCTGGGGCAGGTGACATGAAACTGCTTCCTCTTCCCATCAGCCTACACCAGCAGCTTATGGCTAGAACTGAATCTCCAGGATGGTGACCTTCAGCAGCTGTCCTGCTTGGCCGAGCAGTGCACTGGGGTCTTCTCATCAGCAGTGACCAATCCTTGCTTCAAGAGGGATTTCCTTCTTCTTTCGCCCTGAATAGCTTTGGTTTCTTACATCCTGGGATCCTCACACAAAATACAGGAGTGCAGGTAAGGAAAGTGAGGGTTGACAGGAAGAGCTCCGGTGTGACTGTCCCCACACCCACCTGGACCATCAGATGCCTTTCTGCTTTGTGGGGGGTCTTTCCCCACCACAGGGGCAGAGCCACACCCAGGGAAGGAAGTGGGCAGCCAGAGGGTCCTGCTGTCTCACGGTGGGACACATCCTCCTGCTCCCAAGCACATTAATGTGCCACTAATGAAATTGTTCTGGCTTATTTACCAAATTAATACAAATGGCACAGGCTGTTAATTTGCATGTCTCCTAATTACTGAGGAAGAGCTCCTGGTGGCCAGGCAACACGCACACCTCCACGCCCACTCAACCGGGCTAAGGGCTCAGCCTCCCCAGTGGAGGCTGGGTGAGAAGGGGAGAAGAGGGAGAAGGCAGAGGAGCACTGAAGCAGCCCCAGCACCACAGCTGGACGGAGCAAGAGGAGGACGGTAGTGGCCAGGAATTTGTGTTATTTCCTACAGCCCCTTTCTCTGTGACTTCTGTTACCTGGCTTCCAGAAATAAATGCTCAGCCCCTGTCCCCACCCCGCGTTGCGTCCCTTTACCCCCTTGTCTGGATCCTCTCCAGATCCTTAAAACAGGAGCTACTTCAATCAGACAGTAGTGGGGGCTGAGTGGCTCTCCCACTCTAAGCATGAGGCACGTTCCCTGCCTGGAGTGCAATGCGGACGGGGGCCACTTGGGGTTTGCCGAGGGGTGCGGAGGAACGAAGAGAAGTGAAAGCCAGGCAAGGGCGATGATTTCATAAATGTTAACACTCTCCATTTCTCCTGGCCCTCCCCAGCCAATTAGTCTGCAGATTCTGAAATCTCTTCTAAAACGTGTGTGTGCGTGCACGGTGCGAGTGAGGAGTTTATCAAGGAGCTCAGCCATCCAACCACAGAGGAACTTCTGCCCATGCTGGGGTTCACTTAGCTGCAGACCTGCATCCCCCTCCTGAGGTTTTCTTAGGGTCACAGTGCAGTGAGGATGCAGAAGAGAGACTATGCCCAAGGGGCTGCTGCTGCTGAAGGGACAGCTTGAAAAGGGAGCCAAGGGCAACAGAATTTTAAAAATGTGGAATAGGGGAAGACATGGGGGACCCATGTTCCATACAATGACTTGCCAATAAATCTAGAAAAGGTATTTATTGGGGATTTGCTGGCAATAAGCAATGCTCCCTGCCCCCATCTACCAGCCTGCTACCTATGTAGGAGACCTGGGGCAGTGCAAGAAATGAGCCTCTAGCCAGCCTTAGCTCCAGGGAAGACAGCTGTGGGGGTGCTCCCTGCTGCAGGGAGGCGGGCAGCTTCAGGCAGGACAGGATCCTAGGCAGCACAGGACCCACACCTTACCCTGGGGTACCTGGAAAGAATTCCTATGCATAGTGGGGTGGTTGGGGGCAAGTTCTTCCAGAGGGTAGAACAGGAATGGTCAGGGGAGCTCTGGGGAGGTGACATGGTTGGGGGGAAGGAAGATGACAGGCTTTAGAGGCAGAGTCTCATTCTGCTGGGTTATATTCCTGCTTTCAAAACTCCCTAGTCATCTGCAATAAGTGCAGCAAGAGGCTGAATAGACTGAGGAACAGGGAATATCCTTGGGTTCCACTGTGACCCGGGTACCGGCTCTAGCTCCCACAGGCTGCTTTGGGCTCAGTTTCTTAATCTATAAAATGAAAGGTGAGCCATTTCTGAGGTTCTCTCAGTTCTGAATTTTCTGAGTCTGGAATGGGGAGTTGGTGGAGTGACAGTACCATGGGAAGCTATGACTGGGAGTCCCCCAGAGAAGAAGAGCAATGGGTTACATGAGGGGAAAGGCAAGTGGGGAAGCCCTGCTGGCTAATCATCAAGCCCAGGAGGGGAACTGGCAGAGGGGGAGGCTGGGAGCAGAGAACTGAAGAATAATTTGTGGTCTGAGGCACTCCAGGCTCTTTTGGAATGCTACGGCTTGGATGTGGTTTGTTCCCCACAGATTCACGTCTGCCAGCTTGGTAGCACCCCAAGTATGGCAGTATTGAGAGATGGCAAATCTTCAAAAAATGAAGTCTTGTGGAAGGTAATTAGGGCATGAGACACCACCTTTGTAAAGGACCAGGTTGTTATAGAAAGGCCAGTCTAGCCCGTCACCACTGTCTGGCTTCCTATCTTGTCTCTCTTGCAAGTGCTCTGGCCATGTGGGGCTAATCACCAAGAGGTCCTCACCAGAAGCCAGTGCTGATACCTGCACCATGCTCTTGAACCTCCCAAACTGTAAGCCAGAATAAATGCATAAACACAACAAAACAAAACAAAGCTATCCAGGGTCAGGTGCTCTGTTACAGCAATGCAAAATGGACTAAGATGTCAACCTGTCCACAGCATTTTGGGGTAAAGTGTGAGTAGCAATCCAGAGCACCCAGAGCATAGTTGAGGTCCTTTCCTGCCACAGAAGGACCCATGCCACAGAGCTGGGTTTTCCACCATCACTGATGCTACAATGAAGGCTGAAGTTGCTGCCACAGTCAGAGCTGTGAACTTGAAAAGACACTCCACCTTAATATAGTAGCAGTTTAACACAGCCAACTCATCCCCTGCACTCCAGGCCACACGCACACACACCAATTTCTTTCAGAGGTGATGAACATTAACACAATGCAATTAATAATGCAATGCCCCGAGCCGGGAGGCAGAGCCTACGAAATGCCTCCTGGGCCTCATTACCGTCAGTGCCAGTGGGGAGCGGGCGGGCGGGCAGCTGCCGGAGCTCCACGTGCTACTGGAGCAGCGTGGCTCCATCCCAAGTGCCTCTGCTGTTCCCCCTCACCTCCACACCAGATGACTTTTTCATGTCCAACCCATGGAGTGGATTGCTTTCCCAGAAAACCTCTTTTCTGACATCTAAGCATGACCCGTGCCAAAGCCCCAGGAATTCCTGAAAGTGCAGCCCAGGTTGGCACACCAGCAAGAGGGGCCCAGAGGCAACCAGGAATGGAGTGTAGGTCTGGACAATGAGTAAGAGGGGTCAGCTAGCAGCTCAAGGCTTCTTTCTCTCTCCTTGAAGGCCTTTACCTTACTTCAGGGATGAGGGGTACGACCACAGGGTGGGGGCAGCCTCTGGTCCTGCCTGAGGCAGAGAGGCAGAGAGGCAGCGGAGGTGATCAGCGCTGTTGAGTCTGCTGGGAAATGCAAGCCTGCTGACTCCAGGCCTCTGCGAACGGTAAGAGTTTACAAACTGACGCAATCTGTTCCTTTGGTGCAGACAATAAGGAAGGAGGACTGTTCATGTTCCCAGGAAAAACCCAGGCTGGGGGTTGGAGGGAGAGTTAACTCTGTTTTTTGAGGTTCATGCAGGAATGTAGCTGAATGGGGGTGACCAGTGTTGGATGCTACCGCTGGAGTCCTTTCTTAAGAGGTTCCTGGGCGGAAAGCAGCCTTTGTGATCTGTGATCTTTCTGAGTGGTTCAGCTCCTCTTGTCCTCCCTGGCTGACATGAAAAGAGCAGGCCCAGCAAAAAGAGTTGAAGATTGCTTTCCGCCTGGTACCTCTGGACAGCATTCTCCGCCCCAGCCCTTGGCTTGGGCTAGGAGATCAGCCAAAGGGTGCTCTCCCAAGCCCAGCAGGAGCACTTCTCTGGTTTCAGGGTGATACCTGCCCTAAAGGGATGGAGTTAGGGGTTTTGTAGAAAACATACTGACTGCAGTAACTCCCTGAGGTTATCAAATCTCTCACCTGGTCTGAGAGTAACCAATTATCCATTTGGGTCAACTTCAAATGACAGCTCCCTTTGCAGGTACCTGCTTCTGTGTAACCTACCCTAAAGCCTTCCCTGGGTAGCAATGCTGAACGTGGTGTCCTGTGCATTCTGATTTGCTGACCCTGACTCTCAGCCTCCTTTACCTGAACCACTGTGGGCAGTGTCACCATGGGGACCCACATTTGCTGTTAAAAAGCACTCAGATAGGCACCCAAGGCTCCTTTCCCTCCCACCAATTTTGGAGAAACAAGAAATTAACTGGGCTCCAGATCTCACTTTCTTCTGCTCCCTTGGACACCCACGTCCATCCTTTCCAACCACTCTTCCCCCCAGCATCCACCTCTTCGCCTGCAAACATCCTGCCCATCTTAAAAACCTCGCTTGGGCCTCACATTCCCCCATGTCTGCCTCTTCACCCACAGTGTTCTGCACTTGCCCAACCCCTCTCCATCTGGTGCAGACGGTCCCCATGGTTAGTACTCCACTGTCACTATTACTTCAAAGGTCACTCAGGACCTCTTAATTGCCATTTTAATAATTTCTTCACAGATTTCATCATTTTTGACCTTTCAAATGATCTGACAAAGTTGAGCACACCCCTATCCTTTTTGAAAAAAGTTTAGGCCTTTATTATTTCCAATCTTGGCGCTCTCCCCCTGCCTTCCTTAGTCTCAAGTGTGAATTCTTCAACAGCAACATGGCCTGTGGATACGTGTATTCCCCAGGGGCCATTTGCACCTATGGATAGTGTCTGCCTTCCACCACTGGGTGAGAGGGTGCCACAACTACTACCTCTAGTCCAGATCTTCCATCAGAATTCAACGCCAGGTAAATCTCGACTATAATGAGTCTAACCCTGAATCTCTCACCTTCACTAAGATACCTGCACTTCTGACCCCAGCGGGCAGCATGGGAATCACCCTGGACTCTTATACACTCACGGCTGGTCTCAGGTTCACATCAATTCTACTTTTCCCTCTTCTTTATCTTTATTGCCACTCTTGAACTTCAGGTCCTAGCGGGTGTCTTGGCCAGTCTTGCCTCTAACAGGCCCTGCGTGATCCTGTAGAGTGTGGCTTATCACAGGCAGTATGGTACTCTGGTTAGATGCAAGTTCTGGAACCAGACCACCTGCTTCAAATTGTGCTCTACTACTAACTTAGCTGTGTGTCCTCAAATAGGTTACTTAACCTCTCTGGGTTTATCAAATGGGTACTGAAACAAATGATACCTACACCTCACAGGGCTTTGAGAAAGTGAAAGTGAAACATGTAAGGAGAGTCTGGCATATAGTTAAGTGCTCAATAAATGTCAATTAAAAAATCCATATGTGATCACTTCATACTTCTGCTGAAATTCTTTCCTTGCTCTCTGCTTAAGTTCAAGTTCCTCAGCAGAGTCTGAGCTCCTCATAACTGGGCTCTTGCTGCTTACAGCTTCTATTGTTCCAAACTTGCTGTGCTGTTCCAGGCCTACACAAGCTATTCCCTTTGGCTAGAAAACTTCCGCTACTTCACCTGCAAACTCCTACCCAACCGACCCACTGAGATTCTGCACAGATGTGATTTCACTTGAACCACACCCGTATTCACCAGGGCTTTTCCCCATAACATTTTGTTCATCTCACCATTACAGTACTACAAGGTGTCTTAAAAATTTTATTTATTTATTAATTTCTTCAGTGCTTGGGATCAACGCCTGGGCCTTGTGCAGGTTTAGCAAGTGCTATATGCCACTGGGCTACATCCCTAACCCTGAATGGGCATTTATTAATGGCACTTAGTAGGGATTCAATAAATAGATGAAGGTCTGAAAGGTTTCCCCAGACGACAAGCAGAGAACTAGGAGAAGGAAAGTTCCTGTTGTTGGGCAAATGCAGTGGCACGGAGCTGAACAGAGAAGGCTTGAGAAGCCTTCTGTGGTGGGAGGGCTGGCCCACAGCTGCCCTGCTCCAGCAGCCTGCCCACTGAGCCCAGAGGGGCCGAACCTGGCCTCAGTCAGGGCAGCCGGCACTGATGACTCAGGCAGCCAACACTGCGAGCAGAAGGGGCTGTTTTGCACTTGGCTTTGCTTGCACTGAACATAACTGGAGCGAGGATGGATTCCTCTATTCATCCAGGCGTGAGTGCAGCCAGCATCTGTGAGCGCCCCCCTCTGTCTCCTACCATGGACCCTGCAGCAAAGGGCTGAGGAAGAGCTACCAGGACAGAACAGAGAACCGGGAGACCAAAACGCCAATAAGCTTGGAGCCCTGGATCCCAGGTCACCAGCCAGTGCTAAATCTTTCAAGCAAGGGGTTAGGTGCACTGTGGGTTCTGGAAGGTCTCTGGCCCTTTTGGACAACACAGAAACCTGTGAGAAAAGCAAAGCTGTTGTATTTGAAAGATTTAGAGCTTGGATGAGAAGCCCTGGTTCAGTCACTGCAGAGATCTCAAAACAGGACTGTGGCCATGGGGTCTGCTCAAAAGCTGTCAGGAGAGGGCCAGAGCACCCAATGCAGGGGGAAGGGGACATGAAGCTCCTTCTTGACCATCACCTGATCTCTTTAGCAAAAAGAACAAAGACACTAATCCCTCTTGCAAGCCAGAAAAAGGCAACAAAGTGAAAAACCTGAACAGACAAAATCCTACATTTCTAGCCAGGATCAGGCAACCGACTACCTCCCTTGTCCTCAGGCCAGCTGAGGAGGAACTGGCTCCTTTGTGGCTTCTCTGAGAAAGCACCCTGGCCCTGCACAAACTTATTCCTTAAATTTATTCTGCCTCTGTGCCAAGCAGGAGACCTGACACAGGCCTCCCTTCAGCAGGCCATGCACTGTGCACGCTGCGGATGACTGCCCTGGGAAGGAACCCTTTTCTGATTTCTGCATCCAGGTAGTTGCAGGGTGGTAGCAGCCCTGTTAACCTACACCTGTGGCCAGGACCAGAAGAAAGAGAAGTCCCAGCTTCTCTGACCCCAATAAGGAGCTGCTTTTAGACCCAGTAGAGAGGAGACCTGAGGATTTGGGGGGATCTCTGCCATGTCAGATGCAAGTTCCCACACAGTTTCAAGCCTCTTGTAGCACAGCAGGGAAAAGGAAACATCCTTTGAGATGATGCTGAGCCCTGGAGACTGGTCTTTGAGCCTGAGCAGTGCCAATGCTGGAGGGTTGTTCTGCATCCACCCTCCTGCACGCCGGACAACTGGATTCTTGCTTGCTATGACCTGAAGGGCCCGTGATCTCTCTGACCTCTCAGTAATGCACAGAAAAGCCCATGGGTAAAAGCCACCCATTATAAGGTTTGAGCACGTACACAGGGAATAAGGATAAATGCAGCCTGCCAGAGGCCAGATCGGCCTGGTTAATGACCAGGCCTTGCTCTCCTCTCTGTGGAGAGGTTGGGCTTCCTCGCTGCTGACTTTTTATTGCTAATGACAATTAAAATATGGCACCGCTTACCCTCTCAGAGTGGAGCTCTAATAGGCCATAAACCCTCCCAAACTCCTAGGGCTGGGTTGGAGTTTGCATGGAGACACTTCTGGGTTACTGCCGGCAGTCCCCAGCAGTTCTTGGCCAGAGAAAGCAAGGAGCAGCACACCTGGGCCCACACCTGGGGCCACCTGGACATGGGGCCACTGGGGCTCCTCCACACTGGGATATTCCTTCTCTCGCCACTTTGCCCACTGTCTGTGGTGCAAGCTCTTCACATGTGTTTGAGCCTTGTGATCAGTTCATGAAAGTTCGCAGAGCCACTGCAGTTGAGAACAGAGGTCAGAGAGAGCGCTATTAGCAAAGGAAAGAAAAACACACAGGATGGGTCAGCAGCTTAGTTGTGGATGGGACTCTGCCCAACTTCTTGACAGAAGCCAGGGTCCCATTAATCTCAATTATTTCCTCTCCCATTTCAACCTAATTTCCCAAATACAATTCAGCATAATAAGGCCCTGGGAGGCAGTGGGTGGCCCCTTGGCCCTATTATCCTACCAGGTGACTTTGCCCTGTTCTCAGCCATGTCTCCCCAGATAGGGCCAGGGTGGCCTCATCTGCTTACTCCATCTCCTGGTTTTGTTGTGCTAGGCAGAATCCTACGCCTGCTTTGCACTCCATACAGGGAGCACTCCTCCAAGGAGTAGTGTGAAACGGTGAGAGATGAGATGCCTAGTAGCATCCCCAGCAAAGACTGCCCAAAAGTTGCAACGAAGCACCTAAAGAATCCATTTGACTCTGGAAGAGGAACAGTGACCTGACCCTGGCATGAGGCTGGCTGCCTCTTCTGACAGAGGACACTTGGATGCAGTTACTGCTGTCAACACAGCTTCTCCTACTGTGGCCTTTCTGCCACCTATGCCTTTGGACAAAGCTTTGAGATTCCTGCCACCACCCCATCACTCAGTAAATACCATTTAAACAATTTGATTTCATTTAACGCCATCCAGGGGTGTTCTCAGTTGTCTGCTGCTCCTGAGCTGCTGCCTGGAGCCAGTAGTCAGGAAACCGAGTGGGAGGGCCAGGGGAAGCAAGCAGGGAGGGCAAGGCCAGCTCCACCCTAGACCCCAAGTAGGGTCACTGAGATCCTGTAGGGAGGACAGAACAAAAGGACTAAGGAGATTCTCAACATCTTGTATCTTTGCAAAGAAGAAGTACATAGATTACATCCATCTCACTAGTCTCATTTCCTCTGACTTCAAGGACCCTAAGCTCTCACACAGCTGATCTGCTTGTGATGTAAGCTGCCCAACCCACCTCCTATACTGTACCAAGGCCATGAGCCTACATCAGGGCTGCAAAGGCCAGACAGGCAGCAGTGTAAAAGGAGGCAGAGCCCACTGAGACAGAGATCTGTCCATTTACTGGCAAAGGAGTGCCAAGGCAACTCCCTTCCAGAAGCAACGTTGCCCAGGAGTGTGGAATGAAAATACAGGTGGTAGTTTGCACGGGGAACCCCACATTGCCTGTCTTCCAGGATGCCTTCTCTGTTCACTCTTCCCTACGGGTAACTGCATCTTAGGCATCAGATTCTGTCCTGTATCAACTTGCTCTTGCTAATCTGTTACCCTTTACATGTTATGCCCTCCGAAAGAGGTTGTTTTCCTGTGTCCTCTGAACAAAGCCCAGTCCCCAGAGCCCACACACTGCTGCAGCATTCTAGCCATTGCTGGAAGGGGCTTGAAGGAGGCGGATCCTGACTCCTGGGGGAGACTATGCTTGGCAGGGCTCTCTTGCTTCTGGGTAGCACCTTTCATGTGGCTATATTCCTGGTTGCTGTCCAGAGCTTTTCTAACAAAGACAGCTTCCAAGGCTGGGCAGGGAGCAGAAAATGCAGGTTAAAGTTATAAAGGAGCAGAGTGTACGCTGCAAGGGGAGATCAGTATGGCTCAGAAAGATACAGCAGGGCTGGAGCAGGGCCAGGGATGCCCAGTGGAGCTGATGAAAGGATGAGAACGTCCATCAATGATTAGGAATCTTCAAAATGGGAAGACAAACGCTGAGGGAATAGAAATGCATGAAAATCATTAAGGGTATATAAAAAGACCTAGGACTCACTGTAATCAACCAGGTAAGAAAGAGTTATTGGCACCTACCAAGTAGAAAAGCACCACATTAGACACCAGAGTAGATGTAAAAGAGAAAAAACTGAAGAACTTCAGATTCAGTTGAGAAGACATGATGAAGCCACATCATGTCAATTAGTGACAAAATGCCATGTAAAGCACATGACAACTGAGTGGTTCAGACAGCAAGTACTAAAAGGATTCAAAGGAGAGCGCCAGCTCTGAGGGCTGGAGAGTCTGACAGGGAACTCTTTAGAAAGGGGCTGGGCCTTAAAGCAGGGGCCAGACTTCACAGCAGGGAGAAAGGCAGACCTGTTCCAGCACAAAGAAACGCTGTGCTCTGGAAATAATACATAAGTGTAGAGTAGGAGGAGGAAGGATGGGGAATTTCAGGACAGAAACTGAAGCTGAGGTCAGTGCAGGAGCAAACAGGTATCAGAGAGAGGAAGAGGGGACAGGAGGAAGCAGGGCCAGGAGGAGGTATAATCTGTTCAGATGGAAAGCTCCAGAGGGCTGCTCTTGAGAGATGGGGGTGATGGGCATGTCAGAGCCCAGTGCCCTTTCTGATACAGATCTGGGACTGAGGAATCAGGGGCTGGATTCTGCATGTTGGGAGGAAAAGAAGGAAGGATAGGAACCTGAGCAAGATGCACAAAAATCCTGTCGCAATCATGATGGCGGGGAGAAAGCAAAGGGAAGAAATGAAAACGCATAGTGGTAGCTTGTTAGTGGACTGCAGAGCATGTTGACCTCATCAGAATGTGCAGGGGAGAGATCAAAGGAGCCAAAAAGAAAAGAAAAAAGCTGAAGGCCCCGTCACCATTACCAGGCTTGGTCAGTCAGCATGAGTCCCCCTTCGCCCCACCCCACTAAAAGACAAAGGACAACGCTTTGGGTCTCCTCCTCCTGTCCCCTACCTGCCTCCATTCATTCCAACACTGTCTGTGATCTTGGGAATTATATCCATTGGCAGAACTGCACAGTGGTCATCAGTAAGAACCCTGGAGCCAGATCCCCTGGGTTCAAATTCAGTCTCTGTCATTTACCCCCAAGAGTCATTTTAAATCTCTGTGCTTCAGTGTCTTTGAGCTGTGACATGGGAATAATAAAAGTGAATTTCTCTCATATAAGGTTTGAGGTGATACATAAAAGCTCTTAGAACAATGTCTAGTACACAACAGCACTCAACAAATCCTGGCACGTCTTATTGTATTAAGCACATGTAAAAAGAACAGAAGCCTATATTGGGTCTGTCTAGGTCCCAGAAAGATCGAGCTCCATGGATTTTTAGGGCAAAAATTCCAGGTCTTTGGTCAATGTAAAGCCTGACTTGCTGGCTCCTAGCCTTGACAGGGGTCAGGTCTCTGTGACTTCCAGCATTTCACAGGATCTTCTGACAGAGGGGAGGGTGTGAACTAGAGGTGTTGAGTCCTACCCTGTGACCATAAGTGCCAGACACTTCACCTACCATTCAGCTGTGGGGGGTGGGGAGCAGCTTTCAACACCTAGTGAGACAGGGGGTTTTGTTTCTTCAGTCTCAATTCCACCACCTCCTACCCTGCATGCCATATGGACTGTTTAATCTGTCCCTAAACAGTTACTGACAGTTCATGTTTCTGTGCCTTGCTGTTTGTGGTAGAGGTCTCCCAATGTCCATCCTCTCCTTTTTCTGTTCCTGTTATTTCAGGCCTCAGGATGGCAACATTTCCCAGTCTTCTTTCCCCTGGTCACACTGGTGAGATTTAGCAGGACTTCTGGGGTGGGACTTCTGGGAAAGCGTTTGCCACCGTTGTACTTTCTCCCTGTATTTTGGCTTCCTGACTGAAGGAAAATGTGAATGGCTGCAGCCCTACAGGCACCCTGTACAGGTGCTAGAACAGCTGAGCATGGTGAAGGACTTGGATCCTTGCTGACACTGGGAGACACTGTGCCAGTGCTGGACTGATCTCTGAACATTTATGGAACAAACAAACAACCCCCCCCCCCATCTTGTGTAAGCAAATACTGTTTTTGGTCTCTCTCATCAGCACCTGGATGCATTCCTAACTGTGGCACTGGTACTCTGGAGTGCATGTCCTCCCTCCACCCTTCACCCTCGGCTGGGCTACTTGTCCTTACTGATGTGGCCTAAGCTGCACCTCCTATAGGAAATCTTTTCTGATTCTCCAGTTTTGCTTCTAGGGAATCCTGAGCACATGGGGCATGTATCACTCTTCCTCCAATTACTGAGGAGATTCTGTACCTCTCAACACCTTGATGGCAAAAACCATAGCTTACTTGACTTTGTGGTCCCAACTCCTACATGGTACCTGACACACAGAAGGTCAAAAATGTGTGTTAAATGAATTCAATGAAAAGGACATACAGATGCCAATCAATGCCACTTATTGATTTGTCTTGGCTTTTAAGAATGTGTGATTTGAAGAACACAAAAGGGAGATAATCTCAATGGCACAGGCCTTTTTTGTTTTATTACTGACCCAAACACAATCCTGGCCATACAGTATCTGGGGCAATGGCCTGCTCATTATAACTGTACCCTTCCAGTGAGAGCTCTGAACACAGGTTCTGTGCAACAGCCAGGCTCTGCAGGGGGTAGATCATAAATGCTCTAGGTAAGAGGGCTCTGCAGCTGCCAGTTCCACATCTAAAGAAAAGACGGTCAGAAGAGGGATGGGGATCAACACTTGAACACCTTCTGTATGCTATGCAGCGAGGTTTACAGACATGCACGTGGTCTGCCTTAACTCACAAAACCATTTGTTGAGGTTGTCTGCAGTGCAGTCCCATTTTGCTGATAAGGAATCGGAGGCTTAGAAGAGTTTAAGAACTTGCCCCAGGTGAAAGAATCACCCATGGTATTAAGTTACCATTAGACAGAAGGAAGAAGTTCTGGTGTACTACTGCACAGTAGGGTGACTACATAAGGACATGACAAATGTTGGGGACAAATGTTTAACCTGATTTAAGCCTTACACAATGCATGCATGCACTAAACATTACCTTATTCTCCATTATATATGCATTCTTATGATTTATATACCAGTTTAGAAATATATTCAGGGATGGGGTACAGTTCAATGGTAAAGTGTTGCCTAGCATGTGAGAGGCTGGGGTTCTGTCCTGAGCACTACAAAAACAAAAACCAAAAAACCCAAAAAGGAATACATTGAATTACAACAACACACTTGCCTAAGGTCATCTGGTAAGGGGAGAGGCCAGAATTTTAGCTCAACTCCACCTAACAACAGAGCCCATCTCTTGTCACTGACCCATGGGCACTGATTCTGCGGCATCTGGGGCAATCACACTCCCAGCTGTCTAACTTTCCTAAAAGAACCTGAGGTGGAGGCTCCAGCCAGGGCTAGGGCTAGGGCCAGGGCCAGGGCGTGGGGGATGAAGGCACACTGAGATAGGCCAGGAAGTGGCCCTGCGGAGAGGCATTTGTCTTCCTGTTGGCCCTTGTTGCTTGCTCTTAGGCAGGGGGGTGATGTGTGAGTGTGAAGGAAAAAAGCCATTAAGAAAGGCGAGAGCCCTCAGCAAGCTCTGCCCGGGTTCCTTCAGTGCCCCTTGCTGAGCATTCCGGTTACCAGAGCTCTGGGTTCATTACCCTCTGGGGCTCGCTGCATCTATTCTGTTGGTTGCTCAGCATGAGCCCAGCCCCAGGAACTCATCTTCACCTCCCTGACTGCCTGGGAGTCACCGATGCAACCTCTTTTTCTTGGGCCTGCACCTGGAGGTGGCCAGTCAGGACATTCCCTTGCAGTGGGGCCAATAGGTTCCACCTGCTCCCGTTTCATTTTTCTGCTGACCTCCCCTCTTTCCTCCCTCTGCCCGGGAAAGCAGACAGCCAGAGAGGGGCTTAGCCTTGGAAGTTCAAACTTCTGAAGCTACAGGGGCTCCTTTAGATCCCTGCAGGGGGGACACTGATCATGCTGAGATGACAAGAACAAGGGATCTGTGACCTACAGTGCTGCCTGGGGGGTGGCCAGGCTGTGGAGGAGGGAAAAGTAAAGGATGGGTATAAGTTGGCACGTCTCTGCCTCCCAACCTCTCACTGCATCTGCCTTTTTACCCTTTGACCAAAACAAAATCCTTCTGGGTTTCCCAATGGAGAGAAACCGAGTTTATAATTGAAAAGCCCAGAGAATTTATTGCCGTGGAGATGAGGAAATTTAAAACTCATAACCATCCTGCAGGCCAATAGATCAGGCAGATATCCACCCTATTAGAATAACTCGACGCTGCAGATATCCATCTTATTACACTAAATGGTTAAGAAAGCCTCGCCCTGTATCACAGAGACGGCGTGGATGGTTTTCTGCTCACCTTCCACATTCATCAGCCCATTTTGTTTCCTCTGTTGAGATCGGCCTCAGAATTACAAACTGCTGAGAGGCAGCAGAAGTTTTAAATTAAGCATTCATGGGCGTAGGTGAGCTCAGGGAGATGATGGCGGGTCGAGAGGCAGGCAGGCAAGATTTAGTGCCTCATGTGTGGGGGAAAAGCCGAGGCTCATCAACAAGTCTGGATCAAGCCTGGGGATGGAGAAGCCAGGGAGAGGGAGAGCAGAAAGAGGTCTAGGGAGGAGGAATTTAAAAGCTCTCTGGTCAAAGGGCAGACATGCTGCATGACAAAATGAAAATTATTGGAGACTTTGAACCACTGCTAATGCCAACCTTCGTGCAAGGCATAAATATATGTTCTGCTGTGCAGAACAATATATGTGTGAGGTGGGGACCTTGGCAGGACAGTCAGCCAGGTGCTTGTGCCCCCTCTGCTTCCCTCTGGGCATTTCCAGCCTCCACCTCTTTGAGTGGGTTTTGTTTTACCAACACTTGCCATAGATACAGTGTAGCTGAAGCTAACACTGACCTCTGTCCTTTTGCCACCTCTGGGGCCCCTCTGGGAAGGGCTCCCTCCCCACTCTGGTTTACCTTGGGAGGAGAAATTTTTTCTCTGTTCCTTCCCTTCCCACCACTGGAGGGCTGAGTCCAGCAGGAGGCCTGGAGGCTGGAATCCACGGTGCTCTGCACAAGCTTGCTGCGGCCACTCCATCTGACCACTGCATGGGTCACTCACTCAGCCCGAGAGGCCTGGGGGACCACAGATGACTTGCCAATGGCGACCTTAGTGGTGATCGGTGGTGTTGGGAAGACAAGCAGCAGCGGGCCCAGTTCTTGTGGGGGCTGCCCCCTGCACCAGCCATTCCCATAACCTTGTTTTATTTTCTTTTATTGCAGAACGGCTCCAGTGTGTGGATAATAAAGCTTTGACTGCTGCACTCCATTGGCCTGGGGTGGGGGAGAGCTCAGCTTGCCAAAGTAGGGCAGTGCGGAGAGAGGGGGCCCAAGCAGGGGACTGACTTCAGCAAGAGCATCCCAAGGCAAAAACCAGAGAATCCTTCTCTAGTTTGAAAAGTCCTTTGAGAACTGGCAGTAAAAGGAGCTGCTCTGGAACTACAGCTTCTCCCTGGCCTGCCATTCATCCAGGATCCCCATCCTCTGCTTGTGGGTTTGGAGGCCTCCCACTCTCCTTCGTCACTCTTAGCTGCTATGTCCCACCCGGTGCTCCTGGGCTGACCTCTTTCCCCAACGGCCCAGATGGTCCACTTCTGCACTTTGAACAATTTTGTGTTCCATCTTCCAGGTGGTGAGGGGAAAATATTACCTTCCTAAGTGACTGGCCTGCTGCATTTTTCCTTGAACCCTGAAAGCCATTCAGACCCCTGATGGGAGGGCAGACAAAGGGAGTGTATTACTTGCAGGGCCTCTACCAGAGGTGTGGACAGGGCCACACCTTGAGTTCTTCACTCAAGAGCCAGTAGCCTTGGGAAAGGGAAGTGTTGGAGTGACTGAGGGCTGGAGAGGGTCTCCTGAAAGTTTAGGTACAGGCGTGTATGAGATAAAAGAGGCTTTAGGGAGGAGAGAGGCAGCTAGCTGGCTCATTGCCAAGACACGGGGTGACAGAGCTTCCTCCCGCCCCAAATGGTTTGTAAACACAGAACCTTTGCCAAAACGTGCCCCTGTCAATTCTGAAAGCCTCAAAATCCCTATAATTGCCTCTCTAATGAGACTCTCTTAAAGAGTCCCTCTCCCACCGTCTATACCACTCATGTAAGTTAGCTGTGTCCCACTCAATAAACATACATTTGCAAATGTTTTTATAAAATTCATTTTATTTTATACCAGTTTAAGGCAATTATGTATTATTCTGCATGTATGATACTTGCACTGTCATACAGTAGGCACTAGCAATAAACTAGAAGTTCCTAAAAGAGTAGGTGCTCGGTATTGGTCTCTTCACATAATCTTATTGATTATAATTCTCCTGCCCCAAGGTAACACTGAAGTCCCAGGGGGAATGGTTTTCAGGCACAAAAGTCGGGTGGGGTACAAGACTGGCATTCCAGGCACAGCCCATCGGGCCAGGCTTTGGACAAGGAGATGGATTTCGTCTGATTTCCCTTGACGGACGAGTTGTGTTCAGCAAACAGCCTGGCATGCAGCTGTCACTCTGATGCTGAGGTCTGACAGGCATCGATCAGGCTGCAGTGTGAGCATGCAGACATACACAAGCCTCATCAACATCCCCAGCTTGGAAGACAGTTCTATCTGGGGCCATGAAGGCTCCCCCTCCCCGGCCCCATGGATGCTGCTGAGAGGAAGACTGCACCAATGGAGAAAAGAAGCAGGATGGAGTTTCTTCAAAACACCCATTCCTGGGTGAGAAAACAAACTGCAATGAAATGGGGTCTAGAAGGGGAGGAAAGATCCAACCTTGACAGACAGGCTGCCAGGATGGGAGCTCACTCAGACAGCTTAGATGAGCAAACAGGGCACTAGGCTAACACCAGGCATAAGTGTTCTTCTGCAAGCCTCAGCAGAAGAAATGGACCACTGGTAGTTGAGATTTCCTTCTCTACCTAGCAGCTGTGCCTGATGCTGTCCTAAAGCCCTCGGGAATTCCAGAACATTCCACGGAACTAAGGGTTATCTTTATCTCCCTCCCCAAGCAGACGTCCTCCTTGTACTTCTGAAAGATCAGTTTCTATCAAGTATCTCAGTAAGTGGAAGTTCTAGCTTGCTGTTAGGAAACGTTCTCTTTCAAGTGAAAAACCATTAAACTGAACTTCTTTTTACTGGTCAAGTTTTGTATTCTGGAGCAATCTGGAACAAATTTGGTTCTTTTTTTCTTATTTACCATGGGTGACTTTGAGAAAGTTCTTTGAGCCCAAATATCACTTAGCTCAGGGCAGTGCTGTGAGGACTAAATGTGAAAAGACTTGTCAAATGACTAGTACAATGCTTATAGCAAGAGGTAAGAACACAAAAGGTGGTCATTCCCCTGCCTTCCTCCACCTAACAGCCAGGGCATTGTGAAGGTTTGCTTGGCCCTTTCTTTCCCTCCCTAGCAATTTCCATTACTCACTGGAACTAGTCCCCATACTTGACACAATACAGGTTCCTTCCTAGAGATGCCCCTCCACTGTATCAAGAATCCTCTCAAAATGCAATGCTAGAAACAGAGCACAATATCCCAGATGTTGTTTAAGCAGTGTAGAATAATTACTTCCTTCGATCTATACTATTTCTCTATGAATGCAATTTTTATCAGTCACTTCACACTGTTAGTGTACAGTTTGTAGTAAACAAAACCCCTGGGGTAATTTTCAAATGAATTGCTGTCAAGTGAGGTCACCTTCATCTTGTAATTGTGTAACTGATTTTGGAACACAGGACTTGGCATTTGTTACAACTGGTAAATTACATTTCACTTTGTAAGTTGCAGTCTATCTCTCCATACTTGTAAGAAATTTTGAACCTTGGTTTTCTGCTAACAGAAAACAGTCTTCTTCATCTCAAATACCCTTTCTGGGTCTTGGCCTAAGTCTTTGGAAAGGTGGGCCATGATGCCCCACATGTAAGGATTTGGTGAACATTGTCAACAAGGAAGATCCCTATGCTAGGAGCCTGTGGGGAATCTCGGAAGCAGGGAAGGTCCTGGCTATACTACTCTCTGGAGATCCTTCTTGAATTAGCTGGAAGTGAGGTGTTCACCCAAGTGAAGCTGCTGCTATTCATGCGGACTCAGAGATGGATTTGGTGAGATGGATTTTGGCGAGGCAGGGAGGAGCTCCAGGCATAGCTATGAAATGGTGCTCTCCCTTGGCGCGGGGAGGGCTGAATTGGTCCGACCTCTCTCGGAGACCCTCATCTCAGCAGTTCTGTCCATCTTCTTGGAACAATGGTTCTCTCAAATAACAATAGAAATTCTCTGGAGAAGACAGGCTGGGTCACAGGTAGATGGCTGTGGGAATGTAGAAAAGGATCTGGGCAGAAGCATAGAAAGTGGATTTGCAGGTGACATGATAAATGGAAGAGAGATTTGGGTCCAAAGACCAAGGAAAGTGTATGTGGAATGACCAAAAATTCAGCCAGGAACTTGATGCTAAAGCAATCTTTTTGCATTGATTACTCTAGTGGCAAAACTGCTGGGGACAGGAGGGACTCATGGACTCATTTGGGGTCTAGTTCCCCAAATTTATCTGAGGCTTTTCTCAGATAGGAGGGGCAATGCTGTAAGGGTGGGTCAAGTAGGAATAAGGGGACGGGGCAAGAGGAGGAACTATGAGGTTCCAGACTCTCCCTGTAAGTTATTCTTTAGGACCTGCCTCTTTTCATTCCTCTCGACCCTTTCATGTACACACCCTACCTCAGCCTTCTGATGGAAGGTGGAGGAAGTAATCCTGCAGATCCCTGAGGTACCTGCTTCAGCCACTGAGGTTCATTTTGCTTGGCTGAGAATATAGTGCTGTCTGGGAACTTCCTTTTGTGTGTGTAACCTGTTTCCTGTTTCAGCCAACCTATCATTTGATGACCCTAAGACACAACTCAGAATCCCTTTCACCTCTGCCTCACCCTAGAAACCCACAGCCCCCTGAGCTTGCCATTCCACCTCTCCCGGCCCACCGGAGCTCTCACAACGCTACTGCGGAAACTCGATTCACTGTTGTCATCCCTGTTTTATGGATGAGGAACCTGATCTTTAGAGGTAAATGTCTTAGGTCTAAGGCCCTGCAGCTAGGAAGGGCCAAGGCCAGGGTGCAAGGTAAAATCTCATTTCCCAAGCCCACGCTGCTGACCAGCAGGACATCCTGATGCACTGACACATCACTGGACTCCAAGCTTCTGAATCAGTCTTCCAACCATATCCATCAGTTGACAGGAGACAGGAGGTGACTGAGGAGCCGAATGTTCTTAGAACCAAGGTGAGACCATGAGGTAAGAGGGAAGAAAGGGTACTGTTGGCCCTGGGTCAGAGTGGCACCGAGGAGGAAGCTGCCCTTGCTGTGGGGGTCTGGTGGGAGGCACGTTGGGGAAAGAGCAGTTAAAAGAGGAGGTGCTGGAAAGAATGGACCAGCAGGGGGACTTGAAAGTGACATACCAGTCATGGAGCACCCACAGCATTGTAAAACTAGGCCCCAATGCAAAGAGAAAATTCCCCAGGTGACGTGGCTCCTGTGAGGGTGGCAGAGAAAAAGGGGTGACTGGGAGCAGACTTCAAAGGGGAAGGTCCTGGTCCCATGTTCACTCCCAGGAATGATTGCAGTATCACGGTGTCTGAGGCTGCTTACAAGGAGCTCCAAGAGGTTCTGCAGTGCTGCAGTCATTCTCTGAAGACTCTGTTCTTTTGCAGACAGGAAGATGGACAAACAGTCATGTGAACAGATGGAAGGAGTTGCAAACTGAGAATTTTTTTTTTTTCTCACTAACTGCAAGTGAACTGCATTGATCCAGTGTGGCAGAGGAGACACATAAGGGAGTGATGAACATTTATTTGAGAACTGACACTCTCTTACAGCAGCAGGGACGATACACATACACCCTGCATGATCACTTAAGATGGTGATATTGCCTCTCTCCTAATAGCTTTCTGCTCTCCTGCACCTCAAACAAAAATGAGTCCCAGCAGTGCTCTGCCCTCATCATGCAACTGGTCAGGCAACTGCAGAGACTCATTCTTCAGTGGCAACACCTTCCTTCCTCCTTCCTTCCTTGTTCCCAAGGTTGTTACCAAGGCTGTGTTTCCCAAGTTCATTCCACTCTTTCCAATCAGAGCTAATTGAACCACTTAGCTCAAAGACAATAACATTTGTCGTTTCAAGCCATTAAGAAATGCGTCTCAGTTGAGGCATTATGCATAAGGCCTGCTCGAGGATAGCAGTACTGACTCACAGACAGGAATGCCCACAGAGGCCCGTAAGGCAAACATGCACACAACTATCAAGTCAAGGAGAAATTTTGCAAAAGTGTAGTCAGCAAGTGTCAGCCTGTCTTTCTCAAAAGGGTTTCCTGAATTAAAAAAAAAAAAAAAAAATTGCTGCCAGTTCTAATCTGGGGCCTGAAAACTGCAGCTGTGCTCTCATGGCCCCCAGAGATGGTGCTGAAAAGAATGCAGAAGAGGAATGGAGAGGAGACTTCAGATTCTACCACACTTGGTGATAAGAATCTTTGAGAGGAAGTAGGAAAGAGGGAAGAAGGAAGTAGCACCCACCCACGCCCCAGAACTATTTTCTTCTCATCCACCATATCCTAAGGGCTCCTGAAAGTAATGGAATTCCACAAAGGGAAGGTCCATTGGGTACTGGGCTCATACCACCATAAAGAATAGATCCTTTCTTACAGACTCAGCAAAGGTCCCAAGAGGGCGCAGGGGAAGCAGAGCTAAGGCAAGGACGAGAGACCTGAGATGTTTGCTGCTCTGGTCCTCACGGGCTCTGGTGAGGAAGAACAGTCACAATGAAGAAAGGGTAAAATGACGTTGAGGAGAGGGGTGTAGGCAGGGAAGGTGAGGAAGTGGCCCCAGACTGATTTTAACACTACTGGCAGAAGGATGAGAATGTGCTCTCCGAGAGTGACTTCATATAGAGTGGAAACAGCTCTGGGGAGATCTTGGCTCTGCCATTCCTTTATGCCAGTGTGACTTTAAAGAAAGTCACTTAAGTTCTCAGGGTTTGTTTCCAGTCTCTAGATGGGGGATGGGATTAGATCCTGGGCTTCCCTCCAGCTCTCAAGGGCCTTGATCTCACTCTGCACCTGGAAGCTGCACACTCAATTCCAGGCCATCCATGGGGTCCTCTCATGCAAGGCGCAGGGCCCCCACTGCCCTGGAGCACCTTCTCAGCTGACTTTCATGGCTTCGGCACATGAGTTTGCCTCTTCTGCCACAGGCTTCCCCTTCAAGACCCACTGAGTAACACCAAGCCTAATCAATTAACCAATAGTTGCTGGATCGCAGTCAGTATCTTTTTCAGAGACCAGGAGAGATGTTATTAGAACAAAGACAGGCAAATGCTAAACTGATCTTTAAAAGGGGTGGGGATGGAGTGGACAGAAGCAAAGCAAGACAAAGTGAATTCTCTGAACCACAGGTAAGAAAACCTGAAGTTTGTCCCAAACCAAATTCCAGAAACAGTAGGAGTCCATCTTAAACTGATTTTCCCCAGGGACTGAATTATTTTCAGTGGGTCAATGAAAGGGCACAAAGTGAGAACCATAAACGAAATTACTCCTTTTTCAATTATCTCTCAACTCTGATTATCCTAAGGAGAAGGTCCCAGTGTGCTGCTAATCTGTCTTTAGCATCTCTTTAACAAAAGAGGGGCAGAGCCCTGTGGGCAAATGGGATTTAGCCAGAATTCAGTGACACTCTTCTGCATTCTCTGAACTATATTTATTTTTAAGGTTTCCTCTCATGGTCACTGATAGTTACCTTTTATGATAAGTAAAACTTTTCCATTTAAGAAAATTTGAAAAGTGATTTCAGAAAGAACAGAGTAATTTAAAGGAAAATATTAATGAAATAACAGTTGATAGCCAGATTTGGCTAAAACACATAGATTGATGGTATAAAAATATATAAAAACTGGGAGATAATGGTATATATGAAATGTAGCTAGGTAATAGCAGGCAAGGGATTACTTGATGGCACTTAAGCTGCCTGATTCTATGACACTTTCCATGGAAAGGTCACTGGTTGCCCAATCAACAGTCATTTCTGCCTTTTCTCCCTGCAGGTAGGACCCCACGGTTTTTCCCCATATGTGGCAGCTCAAGAAAATGCTAATAAGTCTAAGTTATTTTGTATGCCATGCCCTCTTTTCATAGAATATTTTTAAATATATAAAATAAAATACATAGGAATGCACATGAAACTAATTTTACTCACAGTTACTAAAATATTTTTAAAAAACCCACTGTTATGGTTTGGATGTCCCCCAAAAGCTCTTGTGTGAAACAATGCAAGAAAGTTCAGAGGTGAAAAGATTGGATGATCAGTGCATTAATCAACTTGAATGTATTTACCGGCTAGGCAGGTAACCATAGGCAGTTAGGGTGTGGCTGGAAAAGGTGGACCAATGGGGGTATGCCTTTGGGGGTATATTTGTCCCTGGGAGCAGAACACCCTCTCTGCTTCCTAGTTACCATGTCCTTAGCTGTTCTACCTCCTCTTGGGCCCAAAGCAATGGAAGTGCCTCTATGGACTGAGACTCTGAAACCATGGGCCTCGAATAAGCTTCTCCTCTTCTATGTTGTTCTTGTCAGGTCTTTTGGTCATAGTAACGAAAAAAGCTTGATTAAAACATCCACCAAAATCAAGATACGATCAATACACTAAACAAGTAACAAGATTCAGCAACAGGTCTTAAATTTTAGTTAGTGGTTAATAAAGACGAATTTTTTTTTTCCTATCCAAATTCATGGACCCTACAAATCTATAGTCTCAATTGGAGTGGGGAGAACAGTTCCCTTTCCTTGTGCCACAATATTGGTTTGGGAGTGGGTTATGTCATCCAGATCTGGGTAACATAATGTAAAAGGAAGTCAGATGACAAGCTTGTGGGGAAGATTTTTTTTTCTTTTAAAAGGCATAAAATAAAAAAACTGTATTTCTGCCTTTAGAGATTGGTTTGTAAGCAGGCAATGCCTGGAGCTATGGCAACCATTTTGCAGCCAATAAAGACACATGTGATCATGGCAGAATAGAAAGATGGAAAGAACTAGGGTGCCTGATTTTGGGGCCACATCTCAGATAAACCAGCCCACATTGGAGCAGACACACTTTGAAACTGACTTTGTATGT
The DNA here is from genome assembly GCF_902686445.1 of Sciurus carolinensis. Lineage (NCBI taxonomy): Eukaryota > Metazoa > Chordata > Mammalia > Rodentia > Sciuridae > Sciurus > Sciurus carolinensis. The sequence continues at coordinate 25,678,270 of NC_062220.1, forward strand.
GACATGATAAATGTCATTATTTAAGCTGCTTGGAAGTTCTATTACTTGCAGCATAAAACATCCACAACTTAAAGTGACCCATGAATCTTTACCATAATTACAAATATCTTTTCAACCTCCAAAATAAAAGTAGGTGGCTAGATCCTCTAATAGGAGCAGTGGGGGTTTGTCTGTGCCCCAAGCCCATCTCTGTCCTTCTCTACAGCCTCTCGGGCTCCTCAGTGTAGAACAGAGGAGCTGTCTAATGAGAACTGACAAGGTGGAGACCACAGGACTGCTGATGACAGGTCAGAGAGCTCTTAGCAAAGAATGCCACCCAGAGGGCTGGAGCCTGGCTCAGACCTCCACTCCCTGGGCAGCCACTGAAGATGGGGGAGGAAGTGGCAAGTCCATGGAAAGTCGTTCTAAAAAAGAGGGGACAGGCAGACTGACATAGTTGTGAAGTTAAGAGACAGAAAGTCTAGGGTCTGTCTGGTTCTGATCCAAATATTAGGGCAGATACTACTCCAGTTCTTTATAGGAACGCTTTCTCCCCTAACAACCCATATCTGCCTCCAGTTTCCATTTTATAGCACTGTGCAAATTTCTCAATTTGTAGCTATAAATCTGATAGAAAGCTTGGAGAAGACATCAGACAGACCCTATAATCTCTGCTAATCCTGTAATCGGAAGCTAAGCCCAGGACACAAATGGATTTTCAAAATAAGGATTTCAGAAACTCAAATGGCATTAACAGGTCTCAGAGACAAATGTACACAACAACTGAGTGAGATCCATCAACAAAAACAGACACATTCCCATTCCTTCTACTCCATACAAATTATCTACAAAAACAAGACAGGATGGGAGGGGCAGAGAGACTTCAAAGGATGAGGGCAAACCATCTCAACAAGGTTCTTCTAGGGAGGTTGTTATTATTATTATTATCATCATTATCATTATTATTTATTACTTTGGTACTGGGGATTAAACCCAGGGGTAATCAACCACTGAGCCACATCATCCCCAGCCCTTTCTCCTATTTTGTTTAGAGACAGGATCTCACTGAGTTGCTTAGGACCTTGCGAAGCTGCTGAGGTTGGCTTTGAACTTGTGATCCTCCTGCCTCAGCCTCCCGAGTCGCTGGGATTACAGGTGTGGACCACTACACCCAGCATTTTTTAAGTTTTAGTCTTTTTTAAATTGACACATATTAATTGTACATATTTACAGGGTATAATGTGACATTTTGGTACATGAATATGCTGTATAATGATCAAATGAGGGTAACCGACCTATCCTTCACTTCAAACATTTATCATTTCTTACAGCTCTTTTGAAATATACAATGCATTATTAACTGTAGTCACCCTACTATGCATCAGAACACCAGAACTTTGTAACATACAGATCTGTTGACCAACCTTCCAAAGGGCCTTCTTGAAGGTTTTCTGAAATTGCGAGTTATAATAAGGAGGAATAAAAGGTGGGTAAGGGGAAGAGAAATGGAGGACAGTTCTTTTAAAAATTCCAAACTGCTTTTACATTCTTTGGTGCAAAAGAAATGAATGGTTATAAGCAAGGTTAAGAACAAGGAGGGATGGATTTTTACTCATGTCTTGTACGTGCATGGGGCCCACACAGAAGATTCAGTCGTAACCAACTTTTGAGTCACACTGATTTCAGATTTGCTGCTCAGCTGGCCTATTCCAGGGGACAAAAGTCTCTGGGAAGTGGGCAGGACTGCATGTGTTTGCAAAGCCTGTTTCTTCAGGAGTCTGCTTGTCCCTGTGTGGATGGACCTGAATGCATCTTTCTGCACCTGTAGCTTGTGCACATCAGAGCTGCAAAGCCCCCCAGCCCCCCAGAGTGAAGAGGTAATAACACACAGATCCCAACTGTCACTTGGCCCTGTTGTGGTTGTGGATCATTCAAGATGGGAGCTAGGTTGGAGAAAAAAAATATTTCCTTTACCCAATGGAAACATTTCTTTGGGTTTTCTTCTCCTCCAAGTTCCCAGATGTGAAAACAATGAGTCCAGGGGAATCCCTGACTTGAGTCAACATTTTTGTTCCTTTCTGGGAGCATATGCTCCTCACAAGTGCTGCCAAGTGAGGGGTTGCTGAGTTCAGTACAGGACCCCTTACTCTGCTAGCTTTCGTTCCCAGACACAGTCTCTGGCAAGCCCACAGTCCTTCCCTCTGCTCTACCTCACTCCTCTCCTAGAGGCTTCCAAAAATAAAATGGAGGAGGTGGTGGTGGAAGAGGGGTGGTATTGTTCAGTGGTAGAATGCTGGTGTAATCCCCAGCATAGCAAAGGAAAAAAAAAAAAAAGTTGGGTCACATTGTCCTACTTAGTGGAGAGTCTATGGTCAGCGCTGAGATGTTTACTACATGTCCATTATTCACGATGGACTAACCATGGCCACCAATTTTTTATTTATATATTTTTTGTCCTAAGAGTTAGAATCAGGTCCCTGGATCAATATATTCAAAATAATTAGTGAAAACGGAACATATAAAGCCTTTAACCTGACAGCTGGGTGCAGTAGTGTACACCTATGATCCCAGAGACTCAGAAAGCTGAGACAGAAGGATTGCAAGTTCAAGGCTAGCCTCAGCAACTTGGTGAGACCCCTGTCTGGGAAAAAAAGAGGACTGGGGATGTAGGTCAGTGGTAAAGAACCCTTGGATTCATTCCTACTTTACCTTCCAACCCCTCTAAAAAGCAAAAAACAAACCAAAAAAAAAAGAAACAGAAAAACAAACCAAAAAAAAAAAAAAAAAAAAAAGAAAAAGAAACGAGTACACACAAACACATTACACAAAAGCCAAATCACGTTTGAAAAGGGATAGTCGGATGGGGACAGCAGTGTGGAACCAGCTCCTAGAGGTATTAAAAATGGGCCAGGGCTGGTGTTTGGACCGATGGCCACAGTCATGCCAGGCTTCCTATCAGAATGGGAACTCCTTTTGGTCTCAGTTTGATGAACAATCCTACCCTGTAGCTGTCAGACGTATAGGCAGCAAAAAGTGGCTTTGAATAGGAAATGGAAATGGCTTAAGGGAAGAGAGAAGGTCCATGTAAAGCAAGATGAGCAGTGGCGGTGTGCTGAGCACAGGTTACAGCCTCCTCAGGCCTCGGGTTCCAACCAGGGAGAAAGAATTAGTGTCCCCAATGTGTCGGCGCGTCGGTCTGTCCAGATGCGTATCCTTTTCCACTTTCTGTCTCTCATGCACAGACACACACAGTCCTGAACAGAGCTCCCTGACTGGCACTTGGAGGCAGACTGCCAGAGTAGGAAGGACAGAGCTCAAATTGCTCCGTGAGTCTGGGATCCCAAGATGGTCCCCTCTGGGGAGGGATCCCCAAGGGCTCTGTGCCAGCTCCAAAACACCACCAAGTTGCTGGGCCAGAGAGGACATTTGCGGGGGAGGGAGGGGACCCTGTCCAGCTCAGACCTGCTCATTTGCACAAAGAGCCCTTTCAGAGTTATTGGCTGGCAGGGTTCCTCATTGGCCTTTTTTTTTTTTTACTTAGCACTTGTGCACTGAATACAAATCAAGCAGTCTCACTGGACTGCCACATAAACTGGTCTCAGTCACCAAGAAAAAGATAGAAAATGAGGGTTCCTCTCACTAGGCTGCCAGTGTCCATGTATCCCTGGGAGAAGAGCCCCGATCCTCAGCTGGTATCCCCATCACAGCAGGGGCTTCAGTGTCTTTGTCAGAAGTGAAGCCAATCCATTTCAGTTTGCTTCAGTTTATTTCAGAGAAATAGTTTAAAGTAGCCTAAGATGAAAAGTTCCCAAGAGCATCTGCTTAGCATTTTTGGCTGGCAGTGAGGCAAAAATTCAAAGGTAAGGGTTTATGGCCAATGGGTGGTGTTCTAGGGTAAGTAAGAATAAGGTTCATGGTAGTCATGTTACCTTTACTTCAAAATAAATAAATAAACAGATCTACCTGTCAGTTCTGGCTAAATTCAGAAATCTATATGACAGAAACCATAAGTAAAAGAGAACATGTATATGAACGGATCAGCTAACCAACAAACTACGGACACTCCAATCCTGCTCTCCAAATCTGATAGAACACGAGGGTCCCAGCTCCTTTATTTCAGGTTCATGCACCCCCATATCCTCTAAAAGATGTAAAGTGATCACACAAGAAGCATTTGCATCTAAAAACATGGACCAAGCGCAGGCTGGAAGCTGGGTAGATGTAACCCTAGAAGAAACTCTCATCATAATGAAAAAGGAACGTGGCATCCAGGAGCCTGGGTGTCAGCCAATGCATCCATCCCTTGTTTGATGACTCACAGGGGAATCCAGCAGTGTGAGCTCTGGGCTGGTTCTCCTGGCTATACCAGTGCTGCTCTTCCCTCTACCTTTAAGGGTGAAGTGCTGGTCCTTTGTTCAAGGATAGCCAGACCAGTGACTGAGAGATACAATTCCAGCCCATATTTGTACTATGGTGGCTTTGATTCTCCCTCTGAATCTCTTTTGATGGGCAAATGAATACACTGAGGAGCTGAAGTTGCCAACAGAGTATGGCAAAATGATTGGTAAACAATTGGAACAAGGAATACCCTAGTCATACCTAAAGTTGGCAGAAACAAAAGCAAAAACAAAAAAGTTGGCAGGATAAGATTGAAAATAGAGCTGAGGATATAGCTTAGTGGTAGACTACTTGCCTAGCATGTGCAAAATTCTGGGATTGATCCCTAGTACAGGGGGAAAAAGACTGCAAGTAAATAACAAATTATGCAAGGCAGCTTGGTGGCCACAGATGATGATCCAAAAAGAACTAAGTCAAAGAGGTTGGCAGAGAGAAGGTGGGGCAAACACGGTACCTCCCTATGAACCAAGGGGCTGAGAATGCCTCACAGGACATCAAAGAGATCCAAGAAGAAACCACATAAGAGCTGGCTTCAGAGGCTCATGAATAAAATCCCAGAGCTTCAGGAGGCTGAGATGGGAGGATTGGAAGTTTGAGGCCTTAGCAAAACCCAGTCTCGAAAAAAAAAAAAAAAAGAAAAAAAAAAAAAGAAAGAAAGGAAAAGCCTGGGGATGTGGCTGAGTAGTTTATAAAGCACCCTGAAGTTAATCCATAGTATCAGAAACAAACAAATAAACAAAACTACAACAACAACAACAAAAATCACAGAGGATACAACAGGCTTCAAGCCAATCTGAATAGATGAAAAACACAGTGAAAGTCCCAAGTTGTGTACAGGTCTTAAATTCAGCCAGAAATTCCATGGGGTAAGTGGTAAAAAGCATGTTTCCATTTTGTTCACACTCTCTAAATGCTAAGTTTTTCTTAGGAGCACTGAGCTGCTCAGTAAGGGGCCCTCAAATATTCCTAGAGGAATGGCCCAAAGCCATGTGACTTTTATCTTTCTTTTTTTAAAAATTTCTATGACACACACACACAGTTGAGGAAAATGGAGTCACAACAAGAAACATCTTCCTTTCAGGCAAAAGAAAGTCAGTGAAAAAGCAGGACCAGGGGTCCCTTTCATTCACCACAGAGCTATTTGCTGTCTCCCCCTTTGTGTTTTAAATTAAGACTCTGCTGATAGGATTGTTTGTTCTTTAGTCACCCAAATTTTGGGGACTGACTGCTGATAGAGACCTGACTCTGGACAGAGGGGGACAGAAGCTCCTGGGCTCTTCTCCTCACCCAGCCTGGTGTCCGCCCACTGTGCTTGAGCTCGGGCACTCAGTGGGATATTTATAGCTGCCTTTAAATTTACCAGGCTCGCCATAAAGCGAGGTAATGGGGCGCCCTTTACTGCTGCTAGTGGTGATTGTCCTAACATTCTTTAATTAGCAAAAAGCGTTGGCACAGCCACTTTCAAAGCATTTGATCTCACTGTCCTGGTGTTCCCTATTTCAGGCTCGACAACCCCAACCCCCTTTGGAGAAAATGCACTTTAGCAAATTTGGAAATGACAGGCATGTGTGTGCACGATTACAGATATGTGTATTTGTGTACCTATGTGCACTCTTCCGCTGGCTCCTCACATAATCAACTGCCAAGAACCTGTGTGCCTTTATGGTACCTCCATAAAACTCTCCTTCATAATCTGTCAGCAAGGGGCTGGGAAAGTAAAAATGGAGGACCTTAGGGTTACTGGGATCTTCCTTAATTTTTCATATAAAAAAGAAAAAAAGCTAGTAGTTCTTTTACCTACTTTTTCAAAGACTGTACATACAGCTGGCTGGGGCTCTCCGTACACCACTAGGGAAGCCCGAGCTCTTATCTATACAGGCCACCAAAGAACAGTCTTGGCTTCTCTGAAATAATTAATGTACTGCTGTGACCAAGTTATCAGAAACCAGATTGTTTTGAAACTCTGCTTTTATGTATGTGTATAAAATCTAGAAAATAAACACATAAACAAGGTAATTTTAAGAAATGGTAAATAATAATGACAACCAAAACCAAACTAGGTGATGTGACCAATTGGTGAGGCTACTTTAGATAGGGGAGTAATGGTAAGTGTTAAGAGACCTGGCTCAAGCCAGCCATCCTAAGATGAGGGGGAAGAACATTCTTGGTAGAGGACAGAGTAAAAGTCCTACAGGGGAACCGAGTCAGCAGTACTCCAGGGGAAGAGAACCAGTGTATCACAAGGAGTAAGGGGGAAGACAGAAAAAGGTTAAGGGCAAGTGAGGTGTGGTGGTACACACCTGTAATCCCAGTTACTCGGGAGACTGAGGCAAGAGGATCACAAGTTCAAGACCTGCCTTGGCAACTGAGCAAGACCCTATTTCAAAATAAAATAAAAAGGGCTAGTGATGTAGCTCAATGGTAGAGGGCCTATTGATTCAACACCCCCACCAAATGGTTAAGGGCAGAGCTGTGGCACGGGATGAAGGCTGAGAGTCGAGTGGACCATGATGAGTAGTTTGGTTGTTATTCAATTTATGAGGGAATGAACATTTTAAGTAAATCCACACATAATCTGATATAATGTCACCAAGATCACTTTGGTTGACATGGAGAACAGACTGTGGATAGCAAGAGTAAATCCTATGCCTTGAAAGATTCCTTTCTTAGTTTTAAATAAATGTTCTGTGGTTTTGTGCGATTTAACATAAGGACAGGCTGGGTGAAGGGTATATGGAAAGTCAGCACTATTTTGGACCCATCTACAAGTCTAAAATTACCTCAAAAAACAGAACAAAAACCAAACAAACAAAAAAAACTGTAAGCAATAGACAGTGAAAAAAACTTAAATTTTTTTCTCTCTAGGGCTGAGGACTGAAACTCAGGGTCTTACGCATGCTAGGTAAGTGCTCTGCCATTGAGCTAAATCCCAACCCCAATTTTAAATTATGAATTAAGAATTATAAGTTCTAAATGAGGTTCAATATTAAGAACAATATTTTAGGGGGAAAAAAAGCTCAATTAACAGACTTTGGACAAAGTAGCTTCTTTTCTACATTAGTTTCCATATTAGAAAATAATAAGTGTACTACTATTACTATTTGCCGAGATTGACTGCAATTTCTCCAACTTGCTTATAGTCCAACAATACCATTAAAAAAGTAAAGTTAATTCCATTTACATGTGAAGCATTTGAGGCTTAAAGAATTAACATATAAAAATGTAGTATGCAAAAAGTAGACCCAGGACTTGAACCCAGGTTTGTCTGACTCTGGAGATACTTCATACCCACCACTCTGCTACTAATGTCCATTAAACACAAATATGTGTAGTTGTGTACTTTTATGTAACATATTTTGTACAAGTTGGTTTGGGGAAAAATATTTGCATTTTCCCAACCAAAATAGGAAAGACTTGACTTTATACTTACATCGTGTATTTGTGAAAAGGTAAATTACAATTGAGGGCCTGGATGACCCCTGATAAATGATCAAATTTATACCTGAGATACTTACAACACCATTCGAGTCATAACTTTCAGTTTCACATCTATACCTGCTGTCTCTGATCTGGAAGTATCCCTTAATCTTCAATGTAATCCTCTTTACATTTCTGTGATTTAGTTACAGTTCAGCCAAATTTTGTAGCAATGCCAAAAGGTACTTCTAGTATTATCAGTATGCTTAAATGTTTCAAGATCTTTGGGATAGAATCTATAGACCACTTACAGAGTGAGAAAATTATTAAGGAATCAAGAGAAAGGAAGAAAGCAAGAAGAGGCAGATTTCTTGAGTCTGTCTTGTCACCCTGCACTTCTCTGACTGAAGGCCTTCTCTTCCCTGGGGGAAAGAAGACTCAATGGTCATACAGCTCATGCTTGGTTCTTCTATTTCTCAGAAGCACAGTAGAAGAAAAAGTCAACTGCTGGCTGTCAGCTGTACCTTCCCTTTCTCCCTCCTCTTATGTGGTACATTACAGTGGTTTCCGGTTTGGACCATGGACAGATTTGAGATTGAAACTTGACTCGGTCACGGAAGTGGGTTCAAAGTGAGCCCCAGAACCTATGACTGTTACCCCACTTGGAAAAAGGGTCTTTGCAGATATAGTTAGCAATTAGGTTAAGGATAAGGAGATCATTTGGATTGTCCAGGTGAGCCCCAAACCCAATGACAAAGGTCCTTAGAAGTCACAAATAGGAGAGACAGAGGGAAAGGAGGCAGAGTGACCATGGAGGCAGACTGAAGTGATTCAACCACAAGGCAAGGCGTGTCGCCAGAGAGAAGAGAAGATTCTCTCAGGGCCCTTAGAGGGACTGCAGCACTGCCAGATAGTGAACTTTGAGCTTCCAGAACTGCAAGAGAATAAAGTTATTGTTTTAAATGTTTGAACAAATGACTGACCATGTGGTTATTTGTTATGGCAACCTCAAGGAACTCACTCATCAGTTCAGGATCCTGAGAATGCTTCCTAAACCAACCCACCTGCAAAATGCAAAAATCTAATGGTTCCTGTCTCATAGAGCTGTTGGGAAGATTAAACATGTAACAACACAGTGGCAAATACCTATCAATACCCTAGTAAGTGTTGTTACTAAAATTATTATATTGCTGTACACTGGCAAATAAAATGGATAAGCCACAAGGGCTTGAGATGGGCCAGTGCACCTACAGAGTTCAAGGTTCCTGGCTGGACCTTTCTGGTCTGTTCGACTATATAGGTGACCACATCTAGAATGTGTGGCAAACCACTCTTCCGAAAGAGGAGGCAGCAGGGTAGTTTGCAGGCGTCTCTCTCCACTTAAGCCTGGCAGCCCACAAACTATAAACCTTGGGAAACTCATCCAGAAGGAAAGGCCTGTGCATTCAATAACTCTTCGTTATGTTTACTAATCATCTTGTCCTTTCTTAGCTGAGGTTTCTGAAAATTGCTCTGGATGGGACCTGTAAGGAGAGTACTTTTCTGCCTACTCCCTTCTGCCTTTCTTTAAGAACAGTCCTTGGGGAAAACAACAGTGGAATCTCGGGACACTCAGAAAAGTGGGTTAACTTAAAAGTTGTGCTGATTTGAATCAATGGCTCAAAAAAAGTCATTCCCTTTGACTGTGAGCAGTAATGGCATAGCCTAGTTTCACTATGGGATCGCAGGCAAGAAAAACAACCTTCTGTTTACAATGAACAGGAACTTCACGACCAGTTGACCCCAGAAGAGTATTTGCACATGTGGGTAGAAATCATTGAGAGAAACACAGACAGGATGTGTTCACTGTTTTGAGTAAGAGGAGGTGACTACTTTTGCACAGACCATTTCTTACTGTTTTGTCATTACTAATTCACCAACCAGGATCTTCCCTTCCCTCTGTGAAGGGTAATTTCTACACTGTTTTTCTCTTTCCTTCTGTTTCTCAAAACCCTTTAGCGGTTGCTCTTGTTCCATTGTTGCCACTGATGAACCTCCTTAAAGGGCTCAAAAGCCTACTGGAGGCAAGATGGTACCTTGCCACTCTGGGCAAACCCTATGAAGCATTATGGACATCTAGTGGCTGCTCAGGATAATGCTTCAGGGATGTAATCCATATCAGGGTGGGGAGTGGTCTAGCCTGGGCAATCCTGGGTCCTCTCTGCCCAGTCAGTCCTCAGGATGACCATTTCTTCCACTTGCTATCAGGGTACAGAGTCACCTGGAATGGCGCATCAGCTCTGTTGAAGACCCATCTTAACCTCAATCCAGCAAAATGTAACAGCACTTGCACACAAGACCACAGAAGCCAGGCATCTGGAAATATCTTCAAGCCCCAGGTTTAAACTACCATTTAGTCATACGTCAACATCTTGACAGAAGGACTGAGCTCAGAAGGGATAGACTCTGATATTAATTAGTCACGTGGTTTTAGGTAAGTCACTGTGCTTCTCTGAACTTCTTTAATGACATCTGTAAAATGAGAGGCTAAGACCAGATAATCTCCAAGGTCTCTTTCAGTGTTAACATTCTGTGATCTATGAGCCTTTTTAGTAGCTGTGAAAACATAGTCTGCTCTGCTCTGCTCTGGCCCTGTGGATCTCTGGATTAAACTGAAGGAAGCATTTTCTCCTCAACTGTGTGGCCCATTTCCAAGAGTTGGCTACAATCCCAAAGGATCAAACTCCTTCACAGAGCTACATGTCTGAGAAAGGGTGGAATCATGGATTATGAGAGCTGCAAGGCATTTTCTATTCCATTTCCTTAACTTTATAAATGAGGAAACGACATGTAGAGCTATTTTGAGATTCCTCACATGTCTAATCAGTGGCAGAAAATCGCCTAGAACTCAGGTACCCCAGTGTTGGTGCAGGGCCCACTCCACAGCACTGAGCTGCTGGCACAGGCCACACCCATCTCTTCCACGGATCTCCTTCTTCAGTTCTCTCCAGTCTCCTTACAGCAGTCTTTCTGTGTAAAAGCGCAAGTGAAAACATTCTCAGCATAGCAATTCTTCCTTCTCTTCCTCTTTGGGTTTGAGCCTTCTTCATCCCTTCTTAGTCCTTGGTGGTACCATGTCAAATCAAGGAAGCAGTAAGAAACAATGAGGGGCCACGTACCAGTTAGAGGGTACTCACCAAGATTAGAAGCTACAGGCTACATTCAGGTCAGAAGGGCTGTGTGCTGGGAAGACCCCATGACCTACTCTTTAGCCCAGTTCATGAGTGCTTCTGTAAACCCAGATGGCCTACAGAGGGCAAAGCAGCCCCAAGTAGAGCTCCATGGAGCTTGGGAATATTCACTTTCATCAATAGCAGTCACAAATATTTACTGTGAGACAAGCTCATTACTAAGCACTGGTTGGATCCAAATCAGCCCACCCTTCCATCTACCTTCACAGTGCGGGGGCAGCAGCTTTCATTTGCTGGGCCTGGAGATGAACAGATGGGGCCTGAGTTTGCCTACACAGGCAGGAAACCAGCCCAGGCAGAGCCCCTCTTCTGCCTGAGGAAGGAGGGGCAGCCAAACTGCAGTGTGCCATCCAGAGCCTGGCCAGGGTCTCCTCTGGTACCAGAACACTCTACTACCTTTGTGCCAGCTCTGGCAAGGACAGGAACCACCTCCACAGATCCTTGACAGGCCAGGTTCACATTTCCTGGGTCTACAAGATGGTAGTGTCTGGCATGAAGCTGAGAATATGCAGATGGGGCTTTAGTCAAGAATCCATAGGAGCTGCTAAGAAGCCCAGTTGGAACTAAACCCTAGTTATCACAGTGTGACTAACCTCCATTTTTCTCATTTAAAAAAAAAAAAATTGGTCATCTTGAGTAAAGCATGTTTAAAGAATTTATTCTCATTCTCTCAGCCCCTCCTCTCCCACCCTTCATCTTATTTCTCTCATACATCCTTCATGGAACTTTCAGTCTTTTCCTGACCTTGCCTCCATCATCTAGTCTACGAAGAGCAGATGCCATGGTGATGAAAGCTGGTTTCAAGGTTTGAAGACTGGTTTGAAAGGCTGGTTCTGTTACTTTGAGGGAATGCGAGCAAGTTATCTGCCTGCCCAAACTAAGTAAAATAGAGACAATGGTGGCAATTACTTCACTGGAGTAAATTTAGACTAAATCAGAACAGATACGAAAGTTTTCAGTGTGGTGGACAGCACATAGTAAAGAAACACCCCAGTAAATGACTGCTGAAGTACATGGATGAAACCTGAGTTCTCAGACCACTGGGAAAATACATTCCCAAACCCAAGTTCCTTGACATCTGAGGGCTGCCAGAAGTCCTGGCTCTATCACTTACTATGCAATATATTTGAACCATTCATAAGATGGACAACAGAGTTAATAGAAAGAGCAACAGTGGTACACACAGAGGAAGGGTTCAATAAATATTAAGTGTTAATGCTCTTATTTAACTGTAAATGCAAACAAAAAAGGTCTTAGTAAAGAATGGTGCCGCCAATTTGTTACAATGGAACTTCCCAGGACTTCAAAAATGTCATGGCTTATTTAAGGCAGTTCAGGTTTCTAGGCAGCAGACAATACTGAGATTATGGGTGTGGCAGAATCCAGAAAGCTGAGCAATTCTGAACCTCCTCCTTCTTAAACCAGAGCCCATGTGCAGGCAATAAGGGTTTATTTAAAAAGGAAGCTTGCCAGACACCACTCAGCTAGAGGGGTGGGGGAACCAGGAGTCTGGAGGCAGCACTGGAAGGGAAAGGATACTAAGAGGATGCCATATTCTACTAGACCTGGTCTTAGCCAGATGACACCACCCCTGCCTGCCACCGTCTAAGAAAGGGGATCGTTTTGGGGAATTAAGAAAAGGCTGACCTAGTCTCTCTCCTATGGTAGGCTGTTGAATGCCCCAGCCTCTCCTCCCAGCAGATACAGGGGACAGAATTCCCTTTCTAGTAAACCGCTACCCAGGTTGCTACGCAGTTCTTCTCAGGGAGTCCCAGGAAAAGAGAGGGGATGGCGAAGCTCACGGGGCAGAAGGCTTAAGACGCCTCCCCCGTTCCCTGTGCGCAGGGGAGAGAAAAGGGGCGACACAGAGTCAAAGCGGCAGCTCCATGAATGAACCGTGGGTTGCGCCGTGGGTGCTGGGAGTTCACCTCAATCCTTCCCAGGTTGTCTTTCCCCCAGCTCCTTGCACTTGGTCTTTCCTTCCACTGATTCCCGCCCCCGCAGCCCTCATTAAGAAAACTATCATTTAAAGCCCTAGTTAGAGCCCAAGAGGGGTGAGGGAGCGTGCGAGGGAGGGGGCAGGAAGGGCAGGCATCAGTGCAGCTGCGAAGCCCAGGCTCTCGGTCTTCTAGCTCCAAGCAGCCCTGGTCGTCCGCCCCCGAGTCCCCACGACCATGCAGCTCCAAACTCCGAGTCCGAGTCGCTCGCCTGGGCCGCGCGGCGAGGCGCCCCGTCAGCATTCCGCGGGGGTGAGGATGACGCGGGCCGGGCGGGAGGCCGGCCAACTGCAGCAGCCCCGCCGAGGGCCGCCGCGTCCTAGGCTCCCCGGCCCCTGAGCCCACCAGCCTAGGGCCAGGGGGTGCCCGGCGACCGGGTGCGGGGGCCGCGCGGTCTCCTGCTGCAGCCCCGGGTGGTTCCAGCCTATCAGCGGCCACCCAGCGGCTCGCTCCGACCGGACCAAAATAGCAGCGAACGCCTGCGACTTGCGCGCTGCCCCTCACTTGACGCTCACTCCGGCTCGCTCGCCGGGCCCGCTCCCCTCGTCCGGAGGGGGCGGGGAGGAAGCGGCCGGGGAGGGGGGCCGAGAGAGGCAGGAGGAAGGAAGGAAGGAAGAAGGGAGGAAGGCAGGCGGCTGGCCGGCCGATCCGAGGCACGGACTCGGGGCTGCGCGGCGCGGGCCGGCGCGGCGCTGGAAGGCGCCGGCGTTAACCCCTCGAGGGCAGGCGGCGGAGGGGGAGCTGTGTTAATACATAAGAGCACTGCATCACGCTAATCTTCTCCCCAGAACAGTATGCGTCAGCAGTACATTCACGTTCTGACTGAAGGACAAAAGGATGAGAGAGCAGTCTGCGTGGCTGCCGCCTGCAACACCGCGAGCCCGGCGCGAGGAGGAGACCGTGGGCGCCGAGCGCAGGAGCCCCGCTGCTGCCGCCGCCGCCGCCGCCGCTGCTAGCCAGAGGGGACCATGTTTCCAGGTTCCGGAGCGGTTCCCGCAGCCGCGACCCCCGCTGCTCACACCGCTGCCGACAGCGCTTGGGCCGCTGCAGCAGTCCGCGGGCAGCGTAGCCACTGAAGGCGCCGGGAGCCCCAGCCGCGAACTCGCCCTCTCCGCACCAAGCCTGGGCCCGGGGCGCGCCGGGGGCCCGGCAGCGGCGGGCGGCGGCGGGTGTTTGCGCGCCACCGGGGGCTGCGGCCGCCGCCGCCGGACCCGCGCCCGCCCCCGGACTCCCTGAAGGGGCCTGCGGTGCGGGCGCGACAGCCGCGCGCTCCTCGGCCCGCGGACTCGGTCCCGGCGCAGTGTCCACGCCGCTGCCCCTCAGGGGCTGGACGGATTACCGTTCCTCAAGCCAGCAGACGGCGGACTGGAGAACTCAGCCCAGTTTTTGTCTTTTTAACCCTTCCGAGAAGAGGCGAGGAGAAAGGGGGTGTGTGTCTGGGGAGGGCGAAGGCTCCGCGAACACCTCCTCTTAACTCTCGCAGCCCCGCGAGCTCACGACTGCAATCAGCTGCCGCCGGCCCGGCGCGGCCAACGCGGGAGAGCGGAGCGCAGCAGAGCAAGCGAGCGCGGCCTGGGCGGCTCGGGGCGCCCCCGCACCCCTGCCAGCGGCGGCCCAGGGAGCGGGCTAGGGGCGCCGGAGGCACACTTTGGCGATGAAGCGCCTTCCCCCGTGGCTGGAGCCAGCCGGTGCCAGGGTCCAAGGACAAAGCAGCGAAGCGCTGGTGGCGCCGCTCCTCGGGCTGAGGGGGGGGCATGCACCTGCATAGCCCGCCGGGCCTCGGCTCTCCCTGGCGCGCCTCAACTCCGCGGCTTCGCCGGCTCCGGCTCCGGATTTACTAGAAGCCATTTTGTCTCCCCCACCCTCCCCTCCCCTCCCCTCTGCCCTCCCCACCCCCACCACTTCCCCCTTTTGTTAATTAAAAACTAAGAAGTCGGAATGGGAACGAGGTGCCCGGCTCCCATGGAAAAAGCTTGAGGACACCACGACAGTTCTTTACTGCCTTCCTTCCGAGGTAGGTGAGAGCGATTTGGGTGGGGACGGTTGCAATGTGGGAGAGAAAGTCTTAGCCTTCTGAGGGCTAGCCTTGAGGTTGGGCTGGTGGACGAGGGGCCGCTCTGTAGTTTGGCAGGTTTTTTCTCGGCCCGATCTGCTCCGTCTCTCTAATCGCCCCCTCCCCACCTCCTTCTCCAGATGGAAAGAGGAGCTTCTAGCTCACTTAAGCCGGGGTAGGGCTGGTTCTCCTTTCCGAGCCAAAATCCCAGGCGATGGTGAATTATGAACGTGCCACACCATGAAGCTCTTGTGGCAGGTAACTGTGCACCACACCTGGAATGCCGTCCTGCTCCCCGTCGTCTACCTCGCGGCGCAAGTGTGGATTCTGTGTGCAGCCATCGCTGCTGCCGCTTCAGCCGGGCCCCAGAACTGCCCCTCCGTCTGCTCCTGCAGTAACCAGTTCAGCAAGGTGGTGTGCACCCGCAGGGGCCTCTCCGAGGTCCCCCAGGGCATTCCCTCCAACACCCGGTACCTCAACCTCATGGAAAACAACATCCAGATGATTCAGGCTGACACCTTCAGACACCTCCACCACCTGGAGGTCCTGCAGCTGGGCAGGAACTCCATCCGGCAGATCGAGGTGGGGGCTTTCAACGGCCTGGCCAGCCTCAATACCCTGGAGCTGTTTGACAATTGGCTGACCGTCATCCCCAGTGGAGCCTTTGAGTACCTGTCCAAGCTGCGGGAGCTTTGGCTTCGCAACAACCCCATAGAGAGCATCCCCTCTTACGCCTTCAACCGAGTGCCCTCCCTCATGCGCCTGGACTTAGGGGAACTCAAGAAGCTGGAGTATATCTCTGAGGGGGCTTTTGAGGGGCTGTTCAACCTCAAGTACCTGAACTTGGGCATGTGCAACATTAAAGATATGCCCAATCTCACACCCCTGGTGGGGCTGGAGGAGCTGGAGATGTCAGGGAACCACTTCCCTGAGATCAGGCCTGGCTCCTTCCATGGCCTAAGCTCCCTCAAGAAGCTGTGGGTCATGAACTCACAGGTCAGCTTGATTGAGCGGAATGCTTTTGATGGGCTGGCCTCACTTGTGGAACTCAACCTGGCCCACAATAACCTCTCTTCTTTGCCCCATGACCTCTTCACCCCACTGAGGTACCTGGTGGAGTTGCACCTGCACCACAATCCTTGGAACTGTGATTGTGACATTTTGTGGCTTGCCTGGTGGCTTCGGGAGTATATACCCACCAATTCCACCTGCTGTGGCCGTTGTCATGCTCCCATGCACATGCGAGGCCGCTACCTGGTGGAGGTGGATCAGGCTTCCTTTCAGTGCTCCGCCCCCTTTATCATGGATGCACCTCGGGACCTCAATATCTCTGAGAGTCGAATGGCAGAACTTAAGTGTCGGACTCCCCCTATGTCCTCTGTGAAGTGGTTGCTGCCCAATGGGACAGTGCTCAGCCACGCCTCCCGCCACCCAAGGATCTCTGTCCTCAATGATGGCACCTTGAACTTTTCCTATGTGCTGCTCTCAGACACTGGGGTATACACATGCATGGTGACCAATGTGGCAGGCAACTCCAATGCCTCGGCCTACCTCAATGTGAGTGCGGCCGAGCTCAACACCTCCAACTACAGCTTCTTTACCACAGTAACAGTGGAGACCACAGAGATCTCACCTGAGGACACAACGCGAAAGTACAAGCCTGTTCCTACCACGTCCACTGGTTACCAGCCGGCATATACCACCTCTACCACGGTGCTCATTCAGACCACCCGTGTGCCCAAGCAGGTGCCAGTACCCGCGACAGACACCACTGACAAGATGCAGACCAGCCTGGATGAAGTCATGAAGACCACCAAGATCATCATTGGCTGCTTTGTGGCAGTGACTCTGCTAGCTGCTGCCATGTTGATTGTCTTCTATAAACTTCGTAAGCGGCACCAGCAGCGGAGTACAGTCACGGCTGCCCGGACAGTTGAGATTATCCAGGTGGATGAAGACATCCCAGCAGCGGCATCTTCAGCAGCAACAGCAGCTCCATCCGGTGTATCAGGTGAGGGGGCAGTAGTGCTGCCCACAATTCATGACCATATTAACTACAACACCTACAAACCAGCACATGGGGCCCACTGGACAGAAAACAGCTTGGGGAACTCTCTGCACCCCACAGTCACCACTATTTCTGAACCTTATATAATTCAGACCCATACCAAGGACAAGGTACAGGAAACTCAAATATGACTTCCCCTCCCCAAAAAACTTATAAAATGCAATAGAATGCACATACATAACAAAAAAGACAGCAACTTTTGTACAGAGTGGGGAGAGACTTTTTCTTGTATATGCTTATATATTAAATCTATGGGCTGGTTAAAAAAAAAAACAGATTATATTAAAATTTAAAAACAAAAAATCAAAACAAAACTATTTTCTAACTTGTAAGTTCTATTTAAAGGGGGAGGGAGGGGAATCTTGGGAATGTTGTGGGGTACAAGCCACAAGTCAACTTGCTATGCCACCAGGAGGGATTTCTGGTATGAGGTGGAGACTGCTAAGATAAAAAAACTGAAACAACGACAAAAAAATGCCCCTAAAGAGGTAGGGTGCGGGCTGCTGAGGGGTGGGAGGGACAGACTGCATCTGTCATTTTTTTAGAAGATGCTTCATAGAATACAGAATACCCATTTCTACAGACATCTTTCTTAAGCTGAGAGCTGTCTTTGCAGATTTATCTTATTAAAAAACAAAAAACAAAAAAACAACAAAAACAAAACCCCCCAAACCCATACATTTGTACTGTGCCAAAATGTTGGGAGGCAATAATTTTCTTTTTTCTTCAGAGGACAAGGGGAAGATAGATATGTAAATGTATTTAAAACAGGAAAAACACTAAAATTCAAATGAATCCTTAAAGTGGCTGAGTCTTTGTCCATGTGCACAAGTGTCCTCTGGGTTTGTGCACTGGGACTCACATGTGCCTCGCCTGACAGAGTGCTTCAGGACGGAGCTGAGCAGGAAGAGAGCTGGCGTAGCTCTCAGTCAAATGCTTTCACATTGCACCAGATTCCTGCAGTTGGGCTTAACCCACTCTGCAAGGCATGTGTCTATTCAGGGTTTCCCGGGAGAAGAAGGAGGCCCCTGACGGGGGTGCGGCACCAGGGGAGGGTGGGAAGGAGAGCAGCAGCCCAGAGAATGATTCACAGGAGGCCATAAATTAGCATTGTAGCATGTCCACCTGTTGTTCCGGGTATCTGACAAATGATTGTAGACAATGATGGCATTTTATGATTTTTCAAAAAGGTCTTGTTTGTTTTAAGGTGGAAAGGGAGGAGAGACTGGGAGCGGGAGCTTGGGGGAGTGGAAGCTTTTCTCCTGCTTGGGATTTGGTGACTATTCTAAATGCTGATTCATTAGGGATTATTACAGTTGATACCAACTGGTTGTGGTGATAGAGTGGGGGGGAGAATATGAGTAAGGAAGAATAAAAGAGAGACAAAAAGGGCACAGGCTCACTTAAAGTAAAGAAGCCTTTCCCAAACAGGATGTTTCACGAAAAGGATGTGAAATCCAGAGTTCAAATGACACGCATGCATACGAGTGAGTTCTGCACGGAGTCCTATTGAATGGGGCACCACGGGGGAAGCTTCCCTCTCCCAGGCCTACCTCCAGAGGAGGTGTAAGACAAAGGGTGGGAGGAAGGCAGAGATCTCTGTTATTCTGGTCCGTTAAATGATGTAACTTCTTTCAATTATTATTTTAGCTTTAAGAGGGAATAAAGGGTTCAGATTTGAAAGGGGGTGGTATGGGTTGGGGGGAATGCCAACAAAAGAACACTGATTGTAATGTGAGAAAAGTGTATTTTTGTATTTTAATAAATACTGTTCGATTTTTAATTCAATGTCCCCAAAGGGTTAAATTGAATAAGATCCTGAACCTAGAGATTCTTAAGAGCATCGACCAAGTCATTTCTATTTAAAGAAAAAAAAAAAAAGGGGGGGGGGGAGGGAAGAGGTAAGGTGGGTGCGGGGGAAGACAAATGTTAATTTTTATAAAGTATGGGAAAATGCTAAAGCTGTCAACAACCTTTCCTTAGCTTAAATAAACGCACCCCGATTCTAGTGCATCTTCCACAAGCTAAGTGTGTTGGTCCCTGGCTTTGTTGGGGGTACAACCAAATTCCCCATGCCCTGGAAAAGGAGGGGAAATGGGTCAGCCTCAACTCCTGGGACCTGGCCAGAAGTTAAGTGCCACCTCAGCAGAAGCTGCTGGTCAGGCAGTACCAGCTCCAACCCAAGGACCTAGGGTGCCTGGATTTAAGAGGGCTGCGGTAATGTAGTTTGGCTGCAGATTCCCCTAAGCAGTGTTGCTTCTGTTCTCTTGGATGCTAAACAGTCAAATGTCTTGGTGGAGGTGGGGTCTGTCTCTTGAGGCTCACAGAGTAATGGCATCTGAGGAGGCTCTGTGAGCTGGGACCCTGCGTTTCTTTAGCGCTAGTATTTATACTAATGCAGGCAATTGGGACTGAGTGGGTGTGATCTCTCTGGCACTGAGGAGGGAAAGAGGCAGGCAGCACTTTGCAGCAGTTGGCTAAGGAAGGGCCAATTCTTAATCCTCCTGGGTACACAAATCATTTCGGGGTATCAGTGTATGTGGCAGCTTGTATGCATAGGCACACACTTATAAACTGCCACGCATGTTCCTAGCCACCAAAAATCGATCCCCTTAGATTCTCCTTTACCACTCTACCCCCAATAAAGAAGAGAACTGCAGCAGATCGACGGGTGGGACTTGACTAGGACCAGATGATAAAGCAAGAAATTACTCCCTCTCTTCCTGCCACATGACACAACCTAAGACTGTTTAGGATAGTTTCTTGGGTATACATTCCAAGGCAATTGTGGAGGAAGTTGCTGCTACAGAAACAGAGGATGGGTTTCCAAACACCCATTTTTTGTGGGGCAAGGAATTATGCAGTATAGTAAATATAATGACAAAGGGTCTGTGGCCAGAAAGGTTTGAAGGTGGAGTTAGAGAAAAGGGCCTAAAACAGTCCTGGAAAGAGTCCTAGGAACAAACACATCTGTCCTGGGGATGAGTACATTCAGGTCTTGGGATCAAAGGGAGAAATGCTTTCCAGAAGGAACCCCAGGATGGGGGGAGACTGAGAATATGGTTCCGAGGCATAAGTATCGTTGGCGCTGCAGGGCTGCCCTTTGCTCTGGCACTGTTTCAGCATTTGGAGCAGTAACCTTCGTCTACCGTAAGGCTAGGTATATCCTCTACAGCAGGCACTTGGGACAGCTTTTCAGAGAGGAGCCCCATGAGCACTGCAAGTGCAGCCTTTAAGGCTGTTAGTGACTCATCCTCAGGCCTGGCCAAGCTCTAAGGTTGGTTACCTGGGAATGGAACGTGGGTTGGTAGCTCTTCATGGGGGTAGTTATAGCAACACGGTAGAGGTAAAGACTGCAGCTGATTATATGGAGTTACAGAATTTTCATTATAGAATTTTAAGGCTGTGAAAAATCATTTAGTCTAATTCCTTTGCATTTTATGGTCAAGGAAACTGAGCCCCAGAGAAACTGAAAGACATAGCCAAGGTCACACTGCTAGTTAGTGGAAGAGGTGGGACTAAAACCCAGGTCTCATGACTCAAGTCAAATGAATTTCTCACTTGGCTCTTATTGGCTATCGATAACGTATTTCTTTCCTTGCCAATATGCAGTTACAATGGGACCTCCTACAGATGCTTCTGTGTTCTCTTCTTCCAATAAGAGCTGTTCACTGGGCATCACAACCAGCCCTACCGCCATGCAAGGCCTCACCAAAATTCTGACCACAGGGGCTCCACATGTGTTCACTAAGGGGCTGGACCCTCCAGGTTGCATATAACAGCTTTCTGATTCTTAGGTCCCATGGCACATAGAAACTGCAGAATTCCACAGAGGGTGACAGCTACAGGAGAATGAGTAAAAGTAGGTAAGATGGTGTGTTTATACCCAGGAAGATGGCTTGGCCTCCTCCCAACCTTAGGCTGGAACAATTTGAAGAGCAGAGGATTGACAAAGGCCTTACAGCACCTCCCAGAGAACCTCTCCATAGTGAAGTGGTTTCTGCTTTTTTGGCTCAACACTGAGGATACCGGCGGGGGTGGAGGGGGCCCTTAATTCCTTTCCTCCACCATATCTACCCAGTCTCAGCTCTTAAAAGCCATACTGTAGTTGCCACTTCCATAATCTGCTCCAGGGCTTCTTATCATCCTTCAGTGTAATGCTGCATCCTATTATCAATGAAGGTAGACAGGTTAGTTTCTAAGGCCTAGAGACATTAGCTTTATCGTGGCTATTTAACATGTATTGAGGCCAGCAACTTGCTGGGTGCTGGGTGGAACAATGTGCAGAAAGTCCCTGCAAGACAATTCCTATTGTTGGCAGGGAAGAAAGCCAGAGTCCATGGCCTCTGGCTTCCTTTGGTGGTGATGACTAGAGACTAGGAGAGGACTAAGAGGGCTCTACTCACCCCAGGCTTCTACAGCAGGGGGCCAAGTCCATAATTAAGGCTCCACCATTTCAGTGGAACAAAGCAGCAAGAGCTTGAAATTAGAGAAGAAAGAAGGATGGGGGGGGAGAGAACATTTATATCTAAACATATGTCTGATTTTTATCTCCTCTGCTGGCACTCAGCACTCCATGCCATCAGCTAATGCAGGCACTGTTCACGCCATTTCTAAATCCTGCCTCAGCTAAACTGCAAGGGAGCTTTTGGCTCAAAGCAACTCTCTTGGTCTCCATCCATTCAGAAAGCACCCTTTCCCCTGCAGGGGAAGAATGGTTTGGACAGTGGATTCATCTTGTTTTCATCTTTGCTTTATACTGAAATGAAGTAAATTACTTTTTGGAGTGGGATTAAGGACCTCAGGAAGTATATCAGTCATATGTATGTATGTGTGTGTGTGTGTGTGTATATATATATATATATATATATTTTTTTTTTTTTTTTTTAAATATTTTCACACAAAGCAATGTATCATAGTGCTTGCAAGCACAGTCTCTGGAGTCAGTCTTCCTGGTTGGATTTCAGTACTATTACTTACTAACTCTGACTTTGGGCAAATAGTTTATTCATCTGCAAAATGGAGACAATTATCAGTATCTACCTCACTGCTTCACAGGTTGTAAGAATTGAAACTTTTTCTAAATCCATCTCACAAACCATCTCTGAAACCATCCTCTCATTTCTATTAAGGTACAGCCATGGGGGGCCTGACATATACAGTTAGTAGTTATTTGATGATATATATATAAACACACAGACCAAGAAACCAGCCCCCATTGCCACCTCTATACTCCCCACCAGGGACTCATTTACCACTGAGCTACATCCCTAGTCCTTTTAATTTTGAGACAGGGTCCCTCTATGTTGCTGAGGTTGGCCTTGAACTTGGCAATCCTCCTGTCTCAGCTTTCCAAGTCACTGGGATTAGAGGTGTGCACCATCATGCCTGGCTACCTCCTCTATTTTTGAACCTTGTCCACATCCAAAAAGAGAACGTGCCCACTGAGCTATTTCAGAAAGGAAAAACGATTATCTAAAAGTCAGGGACGATGCCATCTATAAGACCAAACACTGTGGGAAAGAAAGATGGTTATAATTTCCTTCCTAGCAAAATCCTGCCTTGTGCTCTGATCCCTATCCCTATAGCTGGTCCAAGGCACTGTCTTATTCCAGGAATAGATTATTGTTTCTTGTGGTAAGCCAGAGAAAAAGTTCAGGTGCTTTTGCTGGTAGTGGTGTATAAGCTGAGGGATGGGACAGGACATTTCTAACTTGCTCCTTACCAAGAAGGTAAACTCCCTTGAGTCTCTGCCACCCATCCCTGATTCTCTGTCTGGGTGAAGGCAGGCAGTTATTACTAAGGAGGTGATAATATCCTCCCTGACTACAAAGTCTTAACAGGTCTCGGCAGGGAGGAGAGGGAGTCAGGAAGGAGAAGGCTTTTAGCAGAGAGAGGACTACTGGGGTTTCCAAACAGGATTGGAGAGCTTGCAAGAAAATAAGCACTATAATTTGAGCAAGTGAGAGAAGACTGGGGTTGTGTGGTAGATTCAGAGGCAAGGGTCTGCAATGCAGTTAAGAAGGAAAACCAGAGCGAGTCCTTTGCCTTTGCAAGTATGAGCCTGGCTGGACCCAGGATGGCAAAGGACTGTCAGTGTGAAATTGATGGCATGGAACAGAGAAGAAGAAAAGAAGGGAGATCAACTTTCCAAGAGAGGCTGAAGAAAGAATGCAATTTGCTTTCCTAATGAGAGGTTAGAATCTAATTCTAGGATGATCCCAGGTTTTATCCTCTGGTATTTGCCAGCCTTGCTCTCAATACTTAGGCTAAACCACCAACCCAATATAGTCCTGTTCCCTCTCCTGGAGGCAGTCTGCTTGAGGAAGAAACCTAGCTATTGTGGTGACCTTGACAGTTCACTTGGGTCTGCTCTGAAACCATCCTCTCATTTCTATTAAGGCACAGTCATGGGGGGAGAGGAGAGAGTGCAGCTTACTCTTTATCCACAGAAAGAGTGTTATTCCAGAGAGAAGACGTTGTTATATAAATCGTGTTTTCCCATAGAAATGATGATGCCCATGAGTTTAGTGCTCATGGACTCTCAAAGTCAGGCACAGATTAGGTTTATGCCTGTGGAGATGTCCTGGGAGAATCTGTCTTCCCAAAGCAAGTTAGCACTTGAGAGAATGCCATTACCTTCTCAGGAGTTTGGAACCTGCAGTGGGGAAGCACTGAGATGAGAGGCTACTTTAATGCCAGGTGTAAGGGCTGGATAGACCAAAATGGTACTCAGCCTTTGAAGTTCATTAATTTTGTGTGTACCCATGAATAATACCAGAGTAATTACTAATGTTTAGATCAATTGCAAAATGCCAAAGGAACAGTCTTTGATTTACTTGTTTCTTTTGTACCCATCTACTTTCTTATATCCCCACTAATAAAAAACTCCCTTCATTTACTTATATCAGGTTTTCTTTCACAGTCTCCATTTGAGTCCATTCATCTGCCATGACAGGACCTAGGAAATCCTACATGATCCTTCCATCCAAGAATAATGGCTCTCACTTGCTTCTAACAGTTCAGATGCTATTTTTTTTTTTTTTTTTTTCCTCCAAGGCAGCTCCTTAATCTGTAGTCTCTTTTACAGTTCCTTTAAGGTCTCAATTCTGGATTCCCTGTGTCTCTGAGCTGGTACTGATTTAGTCACTAAAGTCACTCTACCTGCTCAGTGAGTCAGCAAGAAGACTGAGGATAGCTTTCACAAACTCACTGTTCTTTGGGCAAAGTATGGTTTCCTGGCCTCAGGCTACTTCTTCCCAGTCTTCAAGACCTGGCTTCCTTTCTTTGCCTATCTACTCATCCAGGTTCATTAGACTGTTTGGATAGCTGCTCACACTCAGATTCACCCATCGGTGAACTGAATGAGTTATAGACAGCTCTCCACAAAGGCAGTTCCAGCCAGGAACCAAGTGCCAGTTTCCTGGATCCTGCGGCCGTGTTTGGAGGAATGTTTAGGGCATCCTTCACAACAGCCCAGAATGGAGCTGAGGCCTCAGATGTAACAGCCTGTTCCTGCAGCCTGGCAGCCACAGTGGTTACAAGTTATAATCTATTACCATTGCAAGAAGACTTAATTTCTGGACTTAAAGGAAGTCGGATAATACTTTATCCTATTAACGTCTGCCTGTGTGAATTGACAATGGCTTCCTTCTGACATGACAGCATATTCTTCCAATTCATCTCTTTAAGGCTGGGGAAGGGGGAGTCTGGAGTAAGGAGGGAGGAAAAGAAAAGCCGAAGGAAAAGACTGTTGAAGGAACCAGGAAAGACAGATTATTTTTCCTATTAGAAATGAGGAGAGGGGACTCAGGGCAGGGCAAGACTGACCTCAGAGCTGTGGGTGTTTTGTGTGCGCAAGCGTCAGAAATAGGTTCTGAAGCTACACAGAAGGATGAACACAGGAAGACGAAGGAGCTGGCCCACCTGAGCCCTTCTTCTTTCAGTTCACTGTGCCCGCTGGTAGCTTATCCTTCCTTGCATCTCTTTCTGCTTCTTATTCAAGTTCACATCCACTCTGATTGGCAGAGTCATGTTATATGAGGGCACCTTTACCTCACAGGTATGTTACCAAGGCCAGCTGACCTTGGGATGACAGTGGACAAAGACAGGGTGTGGGTTTATGACTTCTAACTTCAGGGATGCAGACACAGCCAAGAATAACCTCCAAGTTAATTCAGAAAAATCTGGTTGGGCTGTCTTATTTTATTTAGGTGAAAAATGAAGCCCAGGGAGATGTGCTTTGCTCAGTATCACTTAGATGGTGATGCAGAGACCAGATCTCTGGTCTCTGGGTTCTCAACCCATCACTATTATCGAACACCAGCAGGGCCACCGCGGTGTACAACTCCAGGGGGCACCATTTATAGAAATGGCAAAGTGATTAGTGCCCCCTGGAGTTTGTAATCCCATGCACTCCCTAACGGTCCCTTCTAGGAGATGGGGAGGTCTGCCCCACCAGTACTTTACTTGCGCTTTATGCTCTGAGACAGATGGTGCCCACTCATGATCTCATTTAAATAGCTAGAAACTGAGAAACCAGGCAACTTCTCCTTTCTCTTCTGCCATAAGTGTTCTGGGGCATGTGGGTTCTGATGGCAGCCCAGATAGCTAATAAATCTAAAGGGGCTTTGTTAGTTAAGTGGCCTTCCCCTTCTTGCTACAGGGCACAGGGCAGTAAGGTAAACAACATCCACTCCTGTGCAAGGTAGGCTTAGAGAAGCTATATCACGTTAAGGTCTGTTCAAGGTCATGAAGACCACTGAAACAGAGACGTCTGGAGTAATGCTTCTGCCTGGTGTGTTGTAAGCCCTCAGAGGGCCCTCAGAGGACCCTCAGAGGGAAAGCTCAGACAACCCACACTGACTCAGGGACCTACTCTGAAACACAGGGCCAAGAACCTAGTAAACTATCTTCCTCCCATCTCAACAAATCCTCTCCAGGGAAATGAAGTGACCCTGGCTATAATTTTATCACATAGATTTAATTAGAATGTTCCTCCTTCATGATGGTTTCAAGTTAAGTCCCAATAGAAACATTCTAAAAGAACAGCCGCTTTCAGCAAAGGATCTTTTAACCAAGTTAATTTAGCAGACATTTGCTGTCTTGGATTGGGTGGAGTTACCTCTCTTTTCAACTTCAAAGCTGGGAAAGAAGGGAGGTGGGGAATACAGAGAAATAAAAAGGAAGGCGGGGGCTTCAAGCAAATGGGTTTCCATCTATTAAGGAGTGGTAATTTCTGCTAGCTCCCCTAGAGACCAGTCCCCTCCAATAATGGCCTGACTCTAATGATTCCCACTCCTAAGCAACAGCCTGTGTTATGCTGGTGTTGAGACAAACTGTGCCAGAGAATTCCCTCTCTCTCTGAGGAACTGCTATCATTACGCAGAGAGATTAGCCAGCCAGGAGGATGTGCTCTTGGGGGCGGGGCGGGGGATATAACCAAAGAGAATGCTCTTCTCTAGCAGACTTGCTAGAGCTGGCCTTGGACAGAAAAGACAGAAATGAGAGGACAGCTATAGGAGAAAGGATTCCCCTTCACAGGCAGTCTAGTGGACAGGGGGAGATGGCCAGAGAAAAGCCTAGGTCCTTCCTGATGAGCTGATGAACTCAATGCAAGAGAAATGCTGCTGGCTGGGAGGCAGGGGTGGTAGGTCTTCGGGGTGTGGGTTAAGTGCAGACGTAATGAACAAAAACTGATAAGCGCTTGAGATATGAAACATGGGAATTAGTTCACTGGAAAGAAGGACAATTTTCAGGTCCCTAAGTATAGTACAGGGATGTGGGCTAACAACACTCAAGTCTGAGTTACATCCATTACTAGGGCTGTGGAGTCAGAGGAAGGTGAGGACTTGTTTCACTCTGTTTTCTCCATTCTAACCACTGAAGTCTGTGGTGCAAGCAATAATGTGGCTCAAGTTATGGCTGTTGCTATTGCCAGCTGGTTGTGAGTAGTGGGTAGGGAGTCCCCTTATCTTGCCCCTGGTGACTTCCCTGTGATGGAGACAGACTGCTTCCAGAGACTGCCTTGCCAGATGTGCTAGCAGGCAGCCTGGCCAGAGAGCCTGCAGTGCAGACAGATGCCCTGGGCCGTATTCAGGATGGTGAGACCCTTTATGGTATTGTGGCTCAGCTCTGGGGCTGTGCCAGAGTGGCAGGGTAATGTTCCTCAGCCAGATTCATTTCTCCCCAAACCTCTTCAAAGTTGTGGGCCATGGAGGGAGGCAAATTTAATTAAATTACTGTGTCATAGACTGCCCTTCCTGGGCAAGGGCTAAAAATGGGTTCATGCTGACATGCAAACCCATCTGTGTACACAGAGCATGTGTTTCTTTGTGCTGGGCTGTCAGCAGCTGGAAGGGGCTGGCAATGCCCAGGGCTGGACCCAGTTAGCTGGCCCCTTTTGCCGCAGCAAGGCAGAATCAACAAAAATCCAACCCAAGCCCCATACGGCTCTGATGACCTTTTCTTTTCCACTTAAAAGAAGACTGAGCAGCACTCCCCCTTTGTCCACCTATTCATTTTTCCTCAAACGCCTCTCTTGCTGGTGCTCAGGACTTTCCCATAAGGCCCTGCCCTCTGCTGTGCTGGTTAAGGAGTGGAGCTGCAGAGGTACGATTCAGAAGACTGCATGGGCAGGGTTTGCTGAGCTTGGCAGGAGATGGAGGGGTCTCCCAGGTGATTCTCTGGAGTGCTACTTCAGCAGTTCCCCACAGGCAACGCCATGCTGGATGGAGAACCCTTGTTGTGTGCCAGAATAAAGCAGCAAAGCTTCCTCTTCCCTTTCCCTGCACAAATGCCACCCTGGATATAGGACTTGAGCAACAAACAGAGGCAAAGAAGGTTGGGAGTGACCAAAAGCATTCGACACATGAAAATCAGCAACAAAAACAAATGCTAGCTGTGCTGAACCTGTCAGCCCCACAAGGGGCACTTCATTTCCCTCATGGAAGTTCAGTCTCCAGTTTGCAGAAAGCATGAAGACGTTGCCCCTGGGTAGTGCTGGTGCTGAAGCCGGAAGAAGGCTTCCCTTTGCTGCCGTGAACCAGCCTGAGATGGAATCCATTCATTTGTGCCTAAACAGCAGACACCAAGGGTTGCTTGATGGTGGTTTTCCCATTCACAGCTGAAACTGGGGAAGAGTCAACTGGGGAATCTTTTCTCAACCTGACCCAGAGAGAACGGAGCTGTCCCTCATTTCTGAAACTTCACTGGATGCAACACATGGGTAGCTGTATACTGAGTCAACAGGGAAAATCCCCCTGGGCAAGCAGTAGCTGCACACGTGCAGCCCCCTGGTGTGCAGGGCATCCTGGTATCAATCAGATGCCGAGGGGACTAGAGCAATGCAAGTGGCTCTGGAGCAGTGGCAGCCCTTCTGTAGGTCCCTCTCTAGGTAGGTAATGCCATGTGAGAAGAGGGAGGAAGCTCCCCCTTCCACCTCTAAGTCCCTGAATGGGCAGTGAGAACCAGTGTACTTCCTGGAACTCTGCTATCCCCCTGACACAACACTGAACAGGTCCAGGGCTGTTCTGACATAACGGAGGTGGGTGGTAGTGTATCTGCCACATGTTGCTGGCTAAAGTTTGAATATGATGGTTGCTTTCAGGACTAAGAAAAATACTGCTGATTTAGGTCCTTGGGACCTACCATGGAAATCTGGACTGTACCTACAGGTCATTCTCAGTCTAGTATTCCCATGTGACTAGACTTTCTGGACAAACAAGCAGTCAGGGCACTAAAATTTGGTTAGACCCAAGGAGGAGCAAAGAGATCTGAGGGAGTATGTTTCCTGTGGTTGAGAGGTAACAGGAAGGGAGAGTGACAAAGTTTTAAACAAGGGGTCTGGGACAGAACACAAAATTGACCACATCGGCGAGATCTACCCTGTGGCTTTAGAGAAATGAGAAGGTTCCTGGGTACTCTACTCTGGTAAAGGGTATTTCTTGTACCAAATTGGGTAAGAGAGAGCAGACCCCAGCTCTAGGTTGCAGGTAATCAGAACATTTCAGTGGAATAAGGCCCCTCAATTCCGCACACAGAACCATGCCTGCGAGGAGAGCTCACCAAATGACTGGCTTCAAATTCTAGGGATAGAGGAAGATGCCTCTTCAGGTCTCTGTCTTCTTTAGTCAGGATGTTATTGGTCCTCAGGTGGCAATAATTTATCCTGAAGCAAATACACCAGGTTGTATAGAGAGTTGGCAGTTACCTCAATCTTGATATTCCCCTCTCAGAAGGGTTGCCTTGGAGGCTTATTCTGCTCCCTATTCAAGTAGCCTGTGAACTCTGTTTTCTCCAATGGAGAAAAACCCTGAAATAATGTGGGCAGCAGCGAAGTGAGTGTCAGGGTGCGTAATGTGAACTCTGGTACTGCTTTAACACTGCGCTAACACTGCTGGGGTTTCTGAGGGTCAGAGATGACCCAAATGAGCCAATGGAAAGGTTTATAGGTGACCCAAAAGAGCTAGTGTATTTACATAGCGTGGCCCCACTCAAAGACAAACAGGCACTGTGGTAGACAGCTACCCCAAGCTTCCCTTCCTCCTGCAGGCTCTTGCCAGACTGGATGACTACAAGTCTCACTGAGGCACAGCCTGCGGAGATGGGCCATACTTTTGTTGCCCAGCAGGGAGGCAGCGTAGGAAAAGACTGAGGCTACCCCAAGGCCGCTGTAACCAATCTTCCTCCTTATAAGTTCACCCATGACTCCGGCCACATTTATTATCAGTCACTTCATTTCTTTTAGACAGGGACAAGGAGAAAAGAAACTAATTTAATATGATGGTAGTACTATAGGGTACTACCTTTCAGTACACTGAAGTATACTGTGAAAATGAGGAGTGGTGCTTTGAGAAGTTGCCAAAGTCTGCGTTAAAAGGGGAAAGCAAGAAAAAGAAAGAAAGGTGATTTCTGATGCCAGCTCTTTCCTCTAATTCTCTCAGTTCCCAATAATACTTAGGAAGCAGAAAGGGAGATACTAAGGCCATGTGCAAAAACAGATAAGCTTGGATGCAGGCTGAAAAGTGTTTTTTGTACAATATAAATGTAAACTTTGCTCTATCCCCGTCCTATGAATTTCAGATAATTTTGTTTCTCAAAATCATGTCACCTCAGTTAATATGCCAGAATATGAACCAAGAACTGTCTTCATCTTCACCCCCAGGCTGACCTGTAGGCAAGGCCTGGCCCAACCAGTCCCTTCATTTCAGGAAAGCAGGGCAGAGGGTATGGGAGTGGCAGACGTTGCTGGGTACGGCTGGGGCCATCTGCACTACTGTGAATCAAGGTTGTCTCAGACAGAAGGTGCGAGGGAGGAGGTGCAGCTGCTGATGGCTCAGACAGCTTGGACCTGTCCAGGCAAACAAGCCGCTCAAGTGCAAGAACAGCTAGCCAAGTAGGCAGAGCACGAATAAGGACTTAAGGCTTGAAATATCTGACAAGATACGGGAAGAGGAGAGGAAGCCCTCTGGGATTTCACCTGGTGTCCGGCCTTCCTTTCACTGCTACAGCAGGCTCTTCTGCTACCTAAGGGTGGGGCATGATGCTTAGGAGCTGGGAGGAGGGCAGGGTGTTGGGCACAGGGTGGAGCCTAGAATTTAAACTCATCATTCTGGGAACAAACTGTAGAAACAGCTCTGGGTTGTTCTCCCTCACCAATACTTCCCAAACAAAATTACACTCTTGTCTACAGATAAAACTATCACTCTGCTCATCTGCCCAAAGTTAAGAAGCAGTGGGTTCTGTGTGTGTGTGTCCACCAAATGCACAGTATGGGAGGATTAGCTAAGAAGGGGACACTGCTTCTCTGTTCTCCCCGCTCCTTGGGGGAAAGGGGCCCAGCAGTGGGGCATGCAGGGAGGACAAGCATTATTCTAGCTCCTTCCAGGGAAGACTCCTCTCGAGGCAATGATCCTCAAGGTGTACGTCAGCACTATGGGAGTTGTTTAAAAAACAAAACAAAAACAGTATAGATCAAATAGATCCCAATCTCTAGGGGTGGTGATGGGGACTTTGATATTTAAAAAAAACATCCTGGGAATCAGAGACCTCTGCTCTAGACTCAAGAGGGAGGCAGGACAGCGGCTAGAGGCACTTCTTCATCATGGTTCTGCTTAAGCTTTCTTTCAGGCTCAGGAGCTTGCCAGGTTTCAATGACTGTCTGCCCTGGAAAAACAAGGGGAAACCCTCCTTCAAACATATCACCCACCTCAAAGCCCTAGGCAAAGAGGGAGAGAAAACAGATGGCTGAGACCCAGGAATATCAAGTGGGAGAAATAGAGGCACAGAAAGATTACCCTTTATTCCAAAGCAAATTGGAAGAGAACCAAATGGCATGCTTCCCTCCAGCCATTATAGCCAGAAACCTCCCCAATCAGTCATAGGCAGCACTGTAGGTGAATTTAGGCAGGCTCCAGATCACTGTGTGCTGGTGGTTCATAAGCCCAAATGAAAGAGAAGCTGATTTCTAAAATGTGAGGCTTCTGTCTCTTGGCATGGTGGCACTCCCTGCCAAAGCTTTTCCTTGGTTTGCTCATTCATTTGTATGCTTATTTAGAACCAGGGGTCAGCACCATGCTAGGTGCCAGAGAACTATGGAGATGAAGATTTGGTCCTTGCCCGAAGGTGCTCAGCACCATGGGTAAACAACTGAAATGGCTAGGCTGTGCTGAAAGCAAGTGGATGCACAGTGGAGTGCCTTGTAGAAAGCAGGCCAGAGCCAGGGGAAGCCTCTGCCTTCCTCTGCCCACAGGCCCATGAAGAAACACAGCACAGACTGAATAGTAGGTATGCAGTGTTACCTTCTAGTACCTGGGGGCTGCCTGTCCTAGAAATGGGCTGAGGAGGAAATTTACCGAGTTGGATTGTGGATGTAGGCAGTGGACAGTGCTTGGATCTTGAGTCAGATGCTGTGGGAAAGACAGATGCCTGGGCCTTCTGCAGAGGGGCTGGGATATGGGTGGGGGTGGAGTGGAACTTCTGCACCTCTCAAGCATTTGTTGAGAGGCCTGTCTCAAGGTTCCCCTGGGAATTGGGAGCTGGAAGCCACATTCGTCAGTAAATACACTGGTAACGCTAGGTATTCTGAGCTGGTTGTGTGACCTGGGCAGTTGCAGCTCTCCCTCTGATTCAGCATCCCTTAGCAACACAATTAGCTTAATGTTTAGGTGTAAGTCACAAAGTCACCTAAATGAAGAACCAACAGCTTGCCCCTCAATGAAGAGATGCTAAGCCAGGGTCTTCAACAGGCTGTGCTATGTAAATATAGCATGGAAGCTTCTAGTCTGAGCTCCTGAGCTCCATTTAGTTTGGCTGCAGCAAAATGCTATTTGTTTCACCTGCTAAGCAGTCAAAGGAAATGAGCATTTGGGAGTTGGAGCAGGCACTGGGGACACAAAGGAGTCCTCGTATATGCACACAGAGCTGAGAGCACATGGGCTCTTGGGGCTGGGGAAGTGCAAGTTTCAGCCCTCCTGTTGCAGCCTTGGCCAGATCCCACTTGGTAAAGTGCTGAGTACTCAGAGGAGATGAAGACTCTCCTGTGGCATGTGTCATGATGCAGATGCAGCTGTCTTCCATTTCCCTTGTGAGGCCTAAGAGGTCCTTAGGATGGGGCATGCAATGCTGGCAGGGGACAAGCAGGTAAAGCCCAAGGCACAGCAGCTTTCAGACTGGTAATAGCAAGGTCACTCAGTGGAAGACTGAGCTGTCTAGCTGCTTCTCCAGTTCCAACTCTAGATATGTGTTCTTTGTGGCCATTCTGTCCCCCGGAGTCCATACTGCTCATGGACACCTAGCCTGATAGATGAGGCTTATGTTACATAAAGTCCAAAGTCTAAGCTGATCATCTAGGGTGTGGGGATCCAAATTTAATCTCCTAAACTTGTGATTCTTAACCTTAGCTCACATTAGAATCACCTGGAGAACTTTTAAAAAAATCTTTAAAATTTTTTAATTATAAAAAAACTTTCTATATGAAAAATTTGAAACCCTGAAAATAGTAGTGAACTCCCATATATCCATCACCTAGATTCAATAATTACCAAAGTTGTCAACTTTATGTCACTTATCCTCTTCTCTTTTTTGAGGTATTTTAAAGCATATGTCATACTTGATGCCATTTCAACCTTACACACTTCTAAAAAAAAAATGGTCATTTTCTTATGTAACAATAATGCCCTTATCACACCTACCAAATTTAACAAGGTTACTCCTTGGTATTAGCTACCATACCTGGGAACTTAAAATAAAAAGCTGGTGCCTGATGAGGCCAAGTCTTTGGAGGGAGGTCCAGTCATCAGTAGCTTTCTTAAGCGCCCCTGCTCTGTGATGCCAATGTGTTGCCAGGGTTGAGAACCACTGCCCTGGTCAATCTAGGATCATGCTGTGGGGTCTTCAGCCAGCTCTGTCAATGTCTTCTAGTCCCTGATCACATGGCACACAATAAAAAGCTAAAGAAAATATAAAGTCACGGGCAAGATGAAGAGGAGGAAAACAAAAGCATAAAAAGTCGGCAAGTCACAGAACGGAATCCCTTGTATATTCCAAGGCTGTCCTCTACTCAGGAGTCGGAGCCCACTCAGTTGATGCATCAGATCCATCAAAGGCTCCAGAAGCCTGGAAGGCGGGTGGTTCCCAGCTGCCCACGCTGCTTGCAGAGTCCTCAGCACCTCTACATTAGACCCGTCTGCATTATTCCTCCTCCCTATTTCTAGCTCTTCTTGCTTCTGTACATGCTGGCAAACTTTAAGCCTTAGCACCTGGATCTTAGGGAGGATTAATTACATAGGTTGTGGTGAGGAGGGTATGCCAAAACTTCTTGGATATTGCACTGCAGTGTGAGAACCATATTCTTCAATTTTATTTATTTCATTAAAAAAATAACTAAACAAAACACTGCAAAAAGATGAGGCTGTATCACTGTAGCTAAAAATACCTCCACTGAGGGCGTCTGCTTACCAGTTCCTCAATTAGAGATGCTACAGGGCCCTTTGTGAACTGTGTAGTGCTGGCAGCTCCATGGGGGCTCCGGGTGGCTGGGGACAGTCCCTGGAGCAGTGACTTTTGACTACTGGGTGGAGGGGGGCTGGCAAATAGTCAGGGAGCCAGCATCAAGACTTACATGCTTCAGGTAACTTCTAAACCCCTCTTGCTTCATGGACCTACTACTTAAGTCAAGAAACCTCTTGCCCTCTTCTTACAATGGGCCAGAATGACACCTGCGTGGATGACCCTGTTCTTGATCTCCTCAAAGTTCACATGAGTACTTCAACCATGAGAGGCAGTAGTGCCACCCAGCCTGGCTCGGGGTGTCTGTGGTGCTGAACAACAACTTGCTGCTATGGGGTAGTAGTAACTAGACCCAGTGAAGCCTCTTGGGGCCTCAGGAAAGGGCTGGCTGGCATCTGAAGGAACACTGTGCAGAGGTATGGGGCTTTTCAGCTCTTTCTCTGGATCTCTTTCTACATTGTCTCAGGGAATATAGGTCATTTAGTTCAACATGCTCATTTGTATTGAGGAAGATGCAACCTCAGGGAGGTGAAATGATTTTTGTCAAGGTCACAGAGTTGCTAAATCGAAGAGTCAGGACTTTAAAACACAGCAATCCTGATAACAAATGTCATATGTTCCACTATGCCATGTCATCCTAATAACTGGATTACTGAAAAAGTTATGGGAAAATGTAGCTTCAGTCCAGGTGCTAAAGGGACCAAAGAATGTCAGGAGAGAGTTCCCTGGATGCCCTGAGAATTCTGTAACCCTGTAGGGTCTGAGGAACTCAAGGGTCAGACTCAGCACCTGAATCAGAGGTTCTGTGGGGACACTGGTGACTCCACATGTCTGTGGTCTTCAGAGATGAATGGTTTTCAGTCATTCCCTATTTTTTTGTCTGGTAGAGCAGGAAACATCTGGTATAAGCTTGACTAGGGCCTGTAGGAGAAAAGTGGGCAAGAACAAGGCCACAGCCAATTTGATTCAGGCATTGCCCTCCTTTTCTCATTTCTTGGCATTGTGTGTGACCCTTACCAAAGAATTTGAAAGCTTAAGTTAACAGGAAAAGGGTGGGTTCAATTCCTAGTAAAACATACTCACACACACACACAGAGGAAAAAAAAAAAAAAGAGGATGAGTGGTAAGGGTAAAAAAAAAAAAAAAAAAAAAGAAAAGTTGATTGGAAAATGCACTAAAGGGACAAATTTCTTCAAGAAGAGTGCAATGTAAACCTCATATTTCCAGAGTGCTTAGTATGGACTCTTGCTGGTCTTGAACTGCACTGTCCAACATGGTGGCTGCTAACCACAAGTGCTTACTTAAATTAAAATAGAACTTCAATGAAGACTGTTTCTCAGCTGTACTAACACATTTCAAATGCTCAATATCTATATGTGGACAGGGGCCACAGTATTGGACAGTGCAGATAAATAAATTTCCACTGATACAGAAATTCTATTGGCTAACACTCATTGACTCTAATTATCTTCTTTCATCTCTTGATGGCTACAAGTAGATTCTCAAACCCATCTGAGGAAGAAGTGAACTTAGGAAATCTATGCTCTAGCATCTTGCTAAACCTGAAATCTCAAAGAAGCTAAGAGCAACTGCACGTCAATCTACAAGTGTACTAGGCTCACTTAGGTTATAACCATTTGTACCCCATGCCCTTTCTACACGTTCACAGCCACTTTGACCTTTGCATATTTTACTTTCTAATTTACCCAGTTTTAATTAATGTTTAATATAGCTTAACTCTGCATAGTGTTCCAAGCCCCTCAACAGGGGGCCGCTCACAGGCAGAAGCACAATTAATAGCAATCCCCAGAAAATTATGCCCTGCATCAAAGTTGTCATTGCACCATATAAATGCTTATTATTACTATTGAATTCTCCAGCCCTGACACTTCCCTGTGTTTACTAGGTAGTAGATAAACCTCCGTTTGTGTCTTCCCTACTCTACCACACCATCAAGACTAAATATAGCCCTTATGTGTATGTTTAGGTCCATTTAGCTATGTTTTGAAAAGGGGGGAAAATCAGAGTTAATATAAGTAAATTGTTGGAAAATGTGATTTATTCCTCCCTGACTTGACAACCCCTTAAAAGATAAATGACATCACTGCTGGCAAAATGGGGAACCAGCCTTGGCTACAGGGACAGGAAGTCTCCCAGTCAGTTTCCTGTGAAGGCAGAGGAAGCAGGCTCCTCAGCATTGCATATGGAGCTAGGGACAGTGCCTTGGCCCACCCTGTGCCAGGGAGTTCCTTTAAGAAAACAATGTAACCCTTCCTCTGAAAGAGAGAGGGAGAGAGAGAGAGAGAGGAAGAAGAAGGAGGAGGAGGAGGAGGAGGAGAAGGAGAAGGAGGGAGAGAAAAGAAGAAGAGAAGGAGCAGGAAGGGGAGGAGGAAGAGGAGGAAGACGACGACAAGGAAGCAGCAACAGCAGAAGCAGCCACCACCGCCCTCAACTGATAGCAGTTTAGTACTCCTTGGTACTCTTTGGGCTCATCTGAAGCTCAGATTTTGGCATGGATAGACGGCAGCTTTCTACAATTGCAAATCAGAAGCGATGGAAAATTCCAGGTCTGTCAGACACCTGTACTCCTCCCGCTCTGGCATGCCTTCTGATTCTGTGTGCAGTTATCTCTGCGTCCCTGTCTGGGCAGTCTCCTACGGAACGCTGAGGCCCTGATGACTTCTTTGGACTTAGCCTCCTGTCCTTTTCTCACTAAAATAATGCAATTTGAAGAGCATTCACTTGTTTATTTCTTCTGCCTCAGTCACATACACCCACACCCCTGTAGATGCCACCGTCACATTCTCACATATTACTTAAACTTGGAGTGGATGATTAGGTGGTGGTGGCTGCTGTCTGGGAGGTGCTGTGGGGGTGAAGGTAAGAGGCACAGAATGGGAATGTGGAGACTTCAGCTCTACCTTGAATTTACTACGGGAATGTGCCCAAGTGATTAACTTCTTCATGCCTCAGTTATCTCAACTACTGGGAAATGTCTGGCTTGGACTATATAACCTCTTGATCCATTCTAGCTATAAAATGCTCTAGCTCAGTATTATGAAAGCACATGTTCAAGTCCTTGAAAACTGAATGGGTCATACTTATTTCTATTTATAATCTGTTTTTTATTTTTGCACTCAATGCTCCATGGAGAAATGTAGATTTCTATTCTAAATTCTTCTAGTCAACAAAAGAAAAGCTCTATTTTAGTTTGTTTGACAGGAAAATGTTTATAACTAGATTGAGTTTCCTATATTATATTTGCTTTGCCTTCTTCCATCTTTGCCTAAAAAAGGAATTTCTAAAAAACCAGAAATGCTTTCTGTACTCAGACAGAGCAGGAATGAGGCTGCCTTGGCTGGAGGAAGAAGAAGATGGTGCGAGTCTCAAGCCCCAGTGGAGCAGGACTATTTGCCATCTGCTGCACTAGTTGCCTCGCCTCCAAATCAGGCCCAGTCCGTAGTTTGCTACAAATATTAGGAGCCGAGCCACACTACCACTTCCCACCCATGGCAAGCCCTGAACCCTTTGTACTGTGGCTGCCAAGATGATGTGAAGGCAGGGGGCCGCTTTCCAGCTTAGGGAAAAAAAAAAAAAAAAAAAAAAAAAGTGCATTAAATGGGAATAGATTCTTCTCCTTTCTTCTCATCATCCCCGGCCCTTTAAAAACCTTAAGACTGAAAAAAAGAGCTGCCCAAACAAAGCTGAGGAAGATGATGGAACGGTCAGACCTCTCCCACCCCACCCATGCAGGACAGAATGGTTTATTAATGATCCATGGGAATGGAACAATTGTCCTGCTGGCAGCTTCACATGTAATTAACCAGCTTCACAGAGAGCTGGCTGCCTTCTTCAGGTCTAGCATCTGCAGAGCTACCTGACAAAGCAAAACTAGGTTTCTGGTGAAATCTCCCTACTGGGAGAAGGACATCCAAAATAGTGACCTCACCCCACTGGGCACTCAGAAAACATGACAGAGATGGCAGTGCTCCTCTGGAGAGGCCTGGCTGTGTGCTCAGGCTGACACAAAAGCCTGCGGCTCCCCTGATGGCAACAACCAGCTCTGGGAACCAGCATTCTCACTGATCACCATTACAGGCACACTCAGGTAAGTGGCCAAGCGGGGTTAGCTTCTAGGGCCCTTCAAATACCACTTCTCCACTGTGACTCTACACAGGCAGCAACTCCTGGGAATTGGTTTGCTTTGTACTTGGGCAACGAACTTCAACACTGATGGAAGGGCTGAGAGGACTTAATGACCATGCTGGACATGGTGGACAATAGTTGCTTCTGTAGAAGAAGCCACAAAATTCAAATTATTATGCATAAGAGAGAAGGAAAGCTGGGTTAGTCAAGCTCTCTTCACAGTCAGTGCTAACTCCCCTTTTAAGAGTTTGGGTAAAGAACCCAGGTCCTCTCATCAGGTATTTGCCATTCACAATGCAGTTTTAAAAATGAGCACGTTAGTATGTGGCAGCTGAAATGGCATATTCAAAAGGTATACATCATCACCCTTCCCAAGTGAGAGTCAGAAAGGATTCCCAATAAGGATGAACAGCGTGCACACACGCACATCCTTCTGTGCTGGTTTCTAGGGTACAGAGAGAAGCTGATCAGAAATGAACTTTCATGCTTCACACCCCCCAGGAAGAGGGGAGCCCCTAAGCACAAGAACCCTTTCTTCAGGCCCCCAACCCCACCGAGGCCCAAACCCAGTGTCCCATGTTCCCCCAGGGTGAACCAGTCACTATTGGAAGGCTAGAGAGGAATGACAAATCTCAGCATGTATAGCAAAAATGGAGCCAGCTGATAGGGGTCATGCATGGCCTTTTCATTCACCACAATAAATTTACTATGGAAAAACAGATAATAAAGGGGTAGGGGTTACTGCTGGGGATACTGCTGAGCAATGTCAGTCAACTAGTGCTACTCTTCCTCTTCTTTACATTACAGCACAGTTGCTGAACCCCACAGATAAGTCACAGAGCCAAAAAGCAGGCTCTCCAACAATCTTTTTGTTCATTATTCACCATCTCCTTTCCTTCCAACTTTGATTACAAGAGCCAAACCCAGTAGTTCTCTCATTTCTTTTAAAGAAGTATGGAAACCGGAATAATCCCAATCACAGATCAGCAACCTATCAAGCAAGAGAGGTCACTGGTGGTTTGGTAGGAAATGGATAGCTCATGATAAATGAATTGGTATGGCCTGCCATTTTTCCTTGCCGTCTCTTTAATCAATAAGGGAAAAGGTGAATTGCTATTGATCTCTTCAACACCTCTGAACAATACTGTACAAATTACAGAAACACAAGGGGTGGGAGAAAGAATGAAAAAAGGAAGGGCAGATGAAAGAAAGTCTGGGCTGTGTGAGGCTGCTGTATTTCCCTGGAGGTGGTCACCTTCTGGTCACTGGGTATCAGGCACGCTTGGGTGCCCCTGTGAAAATGTGTCACGAAAGCCTTTCCCCATACCTGCAAGGGCAGGCCACAGAGAGCATCTCAATACCTCCATCTGCACTGCACAGGCCAGGAGAAGCCTAGTTGTCCTTGAGGCACAGCTAGAAGTCTATACATTGCAATGTGCTAGGGATTCCAGGGCCTGTGAATTTCTGAAGTTGCCATCTTTAGTGGTGTTGAGCTGGGATATCTCAACCACTGACTATAATTCTGGATGGAAAAGAATTAGAAGCTTCAAGGGCAGTATCTAGTGACACCTTTTCCTTCTCCTGGGTCATGTCAAGAAAATACAGGCAGCAGATAAGGCACAACTATCTTGCAATATACTTGATAATAAAAAAGTTCATGGCTTCAGTTCTGTTCTCTGAAACACCCTGAGCTGAAAAGGAATGAAGATCTGAGGCTTTGGTCAAAATACTAGAGGTCTGGTCTCAGTCCCAGGGTGAAAGGGAGACTGACCCCA
Source organism: Sciurus carolinensis (assembly GCF_902686445.1). NCBI lineage: Eukaryota > Metazoa > Chordata > Mammalia > Rodentia > Sciuridae > Sciurus > Sciurus carolinensis. The sequence continues at coordinate 25,718,343 of NC_062220.1, forward strand.
CTGAAACAAGAAGACAAAACCATATGCAAATATGGTCTCATCCAGACAACCAGGAAACAGGACAGTGTTAGGATAACCCACAACAGGCAGATGCAACATTTAGTGTCTGATTATCATTTTCAACTCAGGATTTAGTCCAACCAGTTGGCTACAGGAAGCCTGAGAGAACCCCTCAGTCCTCCAGTCAGAACAGATTCTGCTTAAGATATGCTGCTTATTGGAACTCAGTCAGCACTCTGCTCATGTCAGGAAAAAGGCAATACACAGATACGAGGGCAAAGAAAGAGGGGACAGTGTCAAAGTGGAGCCCAATGGGGTATAAAGAGTGATCATGTTTCAGGGTCCCAGACCAACAATTCTCTGACTCCATCAATTGGGCCTAATTATTCAGATGCTGGTGAGAGGAAAAAAAAACTGTATGTGCCTCAAGGTCACACAAGACCCTCAGGAACCTTCCCACTTTACCTGATTATTCACCTTTGAGCATTCTCAAGGAAGAAGAGGGCTTTAAAAGGATCCCCATTTTGCAGATGATGAAACCAAGGCAGGCAGTCACATATCAGATACGAAACAGAATCCAGCCTTAAAAACTGGCATGTGAAAACAGCAAGAGCCCTTCAGGATGCTCCTGGCACTCTTACTTAGAGGATTCTCCAGAGACAATGACTCAGGGTGTAATTGTATAATTCTGGAATCAGTGACACCACAGTTCACCAGTATCCCCACCTTCCTCCCACAAATACCTGAAGGGCCAAAAACACAGAGCAAAATAAAATGTAAGTTACAAAGCTGCTGATGTGTTGAGAGTGGAAGTGCTGAGATTAGAAGGAGGAAGTACTTAAGTGCACCCTGGGCACTTGGAAACGACCACGTCTGCAGCCCTGGAAGCTGATGGAGGAGCTCTGGCCGCGAGACTGGTCCTTTACTCACGAGGTGGGGCACGTGGCTGGGGAGGGCATAACGATAAGAAACAACTATTTAGCAAATACCAGTCCCCTCCTACAAGGAATCTTCCAATTCCAAAAGTGACCCTATTCTAAAATTACCAAGTGGCAGGTGGCCAGGCCAAAAAATCCATATCCAATCAGTGGTAATGGACTATTTGTTGCATTTCCTCATATAAGGTTGCAGCACTGCTATAAAAAACCTGGGTCAGTGGTTTTAGTTATTTAACTGGGGAGGTGACAGCATCCCAGCACTGAAAGCACTGTAGAGACCTGTGAAGTGAAGGCGGGTAGCCCTCTGGAAGGGAAGGAGGGACCTGTTGGTCTTAACTGCATGAACTTCTACCTCTAGCTGTACAACAAATGCCACGTTCCTTTTCTGGTAACCACTAAAAAGAATTCCACTGCCTTGAGAGATGAGAAAGGGAGAAGAAGGCATCACTCTAACCTGGGAAGAGCAGGGCACAGTAAGGCAGCTTCCGGCTCCACCTTTCATTCCTGGTCCAATGGAGAGTTCTTCCTTCTGCAGCGCCTGTGCCTAACAATTGTACTTGGGGTTCTCTTCCTGTCCCTTTCCGTCCTGGTTAACACCTAGATCTTTCTTTAGGACTCCTGCTGGCACTGCCAGCTTCTAACTCTTCCAATTTAATGCAGATCAAGGGTAAGCATATGGCAATTTTAGACTGCTGTGGCTGTGGGAGGGAAGGATGGGACAAAAAAGAGCACTGCAACTCCATCAGAGAACAAGGAGGTCTAGGCTAGACACCCTGTAGCCCCCATTTTCAAGGTGCAGCGACACTGGGAAACAAGTGAGGGCAGAAGTCTGTGTAAATGGAGACAATGCATGGAAAGCTTCCATGGTAAAGGCACTCCAGTCACTATTTCTTAGACGCAGATACCATAAGAGGTGACTGTAGAGCTCTTGTGGTGATGGTTGACCTTATCAGTCCACAGTCAAGTCTAGAAAAGGCTTGTTAAAGGTTAGGACTCTTAGGTATTACCTCCAGACCTTTGCTTTTCCAATGAATATGATACTGGGCAGAAAGAAGTGGTTTCAATGGGTACAACCACAGGCAATGAGCCCCAGTGTTATCTTACTTCATAGAAAAGACTGGATGACATCTGAAGGTACTTAAACAAAAACCCTTGAGAACTTAGACCAGGGAGAGCAAATGGGTTTCTGTGCAGGTGTGAATTCCATTCAACTTGGCCATAGCTTTGAGTATCCCCTGAGCCCATGTGAAAGAATCCAAGACCCAAGTAAAAGTACTACTATGGCCTGCTGGCAGTGTCTGAAGTGGGTACAGGACTTGACGAAGAGTTGGGGGAGCATACTCTTCTTTGTTGTCACAGGCTTCAACGGACAGGTTGGGGGATGGGGGATGGAGAGGACCCAGTATTGTTCTTTGTTGATTCCAACAGAATGCTGTTGACAGCACACACCTATATCCAGCCTACCACCCTACTCTGGATATAGTGTTTTGTCCATGCTGAAGTTTGAATCCTATTTTAGTAGAGCCATTAGAGAACTTCTGTCAATAATAAAAATGATGCTGCAAGCTGCTGTTGACGAGTGTTTCATATCTACCAGGTCCTGTGTTAAACATTTACATCTATGCTTTACTTTCACAACCACCCCCATAGAGAAGGCGAGGCAATTAGGTTTAGCAAGACTGCTGCACTGCACAACACTAGGGACACTATTCCTGCATGGAGATTGCCCTGGGTTTAGAGAGGCTGAGGAACGCATCCACCATCACATGGGAAATGGTGAGGGTGGAATGGAATTCAGGTCTTACTCATCACATGTTACTAAGAGTTTCTGTTAAGTGACCAAGAAGGGAAAGATGCCCTTAAATGTTCTGAAGATAAGTTTGAGAAGATGAGCTGTCCTTTCTGATGATCTGACATGTTGTTTGGGCCAGGTTAGGGTATCTCTGCTGTTAATTCTCAACCTTGCTCATAATCTTATTTCATGCATCAAAGCATTTCATAACAGACCATTGGTCACTTTCATTTTCAAAATCCATTTATGTTCAGCTGACCAGAAACTGTCACGGGTAGAGTAGCAAGTGGGAAGTTCATCAATAAAGCTGGGTTTGGAATGCAGAGGTTCAAGTCCTTGGCAACAGACACAGGAATGGGCATGCTAATGGAGAGAAGAAGGAGGCAGAATCAAGGTCAGCTCATCCACCAGAACAGTCTCTCCCGTGTCCTTGGGGGAGTCACATGTGGAACACCAGATCATTAGTCCTACCTGGAGAGCAGACACAATCTACAATCTGCTTATTCTTTACTGGTGGCTCAGGCAGCCTTGCTATTGTATATTATGAGCTGTGTTCTAAAAAGCTATCAATTGAATTATATAATACCAAGGGGGAAATTCAGGCAGTGGGTGTGGTTTGGAATGTTTGGAGCAAACAAACAGAACAGAGAAGCGCAAGAACTGAAGAAACTCACAACACACCAGCACGAAAGCTCACACTCAAGTTGCATGGGTACTGGCCTGTGTGTTGGGGTCCTGAGCGAAGCTCTTCTGAATATTCACACTCTCCAATCCCTTTTAAGAGAATCCTCACCAAAGCTCCAGAAGCAGTGAACCTCCAGGAAGATTAAAGAGGTAAGAGAAACCAGGAAGTACTGTTTCAGAAGCACCTAACACTTCTATATTAAAATAAATGGCACCAGCTCTCTTAGCACAAACCTTTTCCTCTGCAGGGGTCCAGTGATCTTTCCCTCATGGCAACATTTCTCCATTTGTTCTGGGTCATAAGCCCTATACAGCTCCTGGTGGACTGTCTTCCACAGGAATGGCTTATCAAGAACATTGCTTCATGTCAGAATGGTAGACAGTACCAAATACCATGATGGCAGGGGTTCTGCTTAGCAAGACTGAAAGATTTTCATGACCTTGTGTTTGTCAAGATAATTTTAGAGTAAACCACTAAGCATATTTAATCACTTCCCACTCTCCTCACTTTCCCAATTAGGTTCAAATAAGTCCTGTAGATCATTCTAGTAGAAAGATGCAAGAGGAAATTAGGTTTGAGCCTTTCCATCTTTACTCCAAGGACTGATCTGGGTCAGAACTAAAGATGGAGAGGAAAAGTAAGTGCCAGGACTGTCTTGGCATTGCCAAGAATTTTCACTGCTCCTACTGGAGGGAAGAAAGTGCAATTGTCATGTCCAAGCACTATATATTTTGACTTCATTTTTCTGATAGGAACAACAGTAAGAAAATCAAATTGACCTGGCAGTGAAAACATAAAAGTCTCTCAAAGAAGAGTTTCCAACAGAAGGAACCAATTCCTGAGGGAAAGGAAGTAGTGCTTTTGCTGAAAGTGATTTTCTTCCCAGGGACAGAATGACATCCTTGCGACCTTCCTACATGTCCCAAGGAGACCACATCTCTTATGGTCCTACACCATGCCTTGCCCCACCTTTAATCCCAATAGGCAGCATGGGATGTGGACACTAAACTCTGGAGGGCAGTGGGGCCTATCAAATCTACACCACTATGACACGATTACAGGTAACAGGATCTTGGCCAAGCCAATGACAAATTAGGCCCAGCAGCCATTTCAGAAGAATGGATGCAATTCTATGCTTGACTGGCTATGAAAGTTCTAAGCAGGAGAATAGGGCAATAGCCTAGCTGAGCCAGCAGCTTTGCAGAGAGGAATCCCACTGGAGCCAGCACATGTTGCTGAGCTTGCTGGGGGAAGGCCACTGGTACCTAGAGACTAAGCTACCTTAGAAATTTACAAGCTGACAGGGAAGATCCCATAGCCAGGAGCAGGAAAAACAGGTGATGTGACTACATCCCTCATTCTGAATTTTGGCCTTACCTCTTCTCCTTGTGATGCCATTTTCATTTGGGGCTGGAATGGGGACTTGAGGGCCCTCCTACTGGGTCTTTTACAAGTACTTGCCAAGAACCAGGAGCCCAGAAATGAAGGGATTGTAAGTGGCAGATAACAGCTTGATATTCACAAAGGGCTTAAAGCCCATCTTCGAACAGGAATTGCTGGTTTAAATGTGAAAATAATCCCTTCACCTAATAGTCTAATCAACCAATGCAGAGGATGGGAAACATTCCAGGGAGGGAGTGAGGAGGAACCTATATCAGGAGAGCAAAGGGACACTAATGGTTCTTGTATGACTACTGAACAATTTCAAAACACTCAAACATCACTATTTCCTTTACTTTAAGTATCCTGGTTGGATGGACAGGGAGACCCAGGAAGGTCAGAGACTCATAGCAAGTACAGTTAGGTCTTGATTATGGACATTTTCCATGAGAAGTTCCTGAATTAGCAGCCACATGCCCAACCTCAGTGCTCCAAAGTCTTCCTCCCTTCCCCACAAATGCTGAACTTTGAGAGTTTTCTCAAAGAACGATAAAGGACAACAGAATAGGTCTGCTTCCCAAACTCTGGAGTACAGGAAAACAAGTAGTTGATTTAACAAATACTTAAATATTTCTTTTCTACTTATATGAATGGGAACTGAGTATAATAGATCTATTCTGATGAGGTGCAAATTATGAACTGGTGAGACATGTAAACCAAGGAGGGGAGCTTATCCCAGGGGCAAGGGGAGGCATGTCTTTTTAAACAAATGCATGGACATACTCAGATTTGTCTTGTAAAAAAGATTAGAAATAGGAATATGGAGATAAATTATCAAATGGAAATGCAGCAATCATTATGTAAGTAGTAAGGCCTAGAAAAGCCAAACAACAGATAAAGTGGAATCAGGAAATCAAAAGATATAAGAATCATGACAAAAGCAGAGTAAATACTTATGGGAGACAGGACCATGCCAAGTCCCTTGAATCTCCTGCAGTCAACAAATGTCCAGAATCAGAACTGAGGATTTAATGAAACCATATCAGTCAACCCTAGACCTTCAGAAAAGTTCTTTACTAGTCCTAGATACTCTACAGAGTTGAAAAATGAGAAAATATGGCTAAAAGAATGGTTACCTTCTAATAGCAGGATTGGCAATTTGGAGGAGAAAAGCATTTGATTGGGAGTGTAGAAATTTGAGCTTTAGTATTTGTTCTATTGCTGACAGTGGAGAGAGGCAAGTGCAACTGAGTTTCTTCAAATGTAAGGTTGTTTTTGTAGGTTTATGTGAGATGAAAATACTGTATATAAAAACACTTTATTTAGGTACTGGGGACTGAACTTGCCACTGAGTTACATCACTGGAACTTTTATTTATTTTTTTGAGACAAGGACTTGCTAAGTTGATGAGGGTGGCCTTGAACTTGCAATCCTGGGATTACAGGCACGCACCACTGTGCCTGCCTAAAAACATTTTGAAACTACAAAATGCTACAAAAAAATTAAGTATCACTAGAATAAGACAAGTAATTTTTTTTTAATGTAGCCCCCTTTGAATAAAATAGCCTTGAACTCAGAGCAAACCACTTGAAAACCATAGGTGGGTGCTGAACCGGTCAAGGGTGGGTGAGGAGGTTGGAGAAAAGCCTTGGCACCAAATAACTCTAAGATCTCTTGGGAGGAGCTGTTTAGAAAGCTGACTACACTGTATTTCTTTTTTCCTGGGGAGTAGCTGAGATAAGCTAGAATAAGGTGTCTTGTGCAAATAAAATGAAACATGGCTGGGCAGCCTCCTTGCTTTCCTAGCAGGTAATTATTAGTGGCTCATGAGGGCTTTCAGGGACTCAGCGACCTGGGAGCGTGGAAGAGCTGGTTTCACTGGCATCCCCAGGCTGAGTGTTCTTTACCCGATAGGATTTCACTGGGATTGAACTATCCTAATCACTTTGGTCAGTTTGCTACCCTTTGTCCCCACAAGTGTCTTGTCCACAGGGCAAGGTGCAACTGGAACCCGAGGGCTGACAGCATATTCCACAGTGCTTGAGGGCACCGTGGGGGAAAAGCCAGAGGGTGTGGGGGGAGGACAGATTTAGATTCTTAAAGGACGCAGCACAACATGGTGCTAAAGTGAAGAAGGTGGACCCACTTTTCCTTTGTTTTCTTTCCAAGACGTAACACCCCTTCCTAAATACCCACCAGTAATCAGGTGGGGTCACATTCCTGGACACGCAGATACACCTTCTCCTAACAGCAACACCTGCTTATAATGCTTTTATTTATCTTTGCTTTTTAAAAATGCAGGGGTGGGGAGCGAAGAAAACCAGGGCTATGCCCAGGCTACTGCAGCCTGAAGAATGAGCTCTCCAGGGGGACATCTTTCTTTTTGATGCCAGCAAGGAAGAAGGGAAACAGGTCAGGGCGGAAGCCTCAGTTTTTGGTCCGGCATGAGGAGGTCATTTTCCAGGCAGCAGCAAGGGGCAATTTCTGAGGTCTCAGAGAGGACAAAGGGGTCAGCAAGAAAGGCCATGGAAATGATCACAGAACCCCCTTCCTGCTGGGAACTGCACCTCCTACAGCCAGGAACTGAAGGGAGAGTTAAATAGTGACACCGATCTCTTTTAACAGTATCCTATGGCCCCTTCTCTTAAAGTTCAGGTTTCCCCAACACAGCAGCAGGCAGTGCTAAGTGTATGCTGGCCAGGGGCCTTCTGGAAGATGGAGTCAGGGATCCCAAATGACTGCGACATTCATGACAAGTGCCTCAAAAGGGAGAAGATGGTTAGACTGCTAGATCAATCCTTTAGACAGAAACACCAAGGTAAGAAAGAATCACATACCCAGGACCACATGATAACCAGACTGTGAGAACCTAGGAGTCCACACTGTTAAGCTGGTTACCTACCCATTGGCTAATTCCACATCTCATCACTACCTCTGGGAAGATGCTAGCAATGGGCACAATTAACCATCTGGGAAATTACACCAGATCTTCTTATCTTTGGCAGTTGGCAGGAAACTGCCTTAAAAAGGCAGCTGTATGGGGGGGGGGGTGTCACCAAGCACATGCTGTCCAATGGGACATAGCACTCACAGCTCACAGTCACAGCTACAGCAACAGATTCAATCATCTCATGTTGTATGGTTCAGCAGCAGCGCAGGCTCAATGGCAGGGGATGAGAGAGCCAACCCCCACTTTCAGGGCGACCATGAGCCATTTAAATGCAGTTCAGCATACTCTACACCACAGGCTGTCAGCAAACTTTTGGTAAATATTTTAGGCTTTGCAGGCCATATTTTTTTCTGTCTTAACTACTCAGCTCTGAGTTGCATTGAGCTATAGTGTGAAAGCAGTTGTGGACAATATATAAAGAATTAGCATGGCTGTGTTTCAACAAAACTTTGTTTTAAAAGCTGGCAGGGGGTCAGTTTTGCCTATCCACACTATATACCACTTGAGTTTGGCTAGGAAGAAATACTGAGCTCCCTGGACCTCCTCTGAGGAAAGGTTAAGACTGAAGTCCTCTTGAGAGTTCCTTGGCTGCTCTGGGCTTCAAGGTCACAAAGAGAATGAGGTTATCATTCCTCCTGCCCTGAGGTTGGCAAGCACCACCAGAACTCCCAGACCACTGAACTGGAACAGGTTTCTCAGACCTCCAACTCAGGGAGGAGAACCAAAGTCAACAGGAGATAATGACTGAGGAGGCACCATGTAGAGCAGGGACAAAAAGAAGTGCAAGGAAAGATGGCAGGAAAATGGAACTGAGTGGTGGCTGCAAACATCAGTGGCTTCTAGCTGAGTCAGTTTAATGCAATGTCAGGAAAGCAGGATGACCAAGCCTCGAGATAATGGGGGCCACCTGAAAACAGAGAAAAGCCTTGTCTGACACTCTCAGCCTCCACATGAGGACACAGGATGGAAAGAATTCTCTCTCATTCAAAATAGAAGAAGAGACAGGCAGAGATTCCTGTACCGCCCATCAAAAGCCTGGACAACACACTTAGTAAACATGGGGTCATTTTCCAGTGCAGGCACCCTGCAAGCTAGTTTCCCATTCCTTTCCTGGGAACATAGGGCATAGGGACAGTGACCATTACACAGTCCTTCCCCATCTAGATCCTTGTCCAGTCAGATTAAGCTTTCATGTATGTGACAACCAGGCCTCTGGGGGAGTCTCCTTTCCTGTAATGCAGATGAACAATAACTGGGGAAAAGCACGTAGTGGGAAGAAATCCTGGCCAAAAATAAGACAATATCAACAAATGTTTAGCAAATTCAAGGGAAAAGATGGGGCAGGGCCAAGGACAGTCGCACCTTCAGAACACCTGGTCATGCTTGATTACCAAGGGGGTCGGTACAAGGCACAGAAAACCAGTTCAACTGTGGCCACCCAGCAGCAGCTTGACTCCACAGAGTTCTTGGAGGGAAACAGAGAACACAATGGAGGCTGTACTGCAGGTAAGGCAATCTGGGGTGAAGGCTGTGAGCCCACACGTTGCCTCCCTGGCACTTACACAGCCCTTTCTTCCGAGGGCAGGAAGGGTCTTAGTGTCCAGACTTGGTGCATCAGACTTCCCTTCTTTGCCAAAACCTTGTTGGGGGTGGGGGTTGGGGGGAGAGCAAAGAAAACCATTCCCCAAGATGAGTTACAGAATAAAGGTGAAGGTGCTACTGAGGTTGATATGAAATAAAGTTGTTACACAACAAAACCCCTCTTCACTCTGACACTGCTGAAAAACAGTGTTTTCATTCAACCTATGAAGGAAGGAAGATGCCCACAACTGCTTCCTCTACTCAACATCTTGTCTCATTCATAGCTTAGGTCATACTCATATCTCCTCTGGCTGACAATCCTTCAAAGCAGATTGCCCAAGTCGTCACATAAGCAACAAAGAAATGCAGCAAGGTTCTTTACCAAGAGACCCTCGCCACGTGGCTATGAAAGACTGGGTTACTACAATCGAGAAAGATAAATATCAACTTTGGATTCAAATAAGAATCTGCAAACTCATATGCCAGAGGCATCAAAGAACTTCAACTTTCTCCTTGGTAAATATGAATACTACACAAACAGAGGTAAGGTCACAGTAACTACGCGAGAGTAGAAGAGCATTGGGCCACTCATTCCTTTTAAGAGGTCAGTATTCTCTTTGACCCCTGTCCTTCTGGATATCACACCAAAGGGTCAGAAATAAGATCAGGAAGGAAAGTGGCTGGGAGAATGAGAGTTGAAAAAGAAAGGGAAAGAAATTTTGGGAGATGAGAAAAAACAGGAATATGACTCTAGTGAGTAATTTGATTTCTGTAGTTAATTGAGAACACATCCAACAAATGTCTTAGGCAACCCAACCAAAGGTTCCTTCCCTCTAGCTAAAGCACAGGAAGCAAGCAAGCATCTAGTCTTACTTCCTCTGCGGTGTCTTCCAGTCGTGAACTCAAATGGACTCCCCTGCTTTTTCCAACAGCTACTCTCTAGAGTTCAATATCCAAAGGCCAAAAAAGGAAGAGAGAAACTCTACATGACTGGTCCCTTCCACGTAATCTCTGGGTCATTTAGAAAACTGTACCATGTTCTGATACACAACTAGAGTGAAGTCTTGAAACACTTCTGTAGCAGGGAGCTGTCTTTAATTGATAAAAATTCAAGTTACACCATAGAGATGGAAGACGAGGGGGTGGGGACACGTAGGCATGTCAACATCAAGGATTTTGCTTCACATGTGGAAATACATCTCAACAAAAACAAAACAGACAGCAATGTAAACTGATGATACATTAAGTACCTCAACCTCTGTACAGATAGCAATAAAGCAGCTCCAATGACACCAAGTAGTTGCAGTTGATGGTTGGTAAATGGAACCAGATCTCCTGAATTGAGAATTAGGAATTTGTTTCTTTAACAAAATAAGAAGGCACGTGCTACAGTAATCCCAAAGAGGTGGCAACCAACAGCAAGAATACCGCTTGGTTGAAAGTCCAAGTGGTGCTTCTCTGAAGGGCAGGGGAGCCTGACAGCACACTTAGGCGAGCCTCCCAGACCTCTCCCACCTAATGTGTTTGCTTTGCTGGTGATTCAAGTCAAAACAAGATGCCAAAACTTCTACACAGGTTTTTGTATTACTGAACATCCTAAAGATGCCAAATGCATCTGCTCCCAGGATCTGAGATCCACGAGAGAGAAATCCTCTAGGACCACACTGCATGCAGTTCTGTGCATATTATGATACTGCATGAAAGCTGGAGGGATCCGATAGACCTGACTGTAAAAGTAATAGAGACAAAGGCAGACCCCAAATCTCAAGAGTGAGCCTGGCCCTTCCCCACTGCTCTTTTCTGGTGACCACATAGCAAGATGAACAGCTGGCCTAATCCTGGAAAGAAGATGGATCTGTTGACAAAGTCTAGAGCAGTATGAGCAGGTAGAAGGGCCCCACAGCAGCCGAGAGGCTGACTCCTGCCTGCAAGAGCCAGCCCAACAGGCAGAAACAGAAATACAATTAAATTAAGTCAGAAACCCGCTACAGAAAATGCAATTACTCAAAGATACAAATAAATGTTCAAAGAAAATTGGCCCCTGACAGGGTTAGTCAAGCTTCTAAATCCAGCTGGAGGCAGGCAGCTCAAGCTAATTCGCCAAGGAGGAGGACTGCAAAGCCGGAGGCACTCTGCATTAGGATCCTGGCTGGCTGGCATGGTGTTCACCACACAGCCCAGGCCACCAGTAGAGAGGTGCCATTTGGGAGTGGCTGGTCAATGATGCAGGGCTCAAGGAAATAAGATGTGCGCAGATTCAAGAGCTGCTCATGGATGTGCAAGGCTGGACAGTGGAAAAAGTGGCCACTCATCTCTGACTTGGTAAAAAACATCAGACCAAGGGAACCCGATTTTCCTGTTGCTCCCACATAAGAAGCAACTGGGAGAAGTCCTACCTCTCGCTGCAGCACCAGCTCCTTGGTGAAGAGTGTGGCTTCCTCGCTGAATGGCTCTCCTTCCTGCACCAAGCCTGGGAGGTTTCGGGCTCCTCTGGGGCATTCGATGCCTATGTCAGGAGAAAAGGACAATCTATGATGAAAAGGGTCCTCACTAGGCTTGCTGCCCAGCAAGGACAGTCCCCTGAGGCCTCCAACATGGCAGGTGCTAGGTACACATTCCATCTGATCTGACACTAACATCGAGGTAGACAGAAGTGGGAGGAGGGGTGTAGTTCTTACAGGTGGGAAAACCCACGACTGTGACAGCAGCCAGGATGGAGAAGGGCTCTCAGCCAGGGCATGTGGGAATTATCAAGAGAACCTGGGGAAAGGAGCAGTCCAAGGAAGTGGGCAGGAAGCACACCGCATGCCCCAAGACTTGAACCCCTCACTCCCTATGGGTCCTTAGCTTCAGCCATCAATTATATTAAAAGCTCTCTTGCCAAAGTGACACTGCCAGTCACTGTGCCTCCCAGAGCCACAGCAGCAGACTCTAGAATTTTCTCCTTATTGTCTTTTACATCAAGTTCTAAAGTGTTAATTCAGTGTGATTGTCCTCTTCAAATAAGCTTCCCCCCTCTGTCCTTTGGTCATATTTTGGACCCTAGTACCATCAGGCTTTCAGTCAGAATGTGAGACAGAAAAAAAATCAGAATACTGATGAAGGTGCCTACAAGTCAGTGAGACTTGGGTTCACACCCTACCTCTGTTACCTACTGGCTTCAGGAAGGCCAAACTGATGAATAAAGTCTCAGTTTCCCAATTTGTAAGAGATACAATAACGTCTACTTCACAAGGTATGCACTAGGACAGATTATCAATGTAAAACAGATTATGTATGTAAAAATGTCAGAACAATGCCTGACACATGCAAAGATTCAATACATTTTAGCTATTATTAACATAGTCATCATTGCTCTTAGCAATCTCCATGCTCAAAATCTTAAAGTCCTCTTTGACCCTCTAACCGGCCTCTAAGATTCCTGAGGCTAAGAAACCTATTTTTTATATTTGTTTGTATCCAGTGACAGTATTTTTTCCTTTTTTTTTTTTTTCCACAAAGTAAGTACTCATTAACTAACATGGACTGTCTTTTCTTTCTTTGATTAAATCACTCACTTTGAAAATACATTTATCACTAACAGTGGTTGTCTGTGACAGATCATGAAATATGTTACATTTTGATATCTGGGTAAGACTTAAAAATATTTCAAAATAATTCATACTACAGCTGTAATTATAAAGCAAAAAGCTGAACTGGGCTAGAGACACAGAAAAAGAAAATGATGAAAATTAGAGAGAGGATACATTTAGTGTACATGTGTCCGAATGGCGGTCCCTCCTGCTGCAATAGCACAGAACGAGGAGTGCTTACCCACAAACAACCCAAGACACTTGACCTGGGGAGACCAGAAGCAGGGTATTTAGGCTACTGCAAACAGGCACTCTGGGGAGAAGAGATCCTGCCACTGCTGGGACAGAAGGTACACTTGCTTATGGGTAAACCTAGGTGGCTGCTCATGTTTGTGGCCAGGGTATAGATTCAAGATCAGAAAGCCTAGAAGAAAAGTACTAGTCTACATCTTAGGTTCTCAGCAGATGAAGAATAGAACTTTCCTTCTGAACCTCCAGGCCTCACAAATAGAATAGCTCAAGGCTACCATAGTGGGGAGGGCAGTAGTAAGAGAGAGAATGCCACAGGGGAGCAGCAAGAGCGGGTAGCAGTGACCACGCTCCCACCTTTGCAAAGATGGGAAAGCTGAAGGTCCTACCCAAGCATCACATGGTTGAGAAGTTCACCAAGGCTGTCTCGTTCCTTGCATTTCAGTATACCAGGCTGCAGGAAGGTGGAACTTATTTTTGTACAAGTAGGCAAGAAACTCAGGAGCCACAGAGTCTGAAATTAACCCTGAAGGGAGAGACAAGGCTAGAGTAAAATGGAATGAAAGATAGCCCACGTTTTTAACAACACCAATGGTCAACACCACTTTTCATCTTATATCTGCAAACTAAGCAAGAGCAGAACTGCCAGAGGGAAAAATAAATGATTCTGTTGAACTATTTTGCCACATACCCATACATAAAGCCTTGCTGCAGAAACAAGAACAATGCAAAAAGCAAGCATTCACTCTTTTTTCTGACCCTTGCAGCAGAGCTGGGGTACTGTGGGATGGAGCTGCTATGCACTGGGACTAGAGTTGGGATCAGCAAGGTAGGGGGCAGTAGGAACCCGAGGGAGAGAACTTTCACTAGGAGGGTAACCAAAGACTTCAGAGCTTCGCAGGCTGAGTACCTACTCAACTCCTCTGTCACTTTTTGGTATTCTAAAATAGCTAGAACCTGGTCAAGCTGCAGAGATTCTAGCAGCATTCTCTGAATCCTGAGAACCACCAAGTGATTAAGCTGAGAAAACATGATGGCTCACTTGGCCCAGGGAGTTAAACAAATCAAGCAGAAATGCATTCAAAACATTTTCACGAGAGGGTCCTTTGGGTCTGTGGAAACCAAACCACAGCACTCTGTGTGGATGGAGAGGAAAGGAGGGCCTTTGTTAACATTGCTTCTCCACACCCAGCAGCTGGGCTCCGTTTGTCAGCTGAAGCAGGCTGTTTCTCTGCCCTTTTTAAAGTGGAAATAAGTAAACATCCATTTGAATCAATTCCTGTTAGACATATGGGCAAGAAAAGGGAAAGGAATTTCTCTTTGACCTGTCTCCTCTGCAGTAATCCCTTGCTGAAGGATAAGGGGGTCCTAGACAGGACATCAGACAGGGAGCTGCTGGTGGAGGGGGGCAGGGGAAACTATTATCAGACCAAGATTCAAAGTTTGAGCCAGGAGAACAGGAAGGATTTTACATCTGAATGCGTGAGTGTTAGAAATTTGTTGAGCCAAGTTATATCCACATATAAAGGACAGTATAGATGAAGGTTTTTCGGACTTTTAACTATGACCCACATATACATTAACATATGGGCACATACACCATATGTATAAAGTATCCACAAGGCGATGGTTAATCTTGACTAAATATGTTACATGAGATAGTCTCTCTTCTGCTCCATATCATTAAAGAAAAAATCAATATGGCTATGACATGAATTGATTTAAGACTCTGAGTGGTATACAATAAACAGTTGGAGAAACACTGGCAGAGAATGAGGTGTGAAGACCGGAGGGTTTATCAAGCTCCTGATTTGCTTGTTTCCTAAGGGATCAAGAGATAGGGTAAAGAACACACTGTCCACCGACACAGAGGAGACCATGCAAGGCCAGCGAGACAGTTGCACCTTCACTCAGACAAGGCCCGTACTGCTAGGCTGCTGTCCTTACTGGGCCACTTTCTCACTAATAGAATGGACTTTGTCCAAAAATGATAAAACAGATAGAAGGAAATATTGGGTTCTCACACAGCAAACCCAAGGCTTCTGTAGCTGGGTTGGGTGGGTGGGCAGTGACTGATGGCTCCTCAGCCATAGGGGCCTCAGACTGAAAATATGAAGGGAGGTCTCACCAGAGTCCCAGAAGCCTCCCTAGCCAGGTGAGGCAGTGCCTGTAATTCTGGATCCTGCACATTACCACCAATACCTACCTTTTCTGATAACACAGCCATTGTGGTGCTGCCTGCTGACAAGGGCACGTGGACTCAGCTGCGCTTCCAACGCCACGGGCACATAGTAAGTGCCTGGCTTGCCCTTGACATTGATACTATTCGAGAAACACAAATATTTTGTTTTAATGAAAAAAGGAAAAACTATATCTAAATCCTAGTATTCTTGAGCATTTTCCTTTCCTATCATGTGCTGTGACACAATGAAGAGAGAACCCATGGGCCTACTTAGCCCAGTTCCACAAAGGCAAAGACAGAAGAAGCAGGTGACACACGCTCTCCCTCCAGTTACATATGGCTCCCCAACCTCATTAAAACCCTAAAGACACATCAGCCTATAGGTAAAATCTCATTACTTTCCACACTTTTCCTAAGCTTTCCAGAGTATGAATGGTTGATCAAGATCACTTGGAACAAAAAATAAAGAGCATTTTGCCTGATTTCTGTTGGACTTAAGGACAGAAGCTTCAGTACTAGCGTCAGTGAGCTGTGGTTCTGGTTTCTGCTCCGCCACTGACAAACCATCCAACTTCTCCAGGCTCACAGTCTCTTGTCTATAAAATGAAGAATCTACAGAGGCTCACCGGCCCATAAAACCCTACAATTTTGATCATGCCCTTTTGAGATTCCTCACCCAATGCCTGATTCATGGAGTACAGGGTGCCTCCTTTCAAACTTAAAATGCTGGACTAAGGAGTAATCATTCTATTAAAAAAAATTATACACTTAGAGACATTGACTAACTAGGTCAATTAACACAAACACTTTGGCCAGTCAGCTTTGGAACAAGAAGAACAAATTTTTGTTAATGACAAGATAATGGCTATATAAGAGATTCTATTGACGGCGATGTGAAGGTTATGTATTGCACTGAATATTTTACACTGTATGTTGAGTTTTATGATAATTAAGCCTCAGGACTCAGTGTATCCTCTATTAGGCAGTAGGAGCCAAGGGAAAGTATGGTAAATCTGCCCTGGCCAGAAGTGACAGCCTCCCAATGGCACTTAGTCCAGCAAACAAAAGGCTGGACATTAGCAGAAGGAAACAAAACTAGTGGGAACAAAAGCCAGTTTGAAGGATTAGTAAGTGATATTTACTGCATGTCCATGTGATCTCCCTACTGTGGTAGACATCAAGAGGGAAAGGCATGGGGACAGCAAAACCTGCCTTCTGCCCACCAAGGACATCTAAGAACTCCACAGCTCACCAGGCCTTTCCTCCCTCCATTTCACTAACACTTGTCTACTCTGGGCTAGGCACATGTTGGAAGGTGGGAGAGCACACTTCATGCTCATGAAGATCAATTACCTGCTAGAAAAGACTATTTCCTTCTCCCATTGTATAAGGTATATTAGCAGTGACTAAATTTGCCATTTGGCCTATAGGCTGCATAGTGTTAACATGTGATAGATAATTGGATTATGCTGGGCAGATGCATGCCCCTCTGGGAGACTGTAGGCAGAACGCAGTGGATGAGTCAATCATGGGGCCCATCATGCCACATCCCTTGCTAGGAGACAGCCTTGGGCAACTATGTTTCCCAGCTCATGACAGTGGCCTCTGTTCTCTTCTCTCTCCACAGCCTGGAATAGGAAATAGGAGTAGAAGGTGGGGAATAGCAGGGAGGGGAAGGAGAGGTACCACTACATCAGATTCCAAGAAAGCCAATCTGTGGTCAGGCAGGCAAGAAGGAAAAACTCCGGGGCCGAGGATGTAGCTCAAAGGTAGAGGGCTTGTCCAGCATGTGTGAAGTCCAAGGTTCCATCCCCAGCACCAGAAAAGAAAAGAAAAACAACTCTGTCCAAACACAAATGGTAGCTACCAGGTGAACCAACATGATTCTCTTTCTGGAATTGGAATGGGACAGTGTGTAAAACAGAAGTCCATTCAGGAGCCAGAGGAAGGAGGCAGTGAGCAGTGGGGACTAGTCTGCATTAACAATGGGGAACCCCTGGACCTGCTCAGACCCAAAGTCACACTCTAGGTTCCAGGACTTAGAATCCTGTTATTTTCAAGGATGTTCTGCTAAACCTGCTCTCTCCCCTCACTGCCATCATGAGCTGGTCTGTGAGACTCTTGTATTTTCAACTGAAATAAAACTCAAACTAAAACAGAAATTGCTTCTGAGGGCGGGTACTGTGTCATATTCAGATTCTATTCTTTCCTACATCCAACACAATGTCTAGCACACAGAGACACTGCAGATCCTCAGTATGTACTGAATGAATGAACTTTAGTGAAAAGTACTTTGACTGGGTAGGGTCATAGACCCTAAAAGAGGTTTAGAGCAATCCAGGAGAGGGACCTATGGAATCCTTAAGTACACACATCCCCCTTCCCCATGGTTACATAATACCTGAAGGATGAGAAACAGCATAGCTACACCTATGTACCCCACTGGTCTTTAGTCTGGCATATCTGGAAAATGCAGTTTAAACCCAGAGATGAAGCCATCAAGGCTGAGCTTCAACATCTGGGAGAACTGTGGCTGGGGCACAGGAGAGATAGTTAGCTTTCCAATATAAGAGAAGAGGAAAACAATTCCCACGTATGACCTATGATTAGCAGTAGGAGGCTACACGGCCACATGGAAGTGCAGAAAACTGGAGCACACTTAAAGAGAGCAGGGGAAAATGACTCAGGGGCGGGGAGGCCTGCCTTTAAAGGGAAGATAAAAGGTGCTAAATCTGTACAGCTTGGCTGAGTGGTGACTAAGAGGGTGACACGATAACAATCTGCAAATATTTGAAAGGTGTAAACACAAGAAAGGAGGGAAAATGCTTAGCCTGAAGCTGGGGGTGTAATTATTAGGGGAAAGAAAATCTGGACAAAATATTGGAAAAACAGTGTGGGGATGACTACTGGGTTATAAATAAGTTCCCTGATGGCAATGAAAATATTGTCATTCTCTCCTAAAGGGGAAAGGTGGTCAATCACAATATTCACTCCTCCTCTTACAGTGAAATTGGCCCAGACCAATGAGTTATGACTTTATTTTCTATATTTAGTCAAAGACCTCTTTAATAGTATTTAAATCTAAAAATCTCTGCTTTAAAAACTGCTCCCTGAAATTTTACCACAAGTTTTATTGATCAAACCACATAGGAGAAATAGTGGTTCTGGTGGGACTTTTAGAACAAAAACAGGCTTTATCTACTAGCAACATACCTGGCTAGCAGAAAAAGGGGGGCTGAGTGTAGACATGAGGGACAGACAGCTGCGATGGGACCTGAGACCAGACTGTCTCATCTACTGGGTCATCTTCATCCCTAGTCTCTAGGACCCTAGGCAGGAATGCTGAGAAGTTTTCCAGATGGGAAACTACGGACACCTCTCCCTCTCTAGTCCCCTGGAGTAATTGTCAAGGACAAGACAAGGCACAGAAAAAAAACACCAAAATAAGCTTCCTGTCACACTGACTGCACTCCAATACCTTTGCCTGAGATCCTACTGCCGCAGCTACTCAATTTATAATCCACAGGCTCTCAGCAGAGTTTTTACCCCCAGATTCAATTAGTTCCATGTCTGTACCTTCCTTGCTACCTTTCTCCCCACCAACAAACAAAAGTAAAAAAGAAAAAGTTCACTACAGAGAAAGCCTTACACTTAAACTGTGTATTTGGGTTAAGAGAAGCAGTACTTCTAAGTCTGTTCAAGACCATTTCAAACATTCTTGGTGATAACAGTATAGATAGCTCTTCCCTTCTTAAGCATCAAGAAAAATAACTCAACCATCAACGTAAAAGACAAAGAAAGGTAGGCAATATGTTTCTTTTTAAGTAATGTGGTGGTTATCACTTAAATATATACACACAGTCAAATCAATTCAAGTTGTTGGTTCTCAGAACTATAACACATCTCATGCAATAAAAGCTTGCTCTTAGTTCTTGCTCATAGGTGTTACAGCAATTTGGGGGTCTTAACTTCCAAGTGCTGTCCAGGAGTCAGATGGCAACCAATATCTGCAAGTCATCTCACTTAGCATTTACATTTTCATGTCCCCAAAATGGTCCAGACAGAAAGGGAAATGGCAGACTGGTTGGGTCCTACAAGTTAGCTCTACATGGTATAAGGCCTCAATTTATATTAAAAGGTTCAGAAATAAAATAAGGATTTAGCATTGCCTCAAATTCTTTATTCTCTCCCTTGTTCTCTAAATCTCTACTTTGTTTCCTCAGGGGAGGTAGCATCTTGTGGGCCAATTTTGGAACATGCCACTGCTAAAGCTTCTTCAATGATCAGAATAAAGGGATAAAAGAAGAATGAAGGAATCCTAATTAAAGGGATCAAACATCTCAGGTAATAGTAGTCAAGGGAGCCAGAACTGGGCAGGAGCTAAGAATGAAGCTGTATTTAGTTCATGGTTCTTTAGGATAGACGGTTATTAGGTTGTTCTGATTTTGTAATGTTTGATGCATTTGTTGAAAGACCAGGGACTAAAGTTAATTGGGTATAGGAACAATAAGACTAAGTCTTTACAATGCAGTGAGAACTCCCTTTGAAGAAAGGAAGGGAGATGGAAGGGAGGCATCCACAGAAAGGAAGTGCAGTTCTTGGCTGTTAAACAAGCTCTCAGTTTCTGACACAAGTCATAATAGACACTGCTAGCCTATTAACAGATCCCCATTCTGCAGTTATTTGCAATAAGAGATATACCAGTTTGGGCACACAGTAGATGCTCAATAATTGCTTGTTACACGAATGCCAGAGAGGAGGAAATGTAGCAGAAACAGATACAACAAACCTGTTAAGAAAACAATTTCTATCCTGAGTTCTGTATGCATAAGAGTTAACACTTGGAGAGTTAATGTGGAATTCTACTAACACTGATTCTCAGGACTTTAAGGCAAGTATGTGTTAAACGCCAAATGCTGATCACAGTGAGCAGAAGAGGCAGGGAGGGGTGGTTTGAGGGCCTCGCACTAGATTTCTTGCTCAATCTAGTCAGGCAGTATGCAGAACTGGCTTCACCAAACTTGATTTATGTTAGCTTTAGACACCAAAGAATCACTCCCAAAAGGGAGAAAAGCTTTTACAGATAGCACTGGTATAGCAAGTTACAATCAGGACAGCTGTGGAATAACCTTTTATAATTCTCCCCATTGCTGAGCACGATTTGAAAGCAATGATTTTTAAAGAGAGAAAAAACGCTTATTGATTAACAAGGTTTTCCCCTTCCTGTGGCATTCTGAGAATGTGGCCACAAGCAACCAGTTAGGCTGTCTCTGGGACTGTGTTGGGGGACTGGAGGTGGCAGGCTGTTGGCTTCCCGAAATACATGCTTCTTTTGGGGGTTTGCTGCAAGTAGTATTTGTGACCATGTCACTGTCAACTAGTGGCAGAAGAGAACAACTGGGCACGGATACACTGGTGCCCTCCCAATATGTGTTCCCTTGGGTTTCTTTTCATTTTCCACATCAAATCAGAGTCTTGTGTCTTCATTAACAAACAGAAAACAGAGTCTGAGGTCAAAAGCTAGGGCCACAGTGGCCTTTCAAATGACGGGAAGGTGCCTACAGGGCTCAGGCTTTTATGTAACACAGACGCTTTGTGGAGACAGCACCTAACAAGCACCAATAAGAGTAAGGAGGGGGAGTTGGTTTCTATGAGAACCTCAACTTTGCTTTTTCTGACTTATTTTAAACATGGAACTTTATCTTTGAACCAAACAGAACTTAGACTTTTTTTTTTTTTTTTTTCTCTTTTTCATTTCTGGCACCAAAGGGTTCCTCATCTTGGTCTTTTTTATTCCATATTAATGAATAAAGAGAAAAATTTGAATCTACTGTCCAGGCTTCTATAGAGATTAGCTTCAGGGTGAGGAGAAAGTCACAGAAAATACCCACATGGATCTTGCAAGTACAGGCTTCCAGAAGGTATTCTGGCACACACCTGGCAGCCAAATGTAAAAGCTACTTACTTGCATAAATTTAGAGTGACTTTTTCCAAACCAAGCTGTGTTGTGTTATTTGAACAAAATGGTTTGAGATGAGTTGTACTTCCAAACTATTGCCTTTCTTGAGCTTTCACTCAAAGAATATTGCTCTGGGCTCCTCCTCCTAGGGCAAGTAAATTCCAAATGTCTAGAAATTGGTATCCTCAGCTTGAAGAAAAGTTAGGAGCGTCAGGAATAGTAAGAGCCATGAATCGAGAGAATGAATAAAAAGCCTGAGAGCTGAGAAGCTGAGTTAGAGCCCTTTACCACTTTTTTTTTTTAAACTAACTTTACTTTAAAGTGCGGATGAGGGGAGGATAAAGGACAAAGAAAGAGAAGAAAGAGACGGAAGAGGGGGAAAGCAGAAAAATAAAGAAATAAAGGAATTTCCAAGAGCACAGGCAGATCATGAACACGGGATACACCTTGTTCTGATAAACTGCTTGGATTCAGGGTTGTAGGTAAAGAATGGCATTCTTTTTCTGTTTTCTTTAGTTATTACACTCTAAAGCAGCAGATAGCATCCTGAGGAATAAGTCTGCCCACTGTTTTTGAACAACACATGAACCAAGAATGATTCTCACATTTTTGATTGGTTGAAAAAAAAAAAACAAAAGAATATTTCATGCCTAAGAAAATGGCCTGAGATTCAGATACCAGTGTCACAGATGAAGCTTTATTGGGAGACCGCCACACTCAAAGTTGAGTAGTTGTGACGGAGACCATAAGGCCCCCAAAGACTACATTATTTATTAGTCTGATCCCTTGTAGAAAGTTTGCCAACTCCCACTCTTATGTGTGCTGGTCTAAAAACAACTCAGGCAGGGCAGAGAGTTCAACTCCCCAGAATGAGAACGTCAGGACAGGCAAGAGCTTAGAATCCCTTAAATCACAGCACTAACAAAGACCTAAAAACCCTCGTGGTCAAACAGTCTAGAAGGTAAAGGAAGGAACCATGGCTCAAGGGAAACTGAGGCAGAGGCCACTGAGTGCAGGTATGTGCTCTCCACCCTTCTCTCCTTGGCCTTGTTCTATGATGGTCCTTTCCCTGTTCTTGTCACTCAGACTTCTGCACTCAAAACATGCACTCCCAGCTCCGATCTTCAAAATGCCAGACTTGCCACTCTTTGCTCCTCACAGTAACTGCTTCCCCTACTCCCTCATGATATCCTTCCCCTGCCACATCTCTAGTCAGAAGTCTTTGCTCAGGCTATCTTTCTATCACTGAAACTCAGATGGCCTACAAGATGGGCACAGCACCAACCCTGGAGTGAGGCTCTTTCCTCCCTTAGTTCCTCTCTGCTGTGGTCCTCTCTCTCTCTGTCTCATGGTTTGTCTCCTGCTATCGCCCTCAGTCACATCCTGAGCCCTTCTTTGCACCTTGGCCACTATCCCACAGTAGGCCCATCCATTCTCACCTTCTCCACCATGGTGACCATGTGGAACGCACAGGCATGCAATCCTGAACTATCCTCAGCTTTAGATCCCATTTCAAAATGTCTAACAGAGTCTTCCACTGAGTGTCCCACCAACACCTCAAATTATGTAGACAAAACTTCCTTTCTTCTTCCTCCAGAGTTTCCTCTTCTGGCTCTAGCACTACCATCTTTCCAAGCTGAAAATGTCACTCCTCTTTGAGTCTTCCCTACTCTACCCACATGACCCAATGACTGCCACATCCCAATACTCACTAATTTTGTCTCCATAGTTTTTGCTCTCATTCTTCTGCTTCTTCAGATTGTCCCATCTGGCTAAGAATCTTCTGATCTCCGTGACTGCCTGCCCTCTGTTTCCCCCTAATCTGATTCTTCATATGTACAGCTACCAGAATAATCTTCCTAAAAGCACATGTTTTTCTCAAAACCCTTGAGTAGTTTCCTATACTTACCAGATAAAATCAGAACTCAACAATCTGACATTCCAGGTCCTTAAGATCTGATGCAATTCCATGGGACCACATAAAACATCCATTACACATCTGACAGTCCTTCAAATATTTGAAGACACACATCTATTTCTTCTCATCATGTCTTATTTTCTCTGGGCTAACTATTCCCAAGGTCCTCACAAGACAAGAGTGCTGATTTCCTACTATTCTTCTTTTTCTTCTGTAAACCTATCTAATATGAAGGGAGTCTTCAAACTGGAAATACCTTTCTAGCATTAATGAAGTCTGAAGGGAGTGTGGGGGGTGCAGTGGGGAGCATCCCTTCTTCTGCACTGCTGAGAGCCAGCTTCCAGGAGCTTAGGCAGAGACATGTGCTGCTCTCCGGAAGAATCAGTGTATGTGTGTGTATAGACTGCTTATCAGTCCTCTCTCCCTTTGACCAGGCAGTTGGACTTTTACCCCCGGCAGGATGCTGCAGCGACAGAGCCAGCTCCATTAGTGCAGGAGGAACCCCCAGGCTGAGGGAAAGGGAAGCCCGCCAGAGACGGGGGAGGTGAAGCCTGGTCCTCTCGGAGCCTTCCTGCCTCCCTGGCCCCCGTTTCAGCCCATTTCCATTCTCTGTCTTTCAGCAGCAGCCCCAGGCACTGTGGAGACCCTGGTGGTGTTGTGACAAGCAGTCTATTCATTTCCTTCTCTCATTCACCGACTCTCAGGGATAAAAAAGAACAGCAAATCCAAAGTACTGCCTAGAATCCACTTCTCGGAATTCAGGGAAAGACTGTTCTAGCAAAGTGATTATTTCCCATTTGGGAGAACTAGGGAAAGAAAGGCTCTCTGCATCCTTTACTGTCCACTGATGCGAGATTGCAGCAATGACTATTTCAGTCACTACTGTGGTCTGCATGTGGGGAAGGCATGGTGTGCACACTTATTAAGGCTTTTAAACCCCTGTCACGGTGTGGCAACAAGGCACCAAAGTACCAGGATTTGAGCTGTGACACCAGATACAAAGTTTCAGTTGGAAAAAGGAAGAGAAAGAGAGGACAGTGAAGGGGAAGATCAGGTACCTGACAGACTGGCTTCTGGGGTTTCTGCAACCACACAGGAGATTCTTAACCTATGAGGGGAGACTGTGTCTGCTGTCTGGGGAGAAGAATCTCCAGCATGCTCCTCGCTGTACAAATGAAGGACAGTCTAGGGTGGGAGCCTGCCCTAAACCAGGATTCCTGATAGGGCAGGATGGGAAGGAAGTGGCCATGGAGTTTTTAGGATAGGGGAGAGAAATTTCCTGAACAAGCTCTCAACAGAACACCCATCCTGACAATGATGTCTTGTGCTCACGGTAGTCAAAGGTTATAAGTGTGTGTGGGGGCACGTGTGTGCACTCGCTTGCCCAGGGAAGGAGGGCAAAGGGGAAGGAAAGGGAGAGAAAAGGGAAGAGGAGCGAGGAGAGGAAGGAGGGGCTGAAGAAACATGCCTGGCCTCTCCGAGGGCTGGAATCACACGCAGGAGCCTCAGGTAAAAGACAGCAGCTGTCACAGAAACCTCAGTCACTTGGGAAGAAGGAGACTGGCACTGAGTCTCAGTGTGGGTTCTGGAGTGGAATGGAGCAGACCAGGGACAGTGATGGCTGATCTCTTGGTCCAGCTCACAGGAGAGCCCAGTCTCACTCCTGGGAGACGTGAGGGAGCCACCCTTCCTTTGGCCAGGGTCTGGAGCGGCACGCTCTCCTCATTTCCTCCACAGCCCCAGGGTGTTCCTGCACCCTCTCCTGAGCTGCACCTGGGCGGAAGTGGTCTGTCTGTGTATTCTCACCACGTTCCTAGTTCTCTCTCCGCTGTGTCCAAGCTTGACTCTGTCAGGCCATTCTCATCTTCTCACAAGAGCAAAGAAACCACATTGGCTAAAGCCTTTTAGACAGTAGTTACTAGCTCCTTAGAGATGCAAACAGAGGAAATCAATCAGTCCAGCAGTCAATCAATCTCTCGCTCGCTCTGTCTCTCTCTCTCTCACAGGCACGCATGCAAGCATGAGCAGTGCTTTCCCTGAAGAGTGCCTCCTCTGTGCCTCCTTACTATGCTCAGTGCTGGGGTACACGTAAAAGGCCTGTGACAAGGCCACTAAATTACAAAGAAAAATGCAGGGCTGCATGTCCTCATAGGGAACTTTGGGGACTCGGGGAGGCTATACGCTTTGGGTTTGCCTTTGTGATGTAATGAAGTATTTTTGTTTCCCTAGGTTTTGCCATTAAAGTAACTGTATGTCCTCTAAAAATATAAAATAAAGCAAAATGAATGCCAGTCCTGGATAGGGTTTGTTCTTTCTGGGCTCTGCCCTCCACAGTCGATCAGGTGCCTGGACACCCCAGGGTCCAATTGATCCTACCAGGTCAGAAGGCAATTAGATCTTTGGACATAAGAAATGCTCAGGCTATCCAACTGTGGACCCAGGGGGTAAGGAAGGCCTCCTCCATCCCAGCCAGCCATCCTAGGAGACACCAGCTCCTGAATGGCAAAGAGGACAGCTGTCAGCAAGAGGGTGGAAGCAATGAGGCAAATTTCACAGCATAACAGCCAAGAGAAAAACAAAAACAAGAGAAATGTTTCATATGGAGGCTGTCTCCCCTAATGTCACCAAACTGGAAAGTCCTCTGTTCTGTTATTCGCCCAGCCTTAGCAGACAGCTGTTCATGCTTGAGTTGGAGGAAGAGGTGAATGCTTTACAGGGGATTTCTCTTAGTCAGTCTGGAACTTTGAGGTCACATCAATAATGTCAGTAATGTGGGCTGCCACAAAATGTGGGTTCACTTCTGTGGGGCATGGAGAGCCATGCCAGCCCCACAGAAGGGAACCCTGAGTCACCTGGTATGTGCAGGGCAGGCAGGATTGGGGAAAGAATAGGACAGAATCTTGAGGTACTGAGTCTTATCCAAATCACTGAAGTCACCTTGTGTGGACAGCGAGAACTAGCATTTATCATTTGTTAGGGCCCTACCACCTTATTTCCCTTTTTCCCATGTTCTGGCTGAGACACTATAACGTATTCATCTTTGTAGATGAGTGATGCGGTTTAAAATACTGCAGGGTTTGGCTGCCATTCCCTCCCCTGGGGTCTCAAAATAACTCCACACAAATCATTTTTGCTAAACACTCACTCAGGCAGCTATTCCCTGCCAGAACACACATCTTATGTAAGGGAAGAAGCCACCTAGCTTGCCGGAGACAAGGGTGCTCCCTGAGAGATGGAACCGCTTGCTGCCCTGAAATTCTGCAGAGCTGGGTGTTCAACCCATCCCTGTGCCCTGCCAAAAGGCAGGGACACTACCTGGACACTGAGCCCAGAAGGAGGCTCAGGCAGGCAGGTCAGGGAAGGCCACCTAATTCAAGGCTGCCTTAAAACAATGCGACTCAGACACTTAGGGACTTCTCACTATGTAAAGGTTCTATTCAGTTACATTTTGGAAAGCAGTGAGAGGGAGTAACACAGCCTCTCATAAGAAGCCTCACAGTTCACAGGGAGGTGGCTAAGGAGGGAACCTATACAAAGCTGTAGGAGGGGAACCAAAAGAATAAAGTCAGGGAAAAGGGACAGTGAATAGGGGTGGCTGGGAGCATATGGGTGCTCCCAAGCATGGTCCACAGGCAGTTTCAAAGCCCTCTCATCCCAAGGTTCGAGTGGAAAGTCCTGACCTATGGGTTTCTGTGACACCCCATCATGTGCTTGGCTTGGCTTTATTAACTTTTTTTTGGGTGATACCAGGACTGAACTCAGGGGTACTCAACCACTGAGCCACATCCCCAGCCCTATTTTGTATTTTATTTAGAATTAGGGTCTCACTGAGTTGCTTAGTGCCTCGCTTTTGCTGAGGCTGGCTTTGACCTCAAGATCCTCCTGTCTCAGCCTCCCAAGTTGCTGGGATTACAGGTGTGTATCCCTATGCCTGGTGTCTCCAACATCACTATCCCTAGGCCTCTGCCTTTGGATTTCCTTCCCTTGAAGATTTTGAAGACTTGGAGCTTCACGGTGGGCAGTTCTTGGTTGCTTCTTGCTCCAAACTTTGACACTAGGTAATCACAGTTGCTCCCTGGGTTTCCTATTCCACTATAAATTGATGGCTCTCAAAGGTTTAATCTTCACTGGTGTTATTTCTTTTGAATTCACTTAGACCTGTAAGTGTCCACAGGTATCTAACATCCAAGGTGTCAAAACTGACCTCATCAAACCTTTCATTATTTACAAACCAGAAAACTGACCTCTATTACTTGCCCTCTATTATCAAGGAGCCACCAAAGTTCCACAGATTTAAGCCCTACTGAGCAGTTCTCAGGTCTGTCCTTCTCTGTCCTTCCCACTCTGTAACCTAAGTCAGGTAGCCAAATCTCTTAGAAGGTAAATAGCACCCACCTCCCAGTCACACTTCTTTACTCAGGGCTTCCTCTAATAATCTAGTCTCTATACTGTCATTAAAGTGATCTTTTAAAAATATGTAATGAAAACAGAAGACCTTCTACTGTGTCTAACATTATGAATGAAGCTCACAGTCAAAAGTGGGTAAACTGACATTGTGATTACCATTCTTTGAAGTTCAAAAATAGGCAAAACTAATCTATGGTGACAGAGGTCTAAATACTGGTTATCTTTGAGGGGAAGCCAGGAGGGAGCCTGCTGGGTTATCAGAGATACTTTATATCTTCCATGTGGGTAGTGGTTACTTGGAAGTGTGTACACATATAAAAAATACACCAAGCTTTACACTTTAGTTGTGCAAACCAGCTGCATATTGCATGTGTCATACTGGAAATTAAAACAAAAATGCCTCCCTCATCTTTCAACACATTCTATAAAATTTCCTTAGGAGTTCCTACCTTAAAAGCCAAGGATGAGTTGGAGGGGAGGGGTTAGTGCCTGTAAATCCAGTGACACTGTATGAAAATCTTTGTGTATACACAGATTTTCACAAGAAAAGACTGATCACCTTCTTCTGGTTAACATTTCCTGAGAATACCCATGACTCAAAAGTTACCACCAACTGATCTGAGGCACAATCTAAGCAATCTAGCACAGACACAGGGGGTTATGGGACTTTCCAAACTCATCTTTAACCACTGTCCCTCCTGCAGCAGACATGACAGGAATAGTAAACTGCTTGCCCCTGAATAATGATGCCCTTTCATGGCCCCCTTTCCATTGCTGGATATGCCTTTTGCTTTCCTCATCTCTTAGCATTTTCTGAGGAGAAAGGCTATAGATTTGTAAGACTAGTTACTATCCCAAACAGCAAAGAAACTGAGCACAGGGTGAAGTTACAGCTTAACAACTTGAGTCTGAACTCCAGCACAATAACTGGTCTGAAAAGGGTGGTTGGGACTGGGAAGAGGTTCAGTGAAGAGTGTTGAAAAAATGAACGGATCTGAGCACTTGAATTCACTGTTCTTGTGGTCCTGTGAAAATGACGTGATGATGGTCCACCACGGGTGTGCGAAGGCACTGAAGACCTGTGTGTTCAATATGAGTCACATGAGAGAATAAGCAAAAAAGAGTCAAAGAGGCAAGAACTGGGGTTCAAAGTTAAGCTAATGTTGAAAAGGAGAACAGCAAGTGCTCAACAGGGAGTGTAGTTTAGTACAAGTTCAAACCTAGGAAGCAAATAGATCTGATAACTCCACGACACCCAGAACACCTACAGGAAGAGTTGCCTAGGTCTCCTTCCTAAGTTTCCTGGTCTAAAAATAACAGGGAAGGACAAGAAAGATATCCATACATGTCATCTACACGTTCAGAGAACCAAAATTTCACAGGTAGAAAGAACCTTAGAAACTGTTTATCCCAAGCTCCTTATTTTTACAAGAGAGGAAACTGAAAATCAGAACAGTTCAGTGACCTACACAAGGTGATATGACAACATGGCAATAAAGCACAGATTATAAGCCCTATCTCTTGACAGGCAGGTGTTCTCTCCTCCATATCCTGGCAGTTCAGGTTGAACGCACTTCATCTTACTCAGGTTGTCCTGTGTCCTGATTTATCCTATAGAATTCCATTGATGGATGTCTTTTCCTGAGTGAACAGATAAATAGTTGGTGTTATCACAGCTAGGCTCACATATAATTAAAAGGATTTTGAAGTATAAGAAGAGACTAGATAAGACTATTCAAGAAGAAAGTAGCACAATAAATGTTACTGCAATTCGAGTGGTACTTCTGTTTTTTGGGCACTGGATGAAGCACTTTTTAAAAACATGCACCACACTATTAAATGCTTGGAGCCACTCTATTTTACAGATGAGAAAAACTAAGGCAAAGATAGGTTAAATAACTTCTACTAGATCATAGGGTTTATAAAGGCAGACCCAAAAGTTGAGTCTATTCTGGTAATTCTGGAACCCATATTTATAATAAATAGTATTGAAGTTCCTCCCTCAAAAAGAGCTATCACAGAATTTCCAAAGATGGAGTTATTAAGAAACACTTAATTATCTTCTCCCAACTTTCTCCTTTTATATATGATGGCGTTGAGCCAGGATCAGAAGCTGAGCATCCTGCCTATAAATCATTCACTTCTTCCTGTATGGCATGTTTCTGTGCTAGTGCTAACAGGGACACAAAGCAGGTTAGGGGGTCTGCCTGGCCATATGTGGAAGATACTCAGCACTCGCACTCACAATTCCTGACTTGACAAATGCCCACTCTACCATGATCCTTTTTCTCAGGACTTGCCTGGTAGGATGATGAATCCAATCACCGACTCCACAACTATTTGCTATGTTTTAATGATGTTTCAAGTATCAGAGAAACAGTTATAGGCAGAGGACATACGCAGGAGACAACCCTAAGTCCAGTGGGAAAGAATGAGTAAAAGCAGCCAGAGTGACACGGCACAACCATGGAGTGGTGCTGGTGCTCCCTGTTGGTGCCAGTGACAGAAGGGTGCCCTGGCATGTGGAGAGGAAGAAAAACCATCTTAGGCTAGCAGTTCCCTCTGAGGACTGCCTCAGGGGTTCTGTCATGTTCTGCATGCTTCTCAACAGGGGAAACAAGTGACATTTGGGGCAGAGCACCTCCTTGTGGGGAGTGTCCCATGAACTGCAGGATGTGTGGCATCTTGGCTTCCCTCCCAAATGCTATAGTACCCTTCTGCCACCAGAAACCCTGGGAGCATCAGTGAATTACCCTAAGTTTTCTACTTGGCTCCCTTTGGGAGAGCACAACATCAACTCTTCTGCTATGCTCTTATTCTAAGCCAGAAAAGGATGTGACACTAGCAAATACAATCATAGCTTATGAACTTCGCCCAACAAATGGTGTTATGATTTCATGAATATCAAAAAATGATTATTCCTTCTCTGTGTATATAACTACTATTAAAACAGTTTTTCATGTAACCAGATTTCATTTTAATTAAAATTGTGATCTGAGAACCACTATCAGTTTTCTTTTTCTCCCCATCAATATCTAATTGTCAAACTTTCTGAGCAGAGATTGAGAGGGAAGCTGAAAAAGCAAAACAAGTTTTATAATTTGTCCCCTCCTCACTACAATGGAAATGGCTTTCTCCAACATTACACAAACACATCAGACAACATGACTGCAGTCTCGCTGTTGCTTAGACAACTTTCAAATCCAAGAGTAGAGTGGGTTAAAGGGAGACAGAGATGCTTGATTGACAGGAGGTCACAATTCACTGGCAGAAGAATAAAGAACTTGTCTCAATGGAAGATCAGAATTGAAAAGCTTAAAATATTCTTTTAAAAAAAGAAACATTGTTCTGACATCCAAAGAGGACAAATCAAATTGGTCTCCTCCCTCAGTCCCTGAAAAGGAAAGGGAGGAAATGGTGGAGTACTAAGTGCCAGTTCCATCCTTAATGAAACTGTGTGACCTTGGCCAGGCAACAACTATGCTTGGCCTTAGTGTTTTCACTTGTTAAATGGTAACATAAACAGCTCTTCCTACCTCACAGCATCTTAATAAGCACTGGGGAGTGGGGGAACAGGAGGAAGAGAGGAAGCACATGGGAAAACCCCCTAAAAAGTGCTACTACATAATTTAACTCTTACAGAGGATTAATCTTCCTATTAAGTTTCAGCACATTCAACTATGGTCCAAGTTGGCACTTGAAAATGGCCACACTACTAATGGGAAAGCTCATGAGCTCATGAACTTCAAGAGCTACCTCTTGGAAATATTTTTAGGAACTTTAGTTTCCTTGCAAATGCAGAGTAACCATACCCTATGTAGAAGCAGGGTACTGCAAGCAAAGCACAGTCTGCATGACTACAATAAGAGAATACTCTTGATTCTAAAGAGCATGGCAGAGACAGGGAGAAGCCAGAAGAGGCAGGTGTTAAACAGAGCGCAAGGGCCTACATCTCCTAGGTCCCAGGATGTATTCCTTGCTGAGTTCTGTGAAGCACGGAGGATAGACAACAGTTGAGAACTCAGGGAGGCAGTGAGTCAAGCTGCAGTTAAGTTGTTCCCAGAAAGACACAGCATGGATGGCAACAAGTGACAGCTACAAGAATGCAGAAATTACCTTCCTTGCTGATTTTCTCCACTGTGATTTCAGCAAACACATGTTTTCCCCACCACCCCCATTCCTGCCACTACCTTGGGGATAAGCATAAGGTGGCATGGGAGTTTTCTCTCTGGATTAGTCAGTAAATACTAAACCTAATGAAAACACGAGTGTCCGTTTCTCAACCTTGTGAGCTGTTCCTGACTCAACACCCCTACCCACCAGCAGATATGATGGCTGTGCAACATCCCCTGGGAGTGAGGGGGACTGAGGCTGGTGTGATGTTTCTGGTGGCAGAGAGTTATGGCATTTGGGAGGGGAGCCAAAATGCTATACATCCTGCAATTCATGGGACATCCCCACAAGATGTTGCTTCCCAAATGCCGCCAGTGCCCCCTATTGAGAAATACACCACCCCAGTCTTACCTCTCCCACTTGGGCTGCCATCCACATTCCAGGCGAAGTGGATGACTTGCTGCACCCTGCCCATGCTTTGCACTTTCACACAGCCTAGAACAGAGCTGCCCTGATCTCCTTGTTTGGGTTAGAACATAATGATTTTGGCCTTAGGCTGTTTAACAACTCTAGAGAAAAATAGATCAAATAGAATGCAATCAGAAGAAACTAAAAAGAAATTGCTGACTTGACTTGGGGTTCTAAGGAGGAAGAAAATATGCTCTACTCCATAGTTTTCTATCCACTCCAAGAGATTACAGTGTCATTTGAAATGATGCTTAAAGTAGCTTTGGCTCTGAGTTGAGAGCTATCTGTTCAAAAAAAGGCAAGTTAAGGACATGCTGTACCTGAATACAAGCTATAGAGTTGAGAGTCTAGTGGATGAGGTCCCTGCTATGCCACTAACCCAGTTGTGACTAAGACAGTGCCACTCCATTTCCTTGTATCTCTGCATTTTCATCTATAAAACAAGATGGTTGGATAATATTCAAGAACTATACCAGAAAAGCTTTCAGAGCCATCTGTAGGGTGGAATTGAAGAGTAAAGAGACCCACACCATGACCTGACCTTCCAGGATTTATATATGGTAGCCGGAACATCTGAAATATGGGGATCCTTAGAAAGTGGAAGAACTATGCACATCCTGCCTCTCATTAGCAACAGGCTTTTCCTCACTTGAAAAAGTCTTATCTTTTGCCATTTGGGGAAAATAACTCTTTGGTTTTCTTTTCCATGGTTGGATGACACTTTTTGCCAAAGAAGTCTGAGACCAAAGGAAACAACTCTTTGCACATGCCAGGAGAAATATACACATATGTACAAAGAGCCTGATTTCATTCAGCTTCAACTGAGATCACGTATTCTTTAGCAAACACTTCTCTGTTTGATTTGTAGTTGGCTTGCTTACACAGCACTATTTGGGTTTCAGGGCTTAATTTATTTGACTATATTCATTCTCTTTCCCCATCTTCCTTCCAGCACAGCAATTCCAAGCAGTTCGAGAATCCATCATACTCCCTTATGCAAAGAGTACTTCAGTTTTATATTAGAACTCTCCGGAATTACTGTTTCTTTTTAATAACAACAAGTAAAGGCATACCTCAAAGTGCACCAATGTAGCTATCACCTTTAAACACTACTTTCTAATAGCTGTAAGTTCTGCGATATGTTAAAATGCTTACAGGATCAGATTATTGCTTCTCGCAAGAGAGTTGCTGAGAATAGTCAGACTGATCAGTTCTGGAAGGGAATGTTCCAATGCCCTTCTGCTTCCTGCAGGCAACTCTTTTAGGATGGTGTTCAGTTTGCTAATTTTCACCTAGCTTTGCTTCCAACTAGGTCTCAAAGGCCTCAAGAGGGAGTGGCCATTGGCATTTGCATTGATTTATTCTGGTTGAGAAAATGGTAGAGAAGCTTGTTCCAACCCAGGCAATCTTTCTGCTTTCATAAGCCTATGAAGATACTAAAAATGAAGCATCAGAACAAACAGAGGCTGATGATGGCAACAGAAGAAAATGAGGCTGATTAGACAATCTCACATGGCAAAAGTAGTATTCAAATTTCGGTTGTTTTGGTTTTAGGTTCTGCTTTCTTTCCTCCTTTCTTAAAAATGAGTGAGTGCCTCTCACAGTTTTTTTTTTTTTTTAATAGTAGCAAACACTCAATCAAGAATCTAATTTTTTGTTTTGCTAGCTACCATCCTAAGATTTCTTCTGTTCTCAAGCTTTAGTCTGTTTCTCAAGTAGCTCAGAATGAAGATGCCTGAATTCAGGTCTCACTGTAATGTAGCTTCACTTGTAAAGAAAATGTAAGTAAACTATTTGTAGTTACTGTAAGAAAAAAAAAAAAAAAGCTACTGATAATTACAAAAAGTACACACAGGTAATGTGGTCGTCTCCCCTTATCCACGATTTTGCTTTCCAAAGTTTCAGTTACTCAAGGTCAATTGTGGGAAGTTTCAGAAATAAACAACTCCTAAGTTTAAATGACACGCCATCCTGGGCAGTGAGATGGAATCTCAGGAGGTCCTGCCGGTTAGTCACTTAGCAGCTGCCACGGTTATCAGACGGAACATCATGGTAACAGAGCTTGTGTTGAAGTAACCCTTTCTTTAACTTACAAATGGCCTCAAAAGTGCAGGAATAGTGAGTGATGCTGGCAATTCAGATTTGCCAAATACATTCAATAAAAGTGCTTCTTTTAAGTGAAGAGGTTAAAGTACAGTAAGATATTTTGAGAGGGTAGAGAAGCAGGGACCACATTCACCTCAACTTTATAACCGTATACTGTTATAATATTCTACTATATTATTAGTTATTGCTGTTAATCTCATTGTGCCTAATTTATAAATTGAACTTTATCACAGGTATGTAAAAGAGAAAACACAGAGCCAGGTGTGGTGGTGCACGCCTGTAATCCCAACAACTTGGCAGGCTGAAGCAGGAAGATCTCAAGTTCAAAGCCAGCCTCAGCAACTTAGCAAGGCCCTAAGCAACTCAGTAAGAACCTGTCTCTAAATAAAATACAAAAAAGGGCTGGGGATGTGGCACAGTGGTTGAGTGCCCCTGGGTGGTTCAATCCCCAGTGCCCGCCCCCCCAAAAAAGGGAGAGAAAACAGTATACACAGGGTTTGCTTATTATCTGTGGTTTCAGACGTTCACTAGGGGCCTTGAAATATACTCCTCATGGATAAAAGGGACCTCTATATACAACTTTATCTTACTTTATTTACTAAGTAGTTTTAATTGTGTGAAGTATGAATGACATATTTCTCATTATCTACAAACTTAAAATTAATAAAGTATTAAATAAAATACTATGCATACAGAAAAACCCACAGAGGGTCTTCGTATGCAGATGTCCATAGTCCAAGAAGATAGGGATGCATTTTATTAATGCCCACTCTTAATTAAAGGCAGGTTGACTTTATAAGGTTTGAGGCACCCATTGTTAGAGACCAGCCTATGACTCCCAAGACACATGTGACACTAGAAAACTCTCTTCCCAAAACCTACCTTCCCTTGGGATTTCCCTAAGTTTCATCCCAGTATGTTCCTGGGCAGCTGGCAGGCAAGTATAGAATCTCACAGAAGTGGAGTTTTACTCCAAGTTTCATTATAATACTGCAGCATTGGATATAATCCCTTAAAGGCCTTCAGAGTTTGGTCTTAATCTCCTTCCTAAAGTATCACTCAGAGAAGATCTGAATAAAGATAACAACCTAGTCCATTTCTTCTTCACAGATCAACACAGAAGGATCATGGTGAACACAGATTTAATGTCTTCTTTCTCAGCTACTAATGCCCCTGTGGCTGTAGAAGACAACTGAACTGAATGTGTCATATAAGCTGGCTGACTGAACTTCATTAGTAATTCATCATTACATAACCTCAGCTGGGCCTCAGTGCTCCTCAACACAACCTGTGCACCCTATACCCCTTTCTAGATTTCTTTATTCTACTAAAGATGAGTGGTTCTCAAGAAGCAGCAGCATCAACCTTCAAAGGGTATTAAAAAATGTATGTGTGTGTGGGGTGGGGATCATTTTTGTTGTTGCAAGGGTTGGTTCTAATTGCGTTTGGACCAGTAATGCTGATGTGGGCAGTGCCACATCATGCCCTGTCTTAGACACTGCCTATGCCCCCTAAAATGGGTAGAAAATCAATAATGAGAATCTATTCCAGAAGCCTAAGAAAAATAGGATGTCCGTGTCAACAGTGATAATACTGGCCTAGGTTCTGTCATGTGGACCCAGGAAACAAACGACAGAGACTTGACCAAGTACTTACTATGTGCCAAGCATCATTCTACATGCTACGTATTACACATAGCAAGGAACAAAACAGAATCCTTACCTTCTTGGAACTTGACATCCTGGGCAAGAGAAACTAGTAAATGTGTACTATGTTAGATGGTGGCAGTGCTATGAAGGAATATAAAGCATGGCAGGGAGTGAGAGTTTGCTTCACAATTTTACAGAGGGTGAGGGAGACCCTTACAGAGAAGGTGGCATCCATCCAAAGGTCTGGAGGAATGAGAGGACTCAGTCATGGGGGTATTTAGGAGACAAGTACACAGTGCAAAGGTCCCAACATAGGAGCAGATGGTGAAGTGGGAGGAGTAGGAGATGAGAGAGAGAAAACCCAAGGAGGGTAGGCAAGTCAAACAAGAAGCCAGCTTGTATGAAATGGAAAGTCATTGCTAAAATGGCATCCAGGGATGAATAAATATATAGACGGCACCGTGTGGGAATGTGGATAGAAAAATGATTACAATGCAGTGTGCAGAGAAAACTCCTAAGTGGCATCCCCAGGACCCATGCAGATCTGGTAAGCATGCTGCAGAGTCCCAGGGGCTACTGCCAGCGCATATCTAGTTATTGTTTATTCCATTTCCTCACAGAGTGAAGACACAGGGCGTGCAGCAATGTCTGGGGAAGCTCTGGAGGGAACTGTCCCACCTTCTCCTGAACTCGTGGGCTGCTGCTATTACCATCACTGCCATCCTAGGATAGTGTAAATTAGCCAATTTAACAACAGCAACAAAAAAACCCACACAAATGTAGCTTCCGATGGTATATTCATTTTTATTAACCAGCTAATTGAGCACTGCCTCAGAACTGTAATAAGAGCAGCAATGATTGAGCATGTTAGCTTGCAGCATGTTCTCTCACAATCCCTACTCCCCACTCAGCCTGAACTTTCTGTGTGTAAAGAGAACTCAGGGTGCAAACGAGTCACTGGTTCTACTCTGTCCTCATACCTAATGCCTCTAACATGCCATCCACTGACTCCTTGCAGCCTCTCCTATCTAGTATTCTGCAGAGGTTCGGAGAGAAGGTAGACAGGGCAGCTGCTGCTGGGGAGAGCCCCACTTGCCTCTTTCCAAAGGAGCAGGCAGAGTTCCACAGAGAAGGAGCGGACAAGCTGGAGAGAGAAGTTCATAGGAGGACTTCTGAAGAAAAACTGAAGATGTGTTGAATTTATCCAGGGGCTTTGCATACCTTCAAACAGAAGCTTGAACTTCTATGGGAACCTGAACTGCAGCTCTACAGAAGTACATTAACAACATTCTTGCCAACCCTGGAACTCAAAGGTA
Organism: Sciurus carolinensis; assembly: GCF_902686445.1. Taxonomy (NCBI): domain Eukaryota; kingdom Metazoa; phylum Chordata; class Mammalia; order Rodentia; family Sciuridae; genus Sciurus; species Sciurus carolinensis. The sequence goes on from NC_062220.1 coordinate 25,755,608, forward strand.
AAGAGTTCTCTAGTTCTGCATCTCAGGGCCACCATGCGTGGCTGTGCGGTATATGCTTGAATAATTTCAGGAGTGCTGTGTACATAGCCAACTGGGCTCAGTACTCTCACCAGTAAAATAAGAACAAAAGTTAAAATGAAAATAGGATTATTATGTGTATTAAACCAGACAATTCACTATAAAGCATGTAACAACACTGGTGAAGTGTCCACTAAAGTCATCCAAGAAGAGTTTTAAATCTCTGGGTGGCAAGAACAAATGTGATTTGAGAGTGCCAAGTTTCTAGTAGCTGGTCTGAATCTTGAATCTGGGTGGGCCGTGAACTACTGGTCTTTCAAAAGATTCTACTGGGGACTTTTGGTCTATGTAGTTTATCTTGTATTTTTAAGTCCTCCAGCCTTCAATGTGGACCCCCATACTGGTTTATCACAACTCCATTAGCTACAGCCATCATCATCACCATCATCACCATCACATAATTCCTAGTCTAAGAATCCTGATGAGTACTTCTCTGGAAGACACAGAACCTCTGTGGAGTAAGGGCTGCTCAATTCCTGCCTCCAACTTGGTGCTATTTGAAAGGACCAAATGACACAGAAACAACAGCCTCCCAAGAGATAACAACAGCCTAAGAAACTAAGGAGGCCATATTGTTATTCCCTATTTTGAATCAATAGGATGGCAGTTGTGACCAGAGAAGAAGATAGGGAACAAGCTGTACTTCATCAAAGCTATTCTCCCAATGATATGGCCATCAAACTGGTTACACACACAGGGCCAGGTTTTCCTCAGGATGCTGAAAACCTCTGCAGGAGAGAACATGGGGCTGGTGAATTATCAAGGACCAAGGGCTGCACTGCTGGTTCTACAGGATGCCAACATGGTCTAAACACTGTCACTTCTTGTCCTCTATTCCCAAGGCTCAGAAGCAACAGGGGTAACGTGGCAAGATACCTTTGAAGAAAAATTATACTATTTTCTTGGGGAATTAGGGATGGAACTATAGGACCATGTGATTTAATAATTTGCTTTTCCATTGGCCACGGAAAGCAAACCGGTAACTGTTTCCACAAGGCCTCTAGGGATTTCTTTGCTGAAGGAAGGGTCACGGCTCAGTCAATGCCTCCTGACATTGCTCCAGGTGAAGAGGATTTGGCAGGGAATGAAGAGACGAGGATCCCTGCCTCATGGACCTTACAATCTGAGGAGGGGAAAAAGATAACAAATAAGTCACACAGTGTGGCATATGGTGACAATGCCCGTGCAGTGAAATAATGAAAAAGGACAGTTTCAGAAAGATGGTGGCAAAAACAAACAAACAAAAACTATGGAGGCTCACCAACGCATACATATGGACCACCAAACTGCTTGAACTGTAGTACCCACGCCTGGGATGAGCAGGCAATAATCTGACTTTAACCGTAGTTTGTTCCTATCTTTGGAATTCAGCAGCAGGCCAGGAAAAAAAATCACAGACGGACCAGGAAACACCCTCAGGACTCTGCTGAAGTTTCAGGCCCTTCCCAGAGTCCCTCCTGACCACTTCAACCCCTAGGACCCTCGGGATGACCATAGAAGGAAGACAGACCAGAAGAGTCATAAGGACCGAAGCAGGAAGACTTAGGAAACAGGAATGCTGTCTGAGAATAAACTGATCCTATAACCCCCAGGGAATCCTGACACTATGCCTGAGGAAGGGGTCATGCCTGGAAGCAGATCAGAATGTGACACCAGAGGACAGCTTATTAGGAGCTGCAGTTTTTATTCTCACCTGTTTTATACCCTAGAAAATTTAACCAGCAAAGCCCTCATTGTACACATAACCACATGCTCCCTCTGCCAGCCCCTGGTTAGGAGGGGAAGCGGCCTCCTGTAGGCAGTCCCAGTGCCAGGCAGGATGAGTTACGGAAGCACTCTCATCGCTCTCTCTCAAGATAAGGTGCAGCTCTCCATAGGAGATGTACGCAGATATATATCAGTGCCCTAACCAACAGAGATAAATGTCATAACTCCAGCCCCTGTCCATAAATACATAGCTGCAGGAACAACCTTCAACGGCCCACTGTACCCAGAAGAGGCAGGATTTAGTGGGCTTCCTTACTTGCTCATGTGCTGAACGCGCTTTTAGGAGGGTGTTAAACAGTCACGTTACACAAGCTCATGGACCCAAAATAAATAAGGCATCCTCCTTATGTGGAGGCCGCCCACTTGGAAAGGCTGCATGTGCCCTGCTCAACCAGAAGGGAGAGGAAGAGACTTGACAGAAGCACCAGGTACTGCTTCCAAGCCAGTATTCTTCAAATTAGTGCTGGCAGTGGTGGTGAGAGTGCAGGGGGGAGACTCTCCAATGGCATGTCCCTCTGCAGACTCTAGGGATGCTCATTCTGGACAAGGTGAGAGTCTGAACACGAGGACATGCTGCCATTCTCTCACCCTGTAGCCTGGCACCTCCTAGAGATTTGCAACTTCTTGAGATGTGATGCTGGGATACTGCTTGGTGCAGCACCCTTATGATTATAAGGTTGTACTTTATCTACCTCCCGTCACCTGCTCCTGGGCTTTAGGTCCAGGCCATCAGTGTGGCTTTTCTTTTTTTTTTGGCAGCGGGGTACCAGGGATTGAACTCAGGGGCACTCCACCACTGAGCCACATCCCCAGCCCTATTTTGTATTTTATTTAGAGACAGGGTCTCACTGAGCTGCTTAGCACCTCGCTTTTGCTGAGGCTGGATTTGAACTTGCGATCCTCCTGCCTCCGACTCCGGAGCTGCTGGGATTACAAGCGTGCACCACTGCACTGGCCAGTTTGGCTTTTCACATCAAGTTCTGCTCCTAAATGAGTGACTGGCTCATCTCTCCAAATCAATGAAGCTCTCCAGCTCCCTGGAGAGGCATATATTAAGTATCAATCATGCATATTATTTTACAATATAATTACTTTGGCAATTAATCCACAAGGAATATTGCTCTCCAGATTCCAACTTCTGCCAACACAAATACAAAGCTCTTGGAGAGTGGTTACATGGAAGAAGACTGAACTTCCAGGATGAGAGAGAGATGGCTGATCTAAACAAAGCTGGGGAACATAACAGAGTGAAGGAGAAGATGGTCTCTCCAGAGTCTGTCAATGCTGTTACAAGAGATCATGCACTCAAGCAGAAATGAGGGAGGAACTTTCGATCTTTCTTATCTGAGCAGGAAATACCAAGACTCCTGCTGTCATGAGGCTGACATTCTATATTTTGGAAGAGTCAAGATATTTCCGTAAGTAAGATCTTTAGCATAGCACCTCCATAGGAAACCCCACTGTTAGGGTTTCTGTTTTATAGTGAAGGTGTTTTTCTGTCTTGTTCAGCTGTGTCTCCAGAATAGTGTACACTCAAGAACTATTTGCTGAAGGGTGGGGGGAAGGCAGGTAGGCTCTCTGGGCTTGTTCACTGAGAAGCACTCACCAAACTGCCCTAGGTACATTCTAGACCATATCATTAGTCAGTCCCCCTTGGCTCGCAATACAAGAAGGTGCCTGTAAGACAGCAACTTTTCAAAATTATTTTAAAATTTATTTTTGTTTTTTATTTTTGGTGCTAGGGATCGAATCCAGAACTTCACGCATACTAATTAAGCACACACTCTATCACTGAGCCACAATCCCAGACCAGATAGTGATTGTTTCCTAAAATCCCAAACAATTTCCCAGTCCTAAAAGTTGTGCATCCCAAACCTATAAACTGCCTCACAATTATCAACTGATGAAATTAAAATAAGTAACTACATTTACTGCTTAGGTTTTATTTCCCTCCCTCTCTCCTTGCCTAGTGGAGGATGAACAGTGAAAAGGCTAAGATAAGAGTAGCAGCAGGAGAGACCAGAGAAGTAAGTGGTAATTGCCAAATTGGATAAGCAGCCGCCTGAATAAATGAAAATTGTCAAGACTTGTTTTCCAATAGCGTCAAATCTAAGTGAAAAGGATTTGCAGATGGCATAGATAAGGAATAAAATTCATTTTATCAAAAAGCACTTACTTTCCTTTTTCACTTGACATTTCTTACTGCCCAATTAGTATCACTATGGCCACAATGTAAATAAGGGGCAGAATTAGAGAGGTAGAGAGATTAAATGAGTAATTCCCATGAAAACCCTGAGCTTACAAAGACTGGTTCAGGCTATACACAAAATGTCTACTTCTGGTCAGGGATGTAGCTTGGTGGTGGACTGCATGCTAAGGATGCACGCACAAAGGCGTGGGTTTGATCCCCAGCACTGGAAAAAAAATTACTTCCTACCTGCTCTCCATTCTAATTAGAGGGAATGGAGAGGAAAATTATAATTAGAAGCAGGAAAAGTAAGAATAAAAAGTAAGAATAAATGGGATAAAGAGGAAAAAGAATTTAAACTAAGGACTGGAAAGAGGACTCAATGAAAGAGAAGTGAGTGTGAATGGTGCAAGCTTGGGGAAGGAAGGACCTCCCTCCCCAGGCCTCTGTTCCCGTTAGCAGGCCTCAGGGCTGGAAGGCAAGGGAGTGCAACACCCCATCCCACATTCCTTCTCTTCTGTTTGCTTTTCTTACCAGTGCTGCAGTCACCCAGACTAAGAAAAATGGTTAAGAGTCTATTGGTAAAGAAAAGATGTTTTACAGGCATCTACATAAGTAAAAATGTCCTAGCTAATTACTGGACTCAAAATATTGGGTATCTGACACATTCAATTTTGATAAGCAACTTCAGAAAAAAAACCTACAATGTTGTAAACTGTCATGTCAAACATGAGTTACTAGCACAGAAAGCTACAGGAAACAGTCATAAAATGTAACATAGCTGCTTTCCTTGGTGGCTAACAACAAATCTGCTCAGGAATCTCCAGAGGTTGCTAAGGCCACGGGGCCTGAAAATAATACAAGAAACTTAAAAGTTCTTAATTGTCTGCCTAAAGGTAATAGTTTCTCAGAGAAGTTTACCTGCTCCTGCTCCTGAGCTGGTCTTTTCAATCCATACCCCACTGGCTGTTTCCTGCCCTTTGGAAATCAGTGATGATCTCTATTTATGTGTGATCTCTGATTCTGGAGGTGGAATAGACTCTCTTGAGACTTAGAAATGCATGTTGGTGCCACAAATACAACTATAGAACAAAAATCCTTGAGTATCTTAGAAAGGATAGCCAATAGAAATCAAGATTGAAAGCTGCTGCTAAGTAATGAACCTTTTTTTTTTTTTTTTTTTTTTTAATTTTGAGACAGGGTCTTGCTGAGTTGCCCAGGCTAGTCTCGACTTTGTGATCCTTCTGCCTCAGCCTCTTGAGTAGCCGAGATCACAGGTACGTGCCACCACTACCAGCAATCAGGGATTTTAGGTCCAGATGACCTATCAGAGACAAAGAAACTGAAGGACATAAACAACATACAGGGAGTTTAGAATCTATTGGAGAAGGCCTACACTGAATAAGAAATGTAATCGAGGGAACTACACTAGGAACTCTAGGAAAATACATGGTGGAGGAAGAGATTATTATTTTCTAGTAGCTGACAGAATCCTCTGGAAAAAGTAACATTTAAACCAAGAATTGGCTGGGCACAGGGCACACCTGTAATCCCAATGACTTGGGACACTGAAGCAGGAAGATTGCAAGATTGAGGTCAGTCTAGGGAACTTAGCAAGATCCCATTTCGAAATAAAAAACACAAAGGGCTAGGGGTGTAGCTTGTGGTAGAATGCCTCTGGGTTCAATCCCCAGTACCACAGAAAACAAAAACACCCCTCACCTTCTTAGGAGAATTGAGGGATGAGTAGAAGCTTTATTGTGGCAAATGTGGATTTTTCCAACATTCAGGCTCAAATAGGATCTGAAAAGAAATAGGGATTTCCAGCTAGAGACAGAAGCTCTTTTGTTTTTTCAGCAATACAAGGCAACACCTGGGGTCATTTGTTAAAGTTCCCATACTTACTACCTTAGGGGAGCAAGGGTCAGGATTTGTGAAAGGCCCTGATCTCAGGCACATTTTTCAACCACTTGGCCCCAAATGTCCACTCCCTGTTTTTAATCACCAGATTCTGTTCTAAACAAATCAGCTTTATATATTAGAATGAAATCCTTTTTGGAAGTAGATTCCCCATCATTTTTTGGGGTGGTGGTGTTGCTGAGGTTGAACCCAGTGACTCATGCTTGCCTAGCAAGCACTCTACCACTAAGCCACATCCCCAGCCCCTCCCATCTTTAATATGGTAAGAACCATATTAAACCCAATATGAATCTTCCTTAACATATTTTGAAGTATATGATACAGTATTATTAACAACAGGTCTCTAGAACTTTATCTGTTTTGTGTGGCTGAAGCTTTAGACCCACTAGCTCTAACTCCTTTCCCTGCTCCTTCCAGCCCTTGGCAACCGCCATTCATTTTACTGTTTTTATGAGATGATTATTTTACCTACTTCACATCAGTGAAATCATGTAGTACTTGTCCTTCTGTGACTGGCATATTTCACTCAGCATAATAACCTGTAGGTTCATCCTCATTGATAACAAGAGGAATTTCCACCTTTTTTTTTAAAGACTAAATAACATTTAATCGTACATATACATCATGTTTTCTTTATCCATTCATCCTGGAATAGACATTTAGGTTGTTTCCATATATTGGCTACGATGAATAATGCTGCAGTAAACATGGGAGTACAGATATCTTTTTGAAATACTGATTTCATTTCCTTTGGGTATATACCCAAGAAGTAGAATTGTTGGATCATATGGCAACTCTATTTTTAAAGTTTTTGAGGAATCTCCACATTGTTTCCCATAGTAGCTGCACCCTTTAACAATCCCAATATTTCACAGGGGTTCCAATTTCCCCACATTCTTGCCAACATTTACTATCTTTTGTTTCTTTGATAAATAGCTATCCTAATGAGTGCAAGGTTTAGAATCTTTTAAGAGTCTATAATCTTACAGATATTTGAGATTTAACCAGCAACTGCCACTGCTACCAAGAAAATTGGCTGATACCCTTCGGGGTAGCAGGCTAATTGCCCCACTGTGTACTACCACAGAGACCTGACTTCAGGGGTCAAGGCAGGAAACTTCCCTCACAGCTCCACAACATATAGCCATAATGACTGAGCTGCCTAGGATGCTCCACTGAAGGGTCCAGAACCTGTGAACAAGCAAGGACCAATCGGGCAGGAGGAATGGAAATGTACCAATAACACTGTGGCTTTCTTTCCATGGGGAGGGGAAAGTCACATACAATGCTGGTTCAAGGACACGCTGTGAAGTATCTTAATGTTGAGGCCTACCCAGGATACAGCATCCATGTGGACAGGACTCAAATCATGCATCAAGTTTTGGCTCAAAAGGGCCACCAAGGATTTTGTCTGCATCATGTAATGCAGCGTCACTGATAAGAGGCACCTCACAGGGAAGATTTGTTGATCACAATGACACTAGTTCATCCCCACTTCTTTAATGTGGAAGCTGAATGTCACATAGCTAGTAAGCAGGAGAGCCTAAACTCAGACTAGGTGGTTACTGGCTCCAAAATCTGTTTTCTTAGCCACTAAAGCTTTGTGTGTGCAATGCATAGTTTATAATTCCAAAATGTAAAAGATAAAAGGCTGTGTATGTGTGTGTGTGTGTGTGTGGGGGGTCTAGACCCTTTCTATTTACTTGAGTGGTCTGCAAATCGCCAGTATTGATATCCCTGGAAACTTGTCATAAGTGCAAAATCTACTTCAGACCCATGCTGGAAACAAGTCTGAGAAGCCCCACCCTACAGCTCATGAGGGTCTTTGAACTCACTGGGGGCCAGTGACCATAGTGCTTCCAAAGCTCTGCTCCCAAGTGTTAAGTCAAAAAGTTCTGACGCAGGATTCCAACTGCCTTTCAAGTCAAGTAAGAGGAGGAGAGCTGAGGGCAACAGAGGGGGTGCAGAGGAGCTTCTTTATCTCCTATTCAGCATAAAAAAGGGTCTGCCAAATAACAGAGACAGAAGAGAGAAAGTGATGGAGCACTAAACACAGCTGGCTGGTAGCAAGTAGTGCTGACAAAGGCTGAGGACAGCACCTTTTCCTCTTTTGGAGGATCTAACCCACACTTAACCCTGTGCTGGGGCCAAATCTTCCCTGAGAAGCAGGAGAAGGAGCTGGGTTTGAAACAGGAACTGCATTCTTAGAGGAAGTTCAAAACAACTAAAGATGACTTCTGAGCTACTGAGTAGAGGGTGTTTTTCTATTTTAAGAATCCACATCCAGGCCCATGCTGTGGATGAGATGCTTTTTTGCCCTCCAAAACAACAACAAAACAACAAAAATAAACCCACACAGGTTTTTTTGTTTGTTTGTTTGTTGTTCTTAAATGCCGCTGGGAGAGTGATTCAGTTTTGAATGTAATAGTTAAAGCTATAAACTTACTTTCTCACTGTGTATGCACATCTCATCTCCTTCCAAACATTAAGAGATTAAAATCCTCCTCTCTTAAACTTGGCTCATTAAAGGCAATTTTCCTGCTAAGCAATGAACTTGAACTGTTCTTAAGTTCGATGCAAAGAATAAATAAGTAAACAAACAAACAAACAAATAGAACAAAAAAGAAAGGTCAAACTGTTTTATTTATTTCTTAAGGATTTAGGGAAAACAAACATGCATTAAGGGCAGGAGTGAGGTGGAAAAACTGAATGAGCACTGGGAATTTACCAAAGTGACTTAGGAAGTAAGTATGTTTCATTTATTTAGCTCCCTGTGTTCTTCATCCCTCCTCTTCCAATCTCCTTGCATTTGCATTGTTCATTGAAAATGAGTCAGGGAATGCAAAAGTTAAGGTTCTCATGGCAACTGTTAACAATTCCACAGGGAACATACTAGTATCGGCAATTACTAATTGGGCTGTTGGTAGAGGTGAACCCTTAATGTACCATATGTGTGAAGTGGGCGAACTAGCATTCTTACAGAATCTTAAACTTACATGTTTCTCAGCTTGTGTGTTTATATATCTAAAGTCTTGAAGATGGTTCAACACAGCTTCTCAACCTCTCTCTGGTGCCACCCCAGAAGTCCAAGGTCCTCATTTCATTAGGGCCCTAATTGCTCTTTGGAGAACTGGATCGATGGCATTAGCATTAGCCCTTGGCTAGCTCACCTTTGAGCTCAGGACACTTTTAAACTGAGCTCTGTCATCCAGTTAAAGTGTTTATCTGATGAACTGAGGGAAGACACAGGTGTCTTCTAAACTGTCATCTCGTACTCATAGGGATTACTTTTATGCCACGCTGAAAATTTAATCAACTCAATTTACTCATCAGCTGACTTGATTTCAAACTCACAATGTAAGAGTAAGAAGAGGTGTTCATAAGATCAAGGCCTTGAACGAACATCAGCTACCATTTAATATAATCCAAGGTGACACAGCTAGGATTATAACCTGCACTTAATGATTTTGGGGGCAGAGCCTACAAAAGCTCAGACAATGAGAATCAGAGAAGTGGGGATAGAACCGGTGTGAGACTTGTTTAAAATCATCAGGAAGTAGCAGAATCTGGATGAGAAAGTCTTCAAATTTCTATTTAATGAGCTTTCTATTATCAACGTTCCTTAAAAACACCTCTAATTCGTCTCTCATCTATTTTATTCCCCTGTTATTGGGATTTTCATCAACTCTACTATAATGGATATTTTCTGTTGTACTGAAAAGTAATGACCAGAAGTTCTAGTAGTCCTCCTCCACAGGATCACCTAGAGCAAAGGGGTCAAAGACTTGACTAAGAGGTACAAATATTAATAATGGTGACATCACTACTGTGAAAATTCTTGCTGGTATAAAATAAAGACCATTTACTAATCAATGAAAAACATGACCTGGTTGTCGGGGTTTCCAGGACCCCCAGCCTTGGGCGTGGTCAAGATGGCGCCTGACGCTGAGCCAAAAGCGGCCAGCTATACAGTAAACAACCAGCGAATTCCAATGATTGGCTAGTTAACGATGTGACTAGAGCATGCCCCCCTCGTGTACCTATTCTATGCTTGCAGCTGTCCGCGTTTACCTCGTGTATTCTCCCCTGATTGGTTGAAGTGTATATAAGCCTGGTGGGTGGGAGAGTGGAGAGGTAGAAGCGGAAGAAGCGGCGGAGGCGGAGGCGGAGGCTGAAGCTGAGCTGGAAGCTGGGAGTGCGCGGAAGCTGGGAGTAAGAAGAAGCCGAGAGAAGAGAAGCTGAGAGTGCGCGGAAGCTTGGGAGAAGCTGAGAGAAGGGAAGCTGGGAGTGCGCGGAAGCTAGGAGTAAGAGAAGTATAGGAGAGGGACTGTGCACAATAAACTTCCAAAGCTTCAGACGTTTGTCGTGTCTCTCTCTGCGGGCAGAGGGAGCGCGATACCTGGTGAAGCTGAAAGAAACAAAATGAGGACAAGAACCCATATTTACATCATATTTGTTTCAGTGAAAATCCCAGAAGACATGAAACAGAGGATGAGGAAAAGCAAATATGACAAAAATAATGCGCAAAATTGCAAAAACAGAAGAAGAGTCCTCCTAATATGTTGTACCATGAAACATGAGACAAGCAGTCTACAGTCCTGGAATTCTAGCTGCCATTCATGATTTTTAGCTGGCATGTTGGGAAGCACTGGAGTTGAGATCCCTTTTCCTATCATATCCTACAGTTTTCAGTGGGTTGGAATTCAGCTAATATTTACAGTTCATTAAGAAATCCTTGAATTCTCAGAATACCATTAAACAATAAAATCAAAACATGCTGGGGGGGGGTGAATGAATTATTTTACCATTTTTCAGTATTTGCTGAAATATGAAATAAGATAATAAAGCTCCTATCATATCTAGGGCAGCATGAAAAACTTTTGAGAATAAACATGCCAGGACCCAGGGATGTACACACTCCCAGAGGCTTCCAGGCAGGCCTGTAAACTACCCCACTTAAATCCTATTTCTAGTTTGCTCACACCTGGAAACACCTGGGCCTAAGAGAGGAACTGAGACTGCCAGAATGATATCTTTTGATCCAAGAAGACGCAGAGACCTCACGTGTGGCCTGGAAAAGTTGGAAAGCACAATTGCCATAGCTCATCTTCCAAAGTGGGGCAATATCATGGCAGCTGCCCCAGAACAAGTTATGGTGACCACATGAAGTACAGATCATAGACACATGTTCTCTGTGGGATGGAAAAAATATTTCCCCATTGTTAATGGATATGAGAGGCAATTTGGCCAAAATCTTCTAATTCTAAAAATACACAGAAAGCAAACAAGGCAACATGTTAACAAATCAATAAAGATTAAATGGAAGGTCTTTGTACTAGTCTCACAATTTTAAATTTGAAATTTAAAGAAAATAAAGAGGTATAGTAAGAATGGTTGTTGGGGGAGGACCTCCAGATATTTAAAGGTTGTATCTTCTGGGACATTTAATAATCATGCCACTCTGTGAAAGGTGTACCAGATGAAATAGCCCAGGAAACCTCAGCTGGAGTCTCCTGAGAGAGCTCTTGCTAGCCACTTTAACATTTCCACACCAGTGTTACACATTCTCCCTCAAAACTCTGCTACTCAAGCTAGACTGTTTAACCCTCTCATCTCTAAATTAGAAAGGAGAGCCATCTTGGTGATCAGCAGCTATTCTGTCCCTCTAACCTGCTCTGAGCTATCTACTTAAGCATCACCAGGACTAGGCTAGTTGCTGGGCCTTTTATTAGTAAAGCAGCTGAATAATTTATAAGGGCCGCATAGGGCCCATTAGAAGTGCCAGAGCAGTAATAACTGGCTGAGGACTTTGCTTACTCAGGGCTAAAGTTTAATTTGTCCATAAATGCCCCAGCTCATAAACCCATCCCATAGGTCTGACCTGCTCTCTCTTCTACAATCCCATGTCCCCACCATGCTCTCATCTCAGATGTGTTCTTTCTGGTTTCATCTCTAGAGTCAGTAACACAAATCCAGACTCAAAACAATGACTGGAAATTCATGTCTCCATCACCACATTTCTTAAATAGCACCCCTCCCACTGTCTCCTTCTTAAGTTTTGCTTTTGGTCATACCACAAGAAAGGCACTGCTGGGTTGGCTCCTAGCCAACAAGAGCATAGGCAGATGCAGTGACTAAAGGGAAGACTGGAAAGCTCCTTCCTACCTGCAAAAATCTGAGGTAAAACTAGGTCCCTGTGTTCCTCATCAATATGGGTACTGTGTTCTAAATGAGAGCACATATGATGAGATTAAGATGTGCTCTGTTTTCTCTTTAGCAAGTTAACAAACTTTTCTATACCTCAGTTTTTCTATCTGTAAAATGGGGATTGTAATGGTACCTACCTTAGGGTTGTGGGTAAGACCAACACCACAGTATGTAGTAAGTACTCATTAAGTAAGAGCTGTTATTATTAGAAAGTTGGACCAGGAATGAACCCAAGAGAGACCCAATCCAACCCCCTCATTTCTACGGAAAAAAAAAAAAAAACAAAAACAAAAAAAACAAGATCCAAAACAGCTGTGACTTGTTGATGGTTCCATGACTTTGGGGATGGACCCAGGCCGTTCTCCAGAGTGACACTCAGTATGGTCTCTGTGACTTCATGGTTATTGTGGCTCTAACACCCTTTTGGGAACAGTGTTTTCTGAATTTTAAAACAATCAAAATGTTAGGCCAGAAACATCTGTCTATTTATTCATTCATGATCAAGTACTATTCTAGGCACTGTTATGGCCGATTCAGTGGTGAGAAGACAGACAAGATTCCTCAAACATTTTCTATGCTGGTAATGGAAAGAGTGACATGAGAGAGTAGCAGCAGGGGTTGGAGTTGGGGGAGTGGACAACCCTGAGCAAAGGCCATTCATGCCTCATTCTTTGCAATTTAATCTCTAAGATGGAATTGAAACACTGGTTTCAGTGTATGCATTCATGAATATGTCTGGGTGTATTTGACAAGAAGAAATTATACTAAGTGGCATCACCCTCTGAAAATTTCACTCTTGGGCAATCATATCAGAAATAAGCATATACCCACTAATGACTCTCAGAATGGACCTTTCCTGGTCTTTGGTCTTACCTCTATGGCTATTCCGGTGCAGGTTAAGGCAAAAGGGCACCAGAGTAATCCAAGTAGAGTTCATTTCACTGCCTTTTAGGTGAAGGTCATTTCTCTACCCTCTTGAGGTTGGAATCTTAGCCCTTGGCATTTGTACTGTGTACCATGAAATTTCTGCCCCAAGAACCAGTTCAGGGATCAAAGAGCTATTCTTAATGTCTCAGTGTAGGCCAGTTGAGGGAGGCAATGGCGGCAGAGGCAGGCCACTCATCCTGCCATTCAGCCACCCTCCTCCACAACGGGGCCATTGAGCAGGCACCACAATAGAGGGCTGAGAATAAAAGACCGAAGGAAAGCATACAGAGTCCCCTCGCACAGACTGGGTCATTCATCACCAGGCAAGTGCCAATATCTGGGAACAGCAATCTCAATTTCTGCAAATCCTCCAACCTGCAACAGCTGCTAGTGACTCTGGTGGGCGGCTTTGCTGCTTACGAGAGTTTGCAATCCCAAGCCCTGGCTGCAGGCCAAGTAGACATTACTTAGGTTAGAGACACGCTGGCTGCAGAGAGTAGCAACAATGGACTTCACAGCTTATAAAGCAGCTTACAAAGGGCTCCCGTGTATTTCAAAAAGCACTTCAGATAGCTGGTGAGAGAAGCTATCTGCACAAACGCATTCAAGCAGTTTATTCCTAACCTACTTAATTCAAGGCTTCAGTCAGAAGCCAGGACATAGTGGAGGTAGTTGTGGAGAACTGCAAGAAGCTGGGTGGTGGGGGACGCAGACAAGGCATACCCCTTCTTCTGGAGCACCAGCTTGGTGGAATGGGGAGTGACTGGAAGCAATCAGCCCTTCACCTGGATAACAAATGTAATGAAAAAAATGAAAGACAGGCTGTGGGATTTCACAGTTCTTTAGTGAGTTGTTTGCCTCAATAGCTTTCATCAGCATCATTAAGGAGCATTTATAAATGTTACTGAATGAATGCTCTGAGTGCCACCTAGATGCCTGCTGCCATGCCACTCTATGTACAGGTGTTGCCAACTAATGTGTCCCCTGCTCTGCTTTGACACTCCTGAGTCTCTAGGACCCAGTTATCACTCCATGACATCTACGTTTGTTCTGTTAGGCATAGCTTAGTTTCCGGAGGACAGTTTGGCCAGGTAACAGGCAAAGGCGAAATGAAGTTGAAGGCACAAAGCTTATGTTGGGAGGAGCTCAAAGAAGCTCCCCCACCTCCAAAGGCACATGGCAAATGCTTAATGTGCCACAAATGGACCATCTCTGCAGAAGAGATACAGAGGTAGGTAATAATTCATTATCAGTTTTGTTTTGTCCATCACATTTAAAAAGAACTTCAAGAGTGCTTCTGTTTATGGAAGACGAGCTAATGAGGTAGGAACCAGCCCTGCTGCACCATTAGATATTAAAAAGTAGAAGACCCCTCGTAACTATGAATCCTATCTCGTGATCTGACTTCAAACAATGTGTACAGTCCTGAAAGTGGATTTCTTAGAACTCTGAATCAGCAGATGCTGGGGTAAGAAATTATTATGAGAATAATTAATAAAATTCAAGAAGCTGTACAAATCTGAATCAAACTCACAGCAGGATTCAGATGGTAAGTGCTGAAGTACTACTATGCTGAAAGAACAAAAGCTACCAACCCTCAAGTCCTCATTCCAATGGGTAAGACCTATACTCTCCACAGGAATATGAAGGGAGAATGATAATTGCAGTGTTTATTTTAAAGCCAACCTCTTGGTATGAAATAGATCAACATGAGAGTAGGCTCAGGATGCTATTCCCCCATACCATGTCATTTCTTTTTACTTTGTATATGTCATGTGCAGCAATGAGATCAGGGATCAGGTCTTTTCTTTTTGGCAGTACTGGGGATTGAACCCAGGGCCTCCTGCATGCTAGGAAAGTGCTCTACTAAGCTACATTCCTAGCATATGGATCAGGTTCTGAAACATGAATTGTGTACTTGGATCATTCGTCTCAAAGGCAACTCTTCAATGCTTGGTTATTCCAGCAATGAATTGGCAGATCAAATACTATATGGGAAAAACCTTTAGAAAGTAGGGAAATAGCTCATATCAGTTGCAGATGTTTTGCTTGCCTACCCACAATGCAAATCTATTTCCACTGTGACATCCCTGGATTTTTCAAGTTATATTTTAGAAGTGAGACTTCATCAGTAGGAAGGTTCCCTGCAACAAAACTGAGAGAACCAAACTTGGAGACCACATAGGAAAAACACAAAGACACAAATGCAGACCTGTCAACCACAGCATGCTTTCTGTCCCCTACCTGCTGCCAGAGCCCGCAAAGACTAGGTTAGGCAGAGCTGGGCCAGCCTGGGGAGGCTCAATCAACAGGGCTGGGATCCATGACCATGCAATTCTGATTTGGTCTTTGTGATCTGGATGCTGAAGTTACCATCTGCCAAGAGGAAGAGCTGCCCAAGAGGACTTAAACTACTGGCAACTCTCATTAAGGGACCTACAACTAAAGCTGGCATTTTACACTCTAATATTTCATATGCTGCTCTGCACTGTAATCTAAATGCTTTTTGTCAAAGAAGCTCCTTGAAGGCATACACTATTTCCTTTCCCCCCTCGTGGTACCAGGCAATAACAGGTGTTATTAACTACTGACTAATCGACTACAAAAAAAGAAGGATGTGAGCACAAATACAAGCAAGAACAAGTATCCGTGACTGTGTCTTCCTTCCCACCCACCCAGCTAGGGAGGAGAAAACTCCCTCCTCTCAAATCAAGGAAGGCTGCTTACAAGGAACACCACGTGAGTGGGAAAGATGGCTGCTCTACGCAATAGGCCTATTTTGATACGAAGGGTTGGTCTGTCGTTAGCACTTTCCAATCAGCGTAGCTCACAAATAGGTCTAAACTTGGAAAAGAAGAAAAAAAAAAAATTCCCTATCAAACAATGAGAATCAAGAGTAAAAAAGAAATAGCAGTTTTCTAAAAAACAGACTAAAATATATCAGGGCCTTTGAAGAGTTATTTCTGCATTCCCAGCACATGCAACATCATTCATGAAGAAGGCAATGGTACAAATATAGCATAAATGTCGTCTGCTCTAGCTTGTAATTTAAAATGCAAATGCTAATGAGCGAACTGGTATATCAGTGGAGTTAATAACCGCATGCCTAGCACAGGGGCTGCATCCAAAACACACACAGAGAAGAGACAGACACCATGTTCCAAATTAAAAATAAAAACACCCAAATTAACCCTAGAAAAATCACTAGCAGATGTACAAGCTCAGGAAAAGGAGGCACGCAAGGGCAGGGAAATGGGAACTTCTCCACCAGTTGCAGACTGACTAGCTGATTTATATATCTCCCTATAATAGTTAAGGTAAGCATGGGAGTTTACAGGGTTGGTTCAGGAATGCTATTGCAGAGCATGACAGAGCATAGTAAGTCTAACAAGGAAAACCAACAGGGAATCTTGAAAGCTGGAATGGAAAGTTTTCCCAAAGCCTGCTCTAGAAGCCTGTAAACCAACCTTATAGGGAGCCTGATGAGATGTAAATCACAGGCATTTTCTCAAGGCAAAGAGGAAAGAAACTTCGGTTTAAAACAAAAAACAACCCAAAATGTACAAGGTCTGAATTACACTGGTAGTGTAAACAAGTGGAAAAAAGTGCTGATGAAGAAATACCATGACTGAAAGAATGTCTTCCAAATGGGAAAGAAACTCTGGTAAACTGTTCTTGCTCCTACTAGGTCTGTTATTTGCCAGTCCTGCATCAGAATCTGGGAATGCTTCGTGGTACTGAAATGAGGAACAGTTCTGAGCCTCCTCAGAGCCCCCAAACATAGGCTGAGACAAAGTGCATTCTATAGTCACTGGCCCTGTCCACTCCCAGAGCAAAAATCTAAAAGATGACTCCTCGAGGTCAACAGGAGGATGTGCTGGAGGCCCATACTAGACACCTAATGTATTTGTACTACCCACTCAGGCACGAACTCTCCAAACCAGCACATCAGTTGGGGAAGCTCCAGGAAAACCTCAAAAGAAATTCAAGGTGAGCAATGGGCTGGGGTCTGGGAGAGGGGGCAAGGACCACTTTTCAATGACGAGGAACAGCTTTATTTATTTTTTAAACTCAGTCAAATCTGTCTGAAAGGGGGATGTGAGAGGTGGTTCCCATAGCAACCAGGATGAAGTCTTACATGCAGTACACACTGTTCACCCTGGGGCTGCCCATTATCAGAATTCAAAACATTTTTCTTTAACTGCAAATTATCAAACCATTTATACTCCCTGCCCTGCATCCAGGTTCTGCCATTTTCTACTATGAGTCTAGACAAATGGACTTCCCTACAGGGCTGGGGTAGTATAGAGTAGTTCAGTGGAAGATGCTGCTGCTTGTCTCTGCTACTACTAAGTGGCCGTTGGGGAGTACCAATAAGTTGATAAGATGGTGCTGAAATGTATTCTTTTGGGACAGCCATGAGAATGGAACGGGCACCACCCAAGAGACAGGTGCCGGTACTGGAAACATGATTATAGGGAAAGGTCACCATCTCTGAAGTTTCTCATTCCATCCCCACAGGTTCACTAACCACAGACAGCCTGTACAACCCTACACTGACTCGGAAGAAACCTTCAAGTAGGAGGGAAGGAGAATGAGCTAGCTGAAAAGGAAAGCTTGGGGGAAAGTACACGTCTTACCTAGTGTACCACTGTGCTGGCTCATATTAGCTCTTCATAGGATAGGCCTTGACCCTGGGTCAAGGATTCTCATGCTTGTCTCATCTATATTAAAACTCAAAAGTGGCAAGAGTAATAAGTACTACTAGACTGGGTGTGGCAACACACACCTGTAATTCACAGCTTCTTGGCAGGAAGATCACAAGTTTGAGGCCTGCCAACTTAGCAAGACCCTGTCTCAAAACCAAAAATGAAAAGGAGTGGGGATGTAGCTTAGGGGAAAATGCACACTTGAGTTCAATCCCCAGCACACAAAGGGGATAAAAACCAAAACATTGGAGGGCTTTAGAATAGAAGAGTAGACGCACTAGTCAGAAAATTTAGAAGGAAAATCTTTGCACTAACCTAGCCATCCAAAGGCAATCAATGGGCTTATGCTAGAGAAGAATAAAACAACACCCATCCTTTTTTTTTTTTTTTGTACCAGGGTTCAAACCCAGGGGTGCTTACCCACTGAGCCACACCCACAGCCCTTTTTATATTTTATTTTGAAACAGGGTCTTGCTAAATTGCTTATGGTCTCACTAAATTGCTGGGGCTGGCTTTGAACTCATGATCCTCCTGCCTCAGCCTCCCTAGTGGCTGGGATTACAGGAATGCCCAGCAACACCCATCTTTTCTTCGCATCAAAACCCACTAAGAAAGTGAGGGCTCAACACTTAAAGGGGAAGCCACAGCATCTTCAGCAGTGTGAATCCACAGAAGGTACCACCACTAAGGCTGTCTTTCCCTCAGTTACAGGACCTCTAGAAAGGCTGGCACAGAACAGCCATATGGGCCTTGCTGCCTCCTCCACCTCCAGGTCACCAGCATCACACCAAGATAAGCAAGTTAAGTCTGATGGAAATAATTAATTAGAAAGCAGGAAAGCAAGAATTGCTCTTTAAGTGTTTTAGCTCCAAGGTCTGTGAATGCCTTAAACTATGCTGAACAAATCCTACTTTTATTGATGACTTTATTTTTCACTCTGCCTGAATTAAAAAAAATACATATTTGAAATGGCTACTGAACAAATTCAAGCCCTCTCTCTTTCCTTGACACATTCCATTATGTCCTAAAAGTGTGCCCTTCAATTCCTACAGCTAGTCCTCAGATGTTGGCATTTCTGGGCTCTTACCAGTTGCATCACTCTCTTCTGACCAGATCCACCTTTGCTCAAGTCCTTCCTAAACAGGCATTTCCCAGAGGAAGCAGAATACTCTAGGCCAGCCCTTCCCTGCCCTGAGCCTGCACTTGGCCTCACCCTTCTCTGGATTCCGTTCTGGGTTATGTACCAGGACCACCTGAGCTCTTTTGAAAAGTATCACATTTATTCTTGTTGTTTCATGAACTTCTAAGTTGTTGTAATTTAAGGTATGCTTCTCCTATCTTATCCTTTTCAAAAATATTTCTTTCTTCATGTCCATACATTTGTTACTTTAGTAGACCCAACTACCAAGTTGAAGGGTGAAACTATATAATGTATTTCTATGTTCCTCACATTGTGCCCAGTCGATATAAAAAAATTATTTAAAAACCATGCAATTGAATGTCCCACAAGTATGAGGTGGCTCCTTCTGGGGATGATTCATGATCTAAAGATGGGAGATAATCACCTATAATTGGAGGTTTAGACTTTCATTCACATGACCAGTGGGTGATGGTGTATCTGCAGAGACAGAGCTGAGGGCAGAGCAGCAAAGGCTCAATGGCAAGAGAAGCGAGAAGGAGATTTACAAACAACACAAAAGCAGAGAAAAAAATGACGGACGAATACCTCCATTTCTTTCAAGTAACTCTTCCTGAGAACTGATATAGGCAAAGTTGTTCTGCCTTGACAAATCATACCCAATCTGCCAGAAGAAAATATTCCAGATCTTCCTGGATGTGGAAATGCTGGGAAGCCTTTTCCATTCCTGAATTAGTTTTTCTTTCCTCTGCACTACTGTTATGACTTGAATATGGTTTGTCTCTATTATGGTTGGGATGTGAGGTGCCCCCACCAAAAAAACAAAAGTTCATGTGTGAGACAATGCAGGAAGGCTTCAAGGTGAAATGCCTGGGTTATGGTAGCTTCAACCCAATCAGTGAATTAATCCCCATCAGGTAACTGAAGGCAGGTAGGGTATGGCTGGAGGAGGTGGGTCACTGGGGGCATGCCTTTGGAGTAAACATTTGGTGAGCTGAGTTTAGTCTCTCCTTGCTTCCCAAGACATATACAATGTCTTCATAAGCTTCCCTTCATCACACTTCCACTATGTTGTTTTGCCATATTTCAAGCCCTGAGGAACGGAACCGGCTGTCTATGGACTGAGACCTCTGAAACTGTGTGCCCTCCAAAATAAACTTCTCCTTAAAATTGTTCTTTTTAGGTCCTTTTAGTCACAGCAGCAAAAAAGCTGACTAAAACAAACCTCTCTAAAATTCATGCTGAAATTTGACTGCCATTATGGCAATAATAGAAGGTAAGGCCTGTTAGGGATGATTATGTCATTAAGAGGGATTGATGCCTTTCTCAAGGGACTAGATTAGTTACTGCAAGAGCAGGCTGTTATAAAAATGATGTCCCTTGTATCAACTCTTGTATGTACTCACCTGCCCTTCAGTTTCCCCACCAGGAACTGAGGAGCTAAGCAGACGCTGGCAAGATGCTCTTGGACTTCACAGCTTCCAGAACCATGAGTCAAAATAAATTTCTTTCCTTTTTAAATTACCTGTCCTGAGGTATTCCATCATGGTGACCAAAAATGGAGTAAGATGACTCTCATGGTATGCTGCCTAAACTTTTGATAATTCTTCTTTTGTTTTTCCTTATTTTTCATAAAGTTGTCTACACTATTAAATTAAGTTATTCAACAGCAGAAGTAGCTTATGAATTTATTGAAGACTGCCTTTCTTATAGTGAGTGTACTTGCAAAAAAAAAAAAAAAAAAAAAAAAAAAAACCCAACTTGGCCTCATTAAAAAATGCCCTCCAAACCTGCTAATTGTGCTAATAATTCTTTTCTATAAGTGACCCTCTATGATCCCTTGACATGAATGCAATTCTTATAATTCCTACAATTTTGTTTTTAAAAGTAAAGAACTATAGCACCTTCAGGAAGTTCATGTCAAGCTGCCCATTTCCGGTAATGGGACCCAACTGAAAATAAGTAGGCAATGAAGACAGAATCAAACTGGGAAGTCCCAAGAGAAAGAATATCCCACTTTACAAATATCCATTAAGTTGCAATTCAATTAAAGCATCTGAAAAGAATTCATAAGTATCAGCAGACCCTGTAATTGCTTAATTAAAGAGAGAAGCCCAGCAAACCCAACCACAGTAGCAGCCTGATTCATTAGCACCTCTGTGAGAGCAGAATGGGATTCCTCACTTAAACATACATCGGCTTTAATTGTGTAATTTGGTTAGGCACTGGTAATCAATGGGGTCCGCCATTCCCAGGGCCGGGAGATGAGGAGGATATTCCTGTTTACCTTCTCTGCCCTCCTCTCATTAGTTTTTGGTCTACTGAAACAAGCAGTTGATATTCCAATTAGGATTGGCTGGAGAAGAGATGTTAAACAGAAGGAAATTAAACACTTTATTCAAAGGCACTTGGAGTACAGGGACGTAGCCACACTTGGAGCTCCCTGTGCACAACCCCACTACTCTATTAAATCCCAGACACCTAGGACCTTTCTCGTGGCTTCCTGTGTCAGAATGCTGTAATGAGAGAAAGAGGAGGAGGTGGGGGGAATCAAGAAAATGCCAAAGGGTAAGTAAAGGGAAGTCTCATTTTCTAGCCTTGTCACATGTGACTGGGTAACTGGTTGATTATACGTCACCTGCTGTGATCCACGTAAGAATCCCCTGCCAAGTGGCTGCTGCCTTCTAGGCAGTTTGTCCCATGAGCTCCATGTAAGGAGAGTGACATCCATCCTCCCACCCTCACCCAACTGGCCTCAGTCTGAAGGTCATAGTAGATACTGCTGCACCCTCTAAGAACATGTAAATGCAAATGTGGGGTGCACTCAGTTGGCGGAAGAAGCTACATATCTATGACTCCTCAGATTGCAGTGAAGCCTTAAATTATTATTCTCTTTCAACTCTGGAGGAAGTATTTGGTTTACAGGATGCTACCTTGATACCTGCGATGCTTGGCCAACAGGACAACTTCCTGGAATTGTGCCTTCAGCACGACCCTGATACCCAAGAGCTAAGAAGGTAATTCAAAATAAGCAAACTTCGTATAAAGGTAATATGACAGGACACACACTCCATGCCCACTGGTGCTATTAAAAAACCATGCATTAAGGGACAAGTGATTTTCAAAGATGTGCCTCAGTCTCCCTTTGGACAAGACACCAAAATAAAATGTGACATACATGACAAGCAGAGATAAACTAAAAATAGAGACTGTAGGTACCTAACAGCTCTACTCTAATGGAAGGCAATGTATGGGGCTCAATAAATGCTAGATGAGGAAAAAGGATGCTTTTAGACAAACGCAGGCTGCCCAGGGATCTTGGCTTCCCTGCTAACTCAGGACAAGAACTGACTGTGATTTGCCGCTAAGACTGAAATAAGTATGCACAGGAGGCCACAGCAGCAGGCAGAGGGACCTTGAACAGTCTCAGCTCAGGTGGTATAAGGTCACCTGCTCACCGACCAAACCTAAGCCAGGTGCTCAAAGGACTAAAGGGCAAGAGCTTTCAGAAGGCACTGACCTGTTAGCTACAGCTGACTTTCCCCAGCCCCACCTGCTCTCCCATCTGACCAAGCAATCACTTCACATACAGGGGTGCAGGAACCGTGACAGAGAGGCCAGCTGGCTCAGGCCAAATGCCACTCCCTATCAAGCTGTGGGGCCGTCTGCCCAAAAAAGGCCACATAACAATGGAAAGTGTCCACCCCACCTTGAAGTAGAGAGGGCTCTCCACAAGGCTGGGAATAATAAGAGCAGCTGAAGGGACTAATCTCAACAGTTCACTTGACTTTCCCCAGGAGAATCACAATGCTAACTCCCTCCTTGGGCAGACAGACATCAATTCCAGCAGAGTGCCACTTTTACTCAGTGTGGAGAGCATACCCCAGGTACTGCAGGCTGTACGAGCATCCTGGTTCAGGTCAACGACTCCACAACACAGATGCCGGACCCATGCCTCCACTCACCTTCACTGATGCCATCAGGCCCAAGGACCAAGGGGCCTTCTGGCTCTCAGTGGACACTCTGGGTCACACTCTTGGCTATGCCATTCAGTTTGTCATCACTCTATTCCTATCCCTTGCAGTCTTTTTTGGTTCCTTCTCAGAATTCACGCCAGGGCTTTTCAAATTTTAAAAGGCATGTTCCCTATGATAATCTCTCATTCCATCATTTTTATATCCTCATTTGTCAAGAAGATTTTGTTGAGTTCTACATTATATAATTGGTATTATGGAAACAATAGGTATACTGAATAGCTTTGTCAACTGTATATGCCATCTTCCTGATCCTTGAGCAAGAATTACAGTTCTAGAAGTACTCAATATGCTGACATCCTTGAACCATTACCTTGCTGCATTAGCTTACTTTTCTGTACTAGTTTACATTCTTGCTTAGACTGGGATGAGCAACCTACATTTGATAAGTCTTCTCCTTACTGTCTACATACACTCCCTAGTCAACTGTAATCTGCCTTTAGTTGACTCAACTCTGATGAAACTGCACTGACAAAGGTCACCCATGACTTCCTGATTGATAAATAGTATAAAATCACTTCACCACTGTGCATAATTGATATTTTTATGTAAAGTCTGACACTGCAGACTCCTTCGAGTTCCTTGCATCCTTGGCTTCCAGAAGATTCCCTCTCAAAGTCTTGCTTCTACTCCTCTGACCACATTTTCTCTGCCTAAATGAATCTTTAGCTCACTCTTCCCATTCTGGTGTTTTGTAGGGTGTTTACTCTTCCTATTCCTTTCTTGTAGGCACCCAGGGAGCTTCAATTATTGTCAATACATCACTCTTTGACCTGAACATTTTGCCAAAACTCCTCTGCTGAGCTTGAACTCTCCCATGAAACCTCAAACACTGCTCATCCAAACCCAAACCAATGATCTGTTCCTCAAACCAATTCTTACTTTTGTGTTACCTGTGATTGTGGACATCACAATTTACCCAACTGCTCAAGCACAAGATGCTTGACTTTCCCTGTTAGCCTCCACACCATCCACCAACCCTGACCAAAGGAAGTCCAGTCATGGCCTATATCCTATCATGTCTACCTCCCAAACATTTCCCAACCTCTCTGCTTCTCTCTACTGCCATATTTCTAGCCTGTACCCTGACCTTCAGAAGTCTGCTCCCCTGGACCCTTGCCTCACTTATTCCAGTGTATACATCAAAGTGAACTTTCTAAGCCCAAGTCATACCCTAGTACCTGTTCACCTAGAATGTGTCGCTCCTCTTGCTACCCACTCCAATGCAGCAAGCTCTTCTTTGTCCTTCAAATGCAGCACCTCTGGGAAGTATTCTCTGAACTACTTTCAAAGAACTCATCATCCCCTCCTTGGTGTTACTTCTGTTACTTTGTCCCCAATTTTATTCACTTACCTAGTGCCCAACTGTAAAGGCTAATTTGAATTGTCAACTTGACTGGATTAAGAGATGCTGATGATTAAGAGGTTTCTGGGTGTGTCAATGAGGGTGTGTCTAGGAATGACTGGAATGTGGGATAGTGAACTGAAGTGGAGCCCTCCCTAAGTGTGGGCAGCATCACCCAATAGGATGGTGGCTTGGATGGAATAAAAGTTGGAAGAACAAGGAAGCAGATGCTGATGTAAGCTGAACTCTTCTTGAATGAGTTCTTGATTGCTACTTCAATCCTCTGAGGACATCAGACTTTCACTTCTTCACTCTTCCAAAGTGGACTCTGCCAATGATTCTCCAGGGAGCTTCCAGAAGCCTTGGTCTCGGACTAGGGTAGCACTGTTGATCCCTCTCGTTCTGGGGATTCTGCCTCTTGGACTGAGCAGTTGCTGGTTCCCCCAGCTCTCTAGTCTGCAGACGGCCATTATGGACTATCCAGTTTCTGGTCATGTAAGTCAAGCTAATAAATCCTCTTTTAATAATCAGACTTCTTGTTGATTCTGTTCCTCTAGAGAATTCTGACTAATACACCAACACTACAGTTTCTACATGTCTGTTACCCCTTGAGAGTCTCCTGAGACCTCTGACTATTCCCACTTGTTTATTCCTTGTGACAAGGATGTAAGACAATGCAAAGTGCCTTGTTCTAGAGTCTCAGAGGGGAAATCCAGGAGCTTTCTTTTTAGGGACCTCAGGCAGGAGGAGGCTGGCATAGCTCTGTTTCCTGACTTTTCCCATTGATGGATTTGGTTAAAATCTCCCCAGCAGAACCACAGTTACATGCGTACACAATACATGACCATACCATCACGTGACAGACAAGGTAAGATCTAGTTAGAAAAATATTAGCAACAATCCTGGGAGGCAGGAAACAATCTGCAGTTAAAACTAATGTGTACACGGTGACTTAAACGGGATAAATAACCTCCTCAAAAATCATCTGCGTGTGTAAAGTACAGCCAGGATCCAAAATGAGATCTGTTTCCTCTTAAGACTTTTCAAGGTCCTGCATCCCCGCCAGGTTTCCAAAGAACCACAAGACATATAATCTAACTGAACACACTGTGGCAGGAGGACAAATGTAAAGATTATACTTTTTATCATGTATGTTCTTCTGTGTAATTTATCTTTCAGAATAAGTTAACTCAAGCAATGCCTTGGAATTGTGAAGCTCTGAATAATGCCAAATCCACAGAGGAACTGGCTGATGCAAAGTCGAATGATCAGATGGCTTATGTCTAAGCAAGCTGAAGTGAAACCAGAAGGGTTCCACAGGAATGTGCCAAAACAGGTCCATACCTTTGGAAATAAACTCTGTACTGCCAAAAGGATGCTTTTGTGTTCAGGTATATAGTAGAGAATGAATTTCATATATACCTCACACTCAGTAGTAAGAGTTCACTAATAAGAAAATTCTCAGTATAGAAATATTAAGATAAGAACATCAGTGTCCCCAAGAAAGGACTCTCACTCACTGCTCTGTAGCACCCTGGTTTACAACTCACATTACCAAAAACGCGAGCAAGCTGTCGGGTAGGGTACGGATCTGCTGCAGTTCTCTGCCCTGAGTTCGGAGTCATACTTCAGTTAATTCCTTCAGAGCTGTGTAGGGATCACGTTGGTGAGGGTGCCCATTGAAAAGGGACAGTTAAGCAGTGGCAGCCATGAGCTTCACAGCCCTGTGTTCGAGGAGTAACTTATCTCACATAACTGAATTCATTTAATTGGGGCCTGAAGAAGACCCTTATCCAGGCAAGAAACTCACTGCCTTCTAGGAAAAGGAGGCTGATGCAACCTAGGTGGGGACAGCAA
Organism: Sciurus carolinensis; assembly: GCF_902686445.1. NCBI lineage: Eukaryota > Metazoa > Chordata > Mammalia > Rodentia > Sciuridae > Sciurus > Sciurus carolinensis. The sequence goes on from NC_062220.1 coordinate 25,781,778, forward strand.
GTCTGGTCCTTGCTTCTTTTCCCTCACAGCAAATTCTATTCAATAATCCAACCGAAGAAGGGCAGAGGCAACAGGACAGCATCAGAAAAGGCAATGTGCATCTGGGGAGCACAATGGAACAAGGCCTTTGTGAGTGAATGAATGAGTGTATGTGCTGCGCCTGTGGTGTGGGAGAGAGGGCGGCAGTGGAAGCAGAATGACAGCCTTCCCTCAAAGACCAGTCTCTGTGAAGAACTGACTGGAAATAAATAACTTCATTATTTGCCAGCAGCGAAGAAATGAAGCAGTTTGCTCCCTGAATACATAAATGTAAACTGCTCAAAGAATGCACTTCATACATAGTCTTGCTGGTTTGGGAAATATTAAGATACTAGAGAAGACAGGACAAGAGATATACATCCAGACAGCAAAGACAGGAGGAGGCTTGCCCTAGCACGTCACCCTCAGTCCAGCAAGAGATAGTGCAGACAAACTAATGCCATGGTTGGGGTCTCACACAGGATTGGTACCCTGATGAAACTTGAAAGGAAAAAAAACAGAAGTAAATGGCATTGTGTGGGGAGCTCCAAGGGCAGGGTGTCTCAGTGCCTCTGAGGTCTGCTGATGACTAACGTGGCAGAGGCAGAGAACTTAAGTGGTTAATACCAACTATGAGAGTTCCATCATATTTTTTTCTTGGGCCTGGAATTCCCTTCACCTATGCACTCTGAGGCTATGTGCTCTTTTAATTTCCTTTCCTTCTACATCTTGTGCCCAGTGGATGTGAAGAGATGGAGGAGGGTGTAGTGCTGGGTCTGAGGCTACATGGGAGCAACATGGAGATGGAATGCTCACACCCCATTTCCAGATTAAAGTTAGGACGGGCTCCTGGGCCTATCTAACCACTGGAAAAGGAAGGTTACGTGAAGAACGTTCCAAGTAGCATATTACACGTAAGTCTTACCTGCGAGCAAGAAAGTGATAAGGCAAGTTTCCTTTGGCAAGTAGAGTTTGAGGCGAGAACCACTGAAGACATACTCCACCACAGCTTCAGAACGACCTGCCCGCTGAAGAAAGGGCAGGAACTGCTTTGCTTTTTGGGTATCCTGAAGGAGAAAAGAAAAAAAAAAAGAATCATTGGAAAGTAATGGAACTGAGAAAATGCTTCTTTTTCTCTTGTCTAGAAAACAAAGTCCAGCAGACACCAGGGAAAGAAGCAAAGAACCCTATAAAACAAGATATTTCTGAAGACATGGCACAGATGTGACACTTATGTAATCTTGACAGAAGAAATATAGTTAAGCAGCAGTGTAGAACATTCTCATTGACTAAGTACTTCCCTCCGTTCAGTTACTAAGCACTCAGTGGATATAGGAGTTAGAAGGGTGCTTGGAAATGGAGATGTTCCCTCTTTCTTTGGGGCAGAAAGAAAAGTTTGTCTTCCCTTAATATAAAACTCAGGTCACAAGACCAACACTACCCTTCCATGGAGGTTAATTTAATCTTTGGGGGAAAAAAAAATGTCCAGGGTGCATTACACAGCCCTAAAGCCCTTCTCAGGAAACCAAAATTAGTTCATCTTGAATCTTGAACAGACTGTCTCCTGTTTCTTAATCTTGAGCCCAGTTTGGAGATGAGGTGGGCCCTGGGGTATACTTTCTACCCAGGGAAATCTACAACAGTAGGATGTGCTCCAAGAAGAGAAATACCACATCATGTCAGCACAAATAATTATAGAACTAATATAAACACATAAAACCGCCTAGCACTTTCTGAACTTTTTCATGCATCAACACGAAGTCCATGCATTCTACTCTCCAAAGTAGCAAGTGTGGACGTTTTTAAACTCAGAGCTCTTAACCGTATAGGAGCTAAGGGCCTTCAAATCCTTTTGAGCTAATTAAACAGATGATAGAGTAAGCAAGCATCAAAATATCACATGGCATATGCTGGGGGAATAGTCACTGGCTGTCAGAATTTCAGGTTTTCAGTCCAGGCAGCAAGTGTAAACTCCCTGCGAGGACAGCAAGTTCTGCACACTCTCCTGACTTCTGTGACACAGGCAGTCTGCACTCAGCTGAGCTCTTCCCTTCTGACTCTTCTCCTAGCAACAGAGCTATTGTATCTAAATTAATGTACATTAGATAATGAAAATTTAACAAGCCATCAAGTATTTCACTGCTTTCACAGCAGCCAAAGGGGCTCCTCTCATTCAGAAGCAGTGAGGTAGGCTGGGATAAAAACAATATTGAGAGTAATGAGATTCAACCCTCCCTTCAAACAAGTTCCTAGATAAAAGGAGAGACAGTCATCCATTCTCAGCGTTTCTAGTGGCACACTGGTAGTAGAAGGTAAGCTAACAATGAGCTTTAGTGGGTTGGAAACTTCCTCACGGAATACTTCAATGCATACTCTTCTATACATATACTGTACGAAAAATGCCTTTCTGGCAGTTGGCTTAAGTCCAGAACAGTCAAGCAAGACAAATGCTCCATGGGAACAAAAGCACTACCTGATTAAAATCCTTTTGCCATACTAGTCTAAATCTGGGACATTATTCATGAGCTGAGCCAGTAAGTCAACAATGATTATCAAATTGATTATTGCAAATCATGAGGCAACCTATGTCTCTGAAGAGAAGGCCTTTTTCTTCAAGACTGGAGTTATTTACAATTTTCAGAAATAGACTTTTGGTCCTCACTATTTTTCAGATGTATATGAGAATAAAATGCTTATAGGAATAACAATAACGGGTACATGTCTTTATTGTTAATACTAACAAAGAAGGTGCAGCAAGCCATTTTCCCTTCCTGCTAAATTCCCAAAGTAGGTAGACAAAGTATTATTTACTTTACCAGGAGAGCAACTTTTTTGGACTAAGAATAGTCAAGGGGAATCAAAGGGACCTTACTGCTCACTTTGCAATAAAAGTCCGCAGACATTCCTGACTCCTCCTGAGTCTCAACTCACAACCCAATGGCCCCATTCCAGAAATGACATGCCAGTGACGAAAGCAAATTTTAAAAGCCTCCCAGCACTAGCCATGTTTCTCTACTTCATGTACACCAGAGAAATAAGTTTTACCCCATTTGTTTAAAAAAAAAAAAAAATTACAAGACAAGACATGAAGCTCCCAGTCTTCTTGAGGCAAGTGTTCAAAGGCTTGGATGAGATGAAATGCCCATGGACCCATCTGTTAGGAGGAGCATAAACATTTCATCCAAGGTAACAGAACTTAAAGAATAAATGGTCTTATAAAGTCAATTAAACTGAATGTAAAATCCAAAAGATACCAGCTTTTTTAGACCTCAGTTGCAGTCACACAGTGGTGTCTTGTCTTTCTTTGTAATCTCAAGCATGTCTGCTTGGCCTGCTCCTTTTCCATATAAAAACTCATGAAATAATTTTATAAATTTAGTATTTGTTTCAATGGCTCAAGTGAAAATACTGGTAATATTGGCAAGTTTCCTCAGGCCATAAATCATTCCCTGCTAATTAAGTCACGGAAGTCATTTATTTTAGGAATTCTGATTTTATTCTATAAAACTGCCCCAATGTCAAGGTAATTTGCCTTTTGAAGAGCCTATGTAAATATAGCAATGTGCTTCAGATTCTTATACTCATTTTTAGGGTTAGTAAGATAAAGGAAAATTAAAGGTAAAAAAGAGAAAATTTGATTATGAGAAAGTATAACAGAGGACAGTTTATGCCCTGAAAAGCTGTTGATGTCACTTGGATATTAAGGATAATAAAGTAGTAAAGTTCAAAAGAGCTCATTAATATGACATTTTAAATCCTCCTCCAATAATCCTAAAGCACTACTTACTGAGATTTAATGAAATTAAAGATCTCTTTAGGAAATTTTAGCCCCCAAACATATTTTTAAAAGTTAATATTAAAGGTTTCAGATGTAAAGAAATAACAATATTGGTGCTCATCACACACATGCCCATTTCTGCTTACTAGTCTACATGCAGACTCTCACTCTCAGGCTTCCTATTTTGTGGCTCATTCATATAAGGTCTTGGGATCTATTGCCACAGATCCCTGGTAATACACTGGTTCAAGACTTTGAGAATCCACTCAAAGCCTTCAAGATAAATTAGCTATGTTTTTCTGTTATCTATACCAATATTCCCCTCCACTAGTGTAAATAATCAAGAAGCAACTGTATTTCTGAGAAGTCCTTTTTGTTACCCTGGTAATTTACACATTTCCTGTGCTCCACAACAAACCTATACATAACTATTTTCCTGTACTCTTGGAAAAGCTAATTTAAGGTTGCATTAGCCACATTTAACCTGCTATTGTGGATGGCATCTCTTTAAGGAATGTTTCTGCCTCCTCAATGCACCTTGAAATTGAGAAAGTAATGATGCAACAAATGTGCCTGGGGTGACTTCATTTCAAAGCATGTTAATATCTATACCTGAAATTCAGAAGACCAGGGTTTGGAATGTCCCTCAAGAAAGGCTAGATGAGACTTTGAGAGAGGCAAAGGTTATAAGGAGACCTTAATTAAATGCTCCCACTCTGCCCCACTTCTGGCTTGTCAGTCCAAGTCTCTTTCCAAATAAGGGTATGTCACACCTGTCTGTTGAATGTAAGAAACCCCCTCTGCAGCTAGACTGCATTTCTTGGCAAAGTACCTTCCTGTGTTTATAAAGGGATGTAAAAATAATTTTACAATGAAAAACCTGGTTTGGGAAGAATGGGAAAGTTGGGGGGTATTGGAAAGAGCTGGAAAAGTAGTCCTTATACAACAAGGTCACTTGCATCATAGAAGAATAGACCTTACAGAAATTAAACTTCTATGAAATCCTGGAACAGGGCTTGAAGCTGTTGGTGTGCAATAAATGTTATTAGCACAGTGAGTCCTATGATTTTTCCGTGGAAATTCCTATGTGGTAGACACGAAAGTAGAAAGGACTGATGAAAGGCAAACACTGCAGCACTCAAAGCAGCACAGGGAAAGGGGAACACAGTAAACCTGTTAGTTAACAATTAACCAGTCAGGATTATCATGTGCAAGCCTCAAATGGGAACTGTTAATAAGGAAGCTCACTAATGAGTTCTCATCATCACAATCACTCTTTGATTAACATCATAGGAAAAAGAACTAAAAACAAATACACGCAGAACTGATTATGTTACCACAGGGGTCCTCCACAGCACTTGAGAAACTCAACTGTGAAGGGTCCATCCATCCTGAGGAGCCTCTTTGGAGGTACAACCATGTACTCTACTGCCCACCCTGGAATGTTTCTTCCCTATAAGAGCTGACTGTGCTGCTAGGTCCCCTCAAGGCCAGGCTCAAGGACTGCAGAGCACAATGCTGTTTGGGTCCAACCAACCTTAATATTGAAGTGGCAAAATCCTTGTGAACAAGAGGACTGATACAGATAAGAGTGTGGAGATCAGAAATAATGGCTAAGGATACTGAAGTAAATGTGTTCTTTCATTTTAAGGTGTGTCGTGATCATCTACTGCCATAGATTTCTGCCTTTACAGAGCTGTACAGATCAGGGAGACTACTTCTGCAGCTGTGGTGAAGACAAATCACAACTATATCCTCTACCAGAAAGGCAAAAAAGTCATCCATCACTCCACACTCTTCCTCTTTTCCACACGCTGGGCTACAGGGCCACAAGTGACATTTTAATTTGCAGAATGAGTTTATGATTCTCTGTGAGGAGCCAGCTGTAAGGCATGATAATCTCTTGAAATAAATGGGACCCTGAAAGGGAGGACACTTGGGAATGCGTTCCAGCTCCAGCGTTACCACAGCACTTAAAAACTTGAAACCAACCTTCCCTTGGCTGGTTATCAATATTTCACGGCGTGGTGTGTGTGAGGGGGCTGAGGGAAGGAGTGTGTAAACTTCAGCAAGCTGCACGTTTAACAGGAATGAAGTGAACACAGGAGAGAACCCTGGAGGAAAACACTAACTACAAGAAAACCAAACAACATTACAACAGTTCAAAAAAAAAGAAAAGGTGCTGAATCTAGGTCATCAATAATCTCTCATTAAGTGCTGTCTATGGTTTACAGTTTCTCACGCTGTTCACTTAGTTGGCACAGCACCAAGCTCAGGCCTCCAACACCTTGGAGTGTAGGAGAAATAGGCCCCACTCCTGGGATCAGGAACCTAAAGGACATCTTAGGAGCACTAAGTTGGTAGAAAGCACAGGGCCTGGGAGGCCAGCTTTCTAACCTGTGGCTCTCACAAGACAGAACCACCTGCCTTCCCTGACCCTTTACCCATTATTTAGGTAGGACTGCCTGGCTGAGCAAAATTTCCAACAAGGAACTTGTAAGATAAGGACAGACAAAGGGCAGGGGGGCTGGAATGGTGTGTTTACTGAACAGGAAGAAGAAAGCTGGGGAGCATGTCAGTCAAGTGGAGCCTCATCTCCCACACATGTAGGGAAAAAATTACTCTTCTATCAGACTTGAAAGGAACTAAACCTTGTACAACTTTTTGGGGGGATTGGTGGGGAGGGACTGAACTCAGGACCTTGTGCATGCTAGCCAAGCAGTATGCCACAGAGTCACATCCCCAGGCTACCTTCTACAGCTTTAAGAATATGTCTGTTCTCAGGAATTCTACAAAGGGCAGGCATGTATAAATATTTCCATTTGGTTGTTCCTGCCCACCATCTATTTCTTTTCCACAATATGGAATACTGAGAAAAGAAAGCAGGATTCGGCACCTTTTGTACTTAGAATGAAAATACGCAAAGCATCATGCTGACAATCACCACATCCAACTAAAATAAGTCAAATCGTGTAACAGGTCCCAGAATGTGGCCCGGACTTCACTTGTAACTACTCAAAATTGGAAGTAACCTAAATATTCAGCAACTGGGGAAAAACAAAATTAGAACATCACAATGTATAATACTATTCTATAGTAAAAATGGATCAACTGTAAATACATGATTCCATTTCTATGACATTCTTGTAAAGGTTCAACTCTGGGGGCTGAGAGTTTAGCTCAGTGGTAGAGTACTTGTTGAGCATGAGCGAGGCCCTGGATTTGATCCCCAGCACCACAAAACAAACAAGATTCAAATACAGGGTCAGACAACATATCAGTGGTTGTCAGGGACAAGGAGTTAGCTCTAAAGGGAATGGAGGAAGTTTGGGGATGATGAAACAGTAATATTAGCTTGGTTGTAGTGATGGTTACAGGTGCATGTGTTTCTCAAAATGCACATTTGTAAAAACTCATAGAATTGAGATGTCAAAAATGATATGTTTTAATTTTATGTTAATACCTTAATTTTAAAAATAAAGGACAAAAATGACCTATGTAAGAAGAATAGTCAATATTTTAATTTTTAATTCAAGGAAACCTTTTTTCTGAGAAAACAGAGAGAATGACAAGTTCAAAACTAACCACTCAGAAAACAAACAAACAAAAAAAAAACTAACCACTCAGTAATTATGACTTAGACCAACTACTTTAACATATTTAGATACTAAATGTATTAAAGTCCTTAAAAATTTTTGAGCAGAAAGTGGTGCGGATGAGAAAGTAAGGGGTTAGAGCAGAGTAAAAAAATCTTAACCAAAGATTTGTTTTCCCCAAAAGTAGCATTAGAAAGTCTCAATTATTAGGCAATGTCTAAAAGAAAGCATGAGGAACGTGACATCACCCTTAACCGGCCATAAAAGGCTTTTTCCTACTTGGAAACAAAATCAGGTGATACATCTTATTAATGTGAGTAAAATCATATCAAATTCTCAATCAAATGAAAATTCTACACAGGTTTAGGGACTGTTCTTTTATTGAATGACTTTCAGTTTCCCAAATTCAACCAGCTGAAATTATGCTGTGAGAACCATTCATTTTAACCTTTAGAAATGAAGTCATTGCCTTTTAGTGGTATATTCTGCATTTTATCATCAACAGGAAAAATAATGCCCTTGGCTTATTCTACAACACTTTTTTTCTTGTAAGTTAAGAATAGAAATCACAGATGATGGTGTATCTGTGCTCCATATAAAAGGGGAAGGAGAATGTATATAACTACTCGAATAAAGTATCAAATATATAGCTCGTTTCTCTCCTGTCTTCAGTTTTCCTCCTTTAACTTGGATGCGATGTAGCCATTAAGGCAGAGCCAAAGGTGCCACACACTTCAGTCCTCCTCCCTCGGGCCTGCCAATCCACAGAACATGTGGAAGTCTGGGCTCATCACCAATTCATGGCATCCAAAAAGTTTCTTCAAATACACCCCCTCTCTTCTGTCTCCCATTTTCCCCCAAAGAGTCGTCCCCTTTTTTCATTTTTTCAAACTCTAACTTCTCAACAGGATATTATTACAATATTGTTACAGTTTTTGGTTAAATTAACTCTGGTTTTTCACACTGTGACTTTGAAAAGCCCTCCTGCTGCAGCACTTCCCCCAGGGCTCTTCAATCCTCGGTAGAGGGGCTTGCCCCTTGTTCCCTCCAAACCTCTCCTGGATGGTATTACCTCCATCCATGCCTGTGCTTTCTCTGTTTACTCTCTTATCCTTTATAAAAAAGACATCTTACTTTTAGAACATGGACATGACACTGGCCTAAAGACAGCTTATCTATAGTGTGTGGCAATGAGAATATGCAAGAAAGCACCTCAACCACAGTCTACACCTCTGGATAGCAATCGCAAGACTAGGATTCAAAAGTAACTTAAAGGTATGAAATGCTATTTTTTCATTAAAAGTTTTAGATCAATTTTTATCACTTCCAATTTCTCCATAGGCAAAAAGGTAGGAATTTATTATAGAACCAGAAAATGGCTTGAGAGATAATTAAAATAAAATGTGCAGTTAAAAGATGGTCTGACAAAGCACACGTTTTCATTTCATGGGCAAATCAAGAACTCAGGGGCAAGGAAATTGATGCCATGCAAAACTCTGTCCTGCTCCAGACAAGAATGCAATTTCAGAAAAGGAGAAAGAAAAAATGTCAGCAAGGGATCTAGGACAAAATTAAAACATTTAAACAAATGGTAATAAAGGTTAGATGGGTATGGATACAATTTTTTCCCCTGAATATTGTCTCCTTACAGTTGGTTGGTTCTATAGACAGAACCCACAGATATGAAGGGCCAACTGTACTTAGAATATCATTTTGCCTGTATATCTACCAGTGTTGGTCCAATAAACTTTAAGTGACAGAATTTTTTATTGTGCCTTACTAGTCTTTTTAGATCCCTATGTTTTTCTTTGTTTTTTTTTTTTGCGGTGCTGGGGATCGAACTCAGGGCCTTGTGCTTGCAAGGCAAGCACTCTACCAGCTGAGCTATCTCCCCAGCCCTTAAATCCCTATGTTTTTAATAGTAAAAAAAAAATAAGCAATTTGGAAGAGAAAGTTCCAGTTTTCTCAATATGGAGAAAAATGCCAACTATTATGGTAGAAATTTATTATTAATTAAAACTGAAGATGGTCAGTGTTTTCAAGAACAAAAAAATGCATCCAGTTAAAAAAATCATTTTACTTTATAAAGATTTATAAATTATTTTAAAATATGCTATTCTTCAGCCTAAGTTTCTGTTTCAAAAATTTTAAGAAAATAATGATTTAGAGAAAGGTTACTTATGATAGGAAAAAACAACCCCAAAGCTCCTGCATCCAAGAGTGGAGGATTAAAGCAACTGCAGTATAGAATTTTACAGTATTCACTCATTCACCAATATCTGCCAAGTATCCTGTGCCAGATGCTTTTCTAAGAACTAACTGTAGAGTTAATTTTTTTTCTTTGCAGAAAATTTGTGTAAGGAAAAAAAGTATAAGTCATTATTTTAGAAAGAAGAAAATATAGTAACATTCAAGGCTGATTCAGCTTTGCCCAGATAAACTTACAAATTATTTAGGTCAGATAACTGCCCCTCCAGTTTTTCAGAGTCAACATTCATCATTCTCTATAATGAATTAGTTGTTTACATTTCGAGACATAGATTTTATTTATGCTATAATAAAGCACACTGACTGGAAGCTGATAAGAAATTTGCTCCATGATTCAATCAAATGGGGATCTAAACACAGTGCTTCATGGTGCTGCAGACACAGAAGCAGACCTTCTCTTAAGTATAAAAGTTTAATGCAAATAATTATGATTTAGAGCCAAGAAAATACAATACAATACAAACAAAAATCACACATTGGCATGATGTGAGAAATAAAAAAATGTGTTCCCAGTAAAATAGCAGGATGTTGTGAAATGCCCCTAAGTCAGGATCAGCAATAGAGTCAACAAAGTGTTCCCAGAATTCCATGCACATATGGGAAATAGGCAATGCTAGGCTTAAACGCCAGCAAAACTATTTACAGAAAAGTATACCTGCAGGGTAGTTTGAAATCTAGTATTTGGGGGGCATTTGGGATTCCAAATTCTTTCTAGGGCAAAAGTAGAATTATCCCATCCTCACCCAATGGCCTCACAATTTGGGTATGAGATGACCATGTGTAGAAATTGCATTGAGGATCTAGAATTGAAACTCTTAAGGATCTAGACTATCAGTACAAAACCGTATCAAGTGCAGGAGACATGGCAGAGAACAGGAACAAGACAAGAGAAGTCTGTTTCACCAAGGAGATCTCATATCATTGTTATTTCTTTCCCCATCAGTGCATACATAATTATGGAGGATCTCAAGGTGCTGCAAACATTCAAAAGTACACAGACATCATCATTATGAACACTTATAAATTTACTCCTGAAAAAAAGTTCACTCTTGTCGGAAAGCTCTTAAAACTATAGTTCTAGATAAGTACAGCAGTTTCTGCTGCTAATCCACCTACGGAGGTATCCAGCCTTCCCTGCCTCCACTTTTCTTCATTCCACACAAATTCCCTAAGGGCAGCATTGACCTGCAGTGCTAAATGTCCATCCAACAGTTCTCAGTCTTCACCTTACTGACCTTGAAGCAGTAGAGTCAACTCTTGTGGTGCGACTCTTTCTCCTCTTATTCTGAGTATCACATTCGCCTGGTTTTCCTCTACGAGTTTGGGCACCAACTTGTTTCTCTGGGAGTGACTCTCCCCATCCATACATGATCTTTACATTTGGGAGATAAAGGAGTTGGCCTAGAAACTCTTCTCTCTTAATATGCTCAAGCCATTTTGCACACTCACATCTGTGAGTCCAATAGCCTTAAATTCATGCAAAAGCTCAGGCCCCTTTTCTGGGCTACAGATCATTTGAACAGCCCATGAGTGCTATAATTTAAATATGTTTAGAAATTAGTAGTTCTCTGAGTCAATGTTTATCATGTGGGAAAAGGAGTATCACTGTCAGGCAGCAATTTGTGCCAGACATTTACTTACCTGATTTTACTTCCCTTGCTTGACTCCCAGTCAAACCACCCACCCACTTCCACCGGTTCTTCTATCAATCTAGATCTCAAATATCTTTCAACCTTCATGGTTATAGCTCTAGCCAGAAACTATTCAACCCTCACACAACCTAGAACCAGTGTGATCATCAGTATGTACTCTCACAGGACTCTGTACTGGCATCACCATTGTAATTATATAACAAATCGTGTATGCCCTATAAAGGCTACATCTGTCTGGTTTAATATTATATTCTCAATGCCCAGCACTGCGTCGAGCATGTAAAAAGCTCTCAATAAATACTTATTGTTTGATCATTCACTCAGTGATTCAACATAAGAAATGCATTTAAAAGACAAGTCAGAGATGGCATATGTTCAATGTCAAGTCAGAAAAAGAGATCATAAAAGCTCAGGAGAGGGAGCAGTATGATTTGGGCCCTGAATTGGATAAGGAGTTTGGAACAGAAACACTATAGATGATGACGACAGCTATCATCCACAAAGGATGTTTTGTGTGGTAGACAGAATGCTAAGCAATTTAATAATAATCAACACAATGTCAACCACTGCTCTCTGTTGAGCTCTTATTATATTTTGAACACACTGCACATATCAATTCATACAATTACACCACAATCTCAGGAGGGAAGTGTCATGATCATACCTATTTTAAAGATGGGAAAAACGGAGGCATGAAGAGGATTTCCTCGAGGTGACAAAGCAATAAGTAATGGGGCCATGACTTGAACTCCAGTGCTTTGATGTTAGAGCCCATGCTACTAATCAAATCTCTGTGTTGCTGCTTATATTCTAGAAGACATGCACCCTTCCTGCTGTATGCCTTTACTAGCCTGACCCCTGGGAGATAACTAACCAGAATAGTTAGTTCTGTACTTGGAACCAGGGTTACTTTTCTCCAAATACAAGTTCATTCTGTTGGAGCTTATCACTTGGCAAATCAATCTAAACTAGGGACTGTAAATGGATATAAAAAAGATCCCTCTTTCTTAGTTTAGAAGCCAGTAAGGAAAATCACTGCACAGTTCCCCATCGATGTAGCAACATGTACAAAATCATGGTAATATGATATGTATGTGCTGAGAAGGGCAGGATCAGAAGACAGTGAGAATGAAAAGGGGAAACAGAAGAGTAATAAGCTGAAGGAAGAGGAAAACATGGTCAGAGGGGAAAGAAGCCAGCAATCTAAAAGGAAAAGAAATGTCACTCCACAAGTGCTAATAAAAGTCAGCAGACTGAGAACTTTAAATAGTGGAATAGATGAATATGATGCAAAAGAAAACAAAGAGGCTCTGCTGTGGGGAAGTATCTGGGCACCTTGCACTAGTGCCCAGTTAACAGAACTGGGTCTTCCTCCAAATTAGAAACAGTGGTAATAGCTTATATCCTCAAGTACCTTCTGGATCTCACATGGTAATGAGAATTATTTAATTTCTTTTGGAGAATACCATTTCTTGAAGAACTGAGGCACAAAACTACTGGGGCATTCCAAAGCCACCCAGAGCTCTGGATGTCAACATTGCAGAGTGTCCAAAATCTTGTATGACATATTCTGTAGGGAATATGTTGGAAGCATGCTAAATAAAGGCTTAAAATACAAGTAAGCAGAATGTCTATGCTAGTAAAATGACTTACTTTGAAATGTTTACATAAGCAATAGCCACAGGACAAAATGAGTTCAATCCAGGGCTAAGTAGTGCTACGGTGGTGAAATGGAGAGTGAAGCCCTGGCTGTGCACAAGTATTTCAAATTTTATCACATCACTCAGCAGTCATGGGCTAGCTCAGACAACCCAATCACACACCTCAACCTGGGAACTGGGAATGTTATCAACTGCCTTCAAAATACCCTTATGTTCATTTAACTAAGCCCATAATGGGCTCATTTAACCAATTTGGACCCATGAAATAGAATCTCAAAGCAATATCCACATGTAATCAGAGAATGGGAAAGAAACAGAAGAGCATGAACCAGAAAGATAGCAAGATCCATGCTTAGAGTCAACTCTCTTCAGAAAGAGAGGCCACTTTGTTCAGGAAATATGCTCCTGAACCCTTTTAATTTCCTTGATCCTTTCTTTGCACAAAGGAAAAAAGGTTTTGGCTGTCTGTCTAGCTATGGAAGCTAGGACCCTGTTGCTAAGGAGCTCATCTGCATGTACTCCTGTGTGTGAAGCCACAGTTAAGAAAGGAATCAAAAGGGAGCTAGAAAAATTATTTCTTCCAGCAGAAAACTTCCTGAGAACACAATTCACGGCAGTGACATATCAAGGTTATTGAGTACATTGGGAGGAAGATAATTTTGCTATAAGAAGCAACAAATAAGAAGCTCTGTCTCTGATAGTGCTCCGCCCCTGAGCAAGTCACTTGAACAAATGTCCTCAGAGGTGTTAAACTGCAGAACTGGAACACAGCCACCAAAGGTCAAGATTCTGTGCCCCGTCTTCAATGTCCAAGTTCCCTACCTCAAGGTTATCTTATACGGTGCCTGAATTTTCCACAAAAAAGCCTGATGATGAACAGAATGGCAGACACCAAGAAAGGCTTGGAACCAGGCACTCTGCAGATGAAAGGAGACATATTCACCTTACAATTTATGAAAAGAAACTTTCACAACTTTATTATTTTTTATACTTCTAGGTATAGAGGAGGTAATAAAAGTTAATAAAGCATATAATTCTAGGATTTACTTATTTATTGGTACTGGGGATTAATTAAACCCACTGATCTACATCCCCAGCCTTTTTTTATTTTGAGACAGGGGCTTGCTAAGCTGTCTAGGGCCTTGATAATTTGCTGACACTGGCCTTGAACCTGCAACCGTCTTGCCTCAGCCTTCTGAGTTGCTAGGAGTACAGGTGTGAGCTATGGTGCCCAGCAATTCTATGGTCCTTTATTGCCGCTGATAAAAATTTTTTGAAAATTTCTTTCTTGCTTTTTGAAACTGCTTCCATTGTTGAAAGATAATTTTCTAAAAGGTATTATACACAAATATGAAATGAACACATCAAAATTTTCATTTTATTCGCTTGTTAATGAAGGAAACAAAGATTCATGGGAGACACATAAGTCACTAAGGTTGCTGAAGTAAATTTGCTGATTTTTACTCTACAAAAATATAAAGTAAAAATGTTAAATTTGAATACATTTCTCTTACAGGACAGAAATCAATTTATCTCTAAAGGAACAGATTTCCTTCCTTTCCTCCCCCCCTCCTTTTTTTTTTCAGTACCCAATGGCATTCTACCAGTGAGCTATATCCCCTGTCCTTTTATTTTTAAGATTGTCTTGCTAAGTTGCTGATGCTGGCCTTGATTTGTGATCCTCTTGCTTCAGCCTCCTGAGTCGCTGGGATTACAGGTGTGTGCTGCACCTGGCTAAGAGTCACATTTCTGCAGGAATCATTTGCATCACCATAGGTCCTTCACAAGTTACAAGTTATATGCCCTCTCTACAAAGGTGCAAAACAGTCCAGCCAAAATCAACAGCGAACTCATGGAATTACTTAACCCCAAAGGGTTTAAGGCAGCACCCTCAATAAAGGACATCCAGCATTCTCCCTGCTCATTTCAAAATCTCAAACAATTTCTCCTCATACTTCCAACTAAATAAACACAAGAGATCATGTCCTAAATTTGGCACCCTACAGTGTGCAAAGAACACAAAAAGAATACAATTCAGTCAAAAAGTAGATAAAGAATCTGTAAGAGAAGTACTTGAACACTGTAGCCACTGACTGTGATAAATGCTGAAATTCAATCATGAAAAAAGTTCCCATGGAAATCATGAATGTTTTCAGATTTATTTAGAAGAGAGGGTTCACCCCTGAAATTCTGGAGGAATTAGAGACTTAAAACAAACAAACAAACAAACAACAACAAAATAGGAACTGGCCATGCAGGACTCATATATCCAACCATCCCCCACCCCCAAAGATAAAAGCAATGCCTTCTGCCACTGGCTGATGCCAACTCCTGGCATAATCAAGGTTTTCTCTGTAATATCCAACTCTTGCAGAGATGAGGTTTTAGAAGAGGTGGAAAAAGAAAATGAAAGGAAAGGAAAAGGAATAGCCTCAGATCCTCTCCACAATCTGGGGAAAACTTCTAAGGTAGCTGCCACTCAGGCATCATGGGTACTTGTCATGGGTGCCTCATGTTGCAGAGCTGCAGCACCAATTTCAAGGTCAATTTAACCACGTATCAGGGACTGAATGAAATTCAAGAAACCTTGGTTCAAGGAAGAAGGGAGAGAAAAACCTTCTCCTAAATGAGCAATAATTTGAGCTACCAAATGTGCCAGAGATTCCAATATTCCGCCCAAGGGACCAGCCCCTGTTTATGGAACACATGGGGCTTGCTCTGGAGAGCTCACTCAGGACACAACTAATCAGCTATTTCTGAGTTCCAAGAGCTTTCCCAGGGCAGCAAATGCAGAGATCAGCAGTAGAGTCCATGACTGACGTGTGACTAAAGCTCCAGCACTAGGTAACCCCTCCAGGTTGCAGAATCACAGGTCATCCATACAGTAACTTTTGATTGCATTTGGTACACTAGAACATGATGCAGGACTAAAGGGAGAAAAAGAAGGTAGGGCTGTTAAAAACATAAAACTCAACGAAGGAGCACTTATGCCAACAGATATCAGGGATTAAAAAAACAGAAAGGCAACGAAAAGGAACTTTAAAATAATATAAGAATAAAAAAATCTAAAGTAAGTGGACCAGAAGACATACAAGGGAAGCTGCAATTAACACAGACTTAACTGATAAAACCTCTGAAGATTTTCTGCTTTTATCTTGATCAGACTTACTGGACAAACCACTTTTTTCTCTTTTAATTCTTTAAAAAAGTTTGTTCTAATTAAACATGACAGCAGAATGCATTTCAACTCATTGTACACAAATGGAGCACAACTTCTCTTTTCTCTATACACAATGCAGGTCACACTGTTGTGCAATCATACATAGTGTAATAATGTCCATCTCATTCTACCATCCTTTCCAGTCCCACACCCCCTTCCCTCCCCTCACTTCCCTCTGCCCAATCCAATGTTCCTTCATTCTTACCTAGCCACACCCCCCACCATTATGGATCAGCATCCAAATATCAGAGAAAACATTTGGCCTTTAGTTTTGGGGGACTGCTTATTTCGCTTAGCATGATATTCTCCAACTCCCTCCATTTATCTGCAAATGCCACAATTTCATTCTTCTTTAAAGCTGAGTAATATTCTATTGTGTATGTATATCACAGTTTCTTTATCCCTTCATCTGTTGAAGGGCATCTAGGTTGGTTCCATAGTTTAGCTATTGTGAATTGAACTGCTATAAACACTGATGTGGCTGTGTCACTGCAGTATACTGATTTTAAGTCCTCTGGTATAAACCGAGGAGTGGGATAGATGGGTCGAATGGTGGTTCTCTTTTAATTCTTTTTAGCCAAAAAGAATATGTATTTTTTTTCTTACTCTTCTGTTAAGGCCCAACTCCATGAGGAACTATGGAATGGTAAACCACATAAAGGTCTCCAAGACTCTTACAGAAAGACATTTCTTACAGCAATTACTCCAGGGAAGAAGGGCAGTGCTGTTCAGGTGTATGAAGGCAATGGAAGGCAAATGGAAGGAAGGGGCCAAGAAGAGATGCTAGGGAAAAAATCCACCTATCCTCTACCCATCTACATCTACTCATTTTTCAACCTACCTACCAACTTTAAAGAAGGACCTCTTCTTTGTATTTGCAAGTCAGAACCTCACTGGTCTACTCTCTAAGTCTTCATTTCATAACTAACAAGAACCCAAAGTCTTGCTTCCTGCCATCGTAGCCCCAGAGTCAGTCCTTGGATCAGTTGAGGCCATAGCTCACACACATATCTATCAGTAGTACTATGTGTCTCCAATCAGTCATAAATAGGGCCATAAAAACAATAGTATGTAAGATGGGAGAGAAACCAAGTCACAAAGTGGCAATGTCCAAGCGCGCACTGCAGCAGGAAGAAGAGTAAATTATAGTAAAATTAACAAGTGCATTGTCAGGAGCACATGAGAAGGCAGGAAGATTTTCAGAGAAAGACAACCCCCGCCTCTAGTAATTGATCCCATCCTAGGGCTTACAGAAATATGACTAGAAGATGTTGTTATAGGTCCTATCCTCTTGTGTCATCAGCTAATAAACAAGCAATCATCCTAACTTTTCATGCACCAGAGAAGAAAGAACAGAGATGAAAAAAGAGAGGAAAACTCACACACACAGTATGACTCATCGAGTATCACTCATATAGAAACGGAAGAGGAAGGGGATGGGGGGAGAGGAAACAATCTGCACTTGTAGTGCTGGCGGCAACTGGAAGAGTGAGGATCTCTCTCTCTCTCTCTCTCTCTCTCTCTCACACACACACACACCTGAGAACCATAATTGATTTGTCTGATCTACCAGAACAACAGTTAGGCATGCACCAGTCCCATTTTATTGCCTGTTTTACACTGTGTATCTGCAGGAGATCGTATTTATTACAGAGCAGACTACAGCAAAAACAATAACAAACTCAAGATAAAGAACGGCCTTGTAGTCCACTGACATGAACATTCCAACTTTTTCTACGTGGGCACGGGAGGGAGTTGAGTCAGATAAGGGGAAAAAATCCCATTAATAATAAAAATTTGGATGTGTCAAATAAAGCAGTACCCCAGAACTTTCCTCCAAATTCAGTCAGATCTAGAACTGAGTCAATCAAGTTATTAGTTGGTTTCACATAATAGGAATATTCCAGTGTGAAAGGAAACCAGGCTATTATACATGTAATAGTAATTGGCTGGTAATTGTGATATTCATTTCCTTTACCTGCAAAAATGGAAGTAAGGACAACTAACCACTTTTTCAGGACCTATGTTACTGGGTCAGCAGTAATACTTTTCTTCCTTAATGGTTACCCTGAAAACAAGTGTGAGGGTGCAGTTGGATCAAGTTTTTATCAAAGCCTTAGACAAACAGGAGTTAATTCAGTGAGTAATATGCACAGAGGCTCTGTCCATCTTATAGAAAACCCAACCTAATGTCAACAATCATCTGTATGAACAAAGCCCTGTTTGTTGTACCACCTCAGGGGCCAGTGGCTCACCTACCAAGGGGTCTGTCCATCTCTGACTCCTCTGCCCGGATTACTTACTTCCTGCAATACTCAGCCAGCCAGAGAGGCCTTATACTTGCTGAGTCTCCATAGAAAAGTCTTCTAATATGCCTGACCCTTGCCCTGTGAAATAATTTTTGAAAATACAAGAGGAGAGATATGAAGAATGGATACAAACTCAATTCCTAAAGTGAGAGGCAGTTAACACCAGGACAGGTTATTTGCTTCACAATCAACGTACAATCTTCCAGAACACAGTTGTTGAGTGTGTTTAGGAGAAAAAGCATGCACTTATGCTTTTCCTTCAAGGATATGCACTGGGGTGGGGAGGAGGATGGGGGAGTATTATGCACAAATAATAGTTCATAGTAAATGATTTTGGCAGCACAGTGCGTATATTGTCAGCTCAACAAAAGCTTCCATTTATCATGACCTGCAACTAAGAGGGGGATCACTCTGGGGTAGTGGGGAACACAGCTAAGATTTAACAGAGATTAAGAAACCTTTGTGAAACCATTATATACGTGTCCATTATACTGCCATTATTCCAGGTATTTATTCTCCATCAGGCTGTACGCTGTCTGCCCACATGACCCCACATGTCTACCTGTCCCTCAGATAGCAAAATTGCCAGCATGCTCCAGGAAGCAGAAAACCCATACATCTCACTTAAATGCCACAAGGGCACCCAACACCCACTCATACTTAACACAGTGATAGAAAGGGGGGAAGGTGAGAAGGGGGAAAAAGACAAACCTCCTCTATTACAGAGGGCACAAAAAAATTGCAATCTAAGCTGAATAATTTGTGATTCAGGCAGACAAGGTCATATCTGACATCTATTTAGATTGAATAGCTTTTTCACTCAGTCTTCTGCTGGCTCAAGCTTTCCCCTTTTATTTATGTGGTAACTGAGGGAAATTTAACTGGCATTTATTTTTAAATAACTTTAAGAGGAAACCAATTCTCTAATATCCAGACAGAAAAGAAATAAAAATAGGCACAAAATGAGTTATAGTTTTAAGGGGGAGTTAGTGAAAAAGGAATTAAAAAAAAAAAGAAAAAGAAAAAAAAAATGACAAGTTTCCCAAGACCCATTGCTACCAACAACAAAAACAAAAAAGAATTCAGAAAGCACCAGAAAGCTTCAAGGTAGAAGGCAGCATAAGATTCAAAGATGGCACTGACGGTCTTTAGGAGGCTGCTCTGGGAGCTCGGAAGAGGATACCTGAGGCAAGTGCAACTTGACCTCCAGAGCCTCCACAAGACCTCACCTCGCTGACAGTGGGAAATCAGAGCAAGAACATGAACTCTGACAAAGAGGCAGCACCTAACTCCAAGGCGCTGGCGGTGGGTATGATGTTTTTTTGGTTCATACTGATATTTTTTGTTTTAATATATTTTTATTTTGCATTGACACAGTATCCCAAGGTTTAATTTCGCTTCGGGAAATATCACAGAGTATGGGTTTGATATAAGCTTTTCTTTTCTTTTTTGGTACTGGGGACTGAACCCAGAGTGGGCTTAAATACTAGTTATGTCCCCAGTCCTTTTTATTTTTGAGAAAGGGTCTCGCTAACTTGCTGAGGCTGGCCTCAAATTTGCAGTCCTCCTGTCTCAGGTTCCCAAATTCCTGGGATCTGAGACATGCACCAGCATGCCTGGCTTATATAAGTTTTGCAATGGGCAGAAAGTGCTTATATAGAGGGGTCTCCACTGTCACTTCTAAAATAAACATTTACAATATTCTTTCCTATAGCTGAACAGTCCCCAAATTGCCCTTTAATTGTTCTAATATCTTCAGCAAAATAACATTATATAGGAAAACTCTACTGAGAACAACACAGTATGAACCTATAGAAAGTCACATATATGCAAGAATAACTCAGCAGGGTAAGCCACAGAGAAGAGAGGTCAAAATAGCACTGTACTGGGCAAGTCAAATGGACTAAAATTGCCTTAGTATGGTCACCTGTGGCTCAAAGGCCACAGTAAAAGGTTTCTGGGCTTTTCAAGATTCTAATGCACAAAGAATGTATATCTCTGTATCTCATCCACTTAAGAGGACTCAACTTCTTGACTAAAGTCCAATTCATGGAACATAGGTTGTACTTTTTAACCTGCAATCTATGATAACTGGCTATAAAGAAAGAAAGCTCACAAGAGTTTCACTCCTTAAAATGAGCAGGGGACCACTACATCCAGGCAAGGGGGAGCTGGCCAGACACATTTGTAAAAAGCAATCACCAGGAACGAGAGAAAAAGATTCCGCCAGGCCTGGGAACATAACAGGAAGATAATACACTCTAATTCATCACTGCTCTGGGCCAGGCTGAGCTCTAGAAGTGTTTGTTTATATTAAATGTATCTTCTTCTAGGTGCCCAAGGCACACTCCCTGAGTGCCCAGACTAAGATTTACTAGCCCTTTCCCCGTCAGTTCCCCAGGTGATGTAGTCCTCTGTCCACGAAACAGACCTGATCCCTTCCCTAACTGTTCGTGACTATGGGAGTTGAAATGGATGGAGTGTGTCTCGGATGCCTTCCCGGACCATCAGACAGAAATCAATACTGGCACCATTCACTATCCAACCTTAGCTCGTACAATTTCTCTCTGTAGAAGCTGTCACTACTCCTGACATTGCAATTGCCACTCTTCCCTACTTGAATGTAGTGACTGTATTAGTTTTGATCACTGTTACATTCTCAGTGCCTAGATCAGTTCCTGACACACAGTAGGCATTCAATAAATATTTATGGAATAAATCCACTCAACTAATAAATGATCCACTCAATCAAAAGAGATCATAAATGTGCAAGGGTAAAGTCCTTATTGTAAAAAATTCATTTGGACACAGGTTTTTGAGAGCTTAGAAGTATCTGTGCCATTGATCCTTCTACATTATGTATCTATATCTCTATCTATTATCTCAAAGGATGTTCATACATTTCTCCATTGTCTCCCATTTACAAACAGAGAAAAAGAACTCATGAGGAATCATGATTAATTCTTAGACTTGTCATAAAACCTATACTTGACTTTTTACCATGAAGACTTCCCACTCCTAAGTGAGAATTAAACGGAGATTTTTAAAAAGAGCTAATTTTATTTTAATAGAACTGGGAAGAAGCATCTTCTAAGCTCATAATAGTTAAATATGGAAAGGTAATATAGAAACAGTTCAAGTAAAAAAATACAATAAGGATTTGAATCTCATTTTTCCACAATATAAAACAGAATCCCTGTAGATGCCATGGAAAAATTCACATTTAAGGCCTGAAGAGGGGCGACCTACAGAAAATGCACAAGCAAATAAGCACACACATTCCAGGAGCCTCTGAGTTACACAGCTTGATTCAGGGACAAGACTCACCCCAGAGATGTCTGCGACACGGTGGATAGGCACTTCCTTCTTGCTATGCAGCCCTTTCCCATTCTTAATAGCTCTGTAAAGGAAGAAGAGAAAACCCGATTGAGATTAAAAACTACACTGGGAAGGGGCAGGAGAGTGGGAAAGGGGGGAGAGAAGCAAGGCTTGTTAAAAGGGGACATGTCACTACATAAATCACACTGTACACTGCTGAGTAGCTGGTCTGTGCAGGAGCAGTCGGTAGAGGGGAGAATGTAAGGCTGCTCTTTTCCTGAGCCCAGTTACCAGTACTTGGCTGCCAGTTTCAGCTAACAGTGTGCCTGGTAATCAAAGAGCTCCCTTACTTGTTTCCAAATTAAAGGCATTGTTCCGGGCATAAAAGAAGAATCAGTTGGAAGAGCACACTCCTAAGAAACAGAAGTAATAATGTTTCTTTCAGCGTTTAATCACATGAAACATTTTAAATGCAAAATATGTAGCTAGTGTTCCAATTCTAATGGAAATAAGTTCCTCCCAGGTAAAAAAGATAAGTTGCCCTGAATGAAGCAATATTGTACAGAAAAGTCATTTAACAGTTGGGGAAAAAAATAAGCAAATGCTACCTAACTGACACTAAGCCTCGTTCCCAACAGGTTTGGGCTTGTAATACTAGGGGATTTCGCAGGGAACTCCAACACACGTTAGACCATGGGTTGGTCTGCTCCAATCTCCCACCTTTTATCTCCTAATTCTTTGAGTGGTAGCTTCAAGGACAGAAGCCTAACGTACCACTGGATGTGGAACAACGAAGGGCCACAGTATAAAAGCTCTCTGCTAAGTCACTATTTTCCTACCCCACTAGATATGGCCTTCCTGGACACTGCTGTCACCGCAACCCAGAGAGGCTGTCTGTGCTAACAGCACTGACTCTGCTTGGGCCAGCAGATGCCCAATGGGCAACTAGAAGCAGGATACAGCTTGGCCTCTTTACCTTTGTTTCGTATTTGTCTCTTTTATTACCTTAAACTCTGTAACACTGCTCAGGTCAGTGCAGACATGTTGATCATTCTGAGGAGTACTCATCACAGATCTGACAGGTAAACCTCTTATCAAGTCCCCTGAAGTGATAAGACTTCTCCAGAGCCACCGTGAAGAACCAGAACTGAGAGAATCATCAACCAGACCACAGTTTGACCAAAACTATTTAATCATGCATACCCCCTTGCCCCCCCATCACCAATTCTTCCTCTGTTTAAACCTAATGCTCCTTTTAACAACCAGAAGACAGAGTTGCTGGATCTCACTTTGCCTTCCCAACATGGCCATAGCAATTAGTTTCCTTTCTTGCTTTATACCTTTTCTTTTTGGTGTTTGGGGTGAGTGGCTGAACCTGACATGGTGGGACACTGGAATTAGGCTGCCAACTTAGGACTATGGTAACATTGTCAATCTTGAAGACCCCAGCAAGGAAGAATTTAGAGACAAGACAGAGAGATTCAGGGGTGTTTCTGCTCTGTAGACCAGTCCTTTCAGGGTTTCTGAGATCTAAAGGAAATATACAGAATGCTGTCTGAGCAGGGCCAGGGTCAATCTAAGTAGCCCCTGCTCACACTAGTGACCTCATTTTCACCCCCACCCCAGCTCTGTCCCATTCCATTTATGATCATAACTTTCTAAACCAAACCCACACTAACCAAATTGGGTGGTGTTGCTCAGTGCAACCTAGGATGGTCAAGGTTCTCATTGCTAAGCCTTTTTTATCCCAGGGGATCTGTTACTCAAGCGATTAGAAGTACTTTCATGGAGAAAAGAAAGCCTCTTCAACAAATGGTGCTGGGGAAACTGGAAATCCATATGCAACAGAATAAACCCCTATCTCTCACCCTGCACAAAACTCAACTCAAAATGGATCAAGGACCTCGGAATCAGACCAGAGACCCTGCATCTTATAGAAGAAAAAGTAGGTCCAAATCTTCAACATGTCGGCTTAGGATCAGACTTCCTTAACAGGACTCCCACAGCACAAGAAATAAAAGCAAGAATCAATAACTGGGATAGATTCAAACTAAAAAGCTTTCTCTCAGCAAAGGAAACTATCAGTAATGTGAAGAGAGAGCCTACAGAGTGGGAGAAGATCTTTGCCACTCATACTTCAGATAGAGCACTAATTTCCAGAATATATAAAGAACTCAACTCTAGCGAAGAGTACAAATAATCCAATTAACAAATGGGCTAAGGAAATGAACAGACACTCCACAGAAGAAGATCTACAAGCAATCAACAGATATATGAAAAAATGTTCAATGTCTCTAGTAATAAGAGAAATGCAAATCAAAACTACCCTAAGATTCCATCTCACTCCAATTAGAATGGCAATTATCAAGAACACAAGCAACAATAGGTGTTGGCGAGGATATGGGGAAAAGGTACTCTCATACATTGCTGGTGGGGTTGCAAATTAGTGCAGCCACTCTGGAAAGCAGTATGGAGATTCCTCAGAAAGCTTGGAATGGAAACACCATTTGACCCAGCTATCCCACTCCTTGGCCGATACCCAAAGGACTTAAAATCTGCATACTACAGAGATACAGCCACATCAATGTTCATAGCTGCTCAAATCACAATAGCCTGACTGTGGAACCAACCTAGATGTCCTTCAATTGATGAATGGATAAAGAAACTGTGATAAAATACACACACACACACACACAATGGAATATTATTCAGCCATAAAGAATGATAAAATTATGGCATTTGCAGGCAAATGGATGAAACTGGAGAATATCATGCTAAGTGAGATAAGCCAATCTCAAAAAAACCAAAGGACGAATGATCTCGCTGATAAGTGGATGATGACACATAATGGGGAGAGGGAGAGTTAGTGTTAGGGTTAGGGTTAGGGATGGGGGCAAGAATGGAGGAAGGAAAGACTGTATAGAGGGAAAATAGGGGTGGGAGGGGTGGGGGGGAAGGGAAAAAATAACAGAATGAATCAAACAACATTACCCTATGTAAATTTATGATTACACAAATGGTATGCCTTTACTCCACGTGCAAACAGAGAAACAACATGTATCCCATTGGTTTACAATAAAAAAAAAGTACTTTCAGTTTAGAAACAACACATAAAAGTTTTCCTTACTATCTACTTTTCATTCCATGATGAAGATATGTATAAAATTAAGGAGGGAGGGGTAGCCATGCAAGCACTCACCCACTCTGATCTAAAATGCTAACCACACTAACCAACAGAAATCATTTCTAAGTTCCTTGAATTCCATGGTTCCTTCTGAATTTGAATCAAGGTCATGGGATCCAGGTCTTGTGCATGCCTATAATTTGGGAGACTGAGGCAGGAGGACTGCAAGTTTGAGGGCAGACTGGGCAACTTAAGAGACTATCTCAAAATAAAAAGGATTGGGGATGTAGCTCAGTATTAGAGTGGTTGCCTAGCATGCATGAGGCCCTGGGTTAAATCACTACCACTTCCTACCTCTGAAAGTGCAAATGGATCAGATTACTTCCCTTTACACTTTAGTCCAGTGATTTATTATTAATAAGAAATGAGCACTGACCAGAGCTGATCATCAAGGCCTGCCCATGGGCTCTTGGGATTTACAATGATAGAATCAGACCACATAGATGGAAACCAATGGCTAGACACCAACTATCCAACTCTTCCATCTCCCAAATCCCTGATGACACCCTGTTCTGGTCCTGCTTCTACAACTTCCTCTTGCCATTAAGAGACTCTCCTGATTTTGTTGCCATAAATTGGAAGGAGCAGTCTTCAGAAGGCCAGGGAAGCTCTCTCTTATAGGAGAGGACTGCTAAGCATTCTGCTGGTCTCTGGGGCACCAAATGCTCACAGCCTTATCCTCTAACAACAAGGACAATCAAAATAAATGGATCTGACCTATGAACAGCCGGGTTCATGTTACAGCACTGCTGAACTCCTGGCCTTTCCTGGGCTGGGGAACAGCTCACAAGCCATGAGGGAAAAGCCCAGAGCTTGAGCAGTAAGTTAGAGAGCCAAGGTCCTTGAGGCAAGAGCGAGCGAGGTGATGAAAGTAAAGTTCAGTCTGCTTTCTGTATTCCTACAGTGGCTCTGTGCCATAGCAGAGGCCAGGACTTCAGCAAGACTAAATACACTACCAAAGGAAAAATAAACAGCACCCCAAATTGAAAACCATGGGAAATAGTGTACAACTGACATCTAAAACAGTACAGAATTCTATCATATTAAGTGTACATATAAAAAAGAAACCCTTATTCATGCTCTATTCTGTTCCTAAAAAGCAGATTATCAGACCCTTATTTACATTCAGGCATTACGTTTGGAAAACCTTCAAAGGTAGTTGTTTTTTTTTTCCCCCACACTACCTTAAGAAATGATTGTTAAATTAGATCAATTTCTGGCACATTCAAGAGGCAGCAAGAAAACTGCATTGTAACATCAAATATAAACTGGGAAATAGTTGTTATTTTGTTAATTCTTTAAAAAAGAGGGGAAAACTGATAGTTTATACCAGGTAGCTAATCACTCAGTTCAAACGGCACCACCCAGAAAACCAACACACCCAGCAATCAAGCAGGAGGCATCTGAGAGAAATAAGCACAGTGGCCTATCTCACTGGGTCTCTTTCCTGTGCTGATTCATACTCCCCGACCTTGATACTGTGGCAGAAATGACTCTAGGTGAGCCACCTCCAGCAATCATCCCTCTTCCTCACTCACGCAAGGCTGATGATACAGCAAGACCCTCTCTTCAAAAGAGACTCCTGCATGTACCTCAGAGAAAACAGAAGCAAAAGCCAAGTGCAGGAGCCACCTTGCTGATGCTCTTTGTAAATGGGAGTTGACATCTCTGTTCCAGAGCTCTGAGGATACACATCAGGAATGCCTATGGAGAGTCCTATATATGGAATCAAACCATGGAGATCACTCTGCTGAAAAAGGTGTGCTGCCTTGTCACCACTTTGAATGGGGACCTCTCCCCTGCATCTCACATATCCTGGTTTCCTGAGGAGAGGTGTGACATGTGCAGGTGGGAGAGAGCAGGTTTGCTTTCACCCATACCTGGGCCATGGAGTGCACTAATTCCTCACACTGCCTGGCCCTGTGGGCCACAAGGGAACCTCTACATCCTTTTCACTAGGCCAGGACTGAAACTCCTGACTTCTCAACTTCTCCAGGTGTGTCTGTTTAATAGCTGCTTCATCGCAAAGGCAGGCTGGTGTTCAGCTGGCCAGGAGAAAGGAAGCAGTGGGGCAGAACACAGCCTGGTCCTCACAGAGGCTCTCCTCTCTAAGATGCAGAAATAGAGAGACAGCAAAGACCAGCAGTCAAGAACTGACGAAACCGGCTATGGAAAGTTGGTGTACGTCCACATATGTGCAAAGGGATGGACAACAGGGCAGAAGAGGGATGAAAATTGCTTTCTAGATTTCTTCTCAGATCCACTGGGCTACTTGGTGTGAGAGTATGGGGGATGACCTCCACTATCATTCACTGGAAAAATCTTTATCATCAAAGTTTGAAATTCACACTAGTGCTATTGCCCTCCCTCTAGAAGATCAGGCCTGCCATTCTGCAAAGACAGATGAGGACTGTCATAGCAACATCAGCCCTACGGCCTCAGCACCCCACGCGTAGACTCTGGCATACCTTTCACACACAGGAACAGAACATGCTCCTAGATTTCATGCTCCCCAGCTCATGTAGAAATTCCTAAGGACAAACCCTCTCCAACTCAAAAGTCAGTGGCAGAGGACATTCTGGGCCAACGAACAGGCCATCTATTGGTTAATTCAGCGATGGCAGACTTATTCCAAATAAAAATTTTGTGTGTTTACAAAGATATTCAAAGAATTTATGGTTAGGTCCCACCTTATCACAATCAAAATGGCTGTCACAAAATGAATTCTTAACCTGGGGTCATAAGTGAGCTTCGGCTAGAATGCCAGGTATATTGATGAATCACCCTGGAGTATTTAAGTGAATTTTCCTAGAGGGCAGGAGCTTTCAACAGTTTCACAAAAAGAACTGCTTTCACACATAAAAGGATCTAAAGACAAAAAAGCAATAGAAAGTAAAAATGGCATATGACAGAGAGGTGGTAGGGAGATGATGGGGCAAGGGAGGTGACAGTACTGAGAGAGGTCAGGAGCCCCTGAACATGCCTTCTCGTCTGTAATTTCCCTTAACAATGCTTTCTGGTAACAAGGGACCAAGATGTCCCCTAACTCTGCTTTGTTTTATCCCCTACACACACTTTCTTCCTTCCTAATAGGGCTCACTATGCCCTTTTGTAACCCTCTTGGTCCAGGCCCTCACCAATTTATTTCAAGAGAGTTTCAGGAATGTTTAAAGTAAAGGATTCACCCAATCCTTTTTGATACTGCACATCACTTTGATTCCACATTGCACATCAATGCCATATAACTTTGGAATAAAAATTTATTTCATCATTTCACTTCCCTACTTGGACAACCAGCCTGGGAAACCAAGTGGAAGTTCTTATGCTTGACTTTCTTGGACCTCTACCCTGTGGCCCCAGTTTGTGTTTTCATGTGATTTCCACAGCACTCCAATTAGGCCTATTTTCTCCATGCCTCCAACTTGCACGTTCTTAATTATGTATATCTTCTGAGCCAATCTGTCCTTAAGGTACATGCCGTAGAATGAAAAGAAATATCACATATCTGTAGCCACAACCTTGTCACAATCATAAAATGGCTGCCACAACAGTTGGGGTCCTAGGAGAACCATAGTTAGGATTCAGATATTGAAATAATATTCATTTGAAATGGCAGTAAAATTTTATGTGTGAATGTGTGTGTGCATAAAGATGCAGTTCAGCACACAACAGTAACAGCAACATACAATTTTCACAATTACAATTGTTTTACAATTTTCAGATGTTAGTCTTCATTTCTATAGCTAGACTGCAGGCCCTTTGAGGGTCGGAGTCTGCCCTTAATATTTGTACATATTTAACAGAACTGGGCTCATGAAATCATGTAGATACAGAGTCATCTCATTCAATTCAAGTATGCCTGGAAAAAGATGAACACATTTACGTGCCCAGCAACTATCTAATGCAGTTTGCTGAAAATATTTCAAGTTGGAGATGTGGCCAATAGCAAAGAGACTATAGGGCCAAAGTAAGAGGTTTGCTGGCTTTCCTGGATTGTTGGTTTCACAATCTATCTCTAGCACAGAAGATGTTAAAGGCTGGCCCACGAGCATAAGCGGAAGTATCTATAACCCAAGAGCCACATCTCCATACAGGCTCCTGGAAAACGAGGAGATGTGCAAGAGTCTAAGTGGCAATGAGAGGGTGCAGAACTCTGACCACCATGAACAATAAAACAGAACTAAGCAGCTGGGCTGTAAGGAACTCCTACCTGACAGCAAGGGATAAATGACTCAGAGGAAGGGAAAATAATCCTAACAGAAAAGGTTAAAAATTAGAATGAAGAGTGAATAACTTGCTAAACTTGCAAAGTGCTTCTCACTGTGTTTCAGAACACATTGATGAATATGATGTTTCAGCATGAACCAAACAGATATTGCTGATATGTGGTAGCAATAAATAATTCCTTTGGCCTTTTTAGTGGTTCCTGGGCAGCTGGAGGAAGCAACAGGGTCCTGCCACTCAGAAAATAAGACACAGAGCAGACACAGGTGCAGAATGGTAGGTGGGAGAGCTAAGATTATGCAGCTGCATTTTCAACAAAAACGAGAATTACCAATAAGGCAGAAAAGAGGGAGAGCACACAGACTGGAAATGAGGAAATTGAGTCCTACAGTCAAGGGAGATGAGTGGACTAATGAGTCAGTAGGTCTTATGAGGCAGTGAAGCCAAGAACAAAGAACTCCAGGTCATCCTCTCATCTAAAACTAATATAAGGAAGAAATGAAGACACATGCCATTGTGCTAGGTATGACAATGGATCTGCAGTAGCAGGAAAAGGGGAAGGGAGGGATTATGAGCTTATGGCAAAAAATAATAATCTACCCATAATAAAAATGATGGGAACGCAGTTCCAACAGATGAACAAATGCTACTGACCTGAGATTAGGATCAAAGGAATATTAGTGCTAGGTAGAAACAGTCATTTATGGTCCAAAAGTCCTCAGAGTAGCTCAGTTGGTAGAGTGCTTGCTTTGCAAGCACAAGGCCCTGGGTTCAATCCCCAGGACCACAAAAAAAAAAAAAAAAAAAAAAAAAAGGAAAGAAGAAAACCAGCAAGCTAGTTAGTGATATAGCTCACTGGTAGAGCAAACGTAGGATTCATCCCCAGTAACACACACATAAAACAAAACAAACAAAAAAACAAAAACAAAAAACAACCATTCTACAATAAAAGTTCCCCTTAATATTTTGTTTTATTTTTTTGGTACCAGGAATTGAACCCAGGGACACTTAATCAGTGAAACACATCCCATTTTTTTGTATTTTATTAGAGACAGGGTCTCACTGAGTCACGTAGGGCCTCACTAAGTTGCTGAGGCTGGTTTTTGCACTCTTGACCCTCCTGCCTCAGCCTCCCAAACTGCTGGGATTGCAGGTGTGTGCCACCATTCCAATCTTCCCTTAATATTTTTTGAGGGCTTATACATACACACCCTCCCACTCCTACTTTTTAAAAACTAGTAGCACTGTGGGAAGTTCCATAGGCTTGTTATTTTGGCAAGAAACAGCTAAATGAACACTTTCCTGTGTCATTAATTTCTTTACATCAATTTTAATAGCCAGACAAAAAATCCATCATATGGATGCACGTTTCATGATTTAATCAACTCCCGGTTGCTAGACTTTTCTGTGAATATAATGTTTCCAAAATTATAAATATGCTACAAGGAATGACTTTTAGATAGACTGATAGTCACCTTGCTAATTACTTCTTTAGGACAATTAACAGAAGTAGCACAGCTATGTCACACAGCCAGGGAGCAGAGCTGTATTTGTTTTGCACTTCCTTATATCAAGGTATCCCAGATTGACCATGCCTTGTCTCATGGGATCTATTTGGGGATAACCCTTGACTTGAGTGATCCTTTCCCTATGAATCCCTGCTATTCATGTATATCTTCACTTTTGCAATTACATTTGCAATTATTTACTTGTTTACCCTAATCACAATATCATGAATTCTTGTTTATGTCTCCTATGTGCTTGATAAAACATTTGTTACGGTAACATGAACAGTCACGGGAAATTTTAATGTGTCTTTTGAGTGATAAGCGATAGTTATCTGACATGCGGCTTGGAAAATGGTTTTTCAATGTGAGCTACCTTGCCTTGGACTTACTGAAAAAGATTCATTGCCATCCTCTAGAGAGTTGGCTCTCTGAACTTGATGCAAAAGCAAGAGGAACAGCAAGTAAGCCTTCTCAACTTCTGTGCCCAAATTGGGAGGGGGAATCAGAGACAGTTTAAGATAAAACAGAAATGCACAAGGGAATTAATAAGGAATTGAGATGCAAGGAGTCTTGCAAATGAAAGAAAGTTGTGAAGCAGATTTCCCCTTCACAAGCAGCTATAAATTTGTGCACTGACGATTAATTATTTGAATTCTCATCCTTCTAAGAGATTTCCAAGGATTATAACAAAAGTAGGATAGGGATATACCTCATAGAGACTCAGTTCTTAGACCCACTATGCCACCTAACATTGCCAAGTAGCCAAAACAAGCAAGTACTGCAACTCAAGGTGATTTCACATGAAATTAGCCAAGAACTGGTAGAGGCTACATGGAAAAAATGGAATTCAGGAGCCCTGGATGTCAAGAATGGGGAAGGTGAGACAGCAGTTCAGAGGGGCAGGGGAGGAGTTAGGACACACTATATAAATTCAAAGTTGCCCACTACATGCCTTGTCCCCTACTATTTATAATCATATTTTAATTCCCATTACACTGAAGGTTAAATGACTGATCTGCCATAAAAGGGACACACCATTTGATTTGTTTTACAGTGGTCAGAACATGTTTATAGCAGTAGTTCTCAAATTTTATTGTCATCACAACTACCTGAAGAATATGTTAAAAACAGATGGACGCAAGATTCCCTGAGTATTCACACTGTTAACAAGTTCCAAAGTGACAATGGAGTCAAGTTACAAGAATGTCAAGGGTCAAGTGTTACAATTTACTGTCATGATTTATTCTGGATTGAATTTATATTCCCAGTATGCTGAATCTTCAAAAGGGAGCCCAGTGTGGTAGGGCATGCCTTTAAACCCCAGGGACTTGGGAGGCAGAGATTGCAAGTTTGAAGCCTGGATACTTTATTGAGAGCCTGTCTCAAAAATAAGAGGGTTAGGGATGTGACTCAGTGGTGGAGTATCCCTGGATTCAATCCCTGGTACTGGAGTGTGTGTGGGCAGGGGAGGGGGAATAATCTTCAAATGTATCAAATATTTTGGGTGTATGTGAAAGGAACAAGATTCTGTAGCCAAGAGGATGGTGAGATGGGAGAGAATGAACAAGATTCTCTGAATAGGTAGGTGCTGGAGGCTGAATATATTGGGAGGGGGACAACAACCATGAAGAAATCATCTAGAAAGTTTGGTCTGGAACAGCTCCTCTGAAGAAATACAACCAGGGCAGACTAATGATTACAGAAAGGTCAGGCAAGAAGTTCTTGCCATCAGTTGCTCATCTGACTGTGACTGGCAACACTCTTCTCAGTTTGGTACACAAAGGAGCAGCAATATTCACTGGGTTCCACCTTTACCCCAGACCCTACAGAGTCATTAAGTAAACTTGCACAGCTTGCTTTATGCCAGAGAGGGAACTGGGGGGATGGGAGGGAAAAGGAGGAGGGGACAAGGGAGTGAACAGCTCCTCTTAACACCCTGAAGGAGAAAACTCTTTGGAAATGGAGACATTATACAGCTCTCCAGAAGTAGCCATTTGTGCTGCCTTAAATGCAGATTGATTACTGCTATTTGGATGTTGAGTGCATCATCTTTCCTGAAGAAAGGGAAAAAGCTAAATTTCCCCACATTCAGCTGTGTCGTCAAATCACTTCTCCATACCAGCTCTTTTAATGCATTTTCCTGTTAGCACATCCACTTGCAGTAGCTGATCTACCCTACTCCCCAACAGTGACCCCCCCCCACAATATACAACACATGCTGAATCCAATTAGCAACCTCATGACTGTGACACCAAACAGTAAGCTCAAATCTTGGTGGGGCCACACATTGCCCACCTCTAGCATTTCCAGTGTGGACAAGAAGGAAGACAGGAGGGTGTTTAAGAAAAAGATCAACCTCCTTTCTCTGAGCTGGTTTCCAACCTGCAAGGGCATGAGGCAATACGGGGGGGGGGGGGGGGGGGGGGTGGAAGAAGGCAGAAGATAATTCACCTGACTCCTGCTTTTGATGATGCTTGAGCTAAAATTCCAATAGTACCATGGTGTTTTAGGAATCTACGATTAAACAGTGAAGGAAAGAGAAAAACTTCAAGTAAAAGCTGTTTTTAACACTATTCAGTAGGTTCTAGTTTTATTCAAAGTGAATTTTCACTTGTTGAGGTCATTAGATTCAAAGTGAGAAATCTTGGTTTATTTAAAGCTATACCATTAAACTATTGAGAGGATGAGGACAGAGGCTGAACAGAAAAGATGAATTTCAGGGAGATGTTCCCATGGGAAAATTTAATAGAAATGAGAGAGGGAATAAAAAAGATGCAGTGTTAACAATAAAGATGATAAAAAAAAAAAAAAAAAAAAAAGGGAAGGGCCAAGAAAACAGGTAAGAAAAGACAAGAAATAGGAAAAATAGCAATATCCAAAGGTACTATTAAAATTATTTAATGACAGTACCTCTGAGATTGCATGCTTTGTAAAGGGTTGAATCCATTATCTTTTTTGTTCACCACTATAATCCTCAATTCCTGGGACTCAGGATACACTCAAGAAAATGAGAATAAAGAGAAAAAATGAATGCAAAGTCGTCACATGCAAAATAAATGAGCACTGAAAAACTGTTCCTGGCAGGCAAAATATCTGCTTTCCTGGAGAATGGATTAACCATGTAATCTATACCCTGTGATAGGATGTATAATTTTCAAATCTGAAAACACACAAACATTTGCAGGGAACACACATTCAAATTCCACACCAATTTTCTCAACGGAATGGCAAAGAAATGGAACTCGCATCTTTTTATAACGATATTTAACGAATCAGAACTGTACTCAACTATTAAACGGACTTCTTCCATTTCAAGGAGTTCTAAAGGTGTATCATCATCTCCCCTCCTCCTTTTTATTTTTCTTTTTTTCTGAGTGGGGCTGCTAGGGATCAAACCCAGGATCTCATACATGCCAGCAAGTGCTCTACCTCTGAGTTACATTTCAGTCCTCTACTTGTATATTTTAACTTAGCCACAGAAAGTACTGGTGAGTGATGCTTCACATTATGCTCATAATCAGTATGTGAAGGTCAGTTTAACTGAAGATGCAGATACAAAGGATTATTAAAAGTTTTATTCCCCCTTTGTAATGTACAAACCATCTCCCTCCCCCCCATTGAAATTTCATGGAAAAACTTCCTTATTTTTCAGAAAACCAGTAGAGCTGCTCTGGCTAAGTCCAGAGTAGAAGACCAAGAGCACTTCCTTCCCAATGGTATTAAAAACATTTCAGTAGAACAGCAAAAATATATTTACAAGTGCCTGCTATAAATGTATAAAAACTGGTAAGCCTCCTCTGGTCCCAGTAACTATCACCAAGAGATATTCAGTGAAAGCTACATTCCTCTTAATAACTGGCACTGATATTGGCTGAGGAAAGAGTTACTAACAATCGTACAGGCTTCTGATCAAACACTGTGATGGAAATCCCAGTAGTTTTCCTTGAGGTTGAGGTAGAGAGAAACCTAAGAGGGTCCTGTCAAACACACTGAAAAAAAGCAAGAACTGATGCTTACAGGCTTTAGAGATTGGAGATGCAGAAGTCAGCAAGGCAGGAACACTGGGTTTTTTGTTTTTTAAAGAGTGTGCTGAGGCAAAGCTGAGATGAGGGCAGGTTCATGCTTGCCTTTCAGAGACACAGGATAACACCACAGTTTTCTGAATCTGCAGTGTGCCAGGAAAGAACAGAATACATGTGAACAGATAAGAGCCTGCCCCTTTCTCTTTTCCTGAGATAACCCTAACCTCATTACGTATGTCCAGAGTGAATCTATAATGCATTTGAATCTACTTAGACCCTAGATTGCTCAATACAACTGCTTTCCCACAGTCAAACTGGAGCATCAAATTCTTTTCTTAATATATACATCCTATCCTGAAATCGCAAAATCTTAGAATTAAAAGGTGCCTTAAAGGAATAAAGTCCCAACTCCTGAACTAACACATTCTGTTTTCCTGCAATAAGCCAAAGATTCTAACAATTTCTAGAAACTCTTAAAATATACCAGTTTCAAATAAAGTGATAGGCAGCTTCAGGAGAATGCACATAGATGCTACCTCCAGATATGCATACCTAAATAAAACATGGCATGAAGCTAGGCTTTGATCTGACTCCAATCATTATCAGTTCGTCTTCAGTACCCATAACATGCTCAATAAAAGCCCATATGGAAGACCTCTAGCATGAAGATGATACTCACATTTTGGTCTCTCCAAAATCAACCTGGATGTATCATATCAAATACATGGGCTAGAGTATATAAGACATTGCACTTTAGAATAATTTAAAAGTGTCTTGATAATGACTCACTATCTTGGATGTAAGAGAGTCCCTGAAGGAGTCAAAAACTGCCTGAAGTTTAGAACACTCATATGGACTATGAATGCAGCAGGCCAGCTAACTAAGAAATGCTGAAATGAGTTTGGAAATGTTGGATAGTCAATTTGGGGATTAAAAACTAGAATCACACAGAAAAGAGACAATGTGCCTGCATTCCCCAAGGAGCCCCATAGGATGTCTCTAAAAAGGAGGACCAGGTTTATGAGCATCACAGAGAACCACAGCTGTGGGTCAGCTGCACACAAGCTCTTTTTGCAAAAACTATGGAGGACAAACATAAAAGAGCTCTCAGAACTCTGGGACAAAAATCAAGGGCTTTTCCATGGAGCCCCTGAGAGAAAGAAGGCCTGAGACACACAAGGAAATGCCCAAACCTTATCTTGCTGGGACACAAGGTAATTAGGGAGGAGGTAGTTGATGACAGACAACTGAACTAGAAAAGAAGGCTACCTTTTGGGAATTAGAGGCTTATTTATCCTTCAAACAAAAAGATGCGGCTTCCTCTAGATGGGCCAGGTATTTGAGACATAATGAGGGTTGCCCATCAGCAGACAGGCATCTGAAAGAGGTGCCTTGAAGGGTCAGCAAAATGATAGGAGCTGCTGGGGTGGTAGAGTGGGTTTCTAGCAGGTAGGTGGATATGCTTGAAAGCAACTGGCAAACTGCAATTGGTATTCTTCTTCCCTTTCTTTCTCACCTGGTCTCCCAGGGAGCGCCTAACATACCACTCCCTGAGCAGCCATCAGATGATCTGAGAAAGGTTGGCAGATCATACCCCCTTACGGAGGAAGTAGTGGCTACAGAGCCCTGAGAAAGCTCATCAACTCCTAGGCAGGCAGCTGCACTGACCCGAGAAGTCAGAAAAGCTAACAGGCTGCCCTTTCCCCAAAGCTTACAATGTTTCTCTAAAAGGATTAATGGCCAGGCAGTGCACTGGAAAGCAAAGTCAATGGAAGAGCAATCTGCACCATTGCTGATATCACCAGCGATTACCAGAGAGAAAAACAGGTAACCAAGGTCAGGGGCAAGGAAATCTGTTGAAATTGACACCCTTGTGGGAAGGGACTACATGAAAATGACAGCTTTCCAATTTTACTTTCACCCAACTAAACTTTCAGAATGAATGATATGAATGCAGAAGATGTTATTAATTTGGCCTTTGCCAAAAGCATTAGATACAGTAGTACAAGAAATTTTACTTGGAAAATTAAGTCAAATTGGCTTGGCTCAGAACACAATCACTGAAGATTAAAAAGGGGCTGCAGAATGATAAACAAAAGACAGTTAAGTGACAGTCCATGCAGTGAGAGACTTGGGGTCAACACCAAAGACTTTTTGTTGAGGGGTTCTCTTCATAGCCTAGAAAAGGAGTAAACAACTCACTAATGAGATCTGCAGAGGACACTAAGCTGGGAGGTAGAAAAACTACATTGGGTGCATCAAACCACAAAACAGAGTTCAAGTGGAAAAAAATATAGCTAATTTATCTAGGGGAAAGCAACCCTAAACTTAGATAATATTCAACAAACAGAGGATGAAGGGCAAAAGCAGCATGTAAAAAGAGCTCTGACATGCTATAACGTGACAGAAGGAAGTAAGAAAGCCAAGGGCCACATGGGGAGCATGTCATGGGGGCACAGAGTGCTTCAAATTGAAGGCAAACAAAAATAAAGCAGTGTCTGAAGACAGGTGGTCTGCAAAAGAGATAGACTTTATCATTTGCCAAAAGAAAAATACATCCTACACTGAAAACCTTTTTTAATGGCTATAAAACCATAAACCACACCTAGCCGCTGTTTGGGTTTTTCTTGGATATCACTTCACCTGGCTGGAGGTTAGCATCTAGAAGATGGCACTGGGCCACCACCCTAGGGCTCACTGACAATACGGCTCCAAAGGAAAACCCACTCACAGTTGAGGTTGGCCATTCCTCCTAATTCTTTATGAAGTCTGTACTGCCTTTGGGCAATGCCTCACGGGCTTGAGGAAGTGGTTAATTTCTCTCCATTTACTCAACCTGCAACAGTGCAATGACCCTGAAGCCAATTTTTCCACCATCAGGCTGAAAGCAATGGCTCAACTCAATTATCTCTAGGCAGCTCAATGTTTTAGCAAGCATCTTGTTACATTACTTCAGCACAAAAATCAGCACTAAAGAGGCTATCTTCTTCTTAAAACCTAAATTTAAAAAAAATTTCCCTATAAGTGTTTACTCATTAAACAACACTCACAACAAGAGTCACATCATGGCTATTTCTAACAGTATAATAAGAGAACTTATTCTGGCTTCACCTTCCAGAGCAGCTTTGCAAATTATTTCCATGCTTACTTGTCAGAATTAAATATTCGTTAGTGAACAGTGAACCTAATACTAGAAATACCAGCGTACATCCCACTGTACCGCTCAGTGCTCCTGCCTCTCTGGGAACAGCTAACATGTTCTCTGAGTTGCCATCAGATGAGGCTGAACATTCTGGTCATGGGCCCACCCTGTGAATTTCACCTACAGTTCACTGAATGCTCATTTCTTAGAGTGGCTAAATGATCACACATTTTTAAGTGATGTGAAGCCCTAATTCCAATCATGGGTTCTTTGAGCCCATCTGGACTAGTGATAATACAGGAAAGAATAAAGAGTGTTTATGAGAAACAATAATTATGGTTCTATATCATATTATAATTATTATTATTATTTTTAATGTCCCCTAATGAGCCTTAAGCAATCAAAAATATGGATATTTTCACTGAACTCTTCATACACAAGAATCAGGTCCTGGACAGGGCCTACTGGGAAAAGCCAATGAGAAAGAGGACAAAAAGTCACAACAGCTTGACAGACTGATTTCCCTGCTGACATTCTGTGTGACATTCTATAGATGCTCTATCCATCAGGATATGACACAGTGTTAGAGGTAAATGTCACACATCAGGGCAATGTTCTGGGCCAAAGAGCAAGAAAAGTGATCTCAATGACAAGTCTGAAGCTGAGATTAGATAACAGGTACCCAAACTCATTCCTTTTCTAACCATGGCACATAACCTGACAACGGACAAACTTCTAGAACTAAAAGGGTCCTAGAGGCCATGGAAAAACTGCTGAGAGAGACCAGCCCATGCAATGCCTTTGAAACAATGGATCTATTTTGGTTGAGTCCAAGCAGTCTGCTAAGCAATCTAAGTTGGTTCTGCATTAAGTAGCTCAGTTCTTGTTATTTCCCAGGAAGTCTGGGAATCACTCATCTATCAGTATCATCCAGTGACAAAAATCTCCCTCAATAAGAGCCTTGAGGAATGTCAATGGCAAGAAACACTGCTGAGCAGTATGCATGTCCTTGGGGCAACCAGCCACTGGGATAAAGGACAAAAGTAAAATGTCACAAGGCTTCTCAAATGCTCTCCTGCCAGCTGTCAAAAGTTTTGGAAACCAAACCTCATTTCTCAATAAATGTTTTCATTTCTTTTATACATTACAAAAGGTCTAAAGGTGATGAATGGGAGGGGTCGGGAGGACAGGCCTCTGAAGGTAAGACACAGAGGCAAATGTACAACACACACAAGCAGGGCATCCCTGCTTGTTCCAGGAATGGGATAAAAATATCTGTTATAGTATGCTCATCCACGGTTCCTTTTATAACATCTGTATAATGAGATCATATCTCATATATTTTACAGATTTTAAAAAATGGAGGCCCAAGTGAACTTAATCAAGGTTAGATATTAAGTTCAAAGTGTGCTCTTCTTGTTTTCATGGGGGGGGGAATTGGAATTAAAAAAGGATACGAGTTCTCTCAGCATATTATTTTCTAACCTATTCTTTTCAGCTATAGGTACAACAGCAGAGAAAAAACTGAGGCTGTGGGTCCCCGTGGGTTTTACGTTAGTAATTTTTTGACTCACCTGGCCTCTGCAGCAAGCAGCTCATCGTAGTGTGAGGATCGCTGGTCATCATCCTGCCGGTATCTGATCACAGTGGCCAGACCTTTGCTGACAAGAGCCTCAGCAATGTTTCTGCAACAGAAAAGGTAGGTCAGTGAGCACTAGAGGTGCATATGGGGCTCAGTCAACAGAAATAATAACAGTTAGCACCTGGAGGTCTTAACGCATTCTGGCAGGGGGAGGGAGAGGCCAAAGATTTCAAGACCAATGAGTCGCTAAGCTGGAAATCCAAATATAAGGTTGAATACAAAGTTCCCTAGTTCAGCATTTTTCTGGTTAGTACAGTCAGATGCTATATCAATCCATACATAAAAACTAGCAGAAAATATCTGTAAAAAGCCCACATTAGGCCGGGCTATTTACAGAATGTTATAAACAAGCCACTACCCTCAAGAAAAGTCTGCTCTAAAATATCAGGCACATAGATAAAAAAATGAAACACATAAAAGCGTGACCTAAATTTCTCAAAACCTCCTTCCCAGCCCATACTGTAACTAGAAAATGTCTTGTTTCATTTTGGCAAT
This sequence comes from Sciurus carolinensis, assembly GCF_902686445.1. Classification (NCBI taxonomy): domain Eukaryota; kingdom Metazoa; phylum Chordata; class Mammalia; order Rodentia; family Sciuridae; genus Sciurus; species Sciurus carolinensis. The sequence continues at coordinate 25,821,815 of NC_062220.1, forward strand.
GTTAGAAGCATCGGTTTAACATGATGGTCCAAGTGCTTTTCTTCTCGTCACAACTGCTGAGAGTGGATCTCCCACCCAATGTAGGCTTGGAGGAAAGCCAAGAGTGAAGTAGGGAAGAGGACAGCCAGGAAGCAGGCATTCTGGTAAGAAAATACCACATGGGGATCAAAGAAAGTGAGAAGTATAAAAGCTAAGATGGCCAGTTTTGGAGCAATATTCCAACTGAGACTACGGGATATCATGGATCATAATCTGATCCGAAGCAATTAAAAAATGCATTCGGCCTTCTTTTCTTCACCAGCAACTGCTTCCACTAGGGAATGAGAGGTGCCATTCATAGTGGCTGCAACTACTAGTAAGAGATGAGCACATGGGAAGTGAACGTAGAACTAATAAAGCATATTTCTAAGGTTCCTCCCCAGTCTGGAAAGGGAACTTGGATATGAATATTCAACTATAAAAACAAAATTTCCCAAAACTTCAGAGAGCAAATGCTAGAAAGAGACATGATATTACTGAGGGAGAGTGGTGGTTATGTCTTTCTTTGTGTCTGTCATAATTACACCAAAGGCCCCACTCACACCATCTGGTTTGCTGCCCTTTGGGGAGAGGGTACCGTAAGCAATAGGCTACTGTGCCATATGCTATGATTTAGTATTGCTTGAAAATGTAGTTAACTCTTAACACGCTAGTGGTCCTTAGAGAGTGGTACTGTGGGAATGCTGGCAGTTGGAGTGACCAGTATCTGTGTATGTTTAAGCCACTTAAGGGTTTTGTTCATCCACACTCAGCATAGACTTTTTTAAAGAAGAAGAAAAAAAAAGTGCTGGTAGAGCAAGGAGGAAAAGATGCTGTGGTTGATTCTCTTCTCATCATCTGCCCCTCTGCTGCCTGTTTATCTACTGCCACACGATATTAATATCTCCAAACCGCAACGGAATTAGCACTTCTCAAAATCCACTCCCACAAAGAGGCTGCTTTGCTGGCCACCCTGTCTCCTGAGTCACTGCATGAGCATGCTGGCAAATGCTGTCATTATCACAGAGTTGTGTTTTGGCAGCATGGAGAAGGCAACAGCCCCAAATCAGCAGATGTAGATGTTGATACGTGGTGGGGATTTAACTAAGGTTGTCACCAAGCAGCCCTAACAGGGCAGGATAGAGTCTCCACCCACTCAAGAGCTGGCCAAAAAGCTACGGAGTAGTGTGAGGGGCAACTTCACTTTGACAGGTTGTAATATCTTGGCAATTTTAAATGCCAAGAGAATAAAGAAATATTTGTTACTGCATTTTGACTTACTGAGCATTGACATTTTACAGCCAATACATGGGGTCTGGAAGAGAAAGCTGGAATGGCAGAGGGTGAAAAAAATTTCACACAAACAAGGCTCTACACAAAAAACTAGAAAAATACTAAGAAAAACAGCACAAATGTTTAATGATCCATTCCCGTTAATGCTGCTCAAATCATTTCCCAGAATTACTGAGCACCTGCCTGGCCAACAGAGAACCAAGGGCATAATCCTTCCCTACTCTTCAGTCTTGGCCCTGTTGATCCTATCAAGGAATGTCTACAACCCAGTCAAGACCTGCCATATGGAGTACCTAAGGCCTTAGATTCCCAATTCCCTCCACCCCCTCTGCCTACTACTTTCCTCTTCCTTCCCTCCAGAGTTTAGCACCTGAGCCAGGTTCTCTTGGCTTCTTATCCTAATTACAGATTTCCCCTGGAGGGTCAGTATAGTGCTGGTGCTTACCAGTAAAGAGAGTAAAAATACATAAAATAATAACAACCCTCATTATTGGGTTTTTAACTACATTCCAGGCATGTGAGAATCACACATAGTCTCTTCTTGGTGCATTAATAAATTATAATGTAATATTGCAATTATCAACTCTGTGAGGACAAGGGTCATGTTTTTCTTGCTCTATGCCCAGTTACTAGTAAAGTATTTTACACAAGGTAGACAGGAAGTATTTTTGTAGTGGAGTTATTTAGCTCATTTAGGATAAAAATATTTTTTTTTAAATGTGGCAAAATTAGAGCAAGTTCTTTTGTTATGAAACATCCCAAAGTTCTGAGACTCTTTTAAGAGGAGGGGGGGGGGAACAAACACCCCAAACTAATCATTTTGTAAATGTAGCATTGCAACATTATTTATTTCCCAAGCCAAGTTTGCCCAGCAAAGAAACAAGGACAAAAACTTTCTCCATGCCTTCCCAGATTTTGTCTGTCTCCTCCCCATTATCTGAAGCTACAATTTGAAAAGAGAATGAAAGGGAGTGAGTGAAAATGAAATTAGCCCAGATCCATGTACTTGACGGTCTCATTCACTTCTTTTGGCTGCTAATGAAAGGTCAGGAGATTTTCCCCTGGCTAAAGATGGCTCAGAACCTGACAGCAGTGCACTGATCAGCTGCCCAGGAAGAAAGGAGAACACTAAATTGTGTGCCATGACATTATGCGGCTTTTAGACAAATTTGTAAGTTCAGCTTTCTGCATGTATCAGTAATTCTACTCCAATTACATGTCTAGAGCAAATGGATAATTCATAGTCAACATATGAAAAAGGACCTAACAGCCTTGGAGGTCTGAGAGTAAGTAATCTCTATCCATATCAGCTAGGAACTCAAAAGGAATTAGTGCTGATCAAGCTGCTTCTCCATACTAAAAGACAAATTGAGGGTTCTATTAAAAGTGAACAGTTGCCACCAGGCATGATTAGGTATTCCTGATAGAAACACAGGCAACATGGGTCTCACATGCAGGTTCTCAACATATCTACAAGTATTTGGGCATCTCCTCCCCTTGCACTTCTTTCCATATAAGCTATAAGATTCCCACTATAAGATCATTCAAAACTATCAGGTCCTGTGTTCTGCAAACATGGATAAAAGGTATTTTATGCCCATAGAAGACAGTGGGTATCTTAAAAAGTAAAGTTTCAGATTATAGCAGTCTCTAAACGTTGGGTCACATTTTTGTCTGCCTTCCCCATTGCTTCTCCCCACCCCAGTGCTGGAAGTAACAAACAATATATTGATAGGTGAGACAATTGTCTAAAATTGTTCGTGTTATATACACACTTTGAAACAGTTTTCCAGTTTTATGAATAACAGAAAAGTTGCAGATGTGCACATTTGAGAGCAAGTGGCTGACGTGTTGAACTATCATCCCCAAATACTTTAGTGTACACACTTCTTATAAACCAGGCCATCTTCCTGCATGTTAAAAAAAAGCAAGCTGAACTGAGCTGTTAACATAGATACATTCTTACCATCACATCCACAAATCAATTGTTTTAATGCAATGCCGATTTAAAAAAGGACCTACAACAGTAGTACACCCTTAGCCACAGGAGATATATTCCAAGATTCCCAATAGAGGCCTGAAACCAAGGATAGTACTGTCTGCTCTCCACATCCATAGACCATACATTTGTGAATTCAACCAACCCCACATTGAAAATATTCACATACACACACAAAACTACATTTGTACTGAACATGTACAAATATGTTTCTTGTCAGAATTAAAGTATATGGGAGAATATGCATGAGTCATACGAAAATACTACAACATTTTATATAAGGGACTTGAGTTTTCATGGATTTGTTACCTGCGGGGTGTCCTAGAACCAGACTCCCATGGATAGTGATGGACAACTATACTTTAGCACCCGCATACATACATATCTATGGTAAAATTTAATTTGAAAACTAGAAAGTGTGAGAGATTAAAAATAGTCAATCATAAAATAGAACTATAACAATATATTGTAATAAAAGTTATGTGGTCTCAAAATATCTTCTTATACTGTACTTTTTTTACTTAAAAGAACACTTTATAGCTTTCCTTTTGCATGTCTAAATTGCCAGCATCACTGTTCTTGCACATTAGGGCCATTATTAAGTAAAATAGTGGTTACTTGAACACAAACACTGGGATAGCGTGATAGTAATTGGAAAACCAAGATAACTACTAAGTCACTAGTGGAAGGGTAGTATATACAATGTGGATATGTTGGACAAAGGGATGACTCCAACATCCTGGGCAGGATTAAGTGGAATGGTGTAAAACTTTATCACATTACTCAGAATGGTACATAATTTAAAACATAAATTATTGTTCCTGGGTATTTTAATATTGTGGGCAGTGGTTGACCACGGGTTCCTGAAACCATAGGTAATGAGAGAAACGCTACAATTCAGAACCAGGCATTCCATTTAGTTGTCATGTCCTTTTAATCTGGAAGAGTCCCTCTCTTTCTTTGACTTATATGACCTTGATACTTTTGAAGCATATAGGCCAGGTATTTTGATTTGTCTGTTTCTTCACGATCATATCCAAGATATGTAATAAAGTGCAATTTACCAATAATGGTATCTTTGATCACCAGATCTCACCACTTTATTCTGTTGCTCTTTGTAACAACAGATACTTGGTGAGAAACTTTGAACTACTTAATTTTTATCCCTCACCAAACTCCCAAGTTATTCATTTATTTAGTTGACTTAGTGTGAACTCATGGTATCTCATGTTATTAAAAGGGTTATGATATACTACTATTGTTCTTATTTTGATTTTCAAATTGCTCTCAACTTGGCCTAAGGGAGCAGAGACAAGTGGCATCAATATACTTTGGACAGGTCCCCTAACCTTCTTTGATAACTCCTTATTTTCTGACACAACATGCTACAGGCTTATCTTGTATAGTCTTTCCCAGGTCTAGATTTAGCCACTTATCTAAGGAGCCCACATTTACAATCTATATTTATTTCTATATCTATGTACAATTATTGAAAACCATGTGTGGCAGACATGAAAACACGCTTCTTGGATCACCAACTGCAGGAAGAATAACTGAGTGATGGTTCAGCCGCTGTGCTCTGAAATCCACCACTGCTATTTCAGCCAAGGCCATGCTTCCCACCAGCAGCTATTAGCCAATAACTAGGTCTAATGCTGAGAGACCTGGGACGCCTCTGATGGACATTTGGACTGGAGGACTGTCTTGGTCTGTTCTCTGCTGCTACAACAGGATAAGTGGGACTGGGTAATTTATGAAGGAAAGAGATTTTCCTGGCTCATGTTTCTGAAGTCCAAAATGTCCAAGATCATGGTACTACCATCTGGTAAGGTTCCTTGTGCTACATCAGAAGATGGGAAGGGACAATTAAGTATGTGTGATAGAAAGCAAGAGGCTGGTCTCACTTTTTTAAGAACCCACCCTGGTGATAACTGATCTATTCCCAGGATAACTGCCTTTAATCCATTCATCAGGGTTCTGTCCTCATGACTTGAACACTTACTATTACTCTATGTCTTGACGCTGCTATGTTGGGAATTAAGTGTCCAATATGTAAATTTGGGGTGACATATTCATCCATAGAGAGACTCAATATCAGCTTTAAGAAAACTCTCTTTAAAACTGCCCCACAGTTACAAACATATTCTGAGTTAACACAAATGCCTCCAGTTTGAATTCAACACAAGTATTCCTCCTTTCCTTATCTGTGACTCCCTTCTCTGACAGTTGAGGGGGCTTATCCTTAGTACTTTTACTTACAGGATCAAAACCCTGGCAATGTAACCAATCTTGTATCACTGCTGTCACTGCCTCCTCAGTAGGTGCTCAGTCTCTGCATGAATGTCTGCACTCAGCATGGGCTCTGCCCTTGTGAAGACACCTCTACCCCGCTAATGGGCTCTGATGCTCCAAGCTAGATTATCCTTTTGGGCTGCTATGCCTCCTTTGACCTGCCCTAACTGTTGGGAGAAAGAATTGTTTCCATTTGTCTACAGACACCAACCACCCCTAACTTTCCATAGAAGCAGAGAAGAGAGCTTCTCAAGGATGATCTTATTTAAAAAAAAAAAAAAAAAAAAAGAGGGGGGATAATCTTGCATCTTCATGAGAGAATTGAACTGACTACATGCTTTTCCCGTCTGGTTATACTCGCAGTCAAAAGTAGTGCACATTTCAACAGTGAGAATAAAGATAAAACCTTCCCCACATGTACATATACTTCTCTCACTCACACATTCTGTGACTTCGATGATTTGGTGCTTATTCAAAGGGAATACACTGCATGATAAAATAGAACCTGGGTTAAATAGATGAAGATATCAAAAGTGGGCACAGGGAATAATACCTTAACACACCCCTGCACACCCACCTCTTCCCTTTCCATCTGAAAATGATAACAGGTAACTCAATGGCTCTGGCTCATAGATCTTTATCTAGCTCTTTGAGTTTAAGACTTTCCACTTAAGAACCACCTACATTTTATCAGTCACTGAGGTGCCTATGGAGATTACAAAAGCAGAATATTTTCCTTAAGGCAAATACATGTGGGCATATGTTAAGAATAAAGCAGACCCCTAAAGAAATGCTTCTGTAATATATTTTAGTCAAGGTTAAAGGAATGGGCTGAACAATAATTAACAGCTGAATGTATCTGTAACAGTTACTTCAGTAGTGAGAAATGTATCACAGGCATAGACAGAAGGATATATGCATGTCACACACACACTCACCCACTGTACAAGTTCTTCATAATAGCTTCAAGGTCCTGTGGTAAAATTTTATAAACTGAGCATGAAACGGACCCCATGCCTCTTTACAGTGAGACATTATGTACCCCAGACCTCTGTTACTATGACCTTCAAAGGCTCCGGCATCTTAATGCTGGAAAGTTGTTTCTAATTTCTCTACACAGTGGTAACCACTTTTGCCACAAGCACAGGTTTTCCCCCTGGGATGAAGAACCCCAGCTGACAGAGCTCCAATATTGACTTCTGACATATGAGATGGCTGATCTCACTTCTCCTCGGCTGCTTAGGGTATGGGCTTCTGTGGGCCAGCCAATCAATGAGGGGAGATATGGGGTGCTCTGTCTTTTCTGCAATTAGGTTAGAGACAAGTAGGAAAGAGAGGTCACCACTGGACTCAATAAGGAGGTACAAAGCTCAAAGACTGGAAAATAATTTTCTTCAGAATAATAGTTCTATTTCCATATATGCACGCGTGCGTACACACACACACACACACACACACAGTGAATGTGGGCTGGCCATCCCAAAAGGCAGTGAATGAGTAGGGAAAATGTTCAACAGCTCACAGGCTCAAAAGCCAGGCTCCCTTCAGATCTTCTCTACAAGTTCACACTAAGACCTCTAATATCCACATTCTTTGAGGCAGAACACTGAAAATTGCAGGAATCAACAGACTTGGCTTTTTAAGCTGACACTATATATCCATAAAAGAGTGAGAGCAAAACTTTACATGAGAGAGACCTGGAAACCATGTGCAAGGAATGAATATCTCCTTTTAAATGTCTATTTTGCAACCAGCTGCAAACAAGGAAAAAGTCCTACAGAACAATGGATGGCCCCCCTAACTCACATGACAGCATCTCCAATTACACCCCCACGCAATGCCTCTGATTTGCCAGTCTCCACTGGCTGAATTGATATTTTTTGGTCCCCATTTTCCAACCCCTTCATATACAGCCAGAAAGCATTTCTCACAGAACCAAGCAGCATCTGTAGACAAGAGATTTTGTTTCAGAAGCATCAATAATTGGAAAATTCGAGATGGCACACATCCTTTACAGATATACTAAATCTCTTTCCCAACGTCTTCCCCATTTTTCACCTCCCCCTTAAACTTATGTAGTTCTAAAACTGATTCAAATTGATTCTTTTGATCTTTTAGCTTAAATGGCTTTTTCTTTCATTTAACAAGTCCTGTCACCAGCAGTCACAGAGGATGAGAACAGTAGCTACAGATTTTCCCAGTATTCACGATATGGACTGAAAACAAAGAAGATTCAACTGCTCACATATCCCTCGCCAAGCTTCAGTGACTAGGGTGAAGTGAGGGGAAAAATCAAAGACTATCAAGTGTTGTGGTAAAGCACACGAATCTCAGGACAGAGCTTCATCACTCCAGGCTCTGAAAGTCAAGTGTCTGTCTTTGACAACCCACCAACCCAGCTGCAGTTACATAGCAGCACAAGGCACAGCAAGACCCATAGAAAGCTGTGACCCCCAAATAGCCAGACTCACGAATGGGCAAGTATGGAATGAAACTTAGAAATGAGTCAAGCAACGAAGCACTCTTCCAAACAATCTCTCCAGTAAGTGTGAATTCATACTTCATGAGTTTTCAGAATGTGTAACGGTCTGAGATTTTACATAAAACTGAATGCTAAGAGAATTTTCTAGAAGTTTGAGTTGAGATATAAAAATCAAGACTCCCCTCCAATAAATAAAAATCAAGAACTTTTTGGAACAATGATAAAGTGTATTAGCGATCATAACCATTCTTCCTCGTGGGGAAGGAACATGGAGAAAAAACAATTAAGACTCATACGGGACTTTGTTCTACTTTTGGAACTTGAAAGGATGCTTGGTTAGAAATCAAAGACGACCCATAAACAAAACTGGGAGACAGAAAAAGGAAGAAGTGGGGTGGAGGTAAGGGAAGAGAAAGGAGGGAGAAGGGAGAGGAAAAAAGAAAAGTCATCCCATGCAAAAATTACTGCTTTGTAGATAGATAAACCGTGGAATTGCTACAGCACATGTCCATCCAAACTTCATTATTAATAAGAGGCTGACACTTGAGCACTGACAAAAGCCCCTCTAGCTTCAGAGGCCATGTCCCACTGAGCTCTAATAGCACCCTTCAGACTGGGAGAAAAGACATAAAACCAAAGATATCCAGGGACTTGGGTTTTAGAAGTAGGTGATAAAGAGATGTCACTCAGTATTCACCCTGCCAGAATAGCTGATTCTCTACTCCTAGGTACTTCTGAGCCACACTATATCCATACCGTAGTTCCATTCATGCCCTACCTACCTAGGTGAGCATACTTACCTTGATCTCCTAAAAGAACAACTGACAGTGGAAAATAAGATAAAAAAAATACAGCTGGAAGCAGTAGAATTAAAAACCTAACCCACTTCATAAATCTGGCTAGTGGAAAGCATAGTGTTGAAAATATGGGTCAAAGCAATTTAGAAAAAGAGGGGGATAAAGCATAACTTCAAATAGTTATATCAAATAGTTATGCTTAGTAAATAGACAATTTTATTTTGCCCCCAGGATTTCTGTAGTACTGTAATCTTATTGCCACCTCTTACTTGATAGTTTCATTTATTCAGCAATAGCATACTTATGACTTTATAAGACAAGCAAAACTTGTATTATACTCCATTATGCCAGCTCCTCTCCGGGTACCAGGGCTGTTCCAAGTCAGTAAAACATCTGGGGAAGTTAGAGCAATGATGAATGTTGGCTGAAAGATGAGGACATATTAACTATAAGTGGCAATGAAGCAATGTCCATCCTCGAATGTCTAATATTTTCCCTGATCTTAAACCACCAAAAGAAGAGAGAGGAAAAATGGAAAGGGTATGACTTGCCTGATTCTCTCTCCCTACGACTAACAGTAATGTCCCCCAGAGGGTGACCCATCCCTCTGTGAAAAATGAACTTCATTCATCGGAGACAGAGAGATCCTTCATAAACAGATCACTAATTAAATTCTAGATCTAGCTTGAAGAAAGTAAACGTCTAACAAACATGCACTTCCAATGCAGCCAAACTGGTCCACTTATTCCTAAATATGCCATGCATTCACATTTCCAACTCTGCAGGACATGTGAATTTGTATGATTCATCATCATGTAAAACTCAGCATTTCAAAAATAAAACTCATTCCCTAGACTGAAGCTTTTCTGAATCCTACGAAATCAGCTCATCCTCCCAATAGCCCTAATCTGTAGGACCATCAGTCAACCTAGACCTGACTTCACTCTCATTCCAGAATAAAATCCTTGAACTCAAATCTACATGGTTTCTTTCTCTCATGATTGTCCTTTTCTGTTCTTTTTCACTACTCCAGTTGAGACCCCCCACTACCTCTCACATGGCCTACTCAGCCTCCCCTCCTGGGTCTCCTTGCAGGGCTGAATAATCCCAAACACTGTTAGTTTAATCCTCTTAAAGCATTAGGCTGGCAAGGAGTTCTCATTCTCAGGTCCACCACCACAGAAAACCTGCCTGAAAGTATGGAGACAAACATCAAATGACTAGAACCGAAGTGATGATGGTGGAAGGGAAGAGGACAGGTGGGCTGGGGGATGGGTGAGGGGAGAGGGAGAGGGAGATCAGGGGAGATGGGTACCAGGGAGAGGGAATAGGAAAGTGGTGGGAGAAAGGATAGACAGGAAGACTAATTTTTGCTGTGTGCTACTCTAAATACGTTACACTTAACTCAATTTGTCCCCATAAAATTCTGAACTATTTCCATCCCTCTTTCACAAACCAGGAACCTGAGGTGCAGGAAGTCTGCACCACTTGTAAGATCTACAACCAACCAGAAAGGCTACTGAAGGCTGCAGCAGAAAGGCGGTGTTTCAATGTGGAAAGGACTTGCCAATCATCTTATCCAATACCTACACTTTCAGTGTCTGATAACACAAATTTTTCTTTCATTTTCCCAAAAGACAATTTCAGATGAGTGAACACCTGTGGGTGCTCCAGGACTATAGAAGGGCATGTTAACATACAACAAGCTAAACCTGTAGTAACACATTAGGGGTTAGTTGTGCCACAAAAGAGTAAACGGTTTCAGACTTGCTACAAGCAATCCTGCTGTAGGTGGCAGAGACATGAGTGAAAGCCAGATTTTCTGATTCCAAAATCAGTTTTCTTTTGATTAAACAGTGGCACAGAGGACAGAGCAAGAGATCATTAAGGGCAATGTGCAACCTCGTCCTCATTGGCCCCACAGTCCCACTCCATGAAGCCCCTTTTGGCTTTCTGCTTCAGCCCCCAGTCCACTCCTCAGCCAGTGCCCAAACCTGCCCTCACCCCACTTCTGGGCCTGGGGACTCATTCCACACTCTTCTGTTACTGCTGTGGACTGTCAGCTTCCTTTGTGCACACATCTTGTCTTACCACCTAGACTGCATTCCCTACTGATCCAAGAAGAGCCACACACTTAGTAGGCACTCAATAAATATTTATTGACAAGCAGATTGATTTTACTCACTGAGTTCCCAGGGGGTTCTCTGGCTGTCAGATGAAAACAAAGTAATAACTGACTGAGTCATAGAATTTTTGAGCAAAGAGTCCACAGAGATAAACTAATCCAAATGCTTCCACGGAGATGAAGACAGATCCAGAGAGAAACTCAGAAAAATTGTAAATGAATTGTCTAAGAGAAAAACAGAACGATACCCTCACAATGGGCATCTAAGAGCTCTGAGTCTCAGACCATTTCCCTTTATTATACTGCTGTCCTTTTAGAATTCTATAAAACAAGAATAAATATAATGTACACATGAATTATCTAAGATGCCCTTAATGTATTAAAAATGTATCAGCACATTAAAAAAATCTATCTACATCATTTTATGAATTTGACCACTCTAATGCTAATATGCTAGCTAAAACATATATTAAACATTTAATTATAATCATTTGCCTGCTGTCTGGGGATCCAGAGGATCTATTTAAGGGATGAATGATTTTGAAATGTCTGATGACTTCTCTTTTGCTCTCAATATATAGTCCAACACCAAGAAGAAATGCTCTTTGTAAACACAGGTATGCTTCCTTTACCTCTTATTTTCTCTGCCGCTCTTTCCATTTTGAAATACAATTTCAAAACAGAGCAGTATGTTGGTGCTAGGAGGGCAGCTGAGAGATAGAGCATGTGGGAGGCACTAGGTTTAAGAAGGGGTGGGGGAGAAAAGCAGTGTATCAGGTATCAGGTGAAAACACCCTCATCTTCTCTCGCTCAGTAATGGCAGAGTATGATTGAGTTTGCAAAGGCACTTGTGTTTTCTTTGTCTTCCCTACCATTGTCCCAGATTCCTAACTGAAGTCACTGAAGTACAAGGGTCCTTACTGACTGTAGTCCTTTCATATTTTTATGAATAATATGGTCTTTAAATGTTAAATAGTGGAGGTAACAGACAACTGTCATTTTCCTTTGACATATCGCACAGCTGTAGGCTTCATAGAAGATAAAAATCAGACATCTACCCTTGCCCTAGACCCTAGCAAGTGGGGCACAGACATATGGCAGAGTCTCTGACTATAAAATGTTCCTGCCTGGAGAGTGACACAAAGCATAGGGACAATCAGACTTTATTTACAATGGGGCCTCTTTCCAACTAAAGAAAATTATTCTGCTTCTTGTATCTTGGTCCTTTGCAGTTTCCCTGATTCCATCGATTTCCCAAGCTGCTACTCTAGCCATAAGCCGATTCTATTTGCTGCTCGTAAGTTCTTCATATAACTTCCTTGTTCAGGATAGTGAACAAGTTGCTGCTGTTCACAAGTAGTGAACAGAGTTGCTGCTGTTCCTTACAACCAAAAGCATCCTAACAAATTAAAATGAGGATTAATTCCTAAGAGTTTAAAAATAAAAGGTCCCTAAGACCACACTTTCTTCCAAAACTAGGAAACATGGAAGCCCAGGCCCAGGGGAAGAGGCAGTTGATAGAGTAAGGCTTCAAGGCCCAGGACAGGCCATTCAGAACCTTCTCCACTCCACTGTATCACCCAATTCTCATCCCAGTGGCAGGGTCCAGAGCAAGTAGGTGGGCAGCACTTAGTCCTTAACCCTCTGTTTAGGTGCTTGGAATAGAGGAAAAGACTTGTCTTCCTGTAACTTCACTACTCACTGAGTAAGGACTTCATGTGCACTCTCTACCTAAAACCCTGAGTCTCTGAGTTTTCCCAACCCCCTATAACTGAACAGTTCCAGTCACTCTACTATGGAAAAGTAAAAGGGCAGGAGAAAATTAGTAGTTAAGTGAAAATGGCTTTGAGGACACTGCTCCTGGTAATGAAAGTCACTTTAACAATATCCAAACAACTTATTAAAGTGGAAAATGTGAAAGGGGCCTATCTTAAGTAAACAACGACAACAAAACTTCACTATATTCAGGCAAAGGGATCAATTATAGGTGCTTATAAGAATGAATGGCAGGGGGAAGGAAAGAAAATGGAATGAGGCAAACACCATTACCCTATGTACATGCATGATTACACAAACGGTGTGACTCTGCTTCATGTACCACCAGAGAAGTGAAAAGCTGCACCCCATTTGTGTACAATGAATTAAAAATAAAAAAATAAAATCCCTAAAATTAAAAAATTGAAAGAAAGAAAAAACAGGATGAATGAACCAGGGCTGAGGTTGTGTCTCAGCAGTAGAGCGCTTGCCTCAAACGAGTAAGGCACTGAGTTTGAATCTCAGCACCACATAAAAATGAATAAATAAAATAAAGGTATTATGTCCATTTACAACTAAAAAAACTATTTTAAAAGAATGAATGAACCAGGTAAACATGAAGAAGTTCTGTTGCTGGTGAATTTATAAACATGTTCCTAATGGTTGAAAAAAAAAAAATCACAGGCAATAAACTATTTACCAGTTAAAACAATTTCATAGCTGTGGGCACCAAAAAACGTTAGATTTTAGTTTCGTTTATTTCATTTGTTTTCTAAAACTCACACAAAAGGAAAGTGACTTTCTCAAAAACACATCTATCTCGGTGTGGCAGAGTTGTTTTGCTTTTGAAAGAGATAATACAAGACATGATGTTGACATGAGTTAATAGTGAAAATTCTTCATTTAAATTATTTTTTTAAAAAAGTGAAGAGATAATAGAACACTGAACCAGATGCATATGGTAAAACAAGAATATTAAAGATAACCGTGATCCATCATCCACACCAATGAAAGAGACATTGAACACAGTTCCTTCTCAATAGTAAGAGCTGTGTAATGATCCCCACCTCCCCTAGCCCTCTGTGGCCAACGATAGCAACTCTGAGCTCATTTCATTAAGCCAGCAAGACACAGAGCAGTGATGCAGAGCAGAGAACCAGGGCTCTCACCCCAGCTCTTTCTACAGAACGTGTGCTAAGTCTGTGCCAGTTCCCACACCTTTAAAATGAGAGGGTACATATAAATGTTCCTGGCTCAGATATTATTATAATTGATTTTTTAATGTGAACCAGGATTTACTGATCAACAGTCAGAGTGCATACATGCTATAGTGCTGTGTATCCATCCATATCTCTACACAACACTTGAAGATCACATTCAAGGTGAACTAGATGGAGCATCATTTCATTAAGTGTTTATTATAACTTAAGGCTTATACACGTGGGTTGTGATTTGGGACATGTCAGCAGCAGAATTTTCTTTCAAGCCTTGCATTAGGGCTCCTATCCACTGGGCACATATGGTACTGGTAAAGAGTGAGAGACCAAGCTATGTGGTTAATTTATAAGACACTATTTACTTATTTTCCTCAATTTTTTAATATCCACCACTTGTTTAAGATATATTACCCAAATGTTCTACAGTATAACAAAGAGGAAGGAAGGATGAGGAGATGGGAGAGGGTGTATATACTATATCTTCTAGTGGGGAAACCAAAGTCTAAGATTCAGATTCTTTACTGGCTAGTCCTTTTACTTTGGCTAAGTACCTTTTTTATCTATAACAAATGGACTGAGCTCATTAGCAGTACTGTGTTCAAAGAACAGATTCAAAAACAGAAAACTAATTCAAAAGTGGATTTGACACTTAACAGCAATTTCCCACATTTCTCCTATCACTGTTGTTCACTATCGTATGTAAACTAGGAAGTTTATTCTTACATCTAGCCCTGAGAATACTGACAAACCAGATTCATCTTCACATTTACAGTTTGTCAAGTACTACTTTGGCCTATCAAGCTTAAGCTTGAAAAATGTAAGTAGCAGCAATATGTCAATAAAACTATTATGAGATGCTTCTTGAGTAATGATTACGAGCTTGACAATGTACTAAGGGCTACAGGAGATCACTGCACAGTTAAGTACTAGAAGAGCAGGTGGACTTGGTTACCACAACTAGGAAAAGTCAGTTTATTGCTGAAAGGATCTTAGTGTTCTACTCCAATTCCTTTATTTTACAGATGGCTTAACTGAGATTCGGAGACATTAAAAAAAAAATTGAGTGACAAACTTGGACTAGAATTCACGCCTCAAGTCATAACCCAGGCATCTTCCCACCATGACAGCCTGCCTCCTGCTTCATATACAGGTTACAAAAAGTCAATGGCAATAAATACTGATACAAGCAATGACTTAAATGGATTTCAAGGGCATTATGTTGAATGAAAAAAAGTCCACTTAGAAGATCACATACTATATGATTCCACTTAATGTTCTTGAAATGACAAAACTGTAGAGATGGAAAACAAAATAATAGTTGTCAGGGATTTGGGGAAGGGAAAAAGGTAAAAGGAGCAGCACAAGGTGATCTTTGTGATAACTGAATGGCTTTCTATCTTCATTGTAGTGGATATGAATGGACACATAATATACAGAAATATGTGCACATATTATGCGAATGCCAAATTCCCGGTTTTGACACTGTACCCTCACTGCGTAAGACAGAACCATTGATGGAAACTGAATGAAGGGTACATGGGATGGATCTCTCTCTACCACTCTTGCAACTACTGCTGGTCTGTGATTACTTCAAAGTAAAAAGCTTTATTTAAAAATCAATAAGATTTGGACTTAACAAAAGGAGAAAAAACATGCATTGAAGGCCCCAACTTTCTCTACCACAAGTCAGACTAGTGCTTAGCCAGAAGATGAAAAGTCAAGAGGGCTCTTCACCTTAACTCAAACTCTGGAATGGCTCCTGCTTTCATTCAAAGTAAAAGCCAAGGGATTTAATGGCCTACAAAACTGACATGTCTGCTGTCTCCCTTCTCTACCTCCCAACCCCACCCCTCACCAACCCACAGCCACAAGGTTTTCATTGCTATCCAGGCACTTGGGCCCAAGCCCTGTCTCTCTGGTGTGCCCTCGCCTTTATGTTGTTGGCTCTGTCAACTCTTTCCCATCTCTGCACACACCACCAGGTCACTGAGGCCTCTCTGATGATCCTACTGAGAAAGTTCATCCTTTCAACCCTGAAATACTTTCTGTACATTTTCTTAGCTTTATTTTTCATCATAGCAGGTTTTTTTTAAACCTTCTATACTGCATATTTTCATTGTTTGCCCCCCCCTGCAAACACTGTAAGCTAAGAAAGAAAAAGAAAAAAAAAAAAGGAAAAGATTTCTCTGAACTGATATTCATTGCTTTATCCTCCATGCCAAGAACAGAGCCTGGCAACATCATGTACTCATTCAGTAAATAATCTGTTGAAGAGAAAAAAAAATTTTTAAGAAAAGAACACAAATAAAAGTACAAAAGTAAAATGATTATGTCATGTTCTTGGGGCCTAAGAAAAAGGTGCAATTTGGGGATGGCATGCAAATGAGATTCAGTTTCACTTAGATTTTGAATCATGAAATTCCAAATTTCAATTCAGGCTTTAATTAGATAAAACCTGAGAAAAGTCACTTTCCTTTTAAGTCATATTTCAAGCCTATCATATTAAGGGGAGTAACCTGAAGAACCTTTAGGGTCCCAGGCAAAGCTAAAGTTCTAGATGATGCCACAAAAGGCATAATTCATCCTCATTGCAGACCTAACTCAGCTGAGCTTAGAAATAATAAGATAACCCATGGGGAGCCATGGAAAGTATTTGAGCATTTGTTAATTCAAAGACTCTCTACAGGGCAAAAAAAAAATGCATAACATACTAGGAACAACAACAAAAAAAGATATCTGTGAACTAGTATTACAAGTACTATAAGCTTTATTGTAAGTAAGCACAATGTGCTGGGGAAGGATATACACAAAATGTCCATTCCAATTTTGACTTGTAGGAAGGCAGGTGCTAAAGGATGAACAGGAGCAAGTCAGGAGAAATGTGTATTCCAGGCAGAGACCATACCAACTTCAAGACTAGCAAGTTTTAATTTTTTTACAGAAATGATGGACACGTATAGAGGGGAATGTTAAATATAAACATGGAGAGGTAGGCACGGGCCAGATCATGAGTTTGAATAATCCCAAAGTTGCTGTGGAATAATAAATGAAGACTTTTAAGCAGGAAGATAATCAGATTTGTGTTCCAGAAAAGAGAATTACAGCAGTCATGTAGAAAATAGATCAGAAGAGAATAAAACTAGAAATAGGCCAATTTGGAGACAGTTGTGTTATTCCATGCTGACAGCATAAACCAGGCAGGAAGGAGAAAAAGAACAGAATGTGCCTGAGCTGTACCATGTGATCATTAGGTATAGGAAGTAAGGCTGAGGACAGGAAGAGGACCTGTGGACTAAAAGTCTAAGTGAATGGTGACACTATCAATCAAGATGGAATCATCTGAGTGGAGGGACACCTTTCAAGGACATCCATGGGAACTGATGAGGTAATAAAAGGAGAGGACAAAAGTAAAGGAAGCACAAATATTTAAGAAATACTCAAAAGAAATACTCAAAGCAGACAGATGAAGGAGAGTTGTACAGGAAATCCAAGAAAGTGATAATCTCAAAGGAAAAAAATATATATTAAAAAAAATAGAGGTAAGTGTTGAATACTAAAGAAAGATGAAGTAACTGTAAGGACTCAGAAGCATCCTTGAAGAAAGCATTAGTGAATGATGTGGAAGGGCCTAACCCAGAGGTGGAGGAATGAATAGTAAACAGAAACAGAGTGAAACTTCTTTTAACTTTTTCAATTAATGTGGCTATGAAGAGAAGGCAAGAAGGAGAAAAGCAAATATAATAAAACAGAGGACTCAAGGACAATTAAAAAAAATTAGTTGAATGTGAGATAAATAATGGCCTCATATTGGACCAAATTGGACCATTGAACCAAAAGCATGAGAATCTAGAAAATTTTGGTATAAAAATTTGTTTGGAAAGAAAGAAGGAACAATCTTTTGGAGAAATGGGAAAGCAGGAAATAAGAAAGCAAGCATAGGAAGACCAGTTGGGGGCTGAAAGAATAAGAAGTTAAAGACGTGTTCCTGACAAGCCTATATTTTCTCCATAAAGTAAGAAATGATTGTCTGCTGACAGAGGAGATGTAACTGAGTAGGGAGCTTTACAGAAGACAGTTGTAAAAGTCTAAAATGGCTGTTGTGGTGAAATAATAGCATTAATTTGTGGAAAATTAATCCAGCAGTATTACATAGGCAGTGTTGGAGAGGGAAAGTTGATAGTTATGAAAGATAAATCAACAAGGCTACTGTGTTCATTTAGATATGACTGGTTGAAACACATGGGGTAAGTGATGGCAATTACAGGAAAGACCTGGCAAGGGAATCCCTAACTACATAAATAGCTAACCCACCACCTCTGTAATGAAAACTGCTTTTTCCCAAATCCTAAGTGTCAAAAAGGCAGGATCAAATGGTTCCTGGAGGGAATCAAAGCTACAGATGGGTAATCCCTCTTTGAGAATGAGAAGTAGCATCTAAAATGCTACTTGCAGACTTCTTGAACCATAGTTTAGAATTCAACTTACCAATCCATTAAACCTGAATGAACATGCCTCTTTAAAGCACATCTGGAATGATTCCCTATACAAGGAGTGATTAATTCTGATAGGTGTCCAATCAACTTAGCTCTTCAAAACGACCCTTGTCTAGATTCTTGGCTTTCTGCCAATCTCAGCATGTCAGTGACTGGTATGAAGAGGAACAGAATCAGATGGGAAGAGAAGACTACAATGAGTACTACAAAAGTTGAGGCCAGCTCATTGCCTGGGGTTTGTTTTAATAAGCTACACAGGTGATTCTGGGGCACACTTGAGTTTGAAACCATTTTAATCAGTATCAGCATTAAGAATGTTGGCTCTGAGATGACAGTAGGACCCAGAAATGCAAATGAAAACCAGGTGTGTGGTAAGTTGAGAGCAGAGATAAGCAAAGAGAAATAAAAAGTTGATAATCATCAGCACACGGAGGATAAATGAAGCTATGATTTACCAAAATACTGAAGGGAAATAATTCAGGGATAAAAATTGCAGGATCAAGACCGACCCTGAGAGAATATGAAGCAAAAGAACTTACTCTTTTTTTTCCCCAAGTCACATACCAAAACCAAAAGAAAGGACATACCCAGTTTCTGCTTCTCATTTTATCTATGAAATTCATTTCTCAAGATTGACATTCAACAATGTTTGTAATACCTGCATGGCATCTTTCTTTAAAGAAAAATGTTCAGTAATGCTATGCACCATATTTTTTAAAATTTTTTTTAGTTGTAGATGGACACAATATCTTTACTGATTTCTTTTTTTTAATATGGTGTTGAGTACTGAACCGAGTGACTCACACATGCAAGGCAAGTGCTCTACTACTGAGCTACAACCTCAGCCCTATGCAACACATTTATTTAAACTTATTTCCAATCTCGATCTTCCTAAATTAACCAAACAGAGAGAAACCACCTCAAACTCTTTACAGTCAGGAGGAGAAAGGTCCTGTAACAGAAAGGGTTATGGCCAAGAGCATATAGACTAGTGAGAAATTTAAGAAACCCAGCTTCTGTGCACAAGTCCTCAGAGGGACAAACTTCTGTAATCACCAGTGGTGTTTATCTTTCAATGGAATTCCTGCCTGACTGCTGATCTGGGTGCAAGCTCATTTCCCCCGTGGTGAATACCGTTGTTGAGATGCACAACTCTCCACCATCTGTTACCCAGAATTAGCATAATGACCGATTATCTCATCTCTTACATTTAGCAGATACAAATGGTACTTCTGTAACACCAGTTCACCAGCATTCTCATGTACATGATTTACCCTACCCCATAAAAATTGGTCTTCCCACTCTGCTGGTAATGAAACTGGTCCAGAATTTACCCCCATCTTGCCAAAGAGAGCACAGGTGCTTTGCAAGTGAGAAGATTTCCTTAACCCCATTTATCCAGGAGCTGTCATTCCAGATGCATTTGGAAAGGAATATGCTGAAAATAAATAAAAGACTAGTAAAACCCGAGCAGTCACAGGCTGTACTATATCACATTGAAAATTTCAACAGGCTAAGACAAAGCTAGGTCAGTACTGAACTGCTGAGAGTGACAAAAGGAAGAAAGAAACAAGAAAGGAATTGGAAAATTAAATTGGAAGCAAAGTAATATCATTCTAACAGAAAGGCTCCGCTGTGTAACAGGTTTGAAAGTGCGCGGGGTAGCAAGACCTGGGTAGCATTAACAAAGAATGAGAAACAGACACTCAGAAAAACAAGGACATACTAATGGGAACAACCAGGAGAAGGATATGATCAATAGGAAGAGGATGCATGGTGACTAATGCCACCAACACAAGAAGTGGGGAACTCTTTTGTCCCCAGTGGCCAGTACAGAGATAGCTGAATTAGAAGGTCGCAAAAAGCCATCACACTGAACCTAAAACAACTTCCCAAACCAAACACTGCCTTATAAATTGATAGGGGTCAAGAGAATAGATCACAAGAAAATATATCTGCTTATAAAGCAATACCAGATTTCCTGAAAATCTTTCTGAGTGATGGTTTTTGTTCACCTTCAATATGTAAACTTTTCACATAAGTAAAACCAAATATTTATAATACCTAATCTACAAAGTTTTTGTTTGTTTAAAATAATTACATTTCAGGAAAATTTCACTTGAGCTAAACACTGCACTGGTGACACTACATATATATATACACACACACTATCATGAGAGCCACTTTTCAAGTAGTTTACTCTTATCCTCTCTATCTAAAAATTTTAGTCATTTGTTCTACGGGTATATATTTGTATCTCCATAACACAAGTCCCAGAATAGGGATTGGCAAACTCGTAGCCTATTTTTGTAATGAAAGTTTTATGGAACACAGCCACACCCATTGGTGGTTTGCACACGGTCTACGGCAGCGTTGAACAGCTGTGCTCTCAACACTGAGAATATTTACTGTCTGGCCCACTGTTCTTTCAGGTGACCTTTAAAAGCTCACTTCCCATAACACACAACACTTGAAATTAGTGGGTCACACTCACAGGAATAATTGCTACATTTGTTTTTTAAAAAATTAGCTCTTTTTAAAGGATTCTGCATGTGACCTTCATCTAGTACCATGGAGGCTGTCTGAGGCTAATTTATGTGTTCAAAACAAAGTAACCAAGGAAGCATTCTATAATATGATAGCCTTTGTGAGGACTCTTAGTATAAGGTGACTTACTATCTCCAGGGCAGTAATTATTTGCAGGGGAAAAAAGAATCTGGCATTTTCTCAGGGTACTAACACCCTGGCCACAAGACTCTACAGTAAACAAGCTGGCACCTCTCTTCTAAAGAACACTCATGAAGCTTCCATTAGGAGGAAGGAGAGCAACCAATACTGTCATCTTTGCTTTTAGCAGCAGCAGGACGTCCAAAGAGAAGCTGTGTGGAACACTGAACTTGCCATGCAACATTCCCTCCTGATGCTTCTGTGAGGAAAAAAAATGCATTACTATATTTAGATCCTGCCTGGCACACAGAAGTCCCCCTTATATATGCTGGTAATCACTATTGTTGATTTTCATTATTATTAACACTGGTTTGGTTATGTCACTCCTGCTGGACTGAGTGGCCCTATTTATAAAATGCAGAGTGGGTAGTGTTAAAGACATCATCCTGGGCTGGGGCTGCAGCTCAGTGGTAGAGCGACTGCCTCACACTTGAGGCACTGGGTTCCATCCTCAGCACCACATGAAAATAAATGAATAAATAAAGATATTGTGTCCATCTACAACTAAAAAAAAAAATTTTTAAAAAGATGTCATCCTACTATAAAATTCTATGATTTCCTCAGACACCCTCCCGCCAAAAAAGTTCAAAGGACAAACATTATGGTATGTGTTTGCAAAGAAAGCATCTTGTAGGAAGTGAGTGAAGAAATTAACCCTGACTTCACAAGTCCAGAGAAATGTCTACTAGACAAAGCTGTCAGTGCAGATTCTTGTTGCAAATCCAACTGTCCTGGGAAGAGGTCACCCTGAGCTGACAGAGATATCGTGGTCATCTCCTTTGCAGGCGAGCTTGGCCCAGGAGAGCACCCATCCATCCGCAGCACTCTCAATCACACATGCAGTTACAGAGGCAAGATTCATGGCTCCGCCAACAGTCCAGTGTTATCCAATATGCATGAAATCAAAGTTTTCATCATTTCCAATGGTCAAAGGCCAGAGAGTGTTAAATCCCAGAATACCAGGATTAATGAAGGAGTCATTAAAAACCCAGCATTAAATCACTTCCATAGCCAATGCTGAGAGTGATGTCTGTAATACATTACAAGGCTGATTAAAAAGAAACAAGTTCCAATTTAGAAATGAATTACCTGATTTTATTTAAACTGGTTGGATGGTTATCACAGCAATTTTGTTATTATAGGGGAAAGAGGAGTAGGTAACATATAAGTCATGCTGTGAATGGGGAATTATTATTATCCCAAAACTACAGGGCAAATCACTTCATAGACACTTACTGAGAAGGAGAAAAGAGCCCTAGAAAACTGGCCAAATTTTAATTCTGTTTTGTTGTTTTTGTAATTTGGGGGCTAAGGGAGCTGCTAATGCCTTGTGTCCAGGAAACAACTTTAGTCTGGATAGGGTTTTAGAATAATTACTGTCTGGTCACAGTTTTGAAATTCCTGCCTTTAGCAGACTCTAGGGGTTAGCCCATTCTTCAGCTCAGACTTTTGGAGTCATCATAAATAAAGAGATGCAGCTTCCAGAAAAAGATTATCGTGAGTAATATCAAGGGTGAGCTGTAGAAAGGGCTGAGGGCTGGAGGGGAGCAAGGTGTGCTGGCCCTCATGCACCACCTCCTACTCCATCGTGAATACTGCCCTAGCTCGACGTGATCCATCACGGCGGAACAACACTGGCACGGGCTCTTCCTCTACAATCCACTGTCACCTCGATTTTTGAATGTGAAAATCACAACCTCTGGAGACTTAGAACAAGAGGTAGAAGTCTCAGGAGGCTGTGATTTCCTCTTGTTCTAGGTCCCACACTGAGATGGTACTTTGATTCACAGGCCAGGATTCTCAGGCACACTCTCAGCATACAAACTTTCAATGGTGCAGGAAAAGGTATAGAAAATAGTTCCAATTCAAAGGATCCAAACCAAAATGAAAAGAGTTACTCTCCGTAATTTGTGGTTTTAACACCTGTGGATTCAACCAAGATTAATACTCACAGAAAAAAAATTGGGTCCTGAATACAGACAGATTTTAATTTCTTGTTATTTTGTAAACAATACAACTACTCACATGGCCTGCTTACTGTATTAAGTATTGTAAGTGATTGAGAGAGGACTTAAAGTATATGGGAGGATGTGTGGCTATATGTAAATACTGCTCAAGCCTCACATAAAAGACTTGAGCACCTGCAGATCTGGGTAGCCACGGGGCCCCTGGAACCAATCCTGCCTGGAGGCTTGGAAGCACTGCTCTACTTGTTTCTGAAACTCTCCTCTCTGCCAACTCATTATAAGAATAAGATTTATATCACTCCCTGAAAAGACACCTTGACGGGCTCTTTAAAAACAAGTGATATAATTCTTAAAATCTTATAACTCTCACTAGTATTCAAATATTTAACATTAAGGTACTGGCTAGTTTGTTCTATCTGTGTATGCTAGCTAATAAAAGCCCTTTTTACAAATAGAAAGGTGTGACAGAAACACCTAGAAATAGGGTGTATCTATCTACAAGGGCATCAACACAAAAAAGCAAATCTACTCCAGAAAATAGTTTGGATCGAAAGCTGCCAAATAATCATGCCTCAGTCATCAAAACACACATTATTCATTTCAGACACATCAGTATACCCCTCAAAAGAACACAATAAACTCAAGGTTTCATGGATATTTAATCACTGGCTTGATTGGTTAAATTGGTGCTTACTGATCCTGACATATGGATAAATAATACTTGAATTTGGAAAATATTTATTACTTGGTGACAATTTTGGTTAGTTAACAAACTGCCTGAGTTTCTCCTGAAGAGTAAATTTTAAAACAAGAGAACATTAGCCATTAACCAGCCAAAAATCTATGAAATTGAAAATCAGTTACAGATAGAATTAAGTCACCTTACAGGTCCAAATGCACTCATTGCTATTGTACTACAGCACTGCTCTCTCAGGCAAGCAAGGTAACTAAGGTTGTGTCACTGGCTCATAGCACTTCAGTCACTAAGTCAACTGGTAGAGATGTTTGTTAACTATGTGTTTGGGAAAGTCTGATTATATTAATGAAGGGTAGGCACCTTAGGCAGACTTGCAAACCCACAGACTTCCAAGTAAACCCACTCACTTTATGACCAAGAGCCTGAGGAGGGAGAGGTTACAGAAGGAAACATTCATGGTTGACATTAAAGCCAAAGGAAAACATGAGGCTTCACTGCTACTGCTTCTCTCACTCCCAAACGCCAGCAGTGAAACACAGCCCACTCCATCAAGAACCTGAGAGGAGGTTTAAAGGAGTTTTAGATTAAAAAGAGATACATTAAGGAAGTAAAATATTAGCGTATTATTCTGCTTTCCAAAAAGGCTAGAAAGGGAATTTGGAAAAGTGAGCAAATGACTTGCCAAGGTCACCCCATAGGTTGGAGGCAGAGCTAGAAATAGCCATCACCCCCACAGCCCTTACACACTGCTCTGGCATCGTGTGCTTTGCTAAACAGAGTTGGTACAAGAGAACATGCAAAAGTAGAGTTGTAAAAGGTTGTGCTTAGACACTGAAAGTGATCTGAGAAAACAGAAATTAGTAAGGTTATTTTATTCCTCCTGTTACCTACATCTATACTGGAGGTCTAATCTGAGAGTAGAGGTGAAGGCTGTTTTGGAGCTTCCTGTTCTCTAGACTTTCTTTCCCAATGGTTATTAAAGCAGGCTGCCCATTGAAATTGTCATTCCAGACACAATGCCAGGCCCCACTCCAAACTGACAAAGCAAGAACTTTAGGAGTGAAGATCAGTATTGTTAAAACACCATCAGTGTTTTAAATAAGCATCAGCACTTAGATTTTAAATTCAGGCATAAGCCATTGTTTTTTAAGTGCCTCAAGAGATTCCATAAAGTTTTGTGAAAAACATTACAGACAGAATACTACAAGTAATAAACTTTCCTTATCAAGAAATCAAGCGCCAAGAATAACTAAGCACACGTAAGGCCCCCTGAATCATAAAGCTGCCAAGCCACTAGGCCTTCCCAAAGAAACAGAACCTGAGAACTGTGGAGAACTTCATAATTATTTCAGGAACAGCAAATTCATCCCTTAATGGTTCTATTTAGGCTGCAGGAAGTCAAGTAATCGGTTGTGGTAGCAGCCTGAGAGATTCCTCATCTTTGCCTCTTCATAACAGAACTGCCAGCTGCCATGCTGCACTTCCCAGGCAGCTGTGATGACAAGAGCCCCCTCAAAAACAGAGACCTCACTTGGGGTGGGGGGGGGGTTCTCCGCCTCTCTGAGGAACAGGGACAAATAACTCGTGGCCATTATGACAAAACCAGGCCTACGTATCCAGTTTATTATTAGCCTGACATTAAACACCACTTAAAAACAAAACAAAACCACCCGCCCACACAAACACATACCCCAAGACAGAAAATTACATAATGGCATCTGTAATGATCCACTTTGACAGTGAAAGCAGAACCACCCAAAGCTAAGAAGTCTAGTAATGTCCAAAATGGGGACTGGACAGTCTTAGAGAGTCACTTTCACGCCCACTACAGTTCATGTAAATGCTGATACACAAACCAATGGTTGGTTCAGAGACACAACTCAAAATAATAGCCTACATTCTAGAAGGCTGTCATTTTGCTTGAGAAATACCAAGCCACTACTAACTGGAAGTTAGTCCATAGAGCCTAATCATTCTAGATAAGTTAGAAGAAAATTGTTTTGGCATAGGTTGTTTCGTAGAGTGGAAGCTCATGGTAAGTTTTTTCTCATTTTGTGTGGGTCACAAAGGAAAAAGGGGCCAGTAAGAAGAATTCTACCATCTTTCCCATTATAGTTTATGATCCACAACCTAGCCAGTTGACAGTGTTGTTTTTGTTCCCCTGAGTCCATTGACACCTGGACCAAATACAGTGTTTGCCTTGCTAAGGTCTAAAATGTGGCAGTCAGGTTTAGAATTCCACTGCATAAACAAAGTAGAGAACTTCTGCAGGTAAAAGTCATGGAAACGAGATCCCAATTATAAAATTAACTATGTGATAACAAAAAGTATGGAAAAAATGGTCAGAATTTTTCCTAAAAATTGGAAACCAGAATATTTTTTTTCACTTAATTATTTGTAGTTCTAGTATAAGCAACAAATGGGCCCAGCAAAAGGTCTGATTTTGAAATTTCCTATTCTCTCCTTCCCTGGGAGAAGGGAGGAGTTGTTTGGGTTCCTTGCTTTGAAATACTATAAGCCACTAACAGATTCTGTGGTCAACCCTCACTCAATGGTCTCATGCTTCCATAGCTGCAGACTGTGCCGAGACATGAAGGAACATGAACATTTCAGAGGAAGTTTCTGAAAAAGTGGTGTCAGAAAAAAAACGCATTGCACAGTTGCTTCCTGTTTTTTTTTTTTAAGGCATTTTTTTTTTTGCTTTCAATGCCAAGATTATCATTTGTTATTTTTTTCTTTTCTTTTCTTTTTGTTTTTAAGGAGAAGGGATGGTATAAGAACTGTAAAATAGCTCTCCTTGCTACTGACCTGATATGTGACACCTTATAAATAACAATTTTAACACAATAGAAGCACACATTCAAGCAACAGTCTGCTGAACCTCAATTTATATGTAAGCAGATGCATCAGAAATCCAAAAGGCTCCATGAAAAACACACACTGAAATCTTGTAGAAGGCAGTGCCAAGTTCATTTACAAAACTCATGCTCTATACATCTGTAAGGTCTATCATACATATTCACCTCCAAGGTACCAATATTTGCTAACTCCCTCCAAGTTCCATTTGTTTCCTTGTTTTAAACACATTTTCATAGAAGGCATGACAATTCACAGAGGCATCAGGGTAGAGAGGCTCAGTGTAAAAGTTTCCCATTCCCTAAAGCACTAAGTTAGTAGCCCCCTGACCAATCACCTCAGATACAAAGGCAGTAGACAGCCAGGTCACTAACCAGAACAAGTAAGGTAAGTGAGTGGTTAGCACATCTTTTAGATTGACAGGTATCCAATAAACTGTGTTTATTAAGAAATAAGACTGTGTGGTGCACACCCATAATCCCAACTATTCAGCTGAGGATCAAGTTTGAGACCAGCCTCAGCAACATAGTCTCAAAAAAAAAAGGGGGGGGGGGATGGGGATGTAACTCAGGTGTACAGCACCCCTGGGTTTGATCTCAGTACCACCAAAAAAGAAAAGAAATAGATTGTGTGCCTACTGAATGGTAAATGTGTGTGAAGCTTCTTGAAACGTTAAGAATGATTCATGACTAGCCATTACTTCTACCTTCATGCAAGTCCTTATCAATCATTACTACCTTCGCTAAACATAATATACACTAAATAGTTACGGGGGAAATGGAAGGGATTTAGCCATCGTGACAAATGACAAAGTGAGAGAAGAGATAAATCTAAACCAAAGTGCCTGCCAATGGAACAACAAAACACACTAGAACAAAATCCAAACCATAACCTAATGGGGTATTTTGTTTGTTTTTTTTATTAATCTTTGGACGGAATACTAAGTTAATGCTTAGACCAGCCTGGAAATGAGTGGTATTATCAGAGGTTGAGCTTAGCCTGGGGGAAGTGATAATAAAAGGATGGAATATAAAATAGGCAAGGAAAAAAAGGTGAATGGGAAAAGTCTGAGGGAAAAGAAATAGTAAGAGAAACTGGAGAGAAGTGACCACCAGATCTGAAATGAAGACCAGCAGATCTTCACCATTTGGGTAAAGAGGCTCAGCAATCATTTAAGTACCTGGTTGTTATAGGAACCATTTTCAATGCATTATCACATTTAATCTTCACAACAGGACTATGAGGTGGACTGTAAGTATCTCTAATTTACAAAAAATAATCTAAGGTTCAAGAGTACATAGCTATCTAATAGCAGGGTGGAGGTTTTACCTTGGGTCCAACTCATCCCCAAAGTCTACTTTTAAAAAATATCCAAAGACTCTTAAGATTCAACAACAAATTGCCCTGGACTTCATCTCAACACTATGCCTCAAGGGGTGAAAGCTTTTCTTTTTGTTCCTAAATTAAATTCTTAAAAAAGGAGAAGACCCCAAATAATCAATATTATATTAGCATGATGAAATAATGGGAAATTGCCCCCCTATTTTTTTGCCCTTTGGTAAATGTTACTAGTTTCTATTACTTTAAAAAGATCACTCAGTATGAACTGGAGCAAATCTCTTTTAAGCAGCATCACAACTGGGAAATAGAAAAATCTATAAAAACTCCTTTTCTATTTCCCTTAACACTTTTTACTGTGCTGACCACAGGAATTGTAAAGAGAAAGGGACTGAGAAATGACATATGAAGGACCCAGAAGTTTTGCTCATTGGTAACCATGTCAAATGTCCCTTCTCCTTATCACATCAATTGCACTATCCAAAGAAATAAAGAAAGAATGCTTGGAGGAGGTCAGAATGGCAAACTGAGAACTGTGTCCACGTGCCACGCTTTACAAGGTCCCACTGAAATAAGGGGAAGACAGATATGGAAAAGAATAAGGCCCTAAAGATGCCGGAAAAGAAGAAAGTGTGTTAATAGTCAAATTCTGAAAAACAGAAAGTAGATGGGGTGAGACTTTAAGAAGTAAGAGAACTCCAAGGCTGTTATCAACAAATACAAACCACACTGAGTGGGTTTTAAGGACACCACGGAACAATTAATTGGGAACTACACTGAGAAGGCCTCTGTGGGCCAGCCAGGCTCTCCCCCTTAACTCTGATGCCCACAGAGTAGCTAAGGGGACAGGGTTTTGACCCTATGCTTGTAGGTATGGCTCACAAAACCATTTTTTCACAGAAAACTCTAAACGAACAGGTTGGTGGGAAAAAATAGGATTAGTTAGACCACTTAAACCCTATGGAACTTTGAGAGCAGGGACTTGCACAAACCAATCCAATGGAATCCACACACAGTGGATTTCCTACTGGCAAAGTGACCATAAGCCCTGGGGCCTCATGCTTCCCGCCTTTTGAGATTGAGGGACCAGGGGGTTTTGCTTCTAACAGAGATCAATTTTA
Organism: Sciurus carolinensis; assembly: GCF_902686445.1. Classification (NCBI taxonomy): domain Eukaryota; kingdom Metazoa; phylum Chordata; class Mammalia; order Rodentia; family Sciuridae; genus Sciurus; species Sciurus carolinensis. The sequence continues at coordinate 25,850,992 of NC_062220.1, forward strand.
TCAATCAGACCCAGGAGTTGAACCTTCTTCATTAATCCATTATTTTGATACTAGAGGACAAGTCTTCATAGCTTTTGAACTATACTTGCAGCCTGCCACAGGTCAGCAATGACAGAGGAAAGCATAAACATTCTTGAAGGCACTAAAGTTACAGCTTACATGAAAGGAAGTTACTGCTGTAGGTTTCTCAACTTTTGATTTACAGATTTTTTAAAAAGTCTTTTTTATACTGATAAATCTCTCCTTTAAATATGAGAAAGCACAGCCCTTGCTGTTTCTGTACTTGAGAATATCACTTTTAAATCAACATGACTTCAAGTTTATACCAGTGCTATTTCCCAAATAATCAGTGCTATAACAGATAATTCACTTCATAGAAATGTGTTTTGGTAAAGCAGACAGTAGTTGATGAAACCAAAGAACCTTAGACAGACTCTGTGGCCTGAAACAAAAGCAGAAGCCAGAGCATTTGCAGCAGCTTCTAGCATATCACAGTCCATGCCAGGTGACTCTTAACACAGTCTGGCTCTCCGTAGGAGCCCTGTCACCTGGATCATTTTAGTGGGGTCTGTGATCCATCTGCTCCAGGCCTCTGTGTCCAGACACCCTAAAAAGAAGCTGGCCTCTGATATAATCTGTTGCCCACTGACTCCTTTCAAGATGGAGATGGCCTGGGGAAGCAGCCCTATGTTCCTGTAGAGGAACACCACCAGCCTAACCCAATTATTATGCAGTCAATACCTTCGTTAGAATAAATGAAGGTTCACAAAAATATTTTGCAGAACACAATAAACAAAAAACCTTTAATCACGGAGGAAACAGTTCAGATAATAGAAGTGGATATTATTTCTTTTAATTTTAAAAAATAGTTACAGAAATATTAGAGAAAACACTATATAAACTAAAAAGAAGTTGCTATTAAAATAGAACAAAGGACAAAACTTAAGTAGGTGTTGAAATTTTAAAAAATAAAATAAAAAGCTAGATTTAAGAGGACGTAATTTTTTTCATTCCATATTTTTAATTGGTGCATTATAATTATGCATAATAGTGGGCCTCATTGTTACATAGTAGACATGCACATGATATAACAATATAATTTGGTTTGTCTATAAATTTCATGAAGGTAGAAATCATTACACTCCTGAATTCACTAATATATTCATAATGCCTAATGGTGCTCAGTATAAACCAAGCATTCTCTAAGAATTTGAAAAAAGGGGATGGACTATAACTCAGTGGTAAATCAATTCACCCAGCATACACAAGACACAAGGCCCTGAGTTTGGTCCCCAGTACCCTTCCACCAAAAAAATGAACTAATGAGTGAGTAAATGAGTGAGATGAGTGAATAAATAAGAGAGGGGGGAATGAGTGAAAGTAATATGCCTGATTAGCTGTCCAAGCAAGAAACCTGTAAGATTCAGTTGAAGACATTTCACAGAATATAAAGCAAATGCAAAGGAGGTCTTAAAAAATTTTTTATATGTTATAGAATGTTAAGAGTTGATACAATACTAGTAGAATTCCAGAAGCAAAGGACAGAAGCAAAAGAGTGACTATAGTAAAGAACAGGCTGGGCGTGGTTGTGCACTCCTGTAATCCCAGTGGCTTGGGAGGCTGAGGCAGGAGGATCACAGGTTTGAAGAAGCCAGCCTCAGCAATTCAGGTCGTAAGAAACCTAGTGAGACCCTGTCTCAAAATAAAAATTAAAAGGACTGGATGTATGACTAAGTGTCCCTGGGTTCAGAGGAAGGAAGGAAGGAAGGAGGAAGGAAAGAAGGAAAGAAGGGAGGGAGGGATGGAGGGAGGGAGGATAACAGGAAAATAAAAAAATTTCTTAAGAAGATATAAATGTTCAAATTCAAATTAAAAAGATGCACTAGGTAAGCAGCAGGAAAAATAAGATACACCTACAAACAATTTGATAAATGTCTAAAAAATAAAGATACTTGGAAAATTGCAAACTCTTCAAAAACCTGGGGGAAGGGGGAGCTACACTTGTAGAAATGAAAACTGAATTTCTCATTAGCATTGATGAAACAATAGAAAAAAATGACTTCCAAGTTCTCAGGGAAAAAAACCCCTAATTTTGAAGGTAGAATTTTATAACAAAACTAACAATTAGGATTACAATCAAGGTGGGTGTGGTGGGATGACTCTAATCCCAACAGAGGCAGGAGGAACACAAGTTCAAAGCCAGTCTCAGCAACTTAATGAGGCCCTGTCTCAAAATAAAATAAATAAAAATGGGCTAGGGATGTAGCTCAGTGGTTAAGCATCCCTGGCATTCAATTCTTGGTACCAAAAAAAAGGAATAAGAATATAACCAAGTTGGGCATGACAGGCATACCTGTAATACCAGCTGAAATGGAAAAGAACCAAAGTTTAACACCGTTTTGTTCTGACCTGACTTCATTTTACGCTTACTTAAAAACGTGCTTTCTTTTTAGCCTCCTAATGGCTGTATCTATGTTGACAGTATAGTAGGACCTTCCCTCCAACCTGACTGTGGCCCTGATGTATCACAAAATGACTTTGAAATGTATAATCAAAACAATTCTCTCATGTAATCTAAATATCTGTCTCAACAGGGTCTTTCTGACCTACATGTGCCTCAACTGTTCTTGTGGTTTTGTGGTTTTTGCCTTTATAAACTCAGTACTTCCAAAATTCAGGTGCTGGGAGTCCCCTGAGGCGTTAGCCTGCTCCCAGGTGCTTGCTGTCATGTTCATTAAAGGACCTTTTTCCCCCTTTCAATTTGGCTCAAGATGCATGGTGGTTTGTAATTCTTGCGCACTCTGTAACACCAGCAATTTATGAAGCTGAGGCAGGAGGATTACAAGTTTGAAGCCAGCCTCAGCAAGTTAGCAAGACTGTGTCAAACTTAAAAACAAAAATGGCTGGGAATACAGCTCAGAATGCTTGCCTAGTATGTATGAGGCCCTGAGTTTGATTCCCAGCATCAAAGAGGAGAAGGAGAAGAAGGAGGAAAAGGAGAAGAGGAAGAAGACAACGAAGATGACATTTTTTTAGACACTTAGGAATTCACAAAGTTTACTGCTTGCATGGAAACAATGAAGATTCTTCAGTAAAATGAAAACATATTGTAAAAAGGATGATTTGAGTGGCAGCTGCACTTGAGGAAATATGGAAAGGAAAAAAGAGAACACTAATTTAAATTTCTTGAAGGATTTAGTGTCATAGATTTATTTTTCTATAGGTTGAATCATTATTATACTTCTTGGTTTAATACACTTGTATTAAGCTATGGGGGGCAGAATTAAAATTCTAGTATGAATTTGTAGACAAGACTTAGAAGACAATTATTGTTACAGAAAAGAAATGCAATAAATGCTATAAATCTTGATATTAAAAAATTAAGCTTTTAAAAGGGGAGAAAGGAAGAAAGCTCAAATGTTCTAATGTTCTTACCATTCAGAATGGAAGCATATACTTGATCAGAAACCGATTAATTAAAGATTGTAAAATTTACTGTTGGTAAAACTAAAATAATATAACAAAATTGAGAGCTGTAGAGTGGAAGTTATAATACAATCATGCAAAAGTATTTATCTGTCATATAAGATAGTAAGCGGATACTGTTAAAAGCTGAAAAATCTAATAAGTTGAAGTACAGTTAACTTTTTTGTGTATGGTGCTGGGGACTGAACCCACGGCCTCACGCATGCTAGGAAAGCACTCTACACTAGAGAATAGTGTCAATTTATAAGGATATAAGAATAACAAACCAAAGTTAACAGCAGAAACTGTCCTGAAGTTAGTATCCAGGCTGCCATCTGCTAAGGCCTCGAAAGAAGGTACCTTAGGAATGCCTATGAGCACCAAAAGCAGTATCAGAACCATGGCAATTTGTTGTGATTCCTAAGGCTTCTTTCTCCACCCTAAAAGACTCAAGAACTACCCTATGTGGAGGAAAAGGGCAGATGGGCTTCAGCAAGTGGTCATTTGAGCATTTCATTTAGTCTACTGACAGTTAAATTACTGAACTGTCTAAAAATAAAAGTGTAAGAAGGATTAGTTTTCATATATATTTAAACCTATTTCTATCTCTGTAAAAGTCCCTGACAAAACCTAAATAGGAATGAACCTTTGGGGTCTGGGGGTGCTGGGCTGTGCCTCAGGGTAGAGCGCATTTACTTGCATGCATGAGTTCCTGGATTTGATCCCCAGCACCACACACACACACACACACACACACACACACACACACACACACACAAAGGTGGGGGAGGGTGGATCTTTCCCCATACTGATGAAGTCATTTGTGTTTCTTAGAGCAAGAATCTTCAAAAATATCACTCTATGAGTGGCAAAGTCAGTGAATACCTACAAGAATATCTGAGGTTCCCAAACCTAGAATTAAGAAATGCTGATTATGAACAGCAAACCAGGACACCCTAAACATGTGGAACTGTTTCTTTTTTGTTCACTGCTACATTTCCAGTGTCCAGCACTTAACAGCACCAATCTGGGCCTAGTCCCTCAATGATCTACACTGATGTCTGCACTCATGGCCCGCATTTCTACTCTTTCAAATGGGCCCTCTTGAACTTGCTTACCTATATCTCTCAATATCTCAGGATGCTCCTCTCTTAGGATTAGCTACCTGGTTCGGAGAAAAGTCTCAATTTCTCTCCTAGGCTTGTCACGATATGTTTTGGGAAAACCAAAAGGAGAGTTTCCAAGGGTCAGCTCAGGAGATATTCAAATCCCTCATAGCCTGGCACTCTATGCAACTGATATTGTGGAAAGAAAAAGACTTGTGCACCTCAGCAAAGGATTTTGCTGATTTGTAGATACACTGGTGCCATTATGAAAAGCTAAATTAAACTTCAATACAGAGATGATGGTTATCGAGTAATTTGAAACCGGAGTTTTAAGGAAATAAGACTTGGCAGCATGAGATTTCCATAGATAGACAGCCACAAAATATCTGAACAAAAGAGACAGATTTGTCTGAAACTCAACAGTATTTTCCTGACTCCAATACTGAACCTTGTTCAAAAGCCAAGTTTGTTCTTACAGTGCTTTATGGGACAAGTCTCTTCAAATGATTGCTATACTTGAACTAGCAGAGGATAGGTCTAGTTATTCAACTACTTCCTTCCAAAGTATTGTAACCACTTACTGCCACAGATGCTTCTGATGTCCTTCAAATTGCGGACAGGCATAAGTTCACTACTCAAAATAAGAAGAGTAGCATTAGTGCATAAATCAAGCCAACTGTCACTGTCAGGGACCTAAGCTGCACTTTTAAATGCAAGTGGGTTAGTTGGTAGTTTGTTTCTAATCTCGTAGAAAAGTTAAGGGAAAATAAAAGAAAGAAAGAAGAGGAAAGAAAAATGGCAAGATAAGACAAAACAAAATCTTATTCCAGTGTATCCTTTTCCCTTCACAACAAGGGAGTTTAAAAAAAAACAAACAACAACAACAATAAATACAAAAAAAAAAAAAAACCCTGGCAAAACCAAAAAGCATCACCATATTAATTAAAAATAATAACGTATAAGTGATAAATTGTGGAAACATAGTTAGCTATCATCCACATTCTAACACCTGGCCAAATCACTGCCATTAATGCTGTCACAATTCTTTCTAAGGTAAAGAAAGAGAAACTTCAGGATGCTGGGGGTCTCTCTGAGTAAGAAGACAAGGCCACAAAACAGAAGTTCAAAATGTCACATGCTTCCTAGTTGTAGCTTAAAACCCACACGCTAATAGTATATTTTAAAGTTTGAAATTCTGAGATAGATTTTGCTGACAGGAGAAAGTTTCAAAGCTATGGAACAGAAAAGCTGGGGACTGGATGGCACTTATTCCTATTGTGACTGGAAATAAAACAAAAAACAAAACTAGGATTAAAACAGGCTTATTCAGGCATAGTAAGGACAAGACCTAACCCAATGCTTCAGTCACTGCTGGAACTACTGGATAAAAGTACCCACTGAAATCAGAATCCAAGGAAAAGAAAAAGGAACGGAAGTCTTTTTCCGCGCAAGGTTAAAAGTCTGGTTTATATGAATATAATAAAGTCAAGCTGTCTCTAGTAAGAATCTAAAGAGATGGAAAGCAAGTTCATAAAAATGGTGTTCAATCTGCTAGGTGACAATCATTAGAGCAAAGAGGTCACCCCAGCTGTTCCAAGCCCCACAGAACTTGGACTAGTTGAGATAGCAAGGCTCCACACTCATGCAGGCGTCCAGGCTAGGGCAGCAGCTACTCATGGATCAATAAAGAAGGGTGGCAGGAATCAATCCACGAAAACCAGTAGAGTGAAACTATTACCCAAAACAAAAAAACCATTCTAAAAACATGTGATCTTGTGCAGAAAGGAAATGCATTTTCCAACTGTACCTTTTCCATAGTTCCATTTCTGTTCCATTCTTTTACTTTTTCCAAAATGGGCCAGGCATGCTGTTTCCTACCACTATGAAATACTTTACATCATGTGAAAAAAGGAAGAAATGGCTTAGTGACACTGGCTCTTCTGGATGTGTGACAGTTTTCCAGTGAGGAGGGTGGGGAGATGAAGTGAACATGTTATATGTGAACAGTTATAGTTTGTAGGTACCTTTTTCTAAATGTGAATTTCTGATGCTTTTTTTGCTTTGAAAGACATGAGCAGCAAGTTAATAGATTATATGGGTTTGCCAAATTGGAATGCAAAGTAATTGGGAAGTCCAGCACAGAGAAAGGTCACCCCAGAAAATTTCACTCCTCAAGACGACTCTGGCAAGAACGGAAGAATGAGATTTTAATCACTGCAGCTAATTACATAGAAGACTAAATCACAAGAAGAGTTATTTAAGTGTCTTAAATACAATAAAAAGTAATTAACAGGAAGCGCCATCTTGACAGCTTCACGTCACAAACTGGGCCTAAAAGGATCAACTAATTCCCAAACCAGGAGCCAGAGAATGAGAAACGACTCAAGGTTTGATCTTTTTATTTTTTATTTAAACTGTTTTGATTAACAGATAACAACTCTTGCCAACTCCATAGTGAAGTTAATTAAGAAAAAATTTTTAATCTATTAGAGGAATGATGAACCTTATTTCCATTGATTCCCCAGAGGGCTGTGTCATACCAGCAAGGCCCCTCAGGGTCCTGAGCCTTGCCTCCCTCCCACACATCAAGAGGGAAACCAGAAGGATTCCACTGAGCCCTACTGAGGAGACAGACAATGCACATGCTTTGCATGTGACATACATCTAAAACTCTGCTTTGAAACAGCCCTTTGGGAGACACCATCTCATCTACCCCTTTCTTCTCATTCCCCTGGAATCACCAACTTCAGAGGAACTCTTGCAGTCAGAGAAGTCTGCAGATTGTGGAAAGCCAAGAGGTGCAGGACAGATGTGGTATGTAGGCCCACAGATTAGACAGACATCATTTAGACAGGACTTCTTAATTCCACACCATTTCTACAAGTCTGAAAAAAAAACACCTTTCAGAGAAGCTATGTACACTACAGAAGCTCTCTTAACTAACCCTTCCCTTAAATGATCCACACAATCTATGACCAAATGCTAAGGGCTGAGAGCCACTCCAACATATCTGTGCATTTTGCTCCCCCTCCCCACTAAACCATTTGCTTTATCTCTTAATCTAGTTTACTTTGGTTGTGCCTGTTATTTTCATTAAGTACTTAAATACTGCATGAATCATTGAAACACAGGCACACAAACAACATGTTTACAAAACACTTGCATCCTTATAAAGGTTTAATAAAGATAAATGGCTTTAAAATGGCTGTAAAATAAGAGTAATACAAACAGGTGAGAGAAATGTAAATCTTAAAAATATAAGGTTTTAATATTAGTGTTTTTGAGTCTTCTTGCCAAACAGGAAGTTATGTAGCTCACTAGGATACCAAACAGGTGATCCCTGCCATCCATAAGTCAGAGATTTGAATACATGTATCTTTACATTTAAATAAAAATATTTGAGACAAAGCTTAAAAAATCCTCTTCCCTAGCCTTTGTTTTTAAATAATTAGCCATTAAGCAAGACAGGTGACTTTTAGAAAATACCTTATTCACTAAAACCTCAAATTTCTACAGTATTATTTTGATTTTTAAAAATAAATTCAGGAAAATATTTTTAACATTTAGGCAAAAATAAATAAACAGAAGCTCTAAGTCAATTTAGAATACGAAAAGCATGCCATTAGGTCCACTTGCTGGAGGTGACCTACCTTTACCCCTGAGCTTCCAATAACCAAATAAAAGAGGAAGACTACAAGAGGAAGGCAATCAGGTACAAGTGTTACAGTACTGATTAGATAGATGAATGGATAAATAGATAGATAGAGAGGGAAGAAAGGAAGGAAGGAAGGGAGGAGAGAGGGAAAGAAAGAAAGAGAGAGAGAGAGAGAGAGAGAGAGAAAGAGAAAGAAAGAAAGAAAGAAAGGAAAGAAAGAAAGAAAGAAAGAAAAAAGAAAAGAAAGAGGAGGAAGAGAACTAGCTATCCCATGTAATGAAACACCTAAGAACTCCCTATTATGCTTCATGGAAAGAGACTCTTAGCAATACATTTAAGTCATTCAACAAATTAACTGAGCTCCTACCATGCACTGGATACTAGGACTATAATAAGGAATAAAGGAAACAGAATTCCCTATTTCTGGGGACATGATAGTCTAGGGAAGAATGGTTTCAATACTACCAGTAAATTATAATATTAGAATATACCAAGAACTCAAAAAACTCACAACAAAAAACAAGTAATCGAAACTTAAAAATAGGCAAATGATCTTAATAGACATTTCTCAAAAGAAGACATACAAATGGCCAACAAATATATAGAAAAAATGCTCAATATCTCTAGCTATCAGGAAAATGCAAATCAAAACCACAAAGAAGTATTACCCATCCTAGGTAGAATGGCTATTATGAACAAAGCAAAAAGTAATAAAAGCTGGTAATAAGGGTAAAAAAGGATCTCAGGCACTGTTAGTGGGAATGTAAACAAGTATAGTCATAATGGCAAACTGTATGGAGACTCTTCAAAGAACTTAAAAATAGATCTACCATAGGATCTAGAAATCTCACTTCTGGGTATATATCCAAAGGAAATGAAATTAGCATATCAAAGAGACACTATACAGGCAGAAGACATAATCTCAGTCAAAGCCAGAATAAATACACTTGAACCTCAAGGTTTCATGCCACAGAGCAAACCCTTAACACTACAGTGGGGGAAAAAAAAAAAAAAAATTTAAAGTTGGTTCTCTCAAATTGTCCTAAGAAGCCCCCACACCACAAAAAACCACTCTCTGAATATCTGATATTAAGCCATGTAAACTTATTTTTGAAATATACCTTGGTGGTAACTAAATGAGATAATACACTCTAATAGAGTGTTAAATAAACACTGCAGGCCATCTGCCAAAAATAAAGATGTGCACTTTTACAGACATGAGACCATTTTCCCCAGGAATTAGGTAGGAAGAGTAGTAATCTCTGGAGATTACTCCTTGCTCATGACAGCAAAAATGTTAATATAGGGGATACCAGTGTTCTAGCTGTCTCCAGTAGGGAGCATGCATTCAGTGTTAAGAAGCAGTGAGGAATTGGTAGTAGATCATTACTGTGGGTTACACAGATGGAATAACGACCAAAACCTGTCCTACTGTTTTATATTACAAAAATATTATCTGATTTGTCAGAAACCAGCTTCCCACAAAGCCGGTGGCCTGGGATGGTGGGAAGGTAATGAGATCAAACACGTACATTGCACTCCTGGCAAAAATGAAAGCTCCGGTTGTTGTGTGAACATTAACAACATTAATAAATACAGGAGCAGGTACTGGCTAAAAATAGTCATTTCCAAATGTGAAATCAAGATGAGAGGAAAGAGACTCCTGCTTGGAAGGAGAGTTTCTAGGAGCCTCTCAGAGGCAGTGCTGTAGCCTAGACGCATTTCTCCTAACGGCCTTCATTATACTTCAATAAGACAATCTCTGTTTTGATGAGAAACCTATTCTTTTCTTTCCCTCCACTCTGCCCCCTTAAAAGAAAAGAAAAATACCAGTTTGGTAACAAACAGCACTTAAGACTGTTAAACAGAGAGGGAAACAATTACCATGCTGGTATATTTTATGCAAAGTAAGAATTGCTACTGGGGACTGACTGATTGTTTTAATATTTATTGTGGAAGCATGGCCCAGCAGGCTTCCTCCTTCCCCTGCCAGACACCTCCCTTGAAAGATTCTGTTCATCAACCAGGCTACCAAGAGACCTTGAAGAGACTATGACTCCAGCATCTACTGGTTTCATACCACCATACAAAAAGAATGTCCCATTAACCTCTTCCTCTCCTTGTCTTGCTCTTTTCTTTTTTTTTTTTTTTAAAGGGGTAAGGTGACTACAACTCAATTTCATAAACCAACATACAGAGAATCTTTTGAACTAATTTTGGATAGTACCTAGGGCCAGCTTGATACTTAATAACAGCATTATTAATAGTAATAATGGGTATTTCATAGTGCCAGCTACACAGAGCCCAATAAATCTTTAACAACAATAATGAAAGTATATGATTAGCTAATGAGTGATTATAAAGTACTTTGCAAATATAAAGTGCTACACAGGCACATAATTATAAACCACTGAGTTATACAGAGCCAAAGGAAGGAGAGATCTGATTGAGCAGAGAACTCCTAGCTACTTGAGACAGAAGCGGGGCCGCTGCCAGCCAGAACACTCACATTCCTCCAATGGTGACAGTGGCACAGGTCCGCTCTGAAAAGGCAGGCACCGTCTCTGTGGCTGGGCTGGCTGGTCTAATGTAGTCCACCGTCACATTGACCTGGAAATAAAGAATCAAGGGAATTAGGGTTGGGAGTCTGTAGCCCAGCTTACTACCAGCCATGAATGCTTGTACAATTGTGAAAGACTAACTCACAGTTTAACTTGCTGGATTTAAGATCTTAAAAAAAAAAAAAAAAAAAAAATGCTGGGCAACAGACTGAGAGGAAGTATTTGCAAAAGATTTATTTCATAAGGGATAGTTATCCAAAATATTCAAAGAACTCTTAAAACTTAACAATAAGAAAACAACCTGATTAAAAAATGCAAAAGATCTGAATGGTTTACCAAAGATGACATATAGATGAAAAATAAGCACAGGAAAATATGTTCCACATCATATGTCATTAAGGAATGGCCAATTTAAGTAATGAAATATCACTACACACTAGTTAGAATGACCAAAATATAGATCAGTAGCCAGCAAATGTTTTGAAAGGATGTAAAGCAACAGAAAGCCTCATTCACCTCTGGTGGGAATGCAAAATGGTTATAGGCTCTTTGGAAGAGAGTCTGGTAGTTTCTTACAAAACTAAGCATACCCTTACCATGCTATCTAGGAATATAGCTCCTAGGTATTCACCTGAAGGACCTGAAAATTTGTCCATATAAAAACCTGTACATGGATGTTAGTAGCAGCTTTGTTTATAACTTGTCAAATTGATATACATCCAAGATGTTCTCCTATAGATGAATAAATTGTGGTACATCCAGACAATGGCATATTATCCAGTGCTAAAAAGAAATGAGCTATCGAGTCATAAATACTCAAGGAGGAATCTCAGATATATATTATTACTAAGTGACAGAAGTCAATCTGAAAAGGCTTTGTCTGTAGGATTCCAACTATATGACATTCTGGAAAAGACGAAACTAGGAGGACAGTTAAAAGATCAGTGGTTGCCAGGGGCTGAGGGATGGAGGGGTGAATGGGTAGAGCATAGGGAATTTTTACATCTATGAAACTATTCCCTATGACACTACAATGGTGGATACACTCTATCAGACATTTGTTAAAACTCACAGAAGTTATAATACAAAGCCTAAGGAATGGGGCGACAGTGATGCATCAATGTAGGTCTATCAGTACTAACAAATATTCATCTCCAGTGTGGGACACTGTTCATCTATGGTAGAAAAGGGCATATGGGAAATCTCTATTTTCTGCTCAATTCTGCTATAAATGTAAAACTGCTCTAAAAACAGATAAAGGAAGGAAAAAAGTTGATAGCCAAAGAGGAAAGACGAATGTATGCACACATGAAACCCCACAGGAATTCTCCTTGACAGAGAAGAGGTCTGCTACATTCTTGCCTTACTTTGCAAGATGTTATGATGAAGTAGTTCTTCAACCTCTTCTATTGTCAGACTACTTGGAAGATCTGCATTTAGATATATGACCTGGATTCAGGAACATTACACGTAATTTCAGTCTGTCATACTTTTTCATGAACCAGAGATTAAGGACTATCAAGAGGAACAGACAAGATGACCATCGAAAAGATGCTAAGACTTGTTTTCACTGTGTGTCAATAAAAACAACACAACTAATTCAATACAGGTGATTTTAGGAAGTTTTGGTAGGGATGGGGATGGGTTAGGACAGAAAGAACCAGAAGAAAGTTTAGGTCTTAAATTAACAAATGATGTGTGCACAGAGAGGAAGTTATGGGCATAAAATGGAAAAACTGTTTGATGCTAGTATATACTAAAACAGATTTGAACGCAATAGACAATAGTTTTTCCTAATGAAATCTTTATTTAATATTTTTTTAGTTTTAGATGGACACAATACCTTTATTTATTTATTTATTTATTTGGTGCTGAGGATCAAACCCAGTGTTTCAAACATGATAGTCAAGCAATCTACCACTAAGACACAATCCCAGTCCCTCTTTATGAAATATTTTAAAGATAAACACAAATCAAAAGAAATCAGTATACAGTATCAACAGCAAACATATGGAATATGCCTTGATGCTTGGCTTGGGTCATAGCCAAGGTAGATATACACTGAAGACACACCTTGGATCAAATAGCCTGAGCCTTCATCCAGAATCCCTTTTCTAAACACACCCCACTTCTCTCCAATTTGCCGAAAGACATCTGCACAAGCATCAAGTTCAGCAACATTGTTTACTTGCACCATTAAATCCTTGTATACTGTCTTCCCTTTATAAACTCATTTTAAAAAATGAAAACATGGAAATTTGGAAAAAGAACAATGCCTCAAAATTCCAAGGTCCTACAGCTAGCCTACAGAAGTAGGAAGAGGCCAGAAAAGCAACAGGATTATCTGGAGTCAAGGTAGGAACCAAACAAGAAATCCTAAGTATGAGTTAAGCATGAAGGTGGCCAAATCTGGCATGTAAAGTATCTCAGGGCCAAATTTAAATAGGGCACAGTCACAGCGTATGGTCCAATTTGCACATTCAGTGGGAATTTAATAAGTATGTGGAGATGAGTAAAGTCCACATAGCCTGTACTTTCACACAATCCATCTAACAAGCTCAAGCCCTCAATTCTATTAGCAGAGGGGGGAAAAAAATCCCTGCTTAAAAATAAACTAAGTGAATCTCAAGGTTACCTTGCACCTGCCAGTGCCAAGCCTCCTCCTCAGCACGCACAGGAGTGGACAGCAGCTATCCAGCACAGACACACCACAGATGAAGATTCACTCTCTACCCAAAGAAGGCCACATGGGTGGTGGTGGTGGTGGTGGATAGAATGGGTAGTAGACATGAGTATCTGTGCATCTTCCAGGTCAGGAAGTCAACCTGTGATGCCAGCCTGAAACCACCTTCCAAGGAAATCAATGGGAAAAACCCAAAACTTAAGAACAAAAACAAACAAACAAAAATCACTTTACTCTGCAGTTACCAAAAGAAACAACAAATATATTCATTGGCCAGTTAATTATTCCCCATATCTAGAGAAAGAGAATTGCAAATAAGTCAGAGATTAAAGAGCTCTTTGTGGAGGCAATATTATTAAAGAAAATGATCTCAAATACAAATGAGGCCCTGAGAAAAGCCCACAGCCAAGATACACACCTGCAGGCAACTATGACAAACCAGGAATTAAAGTCAATGTGTAATTAGCATTTATATCCCTCTCCCGTGGATTCTGAGATCTGTTCCTCTACCTTGGAGTTCTTCATCTCCAGATAGTCATCACTGTCCTGTCAATCACTTGAAAAAGTCACAATTTAAACAGTTTCATTAAAATATCTGGAAATCTTAGCAAAGTCTGTCTGAATAAATGATAACCTGAATTTTGGGCTTGCAGTTAGGTACATTTGAAATGGCATGAGTTAAAAGAGAAGAAACTAATTAATACAGATGTGGTCCTCCCCTTTCAAGCAAAGATACACCTGAAATCATGTATTTGATAATTCACACATATGTGACAAAAAGGCTACATGATCAACCCCAAGTCTCTTTAGAGCCAGGAGCACAAGGAGCCCTGGGCTCTTGCTTGGTTCTGTCACTCTCTCATACACGAGTCACGTAACAACTTGCATCTCAGTTCAGCTTCACCTGGAAAACGAGAGCTCCATATTGGACCTTCAAAACATCATGTAAGTCTAGAACTCTAAAAGATACCTTAACCAGACACAGTTTACTATGTTGTACTTTTAAAATCTTTGTAATTCAAACCTTAATCAATGAGCTGGAACACATAGATTGCAAGTGCCATGAGCAGGAGGACTATGTCTTTTATTCATGGAAAGATCTGGCATAGAGTTTGCAAAGTAGTAGCTGGATATGTAGTAAATATTTGTTGCAAAATGTATAAACATAATCAGTTTGAACCCTTTGAAACAGAAATTCAAAGGACTTTTTCCTGTATGTGTGTGGGGGGGGAGGTGCCGGGGATTGAACTCTGGGGCACTCAACCACTGAGTCAAATTCCCAGCCCTATTTTGTATTTTATTTAGGTCTGAGTTGCTTGGTGCCTCACTTTTGCTGAGGCTGGCTTTGAACTCAAGATCCTCCTGCCTCAGTTTCCTGAGCCTCTGGGATCACAGGTATATGCCACTGCGCCCAGTTGAAGGACACTTTTGAAATGAGATTAGGTATTTTAAGGAACACCTGTCAAGTTTGGTGACCACTGTGTTTCATAAAAGAAAAAACAGTATTTATTTCAACTTTGGGTGTAGTGGTGGGGAGCAGGGGCAGGAAAAATATTTTGAAACTGTGCTAAAGCGCTAATGCTTCATAAAAGCAACTACCGTGAAAAATTAAGCTAGCAAATTATACATAATTTCTAATTAAGTTATTTCTCAAAGAGGTTCTCAAAGGTAAGAAAGTGTAGTAGGCAATCGGATTCGTCCTTGGTCCATGTGATTATAGACTGTTCTTTGAAAGCATTTACAGGGACACTTCGGAAGAACTACGATGGTAACTTAAGACTAAATTTATATCTTAGTCTCTTCTAAGATCTGGTAGGAGTTTAGTACCATCAAATTGCTTTACATTACACTTAAATTCTGAGCATCCATGGATGTTCTTCATATAAATTGAGAGCAGAAAAATAACAAACTACCAAAGAACTTCATAGAATTTGATGTTGCAATAATGAAATGCCAAAATGTGATCTACCTAAGCACTGAAGATGAGGTAGGAAAAAAAACAACCAGCTATCCACAGTATTTCCAGGTCACATCTTGGCTTTAGTTTTAATATAAACAGAGCTGTTATGTGAGGCTGTTTTGCATAATTACCCCATAATCCCACCCATGATTCCACATAGCCAATCATAAATTCACAAAGAGCAATAATAAATATTCTGCCTCTAGAAATAAGCTCTTTAATGACCCTACTCTCATGACAGAATTTTCAGATAGTTATGGAAAGCTTCTATACACCCCTGATACAGAGAAGCCAATGCCATCTAGGCCTAAATCCAAATGATGCTACCTGGAAACAAGATTAAGTAAAACAAAAGAGTCTACACAGCCCAGACACACTGGCACAGCCAGCCTGCAGGGTTTGGTTTCCAGCAATCCTACAGAGGAACCCTGTAACTTGGAAAAGTTACCATCTTTGTGCTTCTGTTTAACATGGACAACTGTGCCCATCTCCCTGCACAGGAAGAAAAGAATCAATATATATAAGGCAGTTAGAACAGGGCATGACTCACAGTGAGCTCGATTCAAGTGCCACTTATTTTTAGATAAGCATGTACTGATTTTCTTAGAACAGTGCCTGGCACAGAGTATGTGCTAAATAAGTATGCGTGAGATAAATAAATAAATAAATACGCCTACACACACATATATGCATAAAAAAGATATGTGTTGACTTAAATCATTAGACTCCTGAAATTATTAAGCAGAGAGTCTCAATTAAATGTACTTTTCTCCTTAAGGAGTCACAGCAAACAAGAACATGTATCTCATACATATTCATCCCAACTTGGAGATAAGTGGGCTTATTTTAAAGAATGATACACTATTTAGTATTTATTTAGATATTTTAAGGATTGATTTTGCAGGTACCAAGTACAGGATATTTTATTTACCAAAGATAATTAAATGGAGTTTTGTGAACCATATCAATAGCAGGTTAACTAGAAATATTTTGGGCAGGATACTTCTGACTTTATTAAAAGAGGACAACGATGAACAAAGAGAGGCCAAGTTTCCATTTGCTTTGGCTTTAATAGGACTTTACTCCTCAGCATTTAGATCATGTATTCTTGATCTTTCCTCTCTGCTAATAGTACCATATGTAATTATTCTAAAAATATGAATGATAAATATTTTTTAAAAGTTTGAAACACACATCAATCATTCATTCATCTAGGTAGGGAAGACCTTCAAAATTAATTGCTACTGATGAAGCCAGCCTACTACTGGCCCTATCTCTGGATATGGTCAGTTCACCTCCCCTGAAGTGACCAATTCAGATGCAAGGACCTGGGAAGCTACTCAACTCTCAGGAGATAATGTCAAACTTACCCTGCTTCTACAAAAGCACTATGTGCCAAAAATATAACGAATCACAAATCAGATCGACATGTATACATTTAGAATAGTAGCATGAAAATAAAAACAGGTGAAATTTATTTTAATGCTATTTCAAAATTTGCAAATTCTCACCATATCGATATTAAACTAACTAGAGACCTTTTCTTTCCTTCATTTATTTATTTACTTACTTGGTACCAAGCCTTTAGTATCCAGTGTGTCCCCTATACATACAGCACATCTCAGCAGTTTGGTCAAAGAATGGTTCAAGTACTCCAAGCCACACATGGACATGGTTTGTGTCCTTTGGGGTTGTGAATTCCTAGAGTAGCTGTTAAGGCATAGAAGTCCTAGCCTTGTTCCTCTACTTCACTTTTTGGTTCTTTCTCCCTTTATTTTCCCCTGTGAACTTTCGTTGCATTTTATGAATCCTTATGAACACTTTTCATTTTTAATACCTTTATTTGTTTATTTTTATGTGGTGCTGGGGAACGAAACCAGTGCCTCACACATGCTAGGTAAGTGCTGTACTGCTGAGCCCCAGCCCCAGCCCCTTATGAACTCTCTTAAAACAAGTATGAAAAAATATGGTATGAAAAACTAAAATGTTTATCCTTCATTTTCTTTTTTGAAATCTATTATCTGACTAGGTTAGAAAATGTACCCATACTTTTCTGTTTCCAAAGAAACTATTTCAGGAGTGAAAATAAACTTGTCTACAGAGGAGAAAAAAAAAAAAAAAAGAAAAGTCCTATAGTCTATAACTACCATTGTAAAATATATTCTGTTTAATAGTTTGATGAAGATACTTCTCTATGACTCTTACAAGTCCATACTGGTTATTTAAATTAATTCACAATTGTCAAGACAATTCTAGGATTCTTTACCTCAGTGTTTAAATTTATCATAATGGATACATGGTGGTTAGATGATTGCCAGAAACTCATGTCAAAGAACTATCTGATTTTTTTTTTTTTGTTAACAATGAAGGCTTCTGTTGAATGTGGACATTACTTAAAAGAAAATGAGCAACTGGTAGTTGTGAACTAATTATTTTTGTGAATTTTTAGAACTGTAGAAAAAACTTCCATAACTATAAAAAGTTGAAATTTATTTGTTCTGTTCAGATATCTATGAGCTCCAATATTTCTTGAATTAAAACAACATCTACAGATTTGCAAAACACACACACACACACACACACACACACACACACACACAAATTTATCATCTCTTTTACACTGCAAGGCTGAGAACGGGGACGTAAACCCGTGTTCCCAGGCTACCTCTCCAATCTAGCCTAGATGTGTTCTGGCACACCCCCTTCCAAATCATTGTAATTAGATGCTAAGGCTGGTAGTTTATTCACATGTATTTATGCTGCTTTCTCCATCTACAATCACCCTTCCCACCTCCTCCACACTGAACTATTTTAAGCACATTTCATTTTCATCAATGGAGAGTTAACCTACAGTGCTTACAAACCTTCGTAAACACAGGGTCAAACTGCTTTCTTATTTGATGCATTTGTAACAAAATGAATCTTGTGCCTGCCCCCTCCATCCCAATGGGCAGATGCTTTTATCTGTTTCAAGGGGAGAGGTAAAATACAGGACCAGAGGAGACATTAAGAGTCCCTGTCTAACATTAGGCATTCGTTTAAGTGCTCCCTGATATACCTTCAGTTTGGTAAATATTTAATTAGAAGCATATACAAATGCAAGATCCAAAAATATACGTTAACACATTTTATGTAAGGGGCCATTTGAGATTGGCAAAGATTCTAGAAGTAGTGATAACTACCCGACAACAAATACAACATTAAAATCATCTGGAAATATACTGTTCCATTTATGTATGGAGGCAAATAATAGGCACGTATAAAAAAATCAATAGGGAAATACAGTTTTGATAATTGAAAATATTTTAAATCTTATGGGAACCACAGGGAAAAACAGAGATCACTATCTGAAATAACTTCACAACTGCCAGCATTTTCATTAAACCTCTTGATTCTTAAATCCTTATAATCTTATGAATATATGTAAGAAGTATAATCTACACTTTTGCTAATGTTCTGACCATTATCTTATTATTACGTCATTTGCAGAGCCCATACCCATACCTACTTTTAGTACTGTACCCCTTATCCCTAGGATGAAAGCCAGAAGGTCTCAGAGGTGGTAACAGAAACTGTCCCCTGTGCCCCCTTGCATGACCCTTTTTACTCCTCACTAGAGCTCCTATCTCTCATTGCCTTCCTCTAGTGGATGCAAGATGAGGGCGGGTCTTTTTTCTCTTCTATACAAGTGTCAATCAAAGTCTTCTATGTCCAAAATGTCCAAGGTCACCAGCAGTCAGGGGAAATTAAATCACTTCGTTCAGAAGTCTCCCTGGAGGAGTTTCAGCCACACAAGCAGCACAGAAACATGGAGATACTTATGCCTTTGTGGAAAATACACAATGTCACCCAGTCTTTAAAACAGCAGCAGTAATAAAACTAAGAGGATAGGGCTCAGAGATATGAATAAAGGGGATTTGCTTAATGGCTTGTAAGAAGAATTACTGAAGGGGGGTGGGTAGAGAATAAAAACAAAAGGTTACGTTACATTTGCTTTGTAAATGTATGCCAGTCTCTGAAGTTTTGGATGTCTCTATTCCCCAATAGGCCAAAATGAGAAATCTAAGCAATAAACGTGGAGACTAAAGTATTCACCCTGCCATGAGTTTCCATCAATTCCTGTTTTTCTGGAGGCTAGGTGCAACTTGGGTGAGCAAGGTCAGCATGGAAAAGCACCCTCTATTGGACACGGTGCAGAGCATTCCCTTTACTCCAACACACTCACAAGCTGGCACTGAGAAGTCACTCAGACAAGAGAAATGTGCACTCAGGTACGTTAACTGAAGACCAAAGTCAAAAATGGTGCAGAGGCCTGGGGAAGTATATCATGACTTCAAAGGAGAATTGGGGAGAAAAATATAACTATTCTATAGGATGCCTGCCAATATACAAAGAGAAATAGCCAATAATATTAATATTTGAATATTAATTAATCTCAGTTTTGTGGCTAAGTAAACCTTCCAAAATAATCAGGTATCAAAAATATAGGGCTTGCTCTCCTTTTTGTTTGTGGTGCTGAGGCTCTATCCCAAGACAGTGCACATGGTAGGCAAGTGCTCTACCACTGAACTACGTACACTATCTCACACAGGCCTTTCTTGCTGCACTTACTACCCTTTCCCCCATGTCACACTGAAGACAGAGGCCTACTACATGAGGTGAAGTTTCTTGATCAAAGACTCCGTGTTGCACGGAGCAGTACCACCAAGTTCAATGTCTAATTACACAGTCACTGACTAAAGACCATCCTGTGCCCACCTCCAAATTCAGTTCTCGTAACCTGTAGCCACCATTTTTAAAAAACAGTGGGATATAAACAGTCAACAAACATGCATATATATTTGGAAATTAGGTAAGTAGCAGTGAAGGATATACCCAGGTCAAATGTAGCATTTGCATCCCAACACAGCGAATTAATGAAATAAGCTAACTCAAGGCATCTATGTAAACAAAGAAGCAGCCTTCTCCTAATCCCAGAATGCTCGCTTCCATCCTAAATTATCAGATATATGAAAAAAAATATTGCTTAAATTCCTCAAAAAATTAAAAGTAGAATAACCATATGATGTAGCAGTTCCACTTCTGAATATATATCAGCTGAATGGAAAGCAAGGTCTCAGAGAAATCTGAATACCCATGTTCACAGCAGAATTTATTCATAACAATCAAAGAATGAAAGTAACGGAAATGCCCCTCAATGGATGAATGGCTAAACAAAATGTATATACGATATGTGAGAATATTATTCAGTCTTAAAGGAAGGACATTCTGATGTGCTACGAGGTGGTTTACCCTCAAGAATATTGTGATAAATGAAATAAGCTAGTCACAGAAAAGATTTACTTACAAAAAGAATACCAAATGATACTACATAATGAGATATCAAGAGTAGTCAAATTCATAGAGAAAGTTGAATGGTGACTGCCAGGGGCTGGAGGGAAAGTTATTTAATAGATACAGAGTTTTGGTTCTGCAAGATGAAAATATTCTGGAGATGGACAGTGATAAATAAGTGCACAATGATGTAGAAACTTAAAATGATTAACAAGGTGAATTTTATGTTGTGTGTGTATACCCACACACACACTAGGCTGTACCCAGTCACACATTACATAAATCAACAACAGTATGAGACAGGCCAGGCAATTTTAATCCCAAATCCTGTCAACTCCTGAATCTCTTGTTGCCTGAGAGACAGTACCATCACACTCCCAGGAAAACAGATGGTTTCCCAAAGGCAATTAATAATTAGAAGTCATTTTCAATAATGGATTAACAAAGGAAGAAAGATCAAAGGTAGTCATATAAGACAAAATTGCCTACCTTTCTCAGGCTATGAAATACCTTAGTCTATTTTCCTACTTTCAAGGCAGGAGGATCACAAGTTCCAGGCCAGTCCTAGCAATTTAGCAAAAGATCCTCAGAAACTTAGTGACACCTTTCTCAAAATAAAAAAGGATTCGGAATGTAGTTCAGTGGTAAAACACCCCTGGGTTCAATCCCCCGTAGTGAGGAGGGGATGGTGAAGATCCTAATTTCTGAAGAGTCAACATACTAAAGCACAAGTTTTATGCCTAGGTACCACAAGTTTGCCTAAATCTATTTTCTTTACCATTTCTAAGAGGGACCTGTGAAAGAAGTATAAGAAAATTCTGTGGTTCTGACTTTCTATTGCCAATTTCTTTTGAAGTCATGTGCGCTAACATATTTCCTATTTGAGGAATCCTTTAAAGATTTTCACCTGTAGATCATACTTTGATAACGTTCAGGACATTCCATAGCAATTTCCTCACCTTTATCTAGTTCTCTAGCTGCTGAATTTAATCACTTCCATCTGTGATTTTGTCTAATAAGCCTACAGTTTTCATGGGTTTCTCTAAGTGGTATCTTTTACCATTGTCAGGAACATAAATTATTGCAACCCCTTTGGAGGTCAAGTTGGCAATTCTGCTAACATTTAATATGTGGATGTCCTTTAACCTGCAATTTCACTTCTAGAAATTCAGGCTATTGAAACAAAGATGCATATAAAGCACTGTACTGTGTCCTTTGCACTGATAATAGTTCAACAAAAATGTAAAATTACAAGTTGAGATCCAGCCCAAGAGTTCCAAGTTAGCAGAGACCCTGTCCATTTTTTTCACAGGGTATTACCAGCAATTCTCAACAAATACAATGAAACTGTTGAAAACAACTATGGAGAGAGATTCATATCAAAAAGTCAATGCACAATGGTACGTATCATATAATTCTATTTGGAAGGATGAAATTAAGGGACAGACACTAGAGGAATATACTCAACACTGTTAGAAGGGCTCATCTTTGAAGGTTCAAATATAGGGCATACCTAATTTTTCACATTGTATATTTCTGCTAGCATTTAAAAATTTTAATCACATTTGATTACGAAAAATACGATAAACTTTAAAAAAAAACAAATAGGGCAAGCTGAAGTAAATATACAAAAAAAACAGCTACCTTTAAAAACAAAACAAGGGGCTGGGGTTGTGGCTCAGTGGTATAACACTTGCCTAGCATGTGTGAGACACTGGGTTCGAGCACCACATATAAGTAAGCGAATAAAATAAAGGTCTATCAACATCTAAAAAAATTAAAAAAAAAAAAACAAGACAAACAACAAAACAAATCAGTGGCCTGCTCACAATCAGAGTCTTTAACATGGAATATCTATTTCATCACTGTAGTTCCCACGATGAGGTCATGATTGTGGCTGGCTCAGTAGTACCTGCCAGCCAGTAGGATCATGCAGGACAGGCTACACACTGTTAGAAGGACCTGATCATGAGGGCTTCCGGGTGCCCAGTGGTGTACTGCTGCCATGGCAGGTGGGCATCACTATCTGCAAATGAACTGCCAATCTCACTGTGAGCTGATAAAGATCCTGCCACCACCACCTGCCTGCCATATGTTTTCCCCACTTGTCATGTAACAAGGAACTGCATTTTGGCATGCTGATTACTGACAGTCTGATACTACAGGTTGTTGTTTATACTACCTAGCCATAGCACTTCAAAGAACTGGAGAAGAGTGGAAGAAGGACATAAAATATTGCCTTGCCAGTTGACCATTCACTAAGACCTAAAGATGTGCAGCAGACTAGCCAGCTGTTCCTTTTTTTAATTCTAAGACTAAGAGCTGCTAGGGTTGAAGGGCTTTGTTCTACCTCCACTTGTGCCCTGTGATCCTATTTCCCATTAGTAGAGGAGAGAGGGAGCTTACATTTCTCACTACAAATTGGATGCATTCTGTCTCCTTAAATCACCAAGGTACACTCAATAAAACCTATGTCAACCCATGGAGTTTTCCTTTTTAACTCTAATGTAATGCAGAGGCAAGCACTGGATGTGGCATTAAGAGTCATGAACTCCTGCTGATAAAGCCCCAGCTCACAGAAGAAGATAATCTGGGAAGAGATTATATGAGGAAGAATGTGGTTGGCGTATCAGTCAACTGCCTCCACAAACTGTTCCCTTTAGTAGAACTTTAATTCAGACATTTATAACTGTTTACACTGGAGAATCTCAAAATATAAGGCTTGTTATTTCCTCCTAGTCAACAAACTAGGAACTGAGTGTCTGAAAAGGAAGAGAGCAGATTTTCAATACAGTTTGGGTTAAAGATAGTGTCTAAGAGATTATGAAAGAGACTGGAAATGGTTAACGAATTAACCAAGGCCCTTGGATTCCCACAGATAACGAGGATGTGAAGGAGATTCCCCAAGACACTCTCCATAAATTAGGAAGTCAACGGACAAGCAACATGCTTCTCTTAATAACAAAACTCCCTCTACATGCAGGTACTTGCCCATTGAACACAGCAGATAAAATGCCAAGTACTTAATTCAGCCACCACTCCAACTAACATGCACAGTTTTTGAGATAAAATTTATGTAACATAAAATTCACTATTTAAACCATTTTAAATTTTAACAATTCAGTGGTTTTTAAAATATTCACAACACTGCAATCATCATCATTATCTAATTCTGGAACACTTTCACCAACCCCCAAAAAGAGTCCTGTTTCCATAAAGGAGTCAGTCTGTGGAACTTCTCTATTTGGAATATTTCATATACAAAGAGAATCACACAATTTGTAGTCTTTGTTTCTAACTTTAGTTGGGACAGTGTTTTTAAGATTCATCTGTATTGTAGTATAGACTTCACTATTTTTTATGGCAGAATATACATATTGTAAAGATATACACATTTTGTTTATCTGTGAAGGTGTGCTTCTGAGATTGTAGTAATGAGACAATGTGTTAAGAACCACTCTAATAAGATCTTATAACATTAAATGTGTTAAGAATCAGTTGAGTGCAATTGATGGCATATAGAGAAGAGCTATCATTAACCAACACACTCACAAAATATAAAATAACTTAATCTCCTAATCTGTCCACTTCTGAGAACTTCTGCCAAATCCATTTTAAAAAGGCCATTCTCTTGAATGAGGGAATCAACCAGCACTTCATAGAAAAGAAAACTAGTGCACAGCACTTATTTGCTCAAGATAAACAGTAGGAAGTACATATGATACAGATATATGTCAAAAAAGACAATCTTCATGGCTTTTACCCTCAATCCCTTCAGAGCTTCCCTGTACACATTCACTCACCATGAATCAAACTGCACTTCAGGTTTCAAAGACCCTGGTATCCTGGTTGCTTGGCACGTTAAAAAAAACACCTTCGGAATACACAGCAAGGATCCCTGATGCGTCGCCTAAGGTAGTTTCTACATGAGGGGCTCCTCAGACCAGCTCACCCAATTCCTCTCCTGACCCCATGTCTTAAGAGTTCCCAATGGGAGAATTAGTGATAAATTCTATAGCACAGTAGTAAAGGAATGAACAAATGAACCAGTGAACTCTACTCCATAACTTAATATGAAAAGAATTTTTATTCTTGAGCTATTAAAGTCTCTTTTAGCCTAGAAGAAAAGTCAATATTAAGATATTGACTTATCTCAAGAATAGGAGAGTTGGTTTACTCTTGAGGTAACATTTTGAGCTATAAATTTATTATCCTGGGTGTTACAAGACTAGTCTAAGGAGGCAGTGATGATTTGGGGAGTAGGGTACCAGGGATTGAACCCAGGGGTGTTTAATCACTGAGCAACATCCCCAGTCCATTTTATTTTTCATTCTGAGGCAGGATCTCACCACGTTGCTGAGGCTGGCTTTGAACTTGCAATCCTCCTGCCTCAGCCTCCTGAGCTGCTGGGATTACAGGCATGCGACACCACACCTAACAATAATGATATTTAATAGCATTCTGCCAATCAAGAATTTACCAGAGAGGGCTGGGCTTGTGGCTCAGTGGTACAGCGCTCTCCTAGCACATGTGAGGTCCTGGGTCCAATACTCAGCACCACATAAAAATAAAATAAAACTACTGTGTCCACCTACAACATATATACATACACACACATATATATATAATTAATATATATAAATAAATATATATAAATAAATAAATAAAAGAATTACCAGAGAATTTTAGTCAACTCTATGTGAAACACGAAAAAAGTCAAAACTCCCAGCAGCTCTAAAAGTCAAAAAGAAAATGCCAGAAATACCTTGACACAACAACTAAGACCACACAAAAGTAGAACCTGCAAAAAACCAATCATTGCAATCACCAGGCAAGACCTTCGTGCAAACCACCCCAAGAGACTTGTCAAATAATTACAATGCAACGAGAACAACCTAAAAAAAAAAAAAAAAAACAGCCCAGTCAAGGACAGAGTACATTTCAGAGTAACCAGGAGGCAGAAAATAGAAACTTGCCCTATTACAAAAGCTATAAACAAAACATGCTAACTATACATATTTGCTTAAAACAAAGAAAACAGTAAAATAAATTTAAGGAACAACTCCGAAATTTCAGATTAATTATCTGTCGAAAGAAACAAAAGAGGTCGATGAAATATAACCTTTTAATTTTCTGTGTAAAAGACAAACAAATATGCATACCCATGGTTATACTCAATACAAATATACACTTATAAATACAATCTGCATAGTAAATTATTATAAATAACCATCGAAATGGTGTCACAGTTAATAAAATGAGCATTTTGGGACATCTGCTATAATTTCTGTGAATAAACATCACAATAAACTTAAGAATATAAAACTTAAGTTACCATTCAATGAAATGTCTGGGACAATCTGTGATTTGGAACAAATGGAAAATAATCAACTGATATTGGTCTAATAACTCCCAAATCTGAAAAGAATGCATATAATTGGAAATAACACCACAATTTATCAGTAATAATCTTTATGTTAAGTGGGAACCTTGTGCCACTCTTACTGTTTTGCTTCTTTTGAACACTGGGTGAATTTTGTTTTAGCTCTTAGGGATGACTGGCTGGAGAGCAGTGGGAAGTCATAATAATAATATTGATTATAACAACAATGTTATTAGTGAGTCAAAAAGAATTTGCAATTCTTTGGAAAATGATGCAATAGGGTCTTCTGCAACACAAGAGATACCAAGTCAAATGATGGGAATTAGGTTAGATTATCAAAGAGTAAAAAAAGAAAATACATCTGGATATAAATGAATTTTAAAATAATCAATATTTAAATTTCTAACTAGTTACTGAATGCATTAACTGAGCTATTAAAGGATAAATTAATATGAATGACTTAAATGAGAATGAAAGGGACCACAATTATTACTCACAACAAGCACACACTAAAAAAGAGATTTGGATTCAGTTATGCAGATTTTCCCAAATTTAAAACGTCTAATTAATATAAGATATGACTAGATTTCTAAATATCAGAGCAAATAATACCTGAACCACAAGAACAGGAAGCACAGTAAAAGGGAAAGCACTGGCATCATTTCAGTAAGTTAAGTCTGTTATATGACTGGATAGAATTACAGTCTAGGAAGGTTGACCCAAGGGTCTTCCAAGTCTGAGTCATTATAGAAACTATCCTTAAAATAAACAGAAATAAGAGAGATGGCTGAGGGGGAACTTCTAAGAGGGCTACCTAACCAGAACTCCAACTTCTGTATTTGACTCATTCTCTCCCCAAACTACCCATCCTGTAGGTATACCTCTCAATGATCTGCAGGAAAGGCAATCAAAGGTCAAAAGAAGAGACTGTTTTGCTGCTACATTGTTTTTAAATAAGAGAATGAAGGAAGGGTAGCAATCAATCACTAAGAAGTGGTTAAATAACAAACACCTCAGAGAGAGCATTAATCTCCAGGATATAAATTAAAAAAAACTTAGCACCAAAACAAACAAATAACCCAATCAATAAAATGGGTTAAGGAACTGAACAAACACTTCACAGAAAAAGAAATAAAACTTATGAAAAAATGTTCAACATCTCTAGCAAATAGAGAAATGCAAATCAAATTTATACTAAGATTTTATCTCACTCCAGTCAAAATGGCAAATGTCCAGAATACAAGCAACAATAAATGTTGGCAAGGATGTGGGATCGCAAAATGGTGCAACCATTATGGAAAGCAGTATGGAGATTCCTCAGAAAACTTGGAACAGAATCACCATTTGACCTAGTTATCCCACTCCTTGATTTGTACCCAAAGGACTTAAAATCAGCATACTACAGTGACACAGTCACATCAATGCTTATAATAGCTCAATTCACAATAGCTCAATTGTGGAACTAACCTAGATGCTCTTCAACAGATGAATGAATTTTTTAAAATGTGGTATATATACACAGTGGAATATTACTCAGCTTTAAAAAAGAATGAAATTATGGCATTTGCAGGTAAATGGATGGAGTTGGAGAATATCATGCTATAAGTCAATCCCAAAGAACCAAAGGCCAAATGTTTTCTCTGATATGCAGATGCTAATTAAGAATGGGATGGAGGGTTTAGGGAAGAACAGAGGTACTTCAGATTAGACAGAGGGGAGTAAAGGGAGAGGAGGAGGTAGGAAGGATAGAAGAATGAATCAGACATTATTACCCTATGTATATATATAATTACATGACCAGTGTAGTTCTACATCATGTACAACCAGAAGAATGAGAAGTTATGCTCCATTTATGTCTGATGTGTCAAAAATGCATTCTATTGTCATGTATAACTAATTAGAACAAATTTTACAAAAGTGGTTAAGTAAAATTTAAGATAAAAGGAATAAAATTAAGATTTAATATGAAAGAATCAACATCCTAGCAACCAGAGAAGGTTGCCTCTTTATGTTACATAAATTAAAAAGGACTAAAGTGGGGTGGGTGTGGGGAGTTATTATGCTTCTTTAAGGACCAATCCTTTCTAAGGAATTACTGAATGCTATTATTAACAGACATAGAAGATTTACTGTCCTTTACTCTGGTAACTTACACTGCCTCAGATATAAAAAGTCTGGTTTTGCAGAGCTCAGTGAATATAGATAATTTACTTATACAGTGCAGCCTATTTTATTAAAATATAAAATTATATCATGAAAGTTAAGGTGAACATACAATGGCAAAGTAAATTACACAATCAGAATAAATGATATATAGCCATTAAAATTAATACATAAAAGTTCACTTAATGATGTGGCAAGATACTCAGGTCTTATTGTTGACCAAAAAAGGACAGAAATGTATTCAAATATAAACATATGTAAGTAAAAGAAAATATGCCAAACTGTTAAAAAATATTTAAATATTTGAATTACATTTTTTCTATTTGCCAAACTTACTGAAGAAAATGCATTGCTTTTACAGTTAGAAAAGAAAATAATCACATAAGGAACACAAAAGAGCGTCATAGTTAAGATGTGATTTATGGTTGCAATGTCTTTCCTAAAATAACCAGTGCATTACTGACAAAAGCAGAGACCAGATTCCCTAGGCATAAATCTCCAAAAGGCTATAATCAACCAACTAATTCTTATTCAGTGTCCCCATGATCCTACTTATTTCAAATTTGCAATACTGTTATAGCTATATAGCATTAAAAAAAAAAAAAAAAGAAAAAAAGAAAAAAGAAAACCAGAACCAAAGTCTGGCAAATATACAACCAGAGATGGAAATCAATGGGGTTATTATTCACAAAGAAAGATCAAAATCTAGATCAGACGTTTGCAAAGCTTTCCAAAGTCAAGAACTAAGGAAACATAGTTAGAAGTAGCAAAAATGATGATACTACAATGCTACCAATTATCTTTTAAAGCAAGCAGTAAAAGGGAGGAAATGGATAAGGGGACTTTCACATGTGCATTTGCAAAGGAATTCTATCTTCTTAGTACTGGGAAGGTTACACCTTTACCAAAGTGATGAGTGAAAAGGACAGATAAAGTGTTTTAGAAAACTGAAAATGACTACAGACCAGAATTTTATTTTAGGATATAAATCTAAAGTGAATCCTAAACCTAAATTGTTTGTCTTTAAAAGAAAGGGTTCTGAACTCAGCTAGCAAGAAGGAAAATCATAGAGATAGTCATAAAACCATATTCTGTCTCCAGTGGATAAGAAGAGAAGGTAGATCTCATCCACATCAGGGAATTTAGCTTACTTAGGGAAAATAAAATAAAATCTCAAAACTTACCTAAAAACAAGAAGCTGTCTATGTAAAGAATAAAAAAAAAAAAAAACAAAAAAAACCTGGCAGATAATTTTTGAGAAGATAAATAACAATATTACTGAGAATAGAACTTTTATTTCAATTAAATATTTGGTGAATATGCATTGAATTGTAAAAGGGAGACCATTTATTATCAATGGAAGCCTAAAAGTAACACTATGGAAAAAGGAGAGTATAATAATATACTCTTTAATGTATGCACTGTATCTCCATAACCACTTCGCTTTTTAAAAAAAGTGTTCACATACATTTTTTAATAAAGTAGAATGTCTACTACATTTTGTTTCGACTTACTCCATATTTAATACCAGGGTAAATCCTTCATTGCTTAAGTGTTGGCTATGATATGAGCAATAAGGAATCCTCACTGTACAATACAAATCATCAGAAATGCTACCTTTGTGATCAGACATAATGGACTTCATAATATAGTTTCAAATTTAATTAATATCTGAATTCATCAATGGCACTTCAAGTTAACAGTGCAACTTTAAAATATAAATACGACAAAATGATTTTTAAAAAAAATAGAAATGCTGGATTTACTAAGCGTTCACCTTTGGAGATGTGACATGCAGGACATGCAGTTTTTGTTCCTGCCTGCTGATCAAACAGTTGTGATTAGAAGGGTAAGTTCAGGAGACAGAGAAGCTTCAATTTTGACCTGTAATTTTGAGACTCTCAAAGAAACTCTGGGTATAAAAAATTATCAGCATATGTATATACAAAGTATATGTATACATACATATATGTGTATACACATACAAAGTATGACACACTTTGCCCTTTCTTTAGCTTCCTCTGTGTACAGTAATTATGTTCTCCTCAGATGTCCTGCCAGTTCCTACTGGGATTCTACCAGGACTGTGCCAGGAAACTCAGAAAAGTAGGAAAGGAGATTTTATAAGTTCTCTCCCAGTGACCCTTTCCCAAGGTTCACTCTATTTCCTCCTGGTCACTGAGCACATGGGAATCAAAAGGAGGACAAGCTATGGACTGTTCTCTTATGGACTGCTAGCCACCTTCTCCGTAAGTACTCACTCTACATCTCCCCTTCCCTCCTTTGCTCATTGTACCTCTCCCTTTCTCTTGCTCACTCTGATTTATCAGGATGTAGTACAGATCAAGTTCATTTTATTTGTCATATTACATACTGCTACTAGTTCTTAATTTTCCTATGCCCTGACTCAGTACTTTGCTGTTATCGATTGAGCTCTTGCAATGTGCCGAGCAATGCACTAAGTGCCATACATATATTACCTCATTTAATGCTCATAACAGGTCTGAGTTAGGTAATGCTGCCCCAGAGACTCAAACTCCTGTCTACTTAGTTCTAAACCCACCCTCTAAACCACAACAAACTGCCACCAACAGAATATCAATTAAACATTCACTTTATATTACATGATAAAAGTATCTCAGGTATAAGGCTATTTAATGACATAGGGAAATTATCACATTGAAGGTTACAAAACAGTAAGTACCATATAATTACTAGCTAACATGAAAATTATGCAAATAGCCAAATACATAAAAAAAATTGGACTAATATAAGCTCAAGTATTAACAGATGCTACACTTGGGTAGTAGAGATTTTCTTTTTCCTTTATCAATCCCTCTTCATTTCAAAAACACTTTTTTTCAGATAAACAAGTGTTGTTTTATGATTGATAGCGTGGGCAATAAATACTATTTATGACAAAATGGCAAAAACAAAATACAATATTATAAGCAAGGATAGAGTGGACAGTATTTCACAGTATTAGCAGAATTCATAATTCCATTTCCAAGTCGGAAAATTACAGCCCTAGAGAAAACTAGACTGAAATTCTGTAGGAAAATAGTAAGCTTTCAGTAAATTATGCAGATCAAATATGATAATGCGTTAGTACTTGCAAGCACAGAGAAATGAAACACAAATGCAAAGATACTATTTTTGGTTATATGTACAAAATTTTTAACTACATCTATGATGCGTGAAAAGGGAGAAGACCCATCCACCCACACCACTCCACCCAGCTCTGTAGGCCTAAAATATGTCTGGGAAGAGTCAACAAGGAAATGGTAATCCTGGCTGCTCTGGGAAGTAAACTGGACCTGGTGAAGGGCAGGGCACAGAATAAAACACCTTGTATACTCTATTTCTATTTGAATTTCAAAGAAGTAAATGCATTACCTACTTGAAGTAATAATTAAAATAAAAAGAGAATAACACACTGTGAGAGAAACAATGTTACTTGTTTTCTAGTTAAAAAGATGAAAGATATCTGAAATAATTTAAATGTCTGTTTTATATAATATTTGTGGGGAAAAAAAATCCTGTTTCCATATTGGCTTTCCTGTCAATGACTTCAAAATGTCTCAGCAATTAAAACAACCAAATCCATTTACTTTCTTGATTTGAGTTTGCAAGTCTTTAGGAGAAAAGAGAACCATTGCTTTATCCATATATGTACTTTCTACACATCTATTTTTTTCTACACATCCTTTCTACATCTATTTTTAAAAGTAAAGAACAAGTAATGTTATATAAAACAATTTTTTAAAAAATTATGTATTCCTGGCTATTTAAAAACTAAATTTAAAAAATTCCGTAAGGAAAGAATCTTTAGTGCTGGGATATAGCTCTGTGGAAAAGCACTTGCCTCGCATATGGGAAGTCCTGGGTTCGATCCTTGGCTCCAAAAGACAAAAGAAACTTTGGCCAGAAATCATGCCAGTGCAATAAGCAATCTTTGCAAGTAAAAAAGAAATGAGGACAGAGAAATCAATCCTGTGCTGCTAGCCAACAACCTCGACCCACGGAGCCCATGTACACAGCTGACAACCCATCAAAGAAGGGCTGCTCGCAGCCAGATGTGAATTACAGGGAGGAGGGTCATGAGAGAAAAACACTTCATACAGACTCTGAAGCAGGTCCGAGTATCATCCAAATGGTTATGTCCAAGTACCCAACACGTAATTTGTGCGTGGGAGCAGCACCAAGCCGATGTACCATCAGCGCACCCACCAGGTCACACATACCCTGGCCCCAGCCTTTCGGCTAGATTCCCTCAGGGAGGACAAATTGAGACTAAACAGGATGACTGCCACAACTTCTTCCTTGTTCATGTTTTCCCTTTTCCAAAAGAAGCAGGAAATGACAGTTAAAGCACTAAGAGTTTTAAAGCAACCACAATATTATGCAGCCTAGAAAATTCTGAGTGTTCATCCAAGAGTCCCCAAAGCCAAGGAAAAACTGGAACCATCAAACAAGCTAAGCAGACCATGTTCAGAGGGAAGCTAATGCTCTGTCAACTTTGGTAGAGAACCAGGCTTCAAGCTGCTGGGAGGAAGAACGGAAACAAGAAAAAATGGCATTTAGCAAATCACTGTTTTCTTCTTAAGGCCAGAAAGGTCCCAGGGATCCACAGCAGCAGCCAAGTCAGACATAAAGGCAGATGGAGTGTATGTACTGGAAACGAGAGCTCTTTGGAGTTTAGCATTTTGACGTTGTTCATACTGAAGGTCCAAGAATCACTGAGGAGGGAGATGGCAAAATGGAAGGCAGAGGGAAAGGAGTGGAAGATAAACAGAGGGGGAGAAAAGAAACTAAAATTAGAGAGAAAAAGAAATAAGTATGTGCATAGAGAGTGGGGGATAAATGAAGCTACTACCATTTCAGTCCCTGAATGGTGAGACAAAATAAATTTACCTTGACTTAGTGATCTTATTATAATTTTCCCCTTAGGAAGCTGTGATTAACTACCACCACACCAGAAATGCCGAAGAGCAGCAACAGGACTCATCTTTGTCTTTCATCTTCAAATACCCTCCCATGCTGTGGAGTTCAAACTGCATGCTGCTTTTCTTCCACACTGCTGGCAGCAAGAAACCTTCACCACCGGGAATGGGAGAAATCGGAGGAAAATGTGAAAAAGTGCCTGGCCGCAGTCAAGGAGTCAATCATTTGGATGGATTTTGATTCCTAAAGCCATATTTCAAAGTTTAGTGAAACAACGAACGATTAAGGAAAACAAATACCGGCTCCCAAATGGGAGAAAATCATTTGAGGCCATAGATTCAAAAGAGAAGAAGAAAAGGGGACCTTGGCCCAAAAATAAACTGGACTATAACGCCAATCATAACCGTTTAAAACTTCACATAAAAAGACATAAAAGATAGGCTTCGATCATAACTCAGTACCATGAGCAGACATGGAAAAAGAAGGAAGTCAATCTCTTAGCTTTAGGGGTGGGTGGAGAGTGGAAGGCATGGTAGAAGACATAGAAAGCTACTCTACTGAAGTAACAGATTTATATTACAGCATATTCATCAGGCCTGTAGCAAAGAATCAACCAAGGTTCACAGAACTCAAGAACTGGGTGTGACACTTATTCACACACATCAGGTAATCCCATTCATTGATATTTAAAATAAAATAAATCTTGGGCGACAAAAAAAGAAGAGATAAACTTTCAGAATTGGAAAGGAATCAAGTAAATCAATCAATATAAAATAGGGAAAGAAAAAAATTTTCACAACAGGACTTCTGAGTATATACTCAGAGACACCACCCCTCCCCTGGTTAGAAGAGGAGTTACTAAGGGTCAAAATTTAAATGGAGTGAAGTGAATGCAATCTGGGTTTGGGGCCCCAAGCTCCGGAGTCTTCCCGCTGCAGCCCATCCCGTGAGGTAATCTGCTGGCACCTTTATGGTAGCCTTCTCCAGGGTCACTCCTAGGAAAACTACACATTTAGGATCTGATTAGAGATTCCCAGATGACTGAGTCATTCTAGATTCTTTAGTAAGATCATCTTTTTAGAGGACAGAAAAAAGATTCCTTTGAGTTTTCATAAATTTGGAAGAAGAATGGAAGAAATTAATTCATTCCAAGTGTAAGAATTTTAACATATACACCTTCAAATGCCTATCTTCCCACCTCAGAGGTCACAGAAATGTCTTACCTCTTTGCTTTAATGTGACCTGACCAATTATGGACAGGTTGGGGGTTTGCATTTGAGGTGCTAGTTTCTATTTCCATACTAAGGAACTTAAAACAGTTCCCTATGTATTTTTGCCCTGTCCAAAAAGCATTGTAAATGAAGCTGAATGCTTAAATTCCCTTCCTATAAGGATGTTTTAAAAACATCCTACAAGGATGTTTTTAAAATATTTTTTTTAGTTGTTAATGGATCTTCTATTATTTATTTACTTATTTATTTATTTATTTATTTAATATGTGGTGCTGAGTATCAAACCTAGGGTCTCACACAGGCCAGGCAAATGCTCCACCACAGAGACACAACTCCAGCCCCTATAATAAGGATTTGAGCCATCAAAACTCTATGCCCATTTCACAAATGAGAAACAGAGGCCTCATGAACACACACAGACCATCATGTAAGATGCTTTCCTCCCTGCTACTGAGACTCGTCTAGAAAGCTGAAGAAGCTCCCCAGTTCTCTAGCTACATTGTACCATCTCACCCAAAAGTTTAGCTCACCTCTACTTAAAGTCCAGGTCCCCACTGTTTCATTCTCCCGTCCTGTCTCTCTTTTCTTATTTCCCTTTTCCTTTTCCTTTCCTGTTGTGTTTTAAATAAAAGAGGTTAGAGGTTTAGAGGGAGTGCAAACCTGGCCT
Organism: Sciurus carolinensis; assembly: GCF_902686445.1. Lineage (NCBI taxonomy): Eukaryota > Metazoa > Chordata > Mammalia > Rodentia > Sciuridae > Sciurus > Sciurus carolinensis. The sequence continues at coordinate 25,886,145 of NC_062220.1, forward strand.
GGCGGGGAAAGGTGTTTAACTGGCTACTCCTTTCTCAGGACTCTACTAAGCATCAAAGTTTAATGTGACAGGCTCCAGGGGCTAGGCTCAGCAGCAACCTGTCAAGCAAAAAGGCACACCATACGTTGGAGAAGTGGCAAACTGGAGCATGTCACTGACTTGTTTACTTCTAATTCATGTGAATTACAGTGGGGGAACAGGAACATCATGAACGCCAAATCAGAAAGACTGGACCAGCAAGGTCCAATCAAGGTCCATCAAGAGCTTTAAAATAATAATGGGGAATCCAAGCCAAAAATATTAACTTACTGCCTACAAGTAGTTAAGCATATCCTTCTGCCATTTTTAGGAAGAACAAATTACAAATGCTGTACTTTCTCAATTATGAGGAAAAGACACAGAAATAGCCCCTAATCACCACTAAGAAGTGACTGCTCAGATTGCCTCTTGAAGACTTCAAATGTCAGCTGAACAATGGGGCACTGACGACATTAGGCACACTGCCACCAATCAGATGGAGTGATGAGTTAATGATTTAAATTCATAAATAGAAAAACACAAGAAAAACATTTATTCCACCTCTTTTTAAGGCACTGATTGTACTGCAGTTAGGCAGTATAATGCCTAAGGTCTCCTTGAATTAGGACTCAAAGTTCACCAATAGGAGAGGTATGTTAAAAGGCAAGGGGCAAGGAAACTACTGTCCCAGCATTCACAATGAGTTTCCTATAGCCTTTCTCCATATGCAAAACTCTGGGTCTTTTGGAAGACCTTCAGGGGCCAGGACACATCCAACTCTTTTGTCAAGAATTGTGGGACCCTAAGTGAATTCTCAGCTTCTGCCACAGTTCTGGACCTGCAAGGAAATAAACAGATAAGACAGGCAGTTTGCCCTGCAGTGGTGGGGACAGAGGACAGAACTGGGAACCACTGTTGCAAAAACGGAAATAGAAGTATTACAGGAAGATGGACAGCATCCCAATTTACATGGGGAGCCAGGGATACAAGATAGAAGGAGGTTCTTGACAGAAAACCAAGTGTGAAGGCAAGAAATTATGAAAGGGCTGGGCATGTCCCTGGAATAGTGAGAAGGTCCTTGTGATATATACAGAGAGTAGAGTAGGAATTAAGAGTAGTAGATCCTGGAAGCAGGATCCTCATTTGAAATTATAGTATTCTACATACAGCTCCTTTACTTTGCTTTTAAGTTCACTGAGGGAGTTATATCTTTTTGGCAGCCATCAGGTACCACCAGAGATGGTGGTATACCAGTAGTATTCATGCAGAAAGCAATTGTGACAGCAGTATGCAAGATGGCATGGACTAGGGAAATAAGTGAAGGCAGAGTTATAATAATTAAAATGAGGAATCAGAAGCAAAGAGACTAAAAGATGCTCACTGGACAAACCATGAAAAGAGGCACAACTGAGGCAGAACCACACAAATCTGGTTACAGAAAAGACTGGAGTATGGGCCAGGAGACGGCTGATTCTAAGGTTTAGGACAATGGACGGGTAAACAGCAACAAAGCCAAAGCAGCTTGTGGGTAGGGAAAGTATATGGAAACTATGAATTGTGCTTAACAGTTTATACAGTATATATATATATAACAGTATATAAGGGATGCCAGCTGTTTACTGGAATCTGTAGTTGGGTATCAGGCAATCTCTGGAAACAGAGATCTGCAGGCAGAACAAGAAGGTAGGAGCGGAAATATTCATAAGGAAGAGTCAGCAGCATGTGTGGCAACTGAGGCCATTAAGTATATAAGATCACCCAGCAGGTGAGACCTCTCCTATCTGTGGTTGATAACCAGGATCTGTACAATCTACATTAATATTTATCAAATATTGCCGAGAGACACTTTTATCTTATCTTACCATTTATTCAAATCTATTCTTATTCAACTTCTCACACATTGATGTCATCTTGTCCCAGTTAGACTATAAACAACTTAAGAGATGATACTTTATTTTTATTTAACCTCCAAAAAAGTACCCAGCAACCATACTGGCCTCTTCTAAAATATTAGTTCCATGAAAAGACATGTTTGTAAGGGTCTATCCTTGATGCCTAGAACAAGGTTTGGCATAGAGTAGTCATTCAGAATAGTAGCTCAAAAAATACTTGCTGAATGAACAGTAAGACTGAATTGATTTCATTAGGCTACTTCTTAACATGTTATGTAAGCATGACCAAAGCTCCAAGGGCTAACTCCTAAAAGAAGACAAACATACCTACTATCAACCTTCACTTTCAGAGGATTACTGGCTCATCAGCTCAACCCAGCTCAGGTCAACCCACCTGCTAAGCCAGAGAGGTGGGAATTCCTGGTTTGGGGGTTGGGGGGGACTTGTCTAAAAGGGCCAGATTGAAGATAAAACCTTGGATTCCTAGGGTTACAGAAGAGAATTCCCGCATAGCTCCATATAACTCATGCTTTTTGCTAATTATTCCTAATGCTCTCATTATAACCCTGAATGGGATGAGCCTGGCTCATCAAGAGCTACTGCCAGGAATGATTCTCTCAGGGTGTGTCATATTTCAAAATGCTGTTAATTATCAAAGTAGAAGAAATGGAGGCCCTGAGACTAGGATGGCCACAGACAGGCAGCCTTCTGAAGTGGACATTAGCACATTCTTCAAAGGAGAGACATGACGATAGGGATCAGAAGGTGAGCCTGCTGACAAAACCAGAAACCATCTCAACACCAAAACATCAGGGGGACTGAAGCAGGGGAGGTCTTACTGCCCAGGAAGAGCAATAACAAAAAATAAACACAAATAAAGGGAGCAAGACAACACAGGCAGGGGTCAATGGTGAAAGAAACCTGACATCAGGGTGCTCATTACCCAAGTAAAAACCCAGAAAGGAGAAGTCTGGACAAGAGACAGGTGGCCAGATAAAAGATACTAAGTTGCTTTCCTACTGTATTAGCTTCCTAGGGCTGCCTTAACAAAGCACCACACACTCAGGTTGGTTTAAAACAACCGAAACTTAGGGCTGGTGTTGTAGCTCAGTGTAGAGCACTTGCCTAGCATGTGAGAGGAACTGGGTTTGATCCTCAGCACCACAGAAATAAATAAAATAAAGGTATTGTGACTATCTACAACTGAAAAATTAAAAACAAAACCAGAAACTTACTCTCTTAACCTTCTGGAAGCTTCAATGTGAAATTGAGAGCAGGAGCCAGAGATATGATAGGCAGTTAGAGCAGGGACCTGCTAAACAGCAGATTCTCAGTTCTTACCCTGGGGCAAGACCAACTTCATTTACAAAGTGTCTGATGAGCCAAGCAGCTCATGATCAGTGCCTTCACTGGAGCCTGAAGGTATGTATTGGCACCCTGAACAGTGCCTGGGGAGAAGTAGCAGGTGATCAGCACATGTGATCAACATGGGGATTGGAAAAGGAGCCCACAGCACAGAATGCTATGATTTGATTTGATTTAGGGACTCCCCTCCCAAAAGTCATAGCCAATAGCTTTAAAGGTCATTTCTAGCAACACTATATAAACCCCTAGATGGTAGTAACTTAGTGGCAACTGTCTCTTGGGACCCCTCTCCTATAAGAGATCTGCTTTATTTTTGTTTCTTAAGTAAATTACTTTGCTCTCATCCTACTTTTCATTGTTTGGATGGGTGATACAAAGAATTTACCAATTACTGCATCACAGAAAACCCTATACGAAGAGTCTTAGGGAAGTATCTTTTCTTGTATCTTCCTACTTTCTGGTGCCTTTAGGAAATTGTTGGCATTCCCTGGCTCACTGCTGAATCACTACAATCTCCAACTCCACTGCCACATGGCCTTCCTCCCCCAGTGACCCAATCTCTTCTTACAAGGAACAAGTCTAATCCAGTGTGACTTAATTTGAACTTAATCATATCTGCAAAGTCTATTTCTAATGGTGTTGCACTCTAAGGTTACAGATAGATGGGAATTGTGGGGGAAACCATTCAACCCACTACACATACCATCATGAAAACATCGGGAAAGGACCCTTCAAGCAGCAACAAGTATGGGACATAACTGTTGCACTTTAGAAAGAGCTAAATATTTGCCAGGAAAAAAAAATTACTATACAAGTGAAAGTAAATAAAGCAGTTCTAGTTATCAATAAAAGCACTTGTTTCAGATAAGAGCAAAGAATATCACTCAAATTTTATATGCATTAAAACAAGAAGCTCATATTTTTAATGTACAACTACATTTACAGAGATGAAGCTCTAAAATATCACTTCCATCACCTGGCAACAGAGTCAACAGAACCTTATGCTAGAACCAGACAGTTTCTACCTTTCTACACATGCACAAATTATTCACAACCTTGTGAAAGGCATATTCAAGCAACCTGAAGATTGATCTAACTCTGCAGAATAGAACATAAAAAGAGGGGACACTGAAAGAAACCCTGGAAAGTTTCTGCTTTCAAATAAAACTATTTCTGAACAATGTGTTGCTTAACAAATACACAGGAAAAAAAATTTTCCATTAGAAAACATATATATATGTCTTTACATGGACCCTTATAAGTATATGAAACTGTTACAGAAAAAAATGTTGAGAAAAGACAGCAAGAGCCAGGTTTCCTTCGCAAACACACACATCTGGACCCAATCTCACTTTACACTGTTCCCCAACATTAAGACATTCTGCACACTATCATCCAGGTCAAGCTCAAAAGAATCTATTCTCTGTAAACCAAGAGGTATAGGAAGTTGGAAGATTTGCAATTCAGCACATTTTATAGGGTTTTTGGCACATAAGGGTTATTTTTAAAGTGGGGAAAAAAAGCCTGTCCTCTCCCTACCCCCAAACACAGCTGAGCTGATTCAGCACAAATCTCCCCCTAAAATAAAATCTCGATTTGCAGAGAATAAGCATGGAAAGTTCCAGTTCCAAGGACGACATTTCAGAATGCTAGCAGGAAAGATCAGGAGTGGGTGGCTGAAGACAAGCTGACCACAAATCGTTACAAATGTAAGAACATTCACCAGAAAACTACAAGCAACTGGGGAGTCTAAGGAAGAAAGTCTTTAATAATAAGCAAAGTAATATAAGAGTATTACCTAGAGATTTGAGAACCTCGAGGATTCTGGTAGATAAGAAATCATTTCCCACAGGTGAGTATAAAGAAGAAATTTCCAGGAATGCAGTTGAAAATTCTAGTTTCTTCATTTAACTTAATGCTTTCTGAAGAGGATATTACAATATAGATCATACAAAAAGTATACTTCACCAAAGAGCTGTGTACTCAGCTCAACACCCTGTTGGCCCCCAAAGTGCAGAAGTACTTTTCATAGTCTGCAGACCAAAAAAAAAAAAAAAAAAGGAAGAAAGAAAAAGAAGAACTCATTATCAGAAAGAGCATTTAGGTGGCAGCAGGAAGAGAGCTACCTTGCTGCGTTTTCAGAAGCAGGCAATTCCAGTCATTTGTTAATTATCTGTCACCAGACAAGGTAGTTAATGGCTCAAGGGGTGAGACTAGGATCATTCCTAAAATGCAATGGCTAAAGGGCATCTAAAACAAACCCTGGTGGCCAACACATTCTCACATGCACCCACCACGTCAAGTGGGAGAACTCCCAGTAGGAAAAGGCACAGACAGAAATTCCAAGTCATTCGAAGCATCTCTTAATTTGGTGAATATCTCCAGTCATTTGTTCAAAAATTTACAGCCACATTGATGGTAACAGCTGGCACTGGAAGGCAAGGACAAGCAACCTCATATAAACCTGTCAATTTAAATCACAATGCATTCACAACCTTAGGGCCTGTTTTGATCATTAATGTAAAGGACTTTTCCATAGCGTGAATGAATCAAATTAATATGAAGTGAAAAATGTGGAGATGACAAAAGAAATGTTTATAAAACCCAAACTAAAATGCATCAGAGGTAATTAAGAACAAGAATTCCCAGACAGCTAGTTCTGTACTTAGCACAGCTGATTAGGTAACACCCTGCAACAGATAGCACTTAACTGTTTTTTGGAGGAAAAGGCCAACCCTGGTAGGCAGCCTGGGAGAAGGCAAGGGGTCTCTCCTCAGTAAGACACTCTTCTCTTGAGGAACTGCAGTAGCTAAGTGAACCACAGCCCCTCCTAGGGACCAGGACTTCTGACACCTTCAGAGATCTGTCCTTGCTCAGGGAGCAAGAAATAGATTGTTCCTCACTCTCTCCCTGGTTCTGGGTCAAGGGGTAATGGGTTCCTTCCTTTCTTCCAGACACTTCCTGAAGTTGCCATTATGCCAAGAGATTGAGAAGAAAAGGAAATCAAGGATCATCACTGGCTTTGCCATGTTGCCTTTGACCTTCCAGTGTCAGCATACATGAAGAACATGTAATCTGACACTGGTTCTATGAAGAACAATTAGATGAACACCCCTTCACAGGGACATCTCAAAGACTAATGAGATCATGTCTAGAGGGTTGAAAGCTCTCAGAAGGCTGATATATGGTGCCACCACCACCTCCTAAAAGCTATAGACTAGGATGAGGCAGCAGCAGAACTAACTTCTTATAGCATGTAAAGTGTATGTTATATATAGGAACTGACATTTTCCCCCCAAAAGTGCGAAGACCCTATCAACATTTGAGTCAGTATATACAGCAGGGAAGCAGACATTTCTAGATGGCCTTTAATTTAGCACAGCAATTAAAAGCAGTGGTATCTGAGCAAAACACTTTCTATAGGTTTCAATTTCTTTGCCTATAAAATGGGAGCAATGTATACATTTTGCAGAACATAGGTAAAATTTAAAGGTGAAACCAACATTCTTCAAGTCCAGTGTTTACCATGGAGGAGAGAACTCAATACATGGCAGCTATAGTCTTTTCAAGATAGGATGGACGATGTATAAATTAGACTACTTAAAAAAGTAGTCTAATTCACAGAACAAATTTAATGATTAAATCAGATAAAGGTAGCCACCAAATTAAAAAGGAGTAACATCTCCTAAAATGTTTAAAAACATTTAAACATTTTTATCTAATAGAAAGAAAGCTATAAATAATAGTTCAGTTGCCAACTTAGCTCATGGAAGTCCATTACCCCAAAACAGAGATATCACAACATAGGATTGATATTAACTATTTCCACACTGATTTGGAGTTACTGAAATAAGGAGGCAATTTTACTCATATTTATACAGATATGGCTAACCCCCAACACATCAGATGAGTCCTACTTCAAAAAATTCATTAAATACCTACTATGTTCCACAAACTATATTGGGCACTGAGATAGTGAGTTGTAGATGTGGGCCCTCATCGGCATACCAAAATAAATCTAATAAGAAAGAGGGCTATTTCCACAGACTCTTTTCTTTTTTGGGATGTGGGGGGGCAGGTAATGGGGATTGACCCAAAGGTGTTTAATCACATCCCTAGTCCTTTTTTTATATTTTATTTAAAGACAGGGTCTCGCTAAGTTGCTTAGGGCCTCGCTAAGTTGCAGAGGCTGGCACTGAACTCATGATCTTCCTGCCTCCATCTCCAGAGCCACTGGGATTACAAGCATGCACCACTGCACCTCACTCCACATAGACTCTAACATGTATTATCACAAATTATGGAACACTTGGGGAGGGTAAATTATTAGAAGGTGGGGAAGGGCTGAGGAAGATTTCCTCCAGGAAGTCACACTTAACTTGATTCTGAAGGATAAGCAGAAAGTAAACAGGGAGGGAAATGAGAAAAATAAGAGATCAATCCAAGCAGAAGGAATTGCATGTACAAAAGCCCTAAGGTGAAAAGGAACATGATATATTCCAAAAACCTAAGAGAGGCAGAGAGATGATCACAGGGAGAGCAACAGAAGAGATGGGCAGTGGTTACTTTATGCTGGACCTTTTGTGGCCACTAGAAGGAACAGAAGTCAAAATTACCAGGCAAAGAAGGAATATAATGTGAAGGGCACTGGCAAAGCTCCCATCAGCTGCAGAAGGACAAAGAACTAGAATGGAAAGAGTGACTATGGGAAAAAAACATAAGAAAACTACAGGAGTTCCGGCCATAAAAGATACAAGGCAGAGAAGAGCAACGGCACGAATCACTGACTCACAGGGGCCCTACATACCCACATCCATGGATTCTACTAACCAAGGATCAAAAAGACATGATAAAAGTATTGCATTTGTACTGAACATGTAAAGACTTCTTTCCTTCCATAATTACTTCAATAATGTAGCATAACAGCTATTTATAAAACATTTACATTGTATTTGGCACCATAAGTAATTCAGAGACAACTGAAGGTACATGGGAGTATATGAATAGGTTACACTCAAATAGTACATAATTTTATACAAAGAACGTGAACATCCAGGGATTTGGGTGCCCATAGGGTCAGAAAAAAAATACCCTGTGGATACCAAAGAATGACTGTATAGATAGCAAAACTAGAGGAGTTATAGAGATGTCTGAGACAACAATGTAACTCCCAGAACACTGGAGTAGACCCAGACATCTGAAACACAATCATGGAAGTCTGCCACGCATGAACATCTTTCTCAGCTCCACACCCCAAGAGTATCTACCTCAGAAAAGACAGATTTGGGGGAAAAATAATAATAGTGATAATCTAAAATAATCTATACATGAAATGACTCTCGGTAAATTATTTATACCCCCATAACTTCCCCAATACCTGCCTTTATCAAGAAAAATGCCTAATGTTCAGCCCCCTTTTTAAAGAAGAGCCAGACTAGTTCACAGAAAAAATTTTACTGGCTTGCAAACCGTACAAAGGCAGCCACTAGTGTACACAAGAGCCACATCCCCCAGATTTGCTTATTCAAAGGAATGGGGGGCGGAATCAAAACATTAAGGGAGAAAGCATATGCTTGGGGGCATATGCTGGACAGGCCAGCCTGCAGTGAGCATCAGTCTCCTGCTGGCTTCGTGTCAGTGCACTCTGGCTTCTTGCAATTCCTTCTCTTCCACCATTTCTGACCCTCCAATTGTTGAAGCAAGTTCTAACTTTGAACACAATGGTTCCCATGGTGATAGAAATTCTGTAATTAAGGGACAGGAGTTATAGGAATGATTCATATGTCACTTGTAAATGCTGAATTACATGGAAAAATATACAGAGATTTGACTTCATATTCTTTGGAGCTAGGGGGAGATCCCCAATAAAGATCTCAGTGACTATCCTGTTCTACCAAAAACAAAATAACTACAACATGCAAACTCTTGCTTTCCATGCACTGATCTCTAAATATTAAGGAAAATATACACATATACACACACAGGAAGAAAGTACTTCTGCTGTGAGAAGAGGGCAGTAGCCCTGGTTCTTTAAGGATGATACCAATCTCACTATCTTATTCACAAACCAAGGACATCATTCTGGAAAACTAAGATGTGTTGAAGTTCTCACAAATTCCATTTCATGATAAAGCCCTGAAGACTTAGCAAAGAAGTTATTTACCATGAATATACTTTAGTCAAGATTTTAGAGAAAAGCATGGCAAATGGTAAACAGTATGGGTAGGGTGAGGATGCACATGTTATCTACTACTTCCTAATTTGAAAAAAACACATACACTCTATTTTAATTTTAATTTTTGGTACTAGGAACTGAAACCAGATGTGCTTTACCACTGAGCTACATACCTAGCCCTTTTTTATTTTTTTTATTTTGAGGTAGAGTCTTGCTAAGTTGCTCAGGGTCTCCCTAAGTTACTGAGGTTGACATTGAACTTAGCATCCTCCTGCCTCAGCCTCCAAGAGTTGCTGAGATTACAGGAATGTGCCACCACACCTGACTAAACACACACACACCCTTTAGCACAAACAGACATTTTGGGGAAGCTGAACCCGATTCCACATCTAACCAGAAACCATCCAAATCCATGCAATGGGTTGAAAAGGTAGGCAGGTCAACAGAAGCAACAGTGAAAACCATGGAAAAGTACTGCAGTTATGATACCAGCTGCACGCTGACTTATTTTTCTTTACCTCTTAGCCAGGAATAAATCAAAAAAAGTAGGGTATGCTAGATTCCATACATAAATTGTATTATTAAGCAACACCAAACCACATGCCTTCCTGGCATCTGAACAAACATGAAAGACTACTATCAATCCTGCACAACTTCAAGATAGGGGAAGGCAAACTGTACTCCTAGTTCACAAATGACAAAAACCAAGGCTCCAAGAGCAACATGTTTACTTTAATTATGATACATGTCCAGAAATTTAATCTGAGGAGTAAATCAATGTGAATTTCCACAGCTGGAATGGAGACCTTCAAAGACAACAAAGCACCTCAGCAGTTTACCTTCTCTCTTCTTTCTCCACATTGTATACAACTCTCAAAACTGCCGCAGTATGGACTCTCTGGGAAGGACTAGGCAGAGAAGATGATTTTACCTCCACATCTTCCTTGAGCTGTGACAGGCTGCCCTAATCAGCTTTCGTGCACATAGGCACACATGCTCCCTCACGGTGGCTCTTAATCACCATGTGCCATGCTGAACAGCTGCAGAGGTCTGAAGGGAATTGGCAGAAATGTGCAATGATGTGCTAGCCACCCCCCCGACCCCAGGCAGCAACTGCCCTGCCTGCTCCCAGACGCCAGAGCACATGGGTGTTCACTGTCGGAACTGACAGGCCCAGAAGACAGGCAAGTGGTTTCAGGTGGTGAGTGAGGAAAAGGAGTTTGCATCAGGAATGTTCCAGCCCAGCAGAGCTGAGCTGCATCCAACTCCCTACACAGGGATACAGTATTCATCATTTATACAATGTCACCATGGGGGACAAAACTTGGGCTCAGCACAAATAGAATCCAATCAACTCGGTTGCACAGGAACCAGTAAACAAGGCTTCTCCCATAACAAAGCACCTAATTGCTTGAGAATTGACATCATATCTGACACTTGAGGTCAGTCCTATAATTCTTTGATGGAGGACTTTACAGCAGCCTGGTACACAGTCCTTGAGAGCAGAGCCCTGAACTAACCTTCCAGGACCATTCAGCAGTGGCTGAAATAAGCAGTGACCTATATTCCCAGGGAAGAAAGAGAATCAGGGTAGGGTAATAGTCAAAGAAACCAGGTGGGCACCATAATACAGGCAAACGACTGGCGCACCTGAACCGAAGTGTTGCCACTCCTTTCCATGTGGCTCTGGATGAGTTTCCTTAGAAATTCTCACTGGTAAGGGAATTCCACACAATTGTTTATGAGCCAGTAAATGAGTAATATGACATCAGCTGGGTAAAACAGAGATGTGAGACATTACATCAGATAACAGGAGATCTAGAAATTGAAAGACACTTCAAGCCATCATTCCCACTATACTTCATGAATGAATATAGCATTCTGTCAAGCTTTACACAATAACGAATGAATCTATTCTCTGAAGAAACCTGAGAAGATTTAATACTCATTTTAGGGAATCTACTTTGGTTTTTCTATCTGGAAATTAGTAATTTCCTCATATCAGACTTCAAAATCTCTTGATACAATTTATCATCCTACTAACAACAGTATATAAAAAACTGGTTATATTTCTATTTATGGTATACTATTTTGACATTAGTTCAAAAGCAAGAGCTTTATCAAACCCATCACAACACCGATAGTTTAAATAAAGAATGTTAATATGGCTTTAAAGTTTTATGTCAGACAAAAAACTGATTAGTGGGGCTGAGGCTGGGGCTGGGGCTCAGTAAGTAAAGCACTTGCCTAGCACACATGAGGCACTGGGTTCAATCCTCAGCGCCACATAAAAATGAATAAATAAAATAAAGGTAGTGTGTCCATCTACAACTAAAAATAATTTAAAATATGATTGGCTTTAACTTTCTGAAGAGATAATAAAAATCTACCCAAAATACAGTATTTTTCCTAGAATCCCTGAAGCAAAGTCAGGAAAACACAAGCCTCCCTGTACAGACTTCCTCACTTACCAAAGGAACTACCCTTTATTTTCTTTGTTCATCCAGGACTTCTGGAGTAGAGATGACAGGAAAAACAAGGGAACGCTCAAAAGCTAACTGTATTCATAATACAAAGAACATTTTACTCTAAACGAGAATACAAGGAAATGTACTCTAGGGTCTCCAAGCTGGTGACATAGACTAAAAAGTTAATGTGCTATAGGAAAAACTGCATAGGAACTATTAGTAAACCACACACTCCTTTCCCACTGAAGTGTTCTGCAGCACCTGTAAGAGAAGCTATAGAAAGTTTTATGAGCCAGATAGAGTCAGCATTCATGACACAGTGCACTTCACTAAGCATGTTCCTAGTCACAGAGACCCTGGCTTCCCCTCCTCTACAGCCAACCTACCCCTTGGAAGTGACAGAAACACAAAAAAGAAGCAACTTCCCCTCGCTGGTAAATCTCACAGCCCAGACTTTAAATGGAGGTGGCTGGAGAGAACAAGAGAGCCAAGGGAATGGAGTGCAGGGCAATACGCAATTATTGAAACTGGAATTGAGCCTGGAACCTGCCATGAGAGCACTGGCAATCAAACTGTGGTCAGGGCCCCAATTTTAAACCTCTCCCAAGGAATACCACTTCCTGACACAGACACGCCTCCCTTCATATCAAACAAATTCCACTTGACTTGGTGGAGGAGTATCATCTGTTGGTGAAGGGAATGAAAAGGACTCAACTTAAAATAATCACATCCAAAGGGTAGATTAAGTACAATCACTTGCAAATATGTTTCAGTCATTCTTACCTTCTTCCCGATGAGTTTTTTCCGAAGAAATTCCCGGGCTTCAAACATGTAGGGAATGTCATACAGGGGACGAAGTTTCTTGTTCTTATCCTAAAAGCAAAATAATATACCATATCAGGAAAGAAAAAAGCTAAATGAACACAGGCAACAGTACAATATACTGGATGTATGTGAATTCAGCTATCTCCCCATATCCCAAATATTAAATAAGTGCTAGATACCTGAAAATGATTAATAAATATTTGGCTGAAATGCTTTATTGAGAGGATTATCTTTTTCACACAATAGGCTCAAAAAATAAGCAATGAATGTCTGCAATCACCCAAGATGGGAATAAGTGTTCATCACCAGGAAACAGCTACATACACTTCAATATATAAGAAACCTCATTCATATTAGGCCCCTTCAAATATTCATGCATGCACTATAAATCTAATTCAATTACTCCAAAAACTTTTACTGAGCACCTACCAACTACTGGCTTCACACAAATCATCCTATAAATACATGTCTATATCATGGACTCAAAAATTTTGGAACTTAATAAAGTAATAAAAGAAATTCTATATAGATATGAAATAGCAAAACAAAGCAGTTTTGGTTAAGTGCTAAAATATGTGACACAGATTGAACAAAATGCTGTAAAAGTTCAGGGAAATGGAAATAAAGAAGAAATGAGGAAATGCGTCATTGACAGTGTGGGATTTAATATGAGTATGCAGGACAGGAAAAAAATAGAATATGAAAAAGTAGAAAGGAAAAGAAAGGAGAAAAGGAAAAAGGAATGATATGTATATACATTCACACACACACACACACCTCTTCATTATTTCTTGGTTCCCCAAAGATGTGACTGCTCTAAGCAATGTCATTTTGAAATGATGAGAGGGTCTAGATGAAGGTGACGAAAGTAGGAAGGGACAGAAACTTATGAGATATGAGAACCATCTTAAGAAATGAATTAACAGGAACAAGAGAGTAGATAGAGGGCATAAAAGAGTAGAAAGACAATAATAAGCCAGGATGACAGGCAAAAGAAGTCCAGAGACGTCTGCCTTTTTGGTGAGGTTGCGGAAACATAGAGGACATAACTAAGAAATAAGAGATCTTAGCTGGACAGGTTGGTATGTTACTTCAATGTCTCTCTCACACTGGCCTGCCATTTCTAAGATAACGGAAACCATGTCCATTTCGGTTTTACTTTAACACCTTAGAGCTAAGCACAGTATTATCTCATAGCACACAACCAATGACTAGAGGTAGATTCAGTAGCTACTGAGGAAGCACTCAGGATGGTGTGCAGAGCAAAAGCATGCTAGGAGAACAGGTCTGCATGTGCAGATTTGGGGATCTCCAGGATCCAGGTAATATCTAAAAAAACTACAGGAAGAAAGGAGAAAACAAGGACTAACTTCTTTTGCTAGATGCACAACACTGGCTCCCCCACTCTTATGGCTAGCTGAGTTGGCTGTGCCTTTCCCATCTATTATGCACCTGACAAAACATGATACTTCTATAGAATCCATGCTGGACTCAAAGAAGATATTCATAAGTTATTTTATTTTTTTAAATAGCCAACTACTCTCAGATAAAGAACCTTCATCACTTTAAGTTCCCATTTTAAAACTCATTCTAATGTCAGAAGTGAGGGAAAGAGAATCAAAATTAATGTTTCTTCCCAGATAGTAATGAAACTTTGATGTCTTAAATACATCATAAAACATTTCGATTCATTGATATAACCAAGAAAACCTCTTATGAGGATTCTTCCCATTACAAGGAAATTTGAGCTTCACATTCATTATCTGATTGTCAACTATTTCCTCTGTAAGAATTTTTTTAAAGGCCATTATTATTCTTCCACTGCTTTCCTAGGTAGTAAATGAACTTCCTTGTCCCAGATAGTGCGTGAGAATCTACGTAGTCTGCACACAAAGAACTAGGGTGGCCAAGCTCTGATCAAGGTCCTGGGGTGTCAGGACCATGGCCTAAAAAGTAGGGCACAAATTCAAGGATGAAAATTTTAGATGAATAAAATAGCAGGGAAGGAGAGTACAGTGGAGGTACAGGAGGAGGATGTGTGAGGTTTCCTGGTCTCAGGGAATGCTGACTAACGTGATGGACAGATTGGATATTTTACAAATGTCCTGGAAGTCAAGTGAAAATAGAAAGCCACAAATTGAAGACTTATTTAGGATCCACAGGTAACATATCATCCTTAAAGAGAGTTAGTGACAACACTCAGTGATAGAGTTAGAATGCTCATTGACAAAAGATGTTGGGTGCCAGTAAGGAAAAGGATTTTTAATAAAGACAAAAATCAATGGTAATCAGAATCAGCCCTCAGGAATAAAGAAGTGCCAACATATTCATGTTCACCAAGCAACAGAGGAAAATCTATTTACAGAGAGTACCCGTGTGATTACAGAAGCCTTAGTGACCAAAATTTTTAAAAATGAATTGAACAAAATAATTGTATTTACTATAAACAGCCACCTAATTCGCCACGGATCCTGAATTTCCACATCTTACCCAACTTATTCTGAAGCACCAGAGGTACAAGGGACTGTCAGTTGACTGGAATTCCAAAGCTAGGAATGAAAGGTAAGAAATACAGTTCCAACAAGCATCCAAAAGATCACAGGGTGATATACCCCTACATGTGTGAAAATGATTGTCTAAATAAGAATCCTGTTTTGGCTAGGGGTTGTAGCTTAGTTGGTAGGGCATTCGCCCAGCATAAGCAGGGCCCTGGTCCATTACCCAACAAAACACACATACACACACACAAACACATGGATCCTATTTTGAAGACACTCTGCAAAACTGGGGAAAGTCAAAATACCCTCCAAAGAATGAAAGTAAATAAATAATATGCCAACAAACATCTCCTAATAAAAAAACAGGGCAACTTCAGAGTTTGATAATATGTCTCTCATGAAACTATGAAAGAACAAATACCAAAAGCAGAAAACAAGATATCACAAGTGAAAACCAAATGATCTTGTTACTCTAACCCTTCAGAGCTAGAAGCTATTGACATCTGCAAACATCTTACAAGAGAGATATTAGAAGTCCCTAAGAAACCACAAAATAAAAGCAATTCCTGCAAATTACCAGGTACATAAAAGCCTTTGAAAGCTCTAAGAGGCAATTGAGGTATAGAATATATTCTGAGAAAACAGGACTTTAGCTGAATCTTGCCGGCTAAAAGGGACTGTCTAGTTTAGATTCTAATTTACATGGAAATTTTTTTTTCCCCAAAATAAAAATAGAAGAGAATGCTTGCTTTATCTGGTGGGTGGATAATATACAAACCAATATGTGCTGTAATCACTGTTCCTCCTAAGAAATGACATTGCATGTAGGCCCTGAAATGACTCACATTAGAGACGGAAGAGATAACTTCAGTCATCTGTCCCTCTCCCCAGGAGTGAGGCCCAACACCCACTTCTCAGCATCTGAAGACACATCTGGCATTTTTACAGGAAGGTATTTTTGGCAGTTTGCCAAAATGGGGACATCTGGTCAGTGCTCATTTTGGAGGGCAGAAAAGGGACTTCAAATCTACTCTGGGCTCTCAACTCAACCCCTTTTAGGCCTAATTTTACCTAGCCTAAATTTAAAAACTATACCCACAAAACTTAATGGCTTTGAGTATAACTAAAAGAGACCAAAAAAAAGTAAAAAACAAAAACAAAAAAAAACCTTAATGGCTTTGAGATAGTTCAGGATTTCCTAAACAAGGGTGTAGGCATGTATTATGGTAGGGGTGTAGGAAGATGGGTAAGTGCAGCTCCAGCAACATTTTTAAAGTTCTTTATTTAAAGACATCATTGGTTAGGCAGGGTGGTACAGGGAAGGAAGGAAGGAAGGAAGGAAGGAAGGGAGGGAGGGAGGGAGGGAGGGAGGGAGGGAGGGAGAAAAGAGCTGGGGATGAAGCTGAGTGCAGTGGCACATGCCTGTAATCCAGCAGCTCAAGTTCAAATCCAATCTTAGCAACTAAGCAAAACCCTAAACAACTTAGCAAGACCTTATCTCAATAAAAAATAAAGGGCTGGGGATGTGGCTTAGTGGTAAGAACACTCCTGGTACCAAAAACTGGGGGTGGGGAGGATGTAGCTCAGTGGTAGGGTGCCCCTAGCTTCAATCCCCAGTACCCCTCCAAAAGGCATCTTGATCAAAGTGAAAAGTTCAAGCACTCTTATTAGGTGATAACTAACATGGTCAAAGAAAAAGAACTGGATGAGAGGGACCTGTGGGGGTGGAGCATCCGCGTAATGTGCAGGCAGGCTTCAAAGACCCAAAAGACGGTGTCAGATGTCCAGCATCTGAAGAAAGGTAAAAGAAACAGCCAAGGCAAATCAGGGGCATGCCTGGTGGATTCAGGAAACAAAGATTCCAAGTGATTAGAGCAGAGAGCAGGAATGGAGAGAATGGCAAAAATCCGACAACTTTTGAAATAATCATTCTGGCCTTTGTGAGACACTGCAACAAGTAAACAGTGGAGCCTGGGCGACAGATTAGAGAATTATGATGTAATCTAGTTAAGGAATGAGAGTTTACAAAAAGGTGGTGGCAATGTGGGAAGTCAGAGGTAATCAGAAGAACAACACTCACAAAGCAGATTCTAGATGGAATGGGAGACGTACACAAAAGGGAGGAATCAAGGAAGACTCCAAGTTGCTGTTTGATTATTATTATTTTTTTAATCTGAGCAGCAAATGGATGATTAGGGCCATCAAATGGGATGGGAAAGACCACTAGAAGAGACTAGACTAGACAAGGTGGTGGGGTTAATGAAGAGCTCTGTTATGAGCACACTAAGTTTCAGCAGTTATATACCCACATGGAGATGCTGAGTGGGTAGATGGATATGCAAATGTGAAGTATGAAAGAAAGATGTAAACTGGTGAAGTACGTTTGTGAGCTTCTAGCCTGTAGGTAGAATCTAAAGTCAAGAGACTGAGAAGAGAAGGATAACTGAGTCCACAGGCATCCTAACATTAAGAGGTAATGAATCTGCAAAAGGAGACTGAGAAGGAGCGGACAGTGAGTAGGGTATGAGGAAGCTATCAAAGTATGTGTCCTGGCAGACAAGAAAAGTGGTGAAGAAGGAATGACTAATTGTGTCAAATGCTGCAAAGCAAGTCTATTAAGATGGGACTAAGATTTGTACTTCGGATCTGGCTAAGTGCAGGTCATTGGTAACTTCACAGTAATGGTTTTGGTGGAACAGAGTTTAGCCAGGTTGGAACTAGAAATTGGTACTCAACAGGGAGGAGGGAGGGAGGAAGAGAAAGAGGGAGGGGGGTACTGGCAGAGCAAAAACATTGGTGAGGAGGTTTTTGGGTATTTTTTTCAGATGGGAGAAAAAAAACAGGCAATGGCCCATTGGTGAACAAATAGTAATAATGAAGAGAGAAAAGAGAATTACTAAAGCAAGGTCCTTAAATAGCAATGGAGGGAAGGGCTTTACATAGAGCAATCTGCAAAGTTCATCTACAACTGTTGGATGCAGATTAAACAGGCAGACAGATTTGAGAGCGAGAGTTTCTGATTACTTCAATCTATTCAGAAAAGAACTCTGAAAATCAGTAAGAAAAGGAGGAGGGAACAGTGGAAGAATGGACAAAAAGTATGTATGGGTACTTCACTAAAGAATTCTGACCAGACATTATGTGTATAAGAAGTATAATTTCAATAATAATCTGAGAAATGTAAATTGAGATCCTACATTACATCCATCATTGGAAAAAGAATGCTGGAAAGTGGGAAAGCCCTTTAACTACTGAAGGGACTATAAAATGTTGTAAGTACTCCAGCACGTTTACAAGGTGCTGCATGGCAATGCTTGGTTAAAGCTGAGGCTATGTATCCCTTTAATTAGAAAATGTACTTACAAGTAAGTATACAACCTTAAAAAACCTGTCACTTGTGCAAGATCAAGTCTACACTGACACTGTGTATCATATAGCCATAAAACAGAATATAAAGCAATTACACTGAATTAAAGCAACCTAACAAAGGAACAAATTTTAAAACAATACTACACAGAAAAAGAAACATAGAATGAGGAAGCCTATATAAATACAGACTAAAGCAGACACAAATAATATTATACTATTCATAGAGCTATGTTAGCAGCAAAAGCATAAAATACTTAGAAATGAAAAACAGGCTAATGGTTACCAATAAGGGATGGAAGGGGGGCGAGAAACAGGTTGAGGATGAGCACCCTGGGATGTTCAACTGTATCTGTAATATTTAATATTAAAAGGCAGGAGGAAAAAGGAAACTGAAAAAGGAACCTAGACAATTGTTTTGTTATGTTACTCTTTAAACCTGGAACTTTTCTAAGTCAAAAAAATGTTCAGGAAGAAGAAATCTCCAAACCTAGTTTATCACCTTTTTCCATTTCCCACAATGTCTTACACCATTCTCTTTTCAGTAGAATAACTGGGCATCCTTTCTCATAAGAAATGCATTAAATTCTATTTCTTTCTTTAAAAAAAAAGAGATACTCTTTCACAGATATAGCCTTCCACAAACAGAGGAAATAATATAACTATAAACACGCTGTCAAATAAACAAGGTCAAAAATAAGTTTGACTTTCACTTTAAAACTGAGACAATATATTAATTAATGTAGCCAAGTGGAATTATACTGCATGATGATCTTAAAACTGACTGCTGAATTAAAATAAGAACAACAGACATGAACAGACTTAAATGGATGAAATTTCAAACAGTAAATAATGGACCAGTCCCAATAGCTTTTCCTCATATGCCATTTTAATAAACAAAGGCTGCAATTTCCATTTGAATTACAGACTTAAAATAGGAAGAGTATCACATGCCCTGGGCATGTTTACAATCAAGGACCTTTCAATTCCCTTGGCAGCCAGGAGACAGAATCCACAGGGATATTCACTGTTTTGTGGTCACTGACACATACAGTAGCGCATTTCTGTAAGAGGCAAGTCTGCTAACTGGAAACTACAAGGCAGCAGCAGGGGAAGGTATAAACTTGTAACCACCCTGACCAAAAGGAAGATGTCCTGCATCTCCCTAAGATGTCTAACTGTATCTAAAGGACTATGTTCGGGAGCAGTACACATCCAAACACCACCTCAGAAACTGCTTCCCAAAAAAATCAGCTTCATTTCCCAACTTGCATGACCTCATACTCCCCTCTCAAAATACCTCTTAAAAGTAAACATTCTATTACAGAGACACAATCCAGGTAAGTACTGCATGTATAATGCAATACATTTCATACATATTCTAGGAAGCAAGGAGGAAATGGTAAATAATAGAAACTAAAATCAAAATTTTAAAAATGAAATCTCTTTAAAAAATGTATAGGTGTGGGATCAGAAGTGCTGATTATGTAAGATAAATAGTTCCCTTAAATGTATCACTGCTTTTGTATGACACTCAAATTTCTCCATTTTTTAAGAATACTACATCATCTTGTTTATCCCTTAAGGATCTATGAACACAGTACAGTGTGAAAAGCACAAGAATTTAAGATATAATAATAATAGCTATTGATGACAACCCTATTACATAAGCATAATGCTGATAGGAATCTTACCTGGTAAGGATCATGATCCCTATAAAGAATGTGAGGCTCCAAGTTTAAGTGACTTTCCTGAAGACCTAACATAATTATTTAAAGGAAAGTTAGAGTTTTGAGCCCAGCTGTCCAGAAGCTCATCACTGGTGGGCCAGACGCTGGGCTCTCTTGGCTTGTTTTGATCAAAAGACAATCAGTCACACTTCTGTCAGTGGTGGTCCGGTTTTGGTGTGCCCAAGAATCACACCAAATGGGAATTTACCAACACACCGACTGCCAGGCCCACACCACATACAGTGATCCAGTAGGTCTGGAATGATTCTGACAGATCTGCATTCAAAAATAAGCAGCAAGGAAGTCCATCGGCTATACTTTGAGAAAAGCTGCCATACAGAAGTTCACACATACAAACACGAAAGGGAGGGGGAATATGTGCACACACCTAGCCTCACTTAAATCACTGTCAATAAAAGGAAGCCAGAAGTTTAGAAAGGTCAGAGAGCCACAATGCGGAACTTGATTAATGTTAAAATGGTTCAATAAAAATAAACAAACTTGGGCTGGGCATATAGCTCAGTTGGTAGAGTGCTTGCCTCACAAGTATAAGTCCCTGGGTTCAATCCCCAGCACCACAAAAAAATAAAAAATAAAAAACAAAAATAAATAAATAAACAAACTTAGGTAGGTTACTAACAAATAATGAATTCAATGTTCCTTGGCCTTCTATACAGGTTAGATAACTAGAAACATGCTAGTAAAAGTGACAAAACAAAAATTTCCAAATATTCCTTTGTTCCAACTATTAGAGACTAGATAAGGAAACTGAGATCCTACTGAGCACGCTGTGCTGACCATGCCAGGGAATAGCAGAAATTCCGCATCCTCAATCCTTCCCTGCCCAAGTCCATACAGACACCCAGCAGTCTAGACCTATACTAGCCATGGTGACAGCAACAAAGAACACAAAGTGGCAATTCCAAGAATCAGTCCTAGTTACAAATGTTTTCTGGCAACCTGCCAGTCGAACAGTTTCACAGTATCAAAAGAGGGAAAGAAGTAAAGCAAATTTAGGCAGCCTCATGTCCTTGAAGGGACTGACCCGTTATCTCCAGTGCACAGCGTATGATTATATTCCACAGGAACTTCCACATCCCAAAATTAAAGTACCATTTTCAAGGCTATCATGTAAGAAAAAAAATCTCCCTCTGGAGACTGCTCTTCTACTCAATTACATAAGCCAACTAAGAGCCTTTTCAGAAGTGCTTGCTATTTATTGCTCAGATGCAGTTAAGGATGGGGAGGAAAGACAGCGAGAGAAGAGAAGGGTGGGGAGAAAATAAGAGGAGCCAAGCATCAGCACACCTCCCCCAAGACCCTGTCAAGACTTTAGGAACAAATAGTTAAAAGGCTCCAAGGCTCCCAAACCATTATCTAAGTAGCACACCATATGTGGTCCTTCACTTGGCTACAAATATTTCTGCAGGAAAAGAAGAGTGGAATGAAAGAACACCACCAACCCTCACAGACCTAAATGCCAAAGGAAGCCAAGGCTCCTAAAAAGTAAGAAGCTGTGTGGCCAACACAAGTGGCTGCCAGATCCACAGAAGGACAGAAAAGGAAAAAGGCCCTGGGGACATGCCCCACCTGCCCTTCCTGCACAAGTGTGGGTTCTAACATGCACAAAACATGGGCAAAAACTTTCTGCCACCCATGAACTGCTATGAAAATGAAAATCTGCTCCAGAGGGGAACTAAGATGATGGCACCTTTCCTAGAGGAATAGTGAGGACTCCACTAGCAAATCTCAGATAATGAGACAGAATCCTCGAAGAGAACAAAGCTCAAGTTCAGTACTCCGGAAGTCAAAGATGAAAAGAGCTACCCCGGACCTGAAATCAAACATCCCTCAAATATTTCCTAGCACCAAATGATCAAGAGTAAGGGGGCAGTGTGGTGCTGATCTATTGAAAAGAGGCTCAGGCTACAGATAGAGAGTCTAGCACAAGTTACTAGCCTCCTATCTGGTAATTTGTCTGTTTCCTTTTAAGACTAGCCTAAATAAGAACCATCTGGCATTATACATGACTTTGCAGTGAAAACCAAGAGAAATTCCTTCAAACTCCTGCAAAAACCTGAAAAGAGTTTCATATATTAGTTTGAATTAAGGTAAACTCTAAGTGCACACTCAAGGAGCATTTGGGCAAATATAAACTCCACTGGAAAACCAAATCTACACTTTTAGTATTAGCAGGAAGCAAAGCTACTTAGCTGAGTTAAGTTTTACAACATCTAACATGGATGTTAACAAGAGCTAAAATGTCAAGAGACAGAAGAAGAGATAAGCCAAAGTTACAGCACTAATCACTTTCTGCCTTGTATTACTGTAATTTAATTACTTCATACAGGTCTTATCTCCTCTACCAGACCTCATGAGGGAAGATCTATGTGAGAGAAAAAAGATCTTCACCTTACCTAGAAAGTGCCCAACATAGTGCCGCATTACTAGAAAAGGCTAAGATGACAGAAGAAAATAGGGAATACAGAAAGGTCTAGCTAGATTTATTTTTGACAACTGGAACTGTAGCTATTGTGATTATAAGAATAAATGGAACTGGTTAATAAATCTCACAGTGAATTATAAAGAGGGGAGCAACACCACTGTAGCTTCATAACAAGGTTGGCAAGTTCACTAAACACAGGTTTCTTGTATGGCACAAATTAACAGCAAACTATTCTGCAACCTTCCCGCTGCTGTTAATAAACGTGATTCTATATTACACAAGAATATGTAAATTAATGAAGAAAGATTAGAAAGTATCTAGACTTTGCAACTTCACTATACAACTGCAAAACCTAGACTCTGCAAGCACTGATGCAAAAGTAAGGTTCTTGGTAGGGTTTGTGTAAAGAAAATCTGAATTCACAAAATCCAAATAATTAGTATGCTCTCTTTTGACTTGGCTAATTCTTAAAAGCAATCTTCTGTTCTCTCTACAAGTTTGACACAATGAATTCTAATAGTTATGATCTTTCAAATAACACACCTTCAATGTATAATTAGCTAATCATTATCAGAAATTCTTACAGAACACATATAATACCACTCTGAGTTCAAGTATAGCTGAACTGATATACTAAAAATATCTCAATTCTGACAGTTCAACACTAAAATAAATACATTACACCACCATGTAAAAGGGGGTAATTTCCTAACATGTGATCAAAACACCCAGCTCAGACCTCACCAATTCCAGATAAGCCTAAGCAAGGGCATTTTCTGGGATGGTATTTTTTGGGTTAAGATAAAAGAAGGAAAGGAGAAGGTACAGAAGGATCCTACAAGCCCTTTCTTAGTTCTAGAAAGACTAATGTGCAGTGATACCAATAGGTGTGAAGTTTTCCTAAATGAAATACACTACTCATCTGCTGCTCAAATGAGTGTAGGGAATAGGGAGGAAATAAAGGTTAATCAGTGTCTCCCTGGAAGGAATTCTTTCTACTAGCTGATAGTTCTGAAGATCAACTGGAAACACGAATCGATGTTAAAAACGGACACTCCTTCATTGAAAGGAATGCTACAAATCTACAAATAAAAAATCAGAGTTTAAAAGTGGAAGGGCCAAAGGATGGGGAGAAGGAACTTTGAAAGGCAAAAGACAACCTGCAGATCTTGGAGAGGATACGATGCAGGGCAGTGATACCACCCAGCCATGTCGCGACTGACTCTGCCCTTCTGGCACCATTTGCCTTTTCACTGGAAGCTCATAATTAACCAGTTGGCCCTAAATCATGTTTTCTAGTAATGGAGAAATCTTCTCCCACACTTCTTACCCTTCATACCCAGGCTAAAAATGGAGAGCCTGTGCCCTCAGAAGAGACAACCCTGTTACTTAGAGTACAGGCTACAAGCCAGATGAAACCCATCCAGCACAGTGAAGTGCCACAAGCCCTCCCACAGTTCTAGAAGAGGAGAAAAAGAAAACACATCCCTAACAATAGCAAACCAATTTTCTCTGTAAGCAACAGCAGGCTTGGGTGAGCCCATTTAGAGGATCATATCATATTGTTAGAGAAATGCTTCTTTGTCAATGTCTTCCTTTCTTCACCATAGTAAAAAATAATTATTATTATTAAAGTTTCTTCCTGGAACAACACAGAAGGGAAAATGATGTTGGATATGACACCATTATTTAGCTCGTGCCAGTGGAACCTTCAATTGAGCCAGAGTTCCAGTCAAATTTGTGCAATAAATTGTTGTGCATTTCAAAAAAAATAAAGAATTATATAACCACATGGCGGAAAGGTCTCCCTTTCGACAGTTTCTGCCTTGCCAGATGCATCCCTCCAAGATCTAAATCAAACTGCCGGATCTAGTGCCACATATTTTATCCACCAAATTCAACCTACTCTCAGCCTGTACTTCAATATTCAGTAAAATGAGGCCTTTTCAGAGAGATAGCCACCTAATGTTACAGAATGAAGATTACACTTTCTTTTTGCCTTATAGTCTACTTGACGTTAATTAGAAAACTAATATTTATCACCCACCAGTACCATGGAGAAATATGGGCAATCGGAATTAAAAAGGACCACGAACTGCAGAGACATCTGGCTGGAGCACACGGGCATGGCATTTCATTACACATACATAGTATGCCTTGCCCATCACAGGAAGAGACCTTGATAAGCCTGAAGACAGGAGGTTACAGCTGGAGGAGGCTGTTCCTTCATTCAATCTGAAATTAATAAGCTCAGAAATTAGGTGGGGTTCTTCTGTTCTGACTGCACCTTGTAAACAAGCAAGAAAGTAACAAGAGCCCACAAAACAGTCTGCAGAGGGTAGAGGACAGAAGAACATTAATAGGGGACTCTCACTCTGCAACTGAGGTGTCTTCCACAATCGTTTGCACCTGTGGGAAAGGAGACTGGTGCCCAGGTCTCGGAGAATACAGTTTCACCATGACTTTATGTAATGCCACTCTAAATTCTCTTGTTCTTCTAGCCATAAAAGCAATTGAATAATGCCTATTTAACAATGTTTTTATGTCAATCATATCAACATTGCTCTGTGACAACCACAACCTCATCTTTCCTACTACTGGTCTTCCAACTTAACTTCCTTAACACAAAGGATCAGCTCAGCTCTACATTTCTATCACACTTCATTAAAAAAGAAAATAAACACAACTAACAGTTTGAATGCATGTTAAACTTACTAATTATAATCCCCATGAGAACCAACAAGGCTAGAATTCTTAGCTTTTACTTCACAGAGTCCTGAGAAGTTAGGTGCCCCACATCACACACCAGAGAACAAAAGATCCCGACCAACCTGAAACCCATGCTAGCCTCCCTCTATATCTGTCTCCTAATCAGAGTGGTATCAAGAACTGGCAGATTCACTCTTGGTTTTCCATTTGCATCTGCTTCCACACATAATCTCCCACAGATCGGGAAAGGTCAATTAATTTTAGCATATAATGCATGTTCAACCAGAGCCATCAGCTCCTGGGGAGCTTATTGAGCTCAAATAAGTTGAACCCCAGTAGTAGTGTCAATTATGAAGCTACTGTCACTCTGTTCCAAATCAGATCTTTTAAATTCCACTTTGTAATGGGCAGAGCACTGGTGAACCATATTTTGGCTTTACCAGCTGGTTCTGTTATACTCTGCCAATAGGGGGTGCTAGAGGGAGACTACATGGGAAGAAGGGATGAACTCTTTCCTCTTCCTGCCAGAACACCCTTTCTTCCTCCCAGCAGCAGTTTCATCCAATAGCAGCAGTGTGTGCAGCTGGCAGTTTTCCAACACTCTCAGAAACTGGACAAATTCACTAGAACCAATCAATTGGCCGCCGGTCCTGGGAGATGGGAATCCCAGCCTAGAGACACAGGCATCAGCTGAACTGAGTCCCAGCTTCAAGGGTACTACCTCAAAATTTTTAGGTTTTCATATTTTCAATCTCAATATTTATCTCCCCTGTCTCTCCCAATTCTAGGCATAGGAGCTAGGACTTGTAGTTGCATCTTCATGTAACCCCAGAGCTCTCTTTTTACCATCTTACTATTCCAACATCTGGCTATAAGATTCATTACCATATTTGTTCTGTTAAAATAACTAGTGTGGTTTCTGTCTCCTGATTCCGTAGCCAAAACCACCCTCTCTATATAAAGAAAACTGACCATGGACAATAGCAGTGCAAGTCTCCTGATATCCAACATCCCTCAGAGATTAATTCCTATACCACCCCACCTGTCCTGCCCCATACAGCATGCACTACACTATGCAGATGCACACAAACATCAAACCAAAAGGAACAAGTGCACATAAAGAGCATCCACAGTAGTTAAAGATAGGTGATGGCAGAGAAATGTTTGAAAGATCTAACAACTGGCAATGAGTAAAGGGAAGATTTTCAAGCCAATATGTGTCTAATCTATTGAGTCTGCAAGATATAAAAATTACACAATAAGGGAACAATATAACCTATAATTTTTTTCTGCCTGATACACTGTTGAACACTCTCATGGGTTCTGAATCATTTTGTGGCGTTTAAGCCCAACCATAGGGAGGCTACATTCATGGTTTTGTAAACTGCAATCATGGTAAAGATAGAAAACTAAAGTTAGCTTAAATGTGCCAATGTGGTTACTATATCACATAAATTGGGATGCAAATAACCTGAGGATTAGTGGGGATAGCAAAAGTCACTAGAGGCTCATAATATCAAGAAAACTGTCATTTTCCCACTACACCAAGATGGAAAATTGCCCCAGATTTGCTATCACATATCTTATCATGTAATAATGAACTCTAGAAACGTCTCTTGAGGCAGCTGCCAAATAAAAAATAAAAATAAAAATAAAAAAGTGCAGTTCCATGGTTATTTAGGGTTGGGGTAAGGAGAAAAGGGAATCTGTTCTTTTATGGGGATACATGCAGGTTTGCAAGATGAAAAAGGTCTGCAAATGTTTGACAATAATGTGAGTATACTTAACACTTCTGAACTGTACTCAATTTTATGTTACACATGTTTTATCATAATATTGAAAAAAGTGGACCACATTCAAGATAATATTCTGCTGATTTCTTTAATCTGGGAGAAGCATCAAGGATGCTATCAAATTCAATTTCCACACTATTATGAGAATCTTAAGATATAAATCCCATCTTTAGTTGAGTGCTGAAAGAGATTGCTCAGTTACAATTTATGGACATAATCAAGTAAATTGGTCCACTTCTGGTCCCAACAACTATATTCCAAATTGTATGCTTCCAGAATAAGCCCCACAAATTAATCTTCTAGTCCCTCTTAATGCTATTTTTTGGGGGCGGCAGGATGTAATTGCTAGGTTACCATGCCAAATGTTCTACAAGGCCATCTTCAACTGCCACCCTCTACCTCCAGGAACTCTTCTATGAATTCTCTAATCCAATATTCTTTCTTCTCTCATGGCATATTTGACCCAAGTCAGTATATATGCATCTTACATCCCACTGGAGATTTGAGGTTAACAACAGCATCTTCCCTTTTTTATGACACTATATTCATTTAATCCTTAAAGTAATTCAACAGAATGAGATTATCACTACACTTAAAAATGAAGAAAGGTTCAGATAAATTTAGACCCTTGGCCACACCCTAGAAAATGGCAGAGCAAAAGGTAAATTATTACTTAACTAACTCCAAAATTCATGGCCACTGGACACTATCACAAGGCATCTACAATCCTATGATGCCTCTCCCAGCGGCTTACAGCAAGAAGAAAACAACCATTTTCCCTTCCTCCCAGCACTAAGCCCTAGGAGGGAGAATTACTGTTGGCCTGAGCATTCCCTACCAAGCACCCCCACCCACCAAGAGATGTGCACAAGGTGACCTCCTCACCTGGAATCTGAGCTCTGCCTTGCCACTAGATGACACGGATGCTGGGCGGCTCCTAACAAATGTTGCTGAATGCAAGAAACTATCCAGGGTCACTGCTAATGAGAAGCCAGAACATCTTGCCACCTAGCTACAGAATGTTCACCTAATAAATCTTACAGATTTGAACACAACCCAAAATCAGGAGGTTACAAGGAAAAACAAACAAAATTCAGAATCACCAGCCTAAACACATCCTCATCATCACCTCTATGTTTGTAAAAGGTGTAACACATAAGTTTGATATCAAAACTACAGAAGAAAATACAAAAGAAAAGGAAATAATAAAAACATAAATACTTCTTTTTAAAGAGTTTAGCAGTAAGAAACTGTCACTATTCTTTCAGGCTACTCCTTCTTTTAACTTGATTTAACTTCACTGATTTATTTTGATCAAGATAAGAGGTCAGCAACCTAAATGAAATGGGGGAATCAAGAGAAAAACAGACTAGCCCTGCAAATGAATCAGCACTTCAGGCCCAAAAGAACTATAACGGCTGCCTAACAAGTAGATGATTAGGAGAGACCAGCCAGCAGGTCTGTTTTATTGCAGTATATATACTGCATTATCTAAAAGGCAGAAACTGTGTCTTTTGCATGTTCAGATGTTTTCAGTATGCTGATGGCCCCAAATGTTTAGGTTTATATTAAGTGTGATAACAATACCATTATGTAGGACAGTCGGTCGGTGAGATGTGTAAAATTCCCTCATTTTAGTTGTAAAAAGTTTCAATAATTTATCTCACACTAATTATGAACTCAGATTTAATCAGACAGGGCTAGGCTCAAGTTTATGCATGTATAATTTATGAATTAAAAAAGGTTCACCAATCGATTTGATTATAACTAAGGGTTATGTTTAAGCTTCTTAACTGAATTAATATACTGACAAACAATTGATGGAACCATAAATCTACCATTAACAGCGAATCACTATCGGCTGTTTCTTGGCAGCAATGAACAGACCTGGCTCACAGAACCCAGAATAAAGGGGGTGAGGGGAGGAGAGACAATGAGAAGGATGGCAGGGGATGTAGGGGTGCAGGGTGGGGGTCATTCTGGGTAAAACTGCAAATTTAAAATGCATGCATATACCAGCCACTGGAAAAACCGTTCCTGTTCGAGAGAGAAAAAGAAGTTCCTTCATGTATACAGATCAAAAGATTACAAGACTGGGAAATACAGGCAAAGTGCAATACACACACACACACATATACACATACACACACTCTCTCAATTTACACAAAAGCAGAGAGAAGAAAGCACCTGAATTCATAAAAAGTGGAGATATGCTTCATGAGATGATGTTTGAGCTAAGGCTTAAAGCTATGATAGGTGACCAGAATAAAGGGGGTGGGGGGAGGAAAGACAATGAGAAGGATGGCAGGGGATGTAGGGGTGCAAGGTGGGGGTCATTCTGGGTAAAACTGCAAATTTAAAATGTATGCATGTACCAGTCACTGGAAAAACCGTTCCTGTTGGAGAGAACGAACAAAGGCGTGCAAATGTGTATCCCATTTGGGGAATGGGAATCAGGCAGCTGAAAGGGAAAGAGACAGAAGCATCAGGGCACCAATGATCCAAGTGAGAAGAGAGTTTAAAGAAGGAAGATCTGACAACAGAGTCGAATTCAAAGCAGTCACAATAAGGAGAGCAACATGCCCACCAGAGGTGGTAACAGGATAAAAGGCCAGCTTCATCAACTTATCAAGACCCTGTCTGAAAACCAAAAACTGCAACAGGGGTAGGGCTATAACTCAGTGGTAAAGCACCCTTGGGTTCAGTCCTTAATACCAAGGGGCCGGGGGGGGGGGGGGCGTTAGAGATACAAGAAAGGCAGTTTCAGTTAGATTCTAGTGAGTTTAACAATTAATAAAATGTAGATAGGTTGTGCATAGTCATCATTCAAGAAAGAGCAGTAGCTAAGGGGGGTACTAGGATTAAGGGAGAACACTGGATTTAGTTTAACCCATAAAGTAACAAATTTTCAATTCTCCAAAGACTTCATTGAAATTGACATAGGTTCATTTCCACAGGTTGGAAATCAATCTGGAACTTTTATGTTATATATATATATTTACATATATTTCACATATGTAAATATGTGTGTGTATTTTTTCACATGCTCTAACCATTCACTCATTACTTTTCTCAAAAGACCAGAACTCTAGAAACCTAACATTTATTTCAAAAGTTAACATAAGTGATATATTTATTGTTCAATTTAAGTTTTTATATGTGTCCCACATATGGGATGACTGGAGTTTAAAAAAGAAGTAAAAATCATCTTTTTGGAATGATTAAGTTAAAGGCAAGGAATAGAAAAGTTGAGATAAATTGTCATATCAATACAGAAAGATGTGATCATGAATGATTCACAAATATTCTATTCCCTGATCTGCTAATTACAAACTGTATGATCTGGGAACGACGTACTTGTCTCCAACAGGGACTTAAAACGTATTCATTTCTGTAGCCCCCAGCACCTAGCACTGCATCTGACACATGGTACACACTCAATTAATGTTTGTTGAATAAAATTACTTAATCTCTTTGGACTTCAATTTCCTCCTGTTTAAGAAGAGAAAAAGTAGTGGCTAGATCTAGATGATGTTCCTTCTAGTTCTAAATGCCCGTCAGCCTGTCAATGTTACATAAAATGGGTCAATTCCCTATGATTCCTTGAAAACATGCTGTGTTGTAACATTCACATTCAACCAAGGGCATGAGAACATCAAAGCTGTGTTGCCTAATAGTGAGAGTATGTGCATTCTTGAGGTCCTCCTTTGAGGTGGAAATATTTCCATTAAATCAGAAAGGAAATGGATGTCAGATCACTTCAGAAAATGTTTTCATGAGTGTAACTTTTTTGCCACCTCCCCCCATGTTAATTGTCAGTCTGAACAGATATCAGGACGACTTGCAAACCTTCAAAATGGAAAAAGAAACCTTTAAAAGTTCATTTTCAAAAATTCAAAGGTAATAAATCCACAGTTGTGTAAATGTCTTATGCCTCCGAGGCCTAGGCTGTTTAAGTTTTAATCCAAATGGGGAGCTAGGGAGGAATGAAAGGAAGAACAGAGAGAAGGAAAAGAAATGAAGAGTTGGATTCCAAAAGTCCCTATATCTGCAGGCAGCTCACAGGAAGAAAATTCTTGTGATACATTAAAATAATCAACACTAATCAACAGTTTCTTATGAATCTGTGCCCTGCCCCCACCATCACCAAAATTAATTAGTTCAGGGGAGGAGAAAAAAAATAAGGCCTGAAGAGCAGTGATTGTTTAAAGGCAAAGCTATAGATTCATCACCACTAACAACTCCCCTCTAGAACCCTAAAGTACCTTCAGTGGCTCCCCAAATATTTTCAGTCTTTTCTAAAATTTTTCTTCAATCTAAAATTCAAATTTTAAATATAAAATTATTAAGCCCCCTCCAAAGGGCTTCTGAACAGATAATAGAGGAAAAAAATATCAAACACTTAATCTAGACTAATCCACAGGACATATCTAATCATATAGATTTTAGCAATAAAGTTTTTGTTTGGGATCATTTTCTAAGAACATAACATTAAGTACTCAATTGGTCACATGTGCATATTGGGTCTTCTCTATTTTCCTTACTCATCAGCAAACATTTAGTTAACTATTATGTCAATCATTCCAAATAGAAAGCAAGTAGCATGTTTAAAACGTACTGCAGGAAAAAAAAAAAAAAAAACTACCATGGTTACCTATCTTATAAAAGACTCTTCTTACTATACAGATATTTTAAAAAGCATTTCTTTACTTAGTAATTTTCCTAGTGCTTCTAAAACATAAACTGATTTATAATAATTGATTTTATTTGCAGAATCCCAGGAACATTATAATAAGGAATTATACCTTTTTCCATTTGTGTTTCTAATGCTTTTAAAATATCTCTTTGGAAATTATATCATTCACTTCATTTAATTTAGCACCAGTAGAGCTAAACTATTTGAGAGAAGAAAAAAGAATGAAGAACACAATAAGGAATCTGCTTCTTGTTCATCCCGCTTTATCAAGAGCTTTATATGGTATTCAAAGATTATAGATATCATCCCTTTCAATTCCACACCAAGGTTATAACCTAAGAGTTATGAGTGGCAAAGGCCAAAAGAGGAAGTCAAAATTGCTCCAAGGCGCAGATGAATGCTAGGTTCCCTCACAAAAAGAAGAAATTTCAAGCTCATATGCAAATTTGAGCCAATCATAAATGCACTTCTTATTCAGACTACCCCATGGGTTATATATGATACAATACCCACTTAAGAATCCAATATCCACTTAATCACTCCAAGCTTCTTGTAGTTTAACTCATATAACTCACTCCTTTCTTAGAGGAAAACAAAATAAAAAACCAAGCACCTAAGAAAAGTTTAGCAAAGGATCAAAGGAAAACCAACAACAGATCAAAGGGAAAACATAAAGTCAACAGTGCTTGCAGTGGGATGGTACCCCAAATCCCAGTCTCCATGGTTTACTTTAACTCTTGTGAAAAATTAAAAGTATTACAAATCAGCAGGATATATGGTTAACAAAGGATGGGCAGAGAAACTTCCAAATGAGATTTTAAATGAGTTATGCTCAGTGACCCAGACAATTTCATTTACTTATCTAACTGAACAATGTATTTTATCCAAGAAACAATTCAGAGGACATTGCCTATGCCTAAAATATAGTGATCAATTTAAAATGAAATTCAAAAGGAAATACAAGTGTGAAATAGACCCTCCTTGCAGAGTTCTAGATTTACCAACATTAGCCTTCAAATTTTAAGTTTAAATGTGGTAAACTCTAGGTCTTTAAGTATAATTAAAGAAGGCACCACTAGACTAGAAACTGGGGGTCGGGGGGCGTGGGGGCCGGTGTTTGATGCTGATGTTAACAAATCACACAAAACTGGTCTGCCCCACACTTGAGGCTAGAGAAAGCATCCTGAAAAATGTCCCTCACATTTTTTAAGACATCTTTCCTAATGCAAGTAGATGTGGAGGTAGAAACCAAAATTGTTTTATTTTCTTCTGTACATGCTTAGAAAGCAGAAAGGCACAGGAAGGTCCTGAGACTAAATAAACATGCAGCATAGCTGGGGTTATTAAGGCAGGCAGATCTTCTGCAATCTCAATACAACTTAAATTCAATGATCTGTGCCAAGAGTCAGATAATAGAAAAATTTAAGTATCCAATATATATCGTCCTTAAACACTATCCTGTCAGCCACCATTAAATACCATTTTGCTAGCCTGTAAAATTGATATTTCATATCTAGGGAGTGTACAATGGATAACTCTGGGAAAGGATTCAAGACTTTAGACACACATTTGAGGTTTTGCAAATAAACATTAAGAATCAATTCAATAAGCAAGAATGCTAACAAAATTTCATGACTATCGAACACCCAGCAATTACAGTCAACTAGAAAGACACTGAATTGATAAATTACTTTTAGGCCAAACGGTTTAAATGGCTCAAGTTCCCCAGTGGACATCATAGATGACTTTCTTAAGGAATGTCATCCCACAATTAATAAGAATCTTCTTTCTTTTCTTCTTTGAATAATGTATCAGGAATCATGAAAAGAACCAATATCGCCCTTGTCCCTGTAAACTAGCAATCAGCTGACAATATTGAAGTCACCATTAAACCATCTTGGAACAGAGTTTCATATCTTGCCTCTGCTGTTCGTCTTCCAATTAATTTCTACTTGGACTTCCTCCTTCCTGTTGGTCAATCAGAATGCCTTCCCTTCAGTGCATCCCTACCCCATGATTACCAGATTCCTTTAGTTCCTTCTGCTATCATACTCTCATGGTGCTCTCTCGAAACTCTTGTCTTTAGATATATTCTACATTTCAATAAACAGAACCTCATTTATTTTTTCCCTGCTTCACAATTCCAACCACTCTGCCAATTTCACTAACTACACAAGAGGTTCAGAAAACAAATCTAAGAACTAGGGGACAGCTTGTGGTGAGGTTTCCACAGTCCTCACAAAATTGGAGGTGGAAAGATAGAACAATGTGGTACATCTGGGCTTATAAATTACCCCAGATTGAAGGACAGTCCATTATGCTGAAATTATACCTTTTTATCTTTTTAGAATTAATCCTTCATTCTTTTAAGAAATAATGATGTTAGAAGAAGAAGAAGAAGCTCTTCTCTTCAGCTTTCAAACTTGAAGGATAAGTTAGTTTTCTAAAGGGAGGGGAGGAAAACAGGCAGTAGGAAAGAACAGAAAGTTCAAAAAGGAGTAAGATAAGAGGTAATGTTGGATAGGGAGCCAGGGGACAAATCATGCCAGCCTAACTTTGCAAGGCAGAGGTGTTAACCTATGGAATATAAAATGAAGAAATTTGGGGGGCAGGGGAGTAATGTGATGTGAATTTTACAAAGACCAAATGAGCAGCCATGTGGGATGATAACACAGGATGGCACTTGAAACAGGAAGCCAAGAAGCTTATGCAATAAATGAGACAAGAGACGAAAGCTTCACAGGCAGGGGGAGGAACAATTTTGAGAAAATATTCTGCAGTTAAACTAGTTAATATGTTCAAAGCACCTATCATAATATGGTCTGTGAGTGGAAACCCACAAATATTAATAGTTTTATGTTCACTTTGTTTTCTTTACACCTTACAATATCCACACTAGATGAGAGGTATTAATCCGTAAATATCTTAGAATCTAAACATTTCCATTTCACGTTTCCTAACAATACAATGAAAGTGTCAACATTTAAAAAAAAAAAAAAAAAACCAGCATAGATCCCCCACACACACACATACACACCTTAATGCACAGTAACTAATCCCAAACTAAAATATTTTTAAAACATGGCTAAAGTTACCACCAAATTGCCAGGGGTGTTGGGGTGGGGGTCATTCAAAGCACAGCATAAAAAGACCTATGCACAGTAGATGCTCAATAAATACTTGATTGATTAAAGATAATTCTTTTCCTCACAAAATGTCACATGAAGCAAATGAACTAAGAGAAGCTCGGTCTAAAGTCCAAGTACAGCTGCTGTTACAAGGGTACCCAGGAATATTTAAGTGTGCCTGGCCCCTAACCACTCACTTTCGTTTTGGCAACCTTAATTCTCAATGTGTTAAGAGCACCCAGTCTAATTATAGGTATAAGCATTTAGAAGCTAAAATGGAAGGAAATCCATTTCTCCGTGGCATCAAATGAATCTGCTATAGCAAAAAGCTGTGATAGTCTGTTAACACACATTCATCAGGGGACATAATCACTGCATTCTGCTAATCATTGTCAGCTGACCAGGATCTTGTCAATCACTGAGAAGAGGAAGCCTGTTCCCTGGGGGGTAAAAATCATTCATATCTAATAAGGCTTCAAAAATCTAAAAGGGCTGAATTAAGATAGAATCAGGGATATTGAAGAGTTTAGGTAACAGCTGTCAGACATCACTTCCATAATAGCGAGCACATCTGGATCAACGTCTGTTGGGAACAGTAACCACAGCTCTACATATTCAAATCAAAAGAAGTGCCACCCTGGAAGGTGACTCATGTATGCCTCAGAAGGTGAAATAATTTAACAAAAATATAACCAGAACTGATTTTCCTTCCCAATTTCCTATGAGCAACATCTTACCACAAGGTCCCAGCAGTGTCCTGCAATCTCTTTGCTGAATTAAAGAAATCACTGGCCAGATACATTATTACATCACTCCAATGGATCTCTTTCCTATTAAGTAAAATGGAGAGCAAGATAATGCTTCACAGACTGGACAGTTCTATTCTTTGGCATTTCTATAGTAAATAAAAGGACAGCAGATGAAATCTTCAGTTCAGACCACTAAAAAAGGTTGCGGGTGGACAGAGATGTCTGCCACCACCCCCTGCTACTCATGATGGCCAGGAGCTCGTGTGTACAACCCACAATCATACATGTGATCCAAGTAGGATTTTAGTTACTTTCTCTACCTTCCATACAACTTTAAAGACCTAATAGGCTGATTGAATCATGACTCTCTTGCAAAATTAAAAATCACTACTCAGTACAGTAGCCAATTAAATTCTATTTTCGGCGAACTAACAACCCATATCTGCCCCCAAAGGATTGTAACCTATGACAGAATGAGGTTTAAATAGAAAATTAAGTTCCCAGGACTGCTTAAAGAGATCTTAACCTCAAAGGAATTATACATCTCATCTGTACACCAATATCTTCTCAGAGTCCCTGGTGAAGGGCAGTGCAGGCCATTGTGAGAATGCAGGACCTCAGCAGGCTTTATAAACCCATGTACATATATCACAGAAACCACAATTTGATTAAGATTCCACCAAAATAACCCCCTTTTTCTCCCTGGAAAACAATCAGACCTCAACTACCACAAAGGTGGTCAGTATGTTTCAATTAATATCCCTTGGCTGGGAAAGGCAATCAAGAAACAACAGGCTACCAGACAAGTAAAAAAAGGTACTGGACTAAGGGTTGTTACTGAGGATCCTACCAGACAGGACACAATTTTTTTTTTCTGCTTCCTTAAAGAAATGTAAGCCCAAGAAGGATCACAGATACTGCAACTTGATGAAGACACCCAAAAAGGAACTGTCCACCTCTTAGACACTTGGAATAAGACCAAACTTTCATGGGAACTTGCATTAAGTGCAAAGATGGAATCTAGACCAGGTTCTATAAATAATTACCTGATTTCAGAATTCTAGGGTTCCCTTTCTGAAATGAATATTGTGAATAACTTAGGTAATTATTCTCATTTTACTTTATGAGATTACAAATCAGAACATGCTTTGGGACATTTTCGTTATTATTAGAATGACATTTCATTATGATTGCTCTTACTTTAATTATTAATGAGAAGGGAAGCTCTATCAAACATGTAAGCATCTAACTAACTTGCACAAGGGCTACCCAGAAGATATTCCTTAGATTAAAAAGTAGGACTTATAAATCAAGCCATGAACTAAGGTTCAGACCCAGTTTCTATTCCAAATGAAAAATCAAGAATGCAAAAGTTTCTTCTTCCTTTCTTAACTGCTATGGAGCCAAACTACTACCCCAGCAAGTTGGCATAACTGGGATGAGTTAAATTTATAAAAGAAATTTCATATCATAGCAATAAAACAGCTTCCATTTTTCTTCATGAATTTGGCAATTCAATTATATCAGTTAGTGTAAAGAATTAAAAAAACAGGCAGGATCACTGCCACATGGTGTAGGCAGCTTCAACAAGAAGCAGCTAAGCCATGTGTAATCCAAGTAGAGAACAACTAATAATAATATATTATTTCTATGTTGAACTAATTGTTCTCATCATCTTCATAAATTAAAGGCCATAGAATGACAGGATCTGTAGGCTACGTGGGAACTGGAAAGCGTTTTTGGTCCAGCCTCCTAGGTACTACCAAATCCCCTCTAGGTTCCTACCACATGGTTATTCAGCCCACACCTAAATGTGTTCAATGAAGGGAAACCAGACCTCCTCCTGGTGCAGCCCACTCTCACAAGACATGTTTCTTAGAGAGTTCTTTTTTTTTTTTTCCCCACCCGCATTAAGCAGAAATATGTTCTCCTATAACTCATTCTAGTTTTATTCTTTGATGTCCTGCAGGAAAAACCTAGTGATCTTTCTCACTGACTACGCAATATTACAGTGTCTCTGCAGTGCAGCCTAACAAAGAGGCCATAAAACTTGAGTTTTCTGTAGCTCAGTAGGATTCTAAATGCTGCCAGAATCATAAAGTACTCACTTTTCAGCCACAGGACACCTCAGGCAACTAACTCCCCAGTGCCTCATGAAACCATTCTTCAGGAACTAGGCTGCCTGTTGCTCTGATCTTCTAAATGACCAAACTGGATAAAAAGGAATCTAAAATTAAGGATTTCTTCTTCTCATGGTCTAATTTGTCTGTTAAGGTATTGAAACAATTCTTGCAAAAGAGATAAGAAAGACTAATAGTGTCATTATGATTAGTGAGCTAGCCCCTAAACAGAGAACACGGGGACAGGCTTTCATTAAGTTGAGAAGAAAAATTACAAAGGAAGCTATCTTTGAAGAGGCAGTGATTCTAGGTCCAAATCGAGATGTCAAAGAAAATAGAAATACAACAATGCTAAAATTATTTCTCTTGAGATTTTTATTGTTGCCTTGGACAAGTTAGCCTCACTGGGCTCATGTGATTATCTACAACATTACTAGCCTGGACCCATGAACTCTAAAAAGTACTGACAATTTTGATACTCAGTTATTCTACCTGGTGAGAGGAATCTTATTCAAGACTCATCCTAGGCTTCTTCCAAAAACTATGGTCCTGCTCACCATGAACTTTTCGGATTGTTTCACAAGTTGGCTCAATTTCACAACCAGAAGCTACCACACTTTATTCAATGTGATGTGAAAATTACTATAAGAAACGCAAAATACATAAGAAACCCAAACAGCCATAAAATGTTTCAGGCCCACGAGTGGGGATTTCCAAGTGACACACAACAATTCCTAAACTTCAAGGCAGGAACAGCCCTCTTCATTCACTTATATGACCTATACGGCATTGTGCTATATACCAGGGATACAAAAATGAACCAAACATGAATCCTTCCTTCAAGGGAACTAAAAGTCTGGTAAAGGAGATGAAACATACACCTTCAGTGCAAAATAGAAAATGGTACCATAAAACAAAATATTGATGAAGTACTACAGCAGTTCAGCAGGACAGATCACTTCTGATACAAAAGAATCTGAGGAAGCTCCATGGGTATGGTCCTGCTTGCCTGAATATTGAAGAGTGGGTAACACTTGTACACAGAGAAGTGAAAGAAGCAATCCAGGCAGGAGGCAGAACCAGGTAAGTAAAAAGGACAGAAAGTAGGAGGCATGTATGGAAAATCACAATCCAATTTGGCAAAATCATGCCATGCTAGTCAATGAGTACACCACTGACAGTCGGGGTAGGTCAAATCTTTACTAGGCAGGGGTGTCCCGTGTAGCACTTTGGGCCTCGCCCAAACAGTGACAAACACATATAAAATGTCCCTTCACGTTTCCAAATCCCTGCTCTTAAGAAAGACTCTAAAAGCAAAGAGTACATAAAGGGCATATAAGAAGCATGGAAGACCACATCATGGAACTTTAGAAGTCTGCCTGTTTTCTCCATGCAGTGGGAAGCTTTTTAACAGTTAAGCATAAGAGTGGCTGAATCAGAGGTATGTTTCAGAAAGATTAATCTAGTAGCCATATATAGAACTGGATTATCATATATAGAAGGAAATAACTAGAACTAAGGCAGCCAGTTAGAAGGCTCTTATGGTGATAGAGCAAAGATGTAATGAGGACAACTGCTCAAAAGGTGCTTGGTTCAACAGCACACTGTCCAAACCAATTTTAAATACTCCAACAACCATATATCCCTGGCTTTCATGATTTACTCTAGTGTAATATGTCACTACCATTCATGTCAGAGAGAGAACAGATTTCTTTATATGCCACAACAATTCCTCTACCACCATTGCAAAGCTGAGCTAAGGGTTTCTGCATAGAAAATTCTGCATGCAAGTATACAGGTAGGTACCTTCTCTTTTTACATATAGACTAATTAGAAATTGCACTATTTATTATGGTATTAACATAAAAAAGTCAACTTTAAATGACACTTGAGAATAGGCTGTTTCAAATGAAAGTCAAGAAGCCATCAGACCTAAGAGAAGCAGCCAGCAGCTCTCAGCTGGGTGAGCTGAATGTGTAGTAAATAAAAAGCTGAAGGCCGCTTAAGGTACCTTTCTTATTTAGGAATCCAAAATGAGCTACTAAGAGATGCTAAATAAGCTTGAGTGACAACAGTAAGTATTAATGAGCTATATAATATCTGAATGCCAACTATGCATAGGTATTGTGTCAGACCCACTGAATATTCACAGAATTAAGAATTCAAGCATACTTCAATTTTATGGACAAAGAAACCAGAGCTCAAAGAAGTTAAAAAACTCATTCCAGGTTGGTCACCATTTTAAGTCACAGAAACAGACTTAAAACTTAGGTCAATTTGACAGAAAACTGTCCTCCTTCTACAATGTTCAATTAAGAAATAACTACACGATGACACAGCAAGCATTTAGAAGACATAAATAAACGAACTGACAAGGGGATGAAGACATGTGCCAGTCAGACTCAAAAAACCCTCGGCAGAGGATAAGGGACAGCTGGCGAGACCAAGTGCTGACTTCTGAGAAACCCCACCAGAGTTGCTAGGATGGGCAGGTGTGGCTGTGAAGAAAGGAGGGGGTCTTATCTTAGTAAAGTCCTTGGGCTTCTCCCAGGAAAAGGAAGAGGTATGGATAAACGACTTCCATGAAATTTCTGAAGACCTACTATGAGTCTGCTATAGTGAAAGACTTCTATGCTGTAGCATAAGGACCTCAAAATCAACTATATTTTCTTTGGGAAGGTGACGAATATATTGCAATCTCTTTGCAAATTTTGACATACTTTCTAGAGGATACCTGTGATTCTGTTTTTCAAATCAACTATATAACATCCAATCTCATTCAGTAATAATAGCTAGCATCTATCTCCCTACTGCCTATTACTGACCCTGCCTCTGACCCCACGTATGAGCAACTGGACTTCTCTTCCATCTATCCAAGGTCGAAGGAGAAAGAACAGCTACCCAATTCTGTGCTACAATGCTAAAAATCTCTATTTCCTCCACGAAATTCTCCCAGTTTTAGCTACTCTTCCTGCGAGTTTCTCAACATTTATTTCTGCCAACTCTAAAATGATATTTTGCATATATTAAGATATCAGTCTAACAATACAGCTCTTTCTAAATTCAGTCCTTCTGCCAAAAGAAAGCTTTGTTTACTCTGTTCAGTGATTTGTTTCACTCTTCCGGGAGGTGGGCAGCAGAGTGCTGCGAGCGCCTGACCACAGAGCAGCAACAACGTGACTTTCCTCTTAACAAGCCGGGTCACTAGATAACTTCTTAACCTAATAGTTAAAGAATTCACGGTTTCTGAATGAGGATGAAAAGGGCCCTAGTGACTGAAAATCAGGAGGTGAGCACGCAGCAGCCGACAGAAGAAATGTATCACAACGCAGTGGGTGTCAACAGGAGTAAAGAGGAACGTGCTTCCCCTGAACCCACAGATCCCAAAGGGTAAAAGGCCATGATGTTCTTAAAACTAATTGGTCCCTGAGCAGAAATTTCTGTTCTGAGCTGGAGTTAAATGGGACTGAGTTGGAGTTTGCATAAGCTC
Source organism: Sciurus carolinensis (assembly GCF_902686445.1). Taxonomy (NCBI): domain Eukaryota; kingdom Metazoa; phylum Chordata; class Mammalia; order Rodentia; family Sciuridae; genus Sciurus; species Sciurus carolinensis. The sequence continues at coordinate 25,927,613 of NC_062220.1, forward strand.
CAGGCAAGGAGAGCAAATACAACCGTACACCTTCATTCCTGCTGCTGGCCGTTACTGTAAGGGCCTTCAACCTTTGGTCATAATAAATACCCACTGGTTCATACCCCTCCCTGCACGTGGATGACTGAACCGCATAGTAACTGGAACCATGCCCCCAAACAGCTCCCTCCGTAATAGCTTTACTGCACACAGGTACATTCACACATTTTACATAATACTTGTAATTATAGGTTTTGCTATAGTACTCCTGAGAAGGTCCCTGGGAAGCAGGGAAGTTTTTTTAAATCTTGTTTTGCTTTGTTTCTGGGTAGTAGGAATATGTTATAAAAGTATTTGTTTTGTCCAGGAAACTGCTTACCACATGGTCTGGACTCCATGATGCAAACTTGACCCAGCACACTCACTTTCTAAATTAAAATCATCACTGACTGTATTTCTAACATCTTAAAACAAAAACATAAATGCTGAACCTTAAATGAAACAAGAAAACCCCAATAAAAATAAACCTTTGTTTCAATGGATAATCAAAGTTGGCACATAAAAGTCATGAAGAAAATTGGCAGCTCTTTTTATTAGTGCAATTTTAAGAGCTAGGCCATGTGTTTCAGGTCAACTCAAACACATGAATTACTCAGATAACACCAGGTTCCTGCTCTAGAGCAGACAACAGGACAATGGTAGGCTTTCAACAAGCAATTTTAAAGGATGGTCTAGGCTTGGCTAGAACTAGATACAATACCAATCACTACTCTACCAAAGAGTTGGTTCTTAAAGAGAACTCTGCTCTTTTCATTGCACTGCAATAAACTCCCACATGTGTCAGACTGAGGCATTTCACAAATAAATGAAATAGGGTAGGACGGAGAAGGGATGATTGGACAAAGATTTAAGCTCTAGAAGAATGACTTAAAGCATGAAATGGTGTTTGACCACAGAGACGAGACATTCTAGAATACAAAAATAACAATTCTGGAAAAATAAAACATTTTAAAAATAAAATACTCAACTACAGAAAAATAATAAAATCCATCTAAAAGCCACTCCAGAAGGATGCAAATATACAACCAATAAAACTGCAATTCTGCTTTTACAGTAACCAAAGCATGTGATTTACAAAAAAAGAAATAAAATTGTCCATACCCTCTGGCCTATTGACCAACTTTGGGGATATACTTCTATAATAAAGAATCCTCAATAGAGGATAATCCTCAATAGAAACAAAATTATACATGTTTAATACTACAAAGAAAAACTGAAACCAGGAATAAGAGAATACTTAGGGAATTGTACATTAACATAACAGAATGTCAAACTCTGTATAAAAGTAAAGTATGGAACTTCTGTTTCTGGTGTTCCAGTTGAAAGCACCTTCTTTCCTAAAATGCGGGTCTAGGGGAGTAGGGGACTTACACTTGGCTCTCAAGACACTGGATAAGATGCCAAAAGAACAGTGATCCTAGAAGACGGCAAACAAGTGAGCCCTGCACGTGCTCCAGCTTACTGCCTTGTCAAGAGCATCTAGAGGAACAGACAGGGTCTGGGAAGGCCAAGGTACCTAGAGTCATGACACAAACTACCAGGGCAAAGAGCACACCCTAGAGAGAGAACCTCTGAGACTGACAAAGGGTCTCCTCTGGGCAGAATACTGATCAGCAAATGTGAAGAAAATATCAACCAGCGGAGGCCAGGGAAAGAAACATCAGAAAGGATTAATGAAGAAGCAGTTCCAACACATTCGTATGATCCAATCATTCCCCTGAGGAAACTTAGTCAAGAGACAAGAAAACACAATGCCCACGCACTTTACAAACTCAGATCTGCAAAGCAGCTTTACATGTAAAGAGCAAAAAAACTGGACACAACTCAAATGACCACCATATAAATGGATGAACAACGTAATCATACAACGAAACACTACTCAACAATCAAAAGGAATAACTATTGATAGACATTACGATATGGATAGCTAAGGGGGGGGAACAGATTTTTAAAAGGTCAAAAGTCTAAATTCCACTTATATACAACTCTAGCAAATGTACACTAATGAATAGTGACAAAACAGATCAGTGGTTAGGGCCATACAGCAGGGGCAGGGAAAGACAGACAAAAGAGCACAAGAAGCTTCATGGGGGATAATATGCTCCCTATCTTGTTTGTGCTGATGGCTGAATTTCTCAAAACTTAACAAACTACATTTTAAATACGTGTGATTTTCCTGCAACATCAATAAAATCTCAACTCTTGCATTTTTCAAAACAAATGATGCATGAACAGTTTTAAGTATCTGAAAACAATGCAAAGTGTATACACTGGCCAAAATCATCCTAAGTTTGTTAAGGCCTTTGGAGTTTACTTAATTACTTTTTTCGTTGTTGTTTTTTAAGGTTGGCAACTGCTGAGTTAATTAAATCTAAAGGACAATTCATATTTACTAGAAATAAGTTTGAAGAGAGTTTGGTCAAGATCATGTGAAAAGGTACTTAAAAGAAATAGAGAGGGCTGGGGCTGGGGCTCAGTGGTAGAGCGCTTGCCCAGCATGTGCGAGGCTCTGGGTTTCATCCTCAGCACCAAATAAAAACAAATAAATAAAAGATCATTTACAACTAAAAAATATTTTAACAATAACAACAAAAAGAAATAGAGATTGCACAATTCTTAGGATGGTGACCTCTGTTCTGCATTCACCATTATCTTTTATTTTTTATTTTGACACAGGATCTCTCTAAATTGCTGAGGCTGGCCTCCAACTTGTGATCCTCTTGTCTCAGCCTCCCAAGTTGCTGGGAATACAGAGATGTGCCACCACACTTGACTACATTCTCATCACTCTCAAGCAAAAATTTCATTACCACCAAAGTGAGAGATTACCCTTAAAATAGTAAAAAGACTTGGAAAACAAGCAGCTGCTCAGGAAGAGACAGAGAAACTACAGAAATGTTTTCCTAATTTCACTGAGGTAACCAAGGATCCTCCCTAGGGTGAAATATGACAGAAAACCTTATATACAAAGAAAGACAACAATGTTTGAGAACTCACCCCATCTAACAATTTCTAGAAATGCTAGTTCTTTTATGATCAATTGAAACTCTCAAAGCAAAATCTTGTTTGTTCTGTTTTTGTGGGACCAGGAATTGAACTCCAGGCCTCACACATGCTAGGCAAGTGCTCTACCACTGAACCACATCTCCAGTTCTCAAAGCAGCTATTGAAAATCAAAATGAACACCCTTGCCAAATATAATATTCTCTTAAAAGCTGCGTGATTTTTTGTTGTTGCTGTTGTTATAAAAAGGAAAGGCATTCTTAATCACAAAATGCAAACTATAAACTGGGGAGGGGAGGATTAGTTTCATAGGGCTGCCAAAACAAACTGGGTGGCTTAAAACAATAGGAATTTATTCTTTCACAGTTCAGGGCCAAAAGTCTGAAAGCAATATGTTGACAGGGCCATCCTCCTTCTAAAGGCTTGAGGGAAGACACGCTCCTGGCAGCTCCTTGCTTCTGTGGTAGCTGCAGTCCCTGGCATCCCTTGCCTTGCAGCCCCATCACTCAGACCCCTGCCCGTCTTCACATGGCTTCCTTCCTCTGTGTGTCTCTGTATCCCAACCTTTTTTATGAGAACACCAGTCACCAGATTTAGGGCCCAACCTAAACCAGTATGACCTCATCTGAATTTGACTAGAACTGCAAAGACTATTTCCAAATAATGTCACATTCTCAGGCATGATTTGAATCAGTCTTTGGGAAAGGGTACAATTCCACCTACAACAGATTCTCTGTGAGGAGGCAGTAATGAGAAAGAATGAAAACTCAGTTAATGCAGCAAGAATTGCCTCCGTTTCTAAATACGTGGTGATGGCCACAGCATGTTGGACCAAGGAAGCTGAAAATGACTGGTAAAATACAATCATCAGTTTCCTTTCATTCTTTTTTTTCTAATTTCAAATTTATGTTTGCAACAACTATTCCTGATTCTTATTTCTTCCTAATTCCCTCTCATTAATAAGAATTTTCACTTTAAAATGAATTTTGGAGGCTGTAAAACTAATTTTACACCAAAAAGGAAAAAATATCATTGTTTTTTTCCCTTAAAGTCGGAAGTGGTTTGCTTCTAAGTGGGTACTGGTCTTCTGCTTTTAAAGCATCATTTTAAAGGTGTTTTAAGATCTTTAACACATATATAAAGACAACATTATGGTTACAAGGAATTCTAAGTCAAGAGCTAAGAGTGAAGTCAAAACGTGGCTTCTCCATTCAGTGTGTACTAGTCAAATAAGGTTAGCATAACCTGAAAAATAAAAACTTGGTGTCTGTTCTCTAGATTTTCAAATGGAAAACAAAAACTTTCATTATTAAATAGTGAAATATACTTACCAACTGAAATTAAATTATTAGACCCAGTATGTTGATAAAGAAGAAATGAAAGAAGGATATAAAGTATCTGAGATTCAAATAAGCTCTCAAAGATTAACACTTTCGTGACAGATGGCTCAGATTCAGCTTATTACCAAAACAAATGTATCAAATGTCTCTGGTTGGAATGATTTGTTTGCAAGACAGTAGCTAAAGATATGTGTTTCATATATTCCTTGGTCATTTAAAAAAAAAAAAAACAACCGCATGCTTCATAATGCGTTTATTTTTAGGCAGCATGTAAGCAAAGGTCAAAATGGCCTTTTAACATATCCCTTTTACATCCAGCATCGTAGGAACAAACTAGGGGATACTTACTTTTAAGATTTCTAATAAAAGCATAATATGGTTATTTAGGATCTAGAGCTAGTAATAAATAAACACCATATATTTCATTTCTTCCAACCTTAAAAGTTATTGTGTTTAAAAGGGAAGATCACAGACTTCACAAGTGTTTTAAAAAAAAATTTTTTTTAAAGAAGTCATCTCTAAAACTGAGGGCATAAAGCCCATTACATACTATAAAGGGTTTGTAGGCACAGGACAAGCAGGTTACCAAACAAGGGAGGAAACACTAAACTTTCATTTATTTAAAAAAAAAAAAAAAAAAAAAAAGAATCATTCATCTGAGATCCTTAAATATAATTTTGACTAGTGAGCAAAAACCCATGCTCTTAAAGTCTCCTTCAGGTCCAAGTCGCTAAGATTCAAGGGCACAGTGACTGCTCTTTCTTTACCTTCATGAAGGTAAACAGCATTAAATCTAAATGAGTTTCTGCTGAAATACACCCTCCACTCCCTCCTCCAATGTCCCTCTGCATTGATTATATTTGTGAAGACTGTGCTTCCAAAGAAGTGTTACATAAATTATCTGATGGGTAGGAAAACAGTAATGACAAACAGTAAACAACATGCATCTTTTTAAGTAGACGGCCAGACCAGAACCAAAAGAACTCAGTTGTTCCAAATCTGCTGACCAATCTTCCAAGTTGACAGAATCAGAGATCAGAATGGAGATTAAGAAAAAAGTTATGGGCCAGGTACGGAGGCACACGCCTAGAATCCCAGTGACTCAGGAGGCTGAGGCAGGAAGACAGCAAGTTCAAGGCCAGCCTCAGCAACTTAGTAAGAACCTATCTTAAAATAAAAAGGGTTGGGGATGGAGTTCAATGGTACAGTAGTTGCCTAGCATGTGTCAGGCCCTGGGGTTCAATCCCTAGCACTACCCCTCCCCCCATAAAAGACAAGTCATGATAATATTTAACCAAATGTGATATTCTACTTACTTTAAGACACATCATTATTTCATATGCCACTCAATTATGATGTTAAACTGGGTGTAGGAGTGGGGAATGAGATTTATGTGTTAAGAATTTAAAAATAAATCTATCTCCAATAAGGTCAAGCAAGAAAGATATATTTCATCTATCACAGCAAAAAATCTTAATGGCAAAAACAATTGTACAGCTATTCCTATCCTTTACATTCATATTTTAAGGTTCCTAAATAATATAATCAATTGACCTGCAAGTGGATCTCAAATGGTTAAGAGTACAGCGGTGTCAACAATATGGAAGAGCAACCAAATAGCTGAGAGCTTGGTCTACCATCATCCATTCAAGTCACTTTCACCAGCATAGAGAAAATTTAAAAACTTAAATTTGGTCCCTTGGGAAACCAGTGGTATGCGTATGCAAGAATTAGCCTGTGGCCCCCAAGCTGATCATTTTGTATGCATCAACTCAGGGTGAATAACGATCAGAAGGCAATTGGCAGAGACACACAGCCCCCAGCTCAGTTTGATGTATGATTCTGAGACAACATGATTAGCAAGAACCATTTCTCTTACACCAAAATACAGAATCCAGATGTCATCCTGGTGCCTGGAAAAGATGCTACACAGTGACAGCTGTTTGATGCTCCCATGCTGAATAGCTGCATTCTGACCAGACAAATGCTTTGACCAATGAGATATCAGTACACTCATAAAGAAAACATTACCAAAAAGAACTCTGGTCACCAAAATTAAAAATTAGCACTCTCTCTTGCTTTTTGGTCTGCTTAAGTCACAGTAAATAAGGGGCAGTTTTGCAGAAAGATGATAAAGAGACTACTGCATTTTATGTAATTAAGCAATAAGCATTCAGAAGCAATTAAGTGTATAGCATGAAATAGCAATAAGCATTCAGCACAACACAAATTACTCAACACATTCATTTCACCACACTTTTTTAATTGAAAGAACTGGTGACCCAGATAAAGCACTGAAATGAAAATCAAGTGAATTTAAACAGTAAGATGTAGTAGTTACAAGTACAGCCTTTGGGACAGGCCTGGGGTCCTATTCCCAAGGTGCCACTTATCAGGTGGTTGACCTTATACAAGTATCTTAAAGTTTCCAACCCTCAGTTTCCTAATGTGCAGAAAAAAGATATTAAAACCTTACCATAGAGGATTTTGACTTTGTGAACAACAGAACAGACAGCACAAGTAAATCTCTAGGTTCAGTGTCTAGCACAGGGTTAATATTGCAGACTGGTATGTGCTATTATTTACCCTCAGTACCGGCCACAGTACTACCAAGGTAAGCAATTTTCCAACACTCAAACTTCTCTCTTTCTCTGAATGTCTTAGGTATTCTGCTTTTGCATCTCTCCCAAAGCATTTTAATTCTATCTTGCAATGTTTATTTGCATTTTATCCTGACTCACCCACCCACCATCAGCATCTACCTACAGAAATTTCTTTGTACCCCCTCAATAAGTAACACGGTACTGAAAAATATTTAAGTTCTATAGAGGCACTAAAGAAATAATACCTGAGCAATGAATGAATGAAGCATGAATGAAACTAATTGCCAGTTGAAGACATTCTGGGTGCTGGTATTCGCTGCCTGCCACCCTGCACACTGGGGAAGGGGAGTGGCACAAAGCTGGAAGGTTATGTGGCAGCAAGAGGTCCCCAAGCAGTTCTACTTCCCTCCATTCAGGAGGATACCTCTGACACAAATGCTTCAATTCAAAGGAGACACTAATGTGCTTCAGTGGAATTCTGCCAGCCTGGCCCATAAATATCCTTATCAGGAAGAGTCAAAAACTACTTAATTCATTACAGGCTGAGAGTTTAAAAAGCAAGAGAGGATTAAGCAGTGCACACTCCACTAGTGGGCTACAAAAGGGCACAGTTCCAGTTAATACAGCTGCCTCTGTTATGGAAAAGGAATGAAGAAGACATTAGAGGATACAAATATATACAGAATTTCATACTCAACATATACAAACCAAAGTACCCAGAATTTTAAAAACAGATTCCATCAATATGATCTATTCCATCAATATGATCAAGGCATATTTTGAAGAACGCCACTCAGGAATAAGATATGTGGAAAGGAATGTCAGCTGGTCAGAATATATATAACCAAAGAGAAACCAGAAGAGATTACCAGAATAAGTAACCAGAATTAACTGGATAGGCTACTAGACTAGCACCCAAACATTCCTCTGAATTCAGCCGTAACCCAGTACCCTAGGTATAAGAAATCACCATGGAATGACACAAAGAATTCAACAGAGATGTTTGCCCAGCTCTGTCTGCATCCTGCCCTGTGCCAAAGATGAGCATCCACCTCCCTGAACTGTGGACAGACAGCCCAGCCCAGTCCAGCCCAACCCAGGCTCTGACTAGTCACCACCCTGAGGAAGCAGAGGTCAGCCGATCAGCACTGCCACTTCTAAAACACACACTACTAATGCTTTCGGGTCTCCAGGAACAAACCCAAGCTCTAGTTCTCAACCACTCTTAATTCTTTATCTGTAGTTCACATATTTCCACCAGCCAAATCAAGACCCATCTATTCCCAATTCAATCTCCTAATACCTACATGAATCACATGGTATCTACTTTTCCAGGGTTGGTTCATTATAAACCCCAGGGGTATGATGAAGACAAAGAAATTGCCTACACACAGATTTATCCCCCCCACCTTTTTTTTTTTTTTTCCCCAGTGCTAGGGATGGACATGCTAAGCAAAATATTATTCCTCTGAGCTATACCCCCAGTCCCATACACAGGTATTTAAATTCTTGGTGAATAATGACATTCTGAGAGAAAGCAGGTGGAGGGGGGGGGGGAATGTTAAATACCACTGGTTGTCGGGACTTGACTGTGAACTATTTCTGATTCCATAAAATGCATCTAACCATCCTGAAACACATGGTTTAAACAAAATGACACTAAATGAATTTTCAGGGATGATTTTCACTATGTAAAATTCTTATCTCATATTCTGACCTTAAGATCTGACTACCCAGAAAGGTACAATTGCACTGTAATTTGTCGTTTTGATATTTAAATAGAGTCAACTCCCCTATGTGATGAGCTACAGACAATAGGAACACCATCCATACAAGTCTGAAAGTAGAGAAAAACAGCTCTTCCAACCACAGGAACACCCACACAAAGACAAGATTCTGTCTCCAAATCTTAGTCAATCTTAGCCTTGTATTAGGAAATATTCCTCAACTACCAAGATCATAGGAAACCTCTCTATTCCATAACAGTTCAGTACATGTAGATGACCACACTGACAAGATCACAATCCCAAGACAACAGATGATGAGCCCCCCGAACAAAGCAAGCTTGGAGACCACTCTGGACCACTAAGCACACCCACAAACATCGCCTTGCTGGTCCCCTGGCAATCCTTTCCTACTCGACAGGCATACTCTGCCTCACAAGTTTGTTATATGGGAAACATACAAAGTACGTTGAGAATAAACAGTGAACAAGACAGAAAAGAAGTCAGGGAAAAGAAAGACTTTTATTAAAGTCAGAGAACACAAACATTGCCGCTAATAAGGAAAGATGGAGGATGACAGGTTGTTAATGAGGTTCTGTGCGATAACCATGACAGCCCATCCCTGACAACTATTTTAGCTCAAAACATGTCCCAGATTATGTAGGTTGAGGAGATATAGCATATTCAATTATCCAGTCCACTTTTACCAGAAAATTCTCTGCCATGCTGTTCCCTGGGACTGCCAGGTATGTATGGAAAGGGCTTGAAGAGATTGAACACTCTTCAAATTGGATTTCAGAGGGTTTCTAGTCTGCCTTCCTTCTGTAGGTATTTTTATTCCACACCTCCCATTTACACACCAAAACCAATGCTTCAAGGCCTAATACGAGTTGTCGGTTTTGAAGGCAATTTCAAATACTGATGATTTACTCACACCTAGGATGTACCTAGATACCAGAATTAAAGGAAATAAACATTTACTCCTATTGATTCCCTAGAATGAAGGAGAAAGGGAAATAGATGGTATTAAGGACCTTATATGATACTACCATCCAAAAATTGTGTTCTGGTCTCCAGCATTGATCACTGAAGAGAACTAATAGATGTGAGAATCATTATTAGAACCTAAGAGTTATTAGAACCTCATTAGCAGAGTCCAATTACAGGCAGAAAGTCAAGCTATTTTAGCTGAACATTCATACCAATGGAAAAAAAATAGAGCCTTCTTAATCACTTTCATTATCAAAACAGACTCCCTGCTGGAGCCTTTTAATTGGAAGTCTACCATTTTAAAGACATTTGCATTTTATCAAACTGTATTGACAGGGCTAATAGAAATAGCTTCTAGCTCCTAGCTTCACATCTTCTAAATATGTGAAGGCAGCTGTGGTGATCCACTGAAACAAAACAGGAAGAACAGGACAGGAAGCTGGGCCCCCAACATGCAAGCATCTGGCTGGAATCTCATATCATACTGTGAAGCAGCCTTTCTCTCCTCTTTGTCTCTACTATGTTAAAAGGAGAAGGGCCAGTGAGAGGAAGAGGGGAACAGCACCATGACTTGTCTATGTACAAGAGATATTATCTACTATTAAATGAGAGAGGGAAAAAAAAGCAGCAGCAGCAGCAGCAATATAGATGAGTATGTAGCTAGACATTCTGTGTCCTGCACAGGAGTCTCTCTTCCCATCTTTTCTCTTTACCACATATTCTCTCTAAACATGTTGGGTGCTGCAGTGTTATTGCCATGAGCTCTATTTGTTATTTATAGAGGCTATAAAAGTACACAGCACTTTACAAACCACAGAACATAGGCACTAGAGCCTGGAGGAACTCAGCCTAAATGAGACAGGGACAAAACGGTGGGGAAAACAGGAGATATTTAGTTGCACCAAATGTGTGGCAAGAATAGTAAAAAAAAAAAAAAAAAAAAAAAATAGGGACTACTAAAGAGTGAACTGCAGGAGAAGGTTCACAAACCAAAACCAATTCATCAGTAATACAAGCCCTTAACTCTTAGCATTGTATTAGCCTGGTTTCTGCCACTGAAATTGAATATGAGACCAGATGATTCAAAAAGAACATAAATTTATTCCCCAGAGTTCCAGAGGCTGTGAGTCCAAGTTCAAGGTGCCAGGAGTTTTTTACACTTGGTAAAAGACTGGCCTCTCCTTCCAAGATGGTGCCTTACTGCCACATTCTCCAGAGGGAAGAACAATGGGAGGGACAGAAATAGCAAAAAAGTAACAAACTCCCTTCTTTGCCCATTTATATGGGCATTAATCCACTCCACCCTCATGAACTAAACATTGCCCCAAACCCCCACCTTCTAGCACTGTTAAACTGGAGATAAGTTTCCAACACATGAATTTTGAGGGACACTTTGAGACCACGGCAGGCATTAAACATAAATTTTGGTTTTATGACCATATGATGCCAAGTTCATCTAAGTAATATTAAAATGTGAATGCCAAATAAACATCCAAATGCTTCTAGATAAAGAAATAAGGAAAGAGAAATGGGTCAAAATAAGATCTTCTAATGGTTCTGGGAGGGTTGCAAACCTATTGATTATAATAAATTTTGCCCATCCAAGTGATGGTACCACAATTCTCATCAGCTAAGGGAGTCATCACATCCTTCATCTTCCTTGCTAAATGAAACATTTGATCTAATTTCTAGAAAGGAAGAATTCCCAAGAGTCACAGAGAGCTAAAACACAAGAAATTCTCTCCAGGTCTCCAGCCTCAAAATCTTTAACTGAAGGACTTAAAACTTGTTCCTTAATCTAGTACTGTCTCCACTTGCCAGAGACTGAAAAAAATGGATAGACAGATGTGGTTTAGTATCAAATTTTACCAATTACAAAGGACCTAATGTTGCCAGACAATTCTGTGATGTATTATTTTTCCCTTTTTGTGCAGAGTTAAAGGGTCTTTCTCAAATGTACAGTAGATATTTCACTGTGACCTATCCCAGATTATCAGAACACCAATCACAAATACTGGCATGATGACTCCTATTGTAACATATCACCACAGACAGCCAAAACCAATCAGGCTCACTTTTTAAACTGCAAATCAAAAATGCTCAGCTGTTGAGTGTTAAGTAGAAATTTTAAATATCCTGGGCAATCCCTCACTGAAAGTAAATACTACAAATAATCTTAGTGCTATTTTTCTGACACAAATCACTAGAGTCCAGTGGTATGGTGTGTTCTTAGACATCATTTAACCAATATTGAAAAAAATCACCTGATTCTGATGCTCTCATAAATTTCTCTTCAGTTTTCCAAAGAGCATGTTACCAACTCACTGCAAAAAATCAGGCTTTAATCTCCTTCCATTCATCAAGACCGACATCAACCCCCTTCTCTATTCAAAGGGGAAACCATCTGCAATAGTTCTGCCCGATTTCCCCTGGAATTTTAGCTTCGACTGCCTGGTTTCTGAACCCTCAGCAATGGGAGCAATTTACCTCGATCGACTTCACCAGTCACTGTTGCAATTTAGCTAAGACATTTCCCAGGGGCCTATTAGAAAAGGTTCCAATTTGAAAAACTCACATCTGATCCTACAAACCAGTCCTGGAAACATCATTTAGTAACAACTTACAAATTATTCTTTTTCTGATCCCAAATCCTTCAAAGGATACTGAAATGCAAAATAGGAAGTGAGAAAATGACAGGGTTTTTGAAAATCAGCAACCAAAGTTCAATCATTTAACAACATTTTGGTAATAGCCACAACCTACTACATGTGTGTCAAGGTTCTGATTGGGTATGGTTGTGTTATTTTACTCTACACTAAGCAAACTGAAGATGGTGGCCCAGGGCAGAGGAAGCCTTCAGCAGCATCTGCAATACAGCAACATCTGAAACCTAATGAGTATGTGGAGTTCCTTCCAGAGTTAAGGACCATGAAAACCCAAATTGCTCTATTAAAATACTTTGCCCTCACACACACATTGCACCTACTCAGTGGAGCTAACCAAAAGAAATGAAGAAGTACACATTATGTGGGAATGGGCAAAGGGTAGGAGACAGCTCCTTTGGCAAAGGAAATGAAAAAGTGTCTTTTTTTTTTATTATTATCAATACGTAAAAAGTAAATAGCAACCTTCAGACTAACATTGTGAACACTACAATATTCAGTTTAGAATTACATGCTATTCCATAAATAATTATATCATTATTTGAAATTAGATTTAATAGACCATGACAGTGTATTTCAGTAGATCTCAATTTATGCTTTTCTAGAATGTGGTTCTTGTGAAATAGAGTATAGGAAAAGTGTCCTCATTACTGCTTAAAATAATAATGTCACCAAAATACAAGTTAGTAAATAGAAGAGTCTCCATTTGAGATTCTTGTTCAAAAGTTTTTCTTTAACAAAAAAGAACATTTACCACTCCTGTGGCCCATGATACTTGGGAGGCTGAGGCAGAAGGATTCAAAGTCTGACTAAATGTATAAACATATATTTTAAACCAGAATTATCCCAGATGAAAATGACAGCATTAAATATTTTTATGAACCAGGAATTCTAGCATGATTTCATGCTAGTGCCACCTGAATGTTAGAGAATCAGTGCTACATTTATAAAAACTTAATGGTAACAGAGTTCCAAATGTTCAGAAAAATGGCTCCCATTAGATACTGAACAAAGGACTCACAGGAACCACAATTCTAGAAGCAGTATTTCTCTTCTCTGAAAACAGAGGTAGGCTAAGAATTCCAGAGATTTCTTATCCTTCCTAAGCATAATCAGAAAGCATTCCCATGCTTTTAAGCTTAGTATTTTAAACTGAGTCTCAACTGTAATCAACCAAAATCAGTGGAATGACAGAAGATACTGATTTATGGATGTTACTTCTTCTTTATCAAGAATACGGCTCACAATCTATAGTCACAGCATTGAAGTCAAAAGATTTCCATGGGGCAGATAGTATGTTCACTGTGCTCACAATATCACATGGGAAATACTGCCATTTCAGAGTGGCAAATCTCAAACTGCAGAAAAAACACCCCTGGGTCTTCTTGAATCTCTCGTTTCCAACTACTTACATGTCTGAGGTGGAATTCCTTCAAATACTTCAACTAAAACAACACATCAAAAGAGAGCCAATACTGAGGTAGATGGGAGATTCCAATTGTCCTTCCATAAGCCAAACATTAAACAGATTTGTACCTCCCCCAAAAAAGAAAGAATGTGTCACTCTTCACAGTATGATTTTGGAAAATAAGTTACTTTTCAACAAAATGAAACAACTTATGTTAAGTTACCTTATTTGCTAAGTGAATTAATAAATATTTTTAATTTCTCAAATTTTCTAACCCAGTGGTATCAATAGTTATAATAAGTCCAAATAATTAAAAGTTCTTGGGATATTGCATAATTTATAATATGAGGTACTCAAATGAAAAAAATGGAGAACTACTTTTTCCAGAAACTGAAAGAGAAACATAGCTCCCAGCAGTATCAGAGAAGCCCAGTGCAGAAAAGTCTTAACATGTAGCTTCTTCATCAAAATTCCACTTTTTACATGAGTTATTTATATTGATAACTCTCATAAAAAACCTTAAAAAGAAATTTTTTTTAAATTTCAATCAACTCTTTATCCAAACACAGTTGTTTAACTCTGCCCTCAAACAGCACTCTCCCTTCAGTCTCCCCATATGTTCATGTATTTCTGCAAAATTGTAACTATTGTACAAATAAAATGATCTTTCTCTTTTTGATCACTTAACACTGTATCCAAAATAATATTCCAAGGAGATATATAATCTTTATAATTCTGACTGATATAGAATTAGAATGCAAACATCAAACTGTACACTGCAGATTTCTACACCAAAAGCTGCAACACAAAATAATCTTAATAGTCCAAAATTTACTTGATTACCCACCCCCCTATTTCTGAATATTTAGCCTATTGCTACTTCTTCTGAGAGATCATGCCACAGTGAACATGTTAGGCACAGAGCTTTGCTCTTCTTTTAACCCCCGTTTTGAGACAGAGCTGTAAAAGGGGGACTACTCTGATAAAGATTATGTGCATTTCATGAAACCACCTATATACTTAGCCAGTTTGACTGCATGGTCCCAAGAGCAAAGGACATGATCTCACTACATATCAATTTTTTCCCCATTTCTTGAAAATAAAAGGAAAAGCATTTTACAAAGCTGTGAAAGTTATGAGCTCAATGCAAAAGTTCCTTGAGACAGTGATGCAGCCACATCAATTCACAATAGCAAAGATATGGAACCAACCTAGGTACCTTTCAACAGATGAATGGATAAAGCAAATATGGTATATATACACAATGTAATATTACTCAGTCATAAAAAAGAATGACTTTATGACTTTTGCCAGTAAAAGGATGGATCATGCTAAGAGAAATAAGTCAATCCCCAAAATCCAAAGGTCGAATGTTCTCTCTGATACGCAGATGCTAACACACAAAAAGTGGGGAGGGAAGTTCACTGGCTTAGACAAAGGCGAATGAAGGGAAGGGAAGGGAAGGGAAGAGAAGGGAAAGAGGATGGGAATAGGAAAAACAGTAGAATGAATAGGACATAACTTTCCTATGTTCATATATGAATACACCACTAGTGAAACTCCACATCATGTACAACCACAAGAATGGGATCCTAATTAGAATAAGTTATACTCCACGTATGTATGTCAAAATATACTTTACCATCATGTATATCTATAAAGAACAAATACAAAAAGATAAAATAAAAACTTGAGAATGTCAAGCATGCTTCAGGAGAGTCAGATTCAGAAGGAGACTTACTTGGGTCTTAGTCACTGTAGATATAAGTCTAGGCCAGTCTCCCTATGAGATTAGGATGCTCAATACGTTTAAGCAACTGTTATAGACTGAACTGTTCTACAAACTTCATGCTGAATGAGCCCTAGCTCCAGGCAAGTATTTCAGACTGTGACTAGATAGGGCCTTTTAAAGATGTGATTGAGGGGCCAGGTTGTGTCTCAGTGATAAAGCACTCGCCTAGCCATGTGTGAGACACCGGGTTCAATCCTAGAACCACATAAAAATAAATAAATAAAAATAAAGGTATTGTGTCTATCTACAGATGGGGCAAAAAAATAAAAATAAAAAAGATGTGACTGAACTAAAATGAATTCCTTGGGGAAGAGCCTAATCTGACTGGTGCTCTCATGAAAAGAAGAGATGAGGATAGGGAGACATCAGAGGCACATGCACACATGAGAGAGAACAAAGGAGCAGCCATCTGCGAGGCCTCAAAAGAAATCCAACCAAGAGATACCAAGAGACACTGCAGTCTTAAACTTGCAGCCTCCAGAACTATGAGAAAATAATAAGTCACCCAGTTTCTGTCTGGTATTTTGTTATGGCACCTGTAGCAAACTAATAAAATTGTCAATCTGACCCAGGAAGACATTTCCATTTGTTCCCCCAAAGCCCGCTCACTTACAAACATGAAATCAAGTTCACTGATGTTATGTTTAATACTAGTGACCACAAAACAAGGAAGGGGAAGAACAAGGAAAAAATCTAGATGTCTTTCTCTCGTACCAAAACTCCTTCCATCATACAAGAACAATTACAATTATGAATGAGGGCTACAGGTATTTTTGAGCACCAATACCAAACACAATTTAGTCAATTAACTTCTGAAACACACTTCTTGAAAGTGCTCAAAAACAGCCAGTAGTTTGATACCAAAATTTATCAAGGTGCAAACTTCCAGAAAATACCGCATCACATAAGCTATACAGACAAGGTACCTTCAAAGAACACTGACAACAGGGTAATTTTTAAAGCAAGAGCTCTGAAGAAGTAAGAGAAGGGACTTGGGGCATGAAGCCTATTTTAATAGCTTTGAAGGTTAAGATGGGGGCTAAAAATGAGACAAAATGACTGAGAAGACCAGACTAATACTAGATGTGAACTAATGAATGAGATTTAACCAAAACTAAAACTTTCAGGTTTTCGAAAGGCTAAAGACTTCTAGAAAGAGAAAGAAGCAAGTGCTGAGAGTTGCAGAACAGTCAGAATACAACAATATGCTTAATTTAAGTTTCTGTCTCTGCAAATGTCCATCCTTGGGACATTCAGTTTTTGTTTGTTCAGCTTTCCTCCCTTAATGGACCCTTAACTAATCAAGGAGGTATTAAAATACCCCAATATACGAAATAAGACAGTGACCACAGCTTTTCCATTTGCTAGATTTCAAAAGAATCCAATCCACCAAGCTGTAGCTGATGAAATGATAACCATGAACAGGGTAAGATATTGACCCCTCAGGTCTAGTAGCAGTTTCCTTTACAAAGGAATTTACATGTGGATTTTTTTAAAGTGCTGTCCTCCCCAAAACCCTCCCAAAAAGAAATCTGTTTAGATTTGGGGATGACTAACACAGTCAAAGTCAGGGAAGTTGAACTGTAATTAGATGCAGGCAAAATATTTAAAGTTTTTCAGCATGCTAATCTTGTACTTGATGGCCAAAATGATAGAGCGAGGTGGCCTAGAAAGCCATATGGAGATGTGATGAAAGCTGTGCTTCCCGGCAGCCCTAGTTAAGGTATATATGGAGAGCAATATACCACTTGAAATCTATTTTTGAAATCTTTTTATGCTGTTTAAATGTTCCCCCAAATTATATTATGCTATAAATTGAAAATCTAAAGATCTACAAATTCTTTCAGAGCATGGTTTGTAATTATAATGTGGTGTCTAGTTTACCAGGTCCACATCCCTACATTACCAGCAACCAGGAAATGCCTGGACATGTAGTAGGGTCTCAATGCTTGAAGGCAAGAATATACAGCACCACAAAAGAAGCTGTCAGACAAAAGCTAAGACTTAAAGGACTACTGCTGGGTATTGAGATAATTAGGTTAAAAGGAGTTTGCAAAGGTGGTTTTCCTTAATAAGGGCAAAGAGGAGACATAAAACATATGGAAGAGAGACTCTTGCAAAGTTATACATTAACCACATGACTAATTTTCCTATTGTCTTCAGAGCACATAATGATTTTCCTAGTAAAAGCTAGGAAAGTTCAAAATTAATAGTGTTATTAAAGTCAAAGAAAATACTTTGACCTTAACTGGCTATGATCAGATTCCTTTAGAAAGCAAACAAAATGAAAAGAATATTTGCTCAAAGTCTCCTATGTATTATCTTCTTCAACCTCATTTACTAAGCTACAATTATGGGCAGTCATCATTACAGTGCCTATTTTACACATTCAAACACAAGTTTAAACTTAGTTATCCTCCAAATATCTCAGACCTAGTGGTAGAACTGGTTTCAGACACAAATTCCCCTAACCCTTTAAAGTCTGTTTCTTTTTATTTCCTCATTTGGTCCCTTATTAAAGTAGTAGGACAAATTAATGAGACAGATTAACGACTGGTTAATAAAATAAGTCAAAGAAGCCCAAATTCACATTGTTGGTGCTGGAGCCCAAGTGCACTGAGACTGCACAGGGAGAAGGCATCTCCAGGAGTCGGGCCCCAGGCAAGAGGAGTGGGTGGGAATACAGGATCCCAGGTGCATACAGCAGGACTTTCTGCTGGAGGAAGGAGTGGTCCTGACTAGGCTGCCACAGGATTACCTAAGGGACAGGCCAGCAGCAGAAATGGAAGAACAATCTGGTTACACACAGGAGAAATGATCGAATCAGAAAACAGAGTTAACAATAGCAAGACTTCTCACTGTTGGAAATGGGAGTTACAAAAACAGAAAGGTGAAAACAAGATGAGCCTTATGATGCTGGGTTACAATCAGAGATGCTGGTGATAATGAAGGTAATGGTCTTCAATATTAAAATAGTTATGGAAATAAATTTAGATGTAAATGTTTCTATATATATGTATTCACACATACATCTCTTAGAGGGTGGTACTGGGTATTAAACTCAGGTATACTTTAATTTATATTTAGCTATATTCCCACATTCCCATTCCTTTTTATTTTTTCATTATGAGACTCTCTACATTGCTGAGGGCCTCGCTAAATTGCTGAGGCTATCCTTAAAACTGCAATCCTCCTGCCTCAGCCTCCCCAGTTGCTGGGATTACAGGTGTGTGGCACAATGCCCTGTTCCATACAAATATCTCTAGCTCTGATCGACTGAGAGGGTCTGGGAGCAACAACACTCCAGAAATAATGAGCACATCTAATACCTAGGTCTTCATTTTTAAATACATTCTCTCCTAAAAGAAACAAGACTCCTCCAAGAAATGGTTGGCTCTAGGGTGGAGATGGATGTAGTTTAATAAGCCTCTCCCATGAAAGCAAGGAAGTGATCAAAGAATGATGGGGACATGTCAAAAAGTCACAGGAGCACACTTAAAGAGACCTCACTAGCCAAATCAGGGACAATTTGAGTACCAAAACAGAAAGTAATACTAATGGATCATAATCCACTGAATAAAATATGCATCTATATTGCCTTACATTACTGAGAATTTACATAGTTTCAATGTACCTCCCCATACAATTTCATTTAGGGAGTAACTTTACAGAAGGAAAGCCTGACAGACACCATCTTAAATCACATACTACTTTCAGACGATTCTTCTCTGTTCATTAAACTGGTTCTACATGCTGTCTAATAAGCAATATGTATCCACTACTTTAAAAATCTGAAAGTAACTGCATCTTCTTTTGAAACTTGCTTGTTTCAATTTTTCACTGAACCACAACTGATTATATATTAATTAAAACATATCAGCAAGGTTTCTACATAAAAATTCTCAACTCAAAACCACAAGATCTTCTTACAGTAAATGTTGAACCAAATCAAGCTTTCAACACTGTTGCCGTATAAATCAGAAATTTAATTTTTAAAATTCCAGAAAATAATTCTAGTCATGCATGCAGGCTCTTTAATTTAAAAAATGAAACAAATCTCTTGATATGCTATCAACCTCTAACTCCATGCAGGTAATTCACAGTAGGGACAGGACATGGAATGTAAATTCCATAAGGATAGGGGCTATTTCTTTTACAGCTGAATTTCTAAGGATGTGCTCTGCACATAGTAAAAAGTCACTAAAATAACTTTGGCGCACAGAACCCCACCGCGGATGAAATAAGAACATGAGGTGGCAAGATCCCATCCATCATGCAGTGCCCCTCCACAGAACACCTTTGAGAGCTTTAATTTCTTCATTTGTGAAATAGGGATAGCAGCGGTACCTATCAATGCTGCTTTATAACCTGAATACGTATTTTTAAATGCTTAAGACTTGCTGAACAATTTCTCAGTATATGGTAGCTAATAGGATTTCTGTGTTAGAGTCCTATTTTAACTTTCTCCAAAATGATATTTTTCATCATGTACTGGGAATTAAACCCAAGGTCACTCTACCACTGAATTACACCCAAGTCCCCCCCCCCCTTTTTTTTTTTTACATTTTATTTCATTTTATTTCATTTTATTTTATTTTATGGACAGGGGCTTGCTAAGTTGCCTAGGCTGAACTTGAACTTGCAATCCTCCTGCCTGCCTCTTAAATCGCTGAAATTAATAGGCATATGCCACTGTGCCCATCTTCAAAATGAATTTTGTGTGAGTGCTTACAAAGAAACCCTGAGTTCACCTGGGAGTCAGGAAGAAAGTTCTGCAGATATTGCTCAAGGTTTATCTCAGGCCTATTGCTCAAGAAAGGTCTTCAGTCATTAAGAGAGTAGAACAGCAAAACATAGTTCAGGAAAGGATTCACAATACACATTCAACAAGAAGAGTCACATTCAGAATATACAAAAAACTCCTATCAACCAATAAAAGATAACCCAATTTTAAAAACTAAAAATGATCAGGAAACCTGAACAAATATTTCCCAAGATATCCAAACACCCAGAACCTTATGAAAAATTGCTTAACACACAAATTGTCGAGAAAATGCAAACTGAAAACAAAATATTATCATCAATGGCTCAGAATAGCAAAAATTAAAAACATAAAAATGCCAAGTGTTGGCAAGGATATGGAGCAACTTCCCATACATTGATACTGGAAAGTATTGGGGATTATCAATTAAAGCCAAACATATCTACCCTATGCCCCCCAAGTACTTTCCTAGGTATATATGAACAAAAATAAATGTACGCATCTGCCAAAACACACATAAAAGAATGTTCATTAGCAGCTTCACCATAATAGTTCCAAGCTGGAAACAATCGAAATTACCAGAAACAAGAGAATAGATAACCAAACTGCAGTTTATTCATACAATGGAATGCTATGCAGGAGAGAATCATTACTAAACAAACAAAAGCATGGATAGATTTCACAGATTATGTTGAATAAGAAAAGCCAGAAACTAAAAGGTACCTAGTGTATTATTCCACTTAATGACGTTCAATAATAGGCACAACTAGCTGATGATGTCAAATGTCAGAATAGAGGCTGCCTCAAGGCATAAAGAGACACTGTCTGGGAACGAACATGAAAGAAACTTCTGGGATGATAAAATAATTTGTTTTGATTTGGGTGGTAGAAATTGGATGTGTACTATCTATAAATTCATTGAACTATACACTGA
The DNA here is from genome assembly GCF_902686445.1 of Sciurus carolinensis. Classification (NCBI taxonomy): domain Eukaryota; kingdom Metazoa; phylum Chordata; class Mammalia; order Rodentia; family Sciuridae; genus Sciurus; species Sciurus carolinensis. Next base: position 25,948,871 of record NC_062220.1, read on the forward strand.
AGATTACTGTACCTTATACCCATGACTAGATGTTGGTCTCAATAAAAAAAAAATTTTTTTTTTTTTTTTTTTTTTTTGTTAAAAAGAAAAAAAGCTTTTAGAAAGTGGCAAAGATAGGAAGACTGATACTGTTTACATTTAAATGAAGAATAGCTCTTATTAGTACTGGGAATGGAACTGGAAATTACTTGAAATTTGTACACTATGCAAATATACTGTTATTCCTGGCAACAGCTAGCAATAGGATCTAAGGAAGTCTGGATACTGTGGTGTTCCAGCAGATTCTATGGAGATTCCGGCAGAAGATAAAGTAGGGAGGGCAGGAATCCCAGAGGAATGACTAAAGCAGAGGTTGGTTGTAATAAAGCAGAGGCTGGTTGTAAGATGAGAACAAAGATACAAGGAGCAGAGGTTAAGGACAGTGGAAGGCCTAGAGGGTCTATATTTTTCTGCTTCTGCTTCAGAAGAATGAAGATAAAATGGGAAACATACCCTTAACTATTCTCTAGTTTGTGATTATTTTAAATGACACAGAAGGCATTTACAGAGTTTACCTGTGGCACCCCCTCCCCATCTGCCCTGTGTGCTTTGAAGCAACACACAGCTCCCAGGTACGAAAATTGCTCCTAAACCAGATATTTGTAGGGAGGTTCCAGGGAGAGAGGAAAGGATGGCTAACAGCAAGTCATCATGGTTAGGGTGCAAATAGTGTACCTATGACCCCAAATACAATGATACATACCACTGACACTACCAAGGTCGAAGCCTCATTCACATGTTGCCTTGCACAGACTTTAATAAAAGAACAAAACAGTGACTTGTCATTATGCCGGTGCCCTAAATTCTTGATTGCCTGCTGCATTAACTTGGCAGAGCTTACAGCCCGCACTCTCTAAAGGCCTGCATGTCGGTAGGCTTCACAAGTGACAACAGCCTGCTACATTGCTATACTCCCTACCCAATGTCACCAGAGGAGAAGCACACAGCTTTCAGAAGTCTTCCGAAGCTCTGAAATATTGCCACTCTTGCTGAAATTATCCCAACATCTGTGCAGTCTTATAGGTTCTGGAACTCCCTGGTGCTTATTTTCCACGCTGGGAACACATCTCTCAGATAACAGGATCGCATTACACAGAATTCATAGGAAGCCTCCTTCTTATCCACCTGGAAGAGCCCAGTTTCCCTTGGATGTTAAATTCCTTTCATAAGCATAGTTAATCCACCCTCATCAACAACCCTAGATTCAACCACCTCAAACTGTCAAGTTCACATTTAAGAAGAAAAGAGAAATTGAAATTAAAATAAAATAGATCAAAGGCCATATACTGAAAATATAATCCTTCTCTCACAAGCCCCAATACTCTCCCAACTACAGACCAAACTCTAGACATATTTAAGACAAAAACTCCTCCAGTTGTAATTGGTTTGTAAAAACCATAAGTTTATCTACAGCCCACCAGCATTTATCAAATCAAATACTTCAAAGGCCGATATTACGGCTCATTTTACTTGAGATCCATAAATCCCCAGACATTCATAAGCATTTTTCAATTCAAATCCAACTGAATTTTATTCTATTGAAGACAAATGGAAGCACTAAACATTGTTTAAAAAAATTAATAGACTATTTCTATTACCAACCCCAGACTATAAGTATTTGTGGAGTAGCATACTCTTGTATTTGTGGATAATACTCCTACATTCATATAGCACTGCAATCCCATTAGCAGCAGGCTTAAATTAATAAAATTGTTTGTCTTGTCAGCTTGCGTTACACGTTGTACAAACTTGTTAGATAATCAGCAGAGGCATGACAATTCATTATCCTACAGGGAGCCGGTCTGAAACCAGCAGCTTCCGCTTTCAAACGGAGCCTCCACATCAAATTAGACCATCATTTGCAGCCGGCTGCTGCATATTCTGAAGGGCACCGACACAGAAACTCTGCATATGTCCTACTGCTCACCAGCAGCAAGAAAGATTTTAAATTCTACTTCCAAATGCAGTCCCCGTAGTTGCCCAACACCAGCAGGACTGTATTTTGAGAAGTTTCTGACACAGGGCAGAATTCTTCTTTTTCAATTCCTCAGTTTGGCTAGCAAGGGATGGTCAAATTTTACACCAAGTTTCAGTATCAGCACTTGGCTTATATCAAACCACCAAATGTCATTCTTCTATAGTAAAGAAATGGGAAAAGGGAAGATAAGTGAACTTTTCCTGGACAGAACTTCCCTTTGGTTCATCGTCAATCTGTGTCTCCATATCACAACTGCACAGAGGTAAGGGCGTTTAGTTGTAACACCACTGGCTATAAAAGAATAAGATGTCACTCTCCTCTTGGGCTCTGTGCTATCCAATATGTAAGCAATGACGCAGTGAATTAAGTTAGCATGAATCTACTCAGCTATTTCAAGCTACAGGAAGTAGATGTCAGTTACAATACAAAATTCCTGGCATCATTTACCCAAAATACAAATTGGTGGCAGGTGGAAGACCATGTGCCAAATGTTTCTCTAGGTTCCAGAGATCACCCCTACAACTTGGCCCCAGAGCTAAGTACAGCTATGCAAATTAGAACAAGCCTATGGGTCCAAAGGGATTTATTTAGGCCTTCAGAAAAACAAAGTTTTTGGAAAAGTGAAAATGCTAATGAAAAAAAAGATCCACAATATATTCCCATAGGCTCTGAATGCTACAATTAACTGCCCCAACAAACCAGTGAAATTTTGGTAGGCCAAAAGTAATTTTTAACTTTTCTCCCCACAAAAACAAATATGCATCCTCCATTTGGGACAGGAAAAACTTAGCTAACCTGTAAAAACTTAGCTAATCTGTAAAACTGTTTCAAAATATTTTTGCCCTCTCTGGGAAAGTATAACTATTTCACATCATGTTGCCAGGCTTGGCCATGTGACTTAAAGGATTATACATCCTGCCCTGGCAGATTTGGGAGTAGCCAATAAAATCAGAAATCTCTTGCTTTCGATATTTCTCTTTCTGCTCTCCTGTGATATTGGTAAAAGGCCAGGTAACAAATAATTTATCACCCTAGACCAAAGGGAAGATAATCAGGGGCAGAACCACAGCCTACCTGTGCGGGACATATGAGTGACGAAGTCACTGAGCTTTTGTCACTGCAATTCAACTCACCAAAAGTGGACTGAATAAAATCTACAGGAAATTTGGCCCCAATAGGGATACTGATGTTATAGTGAAAAGCAACAAAAACAGCCCATCAGAGAGGCAGCATAGGGAGCTTCCAAAGAATGATGGCCCATTTTAAGAAAGAAAAATTATCTTACTCTACCTGACCTCCTCCACCTAAGGCCTATTTTCACTCCAGAAGATAATCTATACAATTTCAACAGAGAAATCATTTTCTATTCTCCAAACAGAAAATACTGTGGCACAAAATGACACATCATATTCACAAAGTCTAATATCTGTTTTATCTTTCTCTGCTTCCTACCTTGCTAGCAGGCTGCTAGTTCCAATTCACTTCTAATTGATAATCTACTTTGGGCAAAATGTGAATAAAATACTAATAAATAGCTTCTGAGTGTTCAAGAGGGCTCTGATAAAAGCTAACTTTGGGAAAGAGATCAATTTTTGATTCTTAAGGAATAAAAATTTTACTTTCTCCCTGCGATCTGGATAGGTGGGCTATTACTAAGAGGTAACCATTTTACAGTTGTACAAAAGCTTATTTGCTATGCAGGGTTCAAAAGAGATCAAACATAAGAAGAGTTAAAGAATATATCGGTGCCCCAAAAATTCTTAGAATCCTAGGAGTATAGGCTACAACAAAAAGTGCTTCGAAGAAATAAGGAGGGGCAAAGGAGAATCCAGAAGACTAAAATGCTCTACCTTACTTTGTTCATACATCCTTGATTTTCTATAAAAGATTTATCAGAAATGAGAATGCACTAGGCACCCAGACAACCCTGGAGCATCTCTTGTCCCACCTTCATCTGGTCTTATTATACAATCAATAATCATAAGATAAGCAAGGCTTGGTTAGCCAGGGACTGGGGCTACCTGTTGGTAGTAGAGGAGAAAAGTGGGTACTTTTTTCTCCATGTTAAAAAAACAAAAAAAGTTTAAGAAAAATCAATATCTCAGTTTCATGCCAACCACTCCTTCAAACAACATCTGGCTCCCAGCAGACAAGGTGCAAGAGCCTATTCTGCACTGCCTCGCATTTCCAGAGATAAAAGTACATTTTTCCTTTCACCATTACAACTGTTGGTAAAAAATTCCATTCAAATTATCCTCCCCAAACACAAACTACTCCATTAAGAATTTAAAACATTTCTGTCTAAACCCAGACTCTTCTACATCAAACTCCGAGTAGCACACTTGACAGGGATTCCTTACCCAGAAGTAGGCACTAAACATTTGAAACTCTGCAGCTCTAAAGAGGGATGCTATTTGTCCCCCAAAAAAACCAGAAGTGAGTCAAGATCACTAGGTCAATACCCTTTTTATCTCCATGCTGCCAAACCATACAAACAGAAGAGCCCAGGGAACAGTACTCGATCGATGCTCTCTGCCAGCTGTATTCAAGGAGACGCTCCTAAGACAAGAACAGAGGCAGAGCTGGGTACAGAGGCCAGCGCCCAGCACCTCTTACCAGGAGGAACTCTGGCCCACAGGCTACATCTGGCCTTTCTGGGCAGCCTATGAGCTGCAAATGGTCTTTACTTATCTTGTTGGTTTGGGGGTGGGGGAAAAAAAAAATCAAACAAACAATATTTAGAAAAGTGAAAATTCTTTTGAAGTTCAAAATTTCAGTGTTCAAAATTAATGTGTTCTTGGAACATGGCCACACCCCTTCACTTAGGTTATTAGTGCACATGACTGATTTTAGTGACAAAAGCAGAATTGAGTAGTAGACTGTATGGTCCACAAAGCTTCATATTTGCTCAAATATCTACTATTTGACCCTTTACCCACAGAAAAGTATGCCAGTCCCTGCTTTATCCTCTCTAAATTTCCCTTCTGCTCATCCAAAGGAAACAGCCTAAAAGTACAGAACTCAACCAAGAAGCACAGCCTGTCTGGCAGCGAGGCTGGCTAGGCCTCCAAAAGAAGGGAAGTGCTCATCTTCCTCTCTGCCTCCCAGGCCTGGCACACGACAGGTATCTGACAAATGTGTGTTGCTGAACTGCAGGTGAATATAATAAGAATTATGATGATTCCAAAACAAAACTGGCTACAGAGTGCCTACCTCCACATTTCCACATGCTCGTTTTCAACAGAGCAGATACTCAATTTATATGGAGACCAACATGACCAGTACAACTCCTGCTGGAATAAACTCGCCAGTTCTGTTTGGAAGGCCACATATTAGATGCTGACATAAAGGAAAAGACGAGAAGGGGAGAGGCTAAAAACAACACCTAACAACATGGCTGGCTCCGCTGGATCCAGCCAACCCCAGTCCCATCTATCAGATATTCACAGAGCAGCAAGTAGAAAGGAAGGGGAGCAGCAAGCGCCAGCCCTGCACTCGGATGCTACTTAGGATTCAGGCAACAGCTGCACACCGGTAACGCTCCCTCGAGCAGTCAGCTGGGGAAGTGCTGTGCCTCATCCTCACTAAGAGCTCCGGCTGCAAACTCACACACGCTATTTGGACAGCCAATTGCCCATGACTAGGCCAGTGTCCAGAGGGTGCTGAGTAACCAGGGAATGCAATAGGGTCATTTTTCTCAACAAAAATCCTGGGAAACTGCAAGGACTCTCCTTATTCTCCAAATCCTGCTCTAGTCACAGATTTGCTAGATCAGGGATATGGGAAAACCTGAGGCCAACTTCATTGGGAAAAAATGTCTTAGGCCAAGGGAGGGCTATAACCTAAGCTTTCCTCCAGTCAACTTGCTTTTCTAACTGATAAACTAGTTTGTCTTGGCCAACACTGCAATCTAACCCATAGTTCCACTCATCTATGTGACACCAGGGAAATATACCGGGGGGAGGTGTGGATCACTGACCACGTGCAGTGCACGGACAGAAAGGCAGCCCCCACTCCATATCTGACATTCAAAACAATACATTCTACCGCTGAAAGGACACTTCCCTTTAAATTACACTGACTGAGCTCATGGGCTACAATGACAAATGGCTCATGTACTCAGAACCAAGTCAAAAATCTGCAAAAAGTACTCTGGAGAAACTAAGAATATTTCTTTTGTACAAAGTCTGATCATCCATAACCTCAAGTCTAGTTCAACTCATTATCTTTCAACAAGAGGAAAGAGACCAAATGACCTTTGACTTAAGGCCTGCCATGGAACCCAAATGTCAACAATGCTTAAAACACAGTTATTTGTTGACACTGTCTCATTTTCTACATCTACCTTAGTAACATCAATAAGACACTTAATATGCCCTAACCCTTCAGAGCCAGAAGTAAACCAATAAAATTCTACCACTAAAGCAGATCACATTCATATTACCATTACATACACTCCAGAATGAGAACTAGTTTAAATGGAAGGGAATAAAGTACAAAAAAATTATTTTCTTAAGTTCAAAAGACTAGTAAAAGTTCATATTTTAAAGAAATTTCCTACATTTGATTCTCTGGCTTTGTTCTTTGTTAAAAATTTCTAACACAATAGCCTCAAACTAGGGATTCAAAATCCTTTATTCAAAATTGTGAATTCCAAAAAGCTCCAAAAACCAACAGACTGTTTTATAATACACTTTGTGGTAAAAGTTAACCCTATGTCAAATTATTTGCTCCAAGACCTCACCTGAACAGATGTGAGGTTACTTTTAAGTCTTTGTCCCATTTCGTGTGAATATTCATGTCGCACTACAGAAATACTGATGAGTTTAATTATGGGGCTACCACCCACAAACCACTGAAAGTAGTTATATAATTAATATGCCACGCATGTACCATATAACCTTTGTAAAATTTGAAAACATCTGGATTCAAAAATTCCCTACAGATTTCTAACAAGGGGTTGTGGCCTTCCATTACCTTAATTCTTCCTATCACTCTCACCAGTGGCCCAGCTCTGAAATTTTCTACTCACAGGAACCAGCAAACAGAGGGTCCAAAATCCTCCAACCCAACCCTCAAGCCATCTTAGTACTTGTTCTATGACTCACCTGCAGCCCATGCAACCCTTTACTAGGTTAACAATAAAGTTTCATGCAACTGAATCAAACTTTGTTGTCATATAAAACTTTGAAACTCTGCCTCTGACTCAACATGAATGAACCTGAACTTCTTATTACCAAGTCTCTCAAACCAGCATCATCTATTTTTATTAACAAATTCCTATCCTCCTGGATCAAAGCCTTAAATCTCTACTGACAAATTTGCACCCAATTCTAAAACTTGACTACTTTGTATCAATGTAATCAATCAACAAAACTTGCAGTCTCTTCTTGATGTGGATATTCTCCACACCTCATCACTAATACCACCAAAAGCCTCCTCATAACATGAATATTCTTAACACAATTCTTTGATCACACCAAATCCCTGCTCAAATGCTATTTCTTCTACTAAACATCCTGTCCCAACCTATCTTAAAACTCTTTCTTGCCTCTTAAAACTGTGACAAAGTCTTACTTTTTCTTTGGTGCTAGAAATTGAAACCAGAGTCTCAAGCAAACACTCTATCACTGAGCTATACCCCGAGTCCCAAGTAGGGCAATATCTAACAGAACAATTGAGTAGTTTTGGTTTATTTTCTACTGAAATAGGAATGTGATTTCTAAGAGGTATTTTCCTTTTTAACTTTTTAAAACTTTTTGTGTGTTTAAGCTTGTTGCTCAATTAGGTTATAAATTCCTTCCAAGGAACAGCAAGTAATTTTTATCTCTTTTCTGCTCTCACCAGATACTTAGCCTAATTCTCACGCATACTATTAAAATCTTTTGATTTTAAAATTACTTCAGTCACACATCAGAGGGCTAACAGGCTTTGTGGCTACCAATTCAGATAATTACCAGCATACGCCTAATTGATGGGACTCCAATCCAGAACATAAGGTAGACAGGTGTACTCTGGAAAAACACAGAACATACCAGCCTGACTCACAGAAGCCACCCAAAGAAAAGTGCAAAGACCTAGTTGAAGCGAGAATACTGCAGTCAGTATCAGGGAGTCTGAAAGGCAGAAAACAAACTGTCAAGGGAAGATATGAGACCTGCCATGAAAAGAAAACAAAAGAATTGTAGGCACAGTCACCAACATGGAACGAGTCATAGATCCTCACTTCAATATCCTGTATTCGTGCAAGTTTGTGTTTCTATCAGCCCAAAAAAGGTCGTAGGTTGACTTGGGCAGTTAGCCACCAAATACGTAAGACAGAAAAGACCAAAATATTTACTGATTCACAGCAGAAATACATACATAGAAAGAAAGGAGTGGGAAAATGGGTGGTAATACCACATTTGGGTCAGTCATCATCTTACAAAAATATCTTAATTCTACAACAACCAAGAAACCCTGTTATCTCCTGTTGTCTTCTGTAGAATGTCCCTAACATTAGTCAAATAAAAGGCAAGAAAGAAGAGAAAAATCCAGGTAAGTGACAATACAACATGATGAAATTGATAATGAAAAGGCACAATTTGTCTTTAGCTAAAAGCACTGTTAGAAATTACTACCACAGCATGTCTTTAAAAATTAGACCTTATACGAAAAAACTGTGCTGCGGGCCTAACCAAGCCAGAGTCATTTTCTCTAAGTGTTGATGTTCAGTTTTGTCTTATATGACATAAGCTTTGATAACTATGGCCAGTAGAAAAGGAAAAATTATTTTTCTAAAAATATTCCAGGCTAGACATGAAGACTTTAGACTATCTGACTCCTGTTTCTTGCTACGACTATAGCTAGAGAAAGCATTCATATCCCTCAACACCCAATTCCTACAGTACCTTCTGAGCCTTGAACAAACATAATGCATTATTATAACTTCCATGTTAGAACAAATGTTGGTGACCAACATGAGCAGAATGCAAAAGCAGAAAATAGTTCAAATCCATGGTTCCTCAGAGACCAGGGCAGGAATTTCCATCAGCAATCCTACACTTGCAGTCCCTTTTTCAGTCACATGTACTACTTATATCCAAAGAGTAGGACCTCAGGCCTCTGACAACTCATTTAATGATAGGGCACATAAACACATCTATAATTTGCAATGGAACAGAGATATTTGTCACTTTAAAAACCTTGGACAACCTGGAAAACAGCCCTGCAAATCACATTTTCCTTCATTTCTATACATAAATTTTCACCCTACAACCAAGCAACATCCTCCACACATGAGGGAGATATAGAAGGGTGTAGGCAGCCTGGGCAAGATGGTGAATGAGGAAGTCAGGGGCAGGTCCAGACCAGAGGAGCATGGAAAAGGTCCTCCAATGAGGTCAACTTCCTGGTTAAGAAAGGGGCTCACGAACACAAGTGAGAGGCCCTGTTAAACAGACACTTCTGTACTCGTACACCTAAGTGGGAGGCCCAACAGACAAACTAAATAGATGTGTGGACATGGGGAACATTAAAGAGAAGAAAATGAACAGGAGAGAAGAGGAGGAATTCCAGAGAACATAAAAAGAACAACCCAAAACTTCTCTAAGGGACTCCTGGCTCTGGGACCCATTCTTTTCAGAGAAGTTTGATGCTATTACTTGCAATAATTCTCTGTTTACCTGCTATCTCTGTATTCTGTTCTTCAATTCTTTGCTGAACAGAGACAACAAACCAAAGACCCCCTAGACAATAACCCATACATAATCAAAAAGTTCTTAATATGTACCAAACACAAAGTCGTTCACAAGATGCTTATTCGTTTATTCTCAAGGCTCAAATAAGTTAAAAAGTTACTTTAACAACAAAAATTTTTTAAATGGAGAAATAAAATGTGCTAGCAAAAAAATGCAGTACACCTTGTCACCAGGCCATGTTGAACATAGTCAAGAACTATTAGTGTAGGCTGACCACGGACGGCTAAAACTGAATGTTAGCAGCCTTGTTTAGCCACACATGCAACTCATAGGCCTTAGGCTCAAAGCAGCCAGTCATTAGCACGGGCAGAAGGGGACCAGAGACTAGGCATCAATAAGTCACAAAAGCCAAGGTATAAATAGGTGATTTTGTATTACAAACACCAGACATGGATCTTCTGGCCTACGACACCACCATATTCGAATGATAAATGTTCAAAGGGAGAAAGGAGTTAGTAAGAAAAAGCTAGCCACATAAAACAATCTAAATATCTCCCAATAAAATAAGGTCCAAAAAATTGGGAAGGAAGGAAATTTTTCACAACACCAACAGGGTGTCTTTGTTCCCATTCTTCCTTTCCATCTCTCATGCCCTCCTCTGATGAGTCTGTGACATTACAAACAGATTTCTCATTTAAGAATTCATTGGCTCCTGCTATTCACTTGCATCTCATATCATAATTCCTAGAGTTTGAAGCACAACAACCCATTGTTATGGAAATGAATGTAAGACCACAAGGGTTAGGGCTCAAAAGCTGGCTTAGCAGGCAGGAAAGAGCTGAAAGAAGTTTTTAACTTGCTCTGTAAGAGAAATTAAATTACAAACCCTGCCTGCTTCTATAACACAATGAAATGGTCAAAGTCATACTGCATTTTTTAAAAAAATTACAGGGCATGATAATATCAGGCAGAGACTATGCTATGAAATCAAAGGAAAAAGGAGTTCTCACATGACCCTCAGGTACTCCTTATGTTTCCCCACTAGTGCTGCTGGGTAACACAACACTGACACTCACAGGTGTGCACAAGTGCTCAGCATCCTCAGCAAATCAAAGTCCTAACTACTCCAAAATGGCCTCAAAGCTTTCTAAACATCTGAGGAAGCAATGCAAACAACCAGACAGCAGTCCAAGTCAGGGTCTCCACTGGAGATTCATTAGTGTGATACCCACACTATCACAGACAGTCAAGACCCTTAAACAGCTCAGGCCACGTGTGACTATCACTGAAGTCAGTTCTTTATCAGACTACACAAGGTGTCAGGAGTGGGGAAGGTTTTCACCAACTCACTTAAGTCTATGATGAAACGATTCAGTGATCAAAAGAAGATAAAATCACTTTTAGGCAACTTTATGCCGTCCTAGGAAGGAGAGTGGGAAGCATGTATTACTCATGAACAGTCACTTTGCTCTTATGCTAATAAGATGTCTGCCTGCATCATCGCAGCAGACACTGATGTCATGTTAGGGCAGTCACACTACTCAGGAAGATTCTGCTAACTAGTAAAATTTTGCAAATAAGACATGAAAACATCCTTAAAACTATCTACAAAATAAATAAACAAACTCAATAGAAAACTAAATCAGGGTCCTTATTTCCTTCCTTTTCCCGAATGGTCAAACAATATTGTTGCCTCCGAGTCTCTATTTACCAAAGATTCTTAAAGCATTAACAGCATTATTTTAATATAGTTTAAGGTTCTTGGAATGAATCTTCCTATCAGTTTACAAACGTAACAGAAGTGTAAAATAAGAACTCTTGCTCAGGGATCACATCATTTGCAAGATGTAAACAAGACAATGCAGCAAAATAATCAGTCACAGGTATGGTCATCACCTTAGAGCTTACTCCAAGTACCTAAACATCCAGGGGAGCTGCAGATGTGTCCTTACAACAGGACTATTTGTTATAGCTCCAAACTCCCTCTTGCCTCAATTTATCTTGCACCCACCCAAAATCATTTTCCTTTCCATGCTTATACTTCTGAATTTAGGGCAAAACAACCAAGATTAAAGATTATCATTGGACAAAGGATTTTAGCAACTACATTATTTTCTTGAGGGAAAAACAAAGAAAAGATGATTGCACACAGGTGATTACTTTAACAGCACAGGTCAGCTAAGAGAAAATAAGCATATCATCATGTAATGATGCCTCAGTTCAAAATGTTTCTGTGGAAGGCAGCCCAAAAGACACAGAAATAAGTGACCAAATCACAAGAGCCATTACTTCAAGCCCGTTGCACATGCAATGAGGTTGGAACCCTGACCAAACACTGATGTACAGGAATAAAAAAATGACTTATTTAGCAAGGTATTTCATCAGAGTACAAAGGCTTTTTTTTAAAAAGCCACAATATACATTCACAAAGGAAAGTAAACATAAGCAGAAAATGTCTTTAAGTCTACTCAATAAGGACAAAGTGAATGAAAACATGGAAGAAATAGCAATGAACAGGAGCATAAATATATTTAGCACCTTCAATAACTATTAATTATAAATATAGATCTTCTCCAAATCAACGTTAATTGCAAAGGGAATATTCATGATCACTTTCCTAAATAAACAGATGTTAGACTAAACTTTCAACTTAATCACCATCATGAAAGATATATTATAATCTACTATCATTAAAAATCACCACACACTAACTTAATTTTAAAAAGGTTTTTATGGAAACTCTAGGTTCTTCATTAAAACTAGCATCATTACACATCTGAAAAATATTTGTATCTATGTGCAATTTCTATGCCAGTTGCTAAAAGACAGGTGCAAGACCTGGGAAATTAAATGGTACCTCAACAGCAGTTCAGAATTATATCACTAAAACCATCATGATTGCCTTGGTTAATTTCATTAAGAAAACTACTCAAAATTACAATTGCTTAAACTGAAGAATAATCTAAGAGTGATAGGCAGACATGATCCATGTCAAAAACAATCCCCTACAGGGACACACATGAATTCTAGTGAGTCAGGAGGTTCTCAAGTTTGAGGCCCACCTCAGCATCTTAGCAAGACCCTGTCTCAAAAAATAAAAATAAAAGGTATGTTTGTTGGGGTGGGGGTGGTACAGGGAATGAGGCCTGGGGGCGGGGGGTGTCACCCGCAGGCACAAAGCTCCCCTTAGAAAACCAGATCACTAATATTTTCTCTAAAAACCAAAACCATAAATCTTGAACTTCCTCCTAAGAAACAAGGTGATCATCTCAAACTCACCATCAAAACTAGTACCTTTGACTTATTGAAACCAATCTCTTTAAAACACAGCTCCAGTGCTTTTTACAGAAGCAGCTGCAAGAAGATACAGGTTGTACAGGATGACAGTGAGGACAGAAGAGGCAAGAGAAGGAGAGAGAGGGTACTGACCTTTAAATGTAGTGCTACCAAAAGGCCAGGGGCTATTTTGCTAGAAAGTAAAGGCATCACCTTCCTCCCTGGCATCAGAGTAGTGACAGTAAATGCTTGTTGACATTCAGCAAAATGACAAAGGCTGCCTGAGGAGTGGCCGTCACAAAATGTCTAGGTAAAAAGCAGTTTCAAGGGAAAACACCTTGCACAATGAGGTCCCTCTATACTGCAAAGGAATCTCTTCAGATGTAAAACATTCAAACATAAACCAAATGACCAATACACAACACGGAAGGTTTGGACCAGCTTAAAACTCAGTTCCATCCCAGGTGTCAAGCTCTCTGCAATTTCCGACAAAAAAGTTTGTTAGTTTGGATATGAGATTGGCTTCTACAACACTGGGGATGGAAAAGGGGTTAAAATAAGAAACCAGAAATCCCTGAAGCAAGAATAAAATGGATGGGGGGAGGAGGAGTCAGCATGTTACCTCCATAACCTGTCCAGCAAAAAATACTCTCTCAAGAGGATTTCACAAGAGATATAAGCAGGAACATCTGAATCCAAAGGTCAAGGACAAAGCAAATGTAATGTCTCTCTCCTTTGAATCCATACATGCCTGGGTTGTGTCCCTCTCAGCAAGCATTGTATGCTGCCTTGATGGACATGTGCCTGAATTGTTCCCATTACCAGAGTGTAAATTTCTGATGCGGGTGGGGGACTCCATTTTGCATAGCTTGGTATGCCTCCTTACCCTACAACAGTACATCATGTAGAGCCAGGACTAGGTAGCTACTTGATGAACTAAACTGTCAGAAAAGATCAGACATTTAAAACTTTCCTAGGATACATTTTTGTGGTGCACTTCATACAAACAAAGGTACCAGGTGCTGGTCACACTCCCTGCCCACACCCCACAGCCTTCTGCCCTATTTTGACAAGAGTTTAATAGGAACTTTTTAGTCCAGATTTAAGGAGGGGGGAGTTTTACAGGAAAAAACCAAGATGGGTAGGCTTTGCTGTACCTGGAATGCTCACTCTCCCACAAAGGCCTCCAACTGAGACATTTCTTTTCTTTTCTTTTCAGAAGACTCACTGGGACCCTCTGAGAGTGACAGCTCCAGAAACTCAAAGCTGCTGAAAATGACACTAATTCTGCCCTTTGGTGACACCACAATGGAGAACAAGAAATACCCTTTAATTTGATGTAATTTAAGCATCAGCCAAAGACACATCTTAGTGGCACATGTTGTCCTCTGATCTCCTTGCTTCCGCCTTGGACTGGTCCACTTTCAAGCCCACTCTGTCACACTAACCCTAACATTACAACATCCTTCACCTAAGACTACCCACATCTAGTCATCAGCTGCCCATCAAGTGGATGTCTTCATCAAAGATTAGAAAGAATACCTTCCTGAGTTCCTTGCAGAATTGACATTCTGCCTAAGAAAAGCCAGGTGTAAGTCTTACTGCTCAGGTTACCAGAAAGGCATTCTGGGTACCTGTCCAACCCCACAGGGCCCCCATTTGAGTTGAAAACAAGATATACACAGTCCAGTAACTTCAAGGAATTAGATTTCTCAAGGAAATCTTACCTGACTTTAGGGAAACACTGTGGGGATTAATAATGTGGCTTTAAAGATAGACATCTGAGTTACCCCCAAAGACAACTAAAAAAGCACACAGTGTTATCACAGTAAAAGCAAAGTTTAAGAGGCAGAGGAATCTATTGTGTTCTACTGTAACAAGTGGGGCCCTTTAAAGTCAACCACAGGGGACATAACAGATACACAGAGAGGGCCATGTTAGTGAAGAGTGAGGAAAGAGAATAAGGGTCATCGAGAGGCACACAGCCTAGCAACACTGGACACTGTGGTCCGCATCCTGTTGGAGATTCACATTCACCTGTGGCACAGCAATGCCTGTGCTCCACTCCCGTTTGAAGCCTACGTATTTGTGTGTTTTTGTGTTGTTGTTGTAAAGTTTCCCCCAGGTGATTTTGAGGTAATACTACAAAAGTGAATTTTTTTTTAATTTGTTTTTATTGTAAACAAATGGGATACATGTTGTTTCTGTTTGTACATGGAGTGACAGCATACCATTTGCATAATCATACATTTACATAGGGTAATGATGTTTGATTCATTCTGTTATTTTTTCCTTCCCCCACACCCCTCCCACCCCAAAAATTAATGTTATTTAAGAAGAGCAAACAAAAAGTCAAGCAGGTAAAGGACAAAGGGAAAGGGGCATTTCAGGGAGACAACTTGTACAGGCTAAAGTCAAAAGAAATCATTCAATATTTAAAAGGATTCTCTTAATATTTATTTCTTGAGAAAGTTAACTGTATAGACAAATCAAGTGTGGGATGAAACACACACCTAAGAATCCTAACTGTGTTGTAGATATTCAAGGAAGAATGAAAATTCCCTAATAAGTTCCATAAATCAAGTCACATTATGGCTTTTAAGGCATCTACTTGCCCAAATTTGTAGGATGAGAAAGAGAAATCAGGTACTATTACAATGTTAATGATTTTCTCTCCCTACTTCCAGAGAGGACAGATAATAATTTTTTTTTTTTGGTACTGGGGATCAAACTCAGGGCCTTGTGCTTGTGAGGCAAGTACTCTCTACCAGCTGAGCTATCTCCCCAGCCCCAGATAATAATTCTTTAAAAAGTTTTCCAGAAGAGAAATATTTAAACTTGTCATTTAAGAAATGAATGGCCATGACATCTTTATTATGGAATAAGTGAAAATTCCCCAAAAGTATAAGAAAATATGATTATTTCATACAATTCTTAAAGCAAGTTAAACAATATTTGCATCTACAAGATTCTCTTTAGGTTAGATGCCATCACTTTTGATCATAGACCTCCTCCCGAACCCAGTATCCATCCCACCAGATCTCCACTGCTATCACAGTCACCCAGAACACACAAGAAAGTGGGTCTCAAACATTGTTGCACATCACAAACAACTGAGGAGCTCTTGGGAGGTGGGGGAGAAGCTATGTAGGGCCAACATTGGAAATTCTGATTCGGGAGACCTGAGTCAAGCATGTATGCTGACTAAGAGCTCTGTAGGTGATTCTGATGCACAGCCAAGAGCTCCAACCTCTGAATTAAAGGCAACAACATTTAACAGTTTTCCTCTGTATTTTTCTGCTGATTGAGCCACGCTGCAGCCCATGCAGACCTGACACAGTCAATGATCAGTTCTGTTCCCCAATCCACAGATAAGTTACTGTGTATCATGGGCTCTAATTTAGTGGAGTAGAGACACTGATGAGTTCATGGCTTTGTCTCTCATTAGACTTTTTTTGCATTCCAAGTTGTGTGTGCTTTCCATTCCATGATCAACACATTAAAGTGCTTAAAAGACACCCAAGCTACTTTCTAAGGGAAGGTGGCTCTGATGAATGAAAGCCAGATACACCTCGCAAGCATACACACACATACACACACACACACACACACACACACACACACACACACAGAGGCACGTGTCCATTACAAACAAAAGCAGCCAGTTACCCTCAGAGCAGATTACAGAAATTTCAGATTGCTCTGAACTTTAAAACAACATCTGAGATGTATGCTTACAGGCAAGAAAAATTTAATTATAGAGAGCAACCTGAGCACAGGTTTACAAGAGGGTAATCTGCCAGGAAGAGTTGTAGCTGTTTCATACTGGTAAACAAGAAGCGGGTAAAGAAGTAAGGAGCACTATTCCAAGGATATATCTCCACTCAAAGGCTCTCTTCTGATGAGTCTTTTACCACCATGACTTTAAGACTTGGGTCAAAAGATCTGCTATATCCAGAACTACCTCTCAAGAGACCATGTTCATCAGCAACTGCCTGATCCCTTGCCCAGACAGAGGCATGTGCTTAGGAATTTCTGGAGTACCTTGGCCAGGAATTTAACCTCATCTGAAACCCTCAGGCTCAGGACAAGAAAGAAAATAAGAAAGGGGCTTCCAGAGCAAAAGGATCAAGTCCAGTTTGATATATGGCATTTTCATTTTCACACCTTTCCGTGGCTGTTCCTGCTGAGTCTTACCCAATAATCTGCCTTACACCCACATATGAGCTACACTGTCCCTTGGTGAGGGTATTTTGAAAGAATTTGTTACCACCCACCCATGGTGTGAAACAGCCAGAAGTTTCATTAAAGCCAGGAAACCTCTAAGCAATCCCCTTGAGGATGCAGGCCAAGGGAGGGCAGATGATTATCACTGAAGAAATCATGGCGGTTGTCTGGGCCTCAGAAGGCACCTAGCACTAGAGAGAAGCAAGTTATTAAGAAGGACAATAAAATAAATAAATCAGCCTTCTGGGTTCACATAAATATTTTGCTAATCAGTAAAAGGATAGTAAAGGGAATATAGAAAGAGCACCTAACATTTAATGGAATTTGGGTAAAATATTACACTTTCCAAAAGTTACTCAAGCGTGGCAGGGAGTCGGTAAGCAAAAATTACTTTTCAAATGACCAAGATACTAATTTCATCTTCAGAACCACAGAGAAGGACCCATACAAACAACATGGTTATCACTAAATGATCCCCAGGCCTGGACTCGTCCTTTCCCTTTCTAAAATTGCAGACACATTTCAGCACAAACCCACTGCTCTTTTCATCAGAACGCAACCAGAGGGAGCCAATGTTGCTCCAAGCTACACACCTGTGCACAAATTAAAATATCTCCACTCACATTTCTTGTATATCAAAAACAAGTAACCCTGCGAGTGTCCTTCCAAAGCCCTCTCCCAGCTTCTACAGCAAGCTCTCCAGAGTCAGTAAGAAGACAGGGAGGAAGCTGCAGGAGGTGGGAAGAAAAGAGCAGGAGACCACCCATGGGTCACACAAGTGACCACCCACAGCGAGCAAGAGTCTGGTAGCCCAACTCTTATCCCTCCATCCTCCTCTGTTCCCCTAGGTTCCCTGGACCATGTTTATGTGATGAACTGATCTTTTCTGAGGGAAGGGAGATAAGAGAAAGACCTGAATACAAAAATGGTAAGTAAATACAACCTTCCTCCAAGGCCCTCTCCCCTCCTGCAGACTGGACTTCACCTAGATAAAGAGCTGAGCCTTCAGGAAAACAATCTTCTGAAGGCAAGACCACAGCCAAACCGTCAGAGGCTCAGAGAAGGCACTGGAAGTAATCAAGGTGCCAGTCCTTAGCCAGGGGGCATGTGACTAACCACAGTAAACACTGAGCCTCCAAGTATGCACATAAAAATAACCTGAGACAGGAAGACAAAATTGAGCACATGAACATTGTAGAGAATCTGAGAGTATCTTCTAATTATGCAATATGGATGTTAACTAAAGAGAGTTACTGTAACTTCTGGGTTGGATTATTTTAGTATGCTCTCTGCTCCTGAGGCACCAAACAAATAAAGCCAGTAAAGAAGCAGCAGCTCAACTGCCGAGTGGCACGGAACACAGATAGTACCCGTGTTGGGGTCTGCACTGACTCATGGTTGCCTTCTTGCCTTAAAGTATATTTGAGATGCAAACTTTAAATGAAGCCCTCAACAAGGTGAACCGTCACGCCTTATAAATACCATACCGCTTGAGATCAAGCAAGATTATGTGGACAGTGTTCAAGTTCCACACGCAGACAGACAGAAGGGCCGCGGAGACCCACAAGAGCCTCATTCCTTGCTCCCCTGAACCAGCAGCATACCCCTCTTCCTCGAGGCATATGCATGCTGTATTTCTTTAAACTAGACACAGTGGTTATTGCCTACCTACTGGTCACTAATGCTATTTCATGTTAATTAAATATAATTGCTTTACATACACTTATATGGGGGCAAATGTTTCTATCACAATGGGGTGCAATTTAATAATCTGCAGTGTAATTGTGCAAACACAAGCACATGGCTCTGTGGCAGTACCTGACAGAGCAGCACATGGACCAGAACAAGGCAAACTGCAGGTGCACTCAGGAAGCTGCTGCCCAGGAGCCTGCATTCCCATGCAAGCATCTCAGCGTCTCCCAGGCGGGAAAGCTGGAAAGAGCTGTGGACCCCGGGAGACTCACCTATGTCCTCTACCCTTTATATCAAAAGCGGCAAGTTTAGTATTAGCGAGGGAGGGAGCCAGTTTGGCAACAAAACACAAGGGGCTTAGATCCCAGACTATTTCTAAATAACACAAATAGATAAGGAATTTGGCGATTAGAGACTGTACTGCCAGCAGGACTAAATATTAGCTCCTCTGGGAACATGTATCCGTGGTAAGAATGTTGTATAGTGGACTCCAGCACAACTTGCCCAAAGGCTACCTCTGATCTGAATGGAACTACTCAGACTTTCTACTACAAGGCCAATTTTCATTTTAAGAAAAGATATAATGATAAAAAATTGGAGATAATTTATATCTCCAAAAATAGCTGGAAACTGGATAAATTATAGTATGTCCATATTATTAAAAGTTGCACAACCATTAAAATTTCTGTTTTAGAAAATTGTTTAAGGGCCAAGGGAAATGCTCAGTTACAAAATATGACCAGTGAAGCTGGTGAAAAGGCCATGAGAAATTAACAGTGGTGATATTGCCTCTAGGTAGTGGGATTTAAGTAATTTATATTTTATTCTTTATCTACAAAGTGAATGGCACATTTATAATCAGGAAAAAAATTCTAGAGCACAAGCCATGTATCTAATGGGCGCTAATATATGAGAAGAATGAAAATTAAACTGATAATGCACTGTCTAGAAACACAGGGCTCAGGAACCTGCATGAAAATGACTAGCGTTGAGACTGTTAAAAAAGGAGAATCCAATTTCTTCACAGGTTATTAGTCTGACTGTTCTAAACAGTGAAATTATTACTAGGAAAACTTCATACAGGAGACAAGATTACTTAAAGAGATACAGTGGACTGGGGATATAGCTCAGTGCAGTGGTAAAAGCATTTGCCTAGAATGTACAAGTCTCTGGATTCAATCCCAGGCACTGCCAAAAAAAAAAAAAAAAGGAGAGAATACACACACACACACACACACACACACACACACGTGTGTGTGAGAGAGAGATTAATCTACTTACATGGAGTTAAATACTCATTAGAAAAATAATTAGAGTAATATAAATCATGGTGCCTTCAAAAATGGTTGCAGGAAATATTTTAATTTTGTAAAAATGTTGAAACATGAAAGTATATATTGCAATAATGAAGACAACCAGTTACAGGTTCTGGCAGATTCAGAAATTCTGAAAAACAGGAGCGTGCAGAAGTCTACCCAATAGTAAAGGAGAGGGACACCAACCCACCCTAGCAACATCCAGGTTCATGCAGCACATTTGGAGGTAATTAAAATACTGGTTCCTCTACTTACCATAGAAGGAACTGTGAACAAATTACAGAATCACCCCAAACCTCTGTTTCCTCACTGGTATAACTGGGATGGGGAGGATTAAATAAGATGTCCAGGGCCTGTGCCCTGCCTGGGCCATACAGGTACCGGGCTGCCACAATATTCCTCAGTGTCTAGTCACCTCCTTTCCTCAGATGCTATAAATAATAAACAAACTTCCTCCACAAGAAAGACAATGCCCTTGGTTCATCAGAACGTTCTGGTGTATGTGGCAGTTAGAATTCGCATCATAAATTAATAAAACCACAAACTGACTTTTAAATCACATCTTTGTGTATTTATTTAGCATAAATCAGTTAATCAGTCTAACAGTTCACATTTCTCAGTCTGTAGAGCTCAGAGCTGGCTCTGAACAGAACTGAGCAGAAGACTTACAGTAAGGCCTTATAAAAGGACAAGTTCCTTTCTCCTCAATCTAATACAGAGCCACCACCCAACACAAAGTCTGCATGACCCCCTTTTGTGCACCAATCACAATTTAGGAGGCACTTGAGGATTTGTGGGGTTATGTCCCAAACTGCTGGCTTCTCTGTACGTGCCATGAAGTCCCTGCATTTTCTCCCAACCATTCAAAGGTTGCTTGTACATGCCAGAGGCAAGCACATTCCTTAACCTGTACCCTCTTCTTTGCTCTACCAAGCTCAGATAATAGAACTATACATGACGTGTGAACCCTGATGCAACAAGGCACCACTTCACAGACCCTCTCTCTGTAATCAAAAAGTAAAATTCACGGTGGAAGTCATAAATACCAGGCCACATCAGCATCGACTCAAATAGCAAGTTATGAACCCCACGAAACTCTACTCTTCCCTAGAAAGACTTGTCCTCTGAAGCAGAATTCTCCTATCTCCATTCCCTGGAATTCTTAGGAGATGTTCCAAGCTAAGAACTGGTCAGCAGTCAGCTCTATGACCTGGGGGCTCACATAAGAAACAGCAGAGATATCAGTGCATCTAAATATGATTCAGAAAAGAAAAATGGCACATCACAGACAAAATCCTGGAAAGACAGTTTTGCTAAGTCCCTAACGCTTCTAATCCTAAGAACAATAACCTAGAACAGTGGTTCTCGAGCTGAAGCATCTGGTAGTTGTGAAAAATGAATATTCCAGGCCCCAATCAGAGTCACTGTCACACAAGTAGCTTAGGAACTACACCCTAAGAAAAACTGACCTGGCTTCTACTTTAGGGCAAAAGTAGTTCAACATGAGAGTCAAAGGACACATGGCTGTGCACCTGGCTAGGGCTTAGAGGGAAAGGAAGAAAAATCATGAAGACAAGGCCAGAGGCAGTCAGTGGCAGACCCCGAATACACAGTGCAACTCTGCTGTTCAATCAAAATATATGGAACCAACAGAGATCCACTTAATCTTTGTCCTCAGAGTAGTCCTGTGTAAACCCAGAAGGCTTGCAGCTCATTTGTAGCAAATGAGAAGCAATAATGTTGGGCAGCCATATTTGCAGTGAATCTAACAGTAAACAATCAAATGATTTGCCCTTGTAGAACTTGGCATCAGGGGATACCTCAGAAGTGTACATATGAGCATCATTTTCTTAGCAGGGAAAAGGACAGAGGTAAAAGGGAGATATACCAAGGTCAAATAGCAGCCAGAAATAGCAACGAGTCCTCATTCCCCAGCTTCAGAACTTCAAGTCAGTTCAGGGCCACCAGGATGCTAAAAGATCCCTCAATATCCACAGACAACTGGTTCTAGGACCTCCCTGCAGATAACAAAATCCTCATATGCTCAAGACCCTTATACAAAAATGGCATTGAATTTACATTCACATTATTCAAGGAATAATGGCACAGGGGGTGGGGGGACAAAAACTAGGGCTGGTGGTATAGCTTAGTGGTAAAGCACTGGTCTACACTGTGCAAGAACCTGAGTTCGCTATTCAACACCCCAAGTGTGGAGGGACCTAATAAACATACACAAATTTTTTCAAAAAAATGTTCAGTTCATGGAACCCTTGAACACAGAAGGTCAACTATATATGAGTGTGTAGATAGGTATCAAAACTACTTCCTTATGATTTTACGTACTCCAAGACTCATGTTGAATTAAGATCAGTTATCTCCCCCATGAGAGGCTTCACATCCCTGAACTGGCCAGACCAGCACATTATAATTAGGGAGAAAAGACAGAGTCAAGAGAGAAAAAGGAATATAGAACTAACTAACTTTCTCAGTCCTCATATTAATCCTGACCACCAAAGACCGTAATAATAAAGATCAATCATAGGAGAGAGGGGTAAAGTAAAGGCAATCAAAGAGGCAGGAAGAAACCAAAAAATGCTATCTGGAGCTGCAATTATTGAAGGCCTACTTCCTCCCACAGCACCAAGGAAGTAAACCTGGCAGTCTCTCAACAAATGGAGTTTTGAACCTCCCACCACTAATGACAAACGTCAACAATGAAACTTGACATCACAAACAATCCAGAATGAGGAAGCCCTACCACCCATGCTCACTCATTAAAAGACAAGACATCACCACCATGGTGAGGTGTCATCTTCAAATCAGAATCTTTGAGATACAGATTTAGAGATTTTACCAATTAAGATATCAATTGATATAAGATTCCAGGAGCAGAAGGATATTGGTTTTAAGTTAGATAAATGTAGTTTCTGAGAACATGATTACATTTAATAAGCGGACTAAATGATGTTCAAGAAAACTAGAAAGAACAATATAGTTTTGTCCATGTTTTACGTAGTGAATTCAAGTTCAAGATGTCACTCTTTCCAGCTGAACCCACAGCAAGACTGCTAAAGGGCAACAATTTCAACAATGCTAAGCATTCATTCATTTTCAGACTCGCACAGCATCCAAAAACACAGCACAAGAGATTTAAGAGCAGCACAAAACAAAAGGGACATAGGAGAGCAATAAGCTCCTTAGTAAAGTCTATAGTAACAAGAAACAGTGATCAAGTTGTGTTGGCCAGGAGTGACCCTCATTCAAATTCAAGTTTACAAATTCCCTCTGTACCCCAGGAGGGAAGGCAGAAGGTAGAAATGGAAGGAACTACAGAGCATCATGGAGAAGGTGATTCAAACATATCTAAATGAAACAAAAGTAGCAAGAGAACATATCTATACTCTTACACTTTCAGAAATATTTGCAAATGAAAACACAAAACAAACAAACAAAACTTTTGAGAATAATGAAGTGGGGAAAAGGGGGCAGATTAGGGCCAGAAGGAGAGCATGGTCCCTCCTGAACCCATGAGTACCTTCCTAGACAAAGAGAGAAACTTGAGCATGATCAGCTTCAGCACTCAGAATTCCTTTCTTACAGGGTGACACGGGTGGGAGATGAAAGGGTTTAGATTTATTGCTCTGAATTTTCAGTTTCCATCAACAATATGGGTTCCGATGGGACTAATGTTAATCTTTTAGGATTGAGACATTATCTCTCCAATAGCCAATGATGTCCTCTACCTGCAATACCTGGTGGATTTCGAGTCATAATAATGGGCCCAAACACTGCTACAAATGGAAGCAGCCTCATGGCTTCTCAACCAAGAAGCCTACATCTCCCTACACTCTGCTATTACTGAGTCCTGAAGAACCATAACTTTGCATACCTATTTTGTAGGCAAACGGGAGTGTCCGGGCTAAAGGAACCAATCACTCTTCTAAGAGAAGAAGACTAGGAGCAGTAAGAGAAAGAAGAGTGAGGCCCTGAAGTTTAAAAGCAAGGAGGTGAGCACCCTGAGCAGACTGTTAAGGCAAGCCAGAGCAGGGCTCAACCTGGCTCACGTGGCAGGGAGGAACTCTCGATGTTTTCCTGAGGAAAATGCTGAGCTGGTGGTTTAAAACACACTGAAAGGAGTACAAAGCACTGGGATAACTTCTTTCCTCTTTACAAGGAATAAAAATGAACAAAATAAGCTGCTTTGAGTGATGTCAAGTCTCCCTCTTCTTAAAGTACAAACTGGCCTAATAATTTTGGATGTCCCAAAGGCCAAAGCAGCAAATGGCACCGTCTGCCAATTCTGCCATGCAGAACACAGTGCACTCCCTCACAGCAGCTGCAGTAAAAGGTGAAGAGGGTCCAAAAAGAACAGAGTGGGCTCCACATCCACAGGGGCTGGGCTCAAGCCAGAGTCTGAGGGAGCAGAGGCTGAAAAGGGAGCCCTGAGCACGTGGCACATCAGCAGCCCTCTGCACAGCTCCACCTACAGCTCCTGCAAGCCAGTCATTCTAAAACAAGCCCCTCCAGCTGGAGAAGCAGATGCTAAAGGGAGCTCCATATGAATCAGAATGTGGCTGTCTCCTAATTGCAGTCCACCTTACAAAAAGAGAGTCCAGCCTTCCTGGGAATGTGAGAAAAATGTCCTGGGAATGGCCCAGTGGTAGAATCAGACCAGCAAGTGACCCTGCCCATCCTGCACCCCTAAATTATGAACAAGGAGTTAAGCTGGCCAATGAGAATGGAATGAAACATTATATAATGCATACTCGAGTATCAACTATGTGCTAGGCAGCTAGCTAGTAATAGATCTGAAGAAATGAGAAATCTACTTGACCTAGAAAATGGAACTAAGTAGAGAAGAGGGGGAAAGGCAGAAGGGAGGGGGGAAGAAAAAGGAAAGAGTATTTAAAGGCAGAAACTAGAAACTATAGGCATCCAGTATGGGTGTATCCAGAATCGTCAGTTCAGCAGAAGCAACCAAATTCTGGAGACCAAGGTCTGAACACAAAGATGTAACAAATTCCCCAACATAAAGGGCATATTCTTTAGTCTCACTCAGGGCCAATACAATGAAACAAGGATGAAGGGAATTACAAAACTGCATTCAGAGAAATGAAAAGGTAGGGAACACAAAGTCTTCAGAATGTCTTTAAGCCACACTACACAGAGATCCTACTATGAAACAGCATCATACCCAGTGGCCACCAGTAAGATACTCAACCAGGCCAAGGTATCTGCAGTCCAAATAAGGCAGGTATACAGTAGAGGGTAGATTAAGGACTGTAAGAATGTGAACAACCCATAAATTGTCCATAGATTTTCAAAGGAAAGCTGAAATGAAAAGTGACATTAAAAATATGCCTAAGCAATAGGCCTGTCATTTGCTAGGAAAAAAGCAAGCATCTGTGTCCTTCGGCTTTCCCTCTAGTCTCAGTTTTGAAAAGCCTTTGCTGAAACAATGGCATGAACCGATGCTGTCTCATCCATAATCCACCATCCCATCTAAAGTTCACCTGCTGACCACAACACACACTGGTCAAGATCAGACAGAGTCCCTAAATCTATAAACACTTTACTAATAAAAATAAGTTCCCTGAGCCATAAGGGCCTATAATACATAAGGAACTTAATATGTGGTTTTTGAACTGAACAAAATTCTCCCAGTCCAAAGCTAATTAGCCCACCAAGGAATGAAACCTACAGCCCCGGCCTGCAAAAAATGCAAAGCACTGGCTGACTGCACTAAACTTGCCTTGAATATAAATGTTATACAAAAAAAAAAAGTAATTTATCTAAACACAGTGTAGGTAGCTCTGCAATCAGTATCTCATAAATAAAGAGAGAAAGATGAAGGGAAAGCTCTCTAATTGATTTTAAAATTAGTTCCAGCAAAGAAATAATCTGACAACCAACAAGGTCGACCACAGTGGGGGAAAAAACATATAGCCCTGAGTAAAAAAGTGCACATAAAGACTTCAATGAATCAAAATACATGAACTACTATGAAAGGAAGATATTCAGAAAAGTCTGAATAATCGTAAAGGTGCTAAAACAAAGCCAACTGGAGACCAATCTTCAAAAGCACTTAAAACCCTGAAATTAACCCCTCTGGTGAATTGAACCCAATCTGCACTGTGCTAATGGTAGACACATTATGAAGAACACCACCACACAGAGAGGCAGGGTTATTCAACGCAATGGCAGCAACTAGACAAACTAGGACTGGGAAAGAGAAAATGCTACAGTGTGTGACCTAGCCAGCAAAACTAGCAGTCCAATTAGGAAACAGGAAAAAGACAGGAGTGCAAAACCTCTCTCCTTGGACTGTTTGACACCAGGACACTGGCTTCAGGTGAAATGGTGCTCTAAAGCAGTCAAGGAGATGAACTGAGGATTTGGAGGTGGCAAAATGATGCCCACTCAAAAGCAATATATGGAACTACTTCTGATGCCTCAGCAGATAGCTCGATCTTAAACACTTGAGAAATGCCCTCTGCAAGATCCTGAAAGGGGCTACAACGATGATAAAACCATACCATTCCTGGCCTCAGTGGACTTGAGACTTCACAATGGCAAGTAGGTGTGTACATAAATAAACAGTATAGGTTGTGATGGAGAAGGGAAAGACTATGTGTATGGAAGTCTCAGGCCTCAAGGGGCTGTCAAGAAAGACGGTTGCCCTACCACAGCAAGGATGTTAGATGGTCACAGGACAGTGAATATAATAGTGCAGTCAATTCCAGAAACAATAGAGAATTACTGCAGCTCAGAGGACTGAGAAGAAGCAAGAAATATGAACATACAGCACAAGGAAGATTTAGATAAATTGAAAAATGTAGAACTGTGTGATAGGGATGATTAAAGGAACAGAAGAGAGAAATGGATTGAAAGAGGTAAATGTACAAGGTTCAGAGAAGGATTAGCCTCCAAGACCCACTAGGAGATTGTTAAATCCCACAAAAATTATTTGAAAGAGAGAAGCAAGATCATGGAAAGGAAATATAATTTGTAATGGGAAGAAGAAAGCAAATCAAAGGGCAACAAGATAGGCACATGCTGTCTTCTCCAGTTTAAAATTCACTTAGAAAGATCAGTGGAATATACATGTTAGGAAACTGCTATCTACCCGAAACCCAAAGTCTTGACCTCATCACAAGGAGTCAGGCTTCCCCCAGTGACCTCTCCAGCTGAGGAGCAGGTCACAGTGATGTTTTAAATGATGGCACCTAGATATTAATCTTAGAAAACAGGACAAACACATTCTAGAATCTTAAATAGGTGAGCAAAGACCCAGTCATAGTCTCCTAATAGTAATATTTTTTTCTGTCTTCTAACAAAGGAGGTTTCAAGTGTTCTTCTCAAAAATACCCAGATCAAACAAATCTGAAACTGGTACAGAATGCCGCTGCCAGCCCTGACATATTCTATGTCTTTTGATCACATTGCTGCAGTCCCCAAATCTCTCCATTGGAAACTGGTGAAATGCTATATCCATTTCAAAGAGCCTTTGCTTTTCTCCAAGGTCCTTAATGCCAAGCTGGAGTCCCTCTCTAATTTGCTATTTGCCTTATGCTCCAGTCACAAGCATGAGATCACAGTCAGTGGGTTTATTGGTTTGCCCCTACTTCACTTAGGAACTCCAACCCCATAGCTTTTGGTTGGTATGCATTCAGTGGCACCATCATCCGCCTGAGGGTCCAGAGGGACCAGTCATCTTGCTTTCAGAAATCTAAACTAGAGGGAATAGGTTGAGAACTGCTTTTAAACGTGCCTAAATGGCGAAGCACCCTGGGACCTGTACAAGGAATGGAGTTATCAGAACCTGAACAGGTCCTGCCTCTGACAAAAAGCCCTAAAGAATCCCAGGACATTACTAATAATGCACGTACCTACCAAATGCCTGCTCAGGAGACCCACGCTTAGGAGACAACTCCCAAAAATGAATGACTCAGGGAGATTAGGCAGATTGCAGTTTTAATAAATTGAATCCTTTAGTGCCCAGGTCTGAATATTTAGAGGCCCTGGGGTGAAAGAACCTTTGTGAGTTGAGTGAGTTCACAGGGAGAAGGCAAAGGCAGGGTGAATGGAACTGAATAGGCATTGATAGCACCAGACTACCAGCCAAGGAAAGACCTCACCCTGAGTTTCTACATCTCCCAGAGCACCAAACTCAACTCTTGGGGGGAGGTGGGCACACAGAAACAGACACAGAGCCAGAGAGAGAAGGAGAGAGGAGTAAGAAGGGGAGAAAGGAGTTTGAGAAAAGGCCCTGCAGATGAAAGCAAACTTTCTATAACACACACCTGGGGG
Organism: Sciurus carolinensis; assembly: GCF_902686445.1. NCBI lineage: Eukaryota > Metazoa > Chordata > Mammalia > Rodentia > Sciuridae > Sciurus > Sciurus carolinensis. The sequence continues at coordinate 25,977,388 of NC_062220.1, forward strand.
TTGGGTAATTATGTACCTGTTTTCAAGGTAAATTTCAGCTCCAGTATCTCTTTGCCAACTACAATAGCACTGCCAGAGCAGACTTCATGGGGGAATAAGTCAGCCCCTTCATCGGATGCCTGGGGGCTGTTTCCTTTGTCATTAACACTCTAAGTGTGACACAAAGCCCCCAGCAGCCCTGGGCAATAGAGCACTAGGTTTTCCAGTTTCAGATCAAAGCCAAGCGCTCCCTAGGAAGTCCTGAGATTGTACAATATGCTACCTCCTTCAAGGCAGCAGCTCAGAAAACCCATAGCCTTTCTCCAAGACTTAGCACTTATTTCTTTATGGCAAACAACTGGATAAAACAAGTCCTACCTTTAGAGAAACCCTGATGCATGCCTGGGTTCATGAGAGCACCACACATGACTGTTCTACACTGACTTTCGGCCTGAAGGAGTGAACATCCAGGAGTCCGCAATGGATTCACCCTGAATAATCCAAAAACAATCAACACCACCGGACACATCACACCGGAATCCTTCTGAGGGAAATACTACACACTCCTGCTTGGGCCCCTCCCATCATATTTTCCATCAACACCCAGGGTCAGAAGCTACCTGCAAATCTTAGGAAAGCAGCTGCCCTGATGAGAACTGCTACTTTGATCACTGTTTTGTCCAAGAACTTCCTCTGGCTCCAATTAGAAAATAACCCAAAAGGGGGAGTGCAAGTACGCAGTTGGCCTTGGACGAAACCTTGTCTTCCTGTATAATTTAAGAGAACTGAACCTGTCTTAGTGGGCCAAAGAGAAAAATCCCATTTGCCCTTTTATCCCCCAAATTTACAGATGTTTCACAGATCTGTATTAGTTGATGACAGGCTACTAGAATGTCTAGGGCATAACGAAGAGAAACTAAAAGAAACTCCTCACTGCCTTCTTGAAGGGCAAGCCCCATTAGGTCCTCATCTGGGAGCTCACAGGGAGGCCTTCCCCACAGCGGCAATCACTGCATGCCATCTGCCTGCCCTTGGGGGTGCTCATGCCAAAGATCCCCTTTTACCCGTTCTTTAACCTGCTCCCTCTCCCACTTATCTCTTTGGTTTAGAAAATGCTTCTGTACCATAAAAGTTATCAGGTTTATCTTTTTCTCCATTTCAAAGCCACTGACCCCTAAAAAACACCCAGTAATTAGACAGAGAGTAATCTCCTGAGTGTTTCACAAGCTACAACCATCCATCACGTACCTTTATCTCCAAACAATCCTCAAGCACCTGTGCTACTGCATCGGTTCCAATTCCCAAAACACACCCTCCAATGTTTTCCTTGAAGGTTCTACCCACCCTACTCTAAATAGGGCAAGCACATCTTCTCATGTGTGCTGTGTCTTACATGAGGGCACCAGGCCAAAGGGACACAGAACAGGAACTGACATTCAACCTCTGTTCTGACTGCCTGATGTAAGGCTCCCTAGAGGAGGGGACACCCTTCTCTAATTTGCACAAAGGTGCCATATAGGCTAACATAGGTCTTGACCCCAACATCTTTGCCTTGAATACTTGATTGGACCCACTTGTAGCCATGAGAACAGATGGGAAGTGGTAAGGGAAACCAGAAACCCACAACTCCAAGGGGATGCCTACTACCAATTCTTTCCACACATATGGTTATAGCCACAATGGGACCTCAGGTGATCTTTCTTCCTATACCCACAATATAAATCTCTGTTAACTCTAGGTTAAGCACAGAGGAGGATCTTTATTTATTTATTTATTTTTTACATTTTTAGCTGTAGATGGGCACAGTAACTTTCTGTACTTTTTTTTATATGGTGCTAAGGATTGAGCCCAGTGCCTCACATGTGCAAGGCAAGCGCTCTACCATTGAGCCACAACCCCAGCCCCTAGAGGAGAATCTTATAACTTATGAGAGTTCTAGAGAACTTTAAGCAGAAAGGCAAGTACTCTGGATCCCCAAGTGTGAAGAGGGAGCGCTGGAACAACAGTCACAGTTCTCAAGAATCACACCATTCTCCCCCAGCATGGTGGTCAGTGGAGGCTAGCGAAAGAAAAACCAGAACTCTACTGCAGAAAAATCTTGATCTGGTATGACCTCGTACAAATGCAAATTACTTTCATATCTCATGAATTCAAACCACCAACACAAGAGTTCTTAAATCCAAACATGCCATTCCCTGGTTTAAAACTCTTCAAAATCTAAAAGGCCTGGCAAACAAAGACTTCAATATATGGCCCCTGACTAATTGCCAAGTCCATTTCTTACCACTACCTAATAATAAACTATTTTCTATTCCAGTCATACAAAATTACTTGCAGTTCATTATATGGGCCACATTCTCTTTCCCTTCCTGAGTATCCTGAGATGTTCATAGGACATATATGATCTGGCCCTGCCTATAATTTCATGTCACAAGGTGACATACCACTCGCACACCACCATCCACATGGCCATCTGTCTCTAAGTCCCAAAACTCACCTAATTTTTTTCATTGCTGCTTGCTAGGTCAGGAACTGTCTCTCATCTAGCTAGTTCTAAACACCCTTCAGGACTTAAATGTCACTTCCTTAAAGAAACCTTCACAGATTATGCACTCTCCCTGAATTGGAACTTTTTCCCCACAGTACTTGACATAAATGAAAAGACTTGTTGATACCCCTGCTGGACCTTGAATTTCTAGAACTGAGCTGTCCACACAGTAGCCACTATCCTCAGGTGCCTCTTGAGTCCTTGAAATAAGCTAGAAGGAATTGAGATATGGTAAAAGTGTAAAATACACAACAGATTTCAAAGACTTAGTTTAAAAAAGAAAAGGGAAACTATCTCAATGTTTTAATATTCATTAAATGTTGAAACGATAATATTTTGGATATGCTAAGTCAAATAAAATATATGAAAGTTAATGTTAATAAAGTTTTTAAACGAAGCTACTTAAAATTTTAAATAACAAAAAGAGCTGGCCTGTGTGGCTCACTTCATGGATCTACCAGACAGTGCTAGTCTGAAGTGCTGTCCCTCCCACTTGCTAACTTGAGCACTATAATGTACAGCAGTGACTCTGGGAAACCTTCCCAGACCACCTACCACATCTGGGTTCTCCAGGGTGCCCTCCGCCTATCATACTCTAGGTGTGTTATATTACCTTCTTTCTGACGGGACCCCTCAGTACACTCTCCCCAAGAAATTTAATGAACAAGTAATGGAAATCGCTCCTTATTTCCCTCATAAGTCATACGTTGTAGACTATTATAAGGAAGCCTTTACTTAAAACTTTTTAAAAATGAAGTAAGCTCTCAGGAAAGAACACCAAAACAAAAGAAAAAAGAGGTAACCCAGTAACCCACCTCAGTTGGGAACAAAAATTGTCAGGATCCTGCCCAAATTAGGACATACAGTCCAACAACTTCTCATCAACCTTGAGGTTAAGGGAAATGCATCTTTCAACCACTGAGAAGCTTCAACAAAATCCTGGAAAAACTTAAAATTCTCAGCAGATTAGGTTTTTCTTTAAAAAAAACTTGCTATCATCCTACCTAAGCTACAAAGATGACCCCCCTCCCTCCTAAGACTGCTTAAAATTCAGCTACATAGTCTACATTAACATAATGCTTTGGCTGATGATGCAGGCACAAAAATTAACGTTCAAGAATTTCAAAGTTGTGGTTGCTGTGGGAACCTGAATTCCAACTGTAGGGCACAGATGCAGAATTGTGGACTACTCCCAATACTGATAAAATTGGAGATGTATATTTACTCTGTGCAATGAGGCACAGCTACAGTTACTGAAAGAACCTCATTTTGGCATTTCTAGGCTTTCATGCATTTAAATTCTCAACCTTACCACAATACTGTTTGCTGCATTAAATTGTCTCCTCTATGGAGAAAAAAGAAAGAATGAACTGATTGGCTAGACATTCAAATCACCCATCCTGGATGTGTTTTTTATGCATGATCTGATTCAAAAGACAATCATGATATTTTTATTTTACTCTTACGGGCTGCCTATAAACTCTCACACAAATGAAAACAGGGTATGAATTCCAACTTGTGAATGCACCATGACATGTATGTGCAAAACACTGGAAAAGCAAATTTTACATCTTTAAACTACAAAAGGGATAAAAATGAAAAAGCAGAAAGTTCATAGCATTGACTTCAACTGCAATATTTAATTTCTGAAAACTGTCCAAATTCTTGACTCTAGTGGCTCTCACCAAGGACCTAGTCCTATAACTAGTGAAGACAGACACTGTAGTTACCAGAAGTCAGTAACGACTTCTGTAAAAAAGACATACCAAACCTGAGAAAACTGTCAACCTCAATCCCTATCCCCAATTTCTCACAACTGAGAAAGGAAGAAAATAACTACAAAATTTTAAAAATTAAAAAAAAAAAAAAAAACCTGACAAGCTGCATGCTGATTACCAACTCCTAAGAGTTTTCATCCAAAGGGTAATGTCTCAAAACTAACATACCCAAATCATACATGTTAGACAGGCAAACACATCTTCAGCCAAAAGACTCACCCAACAAGTAGCACAAAATAGTGTTAACTAATTATAGTTACTACTTGCAAAACATTTAGCAGGTGACTCCAGAGAATATATACACAAAGATCCATTTCTTTCTAGAGCAAAACCGTAAGGAATTATCAAACTAAAATGACCAGTAGAAATTAGCTCTACTACCACACAGATAAGGGTTTCTCCTTTCCTTCTTCACAGAGAAATCAGATCTTGTTAATAAATAAAACTCACTTGCCATCTCACATATCCCATCCTATCTGCTCTCAAGCCCCCTCAGGAGAAGTGCCAATAGTCTCCATCCCAAATGGAGCAGAGCAGTGAGTGTGGTTCAGAAGATGTGGGGGCCTGCCCAATGGAAGCCGGGATGTGAATCTCAGGAAATACTACTTTGGGGGTTTAAAAATACTTGTCCTTTTGCATTCTCACATACATGTACCATTTAACTGATTCTCTAGCTTCTTCCCTTTGGTTTTGGCACAGAGGCATGGCTGCTTGCATATTCTCACCTGTGTGTTCTCCCCCTCCAGCCTCGGTGGTCGGATGCTAGACAGGTGAATGGTCTTATAGTCTCCAGAGTTCAGCTTCACAACAATGGCATCAGCATTCAAAACCTGCATCACCTGTAGACAAGAAGGCAAAAATGCTCAAACTGGTTTCAAATGTCTCCACCACACATCAAGAAGCATGGCCCATCACAGTGACAGGCAGAGAGTGAGATCAACAGCCATTTGGAGTAGATCTAATATCATCCTTCATCGTTAACCAAGTCAGAGAAAACTGCTGTAATTATCAGTTCCCAGAGACCTTACAATGATTTTCCAACAAGACAGAATCTATATCATTCCTAAAGATAGTCAATCCTTTTTATCTTTTTGTCCTAACCAAGATGTGGTTATCTATAAAGCTTAAGAACAGGAAATTCAGTCTCTACATGTTATTGAAGATTTTCCTTGAAACAGGTTTTAAACTAAAATCAAAATCCTTATCTCAATATGAATCTAGGGGAAGAGGCAAGGGTTGGATTAGAAAAAGATACCAGCACTAGATGAGAAAAAAAACAAAAATAGAATGGCCCGACAGAGGCAAAAAATCAAAGGCAAATAAAGGACAAAAAGAATTGTCATTTCGGCATGGGAAAGGAGATGCTTAGCTGTTAATCTCATGGGCAGAAACATTAAATTACTAAAATAGTTCCTCAGTTACTTAAGCTACCTTGTTTTCATAGCACTTCTATGGACTTCTCTGTTGTGGAAACCAAAATCATTAACGTTGCACCACACTCTTAGTGGAAAAGATTAACTTTGAGTATGAAGTACAAGGATATATTTGAAGGGCCAAAGCACAAATATTCCTCTGTGAAGGTTATTAGAACATTCCACCAATGTGTGCAGAATTCCATTCGAACAGGGACAGTGCCACAACAAGATTATAACCAGAACCCATAATACGGCTAGCAGTGTACGATTCACTCAATTATATTCAGACCCTGTTGTTTCAAGGCTGTTTGGTATTTCTGCAAGCAATACTTTGCTAGAAGGTAGCTCCTGACTACAAACACTGTCACTATCTACTGCATCTGCAGAATAAAAATCAAACTCTTCTGTGCTTCAATCAAGGCCCATCAGGAACCACCAGGTGGCTGAACAAACTATAGGGTCAGCTGCCACACAGTGAGAGTAGCCTGGCAAAATTTCCTTTCTCTTTTATGCATGAAACAAAAGCAGCTAGACACTTCTTTGCCATGATGAATGTCACACTGGGAAATATCTTAAAGGAGGTCTCTCTATTTCCTGGAAGGCCTAAGGTCTTTTTCTTTTTTAAAGGTATAGGAATTGAACCCAGGTTTCATGCATGCTGGTCACTACCTACCCCTTTTTCACAATATTTAATTTGAAACAGGGTCTTGCTAAATTGCTCAGACTGGCCTTGACTTTGTGATCCTCCTGTCTCAGTATCATGAGTAGACTGAACTACAGATGTGAACCTTGGTGCCCAGCGAAGACCTAAGAGCTTTTAGCATCTTTTAGCACAGAATACAGCCATTTACTTACAGACTCCTCCAGTAACATCTATTCTCTACCTTTCCCACAGAACCAGCCAACCACATATCAAAAAGAATGCTTTACAAAACAATCTGAAGAAAGCAAAAAAAAAAAAAAAAAAGAGTGAGAAATTATGCACAACAGGAAATGGTAGGAGCCAAGTACCATCAAACAGAATAAATGAAAAAAAGAAAGATGACATTTGGAACCAAGTTCCAAATCATCCACTATCAGGCTATGGCTCATAGATGGAAGGATATCCCAAGGTCTGACTGCCATGAGTAACAGAAGCAGTGTGGGGAACAGGCCAGGGATCAGAAAAGTGATGAAAGGTCTAAGAAAGAACCAAGTAGATTAGAAGAAGGGAAGTTTATTTAATTTCTACTATATATCAGATAAACTTGCAACCAAGACAGCAACAAAAAAGAAACCCTCAAATAACCATAACCATTCTGCTACGACCTTTATGACAGATTAAGAAAGCTAAATGCTAAAACCGAAGAACCAGAACCCAAAAATCCCCTGGCCAGAAAAACCTGATAGAAGACCAAGACTAACGAAAGGAATGGCATGTGTTCACTCCAGGACCAAGGTCAGAGCTGGACCTAGGGATGGGTGGTCCCAAAGGGTACAGGTCCCTCCAAGGAGCCCTTACACCAGTCACAAAAATTGTATGTCCATGAGATTAGAACCTAAGAACTAATTAGCAGGTATAACCAAAAATTCAGATTCAGTAACTGAAAGAAAACCTAGATCTTATTTCTATTACAACCTAGACACATTAGTGCCAGGTAGAAATTCTCATTGTAATGAAATGTTTTCTTTAAAGATACCAGCAGTGAAATGACTGACCAAAATAGAAAGGTCCCAGCTAATGATTTCCCCATTCCTTTAAAATCTTACATTTGTGTTAAAGGAAAATGGATGATAGATTATTTAAGGGGTGAGATTTCCACAATACGTACTATTCATTCTGCTATTCTAACTTCAAACCAAAGGGAGGAAAAAATTCCTCTAAGCCATCCCAAGCAAAACCACTAATACAGCCAATCAATACAGTTCCTCCTTCAAAAGGATACCTGAAGAATAATAAGGTAATCTTCCAGTGTCTCAAATGCACACATAGCACACTATTTCCAAAATTTCAATTCTGGACAGATCTGTACTTCTTTCAAACCAAAACTCTTATTAAATTGTTAATTGCCAAAAACAGGGAAGTTCCTATAATAAAGACATGAGAACAATTTTCAACATTCTCTGCACCCTAGTCATGCTTGCAAAGAATAACAACAGGGAAAGTGTCACAGTGCTCACACCTTCACCCCCTGATTCTAGAATGTGAAGATCTAAGCATACCCTGTGACAAGGTACTGATATTCGTCACCCCTTATAATGCGTTAGCAGCAGCAGCAGCAAATGGATTCTTGGAGCTGTAAATTTTGGGCCACAGCAGCAGACTCTGCTCAGCATCTCCCTGATTAGAAACCTCCTCTTCAGGAACTGCGTACTCTGACGCTGCCAGCTACGTGAAGCTCACTTTTCTGGGGGTTGAGGGTAGAATGAATGCATGCATGTGTGTCTGGGGGGAGGGGGGTTGTGGTTTTCTATTTCTCTGTAAATGGTGTCACTACTGTCCAGACAAAAAGCAGCTCCTGAGCACAGGCATGGATTAAGCCATAAAACACTGGTTAGTCCCATGCTATACGCCAAGTAAAATGCGAGGGGTTATACTGTTCAAAGCCTGCTTTTTGGCATCACTGCAGACAACTTTGAACAGTAATATTTCTTGTGCTTTTCATGAAGTATCTGAAGTATGCCTACACTGCTCACTTTCTCCACAAGCTATGGATCCTAATCCGGCCACGCTCAAGCATACAGACTAAGAGATCATCCAAAGCCCAGCAGCAGAAATCCATATAGAGCAAGCCACTAGCTGGACTCAAGGTACAAGCACTAAATCCAATTCCCTCCCCATTTCTTGAATCCCAATTGTTTAATGATGACAAGGTATAGGCTAAGAGCCACCACAAGTCAGGAGAATTACCGAGATCTGTCAGGGGCAAGGGACATCCATCCATCTCTGCAGCCCTCTGCCATACTCCATCTGCAGGGCTCATCCACGGTGTTCACTGGGCAGTCAAGAGCTGCTGCTGTTTAGTTTTTTAAGCTCTGCAGCAAGCAGAGGAGGAACAAAGAGCCTTATCACAGCCACCTGAGCTACAAAGACCCTCTCAATAGCTCCCCAGACACAACCACCTATAGCTCCACTGCTGCCACAAATCTCAATAACAGAAAGAAGCAAAAGAATCATCAGCCTTAATGAGGCTTCTTCAGGCACCACCAAAGAGCATTCTTTGATGAGGTCACCCGGAATGAGGTACGAATGCACTGCTACCTCTCTGACATCATGACATCTGACCATTTCTACTGTTCCCTAAAGTTGTATGCCATGTCTGTTCTCCTCAGTCCCTCATGAAAGCACAGCTGCTGGTCTGTTCTCCAAATAAATGAAAGAATCACATCGATATCATAATGTAAGAACCTCTAGACACCTGAGCAAAATCAGACCAGATACTATGAAACGTACTCCAATGGAAATCAGGCATCAGATACCTTTCAACAGGGGCCATCCTAAAAAATACCTGACCAACACTCTTCAAAACTGTCCAGGTCATAAAAAACAAGGAAAGACACTGTCATATCTAAGAGGAGTCTAAGGAAATACGACAATTAAAAGCAATGTGCTATCTTGGAAGAGAAAAAAGATACTAGGGGGAAAAAAATCAAGAAAACCTAATAAAGGCAGACCTCTCATTAATAGCAACATAGCATACAACAAATGTACCACACTCATGTAAGACAGTAGGGGATACTAGGTTGGGAGTACAGGGGTAATCTGACAGAGCTCTCTATACTGTCTGCTGTAAAATTATCATTAAAAAAATTTTAAAGCCAGGTAATTTTTTTAATATCTTCTGGATTGCTAATATAAGCTGCAAACCAAGACCTGAAGCAGAGGCCACTTCTCTAGTCAAATCATCTCCAGAACTTCCTTTCCCCTTGAAAGTCATATGACAAAAGTCAGGGAAATGATTAGTATTTTTTGATTCTCTCCACATTACCATAAGAGAGTATACTAAAGCAGTCTACATAATGTCCAAATATTGAGAAATATTCTTCCTTAAAAATCATATCAGAGAGACATTTCCAATCCACATTGTCCTAGGAATCCTAGCCAGACAGTAACTATTCAAGAAAAAGAAATGAAAGGCATACAAATTGGAAAGAAAGAAATAAAATATCACTGTTCTCACATAATATATATCTAGAAAACCCACAAGTACTGTTAGAATTAATAAACAAATTCACAAAGTGGAAAGATACAAAGCCAACACCCCAAACCAGCTGCATTTCTATATGCTAACAAACAATTCAAATGAGAATCACATTTCCAATCATATCAAAAAGAGCAAAATACTTCAGAATTAACCAAAGAAGTAAAAAAATTGTACTAGAAAAAAATGCTGACAGAAATTAAAGACAACTTATGTAAGTGTAGGCACATTTCATGTTCATGGGTTACAAGACTTAATTTGTCAAGATATCAAAGCAATTGATAGATTTCATGTGATCTTTATCAAAATTCCAAAGACAAATTTTATAGAAAAGGCACCACCCGTCATAAAATTCATATCAAATCTTAAGGGACCACAAATTACCAAAAAAGTCTGAAAAAGAAAGAACAAAGCTGGAGTACACATACTTCCTGATTTCAAAATTTATTGCAAAGCTACAGTAACCAAAACCATAGGGTAAAACAGATGTACAGATCAATGCGATACCGTTCTAAAATAAAGCTAATGGATATATGGTTAAATGATTATTGACAAGGCTGTCAATACCATCAAAGAGGAAAGAACAGTCTTCTCAGCAAATGGTGCTGATAAAACTGGAAATCCATGTGCAGAAGAACAAAGTTGGACCTTTAATAAAAACTGATTCAAAATGAATCCATAACTTTAAATATATAAAACTAAAACTATAAAATTCTTAGAAGAATTCAGAGTAAAACCTTTACAACTTTGCATTTGGTAATGATTTCTTGATTATGACAACAAAGACAGCAGACAACATAACAAAAAAATAGACAAATTAGGTAACATAAAAATTAAAAATTTTGTGCACCAAAAGTACTACTAACAAAATAAAAGCAACTCATAGAATGGAATTATTTCCATTCTAATTTCCAGATTATATATCTGATAACAAATATCCAGAACATATACAGAATTCCTAAAACTCAACGACAACAACAAAAACAATTCAAAAATGAATAAAAGGCTCTGGATTTGATCACAAAAACTAAATGCTGAGCCTGCAGAGAACTTAAATAGACACAGCTCCACAAAAGATTTTCAAATGGTCAATAAGCACAGGAAAAGATGCTCGACACCACTAATCATTAAGGTAAATGCAAATCAAAATTATGAGATACTACCCACCAGGATAGCTACTATCAAAAGAACATGAGCCAGGAGCAGTGGCACCGGCCTGTCGTGTCAAGAACTGAGGAAGCTGAGGCAGGAGGATCACAAGTTTGCCTCAGTAACTTAGCAAGATCCTGTCTCAAAATAAAAAAATAAAAAGGGCTATGGATGAGGCTCAATGGATAAGTACCCCTGGGTTCAATCCCCAGTTTAAAAAAAAAAACCAAAACCCCAAACCAGGTGTGGCGATGCATGCCTGAAGCAGGAGGATCAGAAGTTTGAGGCCACCCTGAGCAACTTAGCAAAACCCTGTTTTCAAAGTAAAAAGGGCTGAGGATGAGGATATGGCTCAGTGGGTAACCATCCCTGGGTTTAATTCCTGGTACCAAAACAAAACACAAAACAGCAACAAAAATCCAGAAAATAACAAACATTGGAGAGGATGTAGAAAAACTAGAACCCCTGCGTAGTGCTGGTAGACAAATGAATGGTACAGTGTAGCAGTTCCTCAAAAACTTAAAAATAAAATTACCAGCAATCCACTTCTTGGTACATACTGAAAAGAAATGAAAATAAGTTACCCATAAGATGCTTATAAACTCAAACTTGTGGCAGCATTGTTCACCATAGTTAAAATGTGGAAACAACCCTGGTATTCATCAACAGATAAGCAGACAAGTTTAAAATGTGTACATAGACTGGAATACTATTCAGCTTTAAAAAAACAAAGAAATTCTGACACTGCTACAACACGAATAAAGTTTGAAGACATATTCTAAAAAAAGTAAGCCGGTCACCAAAAGACACACCACATGATTCTATTTATATGAGTTACTTAGAGCAGTCTAAATCATAGAGATAAAAAGTAGAATGGTGGTTTTGAGGGGCTGATGGAAATGGAAAATGGGGGGAGACAGTTTTGTTTAATTGGTATAGTTTCAGTTTTATAAGATAAAGAGTCATGAAGATGAAATGTCATGCTGGTGATAGCTACACAACAATATGACTATACTTAATATTGCCGAACTGTACATTTAAAAATGATTAGGGTAGTAAATTTTATGTCATGTGAATTTTACAACACAAAAAACTGAGGGAAAAACCTCAGAGACATGATAATGGACTCCATCTAAGCTGTGATACTAAATAACTCATGTACAAGTAGAAGCACAACAAAAAATAATCAGGACAAAAACAGTCAAAGAATAAAATCCACTGCAGTCACAGACAGCTTATATGATCTGCAAAACTGGACTTGGCCACTAATGCCACTCAACTACACAGGGCTCCCGAACAAAAAACCACAAAGGGTAAGCTCTTTGAAGGCAGGAAATACTAACATCTTCGCAAAGCACCTAGTTCAGGGGCTATTTGTTTAAGCTATCACACAGGGACAGAGAGCCAAGCACAAGGCCTCTAACCAGCAGGACAGTAAGAAGACACCTCTTGAGGACATACTTCCACTTCCCCTTCCCCCAACAATGCTATTCAGGTCTGTGAAATCTGCAATGCCCACAGATCCAGCAGCAGGGACAGGGAAGCCAAGCCACGTGCTCAGGGGACCATATGGCTACAAACAGCACAGATCAGCTAAAACGCCACAGGGAAGGCAGGCAGGGAACTGGCAGGCCACGACAGGCACAAAAGTCTCAGGCAGGCTCAGCTAATCGCTGTGAAAGGAACATGCTTTTCTGCTAACCTAGAGAGACAAGGAGAGCCCTCCCTTGCATCTCATTCCTTGAGAAGTAAGACTGCTTAAGCAGACAATGGAAACCAGTCTTTCAAAGGAGAAGATGCTTGTTTCAAATTCCTCAGAGTGAGCCTCTTAAACAACACTATAGTTTTACATCAGTTTCACAAATCAACTAAACAGCCCCAAAGGCACCCAGCTAAAGAAGTCAGAGGGTAGCTTTTGTAGGCATTTCAGATTATTTTAGCTGTGCCCTATACAATTAATTCTTTAAAAAGAGAGTGACCGATGAAGAGAGAACCACAATTTGCTAAGGCCTCCTACTCAGATGATAATCAGAGCAGAATCACTCAGCAAAACTTTGTGGGACTTTTCAACTATGTGGGTGTGTGCCCTGGGTACCAGAGGACTTTATTAGGTTTCCTTAAAAAAGTTATAGGGCACTAACAGACATTTTAAATTATGTAAACATGACTGTAGAACTATAGCTGAGTTCTAGGTTATGAAAAATAATGCAGATCATTTTTTTTTCTTTTTAATTCAGTGTTGATATCCAATGTTGGCAAACTATGGTCCAGTGGCCATCAAGCCCACTGCAGAGACCATATGACCTGCAAAGCCTACAATATTTACTGTGTGTTCTTTTCAGAAAAAAATTGGCTAACCCCTGTTCTATACTATATTAGAAAATTAAAAGTATACACTGAAGAGCTATTTGACAAATATGCTCCAAATCATATCTAACAAAATAAATGCCGCTTACACGGAGATTTACAAAACTCTCTAAATACCAAAAAAAAATTGCCAACTACATGAATATTAACCTATTGGGGGCTGGTTAAATTATAGGGCAGCTTCATAATGGAATATTATGCACCAGTTAAAGAAGAAACCTTAAAGGTTTATTCTGGTTCTTCCCACTAAACATATTTAAATAAAAAGAAAGGGAACTATTTAACCTACCTATTTATCTATCTATATAAGTCCAAGAGGACAAAGATATATAGAATACTGCCACAAAATCCTGGAATCTGCAAAGTAAACAGATGAACTGACTCTACAGATTAACAAAAGCAGAATCCTGAGCCAGTGGTGAGAAAATACTCTCATCAATCTGATTCACACTATCAATTCTCCTTCACTATCCCCAACTTGCCAAAAGGCTCAAACTGTCAAATCAGGCAATGTGGGATTGCAAATGGGGCCAAATACTAGAATTGGTTTTAAATCTCTGTAAGAAGCTGCTGAATTTCAAGGTGTATGCCCTAAATCTATACTTTAGTTCAATGCTTCCAACTCAGTATTTTAATACCTCATTCTAAAAAAAAAAACAAAAACAAAAAACAAAAAACAAAGAAAGAACAAAGGATTATTATCTGAGTAAGCATCCAATAAGAAAAAGAACCAAAAAGTCAAGGCCTGGAGGGACAGAGTATACAGGGAAAACTTCAAGAAAATTAATTCCTAGCACAGTTAGATAATGTGAAATAAGTTTTAGATGTTATTTTTAAGTAATAAAAGGAAAACATTCAGAGAATAAATAAAACTCTTAGAAATTAAAGAACAGAAGAAGAGTTGAAAAATAGAGATAAAAGAAGAACAAAAGAACAGAGAAGGAAAATAAAAGAAAAAAACTGGAACACCAGCCCACAAAGCACAACATTCAAATAATAAATGGGAGTACTAGGAAAAAGGAGAAAAGATAAACTAGATGGAATTCAATGAAAGAGCTGGGGGCAAAAAAGTCCCAAAACAAAAATCTAAACATTGAAGTATAATACACTCACATATAAATAAATAATGCTGTATCATTGAGAAATGTCAGAATGCTAGTATCAAAAAGAATTTGCTAAATCCTTCTACAACAAATCATACAAACAATAAATCATACAAACTAAAGAATCAGAATGGTTTCAGACTCTAAAAAACAAGAACAGATCTTAACTAGATGATGGAACAATAACAATTCTGATGGAAAATAACTTCCAAAATAAAATTCTATACCCAGCTAAATTATCAATAAAGTTTAACTACAGAATGAATATGAAAAGTCTCAGAAAATTTACCTCAAGAACTTCTGCCATAAAGTTAGAGAAAACATATGCCATCAAAATGAAGTAACGGATCATAAAGAAAAATTGAGGGCATCTAACAAGCATAGTTCTAATCAGAGAGTAAGGCAAAGAAACCCCCGCAGGATAATGATGAAGAAATTCAAAGATGTAACAAACTTACAACAGGTAAAAAAAAAAAAAAAGAGGAACCAGACAAAATTAGTGCAGGTCATGTGGCTCTGAGAAAGTATTTTTTAAGGTAAGATTATCAAACTGAATGAATGTCCCAAGAGGATATTTAGAAAGGTAGAGGGTATGAGAATTGAATTAATAGCATGTATTTTAAAATACATGTAAATGTTAAAAAACCAATAACTATGGGGAAAAAAAAGTGTGTAGGAAATGAAAATTACATTTAAAAGCTATATAGATATAGCTCTGTGGTGATTAGCATTTACAAAGTAAATACTGAATATTAATTTAACCAAAGTTATGACATAATCACATATGAAGGATGGGGAAGAGCATGTGTGCACCCATGTATGTATGCATGTTTGAGTGAGAAAATTACATCCATTTTCACTTGCGGAATAAAGGAGAAAGGTTTCACCTAAAACCAAAAATTTTTTAAAATAACATGCATTTTATTCCCAGTTATTAATTAGTAAAGTATTGAAAGTGCCTCAAGGAAGACACAAATTGGACTAGCACATTTGTTAATAATCCTACAAAAAGTTTACATTTTTTCTGTATTAAAAGTAAAGCATTTGTCAGGTGCGGTGGCGCACACCTGTAATCCCAGCGGCTCAGGAGGCTGAGACAGAAGATCTCCAGTTCGAAGCCAGCCTCAGCAACAGCAAAGCACTAAGCAACTCAGTGAGACCCTGTCTGTAAATAAAATACAAAATAGGGCTGGGATGTGGCTCAGTGGTTAAGTGCCCCTAAGTTCAATCCATGATACCCATTTCCCCCACCCCCACCCCAAAAAGTAAGCATTTATAAAAGTAAAATGTATATACAAAAAGAGTATCGATCAGTACTACTCAGAGGGGCTGCCAGTGTGCAATGAGTTATGGAACTTGTACCACAACATTATTTAACTACATATATCAGTAAGGGCACTACTGATATGTTTTATAGCAAGTCTTTCCCTTTTTTCAATTTTATTTGGGGGGTGGGGGCAGTGTTTACTGGGGATCAAACCCAGGACCTGAAGCATGTAGGACCACACTGAGCTGTATTCCCAGCTGCAAGTTTTTCTTGACAAAGGAAATAGTGCCTGGACTTACATTCTATCTCAAGATCCTCATGTCATAATGAGGCACTCTAAGTAAAGAATGGCATATCAGGGATCATCAAACTTTATGTAAATGGCCATTAGCAAATATTTCATGTTTTGCAAGCTAAAACTCAGGAGTTTTCAACAACTCCATAACAATTACAGAATTCTGCCATTGTATCATGAAAATAACCACAGACAAAACTTAAACAAATACAGATGGCTATGCTCCAATTTATTCATAACACTGAAATTTAATTTTGAAAATTTTTCATAAGTCCCCAAAAAAATGTTTGTTTTTTTTTTCTCCTGTGTAAAATCCACAGGTCATACAAACAAGTGCAGAGCCAAATTTGTCCTATGGACCATAGGTCTTCCAATTTTTAGATAAGACAGTATGATCAAGTCTGTTTAAAAAAAAGCTACATTTACAGTATTTTAGGTAATTTGAGTATTTTGCTTACCCTCTTTATGTAATTTTCCTGTTTCCAAAACAAAAATAATGCTTAAAATTTTTAAAAACTCAGTAAATCTCCTGCCCCACCCTCCACCAGAAGCCCTCTACCAATGCGCCACACCTCCAGCCCCTTTTACCTTTTATTTGAGACAGTGTCTCCCTAAGTTGCCAAGGCTGGTCTTAAATTTGTGATCCTTCTACCTCAGCCTCCCAAGTTTTGGGGATCGTAGGCGTGTGTCACCACACACCCCAGGATTTTAGAGGAGAAGAAATGCTCCTACAGCCATTTCTCCCTTTTCTAGTTGATAGTAGGTCATATTTAAGACAAATGATACAGCTATCATCCCAATCATCCAATCCTTTGAATTTCTTTCTTCTGCAATCTCTTAGTTCCCCAACCAGCAAAAGCCCAACACTCATCTTCTGGGTTTTTCTACACACTGAGTATCAGCCGAGGACATGCTGGAAGAGACAGGGCAAGGTTATGGGACTCTCCCAAGCCTCATAGATATCACTAATGTCAAACACCCTCAAATAATAGTAAAACTGAAGGTCTGCCTCCCTCGTTCAGTGAATGGTCATCCTTTGATTCAGTAGTCACATTTTAACTTCTAGAAAACACAGGCACAACTAAGTGAGTTCCAAGTAGGGAGAGCAATCCATGTCCAATTCTGCACACTAGAACATTCCTCACACAGAAAGGAAGCAGAGTTCTTCTGGTCTACATCAAGACCTGGAAGATGCACAGGGGAGTATTCCACCAGGGACAACTCCCACTCAGGTCTACTACAGGGGGTGATTATGGCTAACCTAACAGCTACTTAGCACCTACTAAAAGAAGGAAAGAGGACACTAGAGCACTCTGTGACCTATTACTTTGGGCACCATAAAAAAGAGAGTGAAATAATTTAGCCAGTTCTTCTACGACTTTGCTAAAATTTTAGCATTCCAAGATAGTTTCAGAATTTTTCAGGCTGACAGTGCCACCTAGTGGCTGTCCATCCTAAATTGATAGTTAACGGATGAGAGAAGGCCACTTTGTCCAAGAATATGCATATAACCACTTTTTGCCTATAAATAGACAAAATTTCCACTAACTTTTGTCAAAAGAAAAAATAAGATGCAAAACATTACAGCAGTCTGGGAAGGCACAGAAAACAGATCTACCAATCAAGTTACCAAAACCTGCAACCAAAAAAACACCATTTTTATAGCACCATTGATATAACCATTTAATGCATTTGTTAATAGTTTCAGTTCCCATCAAAGTAATCCATTCCAAGACATATCAGTGAAGGAGAATTCTCAAGGGGCAGGGGCACACACACAAGAGTTACCAAACAGAACAAAGGGAAACATGAGGGTATGTATACTCGGACACAATAAATCTGAGAGAACACCATTTGCTAACTATATAAAAAGAATCCTTAAAATATGAGAAGTATTCACGCTAGCAGTGTCTGCAAGTTTAACCTGTGAATTTATGGTGACGTTATACTAATTTACAGTGAGAAATGTAAATATTCTTATCATCTCTAAGTCCCTGAAACACACACACAGGCTTGCCTTGAAATATTCAAGAACACACACACAAACACACACACACACACACACACACACACACGCTTGCCTTTAAATATTCAAGAACTACACCATTTCTAATTGTTCAAATCCTCGTATTATCACTCGCCTGGCCATGTCCATTATGCATATCAACATGCTGAGAATGACTCACCTTGGCAACAAACTGCTTGTCCTTTTGATCCAAATTAGCAGTGGGAGCTACGTAGTCTCTCCATATTCTCAGCCTGCGCTCCTTGGCAAACCTGGCAACAAAAGAGTGATGCAAGATCAGCCAACCAGACCAAGACCATTCCATCTGAATCCATCACCATCATGGAAGCAGTTAGTGCAAACTCCTACCCTATCCTACAGATATATAAATCTCCAGTCAAATCAGAATGAAGAGTGAACAGCAAATGGAAATATCCAAAATTTACAGCAAATGGAAAAATCCAAGATACCTATATACATAAACTCAGAGTGGGTAGACTGATCAAGGTGTGCAACTGTTTGAGCGTAGACATCACAAGTCCATCTTGATAATAAACTCTGATTTATCCAGTATCTTCCGAGTGGCTACTACCACAGGTAGGGTGACAAACAAAGATCAATTGGTCTCTTAAATGTGAAGAACACACACAAACATCTAAACAAACAAATGTATACTTTTTAAAGAATCACAGATATGCTCAATTGCCATTTGAAATACAAAAAGGTTATCAACTATTAAAAAAGGTTATCAGGGGGCTGCGGTTGTAGCTCAGTGGTAGAGCGCTTGCCTAATGTGGGAGGCACTGGGTTCAAGCCTAAGCACCACATAAAAATAAACAAATAAAATGAAGGTATCGTGTTCATCTACAACTTAAAAAAAAAAATTTTTAAATAAATAAATAAATAAAGGTTATCAGTTACCAAATCCTATGTTGAAAAACATAACCATCACCATAGTCCATCTAAAGAATAACTGGAAAATGAACAAAATCCCTATAGAAGTTCCTTGGTAGAGTTTTAAAAAACCATGTTGCCAGAAATTCATTTTCAAGTACTAAGCCCAGTAGATATTTTCTGAGTCAGACTAAGAATGGAAAATTGAATATGTGTAAAGATTGGGGAGAAGAAAAAAAAAAAAAAATCAATGAACAGCTGTCTTAAACTATTTAAAAATGAGTGAATGCATGTGCAGTGGAAAGGAACTATTATTTCTGAAAACAGTATTGCAGCCTTTTTTTTAAACAAGCACTAAAATGAGAAAATGACAAAGCAGGATGTACCAGTTGTAAAATACATAAAGTACTTCCATAGAGAGGATGTAATTTTACCAACAAGGCATGTAGCTCAAATATAGCATGCAAAACAGCAGGCAAGTAATCACATATTGAGATATGATTTGCATTCCCTGCATTCCCTGAACTAAGCTTGTTTTATAATGATGAGTACTCTCCAAAAAAATCCATAAAATTTTCTACAGATGTTATGAAACATGTAGATATTACTTTAATTGTACTCACTTTCTTCAAAGAGAATGCAAAAAAATATATATATATCAACCAAAAGAATGATTTAGAATAGTAATGGACTTTTAACACTTTTCTGAACACACACACACACACACACACACACACACACAAAGAAGAAGAAATTAACCTCACAGAATAATCAGTATCCGGAACACTGTACTCAACAAAGTTATTACATGTTTATAATGTAATTATGGAACAACAAAAAAAAACAAAAAATTTTCAGCAATCGCTGCTCTTTTTTTCACCGAATAAGTGAAACGTGCATTTCTCAGACATGCCATATCAATGGGCCATATTAAAATCTATGTTTATAAAAACTTGAGAATATTTCTGCTAACACGTACAAAAGGATATGGAGAATCTAAGAAAAGAAACAAATACTATAGCTATTTTTCTGTTGTACATTACTTAGGTGTAGGTCTCAAGATCATTATCATTTTAAGATTCTGAAATAAGCAAAACAACAAGCCTCGAGAGTAGACCATTGTCATTGACTATTTGCTGTCTTCTGATCATATGCATGCTAGGAAGTGGAGATTCAACTTTTCCTATTATTTCCATTTATATACTCTTGGTACTTTGCTTTTATTGTCTTCTGTCTACCCCATTAAATGAAGAAGTTCACCTAAACATCCAGAAATACTTGACCCGGACACTTGAAATAGCCAATGTTTGGATTTTCTACAGTCAGTTTTCTGGAAATAAATGATTTCTTCTTTAATCATAAGGCACCAAGTCAGAAACAAGAAAGTAGCACCTCAAAATTGCATTAGCACTTATGATAAAACATACTTATAAGGAAATTAGGGCATCCTTTAGGACCCACAGCCTCAACCTTTCCATCATAGGCCTGCTCCAGCCTACCTGTTTAAGAGTAACTAATAAGCAATTTTATTGTCCTGAAATAAGATGAGTTATTTTACCCCAATGTGCCCAAAATCCAGAAATGAAGATATGGACTTGGAAAAAAACTGAACTGAAAAATGTTTAAAAAGTAAATCACATAAAGAATAATGTCTCAGTGAAAAATCTGAGCCCTTACTACCCAGCATTGAATTAAACCAAACCTAAAGACTAATACTTAAGTCATTCCTCTGTATGATATCGTAGCTTCTTTTGTAATTTCCCAAACCTTAATTAAAATAAGAAACAGCAACACAGATGGGTCAGAGAAGATGGCTAGATTCCTTTGCTTAGGCTCCTTGGCTAGAAGGTTTCCCTCCAGACCTTACCTCTCGGCTGCCCTCAGTTTTTCTGCACCCCGGGTGTAAACTGCAATCGACCAGTCCACACATCGTGCAAAACCTTCCTTCAGGAGGAGTTCAGTGATGTTGCCGTTCTGAGAAACAAGGAGCATGAGATTAGAAGCATGGATTAGATTCTGGAGCAAAAGAATCCATTTCTCTAGATTTCAAACACAATAAACATGGCCATAATCTACTTTAAAAAAAAAGGAAAAAAAAGTTTCTCTCATTAGGAAACCACCTCTAAGAAATAAAAAGAAACCATCTCTAAAATGGGAGACACCACTCTGAGACTCCTCTCAACAGCCTTGATTTCGTATCTGAACAACACCTCTCACTTAATAGGAGTAGGATAAATGTTAGTGGCATTGAATGAAATTGACATTTCTATAGCTCTACTTGGGGGAGAGGAGGATGTTAATCTTTAGTAGAATTTCACCTACTCTTTCCTTCCCTAAGATCAGTACTTCTTCCTCTTTCCATAAGCACAGTTTCAAGAATAGGCTGGGTAAGAGAATGGCCTAAGCTACATCTTGCTCAGTGAATTACAACCTATTCTACTGTGACACAGAGCCATCTGGCAGGGCATGGTCAGACACTCAGCACTCCAGAAGAAACAGACGTGGCCTTGGCACACTCCAAATCAAGCCTCCCAGGCTTCTGAAAGTGCTATCATGGAAGAATTATCTAACCAAAAATGTAACAGTAGTTTAGCTGTATTACACATAGGTTACAATAATGAAAACTGGCTTAGTTGTCAAAAAACAAGGTCATTTTGTGTCCAAGAACAACCTAACTACCACAGTAAACAACAGGGTAAAATTCTCATAAATAAGAACTACAAGAAGAGTGGGACCTAGTTTCTGCTCAGAGTGAAGAAGTAACTGGATAAGGCCTGAAATACAGAAAATAATTGTTCCATACATTAGTTTCCTCATCACTGATCTACCAATACTCATCTGATTTTTCGACCTACAAATGCCTCACCAACCCTACTCTACTCTGTCAGTTACACTTTTACCGATGTGGCCATCTCCAGCATTTCCAATTGGCAACCTTCAGCATCAAACACTTGGGAAAGTAAGTGATGAAGTCCTCTTCCCCTTATGAACTCAGCAACATTTGACATTAACTTCCTAAGGGTAGGAAGTTGCCCAGATCTGTCCAATTCTATAAGACAAATGATATCTGCCTAAAAAATACCTCAAAATCATTAGATAGTAATCCTTCCAAGATATTTAAATGGATGTTAAACAGAGTGAAAGATGACAGAGGCAAACTGCAGCTCTTCAAAGCCCAAGTACATCCCTAGTCTGTCGTGACCCAGGCTGCATATGCACACTCACTGGATGAAGGATGGTACCCAGAACATTCTGGTTGTGGCAGCTCTCCAGGATGATCTGAACATCTCTCTGAAGCAGTCGCGACTCAGTAAAAAATTTGGCTTCTGCAGCAAAAGGCTCCGGTGTTTCACTGCCATCTGCTTCCCGACGAAAAGTTGGGCACTGTAGGAGAATAAGGCAGGAAAGGAAGGCAGCTCAGTGAGAGCTAGCTCTCCCACCCTACCCAAGCCTTCTGCACACCCAACCTGCCATGGGCCATGCTCAGGAAGGCCTCCACCAACTCTTCTAACCCTTCTGAAAACACACTGTAAAACGGACTGGGAATATCATCCTCTCATATTTCTGGGTAAAGACAAATAAAACTCACATAGGAAAAATCACTGAATTACAGTTGAAAATAGACCTGTGTCAAGAGAAGATCTGCCAGGACCTAGCTTTTAATCCCCAATCTTTAAAAAATTCCAATGGGATCCAGGTGCAGTGGCGTACACCTGTAATCCCAGCAACTCAGGAGGTTGAGACAGGAGCATCACAAGTTCGAGACCAGTCTCAGTAACTTAGTGAGATCCTCAGCAATCCTGTCTCAAAAAAAAAAAAAAAAAAAAAGAACTGGTGACATAGCGTGGAAAAGCACCCCTGGGTTCAATCCCCAGTACCAAAAATAAAAACTGGAAAATCCAGAAAGGGACTTAATATAAGCCATATTCAGCAACACTTGAGAGTCACTCATCCCTAATCTTCTAGGCTTATATCCTCAACAACCTTCCATTTCAAATAGACCCAGAATGCTTTCAAATATTAAAAAAAAAAAAAAAAAAAAAAAAACTGATCCAATTGGAAACGTTGTACTACAACATTTAAACCAAAATAAGTATAAAAGAACTCTGGTTAATGGATACACCAAGAAGGAAACAGAGATCCAAAGCCTCCAGGTAGAGAAATCTACCTAACACTGAACACTTCTACAAATCCCATACCCACCGTGTAGCCCAGTATATGGTCTGACCTTGATTCCAGACAGCATGACGGTAACCAGGTAGTAATCTGGGAGGAGCAGGGCCCTGACCACACTGCCATCCCGCACATGCTCGATGATAGCTGCATGACAGAATAAACAACTTACGTCATTAGAAAAGTCGTGAGGGGATAAACAATGCCCAATCAAACTGCACCTAACCTGGTAACTCTCCCCTGGACCCTGAGAAAGCCTCCCTCTGAGAAGTGAGGACACACTGGCAGATCGTGAGGGTTCACAAGAACCAGTCCAGAGAAAACAGTCAAGACCTGCTTCTGTCTTCTGAACCTTCTAGGACCTCATCACTCACACCAAAGCTTTGTTATCCAAAATCTAGGTTGCTCACCACAGACCAGGTGCCAGAAAAAACAGTAACTCGGGATTGGTAATACTTTTATTTTACTTAACCTGTAGTTAACAAGGTCTCAAAGTGGAACCAAAAACTACATAGCATATAAACATATATATGGACTACATGTTTCTATCTCCAAGTAGCAGGGGTAGTATTTAAGTACCTTCTTTTAGAGACAGAAAGATCCACAATGTGTAAAATACCAACAACTTCCTACCTGTCAATGGCAAAGAACTAGGCTCTGAGAAATACACCTGATGTAACCTGCATGAACAGAATTCAAACTCCCTTCCAAAATGCCATGGTATCATTTTACCCTTAAGGATTTCTCCTGGATACTAAATAAGCAGAAGAAAGACTCACTAGAGCCTATAAATCTCAAGAAGCAAAGAGAGCAAATAGAAAGAAATCACCCTGAGTCATAGCTGCCTCTTCCTGCCCGCCTACCATTGACAGGCTTCTGGTGGTGTGAGTCCACAAAGTGCCTTGGGTTCTCGATGGTATACTTCAGGTCCCGGATGGTGTGTGAACCGTTCCCCTCACTCCACATCCCTTTCTTCGCTGCCTTTGCTTGTTCCTCACATTCTGAAAGCCGGCTCTGCTCAGGGCTGGGATGTAAAGAACAAAAAAGCTTGGTTATTGAGTTCACAAAGAGAAACCTACAGCTCTTAGTCACTAGGTTTTTTTAGCATGTTCTTCCCTGGAAGAAACCGAAGCATTTATTTAAGACCTATGACTTAAGACACAAGCCTATAACCAGAAAATCAACATAAGTACAATTTCTAGATTCCAAACTTGTTCCTTCAAACAGATTAGGATCTAAGAACATGTAATGAGATGACCCAAAGAACACACTCTGAGTACTGCCACCACGGGTGAGTTAAAGACAGCAAGCCAGTGGCTCAGAGGGGAGCCACTCCAAGGGATACAGCTTCATTTAACCATCCCAGATTCAGGAACTAGAATCCAGGCACAGCGCAGCAGGACACAGTGCAGGGAAGGTGATTAAGAACTGCCCTCACTCTCAGTCCACAAAACAAGGCTGTGGCACGTACAGCAAACATTGCCCTAAACACAAAATGCTGCCCAAAGCTATTTAACCATTCAATAAGACCAGCTAGGCAAAAGATGGTTTGAAAATAAAGCCTCCTCCCTATTCAGGCAGAAAACCAAACTAGATACTAGAGCAGCCAAAACTTAGACAGACCAAAGCAAGTTAAAAAAAAAAAAAAAAAAAAAAAAAAGTGGGAACTAGAAACAGCTCTTCTCTCTCATATCTGAGCTAAAGTTAGGGAGGAATGAACTGCAAGGGCTTTGTACAATCTCAGACAACTGGTACCATCAATGGTTATACACATAAACAGAATCTCCTCCTACCTTGATCAGTAGGGACTGCTAAGCAGGAATGACCCGCCATTGCTCAAGCCAAAAGTCTTTAGTACCTCTCTTCCTTACCCCTACCCAAAAGGCAATCACATCCTCAGAGATCCAAAATCACAGCCAGAATTAGACAGAAAATGTAGCAAGTGAGATAAAAGCAAACACAAAAACTGAGAAAAGGAGACTTTGTGTTTAGAGGAATTAGTACTCTAGTGGAGATTCTTTGTTAAGATGCTACAAAACTGTAGTGGGATTTTTTTTTTTTTTTTTTTTTATTACACATTCCGGTTGCAAACTGAATTCCCCAAAAAACATTGCAACAGTAATCATGCCAGTAATTGTCCTTAAGTTAGAACTGAGGCATGTTTTCAAAAACACCACCTAAAACAAATATCTTAATTTAACAAATTCCCACATGTATACACACCAATTATGGAGTCCAGCAAATGTCTCCTTGCAATCAAGGAAGGCTCACAGGTGAATGACCCAGCCCCAAAGTCTAAGAGGCCTTTGCTCAATCTCCTCTTCAGTACACCCCATGCAAATATTTATCCAAAGTCTTTTCTTCAGCTACTATAGTCATGTAACACTGGAAGGACTTAATGATTTAAAAAGCATGTTTACAGACTTCAAATTACCGATGTAGCATATCACTTTTCAGAGACAAAAGTGTTAATGAAAGCCAGCTGCAATCTATCCTTCTGAGAGCTAACGCTAGTGAACTTAAGCATGATGCATGTACTGCAAACCTTACACACCTAACATTCCCTTCTAACAAGTTCACATTGCCATTAGTTAAACGAATATGTTTTTACCTACTATTAAGTACCTAAAGATTCACAGACCAAACAGACTTAAAAGGCTCTGGAGAGCCAGAAATTTTTCGTAACCCTCAAAACAGAACAACTGTGCCTTGTCAGTTTCCTCAGATTTTGCTTTCAATACTATTTATTCACCCAGCTTTACTTTTCACTGCACCATTTCTTGAACTCAATATGACATCCTATATCTGTTTATTGTCTGTCCCTTCATCAGAATGCTAGCAGAGCCTAAGTCTGTTCACTGCTATATTCTCAGTGCTAAGAACACAGCCTGGCACATAGTAAGTGCGCAGTAAATATCTGGGTCTGGATGGATGCAAAAATTCTCTGGAACTGAATATCGACAGTCTAAGAACTATTGACTCATGAATATGAAGAACAGAACTACCTAGTCTCAAAGCCTGTTTTTTAAAGAGGTACACACATCAAACACCATTAATGAATGTTTAATGATCTCCTGGTTCAAAATAAGCCATGGGCAAGAATATCTTGGACAGCCCCTAAGATTATCCATTTTATATAAGGAAACAGGAACAAAAATATAGCCAATCCAATTAAGAGTTGACCACCCTATCTCCTCTGACATCTTGAGAAGGACAAAGGAACAGACAAGTGCTGGATACTTACTTATTAGCTCGCATGCCTTCTCTCCGGGTGGCCAAGCCCTCTGCAACCAGTGACTCTGCAATGTTTTCCCCATTAGTATCTGAGGAGGAAAACAAAAAAATTAAACAAGAAAACAAAAAGACTCAAACCTGCCTCCACTAGCAACACAGCTCCAGTAGACGGATCACTTTCACACTCAGTTCTTCAAGGAGTGACACTGCCAGAGAACCAGACCCGTGGTGCGGCACTGGGTTCCTCGCAAGACCTCATCTCCCAAAACGTCTACTCTCGGGCCCAGAGACTGATCCATCTTCTCAGAACTTTGTTTCTAATTTTCTAGTGTAACTCCCAGGTCAAAGCCAATCTCAGGAACCACGGGAGACTGACAAGAAAGCAAGACGCCCATGGCAGACTGCTCGGAAGAGCACGAAGCAGTGACCAAAGGAAAATAGCGAAAGATGAACACGGACCTGCTGCTCAGCAGCTTAGACAAGATCTCTCCGATCTAATTTATTCACCCCAAGAGTGGGGACAGCACTTGCCTCCATGGGTTCTTGTGAGAATTAAATAATGTATGTAAGTCACCAGATACAGAGCTGAGTACATGGCAGGAAGAAAAGGCCCCCTCATCTTGGACGACGGAGAAAGACATCCATTTAGGGTTGTGGATCACTTCACACCTCAAAGTCTAATTCCTCTCCACAATGTCCCACTCCCAGAGGACACCAAGACAAACTATGGTACTTGAGAAAGAAAGTGTCTTGCTCTCATAGAGATACGCAGAAGACAGTGGCTTAGATTTCTAATCTCACACAGCAGCCGTCAGAACAGACAAGAAAAATGAAGTTAAACATAAAACTCAACCGGATGAGGTTCTATTCAAGCACTTGAAACATTAATTGCATTTCCATACTACTGAAAAAGCTTTTAGGCTGGGAATATTCTCTTAAATCTTTGCTTGTCAGCTGAAACGATAAAGAGACATCTAGGAGGGAATCACCACATAAAAATCTTTAATATAGCAAAGAACATGCTCCTAGATAAACTGAAACACAGCAGTCAAGCTTATAGGTAATGTCAGAATAAAATTCTGCTTAAAATTTATATTCAGTACACTACACATCGACTTCCATAAACAGTAACAAGTACACCTGCCCCCACAAGCCCGACCTGAATGCCTCACCATTAGAAGGCAGAAAAGTCTGCAGAAGCAAACTGTAAGTCTCTTTCCCCAACAAAGTCGAGGGGAATGATATTTATATGAAGAACACTCAAGTCTGAGGCTCAGGATGGATCATCTGTTCTTTCCATGGAAGTTAGCGCTGATTCCAGACACACACCTAACTAATATTAGTAAAGATCACGTTGGTTCCTTAAAAGTAACAGGAGTTCCAAGAGTGAAAAGTCAAAAGGAAGGATCCAACAATTAGGGAAAGGGTGAACACTGAGATACCAAGAGGTCAGGGGGTAGAAAGAATGAAGCCCAGGTACAAACAAGGTGAGTGTTCACAAAAACAGCCAATCGACAATGCACCCAACAGCTCTCCCATGTTTTCTTGGCACAGACCACTCAGAAATGGCCCACTTCTAAAGAGTTCAGTTCCAAATGCTCCTTCAAAAATGAGAAAAATATATTCCCCTAGGCTGACCCCTCAAAGGAGGCAACAAAATGTGGGTACACAGGGAACCAAAGCAGAAATCTGCAAACCATAAACCTCACTCTTGCCCAGTTACTTTTCAAATTAAGATTCTGATCAAGTCACAATTAGGGGATAGTATTCAGATCAAATAGATGACTATGTTGTCTTCAAAAGTCAGAAAACTGATCATCTCTTTTTCTAGTAAGTTCTACACTAACCTCAAATTCTACCATTTTTCCCCCAACCCTAAGAGAGAAGGAAACTGAACAAGACGACTCCAAGGTCATTCCCAACTCACTTCTCCAATACCTCTACAATTATAATCAGTCTTAACAGGATGTTATTAGTCTCGCCACTCAACTTGGCTTGTTTAACTCCAGCTCTGACTACACAAGTCAAATAGATGATCTAAGATAGTCAAACTACATGAACTATTAGGGTTGCTTTTTTTAAAAGGATCACAGGAAATTTTTTTTTAAATGTTCTCTCAAACTGCTCATGTTCATCATACTGCTTTATATATTTTATCAATTCTTTCAATGTCTTTTATCTGTTCAAACTCCATTCCCCAGTTTTACTCTGCCTCCACCCAAGTCAAGAAAACCATAACACCTCACACCCTATGAGCCACCTAGCTCAGCTAAACAGGGGCATGCACACATATTTACTGAGAATACACACCATGCCAGAGGTAGCACTTTACATATACCATCTTTTTAAACTTTATATATACTATATTTTTAAAGCCTGTGTTTTTTCAATTCTTACAATAACATGTGGCCAGGGGGAAAAAAATGACAAGACCTGAACAGATCTTCCTTTCCTAAAGAGTCCCCAGGAAGAGAAGAAAAGCCACAAGATAAAGGAAACAGAGGATGCAACATAGGAAATCTATGGGAATTCAATTAGCACTCTGACCTAGAAGCACAGAGCCACCAAGTTCCACAGGCTGGTGGCCTAAAAGGAGGGAGAATGCTGCACTGTTCCACATCCGCCTCAAACCACACCAAGAAAGCAACACAGAAGCAAACGAGGAGCAGGACTGCGGGGTCGTGTCTGTGCGCCGATGTGCCACGTGCCCACTACCTGACACGCTTCCAATGCCACCTACAGCCAACTCCTCAGGCTACCTTCAGTGGACTGCCACCACATGAAACCCCCCTCAGAGGAATTTTACACTCCATGAGTCCGCTCCTCCTTGCCGCTCACCTTTGCCAAGGTAGATCATGCCATACTCTCGCCCCTGGGGAGTCTTGTTTTCTATCGTGAAACAGACTTCCTTCCCAATCAGCTTCTTGCGAAGGAACTCTCGAGCAGGAAATGCCCAGGGCTGAAAGACAAAACAAAGGTGTCACAGGAGAACTGCCCATTCCAGGCCCCAATCAGCATTCAACAACCTCATGCCAGAACCACCTGAGTACCTACACGTCTGCCCCTGCACTAAGGGAGGACAAGAAAACGAAATGCACACAATGCAGATTACGCACTTAGGGCCTCCAACAAAAGGAAGGTCTAGCAATTGGTTAACAAACCCTAAACACAGGTCTCAGAGCTTTCCAGACACCGGCAATAGCGCGCTCCCCAACACTGCCGGCTCAGTTACAGCTTACTTCCTGGATAATATTTGCCGACACTTTTAGCACTTGCCACGTGCCAGCCACTACTCTAACTGCTTTCTACATACCAATCCACTCCCTGAAATGGGCAGCCCAGGCTCCAGGAGCTCCCTAGACAGAGGGGCATCATAAATAACAACTACCACCTCCATCTGTTCACCTCTTTCCAATTTACAAAGCACTTTCCCCAAAACCAGTCTGAGGCACTGCTAGAGGAACATGAGGGTTTAGTGCTATTTTTTCAGAGTGAGTTCACCACTCACCAAAGAGCCTTATTTATGTCATTTCTGCCACCTTTTAAACGACAGCAGCACAGTTGAGAGGGCAGTTTCCCCCAGACATCTCCTCTTCTATCCTGCTCCAGTCTGAAGCCTTTGCAATCCAAGATTCTTAGAAGGACACCAGTAACAGCTCTGAGGAGGATCAGCCTGATGGTGGCATTCTTCCCTCTCACTCACTCACAACACAGACACAAGGTGGGAGCCACACATCCCCACACAGCGTTGTCTCCAGGCCACCAAGAAAATAAGAAAATCGACTGAGCACAAGGGTGCACACCTATAATCCCACCAACTTGGGAGGCTGAGACAGCAGGATCACAAGTTCAAAGACAACCTCAGTTAACTTAGTGAGGCCATCTAAAAATTTTAAAAATAAAAAAGGAGTGCAGTCCAGTGGTCCCCTCAAATCAATCCCTAGTACCAAGGTTTGGTTGGAAGGAAGGAAGGAAGGAAGGAAGGAAGGAAGGAAGGAAGGAAGGAAGGAAGGAAGGAAGGAAGGAATGGATGGATGGGAAAGGAAAGGGAAAGGGAAAGGGAAAGGGAAAGGGAAAGGGAAAGGAAAAGGAAAAGGAAAAAGGAAAAGGAAAAAGGAAAAGGAAAAGGAAGAAAGAAATTGAGCACAGGAAGAGTTTTGCCCCAAGTATGCCCTACCACTCTTAAGATGGTTCAAAAAAGGGAGATGTCTCCTCTGAAACAGCCCTGTCAGGATGGACACTGGCACTCAAATTTACAGTCCAGTCCTAGGTCAGTGCCCCATGTTCCCTTAGAATAGAAACAGGAGGGATGTGCTGACAGTTCCAGGAGCATATGGTCAGTAGGTGCTCATGTCCTGAAAACGCACTAAGGAGAAAAGGGTCTTCCCCTTTTACAATGCAATACGCACACATTCCCTATGACAAACTCTGAAATTCAAGACCTCCAGCTGACATGGGAAGAGCAAAACAGTAAATGAGTGGCCAGAAAAGGAAGCTTCTGCTAACCTTTTCAGTCCATGAAAATTAATCCATGGGGTCACACAACAACTTTTCTAGAAGAAAAATATTGCCAGATGAGAAGTCAATCAAAATATGGCAAATCTACCAACTGGCTGGGCTGGCAGTCAGGACAACAGTGTTGTCACATATATACCAACTGTGACTGGTTCCAGGAAGAAGTGGTCCTAGGTAAGGGTGCTCAAAGACCCTGTAACAATCTTGTATTCTCTTATGAAAAGTCCAGCAGGCAAAGGAGCCAATCATTCAGTGGCAATGAACAGTTGTCCATATCATTATGGCTCATCCCTCCACACCCACCACATTCCCTAAAACTGAAAACAGATACCACTTGCCAAAAAGTTCAATAACTGATTCATGATTTCAATTATCAATCACATCACAGAAACAATACTGAACAAACTAACATTAATGAGCCTCACGCATATAATTTAGTGGTCAACTTACTCTAAAAACATACCCAGCTATAGCTGTGCTTAAGATATAGTCCCAAGTACCACGTTAATATTTAAAATTCAGTAACACTGTTCTTAAATACTTGGAAAAGCTCTGATCATACATGTGCTCCTAAAGGAAGTCAAGACTTTGGTGAAAACTCATATAACTAGGGTCAGTTCACAAGAACATGAATATCTAGCCTTTATGGGGATCCTCCAGTTTCTATTCTATTTTAGAAAGCAGAAGCTTTCTAAAAGCTTTCAAGGCTTGCTGAAAGAAAATCCTTCTCTGATGCCCTCATGTTTTAGAGCTGGTCCGTCATTGAGCAGTAAGAAAGCCACACTGGACATCTTGAAATGAACACATACCTAACAATGTAGGAAACAAATCACCTAGTTTCTACAATCTTCCTTCCCTAAACCAACCCTCTCAAGTCGTTTTCTATCCAGAGATGGGTGAATTCTGTAACCAGGCAAGATATTAGTTAAGAGAGGAAGCTCAGAGCTATGCAGGAAAGAAACTGACCATCGCTGCTCAAAACGGGCAAGAGAACACTATGGAAGAGATTCCATGCAGGCTGAGGACAAAGCTCAGTGGTACCGCTCTTGCCCAGCATGGATGACACCCTGGGTTTAATCCCCAGTACCAAAATCAATCAACACCACAAAACAAAATGAAGAATCCTTGTAAAAGAAAGGCCAGTGCTTCCACATGTACACACAGGACAGTCAGGAAAAAGGCTTCGATCTCAAAAAAATCTCCCACAACTGTAAAGGCAAATATAGGGAAACTCCCTAAAAGCATTATCAGGAGCCAGAATGGCCTGTTAGGAAGAATAACTGTGTTCTATTCAAATGATGTCCCAGAGTTCATCTAAGAAACAAATAGCCTTTAAGTAAAGACCCAAAATTACCTCCTCCTCTCTTTAGAATGCCCAATGCTGGTAATCTGAATCTGGCAGCTTATTTTCCAAGCCCAGAACCAAGCAAAACTGACACCTGAAGTTGCAACTTTTTAATTCCAATCTTCTTCGGTCATACTAATAAAATAAAACTACTAGGACAAGCTCAAACCCCAGACTATGTAAAATCTTAAAACCAGATACTTTTATACATGGTTTTGTGTTCTATGCTTCTACCCCAAGCCCCATATTGGAATTTAAACCCAGGACACTGTACCACTGAACTGCATCTCCAGCCTTTTTTATTTTTTACTTTGAGACAGGTTCTAAGTTGCTGAAACTGGCCTCTAACTTGCAATCTTCCTGCCTCAGTTCCCAAATAGCTGGGATTACAGGACTGCACCACCATGCCCAGGGTGTTCTAAGATTCTTGTCCCTTCCTCTCTTCTAATCACCCATTGTTCCACGTGGATAACTTGCGATCCCATCTCCCCCTTACCACCCTAATCCTCAAATGCTCAAGTGAATATGGGACTGTGACATTCACTGCTGTATTTCTCATGAAACCAACATACAGCTTTACACGGCAGGAGCTCAATTAATCTGTGGGAAATAAATATATAATCCCACAGTGCCCATCAATGCAGTATCTAGGCTGCCTGGAGTAGCTAGGCAACGCTGGGGATTAGCCTGGAACAGGGGCAGTGAAGGCTGGGACATACAGTGGGGCTGCTTTCATTGCCACAGGACTTAGGGGAAAGCTGAGTACCACTGAAAAGATAACAGAAGGAAGGCAAAGAATAATCAAGTGAATGATATTTGGGGCAGTGATACAAAGGAAAGAAAATGAACAATAATGTCCTTGATTTTTCTTGAATGTGAAAAGAACCAAACAGCTCCAAAACAATGGAAACCTGGAAGGGTGTTGCCGCAATGAATAATCCTCCGGCTCACAAAGAGAAAGAAATGCTCGGGTTCTTTTACTCATTATCCACTTAAACATTTATTCACTGTATACCTGCTTTGTGTCAGGTGCTGACTAGACAAAAGAACACAGAGATGAGAGAAAAGGCCCCTTCTTTTGAATAGCTTATGATCTAGTAGAGAAAAACACAGACTTGGAAAGAAATGTTGAGGATGCTCTTCCTGCACTAAGATGGAAAATAAGGAGGCATCCTGAGCCACACAGATGGGGAAGAACTCCTAATGGAGGGAGCAGCATGAGCTAAGGCAGAGGAGGTGGACTCCAGTGTCCTGGGAAGA
Source organism: Sciurus carolinensis (assembly GCF_902686445.1). Taxonomy (NCBI): domain Eukaryota; kingdom Metazoa; phylum Chordata; class Mammalia; order Rodentia; family Sciuridae; genus Sciurus; species Sciurus carolinensis. The sequence goes on from NC_062220.1 coordinate 26,010,896, forward strand.
GACCTGAGCGCTGCACCATGGTTGGGCCTTAGCATCCCCAAAGAGACTGAAAGTTAAATCACAAATGCACTGTGTACAGGCTAAGACATGTAGGCTTGTCAGTGAGGAACCACTCAAGTGTCTGGGAATAACAATGAGCAAGGCAATAAATGAAATTATGTTTCAAAAGGATCTGGGTACCTATGGAGAAAGGATTAAAAGGAAGAATGAGGCAAAGGGACTTCATTTCAACATTTCAAGCACATTATCAGAGTTGAACAAAGAGCAGTGACAATAGCAATGAAATGTCAAGGATGGATAAGAGATTTTAAGGAGGCAGAATTTCTAGGTCTTGATAAAAGGCTGGGATGTTGGGGGTGGGGGCAGGGTGAAACAAGAACAAGGCAAATCTGGTTGGGGCAGCTTCAAGAGCACAGCAGGAGGAAAACCAGATCACAGCAGAGTGAGGACAGACTAAGTGTTAGGAGGGAGAAATAATGACTCTGGGGGTGAATCTACAAATACTTCATCTGCCAGGGATCCTTGAAGAGTTACTGGGAGAAACTTGATGAAACTGAGTTGCTCAGGAAGAGACAAAAGCCCTAGACTGTATAAATATATGGGACCAAATGGAATGCCAAGTGAGATTAGAGGGTATCCTTTCAGCCAGGATAGTTCTGGTCAGATTCCATTGTCCTGTTACAGAGCAAGTTCAAACTGGCCTTGCGCTTCTCTGCCCCAGATTCTCACCCACAAAACGGGAAATTAAAACACAACCCTCTTTCTTAGAGGCTACACTGCTTCTTTCTTCTGAGGAAATGAACTTGATCAGCTCCAAGAAAGGTCAATACTCTTCACCTCTCAGAAGCGGTAGAGTTGTTACACAACATGCAACTGAAAGGAAGAGATTTAAAATGTAGGTTTGCTCATCTGAAGACCACACAATATTTGAAAACTATTGAAAGAAATTTAATCTTTAGTACTTGGTCTAACACAGAAGCAGTGATTACACACACTAACATTCATTAAGTACTTTATAATGCACTAAGCACATCACATTTTCTTGTTTAATCTGTATTGAACAGTCCTGAGGTATACACTATATATTCCCAATACCTGTGGTTACTGATGAAGGACCAATGAAAAGAATGAATCTCAATCTATTAAGTCCAAGAATCTAACTGGTTCATGCTAACAGAATAATTATGGGTAATTTTTCTCCACCTCTATTATCTGTAACATTCCTTTACATCTTTTTTTTTTTTTTTTTGGCTATACTGGAAATTGAACCTACAGTCTCACACATGCTAGATAAGAGCTCTACCACTGAGCTAATTCCCATCCCTTCACTATTCTTAATTTAAACAAAATATCCTTAGTTATAGTTGAAAAAACCTAAAATCTCTTCCCTAAATAAAAGATCCTCATGAGCTCTTGCTTTTTCTTCTTCACTACCCTAGAACAGAAGAGCAAAGGAGGACTGAGGTACTAATTTGTGCAACATCAAGTTGGGACAAAGGACAAATAATTAAATTCTAGAAACTTCATTTCTGATACCCAAAGCACTACTAAAGAAGAGACACACACCAATATTTCAAAGTGTAAAAGCAAAGAAAAGTAAATCATGCCAAACTGGGACTCATGGCAGCAGCCTGAAGAAACAAGGAGTCAAAGGCAGACCACAAAGAAGCAATGGAAGCCAGGCATTAAAGCTGGGGGAGGGGAGTGCTGGAGGCAGGAGGAGATAGGGAACAAAAACCCGGCAGTTTCTCAAGTCACCATAACACAACTATTAGCTGCCAGTTGCTGAGAAACAGATGAAAACCTCATCCTTAAAAAGTCCATGTTCACACAAAATTTTACAAACAACTCCATGGGATTCACAGATTGCTTTAGGGCTGGATGGATCTCAGATTAAGAATTCATAATAAGGGCCCAGCATGTATCATAGGATACCATTTATGAAAATGATGTTATACAGATGTTAAATATCTTTGAAAGGAGACACAAGACACTGATAACACCAACTGTCTCTGGGGGAAAGTACTAACTTTTCCACAGCTCTGTCATAACTGATGTGACTTCAAATGGCTGAGACTACCTAGAAGATGTTCTCAATTTATTCCCAAAGCGGCAAGGGAAAATACCAACCAACCTAGCTTATACGAAAAGGTTCAAGAAAAGCCCTGAGACCCACGACGGCTGCTAAGGCAGTGAATGTGTAACAACCAGAAGCAGCTACGGGGGTGTATTCAGAGCCATCAGTCCCATAATACCAAAATACTCAAAATACACAGAAAAGAAAGCACTAAGCACATCACATTTCAAAATCATGACACTCACCAGGTGTGGTAACGCACACCTGTAATCCCACCAACTCGGGAGACTGAGGCTGAAGCATCAAAGTTCAAAGCCAAACTCAGCAATTTAGCAAGGTCTTAAGCAACTTAGCAAAACCCTGACTCAAAATAAAAAAGGCTGGGGATGTGGCTCAGTGTTAAGCACCCCTGGGTTCAATCCCTGCTACCAAAAAGGAAAAAAAAAAATCACAACAGTCAAGGGTAAGACTGAACTGTTACCCAGATCCACAGCCTTAGGAAGCACCTACCTCGTCGGGGGTGTCTTTTGCATCTGGTTGTGTGGCAGCTGCCCGCCTGGCAAGATTACCAGCACGAATGTTGCTGAGGTTGATCTGCCTCTCAGGAGGAGGCCCACCGCGAGGCTGGCCTCGGACGATGATGGCACAGCCTGAGAGGACCTAAACAGAGACAAAGAGAGAATTAGTGCTCTGGGTGTGACATCCACATAACGCAGGTTGTTCACTAATGTATCCCCAACATCTTAATAGTACGTGGCACCTCAGAGGCCCTCAAATATCTGTTGAATGAACAGAATTACTTTTAACTTTATAAGAGAAATAACTGCCTAAAGCCTTGGGCCAGATTCCAAAATCATGGTCCCAAAAATACAAGCAGGAATTAAACAACCAATAGAAAAGCCATAAAACAAACAGACTGGGATGAAAGAGCATGTGAGATTTGGAAACTAATGACCTCTGTAATCTCACCCTAGCAAGCACCATCGCTTGTGTTCTTTGCAGTTATTAAGAAGTTAATTCACACTTTTCATTCTAGGACGGAGGCAAACATGAACTTAAGAAAAGCGGAAGTTGAAGAGACCCCTACACACCATCTGAGAGGAACGGAGCATGCCCAAGGTCAAAAGAAAGAAAGTAGTCATGTAATCTGGAAAGCCTGTTCCTGGCTGACTAGAACAGGGGACTCTGATAAGTCCTAAGTCTCCCACATGTAGCAGCTCCTTTCGCCTCTCTGATCAAGGGTGCCAGGCACAGAACCCATGTGCAACTACGAAAAAGGCATTTAGAACACCGTGTCAATGAGACCAGAGAGGACTGATCCTTGTGAAAGAAGCTGAATCAAAAGGAAGGAGTCCGAAGGTGTTATGGTCTGGATATGAAGTGTCGCCTGAAAGCTCCAGTGGTAATGCAGGAATATTCAGAGGTGCATGAGGAGGAGAGCTCTGACCTAATCAGTCCAGCCTTGTGAGCACTAACTGGATGGTAACTGGAGTTGAAGGAGGTGGCCCACTGGAGGTGTCCTGGAAGGGTCCATCTTCCCTGTGGCCTCTTACCCCTTCTTCTGTTTTCCGGCAGGCCATTAGTGAAGTAGTGCTCTTCCACCACACCCTTCCACCATGATGTGCAGCCTCACCTTGGGCCCAGAGCAACAGACTCAGCCAACCATCGACTACACCTCTAGAATCATGAGCCAAAACAAATTTTTCCCTCAAATTGTTTTTGTCAGGTATCCTGGTCAGAGTGAGAAAAGCTAACAGAGTGGAAGTCATCGAACATACATCCACCAGCTAACGTTTCTCCTTCGCCTTTCCACCTTAAGTAATACTATAAATTGTGAGATATAAATCCAGAAGTGCATTTAAACATATATTCAAAGGAGGATTAGAAAAATAAATAACTGTTATGGTTTGGATCTGGAATGACCTCCAAGCATGGTCCCCAATGCAGTAAGGTTCAAAGGTAGGGTTTTTAGGCAATGACTGGATAATAAGGGCTCTGATCTCATCAGTAAATTAATCCACTGGATGGGTTAACCACTGGGAGATAAGACCTAGCTGGATGAAGTAGATCATGGGGTGTATACACACACCCTGGAAAAATATCTTCTCCCCAGGCTTTCCCTCCTCCACCCTCTCTCCTCTTCTCAGCTGCCATGAACTGAGCAGCTCTCCTCCACCACTTCCTCCATGATGTTCTGCCTCATCTCATGCCCAAAGCAATGAAGTCAGCTGAGGATGGACTAAAACACTGAAATCGTGAGCCAAAATAAACCTTTCCAACTCTAACTTGTTTATGTCAAGTATTTGGATTCCAGTGACCCCCACCATTACCCTGATTGTGATAATTCCTCCCTTGCTTCTTTGTACAGTTCTGTACAGTTCATATTCATACACACACACACACACACACACACATATATATACACGCAAACACATATACATATATACCCTCAGCAATATGACTATTTTTTCTTCTTATGAACTCCCTATCAATCGAGTTTTCTGCAGGTACCTACAAATAACTTGTTTATTTGGCTTCTTTTGTGTTTAGTGAAACTAGTCTATGTTGATGTTAAACACTAGTTTATTCATTTTCATGGCTATATAGTATTTCATTATATGAACATACTACAACTCATTTACCCACTCTACAATCATTTTATGGGACTTTATCAAACGAATAAGCATATTTCAATTTTTAAAAACTGGTGCTCTGATTAATGTTTTAATATCTCCAATGACTTGAGCAGATAGACTTGAACCTAAATCACTCCTCTCTAGCCATACTCACGCATAACACACACATACACACGTAGACACAGAATTCCTAAACCAGTTACAAACATGCTCTTCATTTTTATCCTTTCTGATCAAGTGTTATCAGCAATAAAACTCTAAAACTGCCAACCAAACAACCTTGCCAACAGCTTATTCTGAGAACTCATGCCCTAGGCATTGTCCCAGGGAGATAAGATTCTAAGAAGACAGCTAGCTCTCAAGTCCAAGCCAGGAAAGAACAGGTAGATTACAGCAGAGGATGCCTGGAGTTCCTGAATGAGACAAGAAAAAAAAAAAAAAAAGGCTTGAATCTAAACTCATTTATAGTCAATTCTTCATGATAAGTGGCAGAAACAAATACCTAAAAAAAACACAAAAACAGCACACTGTAGTACATGTGCACTTTAGTATTTCATGAACGAGGCCTAGGAGGGCCACACAACTTACACCACACAAACCAGATGATGTGTCCCCACTGCCTGCTCCACAATTTTAGTTCAAGTTTTCACAAAAATAAATCACTCCCAGTAGACCCAGTTCATCAGCTGATGAAGCTCAGCTGGAAAAGCTAATACCCATTTACAAGAAAACTCACTGGGGTTAACCAAGGTATACTGCTAAATAAGCACCCACCCAGCCCAGGAACCATCTTCACTCCTGAAGTCTGACAACCACCACTGAAAAGCGCAAGAAAAGAGTAACTCAGAAGAATCCCCTTTCATCCCTAAACATTAGGAATGCCTCTGCCTAGTATCCTAGGTCCCGGGAGGCAATGGGTCTTCTTTTATCTGGGTCCCTCGAAGATCTTTGACAAACAACTTGCACGCAGCCATTTTGCAGAAATACTCTCTTCACAAATGCTGTCAGAACTTCTTTGCATTACTGCACCAAATATGCTTCAATTATTGCTAGAGAGATGTGGTTTTTACTTTTTAGGCTGCTCTGAGTATTTAATACTATTGAGTATGCTAATTTGAGTAGCAGCTACCAAAACAGCCTTCTAAGCAACAGGAATAGATTCATCATGGCAGAGACTGCTATTTCTATTTCTCCCAGGGAAGGACTGATGTGTACATTTTCCTCTGAACTGTCTTCCCATCATTTGCCAACGCCTTGGAGAAGTGGTAGGAAAAGACTGTTAGGAACAACAGCTTCCCCCTACCATTTACACAAACTGATATTCTCCAAACACACTCAGCTCTCTCCGTTTCATTTTCCAGGCACTGTTAAACTCCCTCCATCTGCCTGACTCGTCAACCATCTATTCAAGTTCTTCAATAAAGACATTTTAACGGCTTCCCCTTACCCAAGAGGTTTTCCACCAAATAAAACCAAATAGAAATACCTCAGGGGGCAGGGGGACTTCAAATGTCTAAGTAAAATATGGAAAAGATCAAAGTCTATATATCAGACAACTTATATTTTATGTGGCAACAAGTCATTTTTTCCTCCCTGAAAGACCTGCCATCTAAATTGATTTTCTTTTTTGTTTTTGTTTTTTTGTTTGTTTGTTTGTTTTGTTACCAGGGATGCTTAATCACTGAGCCACATCCCCAGCTCTTTATATATTTTATTTAGAGACAGAGTCTTGCTAAGTTGCTGAGGCTGACTTTGAACTCGCAATCCTCCTACCTCAGCCCCCTGAGCCACTGGAATTACAAACATGCACCACCACACCAGGCCCAAGTTGATTTATTTCTTAAGTTTATTCACCGATTGGTTTATTCTTTTATTTATTAATTTATTTATTTTACGTATGTCTACTCTGTGTGGGGCACTGTTCTACCAGCATATTTCACTGAAACAAAAACATTGCTGCTCTTGGGGAGCTCAATTCTAGTGGGGAAACAAACAGCACCATAAGTAAAATGTCATTCATGAGAATTTTAATTTCAGAAGAATCATGTTACAATTGAGAAGAGACTGTCATGGGTAATTGATCTGCTGAAGCTGCACTGACTGATTCATGTTGCAAACTTTCATGGATGCAGTAATTATCCTTAATTGCTAATTTATAGGGCATAGAAAACAAGTCATATGGTTACTGCTTTATCCAATTATATTAATAAAGTGACATATTCTAGAAAACCAATCTTAGGACTACCTGATGCAGCAGGAGGTTTGTGAAACCAGCTGTCACAATGAGTCCAGCTTGATTGAGGTTATGGATTAGACAATTCTCAGCTCTGCCAATAACCTGGCTTCAGGGCTTGAGTCAGGCGGCTACAAAGGCTGAAACAAAGCAGCTGAGGAAGAAAACGGGGGTTCACCCTGTTCAAACCCACTTACAGGTTTACTGGGAGATCTACCTACAGTGAAACACTACCTGGGCAGCCACTAAAATGTTGCCCAGCAACAGGAACACCACATTAAATCTTCACTAGATTCTGATAAATGATTTGGTGTGCTTAACTCTTTAATTCCCAGGTCACTGGCAAGAGGAGACAGAAATCTTTTGCAAAAACCTAGCTTCACTATACACACAGCAAAGAAAGCGACCGTACAGAAATTCTTAAGTACATTAATGCAGTCAGCATTTTTTTCCAGTCCAAGAGAAAAATCTTTACCTGAGAATCATTATTACCCCCGCATTCTGCCTGCTGAGATAAAACAGGCAAATGGCAACAGCAACAATTGCCAACATGAAGAACCAAAATAAAGAATGAGGGCTCAAGAAAAGGCCCCCAAACCAACCCATACATTTAAGGTCAACTGATATAACAAAGGTACCAAGAAAATTCAATGGAAGGAGTAGTCCTTTCAATGAAAAGGTGTCAGGATAAACAGATATCCATAAGCCAAAGAGTGAAGTTTGACCTCTACCTTATACTATATGCAAAAGGTGACTAAAAAAGGATCAGAGGCCTAAATTAAGAGTATCATATAAGTTTTCGAATTTAAAAAAAAAAAGTAAATCTTTATGACCTTGCATTAGGTGAAAGTTTCTTAGATCTAACACCAAAAATACTATCAACCAAAGCAATGTTTAAAAGGACAAATTGGACTTCATCAAATCAAAAGCACTGTGCTTCAATGAACATTTATCAAGAAACTGAAAAAATACTTGCTTGTTTGATAATTATCTAATATCCAGACTAAAAAATCAGAACACTGAAAATAAAAACCAACTAAGACTGGGAGAGGACATTTGAATAAACATTTGAATGCACATTTATACAAACAACCAATAAGCACAAGAAGAGATGCTCAACAACATAAGTCACCAGGGAAATGCAAATCAAAACCACTTTACAGCTGCTGGGAAGGCCATGATCAATGAGACAGCCAGGCTCAGTGGGGCATGCCTTAAGTCCCAGCTATTTGGAAGGTTAAGGCAGAATGATCACTTGAGCCCAGGAGTGCGAGATGAGTCGGTCCACATAGAGAGATTCCATCCCAAAATAAAGTCAGACAATAAGAAATATTGCCAAGAATATGGAGGAACTGTAACCATTGTAGGTTGCTGATGGCACTCCTGCTTTGGAAAAGTCTTACAGTTCCTCAAAAATTAAAGTTACCTTATGATTCAGGAATTTCACTCATAGGTATAAACCCAAGAGAAATGAAAACACATGTCCACACAAAAACCTGTATACAAATGTTCATTGCAATATTATTCATGATAGCCCCAAAAGGGGAAAACAACCCAAATGTTCATCAGCTGATGAATGAATAAACAAAATGTGGAATATCCATACAATAGGAAAATTATTCAGCAGTAAAAAGAAATTAAGTTCTGCATCATTTTACAATATGAATGAACCTTGAAAAACTTATGCTAAGTCAAACAAGGCAAACACAAAAGGCCACAAATTGCATGATTTCATTTATACAAAATATCCAGAATAGGCAAATCTATATAGACCAGAAGAAATAGATTAGTGGTTCCCAAGAACTAAGGGGAGAGGAAAAACAGGGAGTGATGGGTAACAGAGTGTCTTTGGAGTGATGAATCATATTCTAGAGCCAGGCATGATGGCACATGCTTGCAATCCCAATGCTCAGGAGGCTGAGGCAGGAGGATCTCAAGTTCAAAGCCAGCCTCAGCAATTTAGTGAGGCCCTAAGCAACTCAGCAAAACCCTAACTCAAAATAAAAAATAAAAAGGGCTGGGGATGCAGCTAAGTGGTTAAGCACCCCTAGGTTCAATCCCTGGTACCTGGGGGGTGGGGGGGATTAGGCAGTGGTGACAGTGACAGCTGTGTGAATAAAATAAAAACTACTGAAATGTATACTTCAAAAGGGTCAATTTTATTATATGAATTATATTTCAAACAATTTTAATGAACCCAGGCATGGTGGTGCATGCCTACAATAATCTCAGCAAGTTGGGAGCTTGAGGCAGGAGGATCACAAGTCTGAAACCTGTCTCAAAACCAAAAAAGGAAGAGTTGGGGATATACTCAGTGGTTAAGCACCCCTGGTACTCCCCCCTACCAAAACTTAATGGCTCAGTTTGATTTCCATATTCTTACAGGTAGATTAGATTCAGCTTAAATAAAGCTAATGGGGAAAAAAAAATTTTTTTAAGGTAGTTAACAGAACCAAGTTAGGCATGGTGACTCACCATAGAACAGGCTGTAGTCAACCTTAAAGCCCTCTAGAAATAACAAGGCAGGAAGTCACAAGGAGAGAGAACTTTGGTAAATCTACTAAGTTCTTAAAAGGCTAAAAATGGCCAGAGACAATATGGCTTTTTTCTCAGAAACAATATGGCAAGTATTCTATGTGTCATACAGAAAGGAGAACCAGGAGTGGCTTTCAGTTAGAATGTCCATAGTGCCATCAGGAAATTTTTAAGTACCACACCGAAAGACTGCACATACAGGGGTCAGATGGCAGAGTAGGAGGTCAAGGACTCTCCTCTGGACGATGGATTTTTCACACCTAAAAATCCCTTCGGGGGTTGGGGATATAGCTCAGTTGGTTGAGTGCTTGCCTCGCAAGCACAAGGCCCTGGTTTCAAATCCCCAGTACCACAAAAAAAAAAAAAAAAAAAAAAAAAAAATCCCATCGGGAGATGGGAAAGGGAAGACAAAATTTGGACCTAGTATATAGACTTTAACACAGCAAAAACATCTCAAAAAAAAAAAAAAATCTGAATGAACACAAAAGTAACTATCAAGAAAATAAATTGGAAAATTTTCAGAAAGCTTATCAGGAAAAAGCATCCTTACAGCCAGAGTTATTGCCTCCAGAGGAAGAATCATCTCCTGAAAATTAAAATGTCATTTAGACAAAGCAGGCAATCCCCAAAGAACATAAGCTGTTTGGTCTGGAAGGTCTTTCCCAGAATACTTGCCAACACAGTCAGCTTCTTTTTTATTTTTTCCTTTCTTTATTTCTTTTCCTGGCAAGACCAAGAAGCAAACCTAAATGAGAGGGCCCCACATTCAAAGGCAATGAACTGGAAGCCCAGGACACCTCATGGCACTGCTGTTCCACTGGCTCGGGACACAACTGCCTCCAAACCAGCTGTGTCATAAATGGGCTTCAGTATGCAAAACAACGGAGTCCAAATCTCAGGGGCGTCATCTACTGAGACAGGTCAGATAAACAGAGCAGTTAATCTGAGCCCTTTATTTTATAGTTGAAAAATCTGAACACAAGATAGATGAAGTGACTTTTGCCTAAAATAACAAGGCAGGTTATCTGATGGTAGAGCAAGGTTTAGAACTGAAGTCTCCTATCGTGATGTTCCAACTATGCCACGTGGAGAGAAAAGCATTTGGAAGCTAATTTCTCTGTTAAAACAGTATCTGACATTACCTACAGACTAAATCTTTTTACCAATTAAAAATCTCCACTTACATGTGCCAGCAGAGCAGGTGTCAGAGACAAAAATCATGAAGCAAGTAAAGCTTCCATGAGCTGGCTGATCCAAATCAAACTAACATTTACTAAACACAACCATATGCAAGGCAGGCAAAGACTTCAAGTACGATTTTACAAAAGAGCACCCAGAACACAAGGGGGAAAATACCTCACAATGGTAAAAGGTAAGGACTGGTAAACTATGGCCCATTTCCCAAATTCAGCCTGTCATCTGTTTCTGTATAGTCCATGCTAATTTTTAAATGGTTGGGGGGAAAAAATCAAAAGAATATTATGTAATGTACAAAGAGCACGAAATTCAAATTTGTGTGCCCATAAATAAAGTTTTATTAGAACATGCCAAGTTCATTCATTTGCATATTGTCTACAGTTACTTTCACACTAGGAACACCAAGAGTTGAGCAGTGGTGACAAAAACCATATGACTTGTAAAGCCTAAAATATTTACGACCTGGCCCTTTACAGAATAATTTTGCCATCCCTGATATGAAGCATTATGACAAGGGAGTGAAATCAAAATTAGTTTTACAGTAATCTAAATAGCAAATGCCCAGAAAAAAATAAGTTCTGGACAACTACAAGTTATTTAAACTGTTCATTTTTATAATCAGAGAAGAAATAGCATTATATAGCAAGAACTTAGTTTCAGACTCAAATCAATGTCAGCAATGACCTCAGAAAGTTACCTAATTGGCTCAAATAGCTTCAGTTTCATCATTTTAAAATAAATATATGAGAATAGCCATAAGAATTGTTATAAAATCTGCCAGGCACAGTGGTGCACACATGTAATCCCAGCAACTCAAGCGGCTGAGGCAGGAGGATGGCAAGTTCATGCTCAGCCTCAGCAACCTCCCTGTGTCAAAATTAGAATTTTTTTTTTTAAAGAAAGGAGAGTCTGGGACCTTAAACTATACTACAGAGCAATAGTAACAAAAACAGCATGGTACTGGCACCAAAACAGACAGTTAGACTAGTGGTATAAAACAGAAGACACAGAGACAAATCCATATAAATACAGTTATCTCATACTAGACAAAGGGGCCAAAAATATACAATGGAGAAAAGATAGCCTATTCAACAAATGGTGCTGGAAAAACTGGAAATCCATAAGTAACAAAATGAAATTAAACCTCTCTTTCTCTCTCTCACCCTCCACAAAAATCAACTCAAATTGAATCAAAGACTTAGGCACTAGAACAGAGAACCTGTACCTAACAGAAGAAAAAGTAGGCCCAAATCTTCATCATATTGGCTTAGGACCTGACTTCCCTAATAAGACTTCTAAAGCACAAGAAGTAAAATTAAGAATCAATAAATGGGACGGATTCAAACTAAAGAGTTTCTTCTCAGCAAAGGAAACAATCAATAATGTGAAAAAAGAGCCTACAGATTGGGAGAAGATCTTTACCATATTCACCTCAGATAGAGTATTAATCTCCAAGACACATAAAGAACTCAAAAAACTTAACACCAAAAAAACCAAATAACTCAATAAATGGGCTAAAGAACTAAAAAGACACTTCACAGAAGATATACAATCGATCAACAAATATATGAAAAAATGTTCAACATATCTGGCCATTAGAGAAATGCAAATCAAAACAACTCTAAGATTTCATCTCACTCCAATCAGAATGGCAATTATCAAGAATACAAGCAACAATAAATGTTGGTGAGAATGTGGGAAAAAAGGTACACTCATACATTGCTGGTGAGACTGCAGATTGGTGGAACCACTCTGGAAAGCAGAATGGAGATTCCTAAGAAAATTTGGAATGGACTCACCATTTGACCCAGTTAACCCACGGCTAAATTTATACCCAAAGGACTTAAAATCAGCATACTACAGTGACACAGCCACATCAATTTCATAGCAGCTCAATTCATAATAGCTAAATTATGGAACCAATCTAGATGCCTTTCAACGGATGAATGGATAAGTAAAATGCAGTAAATATACACAATGGAATATTACTCAGCCTTAAAAGAGAATGAAATTATGGCATTTGCAGATAAATGGATGGAACTGAAGAATATCATTCTAAGTGAAATAAGCCAAACCCAAAAAGCAAAAAACCAAATATTTTATCTGATAAGTGGATGCTGATCCACAGTGGGGGGTCAGTAGGGAAGAATGAAAGAACTTTAGACTATGCAGAGAGGAATGAAGGGAGGGGAGGGACAGTGGGGATGGTAAAGACAGTAGAATGAGACAGACATTATTACCCTTTATACATGTATGATTACACTACTGGTGTGACTCAGCACCATGTACAGACAGAGGAATGAGAAGTTTTGCTCCATTTGTGTATAACGTGTACATTTGTGTGAAAATGCATTCTACTGTCATGTATAGCCAATTAGAACAAATTTAAAAAATTGAAAATAAATAAATAAAACTTTCCTTTTTATAAGTTGAAAAAGAAAGAAAGAAAAAGAGGGTCTGGGGATGTAGTTCAGTGGTAGAGCAACCCTGAATTCAATCCCCAGTGTAACATAAAAAAAAAAAAAAAATGAAACTGAAACAAGAGAATAAAGCACTTGGTTTAAAACCAGGTCCAAAGATACAATATGACAGTTACTATAAGAAATAGCTCAAGGGCTGGGATATAGCCCAAGGGCAGAGCTCTTGCCCAGCATGCCCAAGGCCCTGGGTTTAATCCCCAGTACAGATGGAAGGAAGAAAGGAAGAAATGGGGAAAAATAGCTCAAAGTGTGGTGTGAAGCAAAGACTAGGAGAATATGTACCTCAGAAGATGGCCATTTCCTCTGTGGGTAAAAACTAAGCATCAAAATCACGGAAATTCTCCCACCACTGAACTTAGTCAGAATTACCTAGGCATCCTGTAATCTAGTCCCCTGATTTATCAGCTAAAATATTCATTCTAGGAGAGCAGATCTAAATGCCTGTCAGAATCTCTTTCCTCAAAAGTTATAGTATTAAGTATCATCTGTTAAGTTTGTAGTGTACTGAACTTCACACTTCAAAGTGCCTTGGCAAACAGAGCCTCAGACAGTGTGGCCAAGTGGAATAACAATGAGTTCTGGAAGACTTAAGACAGTCTGACAAACTCAAGGAGACACTACCCTGAACATGTGACAGTCCCTTATCTATAAATGAGATTATTACTACTGCCTTCTCTGGGCTGTTTAGATTATTAAATGGAATGTCTAACCACTAGAGTTTGAATATGGATTGTCCCTTCTGAAAACTCACGGGGAAATTTAATCCTAACTGTGAGATATAAAGCAGATGAGGGGCTGGTGATATAGTTCAGCAGCAGAACATACACTTAGCATGCATGAGGCCCTGGATTCAATCCTGAGGGCCCCCAAAAGGTAAAATCAAAAGAGGACAGAAACATAGCCCAACTATAATGTTTAGAGAGGCGTGAGGGGGACACTGCAGGAATAGATAAGAACATCAGGTAGAAACCCATGATTAAATATTGTTGACTTTATAGAGGGAAAGACAAAGACACAGACACAGACACACACACAAACACACAAAGTCCACAGCACTCCCTAGGTATGGTTGCTTGATGCTCTGTGCCATCATCTCAGGACTCTGCCAGGCAAGAAGGCAAGAATCAGATATGGCCCCCCAACCTTGTTCCAGAACCATAAGCCAAAATAAAGTTCTTTTTAATTTTCCCAGTCTGTGCTATTATGTTATTAGCAATAGAAAATGGACTGACACACTATATCTCAGGTTCAGTGGGTAACTTAATAAATGGTAAGGGGATGTTGGTCACTCTCTTCCTTCCCAACTCTCCATCCCTCTCCATGCTGAGGAAGCAGGGCAGAAACCTTTGTCTTCATTTTACAGATGGGAAGCCATGGCACAGGGAGAAGATGGCTTCAAGCCAGAAAACAGTTTTCCTTGTTGCACTTTCCAATAAATCCCAAATACTCATAAACCCAAATATATGATGAGAACCATAAGCCAGTACTGATGAGTTACATAAAAGACCACCATCGGGCCTGTAGCTCAGTCCCTGCACAAGGGAAGCGCCCCCTCGAAGGAACTGACCCCATCTCCTAGAAACCAGTATCAGGACTGTCTCCAGGACAATTGTCCTCTGCAGAGCCAGGTCTTCACAACCTCATGCTGAGCTCTGCTGTTGCTAAGGACCCAGATCAAGACATATTTACTTAGAAATAGGACAGCGAAACTCAGGAACAACTAATCATATGCAGTAAGCACATGTGAAGTGGTATTTCAGAGAAATCTACTCCAGTTGTCAAGAGAAAATTTTTCAGAGTGGGCAACAGTCCTTTTACCAAAGGAAAAACAATACAATGACTCCAGAAGATACAAAAGAATATCACTGCCAGACAACTTTGACCCCTTAGGGTCAGGTACTCAAACTTTTAAAGGTACAGGAAAATTACTGCAGTGATTCAGGATCTTCATCCTTTGTCCATAATTTTAAAAAAAATTAAGTGTTATATAAACAAAGTGTAAAGAAAGACTACAATATCCAATTAAAACCCATGGTAATATTAAGAATTGAATGTTATTGCCAGGTGCAATGACACATGCCTGTAATCCAGGTACTCACACTCAGGAGGCTTAGGGAATCACAAGGCCAGCCTGGGTAACTTCACAAAAACTTGTTTCAAAATAAAAACAAAAAGGGCTGGGGATGTAGCTTAGTGGCAGAAGTCTTGCCTAGCATGCTCAAGCCCCTGCGTTCAATGCCTCATACATACACACACACACAAAAGTATATTACTTCCTTGTATAATAAGTATCAGATCCAAAAAACTCACAATCTGTAGTATACACTTACAGGACACACATCTCTGAGGCTTGATTGTGAATAGTCAGAGATCTAGGTCTGGTCTACCAGTACTCAACTCCTCAATTCCACATCTCTGAAGCCAGAATTAAGGACAGGTAGTTAGTGTAGAAATAGGGAATCGGGTCAAATGGAGGAAATAAAGCCATGAAGCCATCTGCCTCTGGAAGTTAGGAGACTGCCCCTGAAAGAATGGAATGTCAAGGATCTCCGGAGCCCATTGATTACCAAATTTACCTGCCTTTATCAAGGACTGCAAGCATGGAGCTGCTAATTAATGCCCCCTGGACCCTTACCTGCCTGAATCACCTTGGCCTTCCCCCTGCCCATGGCTTCTCACTTAATGCAAAACCAGGCCTAGTTTAGTAGGCAGGAAGGAGAGATAAATGGGGAGAGAACTGGAGAACAAAAGAGACTTTAACCTATAAAAGATGTAGGGTGCGCTCACTTCTTGGAACTTTAGAACATCAGCCATGGCCCCCTTCTTCCTGCCGGGAGAAGTCTGTATTATTACCTTTAAATAAAACCTGCTTAATATGCTTGCCTTGGCGTGCTTCTCTAGTGTTCAATCTTCAACATTAGAAGGAGAACACGTCACCGGTAAACGGCAGTATCATCTTGACAGGATAAAGAAACTGAACATATACTATAGGGGTGAATTTATAAAAAATATTTCATTACTATTCCAGACAAACAGCAAAAGCACATGAAATCTGAAGGAAAATATAAACCCAGTGGAAGTCTTCTAAGAAGCTTAAAAAGTAAGTCTGAACTATACCAATAAGCTACATCCCCACCCTTTTTCTTTTTTTCTTTTTTTTAGTATCAGGGGTTGAACCCATGTTGCTTACTTAACCACTAAGCCTGTTATGATTTGGATGTGAGATGTTCCCAAATGCTCACGTAAGACAATGAAGAAGGTTCAGAGAAGAAATGATTGGGTTATGACAGTGTTAACCCAATCAGTGAATCAACCACCTGATGGGATTAAGTGGCAACTGAAGGCTGGAGGGGCGGCTCTGGGGTATACAGCTGTATCTGGCAAGTGGAGTCTATGCTACCTAATCATCATGTGAGCCTCTTCCCTTTGCCACACTCTTCTGCCATGTTCTGCCTCACCTCGAGCCCGAATGAGTGGAGCCTGCTGTCTATGAACTGAGAGCTCTGAAATCACAAGCACTCAAACTTTTCCTCCTCTACAGTTGTTCTACAGTTGCTCTGGTTAGGTCCTTTAGTCACAGCAACAAGAAAGCTAACTAAAACAAGCCACATCCCCAAAGTCCTTTTGATTATTTTATTTTTTATTTTGAGACAGGGTCTTAGGGCCTCTCTAAGCTACTGAAATTGGCTTTGAACTTCTGATCCTCCTACCTCAGCCTCCTGGACTGCTAGGACTACAGGTATACATCAATGCACCCAGATCTATCTATTTTTCTTTCTTTTTTTCTTTCTTTCTTTTGTGAGAGGGTTTCACTAAATTGCTGAGGCTGCCCTTGAACTTTTGATCCTCCTACCTCAGCCTCCCAAGTCACTGCATCGCTGTGTCCAGCTAGGCAGCCTTTAAGAATGAACATTTCTGCACCAAATCACCTTCCACTACCAAGGGGTCAAAAATGCCTTCACTGAGGGTGTAAGTCAGTGGGAGACCATATGCTTAGTATGTGCACATGGGCTTGATCTCTCGCATCGAAAAAACTTTTTAAATAGCCCTAAGCTTTTTCTCCTCTTGGTCTGCACTCTGGTAAGCACTGAAGTGCTGACAAATCAACCAGCACCTGCGGGCAGGTCCATGGAAGTTGAGAATTTAACTAGTGTGAGCAGGAAATTGGCCACCTACAGGAGAACTAAGCAAATTAGACACTGAAGATAATGAAAGCCAGTTTCTTGCTGGTTAGAAAGGGGCGTTACAAATATAGAAAGGCTAGGAAATAAAAATCCTGTTGGGTTGGAAATAAAGGCAAAAACTGCTGCTTTTTAATATATATAGATGAATATTAAAATACTGACATATGTGTATGTGTATCTATACATACATGTATTTCCTAGTTCCATCTACTAAGAGGGCATAAAAACCTGATTCTCAGTCAGATGCAATGCTGCACACCTATAATCCCAGCAACTCGGGAGGCTGAGGCAGGAGGATGGTCATCCTGGGCAACGTTAGCAAAACACTGTCTCGAAATAAAAAAGAGAAAGAGCTGGGGATATAGCTCAATGGTAAAGCACCCCTGGGTAAAATCCCCAGTACTGGTGGGGGGTGAGGGAACAGACCCCGATGACCAGATCTTGTTCCTAAAAATTCTTCTCTGCTGAAAAGAACAAAAGCTCCTTAAAGAAACAGCTGATTCCACTTTTGGGTCAGGGAAAGTACATTATGAGCTGGGAACATCTTGCTGTGACAGAAGTAAAAAAAAAAAAAGTGCTTAAAGAACGATAAGGACATATTGAAATGATAAAGAAACCAGCTTAAAAGAACTCCCACTGGTCAAAATTGGGACAACTTAAAAATCAAAATAATAGTAATGGATTATAATCTATTGGATGAATAAATGTATAAGAGAAAGTTCTACATTATAGTAGAACAACTAATGGATGTAGAATCAATTTACAATTACAAAATCATTATTTGGTAACAACATTAATAATTCAGGCAAGAATCATCAAAGGTGCTAAAATTGGATGAGTATTTGATGAAGATCAAGTATTTGCATAATCTTAAAATATCTTCTCACAGTCGAGCAAAGTGGTACATGCCTATAATCCCAATAACTGAGAAGGCTAAGGCAGGAGAAACGCAAGTTTAAGGCTAGTCTCACCAATTCAGTGAGACCCTGTCCCAAAAAAGGGGGTGGGGTGGGGTTTGGAGATGTCATTCAGTGGTAAAGCATCCCTGGGTTCACTCCTCAGTACACCCTCCCCACCAAAATTATTTATACACGCATGCACACACACACATTTTCACAAAATACTAATTACAAGTCCATTCAGTGTTAGTACATGTTAAATATCAAGAAACTATTGTAAAAATATTTATTACTTATTATATCAAATACTTATAAGCTAAAATTACATTGAAGAAACCTGACTGACACCATCTTAAACAAGTAATTAAAGTTATCTGCATCAGTGGTAATGGGACTATCGGCACAATGTGCCTTAGAGATAAAATGCAACTGAAGAGAACACAGCATTACTTATGATATTCCTATCAAAAATGCGTAACTTTAATAGTGAGAAAGCAAGACAAACCCAATACTGAGGGAAATTCTACGAACTGGTCAATGACTCTTGGAAAATGTCAACAACGTACAAATGAGGAACCATTGCCAATTGAAAGAAACAAGAGACATGACAAGTAGCAGGTGATCCTGAACTGGATCCTGCACCTACACAGGGCACTATTAAGAAGTCTGTAGGTTGGAGCAGCATTCTATCCATGTTAATTTCTGATCTTTCTAGTTATACGTAGTCATGGGGAAGTGTATCCTTGTTTTTAAGATAACACTTAGAAGTAGGAATGACAGCACACATCTGTAATCCCAGCAAGTAAGGAGGCTGAGGCAAGAAGATCATAAGTTTAAGGCCAGTCTCAGCAACTTAGCAATATCCTCAGCAATTTAGTAAGACCCTGTCTCAAAATAAAAAGGGCTGGGGATGTAGTTCAATGGTAAAGAGCTTCTGGTTCAACCCCCAGAACAAACCAAATTAATAAAAAAAACTTAAAGAAATTTTAAAGGGCAGTGGGTCATCATAGGTGAATACTTCTCTCAAATAAGTCTGGAAAAAATTACAATACAGAGATTCTGTATTTGCAAATTTGCCTGTTCACTATAATTTATTTGTAACCCTCAAATCAACAGTCTCAGCACATTTACTGTCATTCACAGGCATGCACATGTAGAGTAACAAAAATATGAGTTGCTGGGTATCCTGTCCCAGCAGACAACAAAGCAATGCTCTGCTTTCTTGTTTCAGCTCTAACACAGTAAGCAAACGTTCTTTCATGGTCTATTTAGTTACATGTTTTTTGCATCTTGGTGCTTTCTGTTGATTTCATTGTTTACAATGGCCCTCAAAAAATAAAAAATAAATAAATGGCATTCAAGTGTAGTCCTGACATGCTATCTAGTGCTATCTAGTGCAAAAATGGAATAAGATGTCTATAAACAGAAGTACACAGAGAACAAGGTTAGGTATTAATTGGTTGGTGAATATGTCCCCAGAGGTCCAAAGGATCCTAACCCTGTATTAACCCTGGCAGCAATGGTTCGGTATTCACTAATTCAGTGTTTGCAACTTAATAGAACATTAAATACTGTGAATAATGACTGTATTTAGCACATACAGAAAGGATGATAAACCAACTGGGAACTTAAGGTAAAGGAGACACAGGAGTTATCTGTACCTTTCTTCGAATTGTTCTCAAAGTTTGAAAACATTTCAAAATCAAAAAATATTTTTTAAAAAATAACTTCTTCGGTGTTAAACATACTGCAAGTTGTTTTAGAGCCTTAATGGTAAAACATATCACAAGAACTAGATCTTACTGATGATTCTGTAACTGTCCACCTTCATACCCTTTCCCTCCTTCTTCATACAAACACAACTTAAGACACAGAATGCAAACCACAGCTGTGTTGCATGACCCATATAGTTCACTGTAATCCATTCACTGCTTCATGTTCTTCCAAATGAAAAGTCAGAAACTTTCAAGTCACAGAATTCAGACCTTCTCCAAGTGCACTATTCAAGACTAATGCATACATATATATATATATATATATATATATATATATATATATATTTATTTATTTATAAGTTTCAGGGAGACACCAATTCCTTCCTATGTCAGTTATCAGGTGAGTATTTTTTAAATTATATATAAATTATATTAACATGGTAGAATTAGGTTTTATAGCCAGGCAAGGTAGTACATGCCTGTAATCCCAGTTACCTGGGAGATTGAGGCAGGAGGATCACAAGTTAGAGGTCATCAAGATTTATTTTGAGACCCTGTTTCAAAATGAAAAATAAAAAGGGTTCAATGGTAAAGACCCATGGATTCAACCCTCAGTATCACAAAGGAAAAGGGGTAAAAAAGAATTAGGTTTTATATTTAAAAATCGGAAACCCTTAGCCAGGCATGGTGGTGCATGACTGTAATCCCAGCAACCCAGGAGGCTGAGGCAAAAGGATGGAAAATTCTGGGCCAACCTCAACAACTTAGCAAGGCCCTAAGTAACTCTGTGAGATCCTATCTTAAAATAAAGTAAAAAGGGACTGGGGATGTAGCTTATGGTAGAGTCCCTGAGTTCAATCCCCAGCACCAAAAAAAAAAAAAAAAAAAAAGATACTCTTAATGTCTCCAGTTTTTGAAAAAGTGACTGTTTAGAATTACAGTAATTGAGAAATTATTTTAAGAGGCAAGAACACTATTTAGTGTTTGAGTTTAAGGGAAAATCTGCAATCTTGGCTGCAATCCCTTTATCCCTGAGAGTCACTTTCCTTATAATCGGGAAGGAATCAGATTATCAAGAACAATACCAGAGTCCTCTGCTCTAATCTAGAAACAAAGGAAAAAGATGTTTTGAGAAATACCAAGAGAAATTCTCCAAATTAATTTACACAATAACTGGGTTTTTCTTTTCTTTTCTTTTCTCCTAAGATTTCCTCTCTGCCCATCTCCTATGCCTTTGGCCTTCTCCAAGTTGTAGGTTGTCTAGATCAAAGTGCAAGCGCAGTAGGGAAATATTTTCATGTGGAGGAATCAGGAAGCAACTCTACTGCTAAGCAAGTACAGTTTCAAAGCACCAAAACAGTTAACTTACATCACTGTAGCCAACATGGCCACAGAGGGGAGGGCAGGGAAAACATTTCAGTAGAACCCCATCAACTTTCAACAGAAACAAAATTTAAAAGGCAGATCAGAAAGCCTCTGAAGTAAATTACAGACCAGCAATCACCTGGTAATTTGTTAGAAATGGCAGACCTCGCACTCTATCCAGGCCAACTCAGAATCTGCATCTTAAGATCCTCAGGTGACTAGCATGCACATAAAGTTTAAGAAGTATGCTCAATTAATTCCCTGCCTCTACTACTGTTATGGTTTGAATACAAGGTGTTCCCCAAAAGCTCACATGTGAGACAATGGAAGATGGTTCAGAGGAGAAATGATTGGGTTGTAAAACTCTTAACCCAATCAATGATTTAATCCCCTGATAGGGATTAACTAAGTGGTAATTGAAGAGGTAGGGTGTGGCTGGAGGAGACTGGAATTGGGGCTTTGGGGTATTTATTTTGTATCTGGAGAGCGGAGACTCTCTGCTTCCTGATAATGTGAGCTGTTTCCCTCTGCCACACTCTTCCACCATGATATTTTGCCTCATCTTGAGCCCTGAGGAATGGAGCCGGCCTTCTATGGACTAAGACCTCTGAAACCATGAGCCCTCAAGTAAACCTTTTCTCCTCTACAACTATGCTAGTCAGTTCCTTTTAGTCACAGCAGCAAAAAAGCTAACTAAGACAACTACTCAACTACCTGGCCCAGAAACCTATGTTCTCCAGCAAATTCAACTTAAACTTTGTTTTGGTAAAGAGTCCTCCCCAATCCACAGACCAGGTGAACTTGCCCTACTGTATATATTCTCTGGTATTCTACCCTTGCCCACTATAGAACCCATCACAATATCATGATTTCATATTGTGATGATTTCATATTGTGATGGGTTCTATAGTGGGGAAGGGTAGAGTACCAGAGAATATATACAGTAGGGCATCATGATATAAACCTGTCTATGGCTCCTCTGGGTTGGAAGCTCTGCTAAGGGTAAAGGACCATGTCTCTCTTGTTCACCATGGCAGGCCCAGAACAAGACCAGAAACTAAGTATTTTCTTTTTAATAAGTGATTGGTCCTACTGTGTATCAATTACTCTGGAGGAAGAGGACAAAACAACTAATATAGGGACCTTGTTCTTAAGCAGCTCACAGCTTAGTGGACTTTGTGTAAACTAATATGAGCCAAGCCCCTAAGAACACGTGCTACATTCACAGTTGATTCTCTTATTTCTCTGCCAAATGACAAAGGTAGCCAACTGTTCTCCAAGGCCCTCTGCTCCCACAGCATGAACGGCAGGTCAAGTATGTCTTCAACAATTGTTCCCTCATTTGGATCCTCCATTCTGGGTACAATTACCTTGCCCAACCTTCTCTCTCTGCTCTGACACAACTCTAGCTTTCTTTAGCATCACTTCATTCTCCCCTAGGAAGTTCATGTTATTTCTGGCAACATTCTCTCCAGCTT
This sequence comes from Sciurus carolinensis, assembly GCF_902686445.1. Lineage (NCBI taxonomy): Eukaryota > Metazoa > Chordata > Mammalia > Rodentia > Sciuridae > Sciurus > Sciurus carolinensis. Next base: position 26,033,695 of record NC_062220.1, read on the forward strand.
CTTCCCTCATCGGTTCTCTCATTATGTGATGTCGAATTTCCCTTGTTACCTCCTCCAAGAATGTCTTGCCTAACTCATTTCTAACCACTCAATTGATTACTTCCTGTGAGCTGTCAAGCCTACTTTATTCTCAACAGAGACCACTCAACTCTATATCCCTGGCCAATTTGGAGAATCTCCTAATTAACTGTTCAATATTCAATTGTCTTCCCACTTTCCTCAGTCCCTTCTCACAGCTCCCAAAAGGATACTTGGTGATTGAGCAAATGCTATCATCTCTTCTCAGATTATATTCCCCACAATTCTTATATTCATTCTTGATTAATAGACAAAAATCTCTCAGTAGATTTACTTCCCAAAGCCTATATCAAAAAACCATGGTAACAAAAACTTATCTAAATGCCTACACTGATGGCAGTGAGGTGGTAATATTGCTTCCTTTTACCTTTGAAAATGCAGTTCAGAGAAATGTTAAGTTGTCAGGCAAAGAATACAATGTGATGTGAAGGAAGGTACTCTGAGGAACAGGCACAAGCAAGCTTAGGTCACCACCACACCAGAATAGTCTGACAGGCTCAAAATCCAACCGGCCTCTCCCCTGTAACAGGGAGAGAGCAGCTACTGCCTACCACCTGCTGGCGTGTCTGATTTCTCCTCACAGCACTGTCATCATTGTGTCCTGGGCAAAATGGACCGTACAAAACATCAAATCATCATCAAATGATGAAAAGGAAAGAGGGGACCATTATACAAGACATAGCTAAAGAAAACACACCAGATGTGCCATACTAATGGTGCACACCTGAAATCCCAGAGGCTTGGGGGGCAGGGTCGCTGAGACAGGAGGATCAAGAGTTCAAAGTCGGCCTCAACAACTTGGCAAGACCCTGTCTTTAAAAAAAAAAAAAAAAAAAACTTAAAAAGGGCTGGGGATGTGGCTCAGTGGTTAAGCACCACTGGGTTCAATCCCCAGTACCAAAAAAAAAAAAAAGACCCAAGATCTTAATTATCAAAGAGAAATGAAAAAATGATTGCATTTACAATTCCTCAGGTTTGTTTCTAAAAAGTCATGTGCATTTTTTTTCTTAAAACTCAAGTACAGCAATAGAGATACTAGATTACTGAGCATAATACTCAATATTATTATTCATAGTGAATCATCTCTAAAGAATGTCTAATATTTATTTTGGTTTACAAGCAAGATCAACAATAGAACTTGAGTTAGTAAGTCGACTTCTAAGTTACCCATGAAAAGCATTAATTTTTCCAATTTCTTTTCAAGCATGTTTGGAAACTTTTCCTATTTGAAATGCTGATAGTCAATTTTAGATGTCAAAATACAGTACAAATCACAAATCTACCATAAACATTTCAGAGTCTTTTATTGCTGCATTAACATACCATCCCAGGATTCTTCTTACACTTAAAATACTAGAAAGACTGTAATAAAGGAATAAAAGCTTAAGTCCCTAGTTATCTAACACAGCTGACAATTACAAATAGAATTGTTCATTCCTTTCCCAGTATGATGGGGCTGTCCCAGCCCAGGCCATTCTCCATCATAAGGTGCACATCTGCACACTTCCTTGAGAAGTTAAAACACTGCACACTTCCTCAAGAAGTTAAAGAGAAGGCTCTGTGACCACCATTTGGAACTTGCTTGTGATAATCTGCACTGGGACTACTGCCAGTGCAGATTATCACAAGACTGTGCATCCATTTTTTATCAGAACATCCATGGTATCCTACTTACTCTATGCTGTCACTTAAAGCCCAGCTCTGTGAGTTCCTTTTTTTTTTTTTGGAAGGGGACAATCTCTCCAATGTATAAAAAGTTAATTAAGTTCTTGAACATAAAAAGCACAGAAATTTTAAGCTAATGTTTATGGATGGCTCTAACTCCTGGGACATTATTACTATGTTTAGTATTATGCCATCAACCACTTTCTCAGATAATCTGAGTCCTGGACTTATCTCTTTGCATTGCCTTTCAGCTTCTTAAGAGAGGTACTTTCATTAAGAGCACTGATAAGGGACTCCCTAAGAATCAAGTGGAAACCAAGCAGTCCAAGCTAGCAGTCCCACACTGCTTGGGAGAGAATGAAAAGTTATTCCTCCAGAGCCAGGATGCTGATGACTAATACAAGGGCAGGGCAGCCTTGTGAGCTGGGCCTGTGCCCTGCGGAGAGCCCACAGGAGGTCTCAGGAGATTCTACAGCGCTCACCAGAGAGGAGTTTAACAAGATAACTCAGCTTTTAAGTAATAGAGGCAGCCTCCTGGCCTCTGGGCTGTGAAAGGGCTCACCTGCCAAGAGCAATAACACAGGTAATTACTGCACACAGAATAATAGATCTCAGCGGGATTCCAGGACCCAGGTACTAGCTTCCCTCCTACCTTACATTACACACAGGGAGGAATATAATGCACTACTTTTCTCATTAAGACCTGGGACAGTCTCCTAATGGGTAAGCAGATAAATTTCACTTGGCACAATGATTCAGTTTTGGGTTGTTGCCAAAAATAAAAACGTTCCTGGTATTAAGCAGTATAAGACAATGAATGTCCCCTCTCCTGGAACACAATTCATAAGGTTGAAAGTTCACTAACATCACATTAGTGTATTCCAGAGACTGGAAACAAAAACTCTGAAGTTCATTTCTTTTTCCATTCTCTATTACAGATTTCCAGCCACCCTCAGTCTTTAGGCAAGTCGCCTAAAGTTGCACCTTACAACTGAATCCAGGTGCCTTGTCCAGTATTCTGACCAGTACTTCACCATTCACCTGTCTTTTTTCTAATCCATTTTATTCCTTTGTCTCTGTCAAGACACCTGTCACTTGCGCCATCTTCCCAGAAATCTTTCTTTTTTTTGTAAAACAAACTGATCTAAAAATATCACATCTGATTTTTCCAACCCACCCACTCTCTAAAAAACCATCAGTATTTAAATTCACAAGTTCCTCTTTCCATATAAAACAAAACTACTTGCCTCTAATTATCAGTCCAAAGCTTCACCCAGAATCAAACACTGAGTCTGAAGCCCCAAGCCTAGAGGACTTGCCCCTCACCCCTAAGACTCTTAGACATGAGACCCTCCTCTTAGGCCATGCCCAGGAGACTTAAGACTGGTTGCTGGGAGCTATGCCACCTTACACTCTTTCTTCCCTATCTGACTGTTGTCATAGATTTTATCACTCACTTTTGCCAGTGCAACAGACTACTACTGATAATTATGCCAGAACAACAGGTGTGAAACCCACAGTCCTAGGCAGACTGGGAAGGAAACCATCACCCTCTCTTTACAATGGTGCTAAGTCCAGGTGATGTTCTTCCTTGCACAGAATAAACTCCTGCTGATTCAACAAACTGCTCTTCCCTGGGAGAAAGGGCAGCTTGGGGAATTACCTAGTTCCTACTTAGGGCAAAGAAAATAGTACATATTTTACATTGTAGTGAAAATCCTTTTCTAAATATGTCAATTTCAATATTGATAAGTATTTTTCTTGGGAGGAGGAGTATGGGACAAAGAGCCAGAGAAGAAACCTTTTGTCTTTTGTATTTTAGCCTATCCAGTCACATCTGTGACAGAGTAAAAACTAGTATCACGCACACAACTACACTTTTCTACATAGTACCTAAATTTGCTTAAGTTTTCCAAAAAACAATTCACTGGATAATGAGTCTGATTTCAAAAGATTTATACACTTGCCAGTTTCCACTATGCTGGGGGAATTCCCACACTTAAAAGTTATAGACCAGTGAAGTTTCCCCCCTCATACCCTCATCCCTATCCCTGACCCCCAAAAACCCTTAGGGATGGACACATTATCTACTGTTTATAACTAAAGCCATTTCTTCAAACTGAATAACTCAAACATCACAAGAATTTTCTGTGTCCTTATCCCTCTTATTCTGAACAAGTCAGTTCCACTTTCCCCCCATCTGTCATGGGGACTGTGTGAAACCACAAGATGACTAGTATCAGCTAATAGTTACCAAACACAAAGTGCCAGACACAATACTGGGCACTACATGCATTGTCCCATCAAATTTGCAATGACCCCATAAAATGAACCCTACAGTCCATTTTATAGGCAAGGCTGGTAAAATTACTTACCCAAGCTTACACAGTCATTAGTGAAGCTAATGGTTTAAACCACAGCTGGAGGAATATAAGTTCAGTTCTGCTGCAAGACACAAAATTTTTCTGTTTCTTAAGTGTGGACTGGTTTAAAAAAGAAAGTAAAGACTGAGGTGGTATATGAACTCTGTATGTACCAACATTTAATAATATTTGCACAAACTTAAGAACCATTGCCTTTCCATTTTCTTTCAAGGACGCCTATTAAATCAATATAAAAATTTCAGTATGGTGCTAGGAAACTATTCACAGGTCTCTACCACCCGCTAAACTTCCTTGTTAGAGGATGCAGACCTCAGCTCAGAGCCCTCTGCAAAACAGCATCTAGCTAAAATTTAGTAATGTTTTGTTTTCAGTGTGAGGTTCTTTTTCTAAAATACTTTCTAATAATGGCAAGTAACACTGGTGGTAAAGACTCCTTTGACCAAAACTTTAACGAGTCCTCACCTTGATGAGGCCTGACCGTGAGCTTTCCTCTTTGTCCTTGTAAAATGTAATCAGAAAATTCTGCTAAATCAGTTTACCAAAAATCCCTCAGCTTTAATGTTATCCCCTAGCCACCTGCAGCAACCATCAAGTCAGAAACCCTTCATCCTCAATGCTTCATCTAAGTAATTCTCCATCTGATCCTTCCCTCCCTGCTCCTTGGTTATAAATCCCCACTTGTCCACACTTAGAGTCACAGTTGAGTCCAATCTCTGTCTTCCCCTACTGCAAGACATTGATTGGCCTCCCTTTAATAAAAGTCAGCCTTACCATCTTTAACAAGCGCCATAAAGAACTTTTTTCCTTAACACTGACTTTATATTCTCACCATTGAAATTAAAGTTGCCTTTTTTTTGTTTGTTTGGTACTGGGGATTGAACTCAGAGGCACTTTACCAATGAGCTACATCCCCAGCCCCGTTATATTTTTTTTAATTTGAGACAGGGTCTCACTCAGTTGCTTAGGGCCTTGCTAAATTGCTGAGGCTGGCCTCCAACTTGTGATTCTCTTCCCTCAGCCTCCCAAGTAACTGAGATTACAGGCATGTGCCACTGCACCAGGTAACCTTTTAAAATCAAATTTTAAAAAAGGTTGTGAAAAATATTTCTAAATATTTAATAAAAATAGTCTGATATGCCAGAACCACAGCAGGTATATACACACATCTGAAGCCTGAGAAATTTTATAGAAAACAACACTAAAACCAGGATGAACACTTCACAATTCTGAATTCTTTAGAACAGATTCCCTGCCTAAAACTGACAGCATTCCCATGCCATCATGTTCTCTATCACCTACCACCCTAAATAGGAAAAACAATTGTTTTTCTTCTGCACTAACACCAACACTTCTGACACCAAATGTATAGGGATTTCCTACACCAAGCAATTCTCCGGTTCTCTATAAACACCCCTGGGTGTTCTACAATTCAGTTCTGACACCATCTACTTGGAGTTTGCATCCAAACCCACCTGTTAAAGGCACAGTTAAGTCTGGCTTCAGTTCAGATGACCACTTGCTTACCAGTCTTTCTTATGACTGACCTGCTATAAACTGGGATTCTCACCACCCTCTTCTCAGGTTATCTGCTTAAACAGCTCGCAAAATTATGGAAAACAATTTACTCACTAAATTACTGGGTTTTTAAAAAAGGATACAACTCAGGAACAGCCAAATGGACAAAATAGAGTAAAATATGGGGGAAGGGGTACAGACTTCCATGTCCTCCCTGGACCACTCTCCCAACACCTCCAAGTGTTCACCAGCCCAGAAACTCTTCAAATCCCTAAACATCACTTTAGTGGGTGGGCAGGTGGGGTCATCCACTACAGAAGCAAAGTTGATTAAACCACTGGCCACTGGTGATTGAGTTTTGACTCTAGATCCTCTTTACAGTCCTCCTTTCCTTCCACTAGGCTGAGAGGGTAGGGCTGAAAACTCAAATATCCTGACAACCAGACCTCCTCCACCCTTGGTGTTTACAAAGTCCCTCATGAATGTAAACTCAGGGGTGGTTGCAAGTGTTGTTATAACTATCAAAAGATGCTTCTTTTATCTTTTTTTTAAAAACTATAATGGGAATTGAACCCAGGGTCCTGCAAGCACTTTACCTGGGCTATATCCCAGCCAGTTTTTACCTTTCTCACTCTCATCACTTTAGAAATTCCAAGGGTTTCAGGGGCTCAGTGCTAGGAAGACAAAATATTTCCTACATCACCATGTCACACCCCTCCATTATCTTATTCAAGTGGGGAAAAAAAGAGGAAGAAATAAGTGCCTGACAACAGGAAAAAGTCAAACCTCTCATGCGATTTTGCCTCTCATCTCCTTGTCATCTGTACTTTAGGTAGTCACAATTTCCTTTGTCACAGAGAAAGAAGGGCAAGACCATTTGGGTCAGCTATTTGCTTCACTGTGACCAAAATACCCAACGAGAACAACTTAGAGGAGGGAAAGTTTAACTGGGGCTCAGAGTCAGAGGTCTCAGTCCACAGACTGCTGACTCCATTGCTCTGGGTCTAAGCTGAGGTGGCATAGAAGCTGCTCAGCTCATAGTGAGGGTCAGAAAGCAGAGCAGGATAAAGGGAAGCAGGGAAGAACAACCCCTTCCAAGGGATGCCCCACTTCCTCCAGCCAGGCCTCACCTGCCTATAGTTACCACCCCAATCCATTTTAAAGTAGGATCTCACAATCCAATCACTTCACCTCTGAGCATCCCTGTATTAACTGGACCTTTGCGGGGGCACCTCACATCTAAACCGTAACAGCCCCAAAGGGCCCATCTGAAGCCGGGTACAATGGTGTATACATGTTATCCCAGTTACTCTGGAGGCTGAGGCAGGATGATCAAATTTAAGGCCAGCCTGGGTAACTTGTAAGATCCTGTTTCAAAATAAAATTTCGGTGAGATGTAGCACAGAGGTAGAGCACTTGCCTAGCACTGGAGAGGTCATGGGTTTAATCCTTACTATGGGAATGGAGGTTGGGGCATTTTTCCATATAGGCATTTTTCCATATGGACCTTAAACAACTGGGGTCTTCAAGCAACTAAGAAGTAGTAGTTACTAGGTCCCACATGCTGGCCCTGCACTACCTAGAAGAGACAATGTGGCTTTTAAGAATTGGGAAAATAAAACTACCACAACATAAAAAATAAATTAATTGGTAATGCAATGTTAAGTTATAGTTTACCCTAAATTTTATCTACGATGACACTATAAAAAATAAACAGATAAAGTATAACACCCCAAGCAAAAACAGAGTGATTATTTTAAAAAAAGGAAAAAAAAAAGTACCCATGACTGTATCTTTAGGAATCTATCTTAAAGAAATGCTAGCACAAGAGAACAAAGATGTATAAAATAAAGTTCCATGAAGTGGTGTCTAGCATAGTCAAAAGCTAATAACAACACACATCAATAGCAACAGTTGATTATAAGACATCCAAACTACAGAATACCACTTAGTCATTAAAAAAAAGTTGCTAGAAAGAGAATATGGTCCCATTTCAATTTCTTAAAAAAGAGAATGAGTGTCTGCATGAAAAATTTTGGAAGTAAACATACTGTCAACATTTGCTTAGGAAAATGAGAATGAAAGGTAGAAAAATGACTTATCAACTTGGTGGGCTGGGGAGATAGCTCAGTCGGTAGAGTGCTTGCCTTGTAAGCACAAGGCCCTGGGTTCGATCCCCAGCTCACCGCAAAAAAAAAAAAAAAAAAAAAAAAAAAAAAAAAAAAAAAAACTTGGTAAGACTTTCTCAAAATAAAAATAAAAGGGCTAGGAATGTTGCTTGGTGGTAAAGCACCCCTGAGTTCAAGCCCTAGCACTACAAAATAGAAAATAAATAAAAACAACTGAGGGGTAAAGAGGGCAAAGGGAGGAAGATTTTTTATTTAAACTTAAAATATTTCTATACAGTTTTAAGATCAAGTCCAGAATTTGAATATAAAAATAATTTAATTATTAAGTTATTAATACTGAATGACATCCACCAGAACATTCTGGAGGAATTCCAGGATGAAATGGAAAACTGGTGGACAAAATGAGGCATGGTCACCAAGGAAACTGCAAATGTGACCCCTAATAAGAAGGACTTCATAAATCTTATAAGAAAATTTTATTCTGTTAGATAAGCTTGTAAATAAAAAGTAAAGCATAAATTACCAAGTAGAATTTCTGGGTTTTACTACTATTATTAAGAATGAGGCTTATAAATAAAAAAACAGGCTCTAAATATACAGTTTAGGCAAAAGGTCCAAGTGTCAGACTCTAGGATTCCAAGAACAGAAAGGAGCTTAGAATCTTCATATTTACAAATGACACTAAAGGCTTCCATAGCAATATTCTGCCAGGTTATTGGTGCCAAATTATAGGAAGATCTTGGGAATCTATGCAAATACAAGGAAAAGTGGCAGATGAGTGTTAAAACAAGCGTATGGCCTAAATCAGGCACATAAAACAACTTCTCAGCTGTCAGTTATGACCCAGGAATAGGATCTCACAGTCACTGTAAATGGACCCTGAGGACACCAGTCCAACATCAAGCTACAGACTAAAAGCAATGCAAAGTGTCCTGGGAACCATCAAGACAAAAGCCGAAAAGAGAGAGGGAAACCACAGAATTCTCCCCTGAAAATTCTCGAGCACTAACCCACAAACACACATTTCATTTATCATTAGTGTTGTGCCCCTTCAACTACATACAGTAAAGGAGTTAAATAAGATCAGCAGGTCTCAAATACCAGTCCCAGATCAATCCCAACTGACTCTTCCAATCACCCAGGAGAGGCTTTTCTAAAAATACAGATTCTCAGGCCACTCCAGAGACTCTAAAACAGTGCCTCTGAAAGACCTTCCAGGTAGTCCTGATGCAATGCCTATCTAGGAAATCACTGGGATTTTTTTACTGGCTCCATATATACTTTCAGAAAGGATTTAAGATGATTTACTATGAAAAATAAACTCAAAAGGGAAGAAACCATGTGAAAGTACACAGAACTGATTAAGATGGGCTGAGATGAAGCTCAGTGCTAGAATGCTTGCCTACCATGCCCAAGGCCCTGGGTTCTATCCTCAGCACTGGGGAAAAAAAAAATCTCCCCATGAGCTAAATAGATATTCTCTAAGTTCCCTCCTCAACCTCACCTTCTCAAGTCAAAGCCTGCTGTGCCAGGAACGTCAAGGTGTTCTGAAGTGGAGGTGAGATGGGTGGATAAAATCCCCTGGGCACCATGTTCCTCTGGATCACAAGCAATCACTCCCACAAGTTTATTCTGATTACTGAAAAGAAGCCAGAATCTCCCTTACTTCCATTCACCCCCCCAACCCTCCAACCAATCCTTTAGTCTAATTCCTATTCTAGCTCTCAAGTCTCCACACAAGAAAACCACATTTCAACTAATCTGCTTTCTCAGGGGAAAAAAAAAGGCAATAGGAACAGAGACCATGCTTTATGCAAGATAAGTAGCAATTCAGAGTCAAGCCTACCATAAGGTATGAGCTTTCTGAGCTTTGTTTCAGCATGTCTAAAAGAAATGTAATACGGGGTTTTTTATATAATCACAGCTTTACGGGACTTAAAGATGCTTAGAGTCACCTCATTTTAGAGAAAAGTTGAGTTCAAAGTGAAACACCTTATCCAACACATCACCCAGATGGAGAACAGCAAGCAGTACCCAGCTCAGAGCTTATGTCCCCTGACTCCTGGGCCAATGATTTCTCCTCTCTGACATGCTACTTCCCAAGAACAACAGTAATACATCAGATGTATTAACTTTAAGCACAGGTTCCAGAAATCTCTTTAATTCTTCCTATTATATGTGAGGTTGATATTACAGGATCATGCCAAGCAAATCACTTCCTAGAGAGAGAGAGAGAGAGAGACACACACACACAAATTAAAATTTGTTGAGGCACAGAGAGAAGACAGTCATTCATCATAAGCATATATAAATGGAGAAAAAGTGCCAATCACAGTTATATTTATATCACAAACCTCACATATCTCACAAATGTCATCTGAAAATGACATGGAAATTTTCATTAGTTTTATTTTTTCCTGTAAGTTGCTTAACTTCCTAACTTAAAAAAAAAAAAGCCAACTTAAACTACTGTTCATTTTTCTTAAACATTAGAGATAAGTGAGAAAAACATAACATTAATTTATCATATTGAGTCTCACTGAGAGTGAGTGAAATCCCACGACACTCCATCTGCATCAAATGCTCACAACCTGCGATTCCGCATCAGTTTCTGCTGTAAAAACAAAAAGCATATGTCAGTCTCCCAAGAGAGGAAGTTGCAAAAACTGGGTGTGTATCCATCACCAGGATTAAAAGAAAACACTCCATAAGCACAGTGAAAGTGAAGTCCCTTTGTTTTGTTCCCTCCTTCTGGCAAGGCACAGAATGTCCTATGATATTTAACTATGCTCTTCTTGAAGATGAAATATATTCAAAGACTAGACCCCACAGGCTTCAGTACAACCCCACTAGAATCACACCTGCCAGGCAGATAGCTAGCCATGCCAAGAAGTAAGGACGAAACAAGCTGTAGAGCCTCCTTAGCTAAATTTGAAAACCTGGTCATTTATCTCCTTTGAACTTACAACTGAAAACTAAAATTCTCACTCACTGCCCAATTCACCCTCCAAGTAAACAGGCATAGTCTTCATCTGCCCACTTATTACCAGCATGGGTTACTGGCCTCAAAAGACAAACCCCATGCTAATGAGCCATGCTGTGCATGAGCTGGTTCCCTCATGACCACTGATTTGAGCTCTGAATAATGCTACTTTGCTTTTCACTAGCCCTGACAATAAGGGTATCTCAAAGTTTGCTAGGCTGAAAAGTACTAGCAAAAAATAATAGAGCAACATTAAATTCCATGTACTAACAAAATGCTAATTGAAGTATAAACACAAACAAGACACTATTAACTCTTACTTGAGCCTGCTCCTGGCATTTACATTTTCATCCACATTCCCTTCATTGGACGATAGTGACTTGGGAAGACACAGGACTAACAAGAAGTCAGAAAACCATGTTTGGGCCAATAAGAAACAAACATGGCTAATAACAAGTTTTGGTTCGTTTCTTTCTTACCCATCTCCCATTCTTTACATTTATTCAATAGACTGACTGTAAGCTACGGATCTCACCAGGAGATCAGAACAATGACCACCTCTGCTGCCTTTTTCCCTTTTATCATATTTAAACCTGTGTGTTAAATAAGAAGTCAGTTTAAACCTGTACCATTTGTGGGATACTGAACCTGAAGAAATTAAAGAGCTACTATAAAAATACTAAAGAACAATCATCAATGGAAACCCCAGGGGCTTGGCACTTGCTGTTTCCTCTGCCAGAAACATACTTCCCTTTTGGCTGGTGTGCTCTTTGATGTCCATCAGGTCTCTGTGCAAATGCCATCTTCTGAGAGACTTCTTTCCTAAACACACTATCTAAAGGAACCACCTCCTCCCTTATTTGCAACCACTCTGTCCCAGTCCCCAATGTAAAATTACTATCTTACACTCATTGCCATGCTTTCTTCTCATTTAAATCTTTACTGTCAGACCCCTCCACAAGGCACAAGGAAACAAATCTGATCTACTTTTCTACTTGCTTCTCCAATGCCCAGAGAGATCTTGACAGGCAGCAGATGATCAGTAAATATTTGGTTCAGCAAAGAAAGGAAATGTGATTGCTTATCATTGTATTCCACTAGTTACTACATGGCACCATTACTTTTAACATAACTGGAGCCAGAGAGATGCTTCCTTTCCACAGAAAATGACAGAAAACCTTTTAAATACAGAAATAACAGAATATTCCTTTACTTACAATCCTGATTGAAAGTAATCACACTTACATGTTAGGAAATGGGCAATTTTAAGTCTATAGGGAAAAGCTTTTCATCCTATTCTACTTCTTTGTAAATGGCTCTTCTAAAATATTATGTTACTCAGCTACCTGATCTGAGTGGTAGAATAAGGGTATTTGAAGTAACAGGAAATGTTTTTTGCTTTTTCCCTCCTGCATATTCTAAGTTCTCAACAGACTACTCTGTCCCCACTCAACACATACTTCTTAGTTCAGAAACCTAAAAAACATTGAGTTATAATAAACTAAATTATAGGAAGCATTTCTTACAGGTTGTTTGCTGAAGAAATTTCCACTAGGCTACTCAGCAGGAAGTCTACATTTTGCTTTACAATTTGGCAGCCCAAGTCCTATGGAAGGAAGAAGAAAATTATGGCCATCGCCTCCTTTAACTGTCCCTTTGTCTTCGTCATCCAGTGGGAATCATGGTTTAGTATACAACCATGAACTGGCAGAGGGATTCCTTTTCCCTTTTAAGGCAATTAAAGGGGAGGGGTTAAGTGTGAGGTAAAATAAGAACTGAAACTTGGCCTTGCCCTCCCTTTGACCTTCCACACCATAAGCAGAATAAGATATTCCATTTCCATGGCTGCTTCTGATAAGCACAGAAGACCCAAGAACTGTCACCCATTCGTTTTACAGTTTCAAAATCACTCAAGTACTACTACTTGAAGAAACATGCCAATTAGAAGGGAAAGAGTAGAAAGATACAGAAAAGTATGCTCACTTCAAAAGAAAAAGTAAACCAGGTCATTAAAATCAGACAAAACAACCTTCTCAAAGTAGCGCTAAATAGGTGACTGAGTGTTACACTAAGTACCCCAAGACTTCTTTCAATCTCATCTATATAACAACTACTGACAATATTCTGTTGCAGCTAAAGAATATCTATCAAATTATCCAAATAAACCCAGAATTGGAATCTTTCAGTGTTTTGAGAAAATAAGATCTGACTTGACAAAGACATTTACTTATCCAAGTTATGTTTCCACCCACACACTTGCTAGTTTCATCCCAATTCACAAAACATAAATCCATCTTCAGTCTTTCCATTATCCTCACTGACTTTCTCAGTAACAAAACATCTCCAAAATGCTTGTGCCAACTTACTACTCACTTCCTCTTTAAACACATTCCAGAACTAATTCAGTCCCTTCACCCCCACTCTCTATAGCAGACACAGTCGCCACGGTCACCATCATTTTTAAAAATAACCAGTGAAAGATTTTTTCAACTTGGTTCCCAAATCCATTTTTCAACCTTAAAAAAGTAGCTCAGGACTCACTGGGATGACAAGACACAGATCAGGAGAAACTTGCACCTTTCACAGCCCTACAACACTTTCTTTTACCAAAAAAGAGGAAGGACTACTCCTCTTCACGGCAGCAAACCTCAACCCTAGACCATTTTACACCCTCAGTTCAGTCTAAGTCCATAGAAATCCAAGGGCTCATACAGAAATGCACACATCTCATTAATCAGTGTTCCAAATTCTGCCCTCTCCCAAAGCAGAGTCTCCTGTTTTCCTATTCATCCCACTATTTCCTTCTCACTTCTCTGTCACTGAACTCCATCTTCTCTGCAGAGTTCTTACAAAGCAGTTACTAGTACCACTGGAAACAATTACTCTCCCAGAAAATACAACTTTGCTTAGCAGAAGAGCTTCACACAGAGCAATTTGCCAGTGGTCAATTTTTCATTCCAGACAAGGCTTCTAAGCCTGGCACAAATCTGCCTGTAGCTCCCACCCCTAATCATTGCCTGTAGCTCACCCACCCAACCCTGTGGTGTGGTCAGAGTGTGCAGTACAATCTATGCATGATACAAATTGCTCAAATCACTGAATTTTAGCCAGGCATGGTGGTGCACGCCTATAATCCCAGCAGCTCGGGAGGCTGAGGCAGGAGGATCACAAGTTCAAAGCCAGACTCAGCAATTCACTGAGGCCCTAAGCAACTTAAGAAAAAACCCTGTCTCAAATAAAAAATAAAATGGCTGGGGATGTGGCTCAGTGTTAAGCACCCCTGGGTTCAATCCCTGGTACCAAAAAAAAAAAAAAAAAAAAAAGGGAAAAAGAAAAACCCCACAAATCACTGAATTTTAAAATGCCACCTTCCAGACTCAAACATGTTCTATACAACACTCCTATGCACACACAAGACCATAAGCACCAAATGTAGTCACTTACCACAATGGCAGCTCCCAGACAAGACAAGGAATAACATCTAATCTTTCCTTAACTCAATTACAGTCAGATTCACTTTCCTGCAATTTGTGGCCATGCATCACTGGCCCCACCCTCCATATTATAAAATAGTACCCTGGAGTACTGGAGTCAAAGGCCTCACAGTATGATGTTTTTGACAGCTTGTACTCTGGCAGACAGGCCTGGATTCAGATTCAAGGCTCAGCTCTGCCTCTTAGTACCAATAAGAAAGTGCCTGTCCTTGGATGGACTATTCTTTCTAAACCCCATTAGACATCTATAAAACATAGCCAACAAACACTATCAATTTGCTAGGTATTTTAAATGAGATAATACGTGCAAAACATCTAGCATAACAGATGACAAGTGACTACTGATATTCAGTATTTGTAAACAGGTAAGGTCACCTCATAGAATCCAGATGCCCTGGAAGCCTCCAGCACTGGTGGAAGCAAAAAAATGTGCAGCCTCAATCCACTCCCATCACACAAAAGAGGGGACCTTTAAGAAAAATTTGGGCATTAACAAGGAGAGAACTCAGAAATCCACTCTAGGTTGACAATTCCAACACCAGACAGTCAAGGGATGCTTGTTCCTATGATGAAGAGAAAATCAGTATAAGTGAAAAAGTTAATGAAACAGGAGTTACTTTAAGAAAACCTGTCATGGGTCAGGTCAATATTTCAAAGAGAATATGCAGACCTTAAAAATTCTCTTCTCATTCAATTTCTGATAAATTCTGACTATAATGCATAAAGAGAAAAGGTAATATTGAATATTCCAAGACTCTCAGCTGGCAACAGATATTACCTAAGAAATGAATACATGAAAATTAGCGTGGGTAGGGGGATCTCGAAATCAAATTTATACACACACACAAGCTGTAGAACATTTTAATTCTTTGAAAGACAAAGGGAAAATAGATATTTTAAAACTTACTACAACAGCAGAAACTGTGGAACCTGGGAGAAAGTATCATAAAGGATCTTTGCCATTCCTGGTGAAAAAGTCAAGAACTGCAGTATAAAATGAAATCTAAAGGTTTACAGTCATTGCAACCAGACAACGTGATAATCACCAAGAAATGTCAGGTTCCAAAATTTGGAAGGGCTAAGAAGAGGGCAACTGAGGGAAGCAAAAAAGCAGATCTACATTGCAAAATTACCATGGAACTAGAGGTGAATCTTGCAAGGTTAAATCAAAATTCAACAATGTAAAAAGCAAAGGCATACAAAATCAGGCAGAATCTAGTGTTAGGAGCCTGGACTCGGAATCAGAACACTTGGGGTTTTTTTTTTCCTTGCTCCAACCCTTGCCATGTGCCCTTAGGCAAGTCCCTTGCCCTCTTTAAATTTGTCTCGTATCCTTAAGGGATGGGGAAATGATAATGATCATTAAGATTCCAGCTGCACTAAAAAATTTAAGAGTCAAAGGGCACAACGATCTGGAGCTCCCTGGCCTACACACCAGACACAAGATACGGAGGGGAAAAGAGGAGCACAGTGAGAAAACTTGGAGTAAGTAACTGAGTGTCGGTGGAAACAGAAAAGCTTCATGATGGTCAAGTACACCTAGAGTTCCAGGAAAGAGAGGATGTCAGGATCTTGGAAAACTACAAACTGCTCAGCATATGTCAAAATGAACCGAAAGAGGGGGATGGGAGGCCAAATATCAACGAACTATCTCCGCTAATAAATCAGTAAACGATCTGTCCTGGTCGACCGCCAGGAGATCCGAAAGCTGCGACCACTAAAATCGCTGTGACCCCTGATGTCTGGATATCCGAAAAGCAAAGACCAGGGGAGCTCATGTCGGGTTCTGTCTAGTGAGGCGATTCGGAGGATGGGCGGAAAGTGAGAAAGGGGACAGAGGAAAGGGGATCTGGAGACCATGCAGGCTGGCAGGAGGGGAAGAGGAGTCAATGTCTGACTCCCGCTCGAAGGCGGCAGAGGGGTCCGGGTCTGGGGCCCCGCTCTCACCATCTTAACGATGCCCCGCTGCACGGTGGGGACCGCTGGTCCCCCGGAGGAGCCGCCGCTCTGTGCGGAGGAGGCCATGTGTGGAGCTGGAAAAGCAAGCGAGTGGAGCTGCCGGTCGGATTGGAGATGTCAGTGTGGGTGTCGGCTTTGGTAAGAGGTCGCCGAAACGAGAGGCGGGCGAGCGACCAGCTGCGAGCGACGAACTAGACCGACACGCTGGGCGCTCACTGGAGCAGCAGCGGGACTAGAAGCAAAAGAGGAGACGCGATCTCCGCCGCCGCCACACGTTCTACTCGCCGCGCAAGCGTGCCAGAGCGCCACCGCCCTCTGGCCAATTAACAGCCTAAGCCCGCCGGACCTCAAGCCAATAGGCACCCTGCTCGCGGAGCCCCGCCCCTTGGTCCCAAAACGGGTGGAGAGCTCCAGGAAGCGCTGAAAGAGCTGATTTGCGGTGACGGGCTAAATGTGGGGCGGGACTTCCGGGGCAGCAGGAGTAGGTGGTGTCGGGAGGTGTAGTGGGAAGGAAAGGACACGTCAGCATCTGGCCGTGAGGCGCAAGGGGCCATGGGAGCCCCGGGGGCGGAGTCAATCTCGCCCTCCTCCTGGTCCCGCCCACAGGGGCCCCGCCCTCGAGCCCTGCCCTCTGGCAACGAAGAAGCTCAAGTGAATGTCCGGGAACCAGCTGAGCGCACCCAGACTGGGGAATGCCAACGAGGATCCCCGAACCACCGCGGCCAAAGCTGGAATGAATCTCGGTACAAGTAAAAATACAGTGAAACTTCAAAGGAGGAGAAGAAAAAGCTGTAAAGGAGGTCAGGGCTGGGTGGTGAGGGTGCCATGCTATGTGCTATGCTACAGAGTTGAAACTTAAGGAGGGGGTTGACCAGAATGAGAACTATATTTTAGAAAGAACACCAGGTTAATGATATGGAGGATGGTTTGAAGTTAGATGTGGGCTGCGAGAAAAGGGGCAGGAAGTTAACATCCCTGTGTTTTCTTCTCTGTCTCCAAAGGAAGCTTAAAGGAGTTGAAAACTTTGCCCAGCTTCTGGATTCTACTGGTGCAGGCTGAGGATGAGGGTTCATGTTTTTCTTCCTTAGAAGCAGGCCAACCTAAGAGCAGACTGTTTATGGTAGGAAGTTCTGGGTTCCAAATCTTTCCTTGGAAGTCGGAGCATTGTGAAATGTCCTGCAGATGTTGGCCTTCAGCCGGAACACGGCTGCGCGCCCCCTCTGTCGTCAGGAGCGTGTCGCCGAGGTCTAGCGGTTGGTAACTGCTCCACTAATGTTTGTGGGAAAAAGGAATAAATATCTCCTAAAGGGATAACGTGTTCTGTACAGAGGGGAGAATGACCTCCTTCGGTCTTTTCCCTGAAACTCCTACTAAGGTTAGGAAAACCTCGGTAAGCGCACTTCTGATCCGGAGGAGACAAATCCTGACCGAGTGTGGTGAGCGCCTCCAACCGCCCTGTCCCTTCTAGCCTGAACGTTGAGTAAAGAAACAGGGAGACGGACATGAGAGTATTTAAGTGAATGTTTAGCGAGAACTGATTTCGTCGAGTGTCCAAGCTGTGGAACCAAGGACCTTATTATTATAACCAAGGACCGTGTATTATGTCATTTAATTGTAAAGCCTTCGTGTACATTGAAAGCATCACTTCCCCCGTAGCTCTTTCAAGAAAAGGTGGTTTGCTTATTCTCCCACATTTCACATATTTCAAGGTCAAGTTTTGGAGGCAGCATCATCCTAGCTCTCCAGTGCCCCTTTCATCCCATAAATTCACTGCCCTCTTCAAAAACAAATAAATCTTCGTGGAGACATGTTCCATTTGATTCCACCCTTCTCCATCTGATTCAGGTTGTAGTCTATCTGGCTCAGCTCCTACGTTGGCACTTCTGTGAGATTGTAGGTACCTGGTACACACTCTTCTCTACCTAATGATCCTGATTAACTTCAGTATGTATAAGCATAACTAACCAATATCTTAACTTCTTAGCTCCTTGACCTTATCTTTAGTGAACATGACCTTTGCATCATTTTAGCCTCTCTCTCCAGGACAACTGAACAGTAACTTCATGACAGAAACTTAAACACTTTCCTCTCTGATCCTGATTGCTATCCTTTCTCTCCACTCACCCAGTTAATTACTCTTTACCTCGTATTGGTTATCTATTGTGTAACAGTTGACACTAGCTGTCAGAAATAATGGCCAAAATATATTGAGCACTAAACATATGTACTAAACAGATTCCCTGCTGAATGTTTTTATCTACACTGCATAATTTAATCCTTAGAACAACCCTATAAAGTAGATATAATCAGTCTCTCTTCGAAGAAGGACATTAATGCATTTTAAAAAGTGAGTAACCGACTCTAGGTCAACAGCTTAAATGATTGAGTCAAGATTTGGAACCCAGAACTTTCTACCATAAACAGTCTGCTCTTAGGTTGGCCTGCTTCTAAGGAAGAAAAACATGAACCCTCATCCTCAACCTGCACCAGTAGACTCCAGAAGCTGGGCAAAGTTTTCAACTCCTGTAAGCTATGGAGACAGAGAAGAAAACAGAGGGATGTTAACTTCCTGCCCCCTTTCTCGCAGCCTACATCTAACTTCAAACCATCCTCCATATCATTAACCTGGTGTTCTTTCTAAAATATAGTTCTCATTCAGGTCAACCCCCTCCTTAAGTTTCAACTCTGTAGCATAGCACATAGCATGGCACCCTCACCACCCAGCCCTGACCTCCTTAACAGCTTTTTCTTCTCCTCCTTCTCCTCCTTTGAAGTTTCACTGTATTTTTACTTGTTTGTTTTATTTTGTTTTTTGTTTTTTGTTTTTTTGCAGTGCTGGGCATACAACCCAGGGTTCTCATGCATGCTAGGCAAGCACTCTATCCCTACATCCCTGGCCCCTGTATGTGTACTTGAAATACAAACCTCATCAACCCAAGTTATCTAGGTCAGTGCTATCTAAACTAACTTTCCACAGTGATGAAAATGTTCTGTGTATGCTCTGTTCAACACAATAGCCACTAACCACTTGTGGCTAATGAGCACCTCAAGTGTGCTTGGTGCAACTGAGGAAGTGAATTTTTACTGTTATTTTTAAATTAATTTAATATGAATGGCCTAGTGACTATGCTATTGACTAGGTGATTAAATTTTAATCTTGCTGTCGTGTCTATTACCATAATATTCTACATAGGATTTTTTGCGGGGGGTGCTAGGGATTAAACCCAGAGGCCAACATCCCCACTTCACCACTGACCAACATCCCCAGTCCATTTTATTTTTTATTTTGAGATAGGGTCTCACAAGGTTGTTCAGGGCCTAAGTTGCTGTGGCTGGTCTTGAACTTTTGATCTTCCTAACTCAGGCTTCCCGGCATGAACCACCACACCCAGCCTACATAGGTTTTTAAGTTATTTCCATAAGCCTCATGTAGTCCAAACTTGATTAAAATGCACAAAGTCATGAGCCTTCATTTTTAAAAAATTTTTAGAAACAAAAGAATTTACTTTGTAATATTAAAAGTAGAATTCAGAGTCAAGCATGGTATCACATGCCTGTAAACCGAACAACTTGGGAGTCCGAGACAGAAGGATAACAAGTTCAATGCCAGCCTGGGCAACTTAGCAAGGCCCTTTCCCAAAATTTAAAAAAAATAATAATAAAAAGGGCTGGGGATGTCACTCAGTGGTAAAGCACCCCTGGATTCAATCCCCAGTACCAAAAAAAAAAAGTATATCAACCCAAGGAAGATATTACACTGTTCCCAATTAGCCCTTGATAGTCACTCAATCTAAATGATTTATGAAAGTGTAATATGCATTTATTAAATTATATGCTTGGGACAAAGGTTAAAAAACTTTTAGTTAATAGATCAACTTTATACCCTATCCTTTTTCATTCCATGCCAAGTCCAAATTCATTCAATTATCCCACATGTGACTAATCGATGCCTCTGCTTTGTCAGTAGACTTGGATAATTATAAATATTGATTTGCTTCTGCTATAGCTATTCACTTTGACCACTGAGTTTTATGACTGTAGACTTTGCCTACCACACGAATTTCTAAGGAAAAAAAAAAAAAAAAGCATAAGGAACTTTCCAGCCAATGGCACCACCTTGATGATAGGGCAGCATGTTATTCCAAGTCTCTGTAAATGGAAATGATTACACAAGGATGGCACTTGAGGATTTCTTTCTCTCTATCCCCAGAATCCTAAGGTCAGTGACTAGCAAACTCAGAATTAGGAAAGTTTCAGCATGTAACAACAAACTACATTCATTATGTGATAAACATGTATTTCCCCTCTCCAGGTCAAGAAGTTAGAAGTATTTGTTCAGAGTCTCAACTATCTTCATATGCAGGCATCTCCGCAGTTTTCCTGGTTTTTCCACAAGCTACAGAATAGCTCCTTCAGTTCCAGGCACTAGAGGAAAAAGAAGAAAAGAAGGCAAGAAGAAGAAGAAACCAGTGCCAGAAATATCTGTCCATTTTTATCAGGAAAGCAAAAGTTTCCCCAGAATTTTTCATCATAAGGCCTCTTCTCACTGCAGACTAGGCTAAGATGGCATTTAGGTTAACAATGTAGAGGGAATCCAGAACAGGTGCTAAGGTGCCTTTTCTTTGCTTCTAGTCCCATTTCACCACTTAAGAACTCTGTCCCATTTCTAAGCCCCATTCCCTCTTTCAAGGTACAACTGTGACCCCTCATTCTCTCAAAAAAAAAAAAAAAAAAAAACCCAAAGCAGTGAGACTTGCTCTGTCTGAGCCAAGGCCCCCACTTCTAAAACTTGCCTTCATAGAGCATAAAGTCAGAGAGCATGGGCTTCCTCCAGCTCACCTGTGGACAGACCTCCTGTCCACTAAAGGACATACCTTGGTTTGCATTGCCCTAATTTGTTCACTGGCTCCAGCAGCTCAGAACACTCAAAACACACCCAGAGCTCTCTGTCCCTGTGTTTTTGCTCACCCAATTGCCTCCCCTTGTAATGACCTTCTACAGCTCAGTCCAGACGTGACTTTTCCCACAAAAATCTCCTGGATATCTCCAAGCAGAAATGACATCTCACACACCTCTATCTTCAGACCCTTTGGATAATACCTTTCTATCATTGTGCACTGTATTCCTTATATCATAGTTATTTAACAGTTCAATTGGCCTGAAAACTTTTTGATAAGCTCTTAGAAGTTGTTTTAGTTTTTGTGTTCCCTATTGACCTGGCACTGCCTTATAAAGAATCAGAACTTGATATATCTATTTTGAATTAAATTGAAGTATTCAGTCATTTTGTCTGCAAGGGATGGTAAGATGGCCTTATTTACCTTCTCTTTGCATTCCACATATCCATAATATATTCTTTGCATTTCCTGGACATTGAACCTGAGAATATTGGAGATGTTAAGTGTGCAGGTTAGAGATTATAGTGGGCTATTATCATTGGACAGGTCCCAAAATAGAATGGTTCATTGATTCATGAATTTTATTTAACTCCTGCCAACAATAGTTTGTATCTCCGCCTCTTCCTAAATTCTGGAAACCACATATACCTTAACTTTAGCCTGCTCCTTTGTATCAGAAAGGACATGCTAGACCAGGCATAGCGGCCTATGCCTGTAATCCCAGAGACTCTAGAGCCTGAGGCAAGGCTCTTGTAAGTCTTATGAGGCTGGCAAGTTCAAAGTCAGTCTCAGCAACTTAGCAAGACCCTGTCTCAAAATAAAAAACACAAAAAGGTCTGAAGACGTGGCTCAAGTCACACTAGCTTCATAAACTAAAAAACCAACTCTATTTTTTTTTCTTTGTACTGAACCCAGGGTGCTTAACCACTGAGCAACATTCCAGCCTTTAAAAAAAAAAAATTTATTTATTCTAATTATTTATACAAGGAGGTAGAATGCATTTGTGCACTTTGATGTATCATACATAAATGAGGTATAATTTTTCATTTTTCTGATTGTACATGTTGTAGAATTACATCGGTCATGCAGTCATATATGTCCCAGCCCTTTTTCTTTTAAAGTTTTTACTTTGAGCCAGGTCTTTCTGAGTTACTTAGGGACTTCCTAAGTTGCTAAGGCTGGCTCTGTACTTGCAATCCTCCTGCCTCAGCCTCCCGAATTGCTGGGGTTACAAGCATGCACCAATACGTCCAGCAACAATTCATAAGTGTAAGTCATAGCCCAGGACGGTGACTTTCCTCATGTAATGTTCCACCAACTAAAGCTAGTGTCAGTTCTCCCATCCATTAATACAGTTTTCCAGAAAAACAGTTCTCATTTAAACTCAAGAGCAAAGGAAGAGGCACCATGTGATGATGCAGGAATATTTTGAGTGGGAGAAGAAAAATAGTCACATTGGATGTTCTCAATCTTCTAAAGAGGTAGGAGGACTGAGGAATCAGAAAACATCCTAAGTCCCTATGGAAGCAGTTACTCTGGCACCCTTTCCAGGGAAAGTAGTACCCTGAAATCACCAGAAACTGATAGGAACCAAGGCCAGACCTCTGAGGTACCCACAAGGACAGTCACTGTCAGCTGTCAGAGCTAAGAGACCAGAACAACCAAGAGGAAGCAAAACAAGTGGTCAGGAGTGTAAGGGCAAACCAAGAAGTAGAGAAATGGGCCCTGGGGCTTTGTGAACAGAGTAGTTGGAATGTGGAGGTAAGGGCAGCCATCAGTAAAAGACCAAAGTCCAGGAAGATATGTCATTGCTGGGGGTCAAAGGGTAGGGGTGGGGCTGAGGCATGAAGCCAGAGTTTGGGTGACAACTTGAAGAGGCACATGTCTACTCAGTGGATTTCAGGATGGTCCATGCTGGACCTCCCCCAGATTAAGTCTCTCAACCAAGGACTGTTCAGGTCAAATAACAATCAATTTCAGCCACCTTCTACACTAATACCACAGAGACACCAAGAAGCAGAAAATCATCTCTCTTTCTTCTTTAGCCCACGTCTTTGTTTCAGCATCCCAGAGTGGCACAAATTCCAAGAAGAGATAGTTTTATGAAGAGCAAGATAATTTAAAACTTATACTATACGCTGTTATGTAGTGAAGAGCAGTTAGTAGAGTTTGCTCTCTTAAGAGTGCTTCAGAGTTTAGGATATTGCTTTATGCTACATTTGAAACAGGCTGAAGAACCATAGAGTTATGTGATGCTTATACTGAAGGAAGGAATGAAGGAAGGAAGAGAGGGAGGGAGGGAGGGAGGGAGGGAAGAGCTCTTTACCAACAAGCTGTTTTCCTCTTCCTGGAGGTTTGTCCCTGGAACAGCCTTCTGGGAACTTACAAATATATTTTCAAGTATCAGATACTCAGGTTGGGATCATTTTAATTCATTTCATTACAAGAACTTGTAACCAAGACAAAAATTAAAAAGATAAATTAAAGTTATATAATTCTCATTGTCTGATCAAAGGAAGTGTATTGTTTCATGGGAAGAGAAATATTTCCCTTGACATTGAATTCTAGAAGACTTTCATTACATGACTATCTAAAGAACAATGAGTAATATAACAGGCAACATTTCTAACAGTTTTGTGAGATATGCAGAAATGCAACTATTTTTTATAAAGAGTTTACACAAAAACCTAAAGAAATACTATTATATTGTGATTCAGTGAATAATCTAGTGGTAGGAAACAGCAATTATCGTAAAAGAAAAAAGTCTGCTTTAAAAAATAAGACAAAAATTTAATTATTTTCTTCCAGTTTACTGATGTCAACCAAAACATGTAAGAAAGGGAAAATAAGAGCTTTCTTAAAAGATTCTAAGTTGGTCTAAAATATTCTAAGTGGGTTAAGTGAAGAGGATAATATTTAGGCATTCCCCAGCATGTACCACCTTTGTGAAGGAAGTTACAGAGAAGCTCTAAAACTGAATTCCCTGAACTTGACGTCCCTGTAATCCTTCACTCACACTATCCAGAATGTCTTTGTAAATTGATTCACATTGGATGGAGAATAACCTGGAATATTCATGTGAGTCTTTTGACCTGGTGATTCTGTTTTGGGAAACCTCAGGGGCCAGGAAATGTGCAGAACGGGAGGCATTCAAGGCAAATATTATGGCATGAGGTTGAGAGTAAGGGCACCGAAGTGTGACTGACAGGGTATGAATTGTTTGTGAAAATTTCCTCCTCTATAAAATGGGAATGTAGTAGTGCCTGCCTTACTGGGTCGTTGTCTTATTATATGTAATGCTAATGAAGGGGCTATTTTGAGTGCCTGGGATCCAAGGAGCTCTGAATAAGGTTAATAATGTTAGTGATGTGATCTTGAGAATTTGAGAATAGCTAAGAAAACTTAAGGTATGCAAACACAATTAAATATTAGGAAACTGTTAAACTGACATGTGGGAAACTATATTTAAGTAAAGCACAATATAAAAAACCAGGACACAAAATAGTTTTTCATATTATTTGCAGAGGTAATAAGACGTGTACAATTAAAAATAACCCAATGATAGAAAGATAACCCAACAACTGGGGATGTAGTTCAGTGGTAGAGAGCTTGCCTAGCATGCTTAACTGTGGGTTCAATCTCCAGCACTGAAAACAACAACAGCAAATCCAATAAACCTTTCAGAGGTAAAAACAGAATTTAATGTTCTTTTGACTTGCTGGGTGATATTTGTAGGGCTTATGGTGAATTATTTTCAGACTAGTTCTCAATACCAGGAGATTAATTTCTCAATCTTTTTATTGTGAAATATAAGACACAGAAAAGTGCTTAAAACAAAAATGTATAGTTTAATGACTTATTACAAAATGAACAGCAAGGTAATCATCATGCAAGCCAAGAAGTGAATGACCAGTGTCCCCCAGAAATTACTGACCTAATTTCTGTGTAAGAATGAATCCTGAAACAATATAACTTTGTTTTTTAAAAAATTTATAACGGAAGGTAGACATCATGGCACACGCCTATAATCCTAGCAACTTGGGAGGCTGAGGCAGGAGGATCTCAACTTCGAGGGAAGGCTGGGAAATTTATTTTTATTTTTAAAATTTGTAGTGAAAAAGCTCTATTTAGCTCACAGTTTTGCTGACTCCAGGGCATACTGCTGGCATCACACGGTTCTGGTAATGATCTTACTGGGAGAGTCCTGAGAAGACATATGACATCATATGGGATTAAAGGGAGCTCAAGCCTGGGCAATTTATATTTTTTATTGTTTGTTCTAGTTAGTTGTCATGATAGCAGAATGCATTTTGATTCATTGTACACAAATGGGGTCCACCTTTTCATTTCATTTCTCTGCTTGTACACAATGTAGAATCACACCATTCGTGTAATCATACATGTACATAGGGTAATGATGTTTGTCTCATTCCACCATCTTTCCTTCCCCCTGCCCTCTCCCGTTCCCTAATTTCCCTCTACACAATCCAACATTCCTCCATTCTTCCCCTACCCCACCCCCCATTGTGTATCAGCATCCACTTATCAGATAAAACATTCGGCCTTTGGTTTTTTGGGATTGGTTTATTTCACTTAGTAAGATATTCTCCAACTCCATCCATTTACCTGAAAATGCCATAATTTTATTCTTCCTTATGGCTGAGTAATATTCTATTGTGTATATAAGTCACAGTTTTTTTTTATCCATTCATCTGTTGAAGGGCATCTAGGTTGGTTCCACAATCTAGCTATTGTGAATTGAGCTGCTATAAACATTGATGTGGCTGTGTCACTGTAGTATGCTGATTTTAAGTCCTCTGGGTATAAATTTAGCAGTGGGATAGCTGGGTCAAATGGTGGTTCCATTCCAAGTTTTCCTAGGAATCATCATACTGCTTTCCATAGTGGTTGCACCAATCTGCAGTCCCACCAGCAATGTATGAGTGTAACTTTTCCCCCCACATCCTCACCAACATTTATTGTTGCTTGTATTCTTGATAATTGCCATTCTGATTGGAGTGAGATGAAATCTTAAGAGTTGTTTTGATTTGCATTTCTCTAATTGCTAGAGATGTTGAACATTTTTTCATATATTTGCTGATCGATTGTATATCTTCTTCTGCGAAGTCTGTTCAGTTCCTTAGCCCATTTACTGATTGAGTTATTTGGTTTTTTGGTGTTAAGTTTTTTGAGTTCCTTATATCTCCTGGAGATCAGTGTTCTCTCTCAGGTTAATGTGGTAAAGATGTCCTTCCACTCTGTAGGCTCTTTCTTCACATTATTGATTATTTCATTTGCTGAGAAAAAGCTTCTTAGTTTGAATCTATCTCATTTATTGATTCATGGTTTAATTTCTTATGCTTTGGGAGTCTTGTTAAGAAAGTCTGATCCTAAGCCAACATGATGAAGATTTGGACCTACTTTGTCTTCTATTTGGTGCAGGGTCTCTGGTCTAATTCCTAGGTCCTTGATCTATTCGAGTTGAGTTTTGTGTAGGGTGAGAGATAGAGGTTTAATTTCATTTCACTGCATATGGATTTCCAGTTTTCACAATACCACTTGTTGAAGAGGCTATCTTTTCTGTATCGCATGTTTTTGGCCCCTTTGTTTAGTATGAGATAACTGTATTTATATGGGTTTGTCTCTGTGTCTTCTATATTGTACTATTGGTGCCAATACCATGCCATTTTTGTTACTGTTGCTCTGTAGCATAGTTTAAGGTCTGGTATTATGATACCTCCTGCTTCACTCTTCCTTCTAAGGATTGCTTTGGCTATTCTGAGTCTCTTATTCTTCCAAATGAATTTCATGATTGCTTTCTCTATTTCTATGAGGTATGTCATTGTGATTTTAATTGGAATTGCATTGAATCTGTATAGTGCTTTTGGTAGTATGGCCATTTTGACAATGTTAATTCTGCCTATCCAAGAACATGGGAGATCTTTCTATCTTCTAAGGTTTTTCTTAATTTCTTTCTTTAGTTCTATAGTTTTAATTGTAGAGGTCTTTCACCTCTTTTATTAATTTGATTCCCAAGTATTTTATTTTTTTTGAAAGCATGGGTAATTTAGAAAGACTGTATGCAACCTGTATTCCTTTATGTGTCTTCCATTGTTTAACACATGAAATGATTCACACAGATTGTTTCATATAATTGTCATTTTTTTCATCTTCATTGTTGCCTAGTAATCCATTATAATCAACATACCACCATATATTTATCCATTCTACTGTTGATGGACATATGACTTGTAAAAGTCTGTTTCCCAAAGACGGCCACAACAATATCTCTCAAAACATGTTCATTTTTGGGGCTGGGGAGATAGCTCAGTCGGTAGAGTGCTTGCCTTGCAAGCACAAGGCCCTGGGTTCGATCCCCAGCACCCCCCCCAAAAAAAAAAAAAAAAAAAAAAAACATGTTCATTTTCAAAATGACCTTGACATTTCTTCCATTAGGAGGTGGAATCTACATTCCCTCATCTTGAATCTGGGTGGGTCTTTACTCTATCTCAGCTAATAGACTACAGAAAAACTGGCTTCCAGTGCTAGGTCATAAAAATGCTGTGTACCTCTACTATGGTCTTTGGGGATGCTTGCACTTAGAAATCATCACCTTGAAGTAACAAAATCCAAACTATAACATGGAGGGGCCACATGCAGCTAATGGGCGCATGTTCCTAACAGACAGAATGACCAGCTGGATGTATAAGTGAACCAGCCTTCAGCTGATTCCAGTCTCTCCCCATGAGGTACAGCCTTTGAGGCTTCCCAGCAGAAGCTACAGATATGGAGCTAAGACGGGCACTCCCTGGGGGTTCTTTCTGAACTCATGATCCACAGAATTCATAAGCATGATAAGATGGTGGTTGTTTTATACCACTAAGCTTGAAGTAGTTAATTCACAGCAGGGGCGCATACAATTTTTAGCTATTAAAAATAAATATTTATATGCATGTGTTTTGGGAGGGAATATCTAGGGATCATAGGTTATGAATATGTTTAATTTGGTAGATAATGTCAAACTTTTCCAAAGGGATTGTACTGATTTTGACTCCCACTGCAGTATATGAGAGTTTTAGTTCCACGTCTTAATCAGTTTACATTGTTAGTCTCTTTTAATTTCAGCCATCTCAAAGGCTCCTATACATATAGGAGGATCTCATTGTGGTCTCAATTTGCATTCCCCTGATATCTAATGAGGTTTAACATTTTAAAATATGTGTATATGCCATATGATCATAAAGATATTCCTTCATATAATAATGGAGCTTTATTATTGACCTTTCACATTAATAGCAACAATTCCAAGAGGTGTGATTAATTTCATTTCATTTGTATTCCCTCAAGTCATCTTTTAGAATTATAGCCATTTACATCTTACCTAAACTCACAATGATGTATAAGAGTAAGAGAGAATCTAACCCTGAAATATTCTCCTCCAGATCTTAAAATTTCTTACTACAAACTAAGTAATAAAATCAAAATCCTAAGACCATAAAAGCATGATAAGATGATTTTAATGCTTTATTTTTCAAGCAACCCAATTTTGGCTAAGTCATTTGGGGCCCAGCCTCTATAGAAGCCTGAGCCTACCCATGTCACCCACTCACGCTGGTCTCCTCATCTCAACCCTCTTCTCCTGAACAAGTTTTGCTTGAAGCTGTGACTTTCTGTCTTTCTCACTGTGAGTCAAGCAAGCATAAACTTTCCCAATCCTATCCTGCCCTGTGGCAGATTCAGGTGATTAAGAAGAGTGTCTCTTCTGAACGCGGGGTCTCCAGATTCAAGGGCAAACACTAGGCAGTTAGTTAATTTTAATTGTCACTAGAGATATTTCCATCTTGGTATTTGAGTTCTCCTAGGAAAATCAGATTAGACTTTCTTTCAGAGCTTAATACCCATGGAATTCCAAGGAAGATTTCTACCTTGTTCTTCTATAAGGTGTAAGGCCAATTGATTATTCTTAATACAGACAAGTGGGAAAATTTGTTCAGGTACTTAATATTTACTACTACACAGACTCTGCTAGTTATTCACTTCACTTTTCTTTCTTCTCTTCCTCCCATTCACCTCCCTTTTGCTTATAACTTCATATTCCTAATAATCTTTGTTTCTTCCTCTAAACAAAAAAATTATAATTAAACATCCCCCAATTCAAAAATTTCACCCTATGCATTATTTCCCTCCATCTCACAATCAGTATAAAAATTGTGTAGGGTAAGAGAGAGAAAAGGAGTCAGAACATAATGGGAGCATAATAAATGCTCTCACAAAACTGGCAATTAACCAATTGCAATAGAAGATGCATGGTACTGATGAACTTTTGCCCAACAAGGCATTCCTGTAGTGCTTGGGTGCTCAGAGAGGGCCTACTCCCCTCCCACACCGGCCTCCACAGGGAGGGCATTTCTCAGTTCCCCATAGAGTTTGGTGTGGGGTGGGCCTGCTGGTTTTATAATGCTAGAAAAGAGCCCAGAGGTTCGGCTTTAATTACTCATTCAGGGTCTAGTGTTGCTGCTTTTCTGCAGGATATAGTCCCCACTGCCTTGTCTACTGGCCAATACAATCCAGATTGCACCCTGGAAAGAGAACAAATTGCTTCTCTTCAATGACAGCATGATTGATAGTTCCAGTGTTATACTGTTCTAGCCTCAGATCAGAATTCACCTGTGTGAGAAAGAATGAATAGGAGTGAGTCCCATGTGACCATAAAACAACAGCCCAGAAAAGTAACAAGAGACTTTTTCCAATTTGAGTATCTTGCTTAGCCTTGTTTTGTTGCATATCATCTCAGTGTACCTGAATAATCCATATATTCATATTTTTAATAACTAAGAATCATTTCATCTTTTTAAATTCAGTCTTTTGACAGCTTTCAAAGCTTTTATTTTTTCATATTTTATTGATGCATTATAATTATACATAATAGAGGAATTAATTGGCACATATTCATATATATGCACACTGTGACAATATAATTTGGTCAATATTGTTCCACAGTATCTCCCCTTTCCCTCCCCTCCTGCCTTGCCATGGTCCCTTTCCTATACCCTACTGGTTTTCCTTCTATTTTCATGAAATCTTCCTCACACCTTTCCCCCCTTTTTTCTTTCTAGTTTGCACATATGAGAGAAAACATATGACCTTTCACTTTTTGAGCCTGACTTATCTCACTTAACATAATGTTCTCAAATGCCAGCATTTTCCTGCAAATGACATAATGTCATTTTCTTTATGACTGAATGAAACTTCATTGTGTGTTTATATCACTTTGTCTTTATTCATTCATTTGTTGATCAACACCTTGACTGATTCCATAATTTGGCTATTGTGAATTGTTCAGCTATAAACATGGGTACTCATATATTGCTGTAGTATGATGATTTTAATTCTTTAGGATAAATAAAGAGGAATGGTATACTGGATTATGTGGTGTTTCCATACATCACCTTTACAATCCCACCAACAATTTAAAAGTGTTCCTTTTCAACCATGTTCTCTTTAGTATTTATTATCATTTATATTTATTTATTTATTTATTTGATTTTGGTACCAGGAATTGAACCCAGTGGTGCTTAACCACTGGCCTCATCTCCAGTTTTGTTTGTTTTTTTGTTTGTTTTGCTAAGTTACTTAGGGCCTCGCTAAGTTGCTGAGGCTGGCTGTGAATTTGAGATCCTCCTGCTTTAGCCTCCCAAGCCACTGGGATTACTGGGTATGCAGACTTTTCAGAGAACGATAGAATGAACCTAAAATGAGATCTAAAAACATCAACAAAAACATGATGACCAGTTCAAAGTAGTGTTGGTCCCAATTTGAGTGATTCACAAAAAGAATTTCTGGTGAGGGTAAGAGAATGCACATGAAATGCATGCGAACACACACACACACACACACACACACACACAGACAGAGACACACACTCACAGAAAACACCATGTGAGGATTTGGAGTTATGCTACCATAAGCCAAGGAATTATCAGAGGCTAGATATGGGCCAGATCCTTGCCCAATAACCTTCAGAGGGAGCATGTCTTTGCTAATATCTCCACCTTAGACTTCTGGCCTCCACAGTGAGAGAATAAAGTTACATCGTTTAAGCCACTTAGTTTGCAGCACTTTGTTATGGCATCTGTTGCAAACTAACATACCTATGATAAAGAGGAAAAGGTAAACTAGGGTAACTTTATTCATAAGGAAGTTGAGGTTCCCACAGAGGGGAAGGAGGGATATTTTGATCTAAATTTCCATTTTCCTGGACAACTTGTTCTCCTCCACACACTTGACAATGGTGAAACCCCCTCCCTCAATGGGGCAGGACAGATGAAGCCAAAATTGAAGAGGATAGAGGTTCCCAAGTCTTCTCTCTCCCACATACTTCTTACTGCTACTTCAAATTTTCCCCTTTTGTCTCCCACTCCATGAATGTTCAAGACTATAGCTTAAGGAGGAGAATGGCTGGGAGAGGAAGAATTTAAAAACTATGTGGTAGGATTCACTTTGGCATCTGAATTTCTCTATTTTGCCCTTATTTCTTTGTTGCCATTCTAACCATATCAGAACTCAGGGGAACTCATTCTCTAGCTCAGAGAAACCCAAGCATCTTAGGCTGAGAGGCCAGCTGCTATTGCCTGTTGGAATTGCTTAGCATCTCCTTGGGCCAGCTGATGAGTTTCTCTTGCCTTGTCTTCTCTCTCCTGTGGGGGTTCTTCCAGTTCTCAAGACATGTGAGCCATGACTTCTAAAGGAATCTGATCTTGTTTCATAGACTGACCCCTTTATACACTTGCTCTGCTTTTACCATTCATCTCCATAAGTTGACATCTTCATTATTGCCCAAGGCTCACAGACATTTCTATTCTTCCCCAAAGCTCCACCAATCACTCCACAAAGCAACTTTAATTTTTTATTAAGACCAGGGTGATAAAATGGGGGGAAGTGGATGCATGCATATGAACTCCATTTTTGAAAATATCATGCTAAATGAAATAAGTCAGATATAAAACAGCAACTATTATATGATCCCACTTACGCGTGGTACCTAGATTAGGCAAAGTCATTAAGACAGAAAGCAGAATAGAGCTTACTAAGGGCTTAAAGGGTACAGAATTTCTGTTTAGGATAACAAAAAAGTTCTGAGTACAGAGGGTGGTGATGGCTATGAAACACCGAAAACATACCTAATGCCACTGAATTGTACCCTTAAAAATAGTTAAAATAGCAATTTTACATGTACATTTTATTACCACAATTATAAAGAAAATTCCAGAGGTAAAAATCAGTATTCTTTGCTACTGATCCAACATAATTACTATTTTTTTCTGAACAATTGTTAGATTTGATCTTTTTACTGGTTGTTTTAGCATTCCTTCTTTTCTCAAAAAGAATTATTCTCATTTTAGACCCAATTTTCTCTACTAGTGCCAATAATACCCAAAGGATTTTACTCTGTTGGGTTCCAGGTCCAGTCTTTTCAATTCCCTTCCTAGAGAAAGTCAGACATGTTGTAAGGGAGGGGCATGAGAGATACAGTGTTTGGAGGGGACTGGGCCTCAGGGTACCCACTGACTCTCCCACATCTGTGTCTTCTTTTTCCTTTCTGTTTGAGTGTTGATTCCCCATTCAGTCGCACTGCTCTGGCTCTCAGAGGAGGTATGGAGATAAATGGAGTTTGGGTTTTTGTCTTACAAAATGCAGAGCACTGGTCTGATCAGTAGAGCCACCAGATCTGCAGAGCTAAGTGACTAATCCAGGTTAAGGAGCTGAGGTTCAGCAGCTCTGGTGAGCTTTCTCCCACTGTTTGGTTGGAGCAGTTATGATTCACATTAAATTGTGAGGAATATTAAAAAAAAAAAAAAAAAAAAACTAAGAGAAAGAATTCAAAGGACCAGGATACTGGAGAGAAATCAGCATAATAGGTGGAGATAGCAAAGCCATGAAAGTTCTAAATGCCAAAGAATGGGAGAGGGAAAGAAAAGAAAAGAATAAAAAGAGGTTTTCTCTCATTTGTTTGCTTGTTGTTTCTGCAATCCTACGGTGCTGGGGACTTGAACCCAGGTCTTGGGCACGGGAGGCAGGCACTCTACATGATGGGCTATACCACCAGCACAAGAGGCTTTCTCTCTACATTAGTGATGGGTGTCTTCCAGGAATTGGGACGGTGAGAGAAAGAAAGAGAGAAAAATGTGGAACAGTTTTGGAAAGGCTTCGATTATCAATTTCAGTTTGGAGGCTTCAGAGGAAAGAGCTAGTTTGGTCTATAATTGAGAAGTGAACCTGAGGACCAATGAGGAGGAATTAGGTGAGCTGAGGCCTAGCATACAGGGAATGCCAGCTGTACTGGTAACAAAACCTAGGACAATTGGTCATTCAAAGCCTCTTATTGTGTTTAATGGTGCCAAGTCAAAGACAGCAATAAGACTTTATAATTACTTATCTTTACATAGCTTGTTTTTTAGGTAGTACAAGGCTTCTTTCAGGCTGAGCAGATATTGTTTTGGGGGCCTTTGTGGACATAATAAAGATGAACAGGAATAGCTCAGTATTCCTGGTACAGAAGTAGACTCTGCAGGGAGTGAGTTTTCTTTCCCATGCCCTTTGGGTCTTGCTAAGTTGTGAAAAGTTACCCCAGCTAAAGTACTGAGTTTTTCTATTACAGTAGGTCTTGTTACAGACTTGTTTTCAGCGATGACCAGAGAAAATAAATCCAGAGAGGGCCGGGGTCCGGGCTAAAAAAAAAAAAAAAGAAAAGAAAAGAAAAAGAAATAAATCCAGTCCCTCCTTACTCCAACCTAGGGCCAGGTCAAGTCTCCATGACCTTCAGGAAGAATATAGACCAAGGAGCATCAGTAACTTATGCTTCTCATTTATTTTCCTTTCAAAAATGCAAACTTTTGGTAGATTTCAAAGGCAGAAAGGTAGCCACCCAACTATCTGCTAGGCAAGGTAACTTTAGGTCAGAGAAGACATTTCATATGATGAATTAATGAGCCTGGAGATCAGGAGGACCAACTGAAGAAGCAGAGACACAGAAATGACAGAAGTACAGAGACTGGCCTGGGAATCTCCTCGACTATAACTACTGAACTCAGTCAATAGTTAATAATATTAGTCACTGGCGCATGGTAGTAGTTAATAATAATATCAAACACTTACATAGAATGTTCTTACATATGTTAATTTATAAAACGACCCCAAGAGGTAGGTATATGGCCATTTCCATTTTATAGATGTGGGAAAATGAAGCACAGAGAATTTTTAAATGTAACCTTAAGATGTAAGCTGTAAGAGGTCAGGGATTTCCATTTTTTAAATTCAGTGCTATTGTTCCAGTACCCAGCACATGTTCAATAATTATTTGTTGAATCAACAGTTAATGAATTCAAGATCATGCAGATGGCATGGTAGGGCTGGAATAGGAACTGAGGTTTGATAGTTCTAGAAGTCCCACTGCTAATTACTTAGATGCTGTCTTAGGAGATGAACTTGGTGTCTCTCAACCTGAGTTACATCTGCTTGATAAACACTTCACCCTCAAGGCTGGCTATCTGAGGTAATACTTTCTAACTCATTTTGTGAGCCAACATTACTCTAATATCAAGAGAAAGACATTATAAGAAAGGAAAACTGCAGACAAATATCTTTTATGAATGTAAATGCAAATATCCTCAACAAAATATTAGCAATTTATTTATTTATTTATTTATTTATTTATTTATTTATTTTTTTTCAGTACTGGGGATCGAACTCAGGGCCTTGTGCTTGCAAGGCAAGCACTCTATCAGCTGAGCTATCTCCCCAGCCCCAATATTAGCAATTTAAATCCAACACTGTATAAAGATAATTATACAATGTGACCGCATTACTCAACGTTTCATCACTGTGACCAAAATACCTGACAAGAACAATTTAGGGGAGGAAAAGTTTATTTTGAACTTCTAGTTTCAGAGATGCAGTCCATGGTTGGCCAACTCCATTACTCTGGGCCCAAAGTGAGGCAGAACATCACTGGAAGAGCATGGTGGAGGAAAGCTGCTCATCTCATGGCAGCCAGAAATGAGAGAGAGAGAGAGAGAGAGAGAGAGAGAGAGAGAGAGAGAGAGAGAGAGAGTATGAGGAGCCAGAGATACTATATAATCCTCAAGGGCATGTCCCCAGTGACCTGCTGGGGCCTTCTGGGAAACTGAGGTAGCATGAAGTACCCCCCTTCAAATCCGAATTCTTGCAATCAAGTCAGAAAGATTTCAGATATCACTCAGAATAATAGGAATGAGTTTACTGAAGGAATAGGAAAAAGGAAAGGAGTCACTCTCCAGGGAGAGAATGGGTCCTCTCAGAGAGGAGAGGGACAGTGCTCTTTTCCTGCACTTCAGTCTTACTGGGGATCCCAGAGAAGTTTCCAGAGAGCCCCAACCATGTCTACCTCTTGACTTTTGATTGACAGCAAGAAGACATCGGACTTTCAAGTCCTCATTGCCATGACAACTGTAGATCACTAGGGCCCATGCTGCCTGGTTCTAATTGGATTTTTAACCATAATTTCTTATAGATTTATGGTTAGGAGGAATTATCCTTATCTCCCTGAGTTTCAGGATCTAGTCTGTGAAAAGGGTCACAAAAGTCTTCCCTTTCAGGGTAACTTGGGTTCCTCTTACGGACCTTGTTCTGAGCCTGCATTTCTCCTGCAGATAACAGGTAGTTTGCTGAGGAATATGACATATCCTGTCCACTTAAGCCAGTTGCAAGTACCAACTGCTTCTTGGAAAAGAAAGCATGTGGGGGTCAGCACAGTGGGCCCATTTTATAGAATTATTCCCTTAACCCCATTTCCCCATTACTTGCATCTATCTGTCCCCTATCATAGCCCTGCCCCACCTGCCTACAGTTATCACCCAGTAGTCCATTCAAATTATTAATCCATCAAATGGATTAATCTAATGATAACATTACCACTCTTATCCTTGACTAAAA
This sequence comes from Sciurus carolinensis, assembly GCF_902686445.1. Lineage (NCBI taxonomy): Eukaryota > Metazoa > Chordata > Mammalia > Rodentia > Sciuridae > Sciurus > Sciurus carolinensis. Next base: position 26,069,770 of record NC_062220.1, read on the forward strand.
GCCCCATCTCTGAGCCTTGCCATATTGGGGACCATGCTTCCCAAACATGAGCTTTTAGGAGGACATTTCTAGATTCAAATCATAACAATGAGTAGAATTCATTCCAGGCTTGACAAGCTGGTAAAACATTTAAAAATCAATTATTAAACCACCACATCAACAAACTAAGAAAAATAAATCATGTAATTACATTGATTGATATAGAAAAAGCATTTAACAAAATCCAATACCCACTCATGATAAAAACCCTCAGAAAACTACGAAAGGAAACTTTCCTGAACTTGGAAAATAACATCTACAAAAAACCTACAGTTTAGGTTCAACAACTGTAACAAATAGACCACTCTGGTGGGAAATATTGATAATGAGAATATGTATGAGAACACATACATGATAAATCTTTTTACTTTCATCTCAATTTTGCTGTGAATCCAAAACTGCTTTAAAAAATAAAACCCATTAAAAATACATATTGCCTTGAATAGGGAGGCTTTATATTGTAAAGATATCAATTCTCTCTAAATTAATTTTTAATAAAAAAATTTAACTTGCCAAGATGATACTAATGCTCAACTGAAAAATAAATTTAAACAAGACAGGTAAGAAAAACTCTAAACAAAGAGTAGCTCTCCCAGCTATTAAAATTGTAAGTTTTAAAGAATAGTAGTCACATGGAAATAAACAATAGAGCAGAATGACATTTCCAGAAGATTAAAAAAAGAAATAGCCCTATAGCTAGCATCACACTTAATGGTGAAAAACTGGGTACTTTCCCATGACTGAAAATAAGGCAAGGGTGTTCTACTCCTATTCAACATCATACTGGAAGTCTTAGCTACTTCAATAAAACAAGAAGAAAGACATGATTGTCTATGTGTGAAATTAAAAATACATACATATATATATATATATATCTCAAACAGACAACCAAAAGCCTCCTGGAAAAAATGTTTGTGTATGTGTGTGGTAGTGGTGAATGTGGTGAATGAACTAAGGGCCTCACACATACTAGGAAAGCACTCTACCTCTGAGCTATATCCACAACCCAATTAATGAGCCAGTATAGCAAGATCTTCAGATACAAGTTTAATATATATAAGTCAATTATTTTCCCTTATGTCAGCAATACACTATCGGAATTTGAAAATTAAAAAAAAATACTACTTATCACAATTAAGAACCCAAAAATGTGAAGTATTTAAGTATAAATCCAACAAAAAATATGTAGAGGATCTAAATGGGGCAAAGTATAAAACTCTAATGAAAGAAATCAAAGAAGATCTACATAAATGAAGAGATAGTCCATTTTCATGGATTGGAAAACTCAATATTGTTAAAATGTTTATTCTTCCCAATTGATCTAAAGAGTCAATAAAATTCTTTTTTTTTTTTTTTTTGTGGTGCTGGGGATTTGAACCCAGGGCCTTGTGCTTGTGAGGCAAGCACTCTACCAACTGAGCTACATCCCTAGCCCAAAATTCAATAAAATTCTAATCAAAATCCCAGAAAACTGGACTGGGGATATAGCTCAGTTGGTAGAGTGCTTGCCTTGCAAGCACAAAGCCCCAGGTTCAATTCCCAGTACCACCAAAAAAAAAAAAAAAAAAAAAAAAAAGAAAGAAAGAAAGAAAAAGAAATCCCAGAAGGTTGTTTTGTATAGATTGCTATATTGATTCTAAAGTTTATATTCAAAATACATAGACTAGCCAACATAATAATGAAGGAGAAGATTAAAGTTGGAGGACTCACTCAACTTCAACCCGTATTAAAAAGCTACCAAATCAAGATAGCCCTATATTGATGAAAGAATAGGCACATAGATTAATGAAACAGAACAAGGAGTCTAGAAATAGACCCAAATACAGTTAATTAATCTTGATCAAGGAGCAAGAGCAATTCAATGGGAAAAGGAGTCTTTTCAACAGTTGGAACCCCTGGATACTTTTCACAAAAATTAACTCAAACTGGATCATAAGCCTAAATGTAAAATGCATAACTACAAAACTTCTAAGAGAAGACTACAGAAGAAAATCTATATGACTTTAGGTTTGGTGAAAAGTTTTAGACACAAACTAAAAAGCATGAACAATGGGGGGAAATTGATAAATTAGGCTTTGTTAAAAATTAAACTTTTTGCCCTTCCTGACTCCGCTGCCACCAAGGCACCCATGAAAAAGTTTGTGGCGAAGGGGAGAAAAAAAAGAAAAAGAAGCAGGTTCTGAAGTTCACCCTTGATTGCACCCACCCTGGAGAATCATGAACACTGCCAATTTTGAGCAGTTTCTCCAAGAGAGAATCAAAGTAAATGGAAAAGCTGGGAATCTTGGTGGAGGGGTTCTGACCATCAGAAGGATCAAGAGCAACATCATTGTAACATCTGAGGTGCTTTTTTCCAAAAGGTATTTGAAATATCTCACCAAAAAGTATGTGAAGAAGAATAATCTATATGATTGGTTGTGCATAGTTGCTAACAGTAAAGAGAGTTATGAATAACATTACTTCCAGATTAACCAGGAGGAAGAGGAGGACTAAAACTCTTTCATCTGTAATAGTTTGTATGAGTTCTTGAAGAAAACTTGGGAACCAAAAAAAAAAAAAAAAAAAAAAAAATTAAATTTCACCACACACACCTGTAATCTCAGTGGCTGGGGAGAGTAAAGCAAGAGGATCGCAAGTTCAAAGTCAGTCTCAGCAACTTAGTGAGGACCTAAGCAACTTATCAAGACCCTGTCTCAAAATAAAATATAAAAAGGGCTGAGGATGTGGCTCAGAGGTTAAGTGCTCCTGGGTTCAATCCCTAGTACCACACACAAAAAAATAAATTAATTAATTAAAATTTTCTGTTCTGCAACAATGTTAAGAAAATCAAAAGACAAACCATGGATTTAGAGAAAATATTTGCAGCCAGGTGCAGTGGCACACACCTGTAATTCCAGCAACTGAGGCAGGAGGATCACATTTTCAAGATCAGCCTCTGCAATTTAGCAAGACCCTCAGCAATTTAGTGAGCCACTCAGTGACTTAGCGAGAACTTGCCTCAAAGTAAAAAAATAAAAAGGGATAAATAAACTATTTGAAACATATATGATAAAGGACTTGTATCCAAATATATATAAAGGACCCCTAAAACTCAACCATAAGAAAACAAACAATCCAATTAAAAAGTGGGCCAAGTCTGGAGTTGTAACTTAGTGGTACAGCACTTAATTAGCATATGCAAAGCCCTGGGCTCAATCCTCTCTATTGGGGTGGGGATGGGAAAGTGGTCAGACACTTCACCAAAATATATGTATGGATGGCAAATAAGTTTATGAAAAAAAATGCTCAACATCACTGTATATTAAGAAATTCAAAATTAAAATGAGATTCCTTTGCACATCTATTAAAATCACTAAAAAATTTTTTTTAACCAACAATAGGAATCACTGACAAGGACACAAAGGAATAAGGGCTATCATCCACTGTTGTTAGGAATGCAAAATGGTACAGTAACTTTAAAAGACAGCTTGTCATTTTCTTACAAAGTTTAACCTAGTCTTATCATACAATCTTGCAATTGTGTTCTTTTGTATTTATCCAAATGAGTTAGAAATTTATGTCCACATAAAAGCCTGCACATGAATGTTTATAGCAACCTGATTTATAATTGCCCAAATCTGTAAGCAACCAAATGTCCTTCAATGTCCTTCAATTGGTGAACAGATAAACTATGGTACATCCATACAATAAAATATTATTCAGCAATAAAAAGAAATGAACTATTAAGCCATGAGTAGACATGGATAAATCTTAAACAGATATTACTAACTGAAAGAAGCCAATCTGAAAAGGCTACATAGCTCATTGATTCCCTTATATGACGTTCGAGAAAAGGCAAAACTATAACAATGATAAAAAGATGAGTAACAGTTAACAGGGGGGTTTGGGGGAGAAAAGGGGGGTTGAAGGTAAAGCAACAAGATTTCTTAGGGTAGGGAAACTATTCTGTATAATAATGAAGTTGTGGATATATAACACTATGCATTTAATATCTGTAGAACTTTGCAGCACAAAGAGTGAAACTTAATGTATGCAATTTCAAAAATATCTTGTAGGGATCAGGGGAGTCCAAGATGGAATTCAGAATGTGACAAAATAAACTACTTGTCTTATATATGTATGAAACAACCTCACAGAAGGAGGTGGAGGTAAAGGTGTTGATTTAGTAACTTTGGAAATGAGAAGAAGACTAAAGGTAAAAGAAATTGTATATAAACACCGTATGCCGGTTGATAAAGTGTTTTCCTGTGATGGTTTGTGTTAACCATTCTCATGCTTCAACATTGTGTACCGAAATTGAACAATTAAGCAAATAGATGGTGGTTTATGGGTGCTGAGTTTCTCACTGTTGTAGTTGGGGAGAAGCTACAATGACCCATATAATAATTATGGGTTAGAGCTGGAGATCATGTTTAGTTTAATGTGGATAAAAATGTTTACATACAGAAATATTTATAGCTAAGTATATGCATAGGCTAGTGTGCATACATATATTTCTTTGTTTTGTCATCTTAGAGGACCTAGAAGTACTGACACCCCATTAGCAACAAGCAAACTAGTGCCTAGACCTTGGTTTCTCATATCATTGTCCAATAAAAGGGACTAGGGCTCCTCGGAGAAATGGCTGATTCTAGGAGTGGGGCAGAATATACACTAGATAAACCTGGAGTACCCTGCAGTGTCAGAAATCAAGGAAGAACTATAACAACCCCCACCCAAACAAAATATAAGCTAAACCCCAGAGGAGTAATGTCAAAGAGACATAGGAACCAAGAGAAAGTTGCCAATGGCCAAAGCAGGAAGAATTTAAGAAACAAAATAAAGTAGCATATTGGATTATCAGCTGGGGATGTGGCTCGGTGGTAGAGTTCTTGCATGGCATGCATGAGGCCCTGGGTTTGATTCATAGCACCATCAAAAAAGATCCTGTCTCAAAAAAAACAACAGGAAACATATTGGATTATAAATTAAAAAATACATTTCCCTATTAAAAAAAAATCCATATTGATCTAAATAAATTATTGAGCAAATAAATTAAGGAGAGAGGAGACAAATCTCCACAGCAGAAGAAATCCAAAGAATCTATGTAGACGCTCTACTCTCAAGTAATTGGAATGCAACTCCCTACTCCTTAAGTATAAACTGTGCATAAGGACTTCCCTCCAAAAAGTACTGCGTGGAACGGTAGGTAAGAGGAACTTCAGTGAAAAAAACTGAAACCCTACCTCAGCCAGGTAATCAAGGTCAGCATCAACAGTAATAAATCATGTTGATGCTATGTATCCTGAATATAATGTGATAGATATGGTACTGCACCTCTTTGGTCTTCCTCCCCCAATCCATAAGCCCATTCTAATTACAAGAAAAGCATTAGAAGATCCCAAAGGGAGGGAGAAATGGATAGAAGTTGATCAATGAGTATTAAGATAGAGACAGGACTAAGAGGTTCTGGTGAGCTATTGCACAGTTGGGTGACTAGACATAATGACAATGTAGTGTATGTTTCAAAAAGCTAGAAGAAAGGATTTCATGTGTTTTCGCCAAAAAGAAATGATAAATATTTGAGGAAGTACCTATGTTTAACCTGATTTTAACATTATACAATGTGTATGTATGAAGATAGCACAGGGTACCTCATTAATATGTATATTTTTCATGCTTTTATGTAGTAAATTTTTAATGTAATAAAAATTTTATGTAATAAAAATTTTTTAAATGATCCCAAATGAGGAATGTTATTTAAATACTTGACTCCCCAAAGCTGTCCAAGTCATCAAAAACAAGAGAGGGGCTGGTAGAGTGCTCGCCTAGCACGCATGAAGAATCTGGGTTTGATCCCTAGCACCACATAAAAATAAATAAAATAAAGGTATTGTGTCTATTTACAACTAAAAAAACCAAAAAAACAAAAAACAAGAGAAATCTGAAAAACAGTCACAGCCAAGAGGAACCAAAGGAGAGAAGATGATTAAGTATAGTGGGATATTATGAGAAGCTGAGGAAATATGAAGGGTATGAACTATAAGTAACAATGGCATCAATGTTATTAATTATAACAAATATACCGTGTTAATGTAAAATGTTATTGGGGAAACTGTGGGGTATATGGCCATTCTCTGCACTATCTTCAAAAATTTTTCTGTAAATCTAAAATTGTCCTTAAAAAATAAAGTTTATTAAAACAAAGTTTGTTTGAAAATGAACAACTGACTTTCTGCCTCCCCAGACCCTCGGCCCCATGCAAAATAGGGCAGAGTGGCGTGAGAGCAGAGTTGGCAGTTCCCAGGGAACCAGTTGAACTTCAGGCTCGCAACTCCAGCCTGAGTCCGAAAACCCCAGTCCTGGAGCAGCCCCTTTCCACCCTGGGGGTTGTGCTTCCAGACCCAAAGAGGAGGCACTTTCCATGGGTGGCAGGCAGAGAGTCATTTGACTGACCTGGTCTGCTGTGGTTGCAGGCATCGTGTCTTTCGTGGCAGCTCTGAGTTGGCTCTTCACAGTCTGCCCTTCACATCCCTCTGGGGCTTCTTGCCTGGCCTCTCTAGGCCCTTGGTTCTAGCCCCCCAGGTTCCCAGTGAGTTTATCTAGGGCAGTACAGACTCATCACCCCATAACCCACTCTAGTCCTCAAACAAACATGAAGCAGCCTGGAGCTCAGAGGTCAGGAACTCATTGAAAAAAATGTGTGAGGGAGGGTTTATTTTATTTTTTTGTGTCCTGAGTTCAAAGCCCTGGTTAGGAGAGTGTATTCTTCACTCCTTTCCTGGGGTGATCAGAGGGAGGGAGCTGGGCATCAGCCTTATAGAAGTTTAGCAGAAAATCAGAGGGATTGGCAGGCAGAGATAGTTTGGGTGTTGGAGCAGAATCTGGGCTGGGAGAGCGGGGTGGCTGCATAAAACTTTGAGGGTGGGAAATGCAGCTTTAGTATGAAGGACCTGAGCTCAGGAATATCCAGGGAATGTAAAGAATCCCCATGTTTTTGTAGCAAGGGAGTCGCCTGGACTTTACAATGGGAGGTACCGACTGTCAGAGACTGGTTTTGAATAGGTGGCTTGTGCGCTCTGGAAGACTGAGGGCTAGCACAAGATGGGGCTCTCTAGGAAGAGGGAAGATGGGGGTTGAGACCTCACAGCCTACAAAAAGGCATCATAGGGAGCGGAGAAACAGCCTGGAACTGATGTCACCTCCCCAACAGGTGCCAAGAACCCATGGTGAGGTGTCAGAAGAAAGTCAGCAGGTCTCTGTACCAGCCGCGCCCTATCCTCTCCAGCTTTACGCACGGGCTTAGCTCACCTTCTAGCCCCGTGAGAAAATCAGAAGAACTCCAGTCACCTCTCCTGAGGGGAGGACCTTTTATACAGCCACAAGTCTTTGTACCAGGGGCTTCCAAGGACAGAAGCAGCCAGTGGTTAGGGCTCTGCCTCTGGGGTGAGGGACAGGCTGGAATGGTTGTGGCTGACCCGGGAGAGGGGCGCACAGCTTGGCTGGCGGGTGGCAAGACCTCTGAGTTAATGTATAATTGTGAGCAGATGGCGGGGGCTGGCAGCAGCCTAGGGCCTGGGCCCAGCTAATGAGGGACAATTAGCCCCAAACCCGGTGGGGGCAGTTGAGAGAGTTAGACAGTGAAGGCAGATATTTGCTTCTCAAACAGTCTGACGCACTGGGCAGAGGGCTGAGCTGTGGAGCCTTTGGGATTGCTAGGCCCCCCGCCAGGGCCCATTCTCTCTTTTCCCTCCCCCCATCACCTCTGGGTCGAAAGCTTCTGTTTGTTCAGACCCAAGAGGCAGTCATAAAGGCAGAGGGAGAGGGTAGTTTATGGGGGAAATCGCTGCCACCACCATCTGCCAGGGCTTGTCCTTTCTCCCCCCTGACACCCCTATCTCCACCCTTGCGCAGCTGTCTATGGGAATAGCCAGTCAGGACATGAGCCTTGAGCTTCCAGATGCAGGGGCAGATTCAGTGGGGAGGTATGAGACAGAAAAGGGGGACTAAGAACAGGGCTACCTTATGCCTTCTTGGGGACTTTCTTTCACTCAGGCATGGCTAAGTAGAGTGACGAGCAGCCCCTAGCTGCCCTGAGATGGAATGGACTCTGCTGGCACTGGGGCATGTGCTGTCCTGCCCATGGTGCTGAAACCACCTGCTACAGTCTCCCCTGTGCTCCAGGGCTTGGAACAGCCTGAGGATGCTGGTGGAAACTGAAAAAGGATGAAGTATGTGTCAGGGTAAGATGGAAAACCCACTTCTGGGATACATTTGGCCTTTGAGAACAAGAGTTCCCAACCCTTGGATCAAGATGAATGTACCATACCCCTTCTACCCCCCAAACCCAAAGTGTTCACCAATAAGATCCTTTCTTTCTTCTGATTTCTGGATCTAGTCTTATTGCCCTATACCCAGCTTATTTCAGCCTGACTTCTACAATGGAATCACAGGATCCAAAGTGTGGAATGAACCCACAAGGCTTTACGTGTTGACTTCTCTACACTCTGCAGGGATCTGCCCAAGAAAATGATAGCAACAAAACTTCCAAGCACTGGAGCCTATGTTCACTTCCAACAACACACTCCATAGGAAAACCTATCCAGTTACTGGTGCCCTCATCCAACAGTGATCCAGATAAACTATAGTGTCTTTTGTGAGAAGATTGGTGTTATTAATTACTCAGAATCTAAAGGCACCAAATCCCTGATGGGACAGAGCCTGATTACATGCAGAGAAGGAAGAAGGAAAAACAGGTTGCATGACTCCTCATTAGCACCCCGCATGCATCTCTAACCCTCGAAGGCTCATTCCCACCACCACTATGGTTTTCAATGTTCTGAAGTCCAGGATCCCCCTGTTTCCATGAAAGAACTCATCCTTGGTTTCACCTCAGTCAAGCAGCCATTAGTGAGAACACTCTCTAGGGAGAACTTGTGCTGCGAGACACATGCTCTCCATCCATCCTCTTTCTCTCAGAGCCAACCCAGTCAGTTTTTATACCCATTTATCTTTTATAGAAATACATACAGGACCCAGGTGTTGGCCCCAAAAAACAGGCATGTACACTCTGGCTGGAAGCTATATTAGCATGTCTGGAAGGCTCCTTTGTGCTTCTATGCATTTGAAACTTGGGGTACCCAGTCTGATGCTCCCCATCTTCCATGTTCTTCATGTCCTTCAGGAGTGCTGATCCCTGCATGGGAGGGGAGCACTCTGGTGTCGGGGGACCTGCATGAGAATGGCTCTGTACCTGCTTCAGGTTGCTAAGTGGACCCAAGTGGGCTCTGTGGACTCCCCATGGAAGGACACAGTGGGTCAGTGGCTGTGATTTGCCCTGCCTCAGGGCCAATGTCAGTCAGCCCCAAGCACACCTCCCTCCTCCTCTCTCCTCTGCTCATGGCCTGTGACATCACTGGCTGCTCCCAGAGGGCTGCCCTCTGCTCCTGAGCACAGGCTCTTTGTAGCTCTGGACCCCCTGGCAGGACTGAAGCAGGAGCAGAGTGGAGGCTGTTACCAGGACAAGGCCACCAGTGTCCCTGGAGCCTGCAGGGTTCTCTGGAGCCCAGCACAGGATACTGAGACCTCCAACTGAAGCTCTCCTTTCATTTCCTCCATCCAGGTAGCTCACCTGCAGGCTCATTGTCTGCTCTGCCTCTCATGCTGTCTCCACGTCTTTGTGTGGCCAAGCTCAATCCCACTCCTCTCTGTCCTTGCAGTTACCCACCCTCCGGCACCTCCAACCCTCTATCCTGCTTTCTCACCTGTGAGCACCAGCTATTTTTTTCAGACAAGTCATTGAGAATGTTGGGAATGTATGATGAGGTTGTTGGAAGTGGTTTCTGTTTGTGATTTGGGGCATGATTCTTTTTGGTCTGGAGATTGTTTAGGTTTGAATATTGATCCTGCATTCCCACAGCTCTTTGAGCTCTGGGTCACTCAGGAGGACAGAGCCCTATTAAGGACTGAGGGTTTGGCTAATATTCGGTGCCCTCAGCCTCCTGTCTTGGCATCACCCTTCACAGTCCCAGCTTGACTCTCTTCTCTCCATTTCTTTGGTGGCAATTAGATAAACATGAAGCAGGGGTAGGGGCAAAGAGTGTCAGGATTAGGAGCCAGAGATTTTAATTTCTGCCAAGGAACTGACTTCTAAACCTTCAGTCTTACTCTGGGTGACCTCTGACTTGTGGTGACCCCAATCTGTGTCTCAGTTTTTTTTTTTTTTTTTTTTTTGAAAAACTGCCTGTCTTCCCAGTCCTCTGGGAAGATGAGAACTGGAGGGGGAGTGTATCTCTATCTACTTAGAAATAAAGTTAATTTAGCTACTGAACTTCAAACAGTGGGGGCTGAATTCCATAGTCTTTATAATTTGTTCTTCTTTCACACGTGGTAGTCGCCTCTTTCTGCTGCATCATAATCTCTTGGGGAGCAAAGATCTTGCTCCTTTTCTTTTTACTGCCTTCCTACTGAACTACCAGCAATGTATTCATGCTTATTACCTTATTCAGCAAATAGTTGCAGATGAGTTAACTGGGCTGAGATGGCATGTTTATTACAGGAAAGTTTCATGTGTAAGCTGTTTCCCAGCATCACCTCCAGCCTGGTCATGATTCCAGGCATGAAAAGAACAAGCATCAGTTGGGTGTAGTGGCACATGCCTGTTATCCCAGAGATTTGGGAGGCTGAGGCAGGAGAATTTGCAAGTTCAATGCTAGTCTAGGCAACTTAGTAAGACCCTATCTCAAGAAAAAAAGAAAGAAAGAAAGAAAGAAAGGAGGAAAGAGAAAAAAGAAAGAAGAAAAAAGAAAAAGAAAAGAAAGGAAGGAAGGAAGAAAAAAAAGAAAATAGCTTCAACTCCCATTAATTATTAAGGGTTGATGAAAGCAAAAAGACATGGTGGCCCACGGCTTATGTCCCTAGACAGCTTTCTCCAGCTTTTCATCCTCTCCCTTCTATGTGTCTTTAAGAAATGTTAGTTTGGGCTAGGTTGTGGCTCAGTCGCAGAGCACTTGCCTACCATGTATGAGGCACTGGGTTTGATCCTCGGCACCACATATAGATAAATAAAATAAAGGTCCATCTACAACTAAAAAAAAAAAAGAAATGTTAGTTCAGTGAATGAATGTCTGATCCCAGAAAGATCGTCTTTGAAGGTGAAATTCTACTGTGAGATCTAGACTCTTCAGGGTTAACAGGAACCAACAACTCCAATAGATTAGAATCCTCTAAGAATGTATTTTCTAGAAGCTACAACTTCAGGATTGTTCATCATTACTTCCAATGTGTGGAACCAGAGCTCACTGCCTGCTGGGGCAGAGCTGAGCCTGAATTTCCCCAGAGCTTCTTAGAAGGTATGAAAAAACAGGAGCAAGTTTTTTCCCTAAAGTCCTTTGAAGAAACATTTGCTTGATGGTTTGGAGAATTAATCCAGGACTGCCTGGTAGTGAATTTAAGCCCTGACCTAGGGGACAAGGGGTCTCTGGCTCCAGTGTGTTTGCTAAGGGCTGAGAAAGCTAATTGAGCAACCAGAGACTAGAGTTGCTTATTCTGAAAAGAGAAAGCTGGAGTATTGGGAAGTATCCCAATACTCCCTGAACTACTGTAATGAATATTTAGGAAATGAGATTCCTTTCATCTTTTCTTATCCCAAAAGATCCAGTCCTCAGCCTACCCTATGATGTTCATCACATAGCGTTTAAGTAAAGAGAATTGTAATGTTCTAATTTGAGTCAACCTACAGGCAACTTTTAGAAACCTGACCCTCTATCACAAAACATCACAAACCAAACCACTTCAAGCAAAAGATCTTATCCAAATAATCCCCCTATTATTACAGACCCAGTCTCAAAATAGGAATAGGAACTCCCAGAAGGACTCCCCAGTCTTCCAAGTTGGCTTCCTGTCCTACAGGGAGGGTCAGCCTGGAGCATGCAGCAGGATGGTAAGGAGCCCGAGAGAAATGGAAAGAATGGGGAGGAGGAAGTTCAGAGACAGAGGGGTATTTCAGGACTTCACTTTCATCAACATGATTTCATCTGCCCTTGGCCAATGTTCTGGAAGAAGTTCTTTTCCAATCATTCTCTCTGTTCCACCCTGCTTTCCTTAGACCAGGAGAGTCAGCACAAGACTCTTCTGAGCTAAGGAAAGATTTGGTCAAGGAGCAAAGATTCATCCATGAGGCAGCTCCCCAAAGAAGTGGCCTGATCTGAGGTCCTGGGAACAGGAGGGGAGAAGTCTCCTGGGGTCAGACTTACTCTGTAGTGGCAAGTCAGGCAGGAGGGATCTGAGTGACTCTTTGCCAAGGTGTGTGGGGGCCTGGGAGGACGCAGGGTGTGGATGCTTCCTTCTCATGCCCAGGGATCAGCAGCATGAATCAGCTGGGGGGACTTTTTGTGAACGGTCGGCCGCTGCCTCTGGACACCCGGCAGCAGATCGTGCAGCTAGCAGTCAGCGGCGTGCGGCCCTGCGACATTTCACGGAGCCTTAAGGTAATGCCAGAACCTTCACCCAGAGGTGGGCACATGAATCAATGAGAGAAAGCCCTTCTGAAGCAAGAGTCTTTGGGGCTTGGGCTACTTTCTAGAAGACCCTTTTGAAGGTTGGTAAGGGGAGCTTTAGGAAATGCAAATGTGAGGCAGGACCCTCAAATCCATGGCCTGATCCAGTAAGCCTTGCTTTGCCTTGTAGCCTCCTTCTATCCTAAGGTCATTCACCCTCCTTCTCCCCAACATGTCTTAACTGTCCTTGCTTCTCACCTGATTCAGGTATCAAATGGCTGTGTGAGCAAGATTCTAGGGCGTTACTACCGCACGGGTATCTTGGAACCCAAGGGTATTGGGGGAAGCAAGCCACGTCTGGCCACACCCCCTGTGGTGGCTCGAATTGCCCAGCTTAAAGACCAGTATCCAGCTCTTTTTGCCTGGGAGATCCAACGCCAGCTTTGTGCTGAAGGGCTTTGCACGCAGGACAAGACTCCCAGTGTAAGTGACCACCATCTCTGCACTGGGGCTGATAAATAGACTTTTGTTTGGGGAGATCAAGATCCCATTTTAGGGGTGGGGTCATAGCTCAGTGGTAGAGCGTTTGCCTGGCATGTGTGAGGTACTGGGTTCGATTCTCAGCACCACATATAAATAAATGAATAAAATAAAGCTCTATTGGCAACTAAAAGTCTATTTTTTAAAAAGATCCCTTTTTACTTGGTACCTGCATCTTCTGGCCCAAGACTTTCTCTTTTGAAAAGTGGTGGTTTGTGAGAAGAAAGCATAGGGATAGCGAGGAGGTTGCCCTTGGGAATGAGGTGTGGGTGGAGACAGAAGGGATATTGGGGGACTATCCTCAGATGCAGTCCTGGGTCTATACACCATCTCCCCACTAAACACCCAAACACTTCCAGGTCTCCTCCATTAATCGAGTCCTGAGGGTGCTACAGGAAAACCAAAGACTGCACTGGTCACAGCTCAGGTCACCAGGTAGGTTTGAAGTTGCCCCCAGGAATAATCAGAGCCAAATCCTCAGTATTTTATGACTCTTAAAATACTTTTCTCATTCTCATTCTTCTTTGTTCCTTTTTTTTTTTTTTTTTTTTTCTTTTTCTTTTTTGTATCAGGATTGAACCTAGAGGCATTAACTGCTGAGCCACATCCCCAGTCCTTCTTGTATTTTATTTTGAGACAGGGTCTTGCTAAGTTGCTTAGGGCCTCACTAAGTTGCTGAGGCTGGTTTTGAACTTGTGATTCTCCCAAGTCACTGGCATTACAGGTGTGCACCACCACACCTGGCTCTCATTCTTTTTTGGATCACCCTCCCAACAACCTGATCAGGAGGGCCTGATAAAGAGTTTTATTCTCTCTTGGCACAAAAGAAATTGAGGTTCAGAGAAGTAGGATGACTTACCCAAGGTCATCAGTCACTTGCTGGCAGGTCATGGAATGGAATGTAGGTCCCCTAGCTCTTAGGTTCACAGGATCTGCTGAGGAAGACCCAGGACTAGGTCTTCTACACCCTCCCTCTGCCTTATACATAGCTTCTCAGAGCATCTACATGTTCTATGGGATTGTGCAAACTGGGACTAAACTTGCTGTTTTCCCCAAACACAATCATGGTACTGAGTACATTTCCCATCAAGGCTCCCTGAAGTAACCCCCAAGTAATTGAATGCTCCAGCTTGGCTCTCCTCTTATACCCATGCTGTCACATTCCTACAGTGCCAGGGACTCAGAGAGCCTGTCTGGTCAGAGAACTCACCAACACAGACCATCTCAAAACATTGTCCTCCTTTGCAGCTGTCTTGGCTCCAACTCTTTCCATTCCACATAGTGGCTCAGAGGATCCCCAGGGTCCCACCCCAGGGACCAGCCACCGAAATCGGACTATCTTCTCCCCAGGCCAAGCAGAGGCATTGGAGAAAGGTATTGGGCTGGGGTGGATGTGGGCTAGAGGGTTCTTGGTGTGACATGGGGGCAGCAGCCTTGAGGCCTGTGGTCAAAGACTGAGAAGTTCAGGCTGTTGGTGTCTCCTGCTTTGGAAGGAAGACAGTTTAGGGTTATAGCAGGTGGGGAGTGGGGCCTGATGGGAAGACCCAAGTCTTGCTCCCTCCCTGTGCCCTTGCTGTGTGAGCCTCCATCTCTCCAGAGTTCCAGCGTGGGCAGTATCCTGATTCAGTGGCCCGTGGAAAACTGGCTGCTGCCACATCTCTGCCTGTGGACACGGTGAGGGTAAGTGAGTTCTGTGATACAGAATGAACCGACCATAGGGAGGAAGAGTCTGTACTGGCCAGAGCTATGGCTTCTGGTGAGGCAGAGAAGGGGACAAGAAGGTGGAAATAAACCTGTTTGGAGCAAAAATCAGAAATGAAGCCCTCCTTGTTCCCTGCCTGCTGATTGTTCTCTCTTTCCCACGCCAAGCCTTTGAGTTGAGGAAGGGGACAGACAGCAAAGGTCAGAGTAGGGAGGGAGGACATCAGGATGGAAGAAGGTTCTGCATTCTGAGTCCAGGCCAGGTGCCAGGTGCCTCAGGTGACAGCAGCAGGTGCCAGGTGACACAAAGAGCACAGCCAGTTACATGGTCCCTATTTTCCCTCAGGTCTGGTTTTCTAACAGAAGAGCCAAATGGCGCAGGCAAGAGAAGCTGAAGTGGGAAATGCAGTTGCCAGGTGATTTCTGTGCATATCCATCTAACATTCTTCAGTCCTTCCCATGCATCCTTCCATCCACCCATCATCCACCCATTCTTCCATCCATCCATCCATCCATCCATCCATCCATCCATCCATCCGTCATCCATCCAACATTTACATTGTACCTCCCATGTACCAGGCTCTATGCCGGATACTGGGCACTCATAGTCCCTGCTCTTAAAGGCTGCACTGTTCCCAGAACCTTCCCTGGGATTTAGTCTTTCTTTTTGGTTTCTCAAGGCTTTTCCTTGGGAAGGGACAGTTCATGGTTGTGACATCCATCTCCTCCCATCCCTGCAAGAAGTTGCTGCCTTTCCTGGAACCCCTCTGCATCGAAAACCATCTTTCACCATACTCCCTCTGCTCCCAACCATAATCCCTCCCTCTGAGTGGATCCACCTTCACTTTGTAGGTGCTTCTCAGGATCTGACTGTACCAAGGGTATCCCCAGGGATCATCTCTGCACAGGTACTTGGGAGGAGGGGAGCTTGTGAACTGGGAAGACCAAAGGGCTCACTGCCTCTCCCAGTTCTGGTGAAGGCCTGAGCTGGGATCCATGATTCTCCACAGTGCCAACTTACAGACAGTGCCATTCCCTAGCCAACTATGTGAATGGCATCCTCCGAAGTTGTTCAGGACACAGTCTAGGAAGAAGGTGGTCCTGGGATCCCAGGCATTCAAAACATTAAGGCTCATTGGCAGCTGAGGGTCTCCTTTTGCTTTTTTCTAGCAGTCGCCTGGCAGTGTGCCCACAGTAGCTCTGCCAACCCTGGAATCTTTGGGTCCCTCCTGGTCTCAGTTGTGCTTGCAGACAGCATCAAACAGGTGTCTGAGTGACACTCCACTTCAAGCCTGTCTCCAGCCCTGCTGGGGTAAGAACTGAGGCCAGGCCTCAATCCTGCAGGGTATGGGGAGAGCTGACTGACTTCTAAGCCCACAGGAAGGTATGGATCTCCATTTGGGGTCATTAACCACAACATAGCTTTCCTCATTCCTTGCTTGACTCACAAAGTTGGGGACACTAGTACCCCCTGAGTCTACAGTACCATTGAGAGTTATAGTGGGTGGAAGGAAGTGGGATTGGGATTTGAGTGTATATATTCAGGGTAGGGAATGAATGTCTCAGCCCCTCCCACTCAGTGACTGAGGAGAGGATGGGGAGCAGTTAGCTCAAGCTCTCCTCTCTGTCCTGCAGGCTACTTGTCCTCTCAGCTGCATTCCCTGATTCCCTACTTCCTTCTACTGCCCCCACCCCAGTCTTGGTGCCCCTCAGGCCCTGCTCTGGCCTGGCTCCCCACTACAGTAAAGCTTGAAATGAAGCAAGAGACCTAGAATGTGAAAATGGGGTAGGCTCTGATGCCATCTTGCCCATTGTCCTTACCATCTTGCCCACACAGATTGCCATGCCTTCCTCCTTCCCGTGGCTCCCCACTCCTGTGTGGACCTTGCCTGGCCCTGCCTCGCTGCCCCTCCTGCACATAATGTGATTGGAGGGGCTGGAGAGGCAGCACCCACCCACTACTCACACTGGCTTTAAGAGGCCTCCACGTGGCAATAATAAAACACATTTTAAATTAGCAGTAGTTCTTGTTGCATTGTTTTTCCCTGTGAACACCAATATGCCCACCCCAATGTTTAATAATTATCCAGTGTTTATATGTGTGTATCCAATCAATGTATTTACCTACATATGCATGCATCGATCTAACCCATGTATGTTTTCATATATGTACTGTGTGTGTGTGTGTGTGTGTGTGTGTGTGTGTGTGTGTCTGTTTGTATATATGTATGTATATGTTTGGCTAATTAAATGTCTACATATAAGCTGAGCGCTGTGGTGCACACTGGTAATTCCAGCCACTCAGGGGGCTGAGGTAGGAGGATAACAAGTTCAAAGCCAGTCTCAGCAACGTAGCAAGTCCCTAAGCAACTTAGCAAGACCCTGTCTCGAAATAAAATATAAAAAAGGACTGGGGATGTGGTTCAGTGGTTAAGCACCCCTGGGTTCAATCCCTGGTACCAAAAAAAAAAAAGTCTGCATATGCATGTGTACACACACGCACACTGATGTTACATCCTGGCATTTTATTTCTAAGTCCTCCAGCAAGCATCTCCAAAAAATAAGGAAAATAAGGAACTTTTCTTACATAACCACAATACCATATCCACATCTAAGAAAATGTACTATAATTCCTTAGTTTAAGAAAATAGACATTGATTCCCTGATACATGTGTATTTTTGTCATCACGGCAAATAGAGTAGAAATGGCATTTTTCGTATCCTGCTTTTCCATTCATACATACTTAAGGGAGTGTTTGATTGGTTCTTCTTGGCAGTAAGTTCTGAATTTTCTCAAGTCTGTCTCCCTGCAGAGAAAGCTCTAGGACCTTCCTGTGGAGTCTTGGGATGTGGGGAAAGGGAGGAAAACAGAGAAAAGGTGAAGAAGGGAATATTCGGAAAGATGAATGAGCTCATATCTCCAAATTCTTTCCCTTTGAAAGGTCAGAGGATAAATAGTGACAGTGCCAAGAGGGTTGAGGATGGAGGAGTGGAGACATGTTTGTTTACTCCCAACAGGGGCAGGGGGGCAGGTACTGATCCAGAAGTTGTCACTCAAGAGATCTTTTTATTAACAAATAACCCAATGCTATGCTTTTCAGTAACTAGTGACTGGCAACATGTAGCCACTTAAATGTAATTCACTTGAAATAAAATGAACAATTCAGCTCCTTGCTCTCACAAACCACATTTCAAATGCCACATGTGGCTTGTGCCTACAATACTGGACAGAAAAGGTCATAAAGCATTTCCAGCAGTACAGAAGGTTCTATGGGATAACAGTTCAAGAATGTACTTTACAGAGTAATAGGGCACACCCTGTCACTGTCCTTCCTTCTCGACTTTCAAGGGGGAAGTCCTGCTGGACAGAAGTGCCCAGGGAAATAGGCAAGATTTTATGGGGTGACAATCTACACAGCACAGGACTGACACCAGCAATGAAGGTGTTGTCTCAGCTGAGGTCCCACGGCTCCTTTAGGCAAAGACAGATAACTGCTTGTGGGAAACTGGGCGTAAGATTGTGTGCGGATGTGTGTGTGCACATGCATATACGTGTATCACTATGCACACACACACCTGTGCATCTGAGTGTGTGTATGTATTTATGGAATGCTAAGGAAGAGATTCTGCATTAGATGACTTCCAAGTTTCTATCTCTTTAGTTAGGACTTACTTTTTTTTTTTTTTTAGTACCAGGGACTGAATCTAGGAGTGTTTAATAAATAACGAAGCCACATCCCTAGTCCATTTTTATATTTTATTTAGACAGGGTCTCACTGAGTTGTTTAGAGTCTTGCTAAGTTGTTGAGGCTGGCTTTGAACTTGTTATCCTCCTGCCTCAGCTTCCCAAGCCACTGGGATAACAGATGTGGGTAACTGTGCCCAGCTAAAGAGAAGGGCAAGCCTCACTATGCTGTCTAGGCTGGTCTCAAACTCCTGGGCTCAAGGGATTCTTCTGCCTCAGCCTCCCAAGTGCTAGAACTACAGGCATGTTCCATAAGCCCCACAGTGTCCTGTGCTTAAAGCTCTCTAGGAAAGTAGATGCCTTAATCTAGTACTTTCAACCTTCACTTAGGCACTCTACCACTAGATATACCCCCAGTCCTTTTATTTTTCATTTTGAGATGAGGTCTCCCTAAGTTGATCTGGCCAGCCTTGAACTTACCATCCTTCTG
This sequence comes from Sciurus carolinensis, assembly GCF_902686445.1. NCBI lineage: Eukaryota > Metazoa > Chordata > Mammalia > Rodentia > Sciuridae > Sciurus > Sciurus carolinensis. Next base: position 26,088,701 of record NC_062220.1, read on the forward strand.
CCTCAGTCTCCCAAGTAGCTGGGATTACCACTGTGCCTGGCAAATTCTTTTCAAGTTTCTTGAGGAGAAATTTACTACAGACTTAGGTCATTTTCTTCTATCCAAACTGAGTCTCTCTTATATTCTAGTTTCAACCTTTTCTTCTCAAGAGACTTAAAAATCAGACATGTGTTATGGTATGGGGCAATTTTCCCAAAGTGGGAGACAGGCATTACTGCTGATGTTTGGAAATATTTTAGGAGTTGTGTGGCCACTGCTTTAAATAATAGCAAAAGTCAGAAGTTGAGAAAATTGTTCCCTTTTTAACCTCTTTTCCAATCTAGTTGCATAAAAAAAAAATTCATTTTGATTCGTTTAGCACCTATTTAACAATTGTTAAACTCCTCCTTAAAGAAAAAAGGGAACCTTGGGCAGAGGGGAGGAATCTAACTGGGATTTGATAACATCATTTTGTTTTCATTGTATTTATTTTTATAGTCACTTTCTACTTATGGCAAGTCATTTGGGTTTTTTTTTCCTTATTGTAATGATAAAATATTACTTTCTAAATAAATGTATTTGAGTCTGTGTCAATAAAAACATTAGGAGGGTAGTTGTTAAGTAGATAAAGGCCCAAACTATAAAGACAGTGCAGGAATGACAGATGTTTTTGGAGATCCTGTTTTGCTGGAAAGAATAGTGAACATCAGAGTCAGAAAATTTGAGTTAGAGGTGAAGCTCTTTTGCAAATAGGCATGGAACCTTCGGCAAAGAATGTCAGCTCCTGGGCTGGGGAGATAGCTCAGTCGGTAGAGTGCTTGCCTTGCAAGCACAACACCCTGGGTTTGATCCCCAGTACCGCCAAAAAAAAAAAAAAAAAAAAAAAAAAAAAAAACAAAGAATGTCAGCTCCCTGTGAAAGGTGAGAAATGGTAGAGGAAGCACAGTCTGGTCCACATCACTGGATCAAAGGTAATGATAGGACAGGGAAGTTTGTTGAACTGCAGTCAAGGGAGATGAGAGGGTGGGCTATTCAGGTGTAAAGGGTTATCACCATTACCATTACCCTATGCCCACAGGATTAACAATCCTTCATTTGTTCTGAACCATATCTGGATCCTGAATCCTTCAGAGCAAGACTGGATCCTTATGGGATCAGTGGGAAAAGATTAGTGGTTTTGGGTAGTGATGAGAAAGATGAGTGAAGAACTGGTTACCATCTGGTCTCCCTTCTCCTGGATGGAACTTAACAGCAGTCTGGAAACTTAGTCACCACCCTCAACCCTACCCCTACTCTCTTCTGAGTCAGATGCACACAAAGATTTTTTGGGTGGCCTGTTGTGATGTATTGTTGCTCAAAACAGGTGTTTTGCTAAACTGGGTAGGAAAAGGTGTGTAACAGATATTCTCTCGGATCTTGACTCTGGGGTTCCTGTTCTCTTTAGTGCAGTAGTTTTTTTCTGGAGGATTTGGAGTTTTGCAGGTGGCATCCTGTTGGCCTGGGGAGGGAAGAGGAAACAAAAACTTTTAGTTGTCTGTGATTTGTAGTCATTTCTAACTTTTAGGAGAATATTGGGTAAGATCCTATGGGGGAGTAGGGAATAAAATGATTTGTCCCATCCTTCATGAGTGATAAGCACCAGATATATGTGACATTAACTTATAGGAAAAGGTAGGAATGTTTTTATTAGTGATGGGAAAAAAAAAACACCCCCCATGGATGTTCAGAGGAATACCAAAGTCAACAGGAAAGATAATTTACTAAGAATTTGTCTTTTGTTTGTTTTGTTTTGTTTTGTTGTTGGGGATAGAACCCAGAGCCTCAAGAATGCTAGGTGCATGCTTTACCATTGAGCTACATACCTAGCTCTAGTTTATTAAGAATTTAAACTGAATTGGAGATTTCTGATAGAATGAGGGTGTGCTAGGTGCCAACTTTCACCAAACATTTTGCATTTATTATCTCATGCAATCTTTATAACTATCCTACCAAGTCAATATTAGGTTCCTATTTCACCCACAAGAAACAGGCTTTGAGAAGTTCATTTGCCTAAAGTCAAGCAACAAAGTTGAATTGATAAAAAGTCTATATAGAGTCCAGGTCTCAGACTAGAAATGACCACTACAATATACTGCCTACTAGAATGTGAGGCTTAGAAGGAGCCTGAGAAATGTAGTTCAATCTAAACTCTTCATGAAATAGGTAAGAAAGCTGAAGCCCAGTTTGACCATAGTAAAGGGTTTGTGTAGAAAACTGGCAGAAAATGGAAGAGATTGAATATATACTCAGTGTCCATATTTAGATGCAGACTGATATTTAACCTTCATAATACTTATGGAGTAGCAGTTCCCATTTTACAGGGAGCATGGGAGGCCTGAAAGTGTGAAAGCTATTTCCTTAAGGTCACAGAGTTAGCTTACTATCTCTTGATTCAAGGTCCGTCTGATGTCAAAACCAAAGTGATTTCTACAACATCCTGTGACTTTCCAAGCCAGGAAAGTAGCTGATTGTGAAGGGACAGGACTAAGTGTAACAAGGTGCCCTGGAGAGCTGTAAAGGAAGAACAGTAAAAAGGGAAGCTGCACATTAGGAAAGTAAAGGGATTGGGTGGGGGTGGATCTGGGGACTGGGAGCAGCTCTGAGGAGCAATGGGATCAGGGCAGGCTTTTGATGAAAAGCCTGGAACTGCCAGGGTAATTATGAAGCAGCAAGCACTCAAGAGGCTTTGCTAAGGAAGTACTTGAGAATTGGCAGTTGGATGAAGGGAGCCAATGGAGCAATGCAGAGACAGTACTGAGGTCCTGAGCCTGAGCATCTGGTTTGGCAGAGCCCGAGATGACCAGAAAAAAACCAGACTGTAGAAGAAAGAATCATTTCAGGAGTGGAGACTGAGGTGTTGATTTCAGCTATGCTGAATTTTTGGGACTGGCAGGAGGAAGTTGACTTAACTTTCATCCCTTCAGGAGAGAGATGAGATTAGAGTTCTGGAGGAGGATCAGGGCTACAGATAAATATTAGAGAGCCAGGGACCCATGGATAGGGATAAAAAGTACACAGAATAAAAAACATATTTTTTCACCTATACACATCTTCAAAAGTCATTCATGTATCCCTCTAATAGGGCAAATTCTGCATTTTATAAAGGAGAGATAGGTAAGCACACCTCACTCTGTGGTATAGTCTAGATGTGGTTTCTTCTCTCCTCTCTAGATAATCCAGGTTTAGAAGTCCATAAGGAATGGTATGGATTTGGAATAAATGTCTGGAGTTAATAAAACCTTGGACAAAAATCAGTCCAGTAGTGCATTTTGGTGTCTCCATCACACGCCTCCCATCCATCTCCTCACTCTGCTCCCCTTGTCCCAAGTCCCTACCTACTCTCCCCTTACCTAAAATTCCCAGATACACTCTTTGGTAACGTCTTCGCTGTCTGCCAATAGGGTGCCACTTCGGTCGGCTCGCATGTAAAAACCATTGGGTGCCAGCACTGTGAGCAAGTTGCTTCCATGAAGTTCTATACAGAAGTTGAGGGCAAACTTTCCCCAAGGGCGGAAAGAGCCAAAGGATGTTATTGACCAGAAGGATCCACCCTGTGCTGGGGAGGGAAGAGCTCAGGTTGGTGGGCTGTTTGGAGGGGAGTCCTCCAGCAGTGTAGCCTTTGAGGGGGCTTCCTGGAGAGGTGCTACCCTCCCCTAGTGGCCCTATCCTGCCTGGGTTGGTAGGTCCTTCTACAGAAATGCAGGAGGGTCAGCAGGAGGCCCACTGGTTCCTGATTTGCTAACCCACTCTGGAAACTTGAAGTACAAAAATAATCAAAAACACAGTTTTCATTTTTTTTTTTTTTTTTTTTTTTTTTTTTTTTTGGTGCCAAGGATTGAAGCCAGGGGCGCTTTACCACTGAGCTACATCCCCAGCCCTTTTTATTTTTTTATTTTGAGAAACGGTCTTGCTAAGTTACTTAGGGTCGTGCCAAGTTGTTGAAGCTGGCCTTGAACTTGGGATCCTCTTGTCTTAGTCTCCTAAGTCCCTGGGCTTATAGGCATATGCCACTGTGCCTGGCTTGGTTTTTCCCTTTTCTGATGAATGATGAGCAGGCCCTTAGTGGCAGCCCTTAAATCTGGGCTAGGGCTAAAGCATGGGCTGTGTGTGAACCTCGGGATGGGGAAAAGCAATTACCCACCCTGGAAGTGGTAGATGCCCTGGCGGCAGGGCAGGAGGTGAATGCAGTCAGGTTCATCCATATTGCACTGTATGAGGTCATGCTCTGATGAGGAGCCCACATACCCATACCGACCTCGCAAAACAAGGAAAGGCCGGTTGGCAAATCGAATCCCCAGCTCCTCGTTTGGACCTGAAAGAAACAGGGAGGAGACATCTGGATGGACTGTCTCTAGATGTTTTCCCAAATGGAAGCAGGAAGGGAATCCTAACTGAAGGAGGATATTGTTAATGTCTTAACATGTAGTGAACACCTGTTACTTATGTTAGGGTGCTTATGAAATGTTTTTGAGAGCACCTAGCACAGTGTGGAACCCAAGAAATTTGAATATTCTTCTTTCCTTTGGGATTTGTTTACCTATCTAATGCTCATGACAACCCTGTGAGGCAGCAGAGTGAATATCATATTCATTTTTATAGATAATAAAACTGAGGCTCAAAGTGGTAATTTGCTTAAGAGATGATAAAAATTCAGTGACTGAGTGGCTATGTGGACCTAAATCTTTGAAAAAAAGTCACATTTCAGCTCCTTGATAAAGCATCCCTGACTTGGAATAACCTGGCAATAGGGCAGCCCAGCTCACCTGGAATGGTGGCATTGGTCATCAGCAGGCCATTGGCTGCAATGCCCAAGAAGCGCCCATTGGGAGACTGCAGGATAATCTTGCCACAATTCCAGTGCACACGGAAGAAGGTGTCAGACTCCATCGGGTGACCATCAGCTATCACTGACCTATGTCGCCTCTGGATACCAGAGAATAGGAACCAGGAGTAAGGACCCACAATTTCAGCTTTCTTCCCTTATTTTTATTTCTGGACCTCTTGTACATCCTACCCCAAAGCATGCTTTATGCTTTCATATCCTTTTGGAAGGCGTGTTGGACCTCAGTTCTCCCACTTTCCCCAGGCTGTATTGTATCCCAGAGCACAGCATAAAAGAGGGACCAGGATATTATAAAGGGAAAAACAAACCTTGGCCCTGACTCCAAAATCATTTTGAAATGGATCATAGACATAAAAGTGAGAGTTAAACTATAAAATATCTAGAAGAATAGTTTAGAGAAATTCTTTATAACATTGGAGCAGGCAATAATTTCTCGGGACAAAAAAGAAGCAGTAAATATTTTAAAATTGATAAATGGGACTTCATTGAAATTAAAAACTTGCTTTTGAAAGACACTATTAAGTGAATGAAAAGAAAAACCATAGTTTGGGAGAAAATATTTATAATACATTTATTTGTCAAAGGACTTGAGTTTAGAATATATAAAGACCCCTTCCAACCTGGCATTATTCCAATAATGAATGGGCAAAAGATTTGAACAGATACCTCACAAGGATATACAAATGACCAACCAGCACATGACTGATTGTAATGTGTACTCAAACTAAACCCATAATAAGATGTCCTTACACACCCACTAGAGTGGCTATAATTAAAAATACAGGAACTATTAAGTGTTGGTGAAAATATGGAACAATTGGAGCCCTCATAAATTACTGGTAAAAGTGCAAAATGGTATAGTTACTTTAGAAAACTGACTTTTTCTTTTTTGTGGTATTGGGAATTGAACCTATGGCTGCTTCACCATTGAGCTATATTTCCAACCCCTCCCATTTTTAAATTTTGAGGCAGGATCTGGCTAAGTTGCTAAGGCTGACCCTGAACTTATGATCCTTCTACCTCCCAAGTTGTTGGGACTATAGGCTTATGCCAGCCCCTGTGCTGGCTGACATTGTCTCATAAAGTTAAACACAGATTTATGACCCAGTTATTCTACCTGTAGGTATTTACCCCTAATAAATAATTACAAAGGCTCACAAAAGACTTGTATACAGACGCACATAGCAGTTTTATTCATCATATCTCAAAGTGGAAACAACCCAAATGTTTATGGACAAATGAATGAATAAACAAATTATGTTTATAAGTAGTATTAGAGAATATTAATCAGCAAAAAAAAAAAAAGAGAGAGAGAATGAACTACTGATACATGCAACAACATGGGTGAGTCTTAATAATCTTATGCTATTCAAAAGAAGTATACACACCATATAAGAGCCTTTATATGAAAATTCTGGAGTGGGCAAGTATAATCCATAATGGCAGAACACAGATCAGTGGTGTGGGAGGTTGCAGGCGGAGGTAAATGGAATATGAGGGGACAGAAGTGAATTTTTATGGTGGTAGAAATATTCTGTAACTTGTGGCATGATTGTATGGTGTATACATTTGCTAAGGTCTTCTGAATTTTATATTTAAAGTGGGTATATTTTACTCGTATAATAAACATATAGGCTATATAATATATTCAATACAACATATATACAACATATACATTATATAAATTAACATGTTCAAGTTATGCCTCAATAAAGTTGATTTTTTAAAAAGAGGGTTGAAATGAATGTTTATCAGGCAAGGGCCTCCACTGCTCATCTTGCCATCTAGTCATCTGCCTTGGAGAAGGAGGAAGTGTGTCTAGTAAGCACAGAGCTTATGGTTTCTTGTTTTGAAAGCCTAGGTCTTACCTGGGCTAGGTAGAAGCCACTGGCTGAACGAAGCTGCAAGGTAGGGTTCTCACAGTCACATTCAAACTGGAACAATGACATTGGGGTCAAGTGCTCAGAGGTAGCACACACCTGACCATCTGTAGAGGAAGTGTATGTCATTAGAATTCAAGTCTGGCTCCTACTTCATGTCTATTACTGAGCTTCCCCCTAATTTCCCCTCTCAACTTTGATCACCTATGTTGGACCATAGTCTAACTCAAATGACTTTTCCCCAAATCCCCATATCCCTGCTTCTTTGTTCTTTTCTACTCCACAAGAAGCCCTGCCCTTTGGACACCATGATCTTCCTGATGAGCACATTCAAAAATCCTTGCTGCTGGTGGCACATGCCTGTAATCCCAGCTACTCTTGGGGCAGGGGTGGGTCACAAGTTTGAGGCCAGCCTAGGCATCTTAGCAAGACCCTGTCTCAAAATAAAATTCATTTAAAAAGGGCTGGGATGTAGCTCAGTGGTAGAGTGGTTGCCAGTATGCACGAGGCCCTGGGTTCAATCTCAGTACTGGAAGAAACAAAACAAAACACCCTTGTAGAACCGGCCTCAATTTCTCTTTTCAACAGCAGGTCCTTCCTCCCTCCATGGCTGTGCTGGGGCCCACACTTGCCGTAGATGACTGAAATGAACTTCCGGGACTTTGACCTGAGGCTGACCCAGGTTGGGAAGTGCTGTAGGATGAACCACTCCTGGCCCCTCATGGGATTGGAGCCAAGGCCCAGGAGCAGATGTGTGCCATGTGGATATAACGTGCCCCCTTCTCCATCACACAGTGCCACAAGCCCTCCAGGCCGCACTTGCATGTGAAAAGCTGTCTGTGATGATGGTTGGGCAACCAGCCGGTCTACATGGGACAAGAAGTGGTGTGTAGAGGTCTCCAGGTGGTAGCATCCATCTTGGAAGTGCAACAAGAAGCCACATTCTTCCAGGCAAGGGACTGCTGCATCCACCCAGATGCGGCCCACAGTGTGGTCAGCCCGGGCATAGCTGTGGTAGATGGGGCTATACAGGGTCACATGGACGTGCAGGGCTGGCCGGGGGGTCCACATGTGGTAAGCTGAGAGGACCTGGGAGTTGCAGAATACATCCTCACCATCGGACTCCAGATAACGACCAGAGACTATACACTGGAGGGTCCACTGGCCATTCCGGTGAAAACGGAGTAGGAAGCATCCATGGTGGCTGTTCTTTGGCCGGCCATAACATACAGTGCCATCTGCCTCACACAGAACATAGAGACCCTGCAAGCTCTTCAGTCGTACTACAGCCTGTGTCTCATGTTCATTGCTAACCAGGAGCTCCCAGGTCTGGAGGCATGGGTGGGGCAAAAAGAGGGAAATCAGTACTGCCAAGTAACTACACCAAGAAATCCTACAACCATAACTTTTGTTATCACCCTTACCAAGGGTAACACTTACCAAGACCAACCACCTTCCCCTCCATGTCTACCCTGGTGTCACCTTGCTGTCGACTCTTCCACTCTCCAAACCAATACTAATAGAAAGATCTCTGGACCACTCCTCCATTGGAGCCATAGGTTTCCTCAAGATCTAAAGAGAAGTTCTACATGCTCATCACTAGCTAATTGAAGGTAACCTTTCTCCCTTCCTTTCTCCTGTCAATATCCAATTTTCTAAGAGAAGCTTTGGTTTAACTTTTACTTCTTTTGTCCTTACTGTTGCCCCTTGATTGCACACTCAACTAAAACCTCCATTCCTATAAGTAACCTCCCTAACAGGGCAGGAGAAAAGCAAGAGTTTTTATAGGAAGGCCTGGCTCCAGGTAGGACAGGAGTGAACTGATGAGATGCAATTGCCAGTTCACTGTGGTCGAATTTTTTATAAGGTGGAGAGGACTTTGCTCCTGCCTCACTCCAGCACCCATCCCAGAGATACCTACGGTCCTCTCTCAAATGGAAACTAGTCTCTGTGAGTACTTCTAGAATACTCCATTTTTAAACTACAACCAGAATAGAAACATAGGCCTTGCACTACAGTTCAACTGGTTCAACTTCCCCCGGATGCCCACAGTTCTGCCTTCAGCTGGGCTCTCCACTTCTCTTTGTGATGACACAACCCCCTGGGCTGGGAAGGAGAGTAGAGAGCAGTCAGAACAGGGCAAGGCAGCCAGACCAGGGCTGAGGCTTCCCCTTGGGGAGTAGGTTTAGAGAAAGGAGATGGAGCAGTGCAGACCCATGAGCCAAAGCCTGGAGTAGAAGGGTCTTGGCTTGGCAATGGCAGGGACTAGGAAAGTGTAAGGTTGAGAGTACACCCTCACTACCACACATACACACACACACACACAGAAGTTGGCCATTCCAAACGTTTGCCTTGTTACCTGTTTTCTGCCCAAACTCTTTGCAGTAGTTGTGACTGCATTCTTGTATGCTTCAAAGGTGAGGTAGGTTCCTGCCCAGTTGAGAAGCCCAATCCTTAGATCTTCTGCCTTGGGATGTTTTTGTGTCCACTCCATTTCATCCATGAGGCTGGTACCACAGATGATGACTCTGACAGGCCCAGCCTTCCCCCCAGTGGTGAGGTTCCACAGGCCATAGGCCCGGAATAAGGCCTGTAGTACCCACCAGAAGATGTTCCCGGAGGGAACTTCTCAGTAAGAGGTTGCCCTACGGCCTGGCACCTCTGTGACCCGGGAGCATTGTGACTGTGATGGCTGCCTCTTATCCCAACACAGTGGGGAAAGGGCACTGGCCCAGCACCATCAATCCATGGCCCAGGGGAAGAGGGTCCAGAGCCTCTGGCATTTGCCTCCTCGTGTCATTCCAGGCAATGAGGTAGGCTGAGCTAACTGGGGAATAGAACCATATCCTGCAACTATAGCCTTGTCCTTCCATTTATCTGTTTCTCATTAATGGGATAGAAATTGATCTTTTTCTTTCCAGAAAGTGGGTTCTGCCTGGCTCTCTTGTGGCCTCAAGTATTTTTTTAAGTTGAAGATACCCAAGAAAAATCCATCAGCTTTTAGAGCCCTTGGGAAGATGAGGCCAAAATGTCTTCAGAAGTTGGTTTGTAGGGAGCTTGAGGAAACCCTAGATAGACAACCAGAAGATAGAATTATTCAAATTAGTCTAAAAGGACTGGCTCAGGACAGGGTAAGGGGAGTGTTCTGGGTAGAGGAGCCCCCAACACCATCCTTACCAACTCCCAGCTGTACTAGTGGGCACATCAGCTGGCTGGGCAGACAGCCCGAGTTGCCAATAAGGATACCAGCCTTTCCCCACAGAGGCTATGTTGTCCAGTGATCTTTGGGACACTTCTTGCAAAACTCAAGGAGAAAACCCAGCCCAGAACCTGGAGGAACTAACAACATGAAGAAAAATGGGAGAAAGACAACGAGAAATGATGGCAGTGATGATGGGTTTTAAGGTTCACTGGAATCAAAAGGGAGATGGGAAGAATCAGCCCCATATGGCAAATAACCCACAACCCAATTCCTTACGTGTATTTTGATTCCCTGTAGATGGGGACTTCTCAGGTATAGAGTCCCAGCAGTGCCCAGAAGGAACTGTAACCCCTAGACTCTACCAGAATCTCTGGTATTTGCCTCCCTGTGTCATTCTAGGCAATGAGGTAGACTGAGCTAACCAGGGATTAGAACCATAGCCTGCAACTATAGCCACGTCCTTCCATTTCGTTACCTGTTTCTCATTAATGGGATAGAAATCCCATTAATGTTTTGTAAAATAAGGCAATTAGATTCTGGCCAGTGCCAGAAGCATCTGGTTAATTTTAAAGAGGGATATTATTGGGCCTCAGACCAGTTCTGATGAAACATTTTCTGAAATGTGCCTGGGGTATATATGGCGCATTTCAGAAAATTCCTTGTACAAAAACTTTCCATGTGTACATATACATACACACACGCACACACACACACACACACACACACATATATATATATATATATATATATATTTTTTTTTTTTTTTTTTGTACTAGGGATTGAACCCAGGGTACTTAGGCACTTAACCACTGAGCCACATCCCCAGACCCTTTTAATTTTGAGACAGGGTCTCACCAAGTTACTGAGCCTGGCTTTGAACTTGCAATCCTCCAGCCTCAGCCTCCAAAGTCACTGGAATTACAGGCATGTACCACCACACCCAATGGAACCAATATTTTTAATGCACGTTACCTTCACTGTGTGTAAAGCAAATGTGAAAAACTATTACTTTGTATAGCTAGGATGGGTAGTTTACAGAACCAAGAAAGTAGATTCTGTTATCATTAGCTAATATTCCCTGGAATAGAGGAAGGAATGAAATTCTCTCTACTGAAAATCCTACAGAATTTCCAATCCAATAAGAAGGGAGAAGGGGAGCTCAGCGAGTGCGTGTGTGCGTATATGTGTTGGCCCTGCAGTCTCAGCTGCTTCGAGTCTCCCTCATAATGTCTTTTTGTACCCATTGAACCCAGCATCCTGCTTCTAGGTTACAGACAACACCAAGTACAAACCACAGCAAATTTATTACTCAATATCCAGTTCCACATCATAGCACCACCCGGAGCCCTCACTCCCCCCACCCCCCCGCAACCTGGCCCCAAGGGTACACCCAAAACAGAAAAAAACAAAAGTAAACCCAGATCCCTGCTCCTCCTCTGGATGAGGGGGCCTTGGCCAGGAAGCCCTTCCGCAGGTCCCAGCAGGCAGGAGAGTGGACCTCTCTGTGCCCAGAGAGTTAGGCTCCAGGCTCCAACGACAGAGAGAACATGCAGGCAGGAGCAGGAGCAGAGGCCTGTCTGTGGGGAGGAAGAGTGGGAGGGAAGGGCACTGCCTGAGGAGCCCGGGAGTCTGGTCATCCCGGGCATGCACGCGGGAGCTTCCGGGCAGCAGGGGCCTGCCCCTGGCGAGTTAACGTTTCGACAGCTCATGGGACAGCCAGTCCAGCCCGTCATACAGGCCTGTGCCTTGGGTGGCACAGGTGGCCTGGACGTACCACTGTGGGAAGGAGGAGAGAAAGAGGTCAGCAGCAGAAAAGGGGTCCCTTTATATCCTTGCCCCAGGCTGTGGCTCTCCTGTGAGAGGCAGGGCACAGTGCAAGGGGGGCAGACTCTCACCGTACGGCTGCGCAAGTGCTGTAGCCCCAGCTTGTCAGTCAGCTCGCTCACAGGCATGGCGTTGGGCATGTCCTGCTTGTTGGCAAACACCAGCAGCACTGCATCCCGCAGCTCATCCTCCTGCAGCTGGGGGAGGAAGTGAGAGGGGAGAATTGGTGGCCCCAGGTACCTTTCTGGTGGCTGTGTTGGAAAGCCCCCACTTTCTACCTTCTACCTTTTCTGTTGGAAAAACACAGTATCATGGTAGTCTATTGCTGAACATAAGATATGGAGCTATAAATAAACTTGAGGCCACCTAAACTTAAGTCTAGAAAAGGTCTTCTAATTTGAGAACCTGCTCTAGGCAAAATGACACAATATCTAAGTGGAAAAGACAAGAATGTAAGGTGCCATTTTTCACCACCTCTCTCCATCTTCCAGACTCAGATGTAAAGGCATGAGAATTCATGGAAAAAATTTTGTTCTATGCCAACAGAGACAGACACACATGTTTTGCCCACAAACAAAAAAACCACATTCCTGGCCTCTGATGCCTTTGGGGAGTTCCCACACTTTCACACCGCCACAGAGTTTGTTCTGTTCCCAAGCCCAGGGCTCAGTTCCTAGGACTCCGGGTACCTACCATCTTCTGGAGTTCATCAGCAGACTCCTGGACCCGTTCTCGGTCATTACTGTCCACCACAAAGATGAGGCCCTGGGTGAGAAGGAAGAAAGGAAGGAGAAGCAATCATTCCCTCCTGAGTCATACCCTAATCTGGCCCTTTCTCTCTTCTCCCATCTTTAGTTATATCAGCCCTTCTCATCTGGTAAACTTCCACTAAGTCTTTGCATAAGTCCTGCCACAAATTAGAGAAATCCCTGGAAGGATACAACTTCCAACCTCAGAGGAGGCAGTCTATCTAAAGATGAGCAAGGACCAGGGAAAGACACTTGCTGACAGCTAAATCAAGCAGTGTGGCCTCAGAATACTGCTTCCCAGAAGTCTAAGGTGGCTAATCTCAAAACAAGACTAAGGTGAGTTCTGAAGAATGAGCAGAGACTAGTCAAAGTGGGTGGCAGTGGGTTTTCCTGGCCTACGGACCCTACCTCTAGCCAAAAGCTCGTACTGCCTATCCTAATAGCTTTTCCTTTCCCGGGGTTGGGGAGTTCCCCCCCGCACTCCACCTGAGTGTTCTGGAAGTAGTGCCGCCACAGAGGCCGAATCTTGTCCTGGCCTCCCACATCCCAGACTGTGAAACAGATGTTCTTATATTCCACTGTTTCCACATTGAAGCCTGCAGATAACAGGGATGGGGTGGGGTGAGGTGGGTGAGAAAAGTCCTAAAAGGAAGGAATTCACTTAAAAACTACTCAGATCTCAACGGGGTCACAAAACCAGAAGGCAATGATCAAGGCCAAGGGAAACTGGACCCAAGAGGACTGGCTGTCAACAGATGGGGCGGGGCTAGGCCACATCTACCCCGCCTCCCGCACCAACGGGCACGTAGAGATACGGTGACCCACTTCTCAAGTAGCAATATCTGGTGTCATGGTCAGCTCCAGATAAGGGCCTCAGCAGAACTAGGAGCAGACCCGGAGAAGGCCCGCCGCAGCGCTCCCAGATCCTCCCTGCCTCATCCCGGGGCTCACCTATGGTGGGGATGGTGGTGACAATCTCCCCCAACTTCAGTTTGTACAGGATCGTAGTCTTGCCAGCTGCATCCAAGCCAACTGCAACAGAGAGGGGCACAGGGATGGAGATGGGAGTGAGGGAGCCCCCTAGAGACAAGGGAAAGGTAGAGGCTAGGACAGCTGATGGTGATGGGGGCGGAGAGCCGGGGAGCCTCCAGGTGCGCGCTGTTCTCTACCTTCGGGGCCTTGAGGGCAGTCTGGGTGGCTTGCGCCAACTGCTGCCCCCAGAGTGGGCTAGGGATGGGACAGGCCTGGGAGGTGAGGGGCACAAGAGGAAGGCCGTGCTCCTTTTAAAAGTCGTCTCCAAGGGCGGAATCCTCCCTTCTTAGCAGCTTGGCTGGGGCGGAGGAAGCTTCACCCCACCCAGGCCCGCAGCTCCGGGTTTCAGGCCCGGAGGGCGGCGCTGCGGACCCGGATTGTTTCAAAGCAGAGGCCTCGGAGGGTTAGGAGGTGGGTGACTCGGGGTCAGAAAGCCAGGTGAGCCGGGCTGGAGGGACGCGGGGGCGGGAGGGCTGCGCCGAGGCCGGCGCCGGGTCCGGGCCGCGCACTCGATCTGCCTCACCCATGAGGATCCGCATCTGCTTCTTCCCGAAGATCCGCGAAAAGAGCGCGGACACGGTGAGGCCCATGGCGGGGCCCGGGGGCGGGGGCGCGGGCGCGGACGCGGGGTACGGGCTGGAACCTGCCGGCCGCGGGGGGATGGGGCGCAGCAGCAGCAGGAAGAGGCGCCGCCGCCTCCGCGCGTCCCGGCCCGGTGGACGTCACGCGGCTCCGCCCCCTCCGGGCCCGCCCCAGCCCCTCCCCCAGGCGCGGACGCCGGGCGGAACTGAAGCTGTATCAGACTTCGCGGCCTGGCCGGTCGCCCCTAGTTTCCAGCGCGTCTGTCGGACCTGTGGTCGTTGGACCTGCAGCTCGATCGGGGCTGAGTAAAGGCTCACATTGGACCCCACCCCCATCTTCGGTGGCTGGCAGCTGGGTTTGGAATTGTTGCGTCCAGCCCACTTTGGGCTCCAGTTCTTGAGAACTAGTAGCACCGACTGTTTGCACCCGCTTCTTTACGCGTTTGAAAGCTGTGTGCAGGGGTCTTAGTATTCTCCTTTGCCCTTTCGGCTCTGGCTGAGGGTTCTGTGCGCCAGTAGGTGCCTCTGCGACTTGTGGAAATCGCGTGAGCAGTGTACCAGAGGTGGGAGAAGATGCTCAAGTGCTAGCTTTCATGGTTCCTTGAACCGCTTAGTTTATAGATCCCCAGTTAGTAAAGCTAGGGGAAGATTCTCAGGCTTGGAGAGAGTGATTGCAGACCCACCAGTGGAGAGCTCCATCTTGCCTTCATCTCCCTGGGAACACTTCCTTTCCATCTGGGGACAGGAAGCCTTTCTGAAGTTCTTTTCACTTTGCTACAGACTTGCAGACCTGGATTATTAATGCACATTTATCCAGGATTTTTTGAGGATCCTGTTTCTTTAGATGTAAAGAGCTTCATATGCAATGATATTTTAACGTCTAAGGATAGTAATTTACTTTTATGTGCTTGGCCAGTAATTGTTGGGTTGAACTGGACTGATAGGTTGTTCAGTAGAGCAAGGGCATGCTTTATGCCTATTCAGGATTCCCAGTGGTTTTCTAGGATCACTTGCTTATGAACTAGAGGTGAGCTGGCCTGGGAGTCTGAAAACTCTTCACTTATTCAACAAATATTTATTGATTACTCACCATGTGCCAGCACTATTTCAGGCCTTAGGTCAAATATCAAGTCTGCCATTTTTTTGAGGATTTGCATTCAATGATCCCCACAACCCTTTTTGTCACTTTCTCATTTATAAAAAGAGGCTTATATTTGCCCTAATTTAAGGGATTATGGTGAAGATTAAAAGGAGAAATGATGCCATTAAATGTTTTATATAACATGGCTGGATGTTATCTAGGCTACTAAAAACCTGGGTCTAAACAGACCTCCAGGGCCTGCCCCATCCAGATAGGGAACCAGGTGTGTGACGGCATGACTTTCTGTCACTCTTCAGTCATAGACTTGCATTCCCAAGAAGGCTTTTATAAAGTCAAAGTATATATTTCAAAGATTTCCAATCTAAGAGCTAGCAGTCAAGTAGGTCAATTTTATATCATAAGCTCTTATCAACCTCTTTTTCCATTCCTGCTGTCACTATCCTATTTTACTACCACCATTTTCCATGGCCGAAAGAGCCTCCTCACAGGTCTGCTGCCCCTTCGTATCTCTACAATGTCATACAAGTCTGGTGATGGTCCACCTCTTGAGTTTCAAAATCCTTTAATGCCTTACCACCACCCAGGATAAAATCTAAATGCCTTGAATTCCACCTATTGTGCCAGCCCCATTTGTTGTCACCTCCTTCCCATAGCCTAAGCTACTGCCTTGAAATGATTGTCAATGCTTCCTGGGTGAGTCAGGCTCTCTGATGCCCCACAAGTCCTTGCAGTCTTTCCCCCTGCCTGGAATGCTGGTTTCCCTCATCTCTAATTAGATGGGCAATCATTATTCATCCTTCAAACTTAAATATTTTCCGACAGCCTCGGATGCCTCCCCTAGATAGGCCTCCCTCCTCTTTCAATCTAGTCATACATATTGGTATGATAGCAGGACCTACTTATTTGCATGTACTAGATTGTGAGCTCCTTGAGGGCAAGGGCATGTCTCTTCATGATGTTATCATCTGGTACAACACTTAGTATGTTGAGAGTCAGTCAGACTGATTGAGAAAGGATTTCTAAACTTGTTGTGTGACCTTGGGCATGCTACTAATCTTCTGTGTGCGTTGTTTTCATACGTAAAATAGTGCTAATGGTTATTTTGTGAAGATTAAACAGCAAAACTCTTAAGAGGCTCCTGGACATATAGCTGGCATTCAGGATTGATCCTTATAACTACAGAGTGCCCGCTATAAATACGTGTTGAATCAACTCCGCAAAACTAAGTAGGGTACTATTACAGCATTTACCAGTTAGCTGCCGAACGTTGTACAGGAAAGGGATGCAGTTTTCGTGGTCTTAAAGAGAGTCTTTCAGCTCCAAATAGTTGGACGCAAGGTTCACCCGGGTGTTTGGGAAGAACGCAGTGCGACGTCGCCCCCTGTCGCTTGCTGATCGTAGCCCGAGGGCAAGCTCGGGCGACCTTACCAAACCATCACTCCTGTGTCCTGGACTTTGCTTGCTCTGCTCTTCCCAAAGCCTGTCCAGTGATCTTCACAGCAGGGCTGGCCTTTCAACAGGCCACCTCCCACCGACCAGCAGAAAAAGCCCCGCCTACCTCGCGCCCCACGGGGCGGGGCGGAGCCTTTGGCGTCGAACGGTCGTCACTTCCAGCGGACCCGGAAGCGCCACTGTCAGCCGGCTGTGGTAGTTAGGAAGTCACGATGGGACCGAGTTCGGCGTAAACCCTTGGCGAACGGTGGGCCGAGGGGCGGGCCCCAGCTACGGTGGCCCCGGACGAGCGGAGAGGGCGGAGCGGCTTCTTAGCCAGTGAGGGCGAATCCGGTAGTGCGCTCGGGTGGTGCCAGCGGCGCCCCGCCTCCGGGATAGGACCCGCCCCCGCCCCCGGAGCCTGCGACCAGGCGGGCGCTTCTACCAGACTTGCCCCCGCCCCGCGTCGGGTCCGGGACAGCCCCGTGGAGCGCGTCTGCGACTTGTGGTCCGACAGCCCTCTTTGCTGCGCTTCCAGCCCCCGCTCCGGTCTTCGCGGCCCTCTCCCGGGCTTCCCGAACGCTGACGTGGAGCAACCTGCTGGGAACCACCATGGAGAAGTTTGGGATGAATTTCGGGGGTGGCCCGAGCAAGAAGGACCTGCTGGAAACCATAGAGACGCAGAAGAAGCAGCTTCTCCAATACCAAGCACGCCTCAAGGATGTGGTCCGCGCCTACAAAAGCCTGCTTAAGGAGAAAGAGGCGCTAGAGGCCAGCATTCAGGTGCTGTCTGTATCCCACGAGGCAGATGTAGGCCTTACAGGTGTCCAGCCTTCAGGTCTCATCTTTCCTGACTCGGTGGATGACCGATGCTCCACTCACAGCGAGGATAGTACTGGGACCGCTACCAGTTTAGATACTGCAGCCAGTCTCACCAGCACCAAGGGCGAGTGTGGGGTAGAAGATGAGAGATCAGCCCGTGGCCCACCAGTTCCAAAGTCTGAAGAGGCCAGTGGATCAGAGAGTGGCGTTAGCAGTAGCAGTGGGGATGGGACTTTTACTGGTGGTGAGGTGGACAAAAGACTACATCAGCTGAAGACTCAGTTGGCTACTTTGACTAGCGCTTTAGCCACGGTCACCCAGGAGAAGTCCCGCATGGAGGCTTCTTACTTGGCTGACAAGAAGAAGATGAAACAGGAATTAGAGGATGCCAATAAAAAGGCAGAGGAGGAGAGGGGCCGTCTGGAGGGAGAATTGAAGGGGTTGCAGGAACAAATAGCAGAAACCAAAGCCAGACTTATAACTCAGCAGCATGATCGGGCCCAAGAGCAGACTGACCATGCCTTGATGCTGCGTGAGCTCCAGAAACTGCTGCAGGAGGAGAGGACACAGCGCCAAGATTTGGAGCTTCGGTTAGAGGAGACTAGAGAAGCCCTGGCAGGGCGGGCATATGCTGCTGATCAGATGGAAGGGTTTGAACTGCAGACCAAGCAGCTGACTCGTGAGGTGGAGGAACTGAAAGGTGAGCTGCAGGCCATTCGACATGAGAGGAATCAGCCAGACCCCCGACTGCAAGAGCTGCAGGAAGAGGCTGCCTGCCTTAAGAGCCACTTCCAGGCTCAGTTGCAGCAGGAAATAAGGAAGGTAACTATCCTCTTCAAATGTTAGCCGTTTCACTCAATTAGGATTTGTAGTCTCCTTTAGTAGTTAGAACTAAAGGACTGCACTATCATTTCTGATGGCCATTTAAAAAATTCACTAGTGAGTCCTGGGAAATCCTACTCTGTGTGGTGTTGATAGTATCCAGAGTGTCCTTCCAATAGAATGTGGAGTTTGAGTGTGGCTCAGTCTAAGCCAGACAGTTCTGAGCCTTGGTGTGTTGGCATCTTACCAGTTGTTTTCTGTGAAGCAATGTAGTGGCTGCTGTGCAGTTAAAGGTAGTGTATATATATACTTAGAGATACATGCCTGTAGGTAGAGTGACTGAAGGGGACAAAGAGGATTTTTGCAGAAGAAATAACCTCTTGTTATTGCTCTTAGTCATGATTTGCCTGTTTTGAAAAAGTGCTCCTTTACAGTGCTTCCTTTCAATGTAGAGAAAAATCCAACTCAGTGTTGAACTTCCAGGAATATTGGAAGAGGAGAAGAATGTTAATGATTTCTTATAGAATTTAGGGAAGCACATAATAAACAACAGGAACATACTTTATATGTGAGCTCTGTGGAAAATGGAAAATTAAAGCATAACAGCAGAAGCTGTAAAAGATGCTTAACATTAAAACTAGTTGCCATTCTTATCAGGTCACCCCAATCCTGTGACTGACCCTTTTTCTCCCCTCTCCTGCTTTCCCCCCAAAAAATTTGCTGTAGGACTTTCTGGCTTTTCTGGATGCATTTGTGTCTGTTCCCTTGTTTTGCAGACAGCCCTTGCAGAGGATCAGCTCCGCCAGCAATCTCAGGTGGAAGAGCAGAGGGTTGCAGCCCTAGAGAATCAAATATCTGAGATGTCTGAACTGCTGGGCACTTATGAGAAAGCCAAGCAGAAGGACCAGCTGACTATCCAGAAACTGAAGGAGCGCATTCTGCAGCTGGACCTGGAGAACAAGACCCTGGCTCTCGCAGCTTCTAGCCGGTCCCCTTTAGAAAGCCATGGAGATGAGTCCAGTCTGGACGTCAACGTCCTGAAGGATAAGATGGAAAAGCTGAAGAGGTTACTGCAGGTTGCAGCCAGGAAAAGCCAGGTAACCCTAGATGTGGAGAAGCTCTGTGACCTGGAGATAATGCCCAGCTCTGAGGCTGCGGACGGGGAGAAGGCCACTGCACTCTACTACCAGCAGGAGCTGAAACAGCTGAAGGAAGAGTTTGAACGCTATAAGATGAGGGCTCAGGTTGTGCTGAAGAGCAAGAATACCAAAGATGGGAATCTGGCAAAAGAACTGGAGGCAGCACAGGAACAGCTTGCAGAGCTGAAGGAGAAGTATATCTCCCTGCGGCTGTCCTGTGAGGAGCTCAAGCGCCAGCACCAGCAGGAGGCTGAGGACTGGAAGCAGGAGCTGGCCCGGCTGCAGCAGCTTCACCGGCAGCAGCTGGAGCGCAGCCAGCTGGACTTCAGGGACCGCACGCTGAAGCTGGAGGAGGAGCTGCACAAGCAGCGGGACCGGGCCCTGGCTGTGCTTGCTGAAAAGGACTTGGAACTGGAGCAGCTGCGCTCTGTGGCTTTGTCTTCTGGGTTACCAGGACGCAGAAGCCCTGTGGTTAGCGGGGTTTCCAGAGATCCAGCTGACACATCTTCCCCAGATAACCTGACCCAAGCACTGCAGCTTGCTGCAGCCAATGAGCCCACTTTCTTCCTGTATGCTGAGCAGTTAGCCCGCAAGGAGGTGGAGATCACATCCCTGAGGAAGCAGAAGCACAGGCTGGAGGTGGAGGCACACCAGCTGCAGGATCGACTGCTGGAGGAGGGGGAGCGGCATCGGGAGGAGGTGGGAGCCTTGCAGAGCCACATTGAAAAGAACATTAGGGACCGGAGCAGGGAGGGAGCCAACCTGGAGTACCTCAAAAACATCATCTACCGCTTCCTGACCTTGCCCGACAGCCTGGGTCGCCAGCAGACTCTCACAGCCATATTGACTATCTTGCACTTCAGTCCAGAGGAGAAACAAGTGATAATGAGGCTCCCAAGTGGTGGCAGCTGGTGGCCTTCTGGCAAGAGATGATAACATTTTCACTAACACCTGAAGTCTCTGTGCCTCTTTTATGTGGGAAGAGGCAGGTTCTGATTTCTACTGCCTCTTTTATGTTATCATTTATTTCTTCACTGTGTTGAACTTTGAGGAGTCTTCAATGTGGAATGGGATTCTCTGCCAAATGCTATTAATGCTGCTTTATCCTGGGTCTAGGAGATACTGAAAGTGTGACAGCATTTTCTGGTGGTGTGTATGTGAGGGGGAGTGGAGGGTGAGGGAGAGGTTAAGACCAGGTGCAAATTTGGGAAAGCGGTGAGAATCTTTTAAAAATAATATGTTTTGTTTTAGTATTCTACTCCTACTCCAGGGCTAGGAGCAAATGTGACTCCAAGGGGAGTTCAGTTAACTTCTGAACATGAACAGCGATCTGCTGTTTACTCCATCTCATCACAGTCTGAGTCTGGTCCACTACTGCCCCGATTCTCTGGGGATAAAAAGCCAGGCTGGAAAGTCTGAAATAGTGACATGTTGTCCAATAGTCCAAAGGGCCAAGGAATAGTGAGTTCATCCTGGAACTGGGAAGTCTAATCTAGATAGGCTTGGAATGACGTGCAAACTAGACAACGCGCCACTTTGTCTAGATTGAACCAGACACTTAGAGAGGACCATGAGCACCAGTTTGATTAGGGGTTTTCTGAATGACCAGCTTTGGGCCAAGGCTGGGTTAAAAGACTCCTCTCCCAGGTTGGCCTGAGATTGTGAGTTAATGACTTCACTGTCTTCCCTTCAATGTTGTATTTTCTTTTAAGAAATAAAACCTAGCTTCTTACAGAAGCTTTGATACTGCTTGGATAAAAGGAATTCCTGCTGAGAGTTGCTTCCAACTATTTTTGCTTTTGTAAGGACAGGGAAGAGATGTGCAAAAGATTCCAAAAGAATGCCGTGACCCTCACAGGAAAGTGGTAGAAGTTCAAAGTGGTACTTTCTTCCATTGGGTCTTGATATAAATAGATTAGGTCTGCTCTTTAAGAAAAGATGACTTGTTATTCAGACAATGGAAAGGAGACTGTCAGAAAACTTGGGTCCAAACAGTATCAACTCCCCAATTTTTTCCCTGATCTGCTCTCATTGGTCATAGAGACCTTTGGACCTGAAAGACCAATGCTTGGCCACTAACTGGACTGTTATGTATCTTTCTATTATTTGGTCATAGAGGTCTGTTTGTGAGAGTTTGAGGTGCAGAAAATGGGTTAAAATGTTATCAGTGGGAGGGCAGGTGACCTAGATTATCTACAGTGAGCAGACTTAAATGGCACAGAAGTGAAGTGTTCATGTGATGGTAACAAACTGTGGAATCATTAAACCCGAGTCACTTAACCTGTGTGTTCCTTAGAGTGTCTGTATATCTGGGCACAAAGAGTATGAATGTAAATGGTGAATGAAAAGGATGGAAATAGTAATTGTTACTTCATGAACTCAAATCCAGGAAGCAGTGCTTTAACCAACCACTTCAGTTATAACACAAATGTCTTGGCCTGGAATTGTGTGTGTATGTACTTGGGTGTGAGCAGCTATCCTGATAGAAACTTTCTTAGGGGTTTAATTGTGCAGGCTTGATGCTTATAAAATTACTGCTTTAAACTGTAGAAGTAAGTTCCCCTCCCCCACCTCCAGGCAAGCTCTCTCTTATGGAGTCACATCCCCAGCCCCTAGAAGTAATCTCTTTATGAATGCCTTATTACCCATAAAAATCAGGATTCATGATATCCCAGAAAAGTATCTTAGAACATCAAGCTAATGATAATAGGCTATCTTAATTTCCTTACCTTGCCCTCTCTGTATCTTGGATTATTGTTATTTCCAGGTAGTTGTGATCAGAATAGAAAGATCCAAAGTTACGGCTGCTTTTCCAGAACTAAATTCCTGTGCTTTTTGACTTTTAAAATAATACCAACCAGGCAAAGATGCAGATTTCTGATTAGTAACATTTTGTTAGACAAAATTAATTTTATTTTAAAGATTTTATTACCATTGGTATTAGTAACAGGTAATGTTAATATGTCCATCCAAGTTTAAGCCATTAGTTATTTTCTATTTTGTGTGGCATTTCTTGGTCCTTTTTAATTAAAAAATTTGATACATCAAAATATAAAAATTGTCAGGTGCTGTGATGTATGCCTGTAATACCAGAATACCGGCCACTGAGGAGGTAGAAGCAGGAGGGTCACAAGCTTGAGGCCAGCCTGGGAAATAATGAGTCCTCTCTCAAAAAAGAAAAAATTGAAAAAGGAATAAAAAGGACTAGGGTGTAGCTCAGTGCTGGTGGGTTCCAGCCCCAATACCACAAAAACAAAACAACATAAAAATTATATATATATACACATATATATATGTATATATATATAAAACAAAGGTGCCATGTGATAATTCTGTACTTGTATACTTTGTGTAATGTTTAAATTGGGTTAAACATCTGTTTCCTCAAACATTTGTCTTTATGATGTAACAATTCAAAATCTAGCTTTTTTAAATGTATAGTACATTACTGTTATCTATAGTCACCCTAATGTGTAACAGCACATCAGAAGTTATTACTCCTATCTAATTTAGTACACTCCGATTAGCCTTTCCACACCTCTCCCTCCCTGCTATTCCCTAGCCTTTGGTACATTTATCATCATTCTACTCTCAACTCTGTGAGGTCAACTTTTTTATATTCCACACATCAGTGAAGTCATGTGGTACCTTCCATGTCTGGCTATTAAAGATCTCCAGTTTTATCCATGTTGTTATAAGTGACAGGATTTCATTCTTTTTATTATGACTGAATAGTACTCTGTTGTGTATAGTACCACATTTTATCACTTGATGGATACTTAGGTTGTTTCCATTTCATATCTGTTACGAATAGTGCTTTAATAAACATGGGAGAGCAGGTGTCTCTTTAACATACTGATTTCCTTTTGGATGTATACCCAGTAGTGGAATTGCTAAATCGTGTAGCAGACTGGTTTAGTATTTTGAGGAACCTCCACACCATTTTCCATAATGGCTATACCAATTTAAATTTCCATCAACAGTGCAAGGGTTCCCTTTGCTTCACATCTTACCAGAACTTATCTTTAACCTTTCTAATGGGTGTGAGATGATATCTCATTTTGGTTTTGATTCATATTTCCCTGATAGTGATATTGAGCACTTTTTTTTTGTGTGTGTATCTGTTGGCCATCTGTATGTCTTGTGAAACATCTATTTGGGTGTACTGCCTATTTTTGATTGGACTATTTAGTGTATTGCTGTTGAGTTTTGGGGGTTCCTTATGTATTCTGGATATCAACCCTTATCCAAGTATAATTTGCAAATATTTTCTCCCATTCTGTAGGTTGTCTTTACATTCTGTTGATGGTTTTCTTTGCTGGGCAGAAGCTTTTTGCTTGGATATATTGCCACTTTTCTACATTTGCTTTTGTTTCTTGTGCTTTTGAGATGTTATCCAAAAAAACTGATGCCCATTCCAACGTCCTAAAGCATTTCCCTATGTTTTCTTCTAGTGGTTTCATAATTTCAGGTCTTATATTTAAGTTTTTAACCCATTCGAGTTGGTGAGTGACAGGGGTCTAGTTTCATTCTTCTGCATGTGTGCACCCAGTTTTCACAGCACCATTGATTAGAAAGACTCCTTTCTTCAGTGCATGTTTGTAGCACTTTTGTTGAAAATCAGTAGGCCATACATGCATGGGTTTATTTCTAGTTTCTACTCTGTTCCAATGGTTTATATGTCTGTTTTTGTGCCAGTACTATTCTATTTTGACAACTACAACTTGGTAGTATATTTTGAGGCTAGGTAGTGTAATGCCTTCTGCTTTGCTCTTTTTGCTCAAGATTACTTTGACTATTTGCCTTTTTTAGTATTATTTTAAATACAAATTTTAGTATTTTTTCTAGTTCTGTGAAGAATGTCATTGATATTTTGATTGGGATTGCATTGAATCTGTATATCACTTTGGGTAGTGTGAACATTTTAACAATATTGAGTCTTCCAATCCATGGGCTTTCTGTGTGTACTCTTTGCTTTCTTTCATCGGTTTTTTATACTTTTTATTTTCTTTATTTTTTTTTAAACATAAATAAATCCACTTATTATAGGCTAGGGATGTCTCAAATGGCAGAGCTTCTGCTGGTCTGTTTCCAGTCTTTTGATGGTGGACTTGACTGATGGCATAAGTGGTGGTGTAGGTCCTGGAACCACAGTGCCAGATCCCCACAGCTCTTTTCTTCATCTTGGTTTTGCCACAGAAGGAACAATTGTATTTCTTTTGCTGACTGATTTCAGTTTCTTTTTCACCATTTTCTGGAGGGAGCCATCGTAGTGGATTCCCTTTTTACCAACAATTCTGACCTTCTTGGTGTGTTTAGCCTTGTTGCCATGACCTAGGTCTGAACTCAGAGAACAGTACTGGGGGTCAAACCTAGGGCCTAGTGCATGCTAGGCAAATGCCATACTACTGAGCTACATTCCAAGCCCTTTGTGCTTTATCTTGAGATAGGGTCTCAGTGAGTTGCCCATGTTGACCTTGAATTTGCAATTCTCCTGTCTTAGCCAAGTAGCTGGGATTACAGGCTTATGCCATTGTGCTTGATGAGTTTATACTTTTCTTTCTTTCTTTTTTTTTTTTTTTTGGGTGCTGGGGATCGAACCCAGGGCCTTGTGCTTGCAAGGCAAGCACTCTACCGACTGAGCTATCTCCCCAGCCCGAGTTTATACTTTTCATTGTAAAGATCTTTCACCTCAGAATTATTCCTAGGTATTTTATTCCTTATAGCTAATTGCAAATGGGATTCCTGTCTTTATTTCTAGTTCAGATAATTTGCTCTTGGCTACCGATATTTGGAGATTGACTTTGTATCCTGCAAGTTGGCTAAATTTGCTTATTCTAATAATTTCTTTTTTTGTGTGTGGGTTATTTGGGGTTTTTTATATATAAGATCATATCATCTGCAAACAATGACAATTTGACTTCTTTTCCAGTTTGGATGTGCTTTGTTTCTCTTGGCCAATTAGAGCATAACTAGGACATAACTACTACTATATTGAATATAAATGGTAGTGGTATTACTGGGCATTCTTATTTTGTTGCATGTCTTAAAGAGAAGACTTTCAGCTCTTCCCCATTCAATATAATATTAGCTGCCAGGTTACTATATATGGCCTTTATTATATCCTTATATGCCTAATGTATTCAGTGTTTTTATGATAAAGGGATACTGATATTTTTCAAATGTCTTTTTACATCTATTAATACCTGTTACATATGTAATCTATATGCTCCAATATCAGGTGCAAATATATTTTTCATGATTTTTGTGATCATTCTGTTAATGTGATGTATCACATTTATTGATTTGTATATGTTGAGTCATCCTTGCATACCTGATGTGAATCCCTCTTTATGATGATGAATAATCTTTTATGCATATTTTTATTAGTGCATTGTAGTCATACATAATATTGGGATTTATTTTGGCATAATCATGCATGCCTAGAATATAATTCCCTCCACTTCAGTCCCCAGTATTTCCTCTTTCCCTCCTTCCTACCCCTGTTTGCTGCCTTCTACTCTACTGGTCTTCCTTCTATTTATAATTTTTTTTGTTTGTTTGTTTTTTTAAAGCAATGCTTTGTAGATATACATAAAGGTGAAAATAATGTGGATAATCTTTTTGATGTGCTCGTAGATCAGTTTACTAATATTTTGTTGAGGATTTTTGTATCTGTGTTCAAAGATATTGGACGGTAGTTTCGTTTTTCTTGAGTCCTTGTCTGGTTTTGGTATTGGCGTAATGCTGACCTCATAGAATGTATTTGAAAGAATTCCCTACTCTTTAATTTTTTGGAATAATTTAAGGAGAATTGGTAGTAGGTCTTGAACTGTTTGGTAGAACTAGCTGTGAAGCTGTCTGATTCTGGGCTTTTCTTTGATGGGAGAATTTTTTTGTTTAACTGATTCAGTCTTGTTACTCATTATTGGTCTGTTCAAATTTCCTTTCTTCCTTCACTGGGGAGATTGAGCCCAGGGCATTTTGTCACTGACCACATCCTTAGTTCTTTTTATTTTTTATTTTGAGACAGGGTCTTGCTAAGTTACTTAGGGTCTGGCTAAAGTGCTGAGGCTGGCTTCAAACTTGTAATCCTCCGCTGGGTGCAGTGGTGCACACCTATAATCCCAGTGGCTTGGGAGGCTGAGGCAGGAGAATTTCGAGTTCAAAGCCAGCCTCAGCAAAAGCAAGGCACTAAGCATCTCAGTGAGACCCTGTGTCTAAATGAAATACAAAATGGGGCTGGGGATGTGACTCAGTGGTTGAGTGCCCCTGAGTTCTATTTCTGGTACCAAAACAAAACAAAAAAATTTTGTGATACTTCTACCTCAGCCTCCCAGGTTGTTGGAAGCCACCATGCCCATCTCAAGTTTTCTATTTTTTAATGATTCACTCTTGGTTAAGTGTACATGTCTAGGAGTTTGTGCATTTTTATAGGTTATCAAATTTGTTGGCATATCATTGTTCACAACAATCTCTAATGATCCTTTATTTTTGTGGTAGCATTTATACTGTCTTCATTTCATCTGATTTTACTTATTTAATCTTTTCTTTTTCTTAGTCTAGCTAAGGGTTTGTTAATTTTTAAAAATTTTTTTTGAAAGAACCAATTCTCCATTTTGTTGATTGTGATTTTTTTAGTCTCTATTTCTTTTATTTCTGCTCTGCTCTTTTTTATTCTAATTATTTTTCTTATTTTCTCATTGCTTGAGGTGCAGTGATAGGCTGTTTGAGATACTTCTACAGGTGTTTCATGCAGGTGTTGATTGCTACAAACTTTCTCTTAGCACTCTTTTACTGTATCCCACAGATTCTGGTATGTTGCCTTAACATTTTCATTTGTTTCAAGGTACCAACCTTCTTGCTTTCTTTGTTGATTCATTGGTTGTTCAAGAGTAAGCTGTTCAATTTCCATGTATTTTTGTAGTTTTCAGTTTTTCATGTTATTGAATCCTGGTTTTATTGCAGTGTATGAAAAGATGTTCAGTGTGATTTCAGCTTTTTAAAACCTGTTGAGACTTTTTTTGTGACCTATCATCTGGTCTGCTGGAGAATGTTCCACATACTGATGAGAACATGTATTCTGTAAGCTATTGTGTGGAATACTCTTTCGATGTCTGGTAGATCCATTTATGAGGGTATAATTTAACCCTGCTGTTTCTTTGCTGAATATCTGTTTGGATGATCTTCCTCTTCTTGTATAGAGTCTGCCTCTCCCTTTAGATCTATTAATATATGCTTTACATATATAGATGCTCCAACTGTGGGTACAAATATATTTGCTGAATTAACCCCTTTATTATATAATGAACTTCCTTGTTTCTTTTTACTGCTTTTGATTTAAAGTTGATTTTATTTAAGTATGGCTATTTCTACTTTCTTTTTGATTCCACTTGCATGGAATGTCTTATTCTCTCCCTTCACTTTCAGTCTATGCATGTCCTCAGAGGTGAAGTGTGTTTCTTTTAAACTACATATAGCTGGGTCTTGTTTTTTCATCCATTTAGTCATACCATCTCTTTTTAAATTTTTTCAATACTAGGGATTGAACCCAGGGCTTCATGCATGCTAGGCAAGCATTCTACCACTGAATTACCCATTAACCCACTCTGATTTTAATTAGATAATTACATATATTTACATTTAAAGTAATTATCATAGGTAAGATCTTAATATAGCCATTTTATAACTTTTTTTTTTGTGGTACTGGGGATTGAACTCAGAGCCTTGTGCTTGCGAGGCAAGCACTCTACCTGCTGAGCTATCTCCCCAGCCCTATAACTTATTTTTAATTTTATTATAGTTCCTTTCTTACAGTCTACTGTAAGAGTAAGTTAAGTGATTTACTCTCCTAATCTCCTGTTCTTTAAAAATACATTTTTGATGATATGAACTATTTTGAAATTATTGCAACTTAACATGTTTGTAAAGATAAGAAACAGAAGGAAAATATACTAACAAAACTCTGGACTTCCATTTCTTGCTTTGTTTTTTTTTTTTTTTTTTTTGCGGTGCTGGGGATCAAACCCAGGGCCCTGTGCTTGTAAGGCAAGTACTTTACCAACTGAGCTATATCCTCAGCCCCTGGACTTCCACTTCTTCCCACATTTTGAATTTTTATGTTCTGTTCCACCTATCTATATTGCTTCTCTTATTTCATTGTTTTATTTTTAGTCTTCCTACTAAAGATATACATGGTTTAGAGCATTCTGAATTTGTGTAATTTCTCTTACCAGTGAGTTATATGCCTTCAATGTTTTCTTCTCGTTAATGTCTCTTTCAGTTTGAAGAACTCCCTTT
Source organism: Sciurus carolinensis (assembly GCF_902686445.1). NCBI lineage: Eukaryota > Metazoa > Chordata > Mammalia > Rodentia > Sciuridae > Sciurus > Sciurus carolinensis. The sequence goes on from NC_062220.1 coordinate 26,117,446, forward strand.
AGTATTTCTTGTAGGCCAGGTCAGATGGAGATATATTCTTTCAGCTTTTGTTTGGTAATGTATTTATCTCTCCTTCATTTCTAAAGGATGGCTTTGCTGTGTATAATATTCTCAGTAGGCACTTTTCTCCTCTTCATGTCACTCATGGCCTGTGAGGTTTCTGCTGAGAAGTCTGCTGTCAGATGAATTGGGACACTTAAATGTCACTGTTCTTTCTTGCTGCCTTAAATCTGCCCTTTATCTTTTACTTTTGAACACTTAATTATAATATGTCTTGGGATAGACCTGGTTGAGTTAAATCTGACTATGACCTTTGATATTTCTGTCCCTGGATATAATTTTTTTTCCCAGTGGGAAAGATCATATGTAAAGTATTTGTTTTCATGGTAACAAAGCAGCCTTCATTTGCACATTTCCGTTTGTAATGTCTTCCCTGCTTCCACCACTGTGCTTAAGATGGACCTCTCTAAGTTAGAGAGGAAACGACAAACTGTTTCCTTAAATTTCATTCTTTAGGAAGCCTGCAACAGTACACCTTTTGAGAAATTCATACTTTTTTGGGGGGATGGGGGGGAACCAGGGAGTGCTTAACCACTGAGCCAGATTTTATTTAGAGACAGGATCTCACTGAGTTGCAAGGGCCTAATCAAGTTGCTGAGGCTTTGTTTGAACCCGTGATATTCCTGCCTCAGCCTTCTGCACTGCTGGGATTACAGTCATGTGCCACTGTACCTGGCAAATTCAGGCATTTTTCAAAAAAAGAAATTTGCTCTACAATGTATAAAAATTCTATAAGAAACGAAAATAAATTAGAAAACCGAAGAAGTATATTCCAAGGGAAAAAAAGAGTAAAGGGAAATATGTACATATATAAGCATTACTATTATAACTCATCTCATTCTACAGAAGTATATTCTCTTTCAAATCATCTAATAAGATAAAAAAAAAAAAAATCTCCAAGTAATGACACTTCTTTTATCCATGTAACTGGATATTTGTATCCTTTAGGTTTGGGAATTTTTTTTTTGTTTGTTATGATCTCTTTGGATAAGCTTTCTATTCCTTTGTCATTCTCAAATACCTTGAGCCCCAAGAACCCAAGTGTTTGCTCTTTTAACATTATCCCAAGATTTCCATAAACTTCCTTCATTCTTTTTTCTCCTCCAACTGCATTTTTTGCATAACCTGTTTGAGCTCACTCATTTTCTCTTCTGTTTGCTCTATCCCACTATTGATGACTTCTATCACATTTAAAAATTTTGCTTACTGTATTTTTTGAGGCAATGTGATTTTTTGAAATTGCTTCCATTTCTTTAAGTTTCCCTGTTAGAGTATTAAATCATTTCTCTGTGTTTTTTGTTTTTTTTTTGAAGGTTGTTGGGTTTTCTTTAATGTCTGTTTTAAATTCTTCCCCTATGAGTTTGCCTCTACTGGTTCCATTTGGTTGGCTTCTAGTTCCTTATTTTGACCTTTAAGTGAGATGATTTCTTGAAAGCCCTTGATGCTTGGTGGGAAGTGTCATCAGGGCACTGAAGAATTAGGTGTTTATTCCAGTCTTGGTCATCTAACTTTGTGCCTGTATTTCCAGAAATTCTAAGCCAGCTACTTATTTTCTCTGAGCCTGTAATCACTTCTGCTATGTTAGCCTAGATGGCGCTGTACATCCAAGTTTACCACCTGTCTCACTGTAGGTGTGTTGTCATCATTTGAGCATAAGAGGGTGGTCCAAGCACAGGTTTGTCTCAAATCTGCATTTGGTGTGTTGCTGGACATGATCCAGGGTCATATTTCAAAAGTGTAGTCCTTATTCCCAAGCCTCTCCTTGGGATAGGGCAAACTCAGGTATCTTTTCTGTAGCTATTAGCCTGTGGTCAGGGCCTGTGGGATTCTCTCTGGCTCTGGCAGAATTACCATGCCGCAACCAGCCCTAGGTTTCCGTTCCATGCCTGTGACCATCAATACCACAAAATCTTACATACCCTGAACCCACAGCCTTCCATGACTGGCACTACCCTGGGCCAGGACCAAGGCCCACACTAGTATGGGCTGCTTACTGCTGAGATAGACTTGTGGCCCAAGACTGCTACAGCCTGCAAGAGTAATGGAACAGAAGTCCAGTAAACTGGGGCTGTTAGAGAGGCTTTGTGGGCACTGGTCTGAGGATGGGCTCATTATTATCTACCCAGTGTTAAGTTTCAGCAGCTAAGCTTTGAATTCCAAGGAACCCTGTCCTACTGTCAGCTAACAAATCTTGCTCCATGCTCTGATGTCCAAGGTTGGGGTAGTGTTGGTGAAGATAGTCTTTTGGTTATTAAGGTTCATATTAAGCTGGGTTGTACATTAATCTCACAGGCACAAGGACCCACACACTCTCAGGGTGCAGCTAAGATGCCACGGTTGGCAGTGATGCAGGCTGAAATACATGTGTGTCCCACAGGGGTACAGGTCTCTGCCTGGTCCTGGCATAGTCTGGAGGCTTCATCTGTGGCCTGAGGATAGCTGTGCTGCCCAAGGTTGGGAGAAAGGAAATGGAGTTCTTTGACTGCCACGGCTGATACTAAGCTTGGTTGCACCTGAGTCTCACTCCCACAGGGACCTGCACCGTCCGAAGAGGGGATCCCAGATCCACTCTAAGGCTGGCAATGAAGTACTCTGTTCCACCTGCATGCAGTTTTCTATCTGATGATATGGGCAGGTCTAGAGGCTCATCTATGAGCTCTGGCCTATGTTTGGGGCTTTCAGTTTTAACTGGGTGCTGGGTCTCACTGTGCTGGGCCTGACACTAGACTCCAAGGCAGCCTTGTACTTATATTGTGCCCTGATCCCTCCCAGCAGGTGAAATTTTGCTCTCTACTCTTCCTGGATCTCCCTCCAGGTTGGCAGAGGGGTGTAAGTCAGATAGCCTCCTGGCTAAGGCAGTTTCATCAACTCAGTCCATGAGTATAAGCCTGGTGAGAGGAGTTTCACTGAGGTGGTACTGAGTTTCAAGTCTAAGTCCTGGACTTAATTCCTTCTCTGTCCCCGAAGCAGGAACATCTCTCTCCACCTGCACTGTGCTGCTTGGAAGGGTGAAGCAGGCAAATGTTTCTTTACTGTTATCTTCATCTTATTCTTATGCTGGCTTTCAGATGACTTCCTTAGCTCCTGTGAAGATAGTTTGATGTGTGATTAGCTGTTCAGACTGGTGTGTCTGCGGGGAGATAATTGCTGGAGAATTTCAGCTGCCATCTTGCTTTACCTCCTTCTGATTAATAATTTTAATTGCTCCCAACTGCACTACAACATTGTGTTCCTTCCTCCTCTTAAGGACTCTTAGAGCCTAGAGACAGACAACATTAAGAGGTATGCATAACTTCAAAGCTCCTTTCTCTGCACCTGTTTTCTCCAAAATAAGCTCTCCAGTTATTTGACCGATTTGCCTGTCGTGGATACATTAAAGTGGGGAGGGAGGAAAAGAGGTGAGGGGAGAGAGAGAGAGAACAGGAGGGAGAGTGCAACAAGGAGGGAGAGGGAGAATAGGAATTAAAAGCAGTCAGAAAAATAATTTGTCCTTGGACCCTAATGCCAGATGCCAGGCAGTGTACGAGGTGTGTCAATAAGGTCATGAGACTGAACCTTACTAACTGTTAGCATGCAAATCAGAGAGATGGCTGCGAAAAAGAGATAGAGGGGAAGGTGGAGGGAAGGCAGTTTGACCACTCAATGGTTCCTCTCCCTGCTGGATGCCTGTAGTCTGGGGAATAAGCATGCCCATCACGCCCTGGGTGCAGTGAAATTCCTATCAGTTGCCCCAAACTCCAAACCTTGTCTCCTGAAGTTGCTACTCCAGGGTGGGTTTTGCTAATTCATGTCGAATGCACTAGCCTTGACGTGAGGCTTTTACACCTGTTTTATCTTTTACTCCTATAGGTGCCACCGTCCCTCATTTTAAAGATGTTAAATTTGATGAAGATTGGATAACTAGTAGATATCTATATTAAGTCTGATTAATCCCAAAGCCTGCTCAGTCTGGTGTGCACCTGCCTCCTCAGCACCTGGAAGGGTCAAGGCCTGTCTACATAGATTTCTAGGGATGGAGAGATTGATCTCTAGGTGAAACTAGTCTGGTTTGGTTCCAAAATAGTTTGCTGCTCCATAGAGTTGAGAAGCAACAGTGGTTCTTTATAAGAGCCCCAAGGCTGCTCTGTCCCCAGTTTATTGATAATTGCTAATTTTAGAACTCAGATCATTCTAACGATAAAAGGGGGAGTGGGTACTGCTATTGCTACAGTGTGTTCCAATGATAATCGGATAAATCTGGGAAATAGTTTTGGGAATTGGAAACAGAATCCTAATAAACAGGTCACTTTACTCAGTCATCAACCAACTTTACTCCCCTCCTTTCCCTCACCCCTGCCCCCAGGCAGTCTGGTTACTTCATAGGGCAGAACATTTAGGTTATATCACTGTTTATCTGTCCATTCAAAAGACAGAGTGAACTCCTAATATATCCAGGGACTGTACCACGCCTTAGAAATGCATCCTATCAATGTTAAACACAGGATATGGGTAAAAAATAATCATTATAATTCAGTGTGGCAAGTACTATAATGGAGGATTCCATGGGAGATACAGGACATTGAACTCAGTCTGCAAGGCATCAGGAAACTAATGAGAAGGTGACACTTGGACCAAACATTGGAAGATGAGCATCAATTGGTCTTGGCTACGTGGATAAGCAGCAGTAGTGAGGATGGGGAGGGCATCATCAGAGGTTAGAGTTAGGCACAGAGTTCAGTGGGAGGGAGTGGATGGCATGGGAGCCTCCACTGTGCTGGTGTGGCTCCATCAGAAGCACATGGCTCTGAAGCCAGCAGGTGCTGTGTCAACTGATCCCCAGATCGTGGCAAAGGGCATGTGACTTCCAGGCTCTGACTTGAGCAGCAGGGAGGGGATGGTCCCCATTTCAGAGAAGAGAAAAAAGGCCTTCAGGGCACATCTAGGTGAAGAGGTCTAGAAATGAGTTGTAAATAGTTTTGGTAATTCCAGAGCACAGCTGGGAATAAAAATCTGGGGGCCAGCAGTGTGCCATAGGCAAAGTGTGATGACATTACTGGAGGGGGGCATGCAGAGTTTGCAGTGAAGTAGGCTGAGGGAGGTAAAGGAATACTCATCATAAATATTTAAAGGCAAGGATAAGTTGCTATGCAAACATTTACAGAAGTTCCTGGTGGACCTTTTTTACTTGTCTCTCCAGGACTCATTTGGTCTACTTCCTATAATCCCAGTTGGGTTTGGATTTGGGTTTAGTGACACTTCCCACACACACATAACTCGCAGCATCAGAGGAGACTCAGTCCTGTCTGGTCAATCAGAACATTACTTTCCCATAGCACCAAAGATTGGTTCTTTTTTTTTTTTTTTTTGCGGTGCTAGGGATTGAACCCAGGGCCTTGTGCTTGCAAGGCAAGCACTCTACCAACTGAGCTATCTCCCCAGCCCAGATTGGTTCTTTTTTAAAAAAATATTTTTAATCATAGGGGAACACAATGACTTTATTTTTTTTATGTGGGGCTAAGGATTGAACCCAGTACCTCACATGTGCTAGGCAAGTGCTGTACCACTGAGTTACAATAACCCCAACCCTAAAAATTGGTTCTATAATAGGAATATGCCTGGAGCCAAGTCATTCAAGCCAATAAAACTAAACTTTTGGAGGAGTAAACCTGTTCTTCCTATTTGATTTGAATGGAAAAAAGGAAGCTGGAGCTGTTGCAGTCATCTTGACACTATGAAAGGTGAGCTTCTCTGAGGATAGAGCCAACATAGAGAAGATGAGGCAAAGAAATGATGAGAAGTAAGTCTTGATACTTTTTAAGGTAAGGATTAAGCCTAAAGCTAACTCTGGACTCTGTAGTTACCTGAGCCTGTTTGGGTGGTTACTTGTGACCAAGATGATTTGGAACATGAGTCAAGGAAAGTTTTCTTAGGGAAGGGACATATAACATGAGACTTGAGACATGAGTAGGAATTAAGCCGACTGTAGCAGTGGTGGAAGAGGAAATGGCATGCGTGTGCCCAAGGGGCCTCAAGCGGGTGAAGTAGCAGAATGTGGGGGGAACAAGGGGAGGCCTGAGTGCGGGAGAGGATGGATCACTAACAGAAAATGAAGCCCTTTCCATACAGGTGGTTTCCAATGTGTTCAAAATAAAGAGAACAGAATAATGAGCACCCTTGTACCCATCCTCCAGTGTCCACTGTTATTAACTAGGCCATGCTGTTTCATTTATACCTGCATCTCTTATTCCTCCCTGACTTCTGGATGGGTTTTTTTTTTTTTTTTTTGGAGGTGCTGGGGATTGAACCCAGGGCCTTGTACTTGCAAAGCAAGTACTTTACCAACTGAGCTAATCCCCAGCCCTGGATGGGTTATTTTTAATCACAATGGGATGCATTTTTGAAAGGGTGACACTTAGGCTAAAATATAAATATTTGATGATAAGGAAGCAGCCATTTGAAGATTTTTAGGAAGAACATTCCACACAGTAGGATAAATAAGTACAAAACCCCTGAGATTGGTACAGATTAGAATTTCTTGAGAGACACAAAGTAGACCAGGGTGGCCCCAATGGAAGGAAGAAGGGGAATGGGATAAGAGTGAAGTCATGAAATTAGACTCGTGGAGGCCTTAGGGTTAAAGTAAGAGTGGATTTTTTTTTTTTTTTTTTTTTTTTTTTAATTTTGAAGCCCTTTATATCAGAGGACACTATCTTCTGGTTTACCCTTTGAGAAACCTTCTCTGGCTACCATTTGGAGGATGGAATAGGAGGTCAAGAGTGGACTCAGATTTCATCTCTGGGTTTCATTAACTATTCCTTCTGTGCTCCATCAAGCCTAGCTTTTATTGTTGCCAGCCTACTAGTACTAAATTGTCCCTTGTGTTTTCCCTAAAATCTTGCTGTATTAGTCAGGTTTTCTAGAGAAACAGATTCAACAGGAAGTATGATTATAAAAAGGTGATTTATTAGATTGTCTTATACAACCAGAAACTGGACAGTCCACAATGGCTTGTCTGCAGGCCAGAGAGCTGGAGGAACCAGGAACTGCACAGTCCAAGATGCTGATAGCTGAGAACAAGAGAGATCAATGATGCTACCCCAGCCCCAGACCAAAGACTTCTGGAAACTCCCTGGAGAATCACTGGCAGAATCTGCTTTGGAAGAGAAAAGAAGCTGGAGTCTGATACCTTCGGGTCATCACAGCCCCAATCAAGAACCCAATCAAGAAGAATTGGGCTTGCATCTGCTGCAGCTTTCTTGTTCTTCCAACTTGTATTCCATCCAAGCCTCCAGCCTATTGGGTGGTGCTGCCCATGCTTAGAGAAGGTCTCCTCTTCAGTTCGCTATCCCACATGCTAATCATTCCTAGACACACTGTCATTGACACACCCAGAAACCTCTTAATCATCAGCATCTCTTAATCCAGTCAAGTTGACAATTCAAATTAACCATTATACTTGCCCTGAAGAATGTCCTGTAAAAAGTCCTTTAATTAAACTCTTCCCATGACTCAATTTGAGGGTGCTGTTTTAGTCAGCTTTTTTGCTGCTGTAACTAAATGATCTGACTAGCATAACTATAGAGGAGGAAAGATTTATTTGAGGTCTCATGGTTTCAGAGGTCTTAGTCCATAGAAGGCTGGCTTCATTCCTCAGGGCTCAAAGAGAGGCAGAATATCATGGAGGAAGAGCGTAGCAGAGGGAAGCAGCTTGCATCATCAGGAAGCAGAGAGACTCCACTCTCCAGATTCAAAATATATACCCCATAGCCACACCCCAATAAACCATTCCCTTGAGCCACATCCCACCTGCCTCCAGTAACCACTCAGTTACCCATTAGGGATTAATTCACTAATTAAGTCAAGACTCTCACAATTCAATCATTTCTCCTCTGAACCTTCATTGTCTCACATGTGAACTTTTAGGGGCCAGGGGTGGAATATTATGGTTTGAATGTGAGGTGTCCCCGAAAAGCTCACATGTGAGACAATGCAGGAAGGTTCAGTGGAGAAATGATTGGGTTGTAAGAGTCTTAACCCAATCAGTAAATTAATCCCATCAGGGATTAATTGAAGTGGTAGGGTGTGGCTGAAGGAGATTGGAATTGGGGCGTAGCATTGGGGTATATATTTTGTATCTGGAGAGTGGAGAACTCTCTCTCTGCTTCCTGTTGATGCAAACTGCTTCCCTCTGCCACACTTTTCCACCATGATGTTCTACCTCACCTCGAGCCCCGAGGAATGGAGCCAGCCTTCTATGGACTAAGATTTCTGAAACCCTGAACCCTCAAATAAACCTTTCCTCCTCTACAATTGTGCTGGTCACATCATTTAGTCACAGCAGTTAAAAAGCTGCCTATAACAGTGCCATATACTCCCTTCTAGGAACCTTATGCTGGAGTCATTGGTATATAGATGATATGAAAATTGTGGGCCTCAATGAAAGTAATGGAGGACAGATTTGGGGACATATGACTTTTAGAGGTGGGCAGGGAAAGAGGAGTTGGCGCTGGAGACCAATGAGGAGAGTCCCATTAAGTAGGACTTGAACCAGGTAAGTGTGGCGTCACCAAAGCCCAGAAAAGAAAGCACATCATGGAAGGAGAGGTTGCTGTGTCAAAGGCTATGGGGAATTCCAGAAATACAGGGTAGTTCCTGTGGACATTTGGTCATAACATTGTCCAATGATAATACCTAACCTTGTTCTATGTGTATTTCTTATTTAATCTGTATTGTTGATTAATTAAATTGAACCCTTGACCAAGAGCACCAGGTGTCGCGTCCCCTCTGCCCGCAGAGAGAGACACGGCAAACGTCTGAAGCTTTGGAAGTTTATTGTACACAGTTCCTTTCCTACGCTTCTCTTACCCCTAGCTTCTGCGCACTCTCAGCTTCCCTTTTCCCGCGTACTCCCTCCTTCCAGTTCCGCTCCCGCTGCTGCCGCGGCCGCCGTCGCCGCAGCTTCTTCCGTCCCTTCCTCAGCTTCTGCCCCCTACTCTCCCACCCACCAGGCTTATATACACTTCAACCAATCAGGGGAGAGTACACGAGATAAACGCGGACAGCTGCAGGCACAGGATGGGTACACGAGGGGGGGCATGCTCTAATCACATCGTTAACTAGCCAATCATTGGAATTCACTGGTTGTTTACTGTATAGCTGGCCGCTTTTGGCTCAGCGTCAGGCGCCATCTTGACCATGTCTAAGGCCGGGGGCTCTAGAAACCCCGACAGATCCCCCTTCTTTAATATTAAACTAAGGCTCGGGACCGTGTCTGTCTTAGGCTGAGTGGTCAGCATATGTCCTTACCCGTCATCAGAGCCTGCAGAGCATGCTGCAGCTCCTGTCTTAGGTTGGTACACAGCCACCTCCTTCATTACCCGTCCTTGACTACCGATCCAGCATCAAGAGCCATACTAATGGGGGGCTGTCGGCCTTTAGGGCGGTCATGGCCTGATGAAAAATAATTTGATCTCTCTATTGGCTATCTTGCAGATGCATGCCAAAACGAATGAAGAGAAGAAGGCCAAGGCAGAGGAGTACCACCATAGCTCCTAAGCTTGTCCACTGTTTGACAAATCTATAAACAGAAGAGGAACCTTATAGCCATATTAAATACAGAAACAATATACATCCCAATGGAGTTACAATACGGGTAACACAAAGCAGCTCTCAGGGAATAAACGCATCCCAGTCCCAAAAGTTCTTGCAAGGTATCCACTTGTTCTTATAGAGTCCATTCTCTGATAGAGTCTCTATGGTCTGTAAGGCTGCAACTGCATTCTCGGCCGAATGATCGTTGTTGTGGTTGTGTCAATGCTGCTACTGCAAGGACTGTGGTGGCAGTGATCACGGCTGTTGCAATGTCAAAGCCTCTTCTGTTTCTTGATAATAGCACTGGCAATTCTATATCTGCAACAGAAACTAGGACTGGTAGGAAGGTAGAAATGTGCAAATTGCACAGGTGGCAAAAGAACCATTCCAGTATTGTGAAAGATAGCACACAGTTTGTGAACAGTTAAGAGGTGTTATTAGAAATGTTAGTTGGTAGAAACATAAAAGGGAGGAAATACACAAGCTGACGTGGGAGGAAAAGCAACATCATAGCTAGGGTCAGCAGAACGAGTTGCTCTACTCTGGGTCTGATTTGTAGCATGATTCCAACGGCAAAGTGCAGAAATTCCTCCTGTTAAAGCAAAGAAAGGCTAGAAATATCCTTGTCACCAAAAACAGCACGATCTGAAAAATCATCAGTAGAATTGACAGACTTGTAGAGAAATTGGTGAAAAACAAGAAAAGGAAGGATAAAAAATGTGTTAGTTAGAAATGAAAAATATGGCCAGGCTAACAATGGCCCATAGGTTCCGGGTTAGCCTTTCCGTTTGAGTTTTCGTTATTGGAGGAAGGCTCAGACTCGCCATTGTGAGGAGGAGCAGCATCACTTGCATGCTGTAAAACTCTGATTAGCCTTTCTGGAATCCAGACTGGAGTCTGTTGATCCTGTGGGAAAATACAAACAGATCCTCGGACCCAACGAAGGACTGGATCCGGTCCTTTCCAACAACCTGTCAGGATATCTTTCCATTTTGCCCATACTTGAGAAGTATTATGGGGATTATAATGTCGATCAGCTGCAGAATGGCCGTCCCTATCCAGAGTTAAGAAATTTAGAATGAAAAGAACTAAATTAAGTTTATCTTTAGGAGACTTGTAGGAGGCTCCTATTCCCCCTTTTTGTTTATTTAAACAATTTTTTAAAGTAAGATGTGCTCTTTCCACAATGCCCTGTCCCTGAGGATTATAGGGGATGCCAGTGACTGATTGGATGTTAAATGTTTGTAAAAACAACCGGAAGCTTTTGGAAGTATAAGCAGGACCATTATCTGTTTTAATAACTTTAGGTATGCCCCAGCCAGCAAATGCTTGTAGGCAGTGTTGAATGACATCTTTCACCTTTTCTCCAGAATGAGCAGAAGCCATAATGACCCCTGAAGCAGTGTCTACTGACACATGTACATACTTAACAGTACCAAATTCAGAAATATGGGTTACATCCATCTGCCAAATATGGCCAGGCAGCAGTCCCCTAGGGTTAACTCCAAAGGATTGTACTGGGATTAAAGGAGCACAATGTTGACAATTTTTTACTATTTGTCGAGCCATACATTTAGATATAGGAAATTTTCTGCTCAAAGTGGTGGAATTTACATGAAATTTTTCATGAAAGAGTTTTGCCTGTTCCTCTATGGAAAAAACAAAAATTGATTTGGTGGCCATATCTACCAAGTCATTAGCATTGGCCAAAGGTCCTGGTAAATTAGAATGAGCTCTAATATGTCCTACATAGAATAGATGTTTACGCTGTAGGATAAGGTTTTGTAGTGTAGTAAAGTAAGAAGCTACCGTGGACATGGAAGAAATATGAGGTACCGTTTCAAGAACCTGTAAAGTGTTAACGATATATAAGCTATCAGATAGAAGATTGAATGGCTGATTATCTGCTAATTTAAAGGCTAATATTACAGCTGCAAGTTCAGTAACCTGTGCGGAGTTGGGCGGAACTATTATGGTGTGAAGTTGTTTACCGATAAGTACTGCACCTACTCCATTTTTGGAGCCATCAGTAAAAATGGTTACACAGTCTTTAAGAGGCTGGACACTAGTCACTTTTGGAAAAACTATGGGAGTATTTTTACAGAATTGAATCCAGGGATGTTGGGGATAATGGTTATCGAACTGAGCTGAAGTGGAACAATATAATACTGACCAATCATCATCATTATTAATTAACCATTTAATTTGCTGAGTGGAATAAGGAGTTATAATAATAGACGGATGGATTCCAAAAACAGTAATGCAAGATTCTATTCCCTTGAATATTACCTGAGCAATAGCTTGGGGATATGATTGCAATGTTTTAGCTGGAGAGCTAGGGAGATTTATACTTTGCAGAGGTCCTCCTTGCCAAACTATGCCAAAAGGGGTATGCTTCTCTGAGATTATGATTAAACTTAATGGTTGAGTAGGATCACAACGATCAACGTAACACTGCTGAAGTCTATTCTCTACTAGCTGTAAGGATATCCGTGCTTCAGGAGTAAGTTTCCTAGGGGAATTCAAGTCAGGATTACCTTTTAATATATCGAATAAAGGTTTTAATTCCCCTGTGGATAATTTTAAATAGGATCTGATCCAGTTAATGTCACCTAAGAGTTTCTGAAAATCGTTCAAGGTATTCAATTGATCTGTCCTGATGGTCAACCTTATTGGTCTGACTGTAGTAGCAGTGAGCCTTGTACCCAGATATTCTTGGATCTCCTCTAATTGTAATTTTTCAGGGGCTATCGTTAGTCCTCTCTTTTCTAATGCTTGAGTTATAAATTGTAATGCTTCTAACAAAACTTCTTTTTCTGGATGGCAAATAAGTATGTCGTCCATATAGTGATAAATCAACAATCTCTTAAACTTTTGTCTAGTAGTTGTTAACGCTTTATCTACGTATATTTGACATATAGTAGGACTGTTAGCCATACCTTGAGGCAACACAGTCCATTCGAATCTCTGGTCAGGCTGAGTGTGATTAAGAGAGGGCAAAGTAAAGGCAAATCTCCAACAATCATTTTTGTGTAAGGGTATAGAGAAAAAGCAATCTTTTAAATCCAGAATAATAGTAGGCCAATTTTTTGGTAGTGCAGTAACAAGAGGGAGTCCACATTGGACGGGTCTCATAGGGTACATTTGTTCGTTTATGGCTCTTAAATCATGTAATAACCTCCATTTTCCTGATTTTTTCTTTGTTAAGAATATTGGAGTATTCCAAGGAGAGGTAGAATGTTGTAAATGACCTGCTTGTACCTGCTCTTGTACTAACTTATGAGCTGCCTCTAGCTTCTCTTTTGTTAGGGGCCACTGTGGAATCCAGCGAGGCTTATCATCTTTCCATATTATAGGGATTGATGGTTTATCAGTGGCCCCTAGGAAAAACCCAATCCATGAGAATCATTTTTTGGTGGAAGTAAAGGCAGTGGTTGGGTAGATCCTTGGCTATGTCTTCCTAATCCTTTTTTATCATCATAATTCATATTTTGTAACATATTTCTTACAGGAGTCCCTTGGTAAATCTGGTCAGTGGTGAGTTTCATATCCATTTGCTGCAGGACATCTCGTCCCCATAGGCTAATAGGAACATTACAGACATATGGTTGAAATATTCCTGTGTGTCCCTCTGTATCTTTCCACGATAATGAGGAAGCACTTTGATTGGGGCTCTCTGCTACTCCTAAGCCTCTCAAGCTCTGAGCTACTGTGATCAATGGCCAGTGCTTTGGCCAGACCATTGCACTGATAATACTTTTGTCTGCTCCCGTATCTAATAAACCTGTAAATTCCATATTTCCCACTTTTAATTTTAGGAGGGGCCTCTGCTCCATATCCATAGTAAGGTTTATTAAAGTGGTTCCTGTTGATCCAAAACCTCCTTGTCTTTTATTTGTATTTTCACTGGGCCACAAGGAATGTCGACTGGGCAATATAAGCATTTGTGCAATGCGATCCCCTGGAGAGATGACCGTAATTCCTTTTGGTGAAGAGACCAAGGCTTTTATTTGTCCAGTGAAATCAGGATCGATAACCCCTGGGTGTACTATAAGTCCTTTTAGTGTTGAGGAACCTCTACCTAGTAATAGTCCTACACTGTTTTGTGGGATTTTTTCATGCCAATCAGTATCAATCATCTGCACCCCCATATCTGGGGTTAGTATGAGTCTGGAGGTGGCACAGATGTCCAATCCTGCACTTCCTGAGGTGGCTCTGCGCTCCCCTTCTCTGTGGGAGGATACCACCGTCGGGGAACTTGTTGAATTACCCCGTATATTTGTTGCGGGCCCCAGGGAGGGCCCTGTCTCCCATTTTTTTGAAGTTCAGGATTCGACCCTAGGAAATTATCCTCCCTATCTCTAATAGGCTGACGGGCACTATTCCGATGACTTCCTCTTCTGCATCTTGGACACAGCCCTGGGGCATAAGGTGTAACAGATTTTACTATAGTTATCTCTTATCTTTTGTTAGGGCATTATCTCCTTGCTGCTGATTTTGTGCATCTATTGAAATGTATTGGTCTTCTCCTATTAACATTTCTATCGGGAAACCTTGCCACTATGTTTCTGCAAGCAGTTTCAACAGCTGAGCTCTCCAATTAGCCATTGTTCTCCAGATAACACTGCTCTGCATACCTGTCTCCAATAGTCTTAACTGCCTCTTTAAAGTTTTTCTAATGGTTGATGGTATCTCCATTTGCTCTTCAAATACGGGCAGGTTTTACAGATTTTGAAGCTCTTTTTATTAGGCTTAGGTTTCTCCTACCTTTTTCCCTTGTTCTTAAGTTTTCACTACCACTTGGTTATTCCTTTTTGGGGGTTCTTTGTGTTAGACTTAGTTCTCTTTTTTCCCTTGTTCTTAGATTTTTTGAGCAATTATTTTCTAGGTCACCACCACTCAATTTTTCCTCACTTTATTCTCTTTAAGCGTTCTTTTCTGTTACTATTAGACCCTGTTCATGAAGATCCCCCTTGTGGCACACTAAGCGGCTTTTCTTTACTTTTTTTTTTTTTTTTTTCCTTAATGGCGTCCCATTGTTTTTCAATGGTTCCCTGAGGGGTTGCCGCACCCAGACCCCATTGCTACTAATCTGAATAGCTTTAGTTATGGCAATTACAATAACAGTGGCCTAGCTGCCAGGAGCAACGAAATTACTGAAGGGAAAACTATCAAGTGCGCATTAAAATTTTTATAGCGGCTTTTCACGTACTACCTAATTGGACTGCTCCAAGCGTGTTTCTACTTTCACTTTAATTAGACCGCGTTCCACGCGCCAGGACCGCTAATGGCGTGTCCCGATACCGGACCACCTTCCGTGTGTCCTTATTTTTATTTTAATTGGACCGCATTCCGCGTGCCCCCAGGACCGCTGATAGCGTGTCCTGATACCCTTTAACTGGACCGCATTCCGCGTATCCGGATAGTCGCTATACCGCGAATGTCGAGGCGCCTCTCCTTTACCTGTTTACCTTTTTTGACTTCTTTATAACCGGTTTAGCTTGTTAAAAGATTTTAAGATATCTTACCTTGTCCCTTTTATCTTCCCGGGTTTCGGCACCAGCTGTCGCGTCCCCTCTGCCCGCAGAGAGAGACACGGCAAACGTCTGAAGCTTTGGAAGTTTATTGTACACAGTTCCTTTCCTACGCTTCTCTTACCCCTAGCTTCTGCGCACTCTCAGCTTCCCTTTTCCCGCGTACTCCCTCCTTCCAGTTCCGCTCCCGCTGCTGCCGCGGCCGCCGTCGCCGCCGTCGCCGCCGCCGCCGCCGCCGCCGCCGCCGTCGCCGCAGCTTCTTCCGTCCCTTCCTCAGCTTCTGCCCCCTACTCTCCCACCCACCAGGCTTATATACACTTCAACCAATCAGGGGAGAGTACACGAGATAAACGCGGACAGCTGCAGGCACAGGATGGGTACACGAGGGGGGGCATGCTCTAATCACATCGTTAACTAGCCAATCATTGGAATTCGCTGGTTGTTTACTGTATAGCTGGCCGCTTTTGGCTCAGCGTCAGGCGCCATCTTGACCATGTCTAAGGCCGGGGGCTCTAGAAACCCCGACAACCAGGAGTTGAGCCTAAACAAAACACATCTCCTCAGGTCACATCACATCCTTCTTGTGCTTAGGAATGTTAGCACTTCAGCATTATGCTTGGTGGTTATTTTAAACAGTAAAACCATCAAAAAAAAAAAAAAAAAACCACAAGAATGCAAAAAAAATGCCACTAAATATACCTCAAAAAAGATACTTGGTTACAGTATGACAGCTGAGAGGAGGCAGAGTGCTCAGCCTCATTTAGGGACATACACATTGGTGACTCCAATTTGTCAACACTCTGGGCATGTTCATGTTTATGAATGACCTTGAAACACCATGGATCCATGAATATTGTTGTTTTTTGTTGTTGATGGACCTTTATATTTTATTCATTTATACGTAGTGCTGAAAATTGAACCCAGTGCCTCACATATGCTAGGCAAGTGCTTTACCACTGAACTACAACCCCAGTGCCATGGATGTTGTTTTGAGAACTCTGAGTAAATGTTAGCAAGTAGGCAAATTCACAAATAAAGAATTCTTGGATAAAGAGGATAGACTGTTTTTGGAGCACCTCCTAATTCACTCACTCAGGTCCTTTATGTGCTATTTTGGAATCACAAAAGATCCATCACTTATCCTCGGTGTGATCTTGAATTAGTTACTTAACCTCTCTATACCTCAATTGTATCATCTGCCTCATGAGAGTAAAAATAGTACTTAATTTATAAGATTGTTGTAAGAACTAAATGAGCAGAGTCATATAAATAACTTAGTAGGATGCTAGTTAGCTTCACATTGTTATAACAAAACATCTGAGATAATTAACTTATGAAGAGAAAAGGTTTATTTTGGCTCACTGTTTTGGAGCTTCCATTCTGTGACTGATTGGCTCCATGCTTTGGGCCTATAGCAAGGCAGTGCATCATGACAGGAGCACATGGTGGAGTAAAACTGCTCCAGTTATCAGTTAGAAAGCAAAAAAAGAATGAGGGTCTCATAATCTCCTTCAAGAATATATCCCTGGTAATCTAAGGACCTCCTACAAGTCTCCTCCTCCCAAAGGTTCCACCACCTCCCAGTAGTACCGCCCTTGGACCAAACCTTTGGGGGACAGTCAAGTGCAAACACATGGTAAGCAGTTTGTGTTAGCCTTAGTCAGCTATTCATTGCTATGAACAAAATACCTGCAAGAACAACTTAGAGGAGGAAGAGTTTATTTTAGGCTCAAGGTTTCAGAGGTTCAGTTCATAGTTGTCCAACTCCATTGCTCTGGGTCTGACGTGATGGCAGAACATCATGGCAGAAAGGTGTGGTGGAAGAAAGCTGTTCAGCTCAGGGCAGCAGGAAGAGAGAGTGGTAAGAGCCAGGAACAAAATACATAATCCCCAAGGCATGTCCCCAGTGACCCATTTCCTCTATCCACATTCCACCTGCCTACCCAGTCATCCATTCAAACTAATAACCCATCAAGTGGACTCATCCATTGATTAGGTTATGGCTTTCATAATCTGTTTTACCTCCCACATTAACACAGGAGCTTTTAGGAGACACCTCATATCCAGACCATAATACTGTTATTGTTATTATCACCTGTTTGTCCCTAGCACTAGACCATCAGCCCTGTGATGTGCTCTGAGACTTCCTTTGCTCTTTGGCTAGCTTCTGGGAATGATGACACTGGAGTTCACATCAGATGATGGCACTGCTGAGTGTGTCACAGTTAGTACTTCAGTTAGGACTTTGGAGAGTGGCAGTGGTAGTTTCTATTATTATCTCCTTTTAAAGAAAAGGAAACCAAGGCACCAAGGGTTAGGTGACTTCTCTAAGGTCACAAGACATCGAAACTCAGAGCTGGCACTTGCACTCAGGCTGTCTCACTCCAGAACTATGAATCCTGGCTTTTGTCTACATGCAGCTCAAATAGACCCAATTCTTCAGTCTATAGTTAACTTCCTTTCACAAATATGCGTCATTTGATTTTGATGCTCCCTTGTGTTGTCTGTCCACTAGGACACTTTTCCTTATGCTGCCTAAATGTAACACTATGCATCACAACTTGGTATTTTGACTTTTACTTGAGATTATCTTGTAAAGTGTTCATTTTCCATGTGTCTGAATTCCCTCATTCTGCCCTGTTCAGTGGTTATACTGGTTAAAGGGAGGGAAGCAGCCTTCTCTGTCCGGCCTCTATGACTTCACTAACCACTCCCTCCTTTGCCCCTCACATCTGCTTACTCCCCACCACCCTACTGAAAAGACAGTGACTAACACATAGTGCTTGCTAAGAGGGAAACATATGGAGATGCTTATATCAACTATTGACAATAGTAATGTCATCCGATTTCCAACTTAACATATGCCAGATACTGTATTTACATGTATGAACTCATGTATTAGTATCATCATCCCATTGACACCTGAAGAAACTGAGGCAAAAAAAGTTCAACACCTCACACCTCACTCAAGAACACATAGCTAGCAAGAGCTACATGCAGGATTTGAGTCCAGGAAGTCCGGTTTTGGAGACCACGTTATTCTTAACTGTTATGCCACACTGCCTCTCAAGAATAGTCTGGCTAAGCTTAAATAGCTACTCCAATGTTGTATAGAGAGTGGGAGCCATTCTCCCTACTGCACTGGTGCCCTGGGTTCCCCTTTTAGGATTCAATATTTAATGTATGTGTGCATTTATCAATAGATTGTAAGGGCCTGCATGTTGGGGAGGAGGCCTGTTTTCACCATGACATCCCTGTGCCTTGTATAGTGCATAAAATAAATATGCCCTTTGATATTATTGAAGGAAAAAAGGGAAAGAAGGGAGGGTGGAAGGTGGGACATAGAGACTGGGTAGCTGATGATAAATTTTACAACGTACATATTTGTACTGTGGGGGTGGATTGGTTTGAGGAGCTACACACATAGTGGGATCCTATATTTCAGGAGTTCAGAGTAGAATGCACCAGAGGGATGAGTTCAAGCCAGTGAGTGTTAGTGTTGGTCAAGTGGTGAACCCCTGGCCTGCAGGGCTGGGCAAGAGTTTAGGAGCAGGTGGAAGTTGGGTGGGAGAGAAGAGCAAGTTAGGAGTAAATTCCTGCAGGAAAGAACCTGCAGCTCCCGAGAGTTCCCTTTTTCTCTGAGAAGCATGTGTGGGTCAAAGGTACGTCTAGAATACAGTGGACCTGGATGCCTACCGGACTGCAGGTCATTGTCTAAAATCCTAATGGTGGAAAGTTTCTATTAACCCGATGTCTTGGAACTCTTTCCGTAAGTACAGTGGGAGAAACCTGCCAATGTCAACTCTCCTTAGCAAAGTGGACTTTTAGTTTCTAGCACTGTGGGACCCAAGTTCTTTGAAAGAATAAGACAAAAAAGGTGAGGACTGTTTCTCTCATTACCTGTCTCTGGAACCATTGTTGTGACTAATCATTTTTATCTGTCAGAAAAGGGAGCGACGCATTTACATAGCTTCTCAGAGTTATTGTGAATAAATCAAACAGTGCACTTAAAGTCCTTGGGAAAGTGTAAAGTATCATAAAATGTAATGATTATTAGCGCCTACTGCATGTACACTGGAGCAAATAATCCAATGACGAATCGACCGTACGTGAGTGCACTGTCACCTGACCCCCATGTCCACCTCTTGTGTCTCCATTTCATTATCTTCCTAAAGAAGTAGCTTCAGACTTTCAAAATAAGTATGAAAAACATCATTAGTATATGCATTAATTTTCTATTGCTGCTGTAGAAAATGATCAAAAACCTATTGACCTTCAAACCATATAAATTTACTGTCTTAGAGTTCTGGAGGTCAGATGTGTAAAAGGGTCTCACAGGCTAAAATCAAGGTGTTGGCAATGCTGTGCTCCATCCTGGAGTTCCGGGGGAGAATCGATTCCTTGCCTTTTCCAGCTTTTGGAGGCTGCTCACATCCCCTTCCTCCTTCCTCAGGACTGGCCGTCTCCAGCTCTCTGTGCCTTTCTTCCATTGTCACCCCTTCCCTTTCTTCTGCCTTTCTTCCACTCTTAAGGACTGGTAACTGCACTAGCCACCCCCAGATAATCCAGGATAATCTTCCTATTTTAAAGTCATCCAAATTAACAACTTTGATTCTCCTTTGCCTTGTAACCTATCACAGTCAGAGGTTCTGGGGATGGGACGCCGACATCTGTGTGTCTGTGGTGGAGGCTATTGCTCTGCCTACCACAGCATATGTTGTGTCAGTTTTCCATCTGGAAAGAACTTCAACAAAAGTGAAAATAGAAAATAAAATTTCTCCTTTACTTGCTTCAGGTACTACTCAATGAATCCTAGCAATAGTCTTTTTCATGGGAGACCAGCAACACCTAGTGTCTCTCCAAATAAATTTCAACTAAAAACTTAAAGTTTTCTGTAATTAAGCTCAGTGACTGATGGAAAAAGGAGAGGGGGAAGGCTGGCGATTTCCCTATAGATTCTTTAGATTTCTTCTGAGCCCCTACATTTGCTTATCCATCCAGAAGTATTTAAATTAATTCTGCCTGGAGCATGACACCATATTGGAATCTCTGGTAGATGCAGAAGGATAAAAATGTAATCCCTGTTCTTAAATTGCTTTTAGATTTCCAGGGCAGATAAGACACACCCTAGTGATGAAACCAAATGTATTCACAAAACACTGAAGACTTAAGGGCCAATTGTATCAATTATAATTAGGATCCATTGTACAAACACTAAACCTAAAGAAACAGTGAATTAAAGGGCAGAGAATCTCATTTCTTGCTCTTATGAAATAAATGGTGCAGCTACTTTGCAACACAATTTGACAATTTTCTTATAAAGTTAAATATAGTTATCATATGACCTGGCTATTCTACTCCTAGGCTTATATCCAAGATAATTGAAAAGAGATTTCCACATACACAAAAAAAACTGGTACACAGAATGGAAACAACCCAGATGCCCATCAATTTAGTCAATTGATATACAAAATGTGGTATATCCATACAGTGGAATAGTATTCAGTTAAAAAGAATGACATATTGATACATGCTACAACATAGATAAACATTGAAAATACTAAATGAAGTAAATAAAAGAAGCCAGTCACAAAACGCTGTATTATTTTACCATTTCGTTTATAAGGAATGCAAATCTATAGATACAAAAATCAGATTAGTTGTTGCAAGGGGCTGGGGAGGCAGAAAGGAGAGTAGGGAATGATTGCTAATAGATACAGGGTTTACTTTTAGAGTGATGAAAATGTTCTGGAATTGGATAGTGGTGATGCTTGAGCAGCTCTATGGATATAATAAAAGCACTAAAAACCATTAAATTGCTGGAGAGTGAAATCGATCAAATTATGTTGTGTGCATATACAAATATGTAACAATGGATCCCACCCTTTCATATAATTTTAAGGCATTAATAAAAAAATAAAAACCAAACCATTAAATTGTATACTTTAAAGGGATGACTTTTTTGTATGTGGATTATATTTCAATATAAGTTACTAAAACATTTTAAGAGGAACAAGGATGATGAATAATTAGAGGACATGAAGAAGAGATTAGAAGATTACCCCCATTGGGGTTTTGCCTTCCAGTTTCCCTCTCGAGGCCTCAGCAAGGTCACCTTCTTTCCTAGGTATTGAGTCTCTTCTTTTCCCCCTCCCACAACAATTAGCAGAATGATCACTACGTGAAGCTGACCCTGGTCCTGGACGAGGAACTAGATGGCAAATTTGTTCCCTCTGGAGATAAAAGTGGATAAGGTGATGACGCAAATAGGGAATGGAATAGGCTTCATGCTCCTGACTCTTAATGGTGACTGGCATTGAGAGGCATCTCTGGCCATGGGGAACAAAGGTCTTTGGGAGTTCCTGGTCCTGATGGCATAGGGAGGGGCTCTGTGAGCCTGAACCATTCCTGTGTCCCACACAGTTTGCCCATTTGAGAAAAATCTACAAGCCAAGCAACGGCAGGATTTCCAGGAGCCATCAGAAACAGGAAGAGGAAGAGGATCCTTCCCTAGAGACTTCAGAGGGAGTCTGCCCCTGCTAACACCTTGGTGTTGGACTTTTAACCTCCATAACTGTGAGATAATACATTGCTGTTGTTTTAAGTTTTAAGCCACCAGTCTGCGGCACATTCTTATGGCAGCTCTAGGAAACAAATACGTTGGGTGAGGATGATGCCAGGAGGGTGTATAGTTCTCAGCTAAATTGTGTCCCTCTGAGGACCCCAGGCGATGGGGATTCTTGCTCCCTGAAAGATCTGCACCAGGCTGAAGGTGTTGCTTCATACTTGTGATATGGTCCGAAAACTCATTAATAATAGATTAGTGATGGATCACCCCAACTTCCACTCTGCACAGCAAAGGCTTCCTTGGGGGGGATTTCTTTGTGAAATTCTTGTATCATTATATAAAGGAACCAGAAGGTATCGATTTCTCCTACACAGACCATCCCATGTTCATGGGTTTGTGCCCACTCTTTATTCTTCTCTAGCAGTTGCCATTTCAGCCCCTCTTTTCTCAGATCCTTGACCTGCTTGATCACTATGGCCTCTGACACTGTTAACCATCTTTCTTGAAACTTCTCTTTTAGGCAGCAATATTTCTATTATGTCTTGGATCTGGAATGTCCCCAAAAGCTTATGTGTTGAAGACTTGGCCCCCAATTTAGCAATGTCTAGTGGTGGGGCTTTTGGAAGTGATTGGATCACATGGGCTCTGACCTCATTAGTGGACTAATCCATTGACAGTGGAATAGACTACCGGGAGGAGGTAGAAACTGTGGGCAGGTGGGGCATACTTGGAGGAAGCATGCCCTTGGGGGGCACTATATCTTGTCCCTGGCCCATCCCCATTCTCTCTCTCCCCCCGTCCCCCCCTCCTCCCCTCCCTACCCCACGCCAGGCCCCTCCCTCCCTCCTTTTGGCTGTCATGGGCTGAGCAGCTTTCCTCTCCATGATGTTCTGCCTCACCTTAAGCCCATAGCAATGGAGCCAGTGGACCATGGACTGCAACCTCTGAAACCATGAACTAAAATAAACCTTTCCTCCTTCAAGTTGTTGGTGTCAGGTATTTTGGTCACAACCATGAAAAACTGCCTAACACAACCTCTTTTTTCATTCTTTCTCAGTGACTTCTCTTCTTACCTTGTGACTTGTTTCTTTTCCCTCCTGCTCTGATGAAAGATGTTGATGTTTGTTGGGATCCTGTCCTTGATCTTCTCTTAGCACTCTACAACTGCCTTGGCTAACCCACCACATACCTCCTGAATCTCTGCTCCAGTTCAGAGCTTTCTCTTGACTCCAACTTCCTATAGTCCATGCAGTGTTCAGACCTGAAGGTGCTAGGCACTTCCAGCTCAGTGTGTTCTAAGCCCTCTATTGATTTATCTCTTCCCTTGGTTAGAATGTTAGACTCCCCTTTCAGAAGGAAGAATTTATAAAATTTTAAGTTTCAAAGAGATATTCAGAAGAAATAAAAGAAAAAAACAAAACAAAACAAACAAACAAAAAACCCCAAACCACACAAAGAACTATGGCTTGTAGCAATGTAACTTTTAATATGATACAAGGAGCTCTTAAGACACAAAATATGCACAGTTGAGGAAATTATCAGCTGAAATGTAATATATTTAATGGTGCCATCCAGATCCTTAAGGCTCTCTCATTTTGTCAGTCCTAACATAGGGACCACTCTTCCTGGCCACTCTGCTTTACCCTCAGGTCAGGCTGAGGCCTGTGGAGTCTCCTAAATCAGTTTCTTCCCATCCCCACCCTCAATCCTGCATTAGGTTCTGCACTTCCTCTCTAATGACACCCTTTTGACCTTGCTCTTGGTACCTTCTAAGAGGCAAATAACTCATTATTTAGAGCCTGTTATCTGATCCACTGGTTCCATTTCCATGTCCATCCCCTTCCTTCAGAGTCCAGACCAGCAAGTATGTCCATGAAATCATAAGGAAGATCCTAAGTCTGCAATGATCTAAGGGTCATTTAAAAATAAAACTTAAAGTCCTTAGGAACCCAGAAGTAAGCTGGGGAGTTGAGAGGTGGATTAGAAGCATGTAATAAGATCTATTTCCACATTTGGTATAATTATTTAATTTCAGTATCCCATTACTAAAGATTTTGAAGTCTTGATGCTTGAGGCTCTAGAATATATAGATAAAGATGTGTGACTGAACACTAGCTACTTCCCTCGGTACCATAGGACACAGCTTGTTTTCAAGACATTTAGTAAGGATTCGAGCTGTGCTCTCAGCAGCTCTGGGCTTATGTCTAGCACTTGGGTCTTAATTAGGTGGGTTTTGACTCATCATTATTTAGTTGCTCATTTTTCCTTAACAGAGTACTTTGGTTGTTTTATGCAATTAGAGAGAAGAAGCTCACAAAAGTCATCACATTACAAAAGAGATATGACAGGAAAGACCATTAACTCTATCTTACTGTACAAATCCCAGCAGTAATTAGGGACTTACGTAAACAGCCCAGCTTACATTATTTAGTCGACAATCTCTAATAACAGCGGCAGTGTGGTGCATTTTATTCTTCATAAAAGCAAAAGTGATTAGTCTGCTATATAACCTAATCATCTGAAAAATGTAATTCCCATAACAACATTTGTTATTACTGCCTTGTTAAAGGGCAGATTAAAAACAGAATTTTGACACATGAAATTGCAGTGCTGCACAAAAGGCAAAATAAGTGTTTCCTCCACTAGGGGGCTGGGACCTGCTGCCGACGCAGGGAGTCCTTTCCCTGAGGACAGAGGATCAGATCTAACTTCAGCAAGTTGGTTTTTTTTTTTCACCAGTTGGATGAATTCTAGGAAAAATGTTGCATAAGTGAATTCTTCTGGGGAAAGAGTGGTTTCAGAAAGATGATTGAAGTTCATATGAGAGATCTGAGAGGATTTTAAAATTGTCATTCAGCAAACAATTCAAAATTTACTGGGCTCCTAGGACGTGTGAAGATGTGTGCCAGATGCTAGACACAAAGGTAGGAAGACTCTGCTTCTAACCTTTAAGAGCTTCTTTGTAACTCTGGACCATTAGTCACTGAAGTCTTCCATTTTCCTCCTGGGCGCTCGGGACACCTGTTTGGAGTTAGGTGTGATCATGTCCTTTGCTTTAACCTATGGGAACTGTTGTGGACTGAATGTTGTGTCTTCCCCCAATCACATGTTGCAATGCTAACCTCTAATGTGATGGTGTTAGGAGGTGGGGTCTTTGGGGAGGTCATTAGGTCATGAGAGTGACCTAATGGGATCAGTGCCCTTATAAGAAGAGACACAAAGAACTTGTTCCCTCTCCTTTGGCTTTCTGTCATGTGATGAGCCTATTAGAAGGGAATTGGCTCCAAACCTGGAAGAAAGTCCTCAAAGGCATCAGATCTGCCAGTGCCTTGGTCTCTGATATGCAGCCTGAACTGTGAGCAGTAAAACTCTTTTGGTTCAAGCCACTCAAGCTAAGGTAATCAGTTATAGCAGACAGTGATCCTTGTGGTATTCTCCTCTTTTTCTTTGCCCCTTCCTAACAAAAGACTACTGAGCTTTCTTTCTATGTATAAAACCCAGCCCATCCGACCGGTTGTGGAACATAAGTTAGACTTCCCACCTCACCTGTGGTGAACAAGGAGATGACAGATGCGGAAGACAGCAATCGGTACACAACAGCCCTTGACAAAGAGTATTTTAATTCTCCCTTTGCCTTTTAATATCTCATGAAAAATGTGAATTCTTATTTTGCAAGAGAAAGTGGAATCTGTGTATTTTAAATATAGCAACATGTAGAAATGTTTACACAAGAGATTTCTTCATTTTAGGGTTAAGTAAGAGTAGGTAAAATTTTATAGTATTTGCTAGTCTGCTAGTTGTCTCCTAATATTTATTCCTCTCTTCTATCTAGGTACTAGCATCTCAGTACGTAAATGGGCAAATTGCTGCCTCAGTCTAAAAGGCATTTGGCATGCTGCCTTGCAGCTGTGCATCATCATATGACTAATAGACAATGAGATGTTAAAAGGAAATGTGTAGGATTTCTGTGAAGACTTCTCAAGGGGAGGGCACTCCCATCTTTTCCTTTACGCATTGTTGCCTGGGATATAGATGCAGTAGCCAAAGCTCTAGCAGCCCTCTTGTGCCATGAGAATAAGGGCCTCCTTCTAGGATGTTGGATAGTAAGCCAGGAGATGCCTTGGGTCCTTGCTTACTTAAAGGAGTGCCATATAAGTTGTGGACTATCTACTTCTGCATTTCTTCTAGATTTAAGAGAGAGAAATTTCTAATTTGTTTAGGCCACTGTTTTTTAAAAACTTTTATCGGTGCATTATAATTGCACATGATAGTGGGATTCCTTCTGCCATATTCATTTGTGCCCATAACATAATTTGATCAATTACATTCCTCAGAACCTTCCCTTTCTCTCTCCTTCCTTCCTAAGCCATTGTTTTTTATTTTGAAATTTTATTTTTATTGTGGTAAAAACACATAACAAAATTTACCATCTTAAGTAGTTTTAAATGTATAGATCAGTAGCTTATTAACTATATTGATAAAAGCTACTGTGGTTTTGGGTTTTTTGATTTTACAAAACCAAACCTTATCCTAACTAAAACATAGAAGCTCTTTTAATTGACCCCCAATAAATGAACTTAAATTGCCAGTACTTTCCTGTGCGGGAAAGAATCGGAGGTGGACTGGGAATGAACAACTTCTTTATTTTTCTCTGAGGTGCTTCTCTTCTCTTAGAGGAAGAGAATGTCTTATATACCCCCAGACAGCCAATCAGCTTATGATTAAGTACCAAGATAGTAGCACTGCGCCAGGATACCAAGTAAGAAAGAATGAGGAACATGTGTTGACCACGAGTGGGGAAGAGACATCAACCAATCAGGCAAAAGGTCAAGAGAGATCACGCCATGTTAACACTAATCACGTGCCACTTCTTGGCCCAACGCCAGTCGCCATCTTAGAGCTACTTCCTCAAACAACTGTAAACATGTCTCTACACATTCCATTGCCTTATTAGTGACCAATCATAACTATTTAATGCATGCTCTCAGTTATTAAACTATTCCCTTGGACAGTGGTTTTCAGAATTTCATGTGTGTTAGAGCTTCCTGAAGAGTTTCTGATTCTGGTAGGCCTGAAGTAGGGCCTGAGAATTTTACATTTCTAACAAGTTCCTGGGACCTTGAAGCTGTTGGTCTGGAAACACATGTTGAGATCTGCTGATACCATAGTCTTCGGTTCCTGTCAGCAGAGCTGAGTGTTATTGGGGATCAATTGTTTGTTCTTAACTGTGTATGTGTATTGTTCTGATGGTCCTTGTGAGTCCTGGTGGAATCACGATGGGTCTCTGAATCCTGTAGCCGGGATAATGATGAAGACAATGATCTTCCTAATTTTGCTTTAAACATTCTTGACTCATCATCAAACAAATATTTATCATCAAAGGGAGTCATTGTACTTTCATTTAGGGTCCCAGTGAGATTTACATAAAAAGTCACAAAAACATTCTCATTTCAGCTAGTTAAATCTATTGAGATTCACTAGAAATCAGTGATGGGGGTGTGTTTTCTTGCAGTGAAATAGCTTGTCTGTTTTAGTCAGCTTTCTTCCTGCTGTGACTTAAAGACCCAGCCAGCATAATTGTAGAGGAAGAAGTTTATTTGAGAACTCATGGTTTCAGAGGTTGACAGCTGGCTCCATTCCTTGGGCCTCAAGGTGAGGCAGGACATCATGGCTGGAGAGTGTGGTGGAGGGAAACAGCTCACATCACAGTGATCAGGAACAGAGTTTTTAACCTTCTAGATACAAAATATATACCCCCAAACCACACCCCAATTCCAGTCACACCCTGCCACTTTAGTTACCACTCAGTTAATCCCAAACAGGGGATTAATTCACTGATTGGGTTAAGACTCTCACAACCAATCATTTCTCATCTGAATCTTCTTACATGGGCTCACATGTGAGATTTTGGAGGACACCTCACATCCAAACCATAGTAAATCAACAAACATGGTTGTTCCCCCCTGTTTCCTTGATGGGATTAGATTTGCAGAATTTCAGATAGTTAAAATAGGCCTTATAATATCAGAACCATTTTTCTTTGTACTATGTTGCTGTAATACATAGGACCATCAGGGGAGGACTCCAAATAAATTGTTTGACATATATGGGGGACAATTACATGTTTCCTTCCCTGAAAACAATTGGATCTTATATTCCCTTCCCTGCATATGTGCTCGCCATTTGCTTCTTTTCCTGTCTTCCTGACTTCAGTCATGGGAGGTGGGGTAACGCTTCCAAGTTACAGAGTTTTGCTATCCCATTTGTTTTCTCTAGATAATTCTCAGGATGGTTATGAGGATTCGATTGTCAATGGTGAACACCTATACACAATTTGCATAACTTATTAGCTCTGTAAATTTCTAGGTAAGCCTGTGCCCAAGAAGCCGAGGACCAGTGTATCATGATTGGAGCCCCTTGGTAGGCATGCCCTTTCTAAACTTTGTATGTGATTAGAGCTGCATGATGGTCTTTTGTTTCCAGGGTGGCTTTGAATAGCAGACAGCCCAGGTCTTTTGAGTTCCTCTCTCCTGGAGCAAAGATTGATTCCTAACAACTGACTGAAATCGTCCCTGGCTGCTCCCTCCTGCAGATGACTTGTATCTGCTGCAGCTGCCTGTGTTTTCAGCACTCTCCTGGCCCTGCCTGGTCTCTGAAGAGGCAATCGCACATCTTGCGGCACACGGCTGGCCTACCTTTGTGCAGCCTTTCCCTTCTCAGTTAAAATGTTCTTGGCACACAAAAGCAGACGCTGAAGGGAACGACTCAAGGGCCGAGTAAGGGCTCCGCTGCGCCTTCTCCAGGGGGACGTCGCTGCTTACCCCGCCTAGGAAACTAATGGAGCATCCCTAAGAAACCCCAGCTCCAGCTTGGCTCACCCCAGCTTTCTCCCTCACCTCCAGACCCCCAGGTGAGACTAAAGCAAACCAAGAAACCCTGCAAGTAGCAGGCAGCGCAGTTGCTCCCTGTAAGAACGTGGGCTTGCTCCATGAAGATAGTCCCAGACTTCCACCTGAATCTTAGCATGTTTTCTGTTGTGGGAAGAATTGCTGTCATTACTGTTTTCCTCTGTTTATCAGCACTTTATTTTCTGGTGGTGACATTAAACATTTCCTCTGGGACAGGGTGAAGAAAACTAGGTATAAATTTTTACAAGTGCAAGGTACTTTGGCTTAATTCAGTGTGTCTTCAGAAGTGCTTCCTACCAGCCAGGTTATCCCTGCAAGGATCGAACTATGGAAGAATGGTGGCTAAGAGCCAAGGGTACAAATGGGATTCTGCAATTTGCGGGGGTCTGTTTCAGCATTTATATTTAAATATATTTCCCTCCAAGAATTTTTAATTGGCGATTTTGCCTTGAGATGGTCCGATAAATCAGATAGGGAGCCAAACCGAGTTATTTCGCTTGGTAACCAAGCTTTATTTTGGTTCTTGCCCCGAAGCGATCTGTAAAGCGAACCTACTCTGATACAGTTTGAAAAGTGCATTTTGTACTTGGCTCTTTCTTTGATCGAATTAATCTGGGCCTTTTTGTATTTCTAAATGAGGCCTATGGGCTGACAATGTAGCTGTTTAAAGGGGATTTTAGGGGATAATAGCCAATGCAAATAGTGCCATGAGAATGGCAACTTGCTTTTGCACTTTCAATCACATAATAACAGCAAAGAAAGCTTTTAAAATGAATTGAAATTTTGTGGCATGCCATCTGGGATTATTTGGGGAAACAGTTCTGAATACTGCAGTTGGGCTAAAGAATGGAGGTAGGGACTGCTCTTAAGCTGACATGTTTCAGATGGCAACCTTACGCTAACTGTGCAAAGTTGGCTAGCATTTTTTTTTTATTTTCTTTCTTTCGGATTATCTGCAAAAATTCTCTTTGATTGCTGGTATTTGGGTCTGAAAAACTTTTCTATTGTTGAAGAATTCAATTCAACCCCTGCAGCTGCTGATCCCCTTATTGTCCCCCTCGTTATGTGTATGCGTCTCAGATGAATGTAGCCAAGCCTTTTAGTGCCTTAATAGGTGTCTACATAAAGGTCATTTCTTCTGCCATACTTGTTTTAACAAAAGTTTATACACAAACAACAACCACAGCTAAAACATTCGTGTTAATCAATTTCCTCTTGATGCAGAATGCAAAAACTGCCTCCAGCCGCGGCTGAGGCATGAAAAATATTTTTTGTGTATGATGTTGTAAAGCAGGAAATAGTTTAAGCAGTTTCATCAAGGGCAAAGTGTAACAGTTTCCGCAGTTTCCAGCAGATCATCGGCTCTGGTGCTGGAGTGTACATGCAGCCATACTGGCGTGAAAGTTGAGAGCAGAGAGGGGTTCAGGACTGAGTTTGTTAGGTTTTTGGTTTTTCCTTGATGTTGACCCTGCTTTGGGCGCTGTTCTCCATGCACGTCTGGAGACTGTCAGCTATTGATTGTCTTTGCAGGAAAGGATACTTAAGTGATAGCAGAAAATTGCATTAAGGGATATAATCAGGTAACTAGAACTGGCAAAAAAAAAAAAAAAATTATTTCCTTGCAGATATAAGTTCCCCTGTTATACAAAAGACAACCACAGCCTCTCCATCTTCAAATCCTACAGGAGGTTTCTTTTATGATGAAATAAACAGTGAAGGTAATAGCCACCGGTGGTTAATATGGGTGAGCACACTGACACGCTACTGAAATGCCAGGGGAGAGACAGCAAGGGTTTCTAAGGGACCTTGGGGTTGTTCACTCTGCTGTGAGGGGATTGCCCAGCTCAGTGGACGTCATGTGGGAATTACAAAACTCTGACCACGTGGGGATGGGATCAAGGAGGCCCACCCACCCTGCCTCCCAGGAGCAGCTCCAAAGAGTTTGCCTCAGCTGCTGGCTAATTAAGAGACACAGCCACATTCTGTGATCCATCTCTGGATGGTGCCTAGTGCCTGATCCTGGTGCTGTTTTTACCCAGTCCTTCAGGATGGAAAAACGCATCGACTCCATGACGTCTGTGGGCTGTCCTCCTGCGTGTGGGATCACCTGCTCATTCATCTTCTAGGCTCACAGCTGAGGCTTGATGGGTGAGGATTCAAGTCCTAAGATGCCTTGGGATTCGTGAACACCAGAAGTCTCTTTGATTTGGCCTCTTCGTGTGTTCCTACCCTGTCCACACTCTCAGCTGAGGGTCTTCCCTTCACCCACATGGTCAGGATGGGGGTTGGGGTGCTGGGCTCCCAGGTGTCAGGATCATCCTAGTGGAGCCACAACAGTCCCTCCCATAATGACTTTTCAGCCATTTGGGCTGGACAGGTGTTCTTCAAACTTCACTAAGCACGTGGATGACCGGGGCATCTTGTTAGCACGCAGACTGATTCAGTTGGTGTAAAATGGGGCCCAAATATCAGAGTTTCTATTAAGCTGCCTGGTGAGGCCAGTGCTGCTGGGGCTCTCGATTCTACCTGGGGATGAGGTACAGCTCTCACTACCCCAGAGCCAAAGCTTATCTATGAAATGACGGGACTAAGAATGTCCATGGATGCATCGAGGGAACACTTAGTCCCGTAGCTTTGGCGAGTATGAGAAAGGGCTGAGGACGGTCCAGTTTTACCATCTTATTCTCCAGTTTGTCTTGAACTAGATTTGATTCTTCAGTTTGAAGCAGGAGAGATTAAGTGAATGATACTTGTTCCCAATTTTAACCCTTTCTGTATTATTAACTCATTTTTGAAGTTACCAAATATATTTCAACGCCTACTCTATTTGAGCCCTGTGCCTGGTGCTGTGGGTACTGGATGGAAGGCAGAGCCATCCTGCCCTCCAGCAGTTCACACTCCAGAGCCTGGGGCTGCTACTCATTGGAATCACCTGGGGAGATTTTACAATAATAAGTACCTGCCCACTCCCCCAGAGAATCAAATTTAAGTAGTTGAGGATGGGTCCTAGCCTCAGTGTTTTTCTCTTTTTTTTTTTTTTGTGAAACCGGTCTTACTATTGTTGCCCAGGCTGTCCTTGAACTTGTAAGTCTTGTAGTAATCGCTGGGATTACTACACACCACTGCATCTGGCTCATCAGCATTTTTGAGGAGCTTCTCCAAAAATTCTAGTATGCAATGGGCACTAAGGACGCCTGTCCCAAAGAATTAGATATGTAGGAGAATGAAGGTGGCATTGTGAGAGGAGCTGCCTTAGGTGGAGACTCCTGAGCTAGGGAGAGCAGGGGTACGACTCTGAGACTCAAACTCTTTCCCCAGCAGCCTGCCTTTCCAGAGCTTCATGCTCATGACAGTGAAGCAGGAAACAGCAAGGTGACCATGTGTGCACCTCAAAACCTGGTACATACTCGCATGTAGTGACATCCTGGCTCTAAGTCACACCATGTGGTGTCTCCCTGGCCCCAGCCCCTTTACTCTTCAGCTGAAGTTGCTTTGGGGCAAAAGAGAGGCAGGCCTTCATTGGTTCTAGTTAGAGTGACCAACTGTTCTGATTTGTCTGAGGCTGAGGGGTTTTCCAGGATGTAGGACTTTCAGTGCTAAAAATTGGCAAGTCCCCTGGAAACCTGGATGTATTAGTCACCCTAGTTCTAGTGTAATGACTTTTACTGCAGGCTTTCTCAGAGCATGATTCGGAAAAGGAGAAGTTAAATCTATGCTTACTAAATTAAAAACTTTGACTTTGAGAAGGTTATACAGGAAGAGGTTGAAAAGCTATAGGATAGGAGAGGTTTTCAAGTCATATCTGCTATAGGGCTTGTACCTAGAACATAATATTAAAAAAATTTTAAAACTCAATAATAAAAGCCAAACAATCCAATTAGAAAATGGGCAAAGACATGAACAGACATTTCAAGGCAAGGGTACACAGATGGCAAATAAACACATGAAAAGATGTTCAGCATCATTCGCTGTTAGGTAAATGCAAATTAGTACCACAACGAGATATTCCTGTGTGGTCTATCAGAATGTCTGAGATAAAAAATAAGCACAACACCAAATGCTGGTGAGGATATAGAAAGAGAGGCATCACTCACACATTGCTAGTGGGAATCTAAGATGGTGAAGCCAGTTTGGCAGTTTCTTTAAAAATCTAAAGATGCTTCTACCAAACACCCTAGCAGTTGCACCTTTGGACATTTATCTGAGAGAACTGAAAATTTATGGTCACATGAAAACCTGTATGTCGCGTCCCCTCTGGCCGCAGAGAGAGACACGGCAAACGTCTGAAGCTTTGGAAGTTTATTGTGCACAGTTTCTTTCCTACGCTTCTCTTACCCCTAGCTTCTTCGCACTCTCAGCTTTCCTTTTCCCAGCTCCTTCCACTCCCGCGTACTCCCTCCTTCCAGCTCCGCTCCCGCTGCTGCCGCTGCCGCGGCCGCCGTCGCCGCCGCCGGTTCTTCCGCTTCTTCCGTCCCTTCCTCAGCTTCTGCCCCCTACTCTCCCACCCACCAGGCTTATATACACTTTAGTCAATCAGGGGAGAGTACACGAGATAAACGTGGACAGCTGCAGGCACAGGATGGGTGCACGAGGGGTGCTCTAGTCACATCGTTAACTAGCCAATTATTGGAATTCGCTGGTTGTTTACTGTATAGCTGGCCGCCTCTGGCTCAGCGTCAGGCGCCATCTTGACCACGCCCAAGGCTGGGGTTCCCGGGAACCCCCACACCTGTACGTGAATGTTCATAACAGCTTTATTTGTGCTAACTAAAAACTGGAAACAAACTAGATAGCCTTCAACTGGTAAATGGTTAACCAATAGTATTTCTAGATAAAACCTTTCAAAACATGCAGTTGGTAGACATTGAAAATGAAATAAATCTTTGGAAGTAAAAATGCTGGAATCTATAATTCCAGTGCTTACTAGGTCTGTATTGATTTTTGGGGTGCTACATTCAGTGGGTGATTAGCCCACTGGGTAAAAAAAAAAACAAAACATTTTCACAGAAACTAGAAGGCATAGTATGATCATTGCACAGACACTAAGCAGAAGGAAAACAAACAGGCAAAAAATGCACACGTAGTGAACATACTAAACATACTAACACCAAGGATTTAGTGTCAAAAAAAGATTATTTCTAGGATATGAAAACAAGTTCAACTCATTATCCTTTTATGTCTGTATCTCTACAGTATAGTGGTAACTAATGTTCATAATACTGATTCTGAAATATTGGGTTTCAAAGTGCTTTCTTAATGATCAAGTGTGTCATAATATCATTATAAGTAGATTCTATTACATCTCAATTTTACACAAAGTAGTGATCTGTGGATAGTCTCCTAATGGCACGTCTTCATTAACTAATGTTTGCAGATCCAGAGGAAACATTCCCTGTCCCCTGGATGTTAGGAGTTGAAGATACCTGGATAAAACAGAGATTATTAGCTACTTATTACACTGCTAATAGAAGGGCTCATCCATTGGCCTAGACCATTAGTTAGGTTGCCGGTACTAGCACCTTGAAGTACCAAGCTCCCTTGTGCTGGTCATGTTGAAGTGGCACTGTACTGGTGCCCCCATCTCCTGTACCACAGGGATAATAGCAACTACTATATAGTACTTATTAAGTGTCAGGCAGTATTCTAAATGTTTTATGCATATCAACTCATTTAATTCTCCTTATAACCCTATAAGATAGGTACCATTCCCATACCCATTTCATTGATGAGGAAAAACTGAGGCACCGAGAAGTTAAACTTCCGAAAGTCAAAAAAACTTAGCAGACCTATAAGCCCAGCAACCTGGAAGGCTGAGGCAGGAGGACTGTAAGTTCAAACGCAACCTTAGCAATTAGCAAGACCCCAAGAAACTTAGTAAGATCCTGTCTCAAAATAAAAAATACAAAGGCTGGGGATGTGGTTGAATGGTAAAGCACACCTGGATTCAATCTCCAGTACCAAAAAACAAAAACAAAAAAAACCAACAACTTAGAATTCATCTCATCTGGCTCTGGACTTTACTCTCTTTTGAAAAAGCTTAAATGTTTACGTTTTATAATAGGTCACCTTTGAATGCCAAATATTTTAATTTTGGTATCTCCAAACTTTTCTGGAATTTGTTATGGTTCCCTTTTCTGAATCAATTTATTCATTATGTGTCATGCCATAAAGCCTATGGATCTTCATGCAATGTTCCAGTTCAACAAATGGTAGTTACAGTAGGTTGCATTAATTGTAGAGTCTTGCAAAACAAGATTAAGATGAAGTTATTCTAAATGTCATTGTGCATCTGAACTATTTTGATGGCCTGTATAATTTACTGGTAGTATGGATAATTGTTGAATTGTATTGTTTTCATGTATTTGAGATTATTATCCAACAGAATGTGTTATATCTTTATATTCACTGGTGGATGTGGGCACATTTGAAGATGCAGGACAAGTTAGCTGCAGAGACCCTAATAAATTTTGGAGGACTTATCTAAAATTAGTATCAACTCTTCAGCTTCCCTAGGTTGGCTAATTCACCCCAGATAGGCTGACCTATGAACACCAGAACATATATATTTTATGGTATATTCGTGGGTTTGGAGGGATTTGAATAATCCTAGATTTGATCACAGACTTGTATTTCTTGGTGAGGCATGTGTTTCGATCAGCTTCTTTGTTGTTATGACCCAAAAACCTGAAAAGAACAATTTTAGAGAAAAACTTATTTGGTGTTCATTGTTTCAGAGGTCTCAGTCCATAGACAGCTGACTCCATTGCTCTGGGTCCGAGGGTGAGGTAGAACATCATAGCAGAAAAGTGTGGTTGAGGAAAGCAGCTCAAGGCATGGTCACCTGGAAGTGGAGAGAGAGCTCTGCTTGTCAGAGACAAAATACATACCCCAAAGGCATGCCCCCAGTGATCCACCTCCTCCAGTCAAGTGACCACCCTGCTTGCCAAGTTACTATCCTGTTGATCCATTCAAGTGAATTAATGTACTGATAAGGCTCTCATAACCCAATCATTTCACCCCCAAATTTTCTTGCATTGTTTCACACATAAACTTTTGGGGGACACCATATACCCAAACCATAACAGTATGTATTTGTTAAAAAATAAAGTGAGGCCTCATTATGTCACAACTAGATCTAAGGGACTTTTCTTGCAGGAGTTTATCATTACTATTGGAATTACTATTACTGAGGCTCTCCTTTAGTTTTATTCTGTTTTGCTATTTTCTGAGAAAATTGGTAGCTGCCCTGAGGGGAAGTGATATGATTTTCCTCTTTTCTTCACTCTCAACTTAGACTGCCAGGCTAGCTCTGTGGGGGAACTAATAGTTGGTAATTAACTTTTCAATAAATTACTGCTTATAGAAATGGGAAGACACCTTGAGCTAGAAGTCAGTCTATCAGAACAGATAGTGAAAATGTCCCTGTAATTTTGTCATTTTCCAAATGATGCCAGTAATTTTTATTTGGCTATATAATAAGAGATGAAGTCTCAAGCACATGGGCATCAGAATTAGCTGGAAACCCTACCCCACCCCTGCTGTGCCAACATCAAAAGTGTCCTCTTCTGACACAGAATGTAAGGACAGTAAGAACAGCCCTTGTCCCTGTGGTTTGCCCTTGATGTACACATGCATATCCATCAACTTTGTGATCTACCAGGGAAACTTAATGATTAAAAAAAAGATCATGGCCCAGAATTTAGTCAGATTATGGAAAGAGTTTTTTTTTTTTTTTTTTTTTTTTTTTGTTTTTGTTTTTGTTTTTGTATTCAGGAACAACTGAACTTACTGGACACCCTATTTTTTCTGAGAAGTCAAGCAATGGCAAAAGATGGAAAAAAGTACTCAAGTATATACAGTTGTAATGGAAGTATTTTTCAGAATAACAGGTCTTCAATGTTTTCTCATCAGTTTAATCTGTCATGTCAATTTAAGCTATTCTATGTTAATTACTATTTTTGTAATGTGTAGTACTGAAATTGTAATTCTTTTAGACATCTCAGAATTTGAGAACTGGAAGGAGCCTCGAGATAATATTAGTTGCAATTTAGTGTGCTTACTCTGTCAGGGCCCCTAATGGCTGCTATGTAGATGGTCTCATTCTCTATAACCTGCAAGGTGGGTGTAATTACTGCCCCCTACTCCTTTACCGTGAAAATAAATGAGACGAGTAAGGTTATATAACAAGATCAAAGTCTCCGACCTGGAAGAGGGGATGCTGACTCCAATGTGCGTGCTTAATGTCTAGGTTATGACTCTCTCCAGGAATGTTTAGAAAACTCAAGTCAAGAGATGCTAATTTACCTGAAGTAACATCAACATAGGACTGCTTTTCTGAATTAAAGAGGAAAAAAGGGGAAGACCAGGGTGAAGAACCTGGTCCTTTGGGGCAGAATTCTATCTTAGGATTCCCCCCCTCTCCACCGCAATCTCTGTCTCTGGAAACTCCTTCACCCCAGCAGAACCCAAAGTTCTTCCTATCAGTAAGCATTCACAAAGAAATAACAGCTATATTGAGATATAATTTACATAACCATGATGTTCACCCTTTCAAAGTATACAATTCAGTTGATTTTAGATTATTCATAGAGTTCTACAACCATCACTTTCTAATTCTGGAATATTTTAGTCTCTCCGAAAAGAAACCCATTCTCATTAGCAGTCAGTCCCTATTCCCTGCTTCCCCATCCCCCAGCCACCACTAATCAACTTTCTGTCTATCTGAATTTACCTCTTCTGGACATTTCACATAAATGGGATCATACAATATATGCCATTTTGTGTCTGACTTTTTTTCTTTTGTTTTATTCCATCTTTTTATTTAGACCAATTTTTAATTCATTTTTTGTTCTCATTAGTTGTACATGATAGTAGAATGCATTTATACATTTTGATAGATTATACATAAATGGAGTGTGATCTCATTTTTCTGATTATACATATTGCAGGATCACATGGTCATGCAGTTATACATATACAAGAGGTAATAATGTCTGTTTCATTCTACTATCATTCCTTCCCCCATACATCTTCCTCTCCCTTCACTCCCCTTTACCTAATATAAAGTAACTCTATTCTTTCCTAGCGCCACCCCACCCCCTTATTGTGAATTAGCATCTGCATATCAGAGAAAACATTCAGTCTTTGGTTTTTTTGGGTTTGGCTTATTTTGCTTAGCAAGATATTCTCCAACTCCATCCATTTACCTGTAAATGCCATAACTTCATTCCTCTTTAAAGCTGAGTAAAAGTCCATTATATATATACATACATATACACATATATATCTCACATTTTCTTTATCCATTCATCTGTTGAAAGTCACCTAGGTTGGTTCCATAGTTTCATTATTGTGAATTGAGCTGCTATAAACACTGATGTGGCTGTGTCACTGTAGTGTGCTAATTTAAAGTTCTTTGGGTATAAACCAAGGAGTGGGATAACTAGGTCAAATGGTGGTTCCATTCCAAGTTTTCTGAGGAATCTCCATACTGCTTTCCATAATGGTTGCACCATTTTGCATTCCCACCAGCAATATATGAGTGTTTGTGTCTGGCTTTTAAAACTTACCATGTAATATCAAGGTTCATCCATATTGTAGCATGAATCAGTTGCCTTTTTAAGTTGAATAACATTCCAGTGTATGACTATACCACATTTTGTTTATCCATTCATCGATCACTTGACATTTGGACTACTTCCACCTTTTGACTGTTGAAAATAATATTGCTTGTTATTGTCTTTTTGGTATAGCTGTCCCAGTAGGTGTGAAGTGGTGTGTATGGTGGTTTGAATTTGCATTTCATAGTGATTAGTAATGTTGAGCATTTTTTCAAGGGCTTATTGATCATTTATATCATCTTTGGAAAAATATCTAATCAGTTGTTTGCCCATTCTGAGTTGGGTTGAGTTGTAAGAGTTCTTCATATAGTCTCAATACGTCCCCCTTCTCAGATATATGATTTCCTCCCATTGTTTATTGTCTTCTTTCTTTATTTTTTAAAATATTTTTTAGTTGTCAATTGTCCTTTATATTATTTATTTATATGTGATGCTGAGAATCAAACCCAGTGCCTCACACATGCTAAGCAAGCGCTCTACCACTGAGTCAAAACCTCATCCTGCCTCTTTCTTCCTTTTTTTTTTTTTTCTTTTTGCAGTACTGGGGATCGAACCCAGGGCCTTGTGCTTGCAAGGCAAACACTCTACCAACTGAGCTATATCCCCAACCCTGCCTCTCTTTCTTGATGGTGTCCTGTAAAGCACAGTCTTTAGTATCAATGATGTCCAAATTATTCTATTTTTTCTTTGGTAATGTATGCTTTTTATCTTATATCTAGGAAAACATTGCATAATCCAAGGTCACAAAGATTTATACAGATTTTTTTTTCCTAAGAATTTTGTGGTTTGAGTTCTTAAAATTAGGTCTATAATCCATTTTGAGTTAATTTTTGTATATGGCATGAGGTAAGCACTTTTTCTGTGCAAATTTGTAGCAGTTAGTCAAGTTAGCTAATATTTTGATTACTAAACTGATGTATATTAAACAACCTATAGTCAATTATTTGTAATTATGTTAATCTGTTAATCTGTTTGTGAAAAATAGAAGTTTGGCTCTAAATTTAAGATTGATTAAAAGCCTCAGATTGGTTTTCTCCTTCCCCCATTTCCTGGTCTCCATCTCAGCTTTCTCAGGTGGAGAATGGAAGCTGAGAAACTTCTCCCAAAGCCCTGGCAGGGGTGCCAGCAAAAGTTGAAAAACTGGAATTATAACACATCTCTGGCTAGTATAGTTTGGTGAATCTACATGTGAATATTTCTACCTTTTTTTCCTATAAATTGTAACATTTCTTTAGGTTCACTGTCTTCCCAGTTTTAGGCAAACTGTGATTAAATTCACAGTTAAGTCTTTTCTTATTTCCGAAATGGGCAGGTGACTAAATCCAGTCCACAGGGACCCTAGTAGGACCTCTGGCCTGGGCCCTGATTATAGTCTAGTCCTGTCTTTTTAAAATTTAATTTTCTTTAAACCAATAGTAGTGAATATTCTTTGATTCACATATATTAAGCATTATGATAGGGAAAATAAATAATTTTTTAACTGGGCACTGTGGCACATGTCTATAAACCCAGTGGCTGTGGAGGCTAAGGCAGGAGGATCATGAATTCATTGCCAGCCTCAGCAACTCAGCGAGGCCCTAAGCAACTTAGTGAGACAGTATCTCTAAATAAGTTTTAAAAAAGGGCTGGGGATGTTGCTCAGTTGAGCACCCCTGGGTTCAATCCCTGGTATAAAAAAAAAGAAAAATAAAAAGAAAAAAATAAATAATTTTCTAATATGGGACTTTTATTAACCCATGGTGGGATTAAAAAAAAATCAAAAGCCACCAGAATGAAATGTAAGTTTAATTATCATGTTAAAGAAATCAGTAAGATTTTTTTTTAAGTTCACTAATCTAGACCTTGCTTTAGGACCTGACACCTGGAGTCACTATTTAAGTTTGCTGTCATTCTATACTCAAGCCAACTGCTGGGGGAAAGGAAACTGTGGAAAGGCCTGGTAGGGAAGGATGAGACAGAATGATGGACAGGAGGGCCCTGGAGCGTGAGGAGAGCCAGGCCCAGGAGGTTTCAGTGACCTGGCAGCTCACATGTTTGGGAGGTGAAGAGCGTGAGCATGGGAGGGCAGGGGACTAGGACAGAACGGAGGAGACCCCTCCAGATGTGCAGGACTCCACTACAAACCTTTAAACATTCCCACGCTGCTTAAGATAGAAAGGGAGACTGCATAAGAGGAAAGAAAGAGACTGGAATAAACATAGGAATCACACACAGCAATGAAGAAAAAGCAAAGTTCATGAGAATAAGCATTTAGGGGAACTGTGGTTAAGTCATTTTAAAGGAGGCCCTCTTTACACAGTCAAAAGCATCATTAAAAATACGTATCATTAAAAATCTGTCACCAGGGCTGGGGTTGTGGCTCAGTGGTGGAGCGCTTGCCTGGCATGTGTGAGGCACTGGGTTCGAGTCTCAGCACCGCATATGAACAAATAAATAAATAAAAAATAAAGGTCCATCGACAACTAAGAAAATATTAAAAAAAAAAAAATCTGTCACCATAGGTAGGATGACAATAAGACAGACTCAGCTCATGCCTTTATCCCTGCAGTCTCTTGCATCACAGTTGACCATGGTGCAGAGAGGATAAAACTTCTTCAAATGAGTTTTTAGGCATTATTGTTATCATTTATTATTCTGCTTATTAAATAATTTCATTCAGCCTTAGCACATCGGATACTTCACAGGGTCATGGGAAATCTTTTTTATTTTTGTTTTCAAATAGTACAGCTATAATGCATGTCAGTAGGCAAACGATCCTAGGTCTTCAACATAGCATGGAACATGTAATATTACTATTGCAAATACTAATTCAGATTGCAAACTCCCTAGAATTCAGTTGTACTAAATTGGCATGGGTTCAGGCTCTGCAACTTGATAAAGGGGCTTGAAATGAAACAAAATGTTGATAAATACCCAACAATGTGAGACTCTATCAGTGTATGACAAGTTTTTAATTTAAGAACATTACATTCTTTTGTATCAAGTCCTTTGATAATATTAATTTTCAAGAACATTAAATTCTGTCTGGTGTACTGAAGCTGGTAATTATAATGCATAAAAATAGCTGAATAACCAGGGTAGTGCCAATTACTCTGTCACTCATGAGTAATCAATTATTTTTGTGCAGCACAATATAGATGAGGCCTGCACACAAAGTAATACTGTACCACACATAAATGAAAAATAATTTTTCAAAAGGAGGACGAGGCACGCCTAAAAACTTTAACAAATTGACTAGAGAGCTTGGTTGTGTCTCTTTGAGGAGCACTAACTTGAGTAGTTTGAAGAGGTTTTGGTCCTGGGTTGGCCTGTGTGTTAGCATCCCAGGAATGTTAGATGCACAGCTTCTTTGTAGATAAGATGACTCATGGCAATTGGCAGACCAAATGTCACAACGAGGTGTAAACTGCGTGATGAGTAGAACACACAGAGTGGGCGGAAAGCAGGGTTGATAATGGCGTCTGTATCAGAAGCAGGATTTCCTGGGAAGTTCCCAGCAGATGCCTTACAGAGATAGGAGAGTCTTCCTTGAGGCTGATCCTGTGGAGCCTCTTCTCCAGCTGTATTCTGACATACATACCAAATTGTCTATGTAAGCTCTTGGCAGTGAACCTTTCAGATATCTCGAGTACTGTCTCCTTCCTCAGTGATAGGCTCTTTTAAGAGTTGAAGCTCAGGAAGAAGCTGATAAAATTCAGCACAGCAAGAAGACTGCTTTATAGAGTGTTGTTGGAAGTAAATGAGGTGTTTACAGAGCATTTACTATGTGCCAGGCACTTAATAGACATTAGATCATCATCATTATTATTGTCATTAATGATAATTATACATTAGAGCTAATTGCTTATTTCATTTCATGCTTTAACAATCTATTTCCGCTTTATGGAGAACTACGTAGCCACAAAGGAGGTACTAGGAAGAGGCCTATCTTTGTAAATGCTGAGTTTCATTTTAGGTTTATGGGAACTTAGGTTATGGGAACTTCCCACTAAAATCTCTCAAATTGAAACACATTGAAAAAAGAAAGGTTGGAAGATGTTAGGTGGAGTATTATACAAAGCAAATTATTCAATTCCGTAGTGGTGCTTCTTGAGCATTCATGGACGAGCTAGTTCTACGAGGGAGTGGGCTGTGATTCTTCCCTTAGGGAGTGTGTAATGGGAAGAATGCATGCCAGGCACAAAGGATTTATCACAGAAGCGAGTAGGAAGCTGTGACAGGGTACAGAAGGTAGGCAGATAACCAAGCGTTAGAATAATCAGTCCAGGGTGAGGTCAGGGGAAAATTTCTGGAACCTGGGCTATAAGCAACTTGAAAGAAGGGAGGAGGTAAGATGTGGACTGCAAATGAGGACTGGAGAGCTGGAGGCAACCCTCTGGAGGAGGGAGAGAGGGCGGGGGAGGCATTAGGTAACGAAAATCAAGAATGAAGGGCAAGAGTGAAGAAGTAACTAAGACCCTGGGCTCCCAGTTATTTTTGTTGCAGACTTGGTGCTGTGATCTGATGGGGTACACTGTGTACAAGGCAGAGCCAGGCACTGACGAAATTAGCGACTAGAGGAGGACACAGAACCAACCATGGGCACAGAGATCAGCCACCTGGGACAAATTGAGGTGGCCTGAACTAGGTGGTGTCAGAGGGCATTTTAGGCACTGTAACAGGTAAGCCCAGACTTCTCAGTGGCTGACACAAAAAAAGTTCGTCTCACGTTGTGTCACAGTCCCACAAGAGTGTTCCTGGTAGACAGCCTTCCAAGTACTCCTTTACAGACCCAGGCTCCTCCTATCTCATGGCCCCAGGGTCCTCCAAGGCCTGACTTCCCTCCATTCAGCAGGTAGATGGAGAAGGAGTCTATCTGCCTGCTTCTTTAGTACTAAATCGTACCAGTGCCATCAGCTGGCACATGCTGGACAAGAGCTGTTCCTGTGCCCTCTTCTCTACCCTAGATACCAGGGATTTGGAAAATATAGTTTCTGGCTAGACAGCTGTTTCTATGTGACAGTTCCACAGTGCAGAGGAAGGACACAA
Source organism: Sciurus carolinensis (assembly GCF_902686445.1). Classification (NCBI taxonomy): domain Eukaryota; kingdom Metazoa; phylum Chordata; class Mammalia; order Rodentia; family Sciuridae; genus Sciurus; species Sciurus carolinensis. The sequence goes on from NC_062220.1 coordinate 26,160,734, forward strand.
ATCTTGGGTGGTCAGATAGCAGGCTGTCCTACAGCTGGGTTGGTGAGATGGGGATGAAAAAAGAGTAACCCAGGAGCCAGAATCAACAGACAAATTAGTTAAGCTATTGTGATTGATTAGATAGGCTATCTGAGGGAGAGAGAGGACTCCCAGCTTTCTCACTTGGACAACAAACTCACTGGTCTTTCCTGTTATAGAGATAAGGAAGATGGGAGGGAGGCAGGCATAGGAGAGAAAGGAAGGAGTAGAGATTTGATCTGGGATTTGTGGATTTTCGGATACCTGGGGGCTCTCAGTGAGGATGATCAGTACCTATTTGGGGATCTGAAGGACTGGGCTGGAGATGGGAGGTAGAGGGTCAATATGTAGTTGGTAATTGTTGTCATGGAAGAAGATGAGTGCTCTGGCTGGGGTCTTTGTCCAGTGGGAGGCCGTGGGATTCAGGATCAGGACTCTTGCTGTGAGAATGGACCAGGGGTACTGTGGAGGAGAAGAGAGAGGAGCCAGTCACAACATCAATGAAGAGGCTGGGAGGATTACACTGCATTGACTGGAAGCAGGAGTGTCGATGAACCAGGGAGACCATTCTTCTGTTTTTAGAATGTTAAAGCTATAGATACTGATAGGTTCAAGAAGGGCCTTTAAGGTAATTACTTTCATTACAAGTCTTTGATACATTAGGAGATATTGACTGGGAGACAGGAGGGAAGGTCAGGGTCAAAGGTTTTGATTTGGGAGTGTTATTGTATTTGAAATTAAGCTAGGTGATTAGATACGGAGGGTTAGGGACCTCTGGAGGGTGGCTCAGGGAGGCTTTGTGGATTCCCATATTAACAGGCAGAGGAAAAAGAGAAGAGAGGAGGATCCGAGAGAGGAGCACACTCGGTGGAGGACTAGGTCAAGAAGGGAGGAGCAAATTCGAGTTGGGGAGAGGTAGTTAGAAGTGTGAATGGCAGGAAGCATTTGCAGGTCAGGTGATGTGTCAGTAAACATGTTTGCACAGTTTACACTTCTAAAACTTCTTAAGTAAAAGGGTAGTCCTCATTTGTATAGCTTGTGCTTGGATTAGGGGGCTGTTCCATAAAGAGGTGTTTGATTTTGGTCAAGAAAAAGAATTTAAATGGAATCAAAATCTCGCTTCCTAAGAGAATTAAAGGTTAACACAAGAAACTATAAGCGTGAGTTTGCAGTCTATTAAGAATGAAGGATATGACACGTCTTAAATAGTTCAGGGCTGGTAAGAGATTTGATTTAGAAGGAGCTGTTCTTCAGCCTCAGAGAAAGAAGGGACGGGATCAAGCAATGAGGCTTCAGTACGCTTGCAGCCAACAGAGGTCAGTGTTGGGATACAGTACGCAGCAGGGTTTTAGAGTCTTCTCTCCTGTCGTACTTGGGACTTTGATTTAATGTGTGAATTTTGTCAGCCACCTCTCCCCCTTAAGAAATGTCAACACAAGTATGTTGTAATGAAAACCTTTCGGATACAGAGCATGGTTTCTTACTCCCTGGAAGTTTCCTCGGATCGTGGGAATGGAGGAGAGCTGATGCCATTTCAATACATCTCTTGCAACAAACTGCCAGATAATAGCACTTGGATGAAACTGTGTCTCATAATGAATACTTTAGAATGGACTGAGATGGAGGGGAAGGGTGTAAGTTAAGGCAAACAATAAATCAGCTGAATGTTAGTACAGATCTTTCTTTTTTAAAGACATGGTCACAGGCTCTCAGTAGTATATTTTTCTTCCATCAGGTATTCCTGGTATTCTTGGGAAATTTAGACTGATTTAAGCATGCAGTCACTGTGTGGTGTGCCCACCCTTCTTTCTTCATGTCCAGGAGTCACAGAGTCTTGGGCACTGCTGTTTTATGGGGTTTGCTCAGCCCTGAGTTGGGTAAGCAGTTATTTCTTGTTCTCCAGAGAAACTGATGTGATGACCAAGCTCAGGAGGTGAGGTTGAACTGCGCAGCTCATCAGGCTGCTGCTTTTTAGAGCATTAGCCAAAGTGGTAACTTGAATTTTAAGCTTTTGTTTTTCTATTTTTCCCCTTGCTTCCTTCCTTCCTTTCCTTTCTCCTTCCCACTTTCTTTCTTTCTGTTGGGATTGAACCCAGGGGACTATACCACTGAGTTACATCCCCAGTCTTTTTTATTTTGAGCCAGGGTCTTGTTAAGTTGCTGAGGATATTAAATTTTTAATTGAATGAGGCTATGCTCGCAGAAAGAATTCTTTTTGGTCCTATTTCTTTTTGGCTTTGTTCCTGTGGACTTGAAAGAGTTGCTAATGGTGTAAGAAACTGTGTGGTGAAAGTACAGGGGAGGAGGCGGGTGGCACAGGGGAAAAGTTTGGGAAGAGAAGTTATGCCTCTGAGGACCTGCCACTCACTGTCCAGCTGTCCCATGTTCTCAAGTTTACCTGGAGACTTGGTGTCCTTTTTGTCTGGCTTCCTAGGTATGACCAAATGCTCTTTGGAGTAAAATTCTATCTGAAAGATTGCTGGTACTGGAGAAAATATCCTGATTTCCAGGACTCAGTTTGCCTAGTTATAACATAGAGATGATATTTACTTCCTTGGTGTTGGAAAGATTTGCACAGTAGGACTTAGCTATGATTATAGAGCTGCTTCACATAGTAGGAGTAGTCAATCTTGGAATGTAAGGAAGCCCGGTGAATAGCACACAGATGGATGTTTAGACAGGACAGTGCATTCTGAGATATTTTGCTGGATGTGGCATTGAGTCTCCTGTCATAGAAATGACTGAACCGAACATAGAAACCAAAAGCCTGGCTAATAAGTACTGAAGATAGATCTTAACATTACCACAGTGCATACTTGGCACCTGTAATTCCAGCACCTCACCAGAAGTTGTGGAAGATGTGCTTAGATCTGATTATGACTCAGAAAGCCAAAACCAGGAGACTAAGTTAGAAATAGCTCAGATTGGATCCCAGCAGTCAAAGGCTGGTGGTGAGTGGCAAAGTAATCAAGATTGCCTGGTTACCTTTTGAGCACTGACCGACAACTGGGATGGGGTTGTTTTGGGAAGTTGGAGTAGGACAATAAAGATTTGCATTTCATGAAGCTAGAAGGTAGATTTGAGAGAAGTATAACCTTTTGCTCTTATGTTTGCTTGTGTCATGGCCAGGTTTGGGTCATGACTACCTGAGCACCAGACAGTGACTTCAACCCATAGACTTGTTGATTCAAGATGAAGATCATTGTTGGGGTGGAAATGTCAGGGACATGTGTATTAGAAATTCCATCCAGAGGAAACAGCATAAGTAAACATAGAATTTTGGGGGGCATGACCCATGTGGGAGAGTACAGGCTGCCTAGCCTGGCAAGATGCCTGGAAGGACACAGTGGAAAATAGAGCTCAAAAGTAGTTTGGGTTTAGATCTTGAAGACCTGTGAAATTTACTGGTTTGGGCCATGTAGGTGGTGGGAAGTCATAGGAGTTTGCCAACAGGGCAGGACGTGAAGAGATCTGTCTTCTAGAAAGATCAGGCAGCAGTGGTCTTATTTTAAGGACAAGAGGCTGGAGGCAGAGGCTCCAGTTTAAAAGGAGTAGGGCACATAAGCGGCCTCACAGGGCATGACCTTGGCTGGTGATAGTTGGATGGAAAAGAACAATGCCACATGGAAGATATCTTAGGTAAAATTAGGGTTAAGAAATTGAGAGATCTGTGCACCGATAAGCTAGGTGTCTCTTGTAGCCCTCATATATTGTTTCAAATACAGCACTGAATTATTATTAAACAAATGTAAAAAAATCAATGTTTTTTTAACTTAAACACTTAAAATGGTTAAGAGTGTACATTTTATGTCACACATTTTTTTTTTTTTTTTTTTACCACAACTAAAAAATGTTGCACTCTTTGCCTTTTCTATTTGAAACTTAAACCATTTTGTCTAAGCTCCAAACCGGTAAGTTAGAAGGGAAACATGAAATAACCACTTGCTACTTAGAGTTGCCTTCAGTTCAATTTAATTGAAGAAATTGGTTTGTGCTGTCAGAATGTGGAGACTGGGCAGCAAGAGAGAAAAGGGGACAGCAAAGTGACTTCTCAGGGAACTTAAGGAGATTCCCAGGCATTCATCGTTTGACCGGCAACAAGGGCCTCCCTTCATGCCAGGAGGGAGGATGGATGCTCCCTTGTGATGCTGTGGTCTGTACCCTAAAGTTTCTTCACATAGGGGTCTGGGTCTGTCTGCATGCAATCATAACACACAATCTGGTGGCAATAAACTAGCATCAATAATGGCATACACCAGAAGAGTAATTAATATTTATTGGGGTTTTATGTAATATTCTGTCAAATCTTTCTATGTATACATTAACTCATTTAATTATCACCATGACCCTTTTAGTTAAATATGATTTCCACTCAATTTTTTCAGTTGAGGAACCTGAGTTATGGAGAACTTAAGGACACAGGAATCCTAAGTAGAAAAACTTGGGTATGACCCAAATAAGAACCAGAGGCTTACCCAGTATTTTACTAGAGATAGTAGAGATGAAGGTTTCAGTAGAGTCGGGCACTTAGAAATGTATACATGGCAAAAATAAAAGCAAATATTCAGTATATTAAATCATAGCTGACTTAGGAGTGGTTTTCCTCCATTACTAAAAAATTATACATAATATCAATACATAATTATTTGTAATAATACAAAAGTTTCTCCTCCTATTCTAATAGTATTTGGTTGTATAAAGGACATAAACTGCCTATTAAAAAAGAAGATGTTAGTTTTAGTATGCTGGGGCTGAAAGTATATAGTTCAATGGTACAGAACTTGCTTAGTATGCTGTTTGTAATAAATGCCTTTAAAATTTATCTTTTTTAATTCATAAGTAACAATTGTATATGTTCGTTAAATTCCTTATATATTCCTTCTAGTTGTATTTATGGTATGCAGCATGATGTTTTGAAATATGTAAACATATGGAATAGCTAAATAAAGGTAATTAATATATGTATAGTTCACATAATTTTTTGTGCAAGAACACTTGAAATCTACTCTCAGTGGTTTTCAAGTATATAGTTACTAACTATTGTTGCCATATTGTACAATAGATCTCTGAAACTTATTTTTACGGTCTAACTGAAATTTTGTATCCTGTGACCAGCTTCTCTCCAAGTGGCCCCTCCCCAACCCTGGCAACCATGACTGTAGTCTCTGCTTCTATGAGATCTTTTTTTCAGATTCTATATATACATGAGATCATGAAGTACTTGTCTTTCTGTGCCTGGCTTATTTTACTAAACATGACTTCTAGGTTCATCCGTGTTGTCACAAATGACAGGATTTCCTTGTTTAAGAAGTGCCTTTTAAATTGAAATTTTGAGATAATTGTAGGTTCATATGCAGTTGTAAGAAACAATAGAGAGGGCTGGGGAGGTAGCTCAGTTGGTAGAGTGTTGATAAGATCTTCCTCGATATAATCTACCTTTCATATTCAGATTTCCCCAGTTTTATTTGTATTTATATGTGCGTATTTAGTTCTAGGACAATGTAGGTTTGTATAACCACTGTTACAGTTGTGATCCTGAATAATTCCAGCACCCACCTACCTCTCTCCTTCCATATTCTATCCCTAATCTGTCCTTCTTTTCTTTCTTCTTTCCTCTTTTCCTCCCCTTGTGGTACTGGACATTTAATCAAGGGGTTCTTTACTGCTGAGCTATACACCCAGCCCATTTTTCTTTTTGAGACAAAGTCTTGCTAATTACTGAGGTGGTCTCAAACTTGGCATTCTCCTGCTTCAGATTCCTGAGTCACTGGGATGAGAGTGTGTACCACTGTGCCTGGCTGTTCTCCTTTCCTGTGATTTTTAAATTTCAAGAATGACAAATGGGCCAGGTGTGGTGGTGCATGTCTGTAATCCCAGCAGCTCAGGAGACTGAGGTAGGAGGATCCCAAGTTCAAGGTCAGCTTTAGCAATTTATGAGGCCCTAAGCAACTAGTGGTTAAGAGCCCTTGGGTTCAATCCTTTGTACAAAAAAAAAAAAAAGACATGACAAATGGACTTATGCAATCTGTAATCGTGGGGGATTATTTTTTTCATCCAGTCTAATTCCCCTGAGATCCATTCCAGTTGTTGCATGTATCAATAATTGATTCCTTTCTATTGCTGAGTAGTAGTCTGTGGTATTTGTATAGCACTCTTTGTTTAGCCAAAGTGTTAAAGGACACCTAGGCCATTTTCAGTTTTCACCACCACAAATAAGGTTACTGTGGCTATTATGTGCAGGTTTTTGTATGAACTTTTTTTTTTTTTTTTTTTTTTTTTTACATTTTTTTGGTGCTATGTTTTAAACATGAGTTCTTTTCTCCCTTTGGGATAAATGCCCAAGAATGCAATTACTGTATCTAGGGCAGTTGTATATTTGGTTTTTTAAAAACTGCTTGTATTCACTTCCTAGAGGTGCTGCAAACTTAGTGGCTTAAAAAACACATATTTCATTCTCTTTAGTTCTGGAAGTCAGAAGATTGAAATGAATCTTACAGGGCAGCAGAGGCTGCTTCTTTCTGGAGGCTCCTGGTGAGACTCTGTTTCTTTCCTCTTCTGTTTTCCATCAGCTTCTCAGCGTTGTAGCATCCTCTCTTCTCTGACCTGCCTTCCTCTTCTGAGAACCCTTTGTGACTGTATTGCACCTGCTGGGATAAGGTGGGAAAATCTCCCATCTCAACATTTTTATAAAGTATTTTTTAGTTGTTGATGGACCTTATTTTATTCATTTATTTATATGTGGTACTGAGAAGTGAACCCAGTGCCTCACATGTGCTAGGCAAGCGCTCTACCACTGAACCCTAGCCCCAGCCCCCAATCCAACTTTTTAACTTAATCACATCTGCAAAGTCTCTTTTGCCACGTAAGGTAACACATTCAAAGGTTCTAGAAATTGGGATGTAGACATGGTTGGGGCCATCATCCAGTCTACCACACTGCCAAACCGCCTTCCAGAGTGACTGTACCATTTTACATTCCCACCAGCAATGTAGGAGTGATTCATTTCTTCCTGCCTTTTCACCAGCATTTGATGTTATCACTATTTTTCATTTTAGCTTTTCCGATTAGGTGTGTAGTGCTCTCTCATTGTGGTCAGTCCTAACTTGCATTTCGCAGGTGGCTAATGATGTTGAACACCTTTTCATGGACTGATTTAGCACCTATATATCCTCTCCATTGAGATATCCATTCGTGGCTTTTGCCCTTTTTTTTTTTTTAAATGAATTGCTCCATTTTATGGTTTGAATTGAGATGAGTCTTTATACTTTTTAGATCCAATCTTTTATCAACTTTATGGCTTAGGAATATTTTCTCCCAGTCTGTAGCTTGCTTTTCATTCTTTTCACTTTACCTTTTGTGAAGTAAAAGTTCTTAATAAGACCCAATTTATCAAGTTTTCCTTTTGTAGACCATACTTTTATATCATGTCTGAGAAATTTTGCCTAACCCTAGGTCCAGTTTTTCTTCTTTATTTAAAAGAGTTTTATAGTTTTACATTTATTTCAAATTCCATGATGCATTTTGAGTTAATTTTTGTAGAAGGTGCTTTTCATAGGAAGAGACCAGATGATATGAACAGATACCAGTGTCTTTGGCTCTGAAAGATCATGTTCATGGTGCCCCCGTTTAGTGTGACTCTCAGTTGGTACCACCATAGCCGCCCACTTTGCAGATGGTCTGTGCCTGGTGGAAGTCTTTCCCTCCACGTCTTTTTGGAGTGGTGCATTGTAGTGTGTGTAAGTGGGGTTTGTTGTTACGCATTCATACATGCATGCAGTATAACGACATCATTTGGTCACTATCACTCCCCAGCTCTTCCCCACTTCTTCCCCTCCTGTCACCCCTTTCCTCTACTCTAGTGATCTCCTTTTGATTTTCACGAGACCCCCCTTTCTTTTCTTTTTTTTTTTAAATTCTTTTTAGTTCATGACAATAGAATCCATCTTTGACATAACTGTATAGCATGGAATATCTCTTGTTCTAATTCAGACTCCAGTACTCTTCTTCCCCTTCCCTCTCCCCACCCTCTGCTCCCTTCCCTTTGTTGATCTTTCTGCCATTTACCCCTAGTTAATTTTTTTAAAATTAATTTCTTGTGGATGTACGTGATGGTGAGAGTCACTGTGATATATTCACATCTGTACACAGGAAGGTTATGTCAGATTCACTTCACTGTCTTTCCTTTTCCCATCTCCCCTCCGTTCCTTTTATTCCCCTTTGTCTAATGCACTGAACTTCTAATCTCCCCTTCCCCCACTTATTGTGGGTTAGCTTCCACATATCGGAGAAAACATTTGACCTTTGCTTTTTGAGGATTGGCTTATTTCACTTAGCATGATAGTCCCCAGTTCCTTCCATTTACTGGCAAATGTCATAAAGGCATTCTTCTTTATAGCTGAGTAATATTCCATTGGGTAAATATACCAAGTTTCTTTATGCATTCATCTGTTTGAAGGGCACCTAGGTTGGTTCCATAGCTTAGCTATTGTGAATTGTGCCGCTCTAAACATTGATGTGGCTGCGTCACTGTAGTATGCTGATTTGAAGTCCTTTGGGTATATTCTGAAGAGTGGGATAACTGGGTCAAATGGTGGTTCCAGTTCAAGTTTTCTCAGGAATGTCCAAACTGCTTTCCAGAGTAGTTGCACCAATTTGCATAGTTACCAGGAATGTATGAGTATACCTTTTCCCCCACATCTTTACAAACATTTATTGTTACTTGTATTATTTTTTTATTCATTCTAATTAGTTATACATGACAGTAGAATGCATTTTGACTCATTGTACACAAATGGAGCAAAACTTTTCATTTCTCTGGTTGTACACTATGCAGAGTCACACCATTTGTGCAATCATACATGTACATAAGGTAATAATATCTGTTTCATTTGTTTAATTCTACCATCTTTCCCATTCCCATAACCCCTCCCCTTCCCTTACTTCCCTCTACCCAATCCAAAGCTCTCCATTCTTCCCTTAATCCCCTCCCCCATTATGAATCAGCATTCGCTTACCAGAGAAAACATTTGGCCTTTGGTTTTGGGGGATTGGCTCACTTTGCTTAACATGATATTTTCCAACTCCATCCATTTACCTGCAAATGCCATAATTTCATTCTTTTTTAAGACCGAGTAATATTCCATTGTGTATATATACCACAGTTTCTTTATCTATTGAAGGGCATCTAGATTGGTTCCATAGTTCAGCTATTGTGAGTTGAGCTGCTATAAACATCACTGTAGTTTGCTGATTTTAAGTCCTTTGAGTATATGTCAAGGGGTGGGATAGCCGGGTCAAATGGTGGTTCCATTCCAAGTTTTCTAAGGAATCTCCACACTGCTTTCCAGAGTGGCTGCACCAATTTGCATTCCTACCAGTAATGTTTGAGTGTACTTTTTTCCCCACATCCTCTCCAACATTTATTGTTACTTGTGTTCTTGATTGTTGTCATACTGACTGGAGTGAGGTGAAATCTTAGTGTAGCTTTAATTTGCATTTCTCTAATTGCTGAAAATGTTGAACATTTTTTCATATATTTGTTGATCGATCATATTTCTTCTTTTAAGAAGTATCTGTTTAGTTCCTTTGTCCTTTTGTTGATTGGATTATCTGGGGTTTTGAGTTTTTGCATATCCTGGGTATTGATGTCCTATCTGAGGTACAGTGACTAAGATATTCTTCCATTCTGTAGGCTCTTGCTTCACATTTTTGATTGTTTTAATAGCAAAGAGAAATCTAAAACATTTCTGATTCCCCTGGGTGTAGTCCCAGTCTCTTATTCATGTATTCACCTAAAAAGAAATACCAGACTTCATAGTTCATTTTAGCAGAAAATGAAAAGAGATTCTATGACATTTTGAATCTCTGAAGTCCTATTCAATTTGTTTTCCTGTGAGCTGGAGAATTGTATATGATGCCTTATTTGAAAAGAACTCTATGCACTGGTTTAATTTATTGGTATTTTTATTACCTATTCTTCTGGTTTTGAAAGTGAGATGTGCCCTTTTCAGTGGTTAAGGACCTAATTAAGGTCCTTATCATATTGTGAGACTCTGACTCTAGGGCATTGCAGAGGCGAGCGGTAGAGTGAGTCTTGGAGAGGGATTAGGGAGGAACTTTCAAAAGTTTAAAACAAAAACACAAGATTTACATATATGATTTCATATCAGTATTAATGCTAAACGGTACTGACAGATCCATGAGGGGAGAGTCAGATGACATTGGCTGTGTCCCAGGTTATACAGTCTCCTTCTGAAACATCCAGGAGGGTTCACTACCATCAACTCAGATTAATCCTTGTTCTGGTTATTTTGTATTACAAATTTCTCATACACTGCATTTGGAAGGAACAAAGTCAATAGAATATAATATATGCACTCTTCAAAAAGTCAGCATGGAAAATGGACTGGCTTCTGTAATAAATAGAGTAACTGGATTTGTAATTATGGAATGATTTTTACCCTTGGCCCTTGAAGATAGATTCCACTGAAATCAATGAGATTACATGCATGGATCAAAGGCAGAGTGTTGATTAACTTAAAATGTCAAATTAAATCATCTCACAAACTAGTAGCTACATGTGCTAGAAGAGCTATTTAAAATATATAATCAGATCTTTATACTTTTGCAAAAATTATTAGCTTTAAACTGAATGTTTTATACCTGCTCTTTTGTTGTCAAGAATGTGATAAAATAATATGAATATTATTACAGCATCTACATCTTGAAAATGATGAATGTATAATTCTGAGAACTTTGGCGGTGTATCTGGTCCCCCCATTGTAGCCTGATTGTAGGTCATCAAATGAAAGGAATAAACCTCCAAAAAATAAAAAGTGCTATTACGATGAGTTATTTTTCTTTCAAAGCAAAGAGAAAAATAGAGATGCTAATGGAAGGCAGAATAAAACTTGGCGTGAGTCAACAGTGCAGTTTCCTCATTTCACTTGGTCTCCACTTAAGTGCTGGCAGTTTCTCATTCTCAGTGTCAGCACCAAGAAATGTCACAGGGCACCAGACTCCTCCCTCACGTGATAGCTCCCTTACACTCCAGGCCCAGTCCTGGCGGGTCCTCATCCTCCCTTCTAAATATCCTACCTACGTCTTGAATCTAAAGCAAAAGAGGCTCAGTGTAAAGTAGCACACATGTGGCTAATTACCTGGGGCTTTGCCTTCACCCTTTTGGATAGAGCAATCCTATTTTCTGACCTTGACTCACTATCTTTTCCTTTTAGACATTTCCAAGACAGGTGCACCTGATTATTTTATTTCTCTATAGTTCATGGAATCAGAGGTTCTATCACTGAAGTGGGACAAATGTCCACCTTGAGGTCCATTCACATCTGTGGTGTTATCTGGTCATTTGGGTGAGGGTGGTGGTCTGTGAATTTCCTTAGCACGTTGTCTGATTTCCTTTTGGGATTTTCTGACTCTTTACCTTGGCATCGTAATTACCTATGTCCCTGTCATTTCTCTCATAGACTGGAAGCCCCTTTGTTCTAGGTACTTTTGTGTCCTCATGTGGCATCTAGTTGGGTCCTGCAGCAGTCTGGGCACAGGATAACCATGGACAGGTCGTGTTTAACTTTTCCACATATTCTCAAGTCTAAGCGAGGCATCTCATGAGACACAGCTGAACTGTGTATGCTGTAACATTTTCATGATAGGCTTTTGTTGGCTTGGATTACAGTTGTCAAAGGGTCTACTGCCTTATGACCAAATTTTCTGCATTTATATCTTCAAAAAGAGAAATAACTATCTTTCCTCTTTCTCCCCATTTTTATCTTATACATGTACTTCCTACTAATCACTACTTTGTGACTAATCATCAGGGACCTTACATTTAGAAGCAAACGTGTTAAATTCATGTCCTACATTTGTTATGAGGGAGTCACTTGGGTATTTTTCTGGAAAAAGAAAATCACAGTCTTAATCCTCTTATTATTAATATTAGATGATCCTTAGAATCAACATGTTATATGGCAGGCATAAAGAAACAGCGTGATGTTCTTTCAGAGAAATTGTCTTGCACAAAAGAATGCCTCCTGTTTTCATGCAGAAGTATTATATAAATCCGAAATATGATTATTATTATTTTATGTTTTTAATTATTATTAAAAGTGGGTCTATAAAGCCAGGAAGATTTATGTTTTCCAGGAAAACAGGAAACAAATCTGGTTTTACTAGTCATACCTAGTAGAAAGCTATTAATTTTCCTCCAAGGATAAAATAGGATTGCAAGTGGTTGTTTAAAAAATGCATTAAAATGGCAATGTGCACATAATTTAAATGAGCCAAGAGCTGCTAATTATTCTGGCATGTGTTCAGTTACTTTTGTACTATTTCTCCTCTAATGTAAACAAGAGAATTCCTCCTAATTGCCCAAAATAGCTTTTAGTAGCTGCTGCTTTTTTCTATTTTTGTATGAATATTGTACAGTTTGCATATTTAAGAAGTAGACACAAAGTGTGATTATTTAGAATATGGTTTTCCAAAAAGAATGTACTATTACTTATATTTTTTAGACTTTAAAATCAAATTAAGGTGCTAATTAAGCTGCTCATTTACTAGAGCAGAAAATAATTATACAATGTGTATCTGGGGGAATAAATAGCCTCATGTGCATCCAAATGAGGTAGAAGTGGGCTCAGACATGCTCTCGTCACATGGTACATGGAACACAATGCAGAGTGAAGAAACAAGGCCCTCACCATTGCATACATGATAATTCTTTTATGGAAATGACATTGATTTATGGCTGTGTCTACACTATTCTTCACAGCTCAGGATCTTCAGTGTATGACTAAAATACTGCAGCCTTATTTTTAACTCATTTTATTAGATGTTTACAAAATTTAAACGAGTAAATTCACCTCAAGTTTACTGGATAGGCTTCTACTTCCTCCAGCATGGGGAATTAAATATATAGTTAGAGCTCAGATAAAACATGCTCATTCTGGGGAACAGGATGGCCTAGGGTTTTTGCGCGCTCTCGCGCACGCGCGTGCGTGTGTGTAACAAATCCTATTTCATTGTTACTAAAGGACTATTTGTGGGCACTTGGGAGAAAGAGCCATTTCTTTTAGAGCCTGCCACCTGAAGGGAGTGAGATGATAGAGGCTGGTGTACAAAGACTAAGTGAGGAATCCACAGGTAATAAATGCACCCACCTGGCGCCAGAAGCGGCAGGAGAAAGATGTTTAGTGATAGGAACCTTGGGAGCACACATTTCCCTCAGACCACGAGGTTATTAGTTGATGTAAAAATGTTTTGTGCCTTTACTCCTTGCCATCTTCCTGTTTTGACCCTGGGGACATCAGCTGGGGAGAGGGAAAAGGAAGGGGGAGGAGAGAGGAACATGGCAGTGAATTAGGGAAGAAGCCAACCTACGCCTTTGTCACTGTAGGCTTTCAATCTGAAGCAGAGCCACGCTGGGAAAGGAGGAGATTTACTGCTAAGTCAAGCCCAGAGTTATAATTACTATCCAGAATTGGGCATTCTGGTTTCTGAACCAAGACTGTTTTTCATCCAGGCTCAAAGAAACATTACCCATGCTAAATAATGAAACAGTGGGAGGCAAAAATAAAGTTCTGTTTTGATTATATTATGGTATTTGCTGGAGTAACAATGCAATTTTAAACATGGTGCTAGTTTTGTAGGAAATGAGGGAAATATCTAAGGTGTTTAAAAAGAAAAAAAATAGTTTGTTAAAATTTGAAAGTAGATGCAATGAGTAGTAAGAAAATGTCATCAGGATAATAAACTTTGGATTCCAGGCAAGGCAAGTGAATGGAACCTGGAAGGGAGGTAAGGCAGCTTCAGGTCTAGCGCCCCCTGGCTGTCGGCAGAAGCAAGGGAGAACCTGCCCAGGAGCAAGACAACCTCAGCCCCTCCGGATTCCTGTAGGTTAAGATCTACCAAACTCATAATCAAGGATCAACAAAATGACAGAAGAAAAAGCCTCTGTCTCATCACGATAGGAGTCAGCAGAAACAATAAAAGAAGGATTTAGAGCCCTAATTGGAATTATCGGATGTACAATATTAAATGATAATATATGAAATGTTTAAAGAAATACCCAGGTATCTCTCAGAAATGAGAATGCAATAAGGAGCTGTCCAAAATAAGCAGGAAGATATGAAAGAAACCAAATAGATTTTCAAAATAGAAACAGTCCTATTGATGATAAATTCTCCTTGATATTTTCCATCCCCTTGTATTTTTGTGTTGCATTATGGGTAATTTCTTTCATTTCATCTGTAAATAATTTTCAATCATCTAATGTATATTTTCTTAGCCAATTCATTAATTTTTAAAATTCAAGCAATTTATTTTTCTATTTTGACAATATTAGTTCACTGAGTTAAGCAGATCTTTTAGACATTGCCACAAAAATTGCATTCATTAACATCACCACTGATCTCATTAGAAAAATCCAGTTTTCTGGAAGCTGTCAAGCTTCTGATGGCAAATATGACTTTTTAAAAATTCTACTTTTTGCTTGAAAACCTGAATTTTATCATTGGCAACAAATTCTGCCAGTTGTTTTCTTTGAAATAACAGGCTCACTTCATTTGATTTTGAGAAAATGTCTGCCAATTATCCAAGTCTGAATAGCCATAGTTCACCTGTCAGTCACTGTTTTAAGTAAAAGATGGTGTTCCTTGAAAAATACCCTTACGTCAGCTTGCAACTCAATCACATAAGTGTTTTTCCTTGAGACAGCCATCATCCTTTGGTACTCAGCAAAAGTACCTTTTGTACTTTCCATTTTGTCACAGAGAATATTAAAAAGACATTGCTCAAAGGTCAGGATTTAATAAAATTAATATTTTTTTCCTGCTTCACCAAGCACATTGTTAAGTGAAACTGGCATTTTAGAAATTTACTGTGAATGTGCAGCTGTGAAGAACACGGTGAGTCCTAGCACAGGTTGGGGCCACTGCCCTGGCTTGTGCTAAGGCAACAGAAGTTTTATCTACTGTTGCATCTGCACCATCAGTGTATGTGTCAATGCACAGAAACGGGCAGCATCTGCTACTAGATTTTAGCATGTGGGTCTTTGAAAGGATCTTCGGAGCCCTGTAGGTCCATGAACCACACTGTGATATTTGTTATTCAAAAGAATAAGAAAATGTCTCCAGAAATAAAGGACGAAGTAGAGGAAGGATTGCTGAACAAAAGAATTGGTAATCTAACAAATCTCACTTATATAACATAATAATATCTTATTTGTCAGATATAAAAGTTAAATTATAGACAATAGTAGCATATTCACTGGGTGGGGTGCAAATAGCATTAAGTTAGCAAAGATATTCTGGAGGCAGTGTTATCTTGTTAGTTAACTTTAGAATTAAATTGATATATGAAAGAAAGCTTTAAGGATAGAGAATGTCAAGTGAAAGGTTATGGATTGTAGGTAGGCACCCATTTTCACTCTCATCTCTAGTCACAGAAATGACAACAAGTGAATGTTTTTAAAAGATCTAAACCTCTGCCCTTTATAAAGGAAGGGGAGATAGTTTTTCCTAGACAAACAAAAGCTGAGGTAGTTCATCATCATCAGGCCTGTTTTACAAGAAGGTTAAAGGGAACTCTTCAAGCTGAAAGGATGGTAATTAGTCATACAAAAACACATGAAAACGTGAAACTCGCTGGTAAAAGTAAGCACACAGCTAAATTCAGAAGACTAACACTGTAATGGTGGTGCATAAATCACTTGTATCTTTGGTCCCAAGATTAAAGGACAAAACTATTAAAACAATGATGCTATAATAATTTGTTTTGAGATACACAATATAGAAAGATGTACATTGTGACTAGAGAAATTCAAAATGAGGGGGGAGCAGAACCACAGTGTATTTTCTTTTTCAGTGCTGAGGACCCAACCCAGAATCTCATGTCTCCTAGGCAAATGTTCTATCACCATATTTTGTCCCCAATCCTGGTTTTAAATTTTTTGAAGCCAAAGTTAAGTTGTCATCAGCTTAAAATAAACTATTATAACTAATATGTTTTTCCTGTAAGCCTTGTGATAACTGTAGGGAAATCCCACGAAACCACGCCAGACATGGGAAATCACATAAGGGAATTTATTAAGCAAACAGAGTATCTCCCTGCAGGATAAGAGAGAAAATGAGAGGAAAAGAGAAAGGAAAAGAAAGGGTACGCACTAGAGAGAGTGGAAAGCCAGGAGGAGGAAAAGCAAGTGTGTAGGAGAGAGAAGCAAGAGAGGAAAGATGGCCTTTGAATTCCACTGGGCTAACAGGGGACCAATATCGGAGAAGGATACTTGCAAGCTGACTGATGAACCAATAGCTAGCTAGGATGTTCACAGATTGACAAGTGGTTGGGAGGTGGGGAAAATGGCTACACCAGAAAGGGTGGGAAGCAGCCTTATACATTATAATAACCACAAAGCAAAATCTTATAGTAGATATACAAAAAAATTAAGCAAGGAGCCAAAGCATAACTACCAAGAAAATGAATTAATCACAAAGGAAGACAGCACGAGAGGAAGAAAGGAGCAAGGCTCTGCAAAATGACCAGGAAGTAAGTAGCAACGTGGCAGTGGTCAGTACTTAAGTACCAACACTTACCTTGAGTATAAACAGACTAAATTCTTCCATTGAGAAGACACAGGGTGGCAGAATGCATTAAAAAATTTAAAAAGACCCAATTATATTCTGCCTGCGAGAGACTCACTCACCATTGTTTTTCAGCACTGGGGATGGAACCGAGTCTTGGACATGCTAGGCAAGTGCTATACCACTGAGCTCCATCTCCAGCCCTCACTCCACCTTTAAAAACCATATAGACATATGCAGGCTGAAATCGAAGGGAGGGAAGAACATACTGTATGCCAATGGAAAACAAGACAGAAGGAACAGTTGTACTTAGACTAACTAGACTAGACCTAAAGCCACAACCAATGAAACAAGACCAGGAAAGTCGTTATGTAACGATAAAGGGGCAAATTCACAAGAGGATACAATATATGTTAAGATATGTATCCAACATCAGACACACAAATTTATAAATGAAATACTAATAAATTGAGGGGAGAGACTGTGGTACAATAACAATTAGGGACTTCAATATCCCTCTTTCAACAATGAAAAGATCATCTACATATTCATTAAGGATGCCTTGGACTTAAATTACACTTCAGACTAAATGGACCTAACAGATATAAACAGAATATTCCACTCAACAAGAGCAAAATGCTTATTCTTCTAAAGCATACATTGAATATTCTCCAGGATAGATCATATGTTAGGCACAAACCTTTCTTTTTTTTTTTTTTTTTTTTTTTTTTTTTTGTGGTTCTGGGTCCCCAGTCATGCACGTGCTAGGGAAGTGCTCTACCACTGAGCCACATCCCAAGCCCCACAAAACAAGTCTTAACAAGTTTAAGAAGATTGAAATCATATCAGGTATTTTTAAAAATTTGTTTTTGTGATTGTAAATGGACAAAATGCCTTTTTTTTAAAATGTTTATTTTTATGTGATGCTAAGGATTGAACCCAGTGCCTACACATGCTAGGCAAGTGCTCTGCTACTGAGCTATACCCCTGCCCCCTCAATTATCTTTTTTGACTATAATAGTATGAAGTTAGAAATCATTAGCAGGAGGATCTTGTAAATATGCAAGTACATAGAAATCAAACCACATGTTCCCGAACAACCAGTGGGTCAATAAAGAAATTAAAAGGGAAATTTAAACATATTTTGAGACAAATATAAATTTACATGCAATATACCCAAACTTTTGGGATATAGCAAAACAGTCCTAAGAGGGAATTTTATAGCAATAAATGCCTATATTAAAAAAGAAGAAAGATCTCAAACCTAATTTTTTTACCCCAAGAAAGTAGAAAAAGAACAAACTAAGTTCAAAGTCAACACAAGGGGAAAAATAATGATCAGAGAAGAAATAAAATAGAGACTAGAAAAACAAAAACGATCAATAAAACTTAGAGGTTTTTTTTAAAAGATAAATAAATTTGACAAAGTTTTAGTTAGACTAATAAAGAAAAGACTCAAGATCAAAAACAAAAGGAGACATTATAACTGATACACAGAAATACTAAGGGCCATAAGAGACTATTAGAAACAACTGTATAACAAATTAGATAATCTAGAAGAAATGGGTAGATTCCTATATACACACAGCCAATCAAGACTGAATCATGAAGAAATAAGAAATTTGAACAGAACAATAATGAGTAAGAAGATTAAATCAGTATTAAAATCTCCCATCTAAGAAAAACCCAGGATCAGATGACTTCACTGGTGAATTGTGTAAAACATTTTAAAAAGAACCAATACTAAGCCTTCTCAAATTATTTCATAAAAAAGAAGAGGAGGGAATACTTACAAACTGATTAGCCTGACAGCAAAGCCAGACAAGGATACCAAAAAAAAAAAAGAAAACTACAGGCCTATATTCCTGATTAACATAGAGGCAAACATTCTCAACAAAATACTAGCAAACCAAATTCAACAGCCCAATGAAAAGATAATTCACCACAATCAAGGAGCATTTATCCCAGAGTTATAAGAATGGTTTCACATACTTAAATCAACGAAGGACAAAACAAATATAATTATGTTAATGGATGCAGAAAAAGCTTTTGACAAAATTCAGCATTCCTTCATGATTAAAAACTCTAAGGTATAGAAAGAATGTACCTCAACACAATCAAGGCCACATACGATAAATTCACACTAACATCATACTCTGTGGGGAAAGTTGAAAGCTTTTTTTCTAAGATCAGGATTGAGACAAGATGCCCTCTCCTACCCCTTGAATTTACCATAGTACTAGAAATCCTAGAAGAGTTATTAGGCAAGAATAAATAAAAAGCATCCAAATTGGAAAGAAGTTAAATTGCCTCTGTTGGAAGACAATATGACATTATTTATTGAAAACCATAAAGAATCCTCCAAAGAACTATTAGAGCAAATGAGTAGATTCAGTAAAGTTGCAGGATACAGTATCAACATACAAGTACCACCAAAACTTTATAACACCACAAAGAACACTGTTGGTAAAGTCCTGCCTTTCTTCCTTCAACTTACTTTTTGGCTAATTAATAGCTACATGACCAAAAATTAGGGCACGCTGGGGAGGAGGTAAAGAACCAAGGTTCCCGGTAATAATCTGATTCGAGGGTGTGGCGTAAAGGAGAATTCAGTGTGATGACTTCATTGATTTGTACTATCTAAGTGTCAGGGGATGATGTAATTTTGTAATTCTATGGTTCTGCCTGTGATTCAATGTGAAGTTTCTTAATCTGTAGAGTCCTAGTAAATGTCAAGGCACGGTGGGCTGAAAATTAGTACAAATCTTATGTGAATTCTGCTCTGACCTTTTGTGAATTCTGCTCAGCAGGCGTAGCGTTTCTCATCTGATCACACACTCGACAGTGTGGAACTCCAAGATGGAGCAAGCGAATTAAGTAGATGCAAATAGCATTGCTATCAAAGAAGCCTTATGATTAAAGGTAGAACGCTAAGATTTGAATAGGCTCCCTTCCTGGAAGAAGTTGATTTCACATGGAATGTTATATGACACCAAAAGGGAAAATGGGGGCTGGGCCAGGAAAAGTCGGGAATGGGTGGGATGCAGGTTCATAGGAAGCATTATGCTTAAAGCCCAGATTTAAGAATCGAAAGGAGGCAATCTCTCCCTTAGCTAATTCCATAAGATTTAATATTTTCCTATGACAGACCCCTCCCACTTGGATTGTAGGATACCCTGGGTTCCATAAAAATTGATGATACATACAGAATGCTAAAGCTTTAGGTGTTCAGGTGATCATCTGAGTTTCCCCACATATATCATCTGGATCTCTAAGGGACATATCTGCATACTTAAAATTCTGTTAAGTGAAAGAAACAGGTTATGTAGACTTTTTCCATCAAAGTAAATGTACCGACAGGGGCCTGGTAAGTTAGCCCCATTTTTCGGTGGTATTTTTATTTACTCTCTGTCTCCCTGATAGTTCATTTAAAACTGTACTGCTTACTACTACAGTCACTAGCTAGAGGTGGTCACTTAAATGGATTGAAATCACTAAAGCTAAGTTTTCAGTTTCTTGGTCACGCTAGTCATTTTCAATGTTCAATATCCACATGCAGCTAGAGGCTGCTAAATTGGACAAGGCTGATGTAAAACATGCCATCGCTGAAAGAAGATCTATTGGTCAGGGCTGACTTAAAATATTTCTCACATCTGCGTTGAGGTTTTAGTTTTCTCTACCAACCTCCGAGGCACTACCTGCCGCGTGCCTAGACTTTACTGACAAACACTTTGTGGTCTACGCTGATTTCTCAGTTCTTGCAGTCTAGTTCCACGAGTAGTTCAGAATCTCAGGGTCATACCTGGGCTTCTTCACCACACAGAATCACTCTATATCTAAAATATTTGCATCCAAAAAAGAGCGACCCTTTGTTTCGCCCTCTGATAGCCACCAAATCTGTGCTTCCGTTACAGCAAGTCCTCCAGTTTCTGGATCTCTCTGGTTGTTCTCACGTGACTTCTGTCTTTCTGATCTGGCCTGCTGTCAACCTTTTAACTACTTATATCCTTCTAATATATCCTCCTTGACTTCTCTGGTTCCATGTGAGTAAGTTGATTAGGAAAACTGACAAAATTGTGAGTGAATGAAGACAGGGCTCTATACCAGTGGTTTTTTTTTTTCGTTTGTTTGTTTTTTGGGATTGAACTCAGGGGCGTTCTACCAGTGAGCCACATCCCCAGCCCTATGTTGTATCTCATTTGGAGTCAGAGTCTCACTGAGTTGCTTAGTGCCTCTCCATTGCTTGGCTTTGAACTCATGATCCTCCTGCCTCAGCCTCCCCAGCTGCTGGGATTACAGGTCTGGTGCCACTGTGCCTGGCTATACCAGTGTTTTTTAACATTGAATTACAACCCATTGATGGATCATGAACACTATTTAGTGAATTTTTAAAACCAAATATTATTATACATTGACAAATCATAATTGTACATATGACGTTTTGATAAGTGTATGCAAAGTAGCATGGTTAAATCAAGCTAATTAACACATTCATCCCCTTGTTTACCTGTCATTCTTTTATGGCATATTTGAAATTTACTTTTTAAATTCTTTTGTAATACACAATACATTTTAACTGACTATAGTCATCTTGCTGTGCAATAGAACTCAAAGCTTATTCATTCTGTTTTTTGAAACTTTGTACCTTTTGATCAACAACTCTCCATCTGTTCTCACCTCATTACCCCAATAGTAATCATCATTCTATTCTCTAGTTCTGTGAGATCATTTTTTTGAGATTCTGTATATATGAGATCATGTGTTATTTGTCTTTCTGTGCCTGGCTTATTTCACTAAGCATGTCTCCTGGGTTCATGTGTATTGTTACAAATGACTAGATTTCTTTTTTAAGACCGAATAGTATTCCATTGTGTATATATATATGATACTTTCTTTATCCATTTATCAAATTGATGGACACTTAGGTTGATTCTATATCTTGGCTACTGTAAACAGTGCTTCAATGAACATGGGTGCAGATATTCCTTTGACATTCATTATATTTTCATTAGATATATATCTAGAAATAAGGTTACTGGATGTATTAGTCTGGTTTCCATTACTGTAACAAACACCTGAAGATGATCGACTTATAAAGAGAAAAGGTTTATTCTGCTCATGGTTTTAGAGGTTTTGGTCCTGAATCAGTTGACTCTCTTTCTTTGGGCTGTGTAAGGCCGTCATCATGGTGGGAAGCACATGGTAGAGCTAAGCTGCTTACCTAATGACTGATCCTCAAAGAGAGAAAAAGGAAGAACCTGGAGTCCCACAATTCTCTTAAAGGGCACACTCTTGTGATTAGAAGGCTTCCTATTAAGTCCTACTTCTTAAAGGTTCTAGCACCTCCCACCAGTGCCCCAGGTTATGGACCAAGCCTTTAATGCATGGATCTCTGTTAGACTTGAAGATCTAAACTATAGCACTGAATCTTATGGTAGTTCTATTTTTGGATTTTTGAGGAACTGACATAACATTTTCCATAATGGTTGTGCTAATTTGTTGTCGTTCTAACTTTGTTGGTAAGAAAAGGTAAATTCCCTTTTCTCCTCATCCTTGCCAACATCCCTTGCCTCTTTGTTAAAACTTTGTTAAAAGCTATTTTAACATGGGTGAAGTGATGTCTCATTGTGACTTTAATTGGCATTTGCATGAGTGTTAGTGATACTGAAAATTTTTTTCATTTGCCTGTTGGCTATTTGCATTTCTCCTCCTTCTCTTCTTTTTGGTATTGGGGATTAAACCTAGTGACACCTCATTGTTGAGCTATATCCCCGGTCTTTTTTATTTTTTGAGACAGGGTCTTGCTCAGTTGCCCAGATGGCTTCGAACTTGCAATCTTCCTGCCTCAGTCTATAAAGTAGCTGGGATTTCAGGTGTGCATCACTGTGCCTGGCTGCATTCCTTCAATTGAGAACTCTTTGTTCCTGTCCTTTGCTCAGTTATAAATTGATTTTTTTTCTTGCTATCATTTGGTTGAGTTCCTTGGATATTTTTAATATTAACCTCTTACTAGAAGTATAATTTGCAAATATTTTCTTCCATTCTGTAGGTTTTCTTTTCCCTCTGTCGATTATTTCCTTGACTCTGTAGAAGCTTTTTGTTTGATGTAATCCCAATTCATCTTTTTTTTTTGCTTGAGTTGCCTGAGCTTTTGGGACAATATCCAAAAAAAAATCATTGTCCCATACCAATGTCAAAGAGCTTTGCTCTTGTGGTTTCTTCTAGCAGTTTTACAGTTTGGGGGTCTTACATTTAGGTCTCTGATTGAGTCATTTTGAATTGACTCTTTTTATATAGTATGAGACAAAGATTCAGTTTCATCCTCCTGCTGTGTATATCCAATATTCCTGGCAGTATTTACTGAAGAGATATCTTTTCCCCATTATATGTTCTTAAAGCCTTGTTGGGAATTGCTTGATGGTAGCAGGGATTTATTTCTGGGCTTTCTACCCTGTTCCATTGACCCATCTGTTTTTTAGGTTATTACTAGTCTGATATTTTTGTTCATTTATTTCTTCCGTTTTGTTTTTCACAGTGGTGGGGATCAAATCCAGGTGCTATTTTGTTTTGATTATAATTGTTTTATAATATATTTTGAAATCAGGGAATGTGATGCCTTCAGCTTTATTATATTTGTTTAAGATTGCTTTGACTATTCAGGGTCTTTTGTGGTTTCAAATGAATTTTAGGATTTTTTCTATTTCTATGGAAAATGACACTAGAATTGGATAGGAATTTCACTGAATCTATACATCACTTTAGGTAGTATGGACATTTTTACAATAATAATTCTTCCAACATATGAACTTGAGATATCTTTCCTTTTATTTGTTTTGATTTCTTTAATTGGTGCTTTATAGTTTTTAGTTTACAGGTATTTTACCTTCTTTGTTAAATTCACACCCAGGTACCGTATTTTAGTTTTTGTTACCATTGTAAAAGGAATTTTTCTTAATTTCCTTGTCAGATAGTTTTTATTAACATGCAGAAACATTATTAATTTTTGAATTTTGGTTTTGTATTCTGTAAAATTCTGAATTTGTTCATTGGTTTTAATAGTTTTGGGGTTTATTGATGGAATCTTTTAGGGTTTTCTATATATAAGATCATGTTATCAATGAATAGAGGTAATTTAACTTTTTCCTATCTAATTTGAATGGCTTTGTTTCTTTCTTGTGCCTAGTTGCTCTGGCTAAGATTTCTAGTACAGTGTTGAAAAGAAGTGGTGAGAATGGGTATCCTTGTTTGTTTATTTATTTTTGTTTATTCTTTTTTAGATTTAGATATACATGACAGTAGAGTGTATTCATTTTTATACATAGGAAAGTTATGTCTATTCATTCTACCGTCTTGCCTATTCTCATCCTCCCTCCCTTTCCTTCATTCCCCTTTGTCTAATCAGCTGAACTTCTATTTTTCCCCTTCCCACCTGCCTGTTGTATGTTAGTATGTATCCACATACAACATTTGAACCTTGGTTCTTTGGGATTGGTTTATTTCACTTAGCATGATAGTCTTTAGATCCATCTCTGATCTTAGAAGAAAAAAATGGTAACTTCACTGTTGACAATGATGCTAGCTATGGGTTTGTTAGATATGACCTTTATTATGTTGACATGCATCCCCTCTATACCTAATCTGTTGAGAGTTCTTATCATGAGTAGTGGATTTTTTGAGATTAAACAAAACACAGTAGAAAATATTCATCTCAAAGTTAGTGAACTATTGTTTTGTGAATCTTGTGTTAGTTATCTATGTATAAATGTGTTTGTATGCTGAGTTGTACGTTCTTAATGTAGAATAAAAATGTTAGACAGTTACAGTTGTATACTGTCTAGCAATTCTTCAGTGTGTCTAGTGACTTCAGGAGCTATTTGAAAATTTCCCTTCTGTTCCCAGCTCTTCTCTATCATCTTTCCCATGGTTGGCAAAGGTTGGTCTTTACTTCCCAGTTGCAAATAAAGACTCAGGCAAAAACTCCTGGAAAAGTGACTGGTCCTCACTCTTTTCTTCTCTTTTGTCTCAAGGGAGAGGAGGTGCAATTTTTCTCTTGATTTGGGGCTTTTCTAACTGCCAAGGTGTTGATAGCAGGAGGTGAGGCCTTTGGGAGGTGTCCCGACCCGCGGGACATCAACGCAGGACGGCGAACCTAAGAGAGAAGGAATGAAAGGGACAAGAGATGCAGGGAGTGACAGCAAGACAGGAATTCTGATCAAGCTGCAAATTTTTATTGTTCTCACGGGTATTTATGCTGAAGGAATGAGGGGTATGACGAGGTGCAGGCTGGTTGGCTGTGTTCTTCTATTGGGCTCCTGATAGGGTACAAGTTCGCGCCGGCGGGAAGGTGAAGTCCCGGAAGAGAAGCAGGGACGGCGCCATAGGTGCCATATTGTAGGAACTATCAGCCAGGAGTGGGGAGGGGCGCTGCTGCTTATTGTAAAGGTCAGAATGTTCTCAGAATGAGAACTTCTTCTTGGTCCCTGACAGGGAGGTGATTAGGTCATCCTTATGAATGGGATTTGTGCCCTTACAAAAGAGGCTTGAGAGAGACCTGTGTTCCTTCCACCATGTGAGGATGCAGTGAGAAGACAGTTGACTGTGGACGCGAGAGGAGACTGTCCTCAGACCCTGATTCTGCCAGCACCTTGACCTTGGACTTCCCAGCCTGCAGAGCTGTGAGGAACAAGTTCATGTTGTTTGTAAGTCCCAGTCTAAGGTGTTCTGTTAGAGCAGACGGAGTAGACCAAGGGGCCTGCTGATGCCCTTGTTGGAGCATCATCCCATTGGAAGCTTCTGTGACCTGGTGTTAACTCTGCTTTCACTGAAGCTGGTATTGTCCCTCACCAGTGATGGCTGTACCTTCTGAGCCTCACTTTTCCTCTTGATAATAAAATCTCTTCTCCAAATCTCTCCCAATTTAATTCCTGTGTTCCCCCTTTTCCTTCATTTTCCTCCCATTTCCATGATCATTTATTCTCAGACTTCCTCGTGGTTTCCTCTTTGTTTTCCTGAAGTGTTAGTTTTTTTTTTTTTTTTTTTTTTTTTTTGTCATTCTGCCTGGATTTCTGCTTTTCTCACTGGATACACAGGTCCTAGGGGATTTCCTTTAGACCTGTGACTTCAGTCACTATTTGCACTGATTACTTGTGTCTACATCCCCACCTGATGTCTAAGGAACATCTTCACTTGAGTGTGCCACAGCACTGCAAAAATATGCCTAAAGCTAAACTCATTAATTTTCTCCTAATCTGCTTCTCTTCCCATGATCTCTATCTCAGTAAATGGTACCCTAAACTCCATGAATTTGTACATCTTTTAGGATTCCTCCCTTTTTATGCCCACACCCAAATAGTCACCAACTCTACTTCCCTATCTCTCTCCTTTTTCAGTACTGGGGATTGAACCCAGGGCCTTGCAGATGCTAGGTAAGCACTCTGCAGACACACTCTACTCCCAGCCCCCGTCTCTCTTGAGGCCATGTCCTGCCCACCCAAAGTGCCAAGGCCCACCCTTATTTGTCCCTTCTTATTTGCACAATGATAGCAACCTCCTCACTGGGCTCCTTGTCTCTCAGGTTGATCTTTTAAAATTTTTCCTCCACTCTGTCATTGGAATGGTTTTCCTTTTTGGAAAACTGTAACAAGATCGTACAAGTAGACAATAGCCCATTTGTTGTTAAAAAAAAAAAAAAAAAAAAAAAATTAAGCAAAAGAGCTGAAAAAGAAATGGAAGTCTCTTTTCCTGAACCCCACTCTCTTCCTCAGGGATAATCACCATAAAAATTTAGTGTGCAAATTTTTAGTCCTTTCCCTATACATTTACATATACTTATAGGTTCATAAAGAAAGATATGGGATTTTATTTTTACATATTGGTGGTCATATTGTTCACTCAAGTTTACTTTTTCTCTTAATGCCTTGTAGTACACCTTTCATACCAGAATATGTATGTCCACATATTCTTTCAAATTGCTGCATAACTTTATAAGGTATGGGCTTGGTTCTATTTTGTCCTATGAATCGACATTTAGATTATTTTCACATTTTGGTCATTACAGATAACGCTGCTGTGAAAAATTTTGTACATATATTGTATCATAATTGAGAGTGTGTATTTCTGTTGAATTGTTACTTAAAAGTGGAACTGCTGGGTCAAAGAGTACATGCCTCTAAAATTTGAATAGATACTGCCAAATTGTCTTCCAAAGAGCTGTAGCCTATTTATATTTACATGAAGACTATTTTTTGACATTCTTATACTGAATGTTTAAAGTACAAATATGAGTGTAAAAGCTACCCAGTTGTTGCTTTTATTTGATCAGTAATAATGCTTAACATCTTTTCACATGTGTAGTGTGAAAATTTTTACTTGTTTTATACTTTATACTTTGCCTATTTTAACTGGTGTTGTCTTTTTCATATTGATTTGTAGGAGTTGTTATAAATACTTTCAATTTCTCTCTGTTTTTAACCCCTTAAAAGTACCTTTGATCTTATAAAAGATAAAAATTTTTAGTCAAATGGTTAATATTTAGATTCTGATTCTGATAAGAACTTTTCACTCCCAGGTTATATTAAAACTATCTTATATTTTCTTAGGAATTTTTATAGCTTTGTTTTTACATGTAAGCCTTAAATCTACACAGAATCATTTTTTTGTGAAATACAGGATGTGGGGAATATAATTTTGTTTCCAAATTATCAGTTAGTTGTACCAATGCTATTTGATCATAACAAAGTAGCAATATGCAGCTGTTTCTAGAATCTCTCTTGTCCTCTGTTGACTGTTCTACATGTTTTAATCATTAAAGCTTTATGTTTTGAAACCTGGTATGGCAAATGCTGCCTCATTGTATTCTTTTCAAAGGTATTCTCATACATTTTCTATTCTAGATCTTTATAAAGAACGTGTTAGTCCAAAGAGCATCATGCTTACAACTTGACTGGGGTTACACTGAATTTATATATTAACTGGGTGGCTTCACAATTTTGAGTTTTCCCATTCAGAAGTTTGGTATACTTCTTCATTTACTCAGGTCTTAATTCAGGGTATTCTTTGAAAAAAAAAGTATTTTCATTTGTATGGATTTTATGCATTTCTTTTTCTTTGTAACAGGGAAAAAATACATAAAATTTATGGCATACCTAGGTATGGGAGTATCAGAGTTAGAGAGGGAAAGATAGCTGACCCTCATATAGAGTTTTCAGGAAGGAATAGGAGCTTGGGCTTCTGGGAAAAGAGGAGATGGTTCAGTCTATGGAAGGTTAGAATAAGATGTACACAGCCAGCAAGGGCTGTCTTGTTATGAAAATGGAGTCTCCCAGGTAATAGCCACCTGCAGTAATTTGCATCTGGGTCAAGTATCAGACCCCCATTCTCCCTGTGGAATAATTCCTTTGAGCTATACAGGCATGAGACTCCTCTCTAACCTTCATCCCCAGGAATTATCCAGATCTGAACCAAAGGTGTAGAGCACCAGCACTAGTACTGCTTTCTGAAGGAGGACCTCCAAGGGCAAGGACCCAGGCTTCTGAATTTGTAGGCTTGGTTTTTAAGAAGCATCTGAAAGTGTTCTAGAACTCTTGATACTCTGGACAGACAAATGGAAGGCATTCTGGCTTTTTCTCTGCCTCTAGGAGAGCCTGAAGTTTGTCTATCCAGGAAAATGGATTTCCTGGATATTACCTAGATTTTATTGTTTCTGTAAATGGATTTTTTCATTATGTTTTTTAATTAGTTATTGCTGGTATATGTGAAATTTGGTTTTTTTGTGTGTATGTGTGTTTGAGCCACTTTCATGAATTTGTATTAATTATGCATATAATCATTTTTTCCTGTTGATTCTATTGAATTTTTTTAGCTTAACTATTATGTCTAAAAATAAATGTTTAGTTTATTCCCTTGAGATATTTTTCACTTATTTCCTTTTACTTAAAAGTTATTTTTTCCTTATTGAACAGGCTAGGATGTGGTAAATTTTTAGTTTGTTAATCTATATCTCAGTTTTTTTCTTTCTTTCTTTTTTTTTTTTTTGGACAGCTCTCAGTTGGCTTTATTTGTGATTCCAGAATCAGGCAGTGGTGTGGGCCAAAAATGATTCAGAATGCTCTACTGTATCACATTGTGTGGGTTATATTTATGAAACTGTTCTTGAAAATAAGGATTGGGTCCTTGTCCCCAAGTGTTGAAGATTAAACACCTGAGAAATGCTGAGGTAAGAGTGAAAAGTAAATTTTATTTAAGAAACAGAACAGAGGGAGAGGGAGAGACTCCTCCAGAGAGAAAGGGGTCCAGAGCTGGTGCCGGAGGGAGTTGGGGTGTCTTGCCCCTTTATAGATTTTAGGTTTCTTTTCTTCTCAAGCCTACCTGATCAAAAGACAGGAAGAGAGCCGCAGGGGGTGACTACTTATGTTGGAAAGTGTGATCCTTCCCCTCCCCTGGAGGCTGTTAGCAACCTGGTGATAAGAATTGGTCTCTACCAATTTCCTTTTCTTTGATAATCAGCTACCTGTCCTTTGTCCTGGTCTCATTTATAGCCAGAAGAAAGGAAGTGACATACAGAGAAAGTTAGGCACACAGAGAGAGGACTAGTTACAGCTCACACCTGTCTTATTTGAACATGGTTCAAACAGTTGTACTCTTATGCCCCTTGTGCTTATTATTATTAGCACATCTTGATTAATTAATTGTTTTTGTGAAATTACTTTCCCATTGTGGGCAATCACAGAAGAAAAGTAAATCGCAGGACCCTACTTTCCCATTATGGAAGTAGAAGGAGCCTTGTATATTTCTTCCACTAGATTCTTCCTATCAAGGATTCCACACCATCAAGGGAAGGTCCAAGACCTAAACTTAGCCCACTGGACTCACTGTCCTATGACTTTGGCTCTTGGAGAAAGTGACTCATGCATACAAGCAAGCAACAAACACTGGAATTCACTGATACCAGACACCATGTAATTCCTTGTCTATGTTTGAGCTAGGTTTTTAAGCCTTCTGGTTGATTTTATGAGCTTTCTAAAAACTTTTCAATAAATCCTCTTTTCTTTTCTTTTCTTTTTTTTGATTAAATTAGTCAGACTTGGTTTTTGTTCCTTGTAACCAAGAATCTGATCAGATACATTTTCTTGGCCCTATCTTTAATTAGACTACCATAAAAATAATCTGCATATTTCTGATGGCTAACTGTTATCAAGAAAAGGCAATTTCTTCCTATTCCTAACTTATAAAAGGTTTTCCACAATTTAGAATGAGATTGTAATAGCAAAAAAATTTTTGTATTTGAAGTGTATTTTGATATGTATAAGAATCCCGATATTTTCTTTTGTTTTTCCTAATGTTGAATCCTGTGACAAGCTTATTTTGTCATGATATATTTTTCCTTTAAAACACTGTATTTGATTTACATCAATTTTGATTTAGGATTTTTTATGTAAATTTTAAATAATATTGGTGAATAATTATCTCATATAGCATATAAATTTTGTCCACTTTTGGTAACATGATTATGTTCAGTTTATAAAATGATCAGCAGTACTTTCTACATTTTCAATGATTGATCAGGAATTGTTTATATAAAATAGATATCACTTGTTTCCTCAGTTTTTCCCCAGCGTTCACTTATATAGCCATTTGGGTCTTCTTGATGCCTTCTTGGGAATAGACTTCTACAATTACATTTCTATTTTCTCCAGTGGTTCTTGGTCTCTTGGTATTTTCTATCTTCTCTTGAGTCAATTATTTTATGTAGTCTTTAAAAATCCATTTAATCTAGTCTTAAATATCTAGGTTAATAATAACTTGTATGTGATATTATTTTTAAAATTTAAATTAATTTAAAACTGATATGTAAAATATAAAAATTATAAGAATTCTGTTTACACTTGTGTTCCTTTCTCATCCTAAAGGTGTCTGTGTTCATCCCTCTCTTTCTGTCTCCTTGATCCGTTCGTCTACCTTATTGGTTTTTTTTAAAAAATCAGGCCTGTCTGATTTTTGTTTTTCATTTTGTTAATATTTTTTATTCATCTTCACTCTTTGTTTTCTTTGGGCTTTTTTGTCTTTGGATTGATGAGTCTTGGTGGGAAGCACAGCCTGCCTTGTCTATCAAAGCTGACTGTGTCCACCTGTCTTTTGATTGGGCACAGACACGTGATCTAGGCACTGTAGTTATACAACTCAGGTTTTGAACTGAGAGTTAGCAGCAAGACTAAGTTCTTGAGACAACAGTGACAGAGTCATCAGGGAGGTCAGTGGTATGAGATGCAACTGCTGGCATCTGGTGGGACTAATACCATTGTTCTCTCCAGATTGGTTCTATGTGTCTCCACACTGGCACTGTGATGGACTTTGTCCTAACTGTAGCTCTGAGCCTACTTTTACTGCCAAGTCAGTGGTCTTGTGAGCTAAGCAGTGCTCTGTTAATAAATTGCTTTCCTAATATTACTTGACCATAAAGAAGAATGAAATTATGGCATTAAGATGGAACTGGAGACTCTCATGCTGAGTGAAATAAGCCAATCCCCCCAAACCAAAGGCTGAATGTTCTCTGATATGCAGATGCTAACACACAATAAGTGGGGGCGGGGCAGGGAAGAGGATAGAAGTTCAGTGGATTAGACAAAGGAGAATGAAGGGAAGGGGGATGGGAATAGGAAGGTCAGTAGAATGAATCGGATATAACTTCTCTGTGTTCATCTGTGAATATATGACCAGTGTAACTCCACATCATGTACAACTACCACAAGAATGGGAAGTTATACTCTATGTATGCATAATATGTCAAAATATACTCTATTGTCATGTATATATAAAAAGAACAAATTTAAAAATAATAAATAAATTCCTTTCCTATGTTTAAATGGGTCATAGTTGGTTTCTGTTGCTTCCAACTAAGAATGGTGACTGAACATGTGATTTCATTGTTATTCTTTTCCAAATAATATTCAGTTGCATTTTGATTTCTTTCTTCTTTTAGCCTAGAAGTTCTCCCGGAAGATGTTTAAAATAATATCAAGTTGATAAATATGTTGGTTATCCGTTCGTTGTTAATTTCTTTTTGCGACATGGTCAGTTAATGTAACTTGTAAATTTCTGAATTTTGGAATTCATTGAAATTTTGCCTGTGATCTTATATGTCACATATTATTATGGATCCAAGAGTATATTTTTTTATTTGTGTGTTTGAAATTTTCTTTCTGAATATAGCCATTCCTGATTTGTCAAATTTACTTTGCACTTCTGAGAGTTACCAATCTTCATGATTGAATATAAATTTTATTAACATAAAATATTCTTTTTTGTTATATTTACTGTTTTTAAACTAGAATTTCATTTTATTTAATATTGCTACACTTTCATTAGAAATTATATATTTTCTGTACTGCTATTAAAATTTTTCTTTGTAATGTTCTTCCTTCCTATGTGGGAATCTCTTTTAAATGGGAAGGATTTAACATATTGTGTTTATTACAATTATTGATCTGATCCATTATATCCTTACTACTTTATTTTATATTTATCATCATGTCTTATTTTTTTTTCCTTTGAATCTTTTGTTGGGTTTATTAACTTTTATTCATTCAGTTTTCATTTTTCTTTTCTTAATTAATATCCTTAATATTTTTATTCTACTTATTTATTTAGCAGTGCTGGAGATTAAATCCAAGGCCTTACCCATGCTAGGCAAGTGCTCTACCACTAAGCCAAGTCCCTTCTTCCATATGTTTAAATAAAATCTGCCTTCTAATTGCCTTAGAGCAGCATTATCTGGTGGAAATTTCTGTGATAATGAAAATGTTTTACATTTTAGTATTGTCTAGTATAGTAACCACTAGCTCCACATGACTGAGTGTTTGAAAGGTAGCTAGTATGACTGAAAAACTGAAGTTTTAATTTCTTTAGTTTTAATTAACATACATTAAAAAGCCACATGTAGCCACTGACTGTATTATACGAGTTTGCTATAGCTGCCACAGCAAAATATCACAGATTGGGTGACTTAAACAATAGATGTTTATTCTCTCATAGTTCTGAAGGCTGAAAGTCAAGATTAAGGGTTCAGCAGATCTGCTTTCTTCCCAGGCTTCTCTCCTTGGCTTGCAGATGGCCTCCTTCTCTCTGTGTGTTCACGTGGTCTTCGTTTGCTCCCATCCCTCGTGTCTCTTTTTGACTATGAAGACTAACCTCTTCTTATAAGGACAGCCTTCTGATTAGATGAGGGCCCACTTCAATAGCCTTATTTTAATTTAATCACCTGCAGTCACTTGGGGGGTGTTAGGGTTTAGGACTTCTACATGTGACTTTTGTGGGGACATAATTCATTCCGTAATAATAATTGGACAGCACAGGCCTGGAGTTAATCATTTGTTTCTTCCTCTTCAGATACACTGCTACTAAAAGGAGAGGATACTTTGGTTTT
This sequence comes from Sciurus carolinensis, assembly GCF_902686445.1. Taxonomy (NCBI): domain Eukaryota; kingdom Metazoa; phylum Chordata; class Mammalia; order Rodentia; family Sciuridae; genus Sciurus; species Sciurus carolinensis. The sequence continues at coordinate 26,193,758 of NC_062220.1, forward strand.
TGTCTTTCCCATCTCTCACCATCATCTGCCCTATTATAATTATCTGGGATTACAGTTTCCATTTTCCCCTTGTATTCTGCATTAGTAAGTATTTAGACTTAACTTAGAAATTCTACATGTTTCTTTGTTCATCACATTTAACTGTTTACCATGCATTCTTCTTCCTTGAAATCATTTTTCTTGTTGCCACAGTATTACCCTCAGATGAGTCTTTCAAAAAGGGGCTTGAGGGCTGGGTATAGAATTTGGAGTTTGAAATTAATAATTTGAAGACATTGTTTCCACTGCTTGTGGCTCACTCAGATGCCCTGTACCATGTAGATACCTATCCCTCAATTGTGAGCTTTGATTATTAACAGTTTACTTCCTGCCACTCTTCTGGAAAATTGCTCCTTATCCAAGGATAGCAAACTCATTTGGTAAATTACTCACCCTCTTCTCCTGAAGGTAATCTCCAGCCACTTGCTGGCTGATAGGACTACAAAAGGCTTTTTTCATTGCTTCACAGTGAAATGTTCATGTTGTAGAGTTCTCTGTAGGATACACTAAAGCTAGACTCCTGTTGATATGACATCAGATGTTAGTTCTAGACTGTCTCTTAATCCCTCTCTTTCTAGAGCACCCCTTAATAGGTCATATGTACCTGATTCCCTGTCTCAGGCTCTCTTCTAGGGAATCTTATCCCAGTTAACACTGAGCCAGTATTTTTCCACTGTTTCATACCCTCCTGTTTATCCCAGGACCATTGCCTAGTAGATCATTAGAAAATGTTCCCAAATGAACAAATGGAGTCATTGTCCTTGGGTAGCATGCTGATCATTTTACACATTCTTTCCAAACCTAATTTCTAGTTATAAAATTAAAATTCCTGATTTTGGCTTTAAAGCCTTGTTATTCCAGTGGCTTCTTCACACCACTACCATCTTCCTTTATTTGCTAGTATGCTCTGATTTTTTAAAATGATCCTAAATACATTATTGCACCTAAATTATATACTAGTCTTATATTGCTTGTAAAGTGTGTCCTGTGTCATTTCCTCAGGACACAATTTTGAGGACTAATGTTTCTTTGTATTGATTAGAACCTAGCACCTTGCTAGATACATAGTGCCCAATCAATACATTTGTGTAATTTTACTTGTCGCTTTAGTTTAAAGGAATTTTATTTGGACACAAGTTTTCTTGTAGAAATTATTCTTTTTCTTTATTTTCCTGGGCCATTTATCCCTGTTTGGAAATTCCATTTCCATAGCAACAGATTATTATCAAAGAAAGAGGATAATATGGTCTTTACTTTGAACAACAAGAAGGGGAAGGATTCTGAGAAGAAAACTTGTAATTGCAAAATTTTAAATAAGATGAATGAATCAAGCAGAGGCAAACAGTGTGAAGAAGGATAAATCATTTCTAACACTGTTAATAATATTATTATACTTGAATATGATGAAATTAGCCAGCTGGATCTTGAGGCTTACAAATTAGCAATGTGATAAACTTCAGAAGCTGAAGGCAAAAAGCATTAGGTCAGTCCCAGGGGTCTCTGCTGGCTTCAACGAAGGGCAGGGGTACAGAACCCATTTATTTAATGATTTGCAGTATCATCAAGTTTCCAATAAGCCTATACTTGAGAGTTGCCTGTGGTGACTTTTTAATTTGCAAAAAGTGTTCAGTATCCAAGTGGTGACAAATTGAATCTCGCACATAAAGAGGAGAAAAAATAATGTGACCCCAAACTAGTTTCTCTTAGGAGAATATAAAGAAGGTGTGGGACAACCTTCAGCAGTTGGAAGTCAGTGGCTATTTCTTTAAGATTTATGTGACAAGATATATAAAAATATACTGGTTACCATCAAACAGACTCTCCTGTCATGGAGCATGCTTTTCTTGAAGTTGAGACTTTCTGATTGGATAAAAGGAATGCTAAAGGGGTGAAACTACACCTGAAGCTCAAAACCCCGAAAGTCTTGTGGGTTCAGAAGTTCCAAAGAGAAGGCAATATGGTTGGGGCACAGGACATGCTGCACAGCTGACTGTAGGCTCCTTCGGTCTTGGTGTCCTCAGCTGTGAAATAGGGGTTTCAGTAGTTAAAATGATGATCTTTTTTAGTGCAGCCACTCTGGAAAGCAGTATGGAGACTTCTTAGAAAACTTGGAATGGAACCACCATTTGACCCAGCTATCCTATCCCACTCCTTGGCCTATACCCAAAGGACTTAAAATCAGCATATTACAGAGATACAGCCACATCAATGTTCATAGCTGCTCAGTTCACAATAGCCAGATTGTGGAACCAACCTAGATGTCCTTCAATTGATGAATGGATAAAGAAAATGTGGTATATATATACAATGGAATATTACTCTGCCATAAAGAATGATAAAATTATGGCATTTGCAGGCAAATGGATGAAACTGGAGAATATCATGCTAAGTGAGATAAGCCAATCTCAAAAAACCGAAGGAAGAATGATATTGCTAATAAGTGGATGATGACACATAATGGGGGGTGGGAAGAGTTAGTGTTAGGGTTAGAGTTAGGTTTAGGGAGGGGGGCAAGAATGGAGGAAGGAAGGACTGTATAGAGGGAAAAGAGGGGTGGGAGGGGTGGGGGGAAGGGGAAAAAATAACAGAATGAATCAAACATTACCCTATGTAAATTTATGATTACACAAATGGTATGCCTTTTACACCATGTACAGAGAAACAACATGTATCCCATTTGTGTACAATAATAAAAAAAAATGCAAAAAAAAAAATGATGATCTTTTAAGAACACTCAGCTCAGTAACTCCATAGTTCTAAGTAAAAGTGTAAGCTATGATTATTCTTTACATTGGTAGCTGGATTCTTTTTTCTCATCTGTATTATTCTCTGTGTCAACTATAGTTCTTTATGTACTCTGGATACTAGTCCTTTGCTGGTTATACGTGTTGCAGATGTCTTCTCCTACTCTATGGCTTGTCTCTTCATTTTTCTATTGTCTTTGAATGATTGGAAGTTCTTATTCAATGTAGTAAAACTTCTCAGTTGCTACTGTTACCTTTTACATTTTTTTTGAGAGAAATACTTCTTTATCCTGAGGTTATAAATAAAATTACTTTTTTATTTTTAAGGGTATCATTTTTTTCTAATAAATTTAGAATTTTAATTTACCTGAAATTGATTCTTATATATGATGTGCTAAAGGGTACAATTTTATTTTTTCATGTGAATATCTAACTATCTCAGCACCATTTAATAAATACCTACTTGGTTTTCCTAATTGAGTTGCCACAGGTCCTGTCTTCATGATCAATTATCCAAACGTGAGTGCATCCTGTCTGGACTTTCTCATTTGTTCTATTTGACTATTACTGTACAACTACCACAGCATTTTATTTGCTTTAGTTTCATAATATGTCCATATCTGTTGGAGCAAGCTCCTCTGGTCCTATTTTTTTTAATAGTCATGATTGGATGTTCAATTTTATCAAATGACTTTTTCTATACCTACAGAAATGTTCACATTATATCCTTTGTTCATATAGTGAATTATACCAACTGATTTTTCTAATGGTAGAATAACTTCTTCCTGGAAGAATTTAATTTTGTCTTATATCTGTTACATGTTGTAGCAAAATAACAAGGAATCTCAATGGCATGTAACATACACATTTATCCCAGGAACTTGGGTCATATGGGTTTTGGCTAAATCAGGCTGGGTGGTTGTTTCATGCTGTAGAACTGGGGCAGTGGAGCCTCTTTCTGCAGCAATGTGACTGGGTTGGGGCAACTGTGTTCTGTGTCCCTCACTCTTCTTTTATCAATAGACTAGACAGGGCATGTGCTTTCCATGACACAGCAGAGGCATTATTAAAAAATGAACACTGATCCTGCACTATGTTCTAATTTACAGAATTTGTATTCTGTTATGGTTTTGATGTGGTGTCCCTCAAAATCTCACATGTGAGACAATGCAAGAAGGTTCAGAGGAGAAATGATTGTGTTCTAAAAGTCCTAACACAGTCAATTAATCCCCTGACAGGGATTAACTGAGTGGTAACTGAAGTGGTAGGGTGTGATTGGAGGAGGTGGGAATTGAGGCGTGACTTGGGGGAATATTTTTGTATTTGGCCAGTGGAGTCTCTCTCTGCTTCCATCTCCATAATGTGAACTGCTTCCCTCTGCCCTCTCCTACTGTGGTGTTCAGCCTTACCTTGAGCCCCATGGAATGGAGATGGCTCTTTATGGACCAACATCTTTTCCACCTCTACAGTTGTGCTGGTCAGGTCATGTAGTCATAGCAGTGAAAAAACTGACTAAAACACATTCTAAAGAATTTATCTAAATATCTCTGTTGGCTCACTAACACCCTAGAAAAGGAAAACATTTTGTCTAGACCAGAATCCAGTTCAGAGCCAAGCATTGAATTGATTTGTCATGTTTGTCTCTTTGACCAGGAATATTTATTTACTCATAGTTTTTTCATATTCTTGGTATTTATGAAGAGTATAGACCATTTCTTTTGTAGATATATAAAAATATAAAAATATCTAAAAGCTATGTTTTTTTAACAGTCCATTAGAAGATTTCTTTAATTCAGTTGGAAAATATATTTCTTCTATCAGTTATTCAGTCTATTTACATTTATTATTAGAGTTAATAGATTTTTAAATAAATAATGTAGGAGTTTATTTTTTAAACGTAATTGTTAAGTGGAGAAATTTCAAAGAGTAGAAATAGAATTTCAGAGAAAAACATTTCAGTATATTTTGACTCTTAGAGAAAAGCAGTGAGAATGCTGTCCACAATATATTCATCTAGTTCATGAAATTTTATTTATGACTCACAAGCTCAAATGAGAGATTTATTACAGATGGTTGTGTTATAAACCTAACCTTAAACATTCCCAGAAAATGCTTAAGGCCTATTTTTATAATCTGAAAAAAGCCTGCAGTCAGTTAACACTGTGAAGAATGATGTATACGTAAGGGAATATGTAAGTTTTGTCATCTTGTCTGGGTTTTATATTTGTTCTACTTGGTCTGTTTTCTTTTTGCTTTTTTCTTGAATTCTTTTGGATTGAGTATTTTTTTTTTTTTCTCATTCTATTTTCCACTTTTACTAAGTTGGAAGCTATGTAATTTGCTATTCTCTTAACTGTTATCTGAGATATTTTAGCATATCAACTTATCTTAAAACACTTTTAACATTATATTCCTAAAAAGTATTATTTTCATCATGCATTTTAGTTTTGTCTTTAACTTTACAATATTGTTATTATTCTGTGAAGTCAAGACTTACTTAGTTTTATCTACATATTTACTACTTTCTTTGTTGATTATTTCCTTTTGTGTGTAGATCTTCCATCTGGGATCAATTTTATTCTGTATAAAATATATCCTTTAGAATGTCCCTTACTGGTTGTCTATTGGTACTAGTCTGTCAGGATAATTTTGTTTGAAAACATCCTCCTTTTGTCCCATTTTCTGAAAGATATTTCACAGTGTACGGTTCTAGGCCTTTGAATATATTGTTTCCTTTGACTTTCATTGTGACTATCTTTGTTAATCATCTGAAGGTTAACTGTGTGTTCTCTCTGAATACTTTTAACATACTTTTCTTGTCTTTGTTAGTTATAGTTTCTTCTTGATGTATCTAGGTATGGATATCTTTTTATTATCAAGCTTGGGGTTCACTGGGCTTCTTTAATCTGTGGAGATATATCCCACTATTTCTGAAAAATTCTGAGTTATCATTAAATATTCTAGTTTTATTCCTTTTCTTGTTCTTTTAGAGCTCTGATTTGACATGTATTATGTTCTGTTTTTCATAATGTCTATCATGATCTCGCCATGTTGTTTTCTGGATGATTTATTTGGATCTATTTTTCCATTTTACACTTTGATTTTTTTCTAATATGTCTATTGCATTTAAAATTTTGTTTATTGCATTTTTTATTTCTAGAAGTTATGTATGTGTATGTATGAATATATACATATGTGTATATGTATATTTAAATAGGCTTCATAATTTCTTCTGTCTTCTCTCCTCTCCCCTCCCTCTCTCTCTCATATTCTCTCTCTCTCTCTCTCTCTCTCTCTCTCTCTTTTTCTCTCTTTTGAACCCAGGAATTGAACCCAGGAGCACTTAACCACTGAGCCACATCCTCAGTCCTTTATTTTTTAAATTTTTTGTTTTGAGACAGAGTCTTGCTAAGTTGCTGAGACCGGCTTTGAACTTGAGATCCTCCTGTCTCAGCCTTCCCAGTCACTGGAATTATATATCACCATGTCAACCATTGAAAGTCTTAAATCTCTCTTGAATCTCTTCTATTCTGCCTTGCTTTTTATCATTTTGCTGAATTTTTTAAAGGTATGGATTATCTGTAAGAATAGATGAGAAACATTAAAATTAGTCACCTCTGGGAAAGTCAACTTATTGACCATTTACTGACAAGACAAATAGATGCTATGCTTAGAAAAAAGAAAAGAGGATAGTTTGAGACTCAATACTAAAATTTTGAAACTACAAAGGACTAAGAAACAGGATATTTAAATAATTTAGAATGTATACAACAAAAGAAAAATACACACTTCACTGATGGAAGGTAAGCTTCTTGGATGATAAGCATTTTTCTCCCCAAATTCCAAAACCAGTGTTAAAAACATGGACCGTAGGTACAAGAAAAGCACCAGAGAGAACATAATAAAGAACCCCATATACTTAAAATACTTAATGGAATGCAATAGATTATCTTGAATAAATGGTCAGTCCTCTATATCCTTGAGTTCTATATCCCTGGATTTGGATAAAAAATGTAGTTAGGCCTTCAATAGTTGCATCTAACTGAACATGTACAGCCTTTTTTCTTGTCATTATTTTCTAAACGGTAGAGCACAAGATCTAATCACATAGCATTTACATTGTATTAGTTATTTAAGTAATATAAAGATGACTTAAAGCATATGGAGGATATACATGTTTTACATGGATACTACACCTTTTTGTATAAGGGATGTGAGTGTCTGTGGATTTTGATATTTGCAGAGGGGAGGTTGTCTTGAAATCAATGCCCCAAGGACACAAAGGGACGACCATAGCGTACTCTTTTTTTCAGTGTTAGTGTACATCAAATTATGCGTGGAGATCCTAAAAACATATGGCAAAAATGTTGTGAAGCTTGTATGCAAACAGCATTTGGAAACTTTGTATTTTGCAGAAAAAAGATAATCATTACCCAGGAAGTAGGTGTAAAAAAAGATTCACTATTGTTCACTTGTGCATAAGTCTTTGTAAATGGAACTAAGTTAAAATTTGTAGAATTAGTATCATGAAAAAGAATTAGAGGGGCTGGGGAAATAGCTCAGTCGGTAGAGTGCTTGCCTTGTAAGCACAAGGCCCTGGGTTCGAACCCCAGCACCCAAAAGAAAAAAAAAAAAAAGAGAGGAATTTTTCTAGGATACAATTAAGTGTGGGTTAAATGCAAATTGCAACTCGAAGTCATCCAAGAGTACCTCAAATTTAATGTGACAGTTTTTCAAAATATTGTTTTCTTATGTGGGATTCTCAGACTAACCATGATCACTTTTATAAATGACATGTCTTCATATATATAAATTTTTTACACGACAGAGTATATATTGGAATATTATACATACATAGAATAAGTATAACTTGTCCCAATTAGGCTTGCATTATCATGGTTGTACATCATATGGAGTTACATTGTTTGGGTATTCATATATGTGGATAGGAAAGATATGTACGATTCATTCTACTGTCTTTCCTATTCCCATCCCCCAACCCTTCCCTTCATTCCCCTTTGTCTAGTCCAATGAACTAATCTTCCCCTCCCTTCTTGTGGGTTAGCATTCACATATCAAAGAGAACATTACGCCTTTGGTTTTTCCAGTCCCTAAAACCAAAGGTATGTTTTTAAATGTCGCTCCCCATTAGTTCTTTTGTGTTTTAAATGCCTTGGCTTTCACATATGGCATCACCAGCAGTCTCGGGTCTGGACAGTAAAATTGCCGCTGCTACAACTTAGCGGCTCTGCCTCTTTAGACTCTTGGCCAGATATGAAGCACCTTGTATTTGCACAGTACTTTTAACTTTTTCAAAGCCTGTTTACCTCTTTCATGCTCACAGCTCTGTGAAGCAGGTTTTCCTACCCATCTTTTGCATATAAGACCAATGAACCTCTTCAAGGTCAAATGCTGGGTTAAAGGCTCAGTGTTTCCCCACTGGCCCACACAACTTTCTTTTCCAGAGTTAAATTGTGTGGGTACACAAGTTCTCCTGAAACAAACACAGAGCAAGACTGTGTAGGGCTGATGCACCTGTGTGATTGCTTGCTCTGTGTGGTATGGACAGAGGACTGCAGGAGCATTAGTTTTTTCAGAGAAAGCTTCTGTATGAGTTCATAGTTTTGTCTACTCTTCCTTTAAACTCTAGGTATGAATGATTTCCACAATGACTTCAGACCATCACCATAAGAGTTATTTGTTTTTCAAATGATTTAGTGATCTGTTCACTAGATTCATGACAAATGCTTTTTACTGTTTTATCACCATCTGCAGAATAACATTCAGATGTGAAAATTTTAGTTTTGAAATTAGGTGTTAGACTTTTAGGCCAAAAAATTGTAGGATGAGTTAACTTACCTTTTGTTAATTGTAGGGTAAACACACCTCTAGCTAAGAAGCAGGGATTTCTTTCAAATCATTTGCTTTGTCTGTAACTAAATCCATGAATTATTACAATGGATATCATGTTATTCAATTGGGGAAGAAATGAAGAATAACCGGTTCACATCTTCTTATTCTTTTGGTTAATTCCTGTATACATTTTTCAAATGGTACAATTTTTTTGTTATATGCTTGGCAGAAACTTAATCCTTCTATTTATGCCAAGATTCCCACTGTTAAATTGTATCCCATTTTGTTTCATATTTTCAGTTTGTTTCCCTTTAAATCTATTTCATTCCTCAGCTTTGCATTAAGGAATTAACATTGACTTAATGTCTGTGAATAAGACCTTTGATTCCAAAATCAGTTTTTGACTAATGAATTTCTTTTAATCCTTAGACAATTCTTATCATTTTCCTTTGGACCAGATAAGTTTGTTTTCATTTTTCTCCATTTTGATTCCTTAACTCAAACTGCAGAGCAGAATATTCATTCAAAGTAGACCTTACTTTTTTATGCTTCTACCCTTGTATTCAAGCAATTTAGTTAAGATGATTCCTGGCTTTAGTTTTTACAGAAGGAAAGTAAAAAAGTGAGGTCACTGGCAGACCAGGAGAGTGCTGGATGGACTGTTGTCCTCAATTAAGGCGTACCGGTCCTTGGTGACTAGATCAGCAAAGAGGATTTGGGGAGGACTAGGTTCGTTAGTGATTGTTAACTAGTTGAATGGATGCTATGCATATGTAGTCTAGTATAGTACAAAGATGCTGAATTTGGGACAGGTTGAAGTTCTAGACTTTTTAGCTACAGAACCCTGGATATATTACCTAATCTTTCTGAAATTCGCATTCATAAAGTAGAAGTAATGGTGAAGTCTCTCAAAGTCATTCTGTACATATCTTTTGTTAAGTAACAAACTATCTCCAAAACTTGGTAGCTGAAGACAATTATTTGCTCACAGTTTGGGCTGGGTCCACTTTCCTGGAGTCACTCATGCAGATATATGATCTGGGGAGTTGATTGCATGTGGATGATTCAAGATGGCCTTACTCTCTTCAGAAGCAGAGGACAGGTTTCTCATATGACAATGGCAATAATTCCAAGAAGGCAAGTCTCACTCTCCAAGTTCTTTGCTTCAGCTTGTGTCACATTTACTGATATCTTGTTGGCCAAAGCAAGTCACATCACCAAGCCCAGTGTTGATGAGGAAGGTGTGAAACCTTGACTTACGGGTAAACAGTAGTGTAACAATACACACATTCTGTTGCTGAACTTAAACAATGCATGGAAAATGATTTTTAAAGTATTACATCAGTATAAATTTTGTGTAGTTTGCATGTACCTCAGTGGTAGTGATTGAGGGTAGGGAGACAGGGTGCTTAAAAACTTCACAGACATTGAGTTTACTTTCCTAAAAATAATTATTTAGTTTTACCTCTGTTTTTCATTATTAACTTAAAAATATTAAGCTTTGGTGTACTCAAGGATGTAGTGTGCTGGAACCTGGGTAATACAGTCAGTTTGGAGGTGAGGAATTTGGACCAGATGATGTGAAGCGTGGCTCAGCTATAGAGAACTGGTTGTCTAAGTCTCAGTGTTTCAAGAATATATCAAATTTATGAATGACTTAATCACTCATCAGCACCTGGAGATTCATTCTAAATGAGTTTAATTCAAAAATCAGAAGGACAGTGGTCAATGTCACAAGAACTTTTCACACATCCTGACTGTGGATTGTGGATGGAGATTATGGAGGTGACAGTCCATCTAAGGCAGAGTTAATGGGAACTAACCCTAGAATTGAAGACCCATCCCAATTGCATCACCACATCTGTTTCCCAGATAGGTACAGAAACCTGAGGAAGCAGAAACTAAAACAAATACTTTCTATCTGAATTAAACAAAAATATAGGAGAAAGAGACAAATTGCATATAAAATTGGGGATAATGTGACCCAGGATAGGGTTAGCAAGTGCTTGGAGTTTGCCCATTGTGAGTGCCCTCAAAGTTTTTACTTACGTCATCTTAGGATGCAGGGTGTAGTTGTGGGAACTCAGAAACCATCCTGTGCCACTAGGTCTCAGTTTCAAAGGCAAGACTGACAGTGAAGCTGACGCTATGAACCTTGCTAAGTCATGATCAGTTCAGGGTCTGAAATGAAAGTAGTGAGCACAGTGGGCCCAGTTGAGAAGCTTCAGAAGGCTGACAGATGCCTAGTACGATAATGGTTCTTAAATGTCAGTAAGTACAGGGATTTCCTGGTTAAAAATGTATGTCTTTGGTCTCATAGCAAAGATTGTGATTCTAGTCCATCTGGCATGGTACCTGGGAATTGGAATTTTCAGTAAACAGATTAGTGCTAATGACCTAACTTATGCTGCCAGTTATAGTACACATGTATCTAGTTAAATTTGAATTAGCTAAAAAATTAGTTACTTATTTGTTAGCCACATTTCAAGTGCCCAATATCTATCCATATTTATTAGGTACTCTGTTGGACAGAGCAGAATTGGAACCTTACTATCATTGAAAAGTTGTATTTGACAAGGCTCGTTAAGTCATCTACTCCATCCTTCCTCTTTCTTGGAACATATCTGGTTCTTTGATGGTTTGGTGTCCCCATCCTAGGTCCATCACCACGTTGCTTTCTAGAGAAGCAACTCAGTTTGTGAAATGGTTCAGGACCATGGACAATGACACACATGGCTGTCCTTTCCCTCAAATAGTTTCAGTCACACTAGAAGTCTAAGCAGGTGAGAAGACAAGAACAGGTGGTGGCTAAAGTAAGGAATCCAAGGCAGCAAGTTATGCTCCCACAAGTGTCTTTGACCTATATATACCTATTCCCACAACTCAATTATATTGATTTTGGCCTCTGCTCACATCTCTTCTTCTCAAACAGAAATAGGGGGAAGGGAAACCTTGAGTTGCTATTTAGAATCTATCACTAACAAACACCATACATATTGATGAAGGGCTCAAGGTAAGAGAGATGTACAGAAGAGTCAAGTGGGATTAAATTCTGGGCTGTCACTTACTTGTGGCGTTCCCTTGAGAATGTTACTTAACCTTCCTGAATCTGTTTTCTTTTCTTTCTTTTTTTTTCTTCTTCTTATTATTTTTTGTGCATATTTGTGTGTGTGTGTGGAAATTTTTTGAATTTTTTTTACATAGCTTTATTGAGGTAAAATTGAAGTACAATAAAATGCACATATTTGAAGTATGCAGTCTGATCAGTTTTGACGTGTGTACCTAATACAATCAACATAAAACCATTTCCATTACTTTTTAAAATTTTTAAAATTTGAAATCATGCAGACTGTTTCTTGCATGATTTATTACATCAGAAATCAATCACTGGTGAAATCAATCCCACCCCCACTTGTCAATCCTTTCAAAACTAAGTGGCACACTTATAAATATCTCAGAGGTCAAGGAAGAAAGCACAAGAAAAAATTAAAAAGTGCTTTGAATTAGGTGATAATAAAAGATTAAAATATCAGGTTATATGGGATGAAACAGTACTCAGATGAACATTTATAACTTAAAGTACTTGTATCAGAAAGAAGCTGGAATAAAAAACATTGTTTTCAAGTTATATATTAGGAAGGAATAAAATAAGAGTAGGAGTACATGAAATAGATAAGAAATAATACAACTAAAATTTGATAAAACATAAGTCTAGTCAAGAAAAAAGCAGGGACACCAAAATTAATATCAATGGAAAGGGAGCTATCAAAATAACTCTACAGATGCTAAAAATAATCAAGGTAATATTACAATTGTATGCCAACATATGTGATAGCTTACATAGCATGGTCTATATTAAGGAAGGATCCATGTGCTCAGAAAAAAGTGTATTTAGTCAGTGATGGATAAAATATTCTATATATGTCTATTAAGTCTAAATTATCAATTGTGTTTTTTACTTCTATAGCTTCTTTATTTAGTTTTAGTTTGGTGGATCTATCCAATGGTGACAAAGGCATGTTAAAGTTACCCAGTATTATTGTGTTGTGGTCTATCTGATTCTTGAAATTGAGGAGGATTTGTTTGATGTACGTAGGTGCTCCATTGTTTGGGGCATAAATATTTATGATTGTTGTGTGTTGTTGATGTATAATTCCCTTAAGCAGCATGAAATGTCCTTCTTTTCCCCTTCTGATTAACTTTGGCTTAAAATCTACTTTATCTGATATGAGGATAGAAATTGCTGCTTGTTTATGAGACCCATGTGAGTGATATGTTCTTTCCCATCCTTTCACCTTCAGTCTGTGAATGTCTGCCTGTGAGATGAGTCTCTTGGAGACAGCATATTGTTGGGTCTTGTTTTTTAATGCGATATGCTGGTCTGTGTCTTTTGATGGATAAGTTTAGGCCATTAATGTTCAAAGTTATTGTTGAGATATGATTTGTATTCCCAGTCATTTGGGTTTATTTCTAGTTTTTAATTTGAAGTAGTTTCTTCTTTGATTGACTATTCCTTTACTGTAGTTCCTCCCTTTACTAGTTTTCACTTTTTTAAAAAAAATTTCATCTTCATGGAATATTTTGTTATGAATGTTCTGCAGCGTGGGTTTTCTTTTTCTTTTTTAATTTTTGTTTTTGTAGTTTTAGATGAACAGAATGCCTTTATTTGTCGTGTGGTGCTAAGGATCGAACCCAGTGCCTCATACTTGCTAGGCGAGCACTCTGCCACTGAGCCACACTCTAGCCCCTGTAGTGTAGGTTTTCTAGTTGCATATTCTTTTAACTTTCGTTTATCATGGAAGGTTTTTATTTCATCATCAAATCTGAAGCTTAATTTTGCTGGATATGGGATTCTCGGTTGGCATCCATTTTCTTTCAGAGCTTGGTATATATTAATCTAAGACCTCCTAACTTTGAGGATCTGGGTTGAGAAATCAGCTGAGATCCACATTTTTCTCTCACAGACTTTAAAATTCTATCTTTATTTTCTGTGTTAGGCATTTTTATTATAATGTGCCTTGGTGTGGGTCTGTTGTAATTTTGTACATTTGTGGTCCTGTAAGCCTCCTGTATCTGATTTTCCATTTCATTCTTTAGGTTTGGGAAGTTTTCTGATATTACCTCATTGAAGATTGTGCATTTCTTTGATTTATATCTCCACACCTTCATCTATCCCCATAAATCTTAAACTTGATCTTTTCTTGTGATACCATAGTTCTTGGAAGTTCTGTTTCTTAGCATCATCTTGGTGGTCAACTCTATTTTCAAGATAATATATTTTGTCTTCTAAGGGGTCTAGTCTGTTGGTGATGCTTTCTATTGAATTTTTAATTTGTTTATTGTTTCCTTCATTTTGAGGATTTCTCCTTTATTTTTTTTTTCAGAATCTGTATCTTTATTGAAGTGATCTTTCACTTCCTGTATTTTCTCTCTGATTTCATTTCTTACACTGTCCTTTACTTTGTAGATCATTTTAACTATGTACATTCTAAACTCCTTTCTCTGATAATTCTTCCACTGTGGTGTGGATGGATTCTGTTATTGGAGTATCTTGGTTTGTTTGGGGCAATTTGTTCCCTTGCTTTTTCATGTTGTTTGTGTGTCTACCTATTTAACAATATAGATCTGAGGTGGTGGAGTTTCTACCCTGTGGACTATATTATAATGTTCCTGAAGGTTTCCAGTACCTCACTGTTTAGGGGTAGACAAATAATAACAACTAATGCAAACAACATACAGTATTAAACAAAATAGTTCAGTTCCTACTATGACATCTACAATGTTAAATATCACAATAAACAGAAATGATATGATCAGTTATTACCTACAATAAAAACAGCAAGTTTATAAAAGGGTTTAAATTTCAAAGGGTGGACAGGAGGAGAACACAAGTGATATAGGATTTGATGATTATGAGGGAGGAGGAGAGAAAAAGTAAAATATTAAAGGAATAGTGAGAGAGAGACAAATAGAGATTGGCTGTTAGCAGAAGAAAAGAGAGAATCAAGGGAATCAGGTAGAAGAAAAGTATATATAAAGTAAAAATTTTAAAAATTAAAAATAAAAGAATGCAAAACAAAACTAAAATATACTAATCAAACATTCTAGTTCACAAAAAACTAATCCATGAAAAATAACTGGTTTCAAAAATGCTAGAAATGAGAAAAAAAAAAAAAAACAAATGGGAATATGTATAAATGTCCATGTATCATTAAAGTCACAAATAGAGAAGAGGAATGTAAAAAAAAAATCTTGATGAAAAGTTAAAGAATTCCTTCTATTGTAGTTCAAAAGATTCTCAGCTTCTCTTCTGAGCAGTTTTAGGTGGGTCATCGGGAGCGCCATGCTCCACCCTCTGGAATGAGAGAGCTAATCCCGTAGGTGAAACTCCTGGAGGCAGGATTTAGGCTTATGTGCACTCCCAGCTCTTTGCTGAATGCAAATTGATTTGGAGATTTTAAATCAGTACACCTCTGTTGCTCAGTACTTGCTGGTCCATGCTGGAAGACTGTACCCAGGGATCTCCCCTGGGTTCCACTCCTGTGATGGGGGACCAATTTTTAATCCCTATGTCATATTGGGACCCCACATTTCCTGGTCTCAGATTCAGACTCCAATCTCTTCCTTCCTGGCCTTTTGGGTCCTCAGCCAGACTCATCTCTCCCAGCTAGTCCTGCAAGCATTTGGATTGGAGGGGGAGGTGTAGAGCCTGGTGGGTTTCCATGACCAGTCATCCCGTGTAAACCTCTCTCCGTGTTTGATTCCTCCTGGTCACCTAAGCACACCTTATGTCATGCACTGTGTGTTTATTGGGCCTGTATTTTGGACCAAACTTACGTTTGCCAGGCATTGGCTTCCTCCGCTGCTGTCCCCCAAGCAGTGGCTGCAAAATGGTTCCTTCCTTAGTCCTCTGCACACTGCCTGGGGAGATGGTAGCTTCTTTCCCTGCACACAGATATTGTACAGCTCACCTTGGCCTCCCAAAAATGCAGGTTCCTTTAATTCCCTTATCCCTCCACTATGCTCACAGAGGGGCCACTTAGGCTGGTGCTTTCAGCCCAGCTGCAGCATCAGCTGTGCCCTTGGGGATTTCTTCCTTATTTTATTAGACCCAACCTCATGAGTCCCTGATCTACTTTAAATGTCCAGTTTTAAATTCCAGTAAAGTTTCTCTGCATTTTTTTGTTCACCCACCTTGCTGAGAAGCTACCTGCCTACTTTCTTGGTTTCACCTGTGGAGCAGCGAGGAAAGTGACCCCTCTATTCTGCCATCTTGAAAACCTCCCTGAATCTCAGTTTTCTGATCAGTAAAATGATTATAATAATACTGTGATAACTTAATAGCAATACAAATGATAGTAGATGTAAAACACCATGTGCAAAGCCTAGAACCTAGTAGGCATTCAACAACTATTTCTATTTCTGTTCTTGGTAAGTTGAGTTCCACACTCCCCAAAGCTGGCCAGGCCCAGCTTATGGTACAGTCTATTCTCTGATGGCAGTGTCTACATCTAAATAGGACCTAGTAGACCTATAAAAATCAAGCACCCAGAAAAGCTTAGGGGTAACCCAAAGATGTGTGAACAGAATTCCAAATAGTTATCTGGAATGGAATATCATGGCAGTTTCCTCCTCTTCCTCCTGTACTTCCTCCTCATACTTCTTTTCCTCTTCTCCCATTTATTCCATCTTTTTCTTCTGCTTTCACCCTTTCCTCTTCTTTATATTCATTTTCCTTCCTCCCCTTTTTTCCTATTTTTTATCTTTCCTCTCTCCACCCCACTCCTTCAGCCCTTTCTTTCTCTCCTTTCTGCTGCTGTGGGAACTGCACAATCTTGTTTCCTGTAGCTTAGTGGGTTTTGCAGTGAAGTGCCTTCAACATTTCAAACAGTAACATGCTGGTCTGTTTAAGAACATAGGTGGTCATATTATTTTCCAAAGATTTCTCTTTGACACAGGATTCTGGAGGTTTTAAAGGAGCAAGTAAAGCTCAGTTTGAAATTATGCTTTGATTCCCAGTGGATATAAAATCACACTTCCAGTTAATTGTAAGCAATAAGATTTACAAGTAGTGCAGAACATCTGCATCCACAATCTCTGTATGATTGGAAAGATAGCATCTGTATAGAATGAACCCATGTTCTAGTTAAGTTTCAAATAGTGGAAAATACTCCTTTTAAAATGATGATGTTTAAAATGATGTTGCTTTGGGGACATTACGTATTTTCTCATTCATCCAGGTATTGCTGTGTTAAAGTTGCTATAATTCAGAATTAAAACTGACATAGTGTGATTATGCATACTAACATGGAAGCAATAGAAGATCTAGATTCAAATCCACATCAGGTTATTCCTCAGCAAAGCAGGGTCAAACAAGCTGGTCAGCTTCCCTAAGCCTCAATGTCCTCATGCTTAGAGCAGACTAATACCAACCCTGCATGAATATTGTAGGGATTAGAGACAATATTCAATGCTTGACACAGAAATGGTAGAATTGATTTTATATTACTTACATTTTCTTCATAAGAAAGATTTAGAGTAATCTTGTATTACATTCATAATGATAATAAGTGTTTCTGGGGAATCTTATTAAATACTAATAAAAGTAAACACAGAACAATGTTATATCATCTCAATTTTATTTCTTGCCTTGAAGATAATTATTTTAATCAAATGTAATAGAATATCACATTATTTTAGAATGGATTATTTATAAAGTAAAAAAAAGCTGGGTGCAGTGGTGTATGCCTGTAATCCTATTTACTTGGGAGGCTGAGGCAGGAGGATCACTTGAGTTCAGGAGTTCAAGACCTCCCTAGGCAACATACCAAGACCCTTTCTCAAAAATTAAATTAAATAAAAAAGGAATTATGTCAAACTATTATTTTTTTAAGGATTCACAATTGGAGAAAAAATGCTTTCCTTCCAAATTGCTCTGAAAGCATGGCTTTTCTTACCTCATCCATAGCTTACCATCTCATTTTAATATAGTAAAAAAAGTACCCATCAGAGAATACATTTTAATTTGCCTTGTTTTGACTTAACATGTTACCTGGTAAAATAATAGGAATTGGATCTGGGCTTTGATATGAAAAAGAAAGGATTGTAATTTGAATTCTTTTTCTTCAGTTATTTTGACACTAACTTATTGTTAAAGGGGAAAACCCTAAGAAGTCTTCTTGCTTTACTTTTATGCCAACAAGCAGAAGTAAAATGCACTTCACTTGAATTTCCCTAGTTATTATATTATCTGCTTTGTGGAGGTGGAAAACATTAATCATTTTAGAGATCTTTAAGCTCTTATTGCTCTAGCATACCTATAGAGCAAAACACAATTTGTACTTAAAAGCACTTCTTACTCTTCTAATTTTGTTTTTCTGTACTAAGCCAGTGATATTTCCCTTCCTGTTGCATTATATCTGTCTTCAATATCAAGCTGCAAAAATGTTTTGCTGTCTTTGTACATGATGTATATAGACAGTGGAGTTGCTCACAATGGAGACCATGATTATTCTTTTTATGCAGGTATAATGAGTCTCTTGCTTCTAAAGCAGTGTATCTCCCTGGAACTTATGTAGGTGATTAGAAAAATAGATGCAAGCTTGAGAATAATACATTTCATATTTATAACTTAAAAATGATGTTCTTTTTTAAAAGTTATCTTCTAATTTTTTACAGACTGAATTTTGATTCATTGTACACAAATGGGGTACATCATTTCGTTTCTATGATTGTACATAATGTAGATTCATACCATTTGTGTAATAATACATGGACATAGGGTAATGATGTCTCTCATTCCACCATTTTTTATACCCCCTCCCTCTCATCTCCTTCTACATAATCTAAAGTTCCTCCATTCATCTCTCCCTCCCCACCCCCCTACCCCCATTATGTATCATCCTCCACTTACCCGGGAAAACATTTGGCCTTTGATTTTTTGGGATTGGCTTATTTCACTTAGCATGATATTCTCCAATTCCATCCATTTATTTGCAAGTGCCATAATATTATTCTTTATGACTGAATAATATTCCATTGGGTATATATACCACAGTTTCTTCATCCATTCATCTGTTGAAGGACATCTGTGTCAAAAGATGGGTTCATTCAAAGTTTTCTAAGGAATCTCCACACTGTTTTCCAGAGTGGCTGCACCAATTTGCAACTCCACCAGCAATGTAAAAGTGTGCCATTTTCCCCACATCCAAGCCAACATGTATTGTTTGTGTTCTTGATAATAGCCATTCTAATTGGAGTAAGATGAAATCTTAGAGTTGTTTTAATTTACATTTCTCTAACTACTAGAGATGTCGAACACTTTTTCATATATTTATTAATTGCCTGTATGTCTTCTTCTGTAAAGTGTCTGTCCAGTTCCTTACCCATTTATTGATTGAGTTCTTTATATTTTTGGTGTAAGGTTTTGTAAGTTTTTTATAAATTTTGGAGATAAGTGCTCTATCTGAAGTGCATGTGGAAAAGATTTTTTCCCACTCTGTAAGCTTTCTTCACATTCTTGATTATATCCTTTGCTGAGAAAAAAGCTTTTTAGTTTGAGTCCATCCCATTTATTGATACTTGCTTTGATTTCTTGTGCTTTGGGAGTCTTGTTGAGGAAGTCTGATCCTAAGCCAACATAAAGAAGATTCCAACTACTTTATTTTCTGTTAGGTGCAGGGTCTCTTGTCTAATTCCTTTGTCCTTGATCCATTTTGAGTTGAGTTTTGTGCAGGGTGAGAGATAGAGGTTTAATTTCATTTTACCACATATGGATTTCCAGTTTTGCCAGCACCATTTGTTGAACAGGCTATCTTTTCTCCATTGTACGCTTTTGGCTTCTTTGTCTAGTATGAGGTGACTGTATTTATGTGGTTTTGTCTCTGTGTCTTCTATTCTGTACATTGGTCTGCCTGTCTATTTTGGTGCCAATACCATGCTGTTTTTGTTACCATTGCTCTGTAGTATAATGTCTGGTATTGTGATATCTCCTGTTTCACTTTTTCTATTCAGGATTGTTTTGGCTATTCAAGATCTCTTGTTCTTCCAGATGAAGTTCATGATTGCTTTCTCTGTTTCTATGAGGAATGTGTCATTGGGATTTAATTGGAATTGCATTGAATCTGTATAGCGCCTGTGGTAGTATGGCCATTTTGACAATGTTAATTCTGCCTATCCAAGAACATGGGAGATCTTTCCATCTTTGAAGGTTTTCTTCAATTTCTTTCTTTAATGTTCTGTAGTTTTCATTGTAGAGGTCTTTCACCTCTTTTGTTAAATTAATTCCTAGTATTTTATTTTATTTTATTTTTTTGAGGCTACTGTGAGTGGAGTGGTTTTCCTAATTTCTCTTTCAGAGGATTCATCTCTTATGAATAGAAATGCATTAGATTTATACATATTGATTTTATATCCTGCTACTTTGCTGAATTCATTTATTGATTCTTGAAGTTTTCTAGTGGAGTTTTTTGGATCTTCTAAATATAGGATCATGTCATCAGCAAATAGTGACAGCTTTAGTTCTTCTTTTCCTATTTGTATCCCTTTAATATCTTTGGTCTGTCTAATTGCTCTGGCAAGTGTTTCAAGGACAATGTTGAATAGAAGTGGTGAAAGAGGTCATCCCTGTCTTGTTCCAGTTTTTAGAGGGAATGCTTTCAGTTTTTCTCCATTAAGAATGATGTTGGCCATGGGCTTAGCATAGATAGCCTTTACAATGTTGAGGTATGTTCCTACTATTCCTCATTTTTTCTAGTGTGTTAAGCATGAAGAGGTGCTGTATTTTGTCAAATGCTTTCTCAGCATCTATTGAAATAATCATGTGATTCTTAACTTTAAGCCCATTGATGTGATGAATTACATTTATTGATTTCTGAATGTTGAACCTACCTTGCATCCCTGGGATAAACCCCACTTGATCATGATGCACTATCTTTTAAATATATTTTTGTATGCAATTGCCAGTATTTTGTTAAGGATTTTTGCATCTATGTTCCTCAGGGATATTGGTCTAAAATTTTCTTTCCTTGATGTGTCTTTGTCTGTTTTTGGTATTAGAGTGATACTAGCCTCATAGAATTAATTCGTAAGGGTTCCCTCCTTTTCTATTTCCTGGAATACTTTGAGGAGTATTGGTATCAGTTCTTCTTTAAAGGTCTTGTAGAATTTGGTTGAGAATCCATCTGGTCCTGGGCTTTTCTTGGTTGGTAGGCTTTTGATGGCTTCTTCTATTTCGGTGCTTGAAATTGATCTGTTTAGATTGTGTACATCTTCTTGATTCAGTTTGGGAGGATCATATGTCTCTAAAAATTTGTCAATGTCTTTGATATTTTCTATTTTGTTGGAGTATAGATTTTCAAAGTAGCTTCTAATTGTGTTATGTATTTCAATGGTGTCTGTCGTGATCTTTCCTTTTTCATCACAAATTTAGTAATTTGAGTTTTCTCTCTCCTCTTCATTAGTGTGGCTAGGGGTTTATCAATTTTGTTTGCTTTTTCAAAGAACCAACTTTTTGCTTTGTCAATTGTTTGAATTGTTTCTCATGTTTCAATTTCATTGATTTCAGTTCTGATTTTAATTATTTTCTGTCTTGTACTATATTTTATGTTGATATGTTTTTCTTTTTCTAGGGATTTGAGATGTAATGTTAAGTCATTAGTTGTTGACTTTTTATTTTTTTAATGTATGAGCTCAATGCAATGAACTTTCCTCTTAGTACTGCTTTCATAGTGCCCAGAGGTTTTGATATGTTCTGTCATTGTTTCCATTTACCTCTAAGAATTTTTAAATTTCTTCCCTGATGTCTTCTGTTCTCATTGTATCATTCAATAGCATATTATTTAGTCCCCAGGTGTATGAGTAGTTTTTGTTTGTTATTTTATCATTCACTTCTAATTGCATTCCATTATGGTCTGATAGGATATAGTGTAGGATCTCTATTTTTTTGTATTTACTAATGCCTTCTTTGTGGCATAGCATATGGTCTATTTTGGAGAAGGATCCATGAGCTGCTGAGAAGAAAGTATATTTGCTTGATGATAGATGAAATACTCTGTAAACATCCATTAAATCTATAAAGTGATAGTATTATTTAGTTCTATAGTTTCTTTGTTCAGTTTTTGTTTGGAGGATCTATCCAGTGGTGAGAGCAGTGTGTTAAAGTCCCCCACTATAAATGTGTTTTTGTCTATTTGATTCTTAAAATCGAGATGGGTTTGTTTGATATATGTAGATGCTGCATTGTTTGGGGCATAAATATTTAAAGTTGTTATATCTTGCTGTTTTATGCTTCCCTTAAGCAGTATGAAATGTCCTTCTTTATCCCTTTTAACTTAGGTTTGAAGTCCACTTTATCTGATATGAGGATGGAGACCCTGCTTTTTTACTGGGTCCATGTGCATGGTATGTTTTTCCCCATCCTTTCACTTTTAGTCTGTGGATGT
Source organism: Sciurus carolinensis (assembly GCF_902686445.1). Classification (NCBI taxonomy): domain Eukaryota; kingdom Metazoa; phylum Chordata; class Mammalia; order Rodentia; family Sciuridae; genus Sciurus; species Sciurus carolinensis. Next base: position 26,215,836 of record NC_062220.1, read on the forward strand.
CTTTTTCTATGCGATGATTCTCTTGAAGGCAGTATATTGTTGGGTCCTTCTTTTTAATCCAATCTCCCAGTCAATGTCTTTTGATTATTGAGTTTAGGCCATTGATATTCAGGGTTATTGTGGTGATATGATTTTTATTCCTGGTCATTTTGGCTTATTTTTGGTTTTTAACTTGACTTGGTTTCTCCTTTGATTGGCTTTTCCTTTAGGGTAGTTCCTCCCTTTGCTGACTTGTATTGTTGCTTTTCACCTCCTTCTCATGAAATATTTTGTTGAGAATGTTCTGTAGGGTAGGCTTTCTATTTGTAAATTCTTTTAACTTTTGTTTATTATGGAAAGATTTTATTTCATTGTCAAATCTGAAGATTAGTTCTGGTTATAGGATTCTTGGTTGGCATCTGTGTTCTTTCAGAGCTTGAAATATATTGTTCTAGGCCCTTCTTGCTTTTAGAGTTTGGGATGAGAGATCTGCTGATATTTGTATTGGTTTCCTTCCCCTTATATGTAATCTGATACTTTTCTCTCACTGTCTTTAAAATCCTATCTTTATTTTTTATGGGAGGTATTTTCATTATAATGTGTCTTGGTGTGGATCTGTTGTAATTTTGTGCACCTGGTGTTCTGTAAGCCTTTTGTAACTGATTTTCCATTTATTTTTCAGGTTTGGAAAATTTTCTGATATTCATTGAACAGGTTGTTCATGCCTTTGGTTGGTATCTCTGTGCCTTCCTCAATTCCAATAATTCTTAAATTCAGTCTTTTCATGATCGCATAATTCTTGGAAGTTCCATTCATGACTTCTTAACATCTTCTCAGTTTGTTCAACTTTATTTTCAAGATTAAATATTTTGTCTTCATTGTCTGAGATTCTGTCTTCCACGAGATCTATTCTGTTGGTGATGTTTTCTATTGAGTTTTTACTTTGGTTTATCGTTTCTTTCATTTCAAGTATTTGGTTTTTTTTCCAGAATCTCTATCTCTTTATTAAGCATTCTTTGGCTTCCTGCATTTCCTCTTTTAATTGTTTGCTGGAATGGTCATGCATTGCCTGCATTTGCTCTCTTATCTCGTCTTTTGCTTCAGGGATCATTTTAAGTATGCAGATTCTAAACTCTTTTTCTGTCATTTCTACTGCCATGGTGTCATTGGATTCTATCACAGTAGCATCTTGGTTTGTTAGGGACACTTTCTTTCCCTGTTTTTTCATATCGTTTCTATATATTCTCTTCTAGAAGTGAAGATCAGAGATATTGAAGTTCCCCCCTTGCAGGCTTATTATGACCCTGCAGTTTTCCACTACCTCTCCTTTGAAGGGCAGATCAATACCAGTAGCACAGAGAAAATGCAGCCCTGAACTATATAGCCCCTATAAAGACTTTAACATTATTGTAATGAACAGGATGAGTTCGATTACTATTTACAGTCTTTCTAGTTGTGAACAAGAGGATGGAGAAGGGTGTAGGATATAAGTGAGTAAATTAGAGGTACCTGTCAAAGGCCCTCCAGTCTCCTGTAGGTGTCTCAGGGAGGGAGCCGCCCTTCTAATAATGATGATCACGCCCTCAGGAATAATTCAAAATGCCTGCACCAGCCTCCAAAGAAGCGGGGGAGCCCCAGCGAGGGTGCGCTGAGTCAGCACAGAGGCAGGCGCAGTGTCCCTCAGCAGTAGGGGGGCAGGTGGGCAGACTCAGCTACCAGCCTCTCTCCTTGGTGTGGGGGCAGGCTGGGGGGCTCAGCACTGGCATCCAAACTTGGTGTGTGTGGGGGTGAGGGAGCAGGCAGAAAAAATGATGTTCTTTCATGGAGATTCATTAGAAAAATAATAACCTATTTTGGTATGGTGGCACTTGCTTGTCATTCCAGCAACACAGGAAACTGAGGCATAAGATCGTAAGATTTCAAATTCAAGGCCATCTCAGCAACTTAGTGAAGCCCTAAGAAATTTAGCAGGACCCTGTCTTAAAATAAAAAAAATAAAAAATGATTGGGGACATGACTCAGTGGTAAACATGTCCCTGGATTCAATCCTCAATACCAAAAAAAATAAAAATAAAAATAAAAAAACCCTATCATTTTTGTGTAACAGATTTTTGAATGCTTATTAAGGCAGATTGCTCAGGTATACTATTATACTTTCAGTGTTAGCTGGCTGGTGTGGGAGCAGGGACATCAGTAAAGTTGGTTTGTCTTGCCTGGTCACACTGGGGTGAAAAATGGGAAACCAATCAACAGGTAATTTTGGAGTGTCAAACTAACTGGAGTATTGAAATGCGGTAGGAAAATAAGAGATAGTTAGCTGTGTAAAGGATGAAACTTAGAAAAATTAGGAAATAGACTGTTAACTGTCAAGAAATAGAACTTTGTTATATACAAGGATACTAGTTGCAATGTTCCTATCAGATTACATACTTCTCCTCCTGGCTAAATTTTGTGTTTTATTACCTTACTTCTTCATGGTTTTATCCCCAATGTTGTATTTTAATGAATTCATTGCTCTTTCTCCTTAGTTTATACTTTATACAAATGAAATCATATTTAGGTATTCATTTTTGGCTTGCTTCTTTGGATTTTGGAGACTCATTTGTATTTATGTGTTCTATTCCAGGTCTTTCATTTTCATCCTGACATATTATTCCAATATATGAACACAGTACCACTTAACTGCCATTTGTACTATTTGTACAAATTTTTACTATTTGTACTATTTGTTGCCATATTTGTTATTTCCTGTTTCTTTGATGTGACAACGAGGTTCAAATACACTTTGACTTATCTCCTCATGTATGTATGCATGAGAATCCCTAGGGAATTTATTAAATAATTGGAATAATGGTTCACACAAGATATGCTTTCTAGTAAGTGTATTCCACATAGATCTTCATAACTGTGACAGTTCACGTTCCCACGGACTGTGTAAGAGAGTTCTTTTAGCTTCACATTTTTGTCAACATTTATTTCTCTAATACATTTGTAATGTGAATATAACCTTTAGAGCCACAATAAACCTGAGTTCAAATCTAGGTGATAGCATGTGACGTTGGTCTAAAAATCTCAGCTTGCTGAGTTCTTGTAATGGTTAAATGCTGTAATGTAATGAAAGATGCCTGCATTATTCTGTTTGGGCTGCTATAAGTTAACACTGTAGAGTGGGCAGCTCATAAACATGGATTTATTTCTTATTGTTCCAGAAGCTGAGATATCCATGATCAAGGCATCAGCAGATGTGGTGTCTGACGAGGACCTACTTTCTGGTTCACAGGTGGTAGCTTCCTGTGTCCTCACATAGCCAAAGGGATGATGATCAGTCACTCTTGGGCCTCCTTTTGTAAGGGTCTCATCCTATTCGTGTGAAGGCCTGACTTCATGACCTTATCACCTCCCAAAGGTCCCACTTCCTAATATCATCATTTTGTAAAGAGGATTTCAACATATGCCTTTGATAAGTGTATACTTCTTCTAAGCACAGGTATTTTGTACACACTCATCCACATATAGGCAAACTGAGGAACAGAATACTTCCATAGGTGCTTGGAAAACTCTGTTGATCTAAGAACAAAAATATTGAAATATGGAGAAGTATTTATCTTTTTTATTGAATAAGCTTTTCATCCAGGAAAATTCATTCTGGCTCTCCTTAAAGGCAGACTGGGAAAGCTTTTGGTTCCTCTCAGGTCTTTGAGGACATCTACAATGGATGAAAGATAGCCTCAAGTTCTTTGACACTGCTCCCTTTAAGAGATCCATTGAAGCTGATCCTTACAGTTGAGCTGGTCTAGATAGCTTTGATTAGCTGAGCACAACAGAAGCAATACAATGCCAGTTCTGAGCCTAGACTTTAAGAGCTTCCTGTGGTCTTGGCACCCTGATTTCAGTCATCAGATAAGAAGTCTAGTGACATCTCTGGAGAAAACACTTGGAAAAACCCTGATATTATATAATGAGGGAGAGGGCTTAGCTGAATTCTGCCTTTGTAAACTCCACCAAGACAACGAGCCATTTTGGATCCTCCTGCTCAGCCCAGTAGGCAATGGAATAGGACAAGTGACCCTAGTTGATGACACAAGAAACAGAAAAATCACCTAGCTGAGCCCTTATCAAAGTTGTGACCTGAAAAATCATGAAATATAAAAATTGGTTGCTGTTTTAAGTCACCAAGTTTTGAGGTGGTTTGTTGCACTGCGGTGATAGCTGGAAGAGCAGGAGTTCAAGGATGTTGGCTAAAGGGTACATTGCTGAATTATTCATTCGCCTTCTGCCTAAAGTGTATTCTCATGTCTAACTCCATAAATGGAAACTTTTTGCATATGCAAGTACCTGTAGCTATTCTGACAGTAACTCATGGGTTTTAATCATATAGGATGACTTATCCAATTCAACTTCTAAAGTAGTATCAATTTAGTTTTCACCCATTAGATTGACCATTGACCCATTAGATTGACTTCCATAGTGTCAGTCTTAAAATATTTAGGATTTTTCTCTCAAATATTCTGCCTTACTTTAATAATGTTTTATCATTTGCTAATTAGACCCTGCATCAGTATCTTCTTGTTTGTAGCTAGAACATCCTTATAAAGTAGTAGTTCATTTTCTTAGAATTAAAATTACATCTTTGAAGCTTCAAGTGGCATTTTCTAGTTCAAGTATACTAGGATTTAAGGAAAAATCCATTTTATACCTCTAGGAATTTATAGCCTTCACATCTCCAATATGATCATTTTTGATCCCCTTTTCTAATAGAATTTCTAATGAACTAATTATTTATCCTTTCCTGATTTTTTGAATTTCTAATAATTATTATGTTGAGACATGGTGATTAATGTATAGAATAAAATAATTTTGTGTTCCATATTCTGTCTGATGCTAGCATTCCCTTCAGCTTATAATTCAGAGCTGCCTGTTGGGATGATGTGGTGAGCCTCTGTCTTCTCACTGTTTAGGTCTCTAAATTACTTCTCACTAGCAGGAATCCTGTGAGATTACCTGCCTTTTCTGTTCCCTTTCCTTCAGGGATTGAATACAGTCTCTTAAAGTCCCAGTTTCTGCCTGGGGTCCTAGCTCAAACGGCAGATCAAATTAGTTCGTGTTATGATTTGGATGTGAGGTGTCCCCCAAAATCTCACATGTGAGACAGTGTGAGAAGGTTCAGAGGAGAAATGATTGGGTTGTAAGAATCTTAATCCAATCAATGATATAACCTGATAGGGATTAACTGAGTGGTAACTGAAGTGGTAGGGTGTGGCTGGAGGAGGTGGGAATTGGGGGGTGTGACTTTGGGGTACATATTTTGTATGTGGAGAGTGGAGACTCTCACTCTGCTTCTTGTTTTTTTTTTTTTTTTTGTGGTGCTGGGGATCAAACCCAGGGCCTTGTGCTTGCAAGGCAAGCACTCTACTGACTGAACTATGTCCCCAGCCCTCACTCTGCTTCTTGACAATCATATGAGCTGGTTGACTCCACCATGCTCTTCCACCATGATGTTCTGCCTCACTCACCTCAAACCCAGAGGAATGGAGCTGGCCTTCTATGGACTAAGACCTCTGAAACCATAAGCCCTCAAATAAGCCTTTCCTCCTTTAGAGTTGTTTTGGTCAGGTCCTTTAGTCACAGCAGCAAAAAAGTTCTGACTAAAACAGTTCAAAACCATAAACTTGCATCCACCAGACTCTGGGTGTCATCTCTGACAGGTGATACCTGCTAAACTCACCACCCAATCAGATAAAATTGACCAGAAAGGACCTTGGGGTAGAGTGGATGAGAACCCCTGGTGTTTCTGCTGTCTACCCCATACCATTGAGTGAAAACAACACTTTCAGAATCATCTTTTCACTCCTTTGTGAACCATGTAGCAGAGTCTAGGGTGATTCCAGGCCAATATCACCTAAGAGAGTATGTTTTATTTTTCTCCATGAGATTTAGCAAACAAACAAATTAACACCACCATCTTTATTTTAATGTTCAAACATAAACAAAAAGACTAAACAGTATACCCCTGTACCCATCATTCAGTTTCTACTATCATCAATACATGTCCAATCTTGTTTCATTTATGTTCCTAGCCATTTCCACACCTACTCCACTGGATTATTTTAAACAAGTTGCAGATATCCTATCTGTTCATCTGTAAAAACTTCAGTATTTCTCTCTAAATTTTAACCATAACACTATCATGTCTACAATAGTTATCAATGATTTTAAGAAACAATTTAAGTGTCCCAAGAAAATAACTTGAGCCCACATACTGTTATTAACGTAGGCTTGAATTGTCTTTCCTAAAATGCATTACTTGTCCTTATTCACACAGTAGAAAATAATCTAGCAATTCATCTTCATTTACTTGACACACAGTATTGGAAGAAGTTCAAGGTTCATCTACAAACTCTGCTTTCTATGCACTCACCTTCTTTATATCAGCATTAAGTAAGATCAATCTGAGCACTAGTCTTTAAGGGAAGAAATTCTGTTGTTGACAAATCTCCACCCAGGGAAAACTGTAGTTAACATCTACTTTGTCTCCCATCTTTATGAAGCCAATTCCCTGTCCACACTGAAGTATATGCATCTAGATATGCCTTTCAGCTCCTATTTTAAAAAGTGAAAAAGAAACTATTATTATCAAAAGGTTTTCAGTAGCCTTATTGAGGTATAAATTACATACAATAAAATGTACCTATTTTAAGTGGACAAATCAATGGGTTTTGAAAAATGGGTGTTATCATATGGAAGCCACCACCATCAAGCTGTAGAATAATTTCATCATCCCAAAATTTCCATGTCTTTACCAATGCTCTACTGCTTGGTTCATGGTAATGATCAGTGTGCTTTCTATCACTATAGTTTTGCTTTTTCTGGCACTTTACCACATACTCAGAATCTTTTGTCTGGTTTTTTCCCTCCCACGGCTCTGTGGTTGGGGATCATCCTCAGGGCCTTGGCATGCTAGGCAAGAAATTTACCACTGAGCTATACCCTCAGCCTTGCGTCTGACTTCTTTCACTCAGCTTACAACTTTTGTGATTGCTTGCTTGTATCAGCAGTTATTGCTGAGTATTATTCCATTGTACAACTGCATCACAATTTGTTTATCCATTTACAGTTGATAAATATTTGTGTTGTTTCCAGGTTTGGCTTCTCATATACAAATCTTCTATGAATATTTGAACATAATCTTTTTATAGATCCAGGTTTTAACTTCTCTAGGGTAATACTTCAGAGTGGAAGTGCTGGGTCATATGGCAACTGTATGTTTAACTTCATAAGAAAAGGCCCAACAGTTTTCCATAATGGCTGAATCAATTTGTTTTCCCACCAGAAAAGTATGAAAGTTCCAGTTTTTACACATCCTAACAATTGTCAACGTTTGACTTCAGGCTTTCTAGGAATCATGTAGTAGTATCTTGTGATTATCATGATTATTATCTTTTCTGATACTTATTTTCCTTTTATGTATTCTTTTACGAACTCTATTTGGATCTTTTGCTCATTTAAAAATTCTGATTATCTACTTTTTTGATCCATGAGAGTTATTTTTATTCTGAACACAGTTTCTTATCAGATATAAAGGTTCTGAACATTTTCTCCAAGTCAGTGGCTTAGGTTTTTCATTTTCCCAACAGTGATTTTGAAGAGCAAAAAATTTAAAATTTTGATGAAATACAATTAACTCTTTCTTTTAAAAATTGTGTTTTGTGTCCTATTTAAAAAGATCTTTGTGTAACTCAAGGTCACTAAGATTTTCTCCTTGAAATTTTATAGTTCACCTTTTACATTTAGGTCTATGATCTATTTGGAGTTAGTTTTTGTATGTAGGTGATGTGATGTAAGGGTTGAAGTTCATTTTAATTTTTACATATGGTGATTCAATTTTTTTTGGTGATTCAGTTTTTATAGCACCATTCTGAAAAGGTCATCATTTCCATATTTGATTGTCTTGGCACCTTTGATGAAAATCAATGGACCCATATGTGCGTGTGTCTATTTCTGGAGTCCCTGTTCTGTTTCTTTGATTTATACTGTCTTGATTACTAGCTTTACAGGAAAATATGTGAATTTCTACAAAAAGTCTTGCTGCAGTAGTTACTGGCATTTCACTGAATCTATTGAGAACACTGGGAGTAATGAGAATAGTCTGGAGCAGCCAACTTGAGGACCAACTTTGTGAAGTTACTTCTGTAATTCTTCCATCTCTTTGAAAACCCAAGGCAGAAGGATTGGGTGTGTCTGTCCAAATTTTATTTCTGTACTCGGTATGTCTTGACCCAGCGCTAAGGAGTCTTTGGACTTAAATAACACAGAGTGAAGGGGGTCTTCCCCTAAAGTTATGAGGGCAAGTGTCAAAATCTGAATGTATGTGGATGTTATTCACTTATTCATTCTGCAAATATTTATTTTGTGTCATGTGTCCAGTATTATTCTAGGTTGTAGCATTAAAATGATGCAGACGAATATCCTGCCCTATGAGAGCCTATCTAGGAATAGTAGTTTTTTGGAGAACCATACCTAGATTTGATTAAAAATAGTCTTAAAATTATTCTTCTATGCCTTGCCTTAATACTCTCTAAGAATTTACCTGAAAATAATACTCAGAGATGTCAAAAATTTATGTAAAAGTGTTCTTGCAGCATTTATGCTAGCAAGTTTTGGGGGTGGGGAGTTAAATATTTAATAATGAAGGAGTGATTATGTAATCATTAAAATATGTAACTTAAATGATTGTTAAGACCATGGGTATTTTAAAATACAAAATGGTTTTCTAGTCATATTGAACCAAGTTCAATCAAACAGTGTTTGAGGATATCCATCTGATCTTAACGTAGTTGCAGTGAGGAATTTATAAAACAGTAGGTTGTAGTATTATCCTAAGTATGTGTGTATCACATAACTACACAGTAAAGTCAGGATGTCAGAAATACCATTTCCTTTTAATTTTCAATTTTTTGATTACCAGGGACAGAGAATATTTTTTCATCTATTTAGGTTATTTTTATACTTCTTTTGTAAATGATTTTTCTTTTTAAAAGGAATTGGATAAATTTGAAGAGTTGGATTTGTTGAGAATGTACCTAGTTACTGAGATTTTTGTTCTTTTGTTAAGAAATGTATTTATTGTGCTGAAAAGTGGTTTATGAAACGTACTTTAACATTTTATTTTAAATAAATGCCTCAAAATATTAAAGTATTTTCAGATTTACTGAGAAAGTCAGTATGTTATTTGTAATACTTTAAATTGGAAAAAAATTCACATCTAAATTAATTTGAACGTAAATATTTGTCATTCTTTTCCCATATTTCTTTGTTGTTTAAAAGGTCTGTTATTAGGCAGGGCTTTGGTTTTCATGTGATTTTGCTTATTGTTTTAGATATTTCAAAACATGTCTGTCTTGCATATTAGAGCACTACATATTTAACTGTGCTACCTTTCTTGTTATTGAGAGCATCTGCTTCTATAATGTTTGACATTCGATTTTTGATTTGAGAAATAAAAATAAAACTAATAAGTACAAAAAGGAAATTGTTAAGTGTACAGCTAAGAAGAGCAAAGCATTTGCCATCTGTCACCAAATTGCTTTTCTAAAATATAATGACAGAAACATACTGCAGCACTGTGTTCAAGCACAGGGTTTGAGGATATCTTCTTGATTTCCCAACTCAGTCATTTGCCAGGAACTTGAATTGCAATGTAATTTGGAAGAACAGAAAGGAAGAAGAGAAATCTGTTCGGAGGGAGAGAGAAAGACAGGTAACTCCAGCAAATGCAGAGTTGGAAGTTGATGATGTAGCACATTTGGGAGAAAGGAGAGATGACTCTCAGGGAGAATGATGTTGGTATGGACTAAAGGCAAGGAAAAGCTGGGTGGAAAGGGTGGGGCCAGATTGCAGGAATCTTGAATGATCTGTTTGATAGTAATGGAAGAACACAAATTTAGACATAATGAAAATAATACAAAAATGCTTTGTGAGTGGTCTTGGTTCTATACATAGCTAGGCTGAAGGTCTTTACTTGAAAATCTGAGTTACTCTTTCCCTTCAATGAGTTTGATCGAAACGACACAATGATTCCAAGCTCCATTCATTTAAGCAAAAGGAAATTTAATTTTTAAAAAAGAATGCCTGTTAGAGTCCAGTACATTACAATGGACAGCAAAATCTGGATTCTAGTCTGTGGTGGCTTCAGTGGACTGGCAGGGTCTGAGGCTTCGTCATCATTGTCTTGCCACAGCTGCTCGATCCTTGCTTCGCAGGCAGCCATCCCCAGAGTTCATCAAAGAAGAACTCAGAAGCCCTCTCTGATGGTGTTGTGACAAGAACCTTAAACACCCCTACCCCAGTGACTCAGAGTTTCTTTGTTTGAATTCTTAAAATTACTTTCTTCAGAGCCAGGAGACTCTGACTTAAAATAATAAAAGAATTCAGTGAGGTGATATAATTGTTTCTTGAAAGGCAAGCAAGGAAGAGTTACTGAAATTCACTCTCAGTTGTATTTTACATAGTAGGGAAAGGTCTGGAAAGGGTTATTCCATCGCTTCATTGATTAGCATCTCTTCTGAAAATAGGAAAGGCCACATATTATATGATTCTATTTATATGTCGTGTCAAGAATAGTCTGATCCACAGAGACAGAAAGTGTATTAATGATTGCCCAGGACTGAGGGGGCAGAGGTACTATTGAGAAGAAATGGAAAATGACAACTAATAGGTTAAATGTTTCTTTGGGGGTGATAAAGTACTCAAGATTAAAGAGCATCTAGGATGTAGTTGATCCTGTTTGTGTTTAGCTGAGATATTTTCCTAATATCTCACTGGACTGAGAATCAGGGTCATTTCCCTTGTTTCAAACATCCATATTAAAGAGGGTGAGGTATCTTCTCAGAAGAAAAAGCATTTGAGTGTATGTTAATGTTAGGCAACCATTTACTTAAAATTATCCATTAATGGAATACTATGTGTCAGGTACTGTTTCAGATGCTGCTGCATTTTCTCAAAATAGCTAAATGTCACTGTACTAATAATGCTTTTATCTTAGCCTTGTGTAGAACCAACAGCATATAAGATTAGTTAAAAGGAGAAAGAAAATAAAAAACAAATAGAGAGCAGTGGGTAAAAAACTTTTGTGCTTCAGCGAATACCATCAAGAGATCATCCAAAGGATGGGAAAAATATTTGAAAATCATATTTCTAATATCTAGAGTAAAGATTTCTAGAATATATAAACAACTCAACAATGAGAGAGACAGTTTAAGAATAGGCAAATAATTTAAACAGACATTTATCCAAAGATACACAAATGGTTTTCAAGCACATAAAAAGATATTCAGCATTATTACCCATCAGGGAAATGCAAATCAGGACAAACACAATGAAATGTCATTTTTATGCCTACTCGGACAACTACAATAAAAAGACAAGACAATAGCAAGTATTGACAAGAATGCAAAAAATTAGAACCCTCATAAACTGATGGTGGGAATTTAAAATGGTACATCTACTGTAGAAAATAGTATGATAGCTCCTTAAAAGATTAAACATAGGGATCCCATATGACTCAGAAATTCCACTCCTAAGAATATTTCCTATAGAAGTAAATTTCTGTGTCCTCACAAAACTTGTATACAAATGTTCATAGCAGTATTATTCATGATATCTCAAAGTGGAATAAGTAGATATCTATGTACAGATGAATAAAATATAGCATATACATATAGAATTATTTTTGTCAATAAAAAGGAATGGAGTACTGATACATGCTACAATGTAGAACTTTGAATACATGCTGCTAAGTGAAAGAAGTCAGACACAAAAGGCCACATATTTTATGATTCCATTTATATGAAATGTCCAGAAAGGTACATCTATAGAGACAGAAAGTATATTAATGATTGTCCAGTGCTGCAATAGGGGTTGTGATTGAGAGGAAATGGAAAATATCTACTGGTGGGTTCAGAATTTCTTTTGTGGGGTGGTGGGAATGAAAATGTCCTAAAACTGATTGTGGTGGTGTCAGAATACAAAAAACATATTTAATTGTACACTTTAAATGATTGAAATATATTGCATGTGAATTATATCTCAATTAAGCTGAAGTGTGTGTTTATATGTATGTGTATATTGACCTATAAAATAGGATTCAAGGGGAAAGAAGGAAGGAAGACAGGAAGACAGAAAGGAATCTTATGGAGTCTATTGCAATGGGGACAAAGAGAACGAGATGGCTGTGATAAAAAGGATTAAAAAAACAGTAGAATCATGTCCATTTGCTGTTTCTAGGAGGAATAGGTTAACTGATAATAATTAGGGAAGGTTTGAGCCTTCTTTTGCAGGGGGCAGGGAGGTGGGGTGGTACAGGAGATTAAACCCACTGAGCCACATCCCCAGCCCTTATTATTTTTTTATTTTTAGACAGGGTCTTGCTGAGTTGCTTTGGGTCTTACTGAGTTGCTGAGGCTGGTTTTGAACTTGCAGTCAGCCTTTGAACTTGCTTCAGCCTCCTGGGTTGCTGAGATTACAGGTGTACGCCACCACACCTGGCTTAATTAGGGAAGGGTTGGAAAAAACACATTTGGGTTGAAAAGCTAAATGGTTTTAATTTTAGATAAGGTATTAAGCATTGGGAGGAAGTTGGAAATGTGTCAATAAGCATAGGTGAAAAGTTGGGCATGGAAATAGGGATTTTTTTTTTCCAGTGCTGGGGATTGAATCCAAGGCTTTGCACATACTAGGAAAGTGCTCTACTACTAAGCTACATCCCCAACCCATAGAGACAGGGGTCTGTTTCTTAATAGCAAGGAGGAAGTGGGTTAACTCACTGCTGCAGGATTAGCTGAATAGACAGTATGGAGAGAAAAACTCTAAGGTCAAGAAGGACAGACAACTTGGGGAATAAACCCCATCAGGCAGTGAAATAGGAGGCAGCCAGGAAGGCAGACAGAAAAATAGGTTAAGTACAAAGTGTCTAGAAATCCGAGAAAGAATTTCAAGGAAAGGGATGGTTAACTTAATCAACTGCTACAGAAGATCAGGGAGAAAGAACTGAAAAGAGGTCACCATCAAATTTCATGAGTAGGGAGTCAATTGTGATCCTTTGGAATGTATTTTGTGGAATGACCATGCCGCCAGTTAATTTTTATCATCTCTCTCTCTCAACTGAATCTTTGCCACTAAAATTTGAATACACTCAAGCAGCTCTGGAGTTGAAAAGTTGTGTGTTGACCTTGATCTCTCCATTGCTGCTTCAGGCTCTCTCCTTCCTTGCTGTCACTGTCCAAAGCTTTCTGAATTCAGTTTCCTTACCTAATATTCAGTCCCTACTCATCCACTTTGTGGTTTCTGTACTGAATTTACTGAATCTGCTGTAACTAGGGCCACCAATTTCCTGTTCAATCTGGGCTGCTGTAACAAAATGCCACAGATCGTGTGGCTTAATGCACAAAAATGTATTTCTCATAGTTCTGGAGACTTGGAGTCCAAGATTAGGGTGGCAACAAGATTGGATTTTTGATGAAGTCCCACTTCCTGGCTCATAGACAGTTACCTTCTCACTGAATCCTCACATGGGGATAGAGAGGGTGTTGGGGAGAGAAAAAGAGAGATCACCTCTAGTACCTCTTCTTATAATGGCACTAATCCGATTCTTGAGGGTTCCACCCTTATGGACTGATTATTTCCTGATGACCCCACCTCCTAATACTGTCATACTGTGGATTAGGGTTTCAACATATGGACTTGCAGGGACATAGTCCATAGCACCAATGAGCTTTTTTTGTTACCAAATGCAATAAATACTATTTAGTGCTAGGTACACTTGAGGGATACAGGCAAACCATAGTTGTAGGTAGAGAAGAATGGACTGGCAGATGGTGACAAAAGCAGCAGACCCATCTGCCTCTGTCCTCAGGTTTGCACGTTTCTCCTTGCAGGTCACTGTTCTGACCTTGCATCATTTCTCTTCTTCTTTACAAATATTTCCAGAGTGATCTCAACTAACTCAGTTTGCTCTTCATTTATAATTTGTAGGCAGATGACTCCCAGATCTCTATATCCAGTCTGGATAGGGTACAGAGGTGCTGAAAAGTGGATTAAGTAATTACATGGTTTAAAAGGTGCTAGTCAAGGGTCCTACTGAGATGAAATGAGATATTTTGCCTAAAATATTTGTCTATTTAAATATGAGAGGATGGTTCTTCGGTTATCTAAAATCCATATTGATCATATGAAACTGTTTTAAAGGTTCTGAGAATTGTTTTTATTTACATAAGTAATCCCTGAATACATTCTTATTGTAAGTCTCCACCTCCAACTCCAAATTCAACACAACAACATTGGCAATTGAATGGATAGGTTTTTGTATACGTGATTATCTATTCCTTCTGTACATATTGAATTACATCATTTTGGCTTATATGCCTCCCAAGTGTGCATTTTAAATGGTTATAACTGCTTAAGAATGGTTATAAGTGCTTATAAGAAGCACTAGCTGCAGCGGGAATCCTGATGGATGTGGAGAGGAGAAAGAACGCTTCTTTCTTTTTCCTTTTGGACTAGAACTGCAGATGAGAGGAGAGTTGTCAAAACACATTGTCTGTGGGGAGGGACGGTGTACGTGACGGAGACTTGTGCAAAGCAGGTGGGGTGGAAAAGAAGAACAGTTGTGAGTGTAAAGTAGAGAGAGATTAAATTATTGTCATTTAGCAGGAGCCTCACCTTCCTCATCCTCTGTCATTAGACAGTATCAATTAGCAGAGGTGGAAAGGTATTCTTGTCAGTTTGTTTTCTGGCGACTGGGGTCAGGCACGCACAGAGTAGACTGGGAATGAGCCAGCTAGGAATAAGCACAGTAGGCATTGTTTAACACTTAAACTCAAGGACCAGCCTTAGGAAGGGGTTTATGAAGGAAGGAAGTAGAAATCTGAAGAGGCAGTCAAAGACCAGTTTCACTCTGTGTGACAGTGCGAGACGGCAATATCCATGAGGAATGACGATTTGCGTCTGGGTCATTGCAGCACACCCAGGGCAAAGCACCAGCTGGAGGGCGATAATGACTTGTTGATAGGTGAACGAGAGCAGGCAGGCAAGTTGCTGCCTCACTGGGAGAACCCCTGAGTTGTTAGATGTGTTTTAGTGCCCTGTGACGAAGTCTGGAATATGGACCTTCTGAGGGTTGTCACTCTGAAGTTTAGTGGTGTCAAGGAGAGCAAAGAGCTGAGATTAAGAAGTCAAATGGGGGCTGAGGAGATAGCTCAGTTGGTAGAGTGCTTGCCTCACAAGCACAAGGCCCTGGGTTCAATCCCCAGCACCGCAAAAAAAAAAAAAACAAAAGTCAAATGGTTAATAACCAGATACTAAAATTACTCAGGAGGTTAACAGGATTATGGGCGTGAAGATAAAATAAAATTCAAGGTCCAGTAGAAGAAATGACCTAAAGGGGCAAATGTTAGTGGAGATTTCTTAGAAGTGAAGCAATGTCATTACCTTCAAATGGAGAGGCTTAGAAAGAGTTACTTTCAGCTACAAAAGTGAGACAGTTCTAGAATGGTAGGAGAGAAAGAGTGAGGGGAGATTAGAGATAGCCTGGTGGTCAACGGGGTGGAAGCAGAGAAGAATGTATGAGGTTATCTTTTGATAAAGGAGAACTTTTGAGAGTAGAGTCAATAGCTCTCTTGCACAGAATATATAAGCATAATCGACAGTCTTGTATAACTAAAAGGAACAAATTAAAATAAATAAATAAAATGAACAAAAATTGAAAAAAAAAAAAGACATTGTGCTTATATCCAGCTAGTGTGGAACCAGTTCTTACCATATCCCAGCGGTGATTCCCTACCAAACTGAAACTATGGTACAAATTACCAATTTCTCCTCCTGGTCACGGACTCATTCAGTTTTACATTGTTCTGGCTACTGTATGGTAATTATTGTCTCTTTCTGTGCAGAAGTTACATGATTTGACTGGACTATTAGCACTTGGGTGGTAGGTTTTTCTGAAACTTTTTCCAGTGTGAATTTTATAGCATGCACAGCTGCCCACATGTCCCTTTGCACAGTGTGCCAGTACCTCCCACACTGTGTTGCACTTCCTGCATCAGACTTTCCTGATGATCTTTAAAGTATATTGATGCCAGCTCCCACTCCCAGATATTTTAAATTAATAGCTATGGGGTGTGACCTGAACATTGAGATTTTAAAATTCTCCAGATAGTTTTCGTGAACGGTAAAATTTGGGCACTGCTGCACTGTACTATTATTTAAGGAATTTGAGCAACCTGACTCCAAGAGAAGAGAATTAACCCAGGTGAATGACTAGGTTGGGGAGGATGTTACTATTAAATGGCACGATAGCATGTAAAAGGCAAGCACTAAGAGATGTTCCAGTGACACCACTTAAATAATTTTTTACTACAAAAATTTTCAGTTCTTTATTTAATCCCATTATTCTTAGCTCTGGGTCAAATGCTTTCTCTTTCTTCTGGGCATTAATACCTTTTATATATTTTTGTAACTTTATCTCTGCACCCTGTCATCTCTTGGCAGGTTCAGCACGTGTATTTAATTTCTTGCATTTTCTTTGATGAATGAAGCCCTGAAGGCGCCTTATTTGTATGCCTTGCTATACCTGCTGTTCCCAGGTTTCTAGTGTCCCCAATTTGAACATGACATAGGTGTCAGCAGGCAGCAAGGAAAGGCAGTGTCCTGCCTATACCTAGTTCCCATCTGCACTGACCTGTTTTTCACTTACGTCACTGAAAACTAATCTCTAATTTTTTTCCATTATCATTCTAAGATCTCTGGGCATTTCTCTGATGCTCTTCCTTCTTGGCATTTGCCAATCTCCAGGGTTCTCTATGATTGAATAACTGTGCAGAAAAGAATAGCCCCAAAGATATTGGATTGTATTTTTTCAAAATGTAAAGAATGTCCATGTTTATTAATGAAATACGTGAACATTTTGCATCTGGTTTGACCTATTTTGCTACGCTTCCTGTTGCTTTGCCAAGACATTATTTAAAAAGTATATTATTTAAAAATATACCTTGAAATTCCTTTTGCAAACTATTAATGTATTAAACAGCTTCAGAACCAAAGCAACAATAACCTATATTACAGTTACCTTGAAAGTACAGGCTTAAAGCTTTTTATTTTTTCACACACAATTCTATCTTATGCCTGTCTTTCTTTTACTTACTTTTTCTGATTTTAAAATAATATATTAAAATTGAGGAAAATTTCAAAACTTTTTTCAATAAAATCAAATTTCTTTTTTTTTATTGTATACAAATGGGATACATGTTGTTTCTCTATTTGTACATAGAGTCAAGGCATACCATTTGTGTAATCATACGTTTACATAGGGCAATGATGTTTATTTTTTTTCCTTCACCCCCACCCCTCCCACCCCTCTTTTCCCTCTATACAGTCTTTCTTTCCTTCATTCTTACCGCTCTCCTTATCCCTAATCCTAAACCTAACCCTAAACCTAATGCTAACCCCTCCCACCCCCCATTATATGTCCTCATCTGCTTATCAGCGAGATCATTCGTCCTTTAGTTTTTTGAGATTGGCTTATCTCACTTAGCATGAGATTCTCCAAT
Source organism: Sciurus carolinensis (assembly GCF_902686445.1). Classification (NCBI taxonomy): domain Eukaryota; kingdom Metazoa; phylum Chordata; class Mammalia; order Rodentia; family Sciuridae; genus Sciurus; species Sciurus carolinensis. The sequence goes on from NC_062220.1 coordinate 26,233,415, forward strand.
TTCGTCCATTTGCCTACAAATGCCATAATTTTATCATTCTTCATTGCGGAGTAATATTCCATTGTATATATATGCCACAGTTTCTTTATCCATTCATCAACTGAAGGGCATCTAGGTTGGTTCCACAATCTGGCTATGGTGAATTGAGCAGCAATGAACATTGATGTGGCTGTATCTCTGTAGTATGCTGATTTTAAGTCCTTTGGGTATAGGCCAAGGAGTGGGATAGCTGGGTCAAATGGTGTTTCCATTCCAAGCTTTCTGAAGAATCTCCACACTGCTTTCCAGAGTGGCTGCACTAATTTGCAACCCCACCAGCAATGTATGAGTGTTCCTTTTTCACCACATTCTCGCCAACACCTATTGTTGCTTGTATTCTTGATAATCGCCATTCTAATTGGGGTGAGATGGAATCTTAGGGTAGTTTTGATTTGCATTTCCCTTATTACTAGGGATGTTGAACATTTTTTCATATATCTGTTGATTACTTGTACATATTCTTCTGTGAAGTGTCTGTTCATTTCCTTAGCCCATTTGTTGATTGGATTATTTGTATTCTTCATGTAGAGTTTTTTGAGTTCTTTATAGATTCTGGAAATTAGCGCTCTATCTGAGGTATGGTTGGCAAAGATATTCTCCCACTCTGTAGGCTCTCTCTTCACATTTCTGATAGTTTCCTTTGCTGAGAGAAAGCTTTTTAGTTTGAATCTATCCCAGTTGTTGATTCTTGCTTTTATTTCTTGTGCTATGGGAGTCCTGTTAAGGAAGTCTGATCCTAAGCCAACAAGTTGAAGATTTGGACCTACTTTTTCTTCTATAAGATGCAGGGTCCATGTTCCTGGATAGGCAGAATTAATATTGTCAAAATGGCTATACTACCTAAAGTGCTATACAGATTCAATGCAATTCCAATTAAAATCCCAATGATGTACCTTACAGAAATAGAGCAAGCAATTATGAAATTCATCTGGAAGAATAAAAAACCCAGAATAGCTAAAGCAATCCTCAGTAGCAAGAGCAAAGCAGGGGGTATTGCAATACCAGATCTTCAACTCTACTACAAAGCAATAGTAACAAAAACGGCATGGTATTGGTACCAAAATAGACAGGTAGATCAATGGTACAGAATAGAGGACATGGACACAAACCCAAATAAATACAATTTTCTCATACTAGACAAAGGGGCCAAAACTATGCAATGGAGAAAAGATAGCCTCTTCAACAAATGGTGCTGGGAAAACTGGAAAACCATATGCAATAGAATGAAATTAAACCCCTATCTCTCACCCTACACAAAACTCAACTCAAAATGGATCAAGGACCTCGGAATCAAATTTCTTTTTCAGTGTGTTTTTTATTTAGTTGAAGACTTTGGTGAGGTGTGCACCAATCTCTTATTAATGTGGAGACTTCTCATACTCTTATTCAGTATATTTTCAATATGGATCCATGCATCTCCTTATAAACTGGAAGTTAAATTTAAGACCTTGGTTATATTGAGGATAATGTTTTTGGCAAGACAGTTTTATAGGTGGTTCTGTGTCATGCATATTGGTTCATGTCAGGAGGCACTTGGTACCAGGTTTTCCCACTAGGAGTGACTGGTATTGTTTGCTTTCTTAGTTAAAGTGGTTGTTAGCCAGCTTTACAGTAGTAATTATTTTCTTCTTTTGTTTTTTATTTTCTATTTTCCATAAATCATATTTCTTTATCATGTATTCACTTCAATTCTTTTGCACTGAACATCAATATTTACCTAATTTAAATTAGACTTTACTAAAAAGTACAATGTCTCTACAGAACTTGCCAAAAATTCCAAAATTTGTAGCAAAATTTTCTTACACTCATGGTATGGAGTCTTTGTGTTTAATGGAAAAATATAAGCTGTCAAAAACATAACATCAAAGTTCTCAGAATAAAAGTTTAAGAGGTTGTAGTTAAGTCTGAAATTTTTTTAAAAAACTGTTTTTTAGTTCCTTCAGACAGAATATTATTTTTAAAATCAGGATTAAATTATGTGTAATTATGTTGAAGTCACCATTGTCAATATTTTGGAATATTGGTAATATTTTTTCTTAATCTTCTTTTATAACTTTTTTCATTTTTTATACAAATTTTAAGCATAGAAAAATGAAATACTAGCACATGAAACACCCATATACTGGCCACAGAACAGTCTGTCTCCCTGTCTTTGACTCTGTCTGCCCTTTAAAGGAGTGAACAAAGACTTTTAACTTAAAAAAATAAAAAAGGCATTCCTTCTACAACTCCATACCATTATTACCAAAATTAATAACTCCTCAACATTACCTAATACCCAGACCATATTTAAAATGTTCCAAATTTTCTCCAAATGCCTTTTGTAAATCATCCTTTTTTTTCTTTGAACCAGGATACCATCAAGGACAGCCATGGTATTGTTATTTCATAACATTGCCTTTGAAAAAGACCAGTCTCATATAGACTGTCTCACATACTTGTGGGTGATTATTTCCTCAAGGTGACATTGTTATTTGGATCCATGCATCTCCTTATAAACTGGAAGTTAAATTTAAGACCTTGGTTATATTGAGGATAATGTTTTTGGCAAGACAGTTTTATAGGTGGTTCTGTGTCATGCATATTGGTTCATGTCAGGAGGCACTTGGTACCAGGTTTTCCCACTAGGAGTGACTGGTATTGTTTGCTTCTTAGTTAAAGTGGTTGTTAGCCAGCTTTTTATCTCTGTAACCAAACTACCTGACCAGACCAACTTGGAGGAGGAAAAGTTTATTTTGGGTTCATGATTTCAGAGATTCAGTCCACAGTCTGCCAAATCCATCATTCTGGGATTGAGGTGAGGTGGAACATTATGACCAAAGGGCATGGTGAAAGAAAGCTGGTCAGCTCAAGACAGCCAGTAAGCAGAGATACTGAGCAAGGTACTAGGGACAAAATATAAACCCCAAAGGCACATCCTTGTTGACCTACTTCCTTCAGCCATACCTTACCTGCCTACAGATACCACCAAATACAGTAGTCCTTTCAATTTACTAATCCATCAAATGGTTTGATTCACTGATTAGGTTACATCTCTCTAATTATTTTAGCATTGTCTCACACTTAAGTTTTTGGAGAATACCTCATATACATGCCACAAGAGTGGTATAGCCACAGCCCTCCCTTCCTTCTCCCTCTTTATGATTGACAAATAATCTGGGTGGTAAAATTTTGGTAACTTTGAATATGTAATCGTTCATTATCTTTTTTTAAAATTTTTGTTTTTAGTTGTAGGTGGACACAATACCTTTATTTTATGTGGTGTTGGGGATTGAACCCAGGGTCTCACACATGCTAGATGAGCATACTACCACTGAGCCACAACCCCTGTCCACTGCTCATTATCTTTTACCTAATGTTGTTAGCATTCAGTGAGATTCTTGCCTGAAATAATTATTTCATTAGGGACTCAAAGTGGAAAATTTTCTGATTTTATTCTGCCTATACTTATTAGTTGAAAATTTTATGTTTTTATTAGTGCATTATGACTATATGTAATAGCGGGATTCATTGCAACATATTCATATATGCACATAATTTGCTCCAAATCATTCTCTAGTACTTCCCTTTTCCCTCCCCTTCTCCCTCCCTCCCTGCCCCCTTTCTATTCTCTTCTTCCTTCTATTTATTTACATATTTTCATTAGTGCATTATATACATAAAAGCAGAATTCATTGTGATTTATTAATGCATACATATAGCATAATTTGGTCAGTTTTATTCCCTAGTTCTCCTGCTTCCCTTCCTTCTTCCCTCCCCTTTCATTCCCTATTTCTACTCTATTGATCTCCTATTTTTATGATATCCCCTGTTTTAACTACTTCTTCCACATATGAGTGAAAACATTCAACCCTTGATTTCTGAGTCTGGTTTATTTCACTTAGCAACATCTGTTTACCAGCAAAAGACACCATTTTGTTCTTTATGGCTGAATAGAACTCCATGGTGTATATATACACCAAATTTTCTTTACTTATTTATCTGTTGACAGATACCTAGACTGGTTCTATAACTTGACTATTGTGACTTGTGTTGCTACAAACATTGGAATGCATGTATTCAGTTCTTAGGAATAAACAATGAAGAATAGAATATCTGTGTCATATGGTGTTTCCATTCCTAGTCTTTTGAGGAAGAGACTTGATGATTTTTATGGTGGTTGTAGTAATCTGGAGCTCCACCAACAACGTATAAGCATTCCTTTCTCACTACATCCTCACCACCATTTAGTATAATTCATATTCTTGATGGTGTCCATTCTAACTGATGAACCCTGAGTGTAGTTTTGATTTATATTTCCCTGATTGCTAATGATGTTGAACATTTTTTCAGAAGAGTCGTTCTATTTTCTTAAAACCCAAACGAAGCATGTGACTAATGTAAAGTGTCCTGTCCTGGTTGGTGACCTGCTCATAGACACAGACTGGGCCTTCACTGAATGCTGACTCTCCTTTCTTTAGATCTAATGCAGTCAAGTGTTGTAGTTTGAGTAATTTATTTTATTTTTAATATATTTCATTTTACTTTTTAATTTATATGCTCTCTTTTTCAGCTATCTTATAAGTCCTTCAGATGTTATATTTTATTTCACTTTTTTTTACTGTAAACAAATGGGATACATGTTGTTTCTCAGTACATGGAGTCAAGGCATACCATTTGTGTAATCATAAATTTACATAGGGTAATGTTGTTCGATTCATTCTGTTATTTTTTTCCTTTCCCCCCACCGCTCCCACCCCTCTTTTCCCTCTATACAGTCCTTCCTTCCTCCATTCTTGCCACCCCCTTATCCCTAACCCTAAACCTAACCCTAAACCTAACGCTAACCCCTCCCACCCCCCCATTATATGTCATCATCCGCTTATCAGTGAGATCATTCGTCCTTTAGTTTTTTGAGATTGGCTTATCTCACTTAGCATGAGATTCTCCAGTTTCATCCATTTGCCTGCAAATGCCATAATTTTATCATTCTTTATAGCAGAGTAATATTCCATTGTATATATGTACCACAGTTTCTTTATCCATTTATCAATTGAAGGACATCTAGTTTGGTTCCACAATCTGGTTATGGTGAATTGAGCAGCAATGAACATTGATGTGGCTGTATCTCTGTAGTATGCTGATTTTAAGTCCTTTGGGTATAGGCCAAGGAGTGGGATAGCTGGGTCAAATGGGCGTTCCATTCCAAGCTTTCTGAGGAATCTCCATACTGCTTTCCACAGTGGCTGCATTAATTTGCAACTCCACCAGCAATGTATGAGTGTACCTTTTTCCCCACATCCTCGCCATCACCTATTGTTGCTTGTGTTCTTGATAATCGCCATTCAAATTGGGGTGAGATGGAATCTTAGGGTAGTCTTGATTTGCATTTCTCTTATTACTAGAGATGTTGAACATTTTTTCATATATCTGTTGATTGCTTGTAGATCTTCTTCTGTGAAGTGTCTGTTCATTTCCTTAGCCCAGTGGTTGATTGGGTTATTTGTATTTTTGGTGTACAGTTTTTTGAGTTCTTTATAGATTCTGGAAATTAGCGCTCTATCTGAAGTATGAGTGGCAAAGATATTCTCCCACTCTGTAGGCTCTCTCTTCACATTACTGATAGTTTCCCTTGCTGAGAGAAAGCTTTTTAGTTTGAATCTATCCCAGTTGTTGATTCTTGCTTTTATTTCTTCTGCTATGGGAGTCCTGTTAAGGAAGTCTGATCCTAAGCCGACATGTTGAAGATTTGGACCTACTTTTTCTTCTATAAGATGCAGGGTCTCTGGTCTGATTCCGAGGTCCTTGATCCATTTTGAGTTGAGTTTTATGCAGGGTGAGAGATAGGGGTTTAATTTCATTCTGTTGCATATGGTTTTCCAGTTTTCCCAGCACCATTTGTTGAAGAGGCTAACTTTTCTCCATTGCATAGTTTTGGCCCCTTTGTCTAGTATGAGAAAATTGTATTTATTTGGGTTTGTGTCCATGTCCTCTATTCTGTACCATTGATCTACCTGTCTATTTTGGTACCAATACCATGCCATTTTTGTTACTATTGCTTTGTAGTAGAGTTGAAGATCTGGTATTGCAATACCCCCTGCTTCGCTCTTGCTACTAAGGATTGCTTTAGCTATTCTGGGTTTCTTATTCTTCCAGATGAATTTCATAATTGCTTGCTCTATTTCTGCAAGGTACATCATTGGGATTTTAATTGGAATTGCATTGAATCTGTATAGCACTTTAGGTAGTATGGCCATTTTGACAATATTAATTCTGCCTATCCAGGAACATGGGAGATCTTTCCATCTTCTAAGGTTTTCTTGAATTTCTTTCTTTAGTGTTCTGTAGTTCTCATTGTAGAGGTCTTTCACCTCTTTTGTGAGATTGATTCCCAAGTATTTTATTTTTTTTGATGCTATTGTGAATGGAGTAGTTTTCCTAATTTCTCTTTCTGAAGATTCATCACTTATGTATAAAAATGCATAGGATTTTTGAGCATTGATCTTGTAACCTGCTACTTTACTGAATTCACTTATGAGTTCTAACAGTTTTCTGGTGGAATTTCCAGGTTCCTCTAAATATATAATCATGTCATCAGTGAACAGGGATAGTTTGAGTTCTTCTTTTCCAATTCATATCCCTTTAATTTCTTTGGTTTGTCCAGTTGCTCTGCCTAGAGTTTCAAGGACGATGTTGAATAGAAGTGGTGAAAGAGGGCATCCTGCCTTGTTCTAGTTTTTAAGGGGAATGCTTTCAGTTTTTCACCATTTAGAATGATATTGGCCATGGGCTTAGCGTAGATGGCCTTTATAATGTTTAGGAATGTTCCCACTACCCCAATTTTTTCTAGTGTTTTGAGCATGAAGGGATGCTGTATTTTATCGAATGCTTTTTATGCATCTATTGAAATAATCATGTGATTCTTAACTTTAAGTCTGTTGATATGTGAATGACATTTTTTGATTTCTGAATGTTGAACCAAACTTGCATCCCTGGGATAAAACCCACTTGATCGTGGTGCACTTTCTTTTTAATATATTTTTGTATGCGATTTGCTAAAATTTTGTTGAGAATTTTTGCGTCAATGTTCATTAAGGATATTGGTCTGAAATTTTCTTTCCTTGATGTGTCTCTGTCTGGTTTAGGTATCAGGGTGATATTGGCTTCATAGAATGAGTTTGGGAGGGTTCCCTCCTCTTCTATTTCATGGAATAGTTTGAGGAGTATTGGAATGAGCTCTTCTTTAAAGGTTTTGTAGAACTCGGCGGAGAACCCATCTGGTCCTGGACTTTTCTTTGTTGGTAGGCTTTTGATGACCTCTTCTATTTCATTGCTTGAAATTGATTTATTTAAGTTGTGTATATCCTCCTCGTTCAGTTTAGGTAATTCATATGTCTCTAGAAACTTGTTGATGTCTTCGAGGTTTTCTGTTTTGTTGGAATATAGATTTTCAAAATAGTTTCTAATTATGTTTTGTATTTCAATCGTGTCTGTTGTGATATTTCCTTGTTCATTCCAAATTTTAGTAATTTGAGTTTTCTCCCTCTTTCTCTTTGTTAGTGTGGCTTAAGGTTTATTAATTTTGCTTATTTTTTCAAAGAACCAACTATTTATTTTGTTAATTTTTCCAATTGTTTCTTTTGTTTCAATTTCGTTGATTTTGGCTCTGATTTTAACTATTTCCTGTCTTCTACTACTTTTGGTGTTGGTCTGCTCTTCTTTTTATAGGACTTTGAGCTGTAGTGTTAAGTCGTTTATTTGTTGATTTCTACTTCTTTTGTTGAATGCGCCCCATGAAATAAATCTTCCTCTAAGTACTGCTTTCATAGTGTCCCAGAGATTTTGATATGATGTGTCTTTGTTCTCGTTTACTTCTAAGAATTTTTTTATTTCCCTCCTGATGTCTTCTGTTATCCATTCATCATATAATAGTGTATTATTTAATCTCCAGGTATTGGAGAAGTTTCTGTTTTTTATTCTGTCATTTATTTCTAATTTCAATCCATTATGATCTGATAGAATACAAGGTAGTATCTCTATCTTCTTGTATTTGCTAACAGTAGCTTTGTGGCATAAAATATGGTCTATTTTAGAGAAGGATCTATGTGCTGCTGAGAAGAAAGTGTACTCGTTCTTTGTTGGATGGTATATTCTATATATGTCCGTTAAGTCAGAATTGTTGATTGTATTATTGAGATCTATGGTTTCTTTATTCAATTTTTGTTTGGAAGATCTATCTAGTGGTGAGAGAGGTGTGTTAAGATCACCTAGTATTATTGTGTTGTGGTCTATTTGATTTCTGGAATTGAGAAGGATTTGTTTGACGTACATGGATAAGCCAATGTTCGGGGCATAGATATTTATGATTGTTATGTCTTGCTAATTTATGCTTCCCTTAAGCAGTATGAAATGTCCTTCTTTATCCCTTCTGACTAGTTTTGGCTTGAAGTCCACATTATCTGAAATGAGGATGAATACTCCAGCTTTTTTGCTGTGTCTATGTGCATGGTATATTTCATACCATCCTTTCACCTTTACTCTATGGGTATCTCTTTCTTTGAGATGAGTCTCTTGCAGGCAGCATATTGTTGGATTTTTCTTTTTAATCCAATCTGCCAGTCTGTGTCTTTTGATTGATGAGTTCAGGCCATTAACATTCAGGGTTATTATTGAGATATGATTTGTAGTCCCAGTCTTTGACTCATTTTTGTTTTTTGACATGATTTGGTTTCTCCTTTATTTGGCTATTCCTTTAGGCTAGTTCCTCCCGTTGCTGATTTGCATCGTTGTTTTTCATCTCTTCCTCATGGAATATTTTGCTGAGAATGTTCTGTAATGCCGACTTTCTTTTTGTAAATTCCTTTAGCTTTTGTTTATCATGGAAGGATCTTATTTCATCGTCAAATCTGAAAGTAAGATTCTTGGTTGGCATCCGTTTTCTTTCAGGGCTTGGTAAATGTTGTTCCAGGCCCTTCTAGCTTTTAGGGTCTGGATTGAAAAATCTGCTGATATTCTTATTGGTTTTCTGCTGAATGTAATTTGATTCTTTTCTCTTGTGGCCTTTAAAATTCTGTCTTTATTTTGTATGTTAGGTATTTTCATAATAATGTGCCTTGGTGTGGGTCTGTTGTAATTTTGTATATTTGGAGTCCTATAAGTCTCTTGTACTTGATTTTCCATTTCATTCTTCAGATTTGGGAAATTTTCTGATATTATTTCATTGAATAGATTGTTCATTCCTTTGGTTTGTTTCTCTAAGCCTTCCTCAATCCCAATAATTCTTAAATTTGGCCTTTTCATGATATCCCATAATTCTTGGAGATTCTGTTCATGATTTCTTACCATCTTCTCTGTTTGGTCAACTTTGTTTTCAAGGTTAAATATTTTTTCTTCAACGTCTGAAGTTCTGTCTTCCAGGTGTTCTATCCTATTGGTTATGTTTTCTATGGAGTTTTTAACTTGGTTTATTGTTGCTCCCTGTCGAGCAACAAGATCCGATGTCTCTCCTCAGGGCCTGCCTGAGGAGAGTACGGGGCCGAGCAGGATGATGAGTGTTGGCGGCAAAGGAATCACACCAGAGCCGGGAGGTCTGTCAGTGCTAAAGGCAAAGCAGGAATTCATTTATTGAGGAAGTTTCACAGCTTTTATGCATGGTTGGGGCTAGGTGAGAACCAATTAGCTTGAAAGTTAGCAAGGCACGGGGGATTCACACAGGGGAGAGTCCCATAGGACAATATGGTAAGCACGAGCTGATCACGTTCACAGAACTGCTGACAACCAATCCCTGAAGTAGGGGGTGGCGATAAGCAGGCTAATCAGGGAGTTACACATAACTGGTTGTTGGGTAAAAACATATTTTACAGGCTCCAGCACACAGAAGTCCGAGCAAACCATTGGCGAGCTAGGCAATACCATATGTGAGGAAGGAGTTGATATGATAGTGCAGTCGCCATTATAGGGTGTTTCCCCTATAGTTTATTGTTTCCTTCATTTCAAGGATTTCTGTTTTTTTTTTTTTTCAGTATCTCTAACTCTTTATTGAAATGATCTCTTGCTTCCCATATTTGCTCTTTTAACTGTTGATTGGTGCGATCATTTAATGCCTGCATTTGCTCTTTCATCTCCTCCTTCAATGCCTGCAGTTGCTCTTTCATCTACTCATTTGCTTCTCTGATTGTTTTAATTATGTACATTCTGAACTCCCTTTCTGACATTTCTTCTGCTGTGCTGTCATTGGGTTTTATTCATATAGTATCTAGGTTTGTTTGGGACATTTTCTTCCCTTGTTTTCTCATATTGGTCAGATATCTGTGGGACTCTGAGATATTGCAGATTTCCTCTATTGGCTTATAGTGTCCCTGTAGATTTCCAGTATATCACCTCCCCACCTTCAGTAGCCTGAAGTTTTGGAGGAACTTGATAATGCAGTGCTTCCGAAGAAAGCTGCCCCTAGCCTGCTACTGGTTCCAGGGCTTGGAGCTGGTTCTTTGCGGAAAGACTGTCACTGGGCGGTCTGCTCCGAGAAGCTGGCCATGGAAGGAGCCTGCCACCGGAGGGAGCAGGGCTGCTTGGAGAAGTCTCTGGCTGCCCTGTCCTGGTCCCAGAAGCTGTCTGCAGACCAGAGCTTGCCACTGGGTCCAGGACTTGGAGTTGGCTCTGAGCAGAAAGGCTCTCACTGGGCAGCCTGCTCTGAGAAGCTGGTCATGAAAGGAGCCTGCTGCCAGAGGGAGCAGGGCTCTTGGGGAAGTCCCTGGCTGCCCTGCCCTGGTCCCTGAAGCTGCCTGCGGGCCCTGGACCCCCCGCTGGGTCCAGGACTTGGAGCTGGCTCTGTGCAGAAAGGCTCTCACTGGGCAGCCTGCTCCGAGAAGCTGGCCGTGGAAGGAGCCTGCCGCTGGAGGGAGCAGAGCTGCTTGGGGAAGTCCCTGGCTGCCCTGCCCTGGTCCCTAAAGCTGCCTGCAGGCCTGGGCCCACCGCTGGGTCCAGGGCTTGGAGCTGGCTCTGTGTGGGAAGGCTCTGAGAAGCTGGTCGTGGAAGGAGCCTGCCGCTGGAGGGAGCAGGGCTGCTTGGAGAAGTCTCTGGCTACCCTGCTCTGGTCCCAGAGGCTGCCTGCAGGCTGGAGCTTGCTGCTGGCTCCGGGACTTGGAGCTGTCTCTGTGCAGAAAGGCTCTTACTGGACGGCCTGCTCCGAGAAGCTGGCCGTGGAAGGAGCCCGCTGCCGGAGGGAGCAGGGCTGCCTGGGGAAGACTCTAGCTGCCCTGCCCTGCTCTGAGAAGCCACCCCTGTCTGGGCCTGCCGCCTGGGCTGAACTACACCCGGTGGGGGAGACTCACCCCGTGGCTCTATGTTAGTCCGAGTCTCTCAATGCCTCCCCTTCTTGAATCCTGGGTTCTGGAGCGACAGGAGAGGCAGTCACCCTCTAGTTTGCCATCTTGGATCCTCCTATATTTTATTTCTCTGTGTATCCCTAGCATCAGGTATTATGTTTTTTTCATCATAGGCACTAAAGTAATGTTTTTATGGTAGTGGTTTAATGATATTTTACTTTGTTGTGACAAATTTAGTAGACTTAAAGTAATTAGAACTGTGTCTGACTTTGGAGGCTATATCTCATGGAAGGTTCATTTAGGTTATAGTTTAGAAATGAGATGTCCCCAAAAAGCTATGTGTGAGATAACACAAGAAAGTTAAGAGGTGAGATGATTGGGTTATGAGAGCCTTAACCTAATCAGTACATTAGTCCTCTGATAGGGATTAACTAGATTGTAATAGCAGGTAGGGTGTGGCTATAGGTGGTAGATCATTTGGGGCGTGCCTTTGGGGTGTATATTTTGTCCATTGCGAGAAGAGTCTCTCTCTTTATCTCTCTCTTTCTCTCTCCTTCTCCTTCCTCCCTCTCTCTCCTGCCTCCTCTGCTCACTGGTGTGATGTCCTGAGCCACTTTTCCTTCATCACACTCTCCTTTCATGATGTTCTACCTCGCCTTGAGTCCTGAGGACTGGGGCTGGCCTTCTATGGCCTAAGACCTCTGAAACTGTGAGTCCCAAAATAAATTTTTGCTCTTCTAAAATTGTTCTTGTCAGATCTTTTGGAAACAGCAGCCCTAAAACAGAACTGTCCCTCCGATTAAAAGGCTCCATTATCTTATGTGTTGCAGTAAGGGGTTGGGTAGAGTGCTACCGATGTGTTTCCTGAATCAATCCCATGTCCTGGATGAGATATGCTCACCTTGGTGCTGGCGATTCTTTTATTCTAACACACAACCTCCCTCCTCTTCTGTGGTATGCAGGTGAGAAGACCTAGGTGTGGACCAGTTAGCGCTTAGTGTGGCTGTCTGTCACTCTGCAAATATAGCGATATCTGCTCCTGGGAAGATTTCACTGACAGATGAGTGCATAGAGGAGGCTAACGATCATCTTGGGGCAGCCAAATTGGGGGAGATAAAACTTTTATTACCTAGAGTTGTTATTATTTATTGGCATTAATTTATTGGCTAGGCATTAATAAGGCCCCCAAACAACTGTTTTTCAATGCCTTATTTGCATGAAATGAGAGCTGATCCATGGCAATATTTTCTCTTTGAGGATCCTTTGTTTTATTTTTTTAAATTTCAATAAAATTGAAGATGATATTTAATTCAACATTATCACTTACAATCTAGTAAATAATTTTTCTTGGTTACACTTCACATCTATTTTTTTTAAGTTCACAGTTTTAAAAATAATTTTTAATGTTTGAAATGCTATGTTCAAGAAGGTTTAGAACTGGAATTATGAATTGTATTTTAAACTAAAACTGACAGACAAAATCATTCTTCTCCATGAGAAAATTATATTTCTGTTGCATAGATCCCAGAATAAACTTTGAAATGAATGATAAATTTCTCTTTTATTATCCTTTTAAAATGGAAGAGATTTCCTTATAGATTTATTTTGAGGTTGGGAATCATGTCTTTTGATAAATAGAATCACCAAGTAAAAGCTAATTAGATGTTTCTCTTTTTTTCTATATTGGGATTTAATTAGAAAAATTTTAATATGATGTGCTAATTAAACAAAATGTTGGAGTCCTTTTTAATTCATAAACTGCTATTACTTGACATCTGATGCATATTTGAACTTGGGTATCTTCAGTTTGACTTCTTTTTATCCCCTTTGGAGGAACTTGGATACCTCCTCTTTCTGGTCCCAGTGGAGATTTTTTTTTTTCTTTTTAAAAAATTTGTTCTTTCTAGTTATAAATGAGAGTAAAATGTATTTTGACATATCATTTAGATGGAATGTAACTTCCCATTCTTGTGGTTGTATATGATGTGGAGTTAAACTGGTCCTGTATTCATATATCAACCTAGGAAAGTTATGTCCAATTCATTCTACTATCCTTCCCATTCTCATTCCACCTCCATTCCTCCCATTCTCGTGGGCCAATCCAGTGAACCTCCACTTCTCCCTCTCCCCATCCCAGGCTATTGTGAGTCAGCATCTGCACCTCAGAGAGAACATTCAGCCTTTGGTTTTGGAGATTGGCTTATTTCACTTAGCATGACAGTCTTCAGTTCTATTCATCTACAGGCAAATGCCAAAATTTCATTATTCTTTATGGCTGAGTAATATTCCATTGTGTATATGTACCATACTTTCTTTATCTATTCATCTGTTGAAGGGTACCTAGGTTGGTTCCATAGCTTAGCTATTGTGAATTGAGCTGCTATGAACATTGTTGTGGCCACATCACTATAGTATGCTGATTTTAAGTCCTTTGGGTGTAGGCCAAGGAGTGCGATAACTGGGTCAAATGTGGTTCCATTCCACGTTTTCTCAGGAATCTCCACACTGCTTTCCAGAGTGGTTGCACCAATTTGCTGTCCCACCAACAATGTATGAGTGTACCTTTTCCCCCACATCCTCGCCAACATTTATTGTTATTTATATTCTTGCTTGTTGCCATTCTGACTGCAGTGAGATGAAATATCAGTGTAGTTTTAATTCACATTTCTCTAATGCTAGTGCTGTTGAACATTTTTTTTCTTATATTTGCTGATCATTTATATCTCTTCTTCTATGAAGTGTCTGTTCAATTCCTTTGCTCATTTACTGATTGGGTATTTTTTTCATGTTAAGTTCTTTGAGTTCTTTATATATCCTGGAGATTAGTGCTCTGAGGTGCAGGTGGCAAAGATTTTCTCCCATTCTGTAGGCTTTCTGTGTACATTCTTAATTGTTTCCTTTGCTGTAAAGAAGTTTTTCTTTGGTTTGATACCATACTGTTTATTGATTATTTCACTTCTTGTGCTTTAGAACTCTTATTGGGGAATTTGGTTCCTAAGTTGACATGATGGAGATTTGGGCTGACCTTTTTCTAGTAGGTGCATGTTCTCAATCTAATTCCTAGGTTCTTGATCCACTTTGAGTTAAGTTTTGTGCAGGGTGAGAGATAGGAGTCTTATTTCATTTTGTTACATATGAATTTCCAGTTTTCCTAGCACCATTTGTTGAAGTGGCTATCTTTTCTCCAATGTTTGTTTATGGCACCTTTGTTTAGTATGAAATAACTGTATTTATGTGGGTTTGTCTCTGTATCTTCTATTCTGTACTATGGATCTTCACATCTGTTTCAGTGCCAATACCATCCCATTTTGTTACTATAACTCTATAGTATAATTTAAGGTCTGGTATTGTGATGCTTCCTGCTTTGCTTTTCTTGCTGAGGGTTGCTTTGGCTATTCTGGGCCTTTTATTTTTCCAAATAAATTTCATGACTGCTATTTCTATTTCTGTGAAGAATCTCATTTGAACCTTAGCAGGAATTGCACTAGTCTATATAGCACTTTTGGTAGAATGGCCATTTTGACAATATTATTCTGTATATCCAAGAACATGGGAGATCTTTCCATCTTCTAAGTTCCACTTCAATTTATTTCTTTTGTGCAATGTCATTTTCATTGCAGAGGTCTTTTACCTCTTTTTTTAGATTGATTCAGGAATACCTTATTTTCTTTGAGGCTATTGTGAATAGGATAGTTTTCCTAATTTCTCTTTCAGTTGATTGGTCACTGATGTATGGGAACATGATTGATTTATGGGTGTTGATTTTATGCCCTGCTACTTTGATGAATTCATTTATGAGTTCTAGAAGTTTTTTGGTAGAGTTTTTTGAGTCTTCTAAATATAGATTCCTATTGTCAGCAAATAGGGATAGTTTGAGTTCTTCTTTTCCTATTTGCATCCTTTTAATTTCTTTCTTCTAATTGCTCTGGCTAGAGTTTCCAGGATTGTAGAATAGAAGTGGTGAAAGAGCGCATACCAGTCTTGTTCCAGTTTTTAGAGGGAATGCTTTCAATTTTTTTCCATTTAGAATGAAGTTGGCCTTGGGTTTAGCATATATAGCTTTTATAATATTGAAGCATGTTCCTATTATTCCTAGTTTTTCTAGTGTTTTGAACATGAATGAATGATTACATAAAGGGGAAAACCAGTTTGGATCTAAACTGATTTCCCTAATTTATCAAATGCTTTTTCTGTATCTATTGAGATAATCATATGATTCTTGTCTTTATGTCTATTGATGTGATAAATTTTGTTTTTTGATTCACATATGTTGAAATAGTCTTGCATCCCTGGGATGAACTCTACTTGATCGTGGTGCACTATCTTTTTAATATGTTTTTGTATGCCATTTGCCAGTATTTTATTAAGAATTTTTACAGGTTTTTCAAGATGGCAGACTAGAGGGCGGCTGCATTTCACGTTGCTCCAGGATGCAAGATTCAAAAGAGGAGATAGTGAGAGACTTGGGACCAACTCAAAGCCGCCGGGTGAGTCTCTCCCGTTGGGGAGGCGTCCCGGATGGGGTGGTAGCCCCGGAACGCAGGGAACTTTGTGAAGTAGAGTTGTCCGGCGAGACGCCCCTCCCCCCGCTGGAACGGTAAACACGGACAACTGGGATCATCGTAGAGGAGGCGGCTCAGCATAGCGCTTGGACTCGGAACAACCAGTGGGGCTCCGGACGGCTGCCTGAGGAGGAGCTGCTTGGTGAGCTGTTTGGACTCAGAGCGACCGCTTCTGAACACCGGGGGGCTGCCCGGAGAAAGAGGAGGAGCACGGTGGGTCGCTTGGTCTAGGAGTGACTGCATCAGAGCCACAGGCGGTTGCCAGAGGAGGAGCTGCGTGGCGAGCTGTTTGAACTCAGAGCGAGCGCTCCTGAACACTGGGGGGTTGCCCGGAGGAAGAGGAGAAGCTCGGCTGGTCACTTGGTCTAGGAGTGACTGCATCAGAGCCACAGGCAGTTGCCAGAGGAAGAGCTGCGTGGCAAGCTGTTTGAACTCAGAACGACTGCTCCTGAACACCGGGGGGTTGCCCAGAGGAAGAGGAGAAGCACGGCGGGTCGCTTGGTCTAGGAGTGACTGCATCAGAGTCACAGGTGGTTGCCAGAGGAGGAGGCGAGTGGTGAGTTGATTGGACTCAAAGCGACCGCTCCTGAACACCGGTGGCCTGCCTGGAGGAGGAGCGCGGTGGGTCACTTGGTCTCAGAGCCACCGCTCCTGAACACCCGGGGGGCTACCCCGAGGAGGAGGAGGAGGAACAGGGTGGGTCACTTGGACTTGGAGTGGCTGCCTAGGGCTATGGGTGGTTGGTGGGAGGAGGAGACGCAAAGTGAGTTGCTTGGACTCCTAGTGATTGCGTCGGAAACCGGGTGGCTGTCCGGAGGAAGAGGTGTGTGGCGGGTCTCTGGGTCTCGGAGCTTTTGTACGGGGCTCCAGGTGGCGGCTCAGAGGAGGGGCTGCATAGCCAGGTGATTAGGTGCAGAGCAGGGTCCCAGGACTGGCTTCTTGGTGGAAGAGCCGCACAGAGACACGCCGAGGGGCAGAGCGAAGTTTCCAGGACTGCGGGCAGATTCTCTGAGGAGAGGCAGCCTAAGGAGACTTGCCTGCAAAGGGTGAGGCTCCCAGGCCCAGGAGGTAGGTCCGGGCCCCTGGGAACGTTGCAGAGGAAGACAGCCCAGCCCAGGCAGTAGTTGTAGATTGAGGGGAAGCTCTAGGAGGGGAACTGACCAGCGAGACCTCCCCACCAGGTGAGTCTTCCCTGCCGGGTGAGGTTTTCCCACAGGGATGGTAAAACCAGAGACACAGGCACAAACAGGCCTTGCCTCAGCCCGCAGCCTAGTTCCCCATTGGATGACCATTGGTCAACAAGTGGAGGCACCTCTGCCCACTAGCAGGGAATATACCCCACCTGAGGGTCACCACCCCTAGAGAGGCAGCTTCTTCGTGGAGCTCCGCATTATCAACTTCATCCAAGACTTCAGGCTACTGAAGGATAAGCGGGGATATACTAGCAATCTTCAGGGACATTATAAGTCGATAGAGGAAATCTGCAATATCTTAATGACCCACTGATTCCTGAACAATATGAGAAAACAAGGGAAGAAAATGCCCCAAACAAATCTAGATGTTACATCAATAAAATCCAACGACAGCATGGCAGAAGAAATGACAGAAAGGGAGTTCAGAATGTATATAATTAAAATGATTAGGGAAGCAAACGATGAGATGAAAGAGCAAATGCAGGCATTGAATGATCGCACTGATCGACAGTTAACAGAGCAAATACAGGAAGCAAAAGATCATTTCAATAAAGAGTTAGAGATATTGAAAAAAAACCAAACAGAAATCCTTGAAATGAAGGAAACAATAAACCAAATTAAGAACTCCATAGAAAGCATAACCAATAGGATAGAACACCTGGAAGACAGAACTTCAGATATTGAAGACAAAATATTTAACCTCAAAAACAAAGTTGAACAAACAGAGAAGATGGTAAGAAATCATGAACAGAATCTCCAAGAACTATGGGATATCATGAAAAGGCCAAATTTAAGAATTATTGGGATTGAGGAAGGCTTAGAGAAACAAACCAAAGGAATGAACAATCTATTCAATGAAATAATATCAGAAAATTTCCCAAATCTGAATGAAATGGAAAATCAAGTTCAAGAGGCTTATAGGACTCCAAATACACAAAATTACAACAGACCCACACCAAGGCACATTATAATGAAAATACCTAACATACAAAATAAAGACAGAATTTTAAAGGCCACGAGAGAAAAGAACCAAATTACATTCAGCGGGAAACCAATAAGAATATCAGCAGAGTTTTCAATCCAGACCCTAAAAACTAGAAGGGCCTGGAATAACATTTTTCAAGCTCTGAAAGAAAATGGATGCCAACCAAGAATCTGATACCCAGCAAAACTTACCTGCAAATTTGACGATGAAATAAAATCCTTCCATGATAAACAAAAGCTAAAAGAATTTACAAAAAGAAAGCCAGCATTACAGAACATTCTCAGCAAAATATTCCATGAGGAAGAGATAAAAAACAAAGAAGCAAATCAGCAAAGGGAGGAATTATCCTAAAGGAACTGTCAAATAAAGGAGGAACCAAGGTGTGTCAAAAAATAAATAAATAAATAAATAAAATTTTAAATATGAACCAAATGACTGGGAATACAAATCATATCTCAATAATAACTCTGAATGTTAATGGCCTGAATTCATCAATCAAAAGACATAGACTGGCAGATTGGATTAAAAAGAAAGATCCAACAATATGTTGCCTGCAAGAGACTCACCTCATAGAAAGAGATACCCATAGACTAAAGGTGAAAGGATGGGGAAAAACATACCATGCACATGGACTCAGCAAAAAAGCTGTAGTATCCATCCTCATTTCAGATAATGTGGACTTCAAGCCAAAGTTAGTCAGAAGGGATAAAGAAGGACATTTCATACTGCTTAAGGGAAGCATAAATCAGTAAGATATAACAATCATAAACATCTATGCCCCAAACAGTGGCTCATCCATGTATGTTAAACAAATCCTTCTCAATTTTAGAAACCAAATAGACCATAACACAATAGGACCAGACTTCCTCAACAGGACTCCCATAGCACAAGAAATAAAAGCAAGAATCAATAACTGGGATAGATTCAAACTAAAAAGCTTTCTCTCAGCAAAGGAAACTATCAGCAATGCGAAGAAAGAGCCTACAGAGTGGGAGAAAATCTTTGCCAATCATACTTCAGATAGAGCACTAATCTCCAGAATCTATAATGAACTCAAAAAACTCTACACCAAGAATGCAAATAATCCAATCGACAAATGGGCTAAGGAAATGAATAGACACTTCACAGAAGAAGATGTACAAGCAATCAACAAACATATGGAAAAATGTTCAACACCTCTAGTAATAAGAGAAATGCAAATCAAAACCACCCTAAGATTCCATCTCACCCCAATTAGAATGGCGATTATCAAGAACACAAGCAACAATAGGTGATGGCGAGGATGTGGGGAGAAAGGTACACTCATACATTGCTGGTGGGGCTGCAAACTAGTGCAGCCACTCTGGAAAGCAGTGTGGAGACTCCTTAGAAAACTTGGAATGGAACCACCATTTGACCCAGCTATCCCACTCCTTGGCCTATACCCAAAGGACATAAAATCAGCATATTACAGAGATACAGCCACATCAATGTTCATAGCTGCTCAGTTCACAATAGCCAGATTGTGGAACCAACCTAGATGTCCTTCAATTGATGAATGGATAAAGAAACCGTGGTATATATATACAATGGAATATTACTCAGCCATAAAGAATGATAAAATTATGGCGTTTGCAGGCAAATGGATGAAACTGGAGAATATCAAGCTAAGTGAGATAAGCCAATCTCAAAAAACCAAAGCACGAATGATATCGCTAATAAGTGGATGATGACACACAATGGGGGGTGGGAGGGGTTAGTGTTAGGGTTAGAGTTAGGGTTAGGGAGGGGGGCAAGAATGGAGGAAGAAAGGACTGTATAGAGGGAAAAGAGGGGTGGGAGGGGTGGAGGGGAAGGGAAAAAATAACAGAATGAATCGAACAACATTACCCTATGTAAATTTACGATTACACAAATGGTATGCCTTTACGCCATGTACAAACAGAGAAACAACATGTATTCCATTTGTTTACAATTAAAAAAAATTTTTACATATATGTTCATCAGGGATATTGGTTTTAAATTTTCTTTCCTTGATATGTCTTTGTCTGGTTTTGGTATCAGGGTGATACTAGCTTCATAGAATGAGTTTGGAAGTATTCCCTCAATTTTTATTTGATGGATTATTTGAGGGGGATTGGTGTCACTAGTTCTTTGACGGTTTGGTAGAACTTGGCAGAGAATCTCTCTGGTCCTGGGCTTTTCTTTCTTGGTAGACTTTTGATGGTGTCTTCAATTTCATTGCTTGAAATTGATCTATTTAAATTTTCTGTGTCCTCCTGATTCAATTTGGGTAGGTCATATATCTCTAGAAATTCGTCAATGTCTTCAAGGTTTTCTATTTTATTTGAGTATTAATTTTCAAAATGGGTTTTGATTATTGTTTGTATTTCAATAGTGCCTGTATTAGGGTTCCTAGAGGAAAAGAATCAACGGGAAGTATGATTATAAAAGGGAATTTATTAGATTAGCTTACATGACCAGAAACTGGATAGTCCACAATGGCTGTCTGCAGTTGGAGAGTTGGAAGAAATAGCAGCTGCACAGTCCAAGATGCAAAAGCCCCAGAACAAGAGAGATCAACAGTGCTACCCTAGTCTGAGACCAAAGCTTCTGAAAACTCCCTGGAGAATCACTGGCAGAGTCTGCTTTGGAAGAGTGAAGAAACAAGAGTCCAATATCCTCAGATAATTGAAGCAGCAATCAAGAAGAGCCAAGCTTGCATCTGCATCTGCTTCCTTGTTCTTCCAGCTTTCATTCCATCCTATTGGCTGCTATCCTACATTCTAATCATTCCTAGTCAGGCCCTCATGGACACACCCAGAGGCCTCTTAATCATCCACATCTCTTAATCCAGTCAAGTTGACAATTCAAATTAACCATTACAAGTCCACCCCTAGTGTCCATTGTGGTATTTCCTTTTTCATTGCAAATTTTTGTAATTTGATTTTTATCTCTTTTTCTTTGTTAGCTTAGCTAAGGGTTAGTCATTTTATTGATTTTTTTTTTCAAAGAACCAACTCTTTGTTTTTTTTTTATCTTTTGTTTTAATTTCACTCTTTTCAGTTCTGATATTAATTATTCCTTGTCTTCTGCTTTTGGTGTTCATTTGCTCTTCTTTCTTAAGTCTTTGAGGTGTGATGTTAGGTTATTTATTTGTTGACTTTCAGTTCTTTTAATAAATGAGCTCAGCGCAGTGAGCTTTCCTCTCAGCACTGCTGTCATCATGTCCCAGAGATTTTGATACATTCTATTTTTTTGATACATACATTTTCTCATTTACCTCTAAGTAATTTTAAAAATCTCATCCGTGATTTCTTCTGTTGTCCATTGGTTATTCATTAGTGTATTATTTATTCTCTAGGTTAGAATAGCTTCTATTTTTATTTTATCATTGATTTTTAATTTCATTCCATTATAATCTGATAGGATACAAGGTATTATCTCTATTTTTCTTGTATTTTCTAAGAGTTGCTTTGTGGCCTAAGATACATTTTATAGAAGGATCATATGCTGCTGAGAAGAAAGTATACTCAGTCCTTGATGGATGAAATAGTCTATATATTTGTTAAGTCTAAGTTATTAATTGTATTTTTTAATTGTATAGCTTCTCTATTTAGTTTTTGTTTGAGGATCTGTCCAATGGTGAGAGAGGTGTATTAAAATCACCCAGTATTGTTGTTTTGTGGTCTATTTGCTTCTTGAAATTGAGAAGGGTTTGTTTGATGTATGTAGATACTCCATTGTTTGGGGCATAAATATTTATAATTGTTATTCCTTGTTGATATATATTTCCCTGAAGCAGTATGAAAAGTCCTTCTTTGTCCCTTCTGATTAACTTTGACTTAAAGTTCACTTTATCTGATATGAGGATAGAAACTTATGAGATCCATGTGAATGACATGTTTTTTCCCCATCCTTTTACTTTCAGTCTGTGGATGTCTTTGCCTATCAGGTGAGTCTTTTGGAGACAGCATATTGTTGGGTCTTGTTTTTTAATCCAATTTGCCAGTCTGTGTCTTTGATTGATGAGTTTAGGCCATTTATATTCAATGTTGTTATTGAGATATGATTTTTATTCTCTGTCATTTTGATTTATTTCTGTCATTTTGTCAGTTTGAATTTGTTTCTCTGTAATTTTACTGTTCTTTTAGTGTAGTTCCTCCCTTTGCTGGTTTTCACTTTTATTTTTCATTTCTTCTTCATGTAATATCTTACTATGTTTCAAGTACAAGTTTTCTAGTTGTGAATTCTTTTAACTTTTGTTTATTATGGAAGATTTTATTTTGTCATCAATTCTGAAGCTTAATTTTTCTGGGTATAGTGTTCTTGACTGGCATCCATTTTCTTTCAGAGCTTTGTATATATTATTCCAAGACTTCTTAACTTTGAGGATCTGTGTTGAGAGATAAGCTGTGATCTGAATTGGTTTCCCTCTAAATGTGACTGGTCATTTTTCTCTAGCAACCTTTAAAATTCTATCATTCTGTATTTTAGGCATTTTCATAATAATGTGCCTTAGTGTGTTTCTGTTTTTGTATATTTGGGGGTCCTGTAAGCCTTCTGTATTTGATTTTCCATTTCATTCTTTAGGTTTGAGAAATTTTCTGATATGATTTCATTGAAAAGATTGTGCATTCCTTTGGTTTGTACCTCTGTGCCTTCATCTATCCTGATAAATCTTAAATTTGGTCTTTTCAAGTTATCCCATATTTCTTAGAAGTTCTCCTCATGGTCTCTTAACATATTTTCTCCGTAGTCAACTTTGTTTTCAAGATTACATATTTTATTTTCACTGCCTTAAACTCTCTCTCCCAAGTGAGCTAGTCTTTTTGGTGATACTTTCAATTGAATTTTTAATTTGGCTATTGATTCTTTGATTTTGAGGGTTTCTGCTTTGTTTATTTTTTCAGAATCTCTCTCTCTTTATTGAAGTAATCTTTCACTTCTTAAGTATTCTCTCTGATCTCACTGCTTATACAGTCCTTCACTTTGCAGACCGGTTTAACTATGAACATTCTAAATTATTCTCTGATTTCTTCTACTGTGGTGTCAATGGATTCTGTTATTGGAGTATCTTGGTTTGTTTGGGGCAATTTCTTCTCTTGGTTTTTCATGTTGTTTGTGAGTCTTCCCATCTAACAGTATTGATCTGAGGCAGTAGAGTTTCTACCCTGTGGACTGATAGTGTCCCTGAGGTTTCTGTATCTCACTTGCTGGAAGCTGCTGTCTTGGTTTCATGCTATGGAGCAGCCAAGAAAGCAACCTCCTCTATTTTGCCCTCCTGAAAACCTCCTCTCATTAGATGTTTCTTAAGTCAATGAATGAACTTTTCTCTGCTGCTCCTGATAGGGCCTAATCAAAGAAGAAATGATCAGGTAGTCTGTGACTACTATTAAATGCTTTGTAATTAGAATAGATGATAGTAGTATCTTCTTATAACTTAAAATAAAAATATACTTCTGACCCAGTATAGTGGATAAGGCTAGCTTCCTTTTTAGGTGAAGTATGTTCACTGCACACACACACACTTTTATGGGAAAAACACATCAAAATTAATTAACCTTCAGTATTTTGGGTATTTTATAATCATGGACCCTGTTCTCCATCATAAGTTCCTTATAAATAAGGATTTTTATCTTTTGCACCTAGGTAGATCTATTGAGGTATCATATCTCAATATAAGCATATTAGTATCCTAGGAGTTTTTTCATTCTTTTGGTAGGTACACAGAATCCATCCATGCTTTCTGGTGGGATGCCATTTTCCATCGTTATTAGTTGCAATTAGTATAAAACAATTTCTTATTCTGTGCAATAACATATCAATCTTATAAAGGGAATAGAAAGCAAATGAAGTATCTTGCAATGAACAAATGCTTTAATTAGTGGAGTTGGAGGAACACAAAGATAAAAGAGAGACTAAATTGTATCTCACCCTACACTGCACTTACCTCCAACCACCCTCTCATTATTTAAACTAATTTCAAGTTCCTATATTAGTGGGTTAGAACTATTACTTTTGTTCCCTTTTTCTAGTTACTCAAAGATTCAGACCTCCCTAAATACACATTCTCACTTGACTTGTCAAACTCCTGGAGGTGACTCTGGGAGCATGTTATGGTTTAGATATGAGGTGTCCCCCTAAAGCTCATTGTGAGACAATGCAAGAATATTCAGAGGTGAAATGATTAGATTAAGAGAGATGTAACCTAATTAGTGCATTAATCCATCAATGGATTTACTGGGTGCTAACTGTAGGTAGGTAGGGTGTGGTTGGAGGAAGTATATCACTGGGGGCCTACCTTTGGGGTTTTATTCAGTCTCTGTTGAGCAGAGCTCTCTCTCTCTCTCTCTCTCTCTCTCTCTCTCTCTCTCTCTCTCCCCCCCCCCACCTCCCTCCCTCCTTTTCTCTCTATCTCTCTCTCTCTCCCTCTCCCACTCCCACCTTCCTGGTTGCCATGTTCTGAGCTACTTTCCTCTGCTACATCATTCTGCCATGATGGTGTTCTGCTTCATCTTGGGCCCAGAGGTACGGAGGCAGCAGAACATGAACTAAAACTCTGAAACCATGAACCAATATAAACTTTTTCTTCTTTAAGTTGTTCTTGTCAGGTCTTTTGTTCACAGCAATGAAAGGCTCACTAAAACAGACCATGTAATTCACACATCTTATAAATCCATTTGTTCCTTGCCTTCCGATAGTTCACTTATCCCCATGAGACTAAGTGACCCTGTTTATACCTATATACACACCTGTGCAACCTCCTCTATTTTGCCCTCCTGAAAATCTCCATCTTTTAATACCTATCCCCAGCCAAATTTGAGGAAAAAATATGGCAGTGATTTGTGGAGGGGAACCATAGGTTGAACAGATGACTGCAGGGCTAGGGTATATTTAGATTTTGTTTTCTTTTAGAATTTTTACCTCCATCACCCAACCATACCCTAGGAACTCCAGGTGTGGTTAAAAATCTCCAAACCAAACTATGTGGAAAAATTTGCAAATTGAAAAAAGACACGGATATATAAAGTGCAGGGTGTGTATGTGGAAGTAAGAATGCAACAAGGACAAATTCTAAGATCTGTTCTCAAGGCAGATTTTATTTCCTTTGAATTACTCTCTATTCCCTTCTTTAGTTACTTTATGCTACTTGGGATACTTGAGTTAGGACAAAAAACAATAAAAGTAATCATTCTAAAATTTTACTGCATTACTGTTTTATTATTTGTTTTTATAAAGTCTGACGTGGTTAATATTACTCACATTTTATAGCTGAGAAAAGTGGAGTTCAAAGAAGTAAGTGATTCATAGAATCAGTAAGTAGCAGAACTTGGCCTTCATCCAGGACTTTGGACTCTAATTCTGGGCTTCCTTTACTAAATCACAGTGAAAAGACAATAGCTCAGTATTTGGGAAATGACAAAAATGAACATAAGAACAAAATGAACATATTTGGGATTTCAAAAAGTTAGTTTAACAACATTAAACACAGAGTCATTTCTTGGGTAGGAAATTGTAAAGAAATAGAATGCCAAACTTTGTTCTAGCTCACTAGATTGGTACAAGTCAACCCAATAAAAGGCTTTGCTTCAGTGATTTCAGAAATGACAAACATAGCAATATGAAGGATGAAGACTCATAAAATTCACAGGAAGTCCCTAAAAGAAATCTAAATGAAAAACATTTAAAGATGAAAACAATAGATCTATGTTAAGGAAAATGCATCTTTAAGAAAAAAAACCTTCAATCTCGGTTGCTGCAATAAAGAGGGAGCAGCTAAAATATAAATCCCTTTTCATTACATATGTAACTGCCAATCAACCAAAGAGAAGCAGCCTGTGGAACTGAGGACCACTAAGCATGACAAAAGATTACATAGATTGACTCTGTGTATTATATAAAGAACTTTTCTGTAGATTCCAGAGCATATTCTTTACTTAGAGTAGGAAACATTTCAATATTAAAAAAAAAAAAAGCTGTGCAATGAAAATAAGCCCATTTGCGCTTCTTCCCTGGAATAATTCCCATCTAATTCCAATTTAATATAGTCAGTCCATTCATCACCTATTGGAAGGCAAAACAGAAAGGTAATAGAAAAAATGTCTCTGTTCAATCTTATTTATTAAAAATGCTTTCTATGTCATTAGAAAAACCTTTCTTTACCTATTAATAGTGGATCTGGCCACAGCTATTATGAATGATGACTTTCTATTGAGTTTAATAGAATTTCATATGCTTGTTTAACCTTAAATTAATATTTTTTCTTAAAATATAAAGACAGAATCAAATTCATCCATAATTCCTTTCCCTAGAGATAAGCACTGCTAACATGTTGGTCTAGTCCTTATTTAGAATTCAGAATATTTGATGGAATAGATAATGCTTCAAAAGGGTATCTTCATGACACTTTACAAAAAGGGAATGATAAATGAAAACTTTGACAAAAAGTACTATGATTTGTGATTATACAATTATTTAATCTAGAGATTGTTATTTCTCAATGTTTACAGACTCTTGGTGTTTAAGAGCAACTAAGAAATCAAAACAGGCGTCCCTTTAATAGGTGGTGCTGTGTCTTTGGTGCCAATTTTCATGTATTAACATTTTACGTATTAACAATTTTGGAGTTCAGTATTTGAAGTCCTTTTCAAAAAATTTTTGGTACTTACAGGATTTTGGTCCAAAAACATACATCTGAATCACCGGGAGGTCTTACTAGAACACAGGTCTCTGAGTTTCTGATTCAGTACACCTAGGTGAAAGGCATGTGACAAGGTCCCATCGTAGGGGTTGCTGCTGGTGCTGGCCAGAGGACCACACCTGCAGAATCCCTGATGTACAATGCAGCCTAGAGGAGGCAATTTCTCTTAACACTACAAAAAGAGTTTCATGCTTATAACAGCATTTTCCATTTATGAGATTTCATATCACACTGATAAACTGTAGGCCTTATTAAGGATTTCAAAAGTGAAATTTTATAGACTGGATTTAATGAGAATGTTAGGAGCAAGTCAGAGTATAGACTGTAAGCATTCAACTTATAGTTTATTCATGCTTAAAGTTCTGCAAGCATGAAAGAGGAAAAGTAGTTCTTTTAAAACTTCCTAAACTCCATAGTTCCTACTCATGTACAAATTGTCTATTAAAGGATTTTGAATGTACCTGACACAAAGAAATAACAAATGTCCAAGGTGATAGATATGCTAATTGCCCCAATCTGATCATTACAAATTACAAACGTGTATTGAAATGCTATACTGTGCCTCAAAAATGTGTAAAATTACTATATGTAAATTTAAAAATCTTTAAAAAAATCTCATAAAAATGCCTGGACTTCAGAATGATAGGCTTGGGATTCCAGTTGTGTACAAATGAACAAATGGGGGGAATAAAGAACGTTGAGGGTATATCCGAGTTTATGAATCTGTATGTATGGTGAAAACTTTTCACTGTGTTCTAAACCACACCGAGTTTTCCTCTTTAAACCTTAAATCCAATCACTGTAGCCTTTTCTCCTCCTGTGACCCATCATTGATCCTCAGAAATCTCAAACATTTTACATACTCAAGTCCTCTGATGCCTTATGATATATTTGCAAATAAATTACGCAGCATGAAAAAGGTTCAGGGGGTCAGGCAACCATGTACCAACCTGGTAACTTTCTAAAATTTGGCTTTTAAAACATCTTTAATGTAATTGAGGCAGTATTCTGGTTTGGGAGTCAGGTGAACTCCATAGATATAAATCTCCCTTACAGCATTTGCCACATTGGGCCCTCAGTATAGCTAGTTATTATTAGGATACATAAAATGATAGGGTTGGATGGAATAGTTGATGTTTGGGCACTTCCCTGCTCTACAATGCTACAATTTGAAGTGAAATATATTGTTGAAAACTAATGATGGCTTTAACAAAGTGTCTCAGAGTGGGTGGTTTAAACAACTAAAATTTGTTTTCTTTTAGTTCTGGAGGCTTGAAGTTTGAGATCAAGACTTCTGCAGGACTGGCTTCCTCTGAGGCTTTCTTTTTGACTTGCAGATAACTGTTTTCTTCTTCAATTGGGCTTTTCTTTGTGCATCTGTGTCCAAATTTCCTCCTCTTATAGGATGCCAGTACAATTGGATTAGCCTCACTTTAACCTCATTTTAAGTTAATTACTTTTTTAGAGATTCTATCTTCAAATACAGTCAATTCTGAGATATTGGGGTTAAAGGCTTCAACATAACAAATTAGGAAGGGGGACATAATTCAACCCATAATGATATCTAAGCATATTTTTTTGGCCTTTTTCTCCCCTACCAGGTTTATAAATTATGATGAATTTATAATTTGTGATGATTATAATGAATTCATCCTTGGTGACTCATTTCAAAGTGAACTTTTAGCTTTCCAAAAGCAAAAAGCGGAATAAACCAAAAATACCACCCCCACTTCCACCAAAACCCAAAGGAAAGAAATTAGTTGTAACTTTGCTTTTGGTACTGATGTCCTTACTTTCTACAAATGGATGCTGATTACTCACAGATTAAATGCATTAGTGGTAAGGAACAATTTTTACATTGCATGCTTCCTACTATGTGGACATCCATTAACCAGAAAGTTAATGCTCTGGTGAGTAGTTACCTTGCAAAGCTCTGAGATCCACTGGACCTCTTGTCTCTGCTTCATGCTCTTAACTCATGAGGCATTAATGATTGTCAGGCCAGTGAGTGTGCTTAAGACACATGATGACATCATTCATTGGCAAACCAAGAACTTTGACATTGGGAGTTTGGAGGAATGCATCAGCCCACTTTGACTTGGGAGCTAAAACAGCAAGGAAATTCTAGGTGTGAAAGAGATCATGCTTATACAGATACCAAATGTAGTGCCTGGGATGAAATTGCTGATCAGGGAATCAAAAGAGACTTACCAAAAAGTCTCACTTTGTTGTGGGTATAATTATGAAATGGTTTTATTTTCTTTTCTTTTCTTTTTTTTTTTTTTCAAGTTATGCCATGCCTCAGGAGAAGAGGCTCTTTTGAGGCATGGCAGTATAATCCTACAACTTTGAAGATACAGCAGTTATTAGAACAAGTTTCTCAACCATGTTTTACATGTTAAGCTCATATGTGACTGAAATCTCTACCCACACACACACACACATAGGAGAGACTTTTGACTCTAGTTGTTTGATGCTGGAGGTGATGGTGTGGTGGCAGTAATGGTGGAAGTGCTGCTGGTAGTGGTGGTGATGTTAGTGGCAGCATTGGTGGTGTTTGCAGTGGCTGGAGCAGTGGTCTTGTGGACTGGCAGACTGCAGTGTGGAAGCTCTCTGATGTTCCTCCCTTTACCCCTCCTTTCTTACTGCCGCTCTTCTAGTATTCGGGTAGGAAGTGAATAGGAAAGCCTGTAGCAGAGGTCTCCTTAGAGAATGACCTACAGTGAGGTAGTAGCTAGTACTCTGTTGGTTGTGAGTAATTGAGTCTCTAATACTGACCAGGGCTTATAAATTCACACCTTTGTGGTAGCAACAACATTCTGATTCTCTCTGAGGCATATGTATTAGTCAGCTTTTCATCACTGTGACAAAATACCTGAGAAAAACAACTTAGAGGAGGAAAAGTTTGTTTTGGCTCATGGTGTCAGAGATTTCAGTTTGTAATTGTCTGGCTTTGCTGCTTTGGGCTTGAGGCTAGACAGAATAACATTGGAAGGGAATGGCAGAGGAGAACTGCTCACCCCATGAAAGCTGGGAAGCAGGGAGCAGGGACAGAGACTAGGGACAAAGTCTTCAGGGGCATGGCCCTAAGGGCCTACTTCCTTCAACTAGGTTCCATCTCTTACAGTTTCCCCCACCTCCCAATAATCCATTCAGCCATGAGTCCCTTGATGGATTAATGCATTGATGAGGTTAGAACCCTCATGACCCAATCACTTCCCAAAGCTCCACTTCTGAGCATTGTTATACTGGGGACTAAGCCTTCAACAAATGAGTCTTTGGCGGGGTGCATTCCAGATCCAAACCATAACAGTGTATTTATTGGTTTTTCAAAGGTTGTGAAGAGCCAAGTGTGGTGGCACACCCCTGTAATTCCAGTGACTTGGGAGGCTGAGGCAGGAGAATTGCAAGTTTAAGGCCAGCACAGCTAATTTAATGAGACCCTGTTTCAAAATAAAAAATAAAAAAGTTTGGGAATGTAGCTCAGTGGCAAAGCACCCCTCAGTTCAATCCCCGGTACCAAATCCAACTAAACACCCAAGGGTGTGAAGAGGGACCTGGTCTTTCTGCAGTCCCTGGCATTGCAGATTTGGCTTAGACTCCATAGATGCCATGGCTGGTACTGCTGCTACCAGTGGGCTACTCCATTTGCCTCTTGCTGTTGGAGTCCCCTCAGCTGTCAGTGGTGTAGAAGCAAGGTGGCTCATTGTCATCTTGGCCTTGTTGCTGCCAATAGCAGAAGTTCAGGTTGCCCTCCCAGGCACATCTGCTCTCTACATCATTCTAGGAAGTAGCATCAGGCACTTGGCCAATCCAATGCCTGATCTGCACTTAGACAAATACTCCCTCTACCCCCCAATCTGGGAATCCTCGGTCTTTCTGATTGACTTTCTTTGACTTTCCAGAGGTAAAGGAAGAGAATGGCTTTGTTGGACTCATTTCAATACAACTTTAGCCTCCTAAATAGTGATCTTCTCCCTCCTAGGTCTTCCCTTAGTTCTTCCAGAATAGTGGAAGCCCTCTGGGATGGAGTTGTGCCTTAAGTAGCTATGGCTTTGACTCAAAAACTATGGGAATTTTCCGGATCTTCTTTTTCAGTGTTGGGTCTTAGTTACCAATTCTGTCACTCAGATCCTTCAGTCATACTATTGCTTTGGTTTTGTTCCCCTAAGCAGAAATAGAAAATGGAAGCCTTGGATCAGATGGCCTTGAAATTCCATCAAACCTTGAGATATGAAATTTTTTGATAAAGAAGGGGGACTACATCTCAAGGAATAGTGTTGTTAAAGAAAGTATAATACCAGATTTTATAGGGCTGGGACTACAAATACATTAGGTCATGTTCCAAATACAATCAGACTATGTGACTACTTAACTGTTTTTCATTTACTAGGCTAAGATTTCTCTGTAGTCTCTAATCTTCACAACATGTTGCACGTGGGGGTTTCTTATTAATTCCATTCATTCTATACAGGAAGAAATTGAAGTTTAGAGAAGTTAAATGATTATTCAAATTATGAGAACCTCTTAAGTAATAACCTCAGGACTTGACCATGATTGCTCTTATTCCAACCTTTGTACTATGTTGTAAATCATACTTTCCCAAAATATATACAGGTAGTTTAAAATGTGGTAACAAATAGACATAAACACATGAACTCAACACAACAGAAGTTCATTCCTCTTTCATGTAACAGCCCTGTGCAATTGTTCAGCTCAGTGGGGTGGTTCCTTCCATGCCATCATGCTGGCTCTTTTCTCCTAGCAAGATTCTATTCTTTCTTTAAAACTTAGGTTTATTCCAAGATCCAAAAAGTGGGAATGCATCAAAATCAAAAACTGCACAGCAAAAGAAATAATTAAGAGCATGATGAGGAAGCCTACAGAACTAGAGAAAATCTTTGCCAGCTACTCCTCTGATATGGGATTAATACTCAGAATATATAAAGACCTCCAAAAGTTACACACACACACACACACACACACACACACACACATGCACCCAGAAATTTCTTCTTTTAGTAATGTATAGATATGCACAAAATAAAATGTATAAGATCACATAAAATTATGTTGAAATATAATTATTAAGATATTAAAACAACTAATTTGTGATATAGTGACCTATCCTTTTTATTAACTACTGATTATATATTGTATGGTGTGTGGGAAGGTACTGGGGATTGAACCCAGATGAGCTTTAAATAGAGGCAAGGTCTTGCTAAGTTGTTGAGGATTTCACTAAATTGCTGAGGCTCGTCTTAAACCTGCAATCTTCCTGCCTTAGTCTCCCAGGTCACTGGGATTACAGGTGTGTGCCAACACTCTGAGTTGAGAATACACTGCATTTTGAGATGTCTGCAACAACTGTAATAAAATATGACAATACTAATGATTTTTACTGGTGAAAGAGTTTCTGCTCATGCATGTTCAGCTGCCTACATTAACAGTGAAAGGAAATGCTAAATTAAAAATAGAGACTAGTGAAAATAAAAATTCAAAGATCTTTCTCATTTAAATCATAGACTCTCTGAATTCTACCTATGAATCCTTTGGGGCTCCTTGTACCCCTGGTTAAAATTTCTGTTTGTAGGGCCTTATCTTCATCTATAGTCAGTCAATGTAGGGTACAGAAAAAGTGCTGCAGGAGATTTTTCTGGGCCAGGCCTGGAACTGGCAGATGTCAACTCTGCTCTGTGGGAGAGAACTAATCATATGGCTCCACCTACCTGTAAGAGAGACTAGGGGATCTAGAGTAGCTAAGTACTTAAAAATGGGTGAGTGGATTTTGGTAGATATCTCATGGTCTCTGTCACACTGACCTTATTTAATTTAACCTTATGATACTATCATATTGCTAAGAGTGTGGCTTTGAAAAGCTTCATGATATCATAATTTAGTTAATAAGTCTGAATCTCAGGATACAAATCTGGATCTTCTCCTTCCAAATCCTGTACTCTTTGCAGGATGTTTTGGTTTCTCTTATGATGTCATGTGATTGAAGGAAGCCTACAAAGATCTACTTGTATGAAAAATTTTTTCCCTTTTCTACGGAGCCCTGGTGCTTGTAGTTTAATATTCTGTGGCTGCTGTTGAAACTTTTAAATGAAACTTTTAACAATAAGTCTGATGGGACAATGGAGCATTGCTGGTGATGTTGAGCCTTGGTACACACAATGTCACCTCCTGCTGCCTATCCATTTACCCTTGTCAGGTTAACCAGGATTCTGCTTTCTGCCCCTGATGCTCTAGGCCCACCTTGCCTTCTCCTTCCTAGTCTCCCTCCATGATCACTGCCACCCTCTCCTGGGCCAGCCACCAGATCACCTCAGCAGATGGAGGAAACCCTCTTTCAGTTGCTGCCTTCTGCCCTTGTGGGGGTTCTGCGTGTGGGTTCAAGGAGGGTCAGAATTCAGTACATGTCCTATGGTGTATCAGGGAAGGGCAAGGTGGCAGCTGTTTCCATCCCAGAGTGTCAGCACCATGGCATGCTTGGCAGGTAACTAGGCGGGGGCCTCTTGAACACACCCAATCTAGGCACTGAGCATATGGTAGCAAGGAGGTTATAATTCTTTGGGGTTGCCTGTCTCCCATGAATTGCAGTGCTGGGTATGGGGCTCTGCATTGGCATTTTTCACTGGACCCTGCAATTTTATGACTAGCCCTGCCTAAGAATCCCAGTAAAAGCTACTATGCTGAATTAGACAACAGTAGTATCATCATTATTTCCAGAATTTCCTTTTTTGACACATGGATTTACCTAGAAGGTATGGAAGGATGATGGTAACTCCTTTAACTGTCTTCCACTACCACAAAACATTAGCTTTGCTAATTGTGATCACAGAAGGCAACTGAGAGAGTCTGACCCTGAAGAAATCCAGAATTTACAAATCTCTGCAAGTGAGTTCATATAATAAATCCTTGGTGGTAGAGGCAGGAAGGGTCAAACAGCAATGCTCAGGCAGAATTACTAGAGGATGCTATAGGATGCTGATCAGGAAAGGCAGTTGGGACATGGTATAGTGCCTCAGGCATGCTGTGCAAGGGGAGGAAGGGAAAGGACTAGGCGATTCTCCTTTACTTCACAGTTTTGCCTGGACTGAGCTTGGCTTTGAAGATTCTTAATCTTGAGGAAAATGGCAACAGGAAGCCCAGATGTAAGGCAGCAGTGTTTATATGCTTAGATAAAAAAATTTTTTTGGCATTAAAGTTTGACTGGAACTTTGCATATTATCTTATGACAAGTAGATATATCTCTATTGATACTACATTTTCTCTCACAAAAACTACTCTGACAGACTTATAGATGCTTAAAATTGTTCAAGACTTCTAGCATTTTTCTTCTTCAATACCAAGAAGAAAAATAAGCAGGACTAGAAACTGAAACTAGAAGTCATGCTTGCTATACACTTCAAAAGCACTATTTTACTTCCTTTCCCACAGTTATAATTTCACAGATGAAAATTATTGTTACTTTTAGCAAAAAGGTAAATGTTCTGGGTCGAATTGTATTTCCTTGCTCAAAATTTATGTTTTGGGGTCCTAACCCCCAGTATCACACAAAGTGACCTTATTTGGAAATAGTGTCATTGCACCATAATTACATACTTGAGATGAGGCCACACTGGAGTAGGGTAGGTCCCTAATATAATACGACTAATGTTCTTATAAAAAGGAGAATTTGGACACATGCACACACAAGAAGAACACCATTTGAGGACTGGAAGAACTGTTTCCACAAGCCAAAGAAATACCAGCACCAGGAGAAAGGCCTGGGACAGATTCATCCCTAGTATCTTCAGAGGGAGTATGACCCTGATAAGACCTTGGTCTTGTACTTCTTGCTTCCAGAACTGAGAGACAACAAATTTGTTGTTCAAGTCATTCAGTTTGTGATACTTTGTAATGCCGCCCCTGAAAACTAATACAATAAGTAAACATATTGCTGCCTCTGTAAGATAAGAAGTCATATTCCATAAAGATTCTTCATTTGATTAAGTGACTGATTTAGACTAGAGAAAAAACAAAAACAGAAAGTATGTGCTACTAAGGTAAACAGAATAAACCAGAAATCGTAATCACATAATCAGACAGCAAATGACCCAAATAACCTTAAATCCTTCTACTTTATTTACAATTAATGATTCACAGACCCCTGTGTCTGCAAGGGATAAAGAAATCTAGTACGTTCAGTTCTATCTCTGTTTATTTCTGAGAGAAACAAATTTTTTTTGAATATTTTCATGAAAAGATTCTCTGATCCTTCTCTGGATTTTCTTGTTGTTCATTTTGACTTGTATATTCCATAATCTATGATTTATACCCAACCCTTTGCAAAATAACTTGAGGCAGTTAATGACTCTCCAGTATGGAATATCAGAGCCATGTCAGTGACTGGATCAATAATATGATGTTTATTAAACAATTCACATGTACCAATGTGATTCTAGTTTATGTAAAACTATGTGATAGTTACTGGGTATGTCTTGATATTGGATTTAATACAATGTTATTAAATCATTGATTAAAACAAACAAAATGGGAGGATTTAGACAGAGAGGGCAAGATTTGCATAAAGCTTTGGTACTTCCAACTTCATGCCCCAGCAACTAGACTCCTGTTCTCAATCAGCTGGAGGCTGTAGAGATCCAGACACAGCTGAGCAACCGCATTACTTAAAGATAATCAATACATAAAGTGAGGATGTAAAGGAGTTAGACTTTTAAGATCATTAAGCACTGACCTAGGTCTTTCTAAATTATACTATTGTGCTGCTAATTCCATAAATCCCCAGATTCCTTTTAGTGGTAAAAGGTGAATTTAATGATACCTGGCATCACAGGGATGCATAAGGTAAGACTAAGTACATTCATTCACACAGGATTTCAGAGAAAATCAGAAAGACTCTTGTGTTTCTATTGAGTTGGTACATGGGCCTCTCGTAGCCAATTTTTCTCTGCACAGCAGCTGGAGTTTATAAAATCAGACATGATAGTTATCTCCTACCCTGCTTAAGTCCTTTATAGTAGCAACCATTAACGCAGCACATTTTAACCTGTCCCTTAAATCACGAGTTTTGTTGTTTTCTACTTCTGAAGCCCAGCCTTGGGGCTTGCTGTGCTGGGAATGAGAGAGTAATTACCCAACTCCATTAATCTTGAAGTCGGGCTTGGGTTAGAGATGACTATCTAAATTCTTTCAGCATATGAAGAACCAAGCACACTCACCTGAGATCATAGAGCACCCTAGAGCACA
Source organism: Sciurus carolinensis (assembly GCF_902686445.1). Classification (NCBI taxonomy): domain Eukaryota; kingdom Metazoa; phylum Chordata; class Mammalia; order Rodentia; family Sciuridae; genus Sciurus; species Sciurus carolinensis. The sequence goes on from NC_062220.1 coordinate 26,269,435, forward strand.
GAGAAGATGCACTTTCCTTCTGTGAAAACCAGAGAAGGACCTGTAGACCATTGATTCTAACCCTGTCAGACCAAAGTCCCGGGTTCATAACTAATGTCTTATAATGCTTCCTTTATTATTTTGAAATGAAAATCATAGATAAAATAAATTACCTCCACAAATAATTCCAAAAAAATCAATTTAATAACCTGAGCCTAATATAAAAGAGAAATAAAGGGAAAGTAATTTATTAGAAAATAAAGTCTTTCAATGTGTAGATGCCTAGGCATGTCCAGGCAAGAAGATGCAATGAAGGGGTCAGCAGCTTCTGTCTTATAATAATAAAAAAGTTTGAATTTAAGAGAAGAAACTTTTGTATCAGACACCTGAGAAAATGAAAGAACAGAAGTATGAGTGAAAATGAAAATATAAAATAGAGTTAGGATATGTAATAATAGGTCAGGCTATTTGCATATGATAAGAGAAAGAGAATAACCATAATTGAAGTATGGAAACAGCTGAGACAAATTATAGGGGGTTGGAAAGGAGAAAATAGGAAGTGTGACATTTGTGCACATGAGTTTGGTCTTTTTGTTACTATAACGTAAAAAAAAAAAAAAAACACCATCTCCTGTCTTAAAATTCGACTGTGTCCAATCTTTGGTATTTAAAAAGACTATTGATAATATATCCTTAGCTAGACAAAGAGAAAGAAGGTAGATTGGAAAATAGAACAGTATGGGACAAGGCTACCAAGAAATTCTGGGAACAAAAAGTAAGATTGAAAAACAACAGAATATTAAAAATTATATAATTTTAATATGTAATTTTCACAACACGGATAACTTATTTTTATACAACATTAAAATATGTCAGTTTTTTTTAAAACAACTCATTGTTAACATTCAATGAGATCTCTGTTTCTAAAAAAGCCTGAAAGGAGTCTCAAATTTGGAGACATTTGCACTAAGGAACAAATGCAGACTGATTTTTTTTTAAAAAGACATACTACACTAAGCAATTAAAATGTCAGGAAGGCACTGCCACTGATGAGGTGATGTTCTGAAATAATGAACAATTCTTCCAAATTAAACAAAGTATGGCCGAGGCTCAGTTTACATGGTAGTTGCTTCCCTTGAATTCATTGGATATTATAGCCATGCAAAAATGCTTCATGATTTGATGTAAATTGGAGCTAAATTCTAGGCTCAGATAATGGTAAGGAATGGTTTTAACCTTTATGAAAGTATATTAGGATATTCCAAAGACATGATATTTCTCCAGAGAAGATATCCAAATGACCAACAAATACATGAAAAGATGCTCAATTTCTTTAGCCATCAGGAAAACGCAAATCAAGACACAATGAGACACCATTTCTTAATTTCTTACCAGCTAGGATGGCTAAAATAATAATAATAATAATAATAATAATAATAATAATAATAATACAAGTATTTGCAAGGATGGAGAGAAATTGGAACCTTCATATATTGCTGGTGGGATTGTAAAATGGTGCAGAGACTTTAAAAAACAGTCTGGTTTTTCCTCCAGAGTTAAATGTAGAGTTACTGCGTGACCCAGGAATTATACTTCTGGGCATATACCCAGGAAAAATAAGAACATATGTTCATGTAAAAACTTGTACATGAATGTTCATAGCAGTTTTATTTATAATATCCCAAAGTGGAAACAACTCACATGTCCATCAGTGGATGAATGGATAAAGAAAATGTGAAGTAATATCAATACAACAATATATTATTCAGCCACAGAAATGAGGTACTAATGCATGATACAACATAGATGAACCTTGAAAACATTATACCAAGTGTAAGAAGTCAGACACAAAAGGACATACAATGGTATTATTCAATTCACATGAAATATACATAATAGGTAAATCCATAGAGATAGGAAGCAGATTTCTGGTTGCTTAGGGATAGGAATTTGAGGAGAAATGAAGAGTGATTGCTAATAGTTATGGAATTTCTTTTTAAATATTCTAAGAACAGTGTGGTGATAGTTGCACAATTCTGAATGCACTAAAAATCTTTGATGTTGGGGAGGGCTGAGAAGGGGCTGATTGGTGGGCATTAAGTTGCAGTTAGGAGCAAGATGTTCTTGGTGCTCTTGCATGGTAGGATGATTATACATGATGATAAGATACTATATATTTTTAAAAGGTAGGAGAGAGGAATTTTAATGTTATTAACATAAAGAAATAATACACATTGGAAGAGATAGATTGTTTAATCTGATTTAAACATTACATAATGTATTCATGTATTGAAACATCACATGGTACCCAATAAATATGTATGACTTTAATGTTTTTACATTAAAAATAAATTTAAATTTTAAAATATAAGTAATTTTTTTTAGGTTAGGACTTATTTTTATTTATTATTTTTAGTTATACATAACAGTGAGTCTATTTTGACATATTTATACAAACATAGAATACATCTTATTCTAATGAGGATCCCAGTCTTATGGTTATAACATGATGTGGAGATTCACTGTGGTGTATGGACATAGGAAAGTTGAGTCAGATTCATTCCACTAGTAATTTTTTAAAAAATAAAAAATGCAAAAAAAATGATTCTTAAATACTGTGTGTGTGTTTTGGGGAATCTGTTGCTCTTGGTGGCAAGAATCAGATTTATTCAGGTTTTCTGCCATTTCACATTTTGTATCCTGTTGATTTCTGAATTAAGCAACATAGAGTGTTCTAATTTAGGTTACTTATGTAGCCTAAAGCAAAGATTTTTCCTAGTTTTGGATTTAGATTTTTCAAAATATCACTGAAGACAAGTGATATACAAAACATAAAAATGATTACAATGTAAAATTAAATGATTATAATGTAAAGTGTGGTTTGAAATTGATTCCTAAGTACCTATGATTCAAGTCTTTGAAGAATAAATCCTTTGGCACAAGTGTCACAGACTAGTCAAATTATTTTCCTTGAGAGATTTTGCTTATATGAATGTAGTTAGTCAAAATCAAATATGTGACTCCAGAGTGCAGTGGGGGTGAAATATTCATGGTGCACTTTTGTTTAAAACTCAATTTTTGAAAAAACTTATTTCAATGAACCATACATTATTGACCTTGTTCTATGTGATTTACTTGGATTGGGTCTTCATTCTTCCTTCCCAAATTTCTCCTTCATCTTATAACTCATTCCTCTCTATAAATCCATGAAGAAGACTATATTTATCAAAAAAATTAAAAATTAAATTATGGCAACTATGAGTTAACGTGGCAACAGATAAGAAAGACCATTGAAGTCAAATAGTAGGGGTAAGGACTAAAAATAGAGATAATGGCAAGTATAGCACAATTTTGAAACAAACTTGAAGTTCTTCAGACCTACAGGAACCTGAGGATAAGGATGTTAAAATATAACATCAGAAATAGCAATGAGAGGAAAATAAAAACCCTCAAGCCATTTTTATGTTGAACATCTATTGCCACATCTAAAATTCTCATAGCTATGTTAAAATTGCTTCATATTCCATTAAATATGAAGAAAATGCAAAAAATAAAAGACCCTTTGAATAATACTTTAAATAGGTGACTTTTACAGTATGTGTATCTCTATAAAGCTATTAAAAAAAGTAGGGGAAGAACATTGGAAAGGACAATTCTAAGTATTGTGAAGCATCTAATGCCCCTGATTCTGTTCAATTGTCAGTTGCACCATCCGACCATTGTGATTACTAGCACTACCACCCCAGAATTCCAAAACATTCTCTAATGTGAATCACTAAATTACAGAAGAATTGAGAAAAAAAAAATCCACCCATTTTGGTGAACTAGAAGAGTGGAGACAGAAATGAAGATGGGAAGATTTTTGGACAAGTTCTCAACTCTTCTGAACCTTGCAACACAAGAGAGGAGATGAGATGTGCTAGCTTTCTCCTCACCTCCCCCACTGTGGACAAATATATTAGATAAATGGAGAGAAACAGCAAGAGTGAATGGGTCATTCCTCCATTCACTGTTGGGATTCTGGGAGGAAACTGCAGGCAGGGCTAAATGGCACCCCCTTGGTGAGTGCAAACCATGTTAAAAGGGTAGTATTGTCAGAGAGGTAGAGTTTGCATTCCTGACTTCCCCTCAGGTTCCATGTGGCCTGGATGCTGAGTTTAGGGTTGGTAGGCCTGCTATGGACGGTCTTGGCCAGGAGCTGGATGGAGAAGTGGGTAACAGACAGATGCTAGCATGATCCTAGGAGAGGCTAATCTGGGACCAAGGGGCTTTACTGGGTCTAAGTAGAGTGAAGAACAGGTCAGAAGCTCATTTTTCATAAATGTTCATAGTGGATACTAGCAGAACATCCCACTGACCCAGAAATTCCTCTCATTGGTATACATCCAAGAGAAAGTAAAATATCGATTCACATAAAAACTTGTAAACGTTCATGGCAATTATTCATAATAGTCAAAAGGTGCAAGCAGATCAAATGTCTATCAAAGGATGAACAGATAAATGAAACAGTATATTCATATCATAAAATACTTGGCATTCACAAGAAATGAAATACTGGTATGTGCTACAATACGGATGAAGCTTGAAACATTATGTTAAGTGAAAATAGACAGAAATGAAACACCACATAATATATCCATTTAAAGTTCAAATAGGCAAATCCATAGATGATAGCAGATTAGTGGTTTTTGGAGACTGGGGGATGAAAGGAATAGAGAGTTATGGGGTGGTTAAAAGATTCTGGAATTAGATACAATATGCAATGTGATGGTTGTGCAATTCTGTAAATGAAGTAAATTCCACTGAATTGTTCATTTTAAAGGGTGAATTCAATTATGCGTCAATTATGTTGCAATTTAAAAATATGTACATATGGACATGTGTATACATATTATACACACACATATGAATTTAAATGGAAGTTTGTTCAGATTTGCTGTGTATTTCTACCTAAAAGAGTTCAGAGGCATGAAGACATATTTCTTTTCACACAATTCCAGGGTTGGAATGAACTTCAAAGTGATCCTTCTTTCCCCATCTTTCACATAAGTTCATTGGTTCTGCCTTTGAACTCGTCATATAACTTTTCTTAGTAATATCAACTAAATCAAATAAATTAATCTTTAAAGTTTTTTCCTAGCTCCTAATCTAATCCTACTACCAAACTTTCAACTCATCTGCAAATTTAATTTTTATAGCAAATCAAACTATTGGGACCTGTAAGAACTAGATGTAATAACCATGAATGCTTCTACTCCTGATTTAGACAAGCACTACAAATCGGAAGACTGTGAAAAGTCAGCTCACTAACTTCCATAAATGATTTTGGTTATTCAAGTAATTATGTTCTTTTAATGAATCAGATTTATGTAAATTATTTTGTATCTATACATTAATCATAGCAAAGACTATTATGCATATTTGTACAAATTCCATAAGTGTAAGTAGTAATGAATTTTTGGTAGAAATATGGTTTCTTGAATTATGTAAATTGGGTACTTCTAACTTGATTATAATGATTTTTCTGAAGAATAAAAGATAAAAATTTTTATTTGGTGTTTTTAATCAGAAATTAATGAAAGCATGTGCATGAAAATAGTATACTTAATATCAACTATGGGCAATTAGATTAGACTACAAACTCCATGAGGGTGGAGATCTAGTTGTTTGTCATTGTTTTTCAATATTGTATCTCCCAACCTGTAGCACTGTGATTGGCAAGTAGTAGGTGCTCAATAAAAACGTTACCTGAACAAATGAAAACACTCTAGTTGCATACTTGATATTTATAAAGGATAAAATAATAATGCCTCCTCCCAGTGCTGGCATTAATAGGTCAAGTAATTGGTTTGTGTCTCAGGCTATAAACTGAGAGAACAACCGATGAGTATAAAAACATACTCTAATTTAATCAGCTTACATTTTCTTGTCCTTCCTAATTCAGATATTGCATAGTTCATGTAAGGAACATTTATTTAGATTTACTTTTTCCTATCTCTATGAGTTCAGAGGCATAAAGATTTGGTTCAATTACCTGTCTATCCCTTTTGTTTTTGCACAATTCCAGGGTTTGAATCAACTTCAATGTGAACCATTTTCCCCTGTTTTCCATCTAATGTTTGAATTCCTTTTATAATTTTTCTGCTAAGGGCCCAGTCAATGGTTCTAAGTGATGAGGAAGTTACCACCTCCTTGAGGCAATCCATTGAACTTCAGGGCAGTTTGGTTAGGCAGTTTTCTCTTCCATTGCACTGAAATTGATCTTGCTGTGCTTCTTTTTTTTTGTTTTTTGGTGCTGGGGATCGAACCCAGGGCCTTGTGCTTACAAGGCAAGCACTCTACCAACTGAGCTATCTCCCCAGTCCTTGCTGTGCTTCTTATACTCTAGCAAGGATGTGCATGTAGAACACATATATTTCCTTTTCCATCCAACATTGTCATATGTATTTGCTAGGTGAAACCTCTCCACTGCGTATATTCCAAGTAGGACATGTTTTCATGTCTTGTGTATCTAAGCACTAAGTGAATATGTCTCCATTTGTTGATTTTGTTTTTTTTACAAGTTTGTGGTATGTAGACAGATACCAGTATTTTAGGTATTGCTTATGTGCAATAACTATGCTCCTGGCAAATACTGGTTTCTAGAGAGCCAGAAGTATCCCAGACATTATTTTTCCCCTGGAAGTGTAGTTACAATTTCTGTGAATTTACAAACTTCTGCATCTCCCATGTAAATACCATATCTCAAGTATTTAAGATTTGAGAAAATGATTCTTTACTAGGTCACAGAAAATGTTAGTTGAGAGAATATGTATCTCCTTTTATTTCTATGGTCAGAAGACACATGAAAGCTAAAATAAAGCTTGTTAATGTTTTTGCTTTGCTTATAAGAGGAATAATGGACCTAAAGTGGCTGCCTAATATCTGGTATGAAGGAATGACTCAATAAATCTTAGTTAGCTTTTCCTTTCTCCTTGCTACCTCTTGATCTATTTATTCTTTAATTATTTTCTGTCTCTTTTTAACACAAAAATAATGAAGGATGAACTAGTAAGACAATAAAATATCTTCTTAGATTCACTTTTAATTCCCAGAAAGAAATTCTTTGTTTTCTTTAGGTGAAATCCTACAGGATAGTTAGATGAAATGCAAATCTAAATATGCTCTAAATATTTCCAAATAAAATACAGCATTTTAATTTAACAATCTTTAGATTTCCACTTTATTTATATAGTTAACTTGTGAACTATTTTGTATCTTCATTTATCTAGCTGGGTTGAGAATTTAAGATAAGCAATAATTTAAAAAATGAGGGGTTTTCATAATACCTTTGTTGTATTATAGTTCTCAGTTTAACAAGTGATTAAGATAAAAGAACTAATGTTGATGGGGAATTTTTGAATATTCTATAGTTCCTTTTTTTTTTTCTAAAAAAAAAAAACACTTATAAGAAATGTAAAGAAACTTTGTTCCCACTCAGAGCTCCTGAGTACCATCTCTTCCAGCAATAAGATCACTAAAAACACACCAGGTTGACTCTCTCTTTTCCTAAAGGTTATTTATTTTAGAAAAGTGAGTGACACTAGATTTAGGTATTCTTCCACAAAGTACCAAGAAAGAAAGTGCCATTGTACGCCAATGAAAACAGGGACATGAACTCCAGCATTGAGGTGTCACTGGATGATTTAGTGCCCTCTGACACCACAGATCTTGCTGAGATTCTGGACAATGGGATCAGTGGGGTTTTCTCCTACCTGGAAACTACTCTGCTGGCATGGAAGGGATGAATGCTTCCCTGACGGCCCTTTCAACATCCTTCACCAATCTAACCTTTTCCTTACTCATTAGATGATGGTCCTAACACTGAATTTGCTTTATCAACAGTCTGCTGACTGTCAATAACTAATGATTTGTAACTAGAAGAAGTACTCAGCAAGTTTCCTGATTTCATGTAAAATATTTTCTTATGCTAATTCTAGAGCTTTCTCAGTTACTACTTGCATTTGAGAAAATGAGAGTTTGAATCAGAAAAAATAATGTCAACTTAAAAAGAGAAAATATGTGATTATTTTTTCCAATAGAGTGCCATTTTAGAAATCATTTAAAAATCAGAGAAATACAAAACATGTAGGTACCAGTCATCTAATTCAAATATTCTATTCATGCAGTGTTTAGCTGTAAGTTATGGTTTTGTTGCTGATGTGTTCTGCTGCCGCTAAATCCTGAGGCATGATTATGTATTCTGAAGTTTTGACTCAGTTCCCATAAACCAAAAGTGAACATATTTTCTTATACTTTGTCATTAAACAGGAGGCATAACCTCACTGTTCCAGAGAAGATTTTGGATTTGGTAGTTTCAATCAAGACGCTAATGAAGTTAGAGTGACAATTTCATGCACAACCTGTTGTTAGTTTTTGGATATCATGAATAAAGTTGCAGTTAAGATTCTTGTTCTTTGGGGACTAATATAGGGACATTTTCAAATTTAGTAGGTAATGTCAAAAAATTTTCCAAAATGATTGTTCCAATGTATACAAGTATACATTGCTATTTATGAGTGTTGCTATTATTCCACATCTTCTCACTGGGAATTCCAAATCAGCATTTGCAGTCATCTTTTTAATTTTAGTCATTGTATGGTCATGTAGTGATATCTCATTGTGGTCTTAATTTGCAATTTTATTAATAAGGTTGAACATATTTTAATATTTTTTATCTTACAGAAAAATTTAAATATACAAAATAAGCAGAATAGTGTTATGAATCTTCCTGTATTTATCATATAGCTTCAACTATTATCGACATCCTGCCATTCTTGTATCTTCAGTACTTTCGACCATATCCACTCCCCTTTTAAAGTTAAGTGTGCATTTATTGAAAAAATGTTAGTGGTACAATTTAAACAAAACAATATACCTATATAATCAACACCTCTATCATCTTCCTCTGAAACTCCCTAGGGTTCCACGTTCCCTCCCCACCCAGTTTAATCCTTTGCTTTGTTGGTTTCTGCAAAGGGTAAAAAGTCCAGGGTGTTCACAGCATATTGTGTACTGTGTTCTAGGTCCTTCCGGGTGCTTTCTTCATTAATTATCTCTCACAACCCTGAAAGTATTTTACAGTTGAGACAACTGAGGCTCAAGAGAGGGTCTTACTTGCTTAGAGTCACAAAAATTATGAGTTTTGTGAAAAACTTCCGATTCCAAAACAACTTTTTACTAAGGCTCCTTGTTAAAATTTGGCTCATTCATGTATGCAGCTGGCAGTCAAAGGGGATTTTTGAGTTATACAGTAATATCAGCTTTGTTTGGATTGTAAGTATATTGATATTGTGGGATGTTAGAGTGAAGCAGAGATAGGAGGTAGAGTGACTCTGGAAGTGGTTACTTCAGTGATTCAGAGATGAAGATTGGGACTACAAGACTGATAGTGCGAATGGAGAGAGAAAACTGTTTTATTGGTGGAATCACTATTTTAGAGTTCTAGTTTCAATGTCAAGGATGAGCAAGAAAAGAAACCTTGGATACAGGTAATTTTCATTGCTTTGCATCTTTGCATGTGCTCCTCTAACTCCAAAGCTTCCACCTGCAGCACCTGAGCAGATAGCAATGCTGTTATTAAAATATGGAGGAGGAGGAACAGGTTTGGTGAAAAGATAAATTCAGTTTTGGTCCTGCTTATTTTAAGATGCCTGGGGATATTCAGATGGTCTGTCTCATGGGTAGTTAGAAATATAACTTAGAGGCTCCAGGGGCAGATCTGAGCTGGAGATAAAATTTTAGGAATCATCAGAGTATATGTAACTTGCTGCACAGGTTCTGAACTCAGATCTAGGGTACAATCCTAACCCAGACACTGTTTTCTTATTTGTGAAACATAATAATACATCTAACCCAGGATCTTCATATGGCTTTGATGAAACATACATAGCACTTAATATGTTGTCTGAATTCAGTGACAGATTTATCATTAGCTATTTTTAAATTACAATACAAACTTATGAAAAAGTTCTATTTAGACATTTTTTTCTGTAAAATTCACTTAAATGCTTTATGAAATACATTAGAATGAAAGACCTGCCTGTAAGGTATGGTTTGGTGCCCACAAAACAGCATGAAGCATCCATGCATCACAGTGTCACCTGGCCAGCAGGATTTAAGAATGCCTTTAGTACCATGAATGGAGTAGACAAGGCCATGTCAGGGGGTTTGCAATAAGCAACTTATCTCCAGGGCAAACATCCTGTTTTAGTCAATATTTTGATGCTGTAACCAAAAGTCCCAACAGGAACAATTTTAGAGGAGGAAAAGTTTATTTGGGAGCTCATGGTTTCAGAGGTCTCAGTCCATAGATGGTGGTCTCCATTGCTCTGGGCTGGAGAAGAGGAACAATACATGGTGGAAGGGTTTGGCAGAGAAAAGCAGCTGGGAACATCACACCAGGAAGCAGAGAGCAAGCTCTGCTCATCGGATACAAAATATATACCCCAAAGGCCCACCCCCAATAATCCATCTCCTCCTACCACATCCGACCTGTTTAGTTACAACCCAGTTAATCCCTATCAGGGGATTAATGCACTGATTATGTTAACACACTCATAATCCAATCATTTCACGTCTGAACTTATTTGTATTGTATCACACTTGAGCTTTTGGGGGATACCTCATATCTTAAACATAACATACCCAGTTATAACCTACTCTTTTTCTTCCTTAAAATAAGCATTTTAGAGAAAGTATTACCTTCTTTTTTTCATCTCATGTTGTTTGTATCTAGGTGTTAAATTCTACATAATTGATAACATATCAACAGTTTAATATCTGTTCTCCTAAATCAATTTGTCTCTTTCTGAATTTTCAGTCTCTATTGTGGGACATAGATTTGCACATAATTGTAGATTTACTTATGTACTATAAAATGTCACTTTTTAATCAAAGCTAGCAAAATATGTACCAGAGTACATAGGTCCTAATGAGAACTATAATTGGTTCTATTTGATATTGGATTGTTACTCTGTTTTAATGGGATCTGTTTAGAATGAATGGGAAACTAAGAATGGATCTTAAAGAAAGTAATGATGGAGAAAAACAAGACCAGTTAGGAAAGTTAAAGAATCACCAGAGTTTATCTTTAGGTTACTAAATTGACCCAATGTCAATTTAAAGAACAAATTTGACTAGTATTTGTTTTGCTGTTCTTAAAGGCATCACTGAGCATTAAAAAAATCAGTTCTAAAAAGTTATCATTCTTGAGGTAATTATATATTGTGATAGATTATATGCAAAGATCATCAAAATAGCTCCTTCTATTCCTGAATGTGTACTCCTTTGAATGTGACTTTGCTGCTTTTCTCACCAAGAGGGAGGAGTCTATCGCCCCAGTTTCTGAATCTATGACTGTCATTTTACCTGCCTTGACTACAAGAATGGGGTGGATATGATGTCATGTAACTTCCGAGCTCAGAGCCTCAAGAGGTCTTGCAGCTTCCACTCTAATGGCTTGGCATGTTGCCACATGAGGAAGCCCAGGCCATTCTCCTTGAAGATGAAAGGCTACAAAGAGAGGTCCAGTCAACAGTCAACACCAGCTGCCAGCCATGAGTGTACCCAGTCAAGCTGCCAGATGACTCCAGCAGCTGCGTGAGTGACTCCAGACAAGGCTAGTCCAAATTACTGATCTAAGAATTGAGAGCACATTCAAAGGCTTTAAGTCACTAATTATGGGTGGTTTGTTATGCAGCAATTACATATACACACGAATATACACATAGATATATATGCAGAAGTATGTGCTGAGGATAGTATTCTCTCACCTTGAGAATAAGAGGCATTAACTTTGAACTATAAAGTAGACATAGGTTAATCATTAGGAAGCAATTCCAGACTTTTAAGGATCAAAAAGCAATGCTATAATAATGGTGACTTAGATTACTGCAGTGAATAATGAAAAGGGAGGCAGATTTTTCTGGGATGGTTTGTTCATTTTCTCAGAGGCAGGGTGATAAGTCTAGATGATGTCCTAGGCCCCTTAAACTTTAGAACCCTGTGAATTTCAACTGAATTCTTATGATTTAGCAACCTCATTTCCACTTCATGAGCTTGGCACACAGTATTTTAATATATAATGCCTTTCACCACTGGTAGGCTCTACTGGTTCATGTTTCACATACAATGTAACCCCAAAGTCACTAATTAAGTCACTAATTATGGGTGATTTGTTATGCAGCAATTATATCCACACACATATACATATGTATATGTATATATATACGTGGATAAATATATATGCACATCAAACAGGTATGGCTTAGTGAAGGTAACACAGAGAAGGAATATAGCATAATGGTTGTTAGCAGGTTCCAGAGCCAAGAGCTTGGGTTCAAATGCTGGTTCAGCAGCCTATCAGCTGCAACCTTGATAAGTTATCTAATCTCTTTATATCAGTTTCCCTATCTGTGGAAGGATAAAAAACCTCATTGGATTTGTAGGACTAAATGAATCAATACCTGAGCTTAAAACATATAAACTACTTGGTACACTTCAGATATTAGTATTGTCATTATAGGATATTATGGAGCTGACTGGGTCCTGGACCCAGTTCTATTACTGACTTTCAGCACATCACATATTTTCTGGGTGTTTTCTTAGGTATAAAATAAGGTTTACTAGATAAGTTCCATAGTTTCTTTTCATCTTTTAAATTCTGTGAATCAGTGTTTAATATTTGTTTTATCCAAATGCACATTTCAATCTTGTCTCTAATTCTAATTTTTAAGAGACTGTCTAAAACTTATGTTAGCAAGCAATTCTGGGGACCTCTAGTAATGACCACTTTGAACTTCAATATTATTTATGACACAGAATTTACTCATATTAAATAAAACCCATACCTGGTCAGTAAACATTTATAACTCATATATCTGAAAAAAAGTCTTTTCAGGCTTATGAGAATTTAGTGTTAGAAAAATGTTTGTTTTCTAATTTGTGATAAATACCCTTATGCAAAAGTAGAAAAATATCTTTTGAAAACGATAATATGCCTCACATTTTACCAATCAAATACCTCTAATGTGGATATTTTTGTTTCATTTGTTTTTACTGCATAGTGTCACTCAAGATGTATATTTAGTTTTGTTCTTACTGTTATGCTTTATTATTCTATACCACTTTCACATTATTCCAGCCAAATTGATTTTTAACTTTTTTTTTGCAGAAAGTCTTATATGTTTTAGAAATTTTGCAAAGTATACAAAAGCATAAAGAAAATAAAAATCACGTGTAATTCCATTGTTAGAGCCTACTGTTAAGGTGTAACATTTCAAAAAAATACTCATTTTTGTAGTAAATATATTCTATTCAACTATAAGCAAAATGTTTTATTGGCTGCATGACACCATCACGTAGAAATGGCAGAATTCATTGCACATCACTTTATAATCTGTGACACTCATTATATTTCGGGTAATGGGTGATGCTTCTTGACCACGGGACAGATAATTACGTGACTGGTTAGTGTGTATATAGATCATTTTTCTACCCCATTCTGGTACTCCCATAATTAAGCTGTTACCATCCTCTAAGTCTTACATAAAAGCTCCACCCAACATCTTTACAGTAACAAATCTATCAATTGACAAGCTTTCTTTTGAATTTTGAAAGTGGATCATTTTTTTCGATCACTTTTTTTTTCTCTTCCCAGACACAGACAGCCAACCGTACTAAACTTTTTCAGATCCCTGAAAACTGGCAGCTTAAGTTAGGCAACTGCGAAGGGTTTTAGTGATGTTGATAAGGGTGATGATAAACTAGGCGGATGCTCTTATTTCTCCCAAAAATTTCCTGACAGGGCAAAAGTTTGTTTCTCGGAGTTGGGGAGAAGCGGGCAGCCGGGCTTCCCTAGCTCCCTTGAAACAGCCCCGGGTTTGCAGATTTGACAGACGATGGCGATCTTCGGAGATTTTCCAAGCAGGATGCCGGCACTGAAGAGGAGGGAAAGTGCGTACTGCCCACGTGACCCAACTTCACTTTTTCTGGTTTTAACAACAGCGCTCCTGGAATAAATACCGATCTACTGCCTATAGACTGTTTCTCCCGCAATAGCCTGATGAAGACCCGCCCCCCTAAGTTCCAGGAGGCAGAGTTTCAAAGTTGGTTAGGAAAAAACCCACAAAGTTCGACTTTTGCCATGTATAAACGCACCGACAGTTTTTTCGGATCACCACTACCCACAGCTCACATATCTGTCAACCCCTTTCCTACAGTTTTCTAGCCGTGCTTTTCCAACCCTCCCGGAGTCGGTTCCTCTCAAAGGAGGACTGCGAGTGCAAAAGTTTGGCTTCAGAGCAGCCAATGCCCTGGCGCGGCGCGGACTGGCACCTCGGGCCTCACACCTCCTGGCGCGCGCAGAGCGGGGTTTCGGCTCTGGGTCGGCCGGCGGGAAGACGCGCGCGCGAGCAGCGGGCCGGACATCCCGGCCGCGGCCCCAGCGCCAGCCACCCGGCCTCCACCCCCCAACCGGCCCGGCCGGGGCGGGAGGCGCGACACCTCCCCACAGGCGGGGGCGCCAGTCGGGCGCATGCGCGCGGCGCGGCCGGGCGTGCCGGCCACACTCCCCCCACCCACTCCGTGAGCTTGTCACTTCCTGCCCTCGCCCCATCTCCGTCCGGGGTCAGTCAGTCGCTCCCCGTCGCTGCCGGAGAGTCTCTGCTTCCCCCTCCTACCCGCTCCGCGGCGGTAGCTCGGACTCTCCGGGGAGGGGGAGACAGAAAGAGAAGGACTGACTTAATAAAGTTTCCTGAAACAACTGCTGCTACCAGAAAGGCCCAAGGTGGGGGTAACCCCCGTCCTTCCCCGCCCCTCTCCAAAAGCCTGAGGGACCGTTGCAGGTGGAGCGGCGCTGAGGGGAGCCGGGCTGCGGCGGCAGCCGTTGCCCCGGCGAGGGACGCTTCGGGTCTTGCCCGCTCCGGTTCCAGCTCCTTCGGTGGTGGCGGCGGCGCTGCTGCCGGGCGGTTCCTCCTGTCAACTGCCCGCGCCCGCGCGCAGCCAGCCCTTCGGCCCCACAGCGCGGAGGGACGCCGTGAGCCGCCGCCGGCGCCGCCGCCTCGGTCCGCGGAGGGACGTGGTGAGCTGTGGCGCTTCCGCGTCAGCGCCGGCGGGGACTCTTTGGGAGCGCGTCGGCCCGAACCCCTCGGCGTGGTCCGCTGCGACTGCGCCAGGTGGGGCCCGCAGCCGCCTCCCCGCCAGGCTGTCCCCGC
Source organism: Sciurus carolinensis (assembly GCF_902686445.1). Lineage (NCBI taxonomy): Eukaryota > Metazoa > Chordata > Mammalia > Rodentia > Sciuridae > Sciurus > Sciurus carolinensis. Next base: position 26,284,668 of record NC_062220.1, read on the forward strand.
GGCCGCCTGGCCGCCCTACCTTCTTTCCGCCTGCCCGCCGGCCTGCCCGCCCGCCCGCCCCAGGAGTTAAGTAAGTTGGGCACACTTGGTTTGGACACCTGGGCTGCGCCAGGGAGACCCCAACGCGCGCGCGTGGCAGGAGGGGGCGGCGTGGACTGGCCTCCGGCGGGAGCCGCACCTCGGCCGGCCGGGAGCCCGGCGGTGTCCGCCGCGCCCCGCGCCACCCTCTCCGCGCGCCCGCCCGCCCGGGACGGCGAGGCCGCCGCCGCCCGCGCAGCCGGCCAGGCCTTCTCCCTGCGCCGCGCCGCGCTGCGCGCGCGAGGCTGCGTTTCCGGGTAGGGCGATGAACCTGTGCGGGGACTTCGGGCTGGAGACGGGTTCGGGCGTCGGTCCGCTTCCTTTCCGAGAAGAAGGTGTGGGTGGTTGGAGGGCAAGCCGAGGTCGGGTGATGGGAACATATCTGGAAGGGCAGCAAGAGCCCCCAGGAAGTTCAGGGTGAGTGACGGGTTTGTGTCTCTTTCCACAGCCAAGGCGCAATGAAGAGCTTCTTACAGTGAAAGGAAAGTAGGTCGCACCCACTGAAAATGCCTTTGAGGGACAAATACTGTCAAACTGACCACCATCATCACGGATGCTGTGAACCAGGTGTGTCCCTTTTCTTTCCCAGTGACTTTGCCCTCCGTCAGAGCCACTCTGCCTTCTGGTTCCTTCTAGTTTTCTTTTCCTCTTACCCCAAAAGTCATTCCTAAGTAAAATAGGCTAAAATTTTCCCCAGTAAGAAACCAGTTATGAAGCTAAAAGCTTGTATAAACAAGAGGTCTCCCCTGCTTGATCCCTTAAAGAAAGTACTGCAAGTGTCACTTTCAATCATTTCCACAAGATCAATCACTCAGTCCTTTTTCCGTTCTTTGAAGGCAGCCAGCGGTGTTACCCTTATGCTCTGTGAATGTTTAAAACTGGAGATAAAGGAAAAGATAGGTAGAAGAATACTAGCGTTTACCTTTGTGAAAATTATTTCATTTAAACTTAAAAAATTAAGTTTCTCATGCATTTTCATCAAAGAATTGTCAAAAAATGAATGTAGTTGGGTTAAAGATGGTCGGTTGAACTTGCTGAATCAGGTTTTGTTAATTTTTAAAAAATATTTTATAAAAAGCTTACTGTATTAAAAAAAAAGTCCAGATATTTTAGATAGAATACGTTAAGTATTCTAAGATATTTTATTAAGTGGAACTGTTTTTTAGTTTAACTTATAAAATGAAAGGTTTTTTTCGAGTTTCATGAAGAATTAACAAATGTTAATTTGATAGATGTGGTATATAAACCATTGTCAGTTCTGGTTATAACTTTGATGTGCTTTGTGACATTTAGAGGTGCAGCTTAAAAGGAAATCAAGTACATGCTGTCACTAAACCAAATAAAGATGATTCTATTCTAGTTCAAAGGCAGGTGTTTATCATTATTTTGAAGTTAGAAGTTACTAGATTTTTTTTTTTTTTAAACTTTTGCTTGCTTTTTTTTTGGAGTAACTGCACTTATGTACTGAGTTTCATTGCAGTAAGTTCATTTTAAATAATATTCTGATGGAGATAAATGGCAATGCTAAAGGGGAAGAATTTCCATTTTCAAAAAAAATTTGCTGCACATGAGAATAAAATTTGTACTATGGCCTTATGTCTACTTTGTTGGGATCAGTAATAATTGACCTGTTACAATAAAGCAGTTAATCCCAGAATGTGATCCAGTTTCTGTTCAACTGCCTCTGACCATATCCTTTCACACTGCCTGTTTTTTTGTATTTGAAGCTATGTTGGTTGCTTATGTTTTATGGAATCGAATGCTATTTGCTAGTTATGAAGTTTAAGAATGTGAATGCCTTTTATTCTTGTGTTCCACTGACCTTTTATTCTAGTTTGTTTCTGAGAACACCTCAAGTCATTTAAGTTAAATTAATGAAATTATCTTATTTAGGAAGAAGTGTTTTCTCATTTAGTGGACCTTTATTTTAATTAATTTATTTATATGCGGTGCTGAGAACTGAACTCAGTGATTCACACATGCTAGGCAAGTGCCCTACCACTGAACTACAACTCCAGTCTCGTGTTTGCTCATTCATTTCTTTAATAAGTTATTATTGAACACCTATTAGGTGCTACGTGCTCTCTAGTGCAGTGAGATTATAAATGGTGAATAAGACATAAGGTCCTTCATAAAATTTTTTTTTCAGTACTGGGATTGAACCCTGGTCCTTGCATGCTTAAGCAGGTATTCTTACCACTGAGTTACACTCCAGACTTTTTATTTTGAGACAGGATCTCAGTGTGTTTGTTGCTCAGGCTGGCTTGAACTAGTGATCATCCTCCCTCAGTCTCCTGGGAACTGGGAGTACAGGCATATGCTACTGCTGGGCTCCTCACAAAATTTTGAGTGGGAAGAGATGGTTGAAAACAAGTAAATAAGATAATTTGTGAACATACCTTACTTAATATAATTCTGATAATTGATGTTTATACTAGAGGATTTTAATGTCAGAAGAAATGTTTTCTGAAATTTAACTTTTTAATGTATATTGAACTATTTTTGCTTTTTTGTCTTCTTTTAACAGGAAGTTAGAGAAATTACATAGTTTAAAAACTCCATCTTTATTTTCCCAGAAATATTTTTCATGTAGGTTAATACTCAGACTTATCAGATTAAAAGTAGTTTTTGTTTCTTTGCTTTCTAGCTAGAATCAAATACTTTCTGAGGATTTAGTTCAATGGAAAGCTTGAAGTTTGTTTACTTACAGGGTAGTTCATTATTATTTCAGGGGAAAGTTTTTCTAAATGGGAGGATGTTTCCAGGATTGAAGGAAATATATTTTGTTGTGATAGTGTTTAAAAGGATGTCCTCAGATGGAAGATGACAAGATGTTTGAGAAATTCTTTAACTGGCTCATTTGCGCAGTCTGTCCTCATTTGGATTATGAATAGTGGGTGACTCCTCAGAAGAGAGCAGTATTCCTGAGGAGATCATCGTGCCTTGATGGAATGGGTCAATTTATAGTGAGTGTGGTATTACAAACCTGTCAGTGTATGTGAAGTATTTTCTTAGTTATGTTTTAAGAATTTTTTAAAATAGAAATTTTAAACCTTCAAAATATAATTTGTAAGGAATCTGTTGTAACTATTACACCTCTCCATTAGTTATCAATACTTACACAATCCTTTTCATCTATATATTCTATTGTCCCACAATTCCTTTCTCTACCTTCCAACTGCTTCCCACCCCCTATTATTTGTAAGCAAATCCCAGACATAATTAGAAGCATCTTTAAGGAGTATTTTAATGTAGGAGACAGAAGTGGATGTTATATTGTGGGGAGTTTGTTCTTGGCAGGCTATCTGAAAAGATGCTCTGAGGGTTTGGGCTTTTGGGTTGGAGGCAGTTTTTTGTGATTGCTCTTATTTTTTCTTTTAGGTTAAATGGTTGTAACCTGAATAGGCCTGAGTGGGAAGAATGGGAAGAATGATAGGATATTTAAGAGGAACTTTATAGAAATGTTAATCTATAAAAGTCTCTAGAGTTGAGCGTGCTTTTTTTAAATGAAGAAAGAATTGTTTTTGATAGTGGGATCTCTACAGATGTGATTTCCAAGTGGATACATTCAGGCAGAACTAGGTTAACCCTAGCTTATTTTGAATGTTGTCTCAGGATGAATATGTGTTTTGGTGGTATCAGTGATCTGAGGGAGAGGGGTAGGAAACTTTGTTCTAGCTTTCAAATCAGGTATTGTCATGTGGAAGTAGGAGTTAGTGTATTATAGATGATTTTCTGAAGCATATACTTGAATGAGGAAAGGGGGCTGTAAGGCAAAGTGTCTTGTTTTCCCTCATATCCCTACAATACCCATTTGTTTTTGTTTGTTTTCATTCTCTAATTCTAGAATTGTTGAAGCCTGTAGAGTCAGACCTTTAACTATTTTGTTCTTTACATTGGGAGGGTTTTCACCCTTTCTTTTATAATATTCTATAAATTATTTTATAAACAGTTACCATTGCTATAATGAACAGGCACTGGAAATAGAACCATTGAATTCAAATAGACAGTATTATCAATCAGTTCATAGACTGCTATTGTTTGTCTAAGAGGTTGACTTCTAATTAGATTTTGTAAAAAGACTTTTCAGTTTTTGGTGTCAGGTGAGCTGTTGATTTGTACATCATAAAGATGATAGAATGTTTATTGAGCACTTAATATATTCCAGCCTCTGTTTTAAGCAGTTTACTTGCATTAGTTTAATTTTGACACAGTCCTGTGATTTAGATGCTTTTATTGTCCCCATTTTAGAGAAGTGAAAGAAATCAGAGTTTAATTTGTTCTAGTTGTATCTAGTGAATGGCAGAACAAGAATAAAAACACAGGCAGTCCAGATGTGTATCTTAGGTTCTTTACAATTGCAGTTATTGCCAGTGTCAGATGTTCTCAAAATGAGTTGTGTGTGTATATGTTTTTAATTCATTTAAAATACTCCTAAAATTTCTCTTAAAATTGGGAAAAATTTTGCTTAATGAAATGACTTGGTCCCTCCTGTGTACTCTGAGCACTTGATTTGACACTTCTAAAGCTCCTTCTATATGCATAGCACAGCAGGCATCAGCCCCTTTATCAAAAAGCTAATTGCTTTCCAAGTGTGAGCCTTGAAGCAGTGGTAGCCCCAATTATTGAAGTTACCCTTTTTATTTCCCCACACCAAGCAATGGTCTTGGTTTATGATGGTAATACTTGAGTAGAACATTGAACAATGTTTTAAAGGAGATAATTAAAATGATCCATCTTTCTCTACCACAGCCTCTCTGTTTGATAACTAATGGAAAGTGTCCACTAGTTAGGTGCCCATCAGTTGTAGTTTCAGCTACCTTACTTGATATTATCATAATTAATTATGTATTTATACCACTAATCCAAGAATCTTGGAACGTACAGGTGATATAGGACCACCGTATATAAAAACGAAAATTTTTATTTTTTTAATTTTAATTTTTAAAATATTTTTAGTTGTACATGGACTCAATACCTTTATTTTTTAATATATTTTCATGTGGTGCTGAGGATTGACCCAGTGCCTCACGTGTGCGAGGTAGGTGCTCCACTGCTGAGCCACAACCCCAGCCCGAAAATTTTTATTTTAAAATGGAAAAATTATTTTTACTTGTGTAAAAATGTGTTACTTCTAAAATGTACCACTTCTAAAAGCCCAGGCTCTGAAGTAACAATGAAGTGTGAGGCAGAAAGTGAACATCATTCCTGTACAGAATGACAGAAGCTTTGCTAAATTTTGTTCAGGACTATTTTTCTGTTCATATTAGTTTCAATATACACACAAATATATGTTACATTTATGTTTTCTGTATATTTAAATATGTCTTAATGTAAATGGGATCATAGTCTATATCCTGTTTTTGTTGCTTAATAATTATTGATGTCCTTTGATGTCAGTACAGCTCATGCTTTTCGATAGTTGTGAAGATTCTCTTATGAAAGTTTCATAATTTCATCTCATCCCTATTGAGAGACTTTTTAAAAAGTTGTTTGAAGTTTCTCTTACTTTATACAGTGTTGTAGAATGGCTTAGGGGAAAACATTCTTGTAAATCAATCTTTGTGCACTTGTTCAGTTACTTAGACAGTAGATTTTTAGTTTTGCTATTATAATTGTTCAGAGAGATATACCAGATTATCCAAAGGCTTTTGGAATGCTTTATTGGGTGTAGCTAAAGCCACTATTGCCTTATAATTTTTGATAAACATAGTGAATCCTCTTTAATGGGAATAAAAAGGCAAACATAGCATGTGCACCAAATGATACCAAAATAGTAAGAAATCTAATTTAAAACTAATGTCTAGCCTTATGTAGCCTTAATTTAGCCTCTTTGAGAATTATTTGCTTTTTCTGTACATTGTTTCACTTTGCCTTATAAAGATGATGATGATGATGATGATGTGTGTGTGTGTGTGTATAAATATATGCAAATGTGATTTTCATTAATATAATTGTAGCAAACTTGTTTTACTTCAATAGTAAATGATTTAAATAACCCTTTTTTTGTGGGGATTGGGGTGGGTATTTGTCTTCCATGTAGTTTATATCCTGGAACCTGGAGATCCTCCTTTGTTACAGCAACCACTACAGACATCCAAATCTGGTATTCAACAAATAATTGAATGCTTTCGATCAGGTATGAATATTTTAGGATGTATTTTTGAGTCTTTACATAGTAGTTAAAAACTATCTAGAAATCTTAATACATAATTTAAAAACATAAGATGTATGTGTTAGTTCTCTTTATAGGATACTTTTAATGTTATATATTTTAAAACAGATGAATCAATATTGATATAGAAATTTTTTCATTACTATATAGTATATATTAATTTTAAAATAGATCAGTATAGTTTAAAGAAATCTATTATGTGGCATATTTGCTGGTAAAGTGCTTCTCCTTTTAAAGATCCATTGTTATCTTTTCTCATGTTTATAAATTAAGAAAAGGTATTAAAATTTTCTGGGTTTTCCAAAGCTTTGATATAGTAGATTACTCAGAATCTCTTGAGACGTCAACTTATTCTAGATGAATTACCTTATCATCTCTGTTTGTGTGACTCACCTTCTACCAAATTCTGCAGTTTCTGGATTTTTCAATAGCTTTAATAGAGCACAGGATAGTTGGAAAAAAAAAAAAGACATATTCCAACCCTGATATCTTCCATTAGATTATTATAAGAATTGGCTGTAGGATAAACATATTTTTACAGTTGCAATTCATTTCTTCAGAATAGGTGTTACTACATATAAATGGTTGAAAACTGTTAGCACTCTTGTGCTATCAGTAATGTCCTGGGTTGTTGCAATTCTCATAATCCCCTTGTCCACCTTTTTATAAATTTGGTTTCTCTGACATCATAGATTGTTCAGTCAAACAAGAACAAGCAAATAGACACAACTGATGGGCACCTAACTAGTGGACACTTAAAGGATTAGAATATCTGGTCATCATTTTATTTATTTATTTTTCTTGTCATCATTTTAAAGCTTACAATCTTCATGAAAAAGTTCTGAGATTGAATGCAACAAATAATTTATGTGTAACTATTGGTTTTCTATTGATGAGAATTTTTTTTAGGTGCTTGTTTTTAAAATGTAAAAGGGAAAAGCATATATTTGCTTTACTTGAGGATTCTAAAAAGTAGGTTGTCCCTTAATCTAGAGGAAATTATTTTCCCTGACTTTTCAAGACACATTTCTTTTTCATCTATAGTCCTTGTGATTTTGCCTTTTTTGTATTCTGTGTACACTGAATTTTTGCTGAATTAAATGTTAGATGGTGTTAACCTATTTTAGAGTTTTTTAAATTTCTGATAATTGTCCTTGGTTATCAGAAATAAATTATAAGTCAAATTTTTCTGTAATTAATACAATTTAAATGAAAATTTACCTGTTAGGGACAATATTTATATTTCTGGCATAATAGAATGATTTATTTTTGCTAATTTTAAACAAAGATAAAATTTTTTTTGTTCTTATACTGTGTAATAACTTTTCCCATTTAGTAATATGTCTTACCAAAGGTTTTTTTCTTTTGGAATATTTCTTATTAAAGGTTATTTATACTGCTTTAGCTTATTGTAGTGTTATTTGAAAAGTTAGAATTGGTTAATTAAAAATGCTTTATCTTCTTTAAAAAATCCTTTTCAACCAGATTCTGTACTCGAAATCCATGTGTTTTAATCTTAGAAGATAAATATTTAAAGATAAAATTATTTTCTTATTGTACTATGATTATACCTATTTTCTATTTGCCATGTCTTTACTATGTAAGCTAAAGAACAGGGACTGAAATTGTATCATTACAAAGCTGTTTATGTTTATCTTTTGAAATGTATTCTTTTAAAAATGACCTCAGCAAATTTACCTTTTGAGTTATTTTTTATGTAGGCAAATTCTGAAAACATAATTTTAATTCTCTAAATAATCAGTAGTTTAAAGATAATTTAGAAATACACTGACGGGTACAGAGAAACTAATTTGGGATTTAAAAAGAATTATTTCTTAATTGTGTCCCATAACTAAGACATTTTAATTTTCTCAAGCTAGTAAACTCTTGCATATCTGGGTAACCTGAAATTTACTAAAGTATCTCTTATTTAGTACAAAGGTATTTAAGTCTGGGTTGACTAAACCTTAAAGTTTGGGCCATGTAACTTAGGGACTAAATCCCTCCTAACCTTGAAGACGGTCAGTTCCTCCCGTCCCAATCTACTTCCAAGCACACCCTCAGTGACTCATTTTCTTGGCTCTTTCCATTACAACTAGGTTACACACATTGCACCTAAAGAACTGTTCTGGTGTTGATATGTGTCTTTGCCAGATATTTGAAGATAGAGCTCAGAAATCCATGCTTTTGTTCTTGTTAACCTTCAGAGGCCAAGTCAGGTTAGGTAGTGGTAATGTGTTAGGATAGTTACCTTTATCTTCAAACTCATACAGTTATCTTCATTTACTGAATCATCACCATTTGAGTGTTCAACTTCTGCTTACACTGGGCTGTCCATGAGCTGGTATTAAATCCAACCCTAGCTAGAAGTTCATAAAAGTTTCTGTCTGAGGAAGGAGTTGACTCATTTTTAAGGTCCACCAAGCCCATGTGTATTATATCATTTGACCAGTTTTTAACCTTTTCTCTTTGCCTTAGTCTTCAGCTTTTGTTTTGGATACATTTCCTGGGTTTAAATTATAAATTATTCTTCATCTCTGATATAATTTTATTTATGACTGCTTGGTTTGTAAATTAATTTAAATAGATTTTTCTTTTGGAATAAGTATTATGTGCCTATAGGTGAAAAAAAAAGGATATAGAGCAAAAAGTAAGTAAGTTTCTTCACTATTTTGTCCCCCAGTTCCTCTTTGCTCAAGCAGTTACTGCTACATGGTTTATGTGTCTTCTGCCAGGGACCTTTTATACACATACAAGCACATATCCCTTATTTTCTTCCCAATACAAATGGTAGCAGACTGCACACTCCTGTGTACCTTTGCGTTGACAGTAGATTTGATTGTTGTTTGATATTAGCCCAGAGATAGATACCTCATATTTTTAGAAGATGACCTGTTTTGTTGTTACAGATGAAATCCCTGATGGTTGTCTGTGTTGAAACATGTTGTTTACTCTCTCTCTTTTTTTTTTTTTTTTTTGTTTTGTGGAATTTGCCTTATTCCTTCTAGGATCACATATGTGATTTGGTGTCTTCAAATTTCTCTCTTTTCTGTAAATGCTTTTAGTTTATTTTTCTTCCTCTTTAACTTTTCAAAACCCAAACAAAATTTAAGTAACAAAAAAAGGTATACTGCTTTTAGGTACTTGTATCTTTTAGGTATTTATTAAATTGATGTAATTGTATTTAGTATTCTTTCTTTCTCTCTTTTTTTTTTTTTTTTGTGGTGCTGGGTATTGAACCCAGGGAATATTCTTTCTTAATCTCTTAGTTATCTGATACAGGTGAAAGAGCTGTGGGATGTTATAAGATTAGAAATAGAAAAATGGGAGGAAAAGAAAGGGACTCATTTTGGTCTTTAATATGAAGTTGGCATCTTCTGTTTAAATTCTTGAGATATTTAATATGCAAAGAGAAATAATAAATAACATTGTAGAAAAAAGATTATATAGTATTGTAGAATATACTAGACTATGGTGTGCAATGAACTCCCTCCTGGAACTATATATATATATTTTTTTGATTCTTAGGAATAAATTGTAACTTTCATAGTATGATAGTGAAAAATAAGAATTAACTTTGTGTGATGGTTGCTAGTGCCACTGTTACTGTCTAAATGTTGTGTCTGTTATTTAGATTTTTGTTTTGGTGTGAAGAGAGAAGTTTTCTTAGGTTTGGTCATTTAACTTCTTTGAAGTGTTTTTTATTTTTATTCTTTTACTTGAAGCCATTTTAATTACACTTGGTATAAGCTGTGACTGAATGATAATGCCTCAGTTCTGACTCTGTACATAAAATCTTAGGATGGAAGTATGGTTTATGAGAGATGCATAGTAGAGTGTCATGTTATACAACAGAAGTTTTGACTGTTACATAGCAATTGTAATAAATTTTAAATGGGACTAGATTTTTTTTGGTTCAGTAAGGAAAAAATGTAGATTTGCTTGATTTATTGTTATGGTATTCATCTTCAGAGCATGTCTTCTGGGTCTGTGTTTCTAGGAAAGCAGCTGTTTATACTAGTCTGTGAATTTCTCAGGGACACAGACCATCTCCTTCATATTGATATTTTCTGGTGAATATCATTGTATCTGGTATTAAATAAGTGCTCAATAAATGTTTGTTAGATTAAACTAGATTAAACAAGATTAAACAAGATTCATCAAGTAGGTACTGTCCTAAAATGATTTATATTCTATATATTTATTGTGCAATATGGAAGTGGTAACTTCTAAGATAATTTTCCCACTTAAACAAGATTCATCAAGTAGGTACTGTCCTAAAATGATTTGTATTCTATAAATTTATTGTGCAATATGGAAGTGGTAACTTCTAAGATAATTTTAAAACCTAAAACACGAAAGAGTGGTATGGGAAAAGAAATAATATGGAGGAACGCAACCTGGCTGTTTTCTAGGATCAAGAGCTGTGGAAAAATTGTATGTTGCTGTCTAGATGACAACGTTGTTATTGTCACAGGTGTTAGGGAGTTTTGGCTGTTGTCAGAGGTTTAGTTGGTTGGCTATTTATTTTCGTAAGTGAGAAAAGCAATCAGTAAATGGTAACTGATTTTAACTAAAGCCGTTATGCCCATATTGGAACAGCATAATACTTTAAATGGTGATTGAAACTAACTTAGGGGAAAAATTTTATTTTCTGTATTACCGGAATAAGACACATCTTATTTTTCACATTTGTAAAATGTGTTAAGAAAAAAATCTTTAAGTCCCCCGCTTTGTACCTTAATGAATTCATAGATTTAAAAAAAAAATGTATTCCTAAAGAGAGTTCTCCACTGTGTCACTTAACAATGCCAATCATTATCCTGAGGACTGGGAATACAGTGGTGAGCATCAAAGATATCTTCTCTGTTCCCCTAGAACTTCTATTTTTAATGGGAATACCTAAAAGTAATTAACAAGGTGGTGGGATGTTTATATAGACATATATATATATATATATATATATATATATATATTTATATATATAGACATAGGCTATAGGAGTATAGGTGAAATAATTCTTAACAAAACCAGAGAGGGGTCAGAGAAGACTTCCTGGAGGAAGTAACTTTTGACTTGGGATCCAAAGGATTACTAGAAGGGAACCAGACTAGAGAAGTAGGAGAATGTTACAGTTGGAGAGAAAAGAAGTGTAGGCAAAGGCCTGAAAAGTGAGGGAGAAAAGAACATTTGGTGTTATCTGTGGACCTGAAAGAAATTTGGTATGCCCGGGTCAACAATACCTCTGTGCGTGTGTGTGTGTTTTGGGTGAAGCATTTGTAATTGATAATTAAGATTGATACATAAAATTAGAGTCAGATTTTTTTGCATATTTATTGGGAATAAATATTATATTCCTTACTGATATTACTGCTAGGACTAATTAAGAAATTGATTTTTTTTTTTTCTGTGAATGAGAGAACCTGGTAGACAAAATGATATGTCTGACTTAGGGATAGTCTTATATTTTTACACCTGTTTACGTATAACCTAATGGTGTTTACAGATTATTTTATGTTTTTTAATCTGTTACTGTGTACTTTCCAGTTAAATCTTCAGTTGAATTAAGTTAAATCTAGTTAATGTTATTTCTGTGTTCCTCTTCAGTGTTTTTTGACCATATTTAAAGACAGAATTAAATCTGTGGCATGGCTCTAGTAGGTCTTTTAATTTAGAATTAGTGTACAAAATTTTTCTTTTTTGCCCTCCAGTGGTACTTTACTCAACTACATTTTTAAAATAACTACACGTAGAACAATTAGAGAGGCTTAGGCTTAGAGAGCCAAAGCGTTTTTATCCTTGTCTACCTTTCATAGTTTATTAATCACTTGTGAGGTTAACTAGTTATAAACTAAACATTAGCTCTTCGTTGTTATTTTATATTGTGAAATGGACAAGAGAAATATGTACATATGATAATTTACTTCGTACAAATAATGAGCAAGCTTTTCTCTGCATCTTTAAAATTTGTTTTCAAATTTTGTGCTAATAGGGTATAGTAAAATAATGATAGATTTGGATTTGGGAAATGGTGGAAATTTTTTTTTATGTTTGTTTTTTCCAGTAGAAACTTAAGTTCATATTATTTTCTTCTTCAAGATAGTTTTGGTTTTTGTTCTGTTTTACAAGATGGGTAAAAAAAGTGAAAAGATTATATAGGTCTTTAAGGTCACATAACTAGATAATATCGGATTTGGATTGTCTTAAGACTTAGTAATGTTCTGATGGGCTGACCATCATTGTCAAAATAATGATAAAATACATTTTAAAAATTAAATGTGAATAGATTACAAAATATTGAATAAAAATATTCAACTTTTATAGATCCTCTAATAGAAAGTATACGAAGGTAGTTTATATTCTTCAGTAGTCCTAGAACTTGATAGTCAAATTCTTGTTCAATGACAGAACACCATGCACCTAGATGGATCTTAAAGGTATTTTTCAGGGCACTTTGTAAATATTAAGTGATAAAATGAAATCCGTATTATCATTATTTTCTCTATTTAATGAAACTGAAGATATATTTATTTAGTAAAGGACTGGAGATAATTTTATCAGCTTGCATGTGGCAAAGACCTATAAGAAGTAACAACAAAAGGTTACTTCGTTGTGTTTTATTCCTGGTGGATATTTTTGTTTTAAAGGTTGGATGCTCATTGCCATGTTTTTTTTTTTTTTGTATGCCTTTTGCTCTTCCATCAGTAGCACTGATCAGTAGCATTTCTTCAACAAATACATATTATTATTAGAGATTAGTATTTGGTATTTATAAATATGATAGACTTGCTCTTAGCTGCTTTCAGGGTTTATAATTTAGCGGCAAGTACAGGCATTGAACTGGTAATCATATTGATAATTAATTAATTATAATTGGGGTAAGAGTTCTGAGAGAGAAAGACTTTGAATAGATTTATAGTGCTATCAAGAGACCTAAGCAAAAATTGAAAATTTTATCTCACTAGGGGTGGAGATTCTCTACTGTCACACTAAACAGCCAAAATCCCATGTTGGTCCAGAACCTGAAATAATGTAAACTGAACTTTTAAAGAAAAGTTGCAAGGCAATCCTTTAGTGAAGTTTTGACCTTCTTTAAAGAATAGGGAATTGAAAACCTCCCTTGTTCACTGCCTAATTCAGAAAAGGGCTGAAAGAACCAGCCAAAATTTTGGCAAGAAATGATGGGGAGCATTTTTATGTCCTACTTCAGATCTGTAGCATCACAATGTCTAGGGAAGGGTTGCATACATCTTTTTTCCCAGCTCACTGTAATGATCAACCAGATGTCAGAACCACAGTCTTGAGATATCACAAGAATTAATTGACTGCTGAAATAGAAAAAGGGTATCCTTCTTAGCTGTCCAGATTTCCAAATGATACTAGGATTTTGCTTAAAACTTAGTTTATAACTTATTTATAAATATATTGTGGTAGAAATTATAAGTGCCAATATTTTGTTTTCAAGGAGTAACTGCACTTTTGGATTGTGAACAGTGGTTGCCTAGTTTAAAAGTACAGGTAAAGTGGATTTTTGTGTTAAATTTTCCTTTCTTTCTACCCCCAGGAACTAAACAACTTAAGCATATTTTATTAAAAGATGTGGACACTATTTTCGAATGTAAATTATGCCGCAGTCTCTTCAGAGGATTACCAAATTTAATTACCCATAAGAAATTCTACTGCCCACCAAGTCTCCAGATGGATGACAGTAAGTTTTATTAATATATTTGGTTATGCATTTTACAGTTTTTTTTTTAGATCATGACTATACCTTTGTATTTAAAAGGTATTGATATCTAGTTATAGGTGATTTAATGATGGAGAATAAAATTGAATGTATGACTCAATATTATATTTGATAACTTAGATAAGCACTTTCATATCAATGCTTTCCACTTGAGTTTTTCTAGATATCACAGAAGTTAGATTTATAAATATATTTGTATTGAAATATTGGATATTGTTTTTGAATGGCTTAATAGTTCATGTTCAGGATATTTATAAGTTGATATTAAGATGTTAGAATATTTATAAGATTGAAAGGAAAACTTCCTTGGTGTTTTCCTTTTTATTTTAATGCTTGTTACCAGAGAAGATTAATCACTTAATTAGATTCCTGTTAAGTGAATGAGAACACTGGAAATAAAGAACAAAGAATTGAGTAAATTAGTAAACTGATTTCTAGGCAGTGGTGGAGAACATTAAAAAATCTTTATTAATAATGTTTTTAGTGTTTTCTGGGACTTCATTTGAAGATGTGTTTGTTCTCTGTGAAATTTATGTAGACCATTTACTTTGTCAGCAATTACAGTGTGTCACAGGCTACGTCAGATCAGAACTTTTTGTGGTGATGGCAAGGGACTAACTAATAGTCTTCATAGGACCAGATGTTTGTTGAATTCAATTGTATTGTTCCTATATGATAAGTTAGTATATAATGGTATTATTTTCTTGGTTTAAAGAATTAATGTAAATCCTTTAAAATATTTTAATACTAGGGTACTTTATTATTTCTTTGTGAACTTACAAAATAGAGAACTTGTTTTGTCAGCTTGAAACTACGCATGCATTGTGGATATTATGCATTTTTCAATTTAACCTTTTGGGGATGGGAATGAAATACAAACTCCACATACCAAATACTGTTTTGATTACTATTATGGATCAGATTTGAAGTATATTATAGGATATAGATGAGACAAATATTTCTTATTTGTATAGAAATGTTTTTCTACTGTTCTTTGATCTTACTGTGCTTCTTTTTACCGTTGAGATATAAACTACATGGTAATACATAGAAATCAGTTTCAGATCTAACCTTTTAATTACAATGCTACTAGAATATTTATTTGTTTATTGGTAGTTATTCTTTGGTTGTAGAATGAACTTAAAAGAGTGAAATACGTAAATGAATTTGCCAGATTTTTGTGTACTCTTCTTGGACTTTTGTGTACTCAAGAAGAATATTATATGTTTGCCAGATTATTGTGTACTCAAGAAGAGTTCACAGTAGTCTAACAAATTTATATAATAAAGGCACTCGCACTTTTGTGAAAGTATTATCCTTATGGACAATATTTTACTCATTTTAAAAAGACTGGAAAATCTTTATGAATCATTTCTTGATTTCTAAATAGATAATAAATTTAGTGATATATTTTTAGTCAGAATTTAGATTTATATGTGGACACATAACCAACATTAGATCACCTCTGTTACAGTGGGATATTTGGTTGCCTATTGAGGTTGTAACTATTGTACAAATAAACTAGCTCTAATTTTGGAGTAAGTCTATAGTTTTTAATTGTCATGTTAAGATGACACATAATAAGACTGGTTTAACAAAAACTTCTATATACATCATGCCATTCATGTTTATACTGTTGCTTACAAACCTAATTTTTCTGAGATGTTCATATGTCCCCATGCAATTAGACTGCATTATTTATTATGGATTAAGTTAATAGAAGTATTGTTGTTTTATAAAATATCATTTTTATTTATATGGAGCATTCTTTATTTTATCCACCAGGGTCATGAGAACTTTTGAGTTTCCTTTGCTCACCTAAAACTTTCAGACTAAAATATATGATACTGTTTTTATTTTTTAGATCATCCATGTACTTAGATATTTTAAAATAGGGGCACTTAGAAGCATAAATAGCACCTCAGATTGTATTTATGTTTAATATTTGTGTATCAGGATGAGATCTGAAATTAAGAAAAATTTAGTTTAGTTAATACTAGTTTTTATATTTATAAAATACTGAAAAATAGGTAATGCTCTTAAAAATACATTTGAGCAGTAAGAGTAAATTTTAAGGTAGAGTTGTATAATATATTTTAAATATTAGAGGACTAGAACAGGCCAATTATTTCAGATTAAAATGTTGATTTTTCCTTAACAGACCTTCCTGATGTAAATGATAAACAAAGCCAAGCCATAAATGATCTCCTAGAAGCCATATATCCAAGTGTGGACAAGCGAGAATATATTATTAAGCTAGAACCCATAGAAACGAATCAAAATGCAGTGTTTCAGTATATTTCAAGAACTGATAATCCTACTGAAGTCACAGAGTCAAGCAGTACTCCTGAACAAACTGAAGTTCAAATACAGGAAGCTAGTACTGAACAGTCTAAAGCAGTCCCAGTTACTGACACAGAGGTGGAAACTGTAGAGACCCCTCCTGTTGAGATTGTTGCAGATGAAGTTGTACCTACATCTGATGAGCAACCCCAGGAATCACAGGCTGACTTGGAAACTTCTGACAATTCTGATTTTGGTCACCAGTTGATATGTTGTCTTTGTAGAAAAGAATTCAATTCTAGACGAGGTGTTCGCCGCCACATTCGAAAAGTGCACAAGAAAAAGATGGAAGAACTGAAAAAGTACATTGAAACTCGAAAGAATCCAAACCAATCCTCTAAAGGACGCAGTAAGAATGTTCTAGTTTCATTAAGTAGGAGTTGTCCAGTATGTTGTAAATCATTTGCTACAAAAGCGAATGTAAGGAGGCATTTTGATGAAGTTCATAGAGGACTAAGGAGGGATTCAATTACTCCAGATATAGCAACAAAGCCTGGGCAACCTTTGTTCCTGGATTCTGTTTCTCCTAAAAAATCTTTTAAGACTCGAAAACAAAAGTCGTCTTCAAAGGCTGAATACAATTTAACTGCATGCAAATGCCTCCTTTGCAAGAGGAAATATAGTTCACAAATAATGCTTAAAAGACATATGCAAATTGTCCACAAGATAACTCTTTCGGGAACAAACTCTAAAAGAGAGAAAGGCCCTAATAATACTGCCAGCAGTTCAGAAATAAAAGTTAAAGTTGAACCAGCAGATTCTGTAGAATCTTCACCCCCTTCCATTACCCATTCTCCACAGAATGAATTAAAGGGAACAAATCATTCAAATGAAAAAAAGAACACACCGGCAGCACAGAAAAATAAAGTTAAACAGGACGCTGAAAGCCCTAAATCAACTAGTCCGTCGGCTGCAGGTGGCCAGCAAAAAACCAGGAAACCAAAACTTTCAGCTGGCTTTGACTTTAAGCAGCTTTACTGTAAACTTTGTAAACGTCAGTTTACTTCCAAACAGAACTTGACTAAACACATTGAGTTGCACACAGATGGAAATAACATTTATGTTAAATTTTACAAGTGTCCTCTTTGCACTTACGAAACTCGTCGGAAACGTGATGTGATACGACACATAACTGTGGTTCATAAAAAGTCATCTCGCTATCTTGGGAAAATAACAGCCAGTTTAGAGATCAGAGCTATAAAAAAGCCTATTGATTTTGTTCTAAATAAAGTGGCAAAAAGAGGCCCTTCGAGGGATGAAGCAAAACATAGTGATTCAAAACACGATGGCACTTCTAATTCTCCTAGTAAAAAATATGAAGTAGCTGACGTCGGTATTGAAGTAAAAGTCACAAAAAACTTTTCTCTTCACAGATGCAATAAGTGTGGAAAGGCATTTGCCAAAAAGACTTATCTTGAACATCATAAGAAAACTCATAAGGCAAATGCTTCCAATTCACCTGAAGGAAACAAAACCAAAGGCCGAAGTACAAGATCTAAGGCTCTTGTCTGGTGAGGAACAGTTACAGAGTTTTGCTTTTTTCCCCCATCGAACTTAAAAAAAAATCATTTGACCATAATTTATAGCTGGTTCCATTTTAACACATATTTGCTTCCATATATCTTATGGCAGTGGGAACTGTAAGAGTGATATGCATATTGCATTTACCTCTTCAGTGACCTTTATTCCAGTGTCTTGGGAACAAAAGTTTACTTCAGAACTTACCTTCCACAGGACAATGCAATGTAGTTATAGATAGATGGCACAGGGTCAGTGCTTTCCTTTTAATGTTGTAAAATATATACATTTATTTTGACTTATGTTTACAATAGAAGTCTTCTGTTTAACTAACTTTGCACAGGTTTAATTTGATTCAGTGACTTAGTCTACTAATTAATGTAGGAAAGTTAAATATATTAGAATGAATTTGTGAAGGTGAGAATTATAGGAAATAATCTTTTGAGGCACTGTAATTATTGTAAAAATTAATCTGTGACGGCTAAATAAAGTGCTGCACTCAGAAAAAAAATTCCCAAATTGAATTTAGAATGATTAGCATTTATTATTTACTTAGCACAGTGCTTCCAGGCAAAGGGGGAAAGTTGGTAAACAAAAGTTTGGATTTTTTTCCTTTTTGGTGGGAGTGCATGTTAGCGAATGTTTTTTAGTTTTAATCCATAGAAAAAGATGATATTTAGGTTCATATTCTCTTTATTTTTCCCTTTCTGTTTAATATACTTTTTGGTGATCATATTGACATAGTTAATTATTAAATAGGGATTTTTTTTTTTTTTGGGTGGCTATGCATTGAAAGAAAAGCAAAATCCCTGTTTGGAAGAAAGAAAAACATTACTTTTAAAAGAAGGTTTGGAACAAAAGTAGATTTTAAAAATGCAGTGTAAAATAAGGAATAGATTTCCTATACTTGTTTTTTGCAAATCTCTATTTTTAAAACTTACCTTCAATACCTGTGTCCCTCATAGTAAGGCATTTAATGTATTTAATAAGTATTAAATTAGCTTCAGGTGTTAAATTCAGGTTCCAAAGCAAAATAGTTTGAGTGCTGAGTAGGTTAAATTTTGTCTTTTGATAATCACATTTAAAAAAAAAAATTTGTGTGGAAAACTTGAGGTGAAACCATCCTGTAGAAGTCATTTACTATTGTGTAATTTTAAGACCAAGGTTTTATTGGTAATCTCAAAAGTGTTCATTTATTCCCATTTCTCCTCAGATAACTTCAAGTGATGTACGAAAAGGTTTGGAGTTCATTTTTGTGGAAAGATTTTAAATTGGTGTTAGAACCACTTACGTCTTCACATGGTACTATGAGAGAAAAAACATTTTCATAAAATTTCAACTGTAATTCTGTTTTCTTACTAAAATAATAGCCATCTAACTACTTGTTTTTAAGGCAATGCCTATTCCACCACTTTCAAGTAGATGTGACATTACATATCGTCATCACAGTCCATCAGCTAACCACCTTCACCTTGACCTTGTGAATTTGGTCTACAGTTTCTACAAAAATGTTGCAAATTTTGTTTTCCACATAATTTGTTGATTAAAGTCATCAACAACCTGAAAAAATATCGGTTTTTAATTGACAGAGATTTTATATCTTAGTGATTTTTAGCTGTTTCACTGTATTTGGCAAATTTTTTTCTGGATTGTACAGATATATGATTTTCTAGTGAGTGTATATTAGGAACAAAGACAGCTTAGTGTCAGCACATTATAAATATTTAGTCTACTAAATATTTGTAATCATTTTTACATCCGTTTATTTCTAACTTGTTCTCTA
This sequence comes from Sciurus carolinensis, assembly GCF_902686445.1. NCBI lineage: Eukaryota > Metazoa > Chordata > Mammalia > Rodentia > Sciuridae > Sciurus > Sciurus carolinensis. The sequence continues at coordinate 26,304,312 of NC_062220.1, forward strand.
GCATTTAAATCTTTGAAGTTTTATTCTAAAGTATATACTTCAGGAAAGTTCCAGCTCATTTTCATGCATGGATCATTACATTTTTCATTTAAACATCTGAGGTTTTTATGAAAATTAAACATTCCCCTATTTAAATTTTATATAAAGCACTTTAATGATAGATGCAACCTTATTTTTCAGTTTCTATTTTTTTAAAGACCACACGTTTACTAATGTTAATATGAAGGTAGTAAATAGCTTCCTGATGTTTTATGGATGCAGACAATCCATGCACAACCACTTCTATGATACTAGTTTATTTCTTTAAACATTGCTAAAAAGGAAGATGGGGGTGTAAACCCTGATTTTTTTTTTTTCCTCCCAAGAAAAATTTAAAATTACCACTTTAGCTATTATATGATTTCTACTGTAAAATTTAGAAAATAATGAATTCTTGTCCATTTTTATAATCAAGATTTTAGAAAAAACAGTAGTACATCTATCTTTATGAAATTTTGGGCAGGTTTTTGTGTATCAATGTTTTGTACTTTTTAGGGAATATTTTATTTTTTAGTAATTTGTGTCAAATTATAATTTTAAAAGGTACAGCAGAAAATAATACCATGTTTTTTATATAGGTTCAAATCTGTACTTAGAAGGGACCCTGTCCATCTATATACTTTTTGTATAAAATTTTAAAATGTTTAAGATTCACAAGGTCATAAAAATGCTCTATAGCTAGAAAACATTTACCCTCTTAGTGCTTTGCACTAAAATATACTGTGAAAGGAAATTAGAAAGACTGTAATTGTTGCTGGAAATGTTCTATATTGAATGTACATGCTCTTGTTGGAAAAATGTACTATATGTGATGGAAATAAACCAGACTCAAAGTTATTTCAGCTAAATGTGCTTCAACAAGGGTGCATTGGTTGAAACTTAAATGTTTTATTATCAAATTTAAACTTTCAGTGACTATGAGCAGCTACACTTGAATTATAACTTGATAGTTTTATTTTTAAGAAGTAATGATTTCTTTTTAATTTAAAAACATTACTTTTCCACAGATGGAAAATTTTTACTTGTAGGTTTAACTTTAATTGGCTAATAGCATAATATATTTAGGGACTAAATGTGTAGGTGGTATTTCATTTATAAACCATTTTCATTAGTTGCATGTTATTAAACCTGTATGTTTTCCTTTTTGCAAGGTGTTATCTTTTATGCATTCCTACACATAAGACATATTCCAAAGTTATTTTCCTCACTTAAGTAGCAATAATTATTAAAAAGAATTCTTAAAAGACAGAATAGCTCTTTGATACATCTTATCTCTGTATTAGCCTTTTCCACTCAGCTTTACTTGTTAAATACTGTAGGGAAGGAAAAAAAAATAGCCTCATATCTGGGGTGAGGGGCAATTGCTGGAAGACTCTTTATTCCACCCACCAGTTTCCACAGGACCATTCATAATGTGTCTCCTCCTTAATAATTCACAACAGAACTTAAGGAGAAAATGAGAGTTCCAGGGACTGTTGAAAGATTTCATCTGGGTCATGTAGAAAAAACAGCACTGTCAGGTCTTGTCTGAATTAGAAGGGCCTAGAGAGATTGGGAACATTTTATAATAACCAAGTTAATGGATTATGACAGATATGACCGAGGCTATACTGAGACCACGTTAGAAAGGTAAAACAAGCAATTAGAAAGTATTTGTTCTTCTTATTTCTTTCTAATCATTCATCCTTATTTGTTTTTATTTTGACTCTTGAGTTCTGTCATTTCAGAGTCTCAGGCTTGGGGCTCTTGAGGACAAGAGGTTTAAGAAATTTGTGCCAGAATCTTTTGTGCAGATAGGTTGTATAAGTAAATGTTTGTGTGACTTCTTTGTTTTAGTGAGTAGTAATTAAGCATAGAAAGTGCCATGAGAAACTGCTTATTTTACATTAAGATCTAACTCTGGTTATAAATTATATCTACTGCTATTATATCATTTAATAGTTTTTCTGTAGATCATCTTATCTTCCTAAGGATACTTTTCATTGCTAAGTGTGGTGGAAGAGAGCAATATTAACATGTATGTATAGTTTTGTATTTCAGCTTCCGAAGTTTGGATAGTAAAAGTGAGCTGGATGAGGGCCCACTGACAGTGGGCAAAAGTTCATTAGAACATATAGATATCACTTGAATATGCAACAATCACTTTTGGTTCATGCCTCTATTTTCCCCTTTTCTTATCCTTACTTGAAGAAAGAAACCTTTGAAAAAAATATTTATATTACCCATCCTTAATTTTTAACCAAATTTTGTATATCTGAACTAAGTTTTTTGATTGAGTGCAGATTACTTTTATTGCTGGAAAGTACATCACTTTTTTTTTTTTTTTTTAGAAAAATATACTTGCTGTAAATCTTTCTACTCAATTTGCTTTAAAACTATGGATGCAGTAGCACAAAGTCTTGCGGTTTTGCTGTGGCTTGAAGTTATGGGTAGAGAAGGAGTAGTTTTCCTATAGGTGCTAAGGCAAAGATGTATGGAAATAGGCACAAATGGATATCATTCATTATTGTGGACTTGCAAAAGATCTTTTTGAATAGCACAACAACTGAAAATGAGTTAGAAATGCTTCTAAAGTTTTAGAAATTATGTTTCTAGGCATTCTATAGTGGCCCCAGGAAATATTCTAGTTTCTTACTTTGGAGTTATAGAAGTTATTTTTCCAATGGAGTCCGTAGTGTACCGGAATAATGATTTAGCCATGGCATTCAGCTGATCTGAAGACAGGCTCTAAGGTATATATGCAGCATGATGTTGACTGTGCTCTTAGATGAAATCCTTCTGTACTCTATGCTGTTCTTATCCCTCTCTCTGGCTTTAAGAGCCAAAAGGACTGTGGATTAGCAATCTTAGGAGCAGCTATTAGTTTGGTTTCTTAGGCATTAGGCATGTGGTAGAATGCAAAATAAAAAACCATGTTTTACTTAAACTTACCTACAATTATCTTGGCTTTTCCAGCTTCCCAAATTCATTCCTCCCCTCTCTCATAATTTCTTTCTATATCCCTTTCCTCTGAGCTTCAGTTCTTATCTTGTCTTGTTCTCTTCTGGTTAATTAAAAGAGATCCTTGGTACTAAGATAGCTAAAATGTTTTTTGGAAGCAAAGTAAGCGCATGGAAAGTACACCTCATTTCCTCTTGAATCTTTGTTGCTCTACACTGGATTTGGGAAGAAGTGTATTTTCAAGCTATTTATTTTTGACACTACACCACCAGAAGCAGGGTGTAGGGGTGTTTTAACAAAGACCTAGTTGGGGGGAAAAGCCCAAAGCTAGACATTTTGGTGTTTTGCCTATTCAGTAGAATTAATTTACTTGATTATGTGTTTTTGCTGTCAGGGACTGTCTTGATAATTTCATACTGTGCCTAGCATGTTTTCATGTGTAGGCACTTTAAATAAATGTTTGATGATGGTATTAAACAAACAGCCTTTCCATTTCAAAATTATTCTATCATATACTTTGAGATTTTTGAGTCTTAATTTTGTAAACTTTCATTATCCCAATATTGATGGATCTCATTTAATTTAGAAAATACCATCAGTACTAAGATGTTTATGAAAATAAAGATAATTCTGAGTAATAGCTAATAATAACACTTATGGAGTGTTTGTATTATGCCAAATTAGCTGCTCTTTATATGCATGATACCCTTAATCCTACCAAAAGTCCTACAAAGTAAGACCTTTTTCTTCACTATCCTTATTTTTTAGAAATAAAATAAAGCTTAGGGAAGTTTAGTGATGTACTGAGGCTTACATAGCTAGTAAGAGAGCTGATCTTATATCTCACAACAGTTTGTGCCCTCAGTGCAACCTTACATTTGCACATTTTACCATTTGCAAGAACATTCAGTGTATTATTGGCAGCCTAATGTAATGATTGGGAGCTAGATTAATTGGTGAAAATTTGGGATTCACAAATTGTTTTCTATGTGACCTTGTGCAGGTTTACTCAGACAGTTCGTGCCTTAGTGTTACCTCACCTATAACATGGAGATGATTTTTCTTACTTCAGGTTTGTTCTGAGGATAAGATGAAAAATACTTGTAAAGTACTTAGAACAGCGCCTGGCATGTTAAAATAAATATTAGATGTTATTATTGTAAGTCACTTGCATAGCATGTTCAAATATGCAATTTTATTGCCTACTAAAATTAAATTTAGATAGATATTTGTGCATTAGAACAGAGAACTTCATTGCACATCAGATTTTATCTGCTGCTTGTGTGTTTATTTGGGATTTTGAAGACAACCAACTATATTATTTGCTATTAAATTCTTTTCTAGTCAGACATTAGTAGTTTATCATTCTTAGAAATTTGTTTTGCAAAGGCATTAGGGAATTTTAAGCACGTTTATTAAGATAGACTTTGCTTTTATGATTTCCTACCAGAACAAACCATCTGTCTCAAAATTCTCATTAGTATCCATCTATCACCCAGATATTTTTGATCATTGGAAAATATTGACATGGATCAAATTTTAATTGGAAAATGTTGCTGAAATATTTCATAAACAAGTTAGAGATATGTAGTACTATTTGAAAGAAAGCATTCGATTGTGGAAAGAATAGATTCCTCAGGAGAGCACCATTTAGCTGAGTCAGAAATTTCTTTGGTGAATGTGTCATGAAGAGATAAAAAAGAAACGGCATTCATCAAAAACCCTGCCCATGGTAGTCATTAGTGTTAGTTCTCCAAATTTCAGCTAAGACCTTATTACTGTTAAATTATCTGCTGGGGAAGTTTACCTACATACCCAACTGTTCTTGAGCTTTCTTTTTAAGGGTGAGGGAATGATTTTAGGACTTCTTGTCTTCCAGGACTAGTATAATTTGCATTATCAGAGAACCCTTGTTTCTAGGTTTGGATGAACCTTTGTGTTTTGAACTTCAGATCTGATGCTGGAGTTCTTACACCTGGATTGTGTGGCTTCTTAATGGTTTAAATGTTTCAGGTATCTGAGCCATATTCCTGACACACAAAACATTGTAATGTTTAAGTGATAGAATGATGCAGTTGAAAAAACAGCCAAAGCAAAATAAGCCAAAACAAAAAATTTAAAAACCCACCCCACTTTGGATGATTGAGTAATAGTAACTTGCATCCTGTCTGGTGTCCTGCTGTATATAATCTGGTAATACTTTAAATACAAGAGTTTGTAATTATGTTATGTCCAAATGAGAAATTATTACATCAGAATGAACCTTAAATACATATAGTTTTCATTACAATTTGGCTTTCAAATGTTGAACTTTAGTCCCTTCTATTTGTGGAATTATCTTGAAAATAAGCTCTAAGAAATAGAACTGTATCTTTTAGTCAGACTTACTTTCTTGGCTTTGCAAACATTTAAAAAAAAAACAGTTGAGACTGTTCCTGAGTATCTAGGTGTTTTTGGCACACTTGAACTTATACCTGCTAGTTTTGACTGGGTGGAAAGAAAAAGCAAGGACTACTTCTAAGGAAAAACTAGTGAAGCACTAGAAACATAGTATGAACAAATGGTTGAATTACATGAAAAAAAGACTTTTAGGGAAAGAATTTTTATGTAGTTTAATTTTTGACAGAAGTTGTTAGGAAGATATAAGCTTCATATAGGAGAGTAACCATGTTATTTTAATTCCTTTTGCTTATTAGATACATTGAGTCCCTTGGGATGCAACCCATGTGACATTTGAGGATTCTGAGCACTTTCCTTTGTGTAGGCAGACTTTGGGAAGATAAGCTAAGCTAATGGACCATAAAGTTCAAGTTTATGAACACATTTAGTGAAATTTATGAATGATTTTCAAGACTTAGATCATCAAGTTATACTTTCTACAAAACATCTGCATAATTTTCCAATTTGTCCTTTTTTTGCCTGGCCATCTTGACTATTTAACTGTTGTTCCAATATGATTCTAAAGAAAACCAATTCACTTATTTGCCACAAAATACCAACACAAACAGATGTATGTACACATAAGAGCAAGAAAAAAGGAGATGCTTTTGTTTCCTATAACTGCCCTGAATTTCTTTTTAATCTTTAATTGTACAATTATTATGATATGGATTGTTAATTTTTAAGATTTAGAAGGCCCTTCTCTAGAACAGTTGACTAGGTCTTAGTAACTGTTCAAACCACAGATGGCACAAGATGGAATTGAGATTCACAATATTTCATTGCCAGCCATCACCCAGCTTACTATGTTGTCTGATCACAGGTGTGTGCATGCAAACCCTAAAATAAAAAAAAAAAAAAAAACTGTGTTATTATGGTGGTGTTTTCTTTTTTCTTTTGGTTACAAGCACAAAATTTTACTTGGTTTGTAACTAGTGAGGGGTTTGTTAGAAGGCTTTATGGGCAGAGAGAGAGTGGCCAGGACTTAACAGGAATCAAGGAGTAATTGTACAACTTGACTTCACCATAGAGATTTCAGTTGCATTGACTTTTCCTAGTTTCTGTAGGCATTACAGGAAAATTCAGTGAACCTGGTGTTGCCCTCTTAGGGGCAGAAGTATGCTTTTTTGCTGCTATTAGCCCTTTTTAGACTCTGGTTCTACTTAAAACAACACACAAATAATCTCAATTATACCTTCTCAGTATGGTTGTAACCATCCCATTACTTTCTGCTGCCTGCCTTCTCTGTGTCTTTGAGCTATATTTTCTCTTCATACAGCTTGAGTTCCAACTCTTATAAGGAACAATTCTGGTTGGTTCAGGTAGATACATTGTCTAATGGGCAGATCTCCCATGCCAGATCTCTGTAGGTTGCTGGCCATTCTGCAGACTGGCTGCTCTTAGGACAGGTGCTCTCTGCTAGTCCTATCGTTTGTGATCATGGTGGCAGAGTTAGTGGCATAAGTCATGGCCCTAAGCCCAGTAAAAGGAATCTTTTGGTGAGAACCTTTTGAAAAGGGGCAGCGCTAGAATGTAGTAAGCTTTCTAATATATGTGCTTTTCTTTTTAAAAGGTGATAGAGTTAAAGGCGGCCTGTGGTCTTGACAATTATTTGAATGCTGAACCAAAAGCCCTTCCCATACTGAGAAATGTGGGGAATATTCCCTTGATCTGCACCTGTAGTTCTTATTCTGAACTGCCTGATGCCATTTTTGTCTTTGGCTTTGTAGATTCATAGACAGCCTGAAGTTTTCACTGAGAAAGAGCAATTACGTTTTCTGTAGCAACATATTAGGCCATTCTGGCAGTTGTTGCTGTTTTCCAGACACTCACAATTATGCTGCACAGTTTGAGTTGGTGATTTAGTAAATCCTTGAAGTATTGTTTCTGCTTTTCTACTTGTATTTTTAGCATTTGGGCTTACTTTCATTAGTAGCTATATAATCTGTCATTGATTTCTCCAACAATAGACACTGTTGAGTGTCCATGATGTACCTGGCAACATTCTATTCTTTTGGGGGAAAAGAACACTAGCTGTGTAGTTTGGGCAAGTTACTTCATCTTTCTAAGCTTCAATTTGTCTGTAAAATGGTAGCATTAGAAACTACCTTATAGGTAGGTTGGTTGTGGAATTTATCAAAGTTGTGTATAATGTATTTAGCACAATGCCTCATTCAAGTAAGAACTCAACAAATATTACTGTTGTTGTGATCATTGAATTGGTATCAATTTGCTGCTGAAATATTTTCTAGCACTTAGTTTCTGGTTATCTTGCTTTGCCATTTGATGTTCGTTGCCTCCTCCTTGACATCAATTCAACCGTTTAATGAAAAGTCAGATGTAACATCTGTGATAAAGCTAAGATACACAGCGGTTTATTAAGTTAGAGCATATCATTATTTTACGGACTTTTAATCTGTGCTTTAGTTTCATGTTTCAGCAGCAACTTTTAATTGTCTAAGAATTTGTTGATCTTTTTGATATTTTGTTTCCTTATTATTGGTATCTTATTGAATACTACATCATTTTGAGTAGTGAAACTCAGGGTTGGTTGGTTGGTTCCTTCATTTGTTCCCCCCTTGCCACTCCTTCCCTTCCTGCTTGTCTCTCTCCTTTCCTTCCCTCCCTCCTTCCTCCCTACCCTTCCTCTTTTCTTTCCTTTTTTGGTAAGCATCAGGCTGTGGATATTTGAACATATTTTGAGCTTACAAGCAAATTATGTCTTATCTTTGTGTTACCAGTGCTTTGCAGTGTACCTGGCACAAAACAGGTGCTAGGAGAATGTTGAAGGAAGTAAAGAAGGAAGGCTAGAACATATCAGTTACCTTCAGGCCTATCAGTAGTCCACAGTCTGTCTTTGCTTTTACTTCTTTTCCCATTACTTTATCTTGTAATATGTGAGTTCCTCTTCATTTTTGTTATTCATTGTCTCTGTCACCTGCCTCCTTTGTGTGAGCCTCCTAGCTTCTGCCTTTTTTACTAAGTAGTGATGACAAGTTCAAGCTCATGGCAGTGCTGTATTGACCATATTAACCCATAATTAATTATATACTGTATGGGTATGCATTTAGTGATTTTTGGATAATTCTTTTTAGGATTTACCTTTGTTTAATTCATGCCTGTCTAATACTATGCAGTGCAGCTTACCTTCTCAGATAATGAAACCTATCTCTCCTATCAAATTTGTTCCTCCCTTATCTGTTCCCTGTCTCAATTATTCTTAACCCTTATCCTTCCACTTACTTAAGCTGAAAGAGTACTGGCAAATATCTTATTTCCCTTACACTCTACCTAATCAATGATCCATGCCTATCCATCGTGCCTCTGAAAATTGTTCACACTTGTTTCCTCCTTGCTATCTCCACTTTTAGTTTGTTTAGTGTGGATTCTTATCTCTTACCTTCACTAACTCATCTCTTTTCTAATCTTTCTTCCATGCTGCTGCCAGAACAATCTTCCTAAACTACAAATGTGTTATTGTATGCTCATTGCTTGAGTAATTTATCATCTTTCAAGTCTCAGCTTAAATGTCACTTCTAAATAAAGTTAATTTAAACTATGTCTCCTCTGCAGTTATGTGTCATCTTTCTTTCTTTGTTGTCATCTAATATAATTTTAAGTGTGTTTATATTTGTGCATTGATTTGTTTAATGTCTGTCTTCCCACTGCAGAGTATGTAAGGGTCTGTGGGAATTGTGTAGACCCTGTGCCTAGCACAATGCTTGGGACATAGTAGTGCTTAAAAACTATCTGTTGAATGAGTGGATGGATGATAACTTATCAGTACTGGCAAAAAGACAGAATTTCAGGGGAGTAAAAGGATCCTAGAATCTTCCTACATTCCGGTAGACCTTGGTCTGTAGATCTAACCTTTCTAAAATAGCAGTGGGCTCTGCCTTCTGCCTTTTGAATTTATTCCCCTAAGGATGAGAATCAACAATTATGTTACCCCACATTCACACTTTAGTGAAGACACCGTATATCCTTTCCAACCAAAAGATGGAACCAGGTTTGATCATGGTTCAATTCAAAGCAATTTTAAATATGTCACACATCTTATGGAGACAACTTGCATTTCTGAGGAATTCTTATCAAGTAACAGATCACTAGACCTTTTTCCTGTCTAAATATTATTTCTGTGCATTTCATCCAGAAAGCTTTTTGGGAACGGTGGCTTTTAAGCTGGAGTATAAAATAATTGTCTCTGTAGGAATTGTGCACTGCTTGATGTCAGAGACTTCTTCTTATGGGGGTGTTCAATATGTAGTTTCTTGTTTATCAAAGACCTTAGAGATAATCTGCTGAAATTGATATTTCAGCTGACAGCAGCTTCTCAAATTCTAAAGCTTAAAAACAAAATGTTGAATGGGGACTTTTCTAAAAGATATACTTTCCTTCTTTGTAAACTGAGTTTAATTCATCCAGAGTCACCACAGATAGGTTAAATATGAAATGTATAGAATGAATGCTAATCAATGCATGAGTTTAGTTCATTGGCCAAACCTAATTGACCCTTTACATTTCTTTATCTTTTATTTACCCATTTATTCATCCATCTACACTTAAACAATTATTTTATGCCAAGTTCTATACCTAGCATTTAGGATTTGAGGAAAAATAAGACCTGGTCACTCTCAAGAAGTGTTTAGACTTTTTTCATGTCTTTCGTCCAGTTTATGTATTCAGCTGTCTGTTGGATATTTCCATGTGATTGTTCTTAGCCACCATATGAAAAACTGAATGTATCTTCCCTTTATTGCAAATATATACTACCTAGAAATACAAGTTTTTCTTGACTTCTTCTTAGACCCATAGCACACATTTCATCATTCTTGTTGTAGTCTGCTATTCTACTTGCTTAACATGTCTTGAATCTTCTCACTTTTACCCTGAGCCATTACTGTTTCTTAGTTTAATTTTCCTTTATCATATATCACTAGCCCTGAGGTAATAGCTAGCTGACCCTTCTTCCACTTGGCTCCCTCTTGAGCTGTTACTCCATACTGAAGCCAGAGTGTAAAATCTTGAGTCATGCTCTTTTCTACAAGGCCCTGTTGACTCAGCTTGAAATGTCTCTTATATCACCCACCCTTACTCTCTCAGTACTCATTTCTTCCCTGTCTCCAAGGCAGGAATAGATGTCCCTTCATTGTACTCATCTCACTCTCCACCTGTCCCTCAGAGAAATTACTGCCATGTTTTGTAATTATCTGTGTATTTGGGTTTCCCTAAAAAGACCGAAAAGGCCCTTTGAAGCAGGGCTTCATCCATTCATCCTTGCATCCTCAGTGCCCAACATGGAACCTGGTACATAAGTATGTGTCTAGTAGGACTTGTGGAGGGAATGAGTTTTTGGGTATCAATATCAGTTAAGTGAATATCAGTTAAGTGACCTGCAAAACTGCTCCAGAAGAATTTAAAAATCTTTATTTTGGACTATTATTGAAATAAGTACTACTAGTTTGTCTTTATTCCTAACTTAATTTAGTCGCTAAACATATACTTGCATACTTGGATTACATGCCAATAGTGATAATCTGTGAAGTTGATAAAGTAGTTTTTCATATTTTAGTTCTCATGTTTTTGACTTTCACTTTGCTATTGATTGAATTGAGTATTTGAATTACTGTTAGTATGAATAAAGTTGCCTTCTTGGATGACTCTTGTAATAAAAAAATCACAGGCTTGTGTTAGTGGTTCCTTGTGATTTCAGTGTAATGTCTTCCAACAAACAACAATTTGGGTCTTTTTGGAAAAGGGTAGACTTCTAGGTTAACCTCAGTTTTTTGAAAAAAGACATTATTGAATCTCCTGTGAAGGACTTTATGTAAATATGCAAATTAACATTTGTCTTCTATAAAATGGAGTGCCTGAAGTATTTTGTATACATAAACTGTATTTCAGTGTTTGGTATTTAAAGGAGTTCTATATTTTGGTAAAGCTAAAACTACTCGGGATATACTAATTTAACTAGAATATGAATTCAAATTGCATATAAAAATTACAAACATACAAATATTTGAACTCCCTCCACATCTATCAGATTGCATTATGTGGTAATGGGAACTGAGCTTCTGGTTGAGAAGCATTTCAGATATTTTTCAAATTTTGGAATATTTGCACATATATATAATGAGATATCTTAGGTAGGGACCCAAGTCTAATCATGAAATTCATTTATGTTTTATATATATCTTATATCCATAACCTGAAGGTAATTTTATACAGTATTTTAGCATTCTGCTTTTGCCTGTGATCTATCACATGAGGTCAGATATGGGATTTTCCACTTGTGACATCATGTCAGCACTCAAAAAAGATTCTGATTTTGGAGCATTTCTGATTTTGAATTTTTGGATTACTGATGCTCTCAACCTATATTTTGTACCAGTAATCTAGCTGATTTGATGGGTTAACCAGAACTACTTGACTATAAAACTAGACAATCTCAGACCTTAACATATATACAGATCTGTTTCTTATTAAAATGCAGAGCCTGACTTAGTAGTTCTGGGGTAGGACCCAAGATTTTCCAGTTCCAATAAACTTTCCTGGGATGTCCATGCCTCTGGCCTGTGATTCACACTTTGAACTATAAGTCTATAAAAAAAATACCCCTATATTTTTAAAGATTGCCTTTTTTAAAAGTGTGATATACTTTTACCTACTCCTGTTCACAAGTTATGAGTTTCTTGGGCTTCAGATCCAGTCTAAAATACTTTTAGATATTCTCCTTCAGTAAGGTTTCAATACACAGAAGCTGAACCTTTGTCCTCCTTTTATTCCTTGAGCATCAGATGTATGATAAATGTGAATCTGAAAGTATTTTTCATTTCTGACCCTCCTGTCAGTTGTGGTCCTTTTAGGTCAACTAAAGACAAATATGGGTAGAGCAGGTTGTCTGTTCAGGGACCAATTGCTCTTAAGAGTAAAAGTTGACCCTCTGAAGATGACATGCATTTTATTCTCAGTATGATATTGTTGGGATAGATGTGTTTATTGGTCTTCAGGTACTGAAAATTTTCTTTACTAAAAAAATTTTAATGTTTTGCTTCTAGGTCCCCTTCATTTAATTTTTAATTTGATATGTTCAGTATAGGGGTGGAAATAGTTTTATAGACTTTAATCATCTTTGCTGCTGAGACTTAAAAACAGCACAAACCTTACTGGGGTTGATTATAGGAAGTTGAAGGGATCTGGGACTATGATGTTTTGGGGTTGTGGGGTTTAGGCAGCAAGATTTGTTTATCTTGTTTTGATGCATAGGTGGAACCCTAGGTATGCAGGCAAACAAGTATTTGCTAGATTGAATTAACCCAGATTCCTTTTTAGCCTCTTGAGTGATGCAAGCCTTTGTATCACTTGTTAATTAAAGAGTTTATTACTTGTAGGGCTAGTTGTGTTTGAAGTGAGGTGTTTATTTGCCTTTTAAAGACTGAAGATTTTAACTTAAACTTTATTGAACAGAAGGTGAAAAATTGTTTAAAGTGTCATCAGGGGATAGATTAATACTAATCAGAAAATTAAATATTTTTTTCTATAGAGCCTGTTCAGGTATCACAGATCAAAGCATTTCATGAGTATTCGAATCCACTCTCTAGACCTGCTTCACTTTGGTCCATAGGCACACTATGTTCTAACTTTGTGGGAGGCAGAATCAGGCGCTAGGGTTCCAGAGATAAGCCGTAGTTCCTCCTTGGTACTGTGGGAGAGGAGTACATTGTAAGACAAGAGAAGTGGAATATTAAGGCACACTGAAGGGTTGCAAAGGTATCTCATAGTTTCTAAACTCATTTTTGAGTTTCAAAAGAGCTAAACAAAAAAGTGCGCAGGTTGGTATGGAGACCTGAAACCACATTGCAGATTAAGGGAAGGAATATGAGAAAGCAGAGGCAAAATTTAAAAAGATCTTACGAACCAAGTAGGTTGAACTTTATTGTCAAGATTAGGAGTAGCTTTTGAAAGGACAGGAACATCTCATGACACCAAAGAGACTATTGGAATGAGAGGAGAGATAAGAGTTGTATTAAGAAAATCACTTAAGAGCCAGTGTCAGAATTCTGTATAATAGAATGATGGGACTTGAATTAAGGTAATGGCAATAGAGACTATAGAGAAGGATACAGATGGAATAGTTATTTCAGAAGTGGAATTTTGCAGACAGTGGAGATGAAGACCTCTTGTATGGTTTCTAGTTTTCATCATTCCAGTTGGGTGGGTGGGTGTTACCATTCTTCAAGGTTGGAAATACAGGAGGAGGAGCAAGCACTTTTCTGAGGGAAATCTTGGAAATTTTAGACATGCTAATTTAGATGCTTGTGGGACATCTAAGTGGAAATGCTTAATAGAGGCAGGATATGCAGGTTAGCTGCCAGGAAAGAGACCCCAGGGGCTATGTTACTGTAGTTGTTGAAGCCACAGGTCTTGAGATTACTAGGAAGAATAAATAGGATCAGTATTATCTACTACCCTGTACATCCTTTGGCTTATTAGTTAATTTAGCAGTACCTACTTTCTGTATATTTCAGGTTTTCATTTGAGAAATGGTATTTGGCTATCATTAATTCTCTCATCTCTCTATCCCCCAACCCCTGTTTAAAAATATGTAATATGATTTATATGTGATATTACTCTGAGAAGTGTAATTATAATATTATTAGGAAGTGTGATTTGATCTATGTGTTGTATTCACAGGGCTTTTGAGATAAAATCTCTTGAGACCTATTTTAAAAGATTATTTTTTTTTAAAGGAAGTATTTTTTAAAAATAAAACAATATATTAGTGTTCTTGGCCTGGACAATATTTGTTGGGTCCCATAGTTTTGATTTGTCCAGTTTGCATGACAGTTTAGTCCCTGTGACTCTTGCCAAGACAGGAACTGTGTCTGTTTCAATGTAGGCATCAAAACTAGGGGGAGCCATCTGAGTGATAAGATCTAACGGACAGACATGGTCCATGTGATAAATTTAAGTGATTTAGTATCCATATGCAGAGTCAAGGGGGAAAATGATGCTGTTAAAAGTTAAACAGGTGACTTGAAGTATATTAATTTTACTTTGCAGAGGTGTGCTTTTTGGGCTCATGAATACTTATTACAATAAAAGGTAGATCTTGCATTGTCATATATGTTCCTCTGACCCTCACTGGTTCTTCCCTCTTCATCTCTTTTCTGAAGGAAGAACATACTGATAAAACTTACCTTGATCTTGCCATCTAGACAACTACTAGAGTTCAAATAGAAATTTTTGTCCCCTTGAGGCAGAAATGAAGCCTCATTGGGGAAGTTTATTCCCTAGGCTAACGGTCTTAGGAGGGTATGCAGAGTGACTTTATAGGACTTAGCCCAGCTTATGATTGAGACTTCTGATTTAATACAGAAAGTGTAAGTCTGTATGCCATTTGAATTGATTATTTCATTGTGCCAATAGAAAGACTAGGTAACTTATAAATATCTATTCTTTTTTTCCACCTTTTATTGGTGCATTATAGCTGTACATAATGTTGGGATTCATTGTTATATAATAGTACATGCACACAATATAACAATATAATTTGGCCAATATCATTCCCCAGTCTTTACCTTTTCCCTCCTCCCTCCCTATGGTCGACCAGCTTTTCAATATTAACTAAATATCTGTCATTAAAGGGAAGAATTTAGTAGAGTAAAATTAATGGATGACTTATGATCCCTAAAAACTGGAGTTAGTGATAGAAATGCTGATAGACATTAGAGAAGGATAGCTGTAGAAAACAATTATTTTGTTATTCCTTTGTGATCTATAGTAAATGGAAAAGTGCCCCCTCCACACACCAACTTCCCATTGTAATGTTTGAAAATGGTTACTTTTTCTCATGTTGAACTTTAATCAGTAGGTAAGGGCCTAAAAGCCCAAGATCCCCAACCATAACCCAAGGCACACTGCCATAGCACAGAACTGCACCAGCCTAGGATTTTACTCATGTCTGTTTCAAGTCTTTCTTTTTAGTTAATATGTTTAAACACCAATTTTTCCCTCCAACAAACTTCTATATATCAATTCCCATTTGAGTAAATTCCTAATAGATTATTGATAAAGGTAATTTTGGGTGTTTCAAGTATTGTAACAAAAAAAACAGTGAATAGAATTTTGGAATCTTTGCTTTCTGGATTGAAGACTTATCTGTTCAATAGCCTTTATATTTGTTATTCTTTCTTGCCCTATGCCAATATTTTAGAGGTAAATTTTGTAAATTTATTACAAAGCTTATCAGTATATTACCAGTAACAGCAATAACAACACACTTATCCTTTATCCATCTATGTTGTGTATTTTGTGGAAAGTTAAGTGGTTATAACATTATTCAAATGCAAGATTACTAGGCAGTAAAAGATAGTTTTTTGTTTTGTTTTAATGAACTTTTTTTTTTTTCATGTAGTAACAGTCACATCACTATGTTATCAACCAGGCCCAATCCATAATCTTAATATGAAAGTAAAACTGGCACCTCTTGATTTCCTGGTTTTGTGTTTTTGGGGTGGAGCTGACTCCTGAGTATGAAGGTTGTGATAGGAAATAATGTCAATACCTGCAAGAAAATGCTGGAAGAGGTGCATTCTATGTATTTGTCTCTGTCTTGGGGCCCTACCCTATTAAAAACTTGCATTTAGATGCATGCTGATCTTGGATTTGAGCCTAGTTAGTCAATTTTTGATATATTACTAGTATGTCATCACACCTGTATAGTGTTATATAAAGAAAATTTGGCAACCCAGTGTTTGAAAAATAATTTCTAACATTTTTGCCAAGTTATTTAGAACCGAACTATGACTAAAGCTAATTGTCCTACTACTGACTACTACTGCCACCACTGCTACCATCCTAGTTGAATTGCTTTCCTACATTGATTTTTTTCACTTTGTCTCTGCTATCACCATAACTTTATTACACAGACTTTAAAGTTCTCTTTCTTCTGTAAATCTGTTCTTGACATTTCCAATTTATGGAGACCTCTTCCTTTGGTGACCTCACATCATCTGCTTTAGTATTTATTTTTTGCTTTTATTCTTTGTGCTATTATTGAATTCTTATTAGTTACATTGTTCACATGATTAGATTCTGAGCTCTTGAAGACCAACACTAGCACTATTACCCCACAGCATGAATAATAGTGTTATGAATGAATGGACCATTAGGCTGTCTCAATTTTTCTCTGTTCTGTAAGGTGTCAGAGTTTCTTCTTAGTGTTTTCTTTTCCTGGTCTAAGCCTTCTATTGCTCTATTCTGGGCTACCTCTCATTCTCTTAGAATCTTCTGTTTAGGAAGGTTACAAGATGATTTTGGGGGATTCTTGGACTAATTTTTGGGGGGTGATTTTTCACTTTCCTACCAGGATCTGCCACACAAATCCTATCTATTATACTTTTAATACTGAATGATTTATTAGGATGTTTGGTGAGTGTATATCCTAGAAGCAATAGTTTGGATATGTAAAAATCAAGGAATCACTTAACCAGGTTTTTACTTTTGATATAAAATAAAAAGGAAGAAGAAAAACATTGTCAAGTTCTCAAACATGAATTTTCTTTCTCTGCTCTTTTGCTTACTATGTTGCTTTTTTAGCTGGATAGAAATGGGGCAGGCAGAAGTACAAATAATTAAAATATCTTGTTATGTAACTCACTGCAAAATAAGGCTTATAGTTATTTTGCCACCTCAAATTTTGTATATTCTTTCGAGTCATAATTTTGTTGACACGTAGATAGGAAATCTAGAGATGTAGTATAACTTGATTTTAAAAGGAAAAATTGAGGTAAGTGCTTGCACAAGGTCACACTTACAGTTAAAAGAAGTCAGAAACAAACCAACTAGGTAATAATATGTATATCTAAAAAAAATAAGACAGTACAAAGAGGTGTACTGTGAGAGAAAGGTAAGTTTGCTCCCTAGCCCATCTCAGTTCTCCCATTCTTCTCCCTGCTGGAGGCAAGCAATTACCAGTTTCTTGGACTTTCAAGAGCTGCTTTATGTCTATATATCTATATAAATGTATACATTCTCCTTTACACAAGTGGTAGCACATTGTACAAACTTATACCTTTTTTCACTTAATATATCTGAATATTGCAGGCATTCTTATTTCTTGACCCATGAATTTTCCATTTTAGTGCACTACATATTATTTAGATAAATGGCTTTTGCTAACAAGAATGAATAGACTATTAAATAATTCTTTATTACTAGCATATCAATTGAGTACCTTGTGTTTAACATAAGTAGTATTTCACATTTCTTTTAGACAGATCATGGTCATTGATTTGTTTTATGATAAATCACACTGAAGTTAACAAATGAGATATTTCTATAGTAGCTATTTCTGCTAGTTACTAAATATAGCTAATTGGGATGTTTTATTTTCAGTTTAAAAAATAAGTGGCAGAGATGAAGTTTTCGGAAAAATCATTTACATTTAGATTTGTGTAAAAGTCTGTATGGTATGCATAACAGTTTATCAGGGCCAGTGAGAAGCAATGTTATAAATATCAATCACAAAGTTTTGTTTTATTTTCTAAATTTTTAAATCTAAAACCTCATGAAAAATAATAAAAATAATTTTTCATTTGTTTCTAAAATAAGTTTGTAATGATCTTTTTATTTTTTGTGGTGCTGAGGATTGAACCCAGGGCCTTGTGCCTGCTTGGCAAGCATTCTGCCAGCTGAGCTATATCCTCAGCCCCCATAATGATATAGTCTTGATAACTCACGATCATCTTGATAAAAATACACTCTTAATTTTGATCATTCATGTTTTATTTTGGTTAGTTTATTACTACAATTATTGCTTTATTTTTCAGAGATGAATGAAACCTGTTAGACCTGGTTGATTTTTAGATCTTGGGAACCATATCGTGTCACAAAAAAGGAGTCCTAAATAAATGTGTCCCATGCCAAATGTCCATGATAGGATTCATAGAGATTAAATACTTAACATTTGAATTTTACTTTAGATAATTAATCCTGTATTCTTCCTAAAGATGGCAGTACTTCTCAGTGTATTATTTATATTAGTGGATAATTCTGTGTGAAAATACTATAGTATTAATAACAATTTCAACCACTGGCTGAAAAAAAGCTAATCAGACTAAAAGCATATTGTCACAACACCATCACAGTAGTTAAAATTCAGTAGTAGAGCAAGTACAATTATGTCCTGGAGATTTATAGCATACGTGGGTTATCCTCAAACATTAGGGATCATACAGTCCTAATGGTTCTTAATGCATTCTGACTTCAGGATTCTTGGTGCAATATAATGAACTAAAGTCTTGTCAAGAAATGCGATGTCATGTTAGGACTCTATTATAGATCTCTTCTCTATGGGAATAACATAAGAAAACAAAAACAGAATAAACAAAGGAAATCCCCAAGTAACAATGTGTTGCATATATTTGAGGACATTTGCAATGTTTTGATATTTATATTTATTCTTTGATGAAAGTTTATATTTTTATATAAACTAAGTTCTATTTTAATTTTTTCCTTTTGTTCAGGTAACTAATTTTTTTTAATAAACAAGACAAATACTTATTGATGCTATTTTAAAAATGAACAGTTTCAGCCTTCTTCACTGTAAAAACTAAGCTCTAAATTCGCAAGGTGGTGCTCTGGAGCATGGAGAAAAACTATTTTTTGTCGTCCTTTTCCACCATTTTCATTTCTAACAAACTGATTCTTTCATTTTTGTATGCACACATGTGCATGCATGTGTGAAATCACATGAAATGGTAGTTCAGAGAAATTGAATAGTAAGACAGAGCAGGCTAGCTTCCCAGACTGGTCTCATAGGTAACTTTGAAATGGCCACTGTTTTCTAAGGGTGTCCCTGATTATTGGTTCATCTATAGATGACTGGGTGCTAAAGGACTGTGTCACTGTAACCAGTCTCATAGATATTGATAAATTCCAACATGCCAGTTCTTTAATTTGCAGTGACGAGTTTCCGGAACAATAGCCTCTCATGTTTGTGGGTCAGTTCATTTTTTCCCAGTAGGCAAATCTACAGAAAAATAAACTGGAAGGTTGCATGATGAGCATTGAATCAGATCTCAGTGTGATACATCAGTCTTCCCATAGAAATACAATTTTCACTCAGACCAGATGTTAAATCTTCAGAGTACTCTTTCTACTAGATCAGGCTGCAGATACCTCACATGGTCTTTTGCTTTCCTGATTTCTTATAAAGGTATAAATTATCACCTTTAACACATTTTTTCCTGAATTTAAAACTGATTTTATTTAATAAAATTGATCTAATGTATGTAAAACAGCCCAATGTCTGGCATACAGCCAATAAATGATAACTTATTAAGTGTAACTGGTACTGAGTTCACCTCATTACTTGTAACGTCAAAGACAGTTTTTTGGACCATTTCTGTAGACATCTGACCCATCTCATCTTTTACATTTTGAGTTATTTTCATGCTTTTAATTTTTGTTTACTTTCTTAATTCACTTATCCTCAATGTTGAATCTGTGAGCTAATTGGGACCATATCTTTTGGCTCTGCATGATTTTATCTTTTGAGACTTTTATTTTTAAATTTCAGGTTGGTTTTTTTTTTTTTTTTTTTTTATCTTGCCCCCAAATACCCTGTTCCCATTTCCCATAGTTCTCCCATCTGCAGTGTGAATCTGTTGTAAGATATGATCTTGAGGTTACTGCTTGGCTCCAGAAAACATTTGATTTTGTATCTTATTTGAGTAGATGATGTTAGTTATTTCCACAATCCCACAGTGGTGGGGATTCGAACCCGGGCCTCCAGCATGAGAGGCAGGCACTCTACTAGGTGGGCTATATGGCCCTCCTAGATGATGTTAGTTGTGGCTGTTTGTTTACCTTCTTTAGAGGCTCTGCTGAAATTCTCAGAGTGGAAAGTTAAGTTTGAAAATGGTAACTGCATCTTAGAATAGAAAGACTGCCATGGCATTGGCAGGTAAGGATTGAAAGTCCAAGGGTGGAGGTAATACAGTAACTGTAGATCTGATAAGTACACAGTTGATAAATTGAAACTTTTTGTGTGAAAATGATTATAGAAAGGAATGATTCAAATGATTCAGTCTAGTCACCCCAGCAACAGTAGACACTGTTAGCCTTCTCTTCATCCATCTGGAGAATGAGCTATCCTTTTAAGAGTGACAAAATAGATTCAGGAAAATGGAGAAATTGTCACCAGTTCTTTCTGGTGTTTGTGAAAATGTAGATCATGGTGCATTTTTTAAGCTAGTGGTCTCAGAACCACACTTTGAGAACAGAGAGCAACCATTTTAAGAGTTCAGAAGAGGGATAGGTTATTTCAGACTGCAGTAATCAGGGAAAATTAATGAAAGAGATTGGCTTTGGTCTTGGTCTTGAGAGATGGACAACATTTGAATACATAAGAAAGGGAAAAAACATTTTTTAATGGGTAAAATGTCAAGAATGAAAGCATATAATTGAGCAATAGCATTTGTTTAGGGGAATGGGAGGATCAAATAGTTTATCCCAGAAGTTCTTAAATATGGTCCATGAAAGAAAATTGAGGCAGGACTCTTCATCACTTGCCAGGTGCCTCTTGGTGCATACAGCTTCATGTTTCCATGTGCTTTCTGATGCTAGCAGATCCATTTTAGGATACTTTTTGACCCTTTTTTTTTGGGGGGGGGGTTGCTGGGCATCAAACCCAGGGCCTTGTACTTGCAAGGCAAGCACTCAACCAACTGAGCTATCTCCCCAGCCCTAGGATACTTTTTGGAAGCTGAAGACTGTCAACATCTTCAAAGTACTCTCTTTCGCTGAACATATAGAGTGGAGGAGATCAACACTCAGGGCAGATGTCAAGTACACAGTATGGTCTTCCTGCTTGATGAGGAAAGGCCTGAGCACGTCATTGTGCCTCATTACTTTTTGTATCAGCAGCTGTCACCATCCTTCCAAGAAGTATTGCCAGGAAATTGGAACAGAATATGATGTTTTTCTCTATTAGAAATTTGCTGACTTTCCAGAGGTCTTATTTGAACTTGAAGGCAGAGTTGATAAGTTGAAATCCTTGGAGGAATTTGGTGTTCCTTTACACAGGCTACCTTAAACTGGCAAAGGATTAGTTCTGTATACCTTTGTGAATTAAGGATTTCAACACTTGTTGCCTTGGGGAGAAAAGTCACAATTGATTATCAAAGATGAAGTAAGTATTCCTAATGTCACAGTTTTATCTCATTTTAGCTAAATCTCTGAGATTTGCTACTACGAAGTTAGAATTTTTAGAATTATGTACTTTTTCTAGGAGGTAGCAATTTTTTTCATAAAAATATAACAGTGTGAGGGAGGATTATGCCCAGCATAATCGCTTGTAAATTTTGCTTTTTATATATTATGTTCAGGGAATCAGTTTCCAGGGCATTTCTGCACATGTTTTTGAAGGAAGAAAGCCACATTTTAGTCAGGATCTCAGACTGGTCTTTGGATCCCCTCAAAGGTTAACAACAATTGATTTAGCTAGTGTGGAGTCAGTGGGATGCTCTGGATGAATTTGAGCAAAGGAATGACAGGAAATAAGAAAATTCATCTGAAGAATATGGAAAGAAAAGCTTTCAGGATCACAGGGTGATTTAGGGATTCAGGTTAGCCCTAGGATATGAGTCATCCTAATGATCTGAAAATAATTTTCTAGGTAGTGCTCCTCAAAGGTAGGAACCTTGGGTTATCTTTTTTGTTCTTAGTGTCTGAGCTTAGTGCCTAAGACAAAACAGCATTCCAAAAATGTTGAATTAAGTTGAAATCACTGTATGAACATGAAAACTGGACTGTAGTACCAATAATAAATGCTCCTTGGTCTTATCTGTATTTAATTCTGTTTTAAAGTCATTTAGTATCACAAGGTTTTTGAGAGAGAAGACTTCATTACAAACTCCTGTAACCTTAATCTTTTCAGGAATAATTAACACAAACTATTGGCCTCTTAGGATTTATTTTCTTTGTAGATTTTATTTATTTCTGATAATTTTTTACTAAAGGTATTCTTCCAGATATGATAATTTAGAGGGAAAGAAACTTGCAGGATGTCATGACTAATTAGTTGATCATCTATTTAAGCAGCAAAGTAGCATTCCAATAAACATCTAATTTTTTATTTGCTCATCATTAAATTAGTCTGACAACTCTGAGTTAACTTTGGCTTAAAATATCATTGAAACTTATGTGTTTTCTATTAATTTAATATCAAAAGTCCTGGTACCATATCCCCAAGGTTGTTATTTCCTTTAGGCATTTTCCTGGAAGAAAGTTTAGCAAAACAGATTCCCTAGGTAAACTTAACATTTAAATTCATTATGATTGAAAGAGGAGGATATTAAGTTCAGGCTGAAGTTCATTGTAACATTTTACTATTGTTTCCATTGAATTCTTTTAAATAGAGTAAAGAGAAAATTATTGAATTACTATAAAATATTGGTATGATCTAAAACATGTTCCAAAAATATGGTAAATTTTTCTTTTTTTCTAGCAAACTTTGTGTTCCCAAGTCTGTGGAAATTACAATTCAAATTACATCTTTCAAAAGTCCAGAAACATTTTCTACAGAAAATAAAGTAGAAAGTAATAGAGTAAAAGGTAATTAAATTAGAAAGTAATAGAGAAAAGGTTTTAACTTCATAAAAGACACTGGTTTGTTTAACTTTGTTAACAAGGGATAAACTAATGTTGATTTATTCAGAACTTTTGAGGAAGATAGACTAATTCTGTGAACCTCTTTTGGGGTACTGAGGATTTGAACCCAGGGGTGCTTTACCACTGAGCAACATCCCCAGTCCTTTTTATTTTGAGACAGGTTAAATTTTGCTGAGGTTGTATGGAACTTGCCATCCTGTCCCTGTCTCAGCCTCCCTAGTTGCTGGGGTGCGCCATCGTGCCAGGTAGATCATCCATTTTTGTTGAAAATCTTTTCCTGTCCACCATTTCCCTATACCGTATAAAAATACCATTTTCGTAAATTGGAACTGGGATAAAATCAATGGATGCAGAATGGAGTAAAACTACTTCTTTCTATAAAGATAAAATATGCCTATTGTATAAAATTTGGGAGACATAAGTTAGAAAAAAGATTACCTGCAGCCTCAACACCTGGCGATGGCCGCTTAACATTTTGGTTTGTTTTTCTCCATTATTTTATACACGTGTGTATAAACAGGTACATCCACACACTACCGATGAAGATGAAACATTTCCCCATCATATTTAGTATATTTTTCTGTATCACTGGGTATTATTTCACAGCATTAATTTAATAGACTAGTATCCACTCGAAGAAAAAATTACAATGCCTTATGGTCGGCTAAAGACTATTTCCACTGTTTTTGAGTCCCCGTGGTCCCCTTTCCGTTTCGCCTTCCTTCTGGTTGTGCTCTTGCGGGGATGCGCTGGGCACCCCACCTGAACTCACGTGCGCTCCCAGTGACTCCGCAGGGGACGCTCACACGGGACTTCCTGGGTCTGGGGCACAGCTTTAGGGGTCCTGATGAGTCCTCCCACTCGGTGGGAGTGTCGCGGTAGAACCCGGGGTGCCGCCCTCCGCAGCTCCGTCGCACGGGAGCACCGGAGGCCGATGGCGGCACCTCGCCGCCCGCCTGGGTTTCCGCTCCCGCCGAGCGGCGAGGCGCCCGCAGTTTCCTGCTCGTTTCTAACCGGCGTGTCTTTGTCTTTCCTCCCTGGGGTCCGCTGCTGCCCGTGCCCGCCGGTCGAAGCCTGGCGAAGCCGTCGCCCCGCAGCACCGCCGCCCTGCGCCCGCCCGCGGGCGCCGTCACCACGCGCCAGGCCGCCGCCAGCTGCCGCGCCAAGCTCCGCGGCGGCGCCGCCCGGGAGCGCCAGCACGCGCGCGGCCTCGGCAGGCCCTCTGTCCCCTGAGCGTCGCCGGCCTGCCGCCTCGTCCGTGGATGCAGCTCAGCGCAGCCGCCAGGCAGTCCGCGATCCCCAGCCTGCCTAGGACCTCGCGCCACCCCTAGCCCGCCGGGTCCACCCCAGAGCCCTTTGCCCCAGCCCCATAGGACCACGTGCCTTAGGGCCGGGCCGGGGAGAGGCGGCCCCGGTGCTAGTCATCACCTTTTTTTTAACCGCCTGCCTGCCAGAATCCCAGGTCCTTGGAGAATCTCGTCACCGCACATTCCTTTTCCTTCCTGCTGGTAATTTTTATACTTCCTATTCCTAGTCAGTTTCTTTCGTTATTAGTTCTTCAAGGTCTAGCCCCCTACTTCAGTCTTCTCTACCTCAAGACCTGTCATCAACCAACCACCGCCCCCCCCCCCCCACCATATTGCTGCAGTTCTCTAGAAGATTGTTCTAAATTCCCAACCACTGTGGGATGTTTGACACAATTTGAACTTCAGCATTCAGTCCTCCCCGCTACCTTCCTGTAACTTCATCTCCCAAAACCATTTCTTCTCTTCAGAAGCAGCCCTTGCTCCCATGATTCTAACTTTGTCATGGTTAGAAACTACATCTTCTCTGGAATTTTGTCTGTGGAGACCAAGGAATTCGCCTTTCAGGTCTCCTGCTCCAGGTAGCATTCTTGAGTGATGGTTCCCCTTGTCTGTTCAGGGGACACCCCAAGGTTTGCACTGAGGTGGTGCTTCTGGGCTATTCCCTGTTATAGCACATCCAGAATATTGGTGATAACCCATTCATGCGAGATGCAGTACTCTTCGAATGAGCAGTTTGGGCTTGGGTACACCTCAACACCTCACTGAAACTTTCTTAGAACTGTACTGCATGCAGTCTGAAGCTCTTCTTGCCCAATCTTTCCTTTCATAGATGGGTCAGACCTGCCTTATGGTATGAGGCTTTCTTCCCCACCCCCTCCTGCTTCTTTCCCTTTATCCTTCACAGGTGTCCCCTTAATAGAACTTTTTGCACGTTGAATCCTGTCTTTGTGTTTGTTTCTATGACCTGAACTAACGCACTGTTAGACATTCCACTCTCATCACCTTCTTCTTACCCTGAATTCTTTGCTCGCAGACAGCTCATTCATTAACCTCATATTTTCCATTATTAATCACCCCTTGTCTTGTATTCACTTCCTTGCCTAGCCTAGATTCCATGGCTCATCATCTTAACCACTCTTCTTGAAATGCAGTGGTCTCAACACTATTGAACCTCAGTTTCCTCCAAGTTATTTTCCTGACAAAATCCAACCCCAGATAAACCGTACTATCTGCTTTGCCTGGACTTGACTGGGACGACTGAACTTTTTTTTTTTTTTTTAAAGAAAATCACAAAACTCAGTTTATTAGTTTTATTTTCAATCCATTTTCTCAAACCTCAAATTGGTAGTGTTGTTCCTAACATAGTCTGTTTCCCACTTCTGAAACTACTGTTTATGTTTTCATCTCCTCAAAATGTTCTGATCTCCTCCTCCTCCCTGTTTGTTTTGTATTTTTCTGAGAAAATGGGAACTATTACATACAGACTTCCTCTTCTTCCCACCACAAGACCCTCCAACCCAGCTTCCTTGGGAACCAGTACTTCCTTTTTGTAACTGTGAAGGAAACTTCAAAAGACAGCCCCTCCTCCTGTGCTCAGGATACCACTCCCTCTGGACTTTTCAAGAACTTGCTGTTTAGGTTTTCCCTTTCTCTATTCTGCATCACCAATTCCCTCTCTCCTCAATGGATTGTCCTCATCAACCTGTACACATGCTCCAGTGTCCTTCACTTTAATTAAATCTTTTTTTGTACATCTTCACCAACTATAGCCACTTCTCAGCTCTTCTTTATAACCACACTTTTTTGGGGGAGTTGTCCTTATGTATTGTCTGTATTTCCTAATCTTCTATTTGCTTTTCTGTCCACAAGGATGCTGCCTTCCCAATACTATCACTGACCTTGCCCTTGTTAGAGTTACCAGGCACTTCCATATTACTCAACACAAAAGAATTTCTGTGAATATCTTTTTTTTTTTTTTTTTTCATGTCTAAGCCCCTATTCTCTCTTAGTTTTCCTTCTGTGTCACTAATCACTCCCTGGTTTTCTACTCCATCTTCTAATTTTGAAAAGTTAGGGTTGACTGTTTTCTGATTCCTCTTTTCTTCTTGTATTCTTTCCCAGGAGTCTTACTAGTTTTCATAGACTTAAGTACCATCTTTATGCCAAAATGAGTTTCAAATTTATGTTTCCCACCTAGACCTTTCCTCTTGGTTGTACACTCACGTATCTAATTGGTAAACTTGTCTGCTTCTTTTCAAGTTCAGTGCCATCACTTAGTCCTGATCAATATTTTTTTCTCACCTAACTACTATAACAGCCAGTCTTATGGAATCAATCTGCTATCACTCTTGACCCACTTCAATACATTTTTGATTAAGTGATAGCATTGACCTTTCTTTTAAATTGAATCAAGTAAATTGTTGCTTATAGGATAAAATCTAAACCCCAGTGATTCACATAGCCCTGCACAATCTAATTCTTACCTATCTTTTCAATACCATCTATGCTCTTCTCTTTATTGCTTACTATCATCCACACTGGTTCCTTCAACATACCAAGATCTTTTCTACTCCTCAGGGGCTTAGTAAATGCTGATATCTCTGCTTATGCTGCTCTTCACAGTCACCCTTTCCCCCACCAAAACATATCTTTCAGATAAGTACTTGTATACAATATTTTAAGAAAGGCCTGCCCAGAGTACTCGATTGAAAATAGTACCCACCTTTTTCTCTTCCCACTTCCTATCTCAGTTCTTTATTGGTAACCTTATTTATTTACTTTTTGGGGGGAGGTTCTATTTCCCCTACTAGAATGTATGAGGAAAGATACTTGTATGTAGATGTCTACTTTCTTCGATATTGTTTTCTCATTCCCTAACACAATATTTGGCATGTATTAGGTGTACAATAAATAAGGAATGAATGAATGCATATGCTAATTTTTGGAGGGGTTTACTTTTTATTGATTAGTAAGAGCTCTTTATATATTAAAACCACTAACCATTTGTTTCTTCTGTGTGCTGCAAACATTTTGCTCCTTCTCAGATATGTAAAATTTAATCCATGATGTCTTTGATATGCAGAAATATTGCATTTTTTCATATAGATAAATCTGTTTTTGAGTTCTTCTTTTGGTGGTATGTTTTAAAAGGTCTTCTCATTGCCAATGTTATATAAATATATGTCTATGTTTCCTTTTAATTTTTTAGATTCAAATCTTTATTCCAAATGGAATTTATTTTTGATATAGGTGTAATTAAGGTCAAAATATTTATTTAGTTGTTGCATTATCATTTATTGAAAACTATTTTCTACTGTTTTGAATATTTCACATTTGTCAAATATTAAATTTGTACATATACTTAGAATGGTTTCTGGATTTATTGTTTATTTTTTGGTATCTCTATTCCTGAACTTTGTTATTCTAATTATTGCCATTTTGTCTTTGCTTTTGCTTTACTGTGGTGTTTAACTTTTCATTGGGGATAAATATTACTCTTATTTTTTCAAAATATTTTTGGCTGTATTTGTGCATTTGTTTTTCCAGATAAGCTTTAGTTATATTCTGGTCAAATTACAAAAAAGTTCTACTGGCTTTTTAAAAAATTGCTTTAATATTATAGTTTATTTGGGGGAAAATTGCCAACTTTGTGATACTGTTTCCTGTTTAGGAAATTGTCACATGTCAGGTTTACTAAAGACATCTTTTATGTTCTTCAGTAGTTTTTTTAATGTCCTGAATATTTCTTGTTAGTTATACTATTAGATATTTCATGTCTTTGTTGCTGTTTAAGTGGGATCATCTCCTCCCCCTTTTTTTACAACCTGATTACTCCTTATGGAGTCAAGCAATTGATTTTTGTATTTGGTAACTTTCCTCAACCTTTTCATTAATCTTTCTTGGTGATTCTCTTCTAAATAGCCAATCATTTCAAATGTAACTAATGATATTTTTCTTCCTTTACAATATTTATACCTCATATACTAAATAAATGATGGTGATAACTTTGCTCTTATTCCTGGCTTTTTAGGAATGCCATTAATATTTCACCAGCTTCTGATGTTAGCTGTTGGACTGACATACAGGTCTTTATCAGGTCAAAGAAGTGGTTTCCTAGTTCAAGAATACTAACCATTTTATTGCAAATTGAATTATATTAAACATATTCCAGGCAAATAGAGATTATCATCTGGTTTTACTCTGGTGGCCTATTATCATGATAAATTGTCATGGATTTCTCAACATTGGGTTCTTTCTGCATGAGATACAGCCTGTTTCATCATGGTGGATTTTTTTCTTTTCCAGTATAATAATGTTGAATTCAACTCCTTATGTTTTATTTGAGATTATTGCATTTATATTCATGAAAACAATTGGACTATAGTTGTACACTTGTATTCTACTTTGTCAGCTTCAAAAAATGAACCTTCTATCTTGTTCTATGTTCTAGATTAGTACATAGATAGGAACTGCCTGTTCTTTGAAGGTTTGGAGGAACTCACCCATAACACTATTTAGGCCTCAAGCTTTTTCAGAGTGGGTGAGTGAAAGATAATTCTATGAAAACTTTAAAAACTTCTTCTATACTTTTGTCCTAGGCAGATTAACTACTACTTCTTGACTATCAATTTTAAAATTATATTTTAGAATCATGAATTTTCATAGAATTTTAAAAATTGTTAGCAGATTTGTACATAAAATTATCTTAAAATTAAAAATATTTTTCTCTATATCTGTGGTTATATCTTGTCATTCCTAATCCTTTTAGTTGCATTTTCCCTTCTTTTATTAGAATTTCCAGTCTTTTTAAGAAACCAACATTTAGAAATTTTATTAATTCTATTTTTCCTATTGTATATACCAATATAACTATTCATCTTTAATTCCTCCCTTATTTTTCATAGGTGTATTTTATGAATGTTTCTTTGTAATTGATGGTTTAGTTCATTTATTTTTATTTCTTATTTAATAATAGGACACATAAGATTATAAATTTACCTCTGGGCACAGCTTTGACTGCATCTCAAAAGTTTTGGTATGTAGTCTCTTAATGTTACTATTTTAAAATAATGGATTATAATTGCTGTTTCTGTTTCATTTTTGACTGATGTTATTTAGTATAGTATTGTGAGACTTTTGTTATTGTTAATCTTACTTTAATAAAAAGTGAGTTTATTAATATTTATGTTGATATTTTAATAAAGAGCTAATTTTGTTTCAAAAAGGTAAAATTGTCTGTGAAAATGGTCTAATCTGAAGTCGAATACACTACCATACAGTTCCTTGTTATAAGAGTCTACAAATAGCGTCAGCTAGTGGTGACTATACTAATTACTGACAACATGGAATGGGGTACTACTACTAATGATTTGCGGCAATTGTGATTTTTATAATGTCCTAGTTACCCATGTGAAGGTCAAGAAAGAGCTTTAAACATGTTTATTGCACCAGTAATCCTCAGGTAATATGAAACTTAGATCATCTTATAATTTCAAAAAATTCATTCAAGTTTAGGAAATCAGGAAGGATTTGAATTTTGTGAACATGGACTTTGTCATAAAATTTTGGCATTAGAAAAAATTTCTTTTAGACTTTCAAAAGTAGTTTTAAAATATTTATTTTTTTATAATTACAGATATAATTCATGTACATAAATAAAATAAAAATTACCTGTGACTCCATTACCTAGAGAAGAGACTGTTAACATTTTGTTGTAGTTTCCTTCAAGACTGTTTCTACATTGTCTTTGTTTTTGGTAGAACTGGGCTCACATTATTTTGCATTGACTTTTGTCTTTTCATCTATTTTTAAGCATTTCCCTATGACATAAGGAAGTAGATATTGTTGGGAGTTAATTTATCTCAGTAATAGTAGTGTACGGACAGGGTCCTTCCTGCTGTGGTTTCTATCCTCCACCCTGCTCACTTTCCAAGCCTGACTTGAGGGTTCCCTTGTTATCCTTCTATTTAATTCCTCTGTTTCTTAAACCGGCCATAAATAGTTCATTTACACCCAAGAACTATGACTGATAAAAGTGGTTGCATTTTACTTGATGAATAGCACTTTCAGAATTCTAGTGCCAAGAGGTACATTATGCATATATGTATAGGCAATGTGCACACACACATACATAACACTCAAATTTGGGTAATATCACTGTCTATTTGGAGGCTCAAAGACTACATTTTTATATTAAGTCTCTTAGAAGTTCTAAGAGAAAGAAAGAATGTTCACTTTGAAAATATTATTTCACACATTTCATTTTGGAAAACCTTCTCCTCATAGGACCTGTTGATAATTTTTATACAACTTTGAGAAACAGTGAGTGGTATATTAGTTTAGCAACATCCTGATGGCTGTTTAGCTTGACTTCCATATATCCTATCCATTAAATTAGCATTGATAGTCAAGTCTCAATTTGTTTAGTATGTAGAAAGAGTTTATTTTGGGGTATTCTTATTGTTGTGGACTGAGGAATTAGTTCCAGGACTGACTTTAGACTAAAGTAAGAGAGGTCCCTGCCTTGGATTCAAGCTTCACAGGGCCCTCGGGTCCTCATTTGGTCACTTGTTTTCTGCCAGCATGACGAGGCTGTGGATCCAAGGGAACGTGTATACCTGGAAACTAAGCCCTTTTCTCTGACTACATTCTGGGCTCCTGGGACTCATATCTAAGAATTCTTAATTTGAATTTGACCTTCTAATAAAATAAGAGGTGTATTTGTGAGCACAGAATGATAGAACACATTTTATTTAACAGCTCATTGACTTGGTTTGTAACTTTGAAAATATTTGGACATATGTTATATAAGCCTCCATTTTGCTCATGTGTTGGCCCCTGCAAATGTTAGGGTTTGGAGGTTAAAGTAGATGTTGCAAATCTGGGGCACTGGGAAGTTTTGGGGCCTCAGAGGAAAGTGGCTATAGGGTGCCACTTGGGGGAGAATCCTGGTTGTCATGACACCCAGCCTGAAGGATCCCTAAAGCTTGGTGTGAAGCACCAGAGCCTTTTGTTTTGGAATGAACCACAAACTGGATGATGAGAATCTGAGCAGGAACTGTGGACCACAATGAATTAAAGACCAGAGACTCTTATCCCAAATCTTAACATGACAGAATCTTCCAAAATTGTTCTGTGTTCTTACAGGCTTGCCGTAACGTGACTGATTTTGATTTTTTTCCCTACTGGTGAGATTTTGTGTAGAAAATTAATAATGCATGTCAAACTAAATTAGAATAAATACAAAATGGCATTAAAAGATGCACAGAATGCCATGGAAAAGTAAAACAGAGGAACTTCTTGATCTGCAAATTCAGGGAAAGTTCCTGGAAACAGTAGCATTTAACTAAGAGGTAGAGCAGAATTTTCAGGGACAGAGAACAAGGAAGAAAAGAGGAAGAGCATAGCAAATGGGAGAGAAAACCCCATGGAAGTTTGGAGGTGGGAGAGAACAGATGTCATTAGCTCTAAATGAAGGTCTACCTGGCTTCCAGGTAAAAGCAAGCTGGTGAATGGCCGAATAAGACAAAGAGGAGTTTAGATGAGTCCTGGGCTTCTCCAGGAAAGCAATCAGAATGCAGTCTACCTCCTGCGAACTCATGGTCTGGGGGAGATGGAGCCTAATAAGAAAAACAAAACAAAACAAAAACCAGAGGTAAATGCTACAGTAAAGTTGTGCTCACTGTTATCTGGCAACATGGAAACACGAGCACTTAAGTATTGCTGAGTGACACAGAAGGGTTTTCAAGAACTTGGAGTGTGTGAGTTGAGACTGCAAGTTGAGTGGGAGTCTTTTAGTAAACCGAGGGGTCACAAAAGAAAGAAAGGAGCAGCAAGGGCAGAGGCTTGGGGTAGAAATAGTTCAGTATGAATGGAGACTAGGAAATATGTCCTGTTAAGGAGTTTTTCTGTTTTACTCTGAATGTAAATGATCTTTTTAAAGAAAGATCATTCCAAGAATAATGAGGACCATGTTTGAGGGCCATGAAAACCCTGCAGGAGAACATGGTAAAATTACATTGCCATAATGTAGATGAGAGGTGGAGTTACTCACAGGGAGACCTGGTATTAGGAGCTGGGGAGAAGATGGGCTCAAGAGACGTTTTGGAAATGGAAGGGCCCAGCTGACTTCCCCCAGATTTCCATGCCTCACTCTCACCTGGGCTTCATACAATCAGTGAACCAGTAATTGGCAAATCTGTAAAAGAAAG
The DNA here is from genome assembly GCF_902686445.1 of Sciurus carolinensis. NCBI lineage: Eukaryota > Metazoa > Chordata > Mammalia > Rodentia > Sciuridae > Sciurus > Sciurus carolinensis. The sequence goes on from NC_062220.1 coordinate 26,336,926, forward strand.
AAATCTGATGACCCTGCTCACACTTTATGCATCAATGACTGGAAATGGTTCAATGCCCTTTCTCATATGAGAATTGAAAGAGAATGCCTGAAATGGACACTGATTGTGTTGAATGACTGAGTTTCAGATCTTCGAATCTTGATTGTAGGGGAGAGGGACTGGAAGAAGAAACTGCTTTCCTGATATCAGTGGTTCTCAACTGGTGTCCATTTTACCCCCCAGTGAACATTGGCAATTTCTGGAGATAGTTTCAGTGGTTAAACCTTGGGGTGGGAGTGCTGGAGATTATAGGTGAGGCATCCTGACAACACCCTGCATGCAGAGGGCAGGGCAGGCCCCTCATAGTAAAGAACTACCTAGCCTGATAACACAGTAGTGCCTGCCTTAAATCATTACATGTGGCTGTATAAGAAAGTTGACCTGTCTCTAAGAGTTACGTAATTATTAGTTTGAACAATCACAACTTGAGGGATGAAGCCATAGAATAATTTCTATTCTGATCTTCAAATGTTCCTTTCAAATGGTTCGTGGGACTTGTTCTTGCCTTGTTCTTGCATGAAAACTTAGGCAGAGCTCACTCACTGTGCTATAGAATGCAAAACTCCTATGTTCATTTTAAATCACATAGCATATTCCCAATTCAATAATTAAAATGTCTAGTCTTTCATAATAATGAAAACTCTGAACTTGATTTAAAATTGAACTTCCTCTTTCCCTTTGCTTGGGGAAAGCTGCCTTGAAGGAAAGGGAGCTGCAGGTTCCTTTCCATAGCTGACGGGGTGGGGTCCTTAATGAACTAAGAGTGTAATGAGTTGGTGGGGCCTCTGTGGGCCTGGCAGGTGTTTAGAGCTTATTCTCTCCTCTTGGATATTCTCAGGGGGTCTTTCACCCATTTTTGTGAGTAACATACTCTCCGCTAGCTCAGGGCTTCCTAAAAAATCAGCTGGGTGATGAACCATAGGGTTTTGTTTTTGCTTTGTTTTGTTTTAGTTTTCAAAATGTCATGGACTAACACTTTTGAAAAGACATAGTAAAAAATAATTGCTGGGAAGATGAAGTGAAAGAAAGGTTTCCAAAATAGAAACCCACATTTTAAATGATAATATTCAATAATCATAAAATTAATCTGTCAAACTGCTATAAAATTTCCTAAAAGCTTACTTTTCATTTCTGTACTTTTTCTATCATTGACCAGTAACAAACAGTTCTTGGACCAGCACCAGCCCTCAGGCTCCTACATGAAGAGTTTGGATCTGGCTTCCCTAGTTCAGTGTCTCTACTCTGAGGCTTGTCTTCCCCCTCACACTGAATGTCTGACTGTCTCTCTAGTGCAAGATGCCAAGGCATAATTGCCCTCACATGGTCTTGGAGTGCAGATTGCCCAACGGGAAACCTCCCCTGGTTTACCTCCCAGCTGCTAGCCAGCAGATACTCTTCAGGCATGGTTGGTAGAATAATTGCTCCCCATCCCCAAAGATATTCACACCTAATCCCTGGAACCTGTGAACATGTTACTTACGTGGAAAAGGGGACTGTGTAGAAGGAATTTTATTAAGTTATTGATCCTAAATGAGGAGTATCTTGAATTCTCAGGTGAACTCAATGTAATTATAAGGATCCATAAATGTGAAAGAGGAGGAGATATAATGAGGGAAGAAGAGGCTCCAGTGAACCTTTCAAGGAATGCTGGCAACTCCAGAAGATGGGAAATGCAAAGGGTGGTTCTACTCTAGAGCATCCGGAAAGAACCCAGCCCTGCTCACACCTTGATTTTAGCCTAATGAAACTTCTGACCTCCAGAACTGTAAGATGATGAAGTTTGTGGTAATTAGTTATAGCAGCAGGAGGAAACTAATATAAGCAAAAGTCAGACCAAAAGTCTCCATAGCCCCAAACTTGAAGAGACACATCATGGTTAATATGAATAATCTTTTCAAAGTCCTTCCACTCCAACTTGTGAGTCAGATTTCAGTTTCATCTTTAAACAACATGGTGCTTGACTCATCGGCATAATTCCCTTTTAAGCAGCTTCATTGCTTGTTTGTGAGAAAAGGAAAAAATTAAAGCCTCAATTGCCAGTGCTTAATAAACAGTTTACCAATTTTGAGCTGAATTGAAAAGATTCTCAAAATTGCAAACCTTGAATTTGATTCTATGTCAGTTTTTAGTATCCTAATTGTTTTCAACTAAGAAGGAGATACAATTGGCAATTTCATTTAATTGATTGCTTTAATAATTTTCTCTGACACTTTTATTTTATCCAAATATTGTGAAGTATTGTGTAAAAATCAGATTTCATGCAAATAATATCATTAATTTCCTATGCAAGTTTTTGTTTATAGCACTAGGAGGAATCTGAAAATGATATATGCAAACACAAGTTTCTTAGGTTAAAACAACCCTTAAAAGTAAACAGTTTGGTATTGTTTTACTTACCTGACTCTCACTACTCCATGATATATGATTTTTATCATTGTGCATAATAAATCAAACACAGTAGTGTATTACTAATCTTCTGAAAGGGCTTCAACTATTATTTGGTTCCATTTTTTAAAGTAAGTAGAAGTCCTGCATTCAACAGAGAAAGGCTGAGGTTACGAAAGAAAGAACAGTGAGGGCAAGACTTAAAGTTCACTGTGCTCAGAAGTATTCCCATTTATACTTCATAGTGTAGATATTTGCTGACTATTTAAAATGTTTGACAGCACATTAAATTCAACAGAATGTCAGAAATTATTTCTCTTGATTAATTGCCCAGGAAGTATCTTGAAATAATTGGAGGATCATCGTCTTGAATATAACTATTTCCAGTAGTTGCCCACATCAGCACTATATTATAGGCATAAAATCAAAGAGACTGAATTAAGAACTAGAGCTATGTAACCTGAGAAAATCCATTATGAAAGGACTGATTTTTTTTGACTGAAGAAAGTGCTTAATGAATAATGAAACTTTTTAAAAAGTATTACACTTTCATTAATTTTTTTTTTCTTTCAGAGCTCTGGGTTCTCATGTAAGTTGAAAAGATGATAAAGGAACTCAAAGAAGGGAAGTGGTTTGCTTTTAAGCCAGTCACTCTTCTGCAGCTCCCATAAAAAAATCAGTTTATTTTGAGTGAACAAGTTAATAAAAGTGAAGAGCATTAAAGCACAAATAGAATGAGAGTATGGTTTAATAGGATAAGACAAATTGGGACATGGATCTGACATGTTTTTGGCCATAGACACTAATCTTACTTTTGCTGCCATCTTCTTGTTTATGAATAAAGTGGAATCCATTGAACTCACTTAACTTAGTTTTCCTAGAAAACACAAGTTAATAAAAGTGAAACCTTCTCAAGACAAAAAGAGGCATAGGAAGTCCAGCTACTTTGTTATGGTTAAAGTCTGAAAGAAGGCTAAACTTTACAGCTGGGCATTCAGGTGGTTTATGTGTGGCTCTATGGATCTTATTAAGCTTCGAACTTGCTTCAGTTATTTCACACTTTGTTATGCAGAAGCACGGGAGGCACTAGCTCCAAATGTGAAACCCCTTTCTGTTCCAGCAACCTCAGGATGATAGCAGAGATTAAGACCAGGAACTTTGGAGCAGTCAGTCAAACATGGGTGGTATCACTGACTTGACATGTGGCCTTAATGAGGTTATCATCTGTGTCTCAATAGTTTCATCTGTAGAATGATAACAGTACAGGAGTTCCCATAAGATGGGGTTGTGTGTTAACACAGTACCTGATATGTAAGTGCCCAGTGAATGATATTGTTAGATTAAAAAGAGACAAAATCATTGTTTTGGTCCTCAAAATTATCAGAGGAAAATGGATGGGAACTTCTGTGAATGAGTTTTAACTACCAGAATTATAAAAACTGGCAGCACCAAGTGTTGGTGGTCATATGAAGCAATCAGAACTACATTTGTTGTAGCTGGGGATGCAAAGTGGTATAATCACTTTGGAACACTTCTAGCTGTTTCTTATAAAATCAAACATAATTCCACCTGATGATGCAGAAATTTTACTCTTTACCTAAGGAAAATAAAGGCATACCCAAGACTTCTAGTATGTTTATATACTTTTCATTCATAATTGCTAAATTCTGGAAAGTTGTTACTGATGGCAGTTCTTTGGGCCACTCAAATTCCTGTCCTCAGTGGATATCAACCATATAAACTCAAGTCTCCAGAGTTTTCCCAGGGCTGCCCTGCATGGGATGGTTCTTCCTCCACAGCACCCAGATACCACCTAAGATGGCAGGTAGAGGAAATAACCAGGGGCTCACCTGGTGGCTTCTTCCCTCCAGTGTGGCTTCTTACTGGTTGTATTTATGTGTGCTTGATGGTGTACCCATGGTGGCTTTTTTTTTTTTTAACTCTAGAAATTGGAATATGAGATCTATTCCACCAAGGATAAGGGCTGACCTTTTATAGTGTCAAGGACACTAATCTAGAGGTCAGGAGACCTGACTTCTTGTCCTGCTCTTCCACTAATTCTAACTATACAGCCCTTGATTGAATCATTTGCACTGGAAGAGTTTGGATTAGAGATCATTTAAGGACTGTTTCAGTCCTAATATTCCAAAGCAGGTGTTCAGATTGGGACCCGCTTTACCACTTTTTAATTATGTGGATCTTAGGCAAGGTACTTAAATTTTTGAAGACTTGGTTTTCTTGTCTGCAAAATGGGAATAATAGTAACATTAATAGTACAGTTGGCCTTCTGTGTCTGTGGGTTTTGCATCCATTGATTTAAACAACTGTGGATTGGAGGTATTAGGAAAAATTGTGTATGTTCTGAACATGTACAGTTATTTTTCTGTCATTATTTCCCAAACAACATATCATAAAAACTCCTTACTTAGTTTTTCCATTGCATTGGGCATTATAAGTAATATAGAGATGATTTAAAGTATTCTGGAAGATGTGCAAAGACTATATGCAAATTGCTATAGTTTGGATCTTGAAATCCCCCAAAGGTCCATTGTTGAAGTTTTGGTCTCCACCCCACAAGGTGGAAGTTATGTCATTGGGGGTTGCCTTTGAGACCATAGACTGAAACCTCTGAAGCTGTGAGCCAAAATAAACCTTTTTTCTTCATTACTGATTTATCTCAGGTATTTGAAACAGGGACAGAAAGCTAACACACAAATATTATGCCAATTTATGTAAGGGATTTGAACACCTGCAGATTTTATTTTTTAAGGGGGTCCTGAAACCAATCATCTGAGAATACTGGAGGAAGACTATATAGAAGTTCCCCAATTTTCCATGGTTTAAATTGGAATTTTTCAATTTTACAATGATGTTATGATTTGTACCTTGAATGTCCTATGAAAAGCTCATGTTTTAAAAGCACGTTCCCCGATGCAGCAAGATTCAGAGGTGGAACTTTAAGGTAATGTTAGATCATAAGGCTGTAACCCCATCAGTAGGTTAATTCATTTGATGGATTAATGATTTGAATGAACTACTTGTGGTAACCATAGGCAGGTGGGGCATGATTGGAGAAAGTAGTGCACTGGGGTGTGTCTTTGAGGATTATATTTAGTCCCTGTCTCCTTGCTTGTTCTCTCTTTACTTCTCGACCGCCATGGTCTGAGCAGCTCTCCTCCACTGCACCCTTTCATCATGATGTTCTGCCACACTTCAGTTCCAGAGCAATGGAATCAGCTGACTGTGGACTGAACCTCTGAAATGGTGAGCCCAAAATAAACTTTTCCTCCTCTAAGTTGTTATTGTCAGATAGTTGGGTCACAGTGACTCAAAGTTGACTAACACAAATGGTGTAAAAGCAGTCTTTGAATTTCGATCTTTCTCTGGGCTAGTGATATGTGGCACTATACTCCTTCCTGATGCTGGGCAGTGGCAGCAAGCTGCGACTCCCAGTCAGCCACAGGGATGAACCACTGATCCTCCCCAGTGAACTGTCCTGCTGAACTACGATGTTGTGTAGGTTAGGTGTATTCAATGCTTTTTCAACATACAGTGTGTTCAACTTGCAATGGTTTTATTAGGCTGTAACCCCATCCTAGGTGGAGGAGCATCTGTATTTGTCTCTTAGGGTTTCCCTGAGGATTAGGGGAAATGAGCACCTAAAGACCTCAGCAGAGGCCTGGCAGGTGGTAAGCAAGCACCCCGATATTAGCTGCCACCACTCCTACTACTCTGGCTACTGTTGCTTCTCTTGGCATTAGGATAAACTGGAAAGCTATCACAAATATATTTTACTGCAAAAGTCCTCTAATACCTTCATGTTTCTCTCTCTTTCTTGGAAAGATCTTTATTGTTATCCTTTTTCAATTGAAATAAAGTTAACTTAAATGTATTTGCCCTGATTTAGAATTGCCAGATGTATTTGCAGTAATTTTAAGGGGTATGATTTAAAAAAAAAATACTGATTTTTTCAGAAAGGATATCATATTAAAAATAAGGATCCATTTTAATTTTACATTCTTTTCATGATCTCTCATCTTCTAAAGGCAAAAATCTTCATATTCTTTCTTCTGTGAATCATAAGGACTAAACTGAAAAATCAATTCTTCCTGAGAAAGGAGAAAAGAACTGTTATTAAGAAGTAAAGAATAGTCTGAGGATGGTGTGAGCAGAAGATCAATGGAACCATCGGAGATGTTGTTAGTTCCTTACTAAAAAGCAAAATATCACCTTGGGCTGTGAATGATGAATGTTTGTCCTCATCAGAATCAACCTGTGGAAATATAGGCAAATACTCATCAGCTTCAGTTCTCAGAGCTCAGCCTTTTACTTTTCACTCAGAACAAAACAAAACAAACAAAAACGACCCATGCACAACAACTTGGAATATTAACCTAGTTAGATAAAGGCAGTGTATTTCAACAATAATTTTAGCCTAAGATATGGGTGTTTTGAGCTATCCAATATTCTATACTAATTAGTAGCATTTAAATAGAACTTTTAGAAGTGACAGAATACAACTTATATTCCAAAGGTTGAATTATATTTATAACAAATAATAATAAATTATTCCAGAGAGCTAGGAGTCTAGACTCATGAGTAAAAATAGCAGTATTTGATCAAAAGTTCCTAATATATAGCACATTTGTCTTGAAGCAACTTGCCATCTCTTCAAGAGTCTTGCAGGAAATATAGGCACAGAAGTTAGAATCCCCTTGTTAACAATGTGCAAACCCTAAAGTAAAGCCTCGGAGGGGAGGATTCCTTTGTCACAAGAAGCAGCTAGGAAGCTTGTGCCAAGGCAGGCTGAAAGCATACCCTTTCTCTTAAGCTCATATCCAAGTCTCACATCCCACCACCGATGACAAGGAACGGTCTATTCAGATCAAGCTCCTGGCCCCTTCCCTTGGTATTTTCCTGCTGGCACAAAGTTCCATGACTGGGAGGAAGGTTGCGTTTCAACTTGAGAGATGCCCAGACCCCAGCCCACTGGACCCAGCTGGGCATAAAGGAAGCATGCAGATGGGTTAGAGACAAGATGGTGGTCAAGAGTGCAATGGCTATGACTGGGTCCTGAATGAGACTCCGCTATGTGACCCAGTGGGTGAGAAGGATTACTTCCAGTGCTGCTATGAACACACGGGCAGGTAATTCCTGAGCTTACAGGTGAAGACCATCAGTCAGTCAGCTGGGGGAAGGGGCAAGAGAGAAAGTGAATCGGGCAAATCCATTCCAACCACCCCCTTTCTCTTTTTCCTTTCCATGTTTCACCCAGGAACTTGAGAGTGATGATGGCTATATTCCAAAAGGGATCCCAAGAAGAGCCTCATAGGAGAAACTGTAGAACATTCCTGACAGTTCAGGTCAAAGCTCTTTCTGACTTTAGAAGGGCAAAATGCCACCCATTTACATTACTACCATGCCTAGGGACTCATGCCTGCAGTATTGGGAACATCATTGCCTTTTCTGAGGAGACTGACATGGGTGCAATTACATAGATTTACAAGTAATAGGGTTTTTCTTTTATGAAAGTTTCAATATGCAGTATCTTTAAGAAACAAAATTCCCAAATGCTGTTGAAATTTGAGTCAGTTTATTACATGATTTTTCAGGAATAAATGTGTATCACAAATGGCAAGAAAATTATACTATGTACATAAATGAATGTACCACAGGGAATTTCACCTTTATGTATATATCTATAAGGTACCAATTTTAAAAAGTTGATAATGAATAGCAGGAAGACCAGTAGAGTGGAAGCACGGGAGTGGGGGAGGGAAGAAGGAGAGAAAGGGGAAGTACTGTGGACTGAAGTGGAGCAAACCACGTTCCATGCATGTGTGATTATGTCAGAATGAATCCTAATGTTACATATAACTACAAAGTACTAAGAAAATTTTGAAAAGATATGTTCATTTTGAAAGTAGAGTTTAGACCTTGGTTTAAACAAAAAAAAATCCTCCCAGTAAGTCAGATGTTTTACCATATGTTTCAGAGAGGTCAAATCAAAGCTTTGGTTCTTACCACATATATACTATGTAGACTAATTTTCCTAGATATATAGTCCATCAGGAACCAGAATAAGATGACCAGAATAGTAAGATTCTTTTGTCAAACCATTAGTAAAATGAGAAGATTTTTTTTTTTTAAATCTACAAAAAGGGCAGGAGAAGACAGAATTCCTGTATTATTCCCACATTATTTCCATAAGTCAAGTCAAATCAATAATCACTTGTTACCCATTACGTTGGATAGTAGGGACAGAAGAAAATCCCTAGTCAAAGCTCACTAAAGACTAAACTTACATATGTAACTCGTGTGGTTTAGAGATGGGCTTGAAACTCACAAGCTGTGTGATCTTATTTTACTTACCTCAGTTTCTCTATTTGTGTAATGGGAATGATAATGCTTGTTATGTCATAGGTTTGCAAGAATTCAGTAAGCTAATTTATTTGGTCCTCAGACTAGTTCCTGACATAAGTAAATGTGACACTTGGAATACATAAAACAATAAATATTAGAAATTATTATGAAAATTCCACAGAGCATTACGATGTCAGTGTTAGATTATATAAAAGAATAAAGGTGATAGGAATTGTGTGCAAGCCACAGTTTGGGTAGAGAAAGGAGGTAAAACTACTCATTTTCATAAGGAATGTAAAATTTGAAGTTGTTAAGTATAAGTCTGTAAAACAAAACATTTTATCTTTTATTCCTCAAGTTAAACAGTAAGCACTGTAGACTCCATGCTTAATCTGAATCACTCTCACTTTGGAGAAGGACATTCATGGGAGAATTTTGTCTCCAGGTTGAAACACCAGGTTAAAAAAGCACAAGGACAGCTGTGAGATAAGATGTCCTCCCTCACATGCCTGCCACTCCCTCACTGTCACGTTGGACATGCGTGGCTGGGTATAGGTTCATCTGTTGTCCACTACAGGCAGGAATACAACCTGGTTTCCAATCCCTCTAATTCCAGTTTTCTAAACAACCATGTTGTTTAGAAAAAAATTTACCTCTTGTGATTCTAAGAGAACAGACAGGTTGAAAGGAGTGGAGAATGTTCACAGCTAAAAGCAAAAGTCTGCAGTTTCACAAAGTTCATGTTCCTCTTGGGGTTGACTATGAAGTCTGAATTTCTGACCTTCAGCAGAAAGAGACGTGAGATGTGAGAGAAGATAGCTGAGAAATACATAATGAGTGTGGCAAGACATGATATTAACATACAAGATTCAAGTGGCCAAAAAAATATAATGGTCTTTAATCTAGAACAAAATACATAGGGGGAAAGTTATTCCTATCAATTCAAAGTAACTCAACCATTGTCAAATGCAGTCCTCCTTCCTCCTCTCCTCTTCTCCCTGGATGTAATCTAAGTTGCTGAGGGACTTGTCCATCATCCTGACCTCTACGAGGGCATGTGGGCTGCCTTGATCCTTGGTGGGTGTCTGCATCCAAGTGGTTCATCATCTGTTCTCTTAAAAACAGGGCACACAGGTGAGCTTCCCTAGAAGCTGGGCATCTCCCTCTCCAGATGGGGTCCCAACCATGGCTCTTGTTAGGACATGCTATGCTGCAAGATAGCAACATTCTCCTGTTCCCTATGGTCCATCTGCTGCCTCAGCTAGAAGTCAGCTTGCCTGGAACCACAGTAGCTTTGCTGACTTTCAGTTTGCTGACTTTCAGCTCTTTCAGTGCTTCCTTGGATTTCTCGAAGATCTCGAGTTGAGGCCTTTGATCTGTCTCTGCTTAAAGGTCAGCCGGCAGCTTCTCTTCTACTACAGTTCACGCTGGTGGGGAATATGCTGAGGCTGCTTCCTTCCAAAGATCTGGAATGCCACACAGGGCACAGTTCCCCTCTGGTCTTAAACCTCCAACCTATTGAAGAGTTTTAATTCATTTCCCTCTGTAGTTTTTACCCATGGGGAGCAGGTAGGGAAGAATGTGTCCCCTAGTCAATGGTTATGGTACAACAGCGTCACATCTATATGATCCCTATATGCATCACAGATGTCATTGATTTATACATCTATTTTGATGATTTCTGGAAAATAGAAGTCACATGTCTTGAGGAGGGGGTGCTTTTTAAAAATTTTTACAAATACCCATGTAAACAGTAGGTCAGTTGCCCTGGTCAGTGTGGAAATCCTCTTCCTCTGTTCTCCAACCCTATAATCTGCCTTGTGTGGTAGAAAATTATCTGGTGTGTTACATTCACGTGTGTGCTTCTCCACTCTTTGGCTTATTGTTTAGATGCCTGTAAGTGAACTCTGAGTCTTTCTCTTGGCATTCAAACTAAAGTCTTGAAATTCACCTCCTTGATCCTCTATCCCCTAAATATCTTATTTCAAAAATACCTGGCTCTTAAAACAAAAAGCCAGGGCTTTCAAGGTTCTAACTTGGAAGTCAAAACTGGGAATTTGACTCTTGATCATGCTGGACATGATGTTTCAGCATGGACAAAAGAGACCTGGGTGATGAGAAGACCAGGGTCCATAGCACTTGGGCTCAGAGCAGATAAAAAAACCATTATGATTTTCTGAACCATTTGAGCTACCAGAGCAAGAGAGACAGTGCCCATGACAAAGGCAAGGTGCCCCCGGCTGTTGGGCTGTTGGAAGGGGGCTCCATGTCCTCTACCTCGCCAGAGCTCATTCAGAGTGAGATAGATTTGGACCAAGACTTAAGAGACAGCACAGTGATCCCATCGTGGTTCAAGTCTCTGTAAGCCCATCAGACCTTAAGACAAGACCTTTTGCTTTAGGGAAACAGCTCTGTAGGTGGGATTTGGCCATCGAAAAGCAGGCTGTTAATGCATATAGGTATGAGATTCATGGAGGAACAGCCACCAACAGAAATAGATGGGGCTTGTTACAGCTCCCAAGGCTCACTAAGGCCCACATTGAATGTGCCAACAGGATAGCACAGGCAGCAGGCTATTTGTGACCTTTGATCTCCTTGCCTATTGGAAATCTCATGGCCAGGTGTTTGTTTCTTAAAGAGGAAGATGACATGGTATAATCACTTCTGCGATACCTTTGCAGAAGCACCCGAGTTCTGTTGCTACTTTTGGATTGCACTTAATTTTGCACTGTCCTGGTCCTCCTTCCTTTATCTTTGTTTTCTCTGCTGTGTTCATCCCCTCCTACCTTACCACCAAGAGCTAAGCTGGCCATACCACCTTCACCCAGCCTGGAAGGGAAGTGAGGTTTCAGAGCTCCATCATTACCTATAATTCCAGAGAAACATAAAAAAATTCTGCTGTGATACAGCTAAACTTTGCTGTATGTACCTAGAAGTCTTTTTAAGAAGATAGAGATTTTAAAAGTAACACAAAGCTTATATTGTTTTAACTATTGTTTCTGAAATTTTATTTCTTCTAATAATGGAAACAATCATTCGACTTTAAAGAAACAGTTTTTAGGAGTAGCTAGAAGATCAAAATTAATCTTCTCTTGCACTTTATTTGAATGTTGAATGTATAATGAAAGTTTGCATATACAAGTTCCATATACCTCCATCCTCTCAGTTCATGTAACGGAGTCTCTTATTGGGGATATACCCTCATTTGGCCTTATTTTATTTTATCTTTTTAATCCTGGAAACTGTTGCTGCTTGTGTGGGAAATAGGGAAGAGAATAAATAGGTATTACATGATGTAGTTCTAGGTGCTTAACATTTGTTATCTCATTTCTTATCCCCAACAGTTTTTTTATTGTTTGTTCTATTTTATTATATATGACAGCAGAATGCATTTTGATTTATTGTACACAAATGGAGTACAACTTTTCATTTCTCTGGTTGTATATGATGTAGAGTCACACTATTCATGTAAACATAAATATACATAGGGTAATGATGTCTGTCTCATTCCATCATCTTTCCTATCTCCTGCTCCCTCCCCTCCCCTCATTTCCCTGGATATAATCCAAAGTTCCTCCATTCTTCCCTTACTATTCTCCCACCACCCGTTATGTATCAGCATCCACTTATCAGAGAAAACACTTGGCCTTTTTTGGGGGGAATTGGCTTATCTTGCTTAGCATGATATTCTCCAACTCCATCCATTTAATTGCAAATGTCATAATTTTATTCTTCTTTATGGCTGAGTAATATTCCATTGTATATACTTACCACAGTTTCTTTATCCATTCATCAGTTGAAGGGCATCTAGGTTGGTTCCATAATCTGTCTATTGTGAATTGAGCAACTATGAACATTGATATGGCTGCATCACTGTAGTATGCTGATTTTAAGTCCTTTGGGTATAGGCCAAGGAGTGGGATAGCTGGGTCAAATGGTGGTTCCATTCCCAATTTTCTGAGGAATCTCCATACTGTTTTCCAGAGTGGCCGCACCAATTTGCAATCACACCAGAAATTTGTATGAGTCCCCAAGAATTTTATAAAATATTCATTAGAATGCCCATTTTATAGATGAGGAAAAGGAGACTCTCGGAAATTACAAACTGAATCAAGATTAGTCTGTTAGTAGAATTTGAATCTAGGACTGACTCCAAAGCCACTGATATTTTTATGTATGAGGCCCTAGGTGGTCCAAATGATACAGCCTTGTACCAGATTCAAGTACATAGAGATATTTTGGCATAACTTTGGAAAAATGTTAATCCCCCTTAGTTCTGGGTTCAAAAAATTCATGTTAATCCTGTTCTAGTAAATGATGTTCCCCATTCATCCTCTTTAGAGCTACCCACCAATGCTTAGACTTGGACCAAGATTTTTTAAAATACTAATCTAAGTCATACAGAAAACTATTTTTCAACTAAGACATTGATATTTTATACTAATCACTCCCTTACTTCAATAACACTTGTTGCACAGTAAAGATGTATTTAGGTTCTTTCTTTTGATGGTTTGAATCCAGGGGCACTTTACCATTGAGCCACATCATCCCAGGTCCTTTTTATTCTTTATTTTGAGACAGGGTCTTACTAATTTGCTGAAGCTGTCCTCAGACTTGCCATCCTCCTTCCTCAGCCTCCCAGTTGTTGGGATCACAGGCATGCTCCACCACACCTGGCTAAGACATATTTAGTTCCTTTAGTCCAACACTTATAATGATTCCCCCACTATTCTCCTCTCAGTTCTATCAATTTTTATCATGAGAAAGGGATTGACTTTGAAACAAAACATTATAAAAGATACATATACTTATATTGCTCAGGAGACAAATGCTATCTGGGTAAATGAACTTTGATAACATTTTTTATTTTAACATGAATAATGCCACTCATAAATGTCAGTAACTCTGAAGATATTTGTCAACATAAATGGTAAATTCTATTTGTTAACATGAATGGTAAATTGGAGATACTATTTTCATGCACATTTTGTAAGGTTTGTTTATTTGTTCATTAATTCTTTTGTTCATTCAGATATTTGTTTTGTTTTCTGAAGGTAATCATAGTCTGGAATACTGGCCAGAGTATAGTATAAGCTTCACTTAAGCAAGCAGGAACTATTGGGACTTTTCTATCAAGGGTTTTAACCATTCAGTGGCTGGTCCATCTGCCTGCAGAATCCTTGATTCAGAAACCATACTCACCTGCCAACTCTGATTTCCATTTTTAGCAATTGGAAAGATAAGGAATCTATTGTGCTATCTAGAAAGGCTGTTTGGTCAGTCGTCCTCAGAAATCAGTGGGTTTTACTTGTAGGAGCTGGAATATGGTCTAAGTCAGTAAGTGCCCAGCTTTCATAGACAAAGGAATCACCTGGGTGCTCTTTGAACCCATGGATTCCTAGACCCTATCTACAGAATTTGGAGTCATACTGGGTGGAACCTAGGAATCAGATTCATACCAAGTGTCTCTCTCTGCCTCATGAAGCTTCAGGAAGCAAACATTGGACCAACCATGAGAAAGTCTACTTTATGCCTTTTCTCTCCAAAGTTGGAGAAGACTGAAGGTTGGATTCCTGAGGTCTAGGTGCTGGTTCTCCTGCATTCTTTATGACTTCTACCAATTATGCAACCATTTTTGCTTTGTTTTCCCAAATTAAAAAGGATGAGAGGGGGTGGTTATTAAATGTGTTAATCTATTTAAAGTCCTTAGAAGAATGCTTACTCATAGTTGATGCTCAATAAATGTTAATTATCATTAAGAAGGAGACAGAAAATTCATTGCTCTGGAACTTCTTTGAAATTTCTCATGCCAGAATAGATCAGTGATCAGGCCTGTTATGGTTTGAATGTGAGGTCTCTCTCCAAAACATGTGAGACAATGCAAGAATGTTTAGAAGTGAAATGACTAGATTTTGATGGCTGTAATTTACTTAGTGGATTAATCTACTTGAATGGATTACCTGGTGGTAGCTGTAGGCAGTCAAGGTGTGACCAGAGAAGGTAGGTTGTCCTTGGTGAGCAGAACTTTCTCTATTTCTTGGCTGTCATGCTTTCCTCAGGCTCAGAGATATGGAATTGGCCGACCATGGACCGAACCTCTGAAACCTGAGCAAAAATTAACTCCTCCTCCTCTAAGTTGTTCTTTTTGGGAATGTAGGTCACAGCAATGAAAAGCTGACTAGAACAAGGCCATCAGAGGCTCATACCTTCCCTGGGGAATGACTCCACAACTAATCATGTGCTTTTGAAGTTTGTTTTCCTTTTCCATTCAAGATTATCAGGAACAGAGGCAAAAAGTGGTGGGATTTGCCTAGTAAAAACCAGTCGAGCCCTGCACCGAACTGTCTGACAAGGAAGCATTTCCCCAATGGCATTATTTGGGCAAAACCAAACATTAAACTAATATGTAAGAGCAAGGTGTTGCAAGGTTGAATCTTGAGACAGTATGTTGGTCTAACATGCTCTTAAGAAGCACACTTCATCTCTTCACCTTTCAGAGTCTTCTTCTGTTTATTTTATGTATATTTCTGTTTATTATATTCCTCACTAGGAAATGGGGAGAAGTGGGTCTACTCTGCATTCCCAGAAGCAGAAGTCTTATTATCTTCAAAACAAAAAATTATTGTATGTTTAAGGCATAAAGTGATTAACATACTTCTTAAACCATGTTGCTGGGAGTGGAAAATTGTTTTCTGGCAAGAAGGCCAGCTCAGCTTTTCACAGAACACTGGGATAACCATAACAAACCATCTCATTAAAAAAATGCTAAACGCTTACTTTGTTTCTTGCTTTAACAACCCACATATGGCTATAGCCAGTCTTGAACACATTTATGGTAACTAATTTTAACATTATTATTCATGCTTTTTTCCTTTCTTGTAACAGAAGGAAAGAGCTTCTGCTCCTAGGTGTCATAAATGTGAAGCCCTAGAGCAGAGCAGAGCAGAGCAGAGCTCCACACATCCGGTCTGCACCCCGCACCCCACTCTTCAGTCTGACTCTGAAAGTCCCAGAGCATGAAGGGTTGCCTCCTTAGCTTCCCACAGAGTGGAAAACAAGCACTTAAAAAGAACCCCGTGTTCTTGGGTTTCTTCTCAATCTGCATGGCAGTAGGCTCATGGAATCCACAGGTCTTGAATTTGCAGCATCTGGGCAGACACTTCTAGCCTCTTACCACTGTCTATCTCTTTAAAAATAGGAAAGTTAGGGGGTGTGCTTAAATTTTTCTGGAAGCCTCTATGAATACAGGACAGAGCTGAGAACTTGTAAGACACTTGTTAGTTTATTTTAATATTTACTTTGAAATGGGATATTGTGTCCTGTTCTCTCTTCCATATTTTCAGGTAAACTGCTATATTGGCTTATCAGTGGTTATGTCACAGATTGTATAATACAGTCCCAAACTGTATTATACAGATAGTTCATCCAATAATACAGTCTTTTAAGACTCCTGAAGTAAACTCCTGAAGTCTTTTTTTTTTTAAATCATTATGTTCGTCTTTTTTTTTTTTTTTTTTCGTGGTGGGTGCTAGGGATCAAACCCAGGGCCTCACACATGCCAGGCACCTGGTCTATCACTTAGTCACATTCCCAGCCCTAAATTCCTGGTCAATTCTGATACAAAAAAAGTTTGATAAATGCACAGAGGTAAGTATTATAATACAAAAATCATATAGGGTTTACTGTAAAAACAAATGTTTTAAAATATTTCAGATTAGTCCAAAAGTTATCCTGTCACAATTGTAAAATCCTAAGAATATTAGGAAGTTATCTGGTTCAAATCCCTCAGATGACCAAGTTGTGGCACTTGATTTTGCAGTTAATTTCATAGTGTAGTGAGACACAAAAGAACTGCTTCTTGATGAGATGATGATTTAACCCCAAAGTTATACACCACCCCTAATTTTTCATCTAGGAAAAGGTTCATCTAGCAGAGACTGCAACGAAGGTAAATTGTGCTGTAACTACTGCCCACATACATCTACCTTCACTCAGAGAGGACACACTGAGAAAAGAGGAACTGGGGTTGATGTGCGTGTGTGTGTGTGTGTGTGTGTGTGTGTGTGTGTGTGTGAGTGAGAGAGAGAGAGAGAGAGAGAGAGAGAGACAGAGAGAGAGGGTTTTTACAGTTTACATTTCTTGGATTTTGATTTTTCAGACAGGTCTCCTTATAATATGACATAAGTCAATTGAATAACTGATAATGTGCTTGACTGTATGTGGAAAGGATACACTTGCTGAGCACCTCTGCCATATTAGTCACTGCCTTAGGTGCTGGGTGATGGTTAGTTACATGAGTGTTTGCTTTATAATATTTACAAAAATATGTATGTGATTTCCTGTTCTATTTTGCAATAAAGAGGCAAAAGAAATTATATGCAGCCCTTGCTTTCTAGAATCTAAGCTACGCCATTAAGCTTCACCAAGAACCTCAACCTCAAAGTGTTATCTTTGTCCTCAAATTCTGTTTTTTATTTTTCAAGTTTTCAGCTTATGCACAAGCTGGAGTCATTAAGTATGGTGGCTAAGAAATAGAGCAAGCAATCATGAAATTCATCTGGAAGAATAAGAAACCCAGAATAGCTAAAGCAATCCTTAGTAGGAAGAGTGAAGGAGGGGTATTGCAATACCAGCACTTCAACTATACTACAAAGCAATAGTAACAAAAACAGCATGGTATTGGCACCAAAATAGACAGGTAGATCAATGGTACAGAATAGAGGACACAGACAAAAACCCAAATAAATACAGTTTTCTCATACTAGACAAAGGTGCCAAAAACATGCAATGGAGAAAAGATAGCCTGTTCAACAAATGGTGCTGGGAAAACTGGAAATCCATATGCAGCAGAATGAAACTAAACCCCTATCTCTCACCCTGCATGAAATTCAACTCAAAATGAATCAAGGACCTTGGAATCCGACCAGAGACCCTGCATCGTATAGAAGAAAAGTAGGTCCAAATCTTCAACTTGTTGACTTAGGATCAGACTTCCTTAACAGGACTCCCATAGCACAAGAAATAAAAGCAAGAATCAATAATTGGGATAGATTCAAACTAAAAAGCTTTCTCTCAGCAAAGGAAACTATCAGTAATGTGAAGAGAGAGACTACAGAGTGGGAGAAAATTTTTGCCACTCATACTTCAGATAGAGCACTAATCTCCAGAATATATAAAGAACTCAAAAAACTCTACATGAAGAATACAAATAACCCAATCAACAAATGGGCTAAGGAAATGAACAGACACTTCACAGAAGATCTACAAGCAATCAACAGATATATGAAAAAATGTTCAACATCTCTAGTAATAAGAGAAATGCAAATCAAAACTACCCTAAGATTCCATCTCATCCCAATTAGAATGGCAATTATCAAGAATACAAGCAACAATAGGTGTTGGCGAGGATGTGGGGAAAAATGTACACTCATACATTGCTGGTGAGGTTGCAAATTAGTGCAGCCACTCTGGAAAGCAGTGTGGAGATTCCTTAGAAAACTTGGAATGGAACCACCATTTGACCCAGCTATCCCACTCCTTGGCCTATACCCATAGGACTTAAAATCAGTGTACTACAGAGATACAGCCACATCAATGTTCATAACTGCTTAATTCACAAAAGCCAGATTGTGGAACCAACCTAGATGCCCCTCAATTGATGAATGGCTAAAGAAACTGTGATACACACACACACACACACACACACACACACACACACACACAATGGAATATTACTCAGCCATAAATAATAATAAAATTATGGCATTTGCAGGCAAATGGATGAAATTGGAGAATATCATGCTAAGTGAGATAAGCCAATCTTAAAAAAACCAAAGGATGAATGATTTTGCTGATAAGCGGATGATGATACATAATGGGGGGTGGGAGGGAGGTAAGACTGGAGGAAGGAGGGACTGTATAGAGGGAAAAGAGGGGTGGTGGGGTGGGGGGAAAGAAAAAAATAACAGAATGAATCAAACACCATTACCATATGTAAATGTATGATTACACAAATGGTGTGCCTCTACTTCATGTACAGAGAAACAAGTTGTACCCCATTTGTTTACAATTAAAAAAAAAAGTATGGTGGCTATATACCCTAGTTTGTTAGATATAAGTCCCCCTATTTGCCTGTGGTCCTGAAGTAATTATTAATAGCTCTCCCTTTCTTTCTCAAAAGTATCTCAGTTTGGGTAAGAAGGAACATGGTCATCCTGCTAGTAAAGATCATTATCACATCTCTGTGCAGGTTCATACCTATTGAGTAGTAGTCCAGAAATCAGGCTGACAGAGCAAAATGTCAGTTTCCTAACTGATAAAGCTCTTGGTTTTGCTAATATCATATCCTAGAATTTAGAGATGTACCATGTGGCCACCAGCATCCTGAACTCCAAGCCACCATTACTCTGTTCATTCACCCACTATGGGGTCTGATCATATCATGGAAAGTCACAGGAATGAGTTAAGGGGTGGAAAGAAAGGTCAGCAATATTGCTGTGGGGGAGCTTCTTCAGCATGGGGACATGAAGCTGTGGAGAAGAAAGAGGTCTCCTCTGCAGCTCTCACACATGTAATATGAGGCTGTTGTATCGTTTCCTGAAACCCTGTTCCTGGATGTGGATAATGGCTTAACTTGGGTTGAGATTTTGGTAGTTGACTATTAGGAGCCTATGATCGCCCACCGCCCACGGGGACAATCACAACGCGTACACTCTTCTTGATCACAGAAACCAAAAGGGATTTATTCCACAAGTCTCAGACTTATATTGAGAACATCAGCCTATCAGAGAGTAGACTACCAGGAAAGTCAGCCTATCAAGGAACAGTCTCCAGGCAGATACCAGGATCGCCTCATGTACAACAGCCAACCAGAGTTACTTCCTAGAACTTGTTTATGAGTGCAGCTCTGTCTGGCAAGCTGCCAGGCGCCATCTTAGAGATCAGACCAGGGTGCAACTCTGGGGCCCTCAGAGCCCGCCCCTGACAGGAGCCAATATCAACCAAATGTAATCTATGAAGTCTTTTGTATCAGACATATCAACTATATAAGATTTAAACAAGTGAGGAATTGAATACTTGATATTAAGGGATAATTTTGTTTTCAAAGTGATAGTGGTAATTGTGGTTATCTCTAGAGATAGGTAAGGAAATATTATGAATGAAATGGTATTGTGTCTGAGGTTACTCTCAAAACAATCTAGTGGGAATGTGATTAAATGAACAAGATGGTCCATGAGTTAATAAATACTGACACACTTTCTTTTTTAAAAAAGCAGATGCCCATATTGTCATATGCTTATGCACACGACGAGAGTGAAGGCAAAGAAAGAGCTCTTGGATTGAATTGCTAGAAGTTCCTGGCCACCTTTTAGAAAGGAGTTGTATACACTAGTGAGGATCAATGTGTTGTGAGTATAAGCCATATTTCAAGTCTTTAAGGAACAAGAAATTAGGAAGTTTAAGAGCAAGTACTATTATAACGATTTAATGATAAGGGGATGTAGAACTGACCAAAAAATGGGAAAAAAATGTGCAGTGCCTTTTTTCTTTATTTTAAAAATGTACACAAAATAAGTTCAAATTTAGAATTGTTTTGACAGTAAACTTAAACAACATTATTACAGAGGTAAATATACAATTAGAAAAATGGATATTTTTCTTATATACAGTTAGAAAAATGGATCTGAATCTTGAAATACAAAAGGTATTAACTTCTGATTTTCCTGGTGTTTGACAATAATTGCTCATTTTTAAAAAACTTTTCATTTGGAAATAACTTAGAACAAAGAAGTTTTAAAACAGAACAAATTATTTCCACAAGCCCTTCATCCCAATTCTCAACAGTGTATAACTTACTCTGTAGTGGTAAAATTATTAAAATCAGGAAGTTAACATTGATTCAGTACTATTATTTAATATATATCAGATTTCATCAGCTGTTCCACTAATATCCTTTCTGGTCCAAGTCTAATTCAGAATTACATGTTGGATTTAGTTATCATGTTTCCTATGGATCTTTTATTTTGTTTGTCCTCCCAATGGCTTTGACCTGTTTGAAGAGTGTTGACCAGTTGTTTTGAAGAATGTCTTTCCTCATGATTCAATTTAGGTTATGAACTATATTTTGTCAAGAATACCACAAAAGTGACATTCAGTGGGTCTCACTGAGACGCACAAGGTATCAATTTAGTTCATTACTGCTGTTAACCTTAATCATTAGTTAAGGAGCTGTCTGCTAGGTCTCCTCTAAAAAGTTTCTCTTCTCTCTCTTGCAATGAATATATGTGTTATGGGGAGAAACTTTGGTACTTTGAAACTATCTTGTCTCTCATCAAATGTAAGCATTTATTAATGATTCTTGTCTTAAACAATGATGTCTCTGGTGTTTGTCAAATTGATTTTCTATTTTCACCATTCCTTCATCCAACATTTATTAGTTGGAAATCTACTGTAAGGAAAATTTATTTATTTATTCAATCATTATGGACTCTTGGATTCTTATTTTAGTCCATGGGTTATAATCCATTACTATCATCTTTTTTTTTTCTTGTTACTTAAATTGTCTCTGATATGACTGTTGGGAGCTCCTCCAAGTTGGCTTCTGTGTCCTCTTGATACATTTTGAAGTTGTTCCTACTTGAAATAAGGACGTGCTAAAAATATTGGCTTAGAACCTGAAAAGATAAATATCCAGAGTCTTCTGGAGGTTCTTTCCTTCCCCTTTTAAAACAGAGGCTTCAGGCTACCCCAGAGGCCGAACACAGCAGAGGCCCCCTCTCTAAGACATCTCATCTCCTCTGAAGCCCCACTGTCTCACAGGTGTCTAGATCTCTCCCAAAGCTTCTGTGTTTCCAATGCGTCAATGTAAAGTGACACAGGCTCCAGGCCCTTCCTCCAGCTCTCTATTCATGACCTGAGGTTGCCTCACTGCAGGACAGCAAGAGGACACAGCCCATAACCTTTGCTGCTGCTTTGCTTTGTAAGATTCTCCTAAAAATCTTATTTTGCACTTTTATGGTATCCATCCCCTGTTTTCACAGCAGAATCATTTATCATTTAGATGATATTCATGTAATGATTTTAAAAACTAGTAAATTTTACCCCATGATGAAATTAAGTACCTTATTAGACAGATACATACACTTAAACTGTAAATTGTAACAATATTTTATGTAACATTCCATACTGACTTACAGTATTTTGTACATTTTAGTGGCATAAAAATGAACTGCCACTCAAATGACATTATGAAGGAGAAAGTAAGTCAGTAATTAATCTAAGTATAATGTATAATAAAAAATTGCCCAATCCAAGTTAAGTCTTCAAGGTACTTGACAATAGATTATTTTCAGAAGGAGCTATTAAGAGGCAAACATCACTACAAATTTACCAGTTTTTATAACAAAATGTTTTGTTCAATTTAATTGCTTTTTCAATTTCTCATTGCTTTATATAATAGGGCTTCACTTTCTAAAAAAGGTTTTTAGGAATCAAGAAGTAAGAATTACAATTTCTATTTGAAAATTTTGATGTGTATGAGTTTAAAATAATAAATTTGACTTAAGAATGTTCGGATTTTGTAACGTCTGCCTTAATTTTTTTTTTCCATTGCTGGAATTAAACCCAGGGAACCCAGGGTCCCGCACGTATTATGCAAGCACTTTGCTACTGAGCTACAAGTTCAGAACTTGAGGTTCCAGGCATTTGAAAGGGGCAGGGATTTCCTAAGGTGAAAGGAGAAGAAACAGGCTAAGAAGGAAAAGAAGGAAAATGTCTTAAGGAGGAAGATATAACATCTAGGGAGGGTCAAAATCATATTTGGTTCTGAAATTGGGGCTGAAAAATAGAAGAGAATGTCTTACTGTTTTATTTAATTTGTGGCAAAGATGGTGGTATGCTCTGGTGGGTCAAGAGTTGAGGCTGGGAACCAGACAGGCCTAAGCGATCACCACTCAGGAGCTGTTTGACCTCAGACATTTTCTGAACCTTCCTGAGGCTTACGTCCATTTTTACGTCCTGAGGCCATGTTTGTGTGCTGAACACAGTGAGTAGACCATAATAAACCCTGGGTTAAGTGTGAGCTATTACCACTATCTGAGGCCAAACAATTGGGAGGCGATTTAATTATACATTTAATATCAGTCTGAGACTATTAAAATGAAAGTGATGCCAATGGAAATAATCAATAGTTTTGTGGTTTTACAGAAACATGGAACTGGTTCCATTTACATACATAAATGCATTTGAGATTTTAAAAGCTCCCTGCCTGGAGAATTCTCAAGGATCCTGACTCTCATATATCATAATTAACTCCATTGTTACCACTGAGCTGAAGCTGTGGATTCATTAGCCTGAAGAGCTGACATTTAAAACACGTGTTTGGAACAGATCAGAGGGAGGAAGAGTGTCGTGCTGAGGTAGAGAAGGACTGTTGAGAACAAGGTGCTACCTTTCCTGGCACAAAGTTTGACCACTCCAAGTTCAAATGAATGTAGGTCAGTTTAAAATGCCTAGTGGTGTCATTTAGCTGTTTCTTAAAAAGGCTTCGAAGATTTTAAGCTGTAACTTTCAAACCTGTGGAGCAAAACAGATCCTTTCAGGGACTGTGTGAATTATGTCCTCCTGTAGCCTGGGCTGTAACTCATCAGATGTTGCCCTGGTGGTCTAGAAGAGGTAATATATCTTTTGAGTATCATGCCAGAGGATCTGGTTCAGCCTAAAATGAAAATTCCAATGGGAAATCCATGCTTTAAATAAAACTTTCCAACAACTTCACCATCAGTTCCTAAGGTGTTAATGCTCAGGACAGAACTAAACTCTTTTAAGAGCAGAATTACTATAACTTTAACTGTTTAGTAAAAAACATTAGCGTCTTTGCTCAACAGTAGTGATGTAGCTGAGTCCTGGTGGTGTGAGTTGGTTTTGCATTGCCAATGTCTATGACACACCTATTTTAGTGTATTTTTCATTTCTCCAGCATTGCCTCAAATCATTGCTTTAGTGGGATATTGCTTTGGCTAGTGTTAAGCTGCTGTTATGATTTCAGGAAATATTTGAAGCATGAGACAGATGTAGCTAGTGTAGCCACCTAACTACTCTTCTGACCACAAATGATCAGACTAGTGGTTTAATTAAGAGAAAAGGTGTCCTGGGAAACTACCAGCCTGCTTGCTGAATGGGGTGCTGTTGCATGGAAGACAAGAGCAGACCTTGGGGTATTTTAATTGCATTTGCCTGCATTATATTAAATAAAATCTCCACTGCTCACCATAGGAAGAAAGTAGGTAGAGGGAAGAGGTCCAAAGCAGAGAGAAGATGTCAGAAACACACAAATGCACAAGCAATATTCTCTAACCTCTGACCCAAGTACTATCAATTTCCTAAGAGGGCTTCTCAGTGGACTGCACCAACTCTTCCTTCCCATCCTATTTTCTCTTTCTTCTGAAGGTTTCTGATGGTGTTGAAAAGGATAGGGGGAAAAATAGAAAGAAAAATTAAAGGGACAGAAACTTCATTTTTTTTACATTAAAAACAGAGGAAATATTAACTTAAACTTACAGGTATATTATATCCTATCTACCTGATCATGAGGCTCAATATTTATTACCTTTGGGGAGAGACGAATGAAGAAGACCAAATATTGACTTTTAATTTTCACTAGTTCATTTCTTGATATCCATGGCAGAGTTAAGGATTTAAATTGGAGAAGTTGAGGTTTTTTTAAAAGAGAAAAGGCATTTTGAGTTCCAAAAGGCCATGTCTGAAGAATTCAGAACACAGTGTTCATACATTAGACATTAGATTGGAAAGACAGCATGAGGCAACAGGTAATTCTTCCACTAAAAGGCTGGGAGTGAATACTGATCTTGTTCTAGGTGCCCCATCCTGAGCCTTCACCATGGACTAGCATTAATAGTAACACCCAACACGGTTGTACTTCCTAAGCATCAAGTCGTTACATAATTTAATCCATTTGCTCTTTTTAGCAATCTTCTGAGATAGATCTCATTTTGCAGATGCAGACACTGAGGCACAGAGGAGTCAGGTGGTCGGCTCAAAGGCACATAGCTCGTAAGGGGCAGAGCCAGTGTTTGCACTTGGGCATTCTGACTCCAGAGTGATTACTGAGCAGTGGACAAGGTCTGGGTGAGGATGAAAGTTCAGATTGGTTTGGAGGATTCTAAGAGCAGGGAGGACGTGTGTCTTGGTTCCTGTGTGAAGCCTGAAGGTACAACCAACCTCATGCGTGTATCAAAGCAGTAGTAAAGCAGGGAGGGCAACTGGGCAAGGCTAGGCAAGAAGGGCCCTGGCAGTTCTAAATCTCCTGCAACTCAGAGGAGAGTCCACGAGAATTTCTGGTGTCCCTGGGTGGGTAGTGGATGTGTCTGAGAGAGTCTGTGACAAGGGTTCATCTTCAGCAGGAGAAGCAGAAAAGTCAGAGGTCAAGGTGGACCCATACACATAGGCAGGTGTCTAACTGTTTTCTGTTATTTAACTGAATATCACAGATGGGGTAATTTATAAAGAATAGATGTTTATTTAGCTTATGGATCTAAAGGCTGGGAAGTCTAAGAGCATGGTGCTGGCATCTGGTGAGGGCCTTCTTACTGCATCATAACATGGTGGAGGACATCACATGGTGAGACAGAGCAAGTGTGCAACCTTGGATCTCTCTCCTTTATCAAAAATAAAGCCGCTAATAGTCATGGAGGCCCCATCCTGATGACCTTATTTAACCCCAATTATCTCTGAAAGGCCCCTAATGCTATTAACTCTTCAAATACTATCTGCACATGGATTCTGAGAAGACACCCAAACCATAGCAGCCGGGGAAGCTGTGGAGAGAGAGGCAACATGATCAAACCCCAGCAGAGGCAATCTCACTGGATGCCAATAGGTGCCCAATACCAGGACACACTTGAACCCACAGAACTCTGCTGCCATCCTAAGAGAATGAAGCAGATAGCATGAAACCGAATTTGCTTAATTTTGTCCTTAGTTGATTTGAATTAATTTAAATTGGAGAGCTTAACTTCCCTGCTAGAGAGAGGAGAAAGAGCTTGAGATAGAAGTTCATTTATAGAAAAAGTCGAGATTGTATTTTTACACCCCTGATTATTGGCTTGTAAAAACTGTATTCAGTATATAATTCTATGGAAACTATATAAATTTAGCACAAGAAGCCACCATAGGAACTTTCTGTTATGTTTCCACATAGCAAGCACTTGGTATTGAGCCTGGAAAGACAACATGAGTTTTTGATCCCTCTCCTTACACTTCTAGTGCAGACACAACTCCTTGAAAAGCAATTTCTACTCAATTGCATTTGCTTTTCCATGGGTCGGAAGCAGTTAAGGGAAATGAAGGGAATTTTGGTACCAATGCTATCTTGGTTACTAATACGGAATTATTTCGGGATGAGGAGCACTGTGGTCCATGGTGTGGCAGTAAAAGTACTTCACACCCCATCTATGGATGAGGCTAATGCGTCAGTTTATAGATCTTGCGTTCCCCAAGGTGCCTTATAAATCTGTGAGTTGTTCCCAAGTGCTCTATTTTGTGTTTGGATCCCTGAGAGAGCTGGAAAATCAAATGAATAAACACACACATGCAAAGGGGTATCTGGTTAATTGTGCTTCGCAGGAACTAGACATGCTCCATTTCTTTTTCCGGTTTCTTTCATAAAGTTTTCAAAATTTTGTGGAAGAAACACTTTCTGATGCAAAAGAAGCTTCTATTTATGAATACAGGTGAAAAATATGCCTCAGTAAGAGGTTATTTTTGGTCTTGAAAAGAAGTTTAAAGGGCCAAAATGGGCCTGGGATAGGCTCCTAAGCAAAGAACAACCAGATTCTTATTGTCATTTAGTAATTTAATAACTATTGAGACTCCTCTCTGTAAAGACCTGTTTTGGACTTATTGCATCATTATTTCTTAGTTTTGTTGCTACTAACTAAGCATATTTGAAGTATTTTCCATCAAAATGCTCTTCATTGAGCTTACATGCGTGATCTTTCGCTAAATCAATTTGCTAACTGGGAGCTAGGGGAGGCTCCAAGTTGTTCTCTAACTATGCTTCAATTTCTTCCTTATTGCTAAAATGGAGATAATATCTTCTACAGACACATATCACAGAGATGTTAGGGTAATTTGTGAGTTATTACCTGAAAAGTACTTTAAGTAGCTTAGGAGAAATACATTGTAAAATGGAGACCAACATTACTTTCATATTGCCCACAAGGAGAGATTTCACCATATAACAGATCTTCCAAGGAACATCCACTTAGGGACCGGAAGTGGTAATTCATAGGTCTCCAAATACATCTCACATTTTACAATATCTCATCCCAGCACATGGAGCTGCAGGATCCAAGGGGTGCAGGTCCTGAACCTGTGACCTAATATTAGCATCTAAATTCTCTTGTCCGTCAACCCAGCAAATGCCATTGACAGGATTGCCATATGTAGCAAACAACCAGAGTGATTGGGAAGCCCTTTGCAAATAAAAATTGGTATATGGGAATGAAGAATAATACTCAAGCACAGGCATTTCGAGTGCAGAGAGATGGGTGTCTGTTCAACCCTTTATTTGCAGGAAATGAATATGTTGGCTGAACTAAAGCTATCTACAGCTTTTAAGATGACAGCTGTGAGATGCTTAAAAACATATGCTGCTTCACATTTTGCCTGCTTGACACTGCCATGGTGAAGATTTAAAAAGAGTTTCAAATAATTTCCATGGTATTGCATATTTTGAAAGCTTTTTAAAAATTTTTTTATAAAGGACCATTATTAACCATCTATTTTCTATTAAGTCACCTTTATGACATACCTGCCATGGAAAATTCTACCAAAAGAACAGTATGTGCAGTGGGTGATCCAGGTCTCTTTGGACATATCAGAACTCCTTCAGCCTAAGGCAGGGGCTACAATCATAGCCAAAGACCAGCATCAGGCCCTCCTGCTCCAAAGTAGCACAGGTTTGGCAGAACATGGCTCATTTTACTTTGTGGTATTATGACAGTGATAGTTTCTCCATTATGTTTCTTAGAGTTGGGGGCACACATTGAATTTTGGGTTGCTCATCAATGACTGAATGTTAATGGTTGCCTGGTGAATCCTGGAGGGCAGACCATTATTGGTAAAGAGCAGACACAAACAGATTTTTGGTGTTTGCATTTTCCAAATTCCTTTCAAGTAGAGCTCAATGCCAGTATGAGGACACCTTTATTCCCTATTCTGAATTGGAATATGTTTGACAAATCATCATCAGAGTTCAGAAGAGTTATATTTTTAGATATGCATTTAGATATCTAGAGAACTTCCAGAGGACTCTCTGGAAGGTTCAGGCTGTTTCTTCTGAGGTTATCCTTTTTTGAGGACCACAGCCCTGAATTTAAGAATAGGGATACTGATCAACCAGTCACAATAATACTAATTCCAAGGAATTAAAATAGTGAGAAGGCAGAGGACAAGTAACTCAGGGTTCCAATGTGATGACCAGGGTGTGATCATACGTGAGGACAGGAAGAAGGCTCTGAAGAGAAAAGAAGCTTGGGTGTAGAGTAAGGTTGTTCCAATAAAGAGAAATGCACCCACCACTTTAGAAATGTGACCAGTGGGGAGAGAGGGAGATGGAAAAGGAATGGGAGAGAGGGGACAAAAGTTCAAAAGTAAAGTAAAAGAGAGACTTTTCTGGGACCAAGGGAAGCAAGGTGAACAATCACTATTGAGCATGATTAACTCAGTCCTCTGTTCCTGAAGTTTAACGAAGAAGGATGAAAACAACTGGATGTGGGATTCCAGCCCTGCATCCTCTCCATCTATGCAGTTAGGAGTGTTTCCCAGATGGGGATCTGACGTTCCGAATTTCCCTGAAGCACACAAGACAGAAGCAATTTCTCTTGGACTGTGTTACATGCTGCTTTAAATATCCTAAACTTCACACCCTTCCAAACACCAGGACCTGATCCATTAGATGCAACTCTGTAACTGGGCCAAATGGACCAAATGTAGGGTTTATACTGAAGAATCAGAGTGCTATTTCTATTATTTTGAGGTTTTAAGCTATGCCCTTTTGGAAACTGCTGTAGATTTGGGAATAAAATTGAAAACCTCAATTAAAATATATAAAACCAGAAAGAAGAACTCTATTAAAAAGATCTCAAATGACAGGCAAAGGCCCATTAAATAACACCTATGCTAATATAATCAATGGGCAGAGAAATAATTCTTGAGTTGGGCAGAGAAGTGGGATCCTATTCTGCCATGTCGTTAAGAGGGTCTGGATCCTCTTCCTTCATTTTTAGCTTGTCTCCCAAGCTACTTGGAGGACAATTTTACCCATCCTCTACTTTTTCTCCCTTTCACCTATTCCTAGTGTTTCCTAGAACAGATTGGACCAAGAACAGAGTTGGATGGAAGCCTACGAATTAGAATAAGGCCTGTTTTCTTTTCTTGCTAAGTTCACCGCTTGTTTTCTTCATTTCTTTCCATTTCAAAAAAAAGAAAAGAAAAGAAAAAAAGCACTAGTGAAATCTACGTAGGTGGCACATGAACAACATTATCTTTTCTTGCTTGTATGATGGTCTTTCCATTTTCAGATATTGTTCCATGAAGAGTTGACATTTTAATACCAAGAGATATTTCCTCCCACTTCCTGCCATTCGACTGAAAAAAGGTATCCTTTTACAAGAATTTTGATATGTGAGATTTTATAAAAGGATATTGTATCTAAGACAGCTGTAAATTTTAGGTATGTATCCACGATTTTCTAAGTTTGTGAGAAGCTAAATGTGGTAACATTTATGTCTGAAAATCATGACATCAAACAATTATATGTATAAACAATGATTCATAACAGTTTCAGTCCTGGGAAGATGGAAATAGATGCTTCAAGCTTGAGAAGCCCATCAGAGTAGCTCCGATCCCCCCTTATCTGCAAGGGATGGGTTTTAAAATCCCCACTGGATGTCTGAAACTGAGGATAGTACCAAACCCTATACATGCTATGTTTTCCCCATGCTTCCATTCCTATGGTAAAGTTTAATTATAAATTAGGCACAACAAGAGATTAACAACAACTAAAAATAACATGGAACTATTACAACCAGATTCTGCAATAACAGTCACATGAATATGATCTTTTTCTCTCACAGTATCTTAGTATCCTATACCCATCCTTCTTCTCCTGATGCTGTGAGATGATACAATGCCTATGTAATGAGATTGAGGTGATGGAGGTGGGGTTCCTTGCAATACAAGTTTTGGTTACCTTGACAGGCAATCTGATAACTAGGAAGGCTACGGAGCAGCTAAGGGGTAGGTAGTATATACAGAGAGATACATTTGAACAAGGGGATGATTCAAGTCGCAGGTAGGACAGAGCAGGACAGTACAGCATGAGATTTCAATATCCTACTCAGAATAGCCACGATTTTAAACCTAAAATTTGTTGATGTATAGAAATTTCCATTTAATATTTTCAGACCATAGTTGACCACAGGTAACTGAAACCGGAAAACTGCATTGCAGATAAACTACTGAAGTAGTTTTAGTGGTGTTTGTACACAATGCTGTCTTTCTTTGGAGAAAGAAATAGAATTATACGACAGGCTCAGATTAGTTGTTCTAAAGCTCTTTTTGGATGAGCTAGTTTTTGTGCCTAATTTCAGACATCTTTGTCTCATTAAGCAGGTAGTAGATTTACTTGTTCTTCTGTTAAAATTTCTGATAAAGAATGAAAAAGTCTGGTTGAGTTGTTTTTTTTATATCACATATGAGAGAGAGGGGTTTTGTAGAGCCCACAAGTGACTCTCTGGTGGGAACTGAAGGTGCCCTTCCTTCATTTCTATATATGGAAGGGGAGCCGTTGGTGTGGGTCAGGAAGGTAAGACACAGGTATGGATCAGCGAGAGGAATAATGTAGGCAACGTAACCCAGGTGTCCAGGCCACATTTGTCATTGGGGATAAGCTGTGGTGGCTTGGGCCCCCACCAGTCTGACCTGGCCTCTCAGAGCCATTAGTGTGACCCTCAAGTTATTTTACTCATGTCCACCCAGGAGCCCAGCCATGGTGGCCACTGAACCTCCATTTGGATTATCTCCAACTCTCAGGTGATAATGTTACTTGGTGACCCTTCTTGCTGCCATGCCCAGCACAAGATTCCAGGACCGTGTTCAGTCTGACTTCACAGGTTTCTAATACTCCCAGGGTGTTGGTGTGCCCACCTTCTTTCAAGGACTTGGGGAATAGCCCCTACAACCCTGTACTTTGTCCCCTGGGTCGCCAGGTTCTCCTGCTTGCCTAGAGGTATACCAAGTCTCTCTTAAACTCATCAACCAGGTTTTGACCTTTGCTCCCTCAGAACAGGCCAGAGAGGAGTGAACCTTGCCCTTTGGGTCTTCTTTTCTTACTCCTCTTATCCCACTTCCCAGTCTCGCCCAAGTAGAAGACAAAATCGTTATGCATAGTACACTGAGTGGAGGCACACAGGGTCTGGGGTTGAGAGACAGTATTTGCTAAGAGAAGGGGCAGTGCAGGCTTGACTGCTCAGGATTTGAGGACCCCTTAGTCAGGTGACATATTGTTGAAACTAACTGGTGATTGGTGAGAATGACTGTATTTCATCATTCTCTCCTTTCTATTTCTCTCTCTCATTCCCTTTATTTTTATCTCTGATGACCTCTGCAACTTTGATGGGATGCACACTCCTTTTGCTTGGGTCCTCTTACATTTTTGAAGCTCAGGAAAACCAGGGGAGCATCTGGCTGGCAGATGGAGACATCTCCTCACTGGATGGGAGAGGAGGTCTGTGACTTGCCCTGCTCAGGCCTTCAGTGAGGGGGGTTTCTGAGGCCTCACATAGTCCAAGGCACTCAACAGGCTACTGCAAAGGCCAGAGCTTTTGAGAAACCAGAGTGGACAGTTGTTTTGCAGGTCTCTGACAGCAATGTACCCAGAGGTTGAGGCTGTAAGGTGTTCAAGGAACTTCAATGAGATCTGGTAAGTCTAAAAAATATTTCAGAGATCATGTTGAAGCTATTTAAATAAACTTCTCCAGTATCTAAGAAATGCTCATTTATAGAAAGTCAATAGGCTAATTATTCTTAGTTATTTATAGAAAGAAGTCTTCCAAGGACAGAAAGCTACTTGACAATATTTTATTGGATTATTGCATATATTTAATGGTAGAAAACAAATTTCTTTTAAAGATACCTGAGGATTTTAATTGTCCTCCCTCCAGTAAGAGAAAAACTGGATGGCTAGAATTAATAATTACATCTCAACCTCTATAGGAATGTATAGTTGGCAAGGCACTTTCTATTATACAGTCTTGTTTAATCTTTACAACAGTCCTAGGAGATGATGAGTAACAGGGCCACCGAGGGCTTTGCTCAGGGTCATACAGCCAGCAGGGAGCAGAGCAGGATCATCAGCTTTCAAATCTTATTTCATGGTTCTTAAGTGCATCTCAGAGTGAACTTGACCAAGGTGAATATAAAGCACTTAGCACTTCCAAAACTCCATAAGCCACTGCATGCACGTTTGTGTAAATTGCAGCTGGTTCAGCGTCTTCATAGGTCTTTCCCTTTCTCTGGAAACCCCCAAACAAACACCTGACGCTCTTTCCCTCTTAGTTTGTATATATACATATATAAAATTTTTTTCCTATGAAGTTTTTCAGAAATTTTTACAATTTTGTTTCTGAGTTATTTGGCTGTGAACACTCATTTTATTTAAAGGTTGGCTCTGGTGCTTTAGCAAGCCTAGCAAATACTCGGGAATTCTTACAAGGGAGAAAAATCTACCCTACAAGTTGTTTTCAGATGTAATAAAGATTTTTAAGTATATTAGATTCAGTAATAGATTCTATGTAATATTTTATATGGTAGACATTTTATTAAGCATTTATTTTGATTTTGTAGTTTGCTTTTCATATCATTTTAGGAATCATTTTTCAGGTGTTCAAAAAGCACTTTTTTTAGTTTTCTTATCTATATATTGTATAAAAGAATAGTAATTACCTTAAAGGGTTGTTATGAAAATTAAATCAATTTCAATTAATAAGTTTGAAGTTGTCAGATCAGTACCTAGCACACAGTACTGGTTTTTGGTTTGGGTGTGAGGTGTCCCCTAAAAGCTCACGTGTGAGCCCATGCAAGAAGGTTCAGAGGAGAAATGATTGGATTGTAAGGGTCTTAACCTAATCAGTGAATTAATCCCCTGATAGGGATTCACTGAATAGTAATTGAAGTGATAGGGTGTGGCTGGAGGAGGTGGGAATTGGGGGCGTGTCTTGGGTATGTATTTTGTATCTGGAGAGTTGAGAGACCTCTCTCTCTGCCTCCGGATCACCATGTGAGCTGCTTCCCTCTGCCATACTTTTTGCCATGATGTTTAGCCTCACCTGGAGTCCCTGGGGAATGGAGCTGGCTGTATATGAATTGAGACCTCTGAAACTGCGAGTCTTTAAATAAACTTTTCCTCCTCTACAATTGTTCTGGTTGGGTCATTTAGTTACAGTAGTGAAAAAACTGACCAAGACAGTACTCAGTAATAACTAGCTATTATTATTAGTAGTAGTATTATCCGTATTAGAAAAAAGTGCTTTCATTTTCACCACAGAACAGAATTACAGGGAACCAGTAATTTGACAATTTGAATCCTAACCCATGACTACTAGTTTATGTTGAATATTCAAATCATTTTGGAATATAAGTGATATCATTTAGGAGAAGAGCCTATATACTATAATTATAGTATCCAAAGAAACTAATGGAAATCTTTTAATAAGAGGCAAAAGTCTATTCTTTCCGGTACAGTAGAGTACAATACAGTAGAGTAAAATGGTTAAGAGCAGGAATATCTTGTTTCAAGTCTTGGCTTTGTGTTTGTTTTCTGTGTGGCTTTGGGAAAGGTATTTGAGACTTGAAAGTAGCTATTTCTTCATTCATAAAAGGAGGTGCTAATAGCCTGTACAAGAGAAAGGTGGGAAAGGATAAAGTGAGAGTGTGTCAAGTCCAGTGCCTGGCACAAAGTGATGACCCAAATTCCTGGCTGTTATGACTATGATTGTGAATGCAGGGCCAGAGCTCAGACACAGAGTGGATCCTTCTTTATATCAAACAGCCCTGATATTCACTTACCATCTTTTTGTCTCCCACATGCCAATGTTTGGAAGCTCTTGTAATTTCTTGCCTACTGATAATTTAAGAAAATTCACATTTTTCTTTCTTAGATTTTTGAGGTTCCAATTCCCCTATCCTAGGGATGAAACTCCATTTGAGAATCATTATATATTCTGCACATTTCTTTTGGCCAAGAAAAGGTTTATTTCTGTAGTTTTTACTATGAAAAAAAAAGTAGACTTTGTATATATATATATATATATATATATATATATATATATGTTTACATTTCTGAATACACAGACACACACATATAGTTATATAACATAAAATATAATATAGATTACATTTAAAGAAGTGTGCAGCTATATTTTCTCATTCTTTTATACAGTTTGGCTAAATCATAGCCTATCTGTAGTAGAAGATAAAATGAAAAGGATTCTACTCTGTTTATTAGCAATTTACTTTGTGTATACAGGCACACTCATATGTAAATGTATATTTAATGTGTTCATAAGTCATTTTTTGGCATATTTATCAAAGGTAAATTTTCTTTTAAAAATATTGATAATTAATTTCTATTAGATATTTTTATTTTTTTCTTGTGTAACAGCTTTCTATTTCAACCCCCAATTCTTTTACTTAAATGTGAAATTTGTGAGTCAAATATGGCAAATGATATAAAACGCAAAATTATCTTTAATTTATTACTGTTCAGTTATTTCCATAATAGGCTTCATGGTGGAAAAGTATAGGCCAAGTCAATTAATTTAGAAATGATTCCTATTTCTAAGACATAATATTGATTCTAGGCAGTTCTGTGATTCATCACTTTAAAGTGATGATTAAGCCTTAATGAGACTTCGTAAGAATTGAAAATGGGAATAAAATAAACAGATAAGACATTTATGTTGGGTAGAAATGTGTATATCACTGCTGGGTAGGGATATAGGAAAATAAAGTGTTCTGAAAGGAGGAAAAGGAGAAGTCATGGCTTCATGCACTTGAGAGGGTAGAAGATAAAGGAATATTAGCCTGAGAGGCCCCAAATCCTAATTAGATATGAATCATATAGGACACTGAGATTTGTAACCCATGTGAGTCATTCCAAAAAATCAATTGAAGGACAAAAGTAAATAATGTGTTATAAGAAACCCTCTATGCTTAAAAATGATTTTCACACTGATTTTAAATGTAAAAATACCACAAAGGTCAACATAGGATATGTTTCTGAGCCTTTTTCTAATATATCCAAGACCATAGAAAGGTTATCTGCTCATGAACTTATGTGTAGATCTTACATTATTTTCTTCATGCAACAGTTTTCTGAAAAACAAATCACAAAATAAAAATTTTTATAAACAAAAATTTTTTAAACATTTGAGGAGCTCTCAACTGAAATGAACTCAAGCAATTATTCTTTGATTTGATAGTTCTCTAAGTTCAACTATATCAGATTTTAAAACTGGGTAAAACACAAAGCAAAGATACAAGAGCTCTACATTTATTAGCAAATGCAGAGTATCACTGGAGGATATGCAAGAAAATGATAATATTAGTTACTTTTAGAAGGAGAACAGGATGGGTGGGGAATGGGATAAGATCTTGTTACTATACATCCTTTTTTAATACTTCAAGTTTGAGCTGCATGCATATGTTAATTCTTCCTTTCTTTCACAGGGAGGTGATAAATGCAATATACTGTTTTTGCTTGTTTTCAACCTCGTGGCTTTTTGGCTAGATACTATTTGGCTTTGTGAGAAAACAGATCATTGATTCATCTGTCTCTCACTATTGGGTGTCTATCATGTGTCAGTTACTGTACCAGACCCTAGACTGATAACAGATGGCCTTTTCAGAGGAGGTAATATATGGTTTGGAATAAACTATTGCAGTCAGAGGAAGCAAATGCATAACTCACAGGAGGGAGATGGGCAGAAGGACAATCCATTTTTGAGTGAGTGGTCATGGTGTGTGCATGTGAATGGATGTGTATGTTGATTTGTACATATTCCTCTGGCTCTAGTCACTTCAACATTGATTCATGCCCCTGTGGGAAGACAGGATCAGCATTTCAATAGGGTGCCACAGAGCTATAGATCTACAAAAACCATATCTGGATTCTATTCTTCACATCTTCAGGGTTTGTCACTCTATGTAGCTTCCATAACACCACAGAGTAGCATATTAGATCTTCTCTCACAGAGGCAAGTCCTAGATATTCTTACCCAGTGATCAGAGAGAATGTTCAGAAGGAAGAGAAGAAATGAAAGTTTGGCCTCATGTTCAGAATCATCTGTGTGGCTGCTACCTTTGCAAAGAGGAGGGCATGGCCACAATACTTTTGAAGATCTGAGAGAGATTTGATAAGACCTGTGGGTTATGAAAGTAGCTGGCAAAATAATGTTTGGAGTAGCAATTTTCTTGTCTTTTCCTCACCCCCACCTCCAATTCTTCTTTATAGTAGGTTGTAAAGGAAGTAATTTGGTTTAAAATTTTTTTAAAATTTATTTAACAACGTATCACATATCCAGTACTAATCTAAGTGCTTTCCTATATTAATTCACTTTATCCTCTTAACGTCTTTATTGCTATTTTCACTTCACTGATAATGACACTGAGTCACAGAGCAGTTAAAAATCTTACCTGGGCTAACAAACCTGTGGGACAGAGCTAGGCTTTGAGTCAGGCAGGACGTTCCAGGGCCCATGCTCTTATCACCCATAACAGCAAAGAAATACATTTGATATTCCATATGTTCCATCTTACAGGATATCAATTCACTTTGAATATTGATGTAAACACCCTTAGAAAAATAATAATTTGACAGTAGTGTCAGCATTTAGATTCCATGACATTAGAAGGGAAGGGAGATAGAGAAGAAAGTTTATTAGTTTGTATGCTTGATCAGAAGATTTGACTTGGCTTACTTCAATTTTCCAGATGAATAAAAAAATTAACATAGGGTAACATTTTACTGCACTTGACTCTTATTAGATAAACATGTTAATATAATGCAAATCATGAAGGTTTGATAGAGAGCAGTGCTTACCATACAGGCATCATGTAGTAGCAAACAAAGGGTGGGGAGCTCATGGTCCCCATTCAGTAGCCTTGCAATTATCTGTTTCATGGAACATATTTTACCTTACTGCATCATTACATTTTATTCAAGGAATATTAGCAAGCACAATGGACTGTAAAGAAAAATTAATTTACAATAAAGATATCAAGAATGAAGTAAAATAAGAGAAGTTAATACTTTTGCTGTTAGGATCTCTAAAATGTCCCACAAAGTTCTGGTAGTAAAATTTCTTTGAAATACATAGCACTTGTGACAGGGCTTCTGTGGAAAAATCACATGCGAAGAATACCTTTTTGCCCTTGCTAGCTGCTTCCCAATGTTTTGAAGACCATGTGTTTCCTCTTAAATGCTTGCCTGTTTCCTTTACGTACAAGATCTAACGTATCATCTTTCATTTATGCAGAATGGATAAAATGCATAATTTATAAATCTTTTACTAGAATGTCAAGTGACCCGTGTGTTTCTAGAGTTGATTTTCATTTCTTGCACAGGCATAATAGACCATAGCTAGACATTTAGGGATATGGCTTCTTCCTCAGACCCTGCTCCACACCCAGGAACATGGGTTTACACCTAGGTATCAGAGGGCGTGGGACTTGGCATGAGATCCAAGTAGGGTAACAGCAGCCTTCAGGTATTAGCTTGGGAACATGTGAGCAAGTATGTACACACATACACACCATGCCCATCTATCTGAAGATACACATGCACACGCACCACAAAATCCTCACACATCAGATAAGCATTCGCACACACACCTAGACACATTCATACTCATATAAACCACATGATGCATTCACACCCGCACATACACCATATGCATGCTTTCATACATGTACTTAGATACATCCACAGACATACATACCACACATATACATTCACACACATACTTGGACATACTCATATAAACATATGCATGACCCACACACAGCACTCTCTAGAGATGTCATATTTAAAGATGATTTTGGAAACATGGAGAACCCCTTGGCAAGCTGAGTCTTATTTCAATGTCCTGTTGGAGAGAATGATCACCGTAAGCCCAAGCAGAAATCATTGCTCTTGAAAAGGACTCATCTATGAAAAACTTTCTTGCACTGAAGATACCTTAGAATGTGTAATTGTAGTGCATGATCTTTAATGCCCGGAACCCCTTGATTACTATCCATTGCACCCAGAGTAGAAGCCCAGGTCCTCACAGTGGCTTCTAAGGCATCCCTCCCGCTTTCCCCACTTAGGGCCTGCCTTCCAGCTGTTCTCTGCCCAGATGCTCTTCCTCTGCCTCCAGGCAACCCAATCTCACTTTCTCAAAAAAGCCTACCTTGACCTGTCTTCCACACTGCTCTCCTGATCCTGTTAACCCACCCTTCCCTGTTGTATTTTTTTTAAATTGCATTTATCACTTTTAACCTGTGTTCTAATTTACTTATTTATTGTTCATTATTTAGCTTCTTTGTCTAAAATTGCAAGCTCCACAGGGACAGGGACTTTTGTTTCTCAGGCGCCCTGAGAATGCAGTGGTGCTCAGTAAATATTTGTTGAATTTGTGATTGATTCAATGAATGAGCACATCATAGATGTTATCTTTAATCTTCTTAACAATCCAGAACAATATTATTTCTATTTTCTAGATGAAAAAACTGGAGCTCAAGTAGATTAAGTATCTTACGTGTGCTTTCTCTACTGCCAATCTCCCATTCTTTGAAACAGTGCTATGGTTGATGGAAACAGAGTGAGTTATGGTTTGTCATAACATAATAGAGGCAAACCCACACAGACCAAGGTAAAACTTTTTTTTTTTTATTCTAGGCTTGACTATGACCTTTCACATAGTTTTTAGGTTTTAGAATGAGACTTTGGGGATCAGCAAGAGGATGCTAGGGTCTGTTTATGTCCTCCTAAAATTCCTATGTTGAAATTCCACTCCCCTCCCCATGAAAGGTGATAGTATTAGGAGGTAGGATCTTTGGGAGGTGATGACCTCATGGGTGAACCTCAAGAACGGGAATAGCGTCCTTGTTAAAGAAGCCCAAAAGAGCTCACTCCCCCTTCCACCATGTGAGGACACAACTAGAAGATACCATCTATGAACCAGAAAGCCCTCACCAGATACCAAATTTGCTGGCACTCTTGATCTTGGACTTCCTAGCCTCCAGAGCTCTGAGAAATAAATTTATATTGTTCATGATCCAGACATTAGGACATTTTGTTTTAACAACCTAAAGGAAAAAAGAAGGAAGGATGGTTTCAGAGAAACCAATTACATAGTCTCGAATTTGCATGTAAAAGAAACTAATCTAGAGGAAATGAGAGAAAGATTATATAGATGTTTTAGGTCAAAAAGGATCTGTAGTAAGCAATAGAACAGTCAGCCCAGTTTTTATTTTTAGGTTCTATTCACCCAACATCTCTTAAGATAGTGTCTCTCAAACTCTCATGTGTTTAGAAATTTCCCAAGTGGTATATAAAAGATACAGAATCCTAGGCTTCACTGCAGAATTACTGTTTAGAAGGTCTGTGGACCAAGAAATGTACATTATCAATAAACCCTTCAGTGTTTTTTTTTTTTAAGCAACTGGTCCAGAGATGACAGCAAGAAACCTGGTGAAAAAAAGTGACCTTAGGGATGTATCAAGTCGCTACTATGTGCAATATTTAAGTTTTTGTCCTTTTCTCTCTAAAAAATGGAGAATTGTGTCATATTAAGACATTCAGATTTGCTTAACTACTCCCTCTAAGGAGCCTTTGCCATTTGGCTGGTTAGTGACTGGAACCCACTGACAACGGCAGTGATTGAAATGCACAGTCCTTGGGTGTGACACGCCTTCTGGAACTATTCCTTGACTTACGCTGCGAGCGAGCGCTCTGCAACCCCTCTCGTAAATGAAATACAGCAGTTATTCTCACGACTGTAGTTAAGTTTAAATGCTGACGTCTTTAGCATCTCTACTGCCAAGCTACTCTCCCAAGCTTCACCATTTATAAGGAGCCTAGAGAGGTGGGAGCGTTGCTGTAGAAAACTTGCTCCTTTTTCTTGAAACCTGCTTGTGGTCACCACATACTTGAGAAATGTGCCTCAACAAAGGCATGATTAAAGGGAAATCTTATCAATGAGTTTGCTAATTTTATTTCCCTGTTTACAACTAAGCAGGACAATAGAAGCCCTGAACATGCACAGTCACGGCTGGTGACGGTTTGAGTGGCTGCCCTTTTAAGGTAGAACCTCATAGGTGGCAGTTTGGCAATGACCTCTCATGGTGAGAGCCTGATTTTTTTTAAGGTCAGAAACTTGAATTTGTCACTTCATGAAGCTTTATTTGTCTTAGGGTTGATGAAATCAAGATGATTTTACGGGAGGTTTTATTAACAAATAGGCATGGTTTAGCTGGTTGCAATGGAAGGACCCCCTCTGCTAACTGGTCAAATGAGCAATTCATTCCTGACCACATGGAGCATCGCTGAGAAGGCTGCTAGGTGAACACAGAATTAGAGTGAGGAAATAGCGTGTTGTTCCCATGGTGCTCGCTTTAGAATAATATTATTTGCCCCGTTAGCTTTCTCTAGGGATGCTTTTGTCTAAATAAGTCCTGATTATCTATATTTATCTATATTTAAGATACTTCTTTCTTCTGAGCTGAAGTTACATGTATTTATTTTGATGACCTTGCTGTTTCTGACTTCTCTATCAGTCGCCCCAAGTTTTTATCTTTATTTATTTTGAGATGGGGTATCACAATGTTGCCCAGGCTGACCTTGAACTCATGGGCTCAAACAAACTTCCCACCTCCCAGGGAGCTAGGACTACTGGTGTGTGCCACCAAACTCTTGGTCCAAAGCCCTATTATATCATCACTTTTTTTTTTTTTTTTTGGTGCTGAGACCTGGGATTGACTATATCATCACTTTTTAACAACACCTAATAATTTATCTTATTATTATATTTTATCATTACTTTCTGATCTCTAATTTTATCAGCAAACTTTAAATCAACTGTAGCAATAATGACCACACTTGCCTTCACCAGGGACCTCATCTTGAGGATAATCCTGAGGATCAGACTGGTTTGTAACTTCTCCAAGGTCATCTAGCCTATTAAGGGTAGAATCCAGATTAAACTCCAGTCCTTCTGACTTCTAGCTATTGACTCTTTCCTTTAATTCACAGTACCTTACATTCATATGACTAATTGGAAATAGGGGAACAGTGTTCAGTGGTAGAATTGATAACTAGACTAGCTCACCTCAGAAAAGAACCCATCATCATGATCTCTAACACAGCATAACACATAACTGAGCTAACCAGTCCATACAGGTTATTCCCCACTAATGGTCCTGTTCGTTGTTATTACTGAAAATGTGGTGGATCAATACTTGGTTTCTGTAGATCTCAGTCTAATTACTACAACTTGAGGGATTTTTCTAAGAATTAGCAAGTGTTTTCATTGCGTCTGTTTTCTTGAAAATTTCAAATATCGGCAAGTAGGTTTTGAACTCATTTCCCTTTTCAGTTTTCAAAAAGTATCAGCCCCTTTGAAACCATATTTTGTCATCACAGAATTGAAAAAGTTTGTTGCTTTCCAACAGAAAGGGAACTATTAAATTTCTGGTTTTTTTTTTCCAATTGGTAAAAAAATGCAATGGATTTTCAGGTTCTTATAATCTGAAAACAATTGGATTTTTTAAAAGAACATTTTCCCATACTTCTTAGTACAGAAATATATAATATAGGTACTCGATAAGTATTGTGGAATGAATGGAAATATATTTACTTAGACCATTAAAAATAAGTGTGTGAAGTTACATTTATATTGCTTATCACTCCTCTGGGTAGCACTGGATGAAGATAATGAGACTTTTATGAAGAGACATCGAAAGATTAGCCAAAAGGTACTTGTATTGTGGAACCTGAGAACTATGCAGAACTGTAGGTGGAAGTTCTAGTTCCTCTATCACCCAATATTTCCAAAGAAAAAAACTTGACTTGTGCTGAAATAAAATGAGCATCTATCAACTATTTTATTCAATTCACCAATTATGAGGGAAACAGTAAGATATTAAAACTAGTTCAAAGAGCATTTGAATTGCTATACATTTAGAGGTAATGCTGAAATAAGATTGAGGGATTAAATACAAAAGTGGTTAATATCCAACAGGTTATCTCTTCTACCAAAGGCAAATATATGTTAACCTCTATTCCTGCAGAGTTGCAAAGTGACCCAGACAATAAAAGTACAGCTCAGAGCTACACTGGAAAGGGTTCCTAGGAATCTCTTTGTGCATATTTCCAAGTTTCACATGATTTCCTGACACTCTGGCATGCCAAGTTCTTCTTACCATCCCCACTTTCTTTTTCCAGGTTACTTCTTGCACTGATCTCTTTTTTCCTTTTGTTCTCCATTTTCTGTCTCCAATATATATTTTGCCTTTTGATTGAAACTCTACTTTTGTCTTGGGTAAAATTAAACTGTGGCATTTAGTCTGTGATTTCCTTTCTGGTCCACTGATTCCTTCCTCTTTTATTTCATCCATCTAACCATCTATTTTTTGGAGGGGTAATAAGGATCAAGCCCAGGGCCTTGCACAGATTAGGGAAGTGCGCTACTACCAAGTTATGCACCCAGATCCATTTTCTTCCTCATTTTATCCATTCATTCTCACATTTATTCAGCAAGTGTGAACTAAACTCTGACTACAGGTAAGTGCTCTCTGAAGGAAAGTGCTTTAAATGAAGATGGTTTTGATTTGGAAATTCTTAATTTTGCCACTAAACCATATGTCAATTCAATTCAGCAAAAATTGAGAGCATATTGTGCTATGGGAATGGGATGGACACCGGATGTACATCTTTCCAGAACCCTGCTAAAAGGCAAATCCTCCCTTTGGATATGTATCTGGGTGGGGGGAAAGGAAGGAAAAAAAATTAACAGAATGAATCAAAAACTATTACCCTAGGTAAATGTATGATTACGTAAATGGTATGCCTCTACTTCATGTACAAACAGAGACACAAGATGTATCCCGTTTGTTTACAGTACAAGTAAATAAAAAAAAAAACTCCAATACTCATTTCAGTTTTTGGGTAGGACTGTCTATCTTTTGAGACTAGGTTTTAATTGGGATAGAGAATGTGACAGAATTTAAACACTCAAAGTGTAAAAAGAGGAATCCCCTTGAAGCAATGGAATGTAGAAAATAGATGATGGATTTGTTAGCTTTCTGTCACTGTAACAAAAATACCTGAGATGAATTTTAAAGATAGAAGACTTCTTTTGGCTCAGTTTGGAGGTTCCAGTCCATGTTGGTTGGTCCTGTTGCTTGTGGGCCTGTGGTGCTATAGTGTATCATGGCGGGAGTGTGTGGTAGAGCAAAACCACTCACGTGGTGGCCAGAAAACAAAGAGAAGGGGATGAGCTCCCACAATCCTCTTCAAGGGCACATCCCCAAAGACCTAAAGACTACCCATTAGGTCCCACCTCCATAAGACCACATCCCCCAATAGCGCCACCTTGGGGACCAAGCCTTTTAACACATGGGCCTCTGGGCAGTCAAGATTCAAACCATACCAATTGAATTTCAGTCATTCAAAGAATGTGTTTGTTGTAGAGTTTTGTTTTGTTTTGCTATTTGGAGAGAAGAGGATTGGTTGGTATTTGTTTGTTGAGAGAAGGAATGTAAGAGAGTAGGATCTTACAGAAATTCCACCACAGTGTGCCATAACTCCCAGGGCTGTGACTGGGAAGGGGTGTAGGGCTGGGGTGGGGGTGGGGAACAAGCTCTAGAAATGCAGAAGGCTTCTTACTCTCATTAGAAGGCCCTGGCCTAAACATGCCCCAGAGGTGGCATGGCAAGCTACTTAGAAGCCATTCTTGAGAATTCAGGTAACCTAACCCTGAATGAGGGGAAAATGTAAGAAATCATATTTCCTTGTATATCCAATCATTTTGCATATGGCTGCTTTTCAGTATTGTGTTATTTGGTTTGACAATTGAGTTATCTGAACCATCTTCATTAATGGGGAAATAGTTGGCATGTTCCAAGCATTAAGAGTTTCCTTTATTGTTCCTGTGTTAAGATGCTCATAATTTTGCTCCTGGGGGAAATGGATATGGGAGACTGGCAAGAGGAAGACTGGGGACTAAGGTCAGGTTACTTTAGAGAGATGAGCTTTGTTAATCTTTGCCAGCTTCTCAGCAATGCTCAGAATTAATCCTTTTCTCCAGGAGTACAGGTTATTATAGGATCCACCCCTTTTATTTGTATGTCTTGAAAATAAGATTGGAGGTAGGAAGCTGTAGATAGGACAATGTTGTGTTCAAGAGTAGGTAATATTTAATATGTAAATAAATTGCAATATTCACTGCCTTATCTGTCACCTTCATTTGGATGTACTTGTGGTTAAGGTCAGGTAAATTTAGAAACCCATTCAATTTTAAAGCATGATTTAGTAGAATTATTTCCTTATAGTAATATTATTTCCTTAATTTTAAAAGTAAATTGCATAGAACAATCCAAGAACACAGAGAAAGAAATCTATAATATTTTAACAATATATACTATATATACATATATACACACACATATAT
Source organism: Sciurus carolinensis (assembly GCF_902686445.1). Classification (NCBI taxonomy): domain Eukaryota; kingdom Metazoa; phylum Chordata; class Mammalia; order Rodentia; family Sciuridae; genus Sciurus; species Sciurus carolinensis. The sequence continues at coordinate 26,381,508 of NC_062220.1, forward strand.
ATGCACAATATTGTGTATACACAATATATGCCATATATACATATATACACATACATATGTGTATGTGTGTGTGTGTGTGTGTGTGTATATATATATATATACATATATATATATATATATATATCACTAATAATGTTAACCTAAACTTTGTGTGTGTGTCTGTGTGTGTATAGTTGAACATTCCTTATCTGAACTGCTTTGGGACCAGAAGTGCTTCATATTAGGATATTTTTCCCCTAATTTTATAGTTTTTGTGTATATCTGATGAGATAATTTGGGGATGAGACCCAAATGTAAAGATGAAATTTATTCATGCATTATATACATCAGATACACATAGCCTAAAAGTAATTTTAGACAATATTTTATTTTAAATAATTTTGTGCATGAAACAAAGTTTCATGGTGTGAAATTTTCCACTTGTGGCATTTATGTTGGCCCTCAACAAATTTCAGATTTTGGAGCATTCGGGACTTTGGATTTTCAGATTAGGGATGCTTAACCTGTATATATGATTTCTTTGTCTGTGTAAGATTTGACTCATTGCAGCCAGGTGCAGTGGCGCACGCCTGTAATCCCAGCAGTTTGGGAGGCTGAGACAGGAGGATTGTGAGTTCAAAGCCAGCCTCAGCAATAGGTGAGGTGCTAAGCAACTCAGTGAGATCCTGTCTCTAAATAAAATACAAAATAGGGCTGGGGGTATGGCTCAGTGGTTGAGTGTCCCTGAGTTCTGGAACCCCCCACCCCCCAAAAAAGATTTGATTCATTGCCATAACTCCCACCAAAAATGTCCACATATGGTCATAGTTAATTCCAATTGCAATCATCCCAGTCTCCAAAGAGTCCTGTGGCAGAATACAAAGGGGTCAGTCTTCTACCCTGCATCCTTTCCTTTAACTCACTGGGGGACTTTGGGCACCATGTCCTTGCTCTGGGCACCAATTTTCTCATCATGATATGAAGGGTTTGATAAGATCTTATCAAGATTGTTCTTGCTTGGCAATTCTAGATCTGACCAAATTTTAGAAATAATGCTTCTGTTTCTGGTGACTTTGTGTTCCTTCATTCTGGAGAAACTGTTGGCTCCCCTTCCTGCCTTGTCTCTCTTTTCTCTTACCTTTTTGTTTTCTTCTCCTTTGTCTTTTTTCAAACTTTTCCAGGTGAAAAATTTAAATTTAAATTTCCTACCCCAACAATTTCAAATTTTTTATAAAAGAAAATCTCAGGCCTTATATGCTAATTTCAGCTTCAGAGACGAATGTGTGAGAATGTATTTGTCTGAAAACAATTCCTCAGAGGAAGCCACACTGGCAAAATGGCTGGGCTTGCCAGATGGTAAGACGGCTGCCTGTGGGCCCTGCTATTTGGGCTCAGTGTACTCCCTGGTGGTAGGAGAGTATTGTCTTCTGTTTAATAAGGAGTTTACAAAATCCTCACCTGATTTAAACTTGAACAGTAGATTATCTACATGTCTTTATGGTAGGACACTGGGTTTGTCTGAAATGCTTACTGACTGGGGGATGTTGGGGGTTCACCTGGTGGTGGGAAGGGGAGGCCCCTCTTTCCTTGTGGTGGGAGTACCATTCAGTGACATCCAGGGGTCTCTGGGAGTTTTCCTAGTCAAGGCACTCTTCTGACACTGTCCTCCCTAAGCTGCAACAGTTGACAGAATCACACCTCAAAGTGTAGCAGCTGGAGGCTCTGCACATGCTGCTAAAATAGTATCGAAATTGAGGTGAAAGGTTTAATTTTAGACTTTTAAGAACTAGGCTTCTCCTCTCCCACCAAGTGTGACATCAAATTGTTGCTTAGGGTCTTTTCCCCGTTGCTTGCTGGCTATAAAGCCCTTGACTGTCATTCTTCAGGACACAGTAATATATTTACAATACAGACTACTTAAACGGGGTTAACACTAAAAGTTTCCCTTTTTACTGCCATTATATTGTGAGAAATCTTCAATCCTTAGGTCATCTGCAAAGATTTTAAATTTAGTTCAGATTTGACAGGTCATTCTAGTTTCCAATTGGAAACTTTGTACCTTTTTTGGAAAAATGATTCTTTCACCAAGGAAGGATTTACTAACAGGGGTGCTTTTTTATACTGACAGCAGAACCCAAAATATAAATACTAAATCCCACCATTATAGCTCATAGCAGGGATATGGAAACCTGTTTTTTTTTTTTTTCTCTCGAGGGTCATAGGAGGGGGAAAATCTATTGTGGGTCATATAAATTAAAAATAACTTAATGGAATTAAAACATAAGAATTTATAACAAGTAACCATCTGTGAAGGTTATTCTGTCAAGAACTGGGCACAGGAAATTCTATTTTGAAAGTGAAACATAATAAACACCCTTCTGTTCTGATAAAGTTACTTAAAGAGGGAGAATGGAAAGAAGTAGAGAAGGAAAATGGAAGAAAGGGAGGTGGACAGAGAGATTGTGGAGAAGCTGGGGAAGTGGAGAAAGAGAAGTGAGCAGGTATGGGACAGAGGAAGGGGGATTTCCATGGGCCAGTCTAAACCTCTCCCAGTTTTGATCATCCAGGAACCTGCCTTGGGAGAAAGATTACTCCTTCTCCCTCTCTCCTTCAAGTTCTTATTTTTCCTGACCCCTTACCTGGATCCGGACTTCCTCTCTAGCTATGGTGCTGAGCACAGTTCTCTCTCTCTCGTCTTTAAAGTTCATTGCTCTGTGGTTTCACTGTCCCCATAGCTGTTGGTCAGCCCTCCCTTCTACAGCCCCAGCCCTCCCACGTGCCAGTATACCTGCCTGTATCTCTACTTTCCCATTCAAAAACTCTACCCAGTCTTACCCTTGACAATCCTCCTGGGTTCCACTTTCTAACCCAAAGAAGGGAGCTGGGGATCCCCCCTCACTTCTAATTTATGGCAATAAAACCAGAAATGACTACAGTCTTGTCCAGAGCTTTCATGTTTTTCTCCTTTCTCTCTCTCCCTCCCTCCCCCTTTGACTCCTTCCCTTCTTCTCTTCCTCCTTTCTCTCTGAAATGGGAAAAAAATTCAGAAGTGCAATAAGCCTTCCAAATGATGGTCATCTCTTTCATTCTTCTTCTTCCAATCAAGTCATTACTACCTATTTGGATTTGGAAAAAGTGAGAAGGAAAGAGGAAGAGGATAAGAAAGGGAAAATAAGACTGGTGTCAGGTATGGTCAAGATTCTTTAGTGTGCTTTGTGAGTATCCATAAAGAAAAGAATACAATTAAAGTTGTTTAAAGCAAGGCATTTCCTACCCACTGTTGTTTCTCCATCTCACATTTCCTTTCCCTCCTCACATGCAATCATGCATCAACTCTTTGCTAACTGGAGTTCTTTATGAATGGTATATGCAATGCTGTGTCAAAGAGTGATCCAATTGTCGACAGGTATGTTTAAAGTTTTTCAAGTCCTCCTATAGCAGACTCTTCCACCCACCAACTGTAGACCCTCCTTTGGCATCAGACTTCTACAATGAGTCCCCATAATCCCTATGCTATGGTTTAGATCTTGGAGTGTCCCCTGAAAATCTTGTGTGTTAGGCAATACAGCAATGTTCAGATTTGAAAGTATTGGATTATGAAAGCTGTAATATCATCAGTGGATTAATCCATTTGGTGAATCAATAATTGAAATGGATTACTGGGTAGTAATTATAAGCAGGTATGTGTGTGTGTGGAGGAAGTAGGTCACTGGGGGATTGACTTTGGCCACTATCATGTGTTTTCCCTCCGTTTCCCCCTAACCCCCCTTTCTCTCTCTTCATTCCTGCCTGCCCTAAGCTGAGCAGATTTCTTCCACCATGACCATCTGCTATGATGCTCTGCCTCATCTCAGGCAATGGAGTCATCCAACCATGGACTGAACCTCTGAAACTATAAGCCCCAAATAAACTTTCCTTCTTCCCAGTTGTTCTTATCAGGTATTTTGGTCACAGTGATGAAAATCTGGCTAACACATCTTGATTCCTGGTACCCATGCCCCATGTAATCTCTGTCCTTTACCTTGAGTGAGTCCTGGACCTAGAGATTCACTTCTAATGAATAGAATATGGTAAATGTGATGGGATGGCACTTCTAAAGTTAGGTTACAAAAGTCAGTGACTTCCATCTTGTTGGCCTTCTTTTGTTTTCTTTCTCACTTGCTCATTCTGATAAAGTTTGTTACAATGTTGTGAACTGCCTTATAGAGAGGCCTATGTGGCAAAGAACTAGAAGTAACCTCTGGTTAACGGCCAGCAAGGATCTAAGGCTTCCAGACCCATAGCCTTCAAACACCCAACACCTGCCAACAACTGCCAACAACCACAGAGAGAGCTGAGAACAGAGCCTGCCCCAGCCTACTTTCAAGACTCATTTTGAAATGATTGAGAAGCCAGTCAACACCTTGATTTCAGCTTTACGAGAAACCTGAGCACATCTGGGTAAGCCATGTCTGGATTTCTGACCAGTAAAAAACACAAGATAAAAATTATATACTATATAAAGCTGTTAGTTTGGGGGCAAGTTATTATACAGGCAGTAGATTGTTTTAAGTGACCTCTTCTTTAATAGAATCTTTTTTGTGTTTCAATACCCTCAGATGGGGTTCATGATTTGCTTACATTAAGTCATATTTTGCACTTAGAAAGCATTACTAAGACTCTTCTGAACTATATTGAAAAGGGAAAACTTTCTCACAAGCCTTGGAACACACTTCTTGTTTCTTCTCTACCTATCTTTCCTAGATCAGCTTCATCTTACGTTCCCAAAGACTTGCCAGATGCTGAGAGCACATGATTTAGCTGTGGGTTGATTATTTCCCTACATCTTCTTTATAGTTTTGAATATATGTCAGGCTGGAGCAGAGTGTTTTATGGTGTAGTGATTGTGACTTTATTTGGGGCCATGAACCAAATAGGTAATTGTGAGTCACTTGATTATTAACTTTGGAAATAATCAAATAGTTTATCTGGACTCACTATTAAGTTCATGCTCATTTATGTACTTTTTTATGGTTATTAACACCTGGTCAATGGAAAGATAAGTAACCAAACAAGTCAAAATATTCAGTCACTGGAAGTATCAGGAAACTAACAATCATTTCTGACATTGAGATTATCACTAGAAGTTTTTGATTTGAACTTAAACTGGTGAAGTGTAATACAGATTGTTTTTTGGACAATGTAAGCTAGCAGCTACAATATATGTTCTTTCTATTTGCCAAGCATTGTCCCATGTGCTTCTCTTAACTCAGAATCCAGAGATTTAGATTTAAAATATAACAAATAATTTAAAAATAATGTAAGATTTAAATAATTTTTAAACCTAAAGAGCTGAAATACATGAATGAAAGTCACATGAGAGATTGAGTTACACCCAGCAATTTTCACAAAGTGATTTAAAAATGTAGTATATATTAAACTTTCTGTAGTGTCACCTTTTAGCTTTGGAGAGGGAGCACAGTTGTGTGAGTGAGGTGATGGTAGTGGTATTGGCTGGTGGGACAGATGTTGGGGGCGATGGTAGTGGTGTCTATTTGATTCTTTCCAAGGTTAATCGCCAAGTACCTCATGGTAACCTGCCCATCCATGATTAGTCCACAATCAGTTGGACCATTGCTTGTAGGGCTGTGGCAAAGCAGCACATCACCTGTGGAGCACATGGCAAAGCAAAACTGCTCACCTCATGACTGAGAAGCAGAGAGGAAGAGGAAGGTGCTGGGTTTTCATGATCCTCTTTGAAGGCATGCTGCCAATGACCCAAAGACCTCCCACTGGACTCCAGCTCTTAAATTTTCTACCACCTCCCAAGCCTTTTCCATAGGGACCTAAAGAAGATACTTAAGATACAAACTATAGCATCTGTCAATCCTGGGACCACAAAGTTCTCTGCCTCCAGCTGGCAGAAAGGGAAAGAAAGAATGAGAAGGCATCTGCTCTGGGACTTCCTTGGCCCCAAAGTGATATGCATCACTTCTGTTCATTCCACAAGTAAGAACTAGATATCAGACCTCACCTAGATGCTAGCAAGGTGGAAGAAATGTAATCCCTGTGTGTGGGCAGCCTCTCTCCAGCAATAATTCCACACTATTGTAAGGGGAGCATGAGTCTTGGTTGGAGAGATGTCTGTCTTTATCATATGAACATTATAGATACAGAATTACAATGCAGACATGTTTAAAATGGTGATATTAAGATGTTATGCACTAGGTGCCTATAATCCCAGCAGTTTAGAAGACTGAGGCAGGAAGATCTCGAGTTCAAAGTCAGCCTCAGCAAAAGCGAGGTGCTAAGCAACTCAGTGAGACCCTGATTCTGAATCAAATACAAAATAAGGCTGGGGATGTGGTTCAGTGGTCGAGTTCAATCCCTGGTACCCACCCCCGCACCCCAAAAAAGATGTTATGAGTTGTTAACGACAAAGTTAGAACTGGAACTCAATCCCTTTTTCTCCCCATAAAACACCATATGGAGTATTAAAAATCCTATGTAAAGAGAGAATAATAAAAGTGAAAAGGGAGCATTTGTGGCCACGAGCAGATATGGATCACATATGTATGTATGCTCCCAGGGCTCCTGATTTCTTTTTGTATGAATGTGGTGCTGGGGATCAAATTCAGGTCCTCACACTTACTAGGCAAGTTCTCTACCACTGAACTAATGTCTGCCTCCTTAGGCTTTGCAAGCAAAATTTTTGTATATTTAAATGCACTGACTACTGACAGCCTGTAGGAGACTGATTTCCTGAATGTAGTGAATTCCAAATTTTAGTGAATATCACCAGAATCACCTGGAATGTTTGCATGCAGATTCGCAAGCCCTATGCCAGTGAATCTCAAACTGTTTTGGGATAGGGTCCAGGAACCTGTGCTTACAACCAGCATCCCAGGAATTCCGAGGCAGGTGGTTCTTGAATCACACATGGAGAGACAGAGCCTTTATTAGTGTGTGTTTTGTGAGGTTTGCCTGAGAGCAGGTATTGCAGATGCTAATCATGACCTGACCATTCTTTCTCTTCTTTACCACTCAGTTACATGCTACCTGACTTCTAATTGCTGGCACCTACATTTCTTTGCCAGAGGGCTTTACCTGGCCTCTGTAGGCTGCTTTGCCACCCATACAGTAGGCTGGAATTCCTGGAGAATTAACATCATTGAGGAACAGTTTATAATCAAGAGTTGATAGGTGTTGGTGTAATAGATTCCTCAACTCCCTCACCGTTAGTTGAAGCAACTCTCTGGTGTGTGTTCTACATTGGCTGTCAGAGTTCCCCACTGGAATTTTATTTCAGGTGTGCACAGTGGAAACTAGTTTTTTTTTTTTTTTTTTTTTGCAGTGCTGGGGATTGAACCCAGGGCCTTATGCTTGCGATGCAAGCACTCTACCAACTAAGCTATCTACCCAACCCGGAAACTAGTTTGATAACATATTCTTTACAGGCTCACTTCCCCTCCTGTCTCCTGGGGTTTCCTTCCCCTCTTAAATAAAGTGTCTTGAATCCTTGACTCAGGTCATGCTTCTGGGGGAAGCCAAATGAAGCTGGTAGAGAAGCACATACAATTTCCTACCTACACCATCTTGAGGAATTTCTCCTATGACTCCCGTGTGCAGATATGGGCTGACAGCACATTGCTCTCATGAACCTCATTGGCTCTGTAGGACTGTTGGTCTAACATGTCTAATCTTATTTCTAGAAGCCAGTGTCTTAATAAACTGAGAAAAGCCCACATGATACAGTCACTGCAATTTGCAGATGGTCTAGCAAGAAAAATATTGTCTTAGTTTCCAAAAGAAACAAATCTCATCCCCACTGTCCCCTGTCAGTTTTGTTCCATGTGGAAACTTCATGCTGGGCCAATATTCCTCCTGGGTGAGTGTCCTGCAAAGATTCCAAGCTTTAATGATTATCCAGAAGCAGGAATTGTGGCATAAATCTCCATGTGTAGAATACATATCACAGCTTGAGTTAAATGGACCCCAAACATATGGCATTGTTTTTTGCATTTTCTAACACATGGGCAGTTTCTCACATTTTAAATCAACTGAAAATGAGAAGATTATAGGCAAATCTTCTTGGAGGATTAACTATCAGGAGATATATTTGGTTTGCATAAATATTTGGGCTGAGATGAATGATGAGGTCAGACACTTGGAAAAGACATATTTTACACTGTAGAGAGTGCGAGCCCAAGGATAGGACAGATGACTCTGGAATCACCTGCTTTTCCAGATTGAACTGCTTGGGCTTTAGTCACTTTCCCCTGACATGGACTGCAACAAAGGACAAGCAGAGTTATGGTGTCAGGGCTTGATAAATAGGCTTTGTGCAGCTGATACCTTTTCCATGTGAATGTTACTGACAGGGATCCATCACTCCTGGAGACAATCTCTCTTCTTATGTCTCAGTGTGGCTATCAGTCTTAGAACCTGGGTATGAGCCTGTGTCACTTGCTCAGGAACTGCTAGGTAAAGTCATTGGAAACAATCAAGACTATGTTGAAAGGCCCTATTCCCTATTAACCAGATTTCATGTGGGATTTGAGTGATAGCTGCATTTTGAGTATCAAGAGTTAAGGATGGACATAAAGCTCTAAGCATCAGAATTACATTTTCTCTAAGAGATCAAGTCTTCTTATCTTGCTAAAGATAAGAAGGGCTGCACCAGAAAAGGCAGGGATTTGCCTGTAAGACACCAGTTCTCCACAGGTCATGATCAATAGGAAAGGAGGAAAGCGGCCCGATAAGCATTTCTGTCTTGAGCAGCTCACTCAGCCTTGTCAGGGCTCTAAAGTCACAATGGACCATGTTGTCCTCATTATGTAAATGGAACCACGAGAGAACCAGAGTGGTTTTACAGGCCCACAGCTTGCCCAAGAAGATGCCGAAGACCATACTATGGTCAGCAGCTCTGCGTACTCAGTACTTTAAGGCTTGCTGTACCTCCCGCTCTTTTATATGTCTTTCCCCCCTAAATGTAATCACATACACATAGTCAGGGATCCAGAGAGGGATTTATTAGTATCCCTGTTACCTAGGATAACTTGGCTCAGACAGAGGCCAATGGTATGGAGTTTGGGGTGGGATGGGATGCCTGTTCTAGAGATCAGGCTGGCTAAGCTTACTTCCATACTTCGGAGGAAGAAGGGAGCTCTTCTAGTCCCTAAGAAAGTCCCCCAAGCTTCATAGTAGACATGTAACCAATGAATACACTGAACCCCATTTCTGCATCAGTTAGAGGTTCTTCCCTCTTCTCACCTCCCCTGCCCCAGGGCTGCAGTGTGCATCCCCAGTGAGTTGAGATTCCTTTTACAGGAAGGTTTGGGGACAGGGGGCAAAGCCTATTTATCTCTCCAAGCCTGCCTTCCCTCCAGGTGGTTGTGGACATAAAAGATGACTCTACACTCAGATAGATTCTCCTATGGAGATAGGAGAGGGAACCAACCAAGGGACAAGTTTCCCTGGGCTGGAAACCTGTAGATTTTCCTAAGTGACAGAGTGAGGGTGGCTTTAGGAAACCAGGAAAGACACAAATGTCTTCTCAACCAAAACTTCACACACTAATCCCAGCCTTGGAAAAAACAACAGCACCAGGGAGAAAGTGTCTATGGGATTTTGAAACTGATTTCTGCTTCTAGTGCTTTCTAGCCGTGTCTGTAAGCCCAGCTTTCCTTCTTTATCTTTGGAGTGGGATTCATAATTTTGATCATCTCATAGAGTTGATGTGAAAATTAAAGAAGTCTGACCTGGATGAAGGATGTATCTGCATACAGGAATTAATGGATGCTACTGTCATGATATGTATGAAGTTCACGATGCCTAGGAAGTTGAAATTCACAGTAAAGATTCCCAGTGGGGAAAGAGGGCTGGACCTGCTCTGTGTCTGTTCTCCCTTCTCCTCCCTCCTCATCTCTGTTGTGTGTGTCCCTTTCTCCCAGCACCGCCCCCTTTCCCGGCTCCTGGCCTCGGGCTGGAGCTGCAGTTGCGCACGGACGCCTCTAGATGGAACTTTCTCACCAACCCAAGGCCCGGCTGGCCGCAGGTCCTCGGGTGCCGGGCAGCGAAGGGGCTCCCTCGCTCTTTCGCGCGTGCGGTGCGGGGTGGGGGTGCCTGATCGGTAACTAGAGGGGAGGGGCGCTGGACTGCACTGGCATCGCGGCGGGCTCCCATCGGCTGGATGCGCAGGGAATCCCGAGGTTTCCCCGCGCCACGCGGGCTCCTTAGGAATTTTCCTGCTCGTGTCTGCAAGCTCCTAGAATCATCTCAATAATATCTCAAGTGACGGTCGCCGCGACCGCCTGCGCCCCTCCCTGCACAGTGCCGGCAGTGAGACCTTATCGAGTCCAACCTCGAGCTTCAGGGGCTCGGTAGATGTCCTGGTACCCTCGGGGACTGGGTGTGGGGGAGATGGTCGCGGGAGCTGCGGGGCAGGACCAATGGCGGAACGGCCACGCGGTGGGAGGTAAACTTTGAGGGGGGAAACACGTAGCTTGCGGGCTCTACTTTGAGCTTCCCCTCAAAGAAAGTGTGTGGCGGGACACTTGTCATCTGTCACGTATTCTTCAAAGTGGCTCTGCGTGGAGCCGTGCTCGTCTGGGGGACCCCGGCGCTGCGGGAGCTGACTGCGGCGCCGCGCCTTCCCGCGGGGGCCCGGGCTCGCCTGGCAGTCGGAGGCGCTCCGCTTTTCCACAGCCGCGGTCCTCCCACTGGCTCCCGCTCCCTCTCCCCGTAATCTTTGGGTCCTCCCCCTTTTCGGTTGGGGGCGGGGCAAGTGGGGGTGATTTTGTGAAAATCAGAACTATTGATATTTCTGGTCCCCGCGTCGCTTCGGGCTGAAGCGCCCAGGGGGTCCTGACGCTCTAGTGTCTCTGTTCCTGTCCGCGCCAGGGCTGCTTAGTGACATCGAAATCCAGGGCTCCCGCCCTTCGGGGTTCCTCCTCCCGCTTCCCGAGGTGACTGGTTGGCGCGAAGCGATTGGCGATCCCGGGCGCGATCCCGGCCGCGGCTCCCCGCACCGCGCCGGGTGAATGGCCGCGGGCGGAGGATCGGGAGGCGCCGGGCGCAGACCAATCGCGGCCGCCGGTGGGAGTATTTGTTATTCACATGGAAGAGACTTGGCGGCGGCTCGGCCAGCTCAGCCCCCTCAGCCCCGAGATCAGCCACAAGTGCGGCCGCGGTGCTCGCCTCGCGCGGCGGCGGCGGCGGCGGCGGCGGCGCTGACATGGAGCTGCGGGCCCCCCGCGGGCTTCCTCACCGCGCCCTCTGCGGGGAGCAGGGTAAGACTCCAAGCCGAGCAGCAGACTGAGGAAAAGAGGAAAGCAAGTGCCGAACCACAGGAAAAAAAGCCTTCAGCCCCCAACTCTCCCCAAACGCCGCGCTTGGCTGAAAAAGGACCCCCCCCCCATTTTGTTACCCTTTACAATTTCCTCCCTAAATCCGTTCAGCCGACAGTCAGGTGCACCGTTCCTTCTCAGATCACTTTAGTGATTTGCTCTTCCTGGGCACAAATAGATGGCTTTGCACACCCGGAATCTGGGAGAAAACTGGCGGGCGAAGAAACGAGAACGGGGAGAGAGGGAGAGTGGGCACCAGGGGGCGAGGGGCTGGCCGGGCATTGGAGCTTGATTGGGTGTCTGTTGATTTTACGTTGCAAATAACAAGGCAGCCACCCCTCTTGTCTTCCCATGATTACATTCCAGAGAAGAGGTTCAGAATAGAGGGAGGCTTAGCTTGGAACTCTTAGGGCTTGAAGATGTGATCCCCCAAAAGTTTAGTCGGCGAATGAGAGATTGAAGGGTGACGGGAAAGGGGCAGGCGCGCCTAGGATGCTCTGATGGGTCGTTCGGCGGCAGGATTTTAAATCGCTCTGCCTCAGATTGTGTGCCCTGGGTGACCTCCTGGACCTGCCCTGGCGGAATCCGGACTTGCCCCGCTGAGATGACGAGGTACCTTCGTTTTGCCAATCTAACGGGAGGGATTTCCGAAGTTAGCGTCTTCTGGGATGAGTTGGGGTAACCCCCGCCTTCCTGAGCTTGGGCTGGTTGGATGTCTAACCAGGATCTAGGGAAGTGGGGGTCGCCGGGGATGCCCGGCGGTGGGGGTCCTTGAGACCCGCATCCCCGTGCAGCGCACGCTCTGCCTTGAGTTTGCGTTGTGAGTTACCACGCGAGGTTGGGATTTCCGTGTCTCCCCCGATTCCCCGCCCCGTTTTATGGCTCTCAGGGAAACGCTGGAGTTCCGTGCCCTGTTGTGGGTGGGGGAGGAGGAAAGGTCTCCGGGATCTTGAGTTTCACAAGCAAACGCGCCCCGACAGCTCCTCGGCAGACCTATGGCCAGAGCCGCCCCACTTTCGCGTGGACTAGCGCGGGGTGTGGGCGCCAGGGGCGGCCAGGTGTGGCGGGGGCGGAGGCGCTCCGGGCCGGGTGGCTAGCTGTGGCAGGATCCCCCGGCGCTCTGGGGGACTGGGACCGCCCCGGAGATGCACCGGGAAGGCAAGAAACATCAGGTACCTCCCCGCTGGCCCTAGATTCTACCCAAACTGGGTTTCTATGGTCCAAGGAGCTGAGAAGAAAAAGGAAGATGCGGCGGGGATGAGGGGACCCAGGGCGGGGTGAGTGGCTGCTGTCTGAGATAGAGATAGAGAAGAGATAGACCTCTCAGCTTTGCAGATGAGCGAGTCCATCTGCTGTCAAACAGCTCTGAGATCCCTTGAGGTTCGTACAGTTGGTGAAAATATAATAGAAACACACACAGACACACACACACACACACACACACACACACACACAAATCAACAAAGTCCCCCCTCCGCCCCCCTCCCCGTCTGGCTCGTTCCTTGGTGCAAAAGAAATAGAGGAGCGTGTGAGCCACCCAATTGCGCAAGACAGCATCCCCGCGTTCCCCTGAAGAATTGCTTCCCCAGTGGCCCAAATCCGGCAACCTGGGGTCAGAGAGTGGCAGCACGCCCAGGTTAGTGTGGTGAAAATAGACCCACTCACCCTTTCCAAAAGCCCAAACCCCTCAGTTTCTCAAGGGAGTTCCACCCTGGAAGGGAATGCCTTGTTTGCCTATTGGGGTGATTCTTTCCCACAGACCTGACGGTGTGGGAATCTGGTGAATGCTCAGGAATACACTAGGGTCTTGGCTGCTACCGCGATTGAATACAAATCCTGCCAATTGACACAACTGGAAGACATGGTTTGTGGTGGAGGTATTTACAAGAAAAATTACAAACAGGAGAAAAGCATTCCAATGATAGCTTGTGTTTTGCTTGAAAGAAAAATAAAAGGAGAAAAAGAGACACCAGCAGGTAGATCTTGGATAAACAGCTTATTACACTTGACTGTAATTTCCATTTTCCGTTATGAAATTGTTTGTCAATTAATTGCAAATGGCTACAGAAACCACTTTAGTTTACCTTGGTCACTTGCTTGTGAATAATATCTTGAAAGATCTCCGTAGGAAACAGTATCAGCTGTGTGAAACTCATTCTCTGGTTCTTGAAAATATATGGTTTGATAATTTTCAAAAGAAAAGCCTTATTCATCAGGAAAATGATTTTCTAATGCAATTTTCCTATTTCAGAGTCAACTACAGGTTGTACCATTTGTGAGATAAAGACAGAGTATTTTTGCTTTTAAATAAGGGATGTGGAAACAATTTGATGAGGGGAGGCTCTCTAGGAGATATTTTGCCCAGAATAAAGAAAAAGGTGCTGAGAACACAACTCTGTACTGTTATGTAGGCTCAATTTGTTTTATTTGCTTTGTGCTAGCTAGTTCTGCCCTGTTATGCCCCCGTTAGCAAGTTACGGCTGCTTGAATACTTCTGAAAGCATCCAAATCCAAAAGGAACAGAAAAAAGGAAGAACTGGGCTCCAATGAGTGTAGGAGAAAGTTAGAGGTCTGGAGAGATGTGCTCTTTTCAAACTTGGCTGGGCAGGTTGAAGCTGCTTTGGGGCTTGTTTAATTGGTATTTATGCAGCAAATAACCCAGCTGACATTCACGTTGGCAGCATCATGTGCCAGTCTTTGTGTAAGAATGTTCCATTGTCTTCAGGGCATGACGCACAGAATGCTGTACACACACTCTTGTGACAGCGGTGGTGTTTTTCCTTCCAAGTTTCTTTCCTGCAGTCTACTGCCTGTAGTTAGAGTGCCCAACATGAGGAGGACTTTGCTTTAGTCTGGGAGTAGCATAGCTCTGTCTCGGTGTCTTAAAAAAAGATGCTGCAAGGATGGATTTCTTCCTGGACCCACACACAGCCAAAAGCTGGCTGCCATGCCTGTTGAACAGGCTGACTGGCAAAGGTGCCAAAAACTGCTGCTGTTTTCTTGATAGAACCTGATTGGATATCACCAGATTCACACATGTAGTTTGCCCTATAGGGATGGTCACTCCATGTTGTTCCAGGAGAGGCCGTGAGTAGAGAGCCAGCTGGGTAATACTGTTTCCATCTCCAGAGGGGATTTTGTCCTGCTTGAAATTTAGATTTGGGCTTTATTTGTCTCTTTTTTCCTTTCTTTTTAATTTTTTCACAGAGAATGTTTTATTTTAATTTCTGTTGGGTGCTTTGACAAGTTATGACAAACCTACCCACTGATTTGAGAAGGACTTTGAGCGTAATGTTATCTCATTCTAGGACCCACCTTATGAGTGGTGGGCACTGCTGTTGGAGTGACTTCAGGGGCATTGTTGAGAGAAGGTGCCTGACATAACTCTCTTGCTTTGGCTTGTTACATCGCCAGTCTTAACTACTATTAATGGTTATCTGTCTTTGGTAAAGAAATTACGACTCTCCTAGGAATCATCTTAAAACTGCAGATGTTCCAGTTGTGGGGGGGGGCAGGAACGCATCTTCAAGTTTTGACACCTGCTGATGAATTCACTTACTCCCTGGGGAGTACCAAGGTAATGAGAGAGCAAGGTCTTGAGGTCATGATCCATGGGATATTCCAGCACCTTGGGAGGGAAGAGATTCAACGCTGAGAGAGGCAGAGGGGAGGGCTACAGGTGAGGGGAAGTGGGAAGACATAGGAGAAGTCCCAGAGGAGCGTGTGGAGGTTGTTGAACAGGGCTGGCCGATTTCTTAATTTTCCAGGCAGGATTAGGCCTAAAGATAGAAATTTGCTGGCTGTTTATTGGCTGGCTCTTCTAGTGGTAATAAGCCCTAGTGGTAGAAGCATTATATTCTTTTTACACTTTAGAAAGGTTTCCTATTGTCCTGTTTTCACTACAAAGGCTATCTTATCACCACTTCCTTAAGAATAGTCCTTTGGATACTTTTAAGTGCCTATGACCTTCATTTCTCCAGGTCAGATATTGTACTTGCTTGGACTTCCCTCATATGTCCTTTTCTCCAGTTTTCCTTTGAGCTCTGTGCTCTCAATATGGGCTCTCCAAAGTAGCTTCTTGACACATGACTGTGGGTAGTGTCTGACTGGCTATGCATGTGGTGGGAAAGTGATCTTCTCAGATCTTCCAAGTGTAATACACCAGAAAATACTTTATTTCTAGGACTGACAGCTGAACTAGTAGTATCCCTGTACATTCTTATAGCACTTGGCAGTTTATAAAGTACTTTTACACACATTATGTCGTTTGATTTCACAGCCTGGAGGTGGATGGAAATCATTCTCCATTTTGAAAACAAAGAGACCAGGGAAAGTGACTTGCCCAATGCGACACAGTTGGGGGGAGTGAGACTAGAATCAGGGTCTCCTAGGACCCCAGAACATCCCACTTATACCCCACATGATCAAATTAGGGTTAGCTCCATCCATCAGGGTCTCTTGCACCCAGCGGACCCAGAGTGAGGCAAAGCTGAATCCTGCATTTGAATTCAGCCCTGAGAATTTAGAAACAGTCATGTAATTTGTTTCCAGGTTCTCATTTTCAGCATGGGGGCTGTGACAACTTCAGGTAGACTTTAGGAAGGAAATGAGATGATGTGTGAGGCTCCAGGCATACCACAGGCATTCAGTAAGTGTTGGTTTCACCTCCTTTTCCTCTTCTTATCTGTTATATACTATAAAAGTGGCTTCTCATTTCTATAAATATGGTCTTTTTATGCAATAGCTGTTATTGGAAAAATAAGGGTGCAAATTGAATCCTACTAAATCAGATTGTGTTTCAAATAAGTGGGATTTAGCTATTTAAAGGAAACCTGTGGTGAGTTCTTTTGTAATGCAAATAATCACCTTCTAATTTATCTGTTTAGTAAGTTGAGCTTCTTGTGGATTAGATCTTAATATGGGGCCTGCTTGTATAGAAGAGCTTGCATAGCTCTCACTGATGGGAAAAAGTCATTCGGCTTGCAAACAAAACCAGTTATTGTGTTCTCTTGGAAAAGCCTTGCTCTGATGTTTGAGCATAAACTCATAGTCCCTTATTATGAAATAATAGAATCTCAGAATGGGAAGCTGGACAACACCTTAGAAATCATATGGCTTATCTCACTTATTTCACAGATGAGGAAATGGAAGCACACAGAAACAAAGTGACATGTTCAGTGTCACCAGGCAAGGATCCAATTCCAGGCCTCGGTTGCCAGGGGAGAACTCTGTCTGCCCCATCCTACTCTGCCCCCACCAAGGATCCACACATGTAGCAGCCTGGGAGGTGGTACAGAAATGTGATGCCTTTTCCAACAACCAAAAAGAGCTGCAAGTGTGGGCAATTTCAAGTGAAACTTCTGGTTTAGCAATTTGATGAGTTGGTGACAACATTTAGCTTAACCTTTTTTGTTAAAGACCTGAATGGCATGTAGCATAGGAATACTGCTTTGGCCTTTTTTTATAAGAAAAAAATTATAATTCTTGGTTAATGACATTTCTCAGCAAGGATTTTACCACGTCATACCTTAATCACTCTTGGAGGAATACATGAGGACTGACCCTGATAGACCCTGTGTGTGCCTGGGGTCTTGTTCCCCTTGACACAAGCCTGGCCAGCAAGCCAGATTTGAAGTAGAGGTATTTGGATAAACAGAATGGGATATTTTCAACACTTTGAGAGATTAAAAAATCACTCTTTTGGAATGTCCCGATTGTCCCTTCAAAATTAGCACATTGTTGTTCTTCAAGAGCTGACCACTAAAGATGTTTACAGTTCTGAAATATTTCATCAGAAGGCAGGACTCTCACCCTCTTATACTGCCATGGCCAGTTTCTGCAGCACTGGGGGATTTCTCAAAGGATAGTACTCATCTTGGGGGCCTGAGGATTTTGAGGGTGCTATAACTTGCTAGTTCTGAACTTGGGACTATAATCAACCTCTCAGAACCTTCTTTTCTCATTTATGTAAGAGTTAATGATCAATGTATGGAAATTCATTGAGATTCTCTCTTAGGTAAGTATCTCAGACTTTGAGAAAGAAGATACATAGAAAATAAAAAGAAGCAGAATTCAGGATTCTAGACCACTTGGGCTCTCTTTACTGGTCTTTCAAGAAAAGGCTGGAACACCGTTAGGGAGCCATAGGCTCAAGTTCCATCTAGGAGTCCTGTTCCCCGGGAGACTCAGGTCCACAGGAACATCAGTGGAAGGGCTGATGATGTATAATGTAAAGTACACTCGGTGGATAAAAATGGGGTGAACAGGAAGGACTAGGAGGGTTCATGGTTAAGCTTGCCTGCAGGGTTGCACAGCCCCTCCCTGTGGGCCCAGGAGTAGTGCAGTGTCCATTCCCCTCAGAGGTCATTTTCAGAACTACAGTCTTCAAACCCCTTTGAAGAAGTTCATCAGCATAGGCCAGTTCCTTCCAACCCCAGAGGAAGGTCAGTTACTTAAAATCAAACATGGAACATGAAGCAGAGCTATTTGGATCTGTAGTGCAGAAAGGTCATTATTTCTTGAAAATTCATTGATTCCAACTGGGATGAGTTTGTATTAAAGCTCACAAGAGTGCTGTAAGAGCAAGATTGGGCAATGTAAGATCACGCAATGAAACCTAAGTTACGAGGTTTTTCACGAACTTTCACATTTTTCCTTAGAATTTAAAAGGGAAACTAAACCGTCCAGCTTTCAAGGGTCTGTGATTTTTATGGCAATGTATCAGACTTTGCAATAACTGCAGTATTCAAATAGTTTGTAAGTAACTCTGATTTTATTTTTCAAGTGACAAACAGAATTCAGTGACAATCTCATCAACTGGACAAAAACACAGTTTTAGTAGACAAGGAATTAGAGACCAGGTTAGCAATGGTAGCTAACCATTGTTATTCAGTTAACTGAGCATGTCCCCTGACTAGGTTCTGTGTTTACATGTGTGTTATCGCCCCTTTATGGGCAAGAAAATCAAATGCTGGAGAGTTTGCATGCAATTAATTCTATGTTGCAGAGGACAAAACTCAAGCAGAAATTCAAGTGAGCTGTCCAATAAACTATAACCCAAACAGAACCTCTTGTTTTTCATTTCAGTGCATTCATCCACTAAGCCAAAAGATTCTTGCTTCGTTGCTCTCCATTCCCCGACCTTTTCCTTGAATTAAACTTCCAGACAGATCTAGGAGATGCTTAAGAGACTAAACATTATTGCAGACACCAATACATTTTAAAGAAACTCATATTTATTACTTTCATGACTGCACCGTGAGTGGAAATAGCTTAATGCCACATGAGTAGGTAAGGACGCTTTGTGATTAGAAGATGGACTGTTTATGTGTTCACCTTATAATTGAAAACCACTTATTCTCTTAAATGTTTGAGTATGTGGGAGGTGCCCTGGCATAACGTAGGAAAACTGATCTTTGGAGAACAGGTTCTATCCATTCCCTCTTCACCTTCTTTATCTGTTTATGATTGATTCTATCAGAAATGGATGTACCAAAGACCATCCCAGCCATGGGGACTTAGTCTCATATTCTAAATTAGTGGTTGGAGATAATGAGATTTACCATCAGAAAACTGATCTTCCCTGTGAAGCTGTAAAACACAGTCTTACTTCTCTTGATGGGTAGTATTTGGTCCATACTTTAAATATTCTCATCCAGAAAGCTGAATAGACTTTCCAAGGATTTCCTTTGGTGGAATACGTGAGGTCAGGTTCTTGTGGAATTAGATTTTCAGAGGGAGAATGGCTGCTAGGAGAACTGAGTGGTGAGAAAAATCAGAAGAGGACTAAGTCTTTGGGGGCAGTGTAGAGAAACCCAAGGCTTACCACGTACCAGGAGGCAGGAAGACTTGTTGCCAACAGCACTGGACTCTCTCAGCAGAGTGGCCCCTGGTTGGCCAGGCTCCAGGTATACACTCGGAAGTACAGCTCAGCAGGCTAATAAGAACCCCTTTCAAACCTGAAAGTGAAGAAAGTGCAGCTTTCTCTGAAGGCATTTGGGCATCTGTTAAGTTACCCCCCAGGGAGGCACCATCCTTCCTTTTGGGACAAGGAGGCTGGAAAGAAAATTTTATGAACCGGAACTTGAACAAGTGAAGGGAAAGTACAACCAGATGTTGGTGAGCTAGGGTAGAGGGAAATGGTCCAAATTTCAGGTTTCAAACTCATATATAAATAGGTTAGAAATGAGCATTAGATTAACCATCCTGCCAAAATAAATCGATACTGTTTATTCCCTTAATTATCTCTATGCTTCAAATCTCCCATTCCCTGCGTTAAGTCAGTTGTCGTTTTTAGTTAAACCTCTTCAAAAGTGTTTTGAAAGAATTTTCTGGAATACTTTAAGGACAAAGGCCCTAGAGTAAACTTTTTTCTATAGATTTGCCTGTAGACTTTTTCACTCTAGGTTATTGCTAGTCTTGATGAAATAACTGTTTCCCCTACTGAGTCAGACAAAATTAAGAAGGTTTTCAATTGATCTCCAGCTCGGAAGGGCTCCTCGTGATTCTAGGATCAAGGCGTATTTACTTCAGAACTGTAAGCATGTCCATCGCTTCCACCCTGACAAATTAATTGGGATCTCTGACAATGGTAATAGGAAGGTCTTCACACATAACCCTCCCTATGTGTTTAATTTTCAAGTCTTTGCTTTGTTACCAGAAAACAATAAGATCACTTATAGGAAATAGCTGGCGGTCTATGTTAAAAATTTTCACAAGCTACAAAACTTACATATTTTGAGATCTTTGTAGATTTCTTTCTTTTCGTGATTGAATAATCACTTTTTCCCACTGGGAAGTCTGGGACACTAAAAAGCTGCCATTAACAGATGATTTGCTTGTTGAATACATCATAGAAAATAACCTTTCATTATGATTTTGTGGACAAAATTTAAATGCTGAATTCAAATAGCTGTAAAAAGTAAAGACAAAATTGAAAAGAAATAATGCCATCCATCACAGGATATTTAGCTGCATGGAAATTGGATTTATTGAAATAAAATGATAAATAAAAAGTACTTTCTGTCTTGAGAGAATCAACCTAGTTTCTGATACTTTTCTGTTTCTCTTGCTCTAAAAGTGTCAACGATCTCCCTGTTTAGATGCAGTGGGCCAGGTGTTCAGAATCACAGGGGGATAAAAAGATTTAGTTTCTTACTGAATAGGGGGAATTAAAAAAAAAAGAGGTTGGTTTAAACAGGGCTTAAATATATGAAAAACATAGTTCCACTAACTGAGCTCCCTTTCTTCCCTCCCCCTATCCTCAGGAATAATTCTGCTTCAGGGCTGACTTCGAGGCCGTGAATGGTTGACCTCATGCCAACATCAGAACCTCAGATGTTATTCTAACTTTCGCATCATTCCAGGCAAGTTGACTTTATATGGGGATAAAATTGAACCTCAAGGATCTGATGGAATTTCACTGTGACGTTCAAATCAAGACAACTTGCTGAAACCCACAGAGCCTTTTCCCCCATGGGACCTGATGGTAGCCTCCAGAAGGTGCAGCCTCAGGTGGTCTCCCTTCTTCAGTGGCAAGAATAAACTCTGGGTCTTGGATCGCAACACCACTTGTGGAGAAAATGGTATGCGAGGGAAAGCGATCAGCCTCTTGCCCTTGTTTCTTCCTCTTGACCGCCAAGTTCTACTGGATCCTCACAATGATGCAAAGAACTCACAGCCAGGAGTATGCCCATTCCATCCGGGTGGATGGGGACATCATTTTGGGGGGTCTCTTTCCTGTCCATGCCAAGGGAGAGAGAGGGGTGCCTTGTGGGGAGTTGAAGAAGGAAAAGGGGATCCACAGACTCGAGGCCATGCTTTATGCAATCGACCAGATTAACAAGGACCCTGATCTTCTCTCCAATATCACTCTGGGCGTCCGGATCCTTGATACGTGCTCCAGGGACACCTATGCTTTGGAGCAGTCACTAACCTTTGTGCAAGCATTGATAGAAAAAGACGCTTCCGACGTGAAGTGCGCTAATGGAGATCCACCCATTTTCACCAAGCCCGACAAGATTTCTGGAGTCATAGGTGCTGCAGCAAGTTCTGTGTCCATCATGGTTGCTAACATTTTAAGACTTTTTAAGGTAGGTAAACGCATTGTCTTTCTGACCCTTGTGAAAGGACAGTAAATTGTTAAAGAAGAAAGTGAAGATGAGGATGCATATAGATAGACCCTTTCTGCATCACCAGGTTCCTCAGAAGGGGGATTCTGTGCCTGGTTTCCTACATGGGTCATTTTAATTCTATTATTTACAGTTAATTGGATTAATCATGACTCTTTTCCCCGAATAAAGAGAAAGGTGGTAAGTTCTGTGACATATTGAGTCCTTACCATCTTGGGATGATGTCCTGAGTGAGGCTCATTTTAAATCAAAGCAAGCATTTTTAGAGAATAATGAATACGTAGCACATTTATCACACAGAACATTTCATTGGTATTTGAGGTATGTATGAGATAATTTACTTGGTGAGACTTCTTTAAGGTGAGATGCTCTGTTGTGACAAAAGTTCCTGTGTGAAGAAACAGTATTTATTACTAACGCGTAGATGGGTGTGACACTCTGGGAGATAAGATGGCCATAAAATTGTCAGGCTTATTATAACTACAATAGAGCAGAACCTCATTAATTCAGACTGCTCCGATACAGACTTGGAATAATTATATACAATTCTTATTGAGTTAATAGTTCAAATTTAACAGGATAAATCAAGACACTTTGATTTAAGTTTGACGATCTATTACTTACACACTGCATTTATATGTTGAATAAAATTGGCAATATATGAAATACTCTGTGTAAAAACAATTTGAGAAAGTACAAAGTGCTATAAAAATAAAGTTATTGTAACTCACCATTTTCATTAACTTTCTCATCTTATTTATTAATATCCATTTTGTAGTCTTTTGTAATAGACTTTTTTTTTAAATTGAAAATACTTTTCACTCTGATTCCTTACTCAGTGGGACTTGACTTTTCCAACTTAACCTGAATTAATAAGGCTTCATTTTTTATTGAGAAACTATTCCTATGCATATTAGATTTAAAGTTGGACAGATGACAGACATAGTGACAAAAAAATGAACAAAGTGATAGAAAACTTCACAAAAAAGATGAAAGGAATGGAATCAAAGGCTTTCTGGTTTGGAAGATATCTTGGGGTCCCCATCTAGTTTGGTCCACATCTTGTGGTGGATCCTCTCTTAACATCCCCCGAGAGGCTGCACAGCTGCATATGAATTCCCTTAGTTTAGATGAAAGAACGCTAAGAGGCAGCTTACTGGCTGTTTTGAGGTCGACGGAATTTCCTCAAATGAGGAGGCAATAGAGTAGAAGCTCTCTGTGTCTGAGGCATACTGGAGAGGCACGAACAGGTCCCAGGGAGCACACAGACATTTGAGCAGGACATCAGGCTAAGTCTCCTGGTAGTGAGAGGGACACAGGGTCAAAGAGGCAGCCAAAGTGCTCTCATCCTCTGCCTTCTGAAACCCTCAAAGGAAGCTAGGCAGTTGTCAATTATCTCTCTTGGGCTCATGGACTCCTTTCCTGGAGGCAAGGTACTCAGCCAGGATTCTCCAAGATTCTCCCACCTCCTGGAGTCTCAGATCCTTCCCAGTGATTCGGATTCTGTGCCCTGTGGCATTTTCTGCGGTGGGGGAGTGTCTAGCTCAGCCCTTTGACCAACTGTTCTCCCCACTCCGATTGACCTCCCTCTTTGCCTGCTCCAGAGCATTCCTTTCAGTTCTTAACTCTGTGACTGTGGACCAGAAACACTCAGAGAAGAGGAAAACTTTCATGAGGATCTCCCCCTTTCTCTGACTTCTTCTTATACGCTAATGCCTGTTCCCATTAAATCCCACTCTAATTCCGATGAATTCCTCCCCTTCCTGTATTGTGGTGTCCAGCCAAAAGTAGGTAAGGATCTGGGGAATAGGGTGGAGGAGATTAGGAGCTTATCTGAGGTTTTCAAAGCTTGTTTACATTAATTTTTACCACAAAATCAGCTTGTCTGATGGTGGTAATAATAATAATAATAATAATAATACCATGTTAGGTTGTTGGGTATATTTAATTAAGAGGAAATGCAGTTAAAGGGTTCTGTCAGGACCTTTAGTTCCTTGGGCTACTGAAGGAAACTTCAGACCATCTGAAGGTGAGAGGAGAGTTTTGTTTTACATAGGAGGGAAGTGACTTCTGTCTGCTCTGTTTTTCCCTTACTGGCTGATTCTGTTACTGTTTTGAATAATTGTGGAGGGACTCCATCTGACCAAGGGATAGGATTACTCTTGATCTTCTGGGCAGAATCAGTGCTTCGGGCCAACTCCTGAGACACTGGTCAGCACCCCAGGAGGCTGCTCTTGCTACCCTTGACTGACAGTAGGGAGTGGGTTATGTTTGACCAGGAGGGGGCGCTCATAATGGGAGCTGTCATGACTAACACCATCAGTACACTGGTGTGGAGCACACATTTAATCCTTGGAAAGCAAATCTGTTTATTGACCAAATTACTGAATTTGAAAAATTGATCTAATTCAAAAGTAGTCAGTGAGAGGGTATAGGTGCTCAGGTGGTCTTTTGGTTGAACCTGATACCAAACGAATGTGAATTAGATGATTGCAATTTATTGTTTTGCCTCCTTAATTCACTCTGATGATTGATATGCCACCTCCAGCTAGCACTCCACAGTGATTTTAATTATGAAATAATGATGGTTGCTCTTGGGATAGAAAATGGTCCACTTTACATAGGGATAACTTCTGTTTATACCCCACCTGCTATGACTGACCTGAAATATTAGTATAGTTATCAAAGAAATGAGTAGCAAAGCATTAGAGATTGGGATTCAGTTCCATTTTGAAAAATAATAATCTTTGTAAACCAAATGCTATGATTTGAATGAAAGGAAATTTCAGCACAGTTTATGGCCCCTCTACGACAGCAGCTCAAGACTTATAGAATCTATGCACAGAAATTCATGTGTGCCACTCATTCCTATCTCTTAGTTTGAGAACATACGAACAATTAACCTTGATCGGGGTAGTAAGAAGGTCTCAACTCGTGAATTTACCCTCCTGCTCAGCAATAAACATGAACTGGATTTGAAAAACATGGCTGGGACCTGTTTAAAATTTTATAGAAAGTATTTGGGCCCAAAGTATAAGTTATCTCTGAATGTCTCAGTTCTCTTTTTTGGACAATTTTGGAAAAGTCTGTCTCTACCTGCCAGACCTGTCTGAACTCATTGTGAAGGAGGCTGCACCCCCCAGGCATCCCCATCTACTTTTCTTTAGTCTTGTCCCTTCTGTGGCAACCTATCTTGTCCTGAGCCCCTCTATGTTCTCCTAATCAAAATCTCATACAAAAGATCCACATATTATCTGGCATCTGCATGTTAGCGTGTTTGTGTTGGATGGAGTCAGGGGGATTTCATTTGCCACAGGATCAAATGGAATGAAATGATTTGTCTTTGTAAAGGAGAGTCCAGCCTCCATAGGGGAGGTTCATTGAGCCCCTGCAGGGATACCTACCACCTCTGCCTGGGAGCTCATTTGATCTGGAGGAAAGTGGTGTTGTCCTCTTTGTTTTTCTTCTTAGGAAAACTCAGAAGCCAAAAAAAAAAAAAAAAAAAAAAAAAAAAAAAGTTCCTTTAATTTCAGAAGTGATGGCACCAAGGGCCTGGAGTCAGACATAGCTGGGAGCAGGAAAACCCTGAGGGTTGGACAGGGCTAGCCACTCTCTCCTCCCACACCAAGCACTGTGTGTCAGCTTATCAAAACTCCCTGGGAGGCCTCTCCAGTGTCAGGAGCCAGTGAGTGAATCTGTGCCTGCTGTCCCCTCCCAGAGCTGCTTTTCTGAGAGGAGTGGAAGAGCCCCATATCCCTCAGATGTGTTGAGAGTGGAAGCAAGTTTGCAAAATAGTTCCATCCTGCACAAAAAAGAGTTCCACCCTATACAATGGTGGCAGTGACCCCTCAGGGCCTCCTGGGTTGTAGCAAGCCCAGTGAAAAGAAGCGTGTAGCTTCCAGAGTTTGGGTAGCTTGAAATATTTTTTTAAAAAATGAGGGGTCTTCTGGAATGTTGACTGGGAAGCCGGAGATTAAATTTGTTTATGTTTAAAGAGGTCATTTTCTTTACCTTTTTCTAGAACTTGCTAGTCCTTTCCTTCACATCAGGACAAATCTATTCCTCAAAACCCTATTCATATGTCTTACTTTGGGCAAAGGATGAACATTCTGAGTTAAAAAGATCACATTGATGCTGCAGGTAATGTACATTAATGTCTTCAAAGATGTGTTGGATTGTAAGAGGACAGGGTCAGCTATAATTTGTCCCTCTTCCGTTTTTCTAGTTAACTTTACCTGGATTGTTAATTTTCTACTCTTGAAGGATAGGGGTTAGATCGCCTGTAGTGTATTCTTCCTTCCCAAGCAATCAAGTAAGACTTTTCAATAGCAATCCATTTGTGGGTGGGATAGATAATTTCTCCCTGTGTGGAACTGTGCTGGTTATAAATGGCTAAAATTGATCTTCATGTGAAATAAATGAAATACAGCGAAGTATCCCACTTCCCTGGAAGTCTTTGCCTACTTTTCTATGTTAACAAAGATATATTTTCTTTCAAGAGACTCTACCAAATGTAGTGATCACTAAAACCAAGTGTTTTACAAGTTATTTATTCCTTACAGTAGATTTTATTAACTGTAAACTATGAAGAGGTAAATCTGCCATATCCAGGCTCATCTAGTTAGATGGACAGATAAATGAACACAGTCAATAAACTCAGCAGGAGGTAACATTTCATGTAAGTTTTATTTGATGGCAAATAGATAATGGAAAATTGAAAGATAGACTCCTTCCGTCAGTCCTTTGGCACTGTAGCAAGCTCTAATTTAACTAGGGAAAGAGCTCATTCACTGTAGATGAGATACTCTCTTGCAGTGGCCCCAAGTGGTGGCATTGGATGAGAATGGGCCCTGCCCACGGTAGCCAGTACTTAAATTCACAACCAGAGATTTGTCAAAAGCATGCCCTTGGTAATGTGTGTCTCTTACAACTCTTTAATGATTACCATTCTGAACACCTCATCCCAAAAAGCTTCACCTTGACTTTGTCAAGAAAGTCTTTTCTCACTTTCTTTGACTAGATTGTTTCCTTGTTACCTGTACAAAGAAGCAGCCTGTACTTCCTTTTTTTTAACATGCACTGCACCCTACTGCAGTTGTTTGTACTTCTGTGTAGACCCCATTAGACCATAAGTACTGGGGGCAGGATCCATGTGTATCTGGTTTGTTCTCTGATCTTAGCCCCCACCCTGCCCCTGTCCAGGAAATCAGTAAATGTTGAATGAATGAATGAACCAACCATATCTCTCCACTCACTCCCTCCTCCCTCTCCCAAATATTGGAAATAATATTTGGGTAGATAGGACAGAAATAGAATTTTGTTTATTCTATTTTTAAACTCTTTCTCTTTTTTAGAAAAAGGAACAGAAGGAGGAAGAAGTAGAGAAAGAAGGAAACATGGTATATTTTGGGAGTTCCTATTTTCACATGCTAACTCGTTTTCCTACGCATTTACATTCTCTCTAAATAGATTTTTAAGTTAAAATTTAAATAAAGTACATGAGTGCATTCTCATTTTGTAAGGTTTAAGTAATAAATAAGTTAATAGTGTAAAATGGAAGGGATCTATATCCCAACACATCTATTAATAAAATTACACATGCTCACATGATTTTATTAATAGCTATGTGTCTTATGACTTTCATTTCCACTTAATAATAAATGTGGGAGAAATTTCCATGTTGGTTATTATAGGTCTGGTTGGTGATTGTCACCCTGGCTGCATGTTAGCATTATCTGGATAGCTTTTTAAAAAATCAAAGGCCGAATGTTCTCTCTGATATGCAGATACTAACACACAATAAGAGGGTGGGTGGGGAGGGAAAAATAGAAATTCTCTGGATTAGACAAAGGGGAATGAAGGGAAGGGAGGGGAATGGGAATAGGAAAGACAGTAGAATGAATCAGACAGAACTTTACTATGCTCACATAGGAATACATGACCAGTGTAACTCCACATCATGTACAATCACAAGAATGGGAAATTATACTCCATGTATGTATAATATGTCAAAATACACTCTACCATCATGTAAAAAGAACAAGTAAAAAAATTAAAAAAATATGGATGCTCAACTCTATGCAATTGAAGTAGAACCTTGTCTTCATATGTTTTAAACAATTACCAGGTAGTTCTAATATTTGCCCAGGATTGAAAACCACAAGACTTTATTTTAATAGCTGCTTGATTTTTAATTACACAAATAGATAATACTTTATTTTACAAATCCCCAATAGGGAAGCAATCAAAGGTTACATCCCTTGGATTTCTTTCTTTTTTTGGTATTGAGGATTGAACCCAGAGGCATTTTGCTACTGAGCTATTTCCCAAGCCCTTTTTAGTTATTTATTTTAAAATTTTGAGACAGGGTCTTGCTCAGTTGAGTAGGAGCTTGCTAGATTGCTGAGGCTGGCCTCGAACTTGCAATCCTCCTGCCTCAGTCTCCCAAATCACTGGAATTACAGGTGTGTCCCACTGCACCTAACTTCCCTTTGATTTCTTAAGATCTTTTATCATTAAAAAAACAGTTCTAACCATGTTAGAGCCTCATCCAAACACTGTTCGCTCTAGAGTGAAATTTGGTGTCAGAGGTTTATTTCTTGGACCATTGAAGGGGCTGCATTAATGAACAAATAACCAAACCATCTTGCTGTAGGGCCGACTCCCGGGACAATGGGCATACGTCACAGGCTGTGGCTCTTCATAACATGTTGTCACTTGAAATGAGTGTAGTGGGGTTGTGCTCAGACTGAAAGGAGCTCTGTGACTCTGGTTGGGTGGAACAGATTTTGAACTTGGCGAGTTTAAATCTTTCTTAATTTCTCCTTTTATGTAGCCCCAAATGGTCTGAAAATCCTACAGCAAATACAAAGGACATTTTAAGAGCTTATTTAGTGATTAATGCCTATCTTCTGAGCAACTGAAACAATGAGATTGTTTTAAAAGTAGTGAGAAATCTTTCCATGAGAATTGCTTGTGATTGGATGCTATATATTTTTTTGTTGCTGAGAAACCTTTCTAAGACAAGTCATTGTAGATGTCAATAAATAAATAAATCTGTATAAGGAAAGTACTGTGTACTTTCTATTCCTTGACCCTAAAGATTGCAGTGTTTAAAATTAAAAAATTTTATTATATGGGTTTTATTTTTTAGTCCAGCTTTGGGTTTACAGAAAAACTAAAGATTACAGTGGTTTTATTTGGTTTCAGTACAGGTAGGTTGTTTTGACAGTTTTTTTTTTTTTTTTTCTTTTCAACCAAAGGTTATAACTTTCTCGGAAGACAAAATCTGAAGGCTGTCTTGTGGCTGCAGTTCAGTGGCTCTCAAACTTAGCATGCATCAAAATCACCCAGGGGGCTTGTTGAAACACAGATTGCTGAACCCACCTTCCGAGTTTCTGATTCAGTAGGTCCAGGGTGGGCTCTGAGAATTGGCATTTCTAACCGTTCCCAGGTGATGCTGATGTTGCTGTTTTTCAGGACACGCTTTGAGAACCACTGCTCCATACAAATTGCTTGCTGGCTGACTTAGCAAGTCAAAGGATGCAAAGCAAAAATGAGATTTTACAATATTATGTCTGACAGCAGCCTTTTTTCTTTCAACTCCTACCTGGTTAGATTTCTGTTCGTGTTGGTCATAATCACAGCAGCTGCTGTATGCATCTATTTTTAATTGTGCGCTCCTTTGGAAGTTGTGTTCCTTATTAAATAATGCATCGCTCAAGAGACATGATCAGTGTTATGGTCACTTGGACACGATTCCTAAAGCAGTGTCACCCAGATCCTACCACTTTACTAATTTTGACTACAGAAACAGTAGAACAAACTGATGTAAGAAACTTAAACTGCAAGATACACATTAACTGGGTATTGAAACAGTAAGAGACAAGGGAGGCTATGATTTGTCTCAGCTCCCAGCAATTTGTCTTCAGAAACCATGACAGCTGCCTCCTGATTTCCATTATGCAATGAGATTGCAAATAACATTCCACAGCAATCTTAATCAATAGAGGGTCACAAGAGGCCCATCTTCCCCATGGTGGGGAAAGGGCCTATTTACCCATTTAATTGATATAACACACTTTCTGGCAAAAGACAGAGACATCTCTTTCAGCTGTAATTGGGGACTTTTCCTATCCCTCTTAACAACATCAAAGCATACATGTAATTTTTACATAGTTTAAATATACAAGGAACACCAGGGTGGTAAGGTAGAGGAATTTAGGCATAGTATTTGCCCACAGCCTCCTTCACCTATTTCCTAATGAGGCCAGTCTCTGCAGCTTTCCTTCACTAGGACCAGCAAGCCTGCCCATAGGCTCATGTTCTCAGTGTTGGCGTTTAGTCTCCCTCCAAGATTCTGGGTTCCTCCTGAGCAGAGGGAGGCTGGTTTCTTTGGTATAATATAACCCCAGATCTACTGGTTAGTTCCTGCTTCAGAGAAGTCATGGATCAACCTCTCTGTATCCCCTGCAGGGCCACACAAGGCCCTGGGACGTGGATGGTAAGGTGTCCTTGTAATAGCATCTTACTCTTGCTTCCCTTGCCATGAATTGAGAGTGGACTCTAGCTTTGTTCACTGTGGGGAATATTTCTTACACTTTATCTGCATTGTGCCAATTCTATTTATTTGAGTTCTCAGAATGTTTGTATTTATATTGCTTATAGAGCAAATGCCATATCCTATTCATGCAGATTTGTTAGATATTTGCGGTTCATCGATGTTATCTTTGTTGTCAGAAGCTGTGTATTCAAACTATAGAATATTATAATGTACTTTTGTAGCGATACTGATACTCTTTTAAGTAACAGGGATGAATATGAATTATATGACATAGGTCAGGTTATAGTGCCAGACTTGCTGGGTTTGAATTCTGATTTTATATGTATTAACTGTGCAACTTTAAGCAAGGTAGTTAATCTCTTTAAATGTAGCTTTCTTATCTGCAAAAGAGTAGACAATAGTTCCTCCTCTAAAAGTTTTCTAATGCAGGCTGGTAAGATAAAGTACATAGAGCCCTAAGCAAATCCCTGGTACAGAGTAGGCACCATACATATTGGTTATGATGATGCTGAAGAGGAATGTATTTATGTCCCCCCATCAGATGGATATAAATTTTGTGTTGTACTTCTCCAATTTCTCAATCGTTCATCCTGACTTACCCAATTTTATGAAAAATGGCATTAACATTAAAGGTATAGTCACTGGTCAAGAAACAGAATGAAATAATAGACCCAAATGGGTTCTGGTATAGAGCAAGACTGTTCTTCAAGGCCAGATTTGAGACTGGGACCTTACCAGCTTATGTGCTAGCAAGGTGAGCAAATAAGTAGGAAAAGTAGGGTGGTTATTATAGTTCAAGTATATGCATTGGGTGGTGAGAGTCAGTTTTATTTAAAAAACAACAAACCAAGGAGAAGATTGGGTGGCCCAAAGAAAAGCTTTGCTAAACTTCCATATGGCTTCTGCACCTGAACAAAAGTTCCTTTAGGATTTAGTTGTGAAAACAAACAAAGCAAAACAATTCTGGCTGGCCTTGACTCTGGCCAGCACCCCAGCTTTGAAGGTAGAATTGCGGTTGAAGACAGGCAGCTGACTAACCCAGGGTGGATGGCAGGGTTGGACAGACAACATGCTCACTGTCAACTAAGACTGTTGCCCTTTGTTGAGGGAATGTTATGGTTTAGATAGGAGTTGTCCCCCAAAAGCTCATGGGTGAGACAATGCAAGAAAGTTTGGAGGTGAAATGATTGGGTTAGGTGAGCCTAAGCCTAATCAGTACGTTGACCTCCTGGTGGAAATTAACTGATGATAACTGTAGGCAGGTAGGATGTGGCTTCAGGAGGTGGGTCATTGGGGGCATGCCTTCAGGGCAGATATTTTGTTCTTGGTGAGACAAGTCTCTACTTCGTGGTGCCATTTCCTGAGGTACTTTCTTCCACCACACTCTTCTGCCATGTTGTTCTGCCTCACCTTAAGCCCGAGGACTGGAGCCAGCTGTCTGTGAACTGAGACCTCTGAAACCATGAGCCCCAAACAAACTTTTCCTTCTCTAAAATTGTTCTTGTCAGGTCTTTTGGTCACAGCAGCGAAAAAGTTGACTAGAACAGGCAAGAATTTTTTTCTCCCAGGGACATCTATGTAACAGTGATTCCTGTCCCCAATACAAATGTGTTAAATGAAAGCACTAATCAGAAGTACTTGCACTAGAAGTCACGTTCCTTTTGTTAAGTCCAACATATCAATTATGCCTTCATAAATTTTCATTTTAGTAAAATACAGATAATTTACTCACATGCAGAAAGACTTCATAGGAAAGAGAAATTATGTTTACAGAATGCAGACTTACATGGTCTGGTTAGGAAGGACCTGTATAAGACAAGATTTTATGGTAGACTCTGAAATAATGCTGAATAGTGCTTGGAATAGCTCTTTAAACTCAGTGCTGAATTCCTTTACTCCCCCAACCCCTCCGCCCACGCACACACTGAGAGAAGTAGAACAGTGCCACCGGTTTACCCATTTCTTTCCCCTCCTCTTTTAACCTAATGGGTGAAACAGGTAAATAGGCATTGTGCAATCAACTCACCAATAGGTATTAACTCAGCTCCCTGTAGGTATGTGTACCATGTTTGACACTGCAGCAGATACAATGAAAGAAATGTAAGATCCTAAGCTGTCATGTGCTCAGAATCTAATTGAGAATAAATTACCAATGTAAAATACAGGGAAGGACATGAGTTGATCTCCTAGGGGCTACACCATCAGGCAGCCTGCCAGGTTCAGAGCAAAGCTGACTTCATCTGAGGGAGCTGCAGTTATCAGCCAAGCTTTTTTAGTCAGCTTGGTCTGCTAAAACAGGCACCACAGACTGGATGGCTTACGCATCTAACCTTTCTCATTGTTTTGGAGGCTGGAAGTCTGAGATCAGGTACCAGAATGGGTAGGTTCTTGGTAAAGGGCTTCTTCCTCTATGGATGGATCGTCTCATTGTCTCATTGCATCCTAAAGTGGGAAAGGGAGAAAAAAAAGGAAGAGAGAGAGAGAAAGAGAGAGAGAGAAAGAATTCCCCCCCCTTTTTTTTTCCTTGTAAGGCCTGACGAGGGTACTAATCCATTCATGAAAACTCCATCCTCATGAGCTGATCATTTCCAAAAGGCTCTGCCACCACTGTCTTTCAACCTACATTTTTAGGGGACACACATTCAGTCTATAGCACAAGGCTTTATATAGTGATATGGAATTGGGTTGGACTGAGAGGTTTGGGTAGGAGTTTGTTAGAGTCTGGAGAGAAGAAAGGGTCTTCTAAGCCCAGGAATTCCATGGACCTTTGATCTGAAGCCATATTACACTTGGCTATGATGGGGCTGGAGGTAAGTGG
This sequence comes from Sciurus carolinensis, assembly GCF_902686445.1. Classification (NCBI taxonomy): domain Eukaryota; kingdom Metazoa; phylum Chordata; class Mammalia; order Rodentia; family Sciuridae; genus Sciurus; species Sciurus carolinensis. The sequence goes on from NC_062220.1 coordinate 26,414,325, forward strand.
AAGCCTCTTTTCCCTCCTCACGGCACCTGTCTGCTATGACAAACCTTCCAAGGTTTACTTTAGGAAGATACAAATGAGGAAGGTCGGGGAGCTCTGTCCCCAGCTCCCCCTGAACACAAAGCTGGGTCCTTCAGTTAAAATCCAAGCCAGTGGGCATGGAGTATCCAAAGGACAGAATCAGGGAGGCTGTGTTTTGTAATCAGGGGTGTAAGAATAGGTAAGGGGGTACCTTGCTGTGGAATTTAAGGAAGGAGCCCAGGGAACACCCCCAACCCCCTGTCCTGGCCACTCCATTCTTTCCTATTTGAAAAATCTATGTAAAAGGCGAAGATTGTGCCTTTTTCCCTCATGGATATCTTGACTGCTTATACTATTATCATTAGATAGATATACAATTGCTAAAAGAGAAATTAAATGCATTATCAGTGAATTGATTCTATTGGTCTAATTCCCATAATTCAAGCCTGTCCTTGAGGGGCACACAGTTCCGCCTTTCTGACCCCTGAGTAAGCAGAGCAATTGTACCTGCTCTGCTGTTTCACACGGTAGTAAACAGATCTCAGCAAGATAAACACTCGGGGAACTGACAGTCATCTGAGCGGAAAGGATTTTGAGTGATTGGGATATAGATTTTGTATTGGAAATGGCATAAATGATAATTTTTCTACTTAATGTGGCAGCGCTTTAGTCTTGATGCCCACTCTCCTGTCCCCATCTGTTAGAACGGGAGCTCAATGGAAGGTGTTTTGTCGTCTGTGAAACTGCAGGGACGGATTTTTTTTCCCCCTCTGCCTGAGGAAAGAAGATACTGGAAATTCCGTTTTTTTTTTTTTTTTTTTTTAAGTTTGGATTCCTTTATTTCATTTGCATTCGTGTAATTCATGCAGCTTAAGCAGCTAGTGAATTTGGCTGGGGTATAAATTAATATTTACAGGTAAAATCTTGCTGAAAATAAAATAGATTAAGTGGAGAATATTTTTCCCACAGCTTCCTTCTCTAACGAAAATGAAATCACCTAGCACTGCTCTTTTACTGAATGCTCCATCTGTCAGCTCCAGTCTGATGTGAACCTGTGCTGTCTTGGCAGTGTTGGGACCCGGGGTCTTCACGTGAAGCAGGGTGGGCTTAGCACATTCTGGGAGAATTGGGGATTTAAGATTTAGTCTTATATTTTCTTTTAAATACACTGAATTACACTGAACTAAAATGAAAACCTTTATTTTTGGACTGCAATTACAGTTAAATTTCAGCTTCTACTGATCAGTTTTATGCAAAGCATACAATACATTTTTTTTTTTTAGCTATTAAATCAGTGATCTAAAATTTCATGGTACAGGATTGAGGAATAAATATTTTGGCCTTATTTAAAATTTTTTCACAATGTTTAAACTAATAACATTGATATTTAAATCTAGCAAAATAGTACAAGTTTAGGTTTGGGTGTAAAATAAACATAAAATGTATAAATTATGCTTATCATATCACTTGATGAATTACCCCTAAAGAATCTCTGTCCCCTTAAAAAAATGGTTTTCATGAAGGAAAAGAACATAGTTTTGCATTGTACTTTTTTAAAGCAACTCAGAATTAAGTTCAGTAGAGTTTTTAAACAGTTTTTAAATGGGATGGATCTTAACTATGATCTATGGACATTTGGACATTTTAAAGATGTTTTAGAAAACTTAGTACAAAATAGTTTTTATTTCTTTCAAAGTGATTGTTTTCCCTAGTTCCAAGTCCTTGGAATCATGGTCTTAGAGTTGAAAGGAATTTTTGAGGTTGTCTTTTATAGCCTACCATCCAAACCAGATCTCTTAAGACCCTTGGCAGGGAGTTATAGGTAGATTGGATTTTTTGATTTCTGTGTTAAATCTGTTTCTCTACCCACCCACTCTCCTTTAATGAATCTCTTGTCATGTGGTAGTTCTTTAGATATTTCCCTTCTTGTTCCCTAGCTGTGAGTTTTCCACATGCTTCTCCTGGTAGTAACACCAGAGTTAATGTTTGACAGCCTCCTTATATGCCAGGCTCTTTGCTAAACACTTAGCTTGCCTAATCTTATTTGATCTGCATCATAATTGTCAGATAAGATGGTTTTCAGCAGAGGAAATGAGGCATATCTAAGGTCACCTGTAAAGTAAGTGACCAATGGGTATTCAAACTAGGGTCTGATGGATGCAAAAGTCTGTTTTCAACCATTGCTTGCACGCCTTTAAGATGGCGTGTTTTCAGATTTTCTGTATAGTTTCCTTTCTTTGAACACATTCCTACTGTTAGTTTAACACTATTCTGAGTTAAATTCATTTTTTTCTTTGCCATTTTAAAAGATTGAAAGAAGTTAAGCCCTCCACATGGAAGACTCCAACTCTGTGAGCCTCATCTTCTCAGTGTGTAGGTGGCCAAAATGGCAGATGACTGTTCAGCATATCCGTGGTGGGCAGTAGTCTCACTACAAGGATGGGGTCTGACTCCACATGGCTCCATGTGCTTTTCCTGTCATTGGAGTGGCCACACAGCTCCCAGGAAACGTTAGGAAACTTGTGATTCTTTTAGCAGCATTGACAGGATCTTCCTATTGTTCCAGATGTTTTCTGAGGAGGACATCTGATGGGAAGAGTTTGTATTATTACAGATGGTCAGAGCAGTTTATAGATAGGAAGTTCTCCATGGAAGGACTCATATATCCAGACTTCATTTTTGAAGTTGATGACAGGATGTGGTGAAATTACTTGGACTTCAGGAAAACACTGAAAACATCAAAATAAATACATGTGTTGTGCGCCTACTCCTTTCCCAAACTAAAATGTGACTTATGACAGCATTTCCTCAACATGTGGGATCAAGTTCTAGATCAAATGGAGAGAAGATAAAATGAGCCTCTTTATATTAAGGTGTTTTTCATTTACTTCTCATTTCCATTAGAGTCTAGCCTAGAATGGTTGGGTGCATATATTGGCACCAGAAATTGTGTGGTTTTATCAATATCAGGAAAAACAAAGCATTTGTTTTCTTATTTGTGGGAAGAGGGCACAGCCTGAGCCCTGTATCTTGGTAGAAAAAGAGAACTGAGTTCTTGCAGCCACTTTTGTGGGGTGGTCTTGACCAGCAGCCCCACTGTCCCTGCGTCATCCCAGCCAGAGAGCTGTTTTCCACTCTGGTGACCCTGTCCTTCCTCTGTTACTCGGTCTTGGACCTCCATTCCAAGACTTCTTTAAGCTATAATGTGTTTGGTTACACCTTTACTTTGAAAACACTTTTGATCTTTTTAGAGTTCCTCTAGGTTTTCCAATTAGATAAAACCAGCTTTTTATACCTTTTGTTTCCATGGTAATGAATTCTGGGACTGCTTTAGAAAACCACTAGTTTCATGTGCCAGTGTAAAGTTAGGATTATGGATTATGCAGTAAATATCTATGTGCTCAAGGAGCCTAGGGCTGATAGAAGTACTTTAGAACAGAGTCAAGAAGGGAGGTGAGCCTCTCCCTCTTTCTCTTTTTTTAAGCCACATTTAGTGGAATTTGGAAAGTGAGTCCCGCATTGCAGGCAAATAGCTTGGGAACATTAGCGTGAAATTTAGTGTTTGCTAATCAGCTCAAGGCAGAAGGAAAAAACTAACTTGAGGCATTAATTTCAAATTGAACAATATATAAGAAGCCATGGAACCCCATTTCTGATTTTTTCCACACAATCTTCCTGACTTCTTGCAAGTGTCAGTTTTGCACATGGGGAGTCAGATGTGGGAGGAGAGGCTTCCTTTAGCCATTTGCCTTTTGGTGAAAAGCAGATTGTTTCTCCAAACGTAGGGAAGTCTACCTGGCATTGTCTGCAGATATACCTTTTAGGAATCTGGGGCACAGATCAAAACTCAATAGAAAAATTTTATTAAGAGTGAGTTGGCTAAAGACAGTGCAAACATAAAAATTAGAGATTTTCTTTGAAAAATAGAACTCCTTTTGTAAATCTTTAGGCACTGAGCATGTGGAAGGAGGAGTAATCAGAACTTTTTTTGTCAACCCTGATTTTTCCCTCTACAACATTACTATTTGTTACATCATGGAATTGGCAGGGCAGACGAGTGTGAGGCAAGAGAAAAAGTGGAGAGGAGGAGAGAAGATGGAAGATTGGAAAGGAAGATTGGGAGTGTGCTTATTTGGAAGGGGACAATGAATCAAAGTCCCCCTTTCCCCTCTAATATAGATTTTAATATTTTAAGTTACCAGTGCCATTATTGAGTACATTAAGAGGCTTCTTATGTTGACCTGATTATAATTCCATTCAGAATAATGAATGACATGCCATTGACAGATACCCTCCCCAGGTTTTTCCCTCTCTTTTTTGACAAAACATAAAAGTTATAAACAACTGTAAAGAAAAGTTCTCAGAAGCATTCTTCCAGGAGACAGAATGTTGAGGGACCAGAAACCCAGGGCCAGCACATTGTAGAAAATGATTTCCTGTAAGACCTAGGGTTCTACACCTACCTGGAAGGATTTAATATTCCTATCCCTAAATAAAATTAAAGGGAGGTTCATTCATTTGAGTACTCAGTATTCATTTTTTACTTCTTTTTGCTAAGACTGAAAATACCTGTTAAAATAGGTCTTTCTGTCTGGCAGGGAGAGTTTATGAGGGCTGATTGATTTTGAACCCATCACTAGAGCATTTGGGGCACTTCTCCAAACTTGCATTTGCCACTCCTCCTTGCTCAAGATACAGCAGACCTTGATCAAAGCCATCTTAGTTTCGTCCAGCTGTGCAGGCTGCACACAGAGCTGAACTTTCTGCTTTGGTGATAAGAGTGTAAATGTACGGTCTCCCCAGGAGGGAGCATCCACCATGCTGAAGGTAAGCTGAGACCAGTTCTGGTAAGAAGACCCCTTTGGGTGTGCTGGCTGGTCAGCCTGCTGCCATTGAGAAGGACTTTCTGTAGATGCAAGTACAAATATTCACCAAACCACCCTACTGTCCAAGGCAAAGCTCTATGGGAAAGCCTGGTGGGCTCTTCTGCCTATCCCACGTCCTATCCCATGTACCCCAGATCAGCAGATGGACTGTGCTCCCCTGTAGAATGGATCTAGTTAGCTGTAGAGGGACTCTGCCTTAGAGGCGGAGATGCTTCTACCTACCTCCGCCCTCTTCAGTTTCTCCTTTGCTCTTTTCCTGCTTTCCTGTGGGTGACGTGAGCATTTTATAGAATTCCATGTTGATTTAACTGTAGTGTTTTAGAGTGTACCCCTGTATGTAGTCTTTTACCTTCATCATTTATTATGGTGGTATCATTTTTTAAGTTCTGGTTAAGTCTAGAAACTTACCTCCCTTTACCCTTCCAAATAATCATAGAATTGTCTTAGATATTTCCCATTTACTCCCTGAGAACCATTAGATAGTGTTATGACTTTTTTTTACTTTATTCACTAACAGAATTTAGAAATTTAAAGAGAAGCAAAGTCTACTATGTTTACCCACGTGTTTGCTCTCTGTTGTTCTTCCTTCCTGATGTTCTTTCTTTGACCTTTTCCTTTCTGCTTAGAAAATTTCTTTAGTCTCTTAGTCTTTTTTCACCATCCCTGAAGAATATTTCTCTGGATATAGAATTCGGATTGACAGTTCTTTTTTTCTGGCACTTCAAAAATGTTATACTACTTCCTCTGAGCCTTGATTTTTATTTTTATTTTTTAGAAATCCTCTGTTGTGGGATTGCTTTTTTCCTTGTAGGTAATGTGACATTTCTCTCTGGCTACTTTTGAGGTTTTTCTTTGTCTTTGGTGTGAGTACGACCCACCTTGGTGTGGACTTTTCTTTGGGTTTTTCTGTTTGGTGTTCAATCAGATCCTCGATTCTGTCCTTTGCCAACTTCAGGAAGTTTTTAGCCTTTATTCACTAGGAATTTTTGTTTTTCATTCCCACCCCTTGCCTCCACCCTGCTTCTGGGAGTCAGCTGTTAGAAGTCCTGCAGGTCTCCTGAGGCTGTATTCATTTTTTTTCTTAGTCTAATTAATCTTTAATTTAGCATGGGTAATTTCTATTGTTATTTTGTCAAATGTACTGGTCCTCTGTCCTCCCTGTTCTGTGGAGGCCATCCACTAAGGTTCCCCCACCTTTTTAAAGAAAATTTCAGCTGTGATATATTTTAGTTAAAATTTTTCTACTTGATTCTAATTTCTATATTCTTTATTATTATTATTATTTTTTTGCTGACTTCTCATTGTTTTGCTAACTGTAACTTTTCTTTGTTTCAAGAATGTTTGTACTTGCCCCCTGGGGTTGTTACTACTCAGTGCAGGGGTACTGGTGCCTCCTGTGTGACCTCACTGAAGTCACTGGGGATCAGGCCTACACTGTTGGTGGTGGTGGTGGAGCCCAGTCTCTGCACTAACCTTCCCAGACCCCAAACGAGTGGGCATTACTGCCTAGCTGAGATGGAAGACAAGTCTCCTCACTCAGCGCTCTCCAAAATCACGCTGGGGTGTTGCTCCCTCTGTACGGTGTAGGCCCCACTAGGCCTTATGCCAAGGCTTATGGGGGAGGGAGTTGACCACAGGGTGTGTTAGCACGAAAGGACTGGGCTGGGTACAGACTTCACAGATCAGCATAGCCTTTATTCAGGAACAGCATCACACCTCCGATGGATCCACTTTCCCGGTGGAAAATGACCCACTGGCCAAAGGGGGAGTCTAGGCTTATATAGGTTGTACTCAGAGGTGACTGAATGAACTTGTCATTTGGGGCACTCGGGAATTTGGGGTCTTTTTAACTGGGTGAGATGGGTGGATGTGGGGTCAGCGTTCAGGGCTTCTCTCCTTCCCTTCAGGGCCTCAGTATATTGTCACTGGGAAAGGATCAGTGCCATCAATGTGCTGCTCTTGTTTTACTCCCTCTTCCCAGACACACTATTTTGAGGTTTGTCATTTTCCACATCCAATAGGGTGGGTAATTTTTTTTTTTTTTGTAGTAACATTTGATTGGAGGAGAGGAATTATTATCTAAATGTTTCTTTTCTGCCTAAAGGGGCTATCTGCCCCTTTCCTGGTTCCTTGAATAAAGATATTTTTTGCTTGTTTGTTTGTTTTGGGTAGCTATTGGCATTTCCAGCTTGCTGGTCTCTCCAGGATAGACTAGAAAAATAAGTGAACTACAGGGGGAAAAACTGAATCCAAGAATTTACTATCATGCTATTCCTTGAATCCTGAGGTGCTTAACCTGCTTGATTTCATCTCTCCTCCTGAGTCTTCTTGTGTGTCTTGGATATCATGCCCACCGCTTTTAGTTACATGTGGGAAGGACAGTGTAGCCCACATTTGCTCTATCTTCCTGTCAAAGCCCCTCTGGATCCTTATCTTTATCCATACCAGATGCCTTTCTTATTTCTGCACTCTTTCAAGGTCAGAGAGTGCAGCACACTTTTGAGAGCATCTGATAATTCTTTCAGGGGACTTAGCTTGGAACAGGAATGGCTGCAGTATAGAACCAGTCTCTGTCTAGCTCTGGAGACTTAGGCAGGACAGGTGGTGAAGTGGCCTGGTCAGATGCTTCATGGTTGGACAAACCTGGGTTCAAATCCTGTTTTTACTATGTATGTGTTACTTAAACTTGATTAAGCTATTTAACTTTTCCATTCCTTATTTTCTCTACCTTTTATAAAGACAAGGGGTGACATAATTCTGGTGCCTGGCACATATTAGATACTGTATAAGAAGAGTCATTATTGTTACAATGCTGGTTATAAATCCCCCAGATACTTTGTCAATAATCTGACCTCTATTAGGAGAGAATCCAGTCCAAACCCTTTTTGGTAGGGTGCATTTTAGGTAAGCAAGTTATCATTGGGTAAGCAAGTTATTAATTTTAGGTAAGAAAGTTATCAATAATCCCAGAAATGACAAACCACCTATCCCAAATTCTGCCTCTGGAGAAGAACATTGGTTAGGATACATAGTAAGGATTGGTTTCTCTTAGAAAGTAAGTAGAGTGATTTCAGAAGTGCAGGGTAGCTTGTTGGTGAATTGATGCTGTAATGAAACCCCATACTCTGTTTAAAATATTTTACACTGTAAGAAGCAAACTAAGGGGTGTTGGGGGATGTTTCTCTGTTCCCTAAGGAGAACTGGAAGAATTTAGGGAATATTCGGTTACTGATAACAATATAATCATTCACAGACTTAAGAATATCTTTCAGCCTCTAAATATAAGTCAGATGAGAGGGCAAGAAAAAAGGGACTTGATGCTTTTCCCAGGAGGAAGGGTAGACTTCTAGGCTGGAAGGGAGAAGGGGGCTATTCCTTATCAAGTGACTGCATTCAGTGTTGAGGGACTCTTGAGAGAGAAGGTTGTGGAGGCCATTTGGCCACTCTGGGGTCTGAGCCAATGTGTCATCTTGGAGCACTCATGGAGTGTCAGGTCAGGTTTCCTAGAAGCAGAGCTGAAGACAGGGAATCTTAAGGAACTTATTTGTTGAAGAGCATTCTCAAGAGAAAGGATATGGTTTCAGGTGAAGTCTAGCCTCAGCCTGAAACTATGGGATGCTCAGGAGCATCAGTTACATCAGAGTCTGTCTTATCTTGAGGCAAGGAAGTGTTATCCTTGCATCATTCAGTCCTGAGCTACAGAAACCCTAGTCTCAGACACCTGTGGGCAAGGATAATAGAGCTCTATTATCCAGGACAGTTCTTCAAAGAAGGTGTAAGGTTAACAATAGCACTGGGAGTTGCTACAAGAGGGATCCCTAGAAAAACAGGCAGGGCTTGGGCTTCATGCCTCAGGTTTTATCAGTGGAACCATGTGAAAACCACTGATCTGGGTAACGGAAGTCTTGCTTTATACCTTCAATTTGCTGACCTTGAGCTGTCCTTCAACCTCTCTGCCTTATAGTTGGGGAAAAAAAAAAGATTGAAATAAATGGACTCTTAAGGCCTGCTTGATTGAGCTGAGTTTATTGAAAATATTGGATTTAGTGAGATCAGGGCTTTCTCGCCTCTGGATCACAGAAGACCAAAGGCAGAAAGTGTGAAAGGTTACCACCACATGGCCTGAGCCCAAGCAGGCACTTTTTGGGGTCTGCAAGTAAAGATCCTTTCTTATGCCAGGGGTTCAGAGTGGAAGGACTGAATAGCTTGGTGATCAAGAAGACAGTAAGGAAGTTCACATCAAAAACTAAATTCAGAAAGCAGATTCTGGGAAGAACCAAAACTCTTTGTTCCTTGTCGGCACAGTGAGAGTGGGGATCTGTTCTGGTCTGAAGTTGGATTTAATGTTTAGCATCTGTACTTCTGTTTCTTATACTTTGTCAACTTTTTTCTTGATATTCATTTCATTCATCTGATAAGAACCCCTTTTTCTAATTTGATTGCATTATTAGCAATATTTTACACTAATTCTTTGGCTCTCTACTGTAGCTCATGCCACTAGGGGAAGAGGCAGATATTTCTGTATTTTGGTATGTGCCTGCCTGCAGAGACCAGAGAGCTCTTGGGAATATTGGGAGCAGGTGAAGTTGTGCAGATGGATGAAACCTTAGCAATGTCAGTTCTGGGCTCTCTGAGGACAGATGCCTTCTAGAGGATGGATGCTTCTCTTGAGAATAGTTTATTGTCCTCTAACACAAGTGGTTAATGTTTTGCCAGTTACTCTTACTGAAATAGTGGCACAGATTCACTGCTATTCCTGAGCCTCGTTTGGTTTCTCAGGACATTATAGGTCAACATCCACCAAAATAGACTCCCAGAGAGACTTCTCCTTTCATGCAGGGCTTTGGATTACAGATCTCCTACTATTCTCAAACTTCAACTCCTCCTGGGCATCATCCAAGGCCAGAAGAAGTTGAACCTTAGGTCACATCGATGGGCTTCTTAAGATGATATGGAAGAAAGCTTGAGTAGGCATTTTCTTTGGACATGGTTGCTTCTGTTGGTTTTCACCAAAAGTCAAATGTTTATTGTGTGGAATTGGATGTCTTGAAGAAGTTTTTAAGCTTGATTAATTTATTAATAAAAAAAAATTGAGTCCTTATGGGACCATTTTTCAAAGGGTTCTGCCTCTATCAAGGCTTCAGGGCATTTGAGAGGAAAGAAGGTGCCAGCTTGGTGGAGCAAGAAGCAGTCTTGCCAAGGAGTGAGCTGCTCGTTTGCATGGGTTTTGCTGAATTTGGGTGCTGCATAGTGTGTTGAGCTTTCAAAGGGAGGAGTCGGTTTGTTGCCTAGTCAGCAGATCGGTGGTCTCCTGGGGCTTGCACCCCTCAGATGCTCTTCCCCTGCTGGATGGAGCTTTTAGGAAGGGTGCAGAAGCTGGTTCGCATTACCGGATTTAAATAAGGCCAGTATGACAATGTCACTTTTCCCACTGACTCTCTTTTTTCTGGGCCCTTGAAATATCTGTGGTCATAAATAGTGACTTACTTAAAATTCTATGTGCACCTCTAAAAATAGTTTTATTTAGAAAGAAGAAATTAATACTTTAAATACCTCCTTAAGATTTAGTAGTGTGACTTATGGAATAATTTTGGTCATAGACGTAAAAGTTCTTTACTGAATTTCTGTGTCTCAGTCTTGAGGTAGCAGCTGACATTCTCAGGATGTGGCTTCCTTCCTTGGCTGAGATGTCAGCGGGACAGATATCGCCATTTGCTGCTAATGATGATTGATGTTAGTCAAAAAAGTTCTTCTGTGTCAAGAGGGCACTTGGAAGCTGGCTGCAAAGAGCAGTTCTCAGCGTCGGAAAGCATTTGTTATCACTCACGCTTTGATGCGGCAACACATTGCAGTTCTTGGCATAATGAGAGGCAGGTTTCAGGAATTACTGCCGCAACCAACTCATACCTGCCAAACTATAAAGACAAACTGTATGGAGGATTAAAGGATGGAATCCCTTTGTGCTTTGTTGCGGCAGAACTGAAAGGTTCATAATGACAGACGGAACCATTAGGAGGCATGAAAGGAAAAGCAGCAGCAAGGCGGAAAGTCTTCTAGGCTAGAAAGGAGTTGACGCCCTTTGAACATTTAGGTTCAAATAACGTGCCGTCCTGTCCTTTATCTCCAAAGACAACACTACTGACCCACTGTCAGTAGAGCGTGTGCTGTGGGTTGTTTTCCAGCAGAGGAGATGGATTTTCTTCAGATCCGTCTTCTCATGCTTGTCAGAGATCTCTTTTGGGACCAGTGACAGGCACTGAGGAATCTGAGCCTGGAGAAGGGGAGGCTGGAGTGTACTGGCTAATGCTTGTTGGGTGCTTGCCCTGGGACAGGTCCCCTTCTTGGCACTTCACCGAGTCACCTTGATGATTCTTTATTGCCAGCCTACCTGGGAGTTAGGAATGCTCCTTAGCCCCACCTGAAGATCCCCACTGAAGAAGGCAAAGAACTTGGCCAAGGTCACGCAGATCTAAATGGTGCAGCTAGGATTTGAACTGATGGAGTCTGATGCCAGATCTGAAGCTCTAAACCCTACGTCCTGCCAATAGTCTAGTTGGCTGCTGAGAACTTGGACTCTGAAGTCAGAGAAACATGGGCTCCTGAGTCCCCCAGCTAGTTTCTTAACACTGTTGGGGCAATAAAGGAAGTCAGGGAGGCCACTGTTTTTTGTGTTTTGTTGATTATTCTGTTTTTGTCCCAGGAGTGAAGCTAAGAGGTGGTGGTTCTTGAGGGTACGTTAGAAAGAATTACCTGGGTGCTAACAGTTTTAACAGTGCAGTTTTCTGGGCCCCACTGAAGAGAGATTTTTAACTCAGTGACCCTGGGGGAGTGGTGACTAATTGGACCCAAGAACCTACATTTTAAGCAAGAGCTTTATATGATATGCAGGAAGTGATCATCATGTACCATGGCGAGAAGCCCCTAGGTATGTGAGTCCTTGTTCTGAGTTGGCCTCTCCTGCCCTGGTCTATCCTACAAGAGTGACTGACCACAGGTGGCATGCACAAGGTTTTAGAATTTACCGGAATTCAGAGTTATATTTCATAATTGGCTTGTACATTTAGCCATAATTGAGCAGCAGAGTGGCACACCGATATGCTGTAGACTCTCTTAATCTTTAAAAACAAAGCCAAAGTGGGGAAAAAGACCCCCAAACACTGAAAAGAATTGATAAATTTCAGTGCTAGCTGGTTCAGAATGAATGATGAAGCAAATCCAAGGGTCTCTAGGGAACTCCTATGGGTGGAGGGGATTTAAGGGACCCTTAATTCATACTATGGTTTTATAGATGCTGAACCAGAGGACACAAGGAGTGAAAGGACCTACTAAAAAAAAAAAAAAAAATCACACAATTAGGTGTTGGCAAAGTCTGCAATAGAATTCTGATGTTTGTCTGCGGGGCCACCCCTGAACAAAGGGCCAAAACTTGAACTCTGGAAGTTCTGCATTCCCCAATTCAGGTGACAGTGATAAGGAAGGAGGAATCCCAGACCTGCTGTAGGTACCTGAGCTATTTTTCTGGATGTCTCTCTCTACCATGTCCAGTCAGTAACTGCAGCGCATTCTTTAGGGCCTTTTGTAAGCTGCCTTTTCTGGAACAGTCCTCTCCCTGGCTCCTGCACTGGCTCCCAATAGAGTTCATTACTTCTTTGGCCCCTAGGGTACCTAATGGCATTTATTGCACTTCCTTGAAATTTGCTGCTTGTCCTCTTTCCTGGGATGAACTAGGTGGTATAAGTAGAGTCACCCTCCCTTTTTGGACACTTGGAAACCTTATTTACCATTTGTTTATTCATTTACATATATATAAGTAGAGCTCTGGGTACATTTAGAGAAAATGGAGAAAAGCAAAATATGAATATGATAAACGGGAAAATATGTAAATAATTAGTTAATTTAAGAAGCTGATATGGACAGTGAAAAAAGTAAAACAAGATGGTGCGATAACTTTTGGCCAAGTGGTCAGGGAAGGGCCATCTCAAAGGGTCTGTCATTTTAGCTGAGACTCAGTTGAGGAGACGTAGGACCCATATACGTATCTGAGAGAAGAGTATTCTAGATGGAAGGAAGAGCATGTGCCAAAGAGCCAAGGTGAGCATGAACAGCAGGTCAGTGTGGATAGGACGGGCCTCATCTTGAAAGGCCCACCTGTAGACCATGGAGGAGTTTGAATAATGATCTAGGGGCAATGGGAAGCTTTAATAGTAGGTGGGTAAGCAGAGAAGTGACTTGGTGTAATTCTGTAATTCACATTTTTTACAGATCACTTTTATTTACTGAACCTGGGCTTAATAAAATGCCACAGGCACACTCTACTTGTCGGTTAGTTTGTATTTTTTTCTTTGAAAAATTTTTATAGGTATGCTTGCTAAATTCTTTGAGGGCCGAATCCATATTTTAATAACTTTTATATGCCAGTAGTTTGGACCTGGCAAACAGCAGGTTCTTGGTGAATATTTGGTGCATAAATGAATGATTTCTGGATTATTTTGTCCTTTGGAATAAAGAAGGAGCAAAGCTGTCTCTGTTGGGGTGATTTTTGTTTTGGCAAGTCCACTAAATGGTAGGTGGTGGCATATTGTGAAAATGAGTTGGCTAACACCCCAGCTTACCTCAGCTCATGTCAGGTTTTTTTTTTTTTTTTTTTCTAGAAAATATGGGTATAGGTAAGCTGGGAGGTGACAGAGTAGGGTCTCTCCAAAGCCCCCAAAGTTACAGCAATATTATCTCACTAGCCTTTAAGCAGTAGATAGAGAAGAGCTGGGGATGTCTGCCGCTGGCATCGGAACAGACTGAATAATGAGGAGTTCTTCCAGTAGGACACACACAGAAATGCTGGGTATCATACAAACATCAACCTTTTAAATGCATAACTCAGCTCATAAAATAGAAAATAAGTCCACAGGGGCTAAAAATGAAGAGAGAGCTGACACCAGGGTGGTGAGTAAGCCACTCAGCTGTGGGCTGCTTCGGGGGTGTCGGCAGATCACAGAAACCCAGGGCCTTGGTTTCTAACTGCCACATGACAGGGGTGAGCAGGGAGCCTTGTGGATTGGGAGAACCTGCGAAAGCCAGAGATCTTGAAGATGTGCACTCTCAGGAAAAAGAGGGACCAGAAAAATCCATCTAGCAGAGAAAGTTGCTATGAAAAATCGTTCCAGTCCTGGCTGGGGATATGGGAATAAAAGGAGTCTCTGCTGAGAATTCTGACCTCATGAGACTTTGGGACTCAACTTTACATGTATGCAGTCAGAAACATCAAGCAGATGAAATAAGTGGATTGCTGTGTGAGAGACTAGAATGCCTGGCGGAATCTGAAGAGAGTCCTCTGTAGAGGCAGGCAGCCACAGCTGGGGCTCTTCAGGATTCTCAGATTAAAATCAACCACAGGTGAGTTCACAATGAAAGTTGCCAGTTACGCAGGGTAAACAAACCGTAAGTGGAAACAACAAAAGATAGAACTAGACTTCCCGAGAACTCTGATGGAAGAATTATCAGAGTCAGAATATAAACTCTGTCCTTAAAATGTTTACTGAAATAAAAAACGGAATTGAAAATATGAGCAAGGACCAAAAGGCAATTAAGAGTGGTGAGGCAGCATTTGAAAAAGAACCAAAGGAAAATTCTGAAAATAGAACATTATGTTTGAAATTAAAAACTCAGAAGGGAAGGAAAAAAAGGTTTTAACCTCCAAAGGTTGTTTTGAAAAATCACTGATTGGTAAGAGTTTGAGTGTACAATATGGCTAAAAAGTCATAATCCCAGAAAAGTGTAAATTTATTAGTGTACCATGATGGATTTCTACAAATTAATGTACCATGTAACTATTATCCAGGTCAAGAAATAGGACATAATTGGCATCTCAGAAGTTCCTTGCATATTCCCTTCCAGATAATCTCCCACTGAAGTGAACCACTGTTCTGAATCCTATTACTATATTTTACCTATTTTAAAATAAATTATAAATGAATTTATATAGTATATGCTGTTTTATACATGACATTTATCTCAACATAAGAATGATAAAAAGTATGAGATTCATTCATTATTTTAAAATATAGGTATAGTTTTCTTCTTATTTAAGGTAGTATTCCATTGTCTGAGTATACCACAATTTATTCCATCCTGCAATTGATGGGCATTTGGGTCATTTCCAGTATGGGGCTATTATTTATCTATTTTATGTCTCTGTTAAAGATAGCACCATGTCATAGGTTTATTCCCAGGGGTGGAATTACTGGTCACAGAGTATGCATGTGTTCAGCATTAGTAGAAATTGTCTGAGTTTCCACAATTTTTCTAACCCAGATGAAATCTTGTATGGAAATCCAAGAAACAAAACCATTCTCAACATGTCAAAACTCACATAGAAAACCTAACACAATGGATAGATTAACAATAGATTAGACCCAGTGAAGAAAGAGTCAGTGAATTGGAAGATAAATATGAGAAAACTCCTGGGATATAGCACAAAAAGACAAAAGAATTAAGGTAAGAAAAAGGTTAAAATTAGGAGACCCCAATTTATTTCTAATTGAAGAAGACAGTATAACTGAGTCAGAGAGCCTACAAGTTATCAACTCAGTATTATTCAATCAAGATATAATATGATCTAAGAAAACTTGGAATGGAACCACCATTTGACCCAGTTATCCCACTCCTCAGTTTATACACAAAGGAGTTAAAATCAACACACTACAGTGATGCAGTCACATCAGTGTTTATAGCAGCTTCAATTCACAATAGCTAAACTATGGAACCAACCTAGGTGCCCTTCAACAGATAAATTGATAAAGAAATGGTGGTATATATACACAATGAAATATTACTCAGCCTTAAAGAAGAATGAAATTATGGTATTTGCCAGTAAATGGATGGAACTGGCTAAGCAAAATAAGCCAATCCCAAAGAACCAAAGGCCGAATGTTTTCTCTGACATGTGGATGCTAATTCACAATAAGGAGGGGGTGCTAGGGAAAAACAGAGGTACTTCAGATTAGACAGAGGGGAGAGGAGGGATGTAGAAGGAATGGGGGTAGGAATGATAGTAGAATGAATCAGACATTTTTGCTCTATGTGCATATATGATTACATGACTGGTGTAACTCTACATCATGTAACAACCAGAAGAATGAAGTTATACTCCATTTATGTATGATGTGTCAAAATGCGTTCTACTGCCATGTATCACTAATTAGAACGAATAAAAGCAAAAAAAGATATAATATGAACCACACATGTAATTTTTAATTTTCCAATATGTTTTATTTAACCCAATATATATGAATTTGAATATGAAAATTATTTAGGCATTTTTACATTCTTTTTTTTTCATATTAAGTCTTCAAAATCCAGCAAATAATGTTACACTTAGGTTTAGAACAGCCTCCTTTCAAGTGCTTAATAGCCACATGCGGCTAGTGGCCACCACATTAGGTGGTGCAGATCTAACCAGTGAAGGTCTGTGAAGGCAGAGAAGTTGACTGAGGGTCCTAGGTACGGGGAGAAGTGAGCCAGTTGAAGTAGAGGGTGGGAGGAAAGTGGGTTAGTGTAATGCCACTGCAGTGGCAGGGGGCTGTGGATTTCTGCACTCTTGTGTCCCTCTAGATACTTCTTATATCCTTCGACATCCAGTGAATGGCAGAATTACAGCTGCTGGGTAGTTCAGAGCCATAGTAAACAATAGCCTAGTACAAGAAGAGAAATATGTCATATCTGTTGCATTTACAGAGGGGATTTAGAAACTGAGAATTTAATTATCCCCATGCAAATTTGACCAGAAGCCTAAAGTGAACATGTCTGACATTTACATCAAAGTTCACTGTGGGTATTAATAGAACCAGGCAGGTTGGAAGTGGTTTTCATTTCTTTGGCTGTAATAATACAAAAACTTCACAATGAGTACAAGTAGGTCGTTACTTTAGTTTTTATGTCTCAGTTAAAAGGTAGCACCATGTTCTAGTGTGCTCACACACCACAAAAGCTTTATTATTGGTTTCTAGATCAAATACCATATAAATTTGACCCAAGTAACCTCAGGCTTCCTGGGAAATTCTATGTTTGGGTAAAATACGTGACTGTAGGCAGTTGGTTCACTTTTGCAACAGCTTCAAAAGCAGTGAAGCAAGGTACTTGGAATCTGTCTAGCCTCTGTTGTTTGAAAAGTAGTAATAGAATTGAAAATGTATTTTTGTCCTTAAAAACACCTCTAAAGTGCTGTGTTTATTTGTGTAATGATAACACTTTTTATGTTGGCTCTGCCAGTCCAAAAATAGGGGTGTGACTATTATGCAAGGGAGACCATTATGTAAGGTTGTGATCTTTAGGATGGAAAAAAAATCTTTTCTCATACCCCAAGTAAGAAACAGACCCAGTCAAATAATTGCTACCATTGTGTTTGATCATGGGGTTGATAATGAAATTATTAGTTGAACCCAATTATCCCCAGTACTTGTCCTAGTCTAATCCCACTGCTATAACAATACCTTTGCTGAGTAATCAATAAACAATATAAACTCATTTCTCATAGTTCTGGAGGTGGGCACATCCAAGATCAAGGCATTCATATGTCTGGTGGGACCTTGCTCTTTAATCCTCACATGCTGGAAGGGCCATGTTGCTGCATCCTCATGTTGGAAGGAACCAAAGATGAATGGGCATGAATCCCACCTAAAGTCCTCACCTCCTAATACTATTACCTTGGGGGTTAAGTTCTAATCTATGAATTTTGCATTTACAGAGGGGATTTAGAAACCCAAACAGTCATGCTATGCAAGGCCAGAAGTTTCTATTGTACTAAATCTGAGATCCTCTTTATATTGGCTCTTCAAAATTTTATGAAACAGTCTTAGTCTAAAGATACATAGTTGATCATCTTTACAAAATATGTGAAAGCATGTCTGTCAAATGTTGAGCCTTTTATTTGGGTCCATCATTCATAAAACCAAAAGGAACTTTATATAACCACTGCCAATGTTCCCAGGGGTCTTGAGATTATTCAGTGGAAGGAGAACTAAACTAGATACTGGAGTGTCTGTTGTGTGACTTGGGCTGTCACTGATCACTTTCCATTTGGGTGATTTTGCTGAAAGAAAGATTTATCATCTACACTAGGATTAGAAGAAATCTCTCACCTCACACTCAAATAGCTAGAGCTCTTTAAAACATCTACAATAAATAATCACTCTGTTTTGGCTTGAATAAGCCAAAGGTCACTTCTTTACAACACCATTCTCTCCATTGTTTATTATTTCCCAGGGTTAGAACCTTCTTTTCTTTGCATTAGAATGTTCTTCTTTGCATTGAGCCAGAACTTTTTTAGCTAGTGCCCAACTCATAAGGGGCTTAAACAGGCAAAATATCATAAATGTGAAAGTTTTTAACACAAAGTAAAGAATGTATACATCAGTATCAGTATAGTTTACTGATGTGGACCTACATATATGGATCCTAGTCTGAATTGTAAATGTCAGAATTCTTGCTTTTCAGAAACTTCAGCAACTTCCCAAATTGAAAGTTATCAACATCTTTGTGGTTTGGACTTACAAACCAGGCTTTTGTGGGTTTGCCTTAAAAGCAGGGAGAAGAATTCTGTCTCTTTTGACTAACATGTTACCCTCATGGTTTTCAAAGCTGGTTTCATTCTTACCCTCAGTGTTTTTTTTTTTTTTTTTTTTTTTTTTTTATCGTAAACAAATGGGATACATGTTGTTTCTCTGTTTGTACATGGCGTAAAGGCATACCATTTGTGTAATCATAAATTTACATAGGATAATGTTGTTTGATTCATTCTGTTATTTTTTCCCTTCCCCCCACCCCTCCCACCCCTCTTTTCCCTCTATACAGTCCTTCCTTCCTCCATTCTTGCCCCCCTCCCTAACCCTAACTCTAACCCTAACACTAACCCCTCCCACCCCCCATTATGTGTCATCATCCACTTATTAGCGATATCATTCGTCCTTTTTACCCTCAGTGTTTAACGTTGAAAATCTTTTCTTGGTTAGGAATTCTCTTGCTTCTAGGGACTTCCTTTCCTAGACACTAGTAGAGCCTTCTAGTTTTCTCTAGTGCAGGGTAGCAGGTGAATTATAAGTTGTGGGGGTTGCACTGGTCCCTGGGCTGTCCTAGAACCACACGCTGGCCCTTGTTACCTATCTATATAGAATATTCACTCAGTATTATTAATTCATTCAGCTAATATTTGTTGAAAGTTCATAGTTAGTGCTCAGCACTGTTTTGACTCAGGAAACTCTAAATATCCTCTTCAACATGATGTATCATTTCCAGAGGATCTTTAATCAAGATGGAGCTAGTCCAGGCTAGCTGTGATTGCCCAGAGGACTTGAACCTTGATCTCTATGATTTCCCCTTGGGTCTCTCCAAAACACCTCTCCTCTTTATCTTGCCAGCAGTTGTCCCTAGAAGGGCCTTTATGGAGGATATGGAGCATCCCCGTGGTTCACAGTCCTCTGGCCACTCTGGAAACTCCAGTCCCAGCCTTAAAGGTTTGGGATTTGAACTTGGGTAGCGAGAGACCTGGGAAGTCACTGAGCAGCACACCTGGCAGGCTGCTGAAGTCCCAGGGTGTCTGTGGTGGGAACCCCTCACTCACTCAGCATTCCTCTTTAGACAGCAAACAGCTGAGATCTTGGCTGGGCTTTCCTGCTGGACTGTATTCTTGGCTTCGAAAAATGTGACCGGGTGTTAACCAGTTACCTTTCTGACTTAGCACTTGAGTAATTTCTTTCTAACAGCTGCTATGTCTCCCTACTTCTCACTGAATGAGTTTTCCAGGTGAATTTACCTCCTCAGTAGTCTCATGTGCAAACTGAAGGTGTAGTGTCTTGTTCTAAGTGCTAAGCCTTGTTGAGGCCAAAAGAAGAAACCTGAACTATATTTAAGCAAACACGTAAGTCCCTCAGCTCACAGCTGGCGGGCCTTTGCTGGCTCTCAGCAGGGCAGCAGCAACCGCAGCAGCAAACGGAACCTCCATTTTAGATATTTATATCTAAGACATTGAAATAAACACACATTAGACATTCCAGAGTAAAACTTCTGTGGGAAATGGAACTGGGAACAATATGTCCCTAAGGACAAGCTAGGCGTTCAAGGCAAAAAAAGAAAGCGAAAAAGAAAATCGAGGAACAAGAGAAAAGAAATTTGGATTGCTCATGTGCTAGAAAACTCCATGTTGCCCTGTAATGAAATGACTGAAAACAAGTAGCAGATCCCAGGCAGAATGAGGTGCAGTAGAAGCTGGTAATGCTAGAGGTGGCAGGTGCACTGAAGCAAGTGGTTGGGGCCGAGAAAGGGGCAGATCTGCGAGATATGAGATGAACGAGCTGGGTCGTAACTGTAAAAGCTTTATAATGATTCATTTATGGATCTGCCTCCCCAGGGAATCTTGAGTTCCTTGAGATGGAACAGCAGAGACTGGCTCTGGAGTCTCTGGGTCTGTTACAAATCTTGATTTCCTACTCATCTGCCAAGTTCCTCAACACATAGCTGTATCAGTTTCACCATCTATGAAACGGCCATTGTAGTGACAACTTCCTTGTGGTTTGTGGTGGGGACTGTCAATGACAGGTCATGTGCTTAGCATGGAGGCTGGTACTCCTTACATGTTAGGATTGGTGATTGTTATTTATACTTCTGTGGTTGGTACTTGGCTCAGTACATGGCTCATAGCTAATGTTCAACAAATGTTTGTTAAATAAGTGAGCATTTTTCATTAGTGGTTTAAAAAATTTTTATTTTAATTGCTGGTTAACTTTATTCTATGTACCATTAAGACAGAAAACTTTGAAATAAGGATTCTAAAAATAATGATCAAATGCATAAAGATATAAATATTTTCTCTTAAGAATATAGTAAGCACTTTTGTAAAAATCGGAACTATATTCCCTACCATATGTCTTATCATTTTGCAAGTAATTAACCAGTGTGCAATTAGTCATGTATCTCCCCAGGTCTGCTCCTATTAGTTTTAATAAAAGTGGCTGTATCCTCTCTACAGTCTGTCAATAATCCTTAGAGTCACTACTGCCTCCTATTTTCCCATATGCATTCATGTTTGTGGACTTTCAAGACCTGTTCATTTCATCACCTGATCGGCCTCTGAATCTGTTTTGTGAGTCTCTCCTTATGATCACTGCCTTAGTCCAGCTACTGTCAACTATTGTCTACATTAATGTCATAGTGCCCTGACTGAATATTAAGGAAAAGTCTTCTAGGAATGTCCAAGAAACAAATGATTAAACTTCCTGCTGGCAAGCTCTCTGGTATTTATGCTCATAGAACTTATGAATGATTTAAGCAGCTTGGATTTCCATGGGTTTGCAGAAAGTTGGAGGCGCCTGCTTTCTCTCCTACAGAATTATGCATGGGGAGAGTGCTACTGAAGCTAGCTGGACATGCATTTGAAGTGCACATTACTTGAGGTTGTTCTTGAAGTTTGTTATCATGGAGCAATGTTAGTTTCAAGGAAGATCATGATTACAGAAGAGCTAGCTGTGGAGAAATCTAACATAGGAAGATGGGAAAACTACACACACACACACACACACACACACACACACACACAACTTAATCCAAATTTATTTAGCAAAGTCCACATGTATGTGTAGGGCAGCTGATAGAAAAAGTGTTATAGGACTAAGGAATCAATCACTCAGATGCTGAAAGTTTCTATATTGATTAGGAAAACCCAAGTTAAATGGATTAACAGACTCAAATCAGCAGTTCTAAAAGGTGACTTTACCACATTTGAGCATACTTATTGACAGGCTTACCAGAATGGGTAAGGAATCTAACTTGGCAAGGAATCATAAAGTATACTGGTGGAGCAGCATGGAGCGGCATGACTACATCTCACCCACAAGGTCCAATTACTTCTGGTAGAGATTGAGGAAAATGTTTGGATGCAGTGGTTGGGTGGAGAAATACATTTGTCAGGAAATAAAACTGAATGGTTTAAAGACTGGTCCTGGGACTGGTGTTCTGGATGCCAGTGGTTCTCAGTGTTCTCATGGATGGCAGGACTTCTTAATGGAGTCCAAAATGGATTGGGGTTTTGGAACATCAGGTTAGTCAACCTATGGTGATGTAGTTGCATGAAATGATGCTCATAAGCATTCCTGCTTCTGAAGGAAAAAGAGGGACCTGTTTTGTGCTTAGGAACCTGGAAAGGTGAGTGGAGAAGAGAAGAGGATGAAGAGGAATACATGGTGTCTAGTTGGAAAGACAGGTGAAGGTCAGAGGGAAAGGAGTGGGATTTGTGAAAATACCATGTGAAAGTTTGGGCATACACAGAACTGTAGGGCACAGTGATCAACTGTAATGCTAGCAAGTGAGTGCTCCTCCAGCAGTCTTGCCCCACCCTACCACGGACCCCCAGTGAAATGCAGCACTGTGGACCCTCCAAGTGGACCCAGCAGGGTGCCATGGAGGGCTTCAGAACAGCAGTGGGGACAATAACACCCCACGTCAGTGACCTCACTGAAGACATCATGGCAGTGCACAAGGTCTCTTATGTGACTCAAGAGGCCACGACGAGCCAGAAGGCTGAAGTGGAGAAACGTGACTGTCTGGTTTTGTGCTTATTGGATGTGACATCTGATAGCATTCTCAAATGGATTGAGGAAGGCTTCAGAGCAAGCCTGAGACCTAGTAATTCAGGCATTAATGGAAATGTGACTCCATTTATATTAATGGGCTGGTAAAACTTAGAATATTTGGAATTATATACAGTGTCTTAATTCTAAAATGATTATGCTATACTTAATAGCATTCACACATGGTGAGACAAAAAACTACTTAGCACTAATTTACAAGTGAATCACAGAATTTTTAGCCCAGGAAGGAACTTTAGGAATCATCTGCTTCAACCCCCACAGTTTAGAAATTAGAGTCAGAGAGCAAAAGATGGGAAGTGACTAAGCTCTGTGATGTTGGGCATGTTAGTGACAGAATTAGGACTGCATCCATATCTCTTGGGCCTTGAATTTGGCCAATTGAGGACAAAAAGGAGGAAGAAATCAAGTTCAAGAAAATTCGTAAAAAATATCAAGTACAACTTGGTTTCACATAAAGTTATAATTCTAAAAAATTACATGTCTACTGTAGTTATGTATCAAACCCACCAGTAGTTCTCTAAGTAATAGTATATATGTAAAGAGAAAATTCTAAAGCTTTAGTTCTATGAGCAGGCTCCAACATCAGCTGTGTCTTGGCCACTATCTTGGCAGCTCCTCCCTGTAGGTTTTGTTAGGGAAGGGATTTTGATTTCACTGCAAAAGGGAACACAGGCCTCATGTGCTGCTCACATCCGTCCCTGAGCCTTGCTTGAGCTCTCTGCTCAATCTCGGACACTCTTCCAGTAAATCATCCTACAACTTCTCCTTCTCATCTTTTGTGTATAAGCTCAATAGTCACTTCCCAAGGGGCTGCCACTCCTCACCCTCCCCTTCCCTGACGGGTAACACTTTCTCTGTGACCTTCAACCTCAGGTGCTTTTACCCCACAAAGAATGCTTGGCAATGTCTGGAGACATTTTTGACTGTCACAAATGGGATGCTAGTGGGTAGAAGTCAGGAATGGTGCCAAATAGCCCATAACCCACAGGACAGCTCCCCACACAAAAAATTAGCTTGTCAAATGTGTCAATAACATCAAGATCGAGAAACCCCCTCCTAATCCATTGCTTTGTTTTATTTCCAAGACTCTACTACAACCCTATTTATTTGTTTACACATACATGCTTGTTTTAGTCTATTCCCCCCACCCCTGATCCCAATGAAAGGTCTGCAAGACCAGGAAATTTGTTTTGTTTATTGTTGTATAAGCTTCTGGAACAGTACATGGCACCTGGTAGGGGCTACATAAATATGTATTAAATTGATTGAATGAATAAATGTCACCACTACTAGAGAAAATTATAGAACTAGCTATGCTATGGTGTATTGTTCTTGCTGATGAAAGAAACTAAGGCAAAAGTACCAGGTAAAATAGAATGCCTGGATTTTATTGTGGTTGTTCCCATATGTGTCAGCTTTTTTTGCTGTAATTAAAATATCCAGAAAAAGCAATTTAGGAGGAAAAGGGTATTTTGGCTAATGGTTTCAGAGGTCCAGTCCATGGTCAGCCAACTCCATTGCTCTAGACCTGAGGTGAGGCAGAACATCATGGTGGAAGGGTGTGGTAGAGTGAAGGTCCTCAGTTAATGGCAGCTGGGAAGCAGAGAGAGTGAAAGAAATGGGACAGGGACATGATATAGTCCCCAAGGGCGTGCCCTAGTGACCTACTTCCTCCAGTCAGGCCCCACCTGCCTACAGTTACCACCTACTCAAATTATTAATCCATCAAGTAGATTAATCCACTGATGAGGTTACAGCTCTCATAATCCAATCTTTTCACCTCTGAACATTGCTACATTGCTTAACACATGAGCACTTGGGGGGATATTTTTAGATCCAAACCATACTTCCTACAACCTGGATCAGCACAATTTTGTCATTCAGAAAATCAACAAATGGAAAAGGTGAAGGTTATTGAAAACAAGTGGGTGACAGCTGTCAGTATAATCCCACGGCTCCCATAATTGTAGTTATCTCGGCTCCCACTGAGAAGGGGAATGGAAATGAAGCTATTTGTACCTAAGCTGCAATTGGCAAAGAGTAACAACTTATTGATTCCCGCTGTCCAGGAAGGCCATGTTTTTTCTCCGTGCCTTTTCATTTCTAGTCTGGGTTGAATTGAGAACACAAATTCTACTTAAATGTATTAACAGTTTCCTAATGTAAGCTATCGCTCATGAAGAAATGAAAAGAATTATTTACAACACGAAAGAAGGCCAGAGTTTGAAGCTGGTTTATTTTAAAAACAATAAAGAGCAACCCTGTACTAGTGTCAAATTGAGATGGCCTCAGTGCCATTTTCTCAGTGGAATGAAATAATATATTAGTGAGTGCATCTAACTAGCAAATGTGATCAGGAGTATTGTGGAAATAAAGACGGAAAAGTGCCTTAACAGCTTTAAAATTCACAGATGGCAAATCAAGTAAAAGATCTGTTTATCACCCTCTGAGCACTTGGTAAAACGCACATCGGAGGGCTGGATGTTTCTAATGGCAACTGCTGCACTTTTGGAAACCTCAGTGGAACCCTTGACTCTCTGATATTTAGCTCTTCCAGTGTCTTGCGGCAGAAGGGAGAAGCCACTTTCCTGACCACATGGCTCGGTGCAATCCAGTTGTACAGCCATTCTGCTTTGCCAGGAGTGTCTGAAGTGAAAAATCAGAGAGTCAAATATGTATAATAATGCAATGGAGAGTGTTATGCCTTGTGCTATGTTTCAAAATGTCTTGCACAAACAGCTTGATACAGAGCATTATGGAATATTAAAATCTGCTTTCCAGTGTTAGGGCTCTTTCTGTCAACTGTCCAGTGACTGTTTCATACATTAACTGTGTTGCTTGGGCACCACTTCTTTCTTAATGGCATGAAAATGTAAATTAATTAATGAACTTGACAGCTACCTAGCACTCTAATACATTTGACCACAACTCTTACATTTAACCTATTTTGTATTTTAAAAATATTTCAGTATCGTCTCTCTTTATTCACATGACATATATTTAAGCATGCTGTAAAATTAAAAAAATTGTGTAGAAGCCTTTCAATATGAGGTCATCCCATTTGTTGATTCTTTTATTTCTTGAGCTTTAGGAGTCTGATCCAGGATGTTGGTGTTTGTGCCAATTCAACGCAGTGTTGACCCTATGTTTTCTTCTAGCAGATGCAGTGTTTCTGGTCTAATTCTTAGGTCTTTGATTCACTTTGAGTTGATTTTTATGTAGCATGAGAGGGATCTAGTTTCATTTTTCTTCATATGGATATCCAGTTTTCCTAGCACCGTTTGTTAAAAAAGGTTATTTTTTCTCCAAAGTATGTTTTTTGGCACCTTTGATGAGGATTGGATGACTGTATCCATGTGGATTTGTCTCTGTGTCTTCTATTCCATTGGCCTTCATGTCTGTTTTTACCAATATCATGCTGTTTTTGTTACTTCAGTTCTGTGGTATAATTTGAGATTGGGTATTGTAATACCTCCAGAATCACTCTTATTGCTCAGTATTGCTTTGGTGATTCTGGGTCTTTTATTTTTACAGTTTTGTGAAGAATATCATTGCTATTTTGATGGGAATTGCGTTGGATCCATGTATTGCTTTTGGTGATACATCCATTTTGACAATATTAATTTTGCCTATCTAAGAACTGGGGAGGTCTTTCCATCTTCTAAGGTCTTCAATTTCTTTCTTCAGTTTTCTATAGTTTTCATTGCGGAGGTCTTTCCATGGTTAGGTTTATTCCCATGCATTTTATTTTGTTTAAGGTATTGTGAATAGAATGGTTTTTATGATTTCTTTCTCAGCAGATTTGTTATTAGAGTATAGGAAAGCTATTAAGAGCATGAAGAGAAGGCCTACAGAATGGGAGAAAATCTTTTCCTACTTTTCTACAAGGGATTAATATTCAGAATATCTAAAGAACATAGGAAACTCAACCTCAAAGAAACAAATAATCTAATCAACAAACAAGTAAATGATCCAAACAGGCATTTCTCTAAAGAGTAAATACAAATGGCTGACAAATATATGAAAAAAAAATTCAATATCCTTAGCAATCAGGGAAATGAAAATCAAAGCCAAACTCAGATTTCATCTTATTCCAGTTAAAATGTCAATCATCAAGAATACAAATAACAATTAATTGCTGGTGAGTATATGGGGGAAAATGTAACTTTATATTGTTAGCAGGACTGGAAATTAATACAACCACTTTGGAAAGCAGTATGGAGATTTCTCAAAATACTGGGATTGGAATCACCATATGACTCAGATATCCCACTCCTTGATATTTATCCAAAATAACTCAAAGTAGCATACTGTAGTGATACATATATACCAATATACATAGTTCTGCAGTTCACAATAGCCAAGTTATGGAACTAGCCTAGGTGCCCATAAACAGATGAATGGATAAATAAAATGTAGTATATATAAAAAATGGAGTTCTACTTAGCCATAAAGAAGAATGAATTATGGAGTTGCTGGTAAGTAAATGGAAATGGGGAACATCTTGCTAAGTGAAATAACTCAGAATTAGAAAATCAAGGGTTGAATGTTTTCTCTTATGCAGAGGTTGGAGAGAAAGAAGATTTTTTTTTAAAGGAAGCATCCCATGAAAATAGAAGGGAGGACAGTAGAATAGAGGAAGAAAACCAAGGTAGAGGGAGGAGGGATGGGAAAGGGAAGGAATTGTGGGATGGAATTGACCAAATTATGCTATGTGCACGTATGAAGAGATCACAATGCATTCTACTTTTATGTGTAATTATAATGTACCACTTAAAAAAATTAAGGAAGGAAGTCCAGGAGAGTAGAGGAGGAGAATCAGGAGGAGAGAGGGGAGGAAAAGAAGATGTACTGGGGATAGAAATAGTGATAGAAATATAACATATGCATCTATGGAACTGCCAAAACTCTACTGTCATGTATATCTAGAAAGAACTAATACATGAAAAAGAAAGAAAGAAGTTACTGAGCTATGAAAAAACGTGAAGGAACCTTAATTTATATTGCTAAGTGAAAGAAGCTCGTCTGAAAGGCAGCATTCTGTATGATCTGAACTATATGGTATCTGCAAAAGGCAAATCTATGGAGACAGTAAAAAGATCAGAGTTTGTAGGGGTTAAGAAGGAAGGATGAGTAGGGAGAGCACAAAAAAATTTAGGACAATGAAACCATTCTGTGTGATACTGCAATTGAGGTGCATGACCTTATGCATTTGTCAACACCATGGATGTGTGTGACACCAAGAGTGAATGCTAATGGAAAATGTGATCTTTAGTTAAAAACAATGTATCAGCATGGTTCATAGATCGAAACAAATGTGCCAACAAATGAAAGCTGTTAATACTTTGGGAGAGGGGATAAAGAAGAGGGGATAGATGGGAACTCTCTGTATACTTTCTGCATAATTTTTCTTTAATCCTAAAACTGCTTTAAAAAGTAGTCAATTTTTATAGGAATCTAAAATATATTTGTAATTTTATATTTTATCAATATTATATTAAACATTTATAAAATTAAAAAAAATGAACACCACCATTATGTATAACTATAATACACTAACCAAAATATAAAAAGTAGTAAAATTAGAAAAACTCTTTTCTAGTTATAGAGGGTTTCTTCTCTTTCTGTCCTTTCTCTGCCTTGCCAACTTCCCTTGTCTTCTTCCGTAAAACAGTTCTTGCAAGTTCAGCCTTTCATCACCACCTTTAAAAATATATGTTGTCAGATACAGTGTGAATCTGACAATTGATATTTTTGTGAACTTTATTTGTTACTATTGACCTATCAATGAAATAAATATGATAACTTCATTTATACTCTATATTAGATGTCCACTTATAATATGGATCAAGTCATGTGCTTCTGAAACATAATTTATGGTGTTATCTGACATAGCCTTTGGATTCTAAGACAGGTCTTAGGTCTGTTTCCTAACTGAACACTAGGAAATTGTCTGAATGGTAGAGGCCCCGAGGCTCTTGCTTCATTGAGCTAAAAAAGATGCATTTATCCTGAAGATAAAGATTCTCACCTGTTAAACACCTTTAGGTCACAGGGAGCTCAGAAGACAAGAATGGCTGATTGATTAAAAAATTTAATAGAACTCTTACAAAGAAGTGCCATATTTGAAGATGTTTATGATCTTATAAATGAATGAGTGGATATTGTCCTTGTGTGGAGGAAGTCTTTGTAGTTATGTAAACTTGAGTCCAAATTCTGGTATGTCCATTTATTAGGTCTTAAATGAGTTTAAAACTTTGCAGAAGAATGCAATGCTCTCATGTCTTACACATATGATAAATTTTGTGTGTTCTTTTGCCTGTTTGAAAAAATGAAGCAAACTTTTCAAAGTCTATATTGGTAAAATGGGGACTAGAAATAAATACCTCGTAGGATTGTTATAAGAATTAGTAATATGTATGGAAAGTGCTTCTTTACCCGGAACCCAGTAGGCATTGTATAGATGGTGATTATTACAATATTTATTTATAAATAAGCAGAGTAGAATTCATGGAGAATCTGGAAAGAAAGTTTTTTTGTGGTGATGTTTATAACATGAGATAGAATGGAGGGTGTTAAATATGCACACCACACACACACACACACACACACACACACACGAAGTGTACACAAGCATATACATTCTGAGCTAGAGCCTGAGATGTCAGACTCAAGAAGGCATCTTTCAGCTGTGATTTTAGCTTCTCAGTGAAAAAAGGGCAGGATCAGAATTGTAGGTTTTCTCTAGTGCCTTGTAAGGAACATGGAATAGGCTCGGCAAGCATTGGTTGACTGGGACAGTGGTTCTTCCTATCTTTATTTCCTTAATGCTATGACAACTTATTTTTCTCTCTTTTTAGGATTTGGGGTACAAAATGGGATGAGTCTTGGGCACTCTTTGTGCACAGAGTTATAGCTATTCCCTGACTTCATCTCCTTGGTCTCACAGAAAAAGAACGCAAGGCCTACAGGGATGTGTGTTTGAGGCTACTCAGTAGTAAATGGGCACATTTTTGATTGTTCTTACTGCCATCATGATTTCTATATCTTCAAGTTTAGGAAAATATATGCATTTCTTTACAATACCAAGAATAACTATGAAAAGTAATAAAATCAGCCTCCCCTTTATGTGTCATGATGAGTGTCCCTGGATCCCTCTGGGAAGATCCCTTTGTCATGTCATTGAATCTCTGCCTTGACTAAAGTGTGAGGGTGCATATGAGAAGATCATTCAACATATTTTAGCAAATCCTGACCTGAATAAGGCTACAGACATATTAGGAAGCATGTTTAATTGAGAGGGAAGCATGGGAACAGCAGGGACTTAGAACACAGGTGCACTGGAGAGTCATCCCAGATTTGCTTCTTATTAGCTGTGATCCTGGGTAAGTGCTACTTTATTCATCTTTAGAATAGGAATAATGCAACTTACACTTACCTTTTTGTTTTTATACTGATCAAAGGAGAGAACTCATGAAGCACTAAGGACAGTATATGGCACAGAATAGGTGTTGGATAAATGTCAGTCTTCCATCCTCCTCCCTAGACACCCTGTATGCCTGTCTGAGGATATTTGTATTTGTGGGTATATGTTTTGGAATATCAAATGAGACAATATGAAAGCACTTTGCAAATATAGAGCACAATATCCACATAAGTGATGAAAGTGACAGATTTTATGATCCTAGATACGACAAAGCTGTGCATCTGTTGAGAAGTTGGCAAAGATTCCAAATTAACTTTGACTCCCTTAGAAATTCCTTGATAATGGATGAGTTTTGTACCCCATATATACTGGAATGAAAAGTGTTTTCCCAAATTCATGTCCACCTGTAATCCTAGCATGGAATCTTAAATTTGGAAATACAGTCTTTACATATGTAATTAGTTAAGTAAAGGTGGAATCCTACTGGCTTAAGGTGGGCCC
This sequence comes from Sciurus carolinensis, assembly GCF_902686445.1. Taxonomy (NCBI): domain Eukaryota; kingdom Metazoa; phylum Chordata; class Mammalia; order Rodentia; family Sciuridae; genus Sciurus; species Sciurus carolinensis. The sequence continues at coordinate 26,444,789 of NC_062220.1, forward strand.
TAGTTCAATGACTCATGGAAGAAGAATGACTTGTAAGAAAAGTGGGGGACAGACACATGCAGGGGAGAAGGCCTTGTGAAGACTGAAGAGAGATTGGAGTGATACATGTAAGAACAAAGGAATTCTAGGGATTGGCAGCAACCACTAGAAGCTGGCAGAGGCAGCTTCTCCCCTAGAGCCTTCAGAGAGAGCATGGTCTTGCTGACACCTTAATTTCAGACTTAGCTTTCAGAACAAAGAGTGTGAATTTCTAATCGTGCAAACCACTCCGTTTGTGGTGTTTTCTTATGGCAGCACTAGGAAACTAATACACTCTTCAGATAGCCCTGACTTGCCATGGTTCAACTTAAGATCTTCTGACTTGATGCTGGCTTGAGAATGTACCCATGCAACTATTTCCTTTTTCAATTTCAGTGCAGTATTCGATAAATTGCATGAGATATTTGACACCTTGTTTTAAAATAGGCTTTGTGTTAGATGACTTTGCTCAACACGAGGCAAATGTAAGTGTTCTGAGCACAGGTGAGGGAGGTTAGGCCAAACTTTGATGTTTGATAAGTAAGGTATATTAAATGCATTTTGACTGATATTTTCAATTTATCAGGACATAACTGCATCATGAGTCAAGAAGTATCTATTTCCCCTCTCTTTATTAGTTAGAATTTTGCACTGTTTAAAATGAAGTAATGATGTTGTTTTTACTTGAAAATAAAGATTAGTAAGAGGTCAAAGAACTTACTCAAATTCTGCTAGGTGGAAATCAAATCTACATGTAAGAGTTCCTAAAGTATTGGGGGTTTTGTTTTTGTTTTTCTTAGAAATCCACTAAAGAATGTGGGATGAATTCAGAACTGGGGGAAAACTTTGAGTTTCCATTTCATCCCATTTATTTTCAAAACAGGTAAATTATGTAGACCAGAAAAGCTGTGTGCATGTGGGAGGAGAGGTGTGAAAAATGAAACGATAGATTTTTAAATGGAACTCTTTTTAATATTAAAATCATGTTGGGTGTCTTGACTATGGTCATATAACTGATCTAAAAGTTCTATTTTACTTAATAAACAATTTTGGGCTCTGATGTAGTCTGCAGAAGGCAAGGAAATTAATCTAGCTTGGCCTATGGTTGGGTTAGTTCCTCCAGGAAGGGATTCTGTTTTCTTCTTGACACTGCCCCAAATCAAGCATAGACCCTCTTCCAGGCCTATGTAGACATTTGTTGAATCAATATGTGGTTGGATAAAGGAAATGGCGACTGACTGAGTTGATACTTTCTGTGGGAGTAGAAGCGCACATTCATAGCATCTCAATTACAACTGAATTTTAGTTTGCTGCAGAAGACCAAAGAAACACACAGGGTTTGGTGAGGTTTCCATCTTCCCATCTTTCTCCATGCTCAGTCTCAGCTTTGTTGTTAGCATATACCAAAGCAGTTTATTTCTCTTCCCTAAGAAAAGTACGTGAATGATAGTACTTCTACATATAACTTGCAGTATTCCTGATCATTGGACCACCACCCCTGCACACCCCCCAAAAAAAAAACCCCCAAAACCAAAAACCACTATCAACACAAAAGCAAATCTGAAGTATTCTAAAGATGAATAGTATAAAGAACTGCATAGTATTTTGTTTGAAGCCGTTTTTGTTTTTCTCTTTAAAGGATCTTTCAGCTTAAAATAGGCGCTGCCATTGTCATTGTGTTCCTCTGGTTAATTAGGATCCTGTGCATTGCTTGGACTGGGGGAATATGGGAATGGTTTGTGCTTTTCTAAATGGAGGCACAGTTCATTAAAAATGAGCATCATAGGTAGTGCAGTTACAGACAAGGCTGCTGAAAGATGAAATGAAAAGAAATCCTATCCTTATGTGCTCCTGATGTCATAACCTACCACAACCAGTGCCTGGAACTAGGTGGTGTCATCCTGAGGGTGATCAGCATCCAAAGCAGCAGAACCCAACTCACCACACGCAATCTCCGCAAAGACCCACAAAGGCGTTGCTTCTTCGTTGCAGAGTTGTACATCTGTAAAGGAAGGAACTATCTAATCAGTAATGGTGGTTTAAAAGTCCCTCTTTGTTATTAGTAAACTTGCAATAGTATCAAGTCCCTTCATCTGTGATGTATGTTCTCATTTTATTTGAAAGCAGTTTTAATTTCTACTTGATAAGCCTTCATGGGTTCTCTAACAGAGTTCAGGTGAAAATCCACATACTATGAAATGAACAGAACAATACAAGCCAGAGGTCAAATCCTAGACTAGGACAATAAGCAAAATCCCTTTCACATAGTATCTCAATGAAAGAAGCAGGAACAACAATAGTTGGCATTTATAGTGGGCTCACTGTGCTGTAGGTACTTCACAAGAATCAGCTCATTTGGCCTTCCTAACAGTTATACCAGACTTTTGTCTAGATTGTACACATCATGTTGTGATCTGTGCCTGAAATAGCACAACTATTAGTTAAACAAGTTAATTATTTGGATCAAGGAAAGTCTTGTCAGGCTCATATAAAAGAAAAAAAGAACCTCTTTAATTCCTTCCATATACAGAATCAAAAGATGTAGTGGTGTGCAGCTGATTTGGAGTTTCATTTTCAAATGTGCTCTGATAAAGAAATAACACAGAGCCTATGTATGTTATTGCCTAGAGGAAGTGAATGTGTGGTATATAATTTTTTTGTCCACTTTCTGAGCCCCATGTCTCATCTTAATATAGAAGCATCTGGAATAAGAATAATGAAGAATAATGTTGTTCTTCCACTTACCTATTCAGTTTTCCCTGAATGTTTAATATTCTGTTCCCATGAATAAATGAGCAATATCAAAGAATTTCCTGGCATGTTTTATTGTTTTCCTTTCTATTGTTCCCTCTTTTCTCTGAGGGATATTTTTTCCCTTTGTATTTTTCACTTTTTCTAATACATACATTTCCTTTCTCACTGAAAATGAGGGAAACTTTTTGTTTAATGACATCAAAACACAACAGAACAAAATACACATATAAATCAATGAATTTTGAGTCTCAAAGCTTACTGGGAAAAGGTGTAATTTCTTCTGTCCCAACCTCTCCCTCTTGCTACCTGGGCATAGAGATGGTTGATGAGCAACTCCTTGGAGATGAAAAGCTTGAAGTAAAAACCAAAGTTTTGGTTCCTTCCAATTTTTAAACATTTAAAAATTTTTAAAATTTTTTACAGACTACATTTTGATTCACTGTATGCAAATGGGGCACAAGTATTTGTTTCTATGTTTGTACACAATGTAGATTCACACCACTCGTATAATCATACATGTACACAGGGTAATGACGTCTGTCTCATTCCATCGTCTGTCGTACCCCTGCCTCCCACCTCTCATTTCCCTCTATGTAATCTAAAGTTCCTCCATTCTTCTCTTACCCCCACCCCCACACCCCCATTATGTATCATCATCCACTTATCAGGGAAAAAAGTAGTATGGAGATTCCTCAGAAAACTTGGAATGAACTCACCTTTTGACCCAGTTATCCCACTCCTCGGTTTATACCCAAAGGATTAAAATTAGCATACTATAGTAAGGCAGCCACATCGATTTTTTTTGATAATTACCTATTTGCCTAGGTTGTTGAGATTTTGTGAAAATATCTTTTTAAAAGGTTGTTTACAAGTAGACATAAAATTAGGTCATTTTATGTGTGAGCTAAAATTGTGATTTTGAGGTGGGGAGATGATCTTAGATTATCTGATGTGTCAAACCTACGGACTTGAGTCCTTACAGTTTTTTCTTAGTAAGAGACTGAAGACAGAAGAAGGGAGGCAATGTGTTGTTGGCTTTGAAAGTGGAGGAAGGGGGCTGCGTGCTGAGGAATGTGGTTGTTCAGTAGGTGCCAAAGGCAAGGAGATGGGTTTTCCTACAGAGTCTCCAGAAAGAAATGCAGCCCTGTGAACACCTGGATTTTAGTCCCTTGAGACCCATTCTGACTTTTGATTTCTATAACTGTAAGACAATTAATTTTTTTATAAGCTGCTAAGTTTTTGGTCATCTGTTATGGCAACGTTAGAAAACTAATACATATACTGAAGAAGAATAATGATATTACAAAGATATTTTTCCAGTCCTCTTTGCTCAAGGGAAGTACCCCATTGATTACCTATTATTGATTACAGTTAATTTTATCAATGAAGTAGTAACGATCCTGTTATCATACCTTAAGAATTAATTGAAAAGTTACCATTTTGTCTTTTAACTTACCTGTAAAGACAAAATTTGAACTGTGCACTATTAAGGGACTGTTATTAATCCTGCAGTACCACTACTTGCTAGGTTTTTATTTTGTTTTTTCTGTTTTGTTCTGTGGATTGAACCCAGGTGCTTAACCATTGAGCCACATCCCTAGCATCCCCTTTTTAGAATTTTTTATTTTGAAACAGGATCTTACTAAGTTACTTAGGGTCTTGCTAAATTGCTGAGATTGGCTTTGAACCTGTGATCCTCCTACCTCAGTCTCCCAAGCCACCCAGATTACCCGTATAGGCATGCACCATAATGTCTAGCCTATTTGCTAGTTTTTAAATGAAGAAATTACAAACTAACAATTTGGGTGAGATAAAATATAATTTAAAATTTTAGTCATCGCTTTTACCCATTTAAAGGCCTAAATAAGACTATTTTTTCTTTCTAAAATTTGATTGACTTTCCTTTTTTTCTCTTGAAGAGATTTTGCTAGCTTGAAAGTTTTCTTTCACTTTTATCTTAATGCTTTGACCATTTCACTTTTGGGGGTAGTTACCATGAACTTAAAATGGCATCCGCCTTTCAAGGGTATATGTCTCTCTTGGTGCAGGCACCTTTGGGTACCACATGGTCTTTGGTGTTGGCTCTATGACCCACTTACATCCCAGAGCCCCAGACCCCCTCTGAAGGCCTATGCAGTAAAGATGAATGGAAAATGTTGGGGTATGGTACATGGTAGACTACTTTTGGAGAGTCAATTAATGTAGCACATGTGGACAATTACTTGAGGAGTTTTCCTGGAAGCACTCATTACATAGAGTCTGATCTACCTCAGGTTGGAATGTACCTTTCCTCAAAATAACCACACATGTTAGTATTGCAGTAGATTACAGTTGTGGTGCAAGGCAGATGTGGATCCTGAACCCTGGTTTTAGTATTAAGAGACCATTATTTTCCTGGATTGTCTTAATTATTTCAGTGTTTCTTAAATTTTGTTAGTACTGTATGCTGAGAGTAGTCATGGTTTTTTGGGTTTGACATGCAAAATTAACAAAATGTGAATTACAAAATTGATCTTTTTGGGGAGAATTGTGTCATTATAACATCATAGTAATTGCCTATTATAAAGAAGAAAAGAGTCCTCTTATTTATTTGATTAGTTAATATTGCTTGCTTTATTCTAAGAAGAACTCAAAGGAATGTCCAAAGCATTGTAAAGGTTTCAAAGAAGCATATATTTTTTATCCTGTAGAAGGCACAATTCTGTTTGGAAGAGAAACTCACATTCAAATGGAAGATAAATCAAAGGACAGAAGACTAAAGTCAGTGAGGGAAAATTTCACTATTGTAAAATGGGAATCGGGGGTTTGGGGGCAGCAGTAAGGCAGTGAGCTGGTTGGGAAAAGTTCACAAGATAAGCATTTTGCAGGGAAAGGCCTTGAAGTAGGGCCTGAACAAGTGTGATGGACATGAATGAGTGGAAAATACATTAAAACTCACTGTGGGAAGCGTAGCAGAGATACAGGCAAGCTCCAAGACTGATGGGGTCTGTGTGCCAAAGACAAACCTTGAAACTACCTACAAGAAGATCACTGTTGGATCCCAATGAATGGAAAAATTTAAAATTATGGAAGTCCAGGTGAAGCATTATTTTTACATTTTTATATTCCATTTGTTGTTTCAAGTGAGTTCTCAGGTGGGGAAGTGGAAGGATACAAACCACAGTCCTACCTTGAAAAGCATGACGTGACTTGTATTTATTAATCATTTTGATATAAAGTCTCTTTAAATGATTTTCCTTATGTAAGTGTGACTCAGGAGTAATTTATGCTGATTTCTCTGGATGTCTTGCCAAAATCAGTCTCATTACTTGGTATTCACATTTTCTATATCCCATATAATTAGTCTATCAGGAAAGCTAGTTAAATGAGGGAGTTCTTATGGATTAACCATCAAGTGTTTTGTTGAAATGGGGACATTTTCCAATGTAAAGTTCCTAATTTAAAAAAAAAAAAGTGTATTTGATGCTTAAACAGAAAAGTCCCAGAGTTGCAAGTTGTGCAGGAACATATTAATCTCTAGAACAATGAAAGTCAAAGGTCAAATGAAGACTTTCTTCCAAGTCTTCTGTTATTTTTTCGTAGACCCTTAGAAGTGGGATGAATATTTAGAAGATAACCTAATCTAACTACTTTATAATAACAATACTGATAATGATGATAATGGCTAGTGTTTATTGCTTTAATATTGTTTAATTTTGTTTATTATTAGTTCACTTAATTCTCATGGTATTCCCATGAGTGTTCTCTTTTTATAAATGAAGAAACCAAAACTTAGATAAATTAACTTGTGCAAGGTCATACAAGTCAAAGTCAGTGACAGTGTTTGAATCTAGGTTTGTTGAACTCCCAACTCTAAAGCTCATGTCTTCGATTACCCTCTATTGCTACATTACGAGGAAACTGAGGCAAAGAAAAACCAATTAAACTACTGAAAGCTTAGGACTTATTACTTACAGAGTGGAGGTAGAAGATACATCTTTGGACTCAGAATCATTGGAGGAATGTGGAGCCTGTGGGTCAGCTGGTGGTAAGAGTTGGTCTTACCCTTCTCTGGATGCCCTTTGTCACCAGCACAGGGATGCTTGTCATTGAGTTGGGTCCTCATGTGACTTTCTCATGCTTCAGTTATAATTCACATTATGACAGGGATTGGATGTTAATTCTCTTGGGATCTTAAGTTGGATTATTTTTTCTGTTTTTGTTTTCTGATGCTTTTGCAATGAGGGAAACTTTTTCTGAAAACATGTTGCAGAAAGATCTCCTTGTATGGGTTGGGCTCTATCTTTTAGAGATACCCTAAACTTATGGGGGCAGCTTCCTAAATTATGATAGTATTTTTTCTTTCCATTTTTCTCTGAAGGTTACATGGCTGTACTATTTGAGAGGGTGATTCTAAGACTGTTCCATACTACTGTTCTTGGTCCATATTAACAATCACTCTGGAGGGGCTAATCTCTCACTCTTTAAACCTTAGAAGACATGGGGCCCCCTGAAATGCCCCAGGAGTGTTGCTTCAAATCAGAATTGGGAATCAATCCATCTCATATTCACTTTGAAGTTTTGTGCTATGGAGTTGAACTACTCAGATAGCCACTCTGATATGGAAAAGTAGGTTTTGACTGAATTTGGTTTTCTAATAAACAGTGTAGAAATTTTCCAACCAGAGCTTGAAACACCTGCCTGGGTCAGTGGTGTGGATTCTTCTTCCATTGACTAGCACTTTGATTGGACATCGGTGGGACTTATGAATTTTACATTCTCATGTATGCTCAAAGGCTATATGATACTGTATTCTTTAAGACAAAATATTTAAAATAGCAATTCAAAAATGTGAAAAGCATAAAAATCAAATTTGAGTTCTGTATTTACTTTGAATATGGCTCAATGTTCATTTAGGGGCATACTTGAACATTTTTTTCCTGTAGGACATTCATTTTATTGGGGAAGAAAATGAGCAATGGAAGTTTTACATACACACACACACACATGCATATACACACAGTTAAATAGTGATAAATATTAAGGAGATGAAAGAAATGATGCAGAAAATACTTTAACATTTTTAACATGGTTTTATCCTTACAGAGTTTAACCTGCTAGGAAAACAGTGAATGCTAACATAAGGCATATGGTAGATATATGGATGGGAGAGAAGATTAACAATTGTAATTTCTGCACAGAAGTAGCACTGACTTTGGATTGAAGTACTTCAGGAGAAGGTGGGAAATGAGTCAAATATGGGAAAATCTAGGCCTGGGGAAACTTGAAGGTGGGAAACATGAGATGCATTGAGGGGGTATGTGAATCAGTTTGACCCAATGGTGTCAGAGTGTCAGATAATCCTGGGGGCGTGGAGAAAAAACTGGAAGTATGCACTGGCGTGTCCAGCCTGGTACCACTCTCAACACAAGGCTTTAGGAAACTACAAGTATGATTACACATTGTATTTTAATACCTCGAAGAATGTGAAGATGGCAGCCCAGTCCCTGTACGTGCTCAGAACATGACCTTCATTCTCAGCAGTTCCAGGGTTTCCTGTGCTGTACACAATATAAAATGCTCCCTGGCTGGGAGTCAAGTATTTTTTATGTCTCTCAGACTTCCTTTCCTTTGTAAGCCCTGATGGGTTCCTTGAGACTCGTGATAAAGCGCAAACCTAGCTGTTGAAAGCAGAGAAGCCATAAATTAATGTATAGGAGCTCAGAGAGCCTTCTTTGGAACAGTCTGGAATCTGAGACCACAGTTTGCAGTATCTCCCAGAAACAGATTTGAGAGTTCAGCTCCCTAGAGAAGTTACTTCCTCCACCCCCACTGCTGCCTTGGGAATTTGAAATCAAAAACTGCAAATGGACTAAAATTTAAATGTAGCTTTAGCATCTATGACACACTTCGGTTAGCTATTCAAAATAATGATGCATAATTTGGTAGCATAAAACATATGCTCCTCTTTTAGGCATTTGTTCTATTTACTTCCTCCAAGTTTTTATATGAAAAGGTACTTCACATAGATTCTGTGCCCCAGGTACCATTTCCTGATCAGAATATTGTTCAGCCATTTCCATGTTGAGTTTACTTATGATGCGGCAATACTTTAATGGAAACAGCAGTTGTTAAACACCATTTTACGAAAAAAGGGGGAGAAACTTGTTTCATCAGTTTGCTACCACAAATTGAAGCATACATACAAAACCATGAGTTTTAATAAATGTGACATAAGTTAACAGAGCATGGAAGATAGAAGAATGGAAAATAGTGTCCCTAAATCAATTTAATGTGGTAAGAACCCCAAATAAACAACAGATTGGGCCTCTTCAGCAAAATATACTAGAAAAATGAAGGTTGTCAGAAATTGTTCACAGTATATTCTTTGTCAAATTGCAGTGGAGATTATCTGACAGAATTGAGTACAAAGTCATTTATGAGAAATTTGTCCTCTTGGTAGCTAATGTTGAGAATGTTTTATATTAACAGACAAAATAGGTTGGTAGTACACAAGCAATTATCTAAATTTTATGGATGTGGCTCTGCCTGTAAATCTGGGTAATGATGACATATCTCTTCTGGGACTACATTAACTTATGGGTTCCCATAGTTGTATTGAAGGAAAGGAATGTCCACTTGAAGATTAAGGCATCATAGTGATAGCCCCTAGTTGATTGATAGACAGATGACCTGGTCCTGGTCTTCATCCACAAAACTTTCCAGTTAACTTATAAGTGAATATAATTTTAACACTAACCCCTTTTATATTCATTATATTCACCCATAACTATCTCATTGCTGGAAGGTTAAGGGAAGTGAAATTAAAATACTCTCCTTCTTCATATGATAAAAATAATGCAGGTAGTTAAACTGTCAAATGCATTGAACCCAGAAATAGAGATTCTGATTTCTATAGAGATATAATTTCATTTCAACATTCTTTCAATCTGAAGCTGCTTCTGATATTGCAGTGATTTGCTCTTGACTCTGATGTCACTGAGTAGGTATTTCCAAAATATAAACATATAACTGAATCAGATGAGAAATAAAAATCTAGGAATCAGAGTATAATATCTTCTTTTTTTGCTTTCATTTTAAAACTGTTACAATGAAAGCAATTATTAAATTTGAAATTATGAAACAAAATTTTAATCTGTGTATAGTCTTCATTATATCAGATAGGATATTTAAGTTTCTCTTTTTAAATATTAGAAAATTTACTCTTGTCATAGACTTACAAAAAAGTTCAAAACTTTTATTAATGCATGAAAATGTTTTACCAGGCCACTTCACTTGACTAAAGGATACCTAGAGAGAAAAGAAATCAATTCCCTCTCAGCATAAATGTTATTTACTTCAAGCTAATATTTAATCACAATAAATTCAAGACTGGAGTTTAAAAAATAATGTCTGAGCTAGATATTTATTAGAAAAAAAACCACCTTCTTTCAGTTCAGTTACCTACTTTAGCACCTGCAACTATGCCTGGGTTCCATCTCTGTAATGCAAACTATTGTGTATTCATTTTTATGTTCTGGCCACATTTATGTAAATGTGCTTTTGATGGATGAATCATTGGCCTTAATTCTCCATCTGTCCCCATGCCTCCTTCCTTACAATTTGACTTTATGGTCCATTTCCACTGAGGGTGGGACATAATCCCCTGTCCCTGGGTGTAGACACATGACTTGTACTGTCCAGTAGAAGGAGGTGGAGAGGAGGGTATGCCAGCCCTGTGCTTGGGCCTCAAGGGCCTTTGTGGACTACTGATGGCCAGCTCCTCTTCAATTGACATGACAATGGCCTCCTGGAGGACAAGAGGCATGTGCAACAGAACTGAGTCATCCCAGTTGACCTCGCCAAGGCCAGCTGACTGGACATGTCAGAGAGTCTGGCCAAGGTTAGCAGAGCCATTGAACCAATCCCCAGCTGACCCAGGCATAAAAACAAATGCTTCTTGCTGAATGCCAACAAGGTTTGTGTGGCTGTTGGTTATGTGGTACTTTTCTAAAAGTAACTATCTGTATCTGGTACATTACTCCTGCCAGCTCTCATCAGAGGTCAAAACATGTTGATTTGTATTTTCTAGTAGAGGGGATGAGTTACTGTAAGGTTCTCCTCACAGTATAAATTTAAGAGGGGGCTAATTGACTGTTGGGGTGATGGAATGGTGTTTAACCTGAAAGGCCCAATGGGTCATGAACCACAGAGATGCAGTCTTTTATCTTGACTTCTTTTTATCAGCAATTACCTATTTTCCTCCCTTTCCTTCTTGCTTCTGTTTTTTCTTGTTCTTTTATTGTTCAGCAAATATTAACTAAATGTTTATTTAGTCCTTCCTGTGGGTCAGATGGTCATTGTGGGGCCAACGGGGCAGACCAAAATGCATTTTATTTCTACCAATTAAGAAGAAATTATTTAAGTAAAACATCAGTTTGGGATATTTGATGAACATTTAGGAGGGTGATTCTTACCTTAGGAGAAAGAAAAAGGTAGAAAGTACGCCTACTACACAGGGCGAATGAGCAATTCTGCAGATCCTCTATCAAAGTGAATATTGTAATGCCCCTCCCCCTCTGGCCAGTTCTAAATAAAGCTGCTTCTCTGCACTGGAGATGAATCATTGCATTCATGGTAAGGCACTTGAGAATTACTGTTTACAGAGAGCATCACCAGCAGCAGGGGTTAAGAATACCCCACAGTTAAAACACAAACACATTTGCAATGACAAGTGATGGAAAAAGAGCTGAAACCCACTTAGGTCTACAGCTCTTCCTGACATATTGCATGTGCCCCTGTTAGGTGGTCGGGAGGAAATGTCACTGGAAAGAGAGCACTCAGGGTGGATGTTTGACTAACATCCAAATTCCTACAAAGGCACTTTTGAAGCGTCTAACTTTTATGGCAGTTTTGGATTTACAATGCAATATAAAAACCTGGGCGATGGAAATCACGAGACAGTAAAAGTTCCTTTCACTACTTTGGAGCCTCAATGTTTATATTAGCACTTAACACAAGATAAAAGCAATGGGTTAGGAGTGTGGAGAGCTGATTGGAGGAGAATTGTCAACTCAGCCCTGGTGTATTGACAGGGGAGGCTCTGCTTGTTCAAGGTGAGTGAGTGTCCTCAGACGATTTGGACAGTTTAGATTTGACTCCCTGGATAAAGTGAATTACTTGATTTATTAACAAACCTTGCTTGCTATTTGATAAACACTCTATCAGGCTTGGCTGGAGGTGCCCTTGATAGATTGGTTGGGAAGATTAAACATGGCATGAGAACAAGTTAGAAAAAAAATGATGTCAGATGTGGTATATAAACAAAGTAACAATCTTAACAGGTACAAAATAACAAAGCACAGATAACAGTTGATTCATTTAAGGTGGTTTTGTCGAGGTGTTCATCCTTAGTGCAGTGCTTGAGATGACTTGATTGAGGCTGTGCGACCGATGCTCCAGATGGGCTCAGGACATCTATGCTGGATGTGGGTGGAAAGAATGTTGGAGCTTGGGTAGCCCCTTCTCCTGGAAATCTTACCAGAGCTAGGGTCTTCCTTTTCAGCATTGTGTTAATATCTTTAAATACGTTTTCAATGTTATTATTTAAAAGACATTATCAACTTGAGCTAATTATTCTTGGCTTAGTCACTTACTAGTTGAATGACTTGGGCCAAGTTAGTGGTCTCAGTGTCTCTGTTTTCTCACTTACAAAATGGAGTCATCATTAAATGCCTCCGTCATAAGGTTCTTGTGAGAATGCAGTGAGCCCTGCCTAAGGACCCCTTGTAGAAGTGCTCAGAAATGACATCTGCTATTACATGTCAAGGGCAAGGACAATGCTTTGTACACCTAGAACCTGGGCACAGTGCTGTCCCTAGGGCAGATGCTCAGGAGTGGTGCTAGGTGATGTGTGAAGAGTGGCTGATGCCAGCGGGCCAACTCTGCAGAGATTGTTACATGAGATCAGAAGAGCTCAGTGAGGAATGATAAAATCAGGGCGAAAAGAGACCTTTGATAGGGCTTAGGACCATTCTCTTGTCATTTTTACAGATGAGAAAACAGGTCTGAGTACATTCAAGTAAGGTGGATAGGAGAATGATGTGAAGTTACGGTATTGGAGAAAAATTGTGCTTAGATTGAAAGATGAAAGGAGTCAAGGAAGTGAGAGTAGGAGCCCTGGGCTCTGAGGCTTGTCACAGGGAGACTAGCACAGAAAGGCCTCTGAGGGAAGACTGTGTCCAAGGATTACACAGAGGAAAGGTCAGGAGTTCATGCTTTTGAGAGAATAGATGAAAGGCAGATATGTGACAAAGGAATTTGTGCCAGTTATGGATCATTAGCTGGTGGCTTTGGAGGCCATTTGGATATACTGCTATTTCCCATTTGCAGGGAAGCCCCCAAATTTAGTGGAGGTTGCAGACTTACTTTGATTATACAGATAGACATGCAGTTCCTCTTTGAAACTGGATGTTAAAACAACAACAACAACAACTTTTCTGCTTGTTTCTAACTTGAACATTCTTTAAAAAGAAGAATCCTCTCAAAATAGTTTGGTGTTAGCAATGGAAAAAGCAGAAGCATACGTATATAATGTCTCCAAGTACACAGTATTGTGGTTATTATAACTTAGATGTTTTGATATTAAATGATGTCCTTTGAAGCAGCTTGTACTTGGCTTTGTCAAGAAATTCAACTTGGAAGGCAGTACTGGGTTTGTTAATAAACCCTGTTTGTGCTCTTATTGGTGTTTCTCCATGGTGCTAGAAGTTCAACAGGTGTTTATTGGGCAATGGACTAGATCTGAGAATAAAGAGATGATGAAAACTTCCCTCTTGATCTCACTGTTTGAGAAGCAGATGTATTATGAATTGTGCAGCACTGGGTATCTCTTGGTTGTGCACAAATTGAGAGCCAAGCACAGCTGCCCACTTTGATATACACCCAACTTTCAGAACTCTAGGGATTCCTGTACTTTACAGATCTCTCATCATGAAACTCTTCCCAAATGAGATCCTCTTGTCTAAGTTCTTTCATATCAACACCATGATATTTACACACTATATATAAAGAGGAAGAAGCATAGAGAGGAAGGTACAGCTAACTGTTGGGATTGGGAGAGGCCCTGCAGAGGGGGTGAATCCTATATGCACTACTTTTGTGTTAAATAATTTCATTAAAATTGAAAACCCTTGCCATCCAATTAATATATTTCATATTCTCGCTATGAACAGATGGGAAGACATAAAAAAAGGCGTAATTTTTAAGATGTAGGGAGGGTCCAGGGAGGCCGACAAGGTTTGGTGCAAGAGGATGATACCACCCTTATGGCTGAAGGTACCTCGGACTGGGCTGTAAGAGATGGCTCTCTGCCAGGGGCTCTGACCTTGGGAGAGGAATGCAGCCATTGTTCACCCACAGGACAACAGGCAGGGAGCTAGAAAAGTAAGTCTCCTGTCTTCTGACCTCCTGCCACTTGACCTTCATGGACAGTTAAAGTGAAGGAATCCCTTAATGAAGACCACATGGGCCAGACCCCTGGAGGTCTCCGGTGAAGAAGGTCAAGAGAGTTCTCTGGAGCAGCAATGGAGAATATCTAGCACTAGATCTGTTACAGTTCTTGGTTTGAACCTTCAGAGTTGGGCATGTATAATGAAGACACAGGGTCCTTTTCCCCTCTTCTCTCTGACACAATCATAGTTCAATCATAAATTGTAGTGATTTATAATTGATATTTTTTTCTGACTTGGATTTCTGCCCTGACTATCCCTTTAGTCATGGTTGATGCAATTTCTCTATCTCTATTTTCCACATCTCCTCTTTCATTTCTTTGGTCTAGAGGTTTTTTCCCTAAGATCTCAAATCAGTGAACATTCTTAATTATGACTCAAAATACCTGATGAAGTAGATAGTAGTGCACACAAAATGAGAAAGATAAAGATATAGAAATTTAGTAAGATGATTAAAAGTGGGCAAAAAATTTCATGTGTGCAAGAGTGGAAGATTGAAATACCCACACCACATTTTGTACATAGACCCTTTTTGGGATCACCTACTCCTGAGAGCCAAGGACCATGGATCCTCTTCTTGGTCCTGCAAAAGTAGCAAGTTCTCTTGAGCAATTTGGTAACTGAATTGAACTGGATGAGCCCAGGGCTTGGGTGGCCGTTTGGGTAAGGGAATAGGATGGGGAATGGACTTTATTAAGGCAAATTTATCTTTTTTTTCTTTCATAGATTGTGCTTTTGGTGTTGGTACCTAAAATTTAATGGCTATACTTAAGGCTGCTTAGATTTCTCTCCTGTTTTCTTCTAGAAAGTTAATAATTTTGCATTTAGATCTGTGGTCCATTTTGAATCATTTTTTTTTTAAAAGATGAGCCTATGTCTAGTTTTATTTTCCTTTCTTTGTTTTTCTTATAAGCATCTAAACATTCCAGTGCTATTTTTTGAAAAGACTATTTTTCTCCATTGAATCGTCTGTTCCTTAGCAAAACCCAGATAATTATATTGGTGCAGGTCTATTTCTAAGTTCTTTATTCTGTGCCATTGATTCTGGTCTTTTGCTTTTCCATTTAAACTTTTACATCAGTTTATCTAGATCACAAAATAGCTTGCTGGGATTTTGGTTGGGGTTGCTATGTATCTGTAGACTCATTGGGGAGAATGGACATTTTAACATTAGTGAGGCTTCTTGTCCAGGAACATGTGATTCTCTCCATTGATTTAGTTCCTGATTTCTTGAATCAAGTTTATAGTTTTCTTCATACATATCTTATATATAGTTTATTATATTTATACTTAGATATTTCCCAGTGCTATTGCAATGTTTTAATAACTTCCAGTTCTAATTGGTCATTGTTAGTATGTAGGAAAGCAATTCATTTCTGTATATTATCCTTGTACCTGTATAATGACCTTGCTGTACTCATTTATTAATTCCCCCCCACATACTATTTTTTTTGGCTACATAGATAATCATGTCATCTGTAAACAAAGAAAATTTTGTATTTAAATTTCCACTCTGTATGCCTTTTATTTTCTTTGTTATCTTATTTCTTCCAACTAGTATGATGTGCATGTGGAATGGAAAGAGGTGATATCATTGCCTTATTCATGATCTTAGAGAAAGTGACCAGTTTATCACAATTAAGTATTATGTTAACTAGTTTTTTTTTTATAGATGTTCTTTATTAAATTGGGTAAGTTTCCTGGTATTCCCAGTTTTCTGGGAGCCTTTAAAAATATATATATATATATATAAATGGGTGTTGAATTTTGCCAAATGCCTTTTCTGCACCAATTAATATAGTCATTCAGTTTTTTTTTTTGATCACATTGATTATCAAATGGTAAAGCAACCTCGAATTCCTAGAATAAATCCCACTTAGTCATGACTGTGGTCTGAATGTCCCTATCAAAATTTATATTGAAATTTAATTTCCATTGCAAGGTATTTAGAGAGTAGAAACTTAATCCAACTACATATTTGCAACCATTGGGAGATATCTAAGGTTAAATGAGGCTGTAAGAGAGGGACCCTTATCCAATGGGACTGTGACTTTACAGTAAACAGAGGAGAGATCTGAGTTAGGATCCTTAATGCTTCACCATGTGGAGTCTTGCAGTGCCTTGGGACTCTGCAGAGTCCCCACCAAGGAAGGAGGACATTTCCAGATGTGGCTGCCTGATACTGAAATTCCCAGCCTTCAGAACCATTAACCAGAGAAACTCTCTTTTACACATTAGCCAGGCTCAGGTATTTTGTTTTAGAAGCATAAAACTAAGACAGTCATGGTGTATAATTCTTTTTATACATTATTGTATTTGATTTGCTGATATGTTTCTGAGGATTTTAATATTTATGTTCATGAGAGATGTTGATCTGTAGTTTTCCTTTCTTATAATGTTCTTATCCAGTTTTAGTAAATTGTTAAGGTACTGCTGCACTTATAGACTAAACTAGGAAATTGTTCCCTTTGCTTCTGTTTTCTGAAAGAAATCATGAAGAAATGTATCATTTCTTCTGTAACCGTTTGGTGGAATTCCAATGAAATCATGTAGGCATGGTGCTTCCTTTTCTGGATGGCTATTAATTATTGATTAAATTTCATTAGTAGATATGGTCCTAATCAAATTATCTGTTTTTCCCTTGGTGAGTTTTGTCTTCAAAGAATTGATTAATTTCATATAATTTGTCAAATTTGTGGGCAGAGAGTTGTTTATACCATTTAGTATCTTAATTTCCATGTGACGGTGATGATGTTTCATTTCTAATATTGGTAATTTACATTCTCTAATTTTCTTGATTTGTCTGACTAGGGATTTATAAATTTTATTGACGTTTTTGAAGAATCAGTTTTGATTTCATTGATTTTTTTAAATATTGCTTTTCTGTTTTCAATATCATTGATTTATATTCTGACTTTTATTATTTTTCTTCTGCTTCAGGCTTTAAATTGTTCTTTTACTCTTCTTTTCTCTAGTTTCTTATGGTAGGAACTTAGACTGTTGATTTTTGGCTTTCTTTTTTTCTAATATACTCATGTGATGTTGCAAATTTCCCTGTAGCACTGTTTTATTAATCTCACAAATTTCAATTAGTTGTATTTTTATTTTCATTTAGTTAAAAATACCTTTATTTTCTTTTGAGACTTTGACTTTAAGCTACATGTTATTTAGAAGTATGCTATTTCATCTCCAAATATTTGTCAGATTTTCCAAATCTCTTTCTGTTACTGATCTCTAGTTTAGTTCTGTTGTGAACATACATGATTTCTATTCCTTTACTTTTGTTAAAGTGTGTGTTATGGTCTGGAGCGTGTTCTGTTTTGGAGTATAATCCATGTGAGCTTGAGATGTGCATAAGGATTATTATATTTTCTTGAGTAACTGGTTCCTTTATTGTTACATAAAGTCTTTCTTTAGCACGGATGCTTTTTTCCTGAAGTTGATTTGTCTGAAATTAATATATCTATCTGACTTTTCTTTTGTTAGGTTTAGATTATGCTGTCTCTACTCCTTTACTTAAACCCATGTGTCATTATCTTTAAGCAGATTTCTTATTGGCAACATGTATTTGGGCTTCATGTTTTAATTCACTCTGACAACCTTCATCTTTTACTTTGCCTATCTAAATCATTCATTAAAGTAATTATTGTTATAGTTTTATGAATGTGTATGATGTTGCTAACAGTTTTCTAATAGCTGCACTTGTTATTTTTCCTTTGTTCTAACATTTTCTGCCTTCTCTGATTTTAATTGCATTTTTATGTGTTTTTTTTTATTGCATTTCCTCTCTTAGCAATTATACTTTTAAAACATTTTAATGGTGTCCTAGAGTTTGTAGTTTATATTTCAAATTAACTTCACCTCCTAATGACACTATACCATTTCATGTGCATCTCCGGGTCTTAATTATGGCAGTATTCTTGTTTCCTTCCTCCTCTGTCTTCTGACATCACTGCTACATTCACTTCATTTACTCCTATGTTGCCATCACCGGATATATTGTTACAATGACTTAGTGTTTGATTTCTAGCACTTTCTTTTGATTATTTCTCAGAGTTTCCACAGATTGCTTATTACCCATCTATTCTTTCATGTCATCTAATTTTTTCATTAATGTACTAATTATAATTATTTCAAATTTGTTGTCTAAAAGTTCCAAGATCTGTGCCATATTGGAGTGTGGTCATAATACTTGCTTTATCTCTTCAAACTAATTTTTCTTGCCACTAATGTGCCTTTGTAAGTTTTCATTGGAAGCCAGTCATATAGTGTGTCAAGAAATAGAAACTGTAAATAGGACTTTAGTGTCAAGTTTTAATATTAATGTGCCTAGAAATTGGGCTATTTTTGTATTTGTTGGAAGAATAGATACTAGATATTTAGAGAGGGAAAAATTCCATTCAGATGGGTGGATCAGGAAAGGAACCAGGAAACATTGATGGAGTTTTTTTTAACTTGGGCAGGGTTTTGATCTGTGGAGTAAGGGTTGGGTAGTCTGGGTTAAAGTACATAGCAAAGGTCTAAAATTTAAAAAGTGGGGAGGCTAGAAGGCCCCCAAATGATGCTGTTTGAAAGTCCCAAATGGATTTGGCTGAGGGAGGGGAAAGTAGAAGTGGTAAGTGGAGGAGCAGAATATCAGGAGTTAAGAATGAGGTCAAAGTAGCTAAGGCTTCCTCGTATAGTAGGCTTAAGACTGCGCTTTATCCGTGCCTCTTTGACCATTTACAAATGGGAAGGTTATACTCAGGTAATTGAAAGTTAAAAAATCTGGGACTGGGCTAATGACAGGGAACATATGCCAGTGTCAACAAGGAAAATCGAAGGGGACTCTTCCATTGCTATCAACCCTGAGTTTCTGTTCTCAATGGTTGATACGCACAGAGTAGCCAGTGCCTTATGCTCTTTCTCAGTGAATTTTTCATCACTTATGTTTTTTCATTTATTTTGTGATAGAACTGCATTTCTGATTTCTAAGTGGAAATCATAGTTGTTTCTTTTGGGTAATAATGAGAAATTTCTAATATAGTTGTTGTTCTAGGAATGTCCCAACCTTTTGAGAGTTTGGAGGGGATGAGATGGAGGAGAGTATTCTGGAATTTACTGATGGCGGCCACCCTAGGAGATATCCTAAGGATGGTTGCCCTCGTTTAATCTTTCCTTGTGATCTTTAGGTCACCAGGAGCTTGAGGTCTTACCTGCCAACATTCCTGTCTTTCAGAAATCTCTATCTCCTTCTGGGCACTTTCTTCTCTGAACAACAGAAACTTGCTATAGTGAGGAAATATGACCTTGGTCATTTATACCTTACTATGTATCAGTTCTGTTCCCTGGTATATTTCATTTATCTAAGAGTCATCTACCATCTTTGTCCTCTGTTAAAGGTGCCAGAACATCATTTTTTAAGTGGGTAATTTTTGTGGGTGATGTAGTCAAGACAAACTTTCTAGTGCAAGTAAAATTATATCAAATAGGGAGTTTCCATCTCCTCATGAGACTCATTGGGTGGAAGCTGTCATGTATGAAAAAAGGGAGATCTATTGCAGTCACCACAAAGCTCCCCATGTGCCCATACCTTACTGTTCTAAGAGAAAGAAGGCAGGTATAATATAACAGAAGCATTCAAATGTGGGCTTCGGAAGTATAGGTTGACAAAATAACCAGCTCAGAGCTGTGAGCACTGGCAAGTACTTGGTGTTAGCAAATATCAGAGAAAACTTTAAATGGCCTTTTCTATAGTGTTAGGAAATAGTCATTCTTTTATTTGTTCAGTTCTAGCTTCAGATTCAACTTTTAGAGGGAAGTGTGGGTAAAATTGGCTCACTTGGATGCATTTCATCTTGCTTTTGATAGTGCTTCTCTTGGAAAAGATTTTAAAAATAGTTGAGAAGTTAAAAACTTTCCATTGTGACAAATAAATATTAAGAATTTTATTGAAAAAAATTTTAGATAGAATGAATTAATTAAATCTTTAAAAAAATATTTTGAGGACCTAGAAGACCAACTGGGCTACCATGAAACATCCTTGGTCAGCTGTCCTGGAGAATGAAGGTCAGAGGCAAGGGCAGAGCCTTTATGCTCAATGGGTTGTTCTGAGGTACAGGCTGGCTTTGGTTCAAACTTCGGATAGACAAACCTTTCCATGGAGGCTTGCCTCTGCATCTCCCACTCCGCAGTGTGGCTGCCTCCTACATCTTCTGGGATCACCTTTCCTTTTACCCTGCCCTCTGGTCATTCCTGTTGAGGGCAGCACAAGCAGAAAAACCAGAGGGCAGCACTACACGCATCTTATGTTTGAGACCCGTTAGCATTATAGTCAAATGTGTATAGAATATGTGTGAATAATGAATATCTAAATATTGAAGGCTGTGTGAGTGTGTGTGTGTTTTGCTGTGCTTGTTTCTCTTTATTACTGCCTAATTGCAGTTACCTGGTTACTTGTCAGTTAGCAAGGGATAAATTATATTAAAAGTTAATTTTCATAGGTCAAAAATCCAGGTAAACAATTTTTAGTCTTATAGAAGGCTCTTGAAGATATTCAATGGAAAATCATGAATCTCAGATGATGAAATTTCAGCATCTGGCAGCACCTCCCGACCCCTACCTGAAGCATGCATCTCCTAATTCCAGGAGAGTTGGTCACATTGCATCTGCAGGAGGGAAGAAGCAAGGTTGGGTCTCCTGAACAATCTGTTGGGATGGCTCCACCTTCATGGCGAACACGGGCACAAGTGTCTCAGCTGCACCATCCCACACTCCTCTGGGCAGCCTGGAGGACTTTCAAGGTGGATTCTCCACTTACACTAAGGATACTCTTCAAAATCATAACTTGCATCATGTCAGTTCTCCACTTAAATCCTTGCCAGGGTTCCCTGTTTCACCCTGAGTAAAAGCCATAGTCCTTTTAAAGGCTTAATAAAACTCTGTGTGATCCGACCCTCCTGACCTCTCTGGCTTCATCTACTGTTTCCCTCTGACTTGGCTCCAAGTCCTCCTTACTCTTCCTGAAAGAGTCCGGACATGCTCTATCTTTTCTCAGATGTCCACAGGGTTTATTCTCACTTTCTTCAAGTGACCAAAAGTCAACTTCTCAAGGACCCATAACTACTTTATTTAAAAATGCCTCTCCTGGCACTCATATACCACACTGGATTTATTTTTTATCTGTAACACTTATTGCCTTCTGACATTGTAATTTACCTCTTCATTATTTTATTTTTTCTTGACTGTTTTTTTTAACTATAGTGAAAACATTAGAGGGCATGCAACTTAACCATATCTTAGTTCCTGCATCATGGCTTGGCACAGTGCTGGATGTTAATAGTCATTTGTTGAAAGAATAAAGGGGTGGTTGTGTGAATGAGTGAGTAAATGAATGAATGAATGTATGTTGCTTGCTTCCCCTTTGTTCTGTTCCTTCCTAGGAAATTTTTTGTTTTTTTCCTAGCTTCCCTATAATCTACCACCCTAAGACAGCTCATGACTTTGATGCAAACTTGTGTTAAACCTGAGAGGTAGGCAAAAGGTTAAAATCAGAAGGAATCTAAGAAAACTCCAGAAGGCAAGTGGTGTGCAAAACGTATTTGTACTCAAAGAACATGATTATTTTTAACCCCTCCTCTCCTTTAGGTGACAGTTATCTTCAAAATGATTTCATGAAATAAAACGCATGGTAATAGTGGCCATAAAAGAAAGGCAGATTGTGGAAGGAATTATATTGGACTTCATATTTTTTAATTATACCAGTGAAATGTAAAAAAGAAAATGTATTACAAACAAAAAAAAGTAATGGATTAGTACTTTTTAAACATTTATAACTTCTAATATTTTTATATTTTGTGGTAATTTGCAAGATATGAAGATAACTTCACTAAATTTTTAAACTATAGATCCCAAATATCAATAACAATAGCAACAAAATTACAACCTCTTACACCCTACCATGTAAGAAAAGAATGAAGGACACTTTCACCTCTTCTTATATTCTTTCCTGTACTTTCATGGTTTTAGTTAATATAATCTATGGGTTTAATAAATTTTCAATTAAATAATTATGTTCACATTATTCATAGAAATGGATTAATATTTTTTAAATTACATTAATGTAAATTATTTTAAAAAGGAAAAATTATTTATTGGTCAATGACAGCAATGAATAACATTATGGTTTAATATCAATGTAAAATTATACAAAAATAACAGATAAATCTCAATTTAGAGATATTATTGAAATTCAGTAAAATAATTTGTGTACAGATCAAAATTTGTATGTACAAATAGAAATGTTACATCTTGCATTCTGCACTCCATTTCCTTGTTTTAACTTTTTTTAGCACAAAAATTTCAGTGATTATAATGGAATTATGAATTAAATTTCTTTCTTAAAATTAATAGCCTATCATTGTCTGCTGTTTTATTTATTTATTTTGATTAAAACAAAATTTGGTTGCAATTTTAGGTCCATGTTACTTTTAAATTCCTTTCCACAAATCCATCAGAATATTATATACTTTAAAGTATTCCATATAAAAGTAGTATAGAATAGCCTTAGAAAGTTCTAGAACAAAATGTCAAACCCTGACATGGATTATGTTTTATGATTCTAGCTACTATTTTGTATTATATGGTAACTGCAAAATTACAACATAGAAGAAAAACAGTATCACTTAATAAACACACTCTAAAATAGGCAAATCCAAATATGCTTGAATTGAATCTACTGAGTTGGATCTGTTTATCTAACTGCAAGGATGTGGAGTCCCATAAGGGTTTCCAAAGTAAGTTGGAATGACTCCTGAATGTTCACACCTTGACTTACAGAATGACCTGTGTCTCTGATGGCACGTCCTTGGAGTCTACTGTGTCCCTGGGAGTTGTCTGAATTAATTTACTTGTAAACAATAATGTGTATTAAAGAATGAGTAATAAGAATGTGGTAAATTTTGCATGCACATTATTAACATCCTACAGTAACCCAGTAATTTGTTAGAACTTACACAACGAAGAAAAAAAAATTTGGGGTCCAGGGCAGGCAGTATTTGATCACTTACATGATTTAGAATTGTTGACACATGGTGATAAGAACAAGTAATCTCAGTTTTAGATGGTTTTGTTATTAAAACACTATTATTAGTCATCTAGAACACTAATGATACTTTTGCATTCTCTGTAGATTAGACATGTTTTTGCCTGCATTCCTGTCAAATTGTCCTCTCCTGTCTGCCTTGGTTTGCCACTGCAGACACTACTCTTTCTAAACCTTCATTCCTCAGATCTGTTTATCTGAGATCTATCTATCTATCTATCTATCTATCTATCTATCTATCTATCTATCATTCATTCTACCTACCTACCTACCTACCTATCTGTGTGGACACAATATTTATACAGACTTATGAGGCACAGGGATATTTTGATTCATGTATACATTGGGTATTGATCAACTCACCTTAAACTTTTGCCACTTTTTTACCTTCAGAATCCTCTCTGCCTGCTATTTTGAATTATCTAATGCCAGTCCCCAGAGCTTAAAAGAATGGTTTAGAGTTAGTGATTTCCTTCTTTTAGTAGAAAAACTTTCAATTTTGTTTAACCCATGCTTGCAGCCCATGATTTTTAATCCAGACACAAAAGGAGAATAAAAACCCTTTCCTTTGATCAGAATAAAGAATTGTCTAGAAGATTAAAATAAGTAATACCAGAGGCCACAAGAAGGTGAACCAATGGTAATTTAAACGTGTTATTTAAAAATAAAAATTAAATGTTCCTTTAAGAACATTTAAAACTAGGACACTGAAGGGTGTTTTATATGATGGTAATTTCTGTGAAAGGATGTAAGAGTGAGTGGCTAGAATTCTCAGGTATCTTCTCTTTGATATTTTAACTTGCGAGATAATAAAATGGAATATTTATTATTATTGAGAAGAGAGAGGTGTTTTTCTTCCTATTAATTCCTCTTTTCACATTTGAAAGCTTCGGTGTTATCCATAGAGCAAGGTGCTACCTGTGTAGTTAGTTCTATTTGTCCTTTCCTGGAACCTGGAAATGGGCCAGTCTTTGGATGGTGGCTCCATCCCAGCTCTCACTGGGGACAGGGAACAAGATGAGGACCTGACCAATTTTATCACAGCTTCAGCAAGAAGTCTCATGAATCTGAGTTGTTGAGATCCTGGACAAGAAGGGCTGTCAATTCATGTGGTCTTAAGTGAGTTTCTTAGAAGTTGATCTTAAGAATTTTATTTCTAAGCCTTTTATGTTTTCTAATCTTGAGTGACTTTGGACTCTGCGTATAAAGAAGGTTAAAAAAAAATCCTCAGAGCGAAGGAGCAGGAGATCAAGCAGAATTTTCAGCTGGCCGAGATATTTGCCTATTTATTGCTTTATGTAGTGAGAAGTCCAGGGGCTCAGGATTAAATTATCCTATTATTTTTATATTGCTAGAAATGTGTGTGTGTGTGTGTGTGTGTGTTTGTTTTCAACACATTCCATTAACTCACTTCCCAAGGGCTCATTGGGTAATAATTTTCATTACTAGATTTTTTTTTCCCTTGGTGGAAATAAACAGAATTTATCTTTCTAAATCTCCTGACTCTTTATCAATTCTCAGATTATGGAATGTTTGGAAGACTGATGGCAGGGTCTGGGATCATGCTCCCTCTGTCCCCTGCCTTATTTCTGCTTCCTGCACTCCACCCATATAGCTTCTCACCCCCTCCCTCCAAGCACACCTCTCCCAGGGGTGACAGCTCCCTCTGGAGTCTCCTCTCACCTGGGCTATAAATGGGAGTGCAGAGGAGAGCAGAAGGAGGAGAGAAGAATTCTCCAGCCGTGACTCTGATATAAAAGGAAAGCAGGTGAGCAGTAGCACAAAAGCAGTTTAGAGGTGTAATTCGGATGGCAGGCGATGTCTTAGGAAACAATTAAGGGTGAAGAAGAAATTAAAAGGCCAAGTCTGTGAAATGGCAGGAAGAAGAAACCTGTCAACGGTGTGAAGGGGCTGTGATGACAGAGCAGTGTTTGTAAAATTAGGCCAGGACAGAACACTGAGACAGCCAGTGAAGTACAGCTTCGGCGTGGACGCCGAAGGCTTAAGATTTGACCGTGTCCATGGGTGAGTCCACCCATCCTGGTTAGGATTCTGGATTATCATTGGGTACTTTTCTGGAAAGCATGTAATTCCCAAATATTTGAAACTTTCAATAGCTAAGAGTTTTTCATAGGCAGTGTGGTTGATTTAAAAACTAATTTCAATATGTACCTTATCATTAAAATATTACCTTCTTAGAGAGGCCCTCCCAGGTCACTTTATCAAAAATAACATCTTTCATTATTTTTACTCTGATTTAGGTTCTTCATAACACTTAGCACTATTTGAAACCCATCTATCTATCTGTCTGTGTGTATGTATATATCTATATCTATATCTATATAGCTTTTGTCTAACTATATGTACATATCTATTTGTGTGTTTACTATCTGCCTCTCCTGCTAGAAAGAAAACTCCATGAGGGCCAGAGTTTTGTTTACTGTTGTTGTATCCTCAGGACTTAGAAAAATCCAGATGTGTACTAGAAACTCAATTCATATTTTTGAATAAACAGAAGTAATAGGAGCTAACAGTTCTCAAATGCTTAGTATCAGCCAATCTCAGACTCACTTGTACTCAAATAAATCTGAAAAAAAATGCATACAGTTTTATTAATCTTATTTTACAGATGATAAAATCGAGGCTCTGAGAGGTTAAATAACATCCCAGTGCCACTCAGGGATTGGTGGAGCTGAGGTACCAATTCCTAAGGAGAGTCATTTTGGGTCAACTTGGCAAAGACACAATTTGAGAGGTGAAACAAGCTGAGTTTGAGGATGAGTGAATTTTGATATGGAGAGGGAGGACTAGATATTCAATGATAGGATGAAGGAAAACCAGAGAGGAAGTTTTAATAAAGATTTACAAAAAGAATAAAAAAGATTTGCAAAAAGGTGTGCTATGAGATAAGATTAGACAGTGTGCAAAGGCCAATCTGAGCTAGAAGGTGAATAAATTGTTCCAAAAAATTAAGATACTGTAGATCTTTCCTAAGACAGATTCAATTGTTCTGTTAATTAAGGTGAATTAGGTTTTACTCTCTAGTCCTAGTTTAGACCACAAATTCATTATTTACCACCCTTGCCTTTTAAAATATTTATTTTAAATTGACACATAATAATGATACATATTTGTGAGATAGAGTGTGATATTTTAATACATGTGTACAATGTGAAATTATCAGAGCAGGGAAATTGGTATGCTAATCACCTGCAACATTTATCATATGTTTGTGTTGGAAACATTCAAAATCCTCTCTACCATTTTAAAATGTACAATTAAATGTTTTCACCATAGTTACCTTACTGTGTGCTATGGAACATTAAAAGATATTCCTCCTGAGTGCATCCCTGAAGCCTTTGCCTCTTGAGGTAGTTCCCAACAAAATTATGGAGTAGGCCATGTTCATTTTGCTGATGTTCTCTACTCAGTTTTTCTCCATTCCTGTTTCAATTCTGGTCCCCGTGGGAAACAGATAACATCTCCAAAAGGCATGTTTTCCATTAAAAAAAAAATCTTTTTATAATGGAAATTTTTCAACCTGTGCAAAAGTAGAAAATTATAAAGATCATCCTGTATCCATTTACAGGTCTCTTAGCTTGGATAATGATCAGCTCATGGTCAAACATATTTCATCTATTATCATTTTACCTCTATCTATTTTACTTTATCTATTTTAGGCTGTATTTGAAAAGAACCATTTGAAAAAGTGACCACAATATCCTTGTCACACCTGCGAAAATAATAATTCTGAAGAATGTTGTCACTGGAGGGTTTATTTTATGGAGGGTTTATTTTATAAAGGGCTAAGGGCTGAGGGACTTCAACAAGGGATGATGAAGCTCCCAATGGTAAGCGACAAGGGGGAAGCTACCACAGCCTTTGACTAAGCTTGAAGAGGTTGCTGCCACCCAGGGGGACTTGCAACTGCAGGAGAGCTCTGCCTGGCAGAAGCTGTGCCTATCGGCTGAGAACCACAGCCACTGCCAACCAGTGGGAGAGAGCGTAAGTATCAAAACCGTTTTCTCCTTCTACCTGCCTCTCCCTGGCAAGTCCTTTCCATTGACGAGACTCAACAGGAAGCTGGAGGAAAGGTGGGGCTGATGGGGTTCACAGAGTCAGCCCTGGGGCACACAGGGATGGAGAAGGGTAGAGGACTGATTTGGAACTGCAACTCATTCCCACCTAGCACAGATGCCAGGACACATGCTTTCTTGTTAGGATGTATTTTGAAGCACTCATTCATTCGCCTCACTGTACCCCAGATCCTTAATCCATCACTTTGGGCCCCACACGTCATCCACATAACAAAAGAAAATAATCTACCTTGTCAACAGTGATGAGCCTGTGGAGTTAGATATTTTGGTTATGAAAGCCTTTTCCCTTCCAAAGGCATTCCTATTCTCAGTTGATCTTGATGCTACAAAATAAGAGCTATATTTCAAAATATACTCACGTCTGACATTGATAAATCAAGGCACAAGGAAGCTACTCTAACTGCTTTTCAAACTTGCTTTGCTTTGCTGTGTTCCAATTAGGTTTAAAATATTTAGATGAGAAAAAGTAGTTCTGGTTCATTTAAGACAAGCCTCCAGTAAGAGGCAGTTTGGAGTTTGCTGTTAGAAGCCAGCAGGGGTTATAAAATCCAGAGTCTAGTTAAATAAATCCTTTTACTATTAACTCTCTAGTAAGACAGGAAGAAGGAACTAGAAGAATGGTTAGTCTGTCAAAAGGAGAGAATAGGAGTTACCTGCAGTTTATCCTTGGTTACCTAGGTTACCATCCCCCAACTGCAGGAAAGCTATCCCAGAGGCTTGATTAGGTGGAAGAAAAAGACCTCAGGGTCTTCCTTTCCATATCATTCTCTTCTGGTCTAGGAGAAAAGGGACAAAAAGAAAAAATAGGTATAGAGGACAAAAGAAGTATGAAAAACCCCTGAATGCCAGAGTTGGAGAGAGAGAGAGGTGGTGGTTGGAGGAGGAAGGCTGCCTGGTCACAGGTACCTTCCCCTTGGGGTTGAAGCAGGGATGCAGAAAAGGCTCAGAACTCCTGGAGACTTTCCAAAGAACAGATCCCACTTGCAGGTACTGCCTCAGGCTCCTGATTTTAGAGGAAAACCAAAGACATGGAACCACAGAATTTTTAGAACATAAAGGAATCTTACAAATCATATGCAGTCCAGCACTGTATCTCCAGGACAGTTAAGGGACCTGCCAAGGATAATACATCTAATAGTGGTGTGTGAGTGATGAGTAATTCATGTTGAACATCCCTGATCTGAAAATCTGGAATAAAAATGCTCCTAAATCTTTTGATCGTCAACATGGTGCCACAAGTTGAAAATTCCACCCATGACCTCATGTGACAGGTCACAATCAAAACAGAGATGCACTAAACATCATATAAAATTACCTTCAGGTTATGTGGATAAGATGCATGTGAAACATAAATGAGTTTCATGTTAGACTTGGGTTCCAGCCTCAAGATCTCATCTTGCTCATGCAAGCTTTCCAAAATCCCCAAAATTCTGAAATACAAAACACATCTGGTTCTAAGCGTTTCAGATAAGGGATATTGAACCTCAGTTGTATTCCATCTACTCTGACATTCCTGTGATCAGAATGAGCCTTACAGTTTTAAGGAGCTATTGAGTTAGAATTTATTTAGTTTACATTATTTTTCCTTTCATAGCAGCACAGAAAATAATGGGACATTGCATAATACCACATGTTCTCATTCATATCGTGGAAGCTAAAAGAATTGAACTCATAGATTTTGATAGTAAAATAGATATGGTGATAGTAGAGTAGATAAGGTAACAATAGTTACCATAGTCTGGGAGGGATAAGGAGAGTGGGGAGAGAGAACGGGCATAAAAATAGTTTGGCAGGAAGATTAAGGTCTAGTGTTCTGTAGCAAGTGGAACAGGTAACAGTAATTTACTGTATATTTCAAAATAACTAGAAGCAAAGATTTTGAATATTTCCAACACAAAGAATGATAAATGTTTGAGATAATAGATATGCTAATTATACTGATTTGATCATTGCACATTGTATACAAATGTTGAAATATCTCCTTGTACCCCTTGGGTATGTATAATTATTATGTTTTAATTATAAATAAAAATAAATGAGCCATCCAAAAGATAATGGTGTATTGTATCACTAGTGATCCTTAGATCCACTGAAACAGGTGAACAGATAGAATAGTTCATCTTTCTGCTGTTGTGCCCTTTATATCTGCTTGTCATGATTGTTTTCTTGATTCATGACTTATAGAGATTATTTACAGTTTTTTATGGTAGTAAAAGTTCATTCAAGTAGAGAACTGTGTGTTTTCTTTCATATAACAGCTGTTCATTGTTGTTTGTTTGGTACTGGGGAGCTCACCTGGGGTGTTTTCCCATTGAGTGACATCCTAGCCCTTTTTACTTTTATATTTTTGAAATTTGAGACCGGGTCTCATTAAGTTGCTGAGGATCTTGCTAAGTTGCTGAGGCTGGCCTTGAACTTGTGATCCTTCTGTCTCAGCCTCCTGAGTTGCTAGGATTACAAGTGTGCACCACTATGTGCAGCTATTCATGTTTGGGATAAATCTGTCTGTTCTTAACCAGCTCTAACACACACACACACACACACACACACACGCGCGTGGAAACACATGCGCATCATTATGGTAAACTATTCTCACTTAAGTCCCCTTCAGTTGCCTCTGTGTCTACAGCTGATTGCAACTGGGTGTCAGAGATTGGTGAGTGGAAGAGTTGGAGTGTGAGTTGGGCTTAGGGGAAGCTAGGACCAGAGAATAGATTCCATCTCTCTACTGTTCCAGTGTCCCCGGACCTCCATGTCTCACGGGCGGGTCTCCTCCTTTGCACTTCTTATTTTTTCTCAGTCTTGATATTTCTTTTTTCTCCTCCTCCTTCCCTCCTTCTCCCTCTCTCCTCTCCCTTTTTTCCTCCTCCTTTCCAAGGTCCAAGTATCAAGCAGGTTGGATTTATTTGATGAAGATGGGGACATTTACATGGCTCATTATCTCCATACTTCCAGATCATGGTTCTTAAAAATCCATGTGATCCCATTTCTTTCTTTCAAAAAATATATATATTTTGTTTTTTAAAAACAAAAATTCAAGTTTATTATAAAGAGTATTTAAGTAAATCAGAAAAGCATAGGAAACAAAGTAAAACAATGACCTTTAATCCTAACATCCAGAAATAACCCCTCCAGAAGTAATCCCTGGTCTTAACTTTCTTCCCCCTCAAACCTGAAACCTGCTTATCTTTACTGAGGAAAGACAGCTCTGGCTGCTTTCCTGTTTGATCCGTTTTCCTACTTTCTGAGAACATGACCCAGAGCTGGAGCGCTCAGCTGAGGTGGGAGCAGTTGTGAGTTTGGACTCACCTCTGAGTGAGACTATGCTAAATGTTCACCTGCGGGGCATATCCTGTGTCCCCTGAAGGGTCCCCTGTGCTGTTCATCCTCTGTCAATTCTTTCTGTAGCCCAGAGGTTTCTCTTTGGCTGCAGAACTGCTATTCACGCCAGTCTCTTACAGCTCCCCAGAGTAGGAGAAAAGGGCTAGCCCACTAAATTTGCCTCTCTCCTGATTTACTGTTGATGTGAGGGCTTGGGATTTTGCAGCTCCCCGGTGTAAGTTGTGAGAGCTGTGTGGGAATGTGTGTGTGTTTCAGATGACCAAGTCTCCTTACACAGTGCAAGTCTGCTACGCTCTGAAATGTTCTGTTTCTTCCCTACTCTGTTATTTTCTGAAGTAATGAGTTTCTTTGTTTGCCATCTCTTGGTGAATTTTTGTTTAATTTCTTTGTTAAGTTTTCTAGTTTTGGTTTGTTTCAGTAAATTTGGGTAAAGGGATGTGACATGAGTCAGTTTATTCTATCCTCTAAGCCCTGAAGATCCCTTGGAAAATTCACCCACCAATCACCCATCTCATCTGTCTTCCTGCAGTGGAAGCTCTAAGTGCCTGAGCACTGTGTATATCGTTGGTGGGGGTTTTGTCTCAGGAGGTGTATATATGCTACCTGTCTTTTACTGTATCTTATTAGGTTAGTGTCTTCTTGAAAGAGTTGCATGTTAAAAATCTTTAAAATACCATTTTCTAGTTTTCTCATGTTTAGGCAATGCTTTTTATAAACCTCTATTAGATATGTTCCTTTACTCTCCATTAGAGTACTTATTCTTTAGTTTTGCTTTCCAACTGTGGAAATAAAGTCAATTTTCAGAATCATCTTTTATTTGAGAAAATAACAAAGTAGTAGGCTTTTGAGCATGTTTTATTTGCACTTTATATCAGACCTTTAGGGGGAAATCTAGCATTTGGATTATTTTGCTTATATTTTAGAATAGTCTAACTTAATAAGATGGCAAGTCTTCTTTATCTTTGGTCTATTTGCCATTTAAATAATATCAGCCCTCATGAAAAGCAGCGCAACGCTCCATAGCTCTGTACACATGTTCAGTTGGGATAAAGAAATGCCTGTGGCAAAATGGCTACGAATCTGATGTACCAAATGAGAAGTATGCTAAGGATTTACAAATTACTAAGAAATCTTCTAAGGTCACTTTTCCATCCCTTTCTTTTTCTTTTCCCACAGATTTGGGTAGGTTTTCATCCTTATGTATTCCCTCTGACATGTCTGACAACTGTACTCAAATCATGCTGTAACCCTCTGTAGAATGACTTCAACTGTTTAAAGTTAGTGGTGGGTTTGTCTAAAAGCTCTGCTCATGTTTCTCTCCCATCCTTTCTGTAACAATTAATTAGGTCATCTTTAAAAATAGATGCTCAGCATCCACTCAGTGTTTCCTGTCTATTCATTTGCTGTGCTTACTAGCACTTTAACTTGCATCTTATTATCAAACAATGACTAAATGACTTTACTTAGGTAAGTTATTTTAGCCAAGAGGATCTGTATATATCAAATCTGCTATTATTAGTTCATAATAATAATCTATTATTATTGTCTTGAAGAATACTCAGGATTGCTGACAGCAAAACCTTCACCATACAGACCTTTCTCCTGGGGAGTAGGCTTTATGGTGTGTTTGAGGACCAGGAGAACTTGTTGGGAGAGTTTTTAATACTGTTACTCTAGCTTTGGTTAGGGTCCTTCAGATGACAGACAGAGAGGCAGAAGGAAAAACAATAAATTGTGTATTGCTTCTACCTACAGCTAGGGGACCATGGAAAGACCAGGAGAGTGTATTTGACCATTTTGGGGGTTCAGGTAAGGTTAGGATCTGAATATTGCAGGCTCCCCCAACCCCAAATTTACATGTTCGAGTCTAACACTCAGTGTAATGGTATGAAGAAATGGGGCCTTGAGAAATGATTTAGTCATGAGGGCTTCATGCTCATGAATGGGAGTAGTGCCCTCATAAAAGAAGGTCAAGCAAGCTCCCTTGCTTCTTTTCCTCTATGTAACGCCACAGCATCCAGGCACCATCTGTGAAGCAGAACCTAAGCCTTTAACAGATCATGAATCTGCTGGTATTTTGATCTTGAATGTCTCAGCTCTAGAACTCTGAGGAATAAATTTGTTGCTCATAAATTACTCCACCTAAGGTATTTTTTGTTATAGCAGCAGAAACAAACTAAGATGGATAGATGGGATTTCATGGTGCTAGCCAAGTGTCTGAGTGACCACTGGATTACTGAGTTTGTGCTGGCTCCACTGACAAGAGAGAACCGTGAGGATGTCCTTTGTCTAAACCAGGGAAAAAAATTCCTGACTAGACTTTCAGAGCAGGACAGTTCTGGGTGCTATCCCATGCTCTGTCTAGTCTGTCAGGCTTTTATCACCTATATGGTCTCAATGGTGTACTCTGCAGAGGTGGAGTAAACAGCAATTTTAGGGTTATTAGACCTGACCACGTTTATGTTTATTTGTGTAAGCTCTTTAGTTGCTGTCTTACAATTCTTTTTTTTTTTCCTATCTATGCTAACACATGCCAATAACTTCTTACTTTCAGCTTCCAATCATATGTAATGGTGTTGTTTGTTTCTTTTAATTAGATCTCAGGTACTGAGAGTTGAGTTAATCATTCTTAGTTCAGAGCACACTGCCATCATTGATTGGTGCAAAACCCTCTCCTTGTTTTATTTTCTTTCTCTTTCATCTTCCCTGATCACTGTTTTAATTCCTTTCTCTCCCTTAGCATTCACTCTGATGCCTTTGATGTATTGTTTTAAATATGTGCGAACCCTTCTTAAGTGTAGGCTATTTTTTTGGCAAGTGAATGTGTCTTTAATTTACATCAATAGTATTAAATTATAAATCTTGCTCCAGTCTCTACTTTTATCCCTTAGCTCTAAGGTGCTTGGTTAGACTGCATTTAGCACCAACACCTTAAATTTCAGCATCAGCAGCCACATAGGTTTTCTCACTCATGCTATGTGCTTATTGTGGGTTGGCCATGACTCTTCAGAACTACAGGAGTTATTAGATCTTCCACTAGATTTTGTGTAATTCATTGATAAAGGAGAGCATATATTACTATATCACCAATTTGTTTTCATGTATTCTGGTAACTGTATTTTCACATAAGTGGCTTTGTTTTTCTAATGGATTTTGTTTTATGCACTTAAAAACAGTATTTTAGATGAGTCCATAGGATTCACTGGACTGCCAAAGCGGTTCCTGCACCAAGAGGTTAAGAGGCTCCAGTCTAGAATATTTGTCCTTAAGTTTGTCCTTAATATTTGTTTTATGTTTGGTCTCTTTCCCCTAGCCCTTCTCCTTCCTTCCCCTCTCCTTCTTCCTCCTCTCACTCCTCTTCTTTCTTTTCTTTCCTTCCTGTTCCTATTCCTATTCACTCTCTTTCCCTTTCTTTGCCCTTCTTTCCTTCCTTCATTCTGTTGTTCCTTTATTCCTCCACTGTTAGGCCCTGACCTATGACCTTTCACCTTTCTTTAGTCCTTTGAAATTTTCAGCAATTATTTCTTCTCTTTCCTTCCATTTTCCTGTAATCTAAGACCAGTTTAAAAATAAGTGGATGCCTATAAATTCCACATATCCTAAATGTTATACTTTATATCCTTCCTCTTTCCCAGCACCTTGTGGGAGAATTGCTGGATTTGTTCCTTAGTTCACACTGTTGTTCTTTGACCAAATCCACTCTGTTATTTATTCTCTCTGGATTTGTTTCAATTTTGTTTTTCATATCTGGTATTTCTATTTAGATCTTTATGAGAACTCCTTTCTCCTGCTGTATATTACCAATATCCTCTCCTTGATGACATTTATTTTGATTGTTTTACTTTTTTATCATGATTGGTGCATTATAGTTGTACATAAGGGTGGGATTTGTTTTCACATATTTGTACAGGCACATAATATGACAACCTAATTTGGCCAATATCATTCTCCAGTATTTCCCTTTTTCCTCCCCTTTTTACTTTTTAAAAATGCTTTTGCGTTATAGTTATACATAATATTGAGATTCATTATGGCAAAATCATGGATGCACGGAATGTAATTTGTTTCATTTCAGACCCCAGTGCTTCTTCTTTCTTGCCCCTCCTCTCTCTGTTTACCTTCCTCCATTTCGCTGGACTTCCTCCTTCTATTTACTAATTTTTTAATTGGTGCATTCTCTCTCTCTGTATATATAATAATTTTTTCAATTTCATTCCACAGTTTCTCCCTTTTCCTGTCTCTCCTCCTTCTTTCTCTGTTCCCTTCCTCTACTGCACTGACATCCCTTCTTTTATTCTTGGGATTCCTCCACCTTTTTTTTTCCTCCTTGTCACCGCCCGCAGCAACAATCCTGCAGATATTTGTTACCGCCTGCAGCAACAATCGCACGGGTATTTATTGGAGGTGGAAATAAACTACTTCTATTCCCGAGGTGCTTCCTTGCTTGCTTATTCTCTAGCTTATAGAGGAAGAGCGGCTTGCTTGATTTTAGAGGAAGAGAGGCTTTGAGAGGGAGAAAGACTTTGCTTAGAGGAGAAGAGACTTGCTACGCTTTCAGAGATCTACTTCTTCTTAGAGTTCTGCTGCTTTCTGCTTACTGCTGCTGCTGCTTTCTGCTTTCTTGCTTGCTGCCCGCTTATATTCCCTCCAGGAGGCGGAGGGTAGGGCCACACCAGTTAAGCGAAGATCAGGCGAGGAGCCAACTGCCCAATCACGGCAAAGGTCAAAATGAGCAGGCACAAGCAGGAGCACTCGGGAACACATGTGCATGCGTTGTGTGTGTGGACTCACTTGAATACAGCCAATGATTAAGCACCTGAGTGTGTTTATGTTAACCGACTTCCTCACTGCCGATGTGATCAAAACAACTTCTGACTGGCTGCCAGGCGCCATCTTGGCGTAGTCCGCATGGCATAGTCCCCAACACCTCCTTATTTTGCTCTGACTTGCACACATGAGTGAAAACACTTGACCCTTGATTTTCTGAGTCTGGCTCATTTCACTTAGCATGATGTTCTTCATTTCCATCCATTTACCACCAACTCATAATTTTGTTCTTGTTATGGCTGAGTAAAACTCCATTGTGTATATATACCACATTTTCCCTGTCTAGTCATTTATTAAGGGACACTTAGGTGGTGTCTCTCTTCCATTAGTTCTGATTTATTGAGTATAGGTTGTTCAATGGATGGAAAAACAATAGAATGAAACAGACAGTATTACCCTATAAATATGTATGGATTGTCTGTCATTACAACTGTCAGGTCACTTCTGTCTGGAGCCCTCCCTTGCCTCTGCTGCTTTTGCTATGTGTCATGGAAGGGAAAAGCCCGAGCTAGATCCTAGTCCCTGTCACCCTGGAGGCTGTAAGGAGAGGAGGGTGAGGGTGGGCCCCATGGTGGAGAGTTCACAGCGCCAAAACCTATACTTACTCTTTGTATTTGCTGCTTCTTTACTAAGAAACTCTGTCCCTGAGAAAAATGCTCTATGCCTCTGTTTTGAGTCTGTTCATTTTTGTTTTTTTCTCCTGGGTCGTTAAGTCCCAAACCTGGGCTGCGGATGGGGAAGCAGAGTTGCAGGGACCACTCAGGGACAGGCTAATCTTCTCCAACACAGATCATGTTCCAACTCTGCCCCAAAGTTACCCTGTGACTGCTATAGTATGGTCTGGTGCTGCTATTCTGTCCCAATGGTAAGAGGACAGGTAGATTTCTACAGAGCGAAAAGAACACAACTCATGCACACCCCGTCTGTACGCTCATGTGCTGCCCATTCCTGTTCCATACTGGCTTCCATTTTTCTTCTGCATTTAGTTACTACCGATCTCTCTCTCCCCAGAGTTTCTTCACAGTCTTTTTTCCCCCATTTTTTAATTTGTTCTAATTTGCTATATATGACAGTAGAATGTATTTCAACATTTTGATAGATCATGCATAAATGGAGTATGATCTCTCATTTTTCTGATTATACATATTGTAGGATCACATGGTCATGCAGTCATATATGTACATGAGGTAATAATGTCTGTTTCATTCTACTATCATTCCTACCCCTGTACCCCTTCCCTTCCCTTCCCTTCCCTCTACCTAATACAAAATAGCTATTCTTTCCTATCCATCCCCCCTTATTGTGAATTAGCATCCACATTTCAGTGAAAACATTCAGTCTTTGGTTTTTTGGGTTTGGCTTATTTCACTTAGCATGATATTCTCTAGCACTATCCATTTACCAGCAAATGCCCGAATTTAATTCTTTAAAGCTGAGTAATATTACATCGTATATATACACACACCACATTTTCTTTATTTATTTGTCTATTGAAGGGCATCTAGGTTGGTTCCATATTTTAGCTATGGTGAATTTAGCCTGCTGTATTAGGCCTTCAAATTCATGTTATTCTTCCTTTCCTTTATGGCTTCTCTATGGTTGGGCTAAAGAAAGATTTTGATAGATTTTGTATGCTAGAAGAAATGTGGTTCATATTTAGACATAATAATCCTTACGAGCAAATATTTCAGAGAATTCCTGAGGTGTGCCAATCCCTGATTTTGTCAATGAGAGGTAAAGGATCTTATCAAATAATTCTTTTTTTCTCAGAAATTCCTCATTTGGTGTGAAAAATACTAGAAACATAAATAACCCTGGCTAGAATTAATTCCATCTTATAACAATGGGCAGTGGAGTTATTAAACATCAGCCAGTGGTCAAGAGTGTCTCAGTCTCCAGTTTTCTACCATCTTCCTCCTGTCTTATGCTAAGGCAGTAGCTCAGCTTTCTATTGCTTCCTATGTTATCAAGCTAAGAGATTCATCCTATAGACATTAAACCAAAATGAACAAAAGAAAGGCAAGAATAATTTCATTGTCTTTCTTTTCTTTTTTTGGTACTGGGGATTGAGCTCATGGGCACTTAACCACTGAGCTCCAGCCCAGCCCTTTTTTGTATTTTATGTGGAGACAGGGTTGCTAAATGCCTCGCTAAGTTGCTGAGGCTGGCTTTGAACTCATGATCCTCCTACTGCCTCCCGAGTTGCTGGGTTTACAGGCAAGTACCTCCATCCCCAGTTTCATTGTCTTTCTCGGCTTCCTTAGATAAGGAATCAATTCTAGCTTGTTTTGTATGCATATAAACATTATGTTTATTGAGTGGAATTTTGCAGTCTCTACATGACAAGACTTGCAAATAAAACTTTTGTGAATCAAACTTGCCTTCTGGTTCCATATAACTTCTTCATGCTTTTATGTGGTTCAATGTTGGCTCATCATAGAATCAATCTACTTCAGTCCAATTGGAAACTCAACTTTTCCTTCCAAACATAGATGATTGAGAAGGACATTCATTAGGTTCATGGCTGGAGTATCCTCCCCTTTGACCTCCCTTATGCACTTTTCAACGAAGTAAGTACTTTGGAAGATATTTCATTTTAAGTGATCAATGACAGTTATATAGGATAAAAGAACTGCATCCTGTTTCCAGCAAATAAATTTCCCCAAATGACAAAACTGATTTTATAGAGTATAAAAGCACCAGAAATGCCATGCTGAGTTAGATCAGGCCAAACTGGATATCTCCTGCTCAGTGCTACAGCCATGACAAAGAAGTAAGTGGCACTTTGTGGGTAAGTGTGGGGTGGGTGCACCCTGCTGACAAGGTAAATGGCTCTAATTTATACTCAATGACATGTTGGAGCCATCATCCTAGATTATAGCTAAGTCCTTCTTGGAACCTACTTATATTTTCAAGTCTGTATCAATTCTCAGAATAAAGAGTTTCATGTTTGCCTCCTGCTGTGTAAAGTGGCACTCCCTTTTATTTATTCCAAAGCCACCTTCTTCAGGCTTCGAGGGGTGCCTCTAATTCTAATATTCCCATATTTGGAGGAACACAGTCTTATTTCTGTAACTCCCATGTCTTTTGCAATATGTTATACCTCTTTAAATCAATATCAATCCTAATGTTTCTAGACTGTTTCAGTCAAAAAACTGATAGAACAAAGCAATCAGTATTCATTTAAATTATCTCTTTCAGAAATTTTACTCAAACTCCATAGGATGTGGTCCTGAAATCAGTTTAAAACACTAGTCCATGAGTTGGAACAAGGTAATGTCAAAATGAATTGCTACCTAAGAAATAGTCATTTGTCTGCAAGGTAGATGAACAGTAAGATTCAATTCAATAGACATGTAATGAGTATCTATGATGCCCCAGTCACTTTTCAAGTCACAGGGAGAAAAGGTTGAATGAAGCATGGTTTCTTCCATGCCTAATGGTATACTGAAGGACACAGTAGGGGTGGGCTCTTCAACTTCAGGAAAGGGGCAGGCCTGCCCTTGTAGATAAGGAGATCATCTGAGGCGGAGGTCTCAGAGTTTGTAATGGAGAGGATGGGAAGAGAAAGATCTTCCAGGGAGAAAGACCATCCCATACAGAGCTTGGAACTTCAAATGACACATGGTGTTTTAAAACAGGAAGTGATTTAAAATAGCTGGAGCACAAGGTGTTGAGATAGAAGCAGCAAGAAGGACCTGGAGGGAGCTGCTGCTGGGTGGGAGCTGGGTCCTGAGAAGGAGAGTGAGGAACACTCTATTATTTTTCTGCCAGAGTTCCAGTGCTCTTTGCAAAACTGGAAGTGGGATCAATAGGGCAATGGGTCTCCTGCAAAGCTATTCCCCAACTTCCAGGCCACCAAGCATAGTTTCATTACAAAAGCTGTGATACAATTTTTGCTGCTGATTCCCTTGGTCTTGTTTCAGGAACCCTGCTGCCCTCAAGGTGCTGTTAGCAGAGGAGATGGCAGCCATGTGGACTTTACCACCCATGCTCCCCAGGGTTCCCTGAACTTGGATCTCTCACCTGTCCTCCCCTCTGCTACTGCTCCACCTCAAATGCACAGTCCAGGCCTCAGATTTTCCTTTGTGCATATGTTGGACTTCACTGTCAAATCATTTTGTGTGTTGCAAACTTAAAATATTCTAGCATTAATATTTGTATATGTTCAGACAATTTAGATAATTGCTATTTCTAATTGAGCTCAAGTAGCATTTATGAGCATCTACTTTGTGCTAGGTATTAGTGACACAAAATGAATTAAGAGTCCAATATAGTAGGAGAATTGGACAGAACAGGGTTGAGAATTGTCCAACAGTCCTCTATTTCCCAATTAACTTGCTCTACCACATTGCTCAGCAACTCTTTCCAATCACCCTTCTCCCTACCTCCTTTTCTCTCAAAAATCTACTATGTCCCAGAGAAAATGGTAGATACCTAATTTGGGATGCATATGCCTGTAAACCCAGCATATGCCTCCTTCCTTGGGAAGGAGGTTGAGGCAGGAGGATCTTAAGTTCTTAAGTTCAAGGCCAGCTTGGGCAATATAGCAATATAGTGAGATTCTACCAAAAAAAAAAAAAAAAAAAGGGGCTGGTATGTAGCTCAGTGGTAGAGTGCTTACCTAGCATGCAAGGCCCTGAGTTCAATCTGTAATACCTCAAAAAATAAAAAAGAATAAAAAGATAACTGACCTGAACCATTTCAACTTCCCCTCAACTTTAAGCCAGTCTGCAACCAGACTCATCAGGTGTCCATTCTATCAAGACTGTAGCCATGGTCTGGATTTAATCTTCTCCATTCTCACAGTCCCTGTGCTATCAATTTTCTTAAAAAATGTATTTCTCTCTCCTTTACAGTATTTTTGACCGTAGAGACGTGAGGATTGGCCTCACACTAGCTTTGCGTAGCCCTTGGATTAGTTGCAACTTCTTGCCTGCGGAAGTGCTTCTAATAGCCGTGAAATATGTCTTTCCCATGGCCTATAAATAAAACCAGCCTCACACTTCATTAATGAATCCTTCCTCTCAATGTCCCAAGTGATCCAAATGCTAAAGATACAGTATTTCACAGCAGGTTGTGCGACCTTTTATGTAATATACCCTTTAAGTAAGTGGGTTATGGTCTTGTGATTAATGTGGCCTGATGTTCACATTGAGAAAACGGAAGGGTGTTAACTGCCTTAAGAAACCCAAGAGCTTTAAGGAGAATTTTGTGATTCATGCAAATAAGATTGACTAATTTGTTATTCTACAAATGCAATGCCTATAATTTAATTTTGACTGACAAATGGTCCCAAACTGTCAAGAACATAAGTAGCACGCAGCAGTTGAACTCTAGCTCTCTGAAACATGTCTGAAAAATAATTTTATTCATGATTTTCCTTTTGGGTAAATTTCCTTGGGGATCTTTTTAATTGTTTTCTCCAAGTGTCATCTGATGTGCTTCCAACTGAAAGAAATAATTTCTGGCTCATAATACCTGCGCTCGTTTATAAAAAAGCTCAGAGCAGATTTGAAAAGGAAAAGCCACCTAAGGACCCTTTAGGCTGACTTTCCCCCAGGAGCAGGTATTGACTCCTGTGTAGTTTGAAGGTGGGGATAAACTGGAGTGAGATCGACTGGAATGAGGATCCTCATGGAATTTACAATCCAGTTCAAGTGTCTTTCCAAGCAGAATGGAGTGATAATCAGGTTGGTAGAGTGTGTCCTTTGTCCTGATTGTATTTGGATTTGAAGGTAAACTGTATTCAGGGTTGCTTTCTCGTTTTGTGACCTTCACCCTCTCTGCCCTGTCTCCACTTTGGCTTGTCATCACTACCACCAGCATCCTCTTG
Source organism: Sciurus carolinensis (assembly GCF_902686445.1). NCBI lineage: Eukaryota > Metazoa > Chordata > Mammalia > Rodentia > Sciuridae > Sciurus > Sciurus carolinensis. The sequence continues at coordinate 26,486,234 of NC_062220.1, forward strand.
TATATTTGGATTTCTCCACTGTGCCAAGGGCTTTCCCTGCATTGTTTCCAACTTACCCTTAGACCAGCCCCTACGAGGTGAGCATTAATTTGCAATTAATCCATTTACCACTCAGCAAGTGGTAAAACCCACATGAGAACTTAGGCCTGAATGACAAAACATTAGTTCTGTCCCCCCCTTCACCTTCTGCTTGTCCTGCCAGTCTTCCCTGTCCCTGTAGCTTCTACACTCTGTTCACTTTTCCCTAAGGTGACAGGAAGTAGAGGAGAGATAGCAGTTCCTCTGTTTTCAAGATCAAAAATAAACTTGAAAATTCAACAATTAGCAAGTGAGAAACAGTAAGGATAATTTTAAAGTGCCCTAGGAACATCTAATATTAAAAAAAAATTGTTTTGGATTGCCAGAATTTAAAGAACTTGGAATGCAAAAGAGAAACCTATGAAGTTTCACAATATAAAATATAATCTATATTTAATACTGCCAAGAGAAGAAAAGTATAGCATCCGGCTTTCTAAAGACCTCTCCAGGTGCATCATATCCCTTCTTTAGATTTGCAATCTGTAAGCTAAAGGAAAGCAGCTTTTTTCCCTGTGTGCTTCCTAGGCCTCATGTCACACTGAAGAGATTTTGCTCAGAGATTCTCTATAAATATATATGCTCAACTTTGGGCAAGTCTCTGCATGTCTTTATTAAAAGTCCAGTAGAGAGCAATAAACTCAGGGACTCAAGGACTACATGCGAATGGTAATGAAAGGCAGAAGTTGCAATGTGAACACCTCTCAGAAGATCACCTGATGTGTTTATTGTTCAAAATGTCTTTGACGATCCCCTCAGTTTGATGTGAATTTTCACAACTTCCAACGGTTAGCTTTTGGGGTATTTTTTCTTTTATGACACAAATTGATCTTTGGAAGAGAAGATCTTTGGAAAAAAGATCTTTAAGGAAGAGATAGAATTACTCCTTAGAAGATCCATGGAAGAGATAATGGGAGACTTGCTGGAGGTGGTTGATATACATACTCAGGGGCAACCAGACCCCTTAGGTGATTGATTTTATTGCAGAAGTGTATAAGGTGTGATTTTTTTCTAAGAATGCCAAGGCTAGAAGGATCTGGGATAGCACTGCACCTGGGGACTGAAATTGACCCTCCAGACCAGATTAAGAGCCCTTTAGAGTGTAGAATTGCCACTACTATCCTAAGGAGACCTGACCTCTCACAAAGTCCTTGTGTTCCAAGGAGCCAGGTGGCTGCACACTTAGCAATGCCAGCATATGTTATTCCCCAAGGAGGGAAAAGTGCTTCATATTTGCTAAAACTTAATGCTAATTGTAAGGGATAGTAGATTTGTTTAGACAGCATTTCATGGTGTCAGTCCCCTTAGACTCACTGTGACGCCATCTTGTTTTTGAGGTGGGATCTGCCTGCTTCAGACATGATTGTCCAGTAGCATCTGGAGGGCTTCTTTAGTTCTGAACGTTATGAAGCTACCCAAAGGGACAGCTGGGAATGATTGAGTTCACACCCTGTGATGAAAAACACATCCTTGACTCTCCCTAGGAGAAGAGTGTAGAGGTTAAAGGACCGGACTGGGGGCTGGGTTGGTCTTGAATCACTTGCAATGGTGTGTTTTAGATATAAGTTTCACAGTCTTTCTGTTTTCTTCTGCCATCCCACTGGGAAAATGGGAATAACAATTACTGTCTATTTAGTTGTCGTCGAATGAAAGAGGTGGAGTGCCAAGTTTATCCATGGCACACCAACCCTGGGTGTAAGAGAGCAGGCAGGGCCCTGACTTTAATTTCCAGTTCTTTCCTATCAAGATGCTGGGAATCCAGGGCTGGGGCTGTAGCTCTATGGCAGAGCGCTTGCCTAGCACGTGTGAGGCACTGGGTTCTATCCCTAGCACCATGTAAAAATAAAAAAATGAAGGCATGCTGTCAATGTACAACTCCAAAAAAAAAAAAAAAGATGCTGGACATCCTGTTGGTCTTCTTTTCTGTCTGGCTCTGGTGACTCCAGTCTCTGCTGAACACTCCTATATATCCATGCTCTCCTGTTCCACTATCTGAGGACACTGTCTGGCCTCACAGAACTTTGCAGCCCCTGCTACTGCAACATCTCCAATGCCAAGTACCAGTTCTTTAGCAAATGCTTTCTGGGAGATGGTTCATTTTCTCTCAGTTGAACCTTCTATTCTATGTCTGTCTTCTTTCTATTTTACTGAGGGAATGAAAGGTGCATTTTATTAATTTTAATATACTTATTTTAAGTGCATTTATTGTTTAAGATATGCAACATGATGTTAAGGGTTATGTGTAGATCGTAAAAATAATATTTACTAGTGAAGCAAATTAATATATCCAACATTTCACGTGGTTACCTAACTATGTTGTTTTTGAGGCAAGAGCAGCTAAAATCTACTGCTTTAGTAGGAATCTCGTATACAGCACAGTAGTTTGACCTGCAGGCATCTTGCTGTATTTAGGTCTGTACGCTTGCCTATCCTATGTATCTGCTACTTTGTGTCCTCAGACCCACATATCTCCATCCGCCTTCTGTGGCCCTGATAATTACTGTTTTGTTCTCTATGTGTATATTTGAAATTTTTAGATTTCACATAAGTGAGATCATGCAATATGTCTCTTTTTGGGCCTGGCATAGTGCACTTAGCGTGATATCCTCCAGGCTCATGTGTGTTGTGGCAATGGAAAGATCTGGTTCCTTTTCGGGCTGAGTAATGTTTCGTTTACATGTGTACTACAGTTTCATTATCCATTTATCTGTTAATGGACACTTAGGATGTGTCCCTATCTTAGTTGTTGTGAATAGTGCTGTGACAAATGTGAGAGTGAAGAAATCCTCACTAGGTGGTGATTTCATTTTCTTTGGGTATATGCTGGGTCATATGGTAGTTCTATTTTTAATTTCTTTAGAAACCTCCATACTGTTTTCCATAATGACTCTATCAATCTACATTCCCACTAAGAGCGAACTAGGGCTCCTTTTCTCCACACCATTGACTGTTTCCTTATTAATTTCCTGTTTGGTTGATCTATCCATTCTTGAGGGAAGTCTCCTCTGCTATTGTATAGCTATTTCTCCCTTTATGTCCATTAACATTCACCTTATGTATTTAAGTGCGCCAACATTGGGTGCAAATATATTTACGATGGTTATGTCCTCTTGATGAATTGATCTCTTAAACTCCTTTAGTGAGAAATGTTCTTCCTAATTGGTAGGTTTGCTTATGCAGAATTAGGGATACTTGAATTGACTGTTCTCCTGCAGCCATTGAAGAGATATTCCTTATAGATTGTTTCATGCCTGGGGGAAGGTCAGGGCTTTGTAAACTTTTTTGTGCATACAGATCATGTGGAGAATCTTGTTAAAGTTATCAGTGGGTCTGACATGGGTCCCAAGACTTTGTGTCTTCAACAAGTTTCATATGAGGCTGGTCCATGAAGCATACTTCAAATAACAGGGGGATGGGCCACAGGGAGGTGTTGGAGTTGAGTTTCATGAAGGTCAATGACAGATTCATGATGCCTTTGTGTCCCTTTACACCAAATTTCATTAAAGCTACATTTGGGGCATCAAGAATTTGTAAAACTCTGATATATTTTCTGAGTAAATAACCTGGAACTCTACACTAAAGTCTTGATACAAAAATATATGAGGATTCAGGCATTACAGATAAAAAGAGACACCAGTTAAAATGTGTTCATAGACAATACATATGAACTTTTAAAAACAGGTGATTTGAATCCTGCTTGAAAGACATGGCAAATGCAAATGCGAGGATATTAAAGTATGCTAGGGCTGGGGTTGTGGCACAGTGGTAGAGCACTTGCCTACCATGTGTGAGGCATTGGGTTTGAGTCTCAGCACCGCATATAAATAAATGAATAAAATAAAGGTACATCCACATCTAAAAAATATTTTAAAAATTAAAAAAAATAAAGTCTGTTAAGTCGGTGCCCTTGTAAGGGGAAGGGGGCATTGGGGCAGAGGGAACTTGTCTAAAGCAAAGACCTCCCTACAAGAAAAAAGAAACACCTCGTTTTAGTTAACAAAAATATATCCGGCAGCTAGGGACATTCTTTTAGGACTCGGAAAGTCCTCTGAAGAGAGGTGGGACTGCAGAAGTGTGGTGGTATAAGGAGTTCCTGTAAAATGAGTGACCTCCAAATTATAATGGGATTTTTGAGTAACTGAAGGTGGACAGAGGGATGCTTTCTAAAGAGAGGGTACTAGTAGCCCTAGATACACCCTACTGGAGCAGATGCATTTCTTTGGTGAACTATCTGGATAACTGAATGAGAATTTCAGCTTTAATTCCACAGATTAAAAGATAGATTTCGAGAACATATGTCCTGCTTATCACATCTCGCGGAGCTCAGCTAGGAAGAAACACTTCCAATTCCAACAGTTGAATTTGTCCTGCCTCTCCCATCTCTTGTCCCTCTGTCTCCTTGTTCTTTACCTCCTTGATTCCTGAAATTCCCAGTCTTTTGTCTGAGGCTGGCTTTTGCACTGGAGAGCGTGGCGTCTCTTTAGGCTGTGTCTCTGAGGATGGCACTGACTACAGGGCCACAGATGTCTCCAGCACCATCTCTGGTGATGTGACGCCACCCTCTTATTGCTTGTTAATCTCCCAAGGGCCTGCATGCCTCTTCTGTTTCATTCTGAAAGGTGAAACATAACCGAGAGACTCGCTGTCCTCTGAGACCTATCTATTATGATTAAAAAACAATTAAATCAGAGCAGAATAAACAACAGATCAATAACTTTTTAAACTCCAGATATGACTTACTAAGCGGAGTGTCTGTCCTTCGAACATGCTCTCTTGCTGCTGGCTGCAGACCCTCCTAGCACCCTGGGAGGGCCCTGGAGGGGCCCAGAGCATTGTCTACCTTCACATTTCTCCTTTCTGCTATAGCTCACCCCACACCAGAGACCACCAGAACATTTTCAATGTTGAAGATAAAATATAGGACACTAGATAAATTTGAATTTCTGATAGACAAGGAGTAGTCTTTTAGTATAAGTATGTTCCATGCAACATGAGAAAAAAAATTGACAATTTTTTAATCACAGATATTTTTTGTATGTGTTTGTTTTGCTAGGTTTGACAACCCCAGCACGGGGCTTTTTCTGGTTTTTATTTTTTCATTTGTTTGTTTGTTTGGTAATATCTGAGGCACCATTTACCCTTCTTTCACCTCTTGGTTTCGAAGTGTTCAATGGTCAACATTTGATTTCAAAAATAAAATGAATTACATCTAATTTTGTTTTGAGAAATTGATAATGACACTTGACACAATTAGGTACCCCTGGTGTTTCACAAAATCAGTCAGGGATTATTGACCTCTGGTAATATGAAAACCTGGATGCCATGGATTGGGGTGCTCAGCTTGGTAAATTGCTTATTTTGATTTAATGACCACGAATCTCTAATTGTAGAATTAGGCCTTTAAATACTTTAATACCATGTTTCTGCACAAGTATATACAAGCACCTGGAAACATAGTTATAACACAACTATGCTATTGCTTGCATACAACATGAAAAGAATAAGATTCTTAACACTGAGAAACAACTTGGAAAATTGATTTGCAGAAAAGTCATTGTAACTATATACATACATAAGAGGAAAATATTTTTGATCATGGGTATTTGAGTCACTCTTTTTGCAAGGAGAAATACTTAACTCAAATCAGATTTAGCAATAATTTGCATCAGGCTATTTACAGTTGAGAAAATTAATGAAAATGTCATCTGTTTAATTACTGTTTGTTACCCTTAATTAAAATGTTAATTGAGTACATTTGTGTGTGCAACATACTTAATGTGTTTACTTTTTGACAAAGGGAATGACAGTGTTTGTACCTTCTACATTCAAATGTTTAATTGTTCACTTAAATATTTTGAAGAAAGCTGAATATATTTAAGGAACGTTGGAGCATAGCTTGAAAAATCATTTTTGTGCTAGCTGTAGATCGCAGATTTGTAGAAAATCAGCACTTTAATCAGCAGAGAGGAAATCTACCAGAAGTGTGCATTTTTGTCTTGTATTTGCTTATGAGGAAAAGGGACAAAATTAATCAGCTGTAAAATGTCCATTTAGAATGACATTTGTAAGTAAAGAAATTGATTATAGGGAGATGTACTTTAAACATACTCTTGCCTCACTAGCAGTCAGAATGGACGAAAGGATAATGAGAACCTTTATGTTCTCTTATATTGATGTACACTTGACCTTTTCATTTGACCAACATTTGAAATAGTTGTTTCAAACAACATGGAGACCTGTGCTGCAAAATTGGCTTGAATTCTCTCTTAACAATGGTCGTGATTTTTCTTCTCCACTCACACTGACCCTTGTTCAGTAAACAAACGTATGCTGGATGTGTTTTGAAAAGCAAAAATACCTCATATATCAGCATAAAAACAAAATGGTGCCTTTTCAAATAATTTATGAAGAGTAATGCCTTGCAAACCAGCATCAGTTAGGCAATAGCATCCACAGAGCAGAATCTGTCAGTAAGCCAAGCATTGGGGCATGGGGACAGATGATGGGCTAGAGGTACTCGGTCCTTACGGAGTTTCACGTTTAAAGGTCTCCCCCCACAACTTACTCTTTTGTTTCTCTTCCTGATAAATTCTAAGACTTTAAAGCCTACTAGAAAGCGAGGAGCTAGGGCTTAGAAAGTAACAATCGTGAGGATAACAAAAACATAGTTTTATTTAGTGTCCATACTGTTCTAAGTACATTTCTTGTAGTATCCCATTTAATCCTCAAAACAAACTTGTATGTAAATACTAATTATTATTATTTATGTTAAACTGAGGCATAGCTTCCCAAGACCACACAGCTAATAAACAGTGGGTCTAGGAGTTGAGATCAGACATTCTGGTCTCAGAGTCTGTCCTCTTATCTCCCCATTATTCCTATGAGTACTGAAAAGACCTGGTGCAAGAGATACAAGTTATTTGGAAGCACATTTAAGCCTCCTGCAGCAAACCTAGGAGAAAGTACTTGTGTTACTGCTTCAGTTTTAGACTTAATGGTTTGTTTATTTATGGTCTTCTAATGACCATTAAAATATTAAAAATGATTAAGAGCAAGCAGGGAAGCATAGGCTTGTAAAATAAGTTTTTTGAAGATAGTTTATCATTTTTTTTCATTCATAATAATAAACCTTCTGCCCCTAATGGGGCTACAATTCAGTAAATTTGTGGAACTACATGGCCTTTGTTAAAATTTCGTCTCTGCCACTTACCAGCTGAGTGATCATGGGCAAATTATTTAACCTCTATAAGCTTTGGTGTCTTCTTTTACAAAAAGCAGATAATAATTCCTTCCTCACAAGGTTGTTGTGCAGATTAAAGCTCAGAGCACAATGTTGGGTTCATTCTGGAGATCCACGAAATGTGAGCTACAGCTGCTACAAATTAAATAAGCAAATCATTATGTTGAGAAGCATCAAAATAGACATTATTTAATACCTATTAGGATATCTCTGAAGAGATTTAGGGACAATTATGTGGATATGTAGCATAACTTGCCTAGGAGAATAGGGTAGCGTGATTTCAAGCTTGCCCATTATTAGCAGTGAGTATTTATTATAAATTACAATGGAACTTCTCCATCTGTTACACTACTTGAAAGTATCCACCAAGAGCTGGTTCATTTTGCTTTTTTTCTTCCATTCCAACAGTCTATTAGGACTGGAGAAAAGAGCCAAAATTAAAGGGGAAGATGTAAAACAGAGGCCAGACAGGAAGGCTTCAAGGAACCAGGCTTAATCTTGAAGACTAGCTTGGAAGATAAGGGAATGAATGACTTGGAATGTTCTTTTCACTTTACTCCTGTCCATGGCTTTCTGCTGTGGCAGGGCAATTATTGTCAGGTTCTCTCCTTGATGGAGTGGTAAGAGAGAATGCCTGGGCATTTCTTTCAACAGTGGCTTTCAAACTTTTCTTTTTGGTACTGGAGATTGAACCTAGGGATGTTTTATCACTGAGCTATATTTCCAACTTTTCTTATTTTTTTATTTTGAGACAGGTTTTCACTAAGTTGCTAAAGAGTGAGCCCCTGTCTCAGCCTCCTGCCTTAGCCTCCCGAGTTGCTGGGATTATTAGCATGCACCACAGTACCTAGATCTAACTTTTTTTTAAAACTATGATTTACACTAAGAAATACATTTAAGAAAGCTGCCTAGTCTGCTAAGTATTGTGAGTGTAGAAACTTTTATCTATTACGTTCTCGATGTATCCAAGGGTCTAGAAAAGTACCTGGCACATCACATGGTAGGTGTTCAGTAAATAGGTGTAAGTATGTATGTACATATGTATTTATCTGGATAAACGTTTCATCACACATTCTTTTCTGGGGGGGGGGTGGATACCGGGGAATGAACTCAGGGGCACTCAACCACTGAGCTACATTTGTATTTTATTTAGAGACAGGGTCTCACTGAGTTGCTTAGCACCTCACTGTTGCTGAGGCTGCCTTTGAACTTGTGATCCTCCTGTCTCAGCCTCCGGAGCCACTGGGATTACAGGCATGAGCCACCATGCCTGGCTCATCACACGTTCTTCAACTTACCATTTGCTTGCAATGGATTTTGAAAATTTCTATTCCATCCCATAAAAAGAAAAAAAAATCTTGGTCAAGACTTACTAAATTAATTTCAGTATAGTCATTGGGGAGGGAACCTTAATATGTCATTCTTTCCCATCCTTTGGCTTATGATTTGCTATTTGAAAAACACTGCTGCTCATTGGGAGCCACAGGCTTTGTGTGTAAATTGGCTTGTGTCTTTGGGACTTATCTCTCTTGCTACCTCAGTGCCTGCGTTGGCTGGGGTAGTCTTCAGTCCATGCACTGCCTGGGTACTCACACTACCCTACCCATGCAACATGCTGGTAGAATAAGTCAGTTATCCTGGGACTTCTGAAAACATTAACTGCCCTTGGGTGGGTCTTGATTTTGTGAAGTTCCAGTGTTACTGGTAATTGTTGGGTAGTACCCTAGTCTAACCTGGATTTATGCTGCCTACAATGGTTTAGGTACAGCCTTCCATGAAGGCAGAGGATTGGAAAAGCATGACCTATTGAAGTTCTCTCCACACATGCTTTTGGTCCATGCAGATAATGAACTTAAAATTAATTACAAATGGATTTTGAGACTTAAAAGACTTTTTTGTTTCTGATTTCCTTCTGAGTTATTTGTATTTAAATTGCATATTCACTGTAGGTATGAAGAAGGAAGATGAGGTAGGGAAATTGATGCAATTAAGTGTTTTGATAGGTATGAGAACTGCAAGTCTTTCATTACTAAGAAAATATGTGGGAGTAGAAAGAATAACACATTCAAATATTACATTCTTTGTGAAGAAGAACTGAAGGTCCTATTTCTGTTCATTTCCTAATCTTTACCAGTTTAGATCATCTAACTAGAAAAAGCAATATTTAGGCATAATTTTTGTATGAAATATCTAGAAGGGTTAATTGAACATTAATTCCGGCATGGAGTCTAGATCAGAGGGCCACAGCCTAGCTCGGGGGTAGCTATGATGTTGTGAGCAAAAAGACCTGAATCTGGAAACCCCTTAACTATAGGGGTGAGATGGGCACTCCAGGAGGGGCAGGATTACAGAATGAGACTGGCTGGCGGGTGTTAGCAGCCTGAGGGCTGGTGAGGAGGCAGGTGGTAGCAGCCTAATATAGCCATTTGCTCCACATAGGTGCAAAGGTGCTAATGAACAAATGTTGACAGGTTGTGGAAGCTCGGTGATGGCCAGCTCTGGAGCAGGTGATATCTGAAGTTCCAAGGAGCAGAAAAATAGCAGTTGGCTAATAATTCCACCACCGTGCAGGCAGTCTCACAAACTGAGTTGGGACTCATAGAATAGTTTAGGGTCCTAACCCTAGAAGACCAGGACATCATGGGGCCAATTGTAAAAGTGTAGGAATAAGAAATTGATTATCACTGAGTGATAAGTTGAGATGGCCTCCAACTCATGGAACACACCTGGTTTTCAAAACAGGGTCACAAGGATGTGGTTTAATGACAAATGGCAATACACTTGACATTGACTTCCAGAGCATGAGAATAGCATACCCCCTTGCCAAATCACTACCAGCCCTTGAGCAAAGACCAGGGTGGAGAATAAAGCTGGGTGAGTTCAAGGGCCCCAGGCACTCAGAAAAGGAAGATGGAGAAATGGAAACCTGTCAGAAGCTGAAGTGGAAGACTCCACACAGTTCATCAGGTGTTTGAAGTACCATAACAACAGAATAAGAAAGGCAGGGCACTTGAAACCAGAATGAGTCAGAATCACACAGGCTTATAGGAACCATGGAAGAGTATGGGATACCTTTAAATGGTTGCTCTTGAGTTCAGAAGTCTCATGAGTAGTTTTGCTTTTGTGGTTCCATTGTTTAAGATGGTGCCACACTGAGGTGACTACAGAATTGTGAGTTCCACTGACCCATAAAGTTGGTCTCAAGGCCTGACGTGCTCAGGTTACTTTTTTTTTTAATCTTCCTGTTGTGGAAGGAAGAAATCAACAGCCTTAATAAGTGTGTGAGATGCTCAAGGTACTGTCTGACTCAGCATCCAAACTGTGTATCCTGATTCATGGGAGCAGTTTCCAGATAACTCATAATCTAGAAATTAAAAGAACATGTTAATTTCCTTACTTATCACCAAATCTGGGCAGAGGAGTGGGAAGTCAGCACAGCAGAGTAATTAGAATCTGTGGGCTTAAGTCAGACGCAACAAAATCAGAGTCCCAGCTCTACCCTCTAGTGTTTTTTTTTTTGAAAGTAAGGAAAACATCTTAATAATGAAAAAGAAAATAACATACCTGTACTATAAAGATCGGACATTTTTAAAAACTATATTTCAAAATGTTTCCATTGTTCCATGATTTTATTGTTAAAACAAAGACTTTTAAAAAACAGTGTCTATTTAAACACGGTGTGTTTTTAGAAGAACTTATCTACACAGGTTACAAAATGTTTGGATATATGGAAAGACTATCCCAACCAATCGAAAAGTGTTCTGAACAAAGAATTTGGGGGAATAGGTTTTAGATCTAATTTTTTATTCTGTAGTACTTTAAAAAATTTTTTTATTTGTTCTAATTTGCTGTACATGACAGTAGAATGCATTTATACATTTTGCTAGATCAGACATAAATGGAGTGTAATCTCTCATTTTTCTGATTACACATTTTGTGGGATCACATCGGACATGCAGTCATATATGTACATGAGGTAATAATCCACCTAGTATTATGTAAGACTTCAGGCATATTTCTTAACATCCTAGTGCCTCCATTTCCTTATAGTGAAGTGGGGGCCTTTGTCATCAGGATTAGATGATACATGTGACTCATTTGACAGAGTGCCCATGTCAATAAGGACAAAGTAAAGCAGATTGTTTTTGTTATCATCACTATTCTTGCTAATTGCATCCAACTATTCGTATTCTCTGCTCTCACCTTCTTCTTGTTAAAGATAGAGAGGGTGAGCTAAAAGTTGAGTTGCAGGTAGCTGGGACTCTTGGGTTCTCTAGTGCTTTTCCTCACTAAAGGTAGAGATTTTTGCCTTGATGTATGTGTATGTAGGTATTAATAAAATTTCAGAATTTAGAGTGATACAGGCCAAATTCCAAGAGGCCAGTGCTTTATTCACCAAAATATTAGTGATTATGAAATGGAAATGGGTGATTCCACTCAGTGTCCTGTTTAAACACGAAGTCATTTAAATCCTGGTTCTAGGACAAGACAGATGATTGGGAACCTTTAGCGTGTTTTAAGACTGAAAGCCTTGAAGAAAATCTGTCTCTGTTCCATGGTGAAGGTCAGGAGCAGTGCATGCCTGGGAAGACCCAAGGGTCTGGGCCCCCTGCAGGGCATATAAAGGTTCCACAGGTCACCAACTGATGAGATCTCCACTACACGATGTGGGAAGGGAATATTCAAGTCTCTGAATTTGTAGACCCAGTTAAATATTAACTAAAACCCAACATAAAACAAGGAGAAAGATATTTCAGAAATAATGAAATGGATGAGGAAGAAGATTAGATGACATGATTTGTTTGGAAAAGGTAGATGAAAGAAAGGGCTCTGTAAGTTCTGCACTGAAGACATCATGAAAGCTAAAATCAAGAGTTGTGCAGGCTCATCCATGCCACTTGTTTTTGTCACACTTCATGGAAAAGGATCTGAATATGCTAATTATAGGCTGTCTCCATTATCCAAATAGCTTAGGACGAGGAGGGTTTCATGCTGGGTGTGGTGGCTCACAGCTATAATCCTAGTGGCTTGGGAGACTGAGGCAGGAGGATCACAAGTTCAAAACCAGCTTCAGCAACTTAGCAAGGCCGTGTCTCAAAAAATAAAAAGGGCCTGGGATGTGTGGCTCAGTGGTGAAGCATCCTTGAGTTCAATCTCCATTACCAAAACAAAAAAAAGGTTCAGATTTTTTTGGATTTTGTAATATTTGCATATACATAATTAGATATCTTGAGGATGGGATCTGAGTCTAAATGTGAAATTCCTTTGGTTCATATCTACCTCATCCATATAACCTGAAGGTAATCTTATGCAGTATTTTAGTGCATCTGTGTTTTGACTCTGATCCGTCACATGAGATCAGGTGTTGAATTTTCCACTTGTGGCATTGTGTGAGTGCTCAAAAAATTTTGTATTTTGGAGCATTTCATACTTTAGGTTTTTGGACTAGGGATGCCCAGCCAGTACTTCTGATTGGAATTGGAGCACCAGTTTTGGGGTGGGAAGTGGAAGGGGTAGGGAAAGAATATGAATGGGAATAATCTGATTTGTGTCAAACAACCTGCTGTACCCTTCGTGAAATTTTTGTTTTGTTTTGGTCCTGGGGATTGAACCCAGAGGTGCTTAACCATGGATTGACATCCCTAGCCCTTTTATTTTTTTATTTTGAGATAGGGTCTCCCTAAATTGCTTAGGGCCTCACTAAATTGCTGAGGCTGGTCTTGAACTTGTAATCCTCCAGCCTCAGCCTCCTGAGTTGCTGGAATTACAAGCATGTACCCCTGTTCCCGGTTTGGCAAATTTTAAAAATTTGAATCCCCCTTTTAAAAAGGAAATGAACTTGAGGAAGTAACATAAATTCTAACTTGAAACATTCCTCTGGGTTTACAATCTGGCACAAATATTTTTATTTCTTTACTTTTTTAACAAGAACTGAAAATGGGAAAGATTGCCTGTAGGCAAAACTCAGTTATTTAAATTTGTACCCAGAAAATTATTGCATTTTGAATCAGAAAATGAACTCACCTGGTTTTTAGGGCCTACAATTCTGTCATTAAAAAAAAAAAATTCAAAGCAGATTAAATTTTGGAAAGATGCCCAGACAAACCCAAAGATAGTAAAACATTGGGGGAATTTTAAATTTCAAACCTTAGGTAGAAAAACAACAGCTGATTGTCATAACTAAACAAGTCTCCACCTACACAAGTTTAAACAGGAAAGAAAATTGAATAGTTGAACAATGAACATTCTTCATTTTATGTTTGATTTACTTGATAAAATATATTCATATATGGGGGGACAACTGCTTTTACAAATTTAAGTTGTAATTGATACATTTCTCCGATATTCCATGCATTGTGCTGGATCCCGGGGTTAAGAATTGAGTATGGCATAGTTCCTGCCTGTAATGGCCCATCATGGAGGAAGGAGGAAAAACCAGAGCAGATAATGTCTAGATGAGGTGGGAATTGGGGCTGTAGAGTAGTCCACATGTTATTAAGCCTTTATAACTACATTTCATAGCATGCCTATCCTGGGATATTGTGCTAGAGACTTAACTATGTTGTGGGTGGCGTGTGTGTGTGAACGCTTAACTCCACGACAGTTACTTTTATCCCTTCTCCATTTTATAGATGGGAGAATCAAGGCTTAGAAAGTTTGTTATCTAAGATCACACAGCTAGTTTTTTTTCGTTGTTGTTGTTGTTTTTAATCAAAACTGAGATTGGGCTTGGAAGTCTGAATGACCTTGAAACCTGTGTTCTTTACATTATAGGGCTGTGACTTTTACCCTCTGATCTAGTTCTTGGCTGTATCCTGTCAAGCTAATATGCTAGTTTTCATTTTTCTAGGAATATCTGGAAATTAGATTGAAAATATTTTACAAATTGCTTACATGTCATGGGAAATTCCAAAGAAAGCTGGAGCTCATGGCAGCCTCCAGGTGAGCATTACTGCTTGGTGCACGTCGCTCTGGGAGGAAGAAGTGTGACTGTCCGGTACAGTCTCACAAGCTGACAAGTCTGCCAGGTGAAATGAATGATAAATCTGCTCTTGGTAGGGCACACACGTTCATGAAAATAGTGAGTCCAGTCTCCGAGTACATGGTAGAGGTTGACACATTTTCCTAGTCCTGGGTAAGCTTGGTAACTGAACTGGGGTACTAGGGTTTGAAAGATTTTGAATAATAAAAAAAATATATCCCTTTGGTAAGAAGAGAGAAATCTCTAGTCTACCACAACCTACTACATTTACATTTGAAATATATTCACATTTTAAAAAATTATTCTAGTTGCAAATGGACACAATACTTCTGTTTCATCTATTTGTTTTCATATGGTGCTGAGGATCCAACCCAGTGCCTCATATATGCTAGGTGAGTGCTCTACCACTGAGCCACAACCCCAGACCATATATTCACATGTCATGTAATAGAAGTTCCGCTGGTTCGAGCTTTATAACACACAGTTGAAAGGTACTATTATGACTGTTAACTTCCTTCCTGAACATAGAATGAATATAACATAATCCATTCTGCCATAAGATGAGCTGTTAGAAATGATGCTTCTGACTTTTAGGGGTAAATCATGTCTATGGAATAAATTAAGAGTTGAGCCATTTGTAGTATATTGGATTTGCCAGTTTCACAACTGCATTCATTAAATCCAAATTTAATGAAAACTGTTCATATTAAGTTTGATAACCCCAATTCTAGAAAGTTACATATAATATAAAACTCCTTGGAAAATTCTGTGGAATTTGTGTTATTTAGTTATTGTCCTTTAATAACTAAAGCCATTTTTTTTAACATAGGTACCCATGCTTATCCATATATTAGTGAAAGTACTTCATGATTTATGACTTTTATTGAATTAGTTTGGAATTCAGTGTTCTTGTTTGATTTTATCTTAATGCTTTGACATAGAATCTAAGATTAGTGAATAATCTTAGTCTTTCAATTCAACTTGATGAACTTTTGAAGAATTCCTACAACAAATACAGCATTGGTGCAAGATGTAGTTGGTTTGAAAGAAAAAATAAGAAATCTCCATCTCTGGAAATCACCATGTACTGAAAACATAACAGGCAGGTTCTCTGTACTGGTTATTTCCTCTGTTATTTGCCAGAGGAGGATAATCTCTTTAGATCAAACCAAAGGGGGAAAATGACCTGTCTTATCATATTTAAATTCTCCTTGAGATTAAGAACAGTAATTCTCGATGAATGTAAGTATTGTCTCTCTACCCAACTGCTCTAATAGTTTCATGCTTGGTTCATTAAAAAAAAATTACTCATTAGTTTTTATCTCTCAACTCTGACTCTGTAAGTGATTTCTTCTCATCTGTACCCCTGGACCAGTCCCATCTGAACAGCAGAACAAAGTGTTGTGGAGAACAGATGGGGAGAGAGCAACTGAATTAGTGAAATGTTTTTATTAGAAATATTTAAAATTTTAGCTTTATTATTTTTAAACATTTATAATAACTCAAACAAGGCCTGAAAAGTATTTCTTGGAATATTTTTGATTAGAGGATTTTATAGATGTGCTTAAATAAATAGCTAAAAAATGATTCATAATTTGTTTTATGTGGCGTTCACATTTATGTATATGAAAATGGGTATTCTTAAGATTTCTCAAAACAGCTTTTTCCCCTTTTGAATGGGTTAAATATAATGTTCTGAAAATGTTTAGATTTTATTGCTTTACTGAGTAAAACTTATTTTTTTAAACAATTTATTCTACTGCACTTTGATTTTTTAAAAAGTTGATTCTTTCTAGTTATTCATGTCAGTAGAATCCATAATTATAAAAGCATGGAAAATATCTTGTTCTAATTCAGTTCCCAGTACTTCTCCTTCTCCTCCTTTCCCCACCCCGTGTTCCCTTACTCTACTGGTCTTTATACCATTTACCCATGATTATTTTTTTTTAATTAATTTCTTGTGGATGTACACATTGGTGAGATTTACTGTGACATATTCATATATGTACATAAGAAAATTATGTCAGCTTCATTCCACTATCTTTTCTTTACCCATCTCCCTCCCTTCCCTTCATTCCCCTTTGTCTAATCCACTAAACTTCTAATTTTCCCCATCCCCGTTATTGTGTGTTAGCTTGCACATATCAGAAAGAACATTTGACCTTTGGTTTTTCAGAATTGGTTTATTTCACTTAGCATGACAGTCTCTAGACCCATCTCCATTTACCAGTGAATGTCATAAAGTTATTCTTCTTTATGACTAAATAATACTCCATTGTGTATATATACCATATTTTCCTTTATCCATTCATCTATTGAAGGGTACCTAGGTTGGTTCCATGGTTTAGCTGTTGTGAATTGAGCAGCTATAAACATTGATGTAGCTGTGTCACTGTAATATGTTGACTTTAAATACTTTGGATATATACCAAGGAATGGATAACTGGGTCAAATGGTGGTCCCATTCTTAATTTTTTGAGGATTCCCCAAAGCACTCTTGCTTCCCAGAGTGGTTGCACCAATATGCAGTCCCACAAACAATGTATGAGTGAACCCTTTTCTCCTCATCCTTACCAATATTTGTTGTTACTTGTATTATTTCTTTTAAACATTATATATATATTTTAGGTGGACACAATACCTTTATTTTATTTTTATGTGGTGCTGAGACTCGAACCCAGGACCTCGTGCTTGCTAGATGAGCACTCTACCACTGAGACAACTCCAGTCTCTTACTTGTATTCTTGATAATTGCCATTCTGACTGTAGTCAGATGAAATCTCAGTGTAGTTTTAATTTGCATTTATCTAACTGCTAGAGATGATGGACATTTTTTCATCTATTTATTAACCATTTTTTTATATCTTGGAGAAGTGTCTGTTTAGCTCCCTTCCTTTAAAAAGTCATAATAAATACACAGCAGCAGACTTAACCCAACATGTCTCATTCCAAGTTAACGAAGTCCAAATCAGTGACAAAATTCAGTACAACAGATAGGAGCAATGATCTGTTAAATATACAGTTCTCCTGTATTCCATTTTATCATGTTAAACTTCTTTGTTGGTCATACATTTACTATATTTAAAAAAAATTGTTAAATGAAGTATACAGAAAAGTTAGTCTAGTGAAAGATCTTTGTGAAGGTCCCAGACCCATTGTTTTAGTCAGCTTTTTTGCTGCTGTGACCAAAAGACCTGACAAGAACAATTAGAGGAGGAAAAGTTTATTTTGGAGCTCACAGTTTCACAGGTCTCACTCTATAGATAACCTGACTCCATTCTTTGGAAACCGAGGTGAGGCAGGACATAGTGGCAGAAGACTGTGGTGGAGGAAAGCAGCTCAGGATATGGCACCAGGAAGCAGAGAGAGAGAGAGAGAGAGAGAGAGAGAGAGAGTCACGGCCCCAGGACCCACCTCCTCCATCCACACCCTACCTGTCTAGTCACCACTCAGTTAATCCCAATTACTGATTAGGTTAAACCTTTCATAATCCAATCATTTCATCTCTGAACTTTCTTGCGTTGTCTCACATATGAGCTCTTGGGGACTACCACATGTCTAAACCATAACACCCATGTTTAACAGCTCAAAGGAGGGCCAGCTGAGATTTGGGTGGATACCTCAATGTGCTGGTGGAATATTTTATATGTTCAGAAGATTTAAGTCTTGCCTATATTTTATAGTTAAGAGTTTATTTTTTTTTTCATATCTAAGAAAATGCTTATCAGCAGGTCTGGAAATTTCATGAACATTGCTCTGATATAATATTTTAATATATCATAGTAGCAAGCTGAAAAATATTGTTTTAATTTGTCTTCTCTTTAGAATAGTTTTAACTTCCCTACCATTTCAAATTCCATCTTGGTCACATTTACCTTTAATAGCAAAATGTTTTAGTTCATGCTTGAAATAACTTCATTTGGTTCTCACACTTTCTTTATTGAATCATAGCAGGTTTTAAGAGTAAATCAGCCCCACTGGAATTTATGTAATGGTGGTTTATCAAGTTGAGGTGATATTTTCAGGAGGTGAGATCTGTAGCAAGATGTGACCATGTTTTAAATTGATCTTTGAAGTGTTGAACAACTTTACTGTAGAATTGTAGATATTTCTCACCCCCCTTTTCCTTTTTTAGGAATTCCTATCATTTTTTTCCCTCAAGAAAGAAAACTTTCTGGGCACACTACTTAGCAATAAGTTAGTGATTTACAAGTTTAATTGTTAATAAAATATATGAAAATAAAATAATAATTACAGTAGCAGATACCCAATCAGTACTTTTATGTACCAGGATCTCTATTAAATTCTTTACATGTATTGTTGCATATAATCCTCATACTTCAATACACCTTTTGGATGGGGAAACTGAGGGATAATCCTGTGAGGATGAGTGGAGATAATATTCAAGCCACATAGATTATTTGAGGTGGAAGGAGATTGCAGAGTTTGCCAGATGCCAAAATCCAAGAGCCTAATGACCACATTCACCTCAATTAAACTATATGTCTTGGAATTCTGCCCTCCTTAGCTAGCTAGAACTTTTAGCAAGCCCTGTGTCCTAATAAGTTCCCTAGTATAGATGGCAAAATGGCTTGAATTCTTTACTGTGTTAGAAGGTAATGCTTACTTTTTGATTATTTATTAGTGTGCACATTAAAGAGACTTAAGAAAAATGAAGTGTAAAACCACAATGCTATTTTATTTTATTTGCTTCCTTAAAAGTTGGCAGCAATTTATGGACTTAATTCCATTTTTAAAAAAATCCCAGCTATTACTCTACTAAGGACTTTCCTTAGGAATTGTGGAGCTGGGGACAAGTCTCGTTTATGTCTTGCTTTCTCTAAGGAGCTCCTGCAGCCCACTTGTTCATCCATCCACTCCAGCTGCAGCAGTGTCCTCGAGGGCTCAGCTCTTGCCTGCACTTGGAACCCTCTTTCTCTGCCACTTACAAAACAGATTCCTTCCTGTCCCTCAGAACTCAGCTGAAATGCCGTCTCTTTAGAAAGTCCCTCTCTAGCCTCCCAACTGTAACCAGATTCCTTTCTTAATTTCCAGCACAAGGCTCTTACTAGCTGTCGTTGGTTGTTGTCTGTACCCCAGCCCCAGTGGATCCTGAGTGCCTTGAGTCGTATCTGTCTTACAGGTTTCAAGCACTGCCATGCAACAGGTGCTAAGCACATATTTGAAGAGTGAATAATAGAAAGAATGAATAGGAGAGCTTTAGGAAGGAAAATAAATAGTTGGGATGAACAGAATGCAGTAAAAGTCACTTTTACATTTATAGACTGAGCCGAGCTAATGGGATGAATAGCAGCAGGAGGCAGAGGAGGGCGTTTTCCTCTAGTGTGTGAATCCTAGACCTGCCTACCCACACTGAAATGTCCCAACTTCATCCCCTGAGAAACAGTTGTGTCCCTTGTCACTTCTTCGAATAATGGCAAGACTCTAATCCAAACTCCAGGCCTCAAATTTGCTGTGTCCCAGAGAAGGCAGTTTGCTCTGTGCCAAAGATAATGAAGACTGGTCGATGGTGTGTAATGGCTTCTAGTTTGTCCCTATTTCTCTTTTCAAGACTGCAGAATTCAAAATAAATGACATGCTTTAAAGTGATGTTCTTTATTTTGAAAAATGTTATTATTAGAGTTAAAAATTAAGTTCGCGCTGTTCAGATTACTCTTTTGCGTTTAAGAGTTCAGAGCTGCTTAGGTTTAGGGAGGAAAACATAATTAAACATAAATAACAGATGCCAGGAAACAAAGGATAAAGGAAGGAAGTGCTAAATTATCACAGTAATACGGCAAGACACATTAGACACGCAACAAATCTCCTTCCACCGCAACTCAACGTTGGATGGAATCAATCAATTCTGTCTTTAAAACCTGGGCTGGGAAAACATAGAAATGAGCATTATGGAAAATCGATTGCCTGAAAGTATGTGATACTATGGTTTTAAGAAAATTAGGAACTTGGGGTGACAAAATGCCTTCAACCAGTGTCCTTACCGAAAGGTAGGGATAGGTAAGGACTGAGAAAGTGAGGTGAGAACATGGCCATCCCATGTTAGTTTGCTTAAATGGGAACAACCTTTTCAAGGTAAATAGTTAAAAAAAAATGGGGAATGTATCTTAAGAAATCAAAATAAAATTATGAAGCTACTTTCTTCCGAAATCTTTGTATACCTACAGATGCAACTTGGTCTAACTATTCCAAAGATTCCCGTGTGTATGGGTGTGCATGTGATTCTGGCAGGTTACCAGTACAGATTTTAAGACTATTCAATCCTGACTCTTACAAGGTTTCCAAGATTTTCATTTTGCAATTATTCGCATTGTGCTGTTGGCTCTTGGAAGCAATCAGTAAGAGTTTGGTCACAAAGGTTTTTGACTGGAACAAAACTGATCGTTGGGAATGCACTACTTTTCAGAGGCCAGGGAATTGTGAATGCTTTTTGTGAAGGCAACTGGCTTTTCCAGGCAGCCCCTTTACTGAGAGAACTTGGCTAACACATGCTCAGACAATTAAGGATTCTTTTCCTCTTGCTTCCAAACAAAAACCTGTGTTGCCACAAGTCCTCCTACTGAGAAATGACTGGGAGGTAGGGGTTCCACAAAATCATCTTTACTGGCTACAACAGTGGTTCAAATTTAGAAAATTACTGTTTGATACGTGTATCAGTTTGCTGGGGCGAGGTAATCTAGGAGGAGAAGACTCTACCAAGATTCTGACATGGAGGAAGATGTCTACAGTCACAACGTGGGCCCCCAGGGCAATCTTCCAGGTTGTTTCTCTCATTGGTTTAGTTTCCTGTGGCCTGGGAATTAAATCCCCTACTGTGTGCAATTTAGACTTATTGAGAAGGTTCTTTTTCTTTTGGAAAGTTGTTCTGTGGCATGTCTGGATGAGGAAGATGTTTTCAGCACTTTAGCACAAGTATTAGGAATGTGAGTTTTGGTTATTTTGAATATTTAATTTACATGAGTATATATATTTTCCAGTGTATAATGAAATGAAGATTAAAATTCTACTAAAGAACAGGGAGCTTGGTTTTATGCCAGCACTTTAGTTTTTCAAAGATACCGAATAATTTTCCCTTGATGTAGGGAAAACATTTTTAAAGGAAATGAATATCTTTTCATAAAGGAACACTATTAGCTAATAGCTGCAGCAGGGAGTGGTAAATAAAAGTGTTAATTCTTGTTTATGCCTTGACTGAAAGGATAATAACTTTTGGCTTTATACCTTTGAGTCTATAGATTTATTAAAAATGTCAGGATATAAAAATGTTAACTGGGTTCTTTCTATGAAATGCATGATGCATGAAATCCTGATATAGACATTCAAACCCATTATTTATTTATAAGAAATAATTTCAATTTATCAGCGAAGGAGTTCTTTTGAAATCATGGGATTAATACTGATAATACAGTTATTAGAGGACCTTAATTCATGTTTTCTTCTTGTCAATTTTCTTCCTTGTGTACTCAGATGTTAGCTGTTGTTCCTTGCTTTGCTGGCTTTCTGCTGTGACGACTGCTGTCCACAGCTGATTGGGGGGGATTCTGAAGGTAGATTCAGAGGAAGCAGAGCATGTGACATGGGGCAGTTTTTTCTGCTTGCTCCCAGGGAAGTTATATGGTATCTTGGAAAGAATGTGGTCTCTAGACTCCGACAGAATCTGACATCAGCCTTGTCCCTTCATCAGGAGATGTATGTGATCAGGGGCCACTGGGGTAACTTTCCAAATCTCAGTTTTCTTATTTGTAAAGTACAGAGAAGGACACAGATGGCTTAAAAGATGTTTGAAAGAAAATTAGAGGTAGCATGCCTGAAGAGCTTTGAAAGTCTTCCATAAATAGTAAAGATTAGAACTGTTACTTAGCCACATGGAAAGTTGCTTTCAGACTCAGATGGTCACTTTGGTATCAGCGAGTACTCAACCTGGGTTTTGGTGGGCAGGATTCCTGCTTTACAGCTGCCAGGATGTACAGGTGCAGTGGCATCAACAAAAAGCTTCAGCTTCAGGTGGGACTTGCCCTCACCAGCTTCTGAGAAGTGTGATTCTCAGACCTGGATGATTACCAGGATAGCTGAGAAGTTGTTTGGTTGCCTCCCAAACCTGGATTAAAATCTCCAGGGCCACGGCCGTACTAAAGTACATGAACTTGTAAAGGCTGCCCAGGTGATTCTGATAATCTCTCAGGTCTGGGAACCACTTTTAAGATTCAAACCCAGATCTTCCAGACCAACTTTAGGCATCTTTGAGTACCCACACGTTATTTTAAGACCTTTAATCATTTTTTGGAAGGGGGTTACTATTATACTTTTATATTCAGAACAAATTTAACATAATCCTTCATATTATTTAAAAACAATTCATATTTACTTTGCCTAAATGGTGTCAAAATTTTCTATTTGTTAATTTGTTCATATCAGTATTGAAAAGAGGGACACACACACCACATTTGCTATATCCCTTAAGTCTTTTTTTCTCCTTTAAATATCATTGATTTGTTAGCCATAGTGTAGGGTTTATGCTGTAGAGTGTTCTGAATTTGTGAACAATTTGGTAGTGAATTTGGGATTTAAAATTTAAAAATTTTTTTTAGTTATACATGACAGTAGAGTCCATTTTGATATAATCAGTCAAGCATGGAATATATCATATTCTAATTAGAATACCAGTCTTGTGGATGAACATGGCAGCAAGATTCACTGTGGTGTATTCATATATGTACACAGGAAATTTATGTCAGATTCATTCCACTGTATTTCCTTTTCCCTATCCCCTCTCCCTTCCCTTTACTCCCCTTTGTCTCATTCTGTTCTTCCCCCTACCTCCCTTATGGTGAGTTAGTGTCCAAATACCAGAGAAAACATTCAACCTTTGGTTTTTTGGGATTGACTTATTTCACTTAGCATGATAGTCTCCAGATCCATCCATTTACTGGCAAATACCATAAAGTCATTCTTCTTCATGGCTGAGTAATATTCCACTGTGTATATATACCATTATTTTTTTTTTTATCCATTCATCTGTTGAAGGGCATCTAGGTTGGTTCCATAGCTTAGCTATTGTGAATTGAGCTGCTATAAACATTGATGGGACTGTGTCACTGTAGTATGCTGATTTTAAATTCTTTGGATATATAGTGAGGAGTGACATATCTGGGTCCAGTGATGGTTCCACTCCTAATTTTTTGAGGAATCTCCATACTGCTTTCTATAATAGTTTCACCAATTTGTGGTCCCATGAACAATAAATGAGTATACCCTTTTCCCCACATTTTTGCCAACATTTATTGTTACTTTTATTCTTGATAATTGCATTCTGACTGTAGTCAGATGAAATCTTTGTGTAGTTTTAATTTGCATCTCTCTAATTGCTAGAAATGTTGAACATTTTTCATATATTTGTCAACTGTCTTTATGCCTTCTTTTGAGAAGTGTCTTTCAGTTCCTTTGCCCATTTATTGATTGGGTTACTTTGGTTTTGGTGTCAGGCTGTTTTAGTCAGCTTTTTTGCTGCTGTGACTAAAAGACCCAATAAGAACTATTTTAGGAGAGAAAAAAATTTATTTATAGGCTCACAATTTCAGAGGCCTCAGTCTGTAGAAGGTTGGATCAATTCCTTGGGGTTGAAGATGAGGCAGAACATCATAGTGGAAGAGTGTGGCAGAGGGAGGCAGCTCACATGAAGATCAGGAAGCAGAGACTCCACCAGATACAATATACATACCCCAAAGGCACACCCCCAATGACCCATCTCCTCCAGCCACGTTCTACCTGCCTCCAGTTACCACTCAGTTATTTCCATCAGGTGATTAATCCATGGATTGGGCAAAGCTCTCATAACCCAATCAATTCTGTTTTAAATCATCTTGCATTGTCTCACACATGAGCTTTTGGGGGACACCTCACATCCAAGTCATAACATAAGCTTTTTGAGTTCTTTGTATATCCTGGAAATTAATATGCAATCTGAGGTGCAGGTGGCAAAGATTTTCTCACATTCTGTAGGCTCTCTCTTTACTTCTTGATTATTTTCCTTGCTGTGAAGAAGTGTTTTAGTTTGATGCTATCTCATTTATTGATTCTTGATTTTGCTTTTGTGCTTTAGGAGTCTTGTTGAGGAAGTCAGTTCCTGAGCTGACATGTTGGCATGAGAATAGTATCCACTGTTTGTTTACGAGATCCATGTGAATGATAAGTTTTTTGCCCATTCCTTCAATTTCAGTCCATGAATATGTTTGCCTATGAAGTGAGTCTCTTAGAGACAGAAAATGTTGGATCTTATTTTTAAAACACATCTGCCAGCCTATGTCTTTTGATTGATGAGTTTAGACCATTAACATTCAATGTTATTATTGAGAGATGATTTTTATTCCATCATTTTATTTCTTGATTTTAAGCTGAATTAGATTCTGCTTTGGTTGACTATTCTTCTAGTGTAGTTCCTCCCTCTGATGGTTTTCATTTTTATTTTTCATTTATTCTTCATGAAATTTTTTTTGTTTTGTAGTGCAGGCTTGCAAGTTGTGAATTCTTATATCTTTTGTTTATTGTGGAAGGTTTTAATTTTATTTTCAAATGTGAAACAATTTTGCTGGGTATAAAATTAATGGTTGGCCTCCATTTTCTTTCAGAGCTTGGTATACATTATTCCAAAACCTCCTAGCTTTTAGGGTCTGGGTTGAGAAATCAGCTGAGATCTGAATTGGTTTACTAAATGTGACCAGTCATTTTTCTCTTGCAGATTTTAAAATTCTATCCTTATTCTTTATATTAGGTATTTTCATAATAATGTGCCTTGTTGTGGGTCTGTTTCACTTTTTTATATTTGGAATCCTGTATGTCTACCATGTTTGATTTTCCATATCATTCTTAGGGTTTGGAAATTTTTCTGATATTATTTCATTGAAAAGATGGTGCATTCCTTCAGTTTATATTTCAGAGCCTTCATCTATCCTAATGAATCTTAAATTTGTCATTTTAATATTATCCCATATTTCTTGAAAATTCTGTTCATAGTCTCTTAACATCTTTTTTTTCATCATCAACTTTATTTTCCAGATTATATACTTCATCTTCTTTGCCTGAAACTCTATCTTCCAAGTGGTCTCGTCTCTTGTTGATGATTTCTATTGAATTTTTACTTTGAATTATTGAATCCTTTATTTTGATGATTTTTTTTTCAGAATCTCTATGTACTTATTGAAGTGATCTTTAACTTCCTATATTTTCTCTCTGATTTCACTCCTTACACTGTCTTTTACTTCATAGATTAGGTTAACTATGAACTTTCTAAATTCCTTCTGATATTTCCTCCACTTTGGTACCGATGGAGTCTTTTCTGAGGTTTCTTTGGGATAGCTCGTTCCCTTGCTTTTTCATATTGTTTGCTTGTCAACCCATCTATTGATATGGATCTGCAGCAGTAGAGTTTCTGCCCTATGAACCTATAGTATTCCTGTAGGTTTCTAGTCCCTCACAGATTATGGGGGGGGCAAATAATATCAATAACCAATGCAGATAATATACAGCATTAAACTAAATACTTAGTTCCTACTATGACATCTACAGTGTGAATTGGCACAATAAACAGAAATGGTAAGATCAGCAATTACCATCAATAAAAATAGTAAGTAATGTATTATGGCTGACATAAAATCAAACAACTGGTGTCTTCTATGATTTCCACAGCATTAAACATTGCTAGAACATTGGTGTTAGGGGCAAGTATTACACAAACCAATCAGTGCTAAGAGATGTTAGGAATATAGTTCATTAAGAGGGAGGAATGATAGATAGGTGGGTAGAAAAGAGTTTTCAATTTCAAAAATTGAACAGGGAATATAGGAGATGTAGGAGGTGATGGTTATGAAGGAGGAGGAGAAAAATTAGAACTAAAAAATTAGAGTGAAAGAGAGGATAATAGAATTTGGCTGTTAGCAAAAGAAAAGAGAGAAAGAGAAACAAGGGATACAGACAAGTGAAAAACAACACAAAACCAAACAAAAACACACTAATCCAAAACCCTAACCCTCAAAAGACAGAGCAAGGAAAAATAACCACCTTCAAAAATGTTAGAAACTCAAAGAAAAAAGCAAATATATGCATGTATAAGTGTCCGTGAACCATTCAGCATGTCACACACACACACACACACACACACACACACACACACATACACACACACACACACACACACACACACACACACACACACAAAGAGAGAGAGAGAGAAGAGAGGGGAAAAAAGAGAGATTCTTGATGAAAACTTAAGGAATCATTTCCACTCTGGTGATCAAAATTGTCAATGAGAATATGTTTGCTGTCTGTGCCCAACTGTCTTTCTTTCACTTTCTTCTTGAGGCATGTACCACACCCAATAGTCGTGGCCATGGGCTGTCAAACCCTTCCTCTTTTGGGGTAGTACCCTGAGTTGCCATTTGGAGTTTTAAAATTTTCAACTTCCCTTCTGAGCAGGTGGGGTGGGAAGTATTCTCAGCTGAGGTTTTTGTAGGCAAAGACCACATTGATGCACACCCAGGGTAGAGTGGATGCAGAGTTCTGTGAGAGGAATTCCGGGAGGTGAAGTTCCCAAAGGTGGGCTTAGGTCTAGTCAGGCCCCAGGTGCTTTGCTGAGTTGCAGCTCTAGTGTCTGGCACTTGCCTATCCATGCTGAGAGACTGTACCAAGACTCTTCCCAGTGTTCCACAAGTGAGACAGAGGAGCCAATACTTCACCCTTCCTGCTGCCCAAGGACCCAGCCTTTCCCAGCTTCCCTGGCTTGGTCCCCAAGCACAGTCATACCCTCCTGTTAAAATTCCCAACCTGCCCCATCTGCTCCTGTGAGCTACCAGACTCATAAGTGGGTGAGGCGCTGGGTTCTCCCCATCCTCTCTGACCTGTATTCCCCTAGGTAAAATACTCTCTGTGCCTGTTTTTCTCTCAGTTTGTGAGGCACAGTCTAGGATTGTGTAGCCAGTGTCTGCCAGAACTGAATTATTGGACCCAGCTCAGATTTCCTGGATCCTGGTTCCCAGTTCTTGTAGCTGCTGACTGAAGCAGTGTAGTCACCTCAACATGGCTCCTGCCTCAGCTCTCTGGGGAAAATTGGGAAACATGAGGCATCTTTCATGCATCAGAATATTGTACAGTACAGCCTCTGGATAATTGTCCTTTTTCTTTTCTTTTCTTTTCTTTTTTTTTGGTACTGGGGAATTCTGAGTCTCTAAAGTACTTTGGCTGTCCAATATTGATTTTTAGTGAAATTCCTCTTTCACCCACCTCACAGAGAAGCAGTATTCCCACTGCTTGAATTCCAGGTCACCAAGAGACAAGAAATACAGCTTTCCTCTAGTCCACCATCTTGTGGTCTGCATTTGGGATTTGACTGATTGCTTCCTCATGGTGTCATTTAATGTGTTGCTTTATTTTATATTTCATGTAAACTGGTAATTTATATAATTGATATAGAGGCATGATTAGACACAGATTTATTTTATTTTCAGATTATTATATTTTTAATGTGTTCCAATTAATTGTAAATATTCTTTTCAATGCAAATGGTCCTATCTTAGTTAAGTGGCAACTCCTTCATATTAGCTCTGAGATCCTTTGACACAACCTAGTGTCTTTGATAATGTTCATGTTTTCCATCATAAAATGTCCCAGGTTCATTTTGCTTGCTATCTAGGAGAGATTCCCAGAAGGAGGTTTGCTTCTTTCTGTGTGTGGAGACTGGTACTTAGAGACCATAATCCAAGTGCTAGGAGAGCTCATTGGTTCTGCACATATATCATATTTACCTTTTTCAGAAGAGTTAGAGAATACATATACAAAAGAAATTGTGAGTTTAGACTGAGATTTCCAATTCAAATATAAGATTACAGAACTTTTACTTGCTTCATTTTATACTTGTATCTCTCTCTCTCTCTTTTTTTTTTTTTGTACTGGGATTTGAACCTAGGGGTGTTCTATTACTAAGCTACATGCCCAACACTTTTTATTTTTTAGTTTGAGATAGGTTCTCACTAAGTTGCCCAGGCTGGCATAAAATTTGCAGTTCTCCTGCCCCAGCCTCCCAAGTCTCTGGATTTATAGGCAAGCATCATCTGGTATCTCTTTAGTCTTAACACTGAAAATTTGAAGCCTTTCATCCTAACTCTTGTAGTCATGCTGGCCATTGGGCTTTTTGCTCTCATATCTGTCTTTCTTCTGGTTTGTCCTGTATTACAGGGGCAATGACCCTGGGAGTTTGCATTTTTTCTGGTTCCACCATCAATTGGCTTTCACTTGGTCCTTGTCAATGGGGGACACTGTCAGAGATTGGAATATGGGAAGGAGAGAGATTTCAAGTTATTTCTTCCTTTTCATCTGTCTTGGAAACCATCTTGGGCAGTAGCTGTGTCTCCTCTGAAACCTTTGCTTCTAGACATGCTGGTTTGTCAAGGTTTCAACTTTTACTAGGTGACACTGTACCTGTCTCTAGTTATACATCCTTTCCCCCCACCTCCATGTCTTAGGCTTGGTAGTGGTCTTTCTTGGTGCTAATCTTTGTGTTATCTGAGTTATCAGCTCTATGGTCACTCGTATGTTATGGTTTTTCTATTTTAAATATGCAAGTAGTTTCTAATATTTGGTTAGGCCCTGATACAGTCGACTTGTTTAATCCTTTAACATTTAATTTTGCCAATAGAATGTTGTGAATTTTTTAATTGCTTAAAACTTGTGAATTGAGTCCTGACAGTCATTATTATCATTATCACAAATCATTTATCAATTATCACAGTATGGATATCATTTCATACATTTATGCATTTCCTCTTTAATTTTTACTCTTAGCTTTTATCTAATTATACTTCCTTTTTGGCTTTGGAAACTGAAATTCCCACTGCTATCACCCCACTTTGGGCCATTATGACAGTTCCTTAAATATTGCAATAACTTCACAACTCTTTCCCCACCTCCAGTCCCTCCAATCTACAGTCTATTTTAATATATGTTGCCAGATTTATTTTTATAAAATATAGCTCTGGTAATGTCATACCACCACTAAGGAAAAAATCTGTGGCTCTCCACCACCCACCAAACTGAGCATAAACTCTTTATGCTGGCCTTCAGCATTATCCACAGAATATTCCTAGATTTGCTGCTGTGTGAAGTCTCTCTTCCTACAACCACATTTCCGTCTATTGATTCATTGATGTGGAAAATTTTTGGAAGTAAGAAAAGTTTCCCTAAGTTTGCTTGAAAAGTCTTGTGGAAAGACCAAGTCAAACTAGGCTTAAATGTAGTAAGCAAATTTTAGTGTTACCGTCATATAAATGATTCTGCATTTATTAGAGGAATCATTCTGTAAAGAATTTTTTTCCATTTACTATTTGATTTTTCTGAACCACTGTAAAGGTGTGATAAATATTTAATTTTCCCCTCTTTATTATCAGTTTCAGGGTAACAAATTGACATCTAAGCAATTTCCAATGGCGATCAATGAATTTTTAGTATTGTTATGAGTTCATAAATTATTTTATATTTTATATATTTATATTGATTTAAGTTATTAGTCTTTTAGATATGCATCATCCCATTTCAGCTAATGAGTCTATCTATTTTAGATTTAAAACAGAGATTACAGTGAATAAGTCCTTAAAGATAAAATGACATTCACATTTTATAGGGTTGTTTATTTTACTCTGAGTTCTAGGTCCCTCTGGACTCATTTTAGAAGTAAAATGTCAGTGATTAAAGGAGCTACTTATTCTCAGAGAAGGTCATTGTTGACACTTTATTTTATTGTCACTGGGAGCTCACTTGGTTCTTTGTCATAGGCTGTATTAATCCATTTATTCATGTTTGTTGAACCTTTTAATATTAGGTACTGGGGATATTGCTGATGACTAAGATAGGGCTACTATTCTCATGAAGCTTCAATCTAATAGAAGATATTGACATTAAACAATAATTTACACAAATAATGGAGTTGTATATATTACACAATAGAAATATGATTCCAATGGAAGCAAGTCCTATGGAGAAAAACTCCAGGAGGGTTTGAGAGGTTGTGTAAGGGGCTCTGACTTGCAGGAGTCATGGGGCAGGGCAAGTTTCCCTGATGAAGTCTTTTAGTAGAGATCTGGAGGATGAGTAAGGATTTAGGTGAGCTGGGTGTATGGGCAGAGAACACAGAAAGTGAGAAGGACTTACAGAGGGAAGAATCGACTCCTCAGGAACTGAACAAATGCCACTGTGGCTGGTGCTTGGAGACCTAGAGGACGAACTGGAGCGATATGCCACACTAAGCCTCCTAGGTGATGCAGAGGACGGCACAGTTTTAGAGGCTTTCATAATCAAATGCACGTTCATTTGAAGCATGGAAAATTTATGGGAGGGGCACAAGAGCACCTGCTGAGATGTCATAGGAAATGTGGGTGAGAAATGCAGGATGAGAGAGATGACAGTGGAGATATGTCTCCACACCAAGACGTTGTGAAGAGAAGCAGAACATACTGATTATTTGAATGAGCGTGGAGGGATAAGGAAGTGGAAAAGCATGATACCAAGGTTTCAAATAACTTGAAGATTTGAGTGTGAAGGGTGTAGGCTGGAGTAGGAGAAGAGACTAGACATCAACCTTTTAAAAATTAATTTATGGAAGAATAATTTACATTTAATCATATGCACCTTTTCTAAGCAAATGGTTTGATGAATTCTGACAAATGTATAAACCTGTATGCCACCAGCAAAATCAGGGTACAGCATTTCCCATCATCTCAAGTTTCTTTGTGCCCTTTGCAGTCCCTGCATCCTGCTCTGGTCCCAGAAAATCACTGACTTATTATCTCACTAGAGATAAGATTTGCCTTTTCTAAAATTTCAATGAGTAGAACCTATCATATTGTGTGTAGTCTTTGGGGATCAACTCTTGCTCAGCATAATAATTTTGAGATTCATACAAATCATCATGTGTATTAGTAGTTTGTTTCTTTTCTTGTGCTGAGTCATATTTCATTCTATTGCTATGCCACAATTTGTTTATCCATTTACCTGTTGATATATTTTGGCTGATTTCAACTTGGGGCCATTACAAATAATCTACAATGATAATTTGAGTATAAGGTTATGGACCTATATTTTTATATCTCTAGGGTAAATATACCTAGTGGTGGAACTTTTATACATTCTCTCTCTCTGTGTATCTTTCTCTCCATCCTGTGTATAGTATATATTTGTGTGGATATAAAAACTGTCAAGTTATTATCAGAGGTGATTGTGCCAATTTACACTGACCAGCAGTGTATGAGAGTTTCAATTGTTCCACATCATTGCCCACACTTCGTATAGTCAATTTCTAACTTTGGCCACTCTGGTGGGTTTGGTTTGGTTTAATTGTTTGATTGATTGTGATTTTAATGTTTATTTTCCTAAAGATTAATATAATTGAACATCTTTTCATTTGTCCATTTGTATATCTTTTCTGAACTTCCTTTCAAATCTTATGCCATTTTAATATTTATAGTATTATTGAGTTGTAAGAGTCATTTAAAAATTCTGGGTAAAGGTTCTTTGTCAGTTATATGTTGCAAATAGCAACCCCCCCACACAATCTGTGACTTGCCTCATATTTTATTAATGAAATTTTATGAAGAGTAGAGGTTTTTAATTTTGGCAGGGTCCAGTTAATGTAATTTTTTAAAGAACTGTGCTTTTTGTATCTTAGCTAAAATGCTTTGCTTATCCCAATTTTATGAAGATTTTCTATCTTCTGGCAGTCATAAAGTTTTATCATTTAATTTTGGCCAAATATTTACTGAGTTAATTTTTAAGGACATTATTCAATGTTTTCCCTGTACTTATATTCAGTGGTTCTGGTACCATTTGTTGAGACAATTATCCCTTACTTTGGAATTGTTTTGGCACCTTTATAGAAAGTCACCTGTTTCTGCACTCTTTATTCCATTGAGCTCTATGCCTAGTTTTATGCCAATATTTGGTTTTCTCTTCACTGTAAGTTTTATAGTAAATTGATATCAGATCATGTTTTCCAGTTGTTTTTATTTTTCAAAACTATTTTAGCTATTATAAATCCATTGCATTTCCATAAAAATTTTATAATCAGGTTTTCAATTCCTGAAAAAGAAGAAAACCTTCTGGCATTTTGATTGTGATTGCATTGAATTTCTATATTAATTTGAAGATAATTGATATCACAATATTGAGTTCTCTAATCAATGAACACATCATATCTCTTTATTAATTTATATCTTTAAATTTTCTGAGCAATATTTTATATCTTTTAATGTACATTTTTTGTATGTATTTTGTTCAACCTATCCCTAAGTAGTTATTTTTTAATGCTACCAGAAATGACATTTAAAAAATATAATTTAAATGTTAGTACAGGTTTGTTGATAGCATATAGAAATATAATTTATTTTTCTCTAATGAATTTTTATCTCTGACATTGATAAACTTATTTTAGTAGCTGTGTTGTAGACTCTATATAATTTCTCTGTAGATTATATCATCTGTAAGTAAATGCAAATTTTACTTCTTCCTTTCTAATATATATGTCATTTATCTATTGACTAATCAGTTGATCAGTCTATTTATCTACCTACCTATATATTTACTGATTTTTTGCTAGCCCTATTGCACTGACTAGAATGTCTAGTACCCTGTTAAATAGAAATGGTGAGATACCTCCTTGCCTTGTACAGATTCAGGGGGAAAGCATTGAGCCCTTCTCTGCTAGGTATGATTTAAGATATTGTTTCAGTCAATTTTTCATCACTGTAACCACAATGCCTGACAAGAAAAATGTAGAGGAAGTTTATTTGGGCTCACAGTTTCAGGGTTCTTAGTTCATAGACAGTTAACTCCACAGTTCTGGTCCCAAGGTGAGGGAGAACATCATGGCAAAAGGGCTTTGCAGAGGAAAGCAGCTCAGGACATGGAACCAGGAAGCAGAGAACTCTGCTTACCAGGGACAAAATATAAATTCCAATGGCACACACCCAGTGACCTCCTTTCTGCAGCCACACCCTGCCTGCCTATAGTTACCAAGTCAGTCAATCCATATCAGTGGATTAATTAACTGATTACATTACAGCTCTCATAACTCAGTCATCTCCCTCTGAACATTCTCGCATTGCACTGTCTCACACATGAACTTTTGGGAGAGGGCACCACATATCTAAACTGTAACAGATACATTTCTTCAAGACTCTTTTCTTATGTTAAGGAGGCTCCTGTACAACCCTAATCTGCTGATAATTTGTTTATTCAATCAATAAATAATTGTTTTCAAATACTTTCTCTACATCATTTGAGATGATTATATGGTTTTGTATGAATCTTGTTAAATATAGTGAATTTATTGAATTTGTGTAATAAACCCTGTTGGTCATTGTTTATTCTCTTTTTATAAACTTCTGAATTTGATTTGCATATATTACAAGGATATGCCTAATCCCAGTTATTCCATTATGGCCAGAAGCACAGTTGTAAGCATTCATTTGGTCATGTTGAATTTAAGGTAAATTTGAAATTTCTAAGTGAAGGTTCATTTTCCAGATTTGCATTTTTGGAAGAAGCTTAGGATAAAAGGAGAAATTTGGGAATTATATGAATGGTTAAGTCATTTGCATGATTGGATGTTATCATCTTGCGAGAATGAAAGAATGTCAAGAAAACTGGGTCATGGGTTAGGCCTTAAGGAGCTTCATTTTTAAATTCCAGACACAGAAAGAAGAACTAGAGGTGACAAAGAAGGAACATCTAGAAAGCTAGGAGAAAAACGGGAGAAGGTACATAGAAGTCAGAGCAGATATTTTTAGGATTTTAATTCTGCTGATTCAAGTGAATTGAGGAGTGAAAATTGGCCACTGGATCTTGGGACATGAGAAGTTTGAGTGACTTCACCGAAAGCAGTTTAAGTAGACCTGGGACAAACACCAGATACAGTGTGAGGAGTGTGTGGGAGTTGAGACAGCAGAAGGGTAAATTTAGATAATTTTTTAAAGTTTGGTTGAAAAGGGGAGATGAAAGTAAGCCTCAGAGCTGTCTTGGATGATGGTTTGAGTTATGGTTTCTTTTATTTAAAAAAATACATTTTCTTGCAGGGTGCCATGGCTGAGGTTATAATCCCAGCTACTCTGGAGGCTGAGACAGGAGGATCACAAATTGAAGGCCAGCCTGGGAAATTTAGTGAGGCCCTGTCTCAAAAATAAAAGATAAAAATGGCTGGGAGGTGGGGGAGTAGCTCTCTCCCCAATACTGCCCCAAAATAAAAAGAAAATTTTTTCTTCATAAATAGGAGATACTTGAATGTATAGAAATAGCAGAATTAAGACTCAGTTAAGAGTTTAAGATTAATGATCTATGAGAGAGTGGGAATAAGCTATAGAGTCTTATCCAAAAAAGTGCTGCACATGCAAATTTAGAGCACCAAATGTGGCTTGACCCATAGTCATGCAGCATTTCTTCTTGTAATGGAAGGAAGAGAGAAAGGGTGCCCAGGAAGTTAGGTTTGCTGTGTGAGAAATTTAGAACTATCTTTAACTGATGGCTTCTGTTTCTTATGGGGAAGAAAAAATACATTCTGCAAAATGTCCAAAAAAAATTTGACCTATATTGAAACAGATCCAAAGAAATTTTATGACCATTACATAATGGTTAATCAGAAACGGTAGATGGGATAATTCAACTAGGGTTGTATGGTCACAGACCTATTTGATTACATTTGGTGGGTTATGCCAGTCCAGAAAGATGGCAGACAGACAGTGGTAGCCCTTAGTAGGGAGGACACCCAGGAGGGAAACTGGCTTTTCCACCTTCTCCAACTCCTGAAAATGGGATTTAAAAGCCTTCCTTCTTTCTAGAGTCTTCTTTCCCTGCTCCTTATGTTCAATTTGGATTTAAGCCATACTTTCTCCACTGTTCCAGCCTTATTTCTCTAATTCTGTATATTTATCTACCTCTACCTATTGAAACTCTGTTCCAAAATTTTCAGTATTTCCACTTCTTCCTCATGTATTTTTCCTCCTTTATTTTTCAACCACCTTGAATTCAATTCATTGTTTATTTGTTTATGAAAGAAAAAAGTCTACACTTTCAATCCTAATTTAAGGTAGATTATATTCTTGAGTGCCATCTGAAGCTACTTTACATTTTCTCAAATTTTATTCTTTAGAATTAAAAACATTAAAGGGTATCTAAATTGTAGTATGTACATATAATCAAGTTTGAGGTTGAAATAGTATTTTTTCAAGCAGAAATGCCTGAAAATTTTTTTGCTTTGTTTTGGTTTTTCTTTTTCTTTTTTTTTTTTTTTTTCTTTTTTTAAGAATAGAGAACCCAATGATATTTACATCCTGTCTCTGGCAAACCATTATGAAGACATTTACATATTTAGATTATTTAGAAAATTAGAGAGAATTGGAAAGACAATAAATGTCTTCATATATCTAAGTTATGGTCTGTGAAAAACGAATCAGCTACTCATAGAAGCAGAAAAGTGTATTTTCATTTAAGTACCAAAAATGTGGGAAGCTGTTAAGTAGCTGTTTTACTAGGTGGATGGTAAATACTAAAAATCAGGAAACCTGAATTTTTTTTACTGTCATTAGTGGATAGTTAATCACCAACACATATACATTATCAACTGTGTACCAGGTACTTTCCTAGAATCTAGTGAAGAATAACAGTATATCCCAGAGTCTCCACTCACATGCCTACTTGCTCATAGGGAGGAGGTATAATTCAAAATTCAAGTGCAAGAGAGTTTTATTTTCTTATGGAATAATTCTGGCATGGAGTCATGTACACTTGGGTGTTATGAAATTCAATTGTAGCTCTGTTTGAGTTCCAGGTATCAGTATTCAAGGTTATGGAGATGTTCGCTGCCGAGATATTCACTGTATCCTGGTGGGTTATTGAATGGTGGGTGACTCTATTCATTCCATAGCAGGCACAGGAAATGAACCGGGTTTGATGACTGAAGATCTCCATCAATCCCATGTCCATGGTGAATCACCTCTCTACCCTCATATTTCTAATTCTTCCTCCTCCTCAACTCTTGGGAGAAACTTCTAGGAATTTAGCTCTACAACCTGTAGGCCATGATGTCTGAAAACCAGCTAATTCTCCATGACTTATAAACTTGATTTTTCATGTGCAGGGTACAAAGGAAAAGTCTTTCATGGGTCTTCTAAAGCAGCAAGAAACAAACAGAAGTGGATATGTCACTAAATTATCCTGCTGCATGTGATTGCTATGGAAAAGTTATTGATGACAAGGTATATCGTATTTGACATTGAATCATGCAGACTTTGTCAAATTTTTATTTTTCAGAAACTCATCCGTTATTTTCAAATAAGTCAGAAATATATTTTAAAACCTCTTACTGACTCAACACTTCATTTGATACATTCACTAGTCTATAGATTTGCCATGACACTAAAAATAAACTCCATGCCAGCATTCGATGCAAGAATTGAAACATAATGCTCTTAAAAATATAACTTTGGAAGCAGGATATTTCTAAAAAGAAATGTCTAGTTATCAGGAGGTGTTGTTCACCGTAGGGGAAGTGAACATCATGTTCAAGGCATCAGTTCCCTCATAAAGTGAAACAGAGGGAGCTTTTATATCTCCTCACGATGATACCATCTAGAGCTACCAAAATAATCCTTGCAATGAATGCATTTAAATCCCTTTGAGCATGATAGGGAAAATTTTCAAAAGAAGATATGGAGCTCTTGAGTATGCATTCAAATTTTTTCTTATATGACAGCAGTGCTTCTCCAACTTTATTGTGTATATGAATCACCTGGAAATCTTGTTAGAATGCATATTCTCATTCAGTAGGTCTGGAATGAGGCCTGAGATTCTGCATTTATAACCAGCTCCCAGGTGATGCTGATTCTGTGGGTTTGCTGACAACTCTGAACTGCAAAGTTATAGAGCAAACTTAGTGAATGCTACAGCTATCATAGTTAATGCTGTAAGTTGACCTTTGGAATATGATACATCTTTCATACTAAAACATTAGTATATATTTTCCTCTTGAGGAAACATGGACCTAAATTTAATTTTAAAAAGTCTTTATTTCTGAGGTCTATACCAAAGTAATGCTTTGCATGATATAGGAGGAAAACATGGGAGAGCTGCGTAGTTGTAGATGTTTGTGTATTATAGAGCATGTAGCACTCATATCAATTTGGAACCAGGCTGGTTGGCAGTTATGACTTGAGGTCTCTGGCACACCAAGTGACCTCCAGTTTCTGCTGGGGCTGGTATGGCAAGGTTTGGATATGCTGTTTTGAGCTCTCTAGTGAACACTCAAGAGGAGATGTCACATGAGTAGGATAAGGGTCTGGAATTCAGTAAAGAGATTTAGACTGTATGTATAAAGTATGAAGTAAAAAGAGAAATGTTAAAGAATATGATCATTTAAAGGAAGAAACGAAGGAAGAATAGCCAACACAGGAGACAGAGACTTATGAGGAAATTGGAGAGTGAATTTTCATAGAGGCCAAGTAGGAGAGTGCTGGCATGTAGTAAGTGCTTAACAGATACTTGTGGAAATGAAAAACAAAAACAGAAAGAGGATAGACTGGTTTCAAGATGGTGAAATAGAGAAGATTGCTTTTCTGTCAGGTCCATGGTATGAAACCAAGAAAGCAGACAAGCAGCTTCTCCCCAATGTGGGTGAACAATAAAATAAAATAAAGGGGGACTTTACTGGAATTTAATACTGGACACTCAAAGCAAATCAGAGTTTCAGGAGGTTGACTATAATAAAGAAGAAATCCCCAGCCAAAGCGGTCCCTCTGCGAGCACAGTGGAGGGATAAGGCAATTAAAGGAGCCCACTTAGGATGTCTGAGGTGTGTCTGGGTACAGAGAGTTTAGAGATAGAAGAAACTGCTGAGCTAAACTGAATGGGGCATGGAACAATATCCTTGTGTGGGTAAGAAACTGCGTCTTTCCTGGTGTCTTATGGATAGAGGAAGGAACCATTTTGTAGCTGCAGCATGGGGGCCTGGCAGCTGAGGGAGCCAATTTTTGGTAAACTGAGTCTGGCCCAAAATATAGGCCTGGCAAAACCACACTGCACAATGTAGAGTGTGTCTAAGTGACCAGGAGAAAATCAAACGTGGAGAGAAGTCTACACAGGGGAATACTGGTCATGGAACCCACCAGGCTTTCTACCCCTCCACCCCATTCAACTGCTTGCAGGACTGACTGGGAGAGACTAGCCCGGCCAGGAATTTGAAAGGGTAGGGGCGTGAGAGATTGAGTTTGGAAACTAAACCCAAGACCAAGAAACGTGGGGTCTGCAGGTGACCTCAAGTGGACTAAGAATTTGACTCCTCCACCATGAGTAGGACCCAGGAGAGATCCCTGGGTTTCAGTCTTCTAGAATGGAGCAGCAATTGCGGGGCCCTGGAGGTGTGTTGATTTAAAATCTACAGACCAATTGGCATTCAGCAAAGACCCCAGAGGCTACCTAAGCCTAAACCCCACCTCCAGGATTAGCTTTCTCACTCTAGCAACCCCACCATGAGGTAAGGGTGGAACAAGCATCACAGTCCAGACCACCCAACCTAACACTGCTGAGAAGGGAAGCTGAGAATCTTTTGAACTCCAATGGAAACAGTTTAACTTTTCTTAAAGTCTTTTTTTTTTTTTTCCTGTTGTTGTCTTTTGTCTTTTTTATTTGCTCTGTTTAATTGTGACTTTAATGATTCCTGGACCTTTATGCATATTCATATTTGTTTTTTCTTATTTCTAGCATTTTTGAAATCGGTTATTTTTCATGGATCATTTTTCTGAGGACTAGGATGTTTGACGAGTAAATTTTAGTTTTGTTTCGTATTTTTTTATTTTTAATTTTTAAAATTTTTACTTTACACACATTTTTTCTCTCACTTAGCTATTTCCCTTGATTCTCTTTGTTTTCCTCTGCAAACAGTCAATCTCTATTGTTTTCTATTTCAGTCATCCTTTAATTTTTTACTTCTATCTTCTCTCCTCCTCCCTCATAATCATCATATCTTACATGACTTCTGTTCTTTCCCTGTTCACCATTTGAAATTGTAAACCCCTTTGCAAACTTACTGCAGATCATACCATTTCTGCTTATTGTGACAACATCATATGTGTCACAGAAGGTACTATTTGGTTTAATGCTGTATGTTGTTTCC
The DNA here is from genome assembly GCF_902686445.1 of Sciurus carolinensis. Classification (NCBI taxonomy): domain Eukaryota; kingdom Metazoa; phylum Chordata; class Mammalia; order Rodentia; family Sciuridae; genus Sciurus; species Sciurus carolinensis. The sequence continues at coordinate 26,525,744 of NC_062220.1, forward strand.
ATTGGTTGTTGTTATTATTTGTTTCTCCCTAAGATGGTGAGGTACTAGAAATTTTCAGGGACACTATGAGTCCACAGGGTAGAAACTCTACTGCCTCAGATCCATACTGTTAGATTGGTAGAGACACAAATAACATGAAAAAGAAAGATAATATATTTCCCCAAACAAACCAAGATACTTCAATAACAGAATCCATTGACACCACAATGGAAGAAATGTCAGAGAAGGAATTTAGAATATACATAGTTAAATTGATCTGTAAGGTAAAGGATGATGTAAGAATTGATGTCAGAGAGAAAATACAAGAAGTGAAAGATCACTTCAATAAATATAGAGATTCAGAAAAAAAATCAGGGAGAAATCCTCAAAATGAAGGAATCAATAAACAAAATTAAAAATTCAATGGAAAGCATCACCAGAAGACTAGACCACCTGGAACACAGAGTCTCAGGCAATGAAGATAAAATATATAATTTTTTTAAAATTTATTTTTATTGTAAATAAATGGGATACATGTTTCTCTTTGTACATGAAGTAAAGGCATACCATTTGTGTAATCATACATCTACATAGGGTAATGGGGTTTGATTCATTCTGTTATTTTTTCCTTCCCCCCCACCCCTCATACCCCTCTTTTCCCTCTATAGAGTCCCTCCTTCCTCCATTCTTGCCCCCCTCCGACCCCCAATTATGTGTCATCATCTGCTTATCAGTGAGATCATTCGTCCTTTGGTTTTCTGAGATTGGCTTATCTCATTTAGCATGATATTCTCCAATTTCATCCATTTGCCTGCAAATGCCATAACTTTATTATTCTTTATGGCTGAGTAATATTCCATTGTGTATAAATATATATGTGTGTGTGTATATATATATATATATATATATATATTTTTTTTTTTTTTTTTTTTTTTTTTTGGCACAGTTTCTTTCTCCATTAATCAATTGAAGGACATCTAGGTTGGTTCCACAATCTGGCTATTGTGAATTGAGCAGCAATGAACATTGATGTGGCTGTATCTCTGTAGTATGCTGATTTTAAGTCCTTTGGGTATAGGCCAAGGACTGGGAGAGCTGGGTCAAATGGTGGTTCCATTCCAATTTCTGAGGAATCTCCACACTACTTTCCAGAGTGGCTGCACTAATTTGCAACCCCACCAGCAATGTATGAGTGTACCTTTTTCCCCACATGCTCGCCAACACCTATCGTTGCTTGTATTCTTGATAATAACCATTCTAATTGGGGTGAGAGGGAATCTTAGGGTAGTTTTGATTTGCATTTCTCTTATTACTAGAGATGTTGAACATTTTTCATATATCTGTTGATTGCTTGTAGATCTTCTTCTGTGAAGTGTCTATTCATTTCCTTAGCCCATTTGTTGATTGGGTTATTTGTATTCTTGGTGTACAGTTCTTTGAGTTCTTTATAGATTCTGGAAATTACTGCTCTATCTGAAGTATGAGTGGCAAAGATTTTCTCCCACTCTGTAGGCTCTCTCCTCACATTACTGATAGTTTCCTTTGCTGAAAGAAAGCTTTTTAGTTTGAATCTATCCCAGTTATTGATTCTTGCTTTTATTTCTTGTGCTATGGGAGTCCTGTTCAGGAAGTCTGATCCTAAGCTGACATGCTGAAGATTTGGACCTACTTTTTCTTCTATAAGATGTAGTGTCTCTGGTCTGATTCCAAGGTCTTTGATCCATTTTGAGTGAGTTTTGTGCAGGGTGAGAGATAGGGGTTTAACTTCATTCTGTTGCATATGGTTTTCCAGTTTTCCCAGCACCATTTGTTGAAGAGGCTATCTTTTCTCCATTGCATATTTTTGGCCCCTTTGTCTAGTATGAGAAAATTGTATTTATTTGGGTTTGTGTCCATGTCCTCTATTCTGTACCATTGATCTACCTGTCTATTTTGGTGCCAATACCATGCCGTTTTTGTTACTATTGCTTTGTAGTATAGTTGAAGTTCTGGTATTGCGATACCCCCTGTTTCACTCTTCCTGCTAAGGATTGATTTAGCTATTTTGGGTTTCTTATTCTTCCAGATAAATTTCATGATTGCTTGCTCTATTTCTGTAAGGTACATGATTGGGATTTTAATTGGAATTGCATTGAATCTGTATAGCACTTTGTTAGTATGGCCATTTTGACAATATTAATTCTGTCTATCCAAGAACATGGGAGATCTTTCCATCTTCTAAGATCTTCCTCAATTTCTTTCTTCAATGTTTTGTAGTTTTCATTGTAGAGATCTTTAACCTCTTTGGTTAGATTGATTCCCAAGTATTTTATTTTTTTGAGGCTATTGCAAATAGAGTTGTTCTCCTCATTTACCTTTCAGATGTTTCGTCGCTTGCGTATAAAAATGCTTTAGATTTATGCATGTTGATTTTACAGCCTGCTATTTTGCTGAATTCATTGATGAGGTCTAGAAGTTTTCTGGAGGAGTTTTTTGGATCCTCTAAATATAGAATCATGTCATCAGCAAATAGAGACAGCTTAAGTTCCTCTTTTCCTATTCATTTCCCTTTAATTTCTTTAGTCTGTCTAATTTCTCTGGCTAGAGTTTTGAGGACAATGTTGAATAGAAGTGGTGAAAGAGGACATCCCTGTCTTGTTCCCATTTTCAAAGGGAATGGTTTCAGTTTTTCTCCATTAAGAATGATGTTGGTCATGGGCTTAGCATAAATAGCCTTTACATGTTCAGATATGTTCCTACTATCCCTATTTTTTCTAGTGTTTTGAGCATGAAGGGGTGTTGTATTTCATCGAACACTTTTTCTGTGTCAATTGAAACAACCATATGATTCTTATCCTTAAGTCTATTGACATGATGGATTATGTTTATTTATTTACAGATGTTAAACCATCCTTGCATTCCAGGGATGAACCCCACTTGATCGTAGTGCACAATTTTCTTAATATGTTTTTGGATATGGTTTGCCAATATTTTGTTAAGGATCTTTGCATCTATATTCATCAAGGATATTGGTCTAAAATTTTCTTTCCTTGTTGTGTCTTTGCTTGGTTTGGGTATGAGGTGATATTAGCATAATAGAATGAGTTTGGTAGGGTACCCACCTTTTCTATTTCCTGGAATATTTTGAGAAGTATTGGAATGAATTCTTCTTTGAAGGTCTTGTAGAACTTGGCTGAGAATCTGTCTGATCCTGGGCTTTTCTTGGATGGTAGGATTTTAATGGCTTCTTCTATTTCATTGTTTGATATTGATCTGTTTAAATTGTGAATGTCCTCCTGGTTCAGCTTGGGAGGAGCATATGTTTCAAGAAATTTATCAATGTCTTCAGTAGTTTCTATTTTGTTGAAATACAGATTTTCTTTTTTTTATTTTTATATTTTATTTTTATTTATTTTTTTTATTGTAAACAAATGGGATACATGTTGTTTCTCTATTTGTACATGGAGTAAAGGCATACCATTTGTGTAATCATAAATTTACATAGGGTAATGTGTTTGATTCATTCTGTTATTTTTTCCCTTCCCCCCACCCCTCCCACCCCTCTTTTCCCTCTATACAGTCCTTCCTTCCTCCATTCTTACCACCCTTCTTATCCCAAACCCTAAACCAAACCCTAACCCTAACGCTAACCCCTCCCATCCCCATTATATGTCCTCATCCGCTTAGCAGCGAGATCATTCGTCCTTTAGTTTTTTGAGATTGGCTTATCTCACTTAGCAAGATATTCTCCAATTTCATCCATTTGCCTGCAAATGCCATAATTTTATCATTCTTCATGGTGGAGTAATATTCCATTGTATATATATGCCACAGTTTCTTTATCCATTCATCAACTGAAGGGCATGTAGGTTGGTTCCACAATCTGACTATTGTGAATTGAGCAGCAATGAACATTGATGTGGCTATATCTCTGTAGTATGCTGATTTTAAGTCCTTTGGGTATAGGCCAAGGACTGGGAGAGCTGGGTCAAATGGTGGTTCCATTCCAATTTCTGAGGAATCTCCACACTACTTTCCAGAGTGGCTGCACTAATTTGCAACCCCACCAGCAATGTACGAGTGTACCTTTTTCCCTACATGCTCGCCAACACCTATTGTTGCTTGTGTTCTTGATAATCGCCATTCGAATTGGGGTGAGAGGGAATCTTAGGGTAGTTTTGATTTGCATTTCTCTTATTACTAGAGATGTTGAACATTTTTCATATATCTGTTGATTGCTTGTAGATCTTCTTCTGTGAAGTGTCTATTCATTTCCTTAGCCCACTTGTTGATTGTATTATTTGTATTCTTGGTGTACAGTTCTTTGAGTTCTTTATAGATTCTGGAAATTAGCGCTCTATCTGAAGTATGAGTGGCAAAGATATTCTTCCACTCTGTAGGCTCTCTCCTCACATTACTGATAGTTTCCTTTGCTGAGAGAAAGCTTTTTAGTTTGAATCTATCCCAGTTATTGATTCTTGCTTTTATTTCTTGTGCTGTTGGAGTCCTGTTCAGGAAGTCTGATCCTAAGCCAACAAGTTGAAGATTTGGACCTACTTTTTCTTCTATAAGATGCAGCATCTCTGGTCTGATTCTGAGGTCCTTGATCCATTTCGAGTTGATTTTTGTGCAGGGTGAGAGATAGGGGTTTAGTTTCCTTCTGCTGCATATGGTTTTCCAGGTTTCCCAGCACCATTTGTTGAAGAGGCTATCTTTTCTCCATTGCATATTTTTGGCCCCTTTGTCTAGTATGAGAAAATTGTATTTATTTGGGTTTGTGTCTATGTCCTCTATTCTGTACCATTGATCTACCTGTCTATTTTGGTGCCAATACCATGCCGTTTTTTTACTATTGCTTTGTAGTAGAGTTGAAGATCTGGTATTGCGATACCCCCCTGCTTTGCTCTTTCTACTGAGGATTGCTTTAGCTATTCTGGGTTTTTTATTCTTCCAGATGAATTTCATAATTTCTTCCTCTATTTCTGTAAGGTACATGATTGGGATTTTAATTGGAATTGCATTGAATCTGTATAGCACTTTTGTTAGTATGGCCATTTTGACAATATTAATTCTGTCTATCCAAGAACATGGGAGATCTTTCCATCTTCTAAGATTTTCTTTAATTTCTTTCTTTAGTGTTCTGTAGTTCTCATTGTAGAGGTCTTTCACCTCTTTTGTGAGATTGATTCCCAAGTATTTTATTTTTTTCGATGCTATTGTGAATGGGGTAGTTTTCCTAATTTCTCTTTCTGAAGATTCATCACTTATGTATAAAAATGCATTGGATTTATGAGCATTGATCTTGTAACCTGCTACTTTACTCAATTCACTTATGAGTTCTAAAAGTTTTCTGGTGGAATTTCCAGTTTCCTCTAAATATACGATCATGTCATCAGTGAACAGGGATAGTTTGAGTTCTTCTTTTCCAATTCGTATCCCTTTAATTTCTTTGGTTTCTCTAATTGTTCTGGCTAGAGTCTCAAGGATGATGTTGAATAGAAGTGGTGAAAGAGGGCATCCTTGCCTTGTTCCAGTTTTTAGGGAGAATGCTTTCAGTTTTTCACCATTTAGAATGATATTGGCCATGGGCTTAGCATAGGTGGCCTTTACAATGTTAAGGAAAGTTCCCAATACCCCAATTTTTTCTAGTGTTTTGAGCATGAAGGGATGCTGTATTTTATCGAATGCTTTTTCTGCATCTATCGAAATAATCATGTGATTCTTAACTTTAAGTCTGTTGATGTGGTGAATGACATTTATTTATTTCCAGATGTTGAACCAGCCTTGATCCCTGGGTTAAAACCCACTTGATCGTGGTTCACTATCTTTTTAATATATATTTGTATGTGATTTGCTAAAATTTTGTTGAGAATTTTTGTGTCAATGTTCATTAAGGATATTGGTCTGAAATTTTCTTTCTTCGATGTGTCTCTGTCTGGTTTAGGTATCAGGGTGATATTGGTTTCATAGAACGAGTTTGGGAGGGTTCCCTCCTCTTCTATTTCATGGAATACTTTGAGGAGTATTGGAATGAGCTCTTCTTTAAAGGTTTTGTAGAACTCGGCTGAGAACCCATCTGGTCCTGGACTTTTCTTTGTTGGTAGGCTTTTGATGACCTCTTCTATTTTGTTGCTTCAAATTGATTTATTTAAGTTGTGTATGTCCTCCTGGTTCAGTTTAGATAATTCATATGTCTCTAGAAACTTGTTGATTTCTTTGAGGTTTTCTGTTTTGTTGGAGTATAGGTTTTCAAAATAGCTTCTAATTATGTTTTGTATTTCACTCGTGTCTGTTGTGATATTTCCTTGTTCATTCCGAATTTTAGTAATTTGAGTTTTCTTCCTCTTTCTCTTTGTTAGTGTGGCTAAGGGTTTATCAATTTTGTTTATTTTTTCAAAGAACCAACTATTTATTTTGTTAATTTTTCTGATTTTTCTTTTGTTTCAATTTCATTGATTTCGGCTCTGATTTTAACTATTTCCTATCTTCTACTACTTTTGGTTTTGGTCTGCTCTTCTTTTTCTAGGGCTTTGAGCTGTAGTGTTAATTCATTTATTTGTTGATTTCTACTTCTTTTGTTGAATGCGCCCCATGAAATAAATCTTCCTCTAAGTACTGCTTTCATAGTGTCCCAGAGATTTTGATATGATGTGCCTTTGTTCTCGTTTACTTCTAAGAATTTTTTTATTTCCCTCCTGAAGTCTTCTGTTATCCATTCATCATATAATAGTGTATTATTTAATCTCCAGGTATTGGAGAAGTTTCTGTTTTTTATTCTGTCATTTATTTCTAATTTCAATCCATTATGATCTGATAGAGTACAAGGTAGTATCTCTATCTTCTTGTATTTGCTAACAGTAGCTTTGTGGCATAAAATATGGTCTATTTTAGAGAAGGATCTATGTGCTGCTGAGAAGAAAGTGTATTCGTTCTTTGTTGAATGGTATATTCTATATATGTCTGTTAAGTCTAAATTGTTGATCGTGTTATTGAGATCTATGGTTTCTTTATTCAATTTTTGTTTGGAAGATCTATCCAGTGGTGAGAGAGGTGTGTTAAAATCACGTAGTATTATTGTGTTGTGGTGTATTTGATTTCTGTAATTGAGAAGGATTTGTTTGACGTACATAGATGAACCAATGTTTGGGGCATAGATATTTATGATCGTTATGTCTTGCTGATTTATGCTTCCCTTAAGCAGCATGTAATGTCCTTCTTTATCCCTTCTGACTAGTTTTGGCTTGAAGTCCACCTTATCTGAAATGAGGATGGATACTCCAGCTTTTTTGCTGTGTCCGTGTGCATGGTATATTTTTTCCCATCCTTTCACCTTTAGTCTATGGGTATCTGTTTCTGTGAGATGAGTCTCTTGCAGGCAGCATGTTGTTGGATTTTTCTTTTTAATCCAATCTGCCAGTCTATGTCTTTTGATTGATGAATTCAGGCCATTAACATTCAGGGTTATTATTGTGATATGATTTGTATTCTCAGTCATTTGACTCATTTTTGTTTTTTGACGTGATTTGGTTTCTCCTTTATTTGGCTATTCCTTTAGGCTCGTTCCTCCTGTTGCTGATTTGCATCATTGTTTTTCATCTCTTCCTCATGGAATACTTTGCTGAGAATGTTCTGTAATGCCGGCTTTTTTTTTTTGTAAATTCCTTTAGCTTTTGTTTATCATGGAAGGATCTTATTTTGTCGTCAAATCTGATAGTAAGTTTTGTTGGGCATAAGATTCTTGGTTGGCATCCGTTTTTTTTCAGGGCTTGGTAAATGTTGTTCTAGGCCCTTCTACCTTTTAGGGTCTGGATTGAAAAATCTGCTGATATTCTTATTGGTTTCCCCCTGAATGTAATTTGATTCTTTTCTCTCGTGGCCTTTAAAAGCCTGTCTTTATTTTGTATGTTTGGTATTTTCATAATAATGTGCCTTGGTGTGGATCTGTTGTAATTTTCTATATTTGGAGTCCTATAAGCCTCCTGTACTTGGTTTTGCATTTCATTCTTCACATTTGGGAAATTTTCTTATATTATTTCATTGAATAGATTGTTCATTCCTTTGGTTTGTTTCTCTAAGCCTTCCTCAATCCCAATAATTCTTAAATTTGGCCTTTTCATGATATCCCATAATTCTTGTAGATTCTGTTCATGATTTCTTACCATCTTCTCTGGTCAACTTTGTTTTCAAGATTAAATATTTTTTCTTCAATGTCTGAGGTTCTGTCTTCCAGGTGTTCTATCCTATTGGTTATTCTTTCTATGGAGTTTTTAACTTGGTTTATTGTTTCCTTTCAAGGATTTCTGTTTGTTTGTTTTTTTTTTTGTATCTCTAACTCTTTATTGAAATGATCTCTTCCTTCCTGTATTTGCTCTTTTAACTGTTGATTGGTGCGATCATTTAATGCCTGCATTTGCTCTTTCATCTCCTTCTTCAATGCCTGCATTTGCTCTTTCATCTCCTCATTTCCTTCCTGATTGTTTTAATTATGTACATTCTGAACTCCCTTTCTGACATTTCTTCTGCTGTGCTGTCATTGGGTTTTATTGATATAGTATCTAGGTTTGTTTGGGACATTTTCTTCCCTTGTTTTCTCATATTGGTCAGATGTCAGTGGGATTCTGAGATATTGCAGATTTCCTGTATTGGCTTATAGTGTCCCTGTAGATTTCCAGTGTATCATCTCCCAACCTTCAGTAGCCAGAAGTCTTGGAGGAACTTGATCATACAGTGCTTCTGAAAAAAGCTGCCCCTAGCCCGCTACTGGTTCCAGGGCTTGGAGCTGGCTCTGTGCGGAAAGGCTCTCACTGGGTGACCTCCTCTGAGAAGATGGCCGTGTGGGAGGAGCCCACAGTCAGAGTGAGCAGGGCTACCTGGGGAAGACTCTAGCTGCCCTGCCCTGCTCTGATAAGCCCCCCCTATCTGGGCCTGCCGCCCAGGCCGAGCTTCACCCAGTGGGGGAGACTCACCCCGTGGCTCTATTTTAATCCGAGTCTCTCAATGCCTCCCCTTCTTGAATCCTGGTTTCTGGAGTGACTGGAGATGCAGTCACCCTCTAGTCTGCTATCTTGGATTGCCCCATGGAAAGAGCCTGTGGCTGGAGGGGGCAGGGCCACCTGGAGAAGTCTGTGACTGCCCTGCCCTGGTCCCAGAGGCTGCCTGTGGGTCGGAGCTCTCCGCTGGCTCCGGGACTTGTGGCTGGCTCTGTGTAGAAAGGCTCTCACTGGGCGGTCTGCTCCGAGAAGCTAGCTTTGAAAGGCGCCTCCCACCGGAGGGAGCCGGGCTGCTTGGGGAAGTCCCTGGCTGCCCTGTCCTGGTCCCTGAAGCTGCCTGTGGGCTGGAGCTTGCCGCTGGCGGGACTTGGAGCTGGTTCTGTGCAGAAAGGCTCTCACTGGGTGGCCTGCTCTGAGAAGCTGGCTGTGTGGGAGGAGCCCACAGCGAGTGAGCAGGGTTACTTGGGGAAGACTCTAGCTGCCCTGCCCTGCTCTGATAAGCTGCCCCTATCCGGGCCTGCCGCCCAGGCCGAGCTTCACCCAGTGGGGGAGACTCACCCTGTGGCTCTATTTTAGTCCGAGTCTCTCAATGCCTCCCCTTCTTGAATCCTGGTTTCTGGAGCAACTGGAGATGCAGTCACCCTCTAGTCCGCCATCTTGGATCGCCCCCGGAATACAGATTTTCAAAGTAGCTTCTCAGTGGCGTCTGTTGTGATATTTCCTTTTTCATCTAGAATTTTAGTAATTTGAGTTTTCTCTCTCCTTCTCTTTGTTAGTGTGCCTAAGGGTCTGTCTATTATGTTTACTTTTTGAAAGAACCAACTTTTTGTTTTGTCAATTTTTTGAATTCTTTTGTTTCAATTTCATTGATTTCAACTCTGATTTTAATTATTTCCTGTCTTCTACTACTTTTGCTGTTATTCTTTTCTTCTTTTTCTAGGGCTTTGAGCTGTAATGTTAGGTCATTTAGTTGATGATGTTTCATTCTTTTCTGGAATGCGCTCCATGCAATGAATTTTCCTCATAGTACCACTTTCATAGTGTCCCAGAGATTTTGATATGTTGTATTGTCATTCTCATTGACCTCTAAGAATTGTTTTTTATCTCCTCCCTGATGTTTTTTGTTATCCATGTTTCATTCAGTAGCATATTATTTAGTCTCCAGGTGTTGGAGTAATTTCTGTTTTTTATTTTGTCATTGATTTCTACTCTTAGTCCCTTATAATCTGATAGAACACAAGGCAGTATTTCTATTTTTTTTTTTTTTTGCATTTCCTAAGGGCTGCTTTGTGGCATAACATATGGTCTATTTTCAAAAAGTTTCCATGTGCTGCTGAGAAGAAAGTGAATCCGCTCGTTGATGGATGGAATATTCTATATATGTCTATTAAGTCTAGGTTATTGATTGTGTTATTGAGTTCTATGGTTTCTTTGGTTGGTTTTTGTTTGGAAGATCTATCTAGTGGTGACAGTGGTGTGTTAAAGTCACCCAGAATTATTGTGTTGTGGTCTATTTGATTCCTGAAATTGAGAAGGATTTGTTTGGTGTACAGGGATGCACCGTTGTTTGGGGCATAAATATTTACTATTGTTATGTCTTCCTGATTTATGTTTCCCTTAAGCAGTATGAAATATCCTTCTTTACTCCTTCTGGCTAACTTTGGCTGGAAGTCCACTTTATCTGATATAAGGATGAAAACCCCCTCTTTTTTACTGAATCCATGTGTGTGGTAGGTTTTTTCCCATCCTTTCACCTTTAGTCAGTGGATGTCTTTTTCTATGAGATGAGTCTCTTGCAGGCAGCATATTGTTGGGTCTTTCTTTTTAATCCATTCTGCCAGTCTATGTCTTTTGATTGATGAGTTTAGGTCATTAATGTTCAGGGTTATTATTGAGATATGATTTGTATTCCCAGTCATTTGGGCTTATTTTTGGTTTTTAACTTGGCTTGGTTTCTCCTTTGAGTGGTTTTTCTCTAAGGTAGTTCCTCCCTTTGCTGACCTACATTGTTGTTTTTCATTTCCTCCTCATGGAATAGTTCGTTGAGAACATTCTGTAGTACAGGCTTTCTATTTGTAAATTCTTTTAACTTTTGTTTATCATGGAAGGATTTTATTTCATCTTCAAATCTGAAGGTTAGTTTTGTTGGGTATAGGATTCTTGGTTGGCAACCATGTTCTTTCTGAACTTGAAATATGTTGTTCCAGGCCCTTCTAGCTTTTAGAGTCTGAGTTGAGAAGTCTGCTGCTATCCGTATTCATTTTCCCCTATATGTAATCTGATGCTTCTCTCTTGCGGCCTTCAAAATCCTATTTTTATTTTGAATGTTAGGCATTTTCATTATAATGTGCCTTGGTGTGGATCTGTTGTGATTTTGTGCATTTGGTGTTCTGTATGCCTCTTGTATTTGATGTTCCATTTCATTCTTCAGGTTTGAGAAATTTTCTGATATTATTTCATTGAATAGGTTGTTCATTCCTTTGGTTTGTATCTCTGTGCCTTCCTCAATCCCAATAATTCTTAAATTTGGTCTTTTCATGATGTCCCATAGTTCTTGGAGTTTCTGTTCATGATTTCTTACCATCTTCTCTGTTTGGGCAACTTTATTTTCAAGATTAAATATTTTATCTTCATTGTCTGAGGTTCTGTCTTCCAAGTGGTCTAGTCTTTTGGTGATGCTTTCCATTGAGCTTTTTATTTGGTTTATTGTTTCCTTCATTTCAAGGATTTCCATTTGGTTTGTTTTTGAAAATCGCTATCTCTTTGTTGAAATTATCTTTTGCTTCCTGCAGTTGCTCTTTCAACTGCTTATTGGTATTATCACTCATTGCCTGCATTTGCTCTTTTATCTCATCCTTTGCTTCACGAATCATCTTAATCATGTATAATCTGAAGTCCTTTTCTGACATTTCTTCTACCGTACTCTCATTGAATTCTATTAATATAGAATCTAGATTTGTTTGGATCATTTTCTTCCCTTGTTTTTTCATGTTGTTCATGTATCTTCCCCTCTAGCAGTGGAGATCTGGGGTATTGCAGATTCCCCTCTATAGGCTTATAGTGACCCTATAGGTTTCCAAAACCTTTTCTTTAAGGGGCGATCAATATTAGCAGTGCCCAATTCAGACACTATGCAATCCTAGACCAAATAGCCCCTATGAGGACATTAACAATATTGTCATAATAAACTGAATGAGTTCAAATATTATCTTCAGTATAACAAACAGATTTACAATTAGGTCTGCAGTTTCTAGTGGAGGACAAAGAGGATGCAGAGGGATGTAGGATGTAGCTGTTAATGGGATAAGAAAATAATATACAGAAGTTCTAGATAACAGAAAGAGTGAGAGTATAATCAAAAGAAATTGGATGTTAGCATGCAAAAAGGGAGAAAGAGACTCTGAGGGAACAGGTATACAAAAGGAAAAGAGAGCAAGAAAAGTAAAGAAATAAAAACTTAAAATTGTTCAATAAGGAGAAAAAAGAAAATCTACACTATAACAGTCATGTAGTATTCAAACCTCCCAGTCTTCAGTAGCCTGATGCATGAGAGGTACCTGACAATGAGCTTCAAGTCTCCAGCAGGTGTCTCAGGATGGGATTTGCCCCACCTAAAGATGGGTGCTATGGCTTCCAGGATTATCCAAGATGGCTGCTCTGGCTTCCAAATGTGTTGGCAAATGGGGAGCTGCAGCTTGGGGTGTGGTAGTGGTCGGCTGGAGGTCCTGGAGGTGGGGTGTGGTTGGTCGGGCAGGGGTCCTGGAGGTCGGGTGTTTTGGTGTGGTTGTGGGATCCTGGAGGCCGGGTGCGATCAGTTGGTCTGGGGTCCCGGTGATAGGGTGGGTCAGTTGGTCTGGGGGTCCTGGTGGCAAGCAGCAGTCAGTTGATGTGAGGGCCCCGGAGGCAGGGAGTGATCGGTTGGGCTGAGGGATCCTGGAGATGGGGCTCAGTCAGTCCAGCCAGGGGGCCTATGGGGCCTGGCTGTTATCTCAAAATGGCAGCAGCCACGTGTAATCACACCTGCAGATACTGTCACAGTGAACTTCCAGGCAACAGTAGGCAGCTGGTGCTCCATTGGCGGTTGGTGGTCAGTTTGCTGACTGTTGTATGATCGGGAGGTGAACCTCATGCGTTGGGTGATGGATAGGTGTAAGGCAGGTGATGGACAGGCAAGAGGCAGGCAAATGGCGGATGATAGGCAACTGACAGTGAGCAATCTACACTCAAAAAAGGCATTGATATGCTGGCAGACTGCAGGTGATCACAATAGACAAATGGGGTAAACAGAAGGGGATCGATAAGCAGCAAAAACGGCCTTACCAAGAAACAGATATCCTCTGCTTGAAACTGGAGTTACGGAGCGACAAGGAACACAGCCTCCCTCTAGTCCGCCATCTTGGATCTCCCCTTTGCCAGTTCAAAATATATAATCTTGAAAATAAAGTTGACCATGGAGAATAGAAGTTAAGAGACCATGAACAGAACTTCCAAGAAATATGGAATAACCTGAAAAGATCAAATTTAAGATTTATTAGGATAGATGAAGGCTCAAAGATAACAAACCAAAGGAATGCACAATCTTTTCAATGAAATAATATCAGAAAATTTCCCAAACCTAAAGAGTGAAATGGAAAATCAGATAGAGGGAGCTTATAGGACCCCAAATATACAAAATTACAACAAATCCACACCAAGGCACATTATTATGAAAATGCCTACCACACAGTATAATGATAGTATTTTAAAGGCTGCAAGATAAAAACAAGAGGTCACATTTAGAGAGAAATCAATCTGTATCGCAGCAGATTTCTCAACCTGGACCCTCAAAGTTAGGAGGTCTCGGACAGCCCAGATCCTACATCCAACAAAATTAAACTTTGGGTTTGAAAATGAAATAAAAATCTTCCATGATAAACAAAAGTTAAAAGAATTTGCAATTAGAAAGCCTGTACTACAAAACATCATAACATATTTCTTGAAGAAGAAGTAAAAAATAAAAGTGAAAACCAGCAAAGGGAGGAACAACACTAGAAAAATAGTCAATTAAAGGAGAAACTAATTCAAATTAAAAACCAGAAATAAAATGACAGAGAATAAAAATCATTTCTCAATAATAACATTCAATGTAAATGGCCTAAACTAATCAATCAAAATACATAGACTGGCAGATTAGGTTAAAACACAAGACCCAACAATATGCTATCTCCAAGAGATTCACCTTATAGGCAAAGATATCCAGACTGAAGTTAAAAGGATGGGAAAAAACATCATTCACATGGATCTCAAAACAAGCAGCGTTTCATCCTCATATAGAACAAGTGGACTTTAAGCCAAAGTTAATCAGAAAGCACAAAAAAGGGCATTTCATACTGCTTTAGGGAATTATACATCGATAAGACATAACAATCATAAATATTTATGCCCCAAATGATGGAGCATCTAGGTACATTGAACAAATCCTTCTCAAAATCAAAGAGACCACAACACAATAATATTAGGTGACTTTAACACACCTCACTCACCACTGGACAGATCCTGTAAACAAAAACTAAATAAAGAAGCTATAGAACTTAAAAATAAAATTAATAATTTAGACTCAACAGACATATGTAGAAGATTTCATTCATCAATGACTGAATACACTTTCTTCTCAGCAGAACTGAATACACTTTCTTCTCAGCAACATATGGATCCTTCTCTAAAATAGGCCATATCTTTGACCACAAAGCAACTCTTAGCCAATAAAAAAATAGAGATATTACCTTACATTCTATCAGATCATATGGAATGAAATTAGAAATCTACAATAAAATAAAAAAATGTAAGCTACTCTAACTTCTGGAGACTAAATAATATGCTATTGAGTGATAGTGGATAGCAGAAGAAATTAGGTAAAATTAAAAAATACTTAGAAGTAAATGAAAATAGTGATACAACATATCAGAATCTCTAGTATGCTCTAAAGGCAATTCTAAGAAAAGTTCAGTACTTTGAATTCATTCACTGAAAAACTAGAAAGCCACCAAGAAATAGCCTGACATTACCTTTCAAAGCCCTAGAAAAAGAACAAACCAACACAAAAAGCAGTAAAAGACAGGAAATAATTGAAATCAGAGCTGAAGTCAATGAAATTGAATTAAAAAAAAATCCAAACATCTTTTAATTTTATCTTTCAATTCTTGAAACAGACCGTCTTCAAGAGTGTCCAATCAATTGTCACATATTTATGGATTTTTGAACTTACCTTCCACTTTTGATTTCTATTTTAATTCTATCATGTTTATAAAATAAATTTAATATTTTCATATCTATTAACCTTTGTTTGTTTCATCCTCTATGATTTGGTCTATCCAGTATAATATTCCCTTTGCTCTTCAGATCATTGAGTTTATAAGTATAATTGGTTTAAAGTATTTTTCAAAGTCTTCTGTTTTGAGATTGCCATTTTGTATGACTATTTTTCTTTATAGTAAGTGGGGATTTGTGTCTGTTAGTATTAAACTATTGCTTTCTATTTCTTTATTCAATTTTATCCATCTTACCTTTTTATATTTTGCAAGTATGATGTGAGTTGCAGGTGTATCTACTCTTGTTGCAGTATCCTATGGAAGGTCCCTTTATGTAATATCCTACTTTTCCTCTTTTCCATTTTTTAAAGTTTAAAATATATTTTATGTCACATACCTTTTTGTTTCAAAATGTTTGCATACCATAATTTTGCCACCCTAACTTTCTTCGTTGACTTCTGTATGTAACATTCTTATGTACTTTGACTTTCAGTTTACTTGTATCTTTAGGTTTAGAGTCACCTGTAGATTATATACAATTGTATTTTTTAAATTTAATTCTGTTACTCAAACTTTTTGTTTCGATTGGTGTTTTGTAATAATGCTTGTATAATAACATAAATTTCTAAAAGTGAAATAAAAACAAAAACAAGTAAACAGAAAACAGACCGAACTGGGTTCACAAGCTTGTGCCAAGCACACTGAGTTGTTTGCTTTGACTAATCCACATTCCTTTTTATGTTTGTTTCAGTCAAATGCTGTCTCTTCTGCTGGGATAATATCCTTCTGTTTTCTTCCAAGTTTTCCTAGTTTCTGCCTCTATTTTCCATCCCTTTTGTGTTTTTACTTGCTCTCTGGGCTTTGGACCTTTGGTATCCTCTTTCTTTTTCTTTTTTTTTTTTCTTTACTTATTTTTATTTGTTTAGAGAGAATGGTTCCATCACTGTAGAAAATAAAACTGATTCTATGATATAATACATAGAAGAAACTACATTTCATTCACACTTAACAGAAGGAGGAAAAAAAGAGATTTCACTGGTCTTTCTTATTCTAACACCTATAGTAGCTAGAATTGTGTTACTGAGCTTTTCAAATATCTAGAAAAGAACTCATTAACTTTAAGAAACCCAGAAGTTCTCTGAAAGGAAGCTCTCTGTTGAGGTATTACAAATGGCTACTTAAAAGTAATGATGAGTAGGAAAGAGAAATGCTCTATTACATAATAATTTATCATTTTTGTATGTTGTACTTAGTTTTTTTAAAAAATTTTTATTGTAAACAAATGGGATACATGTTGTTTCTGTTTGTACATGAGGTAAAGGCATACCATTTGTGTAATCATACAGCTACACAGGGTAATGGTGTTTGATTCATTCTGTTATTTTTTCCTGGTATCCTCTTTTACAACCTGCTTTTTCTGTAGACTGGCTTTGCTGCACTACCTTGCCCAGCCTCGTCTCTGGTCCATTTTGCTGGTATCCAGCTGGGCCAGGAAGCCCCCTTTCACATAATGAAGAACAGTAACTATTGCAATTGGTAGAAACCAAAGGAGGCAGATCCTACCTGGATGGTGGTAGATGTTAGTATCTCCTTTTCACTGTGATTCCACGTATGTCAAGGGTTGGTTATGTCCAAATTCTCATTAAGCCATGGCCTGTAGCACAGAGGGAGTCATATATGTGACCACAAAAAGCAGAAACAGGGAAGGGTGGTTACTTCCTCAGGAATTTGAGCATTTTTGGAAAGCAAAGCTACTGAGGAACCGAAAGCAGACTTTAAAATGGAGTGGATGTATGGAAGGATAAGCTGTTCAGAGCTGAATCTAGAGGCGGAATGCCTGGGTTTCAATGTTACCTTGCCAATTGCAAATTATTCACTTTTAGAAAAAGTACTTAAGTTCTCCAGCTCTCAGTTTTCTTCTCCATAAAATGAAGATAGAGCACTCAGCCCAGTTCTTGGCCAGTAAAACTAAGTAATGTTGGCAAAATCAACACGTGTGTGTGTGCATATGCATACATGCACCCACATGAACATACACACCATTTCATGAGTTAGGTGTGCAGATGGACTCTGATACATAAAGATGGGTTATAAAGAAGAGTAAGACATTCTTCTCAAAAAGAGATTGCAGATGTTCATAAAGGGTGAATTGGTTCACTTGGGGACACTTAATGTGCTGCCCTTTAGACACTATTGATGTTAGTCACAGGAACATGTCCTTGAAGCATTCTCCAGTACACAGTAGAATAATGGAATGAGTCATTCACATTCTTTTATCTACTTATCCCATCATTCCATGATGACTTTTATTCAATCAACTGTTCATTCTATGGAGATAGAGAAATTTTTCCCTTTGTAAGTGGAGTTCTAATTAAGACCTTTAACCTCATGTGGACCTCCTTCTAACTACAGAGTTCCACCAACTTTGGTAACATAAAGGAAATGAAAATTTCCAGTGGTAGTAAGTGTTGAGAACAGTACCTGAATGCCAACCAGAAGATAAATAATGACTTGAAGACCAGGATGTTAGTAAATGTGGATAATCACTGAAAATCCAAGAAACTGTCAATCAGGAAACTCATTTGCATAGACAAATGTCCTTATCGACATTCTTCCTTATCTGCAGGATTCAAATCATGTATTATTGAGTATTAATAATGCCAGTCTAAATGGAATATTTGCCAGCTTAAGTTTTATTGACTTCAATTTATTGGTTATAATGACTAACATTTTATGTTTAAATGTTCTAGTGATGACATGCTTGGGGGAAAAATTGAACCACAGTAGTGATTGCATGGCAAAGAAATCAGCAGAAGAGGAAAATTAAATGCTAGGTGATAGTTTGAAGTCAGCAGTGATGGGAATGAGTTGGGTGGGTGAGTTCAAGTTTTAAGTGATTTAGCAAATGATGCTAAGAAAGTGCCACAACATCATTTTGGTTTTTCTATTATAAAAAATTGCAATTGATCATTTTTTGGGACTCATGTAAGGAAAACACTTTATAGGAAATTTTCTCTGCTCTAAGCAACTCATACCAAAAATTTCTCTATGTTTTGTTTAAAATAATATTCATACATTTCATTTTGAAATTCCAAAATACTTGACAGATTTGTCAAGAAGGTATTGAAGAAGTGTCTCTTATTCTGGGATGCACTAGAATACTGGCAGTAATAGGTAGAAATAATGAAATCAGGGAATGACCTTTTCTTTGTCTCCCTGGGATGCTAGGTCACCCAGCAAAGTGTTCAAAGGAGGACAGATTCAATTATTTCTCCTTCCTTTTTCTGAGGAAATGTGTATTATCCTGTTTAAAAGAAGAAAAAAGAATGGCAGATTATCTTCCAGGGTTGGTTCTAACCTGCTTCTTATGTATTTTGAAATCCTGTTGCAAAGACTTCCTTGTCTGAGCAAAATGAAGACAGCATTTCCTTCCAATTCTTTTTACTTTCCTAAGGCAGTCAATTTCAGAGCTTTTAAGTAATATATTACTTAATATTTTAAGTCATATAAATATACATTTCTCCCTGTGTTTTTGTCTTAAAGTTGTTTCTCATTTATGGGCTTAGTTTTTGCTGTATTCTTTCATCTCTTCACTTTCCATCTCTCCATCCATTAGTTCATTGATTTCTCACCCATACAAGCCTCAAAACTCAAGACATCTACATAGATTCATGTGTGTTCCTGGTGATAATTTTACAGTTATTTTCTTTATAGTTTTGGCATATAACCCAAATTAGGCACATGCTACTTGAAAATATACATTTTAGTGTGATTACAGTTAACAATAATGTATATTTCCAAATACTTAAAAGAGAAGATTTTGAATGCTCTCCCTACAGAGAAATGATAAATGTTCAAGGTGATGGATACACTACCCACCCAGATTGGATCATTATACAATGTATACAAAACTTCACTCCTTACCCCATAAACGTACCATTATTACATGTCTGTAAAAATAAAATAAAACTAAAAGAAAAAAAATAATTCATAAGAAGCATGGAGAATGGTGGTCTTTGGTTTAATATTATTTGACCCAGGGCAAGTTTTCTAAAATGAAGTGCCTGTCAGCCATCTGCCTGTCCTCTTTGCGTCTGCAAACTGGGTGGTTTACATATCTGAAAGAAGTCTGAAGTGAGAAGTAATCTGTGGCTGGCCTTTAGTGGGCCTTTCCTTTTTCCCCTCATTTTTCATGTGTCAGCTTAATGTCACTTCACCCAGAAAGCCCGCCTGGTCCCCCTGGACCAGGTGAGTGACCCTGAACTCTTGGCCATGTGTGCAGCACTTTCATAGCGCTCATTACCAATGCTGCTAAGTGTCTGTTTGGCTCATTGTTTATGTAATACCTGTCTTTTCCATTTCACCACCCGCTCTGTGGGGTGGGAGGACCATGTGTTGTTTACTGTCCTATTTCTAGGGCCTGTCATGGTGGCTGGCACCTAGTGTGAGCAAATTTGTTGAATAAATTATTAAAACATTTGAAGGAACCATTCAAAAGACATTGAATTTCATTTAATCACTGATCAGAAAAAGGGCGTGTATTGAATTAACCTTTTAAATTGTGTGTAATATTACATATGCAATGGTTATAATTTTCTAAAAATCACAGAGTAGTGAAATGGAGAGAAATTAGAAAATAAAAAACCTCAGTGTTCATTTCTTTTTAAAGGAAAATTGAAGATCAGGAGAAGCTTTAAACTGGAGAAGCTATAAAATTAATTGGAATAGTAAAGTCCTTTTCAATAGTGAAGATTTTAATTCAACTTGCTATTAAAACTTTTGGGTGAATATATACATAGAGTAAAAACTCATACTACTAGTGTGACTTGATAGATTATAGCAAATCTTTCCCTTAGGAGCTGTTGTGCTTTCTTATTGTAAAATGTAATTAGCAGATATAAAAAAAGGTTTATTAATCTTAGAGGGCATAATTATGGTTGTTTATATATAAATTCTTTCATGTTCATGGATTGCTCATCTTTCATATTAAATAAACAGGTTAAATGTCATTACCAATATGATTGAAATCATTACACTTTTTTTTTTAAACAGGGCATTATTTTATTTTCCAAAAGAAATTCCAACTTAATTGACTTGGTTTTGGGATTTTCAAAACCAAACTAAAACATCTTAGAGTAGCTTTTCTGCCCAAAGTATTTGGAAGCAATGTAACATAACAGCCCCAAATCTACACAGCCTTCGTAAATTTATTTAAAGTGTACAATGGCCGATGTCCAGCAATACCTGGACCACATGGCTCCTGCTTGCTCTGCCACATCCACCTTCTCTCTTTTCCTTCTGCTCACTGCCTCTTGCCCCTGGGTTTCTAGCAGGCTCTGTTGAAGACTGGTAGGTATTATAAGTGGGGAGGTCAGGATATAATTCCCTGGTGGGCCTTGCTGTGTCCCTTTAGGGAGGTTACTACTTCTCTCAAGATGGCTCCTGTGTTCTTGACTCCTGTCCTCTGTAACTGCTTCCTCCCACCCTTAGGGCTTACATGGAGTCCACTTCTATTGACTGTGGCTTTCCTTTTCCTTGTGACTTTCCTTTTTCTTTTCCTGTGACTGCCCTTCCTTACACACTGCTCCTGCCTTGAAAAGTGTGCCTTTTTTTTAGATTTGAGTTACTATAGTTCCAGTGTGCAGATTATTTCCTTCACTTCTCTAACTCATACAGTACTCTAGAGAAAGAGGTGAGGACTTTTTATATTTCAATAGACCATCTAAGTGGATTATCAGAAACCAACAAATGACTTTGTATATGTAATATATATTTACATTTTCAGGCACACACAGAAGCAAAAATACACTCTGTGTTTTAAAGAAACCATGCCTCCTATGACTTGGTCTTCATTCCACTGCTGACTTTCAGGTTCACCATCAGTAGCAGACCATCTTTGGATTATTTGTTGAGGCTGGATTGGATTTGTCTGTCCCATTTCTGGTTGACTTTGTTGGTGGTGCTGTGCATATGTTAAGAGGAAGGTTCTGGTGAGGGGTGTGGTCTGCATCCTGGTCCATAATGGAATCAAACTGATGCCCTTAAACCTGCTAACATCACGTTACACTCAGCTGTGTTAACTGACATAGGCCTGTTCAGTGTGAGCATGTTTATAAAGCTTCGCTTGGTCTGAGAGAGCTGACCTAGAGCAAAGGATAAAAATGCAGTACAGTGAGTAGATCTCTCTCACTGTCCCTGACTTTCACAGTTCCCCTTTTCAGTAGATGTACCCTTCTAAGCTCCAGCGTGCATCAAAAACCAAAGGCTCAGCCAGGTACAGTGGCTCCTATTTATAATTCCCACAACTCAGGAGGTTGAGGCAGGAGGATCACAAGTTCAAAGGCAGCCTCAGCAACATAGCAAAGCCCTACACAACTTAGTGAGACCCTGTCTCAAAATAAAAAATAAACAGGGATAGGGATGTGACTCAGTGGTTAAGCACCCCTGGACTCAACCCCCAGTACCAAGAAAACAAAACCCAAAAACAAATGCTCAAATCCTCTTCTGAGTCAACTGTGACTCAATTGATGAGAAAAGCAGGGATGAATATGTTACATTTGGCACTAATTTGTATAAAGGAGAAGCTTAATTTTCCACTTGTGTCCGGATTGTTTAGAGCAGCTGTTGATTTGGAAGGGGAATCATTCTTCTTCATGTTTGAGGAAGCAAAGGTGGGGCAGGTATACTCGTCTTTATTATGTCACTCTTTGGCCTCCTTTTTCCTCTCTCCATTCTGTTTTCATGAAGTTGAAGAGCAAGAAAGCTGGAGGCAATGTTGGGGAGAAGGGCCAGTGCTGGGTATTATCTTCTAGCCTATGTCCTCATTATGTAATTTCTGATTGTATGTTCATGTTTTGCTATAAGCAACTAGTAGTTCTAATACTACAGAGCAGTGAAGTCTGAGGAGACAAAGTTAATGGCTATAATCATTATGCTTTTCTGGTCCTGTGTTTTGTAGCAACAGCAAATCCACCCCAAGGTTGGGTGTTAGGAAACAATGGTGATGGCTACTGTTGCTAAAGCCATCATCACTGGAGATGGACTCAGGCAAGGACTGTCTCCTGAGGGGGAGCATAGTTTCAAGATCTTTCACTGGAGAAAACCAATGAATAGCACAAAGAACCCACGTAGCCAACCTGCCCCACCAAGTTCAATAATTAATGAATAAGGTTGTTGGTAGAGAAAAAAGAATGAAAGTCATTTTTTGGAAAGAACTAACCATGAGGATGCACGTGATTCAGGTCTTTTGTCTGAAAACCTGTATTCAAATGTGTGACTGTTTCTTGCAGGAAGACAATATATAACAATTCCAAGGGCTTCCTCTGAGCTACGCTTCAGGGGGCTTATTGCTAGCTTTGTTAGGAGTGTCTCAGTTTTCTTGGGTCTCTGGCAAATCAGAAACTGTGGACCAGTTGCAGAACTCATGCCATTCTGAGCAGGCAAGGTAAATTTTAGGTTTGCCACAAATATTCTGATATGCGAACAGTGGAAAACCTTAGAAAGGCAGCTGAAGTGGAATTCTAATTTCCTTGGACCACAAAAGAGCCCCTTTGAGTCTCAGTAACCCCCATCTCACCCCTTGGTCATGTACAGTTAAGACTCAGGGAAGACAATATGGAGAGACACAGTTTGACGGAGATTTAGTACTTTTAGCCCTGTCTAGAATAATCATCTACAGATAAAGATAAGAAGGCACTTAAGAAGGCACATATGATTAATTAATCTATGACTTTGGCCTTTGATTAGAATGTAATTTTAATTCTTCATTAATGATAAATTGACATCCATGGGCTTTTTCAAGTTGTTTGCCTAGGTAGTTCTGAAGTTTTCATGGCCAGTTTTAGAGTTCCAAAGAGCTTACTGGCAATTATATGCTTCCCTGTGATGAGTCTGCCTACAACTGAAATGGCACTTGGTTGATTTACATTGGAATTCTATCACCTCAGCTTAGTAAAAACAGATATACTAATACGAAGCTTTAGCAGCTAAATAGATCTTTAATTAATAAATAATATGGTAAATGGGCTATTTTTTACTTAAATAGTTTTATAGAAAAATCTTTCAAAGTCAGGGTACATAGAGGAAAATAATAAGTGGGTCTTTGATTAAGGGATCGACAGATTAATTTTTCCTTCAATGAATATTTCTTAAGTCCCTGTTATGGACAAGGAGGTCATTTACATCTGAAAACAATACAGAGAAGAAACCTGTAAATCTACATGTTAGTAGGGGAAACCGAATACATAAATGCAAGTAGTGATAACAGGAAGGAAGGACATAAATAGGTGGGCAGAGGCATGAACTGGGCTGGTTAGAGAGGGTCTGTTTGAGGAGGAGACATTTGAACTGAGTCCACAGGATGAGGAAAGGACTTGGGAAAACCTATGGGGTGATACACATGAGGCTTGGAGGATTAAAAGGGATTGGATTGGTCAGGGAGCACAAAGAAAGCCTGCATGGTTGGACTGGATGAATAAGGGGGAAAGATGGTCAGATGCCAGATCAAAGGATCATGAGACAAGAGGCTTAGGCTTTATTCTAAGAGTCATGGGAAAAAGACTGCAAGGCTCTGAGCAAGATTTTTATAGGATGCAACTTTTCTTTTTGAATATCAGTTTGGTTGCTGGTGTTGCATTGATTTGCAAAGTGCAAGAATGGAAGCAAGAAGAACCAACAGGAGTTGCGGGAACCGGGGTCTCACAATGGCTTTGACTGGAGTAGGGCTTTTGACTCCACCTTGGCAAGGGCATCGTCTGAGATGGCTCCGGGAGTTCTAGACATTATGTCCAAATTCTGGTCATCACGGAAGAGGGAGATACACGAGAAAGACATGTGCTGTCTTTAAGGACCCTTTAGAATTTATGCTCACCACTGCAGGGAAGTGCTGAGAAATGTAGTCTAGTGGTGAGCTGCCAAATGCCTACATAAAAGTGAGAGCTGCTATCTAGAAGTGAAGAATAGTCACCAGAAAATAATAGTCTCTGCTAACTTTCTATTAAAAAAATTATATGTGTGTAATTATATGTATGCATATGTATTTACATACATATGTAAATTTCATTTTGAAATAGAATTTTAACTTGAGCTCTAAGTCTGATTTTTGGAATCCCTTCTTAGAATTTGTAAGTCCAAAATCCACAGAATAACTAGTTAAATGTAGATCAGGTAATTAGCTTCGTAACAACTAGGCAAGCACCAAATAACACTCCAGACAGGCGGCTATCTGTGAAGAGCTGGATTGAGGGAATTCAGCTTGGACCTGAGGTTGAAATGGTACCTCCTGCTGCTATACCACATCTCAACCTTGGGACCCTCTTCTGCCTGTCTAGAATACTTGCAGTCCTCTTATTCAACCAGCAGCTTGGGCTTCAGGCCTTTCTTACATTCCTTGTTGCCAGAGGAACATGGAACAAAGGACAGTGGGCTTCTTCCCCAAGAAGAAAGGTCCTGACTATGTAAATAAAAGAAGCCTGGGATGAGTGTGGGCAGGTCAGAGAATAAAGGGAAAGCTTGTATATACTCTAGCTCAACATATGTAGAACTATGTTTTCTGGTTTAGGGTTTAGATTCTTCTCCCTGTTAGGGACATGAAGTAAGAGGTGGAAAGCTAGCTAAGAAATTTTGTTCTGAAACAACCCAAGAAGGGTAGGGCTGAGGGGCAGAATCTCCTCTTCTGTAGGCATAAGTGAGAATGTGGAGGGAAAAATCATCCAGAAAAGTGGAAGCTAATACATGTTTTAGGAGGGCATGATGATGAGTGTCCTGAGTTGTGTAATTGCCTCATATATGCTTTATATGGGTGATAGAAATATGGTCTTATTTTAAGCACACATCATCATCTTATGAAACCCCAGCACAAAGAAAATGCAAAAGAAAAACAAAATGACAGGTGTTTTCAAGTATGCAATCTGATGCCTTTAGGAACTGAAAGAGAAGAAAAAGGAAAAGTTATGCAAAGACAGTGGTAGGCAATGCTGGAAGGGAAAGTGGATGGAGGAGGACCAAGAGGTTAGGGTGGGTTTGGTGGGGGGACCTAGAGGTTCTTCATAGGGTTGTATTGGGTAGGCTGCTGGCACCCTCAGGGGTCATGGAAAAGAGGCTAACAAAAGGACTTTGTAAAGTGTGGGTGCAGGTAAAGGAATCACCATGGGGAGCTGAAGCACTCAGGAATCAGCAACAGTGGGGAGACCTGCAAAGGCAAGGGTGGAGAGTGGTCAGTGGAGCCTGGAAAGAGCTCTAACTGTGGAGAAGGCTCAGGTAGAGAAACACTGCACCAGTGGGGGAGGAAGCTGGAAGAAATCAGTTCTGACTTCCGGATCCTCTTTTCCTGCCATGTTCTGTTGGTGTTTCCTGTTGGCCAAACTCAACTGCTAGCCAGAGGCAGGAAGGCTTGGTGGTACAATAGTAAAGAGCAACTCCCCAGGACATACAGCAGGGTGCAGGGGCCCGAGGGGAAGACCATGCCCATGTTTTAATGGAATGCTGGGAAGGTAGCATGATCAAATTTCCTGCCATGGTTTAATTAGCGAATTGCCTCCAAACATTCATTGAACAATTGCTCTGTCAGCTGTTGGGGATACTAAATAAATTAAGAGCTCTCATTCCTGAGAGGATCATAAGCAGATAGCAAAGATTCAAATGTCAGAGGGCAGGGCTATGGGAGTGAGGAACGGCAAAAGACAACACTGCCTGATAGAGTTGGGGGAAGCCTCCCAGGGAGGAGGTGACATTGGATGTGCAGAAGATCATCAAGTGGAGAGCCGATCTCCCCACACAGGGAACAGTGTGGGCAAGGGTACTGTTGCTGTCAGAGTATGGAGAGAAAACACCAGGCAGGGAGAGAGGACAGTGCAGTCTGCTGATCAGTCCAAGCCAGACTGGAGAGTTTGCATTTTATTGTTAAAACTGGCAAGTGGGGATTCACAGAGGCTTATCAAGGATATTACTTTAAAAGGATATGGGAACTGATGAAGGCTGCTTTCCCTAATACCTTCTTTTCTTGATATTTTTTTTCCTTTTTTTCTCTCATTTCTCTCTCGACCTCTCTCCCACACCCACCACCTTTTTATTGTTGCTGCTCCTGGTACATGAAATCTCCAGGATTGGGGGTAGTTAGAATGGATTGGATGTAGAGAAAAGAAAAAAGATCTTTAATAAATTCTCACTTCAGTTGCCAGTAAGGGTTTAACTTGAGGATAGTGGAAATATTGGGGATGCTGGCACAGAAATTAAAATGCTTAATGAGGCAATGCTTAGTGGTCTACTGCAATAAAATAAAAATGAGTTGTGACCTCACGATAACTTGAAGAGTTATCTTGAAATACTATCCCTATACCATGATGTATGTTATAATAAACTGCAACAGCAAAAAATAAATGAAAATACATACACATGCTCTCACATTACTTTTTCACACATTGATCTGCAAAGAGAACTCTTCAAGACTTTGGGGAGAAAGTCCATTACTGAATTAATAAAGCAACCATCTTCTATCTACACTTTTATTTTATATACCCTTTACACCTGTTTAATTAATCCTAAACATGATGCTGACTGCTAATTAAACAGCCCTGGAAGTGACTGACTGAAGGTAGTAATTTGAGATAATTAGTTTTGGTTTCAAACACTCAATTTTCACACTTTGTGCTCATTTTTAGAAAGGGGTGGCTCATTATTATAGACAGGGTGGGGGTTGTGTAAGGCATTTTACTGCTGGACTCTGAGTAGCTGGAGAAGTGGGAGGATTATGTCTACAAACAGGACAAGGAAATGGTATAGTGCTATGGAAATTCCTGTAGAATACTTTTCCCCTGACGTGTGTGTGTGTGTGTGTGTGTGCGCGTGTGCACTCTTTGCCTCCCAATATGGTCAGACTGCTGAATCTCTTTCATTAAAACATAGAAACAGACATGGTTTTGATATTTGGAAAATTTTTCCTAGTAAGGGGCAGATCACATCGAGTCATTCATGATTTCTTTCCAGGTTCTCTAGCAGAAAACAAGAAAAGGTAGAAAAGACCAAGATTTGGTGTGTGGTTTGAGACCTAGAGGCATGCCTTCCTGAGTAGTCATGTGTTTCAGAGGCAGAGCCTAGTGAAGGCAGCCACCCGTCCAACAAGGCCAGAGACAACTAACAGCAGGAAGAGGGAGTTTGGGTGTTTTACATGGTCACAGTCTTGGTGAGTTAACATGCCCTCACTAAAAGATCAGAACCAGGAAGAATTTAGGGTTAAAGAGGCTGGACTGAGTGGTCCTGTTATGGTCAGTATGGGTAGATAGGTTGATACAGGTTAAGACAGAATCCTTCAGCACCCTGGTGAGCTCCAGGCACATTACCGCTTCTGCACCTGGGTGAATGAGGCTTTTGTTATATCTCAGGAAGTTGGGTGTTACTTCACTGACCACAAATATGGAATAGGACTACTTAATCTAGACTTAGAAAGGCTGTCCAGGTGTTCAGTGCTTTTCAAAGATGTCAAGAGAGGAGTCAAAACCTTCACGTGGATTGGAAATCATCTGGCTAGAGGGTGGTGGGTGAGCAGTGGATTCCAGGATGTATAGATTTGCATGGGAAGATAGACCCACAATGTCTTTGACCTTGTCTTTGACATTAGCTACAGCATCTGATGGAGAATAAAGTTGTTTTGTGTATTAAGTCAGGCCTTCATTTTCAAATAAACCACCTAAGTTAGGACGTGTTTGACTTCTGAACTTTCACCCACATCCCAGTATAGCAGCTAAAGGATGATGAGATGCCTGGTTGTCCAGTTCACCCTCCAAAATTATTGAGAAATGACATAGGAGGCCTAGTTTTGAAAAATCCTTTAGAAAATTTGACCTGTTCATGTCAGAAAATAGTCTCTTAAAAAAATTTATGGTCTGGATTACTTTTCTTTGTGACTTTTAGGGGGAATTGGAAAGATGCTTTTATTAGAGGATACATGGTTGGTTATTCCCAGACCTTTTTATGGTATTCATGATTATACCAATAAGTGGTGAATAGGTTTTCAAAACTACATATGTAAAATAATTTACCAAAATGTAATCTTAAGACTTAAAAAGCATCAAGTGTCAAGAATATCTTACATTAAATTTTCTGTCATTTTTATAGCCTTTTTGTCCTAAAGTCAAAGATAATTTCAGAGGTGACCTTTTCTGATATATGTATGTACTGTCTTCATTTCTTTCTCTTTTCTGTGTCAGAACAATCATGTACAGAATAAAAAAGCAACAATGAAAAACACAAATGTTTTCCTTTGGCTTATGAAACTATAGAAATTGAAGTGAAAACTAAATTCTTTCTCACTGTTTACAAGTATATGCATTAAAAGAAAGCGAACCCATGGATCATTATAAAATACTTTCTAATTAAATTGGTAGTCTGAAACCTTATTTCGGCTTTGAGCTGATATGTCTAGGTTTTTGTTATAGCTTTGATGGTTTAGTCTCTTGTGATAGTCCATCATTCTACAGGATTCCTCGTGGATTGAAATTAACTGTCATTTGTTTTACAGATACCTCAAATTAGCTATGCATCCACAGCCCCAGAGCTAAGTGATAACACCAGGTATGACTTCTTCTCTCGGGTGGTCCCTCCTGACTCCTACCAAGCTCAAGCCATGGTGGACATTGTGACGGCCCTGGGATGGAATTATGTGTCGACACTGGCTTCTGAGGGGAACTATGGAGAGAGTGGTGTGGAGGCCTTCACCCAGATCTCAAGGGAGATTGGTGAGCATATATTTATCATATGATTGTATTTAGAGGTGACAGGTTGCTGAAGTCTGATCAACTCCAAGTATATGGAATAATTAGAGCTCCTACAGATGCATGCCCTCAACTGTCCACTGTAGAGGGAAGCTGGATGTATTATAAATGATTTTATTGTTCATAGGTCATTCAAGGTGACACTTTGGTGCTAATTTAGGAAGTAGAGCTCCTGACTCAGGTGAATATTTTTTTTGAAGTTGTCTGTTTTGACGAGGGAGTTTGCTGGCAGAGTAGAGACACTGCAAATTTGAATAAATGGCATACTATTTGATTGTTCTAGATGGAAGTTTACATTAGCAAGTCATTAAATTAAAAAAATCAGTGGAATTTAACATCCAACACCAGAGGGATTAAGACTAGTAGTTGTCGTAAAGTAATACGAAAGGAACCCCCAAGGCTGTATTTAAGTGATACTCTCATTGTCATTTTTGACTTTTTTAATTCTTACCTAAAACTTTGAAGCTTACATGGGGGTGAAAGGCAAAATGTGCAAATTTGGTTGGAAAAAGTGCTGAGAAGCTCTATCCTGGACTGTCTTCAAATCTCTATTGACATTTCACCAATGTGTATGTTTACCCACGAGGTTGTAAATCCATTGCACTACTTGAACAAAAGAGAACAAAATAACAACTTAGGTCATAAATCTGATTGCCGATTAGTCTATAATGTATCTTTGTGGATGAAAGGCGACATACTATAGTTACTTAAATACTATTATTATGAAGGAATGAATTTTTTTATGTAGGTAATAGCAACATCTTGTGGAAAGATTATAGTTTCCATTGACTGTTTTTCAGAAATTTGGAACTTGAAGGAAGAAATTCTTTGTTGGAGACAGGAAAAGAGCATGGGAATGATTTGGGGTTAACAATAATTACCAAGGACAAACAGTCTAAAGTTATTAAAAATAAGACTTACCTGAAAAACTTGTAGATACCAGGATCTGTTCTTTTGTATAAGATGCCTTACATTGTTAACTGAGAAGAAGAAGTATAAATTGGAAATGTATTATGCACAATATTTGCTATATTTAACATTTGTTCTATGACTATGCTGTTGTAGAAACTGTAGAAAGGTCTGGTCTTGTTGGACAGATTAGGTTAATTTATTTAATTGGAAAACTGTTCACACCTGCTGTAAGTGTCCATGATGCCATAATCTTTGCTCTTTGGAATTTTAAATTATATCACTATTGCCATAAAAATGATTCAAAACATTCAATTGAACTTTATATTATCTTCTCGGGTAAAAAGCCCAAGTTTATCCTTAGAGGAAATGCCTACTCAGATGAAAACAATAGCTGCTGGAAGCAGGGTTAATACATTATTTAAGCAGCTGATGTCAATTCTTACCAGAGTGATAATTCAACACGAGAAGGAAACTAATAGAGTATGTATTGAAACAAGTTTTCTGCAGTGATCCTGGGCGTTCGTCAATGCCAGGAAACATTTTTGTGTGCATGAAACAGATTACTGTGAAAAATTCAATGCAGGACATAATTTGCCAATTGTTGTGGAATCTGATAAAATGCATTATTCTAAAAGTTAAGTGGGAGTACAATTTTTATTCTTTTGACTAAAATAAGAAATATTTAGTTTTTACTTTTTAAGGAGCATTGCTATACTCTGGTAATACTGTCACATAAATGGTTTCAGATGGTGCCATTCATTATTGCTGTTTCTATCTTAGTCATTAGTATGGGAGAAAATAATTTTAGTGCCTTGTGTATGCTCCTGATTAGAGCAACACATTTTTTTCTATGTTGATCCTTTCAGTTTTCTGTGACTTGATTGGCTGTCCATTCTATTTCAGTTCTCACTTATCTGGGGAATGGAGGAGGGATGGGTTGTCAATTAATATGCAGAATACTGAAAAGGCCAAATTAGTACCACACTAGAGTATGCCATAGAATATATTAAATATCAAAATCATCCCTAATTTTAATGACAAAGATTTTATCTAGAACAAAAATAGCTGAAAATTAAACCTTTTACATGACAATGATATTAATGGGAATGGCAAATGGTAGCAACTTAACCCATTCTGAAATTATCTGATGATTCTAATGAAAATTCATTAGTTCTGTAACATTTGCTGCTCTTACTACAACACTGATGACATCTCTGTCAGGATGTTAGTAGTGTGTTTTTAAAAATCTTAGTATCTTTTCTAAGAAGGAGATATATAAATTCATTTTTGGAGTGTCTGCCTATTAATAAAATTATATATTTTCCAAACTCTTATAAATAAAATTTCCCTTACTTGGTTCTGAATTTCTCTCTTTAGCAACATTGATTGCAAAGAAATTTCAGTCTAAATTGAGGCATACTATGTCTTATATCTGATTAATTCAGGCATGTCATAATAGAATGAGAGTGAAATGAAAATTTGCTTAGTGATAAATTGCTTGTACACTTTGATTAGAATGTTTTTTATTTTAACAGAATCTGAGACCAAGGGAAGTTTCTTTTGTGAATCTGGGGGAAGGAAATTTATGAGTGAATGATGGCCATGGACAGATGTCAGCAACGGTCTTTCCCTAGGTGATATCCTTCTGAAGGAATGATAGAAGATGCAGGATAAAATAAAGACAAATAGCTCCTTGATATCCTACCTGTTATAGTGTCAGCCCAAGGTGTCTTTTGGCTAAAAGATTTTATTGGAGAAGCCAAAAAAATATTTGGGATCAACAAATAGCACAATTTGGGGCATAGTGTGTACAGTGAGGTATAGGATACAAAATTTGTATGGTTGACATTGACACATAATTGAGTATTTGAGATCATAGGGTGTTTATTTCATTCTTAATTTTCTAGACAATGAGGAAACTGCTGAAGTATGAGGGAATCTATCAGGATATGTACTTAAGTGGAAGGTGGAGAGACCAGTTAAAGAGCCATAGCAAGCCAGGCACAATGGAGCACACCTGTAATCCCAGCAGCTGGGGAGGTTGAGGCAGGAGGATCGTGAGCAAAAGTGAGGTCCTAAGCAACCCAGTGAGACCCTGTTTCTAAAGAAAATATGAAATAGGGATGGGGATGTGGCTCAATGATCAAGTGCCCCTGAGTTCAATTCCCAGTACATTGCCCTCCCTGCTCCCACCCCCCACCCCCCCAAAAAAAAGTGCCATTGCAATATCAGTCTTGGCCTGATACAGGATTGTGATAATAGAAATGGAAGAGGAGACAGACAACAGACACATCTAAGGTGGAGTCTATGGAAATTACGTAGAGTTGAGGATAAGAAAGGAATTAAAGGTGACTTTAAAATTCCATACCTGAATGAGTAGGAGAAGACAAGTACCATACACAGAAAAGAATAAAGTGGAAGTAGGTTAGGACTGGAGACCTTGAGTTTGGTTATGAGCATACTAAGCTTTGGGTACCAGAACATATACTGATGGAGAAGAGCAGCAAGGAACACCAATCTGAAATTAAGCAGGAGCTGAGATGCAGTTCTGAAGCTTGTTTCTCCAAAATGGAAGGGAGGGAGCGTTGGTTGGTTGCTAAAGTAGAATATGTCAGAGTGAGAAGCAAAGAGGGTCAAGGGTAGACTCTGGGGAAAGCTCCAGTACAACGAGTGAGATAATGGCCTACATGCAACAATGGGAAGCTAAGAATAGGGCAGAGTGTTCTCCTCTCTTGATGGGTTTGTGGTCATCAAGGGCTCTCAGTTGCCTATGAAGGTCTCCACTACAGGAGGAGGTAGAAAGAGTTCTTTAGGAAAAATTCAAGAAATTTATGCAATTTTTCATTAAAGAACAGGAACTTTTGCCAGAGGGCATAACTCAAAGTATGTTGTATCATTACAGAGAACCAAGTAGAATCCTTGAGAGGTGTTTTTGATTGCTAAGGCTACCAGAGCCACGTAACACAGTCTGGGAGTCTTCAAACAATAGAGAATTTTTGGCTTGCAGTTTTGGAGGTTCGAAATCAGAAAGCAAGGTATCAGCAGGGGCAGGCTACCTCTGAAACCTGTAGAGGAGAATCCTTCCTTGCCTTGAAGCTTCTGGTGTCACCACATGGCCAGCTTCTGCTTTCTTGTTCCTGTCTTCATGTCTTCTCTTCTTACAAGGATGCAGGATGGATGAAAGGCCCTCCTTACTCCACTGTCACCTCATCTTAACATTTGCGATCCTATTTCCAAATACATTCCAGGGCATTGAGGTTAGGATTCCAACATGTCTTTTTGGGAGAGAGTTCAACTCATAACAGGATAATTGTGAAGTACTCAGGAAGAGTGCTTCCAGTGTGGGAAGAGACCACAGAGGTCATTGAATTGGTAGTGAGGCAGGCCAGGAGGACAGGAGGGTGGCAATAAGAACAAGAGGGTGCTAGGCAGACAGAACTCGGTTAATAGAAAAGCCTGTGATATGACCAGGGTGGAAGATCTTTTGGAGGGTTATGAATTCTACTCTTCCAGTCCTGACTACTTATGTGCATGGAGTGACATAATGGATAACTGAGAGTTCCAGACGAGTGTGGGGCGGGGTCCCAGTGTCTGGCTTCCCAAGCCTCAAGGTAGTAAAGTGCTTCCTCTGGGATTGTTATGGATCCTGCTGATATGAGCACATACTGGTTTCTCCACTGGCCTTGCTTTGTGCATAATTTCTCATAACACCTGAAAAGTTATGAACATCCAGAGAATCCCTTCTGTCTTAAGTTGTTTTTATTTCCCCCTTTTGTCTCTGTTGGCTTGAGGGAAGGGAATGACTTAGTTGCTGCAGGCTGTCTTACTCCTTACCCACCTTACACACCCTCAGTTTTCAGGACCACCGTCCTCTATTTGTCTTGTTTTAATTATTCCATGTGATGTTTCATTGATAGTGTAATAAAGAGGTTGATAGTACTCTCTTTTGCTTTTCCATCATAAGCTCTGGGGCTTGTAGCTTGCGACTCAGTAAATGACTTCCTTGTGTCTTTAGACAGGCTCTTTCACTTCTTTGTTTTACCTTATTATACTACTTTTAAAAGAAGACAGGATAATAAATGTTAATGCTGCTACTATCATTCTAAGGGGCCAGGAAGCTAAAGCTTTATCTTTGAAGATAAAAGGGATTTGTGAAAGCCTGACGTCTTTTCGGGTGGATTTGCACCGTGTGGCGACACACCTCCTTTAATCAGTCCTCATGTTTGTGAACCGTTTATGGAAGCCGACGGGCCTTCAATTCGTCATCACATACATTATGGGGGGCAGAATAGACCTGAATCTGTCAAATCCATATTTGACATTTTTTTCCTAATTTGCAAATGCTGGAAGCTTCTGCATATTGTCTGACACGTGTTCAGAATCTTAAAATCTCAGCACGGGAAGGGACCACAGAGGTCATTGGATTGGCAGAGACTCCATTTCAAATGTTAATATAATAAACAGTTAATTAATTCATTTTTGTGTATAAAATAACTGACACTTGCCAAAAAATTGATAGTGATTTATTTTTGGTGAGGGTCAAGCAATAAAGTAAGGGACATATCATTCCTAGTATTCCATTAAGAAGTGCCTGCTGATCATATTCTTTAACTTTGTATGGTTTTAAAAGAGCATTTTTCCCCCCTTGGGTTATAAACAAGAACCAAATTTCTATTAACTGAAATGGATTCACTTTAAGATTAAAACAAAATATTTTCAATGACAGAAAGAAAAGAATACATAAAGAGCAGCTTTTCCCCTCAGATGTTCATTGCTTTGGAAAAATGACTTCCAGCAGGCAAAAATCAATTTGACAAAAGTATTAATGTTGTAAAATACTGTGAATGAAAGGAAACATTTTAATTCAATTGAAAATTTTACTTTACATTCCTACAGCTGAGTTCCATTGATAACACCACATTTCAAGTTGCAAATCATATTTAATTAATATTAACACCAGGTAATTGGCAAGAATAACTTCAAAGGAGGGCTGAGGAAATTGCAAATTGGAACTGCAGGTGCAGCAATACTGCAGAAGCTTTAGAGGGTTCCAAAGAGAGCGTATGTGATTTTAACAATTACTGCAGGACCTGATCAAATAGAGTGTCATTTCAAAGTTGTTCTTCACTCTGGCCCTTCCTGATATTTAGGACTTAGTAACTTCCAAGCAGCAACAGCAGGTATTAATGTGAACTAGCAAACAGCATTCAAATAAGTGCTTTGAAAACCTATGATTCAAATGCCATAAGTTTTTCGTAAACAGTGGTAATTTGACAAAGTGGAGCCCATTTCTGAGCCACAACTTCTTTGTTTAATTATGAGACTTTGTTAATGATCTTCTCTGAGGGCTAATTTCCTTGTCTCCTAAGATGGGGGCCTTCTACTCAGTGATCCTCAAGTGATGTAATACTTGTGAATTCTTTATTTTTTTTAAGAACTCCAGTGTGCTGTTTAATATCAGCTTTTACTTGTGAAAGGAATGGGGATAATGCAGATCTTCCCCCAAGGCATGACAAAGCTGTATATTATTGTAGGGATGGTAGGTGTGATTGCCTGGCACATAGGATACTGAACTAGCAGAGAGTGCTCTGCTTGCTTTGCTAATTACCTTCAAACTTAGCCATATGTGACAATTCTGCCTGAAAGGCCAGAGAGGAGGGTTTTGAGGGACTATGCACCCCCACCCTCTTTTCTCTTTACAGCATCTGAGGCAAGTATTCTACCCTGTCCTTTTTTGAATATTACTTATCATGTCACCTGACCATTGCCATTTTAGTAGCCATTTTAACAGGACTGAGATGGTGGTACAAGTTGGGGGTCTCTCACCTCAT
The DNA here is from genome assembly GCF_902686445.1 of Sciurus carolinensis. Classification (NCBI taxonomy): domain Eukaryota; kingdom Metazoa; phylum Chordata; class Mammalia; order Rodentia; family Sciuridae; genus Sciurus; species Sciurus carolinensis. The sequence continues at coordinate 26,561,488 of NC_062220.1, forward strand.
CCTTAGCAGTGTGCCCCCAGGAGTTCCTGTGCTTAACCCTGTGGTACCACTCACCACTCTGATTGTAATGCTGATTTCGCTGTGTATCTCTTCCACCTGAAAGTGTTTTATTTCAACGAAGGACCCACTGATACCTAGCAAAGTGTCTGGCTCATAGAAGTTGCTTCATGAATACCTACTGAATGGCCAGTGTCCCCACATCCATGGCTGTGTTGGTCATGTGATCCTAGAGGTAAGGCTTGCTTAGGCTCTGGGAACTGACGTTTCTGACAATGGCTTAGTCATTAGCTAATGTGTAACCTCTAAGGGAAATTTCTGGGGCTTCTGTATATAGACCTCAATTTTTTTGTTGTTGTTTCTGGAAAATACCAAACTTATAAAATAGGATTTAGCCCAACTGTAATTGTTTAGCCAGACATCACCAGGGCTTCTTACTGGCTACACTTGAGTTCCAGATCTCTCAGTGGGACCTTGGATAACTCAATTGTGTTGTACCTCAGTTTCCTCATCTGTCAAATGGTGATAACAATTGTGTAAGAATTAAGTAAGATCATACCTAATAGTGGGTGACTCTGATAAGTGTTCAACAACTCTCAATTTGTATTATGTTAGGAGTTCATGCTTACTAGTAGATGGCCTAGAAGGGGTCCTACTGTTTGCTCAAGGAACAGAAGGAAGCACACCCAGGAGTAACAAATCCTATTTTTTTTTTTTTTTATTTCTTAGCAGGACTAATATGTTACCTTGAATAGTGCTGGCGTGTAGTCGAATACATGCGTTTAGTACTGTCAGCATGGGCTCACCTAATCCTCCTGCTCCTCTTCTATTCTGAACCTTCCAAATATTAAATGATTTTTCCAGCATGTATAATATACCTACCATGTGTCAAGCCACACTTGGTTAGGCTGAGGATACAGAGATCAGTCATGGTCTCTGCTTTCTGGCAGGTCACTCTGTGTCAGAGGATGCCAGTGTGCTAACAATTACAGATTAATGTGAGCATTGCCTTAGTGGAGCCATCATTCAGAGATATTACCCCCAAACACCAGGTCCAAGGGAGGTCGTCCTTCAATTCAGATAACAGCAAGGCCTGGTGTGAGGCAGCGGTAGGTGGTGGTTGGTGGATCCCAAGGTCAAAGGGAGTACACAGTGTGATGGGAATTAAATTAATTTCAACAAAAACTTTTTTTTTTCTGAGAGAAAACAAGCACAAAAATTGAATGTAAAATATGATGCCAACTTGGTGGCATATATGTGTGTGAAATGTTTAATATATTTAAAATATATATCGTGTTTCATGATTATTTATTAATCTACTGAGGAATACTCAGAGGTCTTCACTTACAATCAGCATGAGACGTGCCTGACATCAACCCGCTTTTCAAGATCACTCCTACCCACCGTCTCCCGTGCCCTTGCCCACAGTTTTGATTTTACTCAGCTCCTGAGTCTGAGCCAGGACTAACCGCTTGTACCCAGCCTCAGCTCACAAACTGTCAGGATGTGGAAGGATTTGCCCTGATAGACTCTGTCATCAGGGACGTGTCCCGAGTCCCTCTCTGTTACTGCAAACTTACAGTGCTGTCCTGTATATGACTTACACTCTGGATCCTTGGAAATGGATCTGTGCCCAGACTCTGACCTCCTAGGATCCCCACCTGTTCCCTGTCCACTTCCACCTGATTTGACATAAGCATCCATCATCTGTGTATTCTCACTCTCACTAAGGTCTTACTTTGCACAGAAGGAAGCCTTTGAGCAGAATGCTGGCTGTGTACTGGCTCCTACTGTGTGCTAGGGTCCTGACCCTCTCAAGTTTGTTGTCTTTAAACTTCTGAGGTCCTTTTAATATTATTTCCATCGTTAGATTCTATGAATGAATAGATATGAATTTCCTAGAATAAAAGGATTTGGCCTCAGGGAGTAGTTTGAGTTTCTCTCAGAGATTCCTATACAAATGCTTAGAAAGGGCTAGAATCTGTTACATCAAAAGTGCAGTCCCTGTTTCAAGCTATTTTTTTCCAGCTACCTAACTCCCACTGCCAACTGCATTAGTTTCCTAGGGCTGCCGTAACAAAGTACCACAAATTGGGTAGCTTAAACAACATAAATATATCGGGATACGGTTGTGGAGGTTTGAAGTGTAAGATCAAGGTGTCAGCAGGGTTGGTTCTTTCTAAGGACTATAAGGAAGAATCTGTTTCATTCATCTCTCATAGCAGTATTTTGGTGGCATCTTTGCCATTCCTTGGTGTATGGAAGCATCACTGTGATCTCTGCCTTCATCTTCACATGATTTTCTCTGTGTACGTGTCTGTGTGTGTCTCTCTGTGTGTCTATGTCTAGATTTCTCTCTACATGGAAGGACACCAGTCATATTGAATTAGGGGCCCATCCTACTCCAGTATGATTTCATATAACTTCATTTTAATTTAGTTAGTTAAATCTGCAAAGACCCTGTTTCCAAATAAGATCACATTCTGAAGTACTAGGGGTTAAGATTTCAACATATCAATTTTGGGGTGCACAATTCCATCCATAAAACCAACCATGGCTTCTGGATTGAGCTCTGATTGATGGAGTTCTGTCTGAAGTGAGACCACATTTGTACTGGTCCTTTAGATGAATTTTGGGTCTCCTGGTTTCCCCTGAAGGATCTGCTTCTGTAAGCTGGGGAGCCAGAGACTTTCCCCCAACCCTTGCTGGATGTTCACTGCAACACCTCACCTTTGTTGTGAAATGTCTAAGTCACAACAAGAAGTATACTTCCCCTTGTCTTGGTCCCAAAGAAACCACATTCTTTTATTTTCTTTTCCAAAGACATTTCCTTGTTAAAGGCAACTACAGCACTAGATGAGAACTTTAAGGTGCAATCTGTACTTTACTATGTTGATAGAAGCACATAATATAAAAACACCCTTCTGCAGAAAAGAGGCAACATCAGAATCCATTTATGTTATTTTTATAGGCCTTAAAAGAGTTGGCCAGAGAATTAGGAGTATGTTTTCTCAGTTTACTTCATAACTTCTCAACTAAGCAACAATTATAGTTTCCTTAAAAATAAATGACTCAAGAATAATAAAATCAGAAGGCCGTAAGATGAATAGTTGATTGAAATAGGTGCCAATTATTTCAGGGGTTATGTCCTCTGGCAAATTTGTGCAGAGTGGACTCTGTTCTCTGGCATCTGCATGTTTGACAGATGCGGGGCTCCTTTCTTTGCTGCTTTCACTGCTACCTGACCAAAGCCATTTCATGATTTAGTGGGGGCCCCAGGAGGGGTTGAGAGAGGAAGAAGAAAGTGAACCTCAAGTCAGCACATTTGTTTCTTGTTAACAGCTCTGGGAAGAGGTTTGGTCAGGAAAGGAATTTCAAGTAATGATTTAAACATATCTTCTGGCAGTTGTAGCAGTGAGGAAAAAAACGAATGCTTCTTGTAACAGCTCAGACACACTTCCCAGGCAGTGGTACGCACAGCCATGTGACTCTGGAGTCACATTTGCATCATGTATCACGGCTGGCATGCACATAATGGGCTGTTAAGGGAAAGAGGGATGTTCAGGGTACATTGCCAGTCTTTTGTATTTGATATCATGGAGGGCAGTCACCAAGGCTTCCTTCAAAATGTGGTGAGTTGTCGTTGTCAGAGGGAAGCCTATGCTGTATGAAATGATTTCTGACAGCTAGTGTGACATTGCACTGTATAAATATTTGAGCCCTTACTATGTGTTGGGGCCTTGTTTGAGGTGGGAGGAATGTGGTGCTAATGAGACAGACCTGATTCCTGACCTTTTGCAGTTCCCCTTCAAGTTTACTGACTTCCCATGTCTTGTGTCCTTTCAGCCTTATATCTCTCTGGTTATGGGAATTTATCCCACAGAGTGGGATGCCGCTGACTGAGAGAGAGTCCATGAAATAGCTGAGAGAGAACCTGCATCTGTCATACCTGTGGCTTGATCCTTCATGTGTTCTGGAGAAGCTGAAGCTCAGCCAAGGTGTCCATGTGTGTATATGTTTGTATGAATACACACGAGGATATAGGCCTTGGTCAAGGAAAGAGACAGGCCAGCTCATCAGGTGCAGATGCTTAGGGGCAATGCCAGTTGCAGGGAGAGTAAAGAATTCTACTCAGACATGAAGAGCCTAAATCAGAGATTATGGTCCTGGTCATGCCTGAACCTACTGCCATATGGCATGAGATTCACACTTACCATCCCTCAGCCTCAAGTCTGCCTGTCCTCCGTGTTGGTCTGGTTAACATGTCCTTGTCTTTCTATTCTTGGTTATTTCCAGGAAGCCTTCACTTTTCTGCATTCCCCCTTCCCTAGTCAAGTTGTTTGTGTTCTGCCCAATGAAAACTACTCCCTGCTTATATAAGAGGAAACTTTATTCAGAAAAAATGACTACTGCCTTAGAGAGAATGCCCCAATCTCAGACATCTAGAGGCATCACGAATCAAGAGACAGGGCTTTTCTTTTATAGGGTAGGGAAGGATAAGCAAAAGTGGAATAGAATTATTAAGGGAAGTTTGGGTATGACCACGGGGATCTGACAGGACAGTTTCATGTTGTGTTCAGCTGATTCTCAGGGGAAGCAAAGGGAACCTGTTCCAATATTTAGTGATTTCTTAGGTTTAGGGGAAAGCAGAGTCCATAGTTCCATAGGAAGGAGAGAATCCTTCTGTCCAGAACACATAGAGGGTAAGAAGCAGGCTACTGTGAACACTTCTATGATTCTATACAGGTATCATACCATTTACTGTTTTAATTACTTCTCTCTCTTCCTTCAGAAGTGGAGAGAAACTCTTTTTTTCTTTGTTTAGTAAGTAGTTGCAGGACTTAGGAGATGCTATAAAAATGCTTGTTAAATGGGTATAGGGCAGGGGGGTGTATCCTGGAGATGTGACATCAGGAAGAAGAGGCTTGGAGAAAGGTAGATGGGACAGACTAGGAGCTCACATGAAAGAATTCTGTGACAGAAGTGGGATGGTAATGCTGGGTTTAGCATCACTTCTTGCCTAGTGGTACTTGGGAGACACGGGCTATGGGGCTGTGGCTGGGTCTGCCACAGGAAGGTACGTGGGAAGGAGGGAAAGCCAGGAAATTAGAGTTCAGGGCCAAGGTTAAGTCATGATACAGAAGCAAAAGCTTAAGTAGATGACAGCAAGGTCAATGGCCAGATTGCTAAACTTGATTCTGAGAATCCAAACAAGATGGCAGATCTGTAGTTCTGGTGAAAAAAAAAAAAAAAGAAGATTAAGAACCAGAAAAAAAAGAAGATTAAGAACCAGAGAGCTTCTACATCCGACAAAGGGGTGGGTGCAAATATCAGAAAGTAGATTAATGGGTTGGACCTATTACTCCTGTTTCAACTGGTTTTGAATCTTCAGGGTATGTAGATGTGTGATATGATTCCTGGCTGCAACATGTCCTAAAGCTCTTCAGACCTTCGACATATAGAGTGACTCCAGGTCCTGAGAGCTTGCTTATTCATAATTCATTCTATACATGCTTTGTGCTTGTGCTATGTCCAAAGAACTGTGTGAGGTGCTGGGAATTTGCAGATTTGGTCCTTGGTCTCCAGGGTCTTAGATCCTAATGAGAAGACATATTTGTTTTTGTCCCATATTTTTTTATTGGTACATAATGATGGGATTTGTTGTTACATAATCATACATGCATGAGAAGACTTAGTTAAAAAGAAAAAGGTAAGCAAGATAATAATTATAAATTGTGTCTTATTAAGAGAGAAACAAATGAATGCTTATGGTTTCTTTGAGAGACAACCAGGAAACCAGTGTCTAATGCAGCAAGGGTAGCAGGCCTTGAGATGAGCAGTCAAGGGCTACTGCAGAGCAGGCCATGGCTGGAAGTGTAGACTTGGTCCTCTGCAGTAGGAAGCCTTTGAGGGGATTTAGAAAATGGAATGGCATTATTGAGGCTTTAAGAAGATCATGTACCGAAACCAGATTGGAAGCAGAAGATAAATTAGAAGTTTACTCCAGCTCTCCAGGCAAGGGCTGGGTTGACTGGATTAGAGCAACCCTGACAGGGAGAAAGTATAAGTGTGTGAGTTGGAATTGGCACAAGGAGAAAAGAGGTCGCCAGCCTGGAGGACTGAGGTCACTTGATGCTATAAGGATCTATGCCCTTGAAACAAAACTCCCTGAAGCCATCTTGGCCAACATCATAGAATGTCCTGGAGCCCTTAGATTAGGAAAGGGGTGTCCAGAATGACTATGTGATTCTTTTGAATGAGCGAAATCAGGGCAGGGACGTCAGGTGAACTATTTCCTGGCAAAATTTCTCTGATGCTTTAGTGAAAAAGAGCTAAAAATGTAAATGCCTCCCAAATTGTTGTTACTTTTTAAAAAATAACATCTGTATATAGATCTTTATTGCTAATTTTTGTTGGTGGTAGGAGGACCTGGAATTTAGAGTGTTCTTAATAATTTTCAACATTTTCCCCTTAACTCATATTTCTTGTTGCTTTTTTATGCTCTCATGTTACTGGTTCATTTTGAGGCTCATTAATCATTATGCAGTTTTCTGGACATTTTTGTGTTCTCATTAACAGTGGCTATTCTGGAAACATGCCTGGGTCCACGTAGTCAATGGTCACAGGAATGGGTGATTTGATACCTTTGTCTCTAGCAATTAGGATTAGTGCATCTTTCATTTAAAGAATATAAAATTACAATTTGTCCTACTTTTGGTTTATAAGTTCTAACATGGATCATGTTTTTATTAATTATGAATTATTTTCTTACTAAAGGCCTAATAAAGCCTCCCTGGAAGATGGAAACTCTCCTGGGTCTTTTTTTCTCTGTCTTATGGTCCCTGAATCTAAGATCCTTCTTACATAATTCAATGAAAGGAGAGAAAACTAATATTTATTAGTGCTTGCTTTACATGTACCATTGAATTTTTTACTATGATATGAACAGATGTTATTCATATTTTACAGATGGGAAACCAAGGCTCAAAAAAAAAAGTATGTAACAGTCCAAGACGACTAGTTAGGAAGGAATAGTGTGGGATTCAAGCCCACGGTTCTTTGGCACTGATGTGCACTCTTTTCCTACCTCTTGCTATTTCACTTTGGAATTTGCACATTTTGGTTTCTGTCGTCCTATTTCCCATCCTTGCCTTGTCGAGCTGCAGAGGGGACAAAGAAATAATGCTCTGCATATAGAATCATTTCTTGCTTTTCTTTCCCTTTTCCTTCACCCCTTGTGATCTTGGATTGCCCCTTGTGACTTGAACATTTTCTAGTGTGCCTGTGCTGACCCTCTTCTAACTGCTGGAAATGCTGTATCCACATTTCCCACCTGGAGAGATTTTCCTTCCTGAGGACCCTGCATACGTGATGCTTCCCAGTGAAGCCTCCTTGCATTCCTTTATGTAGTTTTGGTTGAGTTCTTCACTGTGCATGCCTTGAGTAGAGAAAGCAGTTATTTCATTCAGGACTCAAACCATTGAAGAAATTTAGGGTTTAGAAACTGAAGAAAGTGTCAATGTCAATCTGACTTCTGGAGGCTTAGCTCCACATTTTAAAGTGAAGTTGACAGAGACATGTCTTGTTACAGCTCTGGGTCTGCTTCCTTGTACACTGGCTCTGTTCTGTTTTGATCATGTGATGGGAGGTGGCCACTGGCAGCTGAAGACCTGCACGCTGCCAGCCTAGTGACTGTATTAGTTTCCTAGAGCTACCTTAACAAATTACCCCATGCTGGGTGACTTAAAACAACAGAAATTTATTCTCCTACAATTGTGGAGCCAGAAGTCTGAAATCAAGGTGTTGGCAGTGCTGGCTCCTTGTGGAGGTTCAGAAGGAGAATCTGTTTTGTGCCTCTCTGGCTTTTGGTCTCTGTCAGCAATTCTTGGCATACCTTGGCTGGCAGCTGCAGACTCTGCTCTGTCTCCATTGTTATATCACCTTCCTCTCTGTGTGCTTGTGTCTTCTTTTCTGTCTCTCATAAGGAACTTGTCATTGGACTTAAGGCTCTCTCTAATCCAGGATGATCTTGTCTTGAATTCCCTTCTTCGATTACATCAGCAGACACCCATAGTTCAAATTAAGTCGCATACTGAGGTTCCAGGTGGGCCTATCTTATGGTGGGACACCACTGAGCTCTCTGTTGAAACTTGAGAGGAAAGACTGTGCTTCCTTCCCATTTGTTCCAGCTTAGTCCCAGGTCTGGCCCCCACTGCGTACAGTTCATCACTCAAGCAATCACTGTGACCTGAGAAGGCACTACTCACCTTGGACCCACTTGGGCCATATGCCAACCTCTGGAGTTGGGAAGGGGAGGGCAGAGCAAACCCCACTTGAAACACATGGTCAAAGCCACAGGGAGTGGTCATTCCTTAAAGTGTTCTAGAAGAGGGAGAACAGGCTGCCTAGCAGGAGAACCACACAGACGTCTGCTGCATACTCTGCAGTGCCAGTCTGTTAACATCTCTGTCTTCCCTAGACTGTGACCTTCTCAGGGGTATCATCAACCTGGTCTTACTCATCAGTGCCTGGGGCATGATAAAAGCTCTATCAACATATGTTAAATTCCAGAGACCAAAATTTCCCTGAAAAATAGGATCTAAATGTAACCATGAATCATAATATTTGTCAAAAATAGTTTTGGCCTCCATCTAAATGACAATAAGCAAAGCAGCTTCAAGGACAAGAAAAGACTTCTGTTGGGGCATATGCCTCTCCTTTGGAAGGCTCTGTATTCTCTGCCCAGGCATGCTGGGAACCAAAGGAATAAACCCAGGGCTTCTTGCTCACCCACAGGAGCTCTGCCTACCCACCCCATTGTTATCTGTAGCAGGATACAGACTGCCCATCACTGTCCCCAATTAATTGAGTCCATTCAGTGGAAATAGCATTAATCACACAGCAGCCAAAGAGCTACCCTTGTAGGATTTCTCAGTAATGGGTCAGTTCTGACCACTAGCTGATTGGGTGGCAATCAGAGGAACCCAGATCAAAATGATTTGGGTATTTATTTGAGTTGTGATCAGCATGAATGAATACTTCTTTTTCAAAGAAGTTTTAGTTCTTTTTATGGTTTCTATGTCAATGACCTTTTAATTTTTCCATTCAAAAATGGAACTCTCCATGTGACTGGTCAGGAAGTATGGGAACCTATGTATTCTGTGAGTCTTGAAGAGGAAGGCACGCTGGGGATGTACTATTGTTGTTATTATTATTATTAGTAGTATTAGTAGTAGCAGTAATAGTAGTTCTGAGGATTAAACTTAGGGGTGAACCACACGCCCAACCCTTTTTCCATTTTTTATTTAGAGACAGGGCCTTGCTAAATTGCTGAGGTTGAACTTGAACTTGTGATCCTCTGTTTCAGCCTCCCAAGCTGCTGGGATTACAAGCATGCACCTCCAGGCCTGGTAGAAAGTCCTATTATTGAGACCTGACTTAAAAAATGTAAATGTAATTGAATGGGGTGACTCCATTGGGTCACTTCTCTATTGTGACTTCTTTTTTTAATGTTACATCATTTTTGTTTTGTGGTGAGAATTCTAAGCAGGAGATCTACCCTCAATAAATTTTCAAGTGCACGATACATTGTTGACTCTAGGTGCAGTGTTGTATAGCACATTTCCAGAGCTTATTTACCTTGCCTGACTGAAACTTTATGCCTGTTGATTAATAACTCCTGGATTCCTCCTACCCATATCCCTGGCAACTACTATTCCCCATTTTGATGCTAGGATTTTAACTCTGTTTGATATCCCGTTTAAGTGGCATAATGCAGTGTTTGTCTTTCTGTGACTGGCTTATTTCACTTAGCATAATGTCCTCAAGGTTCGACTTCTTTGTTTTTGGCAACTTTATTTTTCTTCTTCCTGTAGAGTCTACATTTGTGATGGTTTAGGTTACCCTTGCTCCCACCTGGAGGATATCTTGGTCTCAGACTTAGTCTTCTAATCACTTCTAAATGTGTGAGAAGACTCCTTTCAATTATTAAAATGTCCATTCCTGTACAATAAAATTTTGCAATTTAGGCGCACTGAAAGTTCCTCCCCGCCTGCAGCGTGGGACTGTTAGGGGTGGAATTCTGCGGTGGAAAAGGGATGGGTGCTGAGCCTGGCTTCTTCTCTGCTGCCCTCTGTCCTCTCTCCCCTCCTGCCCCCGCTGCTGGTCCTGTCCCATCTAAGAAAGCACCTGATGACAGAGGTATTTCAGTGTGGGACCTGCCCTTAACTGAGGTCCTTTCTCCTTTGCACCTATATTTATTTATTTGTTTCCTTGGAAAAACTTTGGTTTTCTCCCTGGCTTTTGGCATCAGGCCCTCCAGGTGGGCCAACATATGCTTCAGGTCTTGGTCTCAGCAGCATGAACTGGTGAGTTCAGCTTTTCTCTTCCTTGCTTGTAAACAACAAGCTGGGGTAGGACTTGATTAATGAAGGTGGAACAAGAGCAGAAGCTAGTTTCTTTTATTTATGTTACAACAGGTAATGTCCCTTGGCCACACTCTGTAAGATGTATTGCACACCCGCTGTGGGAAGGCACTGTGATAGGCACTAGAGAGGGACACAAAGATGGATACGATAGGACTGTTACCCTTAATGAGCTTGGAGCCAAGATGAGAAAATAATTGCTGGATAGAGGTACAGGCCCTGAGCTGCCCAAGTGCAGAGGATGAGGTGACTGGTCCTAACCCAGGGACATTGTGAGAGGGCTTTATGGAGAGGAAGTATTGGGCTAGGTACCAAAAGAAGAAGAGATACACATAGATGGAGACTGGGGATGCAGAGAAAAGCATTTAAAACAATGTGTGCTTCACTGAGTTAAAGACTTTCATTGATGAAAGTCTTTGGAATTTGGATGCTTACCTTTCTCAACTATAAAAATAAAAATAATTTGCTGCTTCTGACACAAATGCCTTTGTTTTCTTCCTCCCTTCAATTTTATGATCCAGAAGGACCTGCTCTGTTAACAGAATTTATGGTACATTCTTGGTACACAATGCTGTACCCCAGTCCCTTTGGGGAATTTATAGTGACAGAGATGTGCTACTTTGTTCTTACCCTGAGACACCCAGTGGTCTGAATGTCATTGTTATTGGAACCATGGCCTTTTGTGGGCCTTTGGTAGCAGCAACTCCTAAACAGAGACCAGGAGGTGGGGTTAAGTTAGTGATAGGACTGAAATGCTGCTACTATCCTCCGACGTGGATAATCCTCCGTCTCCTAATCATACCCTGTCTTCCTTTCTGCATCTGGGAAACAATTATGCCATGGCTTTATTTTAATGACTTCTAGAATCCAAGGCTTATTATGGTATTGTGTCTGCATGTTATCACTGGTCTTGTGTTTACAGAGAACTGTAATGCAGATCTTCTTTATGATGAAGGTGACCTGCGGTTTCATGCATTGAATCCCACAAAAAAGTAGTCCAGTGTGCACCTGAAGCCCCGGTCAGCTCTCTCAGTTCAAGTACTCAGATGCGCAGCTGCACTTTAGCTCTTTTTCCTTAGGAACTCAACTTCTAACCTGTTTTGTGTCTAAAGATTCTAGTGTTTACAAGTGTCTTGAGGGGATAGCCCAGTCTTAGCTCAGTCCATTCTACCAATTCTTTCTTCCTTGGTCACCAACTTTCCTTGGAGGTTGGGAAATATACCTTTTTAACCTCTGAAAGGAAAAAAATATATATGTTATAACCTTTCTGGAGGGAAAATAGAGTAGCTTGTTATTCCTAGGTACCTCCAGTGTTTTTTAAGACCCGTATTACATTATGTGATACTAAGGAAAAGTAACACAGAGGGTGGGGACAATCTAAGGGAATCAGTTTTTTCTTTTTTCCACTAAGGAAGGGGAAAAACAACAAATGTATAAATGTATTTCCTTTCTTCCTTCCTTTCTTCCTTTCTTTCTTTCCTTTTTCTTCTTTTTTTTTTTTTTTTTTTGTAACATGGATTGAATTCAAGTGCGCTTAACCACTGAGCCATGATCCCAAGGCCTTCCAGCCCTTTTTATTTTTTATTTTGAGATAGGGTCTCAATAAGTTTGTTGAGGCTGGCCTTGAACTTGTGATTCTCCTGTTTTAGCCTCCTGAGCTATGATTACAGGTGTGTGCCACTGTGCCTGGCAACAACGTACCTGGTCTCATATATCCAAGGTACCATGTTGTTAGGTGTTCAGGCTCCCAAAATTAACAGGGCACAGCAGTCTCCCAGGAATTTCCAGTCTCAAGGAGGAGTTGTTTCCAGTGGTTGGAAATTTTTGTGTTGAGGCACTGGCAGGACAGGCATGTGAGTATTTTATTTTGCCCATAGATATCAGGAAGCATTTTCAAAAAATGATATTTTAGCTGATTTAGGAAAAAACAAGGCTGTTATTAGAGGTAGAGGAGTAACAGCATTGGCAAAAATTTAGAACCACCAGAGGATATGGCAATTTCAAGGAAGTACAGAATTTTTTGTAAGGTGGGGTGCAAGGAGCATAGGATTTATGTGGGGGGTGATGTGAGATGAGAATGGAAAATGAATGCAGACAAGATCATGCAGGACCTTTTCACCAAACTAAGGAGATAGGGCTATTGAAGGATTTAAAATTACAGGACAGCAGCATGACCAGATTTGTGTTTTTGGGAGGTTCCTCTGACAGTAGGTTGAAAGATGGATGGAGAGACTCAATCCATCTGTAGATGAGTTAGTAGGTCATCGCTATAGTCCCAGCAACAAATGACAAGACCTTAAATAAAGCTGTGGTTGTGAGAATGGAGGTGAGGTGACAAATAGGCACACAGTTAGGAAATAGATTCAATACGTCTTAGCAAGCAATTGGGTGTACAGAGTGAGGGAGAAGGAAGAGTCGGGATAACTCTCAAACTTTTGGTTTGCGCACCTATGTGGATAATTCAGTTATTAACCAAAATGAAGAATCTAAAAGGAAATATTTGGAAAAGAATATTTAAAAATTATTGACTACCTCTTTCTGTTAAGTGGATAGGAATGATGGTTCATTTTATTTGCCAACTTAACTGGGCCATGTTGCCTAGATATGTTGTTGAGCATTATTTTCCATGTTTCTGCGAGGGTATTTTGGATGACATTGACATTTAAATCATTGAGCTTTGAATAAAGCAGATTGCCCTCTGCAATGTGGGTGGGCCTCATACAAACAGTTGCAGGTCTGAATAAAACAAAAGATTAACCTTTTGTGAGCAAGAATATATTGGTTTTGCCTGGTATGGTACAACAGCTCAGGAGGCTGAGGCAGGAGGATTGTGAGTTCAAAGCCAGCCTCAGCAAATTAGCGTGACCCTAAGTAATTCAGTGAGAACCTGTCTCTAGAAAAAATACAAAAAAGGACTGGGGATGTGGTTCAGTGGTTAAGTGCCCCTGGATTAAATCCCTAGTACAAAAAAAAAAGAAAAGAATGTGTTTGTTTTGTTCCTATAGTATAGAGAACTCTGAATAGTTCAACAGGCTATGGGTCCTTACTTCCTGGGTATGATTCTGCTCTGGCACCTGCCCCATGGTATCACTGTATGACAATTTTGGACAAATGACTTCTCCAAGCTCCACATGGCTCATCCGTAAACTGAGCATAACAATGTTCTTCACCTCATGTCTTTTGTGACAATTAAAAGAGAAAACCCATGTAAAGTTCAAAGTTTAGGTCTAGTGTGCTTGTGATAAATGTTTGCCATTATTACTTCACTAAGGAAACATTCACACATTAATGTTAATGACTAAGAAATGCTTACATTGTTACCTTTCCCAGGAGAGGTTTATGTGATAATAGGGATGAGAGTTTTCCATTAGAAGAATTAGCCTCTTAACTTAATGCCTTGCACATTGAACTATTAAGTAAATATTCATTGAATGGTTAAATTATTTCCTGGTACCAGTGAGTGGGATCAGAGAATCACAGAAGGTTAAAAAGGGAGAAACTGAGGTCAAGAGAGATGAATGGCTTAGTACATGGAGCAGGCTACCGGAAAACCTAGCACCAAAACTTGGCTCTCTTGACTCATGGTCTGCACTTGCCCTTGGAACAAAGGGGCTGCCCCTGAGGCCATGCCAGTCTCTAGCCTGCCAAGCCAGCCCTGGCAGAGTGGGCTGTATTTTACATTCTCTTTGGTAAAATCCTTAAAGGGCCTATTCCTGAATAGATCAAAACATGTAAGGGCATTTGCATTGTTTTATTAATTACAAAGGTCTTCAAGATGTCAGTCTATATGGTGTGGATGAAAGAAGGCAGAGCCATATGCTTTGTTCTTTTCCTTTTCAGGTGAGTGCCTGAAGGGCAAGGTGTGTTCAGTGTGTGTCCATTGACTCTCTGCCTGTCTTTTTAATTTTTGTTGTTGTTGTTGGGGGGGCACCGGTACCAGGGATTGAACTCAGAGGCACTTGACCACTTGCCACACCCCCAGCCCTATTTTGTATTTTATTTAGAGACAGGGTCTCACCGAATTGCTTAGCACCTCACTTTTGGTGAGGCTGGCTTTGAACGCTCAATCCTCCTGCCTTCAGCCTCCCAAGCTGCTGAGTTTACAGTTGTACAGGTGTCTTCTTTATCTCCTGCCATTTACCCTTTTTTCTGCTCATTCTAGTGAAGTTACTTCCTTGGAGATAATCTCACAGAGGCCAAGACCAAGGCATCTCTCAGAGGCCAAGTTCAAAACCTTTCCTGGCCCCCTTCCTTCTTGCTCACTCAACATCCCCCCCACACTGTTGAAATCCTTCTAAAATCATCTCCTTGAACAGCAGGCAGAATTCCTTCCCCTGTATTTCTCTCTGGACACCTGTGTTTTCTCCCATCCCTGATGGTAAATGTTTCTGAAGGAGCTGTTCCTAGTAGTCAGTGTGACTCTCCTCTGTTTGCTGATGGCTCCCCACGTGGTATCTTCAGTCCCTATGCCTTACCCAGGCTCCAGACTCATGCTCTCTCTTTCATATTCATCCTTCCTCCCTTTTTTCTCCCCCATCCTCCTCTCCTGGGCCTAGGAGAACAAGGTGTGGAGGTTATCTATGAAGTTTCTACCTTCCAGGTCCAGGTTAGTGGGACTGGGGCAAGGAAAGACAGATGTTGACTCCACAGTCACAGCAATTCTAACACTTTGAAATGTGCAGGATGACCATGTGTCTAAGGTTATGTGGCAACACAGGTGAAGTGAGGTTATTAATAATTCATTCTCTTTGGGGAGAGGGGATGCCTGCCTTGGCTCCTTGAAGTCAGTATCCGTGTTGCATGGTGAAGAATGAGGAGCTGCTGACCAGGTAAAAGGGCTCCATGGGCATCCTGCTTCTTTGCACAGAGATTGACAAGGTGAGAAACGTGTTTGCGATGGCAGTTGTTCAGTTGGTGGGTACAGGACATGGAATTCAGAATAGGGCCTGGGTGGGGGAAATGGGGTTAGTAGGAGAGAATAGGTTCTGTAGGCAAAGGCCAGCTCAAAAGGGACCTTTAGTCCTATTCCGGGGACTTGTAGGTTATTTAATCAGAATCTCATTCTTATAGCTTCTCAGACTAAAATGATCGTTTTCTTCAAGTATTCCTGTTCACTCTACTAAATTTTAGCTACTGAGGGGATGTCTCATGGTTAGGGGTTTGTTTATAGAATGAGTTCTTTTCTGGTAAAGGGAAGAAAGGCTGCCTTTGATGGAGAGCTGTAGAAGACCATCCCTCATCTGGCTAAAACCAGTACGTGTTTCCTCCTGTATACCTGGAAGTCTGGAGGTATGGCAGCTCCTGGGTGTTCATGTCAATGTTCAGGGAAGATACAGCGTCTTCCCATGCCTCTGTCCTGCTGTCCTTGGCATGTGGCTCTCTCTTCATCTGTCTGCCTCATGGTCTCACTGAATCAGGTCCAGGGACCACATATAGATGGCACCATCTATGGAGAAGTGAGAGAAGTTTCTCCCTATGGATCTCTTCATCCTCTATTTTTTTTTTTTAAGCAGAAAGAAAATAACAAAACAAAGCAAATATTTCCCAGAAACTTCCAGAAGACTCCTCATCATCTCTCCCTGGGCCAGAATTCTTTCACATGCCTGTTTGTAAATCAGTACTTAGAAAAGGGAATAGAATTCTGGTGACTGAGTTAGACCATACATTCTTCATGGTGGCCAAGTCACCACAATGGGGACAAGAATTGAGTCTTAGGAATGGGGGATATAATAATTTCCTATGTGACTATTATAGATTTCCACAAACTTGGCGGCTTAAAACAACACAAGTTTATTATCTTATAATCTGAATGTCAGAAGTCCAACATAGGTCTCACTGGCCTCTAATAAGGTTGTAAGCCAGGTGCACCCATCATAAGGCAGAGCTGTGCTTCTTTCTAAGTCTAGTACCCTGCCTTCTCAGTTTCTTGAAGCTGCCTACATACCATAGCTCATGCCCCCTTTCCATTGTCAATGCCAGCAATGACCAGAGAGTCTTTTTCATCACGACCTCTGTTTCCGATGCTTCTGCCTCCCTCTTTCCCATGAAAGGACCCTGTTGTTACATTGGGCCTACCAGGATACTCTAGGATAATCTCCGATAAGCAACCTTAATTTCAGCTGCAATCTTAATTCCTCCTTGCCATGTAACCTACCATTTTCATAGGCTTCTGAGACAACTAAACAGCTTGATGATGTGAACATGGAGGTGTTATTCTGCCTACCAGAGGAAGAAGACAAATTTGCAATGAATTTGTAAATTTGTAAATTTACAGATTTACAATGGATTGCTGTCTTTCAAAGGGTAATACATCATATGGAATTAAAATTTCCCAGGAGTGGGGAGGAAGTTTGGGGAGTGCTTGAAGAAAATAATAATCTACAAAGGCTCTATGGGGGTGCTTTTTGGTTGGTTTCATATCCATGAATTCAGTCAACTGTGGTTTGATAATTTTTTTTTTTTAAATTGCATCTGTACTGAATATGAACAGGTCTTTTTCCTGTCATTATTTCCTAAACAATGCAATATAACAACTATTTACATAGCTTTTACATTGCTTTAGATTTTATAAGTAGTCTAGAAATGATTTAAAGTACATGGGGGAGATGTGCATGTTATATGTAAATACTACACCATTTTATACAAGGGACTTGAGCAGCTGGAGATTTTGGTATCCATGGGGTTTTGGAACCAATACCCCATGGATCCAAGGGATGGGATGACTGTTAAAGTAACTAAACCAATGTTCACCAGTACGACCCGCGAGGGGCCAATGTACTTTGAAGCAAATAGACACTGCTACCTGAACAATCCACTAACAAGGAGGAAGGGGAAATAGCTTTTGGATCTACAGTAGGCAGATGTGCTCCAGGGGAGTTGTTTGGAGCTGAGGCAAAAGAAAGAATAATCAGTTGGCATGAATTTTGGTAGAGATGAAGTCATACAAAACCCATATGCTTTCTGTCACTGTTTTCTCTTTCCCTCTACTATTTTTAATTTGTTTTTATTTTATCTTTAAATGAACAAAACAATGAAGTATCTATTTTTAAGAAGCATCACAGTTTGATTGTCATTGATTTTTTAAGAAAACATATCAGAGACATCGCCTAATGCTTCAATTGTGCTTATATATGTCATGGTTGGATGGCTTGATGCAACAATATCTGGAAGATGGGATCACACGGTTGGTTAGAAATGTTATAATGAAATTTCCTATTCCTTTGATACATCCTTTTCCTTATATATGGGCATCATTTCCTCCCCCCACTCACGGATTGTTTATCCAGAAGTTACCATTTGAAATTCCATTACTTCATGAACTGCTCACAATGCTTTGGAAAATTACTGCTAATTCTAAAATAATTGTACCACTTATCATTGCTCAGTCAAGAAAAATGGGCATTTATGTGTGCTTTAGCAATATTTAGATAGGCTGTTACACCTCTTCTTTTAAAATAGTCCTGATTGCAATGCAAATTGCAAGCTGTGATGCCATTGCTGAAAATTGCAATGACAACCATCTTGGCTGGTTGATATTCTCTGTGGACAGTGGGAGCCTCTGAGGGCTGTGTTCAGTTCTCTCTGGATCTCTTCACTGTAAGGACCAGTACGTGGTCTTCTCAACCAAGGCTAGCTTCTGTCATCATGTAGTCATCTCCGTGACAATGCATAGCTTCCCTAACAGGAATTACCATT
Source organism: Sciurus carolinensis (assembly GCF_902686445.1). NCBI lineage: Eukaryota > Metazoa > Chordata > Mammalia > Rodentia > Sciuridae > Sciurus > Sciurus carolinensis. Next base: position 26,579,604 of record NC_062220.1, read on the forward strand.
GTCCTCAACTGGACATCATCTCCACTCTTCTGCAGGGCTTAATGCTAAGATGGGGGAAGATGCTCTGTGAACATCCAATTTAATTCCACAAGTTTTATTAAATGCCAGTTCTATGCCAGGGACTGTGCCAAGGGAGCTAAAAGGGAATGATTTATGCTGCTAAGCAACTATGGTCTAACAAGGTGGATGGGTGATCCAATGGTGGTGTGTAAAAAATGCTGTGGAAGCCCAGATGGAGGAGTGGAAAGAGGGGCCACGGAAGCCAGCAAGGGGAGATGATATTGACCTGGATCTTTTTGGTACAATTGAAGACATAGAATGCTATTTTTTAAAAGCCAATTTCGAAGAAGGATGGAAAGAATTTGTATAAGTCTAGAACTGACTGCTGCTAAGTTGCTTCAGATCAGGGTTTCTTAAATCCGCCATCTTTTCAACCCCATGACATTTTGGGTCAGGAAATCCATTGTTGTGGGCACCTGTTCTCTGCATTTAAGATTGTTGGCAGCATTCCTGGCTTTTTAGATAAATACCCCCTCATTTGTGACAATCAAAAATGTCTGGCAATATTGTGAAGTGTCCCCTGGGAGGCAAACCTACTTCTAGCTAGGAGTCATTCTGGACAGTAAAAGAAGAATATAGAATCCCAAGGTATCCTGAAAGGAGAGATAAGGGGGAACAGGAAGATGGGAAAGAAGAGTGAAAAGGAGGGAGATGAGAAAAGTTGGATTATCAAGGGGGATTACTAGTCCAGTTAAATAATCCCTGGAGGAAGCACTTTTTAAAAATTCCAGAATATTTTCTGGCATTTGAGTAGTGTGCATTGTTTTAATGTAAACTGCCTAAATACCTCACCCTCTCATATACACAGTGGGCTTTTAGATTTTGGTGGGATCTTTGGAAGGGGTTCAACTTCCACATATATTGTAGGATGAAGAATGCCACATTCATTCTGGGAGTTAAGCCATAACTGGAACTATGTGTTAGAAAATGAATTGGAGCCACAGGTCAGAAGCTGCTCAGGAGAAATCAGAGCAACTGGGTAAATCCATCAATGAGAAGGAGAGTAAGATGGAGGGTCAGGCGAACACACTTTGGATCCCAAATTGGTTGAAATGTGGGGTAAATGGAGAAAGAGCACACCAGTTAGAGGAGTACTACTTATTAAAAGCTCTGGCATTTGCCTGGTGCAATAGCAGAGGGCTGGTGTGAGCACAGGGACACTCCCAAGACCTCTTTAACCTCTTACTCTAGAAGAGTTTCCCTGCTCAACATAGGAGTACCTACACCCACACACCCACACCTGCACATGCTCCATTAAAATTGGATTGAGGAAAAAAGTATGGGAAGAGAAAATAGTAGAGTAACACAGAATAATGAAGGCCAGCCAAAGGGAGAATACCTGTGCACATGATGTACAGATGGCGGTCAGGGCACTGGACAGGGAGTCAGGAGACGGGCCTTCTCCTTTGGTTCTCACTCTAACTTCTGTGTGACTCCCAGAGATATTTCATCTCTCTGAACTTTGATTTCTTTCTCAGGAAAGGCTTCTCTTGGTCTAAATGGTTCACTGCTAGCCACAGATCTTTCCAGTTCTAACATCTGTGACTCTACCAGAAACAAGGTGTAGCTGACCTAGCTCCTGTTCTCCCTTCTGGAAGACCCTGCTTATAAAAGGTCACTGGTTTGTAGGAACTGAGCCAGACTAGCTAAATTGTTATGATTTAGATATGAGGTGTCCCTCATGTGAGACAATGCAAGGAAGTTTAGAGGGGAAATGATAGGGTTCTGAGAGCTTTAACCTAATCAGTGCATTAATGCACCTGAATGGGTTAACTGGGTGGTAACTGTAGGCAGGTATGGCATGGCTGTTCTGGTGGGTCACTGCAGGAGTTACCTTTAGGGTATTATATTTTTTTCCTGGTGAACAACAGCTTTCTTTCTCTCCTTCCTGGTGGCCGTGTCCTGAGTTGCTTTCCTCCATCACACTCTTCCACTTTGATGTTCCACCTCACTTTGTGCCTAGAGCAATGGAGCCAGCCTTCTATGGAGACCTCTGAAACTGTGAGCCCCAAATAAACTTTTCCTCCTCTAAAATTATTCTTGTCTGATTTTTTGGTCACAGTGGTAAAAAAGCTGACTGAAACACGAGTTAAAGTGTTTTTTGGAATGGACAGGGTGGTGAGCATGGAGGCTGTTGTCAGTTACCAGATTCCTGGGGGATCCCTGCCAGATCTTGCTCTTCAGGGATTCCTTGAAGGGCATTGTGATGGACCTCATTAGAGGAAACAGGAGGAGCAAAACAGAAGTCTGGATGCCACCTCCACGGTAGGTGCTATACCCCAGGCAGGTGTCCCGGGAGCTTCCTGTCTCATCCCAATTTGTGGATTCTCTCTGTTTTTTCTGTTTCTCTGGGCTCTGAACTTCACCTCTTTTAGTAGTTCTTTCACTGTTGATAACAAAAGCTCAAAAACCAGTTCTTCTCTAGAACGCCGATTCTCTGTTTGTTGGGCTCTTTAGATGGATCTGAACATGAAGCAAAAGTACAGGGCTTCTGTCCCTGTTGAATATTAAAGCATTAAAAGTCTATTTACCTCCTTTTATTTATTTATTTATTTTTTGCTCTTCCATTCCTATTGGGGACTCAGGGCTGCCTTAATGAGTTTTTTACTATACTACGACAAGTTTTTACTGACTTCTGCTTCTAATGCAGCTGTCAGACACTCAAACTGTCTATTAGGCAAACTGGCTCTCTATCAACCACGTTTTCCAAGGCTCCGTCTGTTAAACACAATGTTTTTGACTAGACTAAGCATTTCAGTACTTTAACGCTTTCAAAGCATGGTATATGCCACCATACAATTCAATTCAAGAAACAACTTAGCACTTTCTCTGTGTAAAGACTCTACTGGATACCACTGGGCATAAAGATGAATAAGGATATACTGTTCTTTTCAATTCCAACTTCAGTGGGAGCTTGAAGGCAGGTAGGGTGAGTGGATTGTGTATTTTAAAAAATTATTATTATTATTGTTATTATTATATTTGTACATCTGTATGGGGTACATTCTGATAATTCAGTACATGTGTACATGTATATTAAACAAATCAGGATAATAAGTATTTCCATCTCTTCAACCATTACTCATTTCTATGTATCTTTTCTAGTTATTTTGAAAGATATCATGGGTTGTTTTGCCCGATAGTTACTCTGCCGTGATAAAGAACTCAGAGTGATTCTTAGACTCTGTCTTGGTGCTTCTTACTGAATTTCTTTCTGTTCTTCCTCCTCCCTACCCTCCCCAGTTTTCAGTGATTACTATTCCATTCTCTTGGACTAATTCAAGGTTGACTCATTGGTTTCCACAAATGAATGAGAACATGTGTTACTTGTCTTTCTGTGTCTGGCTTGTTTCACTTAACATAATGCGCCTCAGTTCCTTCTTTCATGATCACTGTATATACCAGCCCAATCGATTGGCTGGTGCTGGCTATTTGCATGTCTCCTCCCTCCTTCCCTAATAATGAAAAGAGTCCTCTTGGCAACTGACTCAGTAATAGGACTGAACTATGACCATAAATTAGAATCAGCAAATTCTTGTCAAGTCACTACAACTTCCTCCACACTGCTCAATCCAAAACCTAAGAATGTAGATTTATCTCATGGATAGAGATAAATACCCTACTTGTTTTTTTATTTCTCTGTTAGTATTTTTTCCTCTCTATCCTGAATACTACCTCCTCGCCTCAAAAAGTTTAAAATTCCAACTAAGACAATTTATTAATGCATTTATCAAGTAAATACTGGTAGATTTACCATATTTCTACCAATTTTATTTTAATCAATTTTCAATTTCATTTTAGTGAACTACCAGTACAGCCACATTTCCTGGAGTATGGTCCATTAGATAAGTAATTTGGGGGAATATCTAATTATCATGGACTTAAGGCTTAATTCTAAGTAATGACACATTTTATTGTGGAAAATGCTATTTGTTGTCTGTGAGGACCTGGGTAACCTGTGGATTTTGCTGAAAACCTCACCTGGTGAAACTGTAAGGTGCTGGCTGCCAACATCCTGTCTCACACCTCTACCATGGAGGTCTTTACTAAAAACCTGACTATGGCAGGGTTTCTTATCTCAGAAATTTTGGGGGAAATAAAATAAGCCTTCATATGGCATGAGTAGAGACTCCGACATTAAGTATGGCTATCAGGCAGAGGAAACATACCCATGATGCTCAGAGTGAAATATGTTTGAAGAATATACAAAGGAGGACCCTGGCCTTCTGAAGGAGTACCCCACAGCCTGGGAGAGTGTGTGTCAGTGGGACACTGAGAAATGCCTGAAGAGAAGTACCTAAAGTTCAACATTCTCTAATCAAAAGGCCAGGGTGTAACCCTAGGCAGAGCTCAACTATGGAATTAAAACTGTGGCAAGGACAAGGTACCAGTGTATCTAGAAGAATGTGCCAGCAGAAGATGTAACATTTGAAGGGTAAGTGAGGGTGTAGAAGGCAGCACGGTCAGGAGAAAAGGTCATTCGACTGAATGGAATCTTGTGGCCCCATGGGCAAAACAGCTTCTATAATGGGGAAGGATGCTTTGTTATTTCTGGAGGCATGTCTCAAAATCAACTTATTTCCAATGATAGTGAAGTACTGTGAGCACTGGTTTGTGTGAGCCAGTTCCCAGGTGTCTAGCAAAACTGAGTTACTGCATGTACAAAACTGGGAATCATCTCCCAGAGCAGGGCAAGTAGGGACATCCCAGAAGCTCTGTCCCCAGAGGAAGAGCAACACCCTGCCTCATTCCCTTCCAATACACACATCTGTGACCCTCTGCTGTCCTTGTCCTTTGCCTATATTGCACAATTTCATGCTCAGATGTGATGTGTGAATGAAAAATTGGAAATATAAAAAATGGACTATGTAGAATTAAATTTTTATAAGTGGCAAAAAGACTGAATTTTATAGCGAAGTCCCAAAAGTCTTCCTCCACACCACTAATGGAACCCACACTCTAGATGATTAATTAATCAGAATACTATTTTATTGCTACCTTCTATTATTTAAAAGTCCAATATTGTTTGGAATATCAGATTAATTCAGCATACTATTGTATCACCATCTGGTCTTCTCAGTGGCAACTATTTCCATTTCCAAGTCCTATTAAACCAAACACATTACAACAATTTGTATGTGAAACATCCCAGCATTGCTAAACTTCTATAATGATGGAAATAAAACTTAAAGCATACTCCTTATATTAGCTAAGATTACACTAACATTACAGTCCTGTCTGTAGAAAAAAATTTCAAGGACAAAAATTCTTTATAAAAACTTCAAATTACTAAGACACACAATGTCTCATACTAGACAAATTTTCTGTCAAGCTGGAGGAGCGCAGTCTTATTACATGGATAGAAAATGCCTTAGGAAGACTAGTTGCACCCAAGAGATTCCTCGGGGACTGGGTCTTTCCTCAAGTCTCTGATCTGGTGGGTGGTCCCTCCTTGTGACTCCTGAGGCCTGCAGGGCTCATAAAGCATGAACTCAAACTGTTTCTACTAAAACCAACCCTTGCTGGGTTAGTCTTAGTTTCACAAAGTCTAAGAAAACTGAGTCATCCATCCTATGGAATCAGACAAAATAAGGTCCCCTGGCTCATGCTTTCTTATCCTAAGTGGAAGCTTCTAAGCTGACAACACCTGAACCCCCTTAAGTATAACTCTTCTCAAAACCTGTAGCCATCTTAAACATCCTGAAAAACCATCTTTGGGGTTTTACTGACTGGACGTAGACTATCTCTCTCGGTACCCATCTGCCCCTTAGCAGTCATGGCTGATTTCCTTGTCTTCCTGTTTGTATGGTCAGACTGACCCAGAGCATTTGGGCTGCCATCCTTGAGGCTTTCGGTGTGGCTACCCCTCTTCAGCTGTTAAATGATTTTTTCTCCTAATAGGTCCCTCCAGTCCCTAGAAGTTTTATCCCTTGCAAAGGTCTGCTCAGTGGCTTGGAATGGAGTGATATTTGTTCCTGCCTTCTGGGCAGAGGAAGGCTGCCATCCTCCAGCTGTGCCAGTGATGAATGACTGACTCTCTCTCCTTCTTATTCCCCCTTCACCCTCCGTGCCCTCTGCTAGGAGTTGCCTCTGCAGAACACTACTTTTTCAAGCAAAAGGAAAAAAGAAAAAGGAAGGAGGGTGGCTTATTTGCAAACAATGGGTGGGCTAGCTTCCCTGGTCCCTTGCCAGAATAAAAGAGGGGAACAAGAACAGTAACTGACCTTATTTTACCCTTCCTTAGGACTGCCTAAAAATGTTGAAAATTTATCATTTGGGCTAGAAAATTCTCTCCCTAAATTGCACTTTTTACCTATCAGCATTCCTTGCATTTATTTATATTTCAAGGTAGCATTGTGTTCATTCATTTATACATTAATCCCTGCTGAATTAATAATCATTTTTTGCATCTATGATTTGTGTGGTGATGAACTAGATGCTACAAATTCTGTAACATGAGTGTTCAGCATTCAGTTGTTGATAGGACAAACAAGAAGCACATACGAAGCCCTGGGTAACAGGGAAAGGAAGCATATAATTCAGTTTGAGAATGATTGATACAAATATAAATGTGAAGAAGTTACAGAGAAGAGACGATCAATATAATCTGCAGTGATTGGGGAAAAAATCCACTTATATAGTGAGGACTTGGAGAGTTTTAAATGCCATGTGGTGCTTTATTCTATGGATAATGGGAAACTTTTTGGAAATATGTTAGTCCTCTTGAGACCAGAGATGATACCGGTGTTGAGAATCAGATTCTGTGTTCCTGTTCCCCTGGTGTTGAAGATTGAACCCCCGAGAAATGCCAAGCAAGGCAAGAGCAAAAAGTTTTATTTAAAAGATTGGAGAGAGAGAGAGAGAGAGAGAGAGAGAGAGAGAGAGAGAGAGAGAGAGAGAGAGACTGACTCCTTCACAGAGGAGGGGTTCCAAAGCTAGTGCTAGAGGGACTGGGGGTGTCCTGTCCCTTTTATAGATTTCAGATTTCCTCTGTTCTCATGTCCCCTTCTCTCATCCTGCCTATGTGACCCAAAAGGTGGAGTGATCTAAAGGTGGGAACAGAGCGGTCCAGGGGTACCAGCAAGAAGGGAGCTGCCCAATGCTCCTCATTCCCAACTCTTTGCAGGGCAGAACAGTTCCCTGGAGGCAGGTGATCTTGGCAGCAGGTTGGAGGAGGGGGAGTGTTCTGGAGGTATTAACATTTCATTTCCTTTGAATCAGCCCCCATCTCCCTCACTCATCACCTACACTACTATCCTTTTGCCCTGGCCTCACTCTTGAAGTGGTTTGTTGAAGAGGTGAGCACACAAGGACTAAAGAAAGTGGGTGGGAGAGACTTACTTTCTTTTAAAAAAAAAAAAATTTACAGTTATTATTCTTAAAATGGAAATTTTCATCATTTTTTAAGTTATACAGGACAGTAGAATCCATTTTGATATACAATCATGGAATGCATCTTACTCTCTCTTTTTTTTTTTTTTTTTTAGGGCCTATTACTGTGGATGTACACGATGGTGAGATTCACTATCGTGTATTCATGTATGTATACAGGAAAATTATGTCAGATTCATTTCACTGCCTTTGCTTTTCCTATCCCCTCTTCTTTTTTTTTTGTACCAGGGATTGAACCCAGATGCGCTTAACCACTGAACCACATACCCAGCCCTTTTTTATATTTTATGTAGAGATACGTCTCACTGAGGGCTTTGCCCACCTAAGACTGGCTTTGAACTTGGGATCCTCGTGCCTCAGCCTCCCAAGCCACTGGGATTATAGGAGTATGCCATCATGCCCAGCCCCCTCCCCCCTTTCACTTCCCTTTGTCTAATCCATGAAACTTCTATCCCCATCCCAGCTCCCACTGTGTGGCTTAGCTTCCGCAGAGCAAAGAAAACATCTGACCTTTGCTATTTTGGGATTGTCTTATTTCATTTAGCATGATAGTCTCCAGATCCATTCATTTTCTGGCAAATGTCATAAAGTCATACCACAATTTCTTTATCCATTCTTCTGTTGAAGGGCACCTGGGAGAGACTTTCTCAACATTTAAATGCAAGTGTGATGAAAATGAAGTAAGGGGAAGAGATTGCTGAAGTGAGTCTAGAGGGAGGGTAGAGTGGACATAGATTGCACAGGGAAAAGTTTATGTGAACCAGGTATTGAGCAGGTGACCTGTAGACAGGGAGACAGTCTGCCTTAGTCTGGCAGAAGCAAGGTGAAAACCCTGGAAACAACACAACCTTATGCTTCTCAGTGGGCAGAATAACCGCCCAGCACAGCTTGAGTAAGGATTGAGCCATCCAGGGGAGCAGAGAGAATCGATGGGTTCAGGAGATATTCATCAGCACTGTTAGCCACATGCCAAGGCCAGGCATGTGGGAATGGAGAGAAAAAACCCCGAAAGACAAATATTTCTGATTTTACCATATATAAATTCAATTGGGAATCCGAAATTCAGTTTAAAATATCTTGGTAGAGAGGACTACACTTTGATGTATTTCTAGCAAAAATAAAGTATAGAAATAGAGTCAACTATCAATCTCAACTATCATCATATTTTTAATCTATTATTTGATACACTCTCAGAGACATCCTCTTTTAAGTTATAATGTTTCCCATTATCTCTGAACTGACCTCCACAAATATGAAGAGGAGTAGGAAAAACATCTGGGTTGCCAGGCAGGCTTGGTTCCACCTAGCTTTTGATCTGGCCCACCTAATGAAGGCCCTGTCAGAAGCTAATAAAGGAGGCTTGTTATGGGTGATGCAGAGAACCTAGCTCTAAATGGCCTTAAATTAATATCTGTTCACCTTCCTGCTTGACTTTGAGCCTAATGACATCAACGCAGAAAGGCAGGATGAGGTGGTCTTAAATCATTATCTGAAAACCAAGTGTGTAGGAAAAAAAGTCTAGTTTTAAGCTCATTAAGGACTGCTGTTGAATACTCTAGGATATCAAATTAACCATTAGAAACCTTTGAAAGTTGAGTTGAAAAAGTAGGACATTTTTTTTTCCACATCGTTTGAGATTCTGTTTTTGAAGTGAGTGAAACGCAGAGCTTTTTAGTTCCCCCACCCCCACCAACCATGTTGAAGAGAACATTAAAGGACATTTGCTTAAACTACTCACATCAAGTCTGAGAAGCTACTTTGGAAAAAGAATTTCTATGACAGTGATGTTATTTTCTGTAGGATAATAAGAGTGATCCAATCCCAAGACTCAGAAAATGTAGTCTGTAGCCACGGTATATGGACTCGCTTGGCAATTGGATGGCAAAATCAAGGTACCTTATTTAACACTGTTAGAAACATAAGATGAAATGAGCTATTTTGAAATTTTTCTTAGGTGGAATTATAATGTTACTGAGAAGAAGAATAATTCCCTTTGTTCTCTTACACAGCTTAATGGCTAAAGAGAATAGGCTTTGAAATCGGAAAGACACAGGTTCAAATCTTACTTCTGCCATCACTAGTTCTAGGATGGTGGGCTATTTTCCAATCTTAGTTTCATTATCTATAACACAGGTATAATCATAGTCCCTTTAGTACAAAATTATTATGAGAGTTAAACCAATTTATCTAATGCATATAATAAATATATAAATATGCTTGGGACCATCGTAATGTTCACCAGTAATAAAAATCAAAATTGAGGAAAATAATCCCTGTGTTAACTCATTATTCTCCCGGTTTATAGTGAAGGGTGGCTTGAGGGTCTTTCCATGCACAAGGTGTCCAAAGAGTTATCGGCTATATATTGACTTTTGCATTATTTCAGAAAGAAATTTTTTTTTGTCACATTTAACTATTACTCGAAAATGGTGGTGAACTCTATGTCATCTTCCATTTGATGACTGTGCTTGTGATATAAGTAAAAATCAACCTCGGAGGTTTGTAAAGAATAATATTCACCTTTCTACCTGGAAATCATGATTTTACTTAGAGCACAATCAAATACAATGAAATCCCAGAATGGGGCTTGTTATATATAATGATCCCTCTCTAGAAACAACCTCGCTTGTAGATGGACACACACAAAGGAAGTAAGCGAACTGATTGTTCAAGTGCATTTTAGAACTTTCCAAGTACAAATATCAGGTTGTCTCTACAAGATACCCACTTGTTCTGATGAATGGCGTTTTTAAAAGACATTTAGATTTTGAAGGATAAGATAAATGTAAAAGACAAAGAAAATGAACTGCCTTCGTTCTCAGCAGACTGGCACTGAGATTGGTAATAAATATTGATAATGAACAATTTCCCAAATTTGAGAGTGACCTATTTGTTCATTTGCAGACAGAATATTGTCAGAAAAAAAGGAAAGGAAAAGATCTAACATTTTCTAACATCTACTAGCGTTAAACATGGCATTCGACATTTGCTATCTTATGAAATTCTCATAAAATCCCTGGAAAGGATGAATTTCCCTGCTCAGTTTTTCGAAGGAGGATAGTTGATCCCTGTGAAATTATAGAACTAAGATTGTACATGTAACAGGTAAATACATGGAAGCTCTTAATCATAATGCCATACTGCTGTTTGTAAGGCCATCTTCATTAGTGAAATAAAACATCGTTAATGTCTAGTTCTGAGAAAGGGATCTTCTACTGGGCAAAGGTGGATGTTAACATCTCTGTTTTCTCTTGGGGGTTCTCTCATTGACTTACCCCAACTGCATGACCACTGCTCTCGCAGCAAGTCACTCTTGGGTTCCCATCTTTACACAAAATGAATTTCCTAAGCAGACAGTTGAGATTTCTTTCTCTCTTTTAAAAAAAATTGTATATTAGTTATACTAGAGGCAGCAGTGTACACTGGCTGACTGTGAGAAGGTAGACGGGAACTTTGGTTGCCTTCCAAAGTACTTTAGTCTTGCAGAAACTCAAACCGAAGTCATATATATCACATTTTTAATACCACATAAAGACTTTCTCTCACAAAAGTGGGGACACCCTATAATTCTGATGGCAACTTTATCTCCTAATGCCAGTGTTGAAGTGGGAGCTCTGCTCTATCCGCACATGCTCAGGTTTAAAGCAGTGCACCCTGGTTTAAATAAAAGCAAGAGAATAACTGACTGATCATCTCATAGGAGAGCACTAAAAGCAATTCCCACAGGAGGAAGGGACCTTCTGCAGATTTTAGTCCCACCTTGCTCTTGCTTTGTTGGCCATCTGTACCCACCTGTGGATTCAATCTGTCCTGCTCAGGGGATAGTCTTTCCTTCAGTTGGGTGTCAAGTGATGGTTTTAATTGAACACCCCTGCGACATAGCATCAGTACCTCCAGTCCAATTCCAACCTTGTGGTCTGGCTCCTGCAATACAGCCTTTTCCTGTTCCCAGGAGCAAGTTCTCCCTCATAGTACCCAGTTCTAGTTGAAGGTTTTCTCTTCACCTGAATCGAGAGTTTGTGCAGTTTTGTCCAGGACTGGGTTAGGTAACTGTGAACATTCCACAAACCAACCTGATTTGTCCAGGACTGTCCTGCTTTTCATCCTAAAATCCTTTATCTTAGAAAACCTTGCCATTGGGCTGGGGAGATAGCTCAGCTGGTAGAGTCCTTGCCTCGAAAGCACAAGGCCCTGAGTTCGATCCCCAGTACCGCAAAAAAAAAAAAAGAAAACCTTGCCATTTAACGCACCCCAGAATGGTCAATCACCCTACAAGTTCCATCTTGATAATGTGGCTGGAATCACCTTCACACTAGGCTGGCATTGTGATGGTCTCTTGCTAAGTTTGAATCCTCAGACTGAATTTGTTAAAATTCTCTGGTTATTGCTGAGTATGTTAATCAATTGAATTTTGGATGCTGGCTGCAAGTTGTCCTAAAGATGTGATTTTGATTATCAGGCCACCAACCTCTTTTAAGCATGAATTCTAAGGATTAAAATTTCAGTTCATTCCAGAGTTCTGTTAGTACCAGAGATTTGGGGAAGTTAAGAAGGTAGAAGAAGTGGCGAAAGCTTGAGGTTGACCATAAGAGGGTAAATGTTTTAGTGAGTGGGAAAGCATTCTACTCTGTTATTTGCTTTCGCCAGTCTGAAGGGACCAGTCACAGTCAGTTACCTAAATATGTGCAATTATAAACCATACATATTCTTCTTGTTCTCTCTAAATCACATATCCCTTTGGAGGAGCTTTGTCCAAAAGCATGTTTTACATGGTCTTTGGAGTGCTGTTATTTGTGAGTAAAATATTCAAAAAATAATACTAACAATTGAGATGAAAATAAAGATTATTGTAACAAAATGATTTATCTAACTAGTGAAGACTGGACCTGACATGCTATTCTAAATTGAGTAGAGTTACTTTGTGCAATGCATGTCAGTTTTATCTAATGACAGTTAATTCTTGCATCCAACATAGGATAATATCCTTTAAAACAAAGAGGAGACATTTAAGCATAATGAAGTACTCTCAAGAGCAGACTGTAGAACTAAAGCACTGCTTTTTTCCATCATAGGCAGAGAGAGAGAGAAGAGAGAGAGAACAAGCGAGTACACTAATAAAGAATATTCCAGAGAGTTTCTCAAATCAAGCTAAATACTGAATGGGCAAAACAAACTTTCACAAAATTAGCTCATATGGAAGAAAGTCTCCTTTAAGAATTTTAAATAAAGTGTAATTCTTGATTGGGTAGAATTCTGTGTGGACTGTCACATGACAGGAATCATTTAAACAAGAATACAGCACCTGCTACTCCCAGATGTGTGGCTTCCTTTGCCGTAGGATGATGGGTATGCAGAGCAGAAATGCTCACATGAGGTTTGAGTCATGAGAAAAGAAGCATTTTTGCTCTTGAAATGGTATCTTAAGATGCCTCTTTAGCAGAGGCTGTCATGAAAAACCTTGGTCACCAGAAGAAAGTGGCGGACTAAGTCAGGGAAGGACATGTTGGAGCTGTGGGCAAGGACAGAGCCTGCTTTACAAAGGCTGTTGGCACCAGTTTTACCATACCATAGAGATCCTGGTGCAGGAAACAGCCCAGACCTTTGGGGCAGAATCTCAGCTTCACCATTTTATAACTAAGCAACTTTAAGCAAATCACTTAGCCTTTCTGAGTCTTTTTTCTCACCTGAGAAATAAAACCTCTCTTGCAGGGTTGATTTGAGCATGAGATGAGATAATGTCTGAGAAAGTACTTTTTAAACTCTTAAATGCTACACAAAGGTTAACTATTTTCCCATAATGTGGTTTATAATTGCATGTGTTTAGGTATTCCATGAGTCACAATGTTACCTCCAAAACCCAAGGCCTGATATAAGTTATTCTGTGACACAGATATTAGCCCTCTCCCCAGGTACAAGCATTATAAAAGGTTAGCACTATATTAAGTAATAGATCTATTGCTCTGCTAAATTATTCATGATATGTGTTCAGTGAATGATCGGTTTGATTGAAATAATCATCAGGTGTTCTCGGGACTCTGGAAAGGAAGCTGATAAATGACATAAACTTCTTCAATGTGATGACTTTGCTCCCATTAAACATCAAGAAAAGCCAATTAATGGATTCACTGTGAAAAAAAAATGTCATTGAGTTCCTGTCTGGAGTTTTAAAGATATCATCCCTTCTTTGAAGTCATTGTTCTTTTAACAAATCAAAGCTTTTCAGAAAAATTTTGAGTAGTGAGCTAATTCAAACATTTTCTGAAGATCAGTTTTTGATGGGAAGGAGAAAAATCCCATTTCTTTTCCACAGAAAAAGACACAATAATTTTTTTGTTACTCAATGAATGAATGAGTGGTTTTGGTTTCTTTGGGCCAGGGATTTTAGTAGTTGTTGAAAAGTTTTCTGCTGACCTCCTTGGGAAATAGGAGTCCCCTCACATCTATCTGTGACTTCACCAGTAAGCTCTGGAACCACACCAGTCCCCAAAACATGAGACTTCCTCTCGGGTACCATGATGCCATCTCAAAGTGCTCATCTGAAGTGACACTAGTTCCTTCCCTTTCCACAAATACCTCCACAACCATTCCCACCTCTGTCATTCTCCCCATTCGCATGCTCAATTTTTTTGGAGTTGTATTTGTCTTTTCATCATCCAATATTTCTTTTATACAATATGTTTACAAGTTCTGATCTTTATTCCATTGAAAGTATCTGGTTGAATTCTCACTTCCCCTGTGTCCCCCTGCCACCAGTCTAACCTAAGTTTTCATGCTTACAGTGTCTTGGCCTTGACTCCACTGGTCTCTCTCCAATTCCTCCCAAGTCCTTCAATAATACCACTTTCACTACACCCTTCCTTTTTCTATGAATAGCCAATACTCTCTTTTGCAGCCTGCTTCAAGCCCAACTCCTCTCCTGGTGTAGCCTTCTTGTCAGGTATGCTTGCCTAGATTTGCTGGGATCCTCTGCTCCACCACCTAGGCTTTGTTAGTTCAGCCACCTGCCTGCTCTTCCTAGCAGCTCTTAGGGTCGGTGCCCCCAGACTTAGCCTTTCCCCAGAGGGAAATTTAGGAAAGTTCAGAATCACGTATGGCAAGAAGCTGCTTCCAAAACTGAATCTTGATAGCTTTGAAAACTCGATTTGGGGTTCATTCTTTTGTTTTCCTCAGTCTCAGGCTCTCCTTTTCTATTGTGAAAAAACAAGTACACCCTGTGGAAATGCAGTAGGCCATTTCCATTCTGGTGGGAGAAGCATCCTCCTCAGCTTCAGTACCTGCAACCCTGAGTCTCTAGGGAGAGAGCACAGGGAAGCTAGGGTGGTATTAATAAAGCCCATCTCAGCAGGAAGGACAGACAAGAAATGGAAGCTTTCTCAGAAGGTCTGGGAGACACAGTAAAACTTGAGCGTCCACATGCATTAGCAACAGGAGGAAGAATTGAGGGAGAAGATGGATGTGGGGTTGAATAGTCCACTAGACAGGCCCCAAAGCCAGAAATTATTAATCACATTGGTAACTTGATCTGTTGCCACTCACCTAGAAACTTCAGGAAAATAGTAGGTTGAGTGAATTTTAAAATAACAGTGCTCAGCTCATAGACACACTTAAAAATGTTAATGTATTTATTTTTAAAAATGATGAGATAGCAGATTAATTCAAACAGTTGAACTTTGCAGTTTGTATTGGTTAATAAGTATGTTATTCTTCAATTAAATTATTAGATGTAACTGAACCAAATGAGATAACATGTAAAATACCCAGCAAAATTTCTTAAAGCTAGCAGGTCCTTAAGAAACAGGAGTTTCTTTCCCTTTCCCTGAATTCAGCAATTCAAAGAAAATTATTCCCATAAGTAAATAAAATTTAAAGTCTCTCTGTGAAATGTCATGCTCAAGTGCATGGGAATCTGAAACATGCGCAAGAAGTTAAAGAAAAAAGAAGTAAAAGAATAAGGCCAGGTATTTGTTGCACTTGTCTCAGGTACACAGGGTAGGTGTGGGATATGGAAGCAGACACGTTTCATGGGAACATTTTCAGCCCTTACACCCAAGTCTACCCCATCGCTACCATAGAATGATATATTTACATAGATGATTCCCTATTTGAGAAAGGCAACATGTGGAACTCCAAACTTACAAAATAGGTACATTATTGATGATTATTCTACTACAAAAGATTCTTTGCTCTCAAAAATACAAATTAAAAATTCCTGCAACATGCATCTGTTGCATGAGCTGAATTCTATCTAGATGAAAAGAACATTAATATACCGCTGAGTAAATCTGCAAAAACTAGGAATTTCTGGTGTTGCTATTCTTGTCTTTCTTCTGGATTTGGAATTTTAAAAAAAGATATAATTCTTAATGAAATGCAACTTAAAAACTTCACTAATTCCCCAGCCTACGGTTGCATTGCATTTAGTTCCCATTTCTGTGAATCTTTTTCCCTATGTTCTCTACACAGATGGTCCCCGACTTTCAATGGTTTCTTCAGCTTTCTGATGGAGGCACAAAAGTGATGACAGTAGAAACCATACTTTGCGCTCTGATCTTTGGCTGTCCTTGATCTGGGCTAGTCATATGGAAAATACTCTCAAGTGACACTGGGCAGTGACAGCTCCCAGCCAGCTACATGATCATAGGGGGAAACAATTAAAACTCCACAGTGTACTGTCTGCTAAGCAAGGATGCTCAATATTTCAGGTGTATCTGATGCATTATTCAACTTATAATACTTTCAATTTTATTTTATTTGTTTTATGTGTTCTAATTAGTTATCCATGACAACAGAATGCATTTCAATTCATCGTACATGAATGGAGCACAACTATGTATGTCTTTGGTTGTACATGATGTAGAGTCATACCACTTGTGCAATCATACAAGTACCTCGGGTGATGATGTCAATCTCATTCCACCATCTTTCCACTCCCCTGCCTGCATCCCCCGCCTCACTCCCCTTTGCTCAATCCAAAGTTCCTCTCTTCATCCCCACCCCCATTATGGATCAGCATCCACATATCAGAGAAAACATTTGGCCTTTGGTTTTTGGGGATTGGCTTGGGTTTCAGGATGTAATACCATCCTAAGCTGGGGAGCATCTGTATTCTTTTTGCTAAAATATCACAATTCAAGCAAATTTCCCATTCATCTTGTTTTGTTACTATCCTATTTGTGATGAAATTTTGTATATTTTATATGTGGGAAAGAATTAGTATTTTGAAATTTCTATTTATTCTAATTGTTATTTATTACATGCCTTTGGGAGTCTAGGTGCTAACACTATTCTTTAATTACTTTATAAAACAGGGACGTTAATAAATATATATATGTGTGCGTATGTGTAGTATATGTAAACACATATATATATTTGGCCTGCCTTAAAAATAAGACCTTAAAATTTTCATGAACTTGTGATTAAATAGTCGTGCCCCTTAAGTTCCAAAAGGATAGGTGTATTTCTGGCTTGGAAATTACATTTTAGAAACTTGTTTGAAAACTTGCCTCTCAACATCTTACAATTTGCAGAAAGATGAAGGTAAGTCTTTGGGGGCTGAAATCCCCTAGAGTTCCTATTCTCTTGTCATGTCTAGTTTTTAAACACCTCTTGAGGATTTTGGTAGCAGAAGAAAATACCTAGCAGTGACTTTTATGTGGGGCCAAATGTTAGAATATATAACCACTTACTGTTGACTAGGCTGAGGTGTTTTTTCTACTGTAGGTTAAAAAACAAATAGTCTTCAATGACCTTTTTAAAAAAGGATCAACAGGGATCTTTCTAACCATCTCTCTCTCTATATATATATCCATCTTTATATATATATATATCTTTATATACATATATACATCTATATGTATGTGCATATATATATATATATATACATACATACCAGAAAGGAAGTTGCCAAGATCTTTGTGTCTTGTCAAATGCTTTAAAGAAAATACAAGTGGCTTTGATTTCCAATGGTTATAAAGAAAGAAGGGACATACTTAGCTTCATGGGGTAGAAAACTCTCCTAACAGGTACCTGTACTGCATGGACAGAATGCATTACTAGCTGTTATTGCGATGAAGGATTATAGTAACTCATGTGTGAGTTAGTACCCTCCAAACAGCATTTATATCAAACAAATTGTCTTCAGAAAACATCTACAACAGAATGAATTTAGTCTAATACTTTGGGGTCTCCCATAAGTCCAGCTTTTTGAACTTGAATCTGGAATTCTTTCTGTACTCCATCTGTTCAGTTCTTCAAGAAATAAAAGGTTATCTTTCCTGTGAGATGTTTTTGTATCATCCTTTCTCTTTCTGAGTCTCCAGAACACTCCATCTTCTCATCATTAGAACCCTAAGCAGATAGTCTTGGAATATGTTGCTTAGTGATTTCCTCGGAGTGATCCTGTTTCTTCTGCTTGCTCTGAGCCCTTCTACTTAGAACAGTTCTTGGCGTACAACCAACAGATAAATGAAAGAGGTCATACACACAATGGAGTGGTAGGCACAAACCACCCTATGTGTTTAATGAATTGCTAACTCCATCTTTTTGGAAGAATTCAAAAGCTAATTCAGATAACCTTTAGATAAATGTCTCCTCCAAATGCCCAGGTTCATTATAGTAGTTGCAAACATGGAGACTCAGTTTTTCACCAAGGCTATGATGGCAAAAGGTCCATTCACAGATGTCAACATCCTTCCAAATGTCTCCAGTCAAAATATTGACTGTTTCTGCCTCCTGCCCTCCCTCACTTGCTATTTCAGAGTGTTATAGAACAGGAATGCCAAAAGAAAAGAATTGGAAGAAAGTAGATAAGGAGGGCAAGAAAGGAGGTGCAGAAGAATTAAATTTCTTTTTTCCATCAGCCAAAGCACAATCCTATCTTAACCCTGGGTGGGTGGGAGGGGCTAACATATGGAAATATTTATCTTTAAAACGGAGTTCAAGTGTTGTGGGGCAAAGTGAGTAACAATCCATGAAAACTATGCCCATGATAACCGAGCCCTTTAACTTTGTATTAACTTTCAAATTCTTCAATTTGAGAACTGGGAAGTTTTAAGAGACCAGAAAATGATTTCTCCAGAATCTGTTCTCTCCTACCAACCAGGAGCGTTGACAAGAGCAAGGAAAGCTTTTAATGACTCTCGCTTTTCCTGGGGCCAGGCTGAGGGAGTGCTGATGAGCTTAATTTGATGATATTATGCCATGACATTGTGTCAGTATGCGATGATGTGTTGCGATGGCACAGCGTCATCACGTGGTGATGCAACATCATGACGTAAGACGTCACAACGCCAGTCAAAGACCTGGCTCCAGACGGGACTTAGACTTGAGCAACACATCTGCACTTTAAGACTGGAGTTCTAAGGTGGGGTGACGGCATACCTGTACACTACAGGTTAGAAAATGCTTCCTTGTGTGAGTTATGACTCTTTTTTATTTGTTTATGGTTCCTTCTAGGAATTGTAGCCTCTCTCCTTGCAAAGCAGGTTTAGAAATCAAAATATGGTTTATTTAATAGACTGCTAAGACAGATTGTCCCTATGTCCGTTTTATCCTTGGACTATGAACTGGTGCTAAATGTAAAATATGGTTTCACAAGTTTTATAAAATATAATCTCTTAATTTGCTTATTTGTTAAAAATTATTTAGTACCCCACAGAACTCCATGTGAATGATTTATAATCAAAATTACTTTGTAACTAATACCTTTTGTATGCATCCATTTCATAATAATAATCATACACTAAGATTCCAATGATATTAAAATGTTAAAAAGGTGGAATGATTTGCAAACATAGTTACAGTGTGTTAGAGAAAGAGAGAGAGATTAATTGGTCAATCCTGGGAAAGTGTTATATCTACTTTGTGCCTCAGTTCTACTATCTTGAAAATGAATATAGTGTACTTTTTTCTGGTTTGATAGGGATATTGTATGGGCAAGGTATATACATTCCTTTGTGTTCTTTGAAACAAAGTGTTATGCAAGTTTAGGGCAATATTAAGTACTTTCTTCAGGCTACATTGACCACTTATGACCTTACCATCAAATGGAGTGTTTTAGTCAGCTTTTTTTGTTACCCTGACCAAGAGGCCCCACAAGAACAATTAGAGAAGGCGAAGTTCTTTTGGCTTATGGTTTCAGAGGTCTCAGTCAATAGGTGGCAGACTCCACAGTTCTGGGCTCAAAGTGAGGCAAAAAAACATCATGGCAGAAGAGTATGGTAGAGGAAAGCAGCTCAGGATATGGTAATCAGGAAGTAGAGAGACAGAGAGCGAGCTCCTCTTACCAGGGGAAAAAAATAAAAACCCCCAAATCATGCCCCTAAGGGACCTGGCTCCTCTAACCACATCCTGCCTGCCTTCAGTTGCCACCCAGTTAATCTCTTAGGGAATTAATCCACTGATTGGGTTACACTTCTCATTATCTAATCATTTCACCTCTGAACTTTCTTGCATTGTCTCACTCATGAACCTTTGGGGGGGAACACCACATATCCAAACTATCACATGGAAAAAATTTGTTGAATTAAAACTAAGGTGGGTTTCATATTTCATACTTTGTTTTTACTACCCCATCCCCTGATTGTTTCATTTTTAGATTTCTGTGCTCAGCTATGAATTAGACACTGAAGTAGAGGAGACAGTGATAACAAGATTTTATTTGTGATGTTTAAAGTTTTGGTCACTCTTGCTCTGTGAATGTTGATAGAAAGGTACATGTTTTCAACTAGTGAAAGGAAATTTACCACTTACATTAGGGAGAACTTAGTTTGAGCAAAGGTTCACAGTTCCCTAATCACGCGTGGCTTTGGCAATTCACAATCGAGAGAATTTTGAGAAAGGCTAAGTGCTTCAAGGGTTCTTCGTTACTGATTTTCCATAGTGAAGTGAAGCGATTGCTTTGTTGTCTTAAAATTCACATTTGCCTCATTACTCTTCCTGTAACTCCAGTAAAAATGGACCCAAATTTTGTGCCTTCTGAAAGCGACACATGACTTTTTGATGGAGTTTGAAATGGTGGCTGATTACTTTTGAATACTGAAGCTCCACTGGTTGGCAGCTCACATCTGCAGCAGAGAAAAACAATTAGCAAATTTGTGAATTATCTTTGGTTTACACATTAAACAAGCAAAGTAATTCTTTATAACTTTAACCAATGGCCCGTGTCTTGATTACAGGATATTGTTGCTTATTAATAAATGGGGCTATTTTTAGATTTTTGCCCAATGCTTCTGCATCTCACTTGCTTGCATTTTTTTAATCTTAGTCACATCACGTGCCTCTATGTGGCCCAGTGTTCAAAAACCATTAAGAACTGTAAGGCATTGACAGTAGAACATCACACTAAGTACACAGCCCTTCTGGTCGTAGGGCCCTGTGCAGGTGCATAGGTTACACATCCATGTGGCCCTGCCAGTCTTGCATCTGGCAGCTTGGATCCTGTGTGTCACCTCATGGTTCCTATAGTTTAACACCAGTTTGTATGATTTCCAACTTTGGATGGATCCATTAAGGTAAGTTTTGCTCTATTTATAATACTTTTTTTTATCTGCAAATCCCTTAAATAACTTGACTTAATGGGATTTAATTTAAAATTGAAGAATGGCTAGTACGATAAAATCTGAATTTCTTAAATTAAAAATTTTTTCCCCCGAATTTGTATGGTATTCAGAATAAGTGCTGCTAACCAGTACCTGACCTGAGGTAAAGAATGTGTCATTAAGAAATTGGAAAGTTTTATTGGTACAGAAATCATAATCTAATTATTTTTAATGATGTTTTCTTGATTCTAGTTGTGAGGTCAGACTTTCCTTCCAGAATTTTGTTGATGCTAATGATTACTCTGGAAACATTTTTTTTTTTCTTAAATATAGCAAACTTTGATCCTGTTCCTCTCTGAATTGTTATTAATTTCAGATGGTAGAATCTGAACTAATGAGGCTTTGGTGTTGGTGTTTTTCCACCTGAGAAGAACTTTGTATGTGTGTGTGTGTGTGTGTGTGTACATATTTGGTGTAGGTAGACATCAGTCTGAACTTCAAACAACACCTTGCTGAGGCCATTATTAACATGAATGAGTCTTTTGTGATCACCTTTCTTTTAGACAACTTCTTGGTTATAGTTTGTTTTCTTTCAGGTTTCCAAAGGAGCTCAAAATTCATTCAGACAAAATTTCCATCAATGCCTAAGTCCCCTCTGTAGTATCTCACTGACAGTTGGGTTGTTCAGACTGTTCTTCCTATACCCATACATGGAAACTCATTCTCATATGCCCATAGTGTGCATTCACTTATCATGCCAATTCATTCTTATTTGACTTGTTTGGATCCTTTAGAGTAGGTCTCTTTTCATTTTATAGGCCACTTTGAAAATATTTAAAGATAGCTATCATATTCATCTTCAGTTTTCCTTTCTTCAAACTAAACACATCATTTTTACAAAAATGTCCTTTCAGTTGACAGAGGAAGCTTGAATTTTCTTACCCTTCTCGTGTGAGAAATTAAATATATCTTTCTCTCTTTCTTTAAGGTTCATTGCCAATTTGTATCTTTAAAGTTCAGCATCAAACCCTTTTGCACTATGTGGTTAAATTACCACTGTGGAGTGAGCAGGCCTCTGGCCTCCTTTCTCCAAGATACTTTTCTTATTTCTATTGTGGTACCTAAAGGGGGCACCAGCTTTTGGGTAGCCAACCACATTGTTGATTCAAATTGAATTTATTGTTAACCAAAGCTATAGCGTCTCCTTCAAAGTAGCTGCCAAACCAGGCTTTTTCTTTTCTTTCTTTTTAAACATTCTGTACTTGAGCTGTTTCCTTTTTGGATCCTAAACTTATTTCTGTTGAATTTCAATTTGTTCAAATTGACCCATCTATTCACCCTGTCAGATCTATTTTGGTTTATATAACATATTTATCACCCCACTCAAATTTTTGTCATCTTCACCTTTTGGGACCTTGCTGTCTATTTATCTATGCCATGGACTATCTGGGAACAGGAGAAAGTCAAGGATAGAATCCTGTGGTTCAGTTCTCCGTCCAAGTTGAGATCCTTTCCTTTGTCACTAGCCTTAGGATTGAGCTGTTCAGCTAGTAACTAATTGTCCTAGAATCCAGCCTACATTTTTTCCATTTTTCCTCTTTGAATGTGAAAGACCCTGTCAAATATTTTGGTAGAACCTAGCATATGTTATTGACTATTTCCTGATGAAACAGATTAGTAACTCCTTTAAAGTAAGCTATGAAGTCTATGTACATAACATAATATATCAAGGAGTTTGGTGAAGAGAAAAAGATACAACAAATAATTCACAAAATCAGTCATCCACAGTAGTAAGACAGCTGCATCTGTCTACATGGGAAGAAGGTCTGGGTGCAGCTTTGAGTTAGTTTTCTTTTTACTAGAGGAGCACATCATCATAACAGTGATTTATAATAGAAGTAAGAAGTAGGATGGGGTAAGAAGTAGGACGTTGTAGGTAAGTATTGAATGGAGGCCAGAAGTTGGTAGAGTGATAGTACCAGGGTGAAGTGCTCCAAAGTTCACTTTCAATGCACTTGTCTGTCTTCCGGTATTAATATTGTCATGAAGATAAGTCAAGACAGACTTTGAATCTTGACTGGGGTTTTATAATAGTGTGATCCTATACCAGGTAGGTATAGGATACCTACTTTTTAGAGTTACTGTAAGGATTAAATTAGAAGTGGTCATAAGTACCTTGCATAGTCCATGACATTGTGTGAGATTAATAATTAATCCTGTTAATTAATTAAGCAAATATTAGCTGTAAGCTTTATGGCAGATAATAGGATTTTTTTGTATAATAACTGAGAAGCAATGTGCATTTTTTCCTTAAAGTGTATATGTATATATATATATGTATATATATATACACACACACACACACACATACATACACCACATATATATAATTAATATAAATAAACATATCTTGCTTGATCTAGCTTGGATCTACATGATTCAATTAATATATTTATTATTTTTCAACCAAAAGCATTGAAACTTTAGACTGAGGTTATATACCAAAGGTCAGAACAATTGGCTTTGGTTATTACATAGAACCAAAAGATTTCAGAAATGGGAGGAACTTTATAAATAATAAAATCCACTTCGCATATATCCTAGTTTAAGAAACTGAAGCCAAGAGATGTTGAATGGTTTTATAAAACCACTTAGCACATCTTAGAGCTAAAAGCAAATTTGCTTGTTTTTTTTGACTCATATTCCTAGCCTATCAGTATTAGATATGTTTCCTACAATATCACACTTACCAAATGCCTATAAAGGTGTCTTGAACCATCAGATTTGTGATACAGGCCCCATGACCTGTCACCTTCCACGACCACGCCTCTTCAAGACCCACCACCTCTCCATACCATTACATTACAGACCAGGCTTCCAGCACCTTGGTAGACAGGAATGAGCATGGACCTCAACAGAAAGAGACTCAGCAGACCCCCAAAGAAGTGTGGATCATACCATCCTAACCCGATTTACTGATTTTGAGTATGCAAATTACTAAAACTTAAAAGGATATGAAAAATTTCGGTGATAGGTATACTTTTTGTGCATTTGAAATATCTTGTAATAAATAATAAATTAGTCAAAATTAGTCACTCTTTGTAGTCATAGTGATGTTTATGTTGTTGAAATAACAGGTGACATTCAGAGATAGAATCTACAAACCAGCCTATTTGGAAAGGGAATTTCTGATGTAAGGCATAACTGAGGAAAGATCAAGGAAACCAAGGCCTAAAATGAGAAGCTCAGTTTTATTTTCATGGAAAAAAATCAGCTAGTTATTTGGGTAGAATCATTTCTGATAAAGAGGTGGAGTTGATGCCCAAAGAATAGGAATAAAGAAATGAATACTGCTATGTTGTTGATTTGAAATTCTCTTCCACTTGGTGAAATGTATTGCTAAAGGAAAAGATTCTCCTTCAAGGAAAGATTACTTAAAAATTCAAGGTCACTTTCTAAATCTCACATAGCTTGTCTATGTGCCAGATTTTTCTGGTTTTATTTTTGTTCTTTTTGTCTTAAAATGTGTCTTAGAACACAAGTTCTATGATTCCTGCTTTGTGATATGTTATTAGTCCCTGTCCCATTTGCTGGGGCCATTGTAAACAAGGGGGCTATTAGGGCGGACAGCTGGACAAGGAACAACCTCAGAGGGAGCTGCAGTTCGTGTATGGAGAAGAAAAAGAGAAGGGACTGGGCTTTCTGTCTGAGCACCAAAATAGATTGTAGTGATTCAAGAGGCAGAGAACTTCAGAGTCCCTGAACTTAACCTCCTCTGTTTTGCAAATTAGGAAACCAAGACCCAGGGAGAGAAAATAATCTGCAGAACACCAAAGAGTTAATATCAGAGTTGGGCTTCAAACTCAGGTAATTTGATAGCAAATTTCAGTTGATTATTCTTTCCTCACTAAAAATTTTAATGAGACAATACATATCTACAAAAGATGCACCAACATAAGAAACAACTATGTGCCTGCGCCTCACTTTGCCATGCTAAAACTCAACCTGTTCAGAGGTTTAGATTTAGGTTTTTAAATACATAAAATTGAGGAAGCCCCATAAGACACAGCCTTTATCCCCCTTTCTCCCCTTTTCCCAGACTTAACATTAGCTACTTAGTATCCTTATCAGGTCTTTCTGATTTTACTAAATGTGGTCATGCCACAAACAACACCCAATATTATTCAGCACTTCATAATCATTATCAGTCTTTACATAATCTCTATTTCCTTCCTTCTTTTGCTCAATATTATATTTCTGAGATTTCTCTGTGCTGATACATGTAATTTCAGTTCATTCATTTTAACTGTGAGTGGTATTTCAATGTACAAATATGCCACAATTTATCTGTTCTTCTCTGTTGATAGGAAGTCAGTTGATTTTTCATTGTTAGACAATGGCACAGTGAACATTCATGAATTTTCCATTTGCACTGGTGTGTGTTTCTTGCTGGTGGGCTATGGAAAGGTTTTAGTGAGCTCCTCGGGTCAGCAAGGCCTAGGGCAACTGGAGCCCCTGGACTTTTAGCTTCGGGCCCCTGGAAGTTTCAAGTACTTAACATGGAGTATTGCACAAGCACTTGACATTTTCCCTTTCTGCCAAGATGTAAAAAGATTAGGAAACACTGTTCTAAAGGAGTGGTTTTCAAACTTGCATGCATCAGCATCACCTGGAGACCTTATTAAAAAGATTGCCGAGCCCCATCCCCAGAATTATGATTTGGGTATCTAGACTGGGGTCCAAGTATTTGCATTCTAATAAGTCCCAAGTGATGTTAACTTTCCTAGTCAGGGGACCACTTTTGAGGGCCACTAGGGTGTATATCTAGGAGGTGAACTGTGAGTACCAAATGATTATTCAAATACATTTGCATTTTTGCAAAGCAGTTTATTATTGGATATGATATAATCTGGAATATAATTTTAAGATGGAAATGATAAGATTCTATAATAACTTGGAATTTGAAAGCTTTTGTGTCAGAGAAAGAGGGAGAGCATTTATGCATGCTCAGAAACAACTTCCCCATAATAGTAAATTCTGCATTCCATTTTGTGTGCAAACCAGAAAGAGGACTTTAAAAAGACAATTAAATGAGAAAAGCAGTCCTCCCTTCCTTCCCCTGTTATCTTTATGGAGTAATCAATAGGTCTAAGACTCACTCACCAAGGAAGGAAAAATAAAAAGGGAAATGTTACAATTAAAGCTTTGACAACCCTCAGCAAGGTTGCAAAGTAATCCGAATGTGCTGTGATCCACACTTCTTTGGGGGTCTGCTGAGTCTCTTTCTGTTGAGGTTCATGCTCATTCCTGTCTTCTATGGTTTGTCCCAGCAAGGTGCTGGAAGCCTGGTCTGTAATGTAATGGTATTGAGAGGTGGTGGGTCTTGAAGAGGCGGGACTGTGGAAGGTGACAGGTCATGGGGCCACCACCCTTGGAAGGGGTTAATGCTGGGCCCAAGGAGTGGGGTGGATCTTGCAGCAGTGGATCAGTTCTTGTCAGAGTAGGTTGTTCTGAAAAAGCAAACCTGGCTTCTCCCCTGTCTCTTTCCTCTCTCCCTATGTGACCTCTCTCTCAAACTTGCTCCTGTCTGCTGTGTTGTGACTCAGCATTGCAACCATCCCAAGAGGACTCCAGCTGTGGTTGCCCCGTTTTGGACTTTCAGCCTCCAAATTGTGAGCTAAACGAACCTCTTTTCTTTACACATTAACTAGCATCACCTATTCTGTTATAGCAACAGAAAACTGATTAAGACACTGTCCCTGCTGTTGCATAAGCCTGGGTCAATGTGCCTGGTTTAAAAATCCAACACTAATAGTCTTCAGATCAAATTTGTATAACCTATTTTTATGCTATTTAACCTGGAGTCACCCAATTATCACTACTGGGTAAGTGGAAACATTTCTTTCACAAATTCCTCTGTATATAGGCATCCTGGGTTTCTTACCAGTAATATTACTGTATGAGAAAGTGAGAGAAAGAGGGAGGGCAGGGAGACTGTTTATCTTCGTCAAGCAAAATTCTGATGGAAGGCAGCATTTGTGGTATGCAAGCTGGGATAGAACTTGGGAAGTACATCTTTCAGTTCATAGATTTTAAAAAAGAGTCAATAATCAAGTGGTAAAACAACTTTTAAAGACTACAATCTCATACTTTAGGAGAGCAGGAATATACTGTTGAGCTCCGAATTTCAAGGGCTAGATAAAATAAATCCCCAGGTTTGTAGATTTATTTGAAACAAACCTCATATTTGAACATCTAGGTTTAAAATTATATTTTGCAAGTGATTCAGAAATAAAACCCAGAAGGTCTGGATCTATACCATTCAAACCATTTTTATTTAAAAATATAGGATTTATATAAAAGTCTATAAAATCCAAAACATATGATTAAGATAAAATCATGAAACTCTTTAACATATGATATCATATCGTAAATGGAGATTTTGTGAAGCTCTTCCACAAGGTGAAATCCATGTTGGTCTCATTCCACGTACCACTCTTTGACCTTGGACAGGCTCTGCTTTTGATACCGGCTCTACGCTATGTTGTCAAATTATTTAATCTTTCTTAGCTTCCTCATCTGGAATAAAAGCATAGTAACAGTGTCTGTCCAGCTGCTGGGAGACTCAAGGGCATGATCTCTCCCTCAGGGCTACAGTGGTTTCCTCATTGTCCTTGCAGCTTTTCCAGCCTGTCCTTTGCAGAGGTCCTTTAAAATTCTGCCAGGTCACCTTATTCCTCTGCTCAAAACTCTTCAGTGGCTTTTCATTTTGGTCAGAGTAAAGGCCACCAGGACCATTACCATCTGACTCCTGTACCTCCCGGATGTCACCTCCTTGTCCCTCTGCCTCATCATCCAGCCACCCCGGCCTCCTGGCTGCTCCCTGGATACACCAGGAGCGCTCTTGGGGGGGTCCTCGGACTCATTACCTTACCTCCTTCAGTTCCTCATTCAGGTGGCATCTTCTCAGTGAGGCTCAGAGCGTCCTTCACAAAATCTCACATCTGCCCCTTTCCCCTGTCCTCTCTACCTTCTTCTATGTGTTCTTTTCCTCTCAACTATTTTTTTTTTTTATTTTAGTTTTTGGTACTGGGGATTGAACTCAGGGCACTTTATCACTGAGGTACACCCTCAGCCCTTTTTATTTTTTATTTTGAAACAGGGTCTCACTCAATTGGTGAGGCTGGCCTTGAACTTGAGATCCTCTTGCCTCCGTCTCCCACACTACAGGGATTATAGGTGTGCACCATCAAGCCTGGCCCTATTTGCTCCAGTCTTGTTTGTTTCCCCTTTTGTTTCGTGAAGGCAGTAATCATTGTTTTATATACTGATTATTTTAAGAACCTAGAACAGTACCCAATCAACTGTGTTCAATACATACTTGTTGAGAAAAGAAACATTGGATGAAGCCACTTAGTATAGTAGCCTGCATATAAAAGGTATTGAAAAAAACCTTGGACAGTTATATAATCAGAGAGATTTTGCTTTGTTTTTTAGAAATGGTAAAAAAAAAAAAAAGAATGTCAGAAAGAATAAAAAAGGTGGAAGGAGAAAAGAAGAGAGAACCACAAACAGGAGAGAAAGCAAAAGGAAAAGACTTTAGGGGAAGTTAAAACTTTAACAAAAAGAAAAAAAAAACCTCCTTGACTACTTTCTTGCTTGTTTCTCAACTTGCCCCACCCCCAAAGTCCCAAAGTAGAGTGAAAATTGTAACAAGAGGGATTTAATGTGTGTCGATGAGGGTGGACAAACTTTCTGTCAAGAGCCAGATAGTGAATTCTTTTTAGGCTTTGTGGGTTTGTCGGGTCTCTGTGTCAACTACGCAGCTCGATATGATTGCTTGAAAGCAACTATGGAAAACATGCAATGAATTGGCATGACTGTGCTTCAGTAAACCTTTCTTTTTTTAAATAAAATTTCAGTTTTTAAAATTAGTACATTTCAGTTATACAGAATAATGAGTTTCATTGTGGCATTTTCGTATGTGAGAATAATGTACTTTGATCATACCCACCACCTCTTGTCCTCCCCTCCAGCTCTCCCTGATGCTCTTCCTTAATGGTACTGTTACTTTCTGTTCATCTTTTAAAAATTTTCCCTAGATTCCACATAGGAGAGAAAACATGCAATACTTGTCTTTCTGAGTCTGACTTATTTCACTTAACACTATGATCTCCAATTCCATCCATTTCCCTGCAAATGACAGAATTTTATTCAACTTTCTGACTGAATACTCCATTATGTATACAATACCACATTTTCATTATCCATTTATTTGTCGATGGGTGCCTACACTGAGTCCATAACTTGGCTATTGTGAATTGTGCTGTGATAAACCTGGGTTTGTAGTACATGTACATACTATTTCTATAGTATGCTGATTCTAGTTCCGTCAAGGTATATACCTAGCTTTGGTATAGCTGGATCATATGATATTTCTATTTTTAGTTTTTTGACAAACCTCCATAAGTGTTTTCCATAGTGGTTGAACTAGTTTACTTCCCACCAACAGTATGTAAAGGTTCCTTAATACCCTAATCTTACCAGCATTTATTGTTTTTTGTATTCTTGATAATAGTCATTCAGTGAGAATGGAGTGAGATGGACTCTCAATGTAGTTTTTTTTTAAATATTTTTTTTAAGTTGTCGATGGACCTTTATTTATTTATATGTGGTGCTGAGATTGAACCCAGTGCCTCACACATGCCAGGCAAGTGCTCTAACACTGAGTTATGACCCCAACCCCTCAATATAGTTTTGATTTATATTTCTCTGATGGCTAAAGATGAACTTTTTTTTTTCATGTAATTGTGCATGACTGTGTTCCAGTAAAGCTTGTAAAACAACAAACAAACAAACAAAAACAGGCTGTGTAGACTGTAGCTTGCTGACCCCTGGCCTAGTGTACATTTTTGCTAAACATTATTCAGTATAGACTATAGCCTAGGGGATAACTTAAGGAAAATCTATTCTATTCACCAAGACTATTCATGACAAAAACGTACACCAACTAGGAATGCAGTAGACCTTCCTGATGTGAAGAATATGGACCAAAAATCTCTCGAAAAGCAAAGGTGAGAATTTTTAATGTGTCCTTTTAAGAAGATCAAGTCAGAAATATTATTCTTTTCCATTTATCATGGTATTGTTAGTCTTGAATATTTTAATAGCATAAGAAAGAAAATTATTTACAGGTATAAGAAAGAAGAAGAAAGAAATTAAAGTTGTTCTTCCTTGTAGATTACATCATTATTAAAAAGAAAATCCAAGATAATCCATAAATTATTTGAATGAATGAGAGAGTTTATAAATCCCTTGGATACCAAGACAATTATGCAAATTAATAACATTCTTATAAAAATAAAGGCTAACATTTACATTTGATTACCCTGTGCCAGGCACGTTGCATATGTTAACTTAGTTGGTCTCTTAAGGACCTTGTGAAGTAGCATAGGTATTTGAGAAAACTGAGGCACAGAGAGGTTAAGGAACTTGTCCGATGTGACACAGCTAGTAAATAAGGAAGTCAGAATGCACTTACTCCAGAATTAGGGATATTGCTTTTTTTCCTCTTATATGCCAGAAGCAGTCCATTACAAACATAATAGAAAAAAATACTTTCCTTAACATAACATAAACTAGAACTATATGGTCCTTAGTAATAAATGTAGGAAAAATCATTATGGAGAAATGATAAACATTACTGAAATACAGAGAAGTCCTGAATACTTAGTGAGATAATATTATGTATTTGAATTCATATGTTTCTGTATTGCAGAGTTCTCTAGCCTTCATTTATAAATTCAATGAAATTTTAATTAAATGCCAACTGATTGTGATGTATATGAAAGACTAAACAGATTCTGAAATTCATATGGAAACATAAAATTATAAGACAATTTTGAAAGAAAAACAAGTATTTGCCTATATATTGATTTACCAAAAAGCTTCAGGACATAGCACAGTGTTGAGTGAGCACAGGAATCAATGAATATATCAAATACAACAGAATAGGTGGCTTGAGAGATTACTCATATGTGTATGGGACCTTGAAATATGGAGGTGTGATGACTAACCAGTGCAGAAAGAAGACCTCTACAATGAAAACTACAGAAGACTTAAGAAAGAAATTGAAGAAAACAGAAGATGGAAAGATCTCCCATGTTCTTGGATAGGCAGAATTAATATTATCAAAGTGGTCATACTACCAAAAGTGCTATAAAAATTTAATGCAATTTCTATCAAAATTCCAATGATGTTCTTCATAGAAATAGAAAAAATGGTCATTAAATTCATTTGAAAAAGTAAGAGGCCCAGAATAGCCAAAGCACCCCTTAGTGAGAAAAGTGAAGCTGGAGGCATCATAATATGAGACCTTAAATTATATGACAGAGATATAGTAACAAAATGGCATAGTATTGGTACCAAAACAGACAAAGACAATGGAAGAATGGAAGACACAGAAACAAACCCAGATAAATACAGTTACCTCATACTAGACAAAGGCGCTACAAATACACATTGGAGAAAATAGAGCCTCTTCAACAAATGGTGCTGGGAAAACTGGAAATCCATATGTAACAATGAAATTTTACCACTGTCTTTCACCCTGAACAAAACTCAATACCTAGGCATTAGACCAGAAACCCGACATCTACTATAAGAAAATGCCAGCCCAACACTCCATCATGTCGGCTTAGGGACTGACTTTCTCAACAACACTCTTAAAGCACAAGAAGTAAAGTCAAGAATCAACAAATGGGATGATGTCAAACTAAAAAGCTTCTTCACAGCAAAGGAAAAAAATCAAGAACATGAAGAGAGCCTACAGAATGGGAGGAAATCTTTGCCACTCGTACCTCAGATAGAGCATTAATCTCAAGGATATACAAAGAAATCAAAAACCTTAACACCAAAAAAAAAAAACCCAAAAAAACAAAAACAACAACAACAACAACAACAAATATCCTAGTCAATAAATGGGCAAAAGAACTGATCAGACACTTCACAGAAAAAGAAATACGAATGATCAACAAATATATGAAAAAATGTTCAACATCTCTAGCAGTTACAGAAATGCAAATTAAAACTATATTAAGATTTCATCTCCAGTTAGCTTGACAACAATCAAGAATTCAAGTAACAATAAATGCTGGCAAGAATGTGGGGAAAGGATACCCTCCTACATTGCTGGTGGGACTGCAAATTGTTGCAACCACTCTGGAAATCAGTATGGAGATGTATCAGAAAACTAGGAATGGAACCACCATTTGACCCAGTTATCCCACTCCTGGACATATACCCACAGGACTTAAAATCAGCATACCAGAGTGAAGCCATCACATCAATGTTTATAACAGTTCAGTTCACAATAGCTAAGCTATGGAACCAGCCTAGGTGCCTTTCAACAGATGAATGGACAAAGAAAATGTAGTGCATAAACACAAGGAATATTAGCCATAAAAAGAATGACTTTTTATGACATTTTCTGGAAAATGGATGGCTCTGGAGACTCCTTATGCTAAGCAAAATAAGCCAATCCCTAAAATCCAAAGGTCAGATGTTCTCTTTGATATGTGGATGCTAACATACAACAAGGAGGGGAGGGGCAGAATAGAAGTTTGGTAGATTAGACAAAGGTGAATGAAGGAAAGGAAGTGGCACAGGAAATAGAGAAGACAATGGAATGTATCTGACTTAACTTTCCTATGTACATATATGAATACAACACAGTGAAAGCCCACATCATATATAACCACAAGACTGGGATCCTAATTAGAATAAGATGTACTCCATGTTCATATAAATATTTCAAAATATACTGTACTGTCATGTATAACTAAAAAGAACAAGAAGAAGGAGAATGGATCATTCATTAATCTTTTTGTTAGAGTATAAATATTTAAAATACTTTCTGATGATCCTCTGGATTTCAGTAGTGTCTGTGGTAATATTTCCTTTTTGAATTTTGAATTTTGTTAATTTTTTCCCTTCTTTCTTTTGGTTAGTTTGGCTAAGGTTATAAATTTTGTTTACCCTTTGAAAAACCAACTCTTTGTTTCATTGATCTTGTGTATTGTTTTCTTATTCTCAATTTAATTAATTTTGGCTCTGATTTCAATTATTTCCTATCTTCTGCTATTTTGGTGTTGATTTGTGTTTCTTTTTCTAGGATCTTGAGATGTATGTTTGATTATTTATTTGACATCTTTCTATTGTATGCACTCAGTGCTTTGTACTTTCCTCTTAGAATTGCCTTCATACTGTTCTAGAGATTTTGATATGTTCTATCTCCATTCTCATTTACTTGTAAGAACTTTTAAAATTTCTCCCCTGAATTCTTCAGCTATCCATTGAACATGTTCTATGAATTAATTTTAATACAATTGTATTAAAAGTGTATTATTCAATCTCCAGGTTTTAGAGCAGCACTATATTACACCCAATTAGAGACCAAAAGTGGAAAATTAAATTTTGTTACTGCACATAGAAAATATAGTTATAGGGTAGATAGGTAGGTAGGTAGATATAGGAGCGTATCTTTATGACATCAAGATAAAGAAAAATTAATGGAATAGACTACATGAAATTAGAAATCTCCTATGAGACTAATGACCAAAAACAAAGATAAAGTTAGTGTATATAAAAATAAAGCTGATGTATATAAAAAACCTAAGACTCCTACAGTTTATTAAGACTGGGTAAATAGTCAAATAGAAAAATGGGCAAAGAATATAAACAGGTCATACATATGAAAGGATGCTCAGAAAGCCAGAACTGGTATGAAATTATGCATAATCTCACTAGTGAGTAATTAGGAAACTGTAAATTAATAGAAAACTGAGATGCATCTTATTCTTTTCTAATTGGAAAAAACATTCTGATAATGCCATGTGTCAATGAGCATGTGAGAAAGCAGGTGAGAGTGAAAGGTGGTAAACCTCCGTGGAGAGTAATTTGATAACATCTAGTAAATTCTGAAGGGCATACATCCAATGACCCAGTAATTCTGCTCTAGAAAAATGTTCCAAAGGGACTTCTACATATGTATATAAGGATTTCTTATAAAATTACTTATAATATGTAATTGTTATATTATTCAAGTAAGCTTTAGTACAGAAATGAAATAGAATATTCTAGAAGATAAATAAATTGAATAAAAGAATATTACTAATCCAACAAATATTTTTTAAACATCTATATTATAGGCACTGCTTATGAGCTCAGTACACATTATTGAATAAGACAGGAAAAATTTCTTTCTTACATTATAATGGAGAAGATAGCATATAATAAACAAAATCAACCAGTAAACTTAAAAAATGTTCAAGTTGATAAGTGCAGTCGAACAGCTTTATCAACCTTGGTAGGTTTCGAAGTCATATGTTTGAATTGAGGAAAGAGGATTTCAGAAAATGAAACAGAAGTCTAAAATACACACGATTAGGAAAGAAGGAAGTCAAATTATTCCTGTTTTCAGATGATTGATTCTGTACACGGAAAATCCTAATAGTATGCTTTATTTCATATGTGGAAACTAAACAAACAAGAAATGAGATGATCTAAAGGAAGAGGGACTATTAATATTCAGTACTGGGAAGTGAGTGTGGGGTGGGGTGGAAGAAGGATGACTTGACATGATCAGTACATAATACGTGCTTGTATGGAAATGTCACAGTGAAATCCCATTAATTTATACAATTAATGTGTTAACAATTATAATAAAAAGAAGATATCAGGAAATAAGTAAAAGTTCTGAAATAGTATATATTTACAGTAAATATCAGATAAATGTAAATATTTTTGAGGTGATGGATATGGTGGTCATCCTATGTTGCTCTTTACATGTTATAGATGTGCACTGAAAATCACACTGCGCTCCATAAATAGGTATGATTATTGTGTGTAAATTAAAATAAGAACAAGAAGTCTGACTGAATCTGCACATTGATGGTGTAATGACGTCCCTGAGGAAAGAGGAAATATGATTGGTATTTTAGTCAGCTTTTTCACTGCGGACTCAAAGACCTGACCAGCACAACTGTAGAGGAAAAGTTTCTTTGGGGGTCTCAGAGTTTCAGAGATCTCTCAGTCCATGAACAGCAGGTTCCATTCCTTGGGGCCCGAGGTGAAGCAGAACAGCATGGCAGAAGAGTATGGCAGAGGGAAACAGCTCACATGAAGATCAGAAGCAGAGAAAGTGTCTCCACTTGCCTGATCCAAATATATATCCCAAAGCCACGCCTCCAATACCCCACCTCCTCCAAACACACCCTACCACCTTCACCAGTTAATCCCATCAGAGGATTAATCATTGATTGGGTTAAGACTCTCACAACCGAATCATTTTTCCTCTGAACCTTCTTGCATCGTCTCACACGGGACCTTTTGGGGAAGACCTCACATCCA
Organism: Sciurus carolinensis; assembly: GCF_902686445.1. Taxonomy (NCBI): domain Eukaryota; kingdom Metazoa; phylum Chordata; class Mammalia; order Rodentia; family Sciuridae; genus Sciurus; species Sciurus carolinensis. The sequence goes on from NC_062220.1 coordinate 26,615,003, forward strand.
AACCATAACAGTTGGGAAATAGAAATTACTTTTAAGTTTAGTAAAAGAAATCTGAAGTAAATACTAACAAGATATTGCTCATTAATTTGGGGGTGACAGTTACATAGTTGTAACAGTATTTTCCTTTGTACTTTTTTGTCCTTCAAAGAAAAGAAGCGGATGAGATTGAATAAGAATGAACATAAAGCACTTAGCAGGGTCCTGCCCGACCCCCTGCCTGAGGTGCTCAGTAAACCTCAGCTGTTGCTGCTGTCATTACTCTGGAAATTGTTCCTATTTAATTCTCTCCGCTTCTCCCACACTCCCCGCAGCATCCTTACACAGCCCTCCGCTTGCCTGCCTCCATCCCTGGCTGGACTTTCCCAGCGAATTCACCCTGCTGCTCCTACTTGACAGGAAAGGATTTGGGATTTTGATCCAAATTTGTTACTTAAATTAAATACCATGGAGATTGCCTGATTTTTCGTGAAACTATTTCTAAAGAGCACCTACTGAGAGATCCCTCATATATAATTTAGGTAAATTGCTAGTAAAAGATTTATTTTAATTACTTTTAATATCTAAATTATGCTGGAACTTTTAAATAGGCTGCACTTGAAGTCCCACATGGAGATGTAAATTCATCTTTCCAAGCTTGATTTCTCCGGGGCAAGGTACATGAGCCATCCAGATTGATATTCCTTCAATTCCCGCAGACAGGTGGCGTTGGGAGAGGGGCAGCTACCCCGTGCAGAATGGGAAGTCACCAGTGCTTGCGTCTGTCTCTGCTGGAGAGGTGTGTGTGATTGTACGTGCACAGGCACCGTGTGCATTCCTGCCCCTCACCAGAGCATGGTACCCCTGGGGGTGATTTCAGAATCCATTTAATGATTCCCTGGACCATCGGCTTCCTTTCAGACCTCCTCCTAGTCAGCTGCTGTTGGTGTCTGGAGAGTTCTGTTTTTCCTTCCCACAGGTGTCCCACAGCCTCAGACAGTCAGCTGAGCAGTGCTTGGGGGAGGAGGGTCCCTTCCTCTGCTTTCCTTTCCCTCTGAGCCAAGGATTGGGCAGGGCTTAAAAAAGCGAAGTCCTAAGAAGAGGTCTTCTTCTTCTTTTTTTTTTTTTTTTTTTTTTTAACTTTTACATAGTACATGTGGAAAGGTAAATTAAAAAAATAAAGAAAAGAAAATCTACAGTGTCTTTGATATTCTTCAACTCCCCTGAAGGACCCCTGCGCCCCTCATCTCCTGCAACCTCTTGGCCATTGCTCTTCTAGAAGCTCCTTGCCTTACCTAGCCCTGCTACTGAATGTCTCCTTCAGGTGACTTCATAGCCACCTGCCTGCAAAGGCTTTTATCTTTGAAACTATATCTTTTTTCCCCTTTCCTTTCCTTTCCTTTCCTTTCCTTTCCTTTCCTTTCCCTTCCCTTCCCTTCCCTTCCTTTCCTTTCCTTTCCTTTCCTTTCCTTTCCCTTCCCTTCCCCTTCCTTCCCCTTCCTTCCCCTTCCTTCCCCTTCCTTTCCTTTCCTTTCCTTTCCTTTCCTTTCCTTTCCTTTCCTTTCCTTTCCTTTCCTTTCCCTTCCTTTCCCTTCCTTTCCCTTCCTTTCCCTTCCCTTCCTTTCCTTTCCTTCCCCTTCCTTTCCCTTCCCCTTCCTTTCCTTCATTTCCTTCCCTTCCCCTTCCCCTTCCTTTCCCTTCCCCTTCCTTTCCCTTCCTTTCCTTTCTTTCCCTTCCCCTTCCCCTTCCTTTCCCTTCCTTTCCTTTCCTTCCCTTCCCCTTTCCCTTCCTTTCCCTTCCCCTTCCCCTTCCTCTCCTCTCCTCTCCTTTCCTTTCCTCTCCTTTCCTTTCCACAATCTGATCCCCTGCCATACCTCCTTGTTTCAGCTCAGTCAGAACTGTGTCTTTGCATCTGCCATTGCTCTGCTCTTCTTTGTGAATGGAACCCACACACTTTCCCTCTGCCCTCCACTTGGCCCAGTTTAGATGCCAACCCGAAGTAATCACATTGCTTACCCTGCAGCCACTTTGCTGCCCTGTCTTTGCTCCGGAAGCTCTTTGTATGTAACCTCTGTTATCATATCTTAGGGATTGTACTATAATTGCCTGTTGATCCACTTATCTTCCTTTTCAGTGGTAGATAATTTATTTTATTAACTTGTGTTTCCATAGCACATAGCATTGGGTTTGATCAGGGTCACTGAATGAATGAATGAATGAGTGAATGGAAACTCAGGAAAACGCTGATAAATTTGAGCTGCCGTATGCTGATTTGAGGAAGCCCATATGTCATATATTTTAGTCCCTCTCTGCCTAAGTTTTACAAAGGACTAACATCATAAGGCAAAGTAAAATGAAACACTGCAAAATCTCTTCCCTCCTATGGATGCAACCCTGCCCTAAAACTTACTCATCCCCGCCCATTGTCTGTACATTAGTTTGCGCTCCTGCATTCAGAGTTGACTCCAGATTCAGAGGACTTTAGGAGAGCCCCATTGCAACATTCCGCTCTGGGCAATTTATCTCCTCCATACCTGACCACAGACATGCTAATTACAGTCATTTACAGGAACTACTTCCATTTATTATTAATTGCTGTGAAACTTAATGATTCAATGTGTGCCATTATTTATTCCTGAAATATGAATTGAACACCTCCTATCAATCACTGTGCTAGGCAATGGATGGAGATGCACAGATTTAGTTTGCTTGTCAGATTAATGTAGTTATATTTTCATTTTGATTCTAATCTGGCAAATTTTCTACTCACCCATGCTTGCTTTTCCCATTCTCTTCTACTTGTACCTCGTTAGATCGCTCATAGCTTTAAAACAACAAGGATTCCGATTCCTCATCCAGAGGAAAGAAGGCAGGCTCAAAGGGAAGAGGCTGAGTGAATTTGTGTGGAACCTTGGGTCCAAAGACCCAGCACCCTCTTTGATCTTTCAAAGATGGGGGCCACAAACTGGATTTTACCACCCATAGTTCCCTGGTTTAGAAGTTCCTCAATAGGGTCATCACCATCCTTACATTTAAAAAAAAATTAATTTGTTCTAATTAGTTATACATGACAGTAGAATACATTTTGACACATTGTACACAAAAGGAGCACAACTTCTCAATCCTCCAGCTGTACATGGTGCAGAGTGACACCGGTACATACATGTATATAGGATAATAATGTCCATCTCCTTCCACCGTCCTTCCCGTACCCACTCCCCCTCCCTTCTCCTTACTCTCCCCTGCACAATCCAAAGTTCCTTCATTCTCCTCTATTCCCCCTCACCCATTATGAATCAGCATTCACTTTTGAGAGAAAACATTCAGCCTTTGGTTTTTTCAGACTTATTTTACTTAGCATGATATTCTCCAGCTTCACTCATTTACCTGCAAATGCCATAATTTAATTCTTCTCTAGGTTGGTTCCATAGTTTAACTGTTGTGAAACTATCACTGTTGTTGAGTTTCTATCAACGTTGTTGTGGCTACATCACTGTAGTATGCTGATTTTAAGTCCTTTGGGTATAAACTGAGGAGTAGGATAGCCGGATCAAATGGTTCCTTATAATTTTCTGAGGACTCTCCATACTGCTTTCCATAGTGGTTGCATAAAAAGCAGAAGACAGGAAATAAATTAAAATAAGAGCTGAAATTAATGAAATCAAAACAAAAGAAACAATTAAAAAAATTGACAAAACAAAAAGGTTGTTCTTTGAAAAAATAAAATTGATAAACCCTTAGCTACCCTAATGAAAAAGAGAAAATGCAAATTACTAAAATTTGATGAAAAAGGAAGTATCAGGATGGACAGTACTGAAATATGGAAGATAATTAGAAGCCATTTTGAAAATTTATACTCAAATAAAATAGAAAATCTCAGACATTGACAAATTCCTAGTGACATATGATCTACCCAAACTGAATCAGGAGGACATACACAATTTAAACAGATCAATTTCAAGCAATGATATAGAAGAAACCATCAAAAGCCTACCAACTGAGGAAAAACCCAGGACCAGATGGATTCTCAGTCGAGTTCTACAAGACCTTTAAAGAAGAACTAACAACAAAGTATTCCAGGAAATGGAAAAGGAGGAAACCCTTCCAAACTCATTCTATGAGGCTAGTATCACCCTGATAACCAAATCCAGACAAAAACACATCAAGGAAAGAAAACTTTAGGGTTAGGTTTAGAGTTAGGCTAAGGAGAGCAGTAAGAATGAAGGAAAGAAGGACTGTGTAGAGGGAAAAGAGGGGTGGGAGGGGTGGGAGGGGTGGGAGGGGTGGGGGGGAGGGGAAAAATATAATAAACATCATTACCCTATGTAAACGTAAAAAAAATAAAATAAAATAAAAAAAAAAAAAAAAAAACATAAAAAAAAAAAAAAAAAAAAAAAAAAAAAAGGAAAGAAAACTTCAGACCAATATCCCTGATGAATAGATGTGAAAATTCTCAATAAAATTCTGGCAAATTGCATATGAAAACATATTAAAAAGATACTGCACCATGATCAAGTGGAATTCATCCCAGGGACTAAAGTTTGGTTTAATATATGGAAATCAATAAATGTAATTCATCACATTAATAGACCTAAAGAAAAGATTCATATGATGATCTCATAGATGCAGAAAAGGCACCTCTTCATGTTCAAAACACTAGAAAAACTAGGGATAATAGGACCATACCTCAACATTGTAAAAATTATCTATGCTAAGCCCATGACTAACATCCTTCTAAATGGAGAAAAATTGGAAGCATCCCCTCTAAAAACTGGAACAAGGCAGGGATGTCTCTTTTACCACTTCTGTTCAACATCATCCTTGAAACTAGCCAGAGCAATCAGACAGATAAAAGAAATTAAAGGAAAACAAATAGGAAAAGAAGAACTCAAACTATCACTATTTGCCAACAACATGTTCTACATTTAGAAAATCCAAAAAATTCCATTCTTACATTTTTCTTTTTCTTTTTTTTTTAAAATTTTGGTTACTGGGAATTGAACTCAGGGGCACTTGACCACTGAGCCACATCCCCAGCTCTATTTTGTATTTTATTTAGAGACAGGGTCTCACTGAGTTGTTTAACCCCTCATTTTTGCTGAGGCTGACTTTGAACTCTCTATCTTCCTGCCTCAGCCTCCTGAGCTGCTGGGATTACAGGTGTGTGCTGCTGCGCCTGGTCCATCCTTACATCTTTTCATTTGAGTAGTCTGCCCCTCAATTCACAAGGATGTAGAGGTAATTTGAAGGACAGGTATTTTCTATGTAACAAGAAGTCTTTGGTCAGTGAAGAGTGACCACAGTGGTTTTTACTTATCCAGAGAAATAGTGCGTGAGGGGAAATGAGAATATTCTATACTTTCACAATGATAACAGATGAGATGATCCCCGAGAGAAGATCTTACTGGAGATGGAGTTGTGTTCTCAGCTGTTGTGTTCTTGGCTCTTATGTTCTCACATGAGAGATTTCAAGCAAGACATGCAACTTAGTAAAAGTACAGCAAAGTTTATTGGAAGAGAAAGAAGGGGGAGAAGACACTGTCAAGGCAGAGAGTGGGTCCTCTCAGAGGAGTGACAACTCTTTTCTTGGTGACTTCAGTTTTACTGGGGTAGGAGTGGAGGTTTCTGGAGAATTCCTCCCAAACGCTACCTTTAATTTTTGACTGACAGCAAGATCGTATCAGATTTTTAAGGCTCTACTGTGAATGTTGCTACTTAAAGGCAACTCTCAGTCATTTTGTTTGTGAAAAAGTCACCGAGGCCCTCTTTCATCAGGTCTGGCCTGGCTCAGGTAACTTGTGTTCTTTACATCTGTGGAGGAGTTTTGGAATTGCATTCCTCAGTCCTAAGAAGGAAGAGAAACCATGAAAATAATAAGCTTGTTAGTCAAGGGTTGTAACATACTGTTATTATCTTTAAAAATTAGAGCTGGGTCAGAATGGCCCTATGTAGGTTGCTTTAAAGAAAGACATGCTGAGAGTTAGCACGTAGGCTCAGTCTATAGAGTTAACCCTTTAAAATACCTGCTACCTAACAACATTGGTAACCAAAACAGAAAAAGTAGTTCATTCAGTGGAGATCTGGATAGGCATTTGTGACGACTGAATGTAAGTTCTTCCTGGTTACTCAAGAGCTACGGAGGCCTTCCAGTAGAGGAGCCATGAGAATGAGCCGCTCAGATTTCTGAATATAGAAAGTATGATAACTTGATAACTCCAACTGCTGTGTTCTGAAATCCACCTCTGGTACTGCCCATGAGGTGTTCTTAGCCATTGACTGACCATGGCAGGCACATCAGGCAACCCCTCCTTGGGAGGTACAGGACTCCCATATGGCCTTGCCTCGTTTGCCTTAGATCTTGCTCTATAATTCATACCTAACCTGCTCGCCCACCCTACCTGTCTGCCTACCTTCCTTTTCTCCTTCACTCAAGGAAGGACCAACATTGTGGACTCAGGCTCTCCCACCCAAAACACATTCCCTCCTCACTTCCTCTCAAAGGAGTTTCCCCTAGTGTATTAGTCCGCTAGGATTGCCACTCCAGATCCCAGGGGTGGCTTAAACAACAGGAATTTATTTCTCACAGTTCTGAGACTACAAATCCGAGATCAGGGTGTTGGCAGCATTGCTTTTCCTGAGGCCTCTCGACCTCTAGCTGTAAGTTTGCTAAGCCTTGGGGACACCGCGGTGCACGGAGAGAGAGCTCTCCTTGGCCTCTTTGCTATTTTGATGGGTTATCAAAGTCCTTAGCTGTGACTCAGACTTTCAGATATTTCACTTCCTTTCACCATTTATGAAGTATTAAGTTTTGCTATGGTTTTCATGTAATGACATGGCCAGTGTCATTATTTTAATAGACTCAAACCAAGAAGATGAAGAAATACCTCCTCTAAATCTACCACCTCATTTAAGCAGGGAGTATAAAGTTTGGTGTGTCATTTGCTGTTGGTGATTTTATTACTTAAATTTTATAATATATTATTATTTAATTTTTATAGCAGCTTTCTGACTTCTGGAATTTTCATTTTTAGGTGACAAATCAAGATATGAATATATATTTCTGTGGGTAAATAAATTAAAATTTAATATTTTAAGTTCTTTATATGAGTTCATTCAATATCATTATATTATATTTCATTATAATGTAATGGGTGCATCAAGATGAAATAAAGAGTTCTTTAAAGCTTTGAATATCCTATATATCAGAGAAAATAATTTTTCTGCCTGGACTGGAATGCCCTTCTACCAAATTCATATCCTAGATTTTCTTTAAGACTGTTCAAAACTCAGTTTCCTGATGTAAGCTGCTTATTTTGCTCCATTATTGAAAATCCTTCCCTTCCCCCATTTTTCTGTAAATTTTCTATAAATTGCATGTCCTATAACTTTATTACTTTTTGTTTTTTAATTTAGAGGTTTCAGGTTTGTATGCGAACTCTGGTCCCCACAGCTAGATTGTCTGTTTCTAGGCATCTCTTCCTATGTTATTTAGATGCTAAGGAAAAGCAAAAGGAGAATAAGATATTGTTCCTATCAGTTTCTCCCTTAACACTGGAAATTGTGAGCAGCAAATCTTGAGGCTCAACTGACAGAAAACAACTTTTAACATGCAAATCAAATGCAATTTATGATAAAATTAATAATATATATATACTGCTGTACCAGTTATTTTGCATCTGGTTATTAGTCATAAATGGTAAATGTGTCTCATGTGTAACTGTGATTGACATTTCTTTTACATTGTCAAATCATGTTTGCAGTTTTTCTTTTCTTCATTAATTTTTAGGTATATATTAAAAGCATCAGAGTTGGCAGGTTTTTGCTGGTGCTAAATATAGTGTGATTTTAACATACGCACACACAAACCTGGATTTCAGCATCTGCCTAGCCAAGCTTCCTTGTCATTCTTGTGTTCTGCAGGGCTGAGGTTATCTTCTGCTTTGTTCCTAGGTTTTGCAACCTCCTCAGTTTGCCTCTCTGTGTTCTCATGTACAAGAAGTTCCTGTTCCTTGCTCCTTTCTGTCCCCTTCTGAAATTGTGAAAGAGCAAAACTTTGGAACCACAGCTCTGGGCTGGTGGACCCAGCAGGATGGTCATACTTTGAGAGTAAGGAGGTTGATGGAGTCTAGGATGCTAGCTAAGGTTGTGGCATAAAGCAGGGACAAAGTTACAGCAAGAGAGAGCAGCATTTTACAGTCTTCAGTCAAGAGGGCAGACGATGTGAGGTGTCCCTCAAAAACTCACGTGGGAGACAATGCAAGAAGTTCAGAGGAGAAATGACTGGGTTGCAAGAGTTTTAACCCAGTGATTGAATCCCCTGAAGGGATTAACCGAGTGGTAACTGAAGTGGTAGGGTGTGGTTGGAGGAGGTTGGAATTGGGGTGTGGCTTTGGGGTATATATTTTGTATCTGGAGAGTGGAGTCTTTCTCTCTCTCTGCTTCCTGATCACTGTGATGTGAGCTCCTACCCTCTGCCACCCTCTTCTGCCATGATGTTCAGCTTCACTTCAAGCCCGGAGAAATGGAGCCATCCTTCTATGAACTAAGACCTCTGAAACCCTGAGCCCTCAAACAACCCTTTTCACCTCTACAGTCGTGCTGGTCAGATCCTTTTAGTCATAGCAGCAAAAAAAGCTGACTAAAACAGTGGGGGTGGTAGAAACTGACGAGGGAAGTCCAGGCTCTGCCTTAGTGACAGTGACTTGGAAAATTCTCTAACCTCTACTTTGCTGGGTTTTCACTGAGTCCTGAGAGGGGATTTCTGAAGTCTTGTTTATTCACCCCAAGCAAGGATTTTTTCTCTGGAATCTATTGACCACGCTCCAGTCTCAGAGATCTATGAGCTTCTGGCTAGGTACTCAGTGATGGATAGGGGCGTATGTTTATTCTAGTGGGAAGCTCTATGTCATTAGCAAAGGAATCTGTGACTCAAAAAGTCAGTTAAAAACCATTTTAGCACCATGTAAAATAATTTTTAAGGCCAGTGTTTGAACATGGGGAGAACCATGGGTTGGACACCTAGGCACCTGGAGAAGCCAGGGATAAGTGGTTTTCCCTCTCCTCTGACTGTTTGCTTATCCTTTTGTTTGTATACTCTAAGTTAAAAGTGGGGACAAACTAAAAGGAAAAGTAAACATGAGTCATTAAATAGAATCAGGAGCAAGATTAAGATGACTATAAACCCTGTTTGCTTAGGATAGATCACACATTTGACTGTAGCCTAAAAGAGAAATGTAGTTAGTTACAAATGACTTAGGAGTCATAAGAAAAGACTAAACTTTTGCTTTGGGAAAGTTTTGTCCTTGGTACTATAACCAGGCAGGATTCACTCTCAAGAACCTCATGAAGGGAACTTTCTGCAGTGTTACGGTATACCCATTTTCCTAACTGTGGATCCATGGTCAAAGCTCACTTGCAACTTTTCAGGTAGCAATTTAATACAACTCCATAAAGATCACTACTATGGGTGTCCAAGTGCCCTGTTGTCTGCTGCTCTTGTTTGCACAGGAGACAGCGGATTTTTGAGTCAATAGAGAGTACATGTATTCTAGGTAGTCTGTCAAATACAGGGTTTCTTCCACCTAGTTGATAATACAGATTAGGTGTGCATTAAGTATGCAGTAAGATTATGGATTCTACACTGGGACTCTTATGTCTTACCCATAATGTTGGAATAGGAGAAATATTTAAGAAAACTGGGAAATCTTTGTTAGGGTATAAGCCTGAACAAACAGATGCCCCTCTTATACTAAGAGGGGATTCAAGTCATCATCCTTAACTTCTCTGTGCCTCAGTTTTCTAACACACTTATTAGATGTGGGCATTAGAACTGCCCTTGTTTCAACTGAACAACTGACAGTTATCATTTACTGTTTATTTCATTATCAAAAACCAGGTGGACATAGTTCAACAGCTGTACTAGTCCAAATCTCAAAGAGTTTAGCAATCTGTTGTGGATCATAAATATGTACTGATAAATACAGAGCAAGCCAGTAGTTTGTAATTAAATGCTCAACTAGGGAAAGCAGTAGAGGAAGTCAGAAGAAAGAAATATCTGTCAGCTTGTCAAGGAATGCTTTTGTGGAAGGTGTGGCAAATGAAATTGGAAGGTAAAGCTTGAGTGGAGGGAGCAGTGAAGAGGGCCATTGGATTGGGGTAATGCTATGGAGATGGGAACCTGTGCTGTGCCTTTGGGGGAAGGCAGGTAGCTGACCTGTGTTTACAGGGCCCTATAAGCATGAAGAAATAATATGTAGGTGCCGAGACAGGAGAATCACAAGTTCAAAGCCAGCCTCAACAAAAGCGAGGTGCTAAGCAACTCAGTGAGACCCTGTCGCTAAATAAAATACAAAATAGGGCTGGGGATGTGGCTCAGTGGTCGAGTGCCCTTGAGTTCAATCCCTGGTACCCACCCACCAAAAACCAAACCAAACCAAAACAAAACACATAGGGATTAAGAAATGTGCGGAAGAATTCCTGTCACCCAGAAAGACAGCTTGTCAATAGCCATGCTGTAGACCGAGTTTGCAATGTAAGGATTCTGATGCTGTCCCAGGTGCTGAAGGTGGAAGATGGATAGTAAGGTGCCCTGCTGCTCCTGCCCTTGGAAGAGCTCAGCGTTTAGTGAGGAAGATAGGTTTGTAAACAGGTTATGACCCTACGTGGTGAAGAAATTGGCGGTGAGTGCTGTGGATGACAGGTCCAAGTGGCAGAAGGGCACTTGGTGGAGAGCAGTCATGAGCCAACCAACTGTCCAGCCCATCAAATAAGTCAGTCAATCATTGGGTAATTTAGGCAAAAAGCACTGGCTTGAGTAAATGTTTCACTAAATTGACTGGTCAAGTGACTCAACCTAATCAAGTGTTTGCTGGCATCATATAGACACAGCCTTAGCAAGGCAAATAGCATTATAGTCCCCTGCCTTTGAAATGGTTCTGTGGAACTTTCCTGTTACTATTGTGGGCTAACCAGAGTGTTTTGATTTCCTGTCACATGCTGGTTAGAGGGTTATTTTTAATGGAATATCATTCATTGTCTAAGATACATTCTGTGAATATTTCCAAATATTGACATTATTTCTATGATTAAAAAATATATTTAAAATCTCTTTTTTAAGGCTAATCTTTTACTGTCTGTTCACTGGCAACTGATCTAAACTGAGCTGACTTAGTTTATGACCATAACCACTTTGTAGCTTTTAAAAATACCTGCTTTTAAAGCTCTGCAGATATATTTTTTTTCCATGCCCACCCTAACCAAACACTTTTAAAATGACAAGTGAAAGTTCGGAGTTTTATGGACTTTCCTGTAGTAGTGCTATTTTTAGGAAGGAAAACAGGATATTTAGTTCTTTTCATAAAAAAAACAAAAACAGAAACAATTTTTGTCTCTATGATCCACTCTATAGCAATGTTCAAGGTTATTCAAGGGATAGAGTGAGTACAATTTTGCTTTTATCCCCAGGAGCTTGTACCAATAAAAACACTGGATTTGTGGAAGGTCAGGGATATATCTCTGACGTACATTGTGTGACCAATTTGTATTCTGACTCTGGAGCCTCCAGGTCTGAGATTGAGTCAATGACAAGCACGGCTATAAACCTTGCCATGGAGAGCTGGGTCTGGGAAGGAAAGCGGAAGGAGCTGGGAGAATAGGGTTAGGATAGCAGAGACACTGTCAGTTGATTGTTTAGTGGAATAACTGCTTTCCCTCTTAAATTTATTTTCTGGCAGTGTACCTACAGTAGGCTTAGATTATAAGGCCTATAATATGGGCTTTTGTCTCACTGTTGTGGTAATCATACGATCTATTCAAGGGTCATAAACTCAAATCCCTATAGAGATTAGGCAGGGTTATGTAAATGTATCATGCCAGGCCGGGTGTGATGCAATAAGGAATAGTATTGCCAGTGGAAAATTGGGGAATGGCTTTGCATTTGTGTGGGACAGTTAAGGCTTTTCCACAGGCTGAATTTGGCCACTGCACATTACCAGTTTGCCACTCTCAAACTCCCAAATTAAAGTGCATGAGAAGAAAATATATTTCTATGTGGCTGATGAAGAGAGATGTGAATTAATTATGCAGTGGTGTCCCTGTGTAGCTTTCCTTTGTGTCCGTCTCCAAGTTGATTAACGAGATGAGGAAACAGTGGATAGTGACCTTCCATCTTGGAGATTCAGAATTTTCGTTCTCTCAGAAAACGATTCCATTAGACCATGGCAATGAATCTTCCCAGCACCAGGTTTCGTGGAATGTCTTCCAGACAGCATAATTTGTGATGCACTGTTAGTGCTTATGGGGAAATAATTGAATAGATTAAAAGCAATGTGTTTACACATGTGATTTTAGCTTTCATTATTAATGGAGTCTATTTTTTTAATGTATGTGTCCAGAATTTATATGAGGGTGGATTGTTCTGTGGGGCACCAGTCTTATACCTCCTAAAACATGGTGGTTGTGGTTTAATGTTTAGGAAAGTTTCTCTAGAGTTTTGTAAGAGAATGTGTAAAGTATTTTTCATAATCAATAAAATACTACTATTATATAAATGAGTTTTGGAGACAGAAAACCCAAGCTCCCAGTTTGAATTTTGATTCTAACTTTTATGGATTGTACAACCTTAAGCAAACAATTTAACCCCTTGAATTATCAGTTTCCTCTTCTATAAGATGGAAATTTCATAAAGCTTAAATTAAATGGGACAGGTAGAATGATTAGACCAGTCCATGGGATATAATAGGTGCTTAATAAATGTTTAGATATTTTTATTATGACATTCATAATTAATATTATTTCCAGAAAGATAGGACTTCAAATATGATATAGGGACCATTCTTAAGAATGATATAAGGCTTATAATACAGAATATTTGGAAAAACTAAAATAATAATAGCTTGAGACTCTTATACCAGAAAAGTAAAACTGAAGAAAGAGAATATTACTATTCAATCTAATTGAGGCATGTAACTCAGATTTATAGTTAAGAAATTGAAAGTTGACATAGAAGAATATTTTTATAATTTTTAGGTGGGGAAGATATCATAAATAAAGTCAAAATGTAAGCAACAGATCAGGAGACAAAAATCATGACATTTATGCCAAATAGAGGATTGATATATATGTAAAAAATTATCTCTGAATTTGGTTAAAAAGCAATATCCAACTGATAAAAGTGCAAAAATATGAAGAGAATTCACACATGAAAAAATCCTTAACTTACAGGGATTAAAAAATTATAATTAAAATCAGATACCATATTGGTAAAATAAAGGCCTCAAATAATTTATAGAGACCTTCTGATTAAAGATACTTAGTATGTCCTTTAAGAGAACTTTTAGATAAAACCTCTTCTTTCCAAATTGAACAGCAAAAGATCTTTCCCAATTCAGCCTTTAGCAAAAAACAATACAACAGCCCAAAGCAAAATAAAAATTTAAAAATAGAAAACCCTATCTTCCTTACCTTATGGGAAAAAACCACAAACTTTCTCTCATCCCCTCTCATACTCAGATTTGGAGGCCATCCAGATTGGGAAAAGTGGAGTTCTGAGAAGGGAATGGATAATTTGAAGGCCAAATGGTTGTTCTATATTTTCTTAAATTTCCTATGTTCATGCATAGTTAAAGATTTGGGCTATTTATCTCTGGTGGGAATTAAGATTGCTATTGATTTTTTTAAGTAGCCCAAATTGAGGCAGTAAATGAACCTTTACAAAGTACAGGGCTTCAATTTTCTTTAAGGAGCATTGCTAGAAAGAGGGAGGCGCATTCTCCTTCGCTGGAAGGTTGCACAGCCTGGGTGTCCCAGAGACTGCGTCCTGAGCAGGTGATAGGCAGGGTCGGGCACTGTCTGCTGAAATACTGCAGCTGGTCAGTCAGCCACCAGTGAAAGCGAGCTGAATGTGACTGGACGTGGGACAGGAGTCCTGAGGGAAAGAGCGATGCATGTGCAGAGGAAATGATAAAGCAGAAAGCAGGAACACTGTTGGAGGACAGCAGTAAGGCCTGGATTCCTGGGGTGGCACAGTGGTGTCAGCAAGACTCAAAAAGAGAATAAACTGTAACTCTGAAAAATGCTAGATCATAAAGTGCACTTTAAATCTACATTTGGAATAAAAAGAGAAATGAAATAATAGGCTTACTACTTAGAGATGATGGTGCGAAAAGGATAGATTGTAGAGAAAAAGAACAATAATTCAAACCTTCGTTTTCTTCTTTTTTAATCCTTTCCAGCAGAACAAATAATCTTCAAATTAGGAAAGTGCAGGAAAAGCCACATGAATAACATGGTCAACTAATTAATTTCTACGATGAATGAGATCTTAATAGGAGTTATAGCCAAAGCCATTGCTCTAGGTGTGGACCTGGAACTTTCCAGGTGCCAAAGGAATGTGCAGATTGGGCCCTGGGAAGGGTAAAGTTGTGTGGGTTTTTATAGAACTTTAGAAAAGAAGTTTGAAGAGGGACAAATAGTCAGATATTCAACAAAGTTGCAATGATTTTGGGAAGTTCAGAATAATATTGATGTTAGGATCATTGGTGGTGATTTAGAAAAAAATTTTTTTGGGGTGCTGGGGATCGAACCCAGGGCCTTGTGCTTGCAAGGCAAGCACTCTACCGACTGAGCTATCTCCCCAGCCCTAGGAAAAAATTTTAACAGGGAAACTATATATATATCAAACTAAAACATACCTTTGAGGATCAGGTGATTTTATTGGTAGATCATGAGATAGGTGTGTGTGTGTTTGTTTATGTGTATATGAGAGAGAGAGAGAGAGAAAGAGAGAGAGAGAGAGAGAGAGAGGGGGAGGGAGAGAGAAACACAGACAGACAGACATAGAGGGAGACTGAAGGAGAAAGAATGTAGACTGTGAATACAACTAGCAAGATTTAGGTGGATTTGCAGTTGGATGAGCAGCTGTATCCCAAAATTGCCAATCCAGATGGAGATCTCTAGAATATTCCAGGTTTCTGACTTGGCTCTATTATCTGCAGATCATTGAAAACATATAAGATGGTTGCTTAGGTCTGGGTATGTGGCTCAGTGGTAGAGTGCTTGCCTAACACATGTGAGATCCTGGATCCAATCCCCAGTACTTAAAAAAAGAGAGGTGCTTAAATGAGGAAAGAGAAAAATATGTTAACAAATGTGCAGATAATGACAAATGGAATTCTCAATATGATATCAGACAACCTCTAGAGACTAGAACAATAGGAAAAAAGCAAAAGGAAGAATTGTTTTGGCACTAAATGGAAGAGTCAACATTTGTATTTGAAAAAGTCACCAGAATTAAGAGGAGAGAGAGGTCTGACATGACAGTGCATAGACTGAAAAGTGCGGGTTGAGTGTTGATGGCATAGTTGGCTGGGTGTGAGCCAACTGTGTGGTTTCTCTGCTGAGCAAAATCAACCTCACAAAACAAATTCCCTACACCTAATGCAAGGATAGTCTGCATTAACAGAAAAGGTGTGTCTAACTCTCAGGAAGTGATCATTCGACTGCTCTTCACTGGTAGACCACATCTTAAAAGTAATATTAATGCTTCAAAGAGGACCAGCAAAGATGGTCAGTGGGTCTGGAAACCATGTGACATGAGGAACTGGAGAAGAAAAGCTAGGGCCATCATCTCTACCTGAGTACATTTGAAAGAAATGTCATGAAGGGGGAAGAAAATGTTATTCTGTTGTGTCAGGCAGAAATAGGCTAAAATATATACAAATTTTAGGTAAACAAGATTCTTTGGATGATTGGACCACTAGGACTGTTCAGCATGTTATAGGTTTCACTCTGATGTAGATAACTCTGTTTTAAAGGTGATCAGAACAGGATTCATTTACGAATCTTTAAGAGCATCTATTTTGTGTTACTGTCCTAGGTGCTGAGGACAGACAGAGGTGTGGTAAAAATTAAGGAAGGAATGTGTGGACATTGACAGAGAGTAAACCAATATATGGTGATATTTTCCCCTTGAGTCTGGAAATTGGAGCTTCAGCTACAGGCTGAGAACCAGAGGAACTAAGTACCCCCTTTTTTAAGTTTAAGATGCAGCTGAATCCCGGAACAACTCTCCTGCGGTGACTACTGAGAGACACTGAGAAGGACCAGTCTCACCACTCAACCTATCTTCACCGGTCAATAGAGGAAAATGAGGGGTTGGCCTTTTGGGGAGTGTGTATTCAGAACCTGGCTATTCCCTTCCCTTCCTATGAGTACAAGGGTCCTTGCTTCTGTTTGGTGCCAAGTGAGGAAGACTCTGAAACCAATGTTGTGGGTGTTGCCAACATGGTGGGTAAGCATGTTTTTCTCTACCAGAATCTACAGGGCTGTTACAGGAATAAATTGGGAGAAAAGTTTTGGAGAGTATTCTTGGGGCCTGGCAGTAGACATGCTATTCTTTTCTATCTAAGGCTTTGCTCTAAGTAGAATAAAAAGTGACTATTTGACTAGTGCTCTTTTTTTAAATTATTGTATACAAATGGGATACATGTTGTTTCTCTATTTGTACATGGAGTCAAGGCATACCATTTGTGTAATCATACGTTTACATAGGGCAATGATGTTTGATTCATTATTTTTTCCCTTCCCCCCACCCCTCCCACCCCTCTTTTCCCTCTATACAGTCCTTCTTTCCTTCATTCTTACCACACTCCTTATCCCTAACCCTAAACCTAACCCTAAACCTAATGCTAACCCCTCCCACCCCCCATTTTATGTCCTCAAACGCTTATCAGCGAGATCATTCGTCCTTTAGTTTTTTGAGATTGGCTTATCTCACTTAGCATGATATTCTCCAATTTCATCCATTTGCCTGTAAATGCCATAATTTTATCATTCTTCATTGCGGAGTAATATTCCATTGTATATATATGCCACAGTTTCTTTATCCATTCATCAACTGAAGGGCATCTAGGTTGGTTCCACAATCTGGCTATGGTGAATTGAGCAGCAATGAACATTGATGTGGCTGTATCTCTGTAGTATGCTGATTTTAAGTCCTTGGGTATAGGCCAAGGAGTCGGATAGCTGGGTCAAATGGTGTTTCCATTTCATGCTTTCTGAGGAATCTCCATACTGCTTTCCAGAGTGGTTGCACTAATTTGCAACCCCACCAGCAATGTATGAGTGTTCCTTTTTCACCACATCCTCGCCAACACATATTGTTGCTTGTGTTCTTGATAATCGCCATTCTAATTGAGGTGAGATGAAATCTTAGGGTAGTTTTGATTTGCATTTCCCTTATTACTAGGGATGTTGAACATTTTTTCATATATCTGTTGATTGCTTGTACATCTTCTGTGAAGTGTCTGTTTATTTCCTTAGCCCATTTGTTGATTGGATTATTTGTATTCTTCGTGTAGAGTTTTTTGAGTTCTTTATAGATTCTGGAAATTAGTGCTGTATCTGAAGTATGAGTGGCAAAGATATTCTCCCACTCTGTAGGCTCTCTCTTCACATTGCTGATAGTTTCCTTTGCTGAGAGAAAGCTTTTTAGTTTGAATCTATCCCAGTTGTTGATTCTTGCTTTTATTTCTTGTGCTATGGGAGTCCTGTTAAGGAAGTCTGATCCTAAGCCGACATGTTGAAGATTTGGACCTATTTTTTCTTCTATAAGATGCAGGGTCTCTGGTCGGATTCCAAGGTCCTTGATCCATTTTGAGTTGAGTTTTGTGTAGGGTGAGAGATAGGGGTTTAATTTCATTCTGTTGCATATGGTTTTCCAGTTTTCCCAGCACCATTTGTTGAAGAGGCTATCTTTTCTCCATTGCATATTTTGGCCCCTTTGTCTAGTATGAGAAAATTGTATTTATTTGGGTTTGTGTCTATGTCCTCTATTCTGTACCATTGATCTACCTGTCTATTTTGGTACCAATACCATGCCGTTTTTGTTACTATTGCTTTGTAGTAGAGTTGAAGATCTGGTATTGCAATACCTCCTGCTTCGCTCTTGCTACTGAGGATTGCTTTAGCTATTCTGGGCTTCTTATTCTTACAGATGAATTTCATAATTGCTTGCTCTATTTCTGCAAGGTACATCATTGGGATTTTAATTGGAATTGCATTGAATCTGTATAGCACTTTAGGTAGTATGGCCATTTTGACAATATTTATTCTGCCTATCCAGGAACATGGGAGATCTTTCCATCTTCTAAGGTTTTCTTTAATTTCTTTCTTTAGTGTTCTGTAGTTCTCATTGTAGAGGTCTTTCACCTCTTTTGTGAGATTGATTCCCAAGTATTTTATTTTTTTCGATGCTATTGTGAATGGGGTAGTTTTCCTAATTTCTCTTTCTGAAGATTCATCACTTATGTATAAAAATGCATTGGATTTATGAGTATTGATCTTGTAACCTGCTACTTTACTGAATTCACTTATGAGTTCTAAAAGTTTTCTGGTGGAATTTCCAGGTTCCTCTAAATATATAATCATGTCATCAGCGAACAGGGATAGTTTGAGTTCTTCTTTTCCAATTCATATCCCTTTAATTTCTTTGGTCTGTCTAATTGCTCTGGCTAGAGTTTCAAGGACGATATTGAATAGAAGTGGTGAAAGAGGGCATCCCTGCCTTGTTCCAGTTTTTAGGGGGAATGCTTTCAGTTTTTCACCATTTAGAATGATATTGGCCATGGGCTTAGCATAGATGGCCTTTATAATGTTAAGGAATGTTCCCACTACCCCAATTTTTTCTAGTGTTTTGAGCATGAAGGGTGCTGTATTTTATTGAATGCTTTTTCTACATCTATTGAAATAATCATGTGATTCTTAACTTTAAGTCTGTTGATATGGTGAATGACATTTATTGATTTCCGAATGTTGAACCAACCTTCCCTGGGATAAAACCCACTTGATCGTGGTGCACTATCTTTTTAATATATATTTGTATGTGATTTGCTAAAATTTTGTTGAGAATTTTTGCGTCAATGTTCATTAAGGATATTGGTCTGAAATTTTCTTTTCTCGATGTGTCTCTGTCTGGTTTAGGTATCAGGGTGATATTGGCTTCATAGAACGAGTTTGGGAGGGTTCCCTCCTCTTCTATTTCATGGAATACTTTGAGGAGTATTGGAATGAGCTCTTCTTTAAAGGTTTTGTAGAACTCGGCTGAGAACCCATCTGGTCTCGGACTTTTCTTTGTTGGTAGGCTTTTGATGACCTCTTCTATTTCATTGCTTGAAATTGATTTATTTAAGTTGTGTATGTCCTCCTCGTTCAGTTTAGGTAATTCATATGTCTCTAGAAATTTGTTGATGTCTTCGAGGTTTTCTGTTTTGTTGGAGTATAGATTTTCGAAATAGCTTCTAATTATGTTTTGTATTTCACTCGTGTCTGTTGTGATGTTTCCTTGTTCATTCCGAATTTTAGTAATTTGAGTTTTCTCCCTCTTTCTCTTTGTTAGTGTGGCTAAGGGTTTATCAATTTTGTTTATTTTTTCAAAGAACCAACTATTTATTTTGTTAATTTTTCCAATTGTTTCTTTTGTTTCAATTTCGTTGATTTCGGCTCTGATTTTAACTATTTCCAGTCTTCTACTACTTTTGATATTGGTCTGCTCTTCTTTTGCTAGGGCTTTGAGCTGTAGTGTTAAGTCATTTATTTGTTGATTTCTACTTCTTTTGTTGAATGTGCCCCATGAAATAAATCTTCCTCTAAGTACTGCTTTCATAGTGTCCCAGAGATTTTGATATGATGTGTCTTTGTTCTCGTTTACTTCTAAGAATTTTTTTATTTCCCTCCTGATATCTTCTGTTATCCATTCATCATATAATAGTGTATTATTTAATCTCCAGGTATTGGAGAAGTTTCTGTTTTTTATTCTGTCATTTATTTCTAATTTCAATCCATTATGATCTGATAGAGTACAAGGTAGTACCTCTATCTTCTTGTATTTGCTAACAGTAGCTTTGTGGCATAAAATATGGTCTATTTTAGAGAAGGATCCATGTGCTGCTGAGAAGAAAGTGTATTCATTCTTTGTTGGATGGTATATTCTCTATATGTCGGTTAAGTCAAAATTGTTGATTGTGTTATTGAGATCTATGGTTTCTTTTCTTTTTTTTTTGATCTATGGTTTCTTTATTCAATTTTTGTTTGGAAGATCTATCCAGTGGTGAGAGAGGTGTGTTAAAATCACCTAGTATTATTGTGTTGTGGTCTATTTGATTTCTGGAATTGAGAAGGATTTGTTTGACGTACGTGGATGAGCCAATGTTCGGGGCATAGATATTTATGATTGTTATTTCTTGCTGATTTATGCTCTTGAAGACTGGGGAAAGTATGTCTAAAGTTAGACCCTGCAGATCCTGGGACAGAGCCCAGGACAAGGCGTGTGGTTTGACTGGAATGAAGATGGGTAGTTCTTACCCCATCCAGAATACTGGCAACCCTCAATAGTGTACAAGGGGACCCCAGGGGTTAGCATGGTTCCACTGCAGTTATTTGGGGAGTAGCCAAGGTGCAAGAGGTGGATCAAATTATTGACCTTTCCACTTGGGAAAGGGAAGGATGTCATGTTTGCTCCCCTGGAAGGATAGGAGAGGGATACTCTCCTCTTCACCTCAGCATATTCCTTGGGCAGGAAGGCTATGAATCAGAATAATACACTGAGCACCTTTTATCACCAGGCACATAATCAGAGTCTCTTTAATGTTATAGTGGGGGAAGTTGTGCATGTATGTGGGGGTGGGAAGAGGCTATAGAAGCACTCTCTGTACTTTTCACTCAATTTTACTGTGAATCTAAAGCTTCTCTAAAAAAAAAGTCTATTAAAATGCTAACTTATATGATAAGGAGCTTCTCTGTCTCTCAGAATCACCTAGAGTTGATATGGTTTTAAATTGTTAAATGAAAGCAGCTTTAACCACTTCTACCAAGAGCAAGGCTAGCTCTTTTATTTTTCAGAATGACAAATATTTGCTAAATAGCCAAAAAAAAAAAAAAAAGTGAGAACTAAATATGGAAGCTATGGTGGAGTCTAAGCAGTATTGACAGGTGTGCCTGCCACACCCAAAGCACGTTTGTTCATGAACTAATGGACTGAAGAAGAGCTGGCTCTTGATCCCTAAGCGGGTGAGTGCATCATGGAGCTAGACTCTACATCTCTGCAGGGAAGAAGGTAGAGGGAAAATATTGTTGTATCTCAATCGTCCAACAAAATAGAACAAACTGAAAAGAGTCTCTTCCTTCATAAGCTCATCTCCTGGGCATGGTGAGCTGAGGTTCCCTAAGGCTTCTGTGTCTGAGGGAAGAAGAGTGAAGAAATTTAGAGAGATAGTGAAAAATGATAGCAAATAAAAGTGTGGATGGGCCTGTGCGGGGAAGGGCAAAGAATAGCTTTGAATCAACCTGGAGACAGTTCTTCTTGGTGAGTAGGACCACGTTTCAAATACCAAAGTGAGACTGCCCTCAGGCCCAGGTGGCCAGAAAGCTATGGAATTAGCCAGGATTCTATAAGGGACCTGCCTCCTCTGGAGAAGGAGGGAATGGCATGGTTGGCCAGGGGCAGTGGTTTCATGTGTATATTCCCAATAAGTAGAATTTTCTCCATGAATGGGTTACACAAACAAACAGACAAGAAACCATAGAGAAGTGCAAGAAGTAGGATAAAGTGAGTAACAGAGCATGATGAAGAGAGCCATGGAGGGGCAGAGAGGGTTTTTTTGGTAGTGTGTAGTGGGGGGGGGTCACCCTGAGGAGAAAACATTGAGCTGAAATTTGCATGAAAGGAAGTCCCCACTTGCGAAGTTGGGAGCAGCAAGGTCTGTAGACAAAGGCAATAGCTGGTGCAAAGGCCCTGAGGTGGGAAAGCCTTGGTCAAAACAAAGAACATAAAAGAGACCAGGATGACAAAAGGGAAGTCATGGTACAAGATGAACTCAGGGATCAGTTCCTGGAGGCCTCGTAAGGCCCTAGGGCAAAGGTCAGATTTTTTTCTTGCTGCGAAGTTAAGTCTTTGGAGGGTTTCTGTCAGGGGAAGGACATGGTCTGATGTACAATGTTAGATGATTTTGAGTGCTGTGTGCAGAATGAAGAGGATGGAGGCAAGAGAAGAAACGGAGGCCAACTGTAGTAACCAGCTCTGCTTTCTGATTAATGCATTAATATCTCAATTGTCAATGTCATCATTAATGATGCATACGAAAAAACTCCGGAAAACAGTGGACATCCTCAGTGATGAATGCTGGACAAGTCACTTCTCTCTCAGTTGTAAAATAATTACTACTCAGCTATTAGCAGCTACCATGTATTGGGAGCTTATGAAATACCATGCAGTATGCCAGCTGTGTGAATGAATCTTACCTTATTTAATCCTCATAAGAATATGCTCCAGCATTGCTGAAGAAGAGAGGCAGCTGTTAATAGCCAAATAGAAGACTTGACAAGCTATCAGTTTAGTCAAGCAAATGATTAGCAGTGCAGAGATTTAAAATCAATTCCATATTTGACTAAATTCCATCTTTTTAAAAAAACGGCTTTATTTACAAGCCTAGCCTTGGAGAAAAGACTTTTAATATCAAAAGGAATACTTGAACTAGTCGTCTTAGAAGCAGAGGTATTTTGAAATCACAGGCATTGTCAGGAATACATCCCAGAAAAATTACCAAGTCATTTTCTAAAATATCCTGCACATGTTATGTTTTTTAATATTCTGAAATTTTATGTAACATAGAAAACCCACATTGGAATACACTGTTTATTGAAGGGCTTCACTTTAAGGAGCAAACAAGATTCCATGGGGCTTTGCGACATGGAATGAAGGGTGACCGTGGATTTAAAATTGGAAATTTTGTCAGCCAAGGAGATTTTTGGATCTGTCTCCATGAATTCAATTTTACAGTTTTTACTTCATGAAATGATCAAAGCCTTTTGCTTCTAAGCTCACTTTCCTTTGAAATGTAAAATTAATAGTTCAAAACTTAAAGGAGAAATTATCATGGTTTTAGGTTTTTGAATATGACTAGTTGTGAATATTTGGAAAGAGAAGTTCCTCTTTAAAAACAAATGTTCAGATTTGGACATTAAAACTGCTTCTCTTCTATATAGGTGGAAAATCTCAGCTTTGGTCCCTTTTGCCTAGATTCTCTGTGTTTCTGTGAGCAGCATGAAAGTTGTTGGCATCATCTAATAATACTTACAAGTAGGTTTGCCATGATCCGAAACTATAAGCAATGGGTGAATTAAGCGAATGTTGGTAAACATTTAAATTTCATTCTAAAAAAGAAAAAGAAAAAACTCATACATCAGAGCTGAGAAAACCTATTAAGAAGAAAATGAGAAGGAAAGTCGACCGACTGCTGAAAATGTCACAGAAGCCATGTTCTTCCTGAGGATTAGAGAGGAATACTACCCCCCAAGTGGGTAGTTCACAAACAGTAGCACATGCCAAAGTAAGAAGCCCAGGCAGGCTTCTAGGAAGTCAGCTAATATTTTGATAACTATTATATTATGATTGTAAATTGAGCATTTTGCTAAGTATTTAAAAATGTCATCCAAACATAGATATTATTCCATTTTATGAATGGGTAAAACTGAGGCTTAGAGAAGTAAGTGGGAATGTTAGGCTTGAACTCAGGTCACTGTCTTATCCTTTAGGGGTTGGAAAAAGCTATAAAATTGAGGTGATTGGCAAAATAACATGTATGGAAAGATGTGATAGTCTCGCATTAAAATCAGTGGGATTTTATTGATGAGTAAAAGTTGCCCATCACTGATACCTTTCTCTCCTGGTTTATATGCTCTTCCTAGAAGACATGATCTTGGGAACGTGGACTTGATCTATTCTTATTTGCTCTTTGTGACTGTATCGCCCATTCCCTCTTTCCTCCCTACTCCACCCCATGCCTCTTCATTGTTCTTACCCTGCTGAGGGTGGGTCAGGGGAACAATCTGCCTTTTGGATTGGATAGAGTCATTATGATCTTTAAAATATCTTTTCACTTTTGTTTTACATTAGAAGTTTACATTTATGGCAGAAAATCAACTCTGTGTGTGTGTGTGTCTATTTCTTCATTTTAAAATGCATTAAGTTTTAGATGAATCCTCTAAACACCTGAAAGATGCTTATAGACTACAGTGGAAGTGTGATTGAAGATTGCTGCTTCCAGCGTTACTTAAAATTCAGATATTTATCACATAGTGACCTATTCAGCCATCGTTAACATTTATGTTGAAAAAAAAAATAAAAAGAAACACCATCAATGCAGAGGAAGATAATAAGAGGTATTATTGTAAGAAAAATTCAAATGCAGCCTTACCCATGACCTACCATCATGATTGGGCCATAAGCCAGCTAGTTCCTAGGCAGAAAAGTTTGAATTGGTAAGTGCAATATGGTTGCCAAATATTAATTACACAAAACGTAAGACTTAGGTTTGGATGACATATTGTTTTATCAGCATTCTACTCAATTATAAAGCTGAAAGGAAACAATAATTTAAAAATCCTCCCAAAGCCCATGAGGTAAAAATTGGTTCCTTCTTCTTATTGTATTTTATAGTATCCTTTCTAACCTGACTCTAATATTGTAATGCATTTACTGCCTGAAAACATGGTTGAATTTGGTCCAACCAACTTAATAATTGGCAGCTATCAATTATTGACTAATCTTTTTTAAGAAGATGTTTTTGTGTCAATAGCCAAGGTCCCTGTTAAAATACCAACAAATATGGTTTCCAGTGACAACATTAGGCACATGCTGTCTTTTTCTAAGTAAGGTCTACTTAGGGATATTTAAGTATAATTTCACAGACTTAGAAGGACTACGACTTTGACTCATTGATTGAACTGTCTAAATAACTGGATTGATTCCCTTTTTCTTCCATTTCCACCTATAGTTACATAGCTATATTGAGTAAATTGATCAGGAATATATAGTTAACTTGCTGGAAGTTAGTATCGTTTATTAGCCACCTTTGTCATCAGAAGAATAAAAGCTACCAAAGAGAGAAGGTTATTTAATAGCTTTGGTTTGGGCTTATTGTATTTCTTTGAAGTTCATTTCCTTAAAATACTGTGCAGCTCTTGGGCTGGACTTCCTTAAATGAAGAAACTGGGGACAGAGAGGGTCCAGAACACAGTGGTGAGAGCAGGTTTTAATGGAAAACATTCCTGGTCCTGGTGTTGAACAGCATGCAAGCCAGCACTTGGGATTCTCTCTGTTTCTCTTCATCTCTGTCTCTTTCTCTCTCATCTTTAAATAATAACTGCTGTATTTGCAGTACCTGAGAATATGAGTATAAGTGGCTCTCTCCTATAGCAGCATTTTGAAAAATGTGAAGATGTTATTCCTTGTAAGCATTTAGAACTGAAGTTGAAAGACTAGAAAGTGTTGGCAATTGTACATCACAGAATCGCTTATCTCCTCTTCAGTAATGTACTGTTCAGCACATTGTACGTTCCCTTAGGAATCTCAGTGGAATCGCCCTTTCTTCCACTTAGAGAGCTTTAATTTCCTTCCTGTGTCTATTCTGAATGGTAATTTTACATTGAGATTCTTGTTTCCTGATTTATGAGGATGATTAGGGCAACAGAGGAATAATACAAATTTGGCCACTTTAACATAAAATAAAACGAAACGTTCCCTGAATAATTACAAGGCTAGACAATGTTGGTTCTCTCTCTCTGCCACCTTCCTAGGAGGGAGCCAACAAGGCGACACACTTGTATTAACAAATGGACTGACATTTTTGAGACTGGCCAAGAAAATGTTACCATTTATAGTTCCTGCAGGAAAAATACAGATTCTAAGTATCCATAAATATTACAACTGTTTAATCACTAGGGTCCTACTTATAAATGTTTTGTTCTCACTACCCCTTGCCTGCCAGACTGCCCTAAAGGAAGTGAATAGTCAGAGACACTCATGAGGGAGGTGATGCTTGGTGAAAGGCTCGCCTGTGCTCCTAGGGGAGACGTTTGCTTGGTTTCTGTGCTATTTCAGGGTGACAGGGGCAGACAGCTGTGAGGTAAGGAAGACAGGAGGAGGAAGAGAACAGGGCAGATTCACCTGGAAGCATCATTCCATCCTTAACCCCTCTCTGCTCAGGTTGCACCCAGGCATATCTGCTACCCCTGTCTATAACACAAGGGGTTAGAGATATAACACAAGGGGTTTAAGGGCTCCCCCAAAATTCTTTTCTGAGGTTGCTTTGTGATTGCATAATACTAACACATTTTTCCTTTGGAAAATGGAAACCAGCCTTACAATACTCTTTTTAGGTTCTGCATAGATTTTGCAATAATGGGTGCAATTGATTTTTACTACCCCACCTCAGTTTCTGTGTGTTCATAATCTTTGCCTCAGAATTTAAGCAGAAAACCCCTTTTCTTCTTGTGCTTAATTAGGTTAGGATCCATCCTGGAGGAGCAGATTTTTACCAGCCCTTATTTCTGCTTCCTTTAATGAAAATTCCTCAAACACAGTTCAGTGTAGAGAAAGGTCAAAGGAGAAAGCAGATAATGTTTGCAGAGAGCTTACAGTGGTGTAGGTAGGCCTTTATGCTCACTGTGTTTGTTTATAAAGGATCTCATTTAATACTCAGAAAATGTAGGTGTTCAGGAAACCAAAGCTCAGACAGATTGGGTAACTTGCTTCAGGTAACACAATTAGCATTTGATAGAGAGACGATTCACATCCTGAGGTTTTCAGCTTCGAAAATGTATTGGCTGAACACACCTTACAGTGAAATTCACGCTACAGTGGACAGCGTTACAGAATGCACAGTGTAATGATTCTCGGTGTTTACAATGCTTGTCCGGCTTGCCAGGGCTGATTTTACATACCCTGCAAAATGGCAATGACATGACAAATCAGTGTGTATAATTAGAAAAAGGAAAAGGTTGGAAATCTATTTATGCTTTAAGAACTAAAAAGGTACTGGTCTCCTGCCAAATTGACATATATTTTTGGAGTCAGAGACTCTAAGACACTCCTTTACATGGTGCTTGTGATAAATAATGCCATTTAAATGTCCAGCTACCTGCTGCCGCACACAGCCCAGCTCTCAGGAGAACCCTTCCATTCCTGCCTCGGAGGGTCTGAGCTGAGGACCTACAACAATGGAGAAAGTTTTTTTAAGAAAATGTGAATGTGATGACTAGATGTTTATAAATATGTCACTTTTCTGTGGTTTAAAAGCTCGACAGCTTCCTAGGGATATTTACAGTTCCAAAGCGTTTTCCTAAGGGAGGTGACAACATTTCATGGTCCCTCCATGCTTTGTGGCAGTGGCAGGGTCTGGGTTGGAAAGGAGCCTCGGAATGCTTCCCCACTCCCATTTCTGTGTTGCCGCGACTGTGATGGCCCCCTTCACGGTAACTGCTCTTTCAGCTGCACTGTGACCTGGTGTCAGTCAGGGATGTATTTGACTGCAGGCAACAGGGATAGGTCTCCATTGGCTCAACCAAATAAAAGCCTGCTTTTTCTCCACTAACAAGACAGTCTAGAACTTGTGCAGGGGCTCCAGGATGTCATCAGAGTTCCAGAGCCCTTGGGTTTTCAGTTGTGTCTTCCTTAGTATGTATCTTTCATTCTTTTAAAAAATTTGTTTTTTAAATTTTAAATATTTTTTTGATTCATTGTATACAAATGGGGTGCGACTTTTCATTTCGCTGGTTGTACTTGATGTAGACTCACACCATTCATGTGATCATATATGTACCTAGGGTAAAGATGTCTGTCTCATTCCATTATCTTTCCTTCCCCCACTCCCTCCCCACCCCCATTTCCCTTCCTCCAACCCTCCTCCATTTTTCCTTCCTCCCCATTATGTATCATCATCCACTTATGAGAGAAAACATTCAGCCTTTGTTTTGGGGGGAATTGGCTTATCTCACTTAGCATGATATTCTCCAACTGCATCCATTTACCTACAAATGCCATAATTTTATTCTTCTTTATGGCTGAGTAATATTCCATTGTGTATATATACCACAGTTTCTTTATCCATTCACCTATTTAAGGGCATCTAGGTTGGTTCCACAATACAGCTATTGTGAATTAAGCTGCTATAAACATTGATGTGACTGTATCACTACAGTATGCTGATTTTAAGTCTTTGGTGTATAGGCCAGGGAGTGGGATAGCTGGATCAAATGATGGTTCCATTCCCAGTTTTCTAAGGAATCTCCATACTTTCCAGAGTGATCGCACTAATTTGCACTCCACTAGCAATATATGAGTGTCCTTTTTACCCACATCCTCACCAACACCTATTGTTGCTTGTATTCTTGATAATAACCATTCTAATTGGAGGAAGATGAAATCTTAGGGTGGTTTTGATTGCATTTCTCTTATTACTAGAGATGTTGAACATTTTTTCATATATCTGGTGATCGCTTATAGATCTTCTGTGAAGTTTCTGCCCAGTTCCTTAGCCCATTTATTGATTGGGTTATTTGTATTTTTTGTAGCTTTCGTTCTGATAGTCACTTCACTTGATAAGACCACAACTCCACTTCCTGCCTTGCAGTGTCATTCAGGGTTGGTGCCAGCCTCTTCGATATGTGTCCCCAGCACCTGGACCATGTTTTTTCCCCTACTTCTTGGAGCATGTGTCGCCATTATACTTGTTGGTGTGTGTGTGTGTGTGTGTGTGTGTGTGGAATATTTGTCCAAAGTCTTGCTCTCTTCACCATTGGACTATAGATTCCAGGAGATCTGACACCATGATTATTTTGGATATCCCTGCCCGCCCCAGGGTCCAACACAGTACCTAGTAGAGTAGATCCTTAGTACATTTGTTGAATGAATTAGTAATGAATGAATTTGGGGGTTGACTTTACTCTCACCTGCTCTTATTCCTTCTCTGCAATTCTTATTGTTCTCTTCCTCCCTTCCCATGTTTTACATTTAAGCACTCTCATTCATATTGGTACCTTCATTTGTATTTCTTTTTCTGTCCTTGCCTATCACTGAATTGTTTTTCCTGTTTTTCAGGTGGATAGTATCTTGTTCACAGTTGTACAATTCCACCCCCGTTCCCTTATTCTAGTTTCAGAATCACATGTCCAACACTCAGCAAGTTCTGAATGAGTATCATTAGGCTACTCATCAGGTCTCCATCTCAATTTTCTGGTCCCTGAAAATGATGCCTCTTTCTTCTAGTTACCTGCATTTGAAAATTTGGTGTCATTTGTGAGATCATTTATTTATATCATTGACTGCTGTTTCCTTAACTTAGCTAACAGCCCTAGTTATTCTCCATTCTCACCCAGTAAGCAGCATGTGGGTTTGTGGGTGCTGGTACGTGTGGATGGTCAGATCAGAGGTGTCAGGAGTCAACTCCAATGTTCCCTATGAAGCAGGGTCAGAGGTTTTGCCAGTTCACTCCTCTGGTAGGTTGAGTTTCTGACTACAAATGCTAAATAGGAAGTTTACTGAAATTTTTCACTTTCCAACCAATCATTTTGGCATCACAAAGATGGTTGAAATACCATCTTTGTGTGCTCATGATTCATGGAACAATCAATTCAGACAACTTGTGATTATCTGCAGCAAAATTTAAGAGGATTTGGCTACTTGAAGTGGTTGGTGCATTTTACAATGGTAGGATGGACATCTTTTACACTACTGATGAAAAGATCACAAAATGTTATTAAAAACTACAGAAGTATAGTTGCAGTAATAAGGGGTTTTGTAAAGACAGATTAGATGTTCCCACTCAATCAACTTCATAATACAAAAATTAGTGGAAATTTATTGAAATTAATAGGTATGAAATTTAGAAAAGTTAGCACAATTGCTTCACAGATTATCTCATTAATCAAGATGTACATTTTTCTTTTAGAGGAAAGTAGTGAATCGTATGAATAGACTGGATGAATAAATGAATAGGGCAGCGTCTCTGTGATGCCAAAATGATTGGTTGGAAAGTGAAAAATTTCAGTAAACTTCCTATTTAGCATTTGTAGTCAGAAACTCTACCGAATGTTGAAAAAAATTAGTGTCTGACAAAATAAACATGAGTCAACAAAGCCACATTTTAAAATGAAGCTTTTAAAAGCATCATGTGAACAGATAGCTTTGCATGGCTTTACATTGATGACTCATGTAATAGTTCAGAAATTTAGGGAACATATTCCACACACCCTTTTATCTCATAAAAACAAAATCTCCTTTAGTGTTCTTTTTTTTTTTTTTTTCCTGTTTAGATTGAGAATGAGCAATGGCTTATGATACAGTTCATTTTTTAGTTCACTGCATTCATCAAATAAAAATTCACCTCTGTCACCATCTTGTTCTTTGGGACAGATTTTTGGATAAGACAGATATTTAGAAACACAGGACACAGGAAAAGAAATATAGTTGGTATCAATAACCCAGTCATATCACTTATAATTTCCCTAATTTTATACCTTTTCCTTGCTGTATCATTCAAATATTCATTTGATATGGGGATTATATACAGATAAAAGTGTTGTATATGGGATCCATGAACTGTTTGTTTCCTTTTAAATTTACTTCAGTTAACTCTGGTCCTTTCTGTGTATCTACCATTGGAATGTAGGCCATGCTTAGGTTTCTGCCACAGCGTGACTCCCTTGAGAGAATTATTACCTCAAGAAGGAGACCAGGGACCTAGAATCTATTCACCTTATTGGAGCATGTATTTCATTTATTATTTTTAGAGCTGCTTCTCCTCTGGACATTTTCATATTTTTTCAATAAGATAAAATAAATATGATTTAGGTGTTCATCCATCATAATAATAGAAAGCCACTGTCATAAGGAGAAAGCCGAGGCTTAAGAACCAGGACAATTAAGTAAAAAACCTAAGCTTGTTTATATGACAAAAACCGTGAGTGAAAGGTATGCAGGAGATGCAAAAAATATGTGACTAGTCTTTTTCTTTGGATCTTATTTTCGGGGAAGTCTCAGAACAGGTAGCTATAGTTCATACAGTGAATTCAACTAAAATCATTATAGTCAGTTGTCATTATTCAGCATTAAAAACAAGTCCTTCCCTTTTCAACTAATTGGGCTTTATATATACACAACCAACCTTCTGTACCATGATCGATGTCACTCTAGTGAAAAAGGAAAATCAGCATACACGCAAAACCAATAACAACCAATGCTGGAATTTGGAAACTATTCTGTTTATAATAAACTGTCTTTTCTTCTTTTATTTTTATGGAGGCAAAAAAATATTCAAGAGTAAGCTTGGATAGCAGCCAGCCTCCTGTTTTAAATGTAATATGATAGTGACTAGAATTGCAAACAGTCAAAGTTCAAATCAAGCATGCTGCTGGGTTGCCTGTACCTTAAGTTTCAAGGTCAACCGATTAGTAGAGAAATGACTCTGAAACTATAGGGAGTTACCTGCAGAGTGTCCATCCTCCCATCTTTTCCTTTTCTACCTGGTTCTCTAGTTTCCTAAACACTCCAGCTATATCCAGTCATCATATCTCAGCTCTCTGGATACAGTGATTGGTCTCAGGGTGATCATGTGACCCACTAGGAGGACACCTGTACTGGAAGGTTGGAAGGATTCTTCCTTTCTCTTCCCTGTGTGTGTGGGTCTTTCTGTCTGTCTGTGTCACTTCTCCCTTCCCATGCTGGATGCATATAAAGTATTCTGCAGTTTTCAGGCTCCTCCTCAACTGTCTTTCATTCACAAGAAGGTAAAACTTAGCGTTAAACTTACACTCTAAGTGGCAGAAAGAAAGCACCCTAGCAGATTTAGAACCATCCCATTTAAAGACAAGGGGAAATAACTAATTACCTACAATTTCTTTATCATTTATTTTAGAATTTTAACCCAAATTTTGAAAATGATACTTTTAAAAGTAATAATAATAGCATCTATCAAGTATTGAGTTTTTACTATATTCTGGGCATTGTACTAGACTAGATAATTTATATTCCTTGATTTACTTAACCTGCAAACTATATATACAGTGAGTCAAATTTTACCATTGTCCATTTTCAGATGAGGAAACTGATGTCAAGGGAGTTTAAGTTATTTACATAAGGCACACAGCTAGTAAGTGGTAGAGTCAGAATTCAGTGTTTAAGGCCATGCTTCTATCACAGTAAGCTATGACCAGACCTTGAATTTGGAGAGGGCTATTCTCAAGGTCATGTAGTCTTTATCCTGAATATCCTTTAAGTAGCCCTTTGAGGGCAGTTTTGCAGAAGGATGAAACCTTTGAGTTTTAGAGACATTAAAATCTTGGTCATGATTGTATAATAAATGGGATGAATAAAGCAGTGGTGAGATGGTGGGAAATAATTTGGCTCTGTGGATGCAATTCACTCTGCTGCCTTTGAGGTCAGTGGACTCTGTTTGCTGTTCTGTCTTCCCAGTATCCCCAGGCATCCTGCCTTTCCATCTTTGACCTTGTCATTGTCAATTACCATGTTCTGGGAACCCAGAAGCTGCCTTGTGTGATTAGCCTCACTGCACTCTAAGAGAAATGATCCTTTACATTTTCATAGTAGCCTGTAACTCACCAAGAGTCTTCCCATCTTTGATCTTATGTAGGCCTTTCCACCACCCTACGAGGTAGTCCCATGCACTCCTTTTTCTTGCCTTAGGTGATTACATGTCAGTTTGCCCTGAGTTAATTTGCACTTTTAAGTATGTTGCCTTAGAAGTCATTTTTTTTTACTTTTTTATTTTTTATTTTTACAGACTGTATTTTGATTCGCTGTACACAAATGGGGTACAGCTTTTTGTTTCTCTGGTTGTACATAATGTAGATTCACACCATTCATGTAATCATACATGTACATAGGGTAATACTGTCTTATTCCACCATCTTTCATACCCTAGAAGTCATTTTTGATCCTGTCTTACATGTTGCTGAACGTGCAGCTGGACTATAAGATCCACAAAGAGAGGAACTGGTTTTAAGTTTGTGTGTGTGTGTGTGGGGGGTTTTCTTTTCTTTCTTTTTTTTTTTTTGTGCTTGACATTCCTTCAATAGTGCTCCCTCTTGATGTAGTGTTTTCCCAAAATAACAAAGACAAAAACAAAAATTCAAAATATATTAAATTAATATTTGAAACAAGGAAATGTATACTTCCTTTTAGTGATATGAAACTGGCACTGGATTTCCAGAGTCAATTGTTAGATATTCAGGAATGAATATGGTTAACAGGGGAGTAATCTCTTGGCAACTTGACATCTAAGGTGGGATTATTCATACCATGATAACTGGCAGGGACTACATATCAAGGTTATTCCTTATCATTGCCTCCCCCAAGAACCAATTTACCAGGATACTCTGGGTTACAGTGTTTCCTGTGGTCCATAGGCAGCTGCCTTTCTTTCTCTGGATTAACTAATGGCCTTGACCCAAGTATTCACACTAGGGGAGAAGGTGGCAGTGAGGTCACTCTATTAGTCTCCATGTCTTTGCTGACCTGAGGCTCTGAGCAGAGGATGACAGTTTATGTTCACTGTAGAAAACCAAACTACAGAAAACTGTTCAGAGCAAATTGGGTTGGGAGACCCAGGAGCAATATCATCAGAAGCCCACCTCCTTCCCTACTCCATCCTGAGTCTTTATACCCGTCTTTGTTAGAATCAGTAAACTGAGTAAGCTGTGCATACAGGCAATCTCAGAGATTGTAACATGACATTTTGGGTTGCAGGTAAAAGCATTTCTGATTAAGAGTGGTCTAAATCAAAAGAAACTTTATTGTTTGCTTAACAGAAAGTCTGCAAATAAGAGGTCCAGAGTTGGTTCACTGTCTTAGCAATGACCTCGATGACCCTGAGCTGTTTCTTATCCCTTCTCTGCCACCCTCAGTTTAGTAGTGTTTCCCCTTCTGGCTGTGATATATCTAAACAAAGGAAACCAACGCATGTTAGAATATCCTGGATTTGTCATAGGAATATTAGAGAGCATGCTTTTGCCTCTTTTCTGAAGTAATGATGCTATTTTCTCCTTAAATAAAGAGTACATGGAGTGAAAGGAAAATGACACATCTTATAGTATTAAAGATAGCTTTATGGTAAAAATAATTTTGAGTTATTCATTTCCAATTATCAGGGAAACTCCAGTGATTCTACGTGATAAGAAATTAATTAAGGAATCTAACAATCCAAGACAGTCATAGAAGCTGTAGTATAAAGAAAAAACACTGTGAGAAGAACAAGCAAAAGGTTTCATTATAACATCCGAGGCAGTAAAATGCTATTTAAGTGAAATTGAAGGCCCAAATAGCTGCAATTATAGAGTATTGAAAAATTTTTCACATTAAGGAAAAAATAATATTTTTACTTTTATGGGAAGCAAAATTAGATGAAGCTGCCACAGGAGGCTATCCAAAATCATAGGAAATAGTGAGTCCCACTGTTCTGAGGAACTTGCTCTTTTCTGTTTCCAGTGCTAACCCAGTGCCTGGCACACATGCGGGTTCTGAATGAAAAGGAAAGACAGTCAAGGATTTGTAAAGAGAACTGCAGTACCAGATGGAAATTCATCATGGCAGAAGGGGACCTAGGTCCCCAATTCAAGCACAGGGAGATTGACTCCAGGCAGAGTTGTGGAGTTGCTGGTGATCATTTGCTGCAGAGGAGATAGGGCTGGTCCCAGAGACTGGGTAAAATGACTGTGTAGGGCACAGAACCACATGACTGGGATTACTCTACTTTTATATTCTTGGAAGGTCAGTTTTCTGGTTCAATCTCTTTGACACCTAATATTAACTTTCCTTCCATCCTGATGATTAAGGTTTAGAGTTGATTCACAGGTGCCTGGTATTTGCATTTACTAGCTCATTAACTATTTAATAATCCTTTTTGGAGTGGGAAGTGGGTAGTCAATCCACTGGTGAGGCTGGGTAGAAAGCAGCAATAGCAGTCATGCTATTTGCATCACTAGCTTAAATGCATAGGGAAAGCTTCCATGCTAAGAAGGTGCAGAAAATACTGTAGCACAGCTTAGGGCATGGAGGAAGTCTTGTAATTCTTCTTTAAGATTTTTATTTTTTAAAATAGTGAGGTGTGAGTGCATATGGTATAAAACTTGTTGGGCATCTGTCTTCACTAAATCACAAATGAAAATTTTCCTTAAGTGTTGAACATCAAAATCCATTTTCATATTTAAAAATGTACCAATCCATCTTTATAACACAATGGATTAAAAGAAGGAACACAATGGATTGTCTTTTTCTGTAGAAGTCCTCATTAGGTATCAGACACAGAGCTAAAGGGCAGACTGTAAATGGAAGTAGTTTAATAAATATATTACAGCATCATAATTCCACATCCCAAAGGAGATGTGTAAATTTAGTAAAACTTGGAAGCACCATATTCAAGAAGGATAGCAGTTTCTTTCCAACAATTTTAATTTATGTTATTAAATCTCAAATTATGCTGTACTCTGAGTTTCATATTATATGCATATGTTTAAGTTAGCACTGGGACTTCACTGAATTTTGAGTTCTTCTCTTTCTGGGATAGCATTATCCTTTTAAACAAAGAACCTGTGAAAGACCAAGGCTATAGGAGTCTATAAACATTACTTTGGGTTTAAGGTTGTATTATTTTGTATTCCATGAATTCATTATTGAGTTTCATAGAATCTGACATTCAAAGGAAATATCTCTTAAAATTTACCTCTGATTGAATAATACAGCAAATTCTTAGAAAAGACAATATGTAAGAAAATGAAGTAAATTTCAAGGGTGATAATAAGTAATAATGAACTAGATAGTAATCTCTGTGAGTTCATTTTCCTTTTTTAATAATTATCTTCCTTTTCTTCCTGCTCTTTCCCATTATCCCTCTTCTCAATCTTCCTTTAATTAAATCCTACACAGAAGTGACTTTGAATATCATGGCTACTCATAAAATATCTTTTGAATTAATGAGTGGATACATGAGTCTTTTCATTTCTTCTCAAATAGGGCTCACTATGTTGAGTGTACTGAGTGATTGA
Organism: Sciurus carolinensis; assembly: GCF_902686445.1. Lineage (NCBI taxonomy): Eukaryota > Metazoa > Chordata > Mammalia > Rodentia > Sciuridae > Sciurus > Sciurus carolinensis. Next base: position 26,650,868 of record NC_062220.1, read on the forward strand.
TAAGCATTTGTTCAATGAAGTTTCTGAATTACAGACATTTTTCCTCTAAGGGGTTCAATTTGATAACTTTTGAACTTGAATTGTACTGAATGAGAAACTGTGTTCAAAACATTGTTGAATAAAGGCTTAAATGGACCCACATTAATAAATAAAATGAGGCATGTATAATTAACCGTGATGATATACAAATAAACTGTTGGAAAGAGATTAATTTGGTCACCCAAGAAGATGGTTTTCCTCTTACAGTTTTGTATATGTTTTTATGCATTGGTTTTATTTATTTATTTATTTTTGGTACCAGGGATTGAACCCAGGGGTGCTTAACCACTGAGCAACATTCCCCAGCCCTTATTATTTTTTATTTGAGATGGGGTCTGGCTAAGTTTCTTAGGGCCTCATATTACTATGTTGCTGGGGCTAGAACTCATGATCCTCCTGCTTCAGCCTCCAAGCTGCTGGGATTACAGGTGTGCACCACTGTGCCTGGCTTATACATTGGTTTTATATGTAGCTCCTTCCTAACACTGAGCCATTTTTACCACTTTCATGAGTTTTGACATACTTACTTGCCACCTGTACAGTTATTACTCAATATGCTCTTTAAATTGATTTTCTTTGTAATCTAACTTTATTTAAAGAGAGAACTTTATATTAGTAGTATGAATAGAAACCAGTATCCTCTGCTGCAAACAGAAGGTAACTTTAAAAATAAATATAATGTGATGAAAATGACATTATTAAATTTTGGCCTAGTTCTTTAGCGTGAAGGAAGACTGATCTGGGGATAAATTATTTTTGAAAAAGAGCATTTGGCAAACATTAGAAAAGTATAAAAGATGCTAAACTGAGCTTTGTGCCTGACCATGTTACGGGGGTTGAAAAAGAAATCAAGATATAACTTCTCTCTATACTAAATCAAGTCTAAACTTCAACAAAGAAAAGAACAAAAACTAGATTTTTTTCACAATTCCAAATTAGTAGGGTTTGAAATTTTAATACTCTATGATTTTTGGTCAAGTAAAATTTTTTTCTTCATTAAATTTTTTTTTTAAACACAGTCTAAATGAAGAATGCAGTTTAGAATGAGGCTTCCATTTTCCTGCAGTGAACTTAATTAGTGCCCAGTGGGTCATTTAAGCAATATTGAGGTTTTCTGTGCTGGCACCAGATACACAGTCAGGTTTATACATTCTGTACCATTAATGCTTGATAGAGAACATCATTCTAGATAGTGCCCATGACATGATAATATATGTATGAATAGAAATTTATTAATACTTTAGTGTCTTATGGAACTAATTCACAGAGAATGGGTTTAAATGACCAAAATTCCAAATTTATATAGTCATAGATAATGAGATTTAGTGTATCAGTTTTTAAGTATTTTACTCTTTAGCAATTGCTTTGGACTGGTAATCTCAACACTGAAAAATATCATTTTAGGTCATATCTGAAACACAATCAGTTTGACTCTAGATTGAAAGAATTGATTTCTTAACAAGTAAAGTAATAGTCTGTCAATTTAGTCAAACCCCCAATGGTCAGTCACTTTAATCAAAGTCAAACTGATTTTGTGCAGAGATGGGAAAGAAAACCTATAAGTTCTACATCGTTGATCTCCCTTGTCATTTCAGGAAAAGCTATGTGGCTCAAAACTCAGCCTGGCAGATTTAAACAAGAAAGAAGGTGAATGAAAGGTGTAATTTAGAATTTTTAGATGAGATAGTGGCATGTGTTATATAATGCTTCCTAATGAGAGTTTCATAAATGATTTATTGCACTGATGTAGGTAGAAATATTTAAAAGACTGAAAAGTCAAAGCAGGTTCTCTTCAATGAGCAGTGCATATATTTTTGCTCACACTATATAGGAGACAGCCAGAAAATGCTCTCATGACCAATGATTGATGCTTCATGATCATTAGGAACAGAAGCTATTTTTAAAATGGTCATGAAATTTTTGTATATTGTTTTTGTACTACTAATTGGCTTAAAAATAAGAAATACAAATTAAATAAAGCAGAAGTGCTTTTATAAGACAAAAAACAAGGCTCAGGTAAATGTTTTCACTTTTAATAGTTTATCTGAACAAACAGTGAGAGGTTAAATTGCAGCATAAAAATGTAAATAGTTTTAAATTATTTAGAGAACAGCACATACTTTTCACAAATGCATTGCAAACAACTTAGTACCCAGGTGTTGAGGCATGTGGGATAATTTTAATAGTACTGTATTTATAAGCATGAATGTGCTTTAAAATATAGATGGTTGAGATTTGGCCTTCTTTTCTTCTCTTTCATGTCCTTATGTCCAATGTTTCTAAGATCTTCTAAAAGGAATCTAATTACTTGAATCAGTCAGATACAAAGTAGAGCAACTTGAGGGTTATTGTTAAATGTCTTCCTATCGTTTTAATGTTGAAAAGATTATCTTTAACCCTAGTTAGATGCTTGGACCTACATGAGAAATTCCAGCAAAAATCATTTATTCTTTAAAACATACAATCAAACCCATCTTTAAAGTCTCTCCAGAAAGATAATAATGAAAACGACTGGTAAGGACTATATACCTCTTAGTTTGTTTTCTTTACTTGCTTGTCTTCCCTTTGTTTCTTTGTCTTTATACTTTCAGATCAAAGCTAAAGATATAATTAATCCTGACAAGCAGTGTGGGTGATCTCCAAGAACTGGGTACCTATTACAATTTGAAAAGAATTTGCCAATGACTCCTTTAAGTGCAAATGCAATGTTTTATGGCAATGTAGATGCTTGGCAGTGTTCTGAATATTCTTTGTTAAATCCACAGAAGCTACTGTGAGTTAGAGGTTTTAACAGTAGCTCTTGTTACAGTGGCATCTACATTGGAGCACCTTTTGACATCTGAGTTCTGTAATCTTGTTGGGGTCACTTAAGCAATTTGTATGTGAATTTAAGTTAAAGAGGTACTTTATACTGTACTTTAATATAGGGGTTCATTTGGTGTCTTTATAAAAGCCAAGAAAATGCTTTTTCCTAACTATGATTATAGGAAAATCATCTTGGCCCTGAACTTTCTAAGAATGCAAAAAAGTTATTCTCCTTTATTAAGATGTTAATCCTTGCCATATTACCCTATAGTAGTCTGAAAGAATCCACTGGTGATAAAACATTGCTAGAAGTCAGAAGTTAATAGTAAAATTAATGAAAAAAGTTATTAATATAAAGTAAAGCAGAGTGATGGGAAGAATCTTTGATTCTTCCCTAAGGGAGAAAATGTTTTGTTATGGGAAGATTAACATTTTTGAAGAAATAGAGCATAAAGTGGCACTGGAAAATCTCATATTTTTACCGCCCATTTTAAGATAAAAAAAATATGTCCCATAGTCAGGAACAATCAATGTATTCTTTATTTTAAAATAAATATGAATGATAATTAAACAAACAGCCATCTCATTCTCATAAGTGAAAACACCTACTATCCACCATCTTACTCACTATGTTATTAATTTTATGTACAAATATTGCTGAAATCATCTGAGAAAAATAATGATCTTGAAAAGAAAGGAATGAAGGGTTTGCAGAGTGTTTCCTCTCTTAGAAGGAGAAACTGGAAATAATCTTAGAGAAAAGCAGAGTCCACTACAAACAGAACAGTCCCTGTCTTAACAATTCAATTTAGGATGGAGTGAAAGTGATACACATGCAGCAGAAACCATACTTCAGTTTGAAATTTGGTCTTTTCCTGGGCTAATGATACATGGTGCACACTCTCCCATGATGCAGGGCAGTGAGCTGTAGTTCCAAGTCAGCCTCCCAGTCACGAGGGAAACAACTGGTACTGTGTAGTGAAGTGGTGATGCTCAGGAGATTAAGTGTATTAAATTTATTTTCGGCTTACTGTATCTTCAGTTTACAATGGGTTTATTAGGATGTAACCCAATTTTACTTTGGGGAGCATTTGTACCAAGGATCCCAGTGTCTGCTCCTACTCTAGTTGATAAGACTTATGTGGCTGAATAAAATGAAGATCTTTTACTAAGAAAAAGGGAATACTTGATACTAGTGAGGTGTCTCCCACACTGAGAAAATTGATTCCAGATCTTCTTACGGGGAAAAGAACAAAGATTGTTGTATTAGTCAGGGTTTTCTAGAGTAACAGAATGAATAGGGTATACACAAATTGTGTGTGTGTGTGTATGTGTGTGTGTGTGTGTGTGTGTGTGTGTGTGAGAGAGAGAGAGAGAGAGAGAGAGAGAGAGAGAGAGGGAGGGAGGGAGGGAATTGGCTTATGTGATTATAGAGGATAATGCATTAGTCAGCTTTCTGTTGCTATGACAAAATACCTGATAAAAGCAATTTCAAACCCTAAAGGTTTATTTTGGGTCATGGCTTCAGACGCTTCAGTCTGTGGTCAGCTGACCCATTTGCTTTTAGGTCTGTAGTGAGGCAGAAACATCATGGTAGAAGGGTATGGTGGAGGAAAGCTGCCCATCTCATGGCACCCATGAAGTAGGGAGTGTGGTAGGGGCTCAAGACAAGAGATATCCTTCCAGGGCACTCCCTACTGACTTACTTCCTCCATCTAGCCCCATCTCCTACAGTTTCCACCACCTCCCAATAGTCCATTCAATTATGAACCCATTGATATATTAATCCATTAATGAGATCAGAACTCTCGTGATTCAATCAATTCCCCAAAGCCTACCCATGCACTGGGGACCAGTCCTTCAACTCATGAGTCTTTAGGGGACATTTCAGATCCAAATTACAATAGATGAGCAGTCCCAAGAGAAGCAAGAGAGCTGATGGTATAATTTCTAGCCTGGATTTGAAGACAGGAGAAGACTGATATTCCAGCTCAAGACATTTAGACACAAAGAGAATTCCCTCTTGCTCTTCCCTTGTTTCATTCAGACCTCAGTGGATTGTATGAGGTTCACCCACACTGGGGAGGGTACTCTGCTTTACTCATTCTGCTCATTCAAATGTTAATCTCATTCAGATACAGCCTTAGGGACACACTCAGAATAATGTTTAACAAAATATCTGGGCACCTCATTACCCAGTCAAGTTGACATATAAAATTAACATCACTGCTATGCTTCAAAATTTATTTACTACCATAATAAAGATTTTTAGTACTTAATATGATATTGGAACTCTCCTTCAAAGGGAAAAGGGGACATGAAGTTGGACAGACTGAATCAATAGGGTATAGAAACAGCCACATTTGAGGACCTGTGCCCTGTGCCAACGTGTCATTACAGTGCACTTTCTTTCATGGAGAAGATGCTTTAGAGGCAGCACACACCTGAGGGATGGTCCTGCATACATGGACAGCTATAGAACAGCCTGAACAAAGTAGATGCTTGTGATGGGAGAGAAGAGACACTAGAAAATACCAAAATTACCAAGATGAGCATTGCCTACGTTGAAATCTCATTTGGTTTACCCTGTGCCCATATGGAAAACAGATTGAGTGTCATGAAATACTGTCAGAAAGTCTACCTTCTTTGTGGCAATAGCTAGGTTGCTTTAGCATTCATTCATTTGTTTAGTCATTCCAGAAATATCTCTTGAGCACTTTCTGTGGGGCTGGTACTAGTTTTGGCATTGGGGATATATACAGCAAGGTCCCTACTCAAAAGGTTACAACATACGATTACACATGTTGGCAAAAGTAGCCAATAAGCGGATAAACAAAGAACAACTAAGTATGTAAACTTTGATGTTGTAAAGTATCATGAAGGAAAAAAAGCAGAATAAATGACAGAGAATATTAGTAGGATAGGAGTGGGGATGCTTTGTATAAGCTGGTCAGACTGCTCTTCTTTGTTAGTAGTGATATTGGAGAATGCATTTGAATGCTACAAGTATGGCCTTTGTGTATTATGAGATAAAATTCTAGGCAATAGCTTGTGAAAATACCCTGAGTGGAGGAAATGCAATGTCTTTGAGGAAGAAAGAAGGTCTGTGTAGCTGGAAAGGAGTGAGCAGGAGATGAGGTTGAAGGGGTAGGTAAAAACCAGGTCATGTAGAGCCTTGTGGGCCAGGAGGGAGTTAAATTTCATCCAGCCAGTGGGTCCCTATTATAGTTTTCTGCAGATTCACCCTAATCTGTGTTTTTAAACATTCAACTTGACTGTTTAATGAATAGATTATAGGGAGACAAGAATGGAAGATGAGTGACTCATAATTAGGCTATTGCAGCTGTCTAAGTGAGAGACAATGTAGTTTGAACTAAGGTGACAGCATTGGAAATGATTACTTATGTTGGGTTTACGATATTTTGAGGGTAAAACTGACAAGATTTATTGATGGTTTTGATCAGGGTAGAAAGAAAGGAATAATCAAAGATTATTTACTAATCAAAGATTATAAGCAATCAGATTCCATGTAGACGTTTGGTTTGCAAAACAGTGATTGATGGTGCTGATAACTGAGATGGAAGTCACTGAAGGAGGTGTGAATGTGTTGAGATAGGAGAGTTTTTCTTTGGCCCTTTGCTTTAGAAGCTTTTAACATTCAAGTGGAGATGTTAAATAGGGGTGGTAGGACATTAAGAGTTTTAAGTTTAAGCACAGCATCTGGAAATAGAATATATAGAATAGAATATGGACTATAGTGAATAAAATGTGGACTATAGTCAATATGCATGATCAGGAAACCATGAGCATTTTGGTCATTACAAACTACTGTGGAACTCATTGGGATTATCTAGGGAGAAATGAATAAACAAGGACCCAGCTCTGGAAAAGGTTAACCTCGACAGGAGAAGGAACCAGCAATGGAAACTGAGAAAAAAGTCAAAGAATTAAGAGGAATACCAGTAAAGTGCTTTTCCCTGGAAGACACAGAAGCATATAATTTGGGAACAAAGTTATTGTTCATTAAATTAACACTTTTGAGGAGTTCAGAGATTTAGATGTGACAAGTTGAAGTAGATTTAGATGTGACAAGTTGAAGGCTATTAATGACCTTGGTTTGAGCAGCTCCTTGGGATTGGTGGTGACAGAAGCTTGATTAGAGTCAACTGAAAAATGAGTTGAGGGAGTAGAGAAGCAGGAAAATGGGGCAGAACCTGGAGGGACAAAAGAGATAGGAGAAGTGTGTCTGTTTTTCAAGTCGAGAGGCTTTTGACGTGCTAGTGGAAATGATTCAGCTGAGAGGGGGAAGTCTCAAGAGGGAGCAGAAAAGGAGAAGAATTTCAGTAGCAGAATTCTGAATATACCAGAAGGGATGGGATGAGTGCACTGTGGAGGGTGGGTTTCCATGGACCAAGAAAATTGTTTCCATCATTTCAGGAGAAAAGAGAGAGTGGATGGGTCAGATAAAACTAGGTTAGAAGATTTAGTGATTGGAAAATGAGGACATTTTCTTCTGACTGCTTGTTGCTTTCTAGGGAAATAGAAGTCAAAGTCATCAGCCCAGAGGGGCAGAAGGAGGAGGGAGAATCAAGAATTTGAGATGAGAGGAAAATATATAAAGTTAAATTTGGGAGAGACAGAAAATGAATATGTATGGAAACATAGAAAGATGCTGGTGATGATGAAGTTTTTCTTAAGAATTGTGGTTGGAGTCATCAGTTTCTCATAACAATGAAATACCCAAGGCAATTAACTCAGGAAGAGACAGATTTATTTAGTTTGTGGTTCTGGAGGTTTCAGTCCAAGATCAGCTGTCTCCATCACCTTGGCCTCTGGTGAAGGTGGCACATCATGGGGGGAGAATTTGGCAGAGCTAACTAACTGCTTTTGCCTTGAGCCAGGAAACAAAGAGACAGGAGGAGACGAGGGTCCTGGAGTACCCTTCAGGTCATGCCCACAGTGACCAAAGGACCTTCCACTATGCCTTTCCTCTCAAAGGATCCACCACCACCTGGGACCAATTCATTAATACGTGGACTTTGGGGTACACGCATCCAAACAATAGCAGTGATCGTACATTTTTTTTTAAGAAAATGAAGAATTGTCTTAAAAATTGATTTCAAAAAGTTTACACAAGGTCAGAAAACTCAAGTGATACTTTTTGTTCAAACACTTTCAGCTATAGGGGTATAGTTAGGGAGCAGATAGAAAGTTGGATTTTAATAGAGTTTGAATTTGGGAAGCAAGCACAGAGGAGAAAAAAGAGTATAAAGAATATAGGAATTACTAAAAATAGTGCATGCAGTAGTGGTGGAGAAGGAGAGTGAACCAGTTACTAAACCCTAAATGAAATGCAGGGAAGTGTTGGGGAAGATCATAGATACTGTAGTTGTAAGATGAGATCATAGATACTCATTGCAGGAGGAGCCATGCTTGGCAGAGTTACTTTGATCTGCAACATAATGCACATTATCCCTGGTTAAGAAAGCTCACAATCTGGCCTTAGGGTGATTAAAACAATGTCATCATAGCCATCACTTGGCTGAAAATTTTGTTTTTTATTTTTAGTGCTTCCATCATCCAGAACAAAGTGAAAGCGCGGCCTGTGTCTCAGGGGAGCTGACATTCTACCAGACTTGGTAGAAAGGCTAATTAGATGTAGAAAATGATGCACAATTGTTTTCTGGAGTAGAGGCTGTTCAAGTGGGAAAGCAACAGGCACCTCAAGTCGTTTCTCTGCTCTCATAGAGCAGAATGTAAATATTTATGGAATACAGACCTCTTTTAATCAGTAGCACAGTTGGGCCTCTACAAATATAGAGTTCTCTTTCAGATACTTCAAATTAGAGATGAATATCAGGCCAAATTACTGACAGTAAAATTCTAATATGTCAGGTATAAGCAGAAATTCCCGGGAAATCACATATATGATTTCCAACCAGTACAAAATGAGTGATGGTCTCTTTCTCCTTCTCCTCCCTGTGCTCCTCCTCCCCTCCCTCTTCTTCCTTCATCCTTTGTAATGGTTGATAACTAGGAAAGTGAATAATAGTATTTTTTAAAAATATTTTTTGTTGTGTATTGACATAACACATTTATTTATTTATTTTTTTATGTGGTGCTGAGGATCAAACCCGTGCCTCACATGTGCCAGGCAAGCACTCTGCCACTGAACCACAACCCCAGCCCTGATAAAATAGTGTTTTAGCAAATCAGTAGTCTCTTTCCTTCATTTCCTTTTCTTTTTGAAAATATTAATAATTCTTATATTTCTTTTATGAGAGTAATACACATTCATTATAAATATATAAGCAATAGAGGAAAGTACAAAAATGGTAATAACTCACATCAAATTCTACTCCCAGAAATAATCATTATAAATCTGATGGTTCTTATTCTGGAACTCTCTCTATGGGATAGGTAGAAGAATGGAGAGTGGGAATTGATAGCTAAGTTATTTTTCTTTATCCTTGAAATTGGGTGGTTTAGTCAGTTTTTTGTCACTATAACAAAATTCTTGAGATAATTATCTTGTAAAGAGATAAGGTTTATTTTGGGGCCAAGGTTGCAGAGGTTCTGGTCTATGGTTGGGAGGACCCACTGCTTTTAGGCCTTTGTTGGAGAAGTGCTAGAAGGCAGGAAGTGTGTGTCAGAGCAAATCGCTTATCTCATGGCCAGGAAGCTAAAGAGGGAAAGGCAGAAATATCCCCACAATCCCCTAAGGGCACACCTCCAATGAACTCATGACCTCCTACCAACCCCATCTCCTAAAGATTTCACTGCCTCCCAAATAGCACCACCATGGTGACCAAGTCTTCAATTCATGAACCTTCGAGGGACACTTATCCTAACCACAGTGTTGGGAAATTAACTTAGCCAAAGTACTTTCTTACATGTGATCACTGTTTATCAATTTTCCTGGAACATGTGCCCTTTCATCTATACACTTGTTTTTACCTTAAAATCAGGAAAGAAAAACATTGTACTATATCTTTTAATCCTTTTTATATTATATGTTTTTATCTTTTTGTCTTTTGTGTGTATATATATATATATATATCACATTTTAACAATTGCTTTTGTCTCTCTATTTTTAACTGCTTTTGCTGTAATTTTCACAATTTTTTTAAACTGCTAATTCTGTCATTGGCCTTTTCTATTCAGTTCTTTAATCTTACTAATTTATTATTTTATTGATGGTATTCTTATGACCCTCACTTTGCTTCTTCCTGCAATCTTTCTTTTCATTACATTATTTTATCATCTGGATCTTGAGCTTGTTTGATTGAATTGGCATTCATATAATTTATTAGAATAAAGCACTCATAGTGCATTTCTTTAAAAATTGTTCTGAAGAACCACTAGTAAAAAGAGGTGCTTGTATCTGATGGTAATTATAATTTTTGATTAGATTCACTTATTTTGAAGACCTTTTTAAAATAATGCATGTGTTCATAAAGTCCTTAAAAGGACTTATTTCACATGAGCACCACTGCCCCCTCCCAGTAAAATAAATGCTTCATTTGAACTAAATAGTAACTTTGGTATATATAAAGAAGACTACAATTAAACTGATACGACATATGTACATGTTGTTCTGGGATTAACTTTGAAAACATTCCCAAGACCCTTAACCACAGGAGGCTGCAAGAGTCTCTTTAGCTGGTTGTAGTTGGATCCTCTCTCTGTTGTGGTCCTAGTTTTCTTTCATTTACCAATCTTTGTCTGTTATCCCATGCTGACTTATGCTGGCTCAGGTTGGATTGCTCATTTTTAAGATCAAAAGCAGATATAATGATGAAAATTGTCAATCTTTCTACCATTGTTCAAAGTATAGACTTTGACAGATTACTTTTCCATCAACTCAATTTCTGTAGTTTAGTATTTTTTTTCTATTTGACACTACACATTTACACATAATATGGAGTGCTTTGAAAAGTTGCAATACTCTTCCAATGCACAAATTACAAAATTCTTTGGCTCAAATTGTCCTTCCTTTCTTCTGCTGTTGTGGAAGAGGTTTGGTAGACTTTCTTCATGTGGGTGGAAAGAGTAATTCTCCATCTGGATGCCACCTGTAAGAGTTCGCACTTATTCTCAGGAGAAATTTCATCTATAGTGACAAACTATTTCATGTTCTTTTAAGCAATCCTTGTCACCATTCTCTAGGAGTCAAGAGTAAAGATTCTTGTTTTCCTAGGGTGTTGCTATTTATGGAATCAATGTCACTTGCATTTAACATTTGTTTAACAGAAACAAAGGTCAACCATCAGTTATATATTGGCCCATGCAAAAATTATGAGCTGAGCTATGTCTTCATGAGGGACAATTTGTGGAAAGTGTGTAGTGACTCATCTGATTTTGATTGTGTATTTGGTATGATCTAGCTTGTCAGTTAAATTGCTCCAACGCAAATTGGATGACTGAAATGTTAAATGTCTCTGGCAGAGCAATGAAACAGTGAACCCATCAGAGCAGTACTTGTCCAATGTTTGAAAGCCTCTGTGTGCATCAGAATCACAAAGGAGGTGTTAAAATACAGATTTTAGACCTTGCTTCCAGTCTCCTTACGGATTATGTTGATTTGACTTAAGAACATGCAATGCTTGAGAGTCATGGTATCATTACTAGTATTAGTAGTTGCCTATAAGATCACAGGAGAAAATGAATTGTGTTAAGAAACTTAGAAAAGCTGCAGGAAGAATCATCCAAAGAAGAATACATAGACCACTACTTTAGTTATGTTTTCAGTGTTTTAAAAACATTCCTAGATGAGACTCAAACAGATACCTAAGGGACTACTTCAGAGGTGAGGGACTGAGAATTAGTGGGCTGTCCTACTTCTGGAGGCCCAAGAGGTGATGAAATTGCATGACATGCTTCTGGAGAGCTCAAGGTTGTAGTAGTTTCCTAAGTCCTGTCTCGGGAACCTACTGCCAAGAGTGGTTGACTTCTTTTAGAGGAAGATGCTATGTAGTCTTTCTCGACTGTTTAGCCTAGGTTATATATATTGCTGATAGAAAAGAATGTGGACGTTTCCTGGTTGGGCAGGAGGGAGGGATGTGCCCTGGTGCTCCCTTTACCTACAATTCTGCTAATCCTCAATTCACACCCTGCTTCGGCTTACCTATGGGTGAGCTGGGCTGTATTACTTTGATGATTCATTTTGCCATCACCTCAATAAGTACATAATACATAGATTCAGTAGTGGGTGTATGTATTTATTTCCACATTTAAAACCTTTATTGAGATATAATATGCACTTAAAAATATGCCTGTTCCAAGTCACAGGGTTTTTCTTTCTATTGTAAAGTTTTTATTTTTATTTTTTATTTGCTTTAAGTATTAATACACAGTAGGATCCTTTAAAAGAGAACCTCCCTTAAAACATTTAATATTTTTTAATTAATATTTTAATTTTCATACTAAGACATAGGCTCTTAAATAACTGCAACACTGGTATGAGTTTTTTTTTATACTATTGCCACATTGATTCAAAATTTTAAGTTTTGGGGGGGGGCAGGAGTTGTAACTGCTCTCTGTGCCCTTTTTCATTTTCAGTTCATTATGTTTTTCTTTCTAGAAGCCCAGATTCCGTTTTGCTGTAAACTGCAGTGCTCTGCCACCTTCTCCATCCATTAGTGCCATCATATCTTTTAAGCCATAGAGTTTGATGACTTTTGACAAATGTGTACATCTTTGTAACTATTACCACCATCAAGTTATAGAACATTTCCAATCAGCCAAAAATGTGCTTGTATGTAACTTTACAGAAACCTACCAGCCACAACCCCAGGCTACAGATTAGTCTTACTTATTTTGAGAATTTCATATAAATGGAATGATATATTGTTTATTTCTTCCTTTGCTCAGCAAAATGTGTTTGAGATTCATCTATCTCATCCCATGTAACAGGAATAATGATACTCTTTTCTTTTGTATTGCTGAGTAGTAGTTCATTAAATGCATGTATCACAGTGTGGTTATCTAATCACATGTAGATGGATTGTTTTCTCACCCCAGTTTTTGGCTATGATGAATAAATCTGTTGCAGATATTCTTGTGGGGTAGGCATATAATGTCATTACACTTGGGATTGTTAGGGCATGTGGCAGGCATGTGATTAACTGTGTAAGAATCTGCCAAACTACTTTGCAAAGTCCTTGTGCCATTTTATTTCCCCTACCAGCATTTTATGAGATTTCCACCTGTCCTAGTCTTTTTATTTTTAGTTATTCTAATGCATTTGCAATGGTATCTAAATGTTCTTTAACTTTGCATTTTCCTGATGACTCATGTAATTGTGTATTTTTTTGTATACTTAGTGGACCTTTGTATTTCTCTTGTGAAGTGCTGTTAAAATCTTTTGACAGTTTTTTAAAGGCATTTTTGTCTTGTTATTAAGTTGTAGGTCATTAAATTCTGGATACAAGTCATTTGTCTCATATATATATGTGTGTGTGTGTGTATATGTGTGTGTGTGTGTGCATGTGTACGTGTGTGTATACATATATATATATATATATGAATAAACATTTGTCACATATACATGTATGTTGTAATTGATATAGTGATACAATTCATCAACTTGGGCTTGGGAAATCTCTTCCTTTAAGGAGACTCTAGTTTTAGTTTCTACATTTAGGTCTGTTCTCCATTTTGAGTTACTATTTTATGTGATCTAAGGGAAGGTCAGAATTCATTTATTCATGTGCATATCCAGCTGCTCCATATATTCATTGAAAAGACTCTTCTCCCTGTTGAATTACCTTGGTACTTTGTCAAAAACTAATTGATCATGTATGTGTCTACTTCTGGATGCTCTTTTCTCTTCTATTGAGCTATATATCTGCTTTTACACAAGTACTACACTGTCTTGATTATTGTAATATGTTAGTAAGTTTTCAGATCAGGTAATGTAAGCCCTTCAAATTCTTTCATTTTTTCCCCAGTGGTTTGGACTAGTCTGGGTCCCTCATATTTTCATTTAATATTTATGCTCAATTTGTAGATTTCTATGAAAAAGACTCCTAGGATCTTGCTTTGTAAGTAGAGCTTTTAAAATTATTATAGAGTATTTGTCACTTTAACCATTTTTTGTTATAAAATTTGGTGACTTTAATTACATTTTCAATATCACCACTACTTCCAAATTTTTCCATTGCCCCAGACGAATCTCTGTGCCCATTAAGCAATAAATCCTTGTCTTTGGCCCTTAGTAATCTCTAATCTACTTTGTCTCTATGAGTTTACCTACTCTAAATAAGTGGAATAAAACAATATTTTCCTTTTGTGTCTGACTTATTTCATTTAGCATAATGGTTTAAAGATTCATTGATACTATATGAAGTATGAATCAGAACTTCATTCCTTTTATTGCCAAATGAAATTCCATTTCATGTATATACCAGAATTTGTTTATCCATTTATCTGTTTATGATCAGTTGGGCTGTTTATAGCTTTGTGCTATTGTGACTAATGATAAAGTGATCCAAGTGTCTTTTGAGTCCCTGTTTTCAATGATTTGGGGTATATACCTAGGAGTGAAGTTCCTGGGTCATATGGAACTGCAGGGATTTTAACGGGGATTAAGTTAGATTCATAAAACAGTTTGGAATGAATTTATATATAACTCTTAACAATGCTGAATCTTCTGATCTGTGAACATGATGCATCTCTTAATCACCTTAGGTTTCCATAGACTAGGTAACTTAAACAACAAGGTTATTTTCTCGCAGTTCTAAGGTATAAGGAGTCCAAGATCAAGATTTTAGTAGGGTAAGTTTCATTCTGAAGCCTGTCATTGACTTGCCTTGTAATGACTACCATCTTACTGTTTATTCACCTGACCTCTATGCACACTTGGAGAGAGAGAGCACATGAGTGAATGCACATGCACGTGCGAGCATTTTGTGTCTTCCCACAAGGTCACTAGTCCCTTCTTGAGACCTCTGTTCTCATGGCCTCATACCATTGCATTGGGCATTAGGGTTTTAATATATGAATATTACGGCATTTGCAGATAAATGGATGGAATTGGAAAATATCATGCTAAGTGACATAAGCCAATCCCCAAAATCCAAAAGACCTAATGTTTTCCCTGATAAGTGATGATGATATATAATGGGGGTGGGGGGTGGCACGTGAGAGAAGAATGGAGGAACTTTAGATTATGTAGAGGGAAATGAGAGGGGGGTTATGAAAAATGGTGGAATGAGACAGAAATCATTACCCTATGTACGTGTATGATTGCATGAATGTTATGAATCTACATTGTGCACAACCATAGAAACGAATGAATGTACAATGAATCAAAATGCAGTCTGTGAAAATAAAAAAAATAATTTTAAAAAAGGATATAAGTCTTAAAATTTTTTCTCAGTAATATTTCAGAAGGTTTGCCAGATACACACATTTTGTTAAATTCATTCTTTAGTATTTTAGGCTTTTTCATGCTGTTGTGAATATATTTGTTTTATTTCTAGTTGTCTATCATTAGTATGTAGAAATACAAGTAATGTCTGCATATTAATCTTGTATCCATCTTGTATTCTGCACTTTGCTCAATTAACTTATTAGTTCTAGTGGCATTTTTTTTTTAGATTCTTATGATATTCTACATGCTTAGTTGTGTTGTCCAAAAATAAGTGTAATTTTACTTCCTCCTTTCATGTCTTTGTGCCTTATCTTTTTTTCTCCTTAACTTATTGCATTGACTGGGACCTCTAATACAATGCTCGATAGAAGTGATGGGAGTAGACATCCTTGCCTCACCCCAATCATATGAGGAGAGCACAAGTGCTGGAGGATGTTTTACTTGCATTTTTATATTTTTAACTAAATAAGACAATATGATAAGTTCAGTGGCTACACAGTTATTTCCATTACCCAGTTTCTGCAATCAGTGGTTATGGTAGCTTCAGGCCTTTCACACTCTGTTTTAATTAGATAATTTCTTATTTATCTATTTTATATTTTGAGATATTGCCTAAATTTTTCCAGGTTTTGTGACTAAAAATAATTTTAAAATTGCTGGTCTATTGTCATGCTCTTGACTCTTACTGAAGTTCAAAGCAGCCACTGAACGTCACTGACAAAAAACACTGTATTATGAAACTTAATTTTCCTGGATAAGGACCATAAGATATTCCAACTGGCATTTAGTACCAAGACCAAATTTAGTACATAAAAGTGTTATAGACATTTTCTATAAAATAATAAGTGCTTAATCAGTTGTATTTTCCTTTTTTTGCTGTAGTCTAATAGAAACTCAGCTTATTTTTGCATAATCATAACTATGATGAGTTTTATATTTATATCCTCTTTTTCAGTGCTTTGGTATATTTTGATTTATTTGAACAATCTTAATCTATTTGTGTCTTTTTGTAATTCAACTCAGTTCCTTTTAAACAGGATTTAGAAATATAAATTATAATCTCTTTTTGAATTAATAAAAAACTATTTCATAAAAGAGCCTACCTTTTAAATATTTAATTGGTATAAATACCTACCTTTAAGAGGCTTAATGGAAAGCTATAAATGGAAAATCTTTAGTCTTGGGAACACAGTCTTTTACTGGCCTTGTAAGATAAGCTTCCAAAGAGAAACATTTGGAATAATGATCTTGTTGAAGTGAAGCTAAAATGTTTCTGACTAAAACAACACAAAACAAAAAACAGAAATCTGCTCTTTCCTTCAGTGATCCAAGAGAGAGGTAGAATGTTCTGAAAATAACTGAATAACTGAAACACTAAAGATTCTAAGTGTCTCGGATTGTTGGGTGAGATTGTGACAGTTTGGGGGGCATTGCCAGCCATTTCAGTCTGTCCTGGTACTGGAAGAAATGCTTTTTATTCTGTGACCATAATTAAGACAATATAAAAAGATAAACCATGAGGCTGAATATTGTATCATGTAATATAATCACCTGAATATATCTGTACTTTTTAATGCTAATTGTACATTCTTTGGACCTAAAACATACATATCCACACTGTCACGCACGCATATATAAAATATTATTTTTTATAAATAATTGAATATTCCATACTAAGTGTTTAAATTTGTTTGTTTGTTTGTTTTGGTACTGGGGATTGAATTCATGAGTATTTAACCGCTGAGTCACACCCCCAGCCCTTTCTATTATTATTATTATTACTTTTATTTTGAGATAGGCTTTCACTGAGTTGCATAGGACCTAACTAAATTGCTGAGGCTGACCTCAAACTTGCAATTCTCCTGTCTTAGCCTCCCAACCTGCTGGGATTACAGGCATGTGCCAACCTGGCCCTAAAATTTAATTTTTATATGCAATTATTTAGGGGGGAAAAAGAAGGAACATTTACCTTAAAATATTTCTAAGTATTAGTATTTTAGTATTAAATTGTCTTTTTCTCTGTGTGTGCTTCTGGGGATTAAACCCAGAGCCTTGTGCAAGCACTCTACTGTAGAGCTACAGCCCTAACCCTGGAGTATGTCTTTAGGTTTGAGAGTAATATTGTGTGCCAAATCCAAAACCAAGTACTTTACATATATTAATTCCTATTTCTCACAACAATTTTATGATAGTAATTGTACCCATGCCCATTTTAAAGATGAGAAACCGAAGCTTAGAGAAGTTTAATAGCTTGCCCAAGGTCACACAGTTAGTAAAAGGCAGAACCAGGATTCAAACCATGACCATCTGAGCCAGTATCTCATTTGGAAGACTTTGGCTATAACAATAACTTAAATAAACAAAATGTCTTTTTAAATTTCTCACATTAAACTTTCTGCAGGCATGGAATTGCTCATGCTGGTTTAGTTGTTGAACTTTCTATTTTAACCTTGGTTCCACTGTCCCCTTTGAGTTGGCATTTCATTTTCATTCTTGTTCATTCTTCGTGGCTACAAAATGCATAATGCAGGGCCAAGTATCATATTCAGGACAGAAAAATGCAGGGGTTTTTTGAAATCAAGAAAACAAAATCTTTTTGAGAAACCCTCTGCTGGATTTTGCTTATATCTCACCAGCCAGGTAGATCTATCCCCAGATGCAAGAGAAGCAGAGGAGTAAGCATTTAGTGGTCCTAACCACAGAGGAATGTGGCTGGGCCAGCAAGTGGCTCTTTGGTTGGCAAACAAGTGTCTGACACAATAAATATTACATAATGCACATCTTGTCAGGTAGGTACTCTTGAAATTTATGCATGAATTTTAATGACAGTGATTGAGATGGGAAGAGGAAAGAATAATTCACTTCCCAAGGGCGCTTTAATTCAAATTTCCAGCAGAGGGCTTTGGATGCTCTTCTCTACCCTCCTAACTCTCATTTTTGCAGAAGTTTACTGTCTTTACTGAATGTGTCCCTGCAGTGGGCACAGTAGTGTTCATCTTGTCAGGCTGTAAGGATAGCAAGACAGAGGGACATTAACCCGATCATCCCTGCTGTCTTGGGGCTTAGTTGGGAGATATGACAAACAGAATATAAAGTTCATAAGACAGTATGATCAGAGTTGCTGATTTCATCTTATCATCGAAGTTTTAAAAAAGGAGCTAGGTTTGAATAGTTGTGCAGTTATAATTTATTATCTTCTTAACCTCTAGCTTAATACTCAGAATAATCTGAAAGATACCAACAACAAAACCATATGTACAGAACCATGATAAAAGGTGAGGAGAATTAAGGAAATCTAACTGAAAGTAACAGTTCTTGATAAAGTTGTAGATTGTTTCTGTTTATCAATCTAGTTATGTTTAAATTATTGTGCCTTAAGAGCTTCACTTTGATCTCAACATTTAGCAAGGGTTAATACGGTGAGAGTAATGACCAAGTGATCATCTTTATGCCTGGTACTTCTGGAAATTTTTATAGATAAAATGTAGTTTTATGTGTTGGAACAAGGTTAAGTGGTATCATTCATCTATTCAAACAATTGCATACTGATGCACAATCTGCCCGGAAATACATCAAGCCTCAGGGCTACAAAAGTCATGGTTCTTATCCATGGGAGCTTGTGGTTTAGGAGGGAACTGGTCTTCCAATGACCATTCATCTCTCTCATTATGGTCCTACTGGTTCCTCCAAGTGCCAAATCCAATTTTAACTATTTGAGTGAATTGACTGGCCAAATTAGGCAATAAATGCAAAATGAGCAGTTAATAAAAACACAAACTACATATGTGTAAACTGACACATACTCACATGTATTCCTGGCATCCAAGATGAAATAAAGAATTATTTATGTCAACTAAAATTCTGCTCTTCATTACTGTATGTACTAAGAACTCACTGTCAGTGCCACTAAATTTGACAAAAATCTGGGAATTATTAATACAATTTAAAAATATGGTTTTACTAGCAAAAAATTGTTCATACAAGTACACCTATTAGCATTCCTACCACAAAATGGGCCTGTAATTAATAATTTGACAAGTGAATGTTGCTGAATGAAAACAAATAAAGCACCATTTCTCTGCAGAGTTATATTTTCCAGGAATCAGTAGGACTTTTAAAACTGAATTCTTTTTTTCCACTTATAAAAACAGGATTTATTTTAGAAAAGTTATAGTTTGGGTTGGCTAATAAGTTTAGTTAGGTTTAAATTTTTGTGCCTTCAGGACTTTTATATCAACTTTGCTTGGAATATTTAAAGTGGTATGTGAAAGGTTTCTCATGGTGTATCTAAATCCTCTGTTAAACTGTCAGGTTGTTTTGATATCCCTTTCGCAAAGTGACTTGACATTATTTCTTGTGGAGTGCAGTAGGCTAGTTGACTGGGAAAGGATGCTGTGAAGTTTGGCTGTAAGTGATTTGTTGTGGTAGCTTGGTACATATTCCTTGACTTTCAACTTGAAATGCTCAGTGCACCTGTGCTGGCCCTTCTTCAAATGAGGGACTTCAGTATTTTAAGTTCAACATTCCCAAATGTTTGAAAGCTGAATGCCAGGACAGGGGTGGGCCATTCATTATTGTATTTGAAGGTGGTATCATTTCCTTTAAATCACACACTTATTAAAATTTGTTAATTTAAAATTGGAACCAGTGCCTCCTCCTATAGGTAAAGAGAAGAAATCTATTTAAGGGTTTAACTTAATAAGAAATCAATTTAGCTCTTTGGCTGCTGGGTAATTTATAACCATGTTTTATCTGTTCAGGTTCAGGTGTTAGAGACACAACCATGAAAAAGATATGCTCCCTGCCCCTAGAGAACTTAATGTTTAATGTGCCAAAATCATGGTAGGTGTTGCTGTAGGAAAAGCACAGAGTTTGGGGAATGCACAGCCAGAGATTACATGAGTCAATGGGATGAGGGTCAGAAGACCTTGGTTATCTGTGTGAGGGAGTTGCAAAGCAATTGCTGATGCAAAGTGATCTCTGATCTCGAAGTTTTTCTTTCTTTCTTTCTTTCTTTTTTTTTTTTTTTTCTATTCATGGTGATTGAACCCAGTGCCTTGCACATGCTGGGCAAGACCTCTACCACTGAACTCCATCCCCAGACCTCAAAGGGAAAATTTTTCACATGATTAAAATTTTTAACACCCTTATGTTTCATTATATTCTACATATGAAGATAATTTTGAATATTAAAGGTAATCTACTAAAGTATTTAAGAAAACAAACTCTCAAGTTCAAATTCTGACTTTGCCTTTTACTAGTTCTAGGGACTTGGGCAAGATACTTGAGCTCTCTATGCACAGTATTCCTGTTCATGAACTGGGGATAATGATACTACCTAACTCAAAGTATTGTTAGGAGGACTGAATGAATTTAATATTTATAAAATGCTTAGAATAATACCCAGTATAGCAAGTGCATATTACTGTTTGTTAAATACATATTTTCAATTCCATCCATTTATTTCAAATGCCATATTCTTCTTCTTTATGGCTGAATAATATTTCATTGCGTATGTATACCACAGTTTCTTTATCCATTCATCTGTTGAAGGGCATCAAGGTTGGTTCTACAATCTAGCTATTGTGAATTGAGCTGCTATAAACATTGATGTGACTGCATTACTGTAGTATGCTAATTTTGAGTTCTTTGGGTGTAAACCGAGGAGTGGGATAACTAGGTCAAAAGCTAGGTCCATTCCAAGTTTTCTGAGGATTCCAGAAACTGCTTTCCAGAGTGGTTGCACCAATTTGCAACTCTACCAGCAATGTAAAAGTGTGCCTTTTCCCCCACATCCATGCCAACATCCATTATTGTTTGTGTTCTTGATAATAGCCATTCTAATTGGAGTAAGGCGAAATCATGGAGTTGTTCTAATTTGCATTTCTTGGAGAATATCTTGCTAAGTAAAATAAGTCAATCCCAAAAAACCAAAGGTCAAATGTTTTCCCTGATAAGTGGATGATGATATGTAATGGGGGTGGGGGCATGGGAGTGAGAGAAGAATGGAGGAACTTTAGAATATGTAGAAGGAAATGAGAGGGAGGGGGTATAAAAAATGGTGGAATGAGACAGACATCATTACCCTATGTACATGTAGGATTACACGGATGGTATGAATCTACCTCATGTATAACCATAGAAATGAAATGATGTACCCCATTTGTGTACAATGAATCAAAATGCAGTCTGTAAAAAATAAAAAAATAAAAAAATAATTAAAAATATATAAATATTTTCTTACAAATGTAGAATCATTTTAACACAAGTAAATATGTCCCTATTACCTGTGGTGTAACTTATGCATGGGTACATATCAAAGTCAATAAGATAATTCTAATGGCCCAAAGTTCCAGTAAAATGGCATTGGGAAATGGGCTAAATATTATGATCTAGTCTTATCTAGAGGAGGGAAATTGCTTATGTATATTATGTATATTAATATATGTATATTTTATATGCATATGTATATATTTCTAATTTTAAACATTTTAAAGGGGATCTGAGTAACAAATAAAATAGTCCCCCTAGCCTCTCAGAGTCCAGTACATTCATGGTAATAGAAACAGTTATTATGTGGAAAAGTAAAAGCAATATGAACTTTGGTAACTTTAAACATCAGTTAACTTCTATGTTTCTTTTAGGACATATTGTAACTACAGGAATTAATTTAACTGCAATAAAATATGTCAGAAAGCTAAAGCAAATATCCTTTCCTTTGATTACGAGAGCAGGTTATAATAATAATAAAAGGTCCTTGAATTTTCTTTAAATGTTTAACCCTCATGAGAAAGGAATCAGTTATTTTTGAAAAGGTGATTAGAACATTCTAATACAGAATGTTTTAGGAGTTCTGTTCTAATTACTAATAAATTCAAGAGTTTTACTCTCAGACCTTTAAACTAGAAGAAATAAATCTAGTTTTAGAACACAATAATTGAGTGAGTTTTCTCTTTTAATTTTTTATCACTTTAGCCAGTGGTAAAATTACATTAGTTCCCATGATCAAAAGCTGGGCTGCTTTTAGTTTGTGGATGTCAGTCTGGAAGCTGCCAGCTGGAAGCCATTCTGTGACTAATCCAGGCTGTTGAGCTTCAGAACCTATGGAGAAAGTCGTAACATGGATTTCCTGTGGGTGGGGAAGAAATGGGAACAGTATGTGAAACTGGTCAAAATATGCTAAAATAGTTTGTTTGTACTTCTTAAAACACCCATTTGTGGCAGTGAACTCAGTTATCTCTAAAAGCTTTTCTTCTTCTTTCTTTATTTTTGTGTGTATTCCTCTTCATATAAGAGAAAAACAGGGTGGAGACCATGGGAGTAAAGTGATTAGAGCATTTTAACTAGGTAAATGGAGGAGATGTGTAGGTATATAATGTTACATGAGCCTTTCCTGAAAAATTAAAATAATTTTCAGAGACCAAAGAGGTTATAATTCTTACTCCTCTAAATGAAATGGTCATATTAATAACAGAAGTATTCAATTTGAGGTTTATTTTTTCAAAGTAATAAAGTTCATGAAAAAGGAATCTGATTCCACAGATAACAAGAAGGCATGGTAGATTCCTGGGTATGGATAAGGACATGAATTTTTTCTTATTAATACAATCCTTATCTTCCCTCTGAGCCAACTACCTTCCCCTGGCTGCCTGGGATGGTAGAGGAAAGGGAACAAACAGGGCAGATGAGACACAGGGACACTAACTGTGAGAGGTGGGCATGGCTACTACACATGATGAGCAGTTGAGAAATGCTACCATCAGGCAGAGCAAATCCATGGCTTCTAAGACAGCAGACTCAACATGGCATAGGAGAAGAGCTACTGCTTCAGGAAAGGGTTCCTAGCTTCACCAGTGATGGGGTTCCCAAACACAGCCCCAGTTCCAGCCCCAGAGTCGGCCACCCCAACCAGGATAGCTCTAGCTCCAATGTCCTTAGCTGCTCTGTTGATGTTCCTTGAAATGGTGCTGGTTTGGAAGCTGTGACTGCAGATAAATATGATCAGAGGACATGGGGCTGACGAAGCTATCATCTGTTAGTGTCTCCCGTTGTTTCAGTGCTGATGTGGAAAGTACCTGAGAGTTACCTCTGATGAGGGAGAGGGTGGAGATGAACTTGGCAGTATTTTCAGGAAGTAAAGGACTGTGGCAGGAGTTGCTCCGGTGCAGAGAAGGCAGAGAGGGGCAATGAAAAACTATTTTAAGATTAATGATGATTCAAGCGCATGATCAGTTGCAAGGAAAAGAAATTGAGACATTAAACCCTCTGAAGAGGTTGTTTAGTAGTCCAGGTATGAGAAATGACAGCTTAGATTGTATGGCCCAACAGGAAAGGAAGAACCATAAAAGTTTAAGAGAGATTCTGAATATGTAATGGCAAGATTGAGGAGCTGGTGGGGTGGGATCTTCCAAAAGGCAATGTTTAGTGATTGGTTGTACTGTTTGGGAATATAAAAAGCTAAGTGTAACATTTAAAACCATGGTAATCAAAACCATAAAGTGTAGAGAAACTTCTAAGAGGAGATCAAGGACAGGAAAGAACTAAACTGTGGGTAAAAGTTCTAAAGAAACAAAGGCAGAAGAAAGATTAAACTCAGGTAAAACCTAAAACTGTCAGTAACTTCCATTGCAGAACATGAAGAGAAATAGGCCAGCTACCATGGGTTTGGCCTTGTCTGCATGAAACAAAGCATCTTGTCACAATAAGGTTAAAAGGGAGATCAACTAGCATTGAAGTTCACAATTGAAATAATCTTTCCCAACAGCTGTTGACCTGCTTATTCTTGGTTTTCCCACTAGAAAGCAAACTGTGACAGGAGGTACCAGGTCTGTTTTGCCCATGGTTATGTGCAATAGATATACAAGGAATTGATACATATTTGACAAATGAACAAATTGTTAAACATTAGCACACCCTGATCTTTAGTGGGAGATAAAGTCTGCCAAACTCTAAGGAGAGCTAGTGTTTGCCTGGTCAAGAACAAAAGGGAATCCTGGAGTAGCATTGTCCCATGGAATGTGATAAAAAAGATGGATGGACAGCATGGCCACTGAGCAGCTGAAATGTAGCTAGTGTAATGTAGGAGCTGGATTTTTAATTTTATTTAATTTTAATTATTAAACTTAAATAGCCACATGTGACTAGAATCTATTGTATTGGGCGGCACAAGTATATAGGACAACTTCACCAGTTAGGAAAACATCTGTCTCCTCTGGGCAGATCTTACCTGTGCAGAGCAATGACTATGTTGGGGCCAAAATCAGAGCGTGCTTGCAAAAGAAATAAAAGATTTGCTACTGGGGCTGCTCTTTAATTAATCTTGAGCCCAAAGGACAGAATTCAGTTGCCAGGCCCACATGAGGTCCAGTCTATGTCATCAGGGAAGGAGAGCAGAAAGGTATTTGGACCCACAGCCCTAGGTAGGGATGAAGTTGAATTTACCCTGAGGGTCTTTGTGAACATATCTGTTAGGAATCTGCAAGTGCACAGGAGAGGTCTTTGTAGATGACCGGATATAATTCAGGATTCACAGATTATGCTCACTTTCTTTTTGTACCAACATTAACAATAATTGTATCCAATGACTAAAAGATGGACTAGGCACATATTCTCTTAACTCAGACACCCATGAATTCAGTTTGGAAAAGGAACATCTTTAAATATTGTAAGTATACTGGATGCTCAAAAATATGTATTTAAAAAATATTAAATTAGTTATATACACATCACACTTTATTCTGTATATCTAATTGATATTAGGAAGATTACGACTAGTACTGTGTTTTCTATTTTAGCAAATTCTCCTGCTTCTTAGGCAGGTATTAGAATTATTCTGATTCCCTTCAGTTTCCTGTAGCTGG
This sequence comes from Sciurus carolinensis, assembly GCF_902686445.1. Lineage (NCBI taxonomy): Eukaryota > Metazoa > Chordata > Mammalia > Rodentia > Sciuridae > Sciurus > Sciurus carolinensis. Next base: position 26,675,948 of record NC_062220.1, read on the forward strand.
GCTATAGGGGAGGAGGGAGTCGTTTAGTGGTGTGTTAAACTTGCCTTGTGTTCAGAATTCAGTCAGCAATAATACATATCAATATCATGTATTGAACTGTGTGCAGGAACAGATGTTTGGCATGTAGCAGGCTGCTTTTGGGAATAATCTCTATTGAAGAAAGTAAAGTATGCTTCAGATCTGTTCACATAATTTATGAAAGTGAATAGGGATTTCTCACAAAGGAAGAATGCAGGACAGACTATTTTATTCAGCAAGATAAAGTGAACTGTGCACAAATTCCCCAAAGTTGGTCAGCATAGCAAAGAACAAAGAGATATTAGTGCATTCCTGGTAAGGAGATTAGTTCTCTAAAGAGCAAACAAGCAAGAAAGGAGTCTCTTAGGGTTTCCTGAAGACTTGCTTCACCTCCCGAGGCTATTTGTTTTCATCATTTTTATAAGAGAAAATCTTTTGCAAGAATCTAATTTTCACCACAGGAAAATGCTCGAGTATTGAATCTTGAGGTCTGGAGGAACTTTCAAAGATTATCTAGTCCTAACACCTGTATTATGGTTGAATTAGTTTTGTGAAAGTCTTGCCAAGGATTGTCCAATCAGGGCTTCAACATCTGGAGAGAGCTGTCAGAGCTCCCAGGCTGGCCATTTTGTCCTTGGAGAACTTCGACATGGAAATGTTGCTGCCTTCCATTCGTCTATCAACCTCGTAACCACTGAAGTCAAACCCAATGCTTCCAATTCTTTTTTCTATTAAAGTTCGTAGGATATTTGAACATGATGATCAGATCTACAGGTTAAATGTGCTCAATAACTTAGAGAAGTTCTCGGGTGTTATTGATTTGGCTTTTTGTACTTCTTGGGTCCCTCCTGAATGTGCTCAGTGTACTCAGACTTGTACTGCAGTCCTTCAAGGGTGGTCTGGGATAACATAGACACAGTGGGCTTTGGCTTCTCTCTATGTATATTTTCTCCTCTCCTTTCTCTCCTCCCCTGCCTTTTCCTCTCCTTTGTTCCTTCTATTCCCCTTCTTGCCTCCTTCCCTCCCACCCTTCCTTCTCCTTCCCTCTTACCTCCCATTGATACTGCACTACATTTATTCGTTCCGTCATTCAGCTATTATTCCATTTACTGTTGATTCAAATTAACCTTTCTGTAGACCAAAATCTCTAAGTCTTAGTTTTCCGTGTTGCTTTGAAGCCACATATTTACCATTCTGTACAGAAAAACTCTTCTTTTGGACTTATTTACTTCATTTTACATTTATTTCGATTACTTTTTATCAGAAGTAGCCCTACCTTCCAACCTCTCAGTTTCTTTTTCAAACTCAATTTAATCATCTAATACATCTGTTCTTCCTTTTATAAATTTTTTGATATCCTCTCTATATGCTGATGCAGACAGAACATTGAATAAAACATTGAAACAGAACCCAGGGAAGAGTCCTTATGATGCTGAACTCTAGATCTGAATTGATGTTAACTCATTAATTAGGACCCTCTGTGTGGCTGTTGAAAATGTTCATGTCCTTAACATGCTTACTCTGCTCTGTCTATGAGGATTCACTGGAAGACCTAATGGTCCAGTTGGAGGTGGTGTGTGCTGGGTCATCTTCACTTTCTATAATTCCAGGAATTATATCAAAGAAGGAAAGGGCACTTTGACTATTTTTATTTCCTCCTGAAGTCACTGTGTCATCTTATCATTAGTTTGTGTCTTCTGAGGCGAATAATAACCTTTGATTCCTTCATAGACACATATGACTCAAAGAAGGATATCGACAACAGATCGAACAGTCAGATAATTATTAGAAACAATGATGACATTTTATGGGAGTACAAAATAGAAAAACAAATTACTTTGATATATCAAGTGGAGCTACTACTTTCTCATCAGCAGAGGACTTAAATTAATTGATGTGTTGATTTAAAATAATCAGAACCTCTGAACCGCTGCTAATGCTCATTTATTAAGGGTTTTCTTTTATTTTTCAAATAACTGAAAATATTTAAAACCATTAACTGTATCAGTGTCATGAAACTTCAGGAGATTTATATACATTTTGTTCAAAATAGAACAGGTGCACAAAGAATCCCTTAGTAAAGATAAAACCCTTATGGATGTGCAGTAATAGGCCAGTTGGGTAAACTGAATTGAAGAATATGCACAGTGATAAACTGAATTGAAGAATTTCAAGACTAGACTTTGCTTTCTTATACAGAAAGTGGGGGCTACATTCATTTCTCAACTAAGTCTCTGAAGACAAAATCAGTAAAAACACAAAAAAACCCCAAAGCCTTGTCATTTCTAATATCATAAAACAGGAACTAGTTTTCTATAAAGATATGGCTATTTCCTTATCATTCAAGCTGAAAGATATTCTCTATAACCAGTGTGACTACTTCTAAGTTGTCATTCAGGTGATGAGGTTTTATATTATACTATCTTCTACATGTGCAGGCATTTAAATTAGACATTTTTATTAAATCAATATTCTGGTTTTTTTTTTGGAAATCTTTGGCCATTTTTTGTTAAGTTTTCTGATATCTTGGATTTCCTATTCTATAATTACAAACATGAAATTTTGAGAACATCATAGTTTTAAAAATAGTATTATAATAAATCTTTAATGTATAGTTATTTAAAGTAATTTAATATTTAATATGATTGATACCAAAAGAAGTTTCCAAGGTACAAAAATACATTTTTGGAAATGTAGATTTCCTTGACAGAGTACATGTGTTTTCAATACAGTGAGAAAATGAGAAAATCACCCATGCTCATGTATTTTTTAGCTTTAATTATTTTTGCTATGATTTGTTGCTATCTGGACCTTACAGAACTGTCCTTGCACTCCCTGTCTTAAGTATCTCAGGTTATTCTGTCCGTCTCGTTTGAATATTAGTTAGAAAATTAATAGTGATCTTACCCATTAAAAGAGGAACTGTGTGTCCCTCTAGCTTTTCATTCCTGTGACCAGAATATCTGAGAACAACTTAGAATCAGCAAAGTTTATGTTGGGCTTACAGTTTCAGAGGTTCACTCCATGGTTGGTGACTCCATTGCTCTGGGTCTGAGGTGAGGCATAATAGCGTGGTGGAAGGACATGGCAAAGAAATACTATTTAATTCATGGCAGCCTTGAAGCAAAGAGCGTGAGGAAGGGGCCAGGGATTAATATAGTCCAAGGTCATATTCACAGTGACCCACTTCCTCCAGCCATCCCCCAACTGCCTGCAGTTACCAACCAGATTTCCATTCATCTATCAATGGATTAATCCATTTGCTGAAAAGCTACTACTTTCTCATTGGCAGAGGACTTGAAATAATTGGTATTTTAATTAAAACAACCAGAACCTCTGAGCTGCAATTAATGCTTATTTATTAAGGGTTTTCTTTTATTTTCCAAAAAACTGAAAATACTTAAATCATTAGCTACATCAGTGTCATGAAACTTAAGGAGATTTATAGAGAGTGTGGTCAAATCTAGCAAATGTATTCATCTATTGATGAGCTCAGAACCCAAACCATTGTCTAAAACCCCACTTGATGCATTGAGAATATACTTCCAAAACATGAACTTTTGGGAGGATATTCCAGATTAAAATCATAACAGACTAGGTAGTAATGAGATAGGTTAAGAGTAGCCATGCAATTAATTCAACATTTCATTAGAGGTTTACACTGTAGAATTTTTAGAAGTTAAAATGAATATTATTTTTTTGGTATGATTATTTCATGTGCATGGAGACAACCAGAGACTGTTTGTCAAAGTTATTAGAAATTCTGAACTCTCAAATAAAAGTGTCAGAAGATATTACCTTATTCTGTGTTGCATAACAGAACAAATGCATTTCCTGTGGGTGGGGGCAGTAACATCAAGTTGAGGTTGGGCCCATTGCCTCCCCTGCCTTCATCCAGGAATCCCAAAGTGAAGGGAAACTGTCATTCCTAAAAACTTGATAGAACAACCAGATTATGCAAAATCAGGGTTTTTTTTGCAGCAATTTACAAATATTATTTAAATATCAAAATAGGAAATAAAAACCTTCTAGGTCTAAGTCCTGGTAAATGTGGTTAAACTTCACCATCCTCCCTTCTCCCTGGAATATAAATCATGTTTGCCTCCCTTGAAGAACTCCCCCAACAATCCTCAAACTTCAAGACTGAATTAATGTTTATGGGGAAAAACACCCAGAAAAACTGTCATGGTCCATAACCTCGACACCTTTTTGCTGACTACACTGCACTGATCTGATGGCCACATCAATGGAATGACTTGTTCTAATTGTGTGGGTAACTGCTCCTCGTGGGGAAGACCTCTTCCAAGTTTAGAAGTTGGATGCTATTATACCAAGAGGGGATATTTTTGTTTCATTAACAGTCTATGGCGGATTATGATATTTGGGCTATGTTCTAGTTTTGAGAATGGGGCTTCCAGCTGTGGACTCTTTTGACTTCAAGGCATCTGAACTTTGAGTCCCCTTTGCAGCTTCCATATTTTTAAGAAATGTTTTTATTAGTCGTTGATGGACCTTTATTCTGTTTACTTATTTACATGTGGTGCTGAGGATTAAACCCATTGCGTCACACATGCTAGGCAAGTACTCTACCACTGAACCACAACCCAGCCCCAGCTTCCACATTGATGAGTTTAGTGGATTTGTTTCAAAATTGTGAAACTCATAAAAAGGGAAGCAAACCTCAGTTCATATCCTTACCTACTGTATTTCACAAATTTCAGGATGTACATTTTTTACATTTCTTAATTCTAGATATTCTTTCTATTAGTTTCATTGTGATATTAAAAAATAAATTTCATGTATTTGAGGTTTACATGATGATGATGATATATATGTATGTGTGTATATATATATATATATATATTTATATATATATATATAGTAAAGTGGTTAGTATAGTGAAGCAAATTAACAAGCCTATAATCACAGTTACCTCCCCCGCTTTGTGATAAGTTAAAATTTACTTCTTTAGCAAAAATCCCCAAGGCCATTTTATTAACTGTAGTCCTCATGTTGTAATGAGATCTCTAGACATTCATCTACATAGGTTTTTCTTTGTGTCCTTTGATTTACATCTCCCTATTTTCTGCTCCCTCTCTGCCTTTAGTAATTCTTTAATTCTGTATGTTTGACTTTTTAAAAAAAATTTATAATTTTTTACAAGTGAAGTCATGTAATACTTTTCTTCCCATGTCTGGCTTATTTCACTTAGCATAATCATGGCTTAATTGTAGCATTTTCTTTCTTGTTGATATGTCAGATTGTGATGCATATGACGATCAATCAATGAAATACTGATTATGTCAGAATCTCTGAGTGGGTGGGTGATTATTTGTGTGAATTTTACAAAAGCTCTTCAGGTGAGTCTGTTGCATATTACTGGTTATTAAAACATTGAACTGGATGTTCTCAGTTAACAATGATAATAAATTGACCACTTCATTTATTGAGTTTTCCTTTGCCAGAAACAACTCTAAGCACTTCCCATACTTTAATCTCTTTTAATTCTCACAGCAAACCTATGGATGGGTATTTTTTATGCCTCCTATATAGATTAAAAACCTGAGACTTATAATGGTGGTGTAAAGATATCCACTTATTAGTGAGAGAGCCAGAATTCAAACACAGGTGGGTTTCACTCAGGGACTTTAACCACCATGTGATATATAATGAGTCTTAAAAATGTGATCTCAGACTAGCAGCATCAGTATCTCTTGGGGACACACTAGAAATGCAAAGTTTAAGTTTACCCTAGACCTAAGGAATGAGAAACTCTGGGAGTGGGACCCAGAAATGTGTTTTAACAAGCTTTCCAGGTAATTTGGGAGCTTGCTAAAGTTTGAGGACTACTGTCATATAGAATACAAATCTCCTACAATAAGAAATGAGAGGCATGGCTAATAAAGATAGGACCTAATAAAGTTTATTGGATAGTTGACTGGCTCATATTGTAATCTTCAGATAATGCCATATTTGCAAGGTTGACTAAGCTTTTAGTTGCTTAATAACAAATAAAATTGCATTTGCACAAATGTGCTTTAATTATAGTTCCCAGTAGACAGAACTATGGTAACAAAATATACTAGGCACTAATGTTTTTTGCATAATGAGCATAGTCAAAGCATTTAGCATGAATGGATTACAATTCCCTATACTAGATAGGAAAGCTTTAGAAAGGCCACATGCTTTTCTTTGGTGTGACATCCTCTTGTCCTCAATCTTGGTCTAATCCTATTATTTCTTTCTTCAAAAGTACAAAATATGGTATCTTTGTTCCTAAAAGGAAAGGATGAACTGACAAGATCCCTCCTTGTATTATCCTGGGTTGAGATTAGTTAAATCTAGCATTTGTAATGCAGATAGAAATAAACAATTTCGAACAAAAGCTGATTAAAGAATTGAGTTGAAAAAACACAGAACCTGCTTACTTAGTGAATAAAAATTGATTGACATTGAGGAATTAAGTATCCCAAAAGGATAAATAAATTTGATTCCAAGAAGAAAAGGTAGTATTAAAAAAAACAATATACCAAAGTGACATAGTATAGGTATGCCTGGTGAATATGATTATGTCTACCTAACACCACTACAACTATTTGAAAAGCACAGCGTTCAAATAGTAATTTTTTTGCTCTGCATGATGCAAAATAAGCAATTTGATTTTTCCTTTTCCACTAAATTGACTGGTTCTTGAATGCATTATTTGACCCACAGTACCATATTATCCACAGCATTTCCCAGATGACTGAACTAAGTAGATGTCTTATTGTTGTTTTTTTCTAATAGACATGACTGGGGATGAAGATAGTGATAATTGGAAAAGAGGAAAGCCTAACATGTGGAACTCCGAAGTGGAGATTTTAGAAGCTTGAGCACTCCTCAGCCTGGAGACTTGGTGGTGTTCAGCTGCAGTTCCCTGTAGACATTTTCTCCATTTCTGTAGACTTGGGCACACACTTATTAATGCAGTTTGGTGTCTTATAAATAGGGCAAAGGGTTTGGGGCCTTCCTTGTTCCAGATCCTGAACTGTTCCCTTTTTGATACCTGGTTTTAACTCTTCTCTTTTTCATATGTGGCTTGAGCCTCAAATGTTACCTGATTTATACCTGAGTGCTATTTTCTCTGAGTTTTTCTGCCTTGAATGAATCTTTGGACTCTGTTCTATATACCCTGTTTCTATCACTGTCTATGTACCCTGCCCAACTTGAATCTCAGAACTGGGAACCCAAACCACCTATCCAAGCCTTGAATCCTAACTGCAACCTTCAGTTTTTATAGTCTCTTAGAAACATACATTAACCCTCCTCATAGATTCCTTGGAGAGTGTGTTTGTGTGTGTAGTGGTGCATTGTAGTGAATTGGTTAAGTGCACTCTCTGAGACTGGACTGAAATTGAGGCCCTCTGTTGGTAATTCAGTAATTGTGGGATCTGAAGTAACTCTCTGGACCTTACTTTCCTCATATGTTTTATATGCAGTAAGTAAATACAATGCTGATGAAAATTAAAGTAGGATGATATGTTTAAGGTACATAGTGAAGCTTATACATAAATTAGGTGTGGACCATGTTTCCCATTGCTATAATGGGGTTTTCTCCATTCTGTTTGGTTATTTGTTTGCTTTTAGCATTGTTACCACCCAGTCCCTGTATGTACAAACTAACTTCTGACTATGATCTCTATTTGTTGGCTATTCTTCTATGTTTTTAATTGGAAAACTTATACACATGTATACACACAGATATATGGTATATGATTGTGTGACTTGTGTTGACGTATGCATACACGATGACAGGGCTAGATCAAGCAGTATTTCCTTGTTGGCTGGTTTTGGCCACCTCCATCTCATAGCCTTCTACCTCCTGCCATTGACAAGTTCAAAATATGTGTAGCATGTTATTTATTTAGGGAAGTTTAGGGTTTTCTTCTAAAGACTGTTAGCACTGTGCCATGGAATCAAATGGTTTCCTTCATCTGTGCAATCAGAAAACCATCTTAGGAATTTTTTTCCCCCCAATTCTGTAAGAATTCTATGAGAATTCTTGTAGAAGAAACTGCAACATAGTACAAATGTTTTAATTCCTTGGTTCTGGCTTCTTGAATTGAGTAAATGGCAGAACTCAGCAGTATAGCACAACCCTTTAGTGCTTTGACTTGCCTGCTTGTTAATGAGGGTGACTCTACAGATAAAACTGGGATTTGGTTTCAAACTTGGCTTTTGCTTGGTCTTGCACTAACATCACCCTATCTGAGTAATTTGTCATTCTTTCAAGGATGTAGAAGAAGACCTTGAAGTAGTAGATGAGTTTGGAAGTCATTGCAGTTGAAACTTGATAAAATTTGGAGGATTAGCTCATGAATGACACAGGAATGTTTTATTGACCATGAGTTAATGACTTCACAATATTATTTTCATTTTTGAATCATTTACAAACTTCTGAATTGTCTAGTAGACAACTCTTAGACAATGGCACCATACCATGATGATAACACACTGGTAAACCCATATATTACATCTAATGGATATCAAAGTGGTTGCTTCCCCAAAACTAATGTGTATCTAGAAGACATTTTCATAAGCTGAAGTCATAAAACACATTCATGCCTACATATGCATCCGGTACATTTATAGGTGTACATTTAACTCTGCATGAATATTTATATAGTTATACACATGAATTGGGATTTATTATGAGTGCTGAATTTAGAATTATAAAATCATGGAGGCTCAAGGCAGTTTCCTCAAGGCTCACATTTGCTTGATTATGATTTATTAGTTTAAACTTAACCAGTTGTATATTAACAGTACTGCTCACTTTGAAGAGAGACCCATTATTTTTCAAGGTTTATTAGGGCTACATATGAATTTCGGACCTGTATAAGTCTTGACAAATTGGATAAGGAAATAGCATATGAAGTATGGTAAGTTTCTAAACATGAAGGCTGCTTTCTGTTTTAGGTAACTGAACACTTTAAGACACATTTGAAGAAGAAATTGTGTTTTGGGGATCAAGGGAATGGATGAATTCCTAATGAAAGACAAAAGTGAAGAAGGAAAATCAAGGTCCTTGTGATGCATCTGACAGTGCGGTATTATTTTCTTCCCAGTGCAGATAGAATTAAGAGGCTTGCAGATGAGCTTAGCTTGTGGGTTCTTATCCCAGCACAGATTACTGTTATCCATTAAACTTTACAGATATGTCTATATTATTTTCTCTTTGATGATGTGAGCCATAGGAGTTAGCCTTAATAATTCAGTGGTATCTGAATTGAAATGAACACAGTAAAAAGTAGAAGACGAATCCCAGCATGCATTGCTCCTGGATGGATTCTGAATTGGTTTAAGTCAAATTTATAGGTCAAGTTTATATCTATATCTTTTCTGACCTAACTATATATTTGGTTGAGTCCAATAAGTAATCTTTACACAGTACACAAGGTGAGAAAGATATATACAGCCATGAGCCACATAACAGCAGTTTGGTCATTACCGGACTGCATATATGATGATAATCCTATAAGATCATATTGCTTAGTGACATCATAGTCATCTTAGTTTTGTGGAAGTACACTCTCTGATATTTACACAATGATGAAATTGTCTGTCAAACATAGTATATATCCCCATCGTTAAGTGATTCATGACTATGTGTGTGTATGTAAGCTGTTAAAATTTAGAGATTGAATGAAAGCATTGTGAATAAATAAGGCAACACCGACAGCTACCAGAAGCCCACCTGTCACTCATGGCCCCAGTAAATGATATGCAGTGGTCCAGGTATTCTGTCTCTAGGATGAGTGAGTCCAACAACAAATGCAGAATGTGAATGATGGGTGCTTCTCACTTTCCCTGACTTGTCCTGCCCCATGTGCTTGTCCATCAGATCAGACCAGAATTACTTTGGTCTATCTTTTCCAAAGCAATTCTATTTTTCACTGACTTATTTTTTTTCTAAATGTCTAGGGAGAACTTTGAGAAACAGATTATTATTTTTATTGACCCAATTGCTTTGTTTTATTAAGAGGACACATTTAGTAAATCAAAAGTTTTCTGGCTGGGTCACACTGACCAGTACAACAGTATCTTCAATTATTTTGCTATTAGAACAAAACATGTTTACTCCCTACACCTTAAGTGTAGAAATCATGATATATATATTTCACTCTTTCTTGGGGAGGTAATCATTATTTTATTGGAAAATTTCTAGTACACATGGTGACACCTACTATCTTGTCTTTTCTTTATAATGTGAAATAACCACAAACAACTTTAAGAAATCTGTGCATCATTACATAGTGCATAAATCCTTCTTTTATTCTTGTAGACATATAATTTGATTTTTACTTCTACAAAGGAAAATTTTCCATTTTTATGTAATTGGAATGACATTTTTGAGTACTTAGTATGTGCCACACATTGTGCTGGGGACTGGAGATAGGAAGATGAAAAGATATGAACTTGCCTTCAGGTTGTTCACAGTTTTGCAAGAAAAAAAAAATCAGTTTTCTGTTTCTTTGGTTATGTCCTTAGGTTTAATGGACAGTTTTTTCATGGCGGATCAGGTGATGAGCATCAGTATGTGTGTGAATGTGAGGGTCAGGAAAAACTTTATGGAAAAAGAGCTTTTGAAACTCATTTTTGAGAAAAGGGATCAAAGCTAAATGTAAAAAAATCTTTGGGAGGATGTGGGAAGCATTTTTTTCACAACTATAGTTAGTAGTCACTTTATATTTATCACACATTGAAATGATAGCACTTCAGATATATTGAGTCAAATAAAATTAATTTGAATATATTAAAATTTTAATGAATAATAATTAAAAATTTAACTCAACCTGTTTCTTTTTACTTTTCAAAAATGTGACTAATAGAAAATTTAAAAGAGTCCATTAAAAATTTAGAATCACAGATGTGATTTACATTATGTTTTTACTGAAGAGCACTAATAGAGATAAGTTTTTAAACAGAAGGGTCAGAGATGTTCAATTAACAAAACAAATGCTTAATATATGCCTTGGGACAAGTTAATTGGGTGTCTATGTTTTGTACAATGCTTGGCACATGTGATTTTTCTTTCTAGCTATCCATATTTAAAACAATAGATCCAGTTGATATTTGTTCGTTGTGTAAGTTGTAGAAAATACTATTTTAAGGGAAATAATGCTTCTGATACAAATAGAAATAACCCAGACATTGTATGCATCAGATATTTTGTAGCAAGTGTTATTGGAAATGAACAGTCACCTGAAACTGACCAAAATAAGGGGGAATTGAGAATATAGAGTGTTATTTTGTCATTCCTATTTCATGATAGGATAAGTAAAAATAGTCTTCCTAGACTAGTGACTGTGATTGCTAAAAGAACAAGTGAAAACCCCAGTGAGTTATTTGGTTTGATGTAGAAGAAACAAATTGATAAATGCTCACAAAGACTGGAGAGTGATATATAGGGAGAGAAGTAAGAGCGAAGATGTCTAAGGTGTCCACAAGTAGAGAGATGACAACATAGAAGACTTTAGAGAACATAAGCATCTTTAATTCTGAGCATAAAACTTAGTTCTAGGGGAGTGGGCCCAGGAATAGTCTGACCTATAGGGTAAACCTCTGGGAAGAGCCAATGTGTGGGCAGTAGTAATGAAACATTTACTGTGGGCTGAGTGATTGTGTTATCATGGTGGGCAACATTTGCTCTAACCACAGGTATTCAAAGAAAACGATGTTAAATGTTTTGAGCAAGCTCTTATTAAAGGGGATTGGTTAAAATTGGAAATTGCTAACTGCGAGGTATTAAGAGACACAGTATCCATAAATCAATTAAGGTGCATTATATTCTATTCCATTGCCAACATTCATTTAAACATAAACTACTGTATATTCTATTCACACAGTAAGGTTTAGGCTACTTGAACTTATTCTTCAGTGTTTGTCTTTTGTTGAAATAAAATGAAATACTTCTTTTCTGATAAGCTGGAAGGGAAACACATTTGTATTCAACAAATTCCTGGTGTTATAATCTTATTTTTGCTTTGCTTCTCACATCCTGACCTTATGAAACAGTGTGGGGCTTTGGGAAAAGCTGGGCTTTGCCATCTGAACAGACCTGGTTTGAATATTGTTTCTGTCACTCACTATGTTTGACCTTGGTCAAGTCACTTAACATACCTAAACCTCAATTTTGTTGACCCTAATGTCCACTTTGGAGGGAAGTTTAGGGGAAGAAATGTAAAAGGTATTACTTGGTACACAGTGTCCATGGATATTATTATTGTTACTATTATTACAAGGTTGGAAAGCATTCTGAATGGGAAAGTTAGTTTTTGTGTAATAAAACGTAATTAAAATGAATACTATATATATATGAACAGTGTTATTATTACTTTTAGCCTCCAGCATATGGAAAGAGGGGAGAAGGGGTGTAGGGTAGAAGGAATGGAGAAGGGAGAAAGAGGGCACATGGCATCAGTGAAGAAAGCTGCCCCATCTCTAGGGGAGCCCTTGGGGAGGTGAATGTCCTCTTTGGAGGATGTGGAGAATTACTTAGAACCTGAACAGGTGAGTGAGGAGGTATAGCAGAGCTGAGTGAGCCTCCTGTGACAGAGTTGCAGGGCTCAGCCGTGCCAGACCAGCAGATGTCTAAGCAAAGGAGAAGGAAGCACTTCTCTCTCTCCTGCCCTATACCTCATGCTGGGGACAAATGCTTTCATTCAGGTACTTGGGATTCTACTCATGTGCCTGATGGTATGAGAGCAGAACATGAACAAAACATCCATTCCTAGGCTTTGCTTAGTCTGGAACATGCCAGAGAGCACCTTCACTGGGTTGTTCAGAGGCTGGGGTAGAGCAGTCCCAGCCTACTTAACCAGAACCTGGCACAGAGCAGGGATACCTAATGTTGACAGGATCCAAGCAAAGGCCTATGTCCCACAGTTTTCAAGCCCCATGAGTATCTGCAGCATGAACAATTCAAGCTTTGTTCCAGACAAATGAGTATCTTGTTATATTCCTTTACACATGGTGATGGTATAAGAGAAGAAAAGAGAATGGAAATCAATGATAAATTAAGCAAAGGGTATTAACTTCCAAAAGACAAGTGCTTTAAATACCTCTCAAAATTCTGCATTTGCTTGTTTTACAAAATACTTTGATCAATGAAATGCAATAGGTGAGGAGTTTCACACTTGGTGATTCGTTCTCCAAAGCCTATTTAGAATGAACTGGAAAATCTTTCACTTTTTTCCCCCAAGCTTAACCTTTTTATATACAGAAAGGATTTCTGTTATCTTCATTTAAAGTAAGACTTTGATAACTAAGATCAATTGAATTTGAGAGCTATATACTTTGTCCTGTAGCTATGATAATATGGTCAGAACTGTCTTTATGAAAATGAGGAAAAAGAATTGTTTGATGTGTGAATATTTGCAGAATCAGACCAGACTCCATGTCTAGGCATCACATTTGTTTATATGTCAGTCATCCATAATGATGAAGGAAAAGTATTTCCTGGAGGTGGGAATGTTCTTTGCTGAATTTCAAGTGTTGCTAAACCATTTAGCAAGGGTATTTGGGATATCACTCAATTCATAGAAAGTGGGAATAGCAGGAAAAGAACAAATTTAAATGGCACTCCTTTTAGCATGGGAATAGTTTGGATTTTAAAATTTATGTGCTTGGAAATGATATAGTATAATGCCATTTACATATTTGAATTCAATTCCTTTTTTTTTCATGTGGATCTTGGAAATAGCAATGCAAAAGTAATTTTTCTAGGTCTACAACAAAGTCAAACCTGGGTCCCAATCTAAAACCAAACATTATTTCCTTGGGTCTACCCAAAACAAATTAAAATGATTTCTCTCCTGATAGCATCTCCTTAAACATACAGTTTTACAAACTATAAAATAATTTCTTCTTCAAGTCTATCCCAACAGTCTAAGAATAGTACAGCCTTTAGGCATAATGTTTGTTTTTCTTTTTTCCATTCTTTTTCTAATAAAACTATCTATTTTTTGATAACTAATACTATTTTTCTGCACTTATTCAAAAGTCAAGATATATGTATGAATTGCTTTTAGGAGGAATATTTTTGTCTTTTTAAAGTTTTTCAAGCAGCCTAATTTGAATCCCAACTCCTTCACTTATTGGTTATATAACCTTGGGCAAGTTCTCAAACTTTCTGTACTTCTATTTTCCAAAACATAAAATGAGGATAATTATGACTTCATTTAGGTTTTTGAGAGATTAAATTAGTATATATATATATATATATATATATATATATATATATATATTTATTTAAAATGTTTGGTTTTGTGCATGGAATAGAGTAATAACTCAATAAATATCAGCTAGTCTTAGCAGTAATTGTAGGCACCAAGCACTGGGGTAGCTGAGAGAACAGAGATAAGTAAATCACAGCTGGTCCCTTTCATCCCAGTTCAGTGAGTAAGATCAGCTGACAACCACAACCCAGTACTCTTAAGTGCTATAATAAAAGTACAGAGGGCTGCAGGAGAGAAGGCACTGAGTTTCTACAGTGGGTTCAATTTTCAGCAGAGAAATGTGTCATCTAGAAATTTTTAAAAATGCACGATTTCTTCCTAATGGTACCCGAATGGACATGGCATTATCATGCAAGTTTTTCTTGGATCTTTGAAGAAGGTTCTCTGAATGAAATGGCACTATATTAGAAAATTGTCTTCATAAATACTTATGCTAATTGTGACATCACCTGACTTTTTTGATGACAAAGATGATATATCTTTGCAGCAGATTATTTTTCCTCACCACTCATTGCCAAAATCTTGTCAGAGTAGAAAAAATTGGAAGATCGATTGGTGTCCTTTTCTTTTTCATTGATCTGCCTGGGTTTCTCACTGGCTGATGAATGTATAGCATCAGGTACCATGTAAGAAGAGAAAATAAAGAGCTCAATATTACAAATGATAAAGACCACCATTTGTTAATGCTTACAGTTTCCTGGGTATTGTGGGAAGTACTTCATGTACATTTTCCCTTTTAATCTTTTTTAATAACTGGATCTTATGGGTGAGGAAGCTGAGTGTAGAGAGGATAATTAATTTATTCAATACCACACATCTAATAAATGATGAAACTGATTTCAGCCAAGGTTTATCTAACTTCAGAATCCAGACCAGTTGACTTATGATCAAATTACATTCAAAATATATGAGCCAACTATTTTACTAAACAGCATGGAGAATGCATAACCCACGTGGAGTCCCCTTGGAGGAAAAAAGACAAACACACAAAGAATAAAATAATAATTGTAAGCACATTTTACAGGTGGGCTGTAGGTTTTCAGCTAGGGGTAGTGCCTTTGGCTTAAAATCTTTGCTTCTTTTAATCTTGGAAAGTAGAACACTTCTCTACAAAATCTGGGTCCCATGTCCAATGGTTCAAGCTGCATATAATGGAGATAAAACTTTCTATGACTTTCTTCCAATCCTAGTACAATGTTATCATCTTTTGATAATGAATCAAAAATAGCCTTTAACCAAATGATCTCGTTTATTCCCCAAGCTCACTTTTGCTGAATTTTGCATTTAAACCCCTCTCTTCCCATCCTCCAACAGGGCTTTGGCTTAGTGAGTTTCCATCTCTGGTATGGTTGATTGTAGTTTTCTTTCTTCCAGCATCTGCCACCTTTCTCTACAGATTGCCTTTACTGCCTCTTATCATTGTGGTGTTTTCCTCTCAGTTAGAAATTATATCAAGCCAGTTATTAAAACTTGTGGATTCACAAGACCCTATGAATTAGAGCTAACAGCTTCTACTCTCTGCTTCAAAGTCTTTTTCCAGGGTTACTCTTACAACCTCACTGGCCTCATCTCCTTTTGTTTTCCGGGTCTCCCCTTCCATCTGTCCACATTTAATTTCACCCTGTTTCTAAAGCTTGTTAGGGAGTCAGTAAAGTAAATTCCAAACCTAAGTATGTCCTCCATGCTGGTTACTCCCTCATAGTTTTAGATATTAGACAATTTTACTGAATGTACTTCTTTAGGAACTGGGTAAAATATTGATTATCTGTATTTTAGCATGCAGGGTTGAGATGGGGAAAAGTAGAAAAAACCCTTAACACAAAAGACATGGTTCTTTTCCATGTCTTTTTTAAGGGAGTACACCCCAAGGTTCATGATTCTTTCAGGTTAATTAGGAAAGTATTAGGAAGTAAAAAGAAGTCAAGTTGTGGCCTCTTTAATTATATTTTCAAATAGGAATGCTGAAGAAGATTACATTGGTTGTTAGCATTTCTTGAATACCTACTGTCAGACAGTATTCTTGGAGTTATATATAACATTACATTTAATCAAAAATATCCGAGTTAGATAACAGATGAGGCTGAGGGTTAGACAAAATAATAATAAGTAACCGAGGGGGGAAGTTTCTCTCATTTGTCTTTGGAGACTTGCAAACCTCAAAGTTGACAATGTATGCATATTTCTTTTCCTTTTTCTTAAAGTAAAACTTATAATATCCTAATTTTAGAGTGACAGAGTTAGAATTTATAGAATATTTTCATAAGCACATTTCTTTTTGTTCCCAAAGCTTTTAAGTTCCATTTATTTTTAGATAGATAATATATCAAAACTCACTGTCAGGCATGGTAGCACACACCTATACTCCCAGCTGTGGCATGAAGATCACAAGTTTGAGGCCATCCTGGGCAACTTAGCAAGAGTTTCTCAAAATAAAATTTAAAAATATGACTGGGAATGTAGCACAGTGGTAGAGCACTTGGCTAACACAGCAGAAAACCCTGGGTTCAATCCCCAGTACCAGTAAACAAATAAATAAAATACAATAAATTCCTGAATTTGGCTCTCTGTGGGTATGTCACATGGACATAAATGAAGGCTGCCATTTAACTCAGCTCTGAATGTGACCACCCAAGTAACCAAGTCCTTCTCCTCTTTTTTCCTTTTTAAAAATTTAAATATAAATGTGATGTTTAGGATGAAATTCCTATAATCTTTGGGAAAATTTCCAACAGTAAAACATCAGTGTGTATTTATGAAATTGACAGACTTTTTCTTTCATTAAAGAAATTAGAAAGAAATGGAAGGTCCTACAGAGATGCACATTTTCTTTACAGGCTGTACAATTAACTAGCAATGTAATGTAGAAAAAAAATTCACTAAAATGTTGGAATCTGAAGTTTATCTGATTGTATAAGGAGAAAGGTCCATCGGGATTTGTTAACAGGAAGAAGACAGACCTGGATTGACAGGAATAATTAATCTCTTGGGATCTGATAAAGAAAAAGAGTTCATGTGAGTCTGTGGAACACCCTCAAGTACCTATGAATACCAGTTATAACAAAATGAATCTTTTATATGCATCTGGCTCCTAGGAAAGAAGAAATGGCCTTGGACAGCATTCGTGTAATTGAAGACTTGGATCCCCTTATTTATTTATTTTTTTACCCTTCAAGTCAGCAGGAAGAATGAGTTGATAGTGATTCAGACAATTTTCATTGAGAACCTTTTTGCAGTTCTGGTTTTCGCATCCAACCAAGAGGAAAATGTTATTTTACAGTCTTTGTGTTGATGCTGATGGGTTCTTGGGCGGCTTCTGAGGAAGTGAAGGTGGAGGAGGTAGATAGGACACTTCTGAGAGAAGGACTTAAGCGCTGGCAGTTATCCAGGCACAGGTAATCTTGGAAGGGACTGTCAACCAGCCACTCCACAGAAATATTTTACTAGAGGTCACTGTCAATTCTTTTTTATATTTTAAGGGCCAGTAATAAGTATGTTTTTAATTTACATATATTCTTTTTCCTCATTTTTGTTTGGGCTTATCTCAGTTGTTTCACTCTAATTCTTTTGCCTTTTATCCTGAATTGAAATGAAAAATGAAATGTATAAAACACGGCAAGAAAATTCTGTAAGCTTTCCTCATTCTGAAGCCTGACAGTAATTATTATTAAGGGATTACAGGAAAATCTTACAATGTAATTTAGGGATTCTCAATTTATTCAGAGACTCTCCTACCTTGCTTAGCAAAGGCACTTTCTGTCTTTCTGATAAAATCTAAACTTTGGTGATTAACTTGTTTGTTCCTGCAACAAACGTTGATTTAATGCAAACAGTAACAGTAAAGAAATAATAATAAGAGCAAATCTGTTGAATCATCTATTTAGGGTCTTGTGCTAACACTATATAGATTATTAGATTATTAGATTTGCTTCTCAACAACCCTGTGTAGAAGTTGTTATTATGATTCTCCCATTTGATAAATAAGAAGATGGAGAGTGAGGGACATTAAGTTACTTGAGCAGCACAGACAGGAAGTAATGGGTATATAGCAAAAATCTAAGTCTGGACAAATTAAATTGTAGTGTTGATTATCCATTTCTAAGAAAGGGGAGAGGAGTTACTAGATACAATGCAGGGCACCCAGTCAACTTTGAATTTCAGATAAACAATGAATAATTTTGTGTAAGTATATCCTAAATATTGTATGGAAGGTGGGCATCCTGTATTGTTGTTTGCTAGATCTGACAGCCCTATGAAAAATTGATTATTTCCAGAATCAAAGTTGACCCAGAAAATTCTTTGGAGGCTGACTATCTAGCCCCACTACCTTAGGATACAGTGGAAGAAAAGCTTGGGAGTGTTAGATTTTCATGTTCCCATGACAGGCAACAAGACCAGGTCTAGGATCTTGCTGTGCTTCCTCTCTTAACTCCTCAGCAGTTCTTCATTTGACTACCAGAGAAGTTTGCCTTTGTGGTCTTCTAAGGGTGTTCATCTCCTCTGTATTCTCAGAATTGTCACATGGAAAGCCAATCCTGGCAAACACTTTACCAATAACACTATGAGGAAATATGGAGGCAGGGAAGGAGAAAGCCCCAAGTTAGATGTTACTGGCTGCTCCTGTATACCAGCAATGCCACGTATTCTTTCTATATGGCATCCCACTTTGGGACAACTAGAGGCACAAGCATAATGGCATATATTTAATATCTACTTGTCCCAGTCAAGTTTCTTTTAGACCTTAGCTGGGGGGGGGGGTGTCCAATTTGATTGACTACTAGTGTTATCAGAGAATGAATAAATAGGAATGCATTTTATAAAGTAGTCATCCTTTTAGCAGATAGTAAATTAAAATGTTGTATAATCCACAGAGTTCAATAGTGGGTCATTTTCTTCAAAGAAGAGAGAGGTATTAATTAGTCTGTTGCTTAGAGGCTTCATTATATATGCTTCATTCCCTTTGCTGTTGTAACAAACAGTTCCTGGGCGCTTGGGCCCTGACTGATTAACTTGCAGAGCTTCCTCTTGATAGCTCCCCTTCTGACAGATACTATTAAATAGGAGAGGATGGGGTGGAGGAGCAGAAAATACAAAAGACAAAACCTGGCTCTTTTCATGATGTGAGAAAGCAAATAAATGCAGCACCTGGACAGACTGGAGCCAAACACATTGCTCAGATTGTCCATCTCAGAGACAGGACTCCGTCAGGCCCAAAGCAAATGCACTAGATGCTTTGTGCGCCAGGGGTTACAAACAAAGAGATAATAAAAGCTTCTTGGAAGGGTCTTGTCTTTGGGAAAGGGAAAGATGGTTCCTCATGGAAATTGGTAAATCAAGACTGATTATGGCTGAGGAGTGGAAATTCATTAGTGTATGAGTAGAAGGGAGGGCTTGTTGATCAGATTCTTAAATTATCACTGTCAAAGTAGGAATTTTTAACCAAATTTTGTTTTCATGGTATTATTTTCACATCAGTGTGTTTCTCCCCCAAACCTGGTCTTCCTAGATCTAAGAAATTAATATTGATACAATACCAGAAATTAAACAAACTAATCTCACTGTTTTTGATCAATGCCTCATTGTTTTGCCAGGATTCCATTCAGGACTACACAGTGTATTTTGTTCTTATTTCTCTGTGGTCTCCTGAAATCTGAAATTGTTCCTCATCTTTCCTTAACCTTTATGACCTTGACACACTGGAAGAGCATAGAGCTGTTATTTTACCAAATGTCCCTCAGTGTGGGTTTGTCTGGTGTTTTCTCATAATTGGATTGAGGTGATGTATTTTTTGGCAAGAATCCCACAGAAATGATACTGTGTCCTTCTGGGTGCATCATATATTAGAGGTCGTGATGTCGGTATGTTCTGTTAATGGCAGTATTGACCATGATCACTTGGTTAAGGTGGTTTCTGTTGAATTTCTGTGCTTTAAAATTACTATCTTATTCCCTAATTGCTGACACATATCATGGGATAGATACTTTGAGACCATGTAATTGCTGTTTGTCTTCAGACTCAAACCCACTGATTTTTGCATATGTACTTGGTTTTAGTAACAGTTACTGTGTGTTGGTTTAATGGTGCATCTTCATTTTCCTCTTTCAACATTTATTAATTGGAATTCTACAGTAAGGGAGAGTTGTCCTTCTCTCCTGTTTATCTCCATAAGTGATTCTTTACATCCATGGGTATGGGCTCATGGATATTTATTTGATTCTGTGGATCATAATCCAGTATAGTCATTATTTAATTTGTTGCTCAGCTTGTTTCAGCCTTTGCTGTTAGAAGCTGCTTCGTCTTGTTAAACCCTTATCTATTTTTTGAGCATGTCCTTACTTTTTTTGCTTCATACTGTATACCAGACTCATTTGTGTTTTTCCCATCCGAGTCCTGAAATCAATCACTTGTCCAAGTTTTATTTCATTGGAGAATAGTGTTTAGAAATCTAGATCTTGGTGCCAAGATTGCTTGTCACTACAGGGATGTTATTGCTCTAAGCTCTCTCAGTGGACAGAGGCAGGAAATATATGCATTTATATCACCCTGTGCATCTTGCTAGCCACACATATATACATCTGTATTTCCATATTATTGGTCTGCATATGTATTTAAGGTCATGCATTTATACTGTAACCTCAGGGTTCATATTTTTGTTTCCTCCTTTCTATATCTGTAACTTCTTTCTTAAATAGAAATCTGGTTCTTATTTTTCATGATATGTTTACTTATTTGTTTAATTGTAATGTGTGCAATTTCAGAATTGTTAACCCATAAGCCAGCAAGAAACACATTTACTGACTAAATTACAACACTTAAGTAGTTAAATTTTTATATGTGGTCTTATAGTATTCACTTAAGATACTCTTTTCTGCAGGTATTTAGATTGGTTTATTATTCCCACCCCTTCAGTGTGGTTTTGTGATTTTTTTTTGTAATAAGTTGATTCATTTGTTAATTTTTGTTTTGCATTTGGGGTCCTTGTCATTGTTAGCTTTGTTTATTGTTTAGAAATACATGAAAATTATGAACCATAATTGGCTCTAAGAGCCAGAGTTGTACAAAATTATATTCCCAGAGATGTGTTATTCCATCCTTGTCCTGGTACCAAAAACCCATTTCTTCTTTGTTCCATTGCCCTTGGTTAAAAAAAAAAAACTCTTTAGTTTCTGGTGAATTCTTCCCACATTTCCTTTATAAAAATAAATACAGTTTTATTTTCTTATAATTACTCCTTTCTTACATGAAGAATAGCATGCTAGATATTCTTTTGCTGTTCTTTTTCACTTTGCTTTTTCCCTAATGTATGTCCTGGAAATCCTTCCATGTTGATTCATAGAGCTCTTCCTTAATTATTTATACAGTTGTATTATATTTCATTGCTTGCATGTATGACAATATTTTTCATGTACAACTTTCCCAGAGTGGGAAAATCATGCCAATTATTGAGCTAAGGAAGTTCAATATTATTCCAAGAAGAGAGAATAGAAAGTTTAAAAAAACATAACTTAAAACAGGGCAAAGGTTGGCACATGTGGCTGCTATATTTAGTGTCAATCTATGTGGAACAAAACAGAATCAAGTCACAATAATTTAATAACTTTATATTCATGGGGATGTCTTTGCCCATGTCTATGATTTTTTGGAAATATCAGCATGATTGTCAAGAGCAGTTTCTGCCATTATGTGGTTTGGATCATCAAACATTTTGGACTGGCCAGGCACAATGGCACATACCTATAATTCCAGTGACCCAGGAAGCTGAGGCAGGAGGAACTCAAATTCAAGGCCAATCTCAGTAACTTAGCAAGGCCCTGTTTCAAAATAAAGAATAAAAGGGACTGGTGATGTAGCTCCACGATAGAGTCCATGGGTTCAATCCCCAGCCCCCCCAAAAACAAACAAACAAACAAACAAACAAAATATTTTCTGTTTGTACAATTTTCTGGTAATGTACATTTGGGCAAGTTATTTAATATCACCAATGCCTCAGTTTCTCTTACCTATAAAATAGGAATAATAAGAATACTTATGGCATTAAAGATAAGCCATGGAAAACATTAGGGACTGTGTATATAAGTTGGTAAGCTAAAAATTGAGTTTGAAAATCATTAGTGTATTGTCAGTTGCTCTTAAATGTTACACTAATTTTTAATCTAAGCTGAAATTTTTATGGTATGGTTTATATGCACAATTGACAATACTTGGTGTTTTTAAAAAATAATTGCTGTTTTTATATCAATGCTGAGAAGAAACAGATAAAAATATAATGAAAATTATCATTAATGTACTAACAAAAGTCACTGCTAGTCTATTAGTATAACCCCTCCAGATAATTTTGTACTTATGTACAAAGCATGTTTTTCAACAATAGATATATAATTTAACCTAAATGTTATCATAGTCTATATATATGCATCACTCATGTAAAATTTTATTGTGACTATCCATAGTATTATTCTTCCTACCAAAAAGTCTGATCAGATCATTTGCTTATTTCAGTCTAAGGTATGACCTGTCGAACATGAAACAATTGAACAAGTAAACTACCAAAAAGCACAGTAAACTTAGGTGATGGATTGACCCAGGTCATCAACTTTACCAGCAATGTATTTTTTATAAATGTAGCATTTTTCTAGCAGTTACCTAGAAAAGATGTAGTTATATTCAAGGAATCAATCTTCTGCCGTTGGAACTTTTGGTTGTGAGGTTCATTTTGGTGGTATTGTTAAGTAAAGGAATTAACCTCAGCTTGAAACCCACGTCTTTGATCAAAAATGCTTGACAGTGGCCTCCAGGCTCCTTCTAAGGCTGCAATTCTAAAGGAGGTATTTTCATCACGACTGTGGCTTTATAAATTGAAAGTGAAAAATTGTAAAAAAAAGATTTAATTAGGTCAAAGCTCCAGAAGGTCTCCTCTGCTCCCTTCTCCCTTTCTACCCTCTTGTATCTCCAGCTCTATCATGCAAGAATTGCTGGTCTTTTAATATTGCCAAAATTTTAAATGGTGCTGAGACATGAAAATTTCTACCCATGTTGTAGATTGAGATTTTTCACTTAGTTTTCCACTTGTGAGTGTAGTAAGTGAGTGATTGAAAACCTAGCAAAGTTTTCCCATCTAAAAGGGCATCCTTAATCCCAAGTTTTAGCTCACAAAGCCACCGTGAGTTCAGGGGAATAGAGGTAGAAGCATGCTGTCTTTTCCATATGAAACTTAAACCTTGTAACACATATTTTGATCCTAATACTCTTTGTATCTTTTAAAAGCAGACCTTCTCAAGGCAGAAGGAAGAAAATAAGCTTTTAAAAAGCTTTTATTAGCTATTCCAAAAGTAGATATGATCTTTTATTGATCTTGGCTTAAATACGACTGTAAGAAAGCATCCTCTAGAGCAAGGATGAGACCCTTCAAATGCAATGTTAGTCTCTGAGGTCTCTGGAAGGGGACAAATGAGGGATGAAATATTGAGGCGGGTGCTTCTAGGACCATGTTTCAGGTTCCAGCCTTCTTTGGGAATAAGCAAGGTGCTTGGTTGTATGACGCTAAGTGTAAATGATCATAATTATGGGTTATGGAGTGTTTACCACATACCAGGATCTGTGCCAAAATGTCTCACATGCATCATTTCATTTGGTATATTCAGGGTGTGAAGTACCTATTATTGTTATCTCCTTTTCAGAGGTGAGGATTCCGAGCTTAGAAAAGTGAAGTACACTTCTTCACACTTTTATTATAGTAGAAACCACCTGCTAAGATTTAATGCAGGTCTGTTTAACTCTTTTCCATCTCATTGTGGATTGTGGTTAAGTCTTACCGGTTTCTGGGATTCCTGAGACCAAACTTCTTTTTTTTTTTTTTTCTTTTTATTGTAAACAAATGGGATACATGTTGTTTCTCTGTTTGTACATGGCATAAAGGCATACCATTTGTGTAATCATAAATTTACATAGGGTAATGTTGTTTGATTCATTCTGTTATTTTTTCCCTTCCCTCCCACCCCTCCCACCCCTCTTTTCCCTCTATACAGTCCTTCCTTCCTCCATTCTTGCCCCCCTCCCTAACCCTAACTCTAACCCTAACACTAACCCCTCCCACCCCCCATTATGTGTCATCATCCACTTATTGGCGAGATCATTCGTGCTTTGGTTTTTTGAGATTGGCTTATCTCACTTAGCATGATATTCTCCAATTCCATCCATTTGCCTGCAAATGCCATAATTTTATCATTCTTTATGGCTGAGTAATATTCCATTGTATATATACACCACATTTTCTTTATCCATTCATCAATTGAAGGGCATCTAGGTTGGTTCCACAATCTGGCTATTGTGAACTGAGCAGCTATGAACATTGATGTGACTGTATCTCTGTAATATGCTGATTTTAAGTCCTTTGGGTATAGGCCAAGGAGTGGGATAGCTGGGTCAAATGGTGGTTCCATTCCAAGTTTTCTAAGAAGTCTCCACACTGCTTTCCAGAGTGGCTGCACTAATTTACAGCCCCACCAGCAATGTATGAGTGTACCTTTCTCCCCACATCCTCGCCAACACCTGTTATTGCTTGTATTCTTGATAATCGCCATTCTAATTGGGGTGAGATGGAATCTTAGGGTGGTTTTGATTTGCATTTCTCTTATTACTAGAGATGTTGAACATTTTTCCATATGTTTGTTGATTGCTTGTAGATCTTCTTCTGTGAAGTGTCTATTCATTTCCTTAGCCCATTTGTGGATTGGATTATTTGCATTCTTGGTGTAGAGTTTTTGAGTTCTTTATAGATTCTGGAGATTAGTGCTCTATCTGAAGTACGGTTGGCAAAGATATTCTCCCACTCTGTAGGCTCTCTCTTCGCATTGCTGATAGTTTCCTTTGCTAAGAGAAAGCTTTTTCGTTTGAATCTATCCCAGTTATTGATTCTTGCTTTTATTTCTTGTGCTATGGGAGTCCTGTTGAGGAAGTCTGGTCCTAAGCCGACATGTTGAAGCTCTGGACCTACTTTTTCTTCTATAAGATGCAGGGTCTCTGAGACCAAACTTCTTTAGGATTGGCACATGCTTTATCAGTGAGCCAGCTGGGAGCAACAGTGGGCTCTGGTCCGAGGTCTTGGCCTCTCTGGACTCCTGAGCATCTTCAGTGTCTTCTCTGAGGACTGGATCATGTTGACTGGAACTGTGAGGCTAGAGAGAATGAAATCCAGCAGAGAAAGATGAAAGAGCAGAGGCCAGGGACCAGCCTCCTACTGCTCCCATTCCTTTCCTAATCAATTTTTTTTTCTTCTAAATCATTAACTGAGTTTTTTGGTCTCCTTTTCTTTAGGAGAGTGTTTGTTGAAAGCAAGGATAACAATGTCCCTTATATGCGAAAATCAAAACTCCTTTCCTTGGTATGATCTATTTTTGCCTATTTCTTCCTTTATGTCTTATGAGATTTTCAACTTGCATCTTAGGTTTAAGGTTATCCAGCTGTTTAGTCTCAGTCTCTCTCTCTCTCTCTCTCTCTCTCTCTCTCTCTCTCTCTCTCTCTCTCTCTCGTGTGTGTTCAAATGCCTTTGCAAATGCTGTGTTCTCTACCATTTCCTCTCATGCTCTGTATATCTTACAAACTTCTTATTTTTCTAAATACAGCTCAGTCTTCTCCTTTATGAAGCTTTCTCTGCCTCTTTGAGCAGATCAAGATATTCAGTCCTCTGGGTGTCTTGAAGATCCCATCATACATGCCTTGGCATGTGTGGCAACATTTAACACCTGTGTCCTCATCCTTCACTTCCACCGGACTGTGAGCTCCTGAGGATGAAGAGTTGATCTTAGTACTCCTTGCATCCCTAGTGCGTAGCTTAGTTCTGGTAAGTGATTGATAATTCTTGCTTGAGTGTGTTAAAGTGTAGACCAGGGACAGCAAACATAAAGTGGTACCTTACCCTGAGAAGATGCTGTCGGATGGTTGGTGAATTACAGAATCTCTCAAGTCTTCGTTTCCTCATCTGTGAGATGATCTTGATCTCAAATAAGATAATGTTTCTTCCTTGGAGGACATTGAGACAGTTTAATAATGAGGTATTAAGGACCTTCTGATGGCCACTACTTTTTAGCTTGCTTTTTGGATAAAAATCTTTATTTCAGTCCAAGTTTTTCAAATGAGTAATTTGGACTGAGAGAAAGGATACCAAAATCTATGGAGATTGAAGTGGACTGAAAAGGTTGCTTTTATAATGGGAAGGCCTCAGGCTTGTTTCACTGTTGCAGGACCTTGGGATGTTCACATTGGGAGGAACCTAAGAGATAAGTTACTGAGCGTCTTTATTTCAAGGTGGGGTGGGGGAAGAGAGAGAGAAAGAAAGACAGACAGACAGACAGACAGATGTAGACACAAATAGATAGATACAGGCAGACAGACACCTAGAAAGCTTAAGTAACTTACTCAAAGTCACAGCACTAGTTTGCAGTAAAATGCAACCTTGAGATTCTTAGTTTGTACCTTTCTGCCTCACCCAGCACTTGATCTCTGTAACTAAATTAAGATGCTGAATGGATTGTCTACTAAGATGTCTGAGGGGCAAAGTATTAATATTATTCTCTAAGTTACTATTTCATAGTCAACTCAGTTTAGGATAGACAATGATATGTTAGACTCCTTAGTTTGCCTGTAGATTCTTTTGGCACATGGGCTCTATTGCCAAATGCAACATGGGCCAAGGAACAGTTTGTTGCTTTTTTTCAGCATCAGTTAGAGAAGTCTCATGGAGGATAAATGAAACATCACAAAGGGTACTTTTTGACATATCAGGATAAAAAATTCCATTTGAGTCTCTGTTGGTGAGGTTCCAGCTTCCATAGAAGATGAAATAAACATCTTCTAGATAAGAAATTAGACAATGTATGGAAAAGTCAGAGCAAGTTCCAATGCCAAAGACTAATGATGACATTGATCGTGGAGGCTTGGAATGTTGTATCTAGCTGTGAATCAGCAGGTCACCTTTGCTACAATGGATGGATCCTTTGTCCACTCTTAAAATCTTCATGTATGAGGAGTATATGTATCAGTTAACTACTGAAGCATAACAAAACCATCTCAAAACTCAGTGGCTTAATGCAATAAGTATTCAGTGTTGTTCATGAGCGTGTGGTCTGCTGGATGTTTCTTCTGGTCCCAGTGAAGTCTCTGCAGTCTCTGTGGGACAGATGGGCCACTCTGCTGATCTTGATGGGGTTAGCTCTATTAGGTTTGTATAGAATAGCTTTTGCTGGGATAGCCAGCCTCTCTTGCACGTGGTTTACCATTCTCCATCAGGCTAGTGGTGCTTTTTTCTCTCTTTTTTTTCCCATGAGTGTTTAAGTTCAAGTGTGCGAAAGAGGGATCAAGAAGAGTACCAGCCTCTTGAGACCTAACCTAGTCCTTGGCACATCCTCATTTCATTTGTATTCTGTTGGTCAAACCACGTTACAGCGCCAGACCACACAGTTACAGGGCAAAGTGTATAGATGTAGAAAGGACATTAACTGGGGCCTCGATGAAATCAGTTCCCTATGGCATATAAATATATGTTCATAAATATATGAACATTACAGAATTAGGAAGAGAAAGGGAAAAATTCTCCTTTGATCTTCTTTCATTCTGCTTTCTTCCAAAAGTCAAACTACTAACAATTATCTGTATTCTTCCAGGTCTTTGCATGTGTAAATATACATAGGAATAGGGATATATATCTGCCCTTGGCAATATGGATAGCTCTGGATAGACTGTATAATATATTGTTATGATTGTATTGCAAAATATTGTATTGCAAAAATATAGTACACACAGAAAAATAAAATTAAAATTTACATAACCATCACCCTGATTAATAGAAACATTTGTGACATAATTGGATCAGATTTTTTTTCCCTTTATGAAGAAGTGAAATACCACAAAGGGAATATACTATGTTTTGTTTATTTATTTTTTTCTTACAAGCATTTGGGTTTTCTATTTTTTAGCATTATAAACATTTCTGTAGGGTATATCCCTTATACACATGTGTCAGAGATTCTCTAGGTAAATACCTACGTGTATTATTTCTGGGGCTTAGGATATGTACGTCTTCACCTTTACAGGATAGTGATAATTTTCTCCCCACAAATTGTTTTTCAACTTCCTATCCCAGTAGTATGGTATAAAAGTTTCCCCCTATTTTAAATGACAATTCCAAACTTTTTACTTTTTCTTCAACTTGATAGATGTGAAATGATATAAAGACTGTCAATCATTTTATTTTTCTCTAATTAATGAAGTAGAAAAACTTCTTGTATATCCCTTTGCTTTAAAATCTATTATGCAATAAATTATAAATTATTTTCCTATTGGATTGTTTGGCTTTTCCTTACTGATCCTTAAAAGTTCTTTGTATATTTTGATACTAATTCTTTGTGTTTTATCTACATTCATTTATTCTCTGGTGAGTCTGTGGTTTGTCATTTAGTTTTTTTTTTTTTTGGGGGGTTTTTTTTTTTTTTTTTTGATACCTAGAATTGAACCCAGGGGCTCTTGAGGGATTGAACTCAGGGGAACTTGACCACTGAGCCACAATCCTAGTACTTTTTTTTTTTTTTTTTTTAATTTCATTTTGAGACAGGGTCTTGCTAAGTTGCTTAGGACCTCCCTAAGTTGCTGAGACTGGCTTTGAACTTGTGATCCTCTTGCCTCAGCCTCCTAAGTCACTGGACTTACAAGTGTGCACCACTGAACCTGGCTGTGGTTTGCCTTTTAGCTTATTTTATATTATCTTTTGGGTATCAATGTTATAATAAAAACTGGCTAATTTTCTTTCTATTTTTCTGTTTTCTGGAACAGATTGAATCTAAGAATCAGGGAAAATCTCACTTCTAAATTTCCATTTATTACACTTTTACCATCTTTAATAATTTTTACGTTTTGTGTGAAACTAAGGTTTGCTTCAGTCCCCTGAGCAGGAGTGGGTTTTTGTTTCAATTTTCTCTTCAAGGGCTGGTCAACTCTGATGGAATTATTATCCAGTTCTAGTTCTCCACTGGGTGAAGGCCCAAGGCCAGGGCTCTAGGCCCAGCCTCTAGGGCTCCTCTCTTGAATAATACATCTTTAGGATGCTACACACAGTCCTAGAACACATCCCTGACTTTTACTTCTCTATTTATTTATGGCTTCTGAGAGTTTCCTGTCTCTCTTTCAAGTTCAGAGTACATTAAAATATTTATTTTGGTTGTCTTCAATCCAGTGTGTAATGTTGGTCTGAGGAAAGCCCATGTCAACTAGGCTCTCCTATTGCTGGGAGATCTCAGGGGAGGCTTAACATCTACGTTGGTGATTCTGATGAGGACTGTTAGTCTCTTGGGTATATTATGATCTAAGGACCTGAGCTTCATTTGCATGCTAATAGATGGAGCCCAGAAAGGGATCAGCTGAGCTATACAGAAAAGTATTATCGATAAATGTTTTCAGACCAGGCATTTCACATTTAAACTTTCACCAAACTCCTGGGTAAATGAGTCCTTTAGAAAGGGAAATGTTCAGGCTTTGCCTTCCACAGACAAGTTAAAAGCTCTTTTGGCAAATATTTGATAAAATTTTAAATCAATCCATATGTGAATGTAAATTTGTCCATCTGTTTACTCTTCATTGAGCTCATTGCTGATCCACACCCATTTGCAGTACCTGTTCAGTGAACCCAGCTCTATTGGCCTGTTTTCAGCCACCTCACCACGTTATACACATACAGCCTCAACCAGAGAGAGGGGAAAAAATGGATCCGGTTTCATCTTGAATTATCCCAAGAGTTCTCTACCCTGTGAAAATCAAATGGAGTCTAGGTGATAACTTAAGGTATTTAAGAAAGAGAAGACCACCCACAATGCCCCAAACATCTACCATCTTTTGTATAAATGATCTATAAATCTTGCCAGTTCTGGTCTTACCCCTATGGTAGAGATCTGAGATCTGAGTACCTTTTTCTTTCTTGTGTCCTGTCCATGGTCCCCACACCTCACTCTTTGGTGCCATCTGCAGCCACAGATCAGGCCTTTACCTTGTGTCCCATGGTCTTTGTCTGCTTGCTCTTGGAAATAGAGAGGAAAGAACCTGACTTGGAAGCCTTGAGTATGGTTGAGATGATTTCTGGCCTATCCTCCTGATGATTGAGACCAAACTGATCTCTGGATTCCCGGAAACTTGGTTTTCTGACCCAGAGCTTTTCAGTTTCTTCAAACCTTTCCTGATCATCTGGACTCATGTTGTCCAGGATCCTATGTACATGCCCATCAGAGAAACTCTCAAATCTTACTATTTAAAGTGAGGTCAAAGACTCAGCAGCTTTGGCATCACTTGAGAGCTTATTATAGAGGTGCATAATCTCAGATCCCACCTAAGACCTATCAAATTAGAATCTGCATTTTAATAAGGTCCCCATGTGATTCATCTGCCAATTTCAACTCAGTCCTAGATATCAGTGTCACGTAGGGTCCTTTCTTCAAATTATATGTGTCATAACGTAATTAGGACAGTCCCCTTCACCTGCCCAAGGAGAGCATATTCTCTGTTGGATGACCATTACCCTTGAGTCTGTGTTAAGGTGGAAGCAGAGCTCTCACCTGGGCATGTCAGAGAAAGAAACAAAGGTGAGAACGGTGAGTTCACTGGACCTGCTTCAGACCTGAACCACATTTGATTCTTTGGAGCTAAACATTCACTTGTAGCTCCCCAATTCTGGTTGTGTTGGGTACAAGCTCCAGAACATATCCTCGAGGTCTGCATCTCCCCATTGCACCCTGGGTGAGCTGCCGCACAGTCCAGGTGTCTGGCTTATTGTCATGGAGCAGAGCAAACATCCACCCATGACACGATGGGGACCTTGGCCTTATTAGCACTGACCTCCAAACTGAGCTTGTTATTTTGATGGTTGTTGTTAGGAAATGAGTGCTTAAGCACCCACTGCTTCCAATTATAATGAATTATTGGCAATATGGTCTCAGCCCTCAAGCAACTTGCGCAGTCTAAACCAGGCAAATGATATAAAGAAGGAAGAACAAAAGACATGCAGGAAGGAAAAAATATAGCATGTAGGTCTGCAAGGTGGTTCTTTTGGACCACATGACAACTACTTCTTTGCAGGAAGTTTTAGCATTTTAAAAACAGATGCATTCTCAATATAGTACAGATGGGCTTCCATACTAGTACTTTATTGTGAGTGGGGGTGTTTGGCTGTTTGTTTGCACATATAATCAGACCATCCAGAAAGTGGTTTTCCAGTCTGAAATTTTTAAATGTCCACAGATATCACCTCCTTAAGTTCATTACCCAGAAAACAACTCCTGGTGTTAACAGGCTTTATTGATTTTCCTCAAATTTTTAGTCCAGCTCAGATGAGAAAAAGTATTGCAGAAAGATGCCAAAGTACACTTTAAATATAAACTAAATTTCATCTTTGTTTTCACTTTTATTTGAATCATCTTTAAAACCATTTATTTATTTATTTATTTTTGTGGTGCTGGGGTTGAACCCAGGGCCTCTTGCATGCAAGGCAGGCTCTCTACCACTGAGACCCACCCCAGCCCTAAAATTTCATTTTTTAAAGAAAGAAAAAGGTTTTGTTTATCCTATAGAGTTGAAAGAAAATATTTATGCCTTACTTGATCTAACAGTGGAGGGACTAGCTGACAGGTTTTCATTTAAAAATATTTTTAGATAAACTTGATTTTTGTTTTATTATAGATTATTTGTAAATCTATCAAAATTTGCATTTATATCTTTTGTAACTACTGTCACATTTGAATGTTGTTTGCTATTTTTATGGAGGTAAAAATGAACCATTTAAAAATCGCATAGGGCTGGGGATTTAGCTCAGTTGGTAGAGTGCTTGCCTTGCAAACACAAGGCCCTGAGTTCAATCCTCAGCATGGCAAAAAAAAAAAAAAAAAAAAAAAAAAAAATCACATGATTTTGTCTTGCTAATGGAACAGATTCAAATAAATTTAATTTCTTACGTTTCTAGGAGAGACTTTAATTTGCTTGCTTTGGTTGCAGAGTCCATTTCAGAAACTGAAGAATTGGACTTTGTTTCTACTCAGGTTGGAGGATCTACTGAATATGTGTGTTCTTTGGCCAGTGTCCCCTAAGCACATGGCAAAGGCAGTGTAGGGTCCCAGAAAAGCTCTGCGGATGAAGCGGGCATGGAGACTGTTCTCCAAGAGCTTGTGGGCAAGTAGAGAAAAAATATCATGATGTGAACCATTACAATATATGATTGGAAATCACTGTCATGGGAGATTTAAAGATGGCTGTTTGGAGAAAGGCTCAGAGGGGCAGGGAACAAATGAGCTCCATTTGAATGGGGAGGTAAAATGTGAACATGGGTCACAGTCCCATATAAAACTCTGCAGTGGAGAAGACGAATTCAAATGTTAAAACTTTGTCCCATTATCATTGTCTTTGTCCCAAGGTAGGTACAAACAAATAGAAAATTTGCCAAGCAAGCATAATGGTAAGCAGAATACCCTTTTCAATAATGTAATCTATGTGATTACACCATGGACTCTGGTCCCTTAGCTGGGACAACCACAGCCAGCCATGCAGCAAACAGACCAGCTGAACAAAGTTGAGAACAACTTTCAAAAGAAGCGAAAGGAAAAAAAAAAAAATACAAAAAAAAAAAAAAAACACCCTCAAAATCATAGAAGACCACCAAAAGCCCTACAAGGGTGTAAGTATTGCAGAGCCAGGAGTACTGCAATAAGACCTTACATAGATGGAACTACCAAGTAGTAAACTTCAATTCTTCTTTAATTTCCTTTTTGATTTATAGAGGACCAAGGACCCTTGTCTGTATGGTGACAACATAGATAATAGATCTGGTCTTAGTTCTGTAACCACAGAGCCAATGTCACCTGGGTCTGCATGCTCCTTCCCTGGGGCCTCCACTAGGAAGGGCAGCAATATTGCCTTTTTCATGAAGTGTCCAGAGTGCCCACCAGTTGCAGCCAAGATGGTTCCAGGGCTTGTGGCATTAGGGAGTGGAAGTAGATGAACTGTGAAGCCACCCAGCAGGCAGCTCCACAGCTGAGAAAAATCAGCTTGGAAAATTGGGTCAGGCTGGGGTGGTGACTATAATCAGAAACCTGCAAGGAGAACCCTATAAAGCATGTTAGTCTGGGAAAAAAATCAATTGTTTTAAAAAATAAAGATGAAACAATAAAGCAATGCTTTAAATGTCTTTTGCCCTGATAGAAATGGGCTGAGAAATTGGAATTGCAGGTGGGGGAGGAAAGGTTCCATTTTAATCCAGAAAAGAAAATGGCTCATTTCCCCTTCAGTTTGAAGCATGTTTTTTAGTTTCAGGTTCATCCCCATGTTTTGGGTGAAAGAGAAAGCTCCCTGATCCACCCCAGATGTTGGGTTAGCCAATAACACTAACTGTCCCAATCAGCTCCCTGAAGGCTGAGAGGGCATTTTCCCCCCTACAAATTTAATTTTAGTTTTGTGAAATCATTAAGTCTTGGAAGATGCTGAACCACACACACTGTTGGAATTACTACTTAGCCAAGCCTCAAGTGGTCAGCTTAGTTGGGTAGAACATGGCACTAATAAGTAAAAACATTGTGGACACAGTTTCATGAAAGCCATCTAGACTCACAGAGAGTGAAAAAATCTGTCTCACAATCATTCCATCCCTGGACAACAGGCACTCAAAAAAAGTGTTTTGAAGAGTTGGAAAGAATTGCTTGGATAGTCAGTGGGCCCATCATCACGTTGAGAAAATTAGCACAAAATATGAACCTTACAACCAGTGGTTTCAAACTCATGTGGGTACCACTGCATCTTCATTCTAGACCATGGTAAGTGGGAAGAGGGAGAGAAGATTGAGGACAAGCAATTTCCTTTATAAATATATACTCCTTTGGTCAATAGCAAAACACTTTTGGCAAAATCTGGTCATATGGCTGTGTTCAGTCAGATATGAGATACCCTGGGAAATGTAGGCTTCAGCTAAGGGCATCCATGGCTATCTAGGAGTTCCTTACTTAAAGGTACAAGAGGAGAATTGACCCTGGAGTTAATTTAGAGTCTCTGCCACAATTTTACCCCTCAAGCATCCAAGCATCTATTCCGACTTCTCATCCTACAGAGTGCATATTCATTTTCTTCCTAATGGAGACAAACCAACGTCCTTCCATTTGCTGCACCCAGCTGAGAGTCTAGGATGTCGGTGAGATGTTCAATTCTCTGTCAGGCCATATGTGGCCCCAATGACTTCTGCACTAAACAAAATGTTATCTGCTGCAAAATGTCCATTTGAATAGGAAGCTCACCACAGAGGCTGGTCAGGAGAGGTTATCACATTTCCGGGGCAGGAACTGCTTGGCCCTCTTGTCCATTCTGGACTTACTCTTCTGGCTGTAACTCCTTGCACATTGTTCTTGGTGACCCTCCTACTTTGTGGCCATCTGTGCTGGGTTGGAGAGTGTGGTCTCCTTGGGAACCACCCCCTTCAACAGCCTGCTTTCTCTTGGTGCAGGTGCAGGAAGCTGAGACTTGGCTTAGTAACTGAGCAGTCTCTGGATCTGTCACTCAGGTTTTTGTTTCCTTTGGCAATGTAATTTCCTAAAAAATTCCACTCTATTCACATGAAAGTAACCTTTGGCTATAGTTCTTAATGCTGCGGAGTCCACCCCTTTGTTTATCGGCTCCAGTGCACATCCCATTGCTGACCCTGCCCTCAGTTTCAAGGCTTCTACCTTAAGGACATCTGAGGCAGTAGTTTTGAATGGAAAAGCTGTGGCTGCCCTGTCTGAATATCTGCAGCTGCAGTTAACTTGTCTCCCGTGATGTGGCCCTGGGCAAGAAGGCCTCCCTGGGAAGTTCTTGAAGCAGAGTCTGAGCCGCAGTCTTATCTTACCTGGGGAACAGAAGCAGTGGATTTTCTAGTGGGGGTCACCCCTTTTCCACCCTGTAGTATGTGTCCTTATCAACTGTGACCTAGTTTCTCAGTCACTGCCAAATATTTTTGATTTTGTTATGGCAAGACCCCACTTTTAGGTAGCAAGTCTACATTATAATACAGAGTAAACCACTATAAGGTAGAGACTTAAGTGGCTTAGGACAGAAGTTTACTTCTCTTTCACCTAATGACCTCCAGATGGGCAGGTGCCTCTCCTGTGCAACATCTACTAGAGACCAGCTTCTTTCTCTTTCCTACTCTGATGGGGGCCTAAGGTGGCCCTCAGCTGCAGCACCGAAGCTGGGTCACACCACTGTACCACTTACCAGTCTGCAGGAGCCGGGAGAGTGGGAGTGCTAACAATGTTCTTATGAAAATATGAAATGGAGGGTGCACACAACCTGCCTAATGACACTCCTTGTCCAAGACAGTCCTTTAGCCAGACTAGGGTGCTGGGTATGCTGCTGGGAATGGGGAGGCATAGTGGGATAGCTACATGGCCTACAAAACATTCAGGGGATTCTGCAACTAGATCGGAGTGGAGAGTAGACATGGGGAATCAGAGAGTCTGTGCCACAATCCTGTTGACTGATTATAAAATGAGGTTAAAACATGATTGGACTCCTGGTAGGCCTTAAATACTTTCTCTTTCATAAGGAGACCATCCATCATGGGAAAAGCGATAGGAAAGAAAAATGTCCCCTCAGTCCTATTACTTATTCAGCTCTCTCCCTGTGCTCTTACAAATACAATGTGAATTGAGTTTTAAGAAAAACTATCATGGGACAAGCGATCAACTGTGTTAAATCCAAATATTCGTCATTTTTGAGTTCCTTTCAGCCAACCACATTGTAATTCCATCACAGAAACTTATTTGTGTGTCTAGAAAGGTGCGCTTATAACAACTTCAAACAGCATGATTTAGACAGTTTTCATCTTTCCTTAACACAGACATTGTTGCCAGCCCCAGATGGAGTGATTTGGGCTTCGGGAGTGATGTGTGCTACCAAGTGGTAATGTGCTCTGATGTGAAAACAAGCCCGTTACCCTGGTGAGCGACATCAAAGTAAAGAGAAGTGGCCAGATTGTGTGGTCTGAACCTGTTACCCCAGCAAACAGTGAGCCCGTGCACAACTGTTTTCCAAGTTTATTGTGGCAAGTGAGGATTATTTAGGATGAGGGGAGAAGGAAGCACAGAAGAGGAATCACACCTGGAGAGTGAATCAGGCTGGGAAATGTAGTTTGGAACCTCTATGTATGTATTATTTAATGTGGTTATAAACTCATCTGGATACTTCATAAGCAATTTCCTCTTTATTGTGGCCGAACTCGGCTATCATCCCTAACACACAGTGGTGGAAATTCACTTCTGAGGCTGTGTATTTGTGGGACTCTGCCTCTTCCATTTGCTGAGTCCACACGTGGCTGCTGTTCTGAGGCTCTGACCCTTGCCCCTTCCCGACCTTGAGATTGTTGCTCTTCTCCCTGTTGCCTCTGAGCGTCCTTTTGGCTCTGGTAATATACTTTGTCAGTTTTTGGTGCTGCCTTGCAGCTTGGGCGTTGAGGTTTACTGGCCCTGGTATGTTTGGATTTCCCTCCTGTCCTTACCACCTTTGCTGATGCATCCCTTGTTTCTGAGCAAGGCTGTCTCTGCCACATTGTGAACTCTGCCTTCAGGACTTTCTCTTTATTTCCCTTCTCTTTATGAATCTCTAACCATTGAAGGTTCCTTTAGCCTAAACCCCTGGGTGTCTTAACGTGATCTACCACAAGCAAGATATTTCTTTGTAGTTACATGCTTTGTTTTTAAAAGTGCATGCAAATCTAGAATCCTACAGCTCCCATTTGCTTAAATCAATGAATGATTTAAATTACTCCCAGTTAAAACACTCATCTCCCTCTCCTTCCAATCTTTCAGAAAACTTAAATTGCAAGAAAACAAGCCATATTTATCCCATGACTTTGCACAATCTTTTAGCACATGACTCCAAACCTCCAGGGAATCAAAGTATCCAGTTTGAGAAACATGTATTTTCTTAGCCAAGGAAATTGAGCTCTAACTGTGGGATTTGTGCTAAAGGATACTGTTTTCCAAGGGCTAGTTTCTTTCAAAAACCTAAAAATGATATGGTAGAATAGGTTATTCCTCATAGATTTAGTTCAGCCAACAAATCTAGTTTCTGCCCACGTCTTTTTGACCCACATACATGTATAGTTCCTCTCTCCTGACCTTTACTGCAGGTACAAAGGACTTGAGAATGCTATCCCTGACCCTAAGAGTAACATGCTGCTTAGTGGTCTTTTGACTTTGAGGTCTCCAGTCATTTGAAGATACATTTTATTCATTCGTCTTTCAATTTTTTGTATTGCTACTTTTTCTGGTCTAGAAATTACTGGTATGTTCATTTTTAACTCTGTGGTTTAACCTCTGTGTACCATTATTGATATCAATTTTTAAAAAGTCATAAGCATGCTATGGAGAGCCATCACCAAATGTTTTTATGAATGATTTAGAGTGGGGCTAAGTAATTACATTTTGTGGCCAGAAGACTCAGTTGATAAAGGTAGAGGAATAAACTGTTTCTCTGCCTTTCTTCAATATATGCTAGAATTACATATTTTAAAAATAAAATTTATAATGTAAAATCATTTTGGAAGCATAGTTGTAGTTGAAGATTCTGGAGGATTTTGTCTCCACCCACATTTCTCTAAATTTGCCTCCTGAAGAAATTGAAAAACTGTCTGATTAAATTTAAGTATGATCATGATAAGCAGTTATATAGGGAATGCAGGAGGAAAGGTGTCTTATCCCTAGTCACTCAAGAGCAAGGGGACAGAGTGAGCACATCTTCATACATGTATCAAGGGCTTTCTGGGTAATAAAGTGCAGAGTGATGACTTACTTCTTACTCCATATGTGTTCTCTAAGCTCTCCTTTCCCAATGCTGGGCTTTGTCCCAGAGGGGCAGTGGGTCCCTGCTCTCATGGATTCAATTTATCATGCACTTTTACGGGTCAGGCATTTTTCTGCATCCTTCACTGTTTCAGTCAACTTTTTCACTGCTGTGACTGAAAGACCTGACCAGAACAATTGAAGAGGAGGAAAAGTTGATTTGGGGGTTTCACAGTTTTGGAGGTCTCAGTTCATAGAAAGCAGACTCCATTCCTTGAGGCTCAAGGTGAGGCTGAACATCATGGTGGAAGACTGTGGTAGAGGGAAGCCACTCACATGATGGTCAGAGAGCAGAGAGAGAGTCCACTTGCCAGATACAAATAGATGCCCCAAAGCCATTCCCCCCAGTGATTCACCTTCTCCAGTCACACCATACCCACCTTCAATTACCAGTCTCATAACCAAATCATTTCTTCTCTGAATCTTCTTTCATTGTCTCACACCTGAGCTTTTGGGGAATACCTCACATCCAAACCATAACATTCACCTATACTAACTAACTTTTGATCTTTATAATAACATTACAAAGTATGGAATTTATTTATTTATAACTAGGAAATATTGGAACCACGATTTGAACCCTATTATCTCTTTCCATAGTATAGAACCTTGACTTCCACAATGTCTTGTTATGTAATCAACCAATATGTACAGAGGTATCAACCGATGAACTGTTAAGGGCTAAGAAGTGTACAGGGTGCTATGAGAAACCATTTGGGCATGGTAAGGGATATGGTTTGGGGAAGGACAGTTGGAGCCAGTGAAATGGGAATGGGGCTGAGCCCAGTCTCTAGTGGAACCCTCTGCTTTCTTTCATTTAACTTTATTTATTTTTGGGGGGGTACTGGGGATTGAACTCAGGGGCACTTGACCACTGAGCCACATTCCCAGCCCTATTTTGTATTTTATTTAGAGTCAGGGTCTCTCTGAGTTGCTTTGTGCCTTGCGGTTGCTGAGGCTGGCTTTGAACTTGTGATCCTCCTGCCTTAACCTCTGAGTTGTTGGGATTACAGACATGCACCAACTCACCCAGTATTCATTTAACTTTAGAGCCCATCTCTCTTAAGTTGCTATCTTGAAAGGAGTGTGGGAAGTGTTCATTCGTTGTGTCCAGTTGGGGACAAATCCATGTTGCAACTGTGCTCCCTACCTGGGTGTGATTCCGAGGGTCTTGCCTTTCTGACCGTATGAAGAGGGTTCTTTCCAAGGGGTCACAACATAACTTCTTAGAGAAATAATCTAGAGATTTTACTAA
Source organism: Sciurus carolinensis (assembly GCF_902686445.1). Classification (NCBI taxonomy): domain Eukaryota; kingdom Metazoa; phylum Chordata; class Mammalia; order Rodentia; family Sciuridae; genus Sciurus; species Sciurus carolinensis. Next base: position 26,715,385 of record NC_062220.1, read on the forward strand.
GAGAGTCATCCCCATTCTGATTTTCATGTTTCCTGGATAAGGATGGGGGTCCCAGCACCTGGAACTCCGGCAGATCTCTTAGCTTATTCCTCCTTTATACTAAGTAACACCACAACCCAAACTCTTCCTCTACTTCATTTTCATAGCCAATCTGGTCTTATTTTCAGGTCTCCATCTCCACCTCTCCTTTCTTCCCCAACCTGAATTGTACACATTCATTTCTGATATTCCTTTCAAATTCCTCTTCTTCATGTGACCTAATAATATTCTCTCCTGCCTGGACAGAGGAAGTAATCACTCTTTCTTTCACATATCCTAGTTTATAAAATCTACACTTCAAGAAAGTCTTTTTTTTTAATGAACTCAATTCATTAGACAGTATTCCAAATACCTTGGCATGTTTGTGTATTATTGACATGATATCTTTGGAACTCAATAATATGCCTTTATGTATATGCCTGTTTATTTTCTCTACCTAGGTCATATAATCTTCTTCCAAGCTATGCCTTTTTGCTATGATTCTTCCACAAAGTTCTATGTGTGGACCACCTGTGAATACTCAAAAGATTTCTTAACTAACTGGGTTTATTCATTATTCAGTTATCTGCAAAACTTTCTGTGTGGTGCCAACCTCAATTTTCGTTTGTCAACTAAAAATATATTCTTATTTGATTAACTAAGGATAAACAATATGTTCATCGTTTGACTTTTCTTATTTTCTTTCTTTTGGCATCAGTAATGTCAGCCTCTGTGCACTGTGGCTTTCTACTACGTTTACAGGCTGGGTGTGGACTCACATCGCTGGTAGTCTAGTTACCTGGGAAGCTGAGGCAGAAGAATCACCTGAGCCCAGGAGTTTGAGACCAGCCTGGGCAACATAGTGAGAGTCTGTCTCAAAAACTTAATTAATTAAAGTCCCAATACTTCAAAGAACATTAAGGAAGACTCGCAGCTAGTCAAACTAAGTAAAGTCAAACTAAATAAAGTAGTTGGGAGGGTTCATCTCTAAATTAGTTCCCAACTAAGGTGCTACTTTAATATTTAGAGGAGAAATTAGAGATTGTTAAAAGAAATATTAGCAAAGTGAGTATAAAAGCAGGCCTTAGGATTTGTTGTGAGGTCAGTAGTTATTTTCTGTTGAGTTAGATGCAAAGTGCTGTGTGATGCTCTCAAAACAGCCATGATAAATTATTAAGTATTTGTAATTTATTACACACATCAGAGAATAATGTATTGTAATGTGAGCTGATGTCACTAAGCAGCACCAGCTGAAGCATTTGCCTAGATATTGTGTGAGATTGAGGAAGCCATGAACTCATTAGTAACTCAGATGGTTACAGGAGACTATTTTTCTTCTTATGAGGTTGTTCTTTTTTCGGTTTCAAATTAGAAAATGAAAAATCATGAACACCTATTGACATCATTCAGGTGTCCTGGTGAGACTTCTCCTGATATTATTGAAACAATCATCAGTGTTTTTTAAAATATAAATGACGGAATTTGACTCCTTCTATTTAAAGCAAATGTTTTATGAATTCTTGATAAATACATATTTGGGCTTTTGACTTTTTATTTATTTCTGGTTGACATGAAATGCTGTTAATCTATTGTTTGTTATCCTAGTTACAAGCTGTATTTCCTATTATGCTTAGTGTTATTTTATGAAGAACAATGCACGTTTAGCATGCAAAAACATGCCCCAGGTAAGGATTAATTCATAAAGCCTGTAGAGATTACATTTTTCATAGCATCTTCATAAACTGAGTGTTTTCTTCTACTGATTCAAAGCACATCATTGAATTTGTATTTTGAGGGGAGTTAAAAAATATTCTTGCATTTTCTTTCCTAGGAATTATTGGGGCTCTTGCCACGTGCTCTGGCTTGTTAGCTCTGTAACAGCTTAAAAAATCTTAAATTTATTTCACATTACTCATAAAAATGATCTTTTATCATTCTCTATTTTAACTAATGCTTTTCTTTTTAGGTATTCTGGATTTCATCTCCTCCCAATGCATTCAGAATCAGCTCTGCTTACAGATAAATGATTTCACTGCCCTTGAGAGTTTTCCCTAAAAACTTTCAAAGCTCTATCCAGCTGTACCAAGTGTTGAGCTGACTGGAGAGGAGGAAGGAGAGGTGAGGGGCATATGAGGACCAGATGGAAGGGCACAGTGGAGGCTGGAATAGCAGAGAGAGAGAGGGAGAGAGAGAGAGAGAGAGAGAGAGAGAGAGAGAGAGAGAGAGAGAGAGAGAGAGAGAGAGAGAGTTCAGAAGCAGGCCAGGGTGGAAACCAGAGCAAGGATTACGATGCAAACTGTGAAGGAGGAGGGCTTCAGGAATTCTGTGACCATCATTCACAATGCTGGGCTCCATGAAGGCATTTAGTAATCAATAGAAATCATCAACTCATAATCTTTAGTTTCTGGCCCATTAGAAGTTGTACGGAAAAGTGGCCAGGCAGACAAAGTAGAATTGCAATTTGTCTGATAGGATGATGGAATTGGATTATCAGAGGAAGTGAAAACATGCTTTGAGACCCTTTATTATCGTTTGTTCAATATTGTGTTTTCTCTCGTCTGGGACCTTGCCTGAGACGTCATCTAACATTCATGGACAAAGACAGTAGCAAGGGAATTTGTCATGATCAGAGCCGTGTGCCTTCCCAAAAGAGGCTTCTTTGTGCATTTGTAGGACTGCTGCTCTTGTGGTTAGTTACCAACCATGCTGAGCAATTTACTATGTCTGCCAGGTACTGGCTAGGAGTTAACTCATATCAACCCTATGAGTTTAATATTATTATTATTCCCATTAAAATGAGGAGGAAGCTGAGGCTCAGAGAAGCTAAGTAACGTGACTAAGGTCCCACAGTTAGTAAATCAGAATTGTATTCTGAGCCCAGGCAGTCTGGCTCTGGCATCTGCATCACTATTGTCCCCTGCCTTTTCAGCATGACTCAGTGAGCACTTTGTTTCACAGGAACCACATTCTCATTAGGTGAGAAGACAGGGGACCCTCATTCCTTTGTTATTGCCTCTTTTGTTGGATAGTTCACATTCCTCTTTAGCGTTTATATTCTCATTAAATGAAATGCATGAAAGTACATTATAAATGTACAGACTAATAAAACTATTATTTCCTTATCCCCCAAACAGGTAAACTTGTTCTTTAAGTCATCCTCTAGATCCTTCAGTTTCTTTCACTATTTTAAAAAATCTTATATAATTTTAAATCAAATAAAATGAAAAATTTAGTTTTGTAATTACTCTAGCCACATTTCCTATGTCCAGGAGTCCTGTGTTGCTCATGGCTACAGTGTGGACATTGAAGCCACAGAACACAGCCATCATCACAGAAAGTTCTACTGGGCAGCCCTGGACAGATTATGAGAGGTTGCATTCTCTTTCAAATGAGACAGCAGAGTGATTCAGTTCTTTTAGTGTTGGGCTACTTTATTTTAAAATATTTTTCATGCTTATAGAATAAATGTATGACATCTTCCCTAATCCTCCTGCTTACTTATTAATTCCTTTACTTCAAACAAATGCACTTGCTCCTTTTCCTCTCCCTTTCTCTTGCTTCAGCTCATTCCTCCATACTGAATATATGTGAAAGCAGCTGCCAGAGCCTATTAAGTGCATCAACACCTTTGCCTCTGGGCAGCCTGCTTCCAGACTTCTTTCAGACAGCCTTTTCAGAGTGGCAAGAGGGTTTTCTGAGAAAACTGATTTGAACTTGAGGTTCTGCATCACCTATGAGAATGATTTTTGCTTAGAAGTATTCACACTTTCTTTTCTCTTGTTCCCTCTTCTTCCTTTCCATCCTTTCTTTTCTTCCCTTCCCCTCTTCCCTCCTTCCTCCCTTTTTCTCTTTCAGTTTTGCAATTCTCCCCATCCTATTATTTGTCTCTTAAGTAAAGTAGAACTCATTTTTAATGCATATGTCAGAGATGGTATCCAGTCTTCTACTTAGTAAGTCACTCAAGAGGACTAGTTTCCTGTGTCTTCCAGGCCAGCAAATACTTTAACAGTGTCTTGCACATTTCAGCAGACTGTGTGCCTAGTCACAGGTGGCAGAAGTTTAAAAGCAGCTCTTTAGTTTTCCAAGGTCAGAAAAATCAGGATGGAAGGTTTGGTGAGATATTATCACTGGAAGGCATTTATTAGAGGCTGAATCATTCCTTCATCTAACAAGCCTTTACCCCCACTAAGAGCATACATATTGCAGGGCTCTTAAGACCCAAAGTTAGAGGCACATCTTCAACCTTAAGGAGACAAGAAGCTGGTTAGGAAGATAAGCTGTTAAATAAGCAGCCACAATGCAGTGGCTTAAATGCCCCATGGGAGGTTTTTCACCCCTGCTGATGGGCTAATGAGTGACCAGCCCACCTAGGAGGATGTGGAATCAGGAAAGTTTGCATCCTGACATGAATCTGAAGACATGTCCCGATGAAGACTTGAAAGTGCACACCTTTTGTGGGTGTTGAATGGGTGTGGAGTTCATGGTGCAAAGTGAGACTAAAAGCTGAAGTATTTTATGAGGAGCTTTATTTGTTCTGCCATGAAGTTCAGATTTTGTCCTAAACAAAATGACATGCTATTGAAGTATTTAAGGAGAAGAGATGCACTGTTCTATTGGTATTTTAGACCATGTACAATACCAATCACTGAACTAGAGGCAGACATAGCAGAGAAAAGTTTATTGTGGTAATCCAGGTGAAGGATAAGGGGAACTTGAACTAAGGCCATGGCAGGGGGCCAGACAAGGTTGGGGCAGGTTTATGAGGGGTTGGTTTGAAACAGCAGGACTTAGTAACACATTGAATGAAGGCAATTAAGCACAGCCAGCAGTCTAGGATGATTGCCAGGTGTCCATCAAAGATATTGCTGTAAAAATTTCTCCATGGGTGAAAGACTAGGTTAAATGACATCTGTAGACCTTTTACAGGTCTATGAGTCATAATTTAAAATTTTATTAACTTTCAGGTCTCCTTACAGCTTCTGCTAATTATTATAAAATATAATAAATCTAAAATTTAACATCCATATAGTATGGCGGGATATCATTTTTCAGATATTAGATTAGGAAAACATTAAAGATACAACATTTGATATTGGCAAGGCTGCTCGATAATCATAGATTGCTGGCAGAGGTGTAAATTGCTATAAATCTTTTGGAAAATAATTGTATTATGTACCAAAAGCTGTAAGTATGTTCACCCTACCATGAAGTTAGAGATATAGAAAAAGGGACATAAGAAAAGAGCTATATCAAGGGAGTGTATACTGTAGTGGTATTTAGACATGTGAACTATTGGTCATGACCTGAATGCCTAAGAATAAGGAGAGTAAGTAATGTTTGTTACATCAACCCATGAAGATAGGGTAACTAAGAAAATGGGGACTCTGAGCAACATAAGGAACAATTGTGTATTAACATTTAACCTCATCATCTTGCTCCAATGTGAATACTATTTTTGTGGTTTCTCTTGTAATATTACAGAAGAATACTAATGATATCATGTTCAGTGGCAAACCAAACTCAGAAAAGTATACACACATCCATAATATCTGTTAATTGTAGGTTTATGTGGATAAAGACTAAAATCAATCGTTATGTTTTTAATGCTAAGACTGCAATATTTATTTCTGTTTTCCTTTAGAAGTTTTCCTTTAAGATTCTGTGCTCTGATGCCACAATAATATTTTAACAATTATAAATGCAAAAAAAAAATCACACCAGTTTTATTTTGGTTTCACAATTGTATTGTTTAGGTCTTCAGCTTTCCACAAGATTGCTTGTTATTATCCTTCCCAATTTAGAAGAGTTAGATATTTAATAATAGAACACATGTGCAGCGATTCTAGTACTGCATTCTAAAATTTAATTCAGCACAAATTTCAGAGAAGCCACCTACACTTTTTGAGCTATTTAATTTTTTACAGTTTTATGCCCATGTTGTGCTATGGCATCCATGCAAAAATAAATTGAATCCTAAACATCCTGCAGAAAATAGAAGAAATGTATATTATGAGTTCTAAAAAGGATGATCCTGGTGCTATTTTGGATACTTTTTCATGCTTAATGATAAAAGGAAAAAAGGAAGAAAAAGCCCCCGTTTTTGTGCGGTCTTGCCTGATTGGGCCTTCCTCCTGGAGCTATTATTAAGGACCATCTTTCTTCCCTTCAGATGTGAGGCCCTTACCTGTCCTTCTCTCTCCTCCTTGCCTACTTTTCTCCTTTGCTTTGCCTGACTGACTTTCACATTCACTGGAGATTTATTTTGCTTGAGTGCTGTGAAGTGGCATTTATTTGCCTATGGATTTGGTCCTTAAAAAAGGCAGGGACCTCTTTCTCCCTCTTTCTCCTCCTTAAGCTTCTCACAGCCTGAACTCTGAGAGGCTCCCATGTCCATTTGTTTCCTTTGCACCTTGCTATGTCCAGTTAGAACCTGATTCTTATTGTTACCCTCAACATCCAAGAAGATGGGTAATCGTATTTGTAAAACAGAAAGAAGAAAGGGAGGGAGGGAATCAGGATCACCCTACTGAAGATTGTGGATATGAGTTGGTGGAGAAAGAAAAAAAAAATCTATTTATTAGCAGACATTGTGACAACCTGATTTCAAATAAGTCATTGCTATCTCGGGGACACCCATGAGACCCAGAGAGATTATGCAGTCTAATCCCTGTTGTAGGGTGACATAATGCAGGAAAAGAACCTGATACTTTTTGAGTTACATGACTATTTTAAATTTTATGCCCAAGTGGTGTGACAAAATCCCTGAGATTTAAAATGAATATTTATTATTTGGTGTTAAAATAAAGGAACACCTTATGAATCCAACCTTTTGTTTATTGTATCATGTGGATCCCAACTTACCTGAAAGTCAGGACCTGGCCTTGGAATCCTGCTGCCTGTTAGTGCTCCATGTGAAATACTCTTCCTGTTGCTGGTGTCTGATATTCCACCTCCTCGTTAGTGCTGAGGGACAAGGGGCCTCTTCATGTGCCGTGTAGTCTGGAGGAAGGTGGCCCATTTGCTGTTGGAAGAGAAATCACTGCAGATCCTTTCTTGAGAAGTATAAGGTAATTAATCCCCAGTGCCTTAATGTATACCATTTGTTTTATATAATATATACCATATATATTATATGTAGATATATTCAAATCACACATTCATGAAATCTGTGATTTATTTTTCACATGGGATTCATGATGTTTTAATCTGGATGAGTTAGCTAAAATTTTGCCAAAAAAGCTCTTTTGAGCCTTCTCATCTCTTCCTAAAGCACCCATGCCAGGGTTTCTTTTTCTATCTTTAGACGTTTGGATTGTAGCCACTGCTATATATCCCTCCACTCCTTTCTCTCTTAAAATAATCTTTGAACACCTATCAAACTATAGGCTGGTGTTCCTCACAACTAGAATCCCAAAGTAACCTCCACTAGTACACATGGCTGAAGATACTCATTCTGGGTCCTCCTATGTTCCCCAAAACTCTGCAGTCATTTATCCCATAGAGTTTCATTCCTTTGGGGTCCTAGAAGTGCTTAAATAAGATTATTTGAGTGATAATTGAGAGAACTCTTATTTTCATTACTCTAACAACAAATGTAATATTATATTGCAAATAGAATTCAAATAATGTCTAAGTGTGATCATGTTTCAGTGAAAGGTCTTTTATGTCACTAAAGTCAACTACTGATCCATCTGAAAAGAATCTTTGGAGTTTGGGTACAAAACAGCTTAGTCAGGTTAGCACTGATTGACATGAAAAGCTGATGCTTTAAACCATGACAATGTGGATTGTCATATGTTTCTAATTTTATTTAATATATGTTATTATCTGGGCTGTGTTCCTAAGAAGATCAAACAAACATCTGTTATACCATGGATACAAATTGGTGCAAGATAATACAGGTGTAAAAGTTCAGACAAGTTTTAAAGAGAAATGACTCACAGAAGATGCTTGCCTAACACATAGGATTAAAATCATTTTTGCCATCTTGAAACTCCTATCATTTTAAAAAACAGGGCCCCAAACATGTTTTTTATCAGAGTGATATTGCATATGGTGCAACCAGGCTTAAAAAGAAACCCACCCCCGCTACCTTGGGATCTTGATCCCCAAATGTAGTGTTTTCAACCCTGTTACCCACCTTTGTTATTTGTTTCCATATTTCCACATGTGTTTATTTTGTTATTTCTTGATTTTTTAAACCTTTTATCTTATTGTTTTCTTACTAGGATGACTCAGCTCCCCACAATACAGATTGCATGAGCACAGGAATACACATAACTCATTCTCCTCCAACACTTCCAGTGAGATTGTCTTGCAATGTTGGTTTAATTAATATTCAATGTTATTTTTTATGATTGTGCATGTGATGTTAGATGATCTAGATAGTGTACTAAAATAATGTTTCTTCACAATATTTTGTATTTCTTATAATTTTTTCTTGCTTTGTCATATTCTTGGTTTTCTACATATCTATTATTAATTTATCTTCCAACTCTGACAGAGCTCTACATATCTGATCAGTACATCTAAACATATAAAAGAAACCCTCATTTATTCTCTTTCTTTTTTTCCTGAGGACATTTTCAGTCTCCCATCTTCCTGCTCTGATATGCATTGGATGGTCATAGACCAGTTGCATGGTTGTTAACTCTGACCTCCTCTCACCGTCGCATTGAAACCCTTCACCCCTCCTATGTTGGATTACTTCTTACTTGGACTCTGAGTCTTCCTAGTTCTCATTTCCTTTCTTGTTTGGATGGCATACATCTTCAGAAGCTTCCTAAGAAGAGTGAATGGGAAGTCAATATTATTTTGCAATTTCTGCATATCTGAAATAGACTTCATTCTACCCACACACAACATGATTTATAGTTTAGCTGGCTTTCTGTTCATCTAGAATAAAGCTCATCTTTCTTCATAATTTTGAAAGTATTGCTCCATTTTCTTCTGACTAGCAGTGTTGCTGTTGAGAATCCTGGAACTATACTGAGCCCTAATTCTTTTTCTGTAATCTGCTTTCACTGTCAAATTTTTGAAATTTTATACTTAATTTCCTTTATGTGGGTCTCTCTGCTTCCTTTTCCCCTCTCTTTTCTTTTTGCTAGTATTTTAAAAGCAATTACAGTCTAAAACTTCATGTTCTCAGAAATATGTATCTATATTTTATTCCTTTGGTTATGGTCTCCCTTCATTTTCTACTTTTGGGACTTCAGAATTTGAATGTTGAGCCTCCTGAATGAATTCTGTAATTCCAGGATCATTTTTTCATTTTTTTAACTTTCTGAAACATTTCCTCAATTTTTTCTTACATTTTATTTATTGAGATATTTCTATCTTTCACACTTTTTAAATTTCTTGGGGCTCTTTTCCATTGTCTGAATGTTCCTGTTTTGCTTTGTTTTCCTCTCCTCATATTCTTGTTGCACGGACTCAATGTCTTCTCTCTGAGGACATTAATATTCTTGAAGTTATCTTCAACTTACATCTTGTTTCCGTGTTCTCTGAATTCATTTGTTTGTTTTGTTTTTTGACTTTCACAATAGAGGTTCTTCTCAAATGTCTGGCTTGATTTTAAGAGTGAGGTGCTAACCTGCTGCTTAGAACTCTGAAAAATAAGCAAATTAATCAGCCTGTGGACCTGAGTTTAGCATGAACCCACAGACCTGGTCATGTAGTTGGGAGACATCCACTGGGGTATAAGTGTGTTGTTACCCTTGGGTCAGTTTCTAGGGAAGACTCTTCCAATTACCAGACGTGGGTGCAAATTAAGCTGCTGCAATCAGGGTGTTAAATGGGGAAAGGGCTTCAGGGATTTCCCATTCTGAATGTAAAACACACTTTATAGAACCTTGCTGTATCATCAGCATATCTGGTGTACTTGAGTTCATCTTCAGGAAATGACCCTATGACCATCCATGCAGAGGGACTAGAGTTAGGGGAAGGAACTCAAAAAAGATTTTCAAACAAATATATTTTCAACTCCACCTTGTAGCATCTCTAGCCCTTCACTACTGGGGCCATCCTGGTGTGAAGTAGAGTTATTGCTTTGTTTCTGTTCTCTGTATCACACTCCTTGTGGGCTCTTGTGTCATGTTTTTCCCTACTCTGGTAAGTCACTTACAACCTGGTCATCATCTGCTTTTCAGATTTTAATGATATTTCAGATTTTGATGACATTTCTCTCCTGTTTTCCTCACTTTCTTTATACTTGACCATTTAGTTGGATATTTGGAGAGACAGAGTTTCTCAGTAAGCTTGGGCTGCTAAAAAATTACCCGAAACTGGCATAAACAAGAAACATTAATTTCTCATAGTTCTTGAGGTGGGGAAGTCCACCATAAGGGCCCCCGCATGGCCAGGTTCTTGATGATGACATTCTTCTTAGCTTACGGATGGCTGTCTTTTTACCGTGTCCTTACACAGGAGAGAAATACCCTATCTCTTCTTATAAGGACACTAATCCCATCATGGAGGTCCCCTTCTCATGACTTCATCTAAACCTAATTATTAAAGTTCCCATCTCCAAATATTGTCACATTGCAGGTTATCAACATGTGCATTTTAGCAGGACATAAACATTCAATCTTTAAGATGGAAATAAACAAATATATTCTACTTTACACACTTAACCACAGTCCAGGACATGTTTTTTGTTTGTTTTTCTGTTGCTGTTATCCTATTAATGAGTCTCAGTGTAACAGAAGTAATTGAAAAAGTGCTATGTCAGGTGACTTGGTCCATTTTCCAATTGGAGTAGGAAGGTAGACTAGAGTAAAGAAACAGGAGAGGGAAATTAAAAGATGAGAGGAGAAGGAGAATCTATGGAATAGTGAAATGTCAGCCATGGGTGGACAACCATCTTCAGCCTATTCCTCACCTCATTTCATTTTTATGGAACTGACAATGGACTACGGTCACCAGACTGAGTTTCTAATATTCTTATAAAAATTATTTGTTAAGTTACTTAGTCATTCTTTGACTCATGAAACCGGGATTCATAATTTTGAGTTGGATAAGCTTTCATATGTTTCCTCTAGTTCTTTGGTGGGCTTTTAGAAAAGTGATGTATTTTACATGATATTCTATCCCCATATTAGAACTTACATATTTCACAGTACTCATGGGAGGCAAAACATATGATGTATTCATAGAACACATAATGTTGAAATGCAAAGGAATTTTGAGGTCATCCTGTTAAGCACCTTTTTTTTTTTTTTTTTTAACAAAAGAAGAAACTGATAGGTTATATTTCTTGCTCAGTGTCAAGTGAAGGGGATGTGGGCATGCTCCAGGGTGGGGATGAGAAAGCAATGTCCTGATGTCCTGTCATGAGTGAATTTGTTATAATGGTGGGACTTGTGCTTCTGTTTTGCCATTTATATTCTAGGACAATTTCCACAGCTGAACTGCTTTTCATGGATAGATTTTCTCATGCTATATGTGACTAAGCTATAATGCACTCTTAAGAATGAGTTTTATCTGGAAGTCACTGCATGAAGGGAAACTGTAGAAATCATATCACAGAACCTTATGAGGTAACAAATTGTCCTTTTATTTGCAGTTCTGATCAGTTTTAGTTTTCGTACTTGGATGATGTAGGGATTGTTGAAACCTTCATGTTTTTTTCTAATAATGCCACTGTTTCATTGGTTGTGATTTACATTTATTGAACCCATCTGAAATCCTTGGTTCTTAGGATTTTTGCTTTGCTATTTCCCTTCCAAGTGGCCATTTTAATTTTTATGTTAATTTTTTCCCTCCATGTTCTTTCTACTTCAAGGTGAGCTGCTATTTCTTATTGTAGAAAAGTGAGATTAAATCCCCTTTCATACATAAATACAGGGTGTTTAGTACAACATATTTTCATGGGAAATGTGGTACTTGTCTATTAACTGGCTTTGTACCTTAAAAATAGATTTTGCTAGTTTCTGAGTAGCTAAATCAATAATAACCTCAATTCTGAAATGTTTTCTGACTTGTTGATCCTGGTGTGTATCAACCATTCAGCTGCTTTTTGAATGCTTTTCTAACCAACAAACAAAGTAGAGGGAATATAGTTTGCTATAAGGATTAGGTTCATAGGGTCTGCATTTGATTCCTTACTAGCTCTGTGATCTTGGGGATAGTTACTTCAATGCAAAAAAAAAAAATCATAATGTCTGTCCAACTTATTCATTAGCCTTGGGGCGTTAGACTGAAATAAGATATGAAAACATTGTGAACTAGAATTTTCTATCCAAATATGTTGTTATTTTCTACTTGTTCTAAAAATGGGTATTTATTAATAAAAATAGTGGAGTTAATTTCATTTGTGTTGGAAGGGGGTGTTGCACTCATGCTACTAGTTGTATTCTAATTCGAATAAAACCTTGTCTAAAATTTATTTTAGCAAGATTCTTTTAAAGCATGAAGATGTAAGAACTAGTTACTCTTCTCTCTTTTTAGTACTATTTAAACTCAAGAAATTAGATATAGAATTGTACTTTTAAACCTGTTTATATCACAAACACTTAGATCAAGTTCTGCTGTGAAAAATAGTCTTGACATTCCCTGCAGAAACACTTCAAGGTACTTGGTTGAAAGACTAAATTTTGAAGTGCTTTGTGGGCCAATTTTTTTCCTCTGGAGTTCACTTCTTACTCAGCTTAGTACTTCACTTTGGTCATGGCATGAGCCTTGCTCTGGCAGATTATTTGGCTAAAATAATAATGGTATCTCTGCTATCAGTTCTTCCTTTTTGAGATTGAGAATGCGAGTTCCTTGAAATACTACTTTGAGAAAAGACCACTGATTGAAAGCCAGTACATAACCCATAAGTGGAATAAGATATTATTTGGTACTGAATAGGATATTACTTGGTACTCAGGGTTTGTAATCTCTGATGACTGCTTTTGAGATAATGTAGTGTCTTATCTGCAGAAGGTATTTAGAAATGACTTTCTGTTCTACATGTACATGTAACAAAGATGCAAGATTCTTTGCCTTTTCTGAATGATGGTTATATTAAGATTGGTTATGCTTACCTCTTTATTATATCACTCTACTATATCATGAATGAGGGGCTTCTCATTTCTTTACTTGTTTATTGTACATCCAGTGAATGCCCATAGTTATCAAGCTTCCCTGGACATTAGAGATACACTGGAATGTGAACGCTGTGAAGTTGGGAGCCTTTTGTAAGTTGTTCACAGATGTCATCCCTTTTTCAAAAAGTATATTTTGTATCACAGCTGCACAAAAACCATGTTGAATAATTGAAGAAGGATAAATATGATGAATGTCCTCCCTTCTCCTTAACTGTTGATGTAATTCTGTGATAGATCTTATACTGACTTACTAATTCTGGAATGGGTTTAATTCAAAGTCCATTATTTTTTTTAAGTCCAAAATGGTTAAGAAATTTAAACAACACTAACTTTGATCCAGCATCATCTTTGTCCTAAGTTTTCCCAAGCAATGCATTGGAAACTATGAATTTTCTTTTCTTTTGGAGTCTATTCCTATTGGGCATTTGAGCACATAAGGGCATTTGAGATCTTCCTGTCCTTTTGTCAACCTGAGTGTCTGGGAACCAACTTCAAAATGTCAAAAACTAATAGAGACCCAGGTGCGGTGGTGCACGCTGTAATCCCAGCAGCTGGGGAGGCTGAGGCAGGAGGACCATGAGTTCAAAGCCAGCTTCAGCCAAAGCAAGGTGCTAAATAACTCAGTGAGACCCTGTCTCTAAATAACATACAAAATAGGGCTGGGGATGTAGCTCAGTGTTTGAATGCCCATGAATTCAATCCCCAGTACATTCCCCCCAGCAAAAAAAAAAAAAAACCAAAAAAACAAACAAACAAAAAACCAAATAGACAAAACAAAATAAGAATCCTAAAACATTGTTCAAAAGTCATCAACATAAATAACAAATATATAATGTATTAATGAAATTTATTTAAAACTAGTGAAGCTCTTCCTCTTGCTTTGATCTCATGGATAATCCACTTGGTGCCCAGTTCTCTAGATACTTCTGCCCTGGGTAGTCTGCTCTCTCATCTCCCCTCTTTCTACTCTTGTTCTCTTTTCTCATCTCATTTTTTTCCCCAGGCCATTTCTCTTCTGGTTCTCTCCTTTCTGGCTTTCTTCTATATTTCTTGCTTTCTTTCTTTCCCTGGATCTTTCCCAATTCTTGTGCCCTTGTGTCTCCAGACATTTCCAGTTCATGGAAGTGGGAAGAGGCAGCACCTCAGAAATCCAGTTCTAGCCTGTGGTGGACATGGTTTCCCTTTCAGCGGTAGACCTTCGGTAACAGATTCAACATTGCCACTGACCAGAGCCTCTAGCAAGAGTTTGCATCCCATGTGCATCTGGGGAATGAAATTTAAGGGTTCCAAACATAATGATGCAGGTGAATATCACTTGATCAAAGGAAGTTACTGTTGCTGAATTTTAATTTTAAGCAATTTACAATTAACATATTTTCTGAGGCAAAAATAATGCTGAGTGCTTTTTAACTCTTTAAAATAACCCATTTGGACAGCATCCCTTAATTTTCAGATGAGTTACAGAGGTGCAAGGAAGTCACATAACTTTCTTAGTATCATAGAGCTGGTAAAAGAAGGGTCAGGGTTTGGAACCAGGAAGTTGGACCCCAGAGAAGAGAGCCATAACCACGTACCACTCTGTTCCTCTGAGCAGAACTTTGGCTCTGTGATGAGCTGTGTCTATTAGGAAGTCCAGTGTGAACCCTGCCCCTGAGTCAGAGTCACCCAATCTGCCTCCAGAGCACCAGCATCTTTCTGAGAGTAGCCCAGAGGCAGGCAGGAGGAGGCCCTCTGTGCCGGTGCTTTCCATGGTGGATTGTCCCGGTCGCTGCTCTAGCGGTGTGTATGGGTGATCACAGGGGTGCAGCCTCTCCATAGGAGGAGTTTCATTCCCCGTTGCATTTCTGTCCCTTTAAGTGTCTACATGGCATTCAATAGAAGAAAATCCATAAAATGTTTGAGATGGAGAGTGAAGAGAGAAAATGAGCACAGACTTAAGTGCGATTTTTCTTCTTTAATCCATGTTGGTAAAGGTAACACTTTCTTTACAGTGATGTGCGAGATAAATCTTCTCTTTCACAAAGTGCACTTTGAGCTGACAAACACACGGTTTCATCATGCTGCACATTTTCCTGCTAAGTCCCAGTTGTGCATCACATGAAAAGGTGAAAATATTGTTACAGGAGGTGTGATTACACTTATTTGAACCCTAGAATAAATTTCGCCCAACTATCACTAAAGGACCAATTACATTAGGTCAAATTGTTATTTTACTTATGTCTCCAGAAAGATGGAAAGAATTGGTGCCAAGGGTATTTAGGATGGAGAGTTCATGTGCTTCCATTATCTTTAAAAAAAAACAAACCCAAAATCTGGTTATTTTGTTTTGTACATTGCTATCATCTGAAGGTATGTTTATAAAAATAAACTAAATAAGAACTGAGTGACTATCACATTTTTATTAGATCAAAACAAGCAATTATAGGCAATGTCTTATGATTAGCCTAAAGTTTCATCTAATTATTTTTAACCCATAGTCTAGTTATTATCTTTAACAATTGATAAAATGGTAATTTTGTTTGCATATTTGTTTGTGCAGCAAAACCAAAAAGTCTGTCTTGTAGGTCAAATGACTTACACAGTCATAAACTTGATCAGATTTATGTAGGACTTATTTGATGGAAATCATGAAGCAACTTGAAATACTGATAAAGTCATGTTGTTGTTTTTTTAATGTATTTGATATTCTACACATAGCTTTGTGAGTAATTTCATCCTAATAAGTTAATCCTCGATTTCCATCACAGTTTGAATTTGTGCTGTGGCATTGTTTCTTATTTTATTTTTCTCCTACAATGTTATTAACTGAGATTTTTTTGTCTCAAAAATAAACAACAATAAAAACCACAATTCTTTATCCTTTTAGATTTTTTTAACAAAACTTCTCTGTTGAAGTATCAAGGAGTTTTATGGTCCCAGTTCTTTTCTCTGCTGGTTACAATTCCAGTTTTGTGCTGTTTGTGAAACTTGCCCTTCTTTGTGTAGTAGGTCTTCTCAGAAGAAGAGTTTTCCTGTTAAATAATAAAATTTTGTTAATTATCATTTCAGAGATATAATATCTTCATTTCTGTGTAAATTTCAATTTGTATGTATGGTGATTCCCCCTTCGAGATTCCCAGTGAGGTACCTGATTTCCTGCTTCTTGGACTGTTGTAGGCAGACAGCCTATAGTTTCAGACCCCTGAGGGATTGCTCTGGCTGTGAACAGCTGCCTTGCCCACATTGTCTTCCCCTCCTCCAGGATGGCCCACATCCAGTGGCTGACTGTATTGATCAGGGTTCTCCAGAGAAACAGATCAAATTGTGTGTGTGTGTGTGTGTGCGTGTGTGTGTGTGTGTGTGTGTCTCTACATATATGTGTAAAGATTCATTATAAGGTATTGACTCAGGTGATTATAGAGCCTGAGAAGTCCCACAATCTGCCATGTGTAAGCAGAAATGCAAGAAAGCCCGGGGGGTAGATCTAAGGCCTGAGAACCAGAAGCATCAGGTGTAGGGAAAATCAGTGTTCCTTTTAAGCAGATGGGCCAAGTTAATTCGACCTTACTCCACAGTTTTGTTCCATTCCTGCCTTCAACAGACTGAATGATGCCAACCCACATTGAGGAGGACCATCTGTTCTACCCTGTTAACCAAGTCAAGTGCTAATCTCTTCTAGAAATATCCTCACAGACACACCCTGAAATAATGTTTGACTAGATATCTGGGCAGACCATTGCTCAGTCAAGTTGACACATGAAATTAGTTAATCACACTGATTGATGTGGAAGTATGATGAACTGGATTTTGTGACCTGTTTCCTAGCATCCCTGAAGGTCATTCTAGCTCAGAATTCCCTGTGGTGCTGGGAAGTTGCTACTGGGCCTTAGTTGGACTTTTTTTGCCCAGTTCTGTTTCCTCCTGAGTCCTCCACAGAGTAGATGCTAAGGGCAAATTTCATCTATTTAAAAATCTTTCTGAGGGTCTGATTCCTGGGGAGTATAATGTGTAACAGTATTGTTTCATAACTTCTGATTCTCTTAAAAATGTGTAGCAAAGTGTAAATTAAATAACATGGTTGTTTTTCACAACGTTAAGAGTTTGTACTGTTAATACTTTAATAGTTTTTACTATTCTTTCATTATTTTATAGATTAAATACTAATTTTCCATCCAAGGATTTCCATTCAAATCCATTCCCCTCCCTTTGAAAGAAGACTTAGATTTTTGGAATAGGAATTGAGGGGTCAGGAGGAAAATGTCAGTAACTTTTTCCATTTTCTTACCTTACAATTGCCCTTCTTACATATGGTCATTTTGTTTACTGACATAGGTAAATGAGCAAGTATCACTTTTGAGAATTTTGAATATTTGATAGTAATATGTAGAGAATAGTGAAGAGTTCAAGGATGGGGTTTTTTAAAATCCCGTATTTTAGGTCTAAGCATTAACTATCTTCCCTCTCAGTATGGGCAATGATGCTTGTCTGGCTAAAATTATTATTATTATTTTTATTTATTTATTTTTTTAGAGACAAAAGAGCACTTGGTTTTTGTGCTTTTCTTCCTAAGTATTCCAAATCTTTTCAGAACAAGGCTGTGGGGACCTCCAGATTCAAGTATGTTCCTGGACTTAGTCAACTGCTACAAGTCTTAGGGAGGCTTGTACACATGCTTGGGTTATTCATTCACCAACATTAAACCCCTGACAAAGCAGAACTTCTTTCTCTGTGGCATGTGTTGATTTCAGAGGCAGAGGTAGTCAATGTAGAAAACAATGGAATTTTCCTTGGAACTGGGCTGTGACTACAGGTGCCTGCCATGATCATAACTCCTGTCTCTTCCCCAATCCCTTCCTTCTAGTTTCTTAAGGCAGAAAATAATCTTCTCTGAAGGTACTTGATAACAATTCCATCAAACAAAAACACATGCTTCCAACGCACTGCTTTCAGATATTCTGGGTTTAGTTCAGCTGGTGGATGAACTGATTGATGGTTTCACCCCAATAGCCAGGTAGGCCCATCTCCTTGAGGAAGCCCACTCTATTTTTGGTAGCATGACTGGCCACAGAGAGGTGGAAAGGGCACAACAACCTAGCAACCTCCTAGAAATACTTCCCCGAGAAGGCAATTTCATGAATGAGATCTTCCAGACAAATGACATCAAACCTCCTCAGGTGCTCCTCAGTCACTGTGTTGTCTCTCAGGGGGATGGTCTTATTCTTGACCTTTGCTTGTCCATGTTTCAAGATGAGTTCCCAGACAGACTTCAGATTTGGAAATCCCCAAGTCACATGAAGTTCTACTATCCGTAGCAGTTTTAGGCTTTGCAGGGTGACTTTAACAAAGACACCACTAAATATTTTCTTCAGATGAAGTCTTGTAATGGTCCTCTGCACCAGTAAACTCACCCCACTAATGCTTTGGGTGTGTACAACAAAGGTCAAGGAATGTTTTTCAGGCATTTCACTTCTAGTTGTCTGATGCGCACCTGGTCACGTTTCTTCCTCCAGAAATCATGTAGGAATGCTCCCAGTTACATAAATCTGAACTCTTTTCCTTTTTTCTCCTTCTTTGCCTAAAGCACTTGCTTTGCCTGGGTAACTTTGAGGGCCTGATAAGCTTTCCCCTTTCTCAGGAGATTTTCTGGAACCAGAAGGATCTTTTTTTGTTTGCTCTTCCTCTGCCATCTTCCCAGAGCTGCGATGACTCTAAAATTTTTATTATTAACAATAATAATAACTTGCCACATCTGTAGAAAACTTTACCTTTTTACTGAAAGTCTTACAACGCCCCTGGAAAATTATAAACTTCATCACAGAGATAAGGAAACTGAGAAATCAGAGACTTGTTCAAGGTCAACTGAGGACCCACTCTCAATTCCTCTAACAACAAATCTACTTTGTTCTACACTCTACTGTCCCCCTGCAACTAGCAGATCAATACATACAGAACTTCCAACTCCCAGGCCAGAGATATCAGATCACTCACCCATGAGCTTTAACTTTCTAAAGAGGTAAAAATTCTGAATTGGTATTGTTTACAAATTTGCCCTTGTATCAGCGAGAACAAATTATAAAGCCACCCCACAGATGAATAAACTAAGGCCTAGGCAGGATTCTCACTCATGGCATCCTGATAAAACTATTTTGGGAGGCAGAGCCCATTTCATGATAACTTCCTCTGAAGCATTATGGGCCACATTTTCTTTATTTCTTTTTAATTACATTCATTTTTAAACACATGCAACCAGTTGTTTTTGTACTCATCTGAGAGTTCTGTGGAAGTTGGACTGTCTCATTTATACTTCTATATCCCAGTAGCGCCTGTCTCAAGTTTTGCATTTATTCATTCAACAAATATTTGTTGAAGTATCTATGTACCAAGCATGGTAATAGGTCCTAGGGGCATGATGGTAAATGTGAAAGACAAGGTTCCCTAATTATGGAGTTCTAATGGAGGAAGAGAGAAGAAAAAAATAACAAAATGAAACAATATACTTATTGTGGTTGCTGTAGTGTCAAAGTAAAGTAGCAGACAAGGAGCCTCAGGAAAGTCTTCTGAGGACACACATTTACAGAAATGATTGAGAAGTTTTGATGTTAGACTTGTATGCTGGAGAAGTTTAAGTTCATGCAGTTCTATAATCTGCATGAGTCTTTGCATTTTAATTAAGTTCTTAATACTTATAGAAATATTGTATTTATGAATCTGTCAATTAGATTTACAAAGGAAAACCTGCTGAGTTTTTCAAATGAGTCTTTAAATTTACTTTATCTTATTCATCAATCATTTGTTGCCACTTAACCATTAAACTGCAGGTACAGTCAGGTATGAATGGGCAAGATGACAGGAAAAGTCTAGACATAGAATTGGATAACTCTGACTTAGAATAGACTTTGAATCCAGTAGCTCCTGCCAGTGGTTGATACCGGTGTTTCTGACTCCTACTGAGAAAGATGGTGACAATACAAATTTTATTCTGCTGCCATTAGACACAGCGGTGGTATAGTAGTAGTTGGGACTGGAAAGAAGCCAAGGTTTGTGTTGTAGAGCAGACAAAGTATTCAGTTCAACAAATGATCTTTAATTATTGTTAATAATCAAAAGGAGAAAAATTGTACAGGCTCCAAGACTCCAAGGAAACCACACAATAAATTCTGGAAAACAACCAATTATAAATTCCTCGATAAAACATTTTTTTCCTAAGTGCTAAGCTTTAAAAATTGCTTCCCCCCCCCGCAAAGAACTGGCCACACCTTCAGAACAGGAAAGTCAGTGTCTCTTGAATTATTCACAATCAGTAATCTTTCAGAGTGAGACATGAAAAAATGGATGCAATATACAAATTGCCCTTTGATGAAGGGCAACTTCTCTTCCACCCACTTGAGGAAGTTAAATCATGATAGAGTTTCTTTAAAAATTAAACAGTAGATGTTGAATATTATATAGAAAATGTATCTTTGATTAGGACTGAGTATTTGGATGAATTTCACTGTATTTTTAAAACAAATTCTAACAGTATATAATGACAGTTTACTTGAAATTATGGGATTATTTTGGGGGATAACAGATTTGTCAATTATTTACTGGATCTTATGTTGTTATCTTTCATTGTTATCTAATTTTACACTCTTGTCTGACTCTTCTTATGTGCTTGTCTTGTCCTTCAGTTATCTAACTGGGACTGGTGATCTTTTGAATGCCTGTAGCTCCTGAAACACTGTAGACCATGAATGCTTGTGAATGAATGAACTGCCTAACTGTTTGACTGATATAAAGATAGCATGTGTGAATAAGTTGCAGAGATAAAGAAAGCACCCTAATCTCCAAACTCCAATCACTTGAGATGTAATCAGTCTAAACTGAATAAAATATCCGTAAGGTACCCAACAGCAGCATGCTGTGTGCAGCAGGTTCACCATAATTATTTGTTCAACTGAAATAAATTAATTGTGCAGTGTCCTTTTCCAGGAAAATGCAGACTGGCCAGTCTAACAAATATAAGGTGAAGAGAATGAATAGAAAACAGTGAAATGGATTTAGACCAAGTATAAATCCAATCTAATTCAGCTTTTTACAAACAAAAATGGCCAATAGATCCAAAGTGAATAAAGTAATCAGTGAGTTCAGACAAAACTATGGGTCTGGATTGCCTGTTTGCCTCATCTAAAATAGTCATAATGAAATTTTTCCAAATTTCATTTCTTCTGCCTTTGGAGTCAGAACAGTAGCCACAGAACAATACTCAGGATATCATATGTCTTTAATGCAGCACTTAAGTAACTATGGCAATTTAATTAAAAGGGCAATCATATTTTGAAACAGCTATTGTTCCTTAGAGAGTAGTAAAGTTTTGGTGTTGCATTTCTGCAGTGAATTAATGTTTCCACTCACCTTGTTTGTGGATTTTTAAAGAAACTATACATGGTTTTAAACATGCCTCTAGATTGTGTTCCAAAATGTTCTCAAAATACACCATCCTCCCTCCCAGTCTCATTCTATAGCTCCCTCTCCAAAGTGGTCATTCGTTAGAGCTCTGTTACCTTTCCGATTGTTGATTTAATATCAGTTACATGTGTATCAGGTTTCCCTTTTCTTTCCTTAGCTCCAGACCCACTTTTTCAGTTTGATATTCCATAGGTACTTTGATGACTACCTGTCTTGAATTAAAGTGCTGCTTTTCTCTTCCTTGTACTTGCTCAATCTCTTAGGTTTCTTGTTTATTTAATCATCTCATCACACAATGGGTCACAAAAACCAAATCCCTGGAGTCATACTTGTTAGTTTCTCATTGCTTCACTTTCTTACATCAGAGCAATACAAACCCCATCGATTCTAAGTCAGGAATTGTACCTGAGCTCCATCTGCTCCTCTCCAGCCCCAATAGCCAGGGTTGCCTGTCACCATTTCCCTCTACCTAATAGAATAACTTCCTCATTGCCTCTTGCTCTTTCCACTTTGGGCTTCCTTCTACATCAGAAATCTACATCCATTTTTCTGTCATGAAATGCAGTGTTCATGTATGATGTTTTTATAGGGGCCACTCAAGGGCTGATGAAATAGAACCATTCAGTGAGGAAGTTAAGCCCTTCACTCAGACTCATCCCCAACCCCATAAAGCTGTGCGTACTTTGGCCTCTGTCTACCTTTCATCTTTTTCTCATACTTCTCTTCACTCATTGACTCTGCTGACTCTAACTTTTAACTTTTTCCTGCCCTTTCCCACAGTGTTCTCTACCATTCTTCCATTCTTTTTGGCCTCAGCTTTATTATATAACTTTTGGGTAACTTTTGCTGAACACTCCTCAGTCTAAGTTGTTTCCTTGCTTCTTATGGGGCTTCTCTTAATTCATAATATAATAAATGTCACATTTTTGTTTGCATTAGGCCTGATTTACCCACTATATTTCTAAACTCTGTGAAGGTAGAGATCATGTCCATTTTATTCACCATTGCATGCACAGCCCTCATGCGGTACCAGGCAAATACTGGATATTCGATAAATATTTACAGAAGGAATGAATTAATCATCCCAACTATTAATGGTATCCTAGTTCACTGCAGGCAGCAGCATGGCTCCATCTGTGGATTATAAGAAATTCCTGTCCCTAAAGAGCATATTGTAAGCTTAGTAAGAGCAGTTCCATTACAGAATAGTTTTGAATGCTCTCAAACTTTAATAAAAATAAGCATTTAGTAATGTAGCACTGGAAGTCATTTATTACTGCCATATACAGTGTCTGATCATACACACTGAGGATCCATTGTCAACTGCCAGACTTTTCTTCTGTGTATGCCACCTAATTTTCTTCCTAAAGCAGGAAGTCTGCTATGTAATTCTCTTGCTTATGACCTTTATATAGGTTCTTATTGTTTTCAAGATAAAATATAAATTATTTAATGTCTTAGTTCATTCAGGACACTGTAACAAATTACCATGGGGTGGGTGGCATATAAACAACAGAAATTTATTTCTCATGGTTCTGGAGGTTACAAGTCCATGATCAGATGCTAGCATTGTTGGATTCTGATGAGGTTTCACTTCCTTGTTCCTAGACAGCTGCCTTTTTGCTTTGTCCTCACATGCCAGATAGTGCAAGGGAGCTTTCTGGGCTCTTTTTGATCAGGGTACTGATCCCATTCATGAGGGTTTCACTCCTGTGAACCAGTTCCCTCCCAATCAGAGTGAAGATTAAGTTTCAACATGTGAATATTCAGTCTATAGCATCTGACATGACTAAAAAGTTATTCTTAATCCAGGTCTGGTTATTCTTTCTAACCTCAACCCCAGCCAGTTTCTACCATAGGCCATAATCAAGCTAGGCTTTTTCATACTTTGAACTCTACCATGAATGCCCTGTTTTATATGGATGTGTGTTTCCTCTTTGAAATCCAGCTCTTTCATGCATTTGTGTTATTCCTTCCTGGGTTCCCAGTGCATAGCATACTCTGTTAATTGTATGGTTTACCACCTATCCAGGGTTACATATGAAATGCTTATCCAGCAGACTGGATGGTATCTCCTGTACTAGAACTGTACTGTGCAGTTCCAGTGTCAAGTCCGATTCATGGTATTTAATGACATTGACTAATAATGGGTAACTAAATATATTGTCAATTGTTTGAAAGTAAATATGTCTTTGCCCAGTGAAGTGATGATATAAGGGTGATTTAATTCTTGACTGACTAAAAAAATTCCTGTTTAAACCATAGTGCAGTAGAAACCTATTGTTAATATTGCTTTCTTTTCTAGTATCAGAATGTTTTCTTTATGCTCCCTGGAAATCAGAGAAACCTCTTTCTTTTACTATCCCAGTCCAGAGGAAGAGAGGTCTTCTAAAATTTTCTCTTTGGCCTCTCATTGCCTTAGCAAACGAGACCCAAAGAAAAATTTCTTCTTTTTCTTCCTTTTCTTTTCTTCCCTTCCTTCTTTCCCTCCCTCTTCCTTTTTTCCTTCCTACCTTCCTTCCTTCCAATTGGATGGGATTTCTGCCATTTTGATTCTCTGGTGGTGTCTGGCACCTGTCTGTGTCTCAGAGAGCCTTGGAGACTACTTGTCTCATAACACATCATTACCCTGATGCATGAGAATCTTGCTGCAATACTATTAGCAATAAAATGAAATTAACTTTAAATGAGGTCTACTAATAAATAAAAGTAGCAAAAGGACCTTGATACTTAATAGGGGTCTCACCTATAAAACATACTCAGACTTTTTATTAATTCAGTCACTTGTCCTTTGGCTTTCTATTAAGTACATGTAAACAGCCCTCTCCCTTCCACTCCTTGACTCTCATCATGCATCATGTACAGCTTGGTTTTCTTACTTACATCCATAAAAAGAATGTTTGAATTTGGAGAAAAAATTCAAATTCATGTATGATTAAGTCATTCATGCCCCTTATTTGATGCATGTATTGTAATACAAACATGATTGCTTTTAATAGGTAAGTGACACATTTTGAGAAACAGTATCTTATACTGAATCATATGCTTTTATAAAGTAGTTGTCTTCATTAAGTTTTAATTAAATACATGCTCTTTCTGAATTCCCATTTTTCCCCCATAGGTGGTGTTTGTATTGCTCAGTCACAGAAAATTCCACGTGAACCAAGACCTGGAGAATTTGAAAAAATTATCAAACGCCTGCTAGAAACACCTAATGCTCGAGCAGTGATTATGTTTGCCAATGAGGATGACATCAGGTGCTGATTAGTTTTCTTTTGTATGAAGAATCACATTTGTACCCCACATCCTTTTCCTACGTATTTCATGTTCGGTGTCAAAACTTGTGGGATTTCACTGGAATTGCCAGGTTCCTGGTTTTGCTGCACATCTAATTTCCACATCTTAAATGCCTATAGAGAAAAGCCTAGAACTGAATGAGATAAATAAGGATGATAGACAGAGCCATGGGAATGGGGTTAAGGATAAGGCTAATTAACATGTGCTGGAGTTAAAGGCTCTGCTATATTTTCTTTAGGAGATGATAAGACTCACACAATTAGAATGATTGACTAATTGTTTAACATTGACCTGAGTGTATTTAGCTTCATCAAACTGGTTGTCTTAACTTTCTATTGCTATTACTGCATACCACAGTCTGGGTAGTTTATGAAGAAAAGAGGTTTATTTAGCTCATAGTTATGGAAGTTCTAGAGGATGGCACCAGCATCTGTGTGGCATTCTGCTGTGGACCTTCCTGTTGGGTCAAAACACTGGGGAGGCCAAGACAGAGAAACTTTTTGCTTGACTCTCTCTTCTCCTTATAAATCCCCTTCTGCCATCATGGGAGTGATACCTTCATGATCTCATCTAACCCAGATTACCTCCCTCAAACCCTGCCTCCAAATCAGTTACATACAGCTTTGGGGATTAAGCTTCCTACACCTCAAATTTGGGGGACATACTCAAACCATAACACCAGTCTTGTAATATTCATAATTGTAGAATTTCTTGATAAAAGTGGTATATTTGGGTTTTTTTTTTTTTTTATTCCTACAGGAGAATATTGGAAGCAGCCAAAAAATTAAACCAAAGTGGTCATTTTCTCTGGATTGGCTCAGATAGCTGGGGATCCAAAATAGCACCTGTCTATCAGCAGGAGGAGATCGCAGAAGGGGCTGTGACAATTTTGCCCAAAAGAGCATCAATTGATGGTGAGGATGCACTACAGAGCATTTGTTTCATTCCAATTGAATCAAAACATAAAGACAAGGTCAGAGTATTATAGAATAGTAAAATGTGCCCATTATTGATGACTCTGAATAGAACGTTTAGTTCTTAGAGCAGAATTGTCAATACAGTAGCTTCACGGTTACTGTAGCCATTAGATTATTTTTCTAATAGATAACATTACCCACTAGATGTTTTTCTTTGAACAAAACAGTGCCCATTAGATTTTTTTCTTTAAGGAAACAGAAGCAGTTATCCTTAGGTATTTCCATTTTAGTGGTTACACTTTTAAGTTTGCATATTTTCATGGGTATAATATGAGGGTTATAGCCATATAGTTGAAGGGAGAGTGTTTGATTTATTAAAAGAAAAAAGATACAAGGTGCTAGTTAGAACCTGTGGATAAATAAATGCATCAGGAAAGATTTGGAGGATTCCTGAAATAGATTCCATCTCCCAAGTATCTTTACAAATGGTCTTGACAGTGACTACAATTCCTACTTCCATCATGATCTTTTGGAGGAAAACATTATTTCCAGGCGGTCTGCCTTCAGTGAGGTAGTTACCTGACCAAACTAACACTTCAGCATACTTACCTGCGATTCCATAAGATCACCTTAGCACTGATTGCTTTATTGAATTGACTGAAAATGGAACATGCAGGAAAGAGAAATTTTGAAATGGGTAGAGACATAGGAAAGCCTGGAACATTGATCCATGCTAGGAGAGGGTAGGGAGAGGGGAGAAAGAATTTTAAATTTCTGAGTTGGGTCCGGAATATTCATGATCCTGCACTAGGTCATTGGCTGTGGCCCTGGGAAATCCAGAGTAGGGGGAGAAGTTATAAAGATGACAGTCACCTTAGGCTTTCCTGCTGTATGCATCCCTGGAGTCAGGTACCAAGGGTGGGGATGGAGATACTGTCCACTGATCCTCCTTGACCTGTGCCATAAAGGAATCCTTACTTCTGGGCTACTAGCTTTTCCTTGTGTGTTACATACATATAAAAAAATTCACACATCAATCATAGCCTAATATCTATTTAAACATTCTGATGGTATCTAGTTTTGACTTCCAAAGAATATTAAAAGTGTACCTTTCTTCTTTCAAACAGGATTTGATCGATATTTTAGAAGCCGAACTCTTGCCAATAATCGAAGAAATGTGTGGTTTGCAGAATTTTGGGAGGAGAATTTTGGATGCAAACTAGGATCACATGGAAAAAGGAACAGTCATATAAAGAAATGCACAGGTAGCTTCTTAAATATTTTCAATGCAATTGTTTTAGCATAACCTGGGAAATGAAGTTTTTTCCAATATGAATGATGAAGAAGGTGTCTTCTGCTCCCCTGTGCCTCTCGTCATCATTCTCAGCAGGGCTGAGCATGAGCTGGTGGTTCAGTGAGCTCAGGTTTGCTCACTGGTTCTCACTGTCATCAACAAGTATTTACTGAACATACTCCATGTGGGCAGCTCTGGGGTATTACAGTTCTATTCGAGTAACATTATTAAGTGTCTACTTCAGGGAAAACACTCTGTTAGGTTTGATGAGATATAAACACATAAATAAGATGCAGTATTGCTCTCTAGGAGTTCAGAATGTAGTGAGAATGATGGTCCATAAGTTGCTATAGGACAGTGGCTTTCCACTGTTTCCATCCATGCCCCCTATGATGTTAGGCTGTTATTTTCTATCCAAGCACAGCACCAACCCTAAAGTAGCTATGAAATTTTGATACTTTACTTTTCTATTGCTTGTACTTAAAAATAATAATGACATTGTTCATTTTTAATGTTATAATGAAGCTGTATTTATTTGCAGATAACATGATTATGTACATAGAAACAACTGTGAGATCTTAAGAATTACTTAGGGCTAAGTAGTAAATTTAGCAAGGTTACAAATACAAGACTAATGTAAACATCCATCTATAATATATGTATTAGAACCTAACACACTGAAAATGATAAGGACTACCATTTATAGTAGGATGAAAAGGCCTAAAATTTAAGGGATAATTGTAACAAAGACACATGTTTTAGTCAACATTTTTACCACTGTGACCTCATGACCTGACAAAAACAACTAGAGAAGGAAAAGTTTTTGGGGGGGCTCATGGTTTCAGAGGTCTTAGTCCTAGACCACAGACCCCAAGGAACACACCTCCTCCAGCCACATCCTACCTGCCCACAGTTACCATCTAGTTAATCCCTATCAGTGGATTAATACACTGATTGGGTTAAGACTCTCATAACCCAGTCATTTCACCTCTAAGCTCTCTTGCATTGTCTCACACATAAGTTTTTAGGGGACACCTCACATCTAAACCACAGCAATACATAAATCCTCTACACTAAAAACTACAAACCTTGAATGTGTGTTTTATTAAACCATTCTCTCCTTCATTTCATCCCTTTCTTGCATGTTTTGATATGTCAATTGCCTGTACCTCACTCCCTTTAGAAATAACTGCTCAAATAGATGAGGGCATAGCTAAATGCTAGAGGAGACATACAATCAGAGAGAAGATGAAGATGTGAAAATAGGTGTCAGACTGTAAGGGAATCTGACTTCAGGCTTCCTGTGTGCCAGGTTCCGTTCAGGAGCAGAGGTGAAAAAAGAGAGACAAGATCCGTGCTCATGGGGATTGAGTCTGAATGTGAGGGGAGATAGATACTAAATATGCAAACGTGTAAATGAACAGATACTTCCAGAGGCTGAGATGTGCTTAGGAGAAATAAAGTAAACATAAAAAGGGGGCTGGATAAAACTGGGAGAGAGGGTGCTATCAGTCTGTGTGATCTGAGGGTGGTCTAGTAGGTGACAGTTGAGTCCTTGTTACCATGTGAAGTTGTCAACCATGTGAAGACATGAAGACAGCACATTCCAGGATCCAGGGCTGGAATGAGTCTCTCATTTAGAGTACAGAGAATAAAAACGGTTCTGAAAGCTGTAGTGAGAGTGAGTCATGATTGAAAAGGAGATTAATGATGGATGAAGCTAAAGAAATAGGTCATGAATGGTCTTGAAGTTTTTGTTTTGATTTGTTTTCCCTAGAAGTTCTAGAGTTGAGAAGTTTGGGCTTTATCTTATCTGTAAGAATAACTTGGGGCTTTTCATCCAGAGAACTACTCAGATACCTGAGCAATATATAAATATTTTAAAAATAGTTTAAAGAAGCTATTTCTGGCAGAAGTGTGAGGAAGATTGGAATTCAGGGTGTTGGGAAGGAGCAGGTCAGGAAGGACTCATGCAGGAGTGCTGCAGTGGGCCATCCCTGCCTACAAGAGAGTGAGTGTGGGGTGGGTCACCCAGGATAGATGCTCTAGTAGGTAGTTTTTTTAGTACATGGTGGGTGATTAGCACTGGGGTGGGGGATGGTAAGTGTTGGTGGTTCTGAACATTAAACTTCTATCAGGGAGCTCTGGGAAAATGATGGTGTAATTAGTTAAAAGAATGCAGCCAAATGAATAGTAGTTTGGGAACTAGCTTCAGATTGGTTCTCACACAGCCCTGTGGAACTGCCCAGCAGGTGGCAGCAGAAAGTTCTGGGACCCCACAGAGAGTTCACTAAAAAATTCAAATTAGGGAGTCATAGATAGAAGTTTGGAGATTAAAGACAAGGACAGAGATGCCATTTCCATAAGGGACTGAGAAAAGGTGGGGAATAATGACAGAAGCCTCAAAGGAAGGAGTCAGGAAAAATAAAATTAAAAAACAGAATAGTGGGGCTGGCGAGGGTAATGTTACCTCTAAAGAATGGAATTTGGTGAGGGAAAGGACACATGCAAATATGTACATAACCAGAGGGGAAGATTCTGTGATCAAATACTAAATTTGTACTAAGGTATTAAGGAAGTTCAGAAAATATATGACTGTAAATTCAAGTTGTAAAATCCAAAACTTCATCGAAGAGGTGTGTATTTGATAACAAGAAGGATGTGGGAAGATGCATCCAAGATGAAGGAGAAGGTGGGTCTGAAGGTCACAGACAAGGAGGTGTGCAAAAAAACAGCAAAGAGTTCTGGTTGTTGGAGAAGAGGATGCAGATTAGGCAATAATGGAAAGTAAAGAGAGGTCAATTTGCAGAATATTTGTAAGGAGAGTTTACCCAAGAGGAACATGTGTTTTTCACTGAGACCTATTTTTACACTGTGCTTCTGAGTTCCGATCAGTATTGTTTGGTCTTGTTCAAATCCTATAGTTTACACTGTAGTAATGAAACCATGCCAGTTCTCGAAGTGGATGAACTAATATGTATGTATGAATGAACTCATATATGTATACGTAACTGTAGGAAGTTAGTTATTAAACAATCACCTAACTTTTTATAGACTATTTGTAGAATAATCAGTTTCTCCAAACAAATATTTTCTAAGAAAGTGAGTATTTTTAGTCAACTTTTTCACTGCTGTGACTAAATGATTTGAACAGTACAATTGTAGAGGAGGAAAGGTTTATTCGAGGGCTCACAGTTTCAGAAGTCTTAGTTCATAGAAGGCAGGCTCCATTCTTTGGGCTGAACATCATGGTGGGAGAGTTTGGCGGAGGGAAGCAGCTCACATCATGGTGATCAGGAAGGAGAGGGGGAGAGGGGGAGAGGGGGAGAGGGGGAGAGGGGGAGAGGGGGAGAGGGGGAGAGGGGGAGAGGGGGAGAGGGGGAGAGGGGGAGAGGGGGAGAGGGGGAGAGGGGGAGGGGGAGAGGGGGAGAGGGGGAGAGGGGGAGAGAGAGAGAGAGGGAGAGAGAGAGGGAGAGAGGGAGAAGGGTAGGGGGAAGGGGAGAGACTCCGCTCTCCACAGACAAACTATATACCCCATAGCCACGCCCCAATTCCCACCTCCCCCAGCCATACCCTACCACTTCAATTAATCCCATCAGAGATTAATTCACTGATTGGGTTAAGACTCTTACAACCCAATCATTCCTCCTCTGAACCTTCCTGCATTGTGTCACATGTGAGCTTTTGGGGGACACCTCACATCCAAACCATAACAGTGAGGTAAGTAACTATACCGGTAACATCTGTAGATGGCACACACTGGATACTTATTTAAGGTGTAAATATTGAACTGGTTGTTGTAGGATTCAGACTTGGTGGCAGGTCCACTTTAGATTCCTTTGATTTATTTGGGTGCTGCTGTAATTGTGACAATTTGTCCAATTAGAACTATTTCCAGTGCAATGAAAATGGTGTTTGCAGCAAGTGCTAGGGCAAAGGCACCCTTAGGGAACTGGGTCAGTAAACAGATTTTCATGCAAATTCCATTGTGGAAGATCCTGAAATAACTTGTTTCTGGGTAGAAAACAAATAATGAGAAGTTCTAACTTTTTTTTTTTTTAAAGAAACACATGAAAGTTCCCAGATAGTACAAGAAGAAATTTGTGTCCCAAATTACCATCACACTCAACTTTCATCTCTGTTTGGAGGAAGGAGGGAAAGTGATCTAGCATGTTAGTGGTCAAACACACTTAAGAGAAAAAATAGGTATTCATTAGAAGAGGTGTCTTGAGCTTGATATAATTGTTAAATTAACTGGAAAAGTCCATGCTTAACCACCTATACTCGGGAAAAGGAGCTCTCTGAGAACAAGATGTCTACAAGGCCCTTTTTCCTCTGCATTTAGAGCATCATTTGTGGTTTTATTTGTTGAGTAGGATTTTACATTAGGCCATTGTAATCTGTGATTGTACTTATTTGCTTCCATTGGGGGCAATGCTGGCAGTATATTTACATGGATAAGAGAGTGCTTCCCAGCAGGGTAGGGCTTCTGTCTTATTAATTTTCGGGAGACAGAACATCTTCAAGCAATGAGGAGCATCCTCTTCCTAACATTAATTCGGTTCAGACAGTTTTCTGAGATGACTTCCCCCCTAGAATCTCAGGAAAGCTTTCAGAAAGATGTGATTGTAGTGCTAACTTTTGATATGCTGGCCAAATTCCAAGTGAGGTAATTCCTACCATCCACTTAGCTATTTATGTAGTTATTATTGCTTCTGAGAGCTGCTGAGTTCTGAAAGCTACCGCGACTTAATCCTACTTAAAATTCCCTTTGTCTTTCTCAAGAAGAGAAAATGGGCTCTTTTGTACTTGTTATCAGCAATGAGGGTGTTGTTTCCTAGATGTGTATCTGACCTGTCCCTCCCCCATTCTACCCTCAGCTTTAATGCCTCTCCACTCCCCAAAACTGATACCTCAGACTCCCTGAGATGTCTCTTCCCATCTCCCTGTCTTCACACATTTTCCACACACCCGTTCCCCAGCCAGGCCTCTGCCTCAGCTTCTCTTGCATTGCGCCCTCCTTTTTATTTCTTCCTTCCTGTCTTTTTTCTTATGGTCTCTTATCTGACATTGTTTTGTCCAGCAAGACTCTTGTTGGCAGTGGAGAGGTTTTCTTCAGAGGTGTCACCTGACTCTGTCATTCACATTTCTTCTCTAATGAGGAGCAGGTAGTGAATTTTACAGGGGATCTCTCCACCAGGAATTGTAAATAGCTCTGCCTTTATCAAAACATCACCCTACCCAAACCCAGTCAATCCAATCAGTTCCATATACTACCTTAGAACCTCCCTTTGTTTTTCTTACCCACCCTTCCATCCATTCATCATCCATTCACTTGTTGATTCATTTTAATAGATCGCCCTGTGCCAGGCAGAATGCTGAAGCTATGGAGACAAACAACAGGTCCCCCTAGCTCTCAAGGAGCTCACCAAGATGCACACACTATCTTATTGAAATTGAAGTGCTTTCCTGAATCGTTGGGTTTTCATCCTCAGCCAGGAGGCTAGGACACTGCGGCTTAGCCTGCATACAGCTGACACTCAGATACTAAATGGTGGTGAGCATATGCTACACGAAATGGCCTATTGATTCTTATTTATGATGATAGAAATAGTGGTAATGGAAAAAGCAATACACAAATATGTTTCTACCCTCAAACAAGCGATTTTGTCAGTGAACCAAATAGCAGGCTCAATAATTAGCTCCTAGAAAGGCCTGTCAGTTTATTTTCTAGTGCCAGAGTAACTAGATAACTTTTCAGGTGTAGCTACCTCTCAGCTGTCCTCTATTTGCTTTGGAAAGCTATGAAAGGTAGAACCTGTCCCCCTTTACCCAGGACTCATGGCAACCCTGGAATGAATTGGGTAGTTAACAATGGGGATAGATTTCCACAATTTGATTTGGTGATTCGGAATGAAAGGAAATCAAGATAATCTTCTCTGAATTAAAATGTGTTCTGGCATTCCTATTTGTCCCCTTGCCTAGAGTAAAACTGTTGGGGGCGGGGAGTTGTCTGTATATTAGCACTACAAGGTAGTCATTGGCACACATGCTCCTGTTCTTGGCAAATAAAATAACAAACAACAACAAAAAATAACCCAGGATGACTTATTTATGCCATTTTTTGGGATTCCATATTGAATTTCAACAGGTGCATCTGAGATGATAAATCAGGCATTGATTTCAGGCAGACTAGATTTAGAGCTGGGATGTAAAATCAAAATCATGCTCTAATTTTCTAGATGAAGAAACTAGAAACCAAAGAAGTAAATTATTATTATTTTTTTTAAAGTCACTGTTAGTCTCAGAGCTGCAACTAGAATCCTGGTCTCTTTTATTTGAATTTGTGCTTGACATTTATATCCTCAATTTATTTTTATCAGTTACGTATTGCAGATTTTTTGTCACCTCGTTTAAAAGTAATTTTTATTTGCTCTTTATGCTGCTTCAAGTAGGACACAATGTGTTGAAGAATTTGAGAAGCACTAGCTATAAAGCAAAATAAAAACAACATATTGAATGGTTGTTACCTAATCCTACAGAAAATGGTAAATATTTTAATGTTCTTCATATTGATTTTCAATTATATATGTGGTTTTTGCTAGTGAGCTTGGAATAGCATAAACCTTTTAATCCAGTTCCCTACTTCCCAGTCATTTATAAGGGTAGGTGTAGGACTACATTAAGGAAAAGAAAATAAGAGAAGCTATCAACTTTAAACTTCTAAGCTCTTAGTGACACTGAATTACAGCAATTCACTTTGCTAAATTTTAGTTAGTTCACTCATTTATTCAATACCATAAAGAAAAAAAAAACCCACCCTGTTTTAAAATACAGTTTGGCAAAAACTGTAATGTATAATAGCATTTCTAAAACTTCAGCGAACACACAAATCACCCAAGCACCTTGTCAAAATGCAGATTTTGATTTTGTAGGTCTGGAGAAGCATTCCATATTTCTGACCATTTCCTAGGTGACCTGGATACCAATGAGCTTTGAGCCACACTTTTCAGTAAAAGGGGATTTGAGAGTTAGCTAACAGCAATAGCAATAACACCTGAAACTTAATTAGCAGAATAAATAGTCACCTGTGTCAAGGATTACTGATAAACTCAAGGTGTCTTACATAGGATCACCTAAATAAGACTTTAAATATAAATCATCAAATGCAAAATTCTGCAATCAGTAGCCTGCATTTTATATACTATCTTTGATAAGTATTTAGATCAGTAAAGTGTATAGATATAGTAATTTGTGCTGGTGTATATGCATTGTGTGTGTGTGTGTGTGTGTGTGTGTGTGTTTTCTCATTAGGAAATTTGAAAGAGGGAAGCTTAATTACTAAATTTAAAGAAATGTGCATAGATGCACCTGTATCTCCAAAATCTGCAAAGTAGATTGCAAAGTTTGCTAGGTCAAGAACCAAAAATATTCTGAAAACTCAAGAAACTACTTTTAGTCATAAATAAGCATAGAGTCAATAAGTTAGAGGCCTATAGAGATCATTTAGCTCAATTTTTCCATTTTGCAAAAGAAGAAATTGAGTCCCATCTGGCCTAGGTGAGTTATCTAAAGCCCTTCAGTCATCTGAAGGTGATGGTAGGACTGAAATCTGATTTGATGCTTGATGCTTTCCTTGCTTCTTTCTTGTTTGGAAGACACTTCCCAGCATAGGGCCAAGTGGCACTGACCTCTTCCACTCTTTTTCTTGGTATAGTGGTCTGCATGACTCCTAATGGGCATCCAAGATTGTTTTACCTCCTTGTGGATCTCCTTGACTGCTAAGGGTCATATTGATACTCTTAGTGTAGGGACACAAATCCTGCTAGAGTTGAGGAAGCAATAAGAGTAAGCTTCAAGGCTACATCAACTCTCTCATTTCTCAGGTATAACTTAAAATAGAAAAATGCCCATCCTTCAGAACAAAATAAAAAATTTAAAAATCTCTGCATTCCTTTCTGCAAAATAGACTTTGGCATTAGCATGGTTGAGTGGGAGTTGAATGTACTTGGATGTACTTGGATGATCTCTGGAATATTACACAGAAGGACTCAAATGAAAAAGAGAACACGGGTCACCATGTGCCTAGTAAGCATTTCTCAGAATCAGTTATTTGAAAAAAACAAAACAAAACAAAACAAAATAGGGAGGCTCTGGACCAGTGAGGATTACAGAAGGGATTGGAAAAGAACAGAAACTTAAGAAATTGTCTTCTTGTCAGTGGTTCAACACTAGTTGAGAGAACAAATTTATTAAAACCAAGCCAAAGCAAACACACAAAAAGAATATATGGTTGGTTCAATATTAGGATGATTTGGTGTGTCCTACCCCCCAATAAAGTACAAAGCAGATAAATACAAGGTGCTCATTATTTATACTACAAAGGAAATACTTTTAGTATTTTAAACCCTACTGAAATATGAGGGAATCCCATAGATATTATAAGGGAATGAACTAAAAGAGAATTACCCCAAACTGTTAGAAACATGTCTAAACAAAAGAACTCCTGACTGAACAAAGAATCGGATACAGTAAGACAAAGGAAACCTAAAATAAAGTATGATCTCAGTTTAGTAAGGCTAACTGAGAAAACCTACTTGAGTGTCTTGATTAATTTTTGTTTACTTAGGACATTTGTTAGATTCTGTATTGCACTAAACATTTCTCAAGGAAAGTATGTTTTATGAAGGCAATAGTTAGAAAAATGAAGCAATTAGTCTGTTAGTCTAGTAGGCAGAGCTTGCTTCTTCAGAACTTAGTATATGCTTAGCATTATGTCTTTTAGTTAATTGGTTAATAATGATGACCAAATAGTTCTGCTCTGTGTTGTAGTTCAGTAGATCAGGTGTGTGGAACCTAATTTGGCATGTGTTTGGTAAGTATTTTATCTGTTAGAAGGACAATTTCTTAAAAGAAATAAAAACTCAATATAAATGATTATAAAAGACTTTTACTGTAATTTAAGAAGAAAGTGAACCCTTCAGGTAGTTTATCTTTAAACTCCTGATTACATCGCTTTTATAGATGGAAATACAGTTCTAGAAACTCAGGTAGACCTATGTTCACAGTTCAGATTTTAATTGGAACATTTGGTTTCCTGATTGCAAATGTCCTGACTTTGTAGTGTTGTATTTTTAAAAAATTACATTTATTCTATTTGAGTTGACAGCACTTTTTTCCATAGTATCTCTAATGAAATAACAGAATAATGAAAAGATGACTTGGTAAACATCAGTTAAGAATGTGTTCATTTATTCAATTTAAGCATGTTTATTTTTTAGCATATTGTCTCTCCTGTCCCCAAGAACCTAAGCTTTATGAGGCAATGATTTTTTTCTTTCTTCACTGTATCTAGTGCCTTGGGTGGCATTTGGCATAAATAGGTTTTCTTAAAATATTTGTGAAATAAATGAATGAATTCAATACAGTCCGTTTCTAACTACTTTTTGCCAAGCACTTTCTACTAGATGTAAATGACATGTTAGTAAACAAAACAGAAATGGTCCTTACCCTCATGGGGTTTACCCTCTAATTGGTAAGATGTGTAATTGAGCCAAGACCTTGCAAGGGAATGTGTTATGGAAGAATAGGAGCATATTGCAGGGAAAAATAATGTAGATTAAAGGAAAGGAGCAGTGCCATTTAAGTTGAGATTAAAACATGAACAGAATTTAGACAAAACAAAGAGGCCATCAATAGGATTATTATTTCAAAGAAAGGAAAGAACAAAGACGAGCAGACAAGACAGAGGATAGCAATTCAAGAAGCTGAACAAGTCCAATATGACTGTAAGAGAGTGTAGATAGGGGAATAATGAGAAAGTAAGGACAGAACATGCAAGATTTTGCATGCCTCATGAGGGAGTTGAAATTTGTTTTGAAAGGCAATGAACAGGCACTAAAAGGTTTTAAGCAGATCAGTGACATAATCGGATTTCCATTTCAGAAAGATTATTCTGGTTGTAGTGTGCAGAATATATTGGTAAGGCATAACACTGGAAGAAGGAGGACCAGTTAGATATTCCAGTCATTCCTCCTGAGAGGAGTGACCTGGGTGATGACGGCTGCATAGTGCGGGTATGGACAGAAGTAGATGGAATAGAAGGCAGTTTAAGAGATATGTTTCAGACTTTTCAATTAATCAAGTGTTTAAGGAGATGACAAATCATGAATGACACATTGATTCATGGATTGGGAAATTGGGTCATTGAGAGAGCATTCCTGACATAATGGATGATGGGGGAAGGAGTAGGGAAAGGAGGATGGTGAACTCTGTTTGGGATACACTGAATTCAGGGAGCTACTGAGAGATACACAGTTGTGGATGTCTGGGAAGCAGTTAGTTGGTTATGGCTGAGAAAAAGAGATCTTTCTGTAGTTAGTCATCACTAGTCTATAAATGGGAATGTGTGAGACAGACCCAGAAAGTTCATAGAGAACAAATCAAGGGGCTCTGAGAGCCTCGAGGGACTCAGTCTTGGGAATGTGTTGAAGGAGAGGAACCTAGAATTCTGATTTCTCTGGTAAATGTCATCAGTATCCATGCATGGACCTGCTGTAGCCCTATGTTTGAGCTACAACAATCTCCTCCTCTCTTCAACTACAACTGATTGGTTTGAGGTTGGGTGCTTGACCCAGGCCGGACCATCAGGGCCCCTCTAAGGAATATTTACAACTGGAATGGGAGGAGGAAGATCAATCTTTCTTGGGGGAGTGGAGGTTAGTGGTTTGAGACTGTGAGATATGAGGAGAAAACTGGCCTGGAAGAATACTATTGACATGCAGACAGCATAGAGATGACAGAGTTATATGATCAAGACCTTAATCACGCCCTTCCTTGTAGGTATGTGAGGTTGTTCAAGATCCTTCTAATTACACTTTCTTATTCTCAGTTAGCAAACTGGAGTCCAGAGTAACACATAGCAGTACTTGCCTTACAGGGCTGTTGGGAAGATTGAAGGACATAATATGCAGGGAGCTTATTGCCTGCTACATGGGGAATGCAGTAGATACTCTTGCTTACTGATTCAATGGCACTTTCCCTTTCCTCTAGGCCAGTGTCCAGTAGAACTATCTATGATGAGGAAAATTCTCTGTGTCTGCATTATTGAATCGAGTAGCCACTAGCCACTTGTGGCTGTTGATTACTTGAAATATGGCTACTTCAGTCAGAGAAACTGAATTTTAAGTTTTGTTTAATTATAAGTACCTCATGGTTAAATGTCAATAGCCACGTGTCTAAGCTCACAGACCTGTGGAACAATTTTGTTTCACCCAGTGTGATACCCACTGTAACCCAGTTAATGCTGATTGCTCTGGTCTAGTGATAGTAGTGTGTCCTGCTTACCAGTGTTTGGATGGTAGAGTAGTTGGTAAAACAGTTCTGGTCAATGAAATAACTGGAAAGTCTTTCAGACCCTTTGAAAAGGGTATATTTTTGTTCTTGTGGAATTGTTACATCTGGAATTGATGGCTGGACCTGTAGCAAAGAAATCATGCTGAGCACAACACAATGGGCAAATAGAAGGAGACTCAGTCACTGCCGACATCTTTGAACCTCTGAATTAGCCAGTTCTCTCACACCCTCCCATTCTCATTATGTAGGATGACAATAAATCCTCTCAATTTTAAAGCCATTTTGCATTGGATTTTCTATTATTTGCAGTCAAAAGCATCCTGACTAATACAACTTATTAAAAATAAGTGGAAATGACTTATTTAACATAACATGAACATAATTCATTTTAAGAAGGTATGAGAAAAATTAAAAATAAAATTGTTTATTTTTATACAAACACTACACTTCTAAAATGAATCAGAAGGGGAGTATTTGCAATACAAACTATATTAAATGGATTCACTTCTGATATCTCAAATATGACTTCCCAGAGAATATAAAATGTGATTTGATCTATTAGAATTAAAATGATATATAGCTTGTCACCTGTATTTCATTGAGATACATTTCTATAAAAGTTGCAGAATTATAAAACATACATATTAAAGAATATTCCTTAATTTATCAAGATAATTCACTTTTAGATTCCTTTAAACAACAACATGCTCTTTATCCTACCAAAATATTTTACAGATGGTAGTGGTGTGTCACCACTCAGTTAGGTAGTAATTCAGCTAAGCATTTTTCTTTGCAGTGTAAGTGAAAACCTGTTTAAAGTGCTGGCAACTTTGTCGACCAGATCATAAGACCTAAGAAGAACAATGTTTCCATTGCTTTTTCTGTGTCTAGTAAAATTCAATCCTGTTAGTAGCTGTATCATAGCTGTGTGAATTTAGGCTGATAACTTCTAAGAATCCTTGCTAAATTCTATTTTTTCCCTATTTTTAACTTGTAGTGGTAATAATCCTCATTGTTTTCAGTGTGTTTATTTTCATAAAAGCCACTCAGATTGCTCAATTTCTCCATAAGTTACTAAGAAATTCTATGGGTAAAACATTGGGCTTAGCTGTAAAACTTACACTGCTTTTAGAAATGGTACTTTCCTCTTTATGCATCTCTCCAGTCCACTCCAAGGTGGGCTGACGTGGGATGTGGCTATTTGTTGGAAGAGAAGGTAGTATTCTGACAAATGGGTGATGTCATTCTACCTATGCACACTTTCCATTAAGGGCACTGACCCATACCTAACCTTGTAGTTGTAGGATTATCTGCTTGCATCACCATGGTCAAATGGTTAGAATTACAGATTTTTGTTTGGGGAAATGATTGATATCTTTCATGAAGGATGCTAATACTGGTTTGAATTCCCTCTTTGTTCAAGGTCCAGGAACACGGGAGCTTTCCCTTGCTTTGCTGTGAGAGGTGGAGTATGCTGTATATGTGTATCTACCCAGATAACTTTCAGAAAGAAAAAGGCAGTGTTAGCTAAACTGTTGGAAATATTCAGTTCTTTGCCAAGAGAGATCTGAGACTCCAAATATGCCAATTCAGCAGACCACAGTGAGATTATCTAAAACCAAAGAAGGGCTCAGAATCCCATCAGAATATGAGATGATTTAAATAAAATTCAAATCCCACCAGCCAACAGAGAATCAGAGGACATTAGAGAAGGAAGGAAACTTAGAGGTCATTGTGGCTGATGTTTTGCTGAGCCTTACCTCTCAGGCTGATGTAAAATGAGGACAGGGAGTATATAGAAATGGTTCAGTTTTACTGATTCAGTAGAACTCTTGAAGCCTTTTATTGGTGCAAAATGAGGCTTTCTCATTGACTCTAAATAGGCTTATTAGCAGCACACAGAAGGATTTCCACTGTGATCTTTTCTTTGTCCGTCGTCGTCAGAGGGACGGCTTAGGTCTGAAGCTGGCTGATAGCTGTGGAAGTGAAAAGTACCCGCAGACCTGAGGGCAGAGAACTGGCTGGCTGCCAGGGTCGGGTTTGACACCCTGAGGAGTGTCGTTTGTCTGAGCCACTTTTATGAAACAGAAGCCCTCTTTTGTGTATTTGTACCTGTGAAAAGGGAGCAGCAGTGTAGCAGATCCAAAGTAGCAGAAAAACAAATAAATCATATTGATTTAGGATGCCCACCTAATCCCCTCTTTTTCAGGAGTGTTAGTTTACATTTCAATACATGGCCAACATCCTGGAAATTCTGGCATGATGTGTTACATTGGGGTTTCATTAACTGGGGTGAAGATTTAGTTTAGCAGAGTGCAGGACACTGTCTAGCTTTTTCTCCTCTTATGACAGAAAGTGTCCCTGTTACTAATTTCTTCCTGGGCTGGGTCTGCCTCCTCCCTGAGACAGATACAAAGCACAGCTTCCGCACACTGTGCGAATTGCATGATGTGCGCACATCTCCCCTAAGGGCCTCAGGTTTGATTAAATGTTTAAATGACCTTTTAGGAGAGATGATTATGAGGATGGGCAAACAATTTGTTCTTCCCATTCTTAATAACTTCAGTGTGTATTTGTGATATGTGTAGACAGAGTCGAACAAGAGACTTGGGTAATCATTGGAGAAGAGGGTGACAGGGAGAAGGACGATAATTTTGATACAGAGAGTGAGACTTGCCAAAAGAGGGGCAAACTCAACCCACTGACTTACCACTACACTCTACTGACTCTCCAACTCAGATGCACACATCTGCTGCTGGTTACCTCCTAACATGATTCTGCTGCTGGTTACCTCCTAACCATACACAAGTCACCGTGCTCCCGGAGGACCACACCTATGGCCAGGGAGCTTTTGCCCTTGACTCTCTGAGGTCAGTCCTACAGTATCTTTACCATGGCAAGTGTAACTTCAGAGATTTGCTTTAAGGAAATACCCAGGAAAATACTGCATGCATTTGTAAATTGCACATAATCTCATCATTAATCTGTCTTCACAGAATCATAAATTGGCTACTGATTGCTCGAGCAATCTGAGTAACACTGCATAGGTCTTATGCATCCATCTTCAGCTGATTCTTTCTCTCTATTCCTTGTTCTTTAATGAGCAGTTTATCCTAGTTTGTCTTCCACACATATCCATCCCCCTCTCAGACTGCATATTGACCACTTCCTTACTGAAACAGCTGGATGGACCCTACCTTAGTCTACCTGGCTATTAACATCTACACCTTGACTGGACAATTTCTAGAACAGTGCTTCTCTGCCTTTTCAAAATGTAGCCTTCCTTCTTTTGTCTCTTTTCTTTGATCTAATATATTAATTCATAGCCACTCAGAATAAATACTAGACAAACATCTAAGGTTCTACTTTATACCTTACATATTTTATTATAAAGGCTGCTTGTACAACTATACCACTTAAGAATGGGGAGTATTACTCATGAAAAATCTCAATACACATACATTTCAGATAATGAAATCTTGACTGTGTGAGATGAATTAATTACAGTTTTTTTTCCTAGAAAATGCATATTCAGTGACTTTTCATTTATCTGACTATGTCATTAATCTGTGGGCATTAATGCATTTGTGCAGCCTGCTCAGAAATTAATGAAGCCCGTTTATCCCATGGATTTTCTCATTAGCTCCTTCCCTCTTCTCTTGTCTTCTTGGCATCACAAAAGATGTGAATCCCACTGCTGCATTCCTTACAGGTTTTTTTTTTTTTTTTGTGATTATTACACACTTAGGGACCTGTATACTACTGGATCTCTGGTCAAATTATTTTGAAATTTCAATAGAAAATGCACAGGAGAAAATGAAAATGTGCAGAAGTAGGCAAACTTCTCTTTGTAAAAACTGCAGTCTAAATAGAATGAGAAGTATAAAACGTGTCAGGGATTTTACTGCCCCATTTTCTTCATCTGTGGGCTTACATACTTAACTAGTTGATCTCAAGGTGTGTTAGATGACACTATGGGTATATGTAATTGTGGGGAAACTCAGACTTAATGTTGCCATGCATATTAGTGTGTGGAATGTCCTAGTCATCAGGGTCTCTGTGCTATAATACCTACTTTAGCATCATAATTGAGCCTTGTTTGCAACAATGCCACTTAAATAAAGCAAAACATCATTGTACCTGAATGGAGTTATGGGTTATACAGCATGGATGAAAATTACACCACTGTAATCACCTGAGGCTATTTATAAGGCATCTTCACAGAAATGACACTATGCCAAAAGTCACAAAGAATATGAAATTGCAACCCCCTGCCCTTCAGGAGCCTGTGTCTCTGGGCTTAAAAGTGAGCTTGGCTTTGTGTTCAGATAAGAACATTTTTTGTATGTGTACCGTTTGGGTTTCCTCCTTTTATGTCAGGATAGTTGTACTTATAGATAGAGGATAACTAGAACTTCCGTCCCTCCCACCTTCTGAAGTTTTGAAATCGTTCTTGATTTAGTAAATGATTAAGAGTTAAAAATGATTTCATATTTATTATACGAAATTGTCTAAGTTCTCAATTAAAGTTGTTCATTCTGTGGTTTCTTTTTTCTTTTTTAGTCTTCACCATACCATGATCTTTTCTTCTGTAGAAAAGATCAATAGATTCGCCTGATACTGTGAAAGATTAGGGCTCTTTTTCATTTCCCAAGTCAATAGAAAACATTTAAATAGGAGTTACACAGGTATGGCTAGGGCCAGGTGTGGTGAGGGCACACCCTGGTCTGCTCTCAGAGTCAGATGATGGGGAAGAGAAGGGTGAGACCGTTAGATTTACTTTGTACTTCTTCTTGATATCAATAGCCACTTCTTGTTAGGAGCTTCTAGTTTTAGATTAGGACTTGGGTCATGGTTGGATGTGTACTTCTCACCTGTAGGAAGTTCTGAGTGTGTCCAGTCTTCTCCCTGAGAACCCCTAAACTTACAGCATATCACTGTAGAAATACCCTGCAGGCCGTGCCTGGGTCCCTGCAAAGTCCTCCGTGGTGCTCTAACCATACCATGGGGAAGCTCAAGGATGAGCTGCTCTGGTTGAAGAAGGTTACAGAGTCCTTGCTGGCCTGTCAGCAAGATCAGCTAAAAGCAGAGTTTGCTTTTAGATGGAGATGTACAGACCTTAGCATTGTCAATAGGACAAGGTATTCTTACCAAAAGACATCCCTCACCTGTTTGCAGATAAACGAGATTCTAGGAATAGAATTTCAAGTTTCCAACTCATCTTATCTTATCAGATCTCCTGATAGAATTCCCTGATGTCCACAGAACACCATGCCCATCTTAGCTCTTACTGTAGTTGTACCTTTATTTGTAGGATTTTTTTGATTGATATTTATCCTCTATTAAATTTTAAGCTTCATGAGGACAAGGAATGGGTTTTGGCTCATCTTTGGGTCCTCTGTGCCTGACCTATAGAAGGTAGTGGATAAATATTTTTCAAATAATTAACTGAACCCCAAAGTACTTTGAGGTGGGGGATGCATTCATTAAATGTACAACGAAAGACAGTTCTCCCCAATAGAATTTGATATCTTTTTTTCCCCTCCAATGTTATTTCCATTGCTAAGTTGACTTTGAGGTTGAGAAATTGGGCTGTGACTTAGTACATGCACAAACTCTTCAACAAATAATGTGCTCCATTTTCTTTTATAAAGCCAGGATGAGGATGAAAAAGACAAAGGAAGGAAGTGAAAGATTTATTGAAGCTATTGATACAGTTGATTGAGAAAGTATTTGGGTTCTTATTTTGGTTAGTCATGAAACTCCCATATAAATATTTGTGTATGTCTTATTTAATTAATCTGGTTGCTCATATTTTCCCCTTGGATCACCTTTACTTTATCTACAAGTGAATGACTTTCTGTTCTTACTTATGGAAAATATTCCTATGCCCCTGTCTTTTAAGGAAGTGTTCCTGTGACTTACTCATTTCTAGTACAATTTTTTGCTTTGCTTTTTGTTTTTCATTTATAGACTCAATAGATGATTTATACCATTTTGTTAACCAGTGCTTATAAAAATGATGATTTTAACTATCCTAGGACGCTCAAAGGAAAAAAATCATAACCCATTTTTTATACTGTGTAAGATATTATGACATTTTAATAGTATTATTCACTCTTGATTTTTTTTTATTAAACCATTGTCTCTAGTGTGATTTTTACTTTTTCTTTTGCTATATATATTTTTATGTGTATGATATTTTGGTACTTGTGGTTGAAAAAATATTTGTTATCTTTTTATCTGTTATCTATCCCTAAACCCAATATTTTGATACATATCCAACAAATGGGTATGGAATATACTAACAATGCAATTGGGGATATTGTGGTCTTGGGTAAAGGCTTTGATCTGTCTCTGTGAATTGGGTTCCTCAACTTTACATAATTCTG
The DNA here is from genome assembly GCF_902686445.1 of Sciurus carolinensis. Lineage (NCBI taxonomy): Eukaryota > Metazoa > Chordata > Mammalia > Rodentia > Sciuridae > Sciurus > Sciurus carolinensis. The sequence goes on from NC_062220.1 coordinate 26,760,173, forward strand.
GCTGAATCCTTATTTCATCTGGTGTTAGAAGAGAGTTTTTGAATATACATCTGACTGTTTCAGATCCACCCAAAATATAGCCTCAGGGGAACATTGGTCTGCAATTCACAAAATTATATTTTGAACCTTCTTGGTATGTAAAACAGTAGCTATTTTGTGGTTTGAAAGAAATCGTAGAGATTATTTATCCTTTATACCTTTTTGACATGTTGGAAAACTAGAATCAACCAGAGTAACTTCTCCAAGGGGCAGAGAAAGGAACCAGGACCAGAAATGCCATGTATCTCCTTATCTTACAGAGAATTGCTCCAATTTGTACCATGAGTCTGAAAGATTTATGTATGCTGTTCTATTTGACTTTCTGGTATCAAAATAAAAGAAGATCCAATTTGTTCTACTTTCATCTACCAGGAGCATGGCTCAAGTGATGCTCAACATTCTCTGGTAAATTCAAAATGTTTATCTAATTTAGAAAAATCAGGCCTAAGCAGATGAAGGGGACTTTGAATGATTTATCTAATCCAAACACCTAAATTAGATGTGTAATTATTTTTCTGTGGAACTTCTTGAGCTTTGTTGTGCTACTCTCTGGATGGAGTCCAATCAGAAATGACCTAGGAGTTCGGACTCAATCCAGTCAGTATCCCCTTGACCAAGGGGAACATTTGGGCATGAATTGTGGTCCTCATTGTCTGGTGACTGACTCACATTACAAATAGCTACCTGAGGCCAGACTTTAGCCTTTGGTTCTCTTTTGATCTAATTATCTCACAGACACAGCCTTTAGTGTTTTCTTTGACCTTTGAAGACTGCCCCAGGACACAGGGAAATTACAAATACTATTGTGGTTGATAGTGTCTCAGTAATGAGGCTACTACTTTATATGCTTAGGGATAGATGCCTTTTCTCTGTGGGATGCCTGAGTAGGAAATTTTGATGGCCCCAAATGTGAATACAACAAACATCAGCAGTCTTCTATTTTAGACATTCCCCTGACATTGAACTCTGGAGGATAAATCTGTTTTCAGTGCAAACCCTTGACCCTTCTAAGAATGAAGCTTTACTTATTCGTGGATGTATATATGTGTGTAAGCACGTATTTATTTTTACTCTCATAGCAGAAATCAGTGTAGCCTCTCATTCCTTGCCAGTGAATGCAACATAACAATTTTCATAAATGCTCTTCTACAGCTTGGAGTTCCTTTTTCTAGATGAATCAAATTGCCCACAGATTTTTATAGGTTATCCCTGGAATTCTTATTTCTTGTTATTTAAAATATTCAAATATTAGCAAATTATAGTATGAGGAAGCTTAAAAAGAACAGAAAACCTCTTCCTTACCCTCTTTATGAAATGGACAGCTAGAGAATTTTTTTTTTGTTTCTTTTGCTTTTTTTTTTTTTTTTTTTGATTTGGTTTTCTTTTAATTCAAAAAGGCTGAATTAGAGACATAGAGCAAAATAAGCAAAAACCTGAAGCTATAAATTTCTGGGTCACTCCAAATACATAAAGCATTAAAAAATGTCAGATGCGAAGCTAAAATGCAAACTGACAGGGAGAAAAAAAAAATCTGTTTGTGTACTTAAAGCCCCAAACCAAAAGCAAAATTAAAATTTGTGCTGGCCCTTTTCCCTTGGGGCTGCAGATGTCACTGCTGTCCAGGACACCTTCTGTTACTGAGAGGAAGGAAGAGGAATGGCATCCAAGTTGCTAGTGTAAATAAAATAGTCTGCCTGCCAAGTCCTGAAGATGTCCTGCCATGTTTTTTAAGGCCAGGGGAATGGGAGTGGGTAGAGGTGAACAAAAATGTAACCACTAACACTCATCGGTTCTTGTCTTTGATGACTCATTATAAGATCTTTTATAGGAGACTGTGTGTGTGTGTTTATATACACATATGTACATGTGTATAACAGTCTGTAACAACAGTAGCTATCACTTGGAGTTTATTGGGCTAGACAAATTATACATTTTTTTTTCATTTCCTGTTCAGAGCAATTCTGTGAACAGTATTATTCTTATTAAAGGAAAAGAAACTGAGTCTTTATCTAAACAAATTACACAAAATACAAATTACACAGGTCTGTAGCTGTTATTTTTTTTTTTTTTCCTCCAAATGCAGGCAATTATCAGTGGCTACCTTCCAGAAGGCTATGACTTAGTTTGGGACTAAGCCATCCCCCATCCAGTCTCTCCCATTTTGTATCCTCCCTGGATCCTGGGTGATGGACCCTTGTCAATTATAGGACCAGGACTCTCTTCCTTTTTGTTTTCATGTTGGTTTGGGTCAGTCTAGAGCTCTAGATTGATTTTGGAGGATGGGAGGAGAAAAAGGAGAAGATGTTTCTTCTCTGGTTCCTCCTTTGACCCTGTGTTCTGCCCTTGGCAGTGCCTTTTCTGATTTTAATTCCCTTCAGCCTGCCTTCTTGCGTACCTCCACTTAAACTAGGCTGTTAAGATTATGCTACTTGGGCTGGGGATATAGCTCAGCTGGTAGAGTGCTTGCCTCACAAGGCCCTGGGTTCAATCCCCAGCACTGCCAAAAAGGAAAAAAAAGAAAAAATAACACTATTCTTCCTCTTCATCCCCAGAGGTGGCATTATCATCTCACCACTGCTGTTCTTTGGGTGCCTTGCTATCTCTTGATATATTTGAACCATCTGGGATGAATTCTCTTTTCCTTCTGGGACCCGACTGATAAAGAGGCCAATAATACACCCATATGAAGGGTATGTCAAAGATAATGTGTAAGTCATATTCGAAAGCTCTAAATTAGGATCACTAACATGCCAAAAGCTGCTGATAAAAAATAAGACAAGAAAATACAGGGCCTACCAGAAAATTGTTTCTTACTAACAGCGAATTTGCCTCAGGGAGAAACTAGGGTAGTAAGACAGGTAAAGACTTGAAGAGTCAGCTACACATCAGGCATTAGAGAACTGGGCTAGGTTTTGAGCTTGTGATAAAAGCTGTCTTTGGGGAAGATTTTTCTAGGAGTCATTTGTAGGAAGAGTGGAAGTGGAAAGAAAGGTCGACAGTAGAGAGGACAGGCAGAACGCCTTCAAAATAAGCCAGTTGGATTGGGGACAGGTTCTCATACTGGCTGCAGGTATGAAAAATAGGGAACGAAAGAAACATTGCTACTTCTGCAGTTTTCACTTTGCTCATGTGATGTATTTACTTTAAATTGGTATAAGCTCCTCACATGCGGAGGGCCATATGCCTTGATGTAACATTAGATCAAATGGCAAAAGTTAAATTAGGAAGCGAGGCAATATCTGGTTGTAGGGAGCATCATTTTTGTTTCTATCTCTTGGACTTTATGTGGAAGCTCTTCAAGTCCTAAGAGGCTAATTTCAGTTCAATCTATTTATTTAACAATATTTCAGATCCTTAATTTTCTGTTTCCAGATGATCAGATGCCTCAGTTTGAAATTTAAGGGCATTATAGACTTCTAGCAAATTGCATGTGCATTAAGACTATTGAACTTGGGAAGAGCAATCCTATAAAAGTCCCATCATTGCTAGAACATTTTCCTAATCATGTATTCCTCCTGAATGTTTATTTGAAAATGTTCCTTTTTGGTGGGGAGGTAAATGAACTAATGGGTATCTAGCTGCATCCACCAATTTGTTTACTTATTTATTCATCTAATAAACATTTTAGTGGATAGGTTTCGGGCACGTTTATGTTTTACCCAAGAGGCAATTCACTTAATATTCAGCCATTTACCCATTTGTTCATTTATAGTGAAAAGGTCATAGGTTTTAGAACAAAGTGGGCCGGGTTTGAAACCCATCTTTGCCACTTACTTGTGGAATTGTCTTGAGCAGATTATTTTTCAGACTTCCTTACAGGTTTAGACCAAAAAGGCACTCAAAATAGATGAATCTAATTCTTACCCCACTAGCCTTCTATACATGCAGATATACAGCAGACTCCAAGTTTTATGCCAAATATATGGAAACACGATAATCACCTTTAAATGCAATTACAGATACAAGACAAAACACAACTCAGTTTAAGGATATGAGAAAATTAATATGGCAAAAATACAGTATAACTTTTTCTTCTCTTATTTAACTGGTATAAAATAAATTTCTTAAATCTCACTTTTTGTCAACAAATATGATAATGTATGTATTGATATATTGTTTTGCCTTGAGAAGGAAAATATTATTACAGTCATAAAATATTTAAGGAAATTATGGAAAATAAATGTAATAGAATTTTTTTCAAATATTTTCCAAATGTGTTTCAAATGGCTTTCCTAAAGGAGAGAGAGGGGAAAAAAAAAAAAGAAGAACGTTCAGATACAATTACAGATAAGTTTATTAGTAGACAAAAATAATCATGCATATTCAAAGCTAATTTTCTATTTACCATTCACAGAATTTTGTTTCATATAGGCAGGTTATCTTAATAGGGTTAGGACAAAAACAATATGATAAGGATCTAAATATGTGGCTTTTTAACCAGGACTGAAAACTTGAGGACCTTCTCTCTCTCCCATAGGCATAAAAAATTAAGTCTCATCATGATTTTTAAACATGGAGAAAAGGAAGTAGAAAACAATATATTGAGATATAGCACTTTGATCTTTTGTTGATTTTTGATGAATTTCAAACCTCAGTGGGCTTGAAAGAAAGACTGATGGAACTTGAGGGCAGAAGACATGGGCTAAAGTCCCAACCTGTCACTAAAGAGCAGTGTAAACTTCAGGGGTCTCTAAACTTCTCAGTCTCTCAGAAATGCATTTCCTGTGAAGCTACCTCAGATCTACTGGGGAATAATTAGGAGATAAATTACAGCTTTCAACAAGTGTTATAAACCATAAATTTTCAGTCACATATAAGGCATTATTCATCTATTCACCCATTCATCAGGGGAATGGTGCCTGGTAAAATGAGGCTGATGGGGTGGGCTTATGGTGGCTGAAATCAGGATTTGAGTGGTTAAGGGCAATGGGCTACGGAGTTAGACCCAACAGGATGATTCAGGACTTACAAATCACTATGACCCTGGGTGACTGCTTCCTGTCTTGAGACTTTTATTTGATCAATCACTTCATCATCTCAAATCCAGTGTCTATTTAAATTTTTTTTTTAGTTGTAGATGGACACAACACCTTTATTTTATTTATTTATTTTTATGTGGTGCTGAGGATCAAACCCAGTTTCTCACACACGCAAGACAAGTGCTCTACCACTGACCTATAACCCCAACCCTTTAAATCCAGTTTCTTTAATGTTAATGTTAACACTGTATGTTTCATGGGGGGTGGGGTATGAGGATGTGAGAACTATCACCAAGCACTTAACTTAGCAAAAGGAAAGCACCTGATGATAGTTGACAACTATCAACTCTTCAAAGACTAATTTCTGATCAGGAGAGCAGCATTCACACCAAGGGGACAGAATAAAGCAACATGCATAAAAGTGGCACAAAGAATGTAAGAATTCATAGTAGAGTTGTGACCCTTTCAACTAGAATGATCAGTAAAGATTTTGGAGAGGGGCAAATATTTAGGATGAATCTTGAAAAAGGATCAGATTTCAATAGAAATGGTAGATATCATTCCAGGTAGAGGGAATGGAATGAGCTAAAGTTTAGAGGTGAGTGACTTGAGTGGTTTAACTTTTTTTGTTCACTTTTTAAAAATTCTGATTCATTGTACACAAATGCGGCACAACTATCGTTTCTCAGACACTTCATAGAAGCAGATCTATAAGCAATTAACATTTATATGAAAAAATCTTCAAAATCTCTATTAATAAGAGAAATGCAAATCAAAACTACCCTAAGATTTCATCTCACCCCAATTATAATGTCTTTTATCAAGAATACAAGCAACAATAGGTGTTAGTGAGGATGTGGGGAAAAGGTACATTCACACATTGCTGGTGGGGTTGCAAATTGGTGCAGCCACTCTGGAAAGCAGTGTGGAGATTCCTTAGAAAACTTGGAATGGAACCACCATTTGACCCAGCTATTCCACTCCTTGGCCTATACCCAAAGGACTTAAAATCAGCATTCTACAATGAGTGGTTCAGCTTTTTAGACTATCACTTCCACTAGAACTTTTTGCCATGATGGCAACATTCTGTATATGTCCTGTACACCTGTGGTAGCCACCAATCCCATATGGCTATTCAGTACTTGATGTAGATAGTGTGACTCAGCATTTGGAGTCTGAATTTCATTTAATTCTAATTACTATAAATTTTAAAAGTCACTTGTGATGAGTGGTAGTCTGGACCACAGGATTTACATGGAAAAGAGGTCATTGTATTAGGACCTACACATTAAGACGTATGCATCTGGTAAATTTGGAAGAATTTAGTTGCTAGACCAACATGTTTAGATTACAAAAATGGAACCAAACATACTTAGAAACAGGAAAAAATCAAAAGAATAAATTCACGAGGAGTCCAAAAAGCAGTAGCAAGAGAAATAGGAAGCCAAGGAATGAGCATTAATGAAAGACTGTCCTTGTACTGCTAGTTTAGAGGCCAATGGGTATAGAAAAATGGTTGTTAAATCTGGCAATTGAGATTATTAGAGACCTGCAAAAAAATGTTTCCTTCCAATAGTGGAAGTTTCAAAGATTGTTCCTAAGATTAAGGAGTAAGGTATGTTGAGTAGGAACAACATTGAGCACAGTCTTCTTTATGAACAAGTTTCTATTCCTAGAGTTATAGAATAAAACATTACACACTAAGTTAGTTTCAGCAAGTACTATATAATCGCCAAGTAAGTGGAGTTCTTGCAGGCAAACTAGGTAGTTTCAAGGCCAGGTGTGAAATTATAGTGGTTTAGATAAAATTTCGAAGCAATTCTACAAATAACTACTCTGAGTCATGACATTTTTAGGCCACATTGAAAACACTGGTTGAAAGAATACAAACAATGTTCAAATTATAACCAGCCCCTTGCTGAGTTTATATTCTGAGCAAAGGATAGATTTTCCTTATGCCCCTATTTTTATGTGGCAAAAGACTGTGTTCCTTGTACAGCACAGGTGGATACCAGATAAAGGAAGAAGGGTATCCCCATGGATACCTTGAAGAGAGCTAACCTAGGGACAGGGAGATTTTGTATAAAGACAGATTTTCCTAGTTCTTATGATTAAATGACCTCAATATTTCTCTGTCTTCATAATGAACATCACTTGAAATATTTGATAAACATACAGAATCTTTTGCCCCAATTCAAAATGGTCAGTTGTTTTAGTCAGTTTTGTGTTGCTGTGATCAATATACCTGAAAAGAACAAGATGTAGAGGAGGAAAGGTTTATTTTAGCTCATGGTTTCTGAGTTTAGTCCATGGTTGGCTGACTCCATGGCTCTGGACCCAAGGTGAGGCAGAGCATCACAGTGGAAAGGCCTGGCAGAGGAAAGTAACTCGGGACATGGTGAATGGAAGCAGAGAAAGAGCTCTACTCACCAGGGACAAAATATAAAACCCAAAGGCATATCCCCAGTGACCTATTTCCTCCAACCACAATATGCCTGCTTACAGTCACCACCCAGTTAATCCGTATCTTTTGGAAGCCATGTATAAATTATGGATTTGTCTGAGCCATTAAGGCAAGGAAGCTCCTTTTCTGGGAACTCCTGGGTGAAATTCTTGAGAAAACCCAGATCATGCCAGGAGTCCTGCCTTATCTCATAGTCCTACGATCAAACACAGTCTCCTGGAGATAGATGTAACCTGCCAAGCACCAAACATCGTGTTTACCTCAAGAACCCTGCCACACTGAAACCTTTGATGAACTTCCCCTTAAATAAAGGATGGGACCTTTTCCAGTTGTCCAGTTCCAGTTCCTCTCAAGGCTGGAAGACCACCAGGTGTCCCCCTTTCTAACCTAACTTCTATCTTTGTCTTTTATATTCTATTGATTATTTTCAGACTTTTTTATTTTCCCCGGTGGCTCACACCTCCAAGCAGGAATCTGCTCTACCGGGACACTGGTAGCCTGGCACATATCAGTGGATTAATCCACTAAGCACTCACATAATCTAATCATCTTACCTCTGGACATTCTTGCATCATCTCATATGAATTTTGGGGGGACAACTCATATCTAAACCATGCATCAGTCTATAAGAATCTTCAGGGGATTATCTTGGGGATATGCATTTCTAATTAGTAGAAATTTTTAAGATCAGACATTTTTGTTTATTTCATTTTTTCATCCTTTCTACAAACATCAGTTGAACATTTTTCATGTTCCAGGCACTCAGATAAATACTGGGGAATAAAAATGAATAAGATTGTCTGTGACCTCAAGAAATTGTTCTGGTTGGGAAAAACAGTACATGCCATTGTGGAATAAATGGTTTGTTGATGTTGCAAAGAGATTACAGAGGAGGAACAGTTCAGCCTAGGGGAGGGCATGGAGGGCTTTACTGGGGGAGGTGAAACTTGATTAGAGTGTTCAAGGATAGTAAACCAGAGGAGAGAGGGAAAGAGAAGCACTCTGTTCAGGGAAAATATCACATCAAAAGGAAAGGGATTATGTTTGGTCTCAGAATAGTATTAAATTCAATACCACTGGGCAACATGTTTTCCATAAAAGAATAGCTAATGTGGCAAAAGAGGAGGGCACTGGCCAGATCATAAAAAAGAAGTTTCTGTTATTCCCTCCCAAGGTGATGTGAAGTCATTAAAGGATAATGTGGAGTTGGTAAAATGGGAGAGAGGGAGAATGATTAAAAGCCTAATATGATAATTGAGGTGAGAGGTGTTAGTGTGTAACCTTAGACAATAGCTATAAAAGTAGAATGGAAAGGACATTTTTGAGAAATAGTTGATGATTTATTAAGCATGACATAATCAGATGATAGTTCCCTTGATTCTTTTATTAAAGTTGTCATGAGATGAATTAGATTGCTGAATAATTGATTGTGTAGATGGATCACATCATGCATTTGGGCCATGAAAGGGAACATAATTGTTTGCTTATTCATAAATATAGTCACTGCTTAAGGACACTGCTGCCATTGGACAAGGTTTCAACTATTATCCTGCCAATTCAGAGAGACTCAATGTAGAAGATGGTCTAAAATTATCATAGTTGCTTCTATGAATATCTCAAAGTCTTTGAGTTATGTAGTTGTGGAAGTGCATATTACTTACCATTCTGGCCCTTTCATAGTTTGTACTTTGTATTTATCCCTTTCTCATTATTTAAACTTGTAAAACTATTTTAAAACTTATTTTATATTCTTTCCTTAACCTATTTCTAATTCAAATTAATAATATATATGATATATAGATTTCCAAAAGATAAGTGATCTAAGGGAATTATTTTCAAGATTTATTGGCAGTATCTAAAATATTTAAGATGTCTTGAGTTGTCATGAAACTAAATTGGAAAGGTGCTTATTTATAGGGGCAATATTTTTGGTGAAGCAGGAAAAGAGACATTGGGCATTTTAAAAAAGCTTAATAGAATCAAACTACCTATCCTCCAATTACTAACAAATAGAATACACAACATCATAATATGCTTGACTACCTTGTGATTCAGATATATTTTATAAGTTAGAAAAACCTGAGGTTTCCTAAATATGTATAAAATATGTGACTGTTAATCATAACATTTGTGTAAAATATGTGGTCATTTTAGTACCTTGATTCTATTGTGAAGCACCCTATGGCATGAAGGGTTTACAAGTTAAAAATGGTCGAAAGAATTCTGTTTACACAGTTTGCATTTATAGGCAGGAAGTGAGCAATGCAGAAGGGACATTGGCCTAGAGTAGCTGACTAAAGCCAGGAGTGTGGAATGAGACACATGGCCTGAGATTCTGACTCTTTCAGGGCAGGAACCTGGATGAATGGGTTCACCTTCCAGAGTTTTGCGTTTCTCAGTTGTAATGTGGGTTGATGATACTTACCTTATGGGGTCGTACCAAGGATTCAAGAGATAATGCAAATCAAACATTCAGTATAATGGCTGACTCATAACACACCAAGGGTAAAAATAATAGAAATTACAAAAAGATTCAAGATTCTATTTGTAGCTCAGCTACAAATTCATGATGATCTTGAAAACATCATCATTTCTCTCAGGGTTTGAGCTTCCTTATCAGTAAAATAAAGCAGAGGGATTGGATGAATTCTAAATTTGATGACTGGGATCAGCAGGCAATGATTCATATGAATCAACTCTGAATCTGTGCCAGAAAATTTATCATTTAAAAAGTTTTATTGTATCCCAAATGGCTGAGCTCCTTAGAGGCGCTGAGAACATATTCAGTCTAAACAGATTTAGAGAGTCTGAAACCAAAAGAAGGAAGGAAGGAAGGAAGGAAGGAAGGAAGGAAGGAAGGAAGGGAGGGAGGGAGGGAGGGAGGGAGGAAAAAATGGTGGCATACTGGTTTTGGAAGCATGGTGGGTGGGTATCCAAGTGAAGAATTCCATCAGAATGCACACCTGTGATCTCAGCTACTTGGGAAGCAGAGGGAGGAGGATTGCAAGTTCAAGGCCAGTCTGGGCAATCTAGTCAGACCTGTCTGAACATAAAAAAATTTTAAAAGGGGGTGGCACTAGAGATGTGGTTCAGTGGTAGAGCCCTCGCCTAGCATGTGAAAGGCCCAGGTTTCAATTCCCAGTAAAATGCGTGCTTGCACACACACACACACACACACACACACACACACAACTTCTATCAGACAGCTAAAGATGAAACTCAGAAAAGAGGTGGGAGCTTAAAAAACAAAAGACTTTAATAACACAAGTGATATTTAAAAGATGAAAGTGACTGATAGTTCCTTAGAAACAAGGAAACAAAAATATGCACGCAAATTTCACATTTAATTTTTTTCAGTAATCCCAGCAGGGGTTACCCATTAAGAAACCAATGCTCAGGTAACACTTTATTAATTGTGAAATTTGCACAAAATGTTGACTTAGAGGAATATACAACTTCAAAATAAATTCGAATAATTTTCATGTATTTCTGTGATGATACTTGGAAAATGCTTGAAATATTTGAAATAGGTGTGACCAATTATTTTTGAAGATCATGGATGAAATTTGTATATATCACAGTGAGACCACATTGTAACTTGAACACAGAATATTGCTCAGAACAAAAGAGAACTCTGGAAACGGTGAGGCCAGGGACTAAGATTCATGATTTTAGTGTATTTTTCTTCAATTAATTATCCAGTTAACTTGAACTTTAAAGATATTTCTCTGCTGATCCTCCTATGGATGCATTCCTACTTAGAAAAGTTATATAGTGTAGTGGTTGGGAATTTGACTTTAGAGCTAGGCTTCCTAGGTTCAGGCAATTTACATAGTCCTATAACTTTGGGAAAGTTACTTTACTCTCTGAATGTTGGTTTCCCCAGATAGGAAATTAACTAATTGTACCTATCTTCTGAGAGTTTGTGAGAGTTAAATTAGATAATATATATGAAACAGGCCCAAACCTACCTGATATATAGTTTTGAAGGATCAGCTGTGTTTCCCCTTCAGTTTTTAAAATAAGCTTTGCTTTTATGAAGATAAAATAAAGATAGTTCTTTAAGGGAAACTAATATGCCTAGTGAATTGGGTCATGCATAAAAGAAAAAAATTGCAATAAATGTGGTTGTTTTTGAATTGACCTGTCAGTTTCATCAGAAAGCCAAATTGAGTACACTGTGCAGACACAATTTAGGTGGGAAAGTGCTTCTCAATTGAAAGTTTGCAAAAGTGAAGCAGTAGTGCTACATGCCAGAAGAGGAAAAATATACCAGCAGAATGTGCTTGCATATGCATGAGTGTGTGTTTGTGTGTGTATTTTAAACTGCTGTAGGGAGTCTAAGTATCTCCCATAATGCTGGGAACTTGGTAATTACTTGGTAGGTTCTTTATATTAATATAAAATGAATTTGCAATTATTTATAATGAGTGCTTTGTAATTGTGCAGATTGGGGGAAAGAAAAGGTATTTCACAAAAGTTATCTTAGTTTTCCCCTCTGAAACTATGACATATGCCTGATGGATATAGATTTTCGTTTTAAAAATTAAAGAGGGGCTCAAATGAGTTTAGTTTTTTCCTTCGATGATGAAATGCTCCCCGGAGGTGGACCAAGAGGAGTGATAAATCTTTGATGCACCTGTGAAATATATGCAGTACACTGCTGAGAATATCTGGTTTTGAGGTTTCAGTGGCAGAGAACCAATGGCAGGGAATCTGGATATTCTAGTACAGTTCTGACCTTAAATGTTTTATCCACTGAAAAGAACAATGCAGAGTTTCAAAAATGTTAGCCCAATCCTCCCACAAGGTGAGGGCTTTTCCTTTTTCCTCCATACAACTTTAATAACGCTGAACTAATGGTTAAAGTACTGGTATCCCCTTGTTTAGACCGCTGCTAGTTTGTGTGCCCTAGAGAACACCTTAGCACTTTGGACTCTGGAAATGGCCTCTGTGTAAGACAAAGCCTGTTTGGAATGAAGAAGCAAAGGAATAGGTATGGCTTTTTGTCCCAACCTCCTCAGCATTTCAGAATGAAAAGGAAAAAATGGGAAAGATCAGGAAAGAAGAGAGAGGGCAGTACAACACTTAGAGAATTCACTCATCCTCAAAAGCAAAGACAGAGAATTGAAGTTCCCTGAAGAAGAGCTTTCCTTTCCTTCATCCTGTGCGTACACAAAGACTGAGAGCAGAAGCAGATTTCTGTGCCAAGCCCCAGGCCAGGCACCCAGGTCCCTTGCATACACATGCAAGTTCACTCTATGTGTGTCCTTGGATGTGAGCTTGCAAGGCTAGAATGTGCTTTATGCAAAGGATAACATACATAAATTATTATTTGGACCCATGAATATAGAACATCTTATGGATAATGTGTATTAAAAATATTTTAGTTTATTGTGATCAATTACAAAACTATCTCCTCTATTTAACACTTCCTTCTTTAACATTTCTAGTGTTTACTTTGCACAAGTATCTATGATGCTTGGAAATTGATTTAGTTTTGCTTCTGCAAGTTGTTTACAGAATTCTGTGCAGAAACATACAGAATTGTTTTTGAACTCTACTTCCGTAATACGTTGACATCCTCTTTGACATCTAGAAAGACCTGGCATTGTAAAATTAGAACTCAATTGCCAATTAGGTGCACTATATACTAAGCAAAGTAAAATAAAGTGCATGGGACATACAGGACTTTACTATAAAACAACTGATATGAAGTCTTTGCACATTCTGCTTCTTCATTCCCTGAACTAGTATAGGCGTACAGTGTGTATACAGCTCAGAGAGGTAGCTTGGTCATTCTGTTTCCAAAAGACAAATTCCATATGAATTTTAATGAATATTTACATTTTGATACTTATAAAATGTACTTTCTAACTTTACTTCTTTAAACATGTCAGGTGCTTCAGAATATCTAGAAAGATATTTCATGAAAGTATTTGGCCTCATTTACTATCTGTGCAGTTGTGAAGAGTGCACATATAGAACAATGTGTATAAAGTCTTCTAAATATGACCATTCTGGCACAGGCACAGAGAACCGTTCTAGTCTTCTTTGTGACCTTTAATTCCATCTCCTCTAAAACCCATTGAACAAACATGGACCTCCTGTTTGCAGCTCCCAGCATTGCTTCAGGAGATGGACTAACAATTTCATTTCCAAAACATTTTCAGAAGATATTTATTTTTATTGATTGATTGATTGCAGTATTAGGGGTTGAACACAAAGGCATTGTACCAACGAACTACATCTCAAATCTTTTTTTTTTTTTAATTTTGAGACAAGGTCTTGCTATATTACTGAGGCTGGCTTTGAATTTAGGATCCTCCTGCCTTAATCTCCCAAGCAACTGGGATTACAGTTGTGCACCTCCATGCCCCACCAGAAGATATTCCTTTTGTGTGATTTCTTCATTCAAAGGGCATTTACAAAATGAGGAATTTACTAGCTGGCAGAATGTCTTCACATCTAAAAGTCCCATATGAGGCAAAATAAGTTTTTTTTTAAAGAGATGGAGGGAATTTGAAAGCAGTAGTTACATATTACATACATAGGCCTTCTTTTATGGCCAGTTAATCTTTCCTAAAAGTGGTGGGCCCATTTGACCCAGCTATCCCACTCCTTGGCCTGTAACCAAAGAACTTAAAATCAGCATACTACAGTGACACAGCCACATCAATGTTTATAGCAGTTCAATTCACAATAGCTAGATTGCGGAACCAACCTAGATGCCCTTCAATAGATGAATGGATAAAGAAACTGTAGTACATATATACACAATGGAATATTATTCAGTCATAAATAAGAATAAAATTATGACATTTGCAGGTAAATGGATGGAATTGGAAAATATCATGTTAAGTGAAATAAGCCAATCCCCAAATACCAAAGTCCGAATGATTTCTCTGATAAGTGGGTGATGATACATTATAGGGGCTGGGGGAGATAAGGGAAGAATGGAAGAAGGATGGATTGTGTAGATGAAAAAGAGGGGTGGTGAGGAGAGGGAAAGATAATAGAATGAGACAAACATCATTACCCTATGTACATGTATGAATATGCAAATGTTATGACTCTACTTCATGTACAACCAGAGAAACAATAGTTGTATTCCATTTGTGTACAATGAATCAAAATAAAGAAAAAAGAGGTGGGCACTTCCTATTGGCCATATATGACATATTGTTCTATTATTTCTCTCAAATAATACCTAATGTCAAGGTGTGATAGAAGGAAGACTGCCTTCAGGAAGTATGCTGAGCTGATCCCTCCAACCAACTATTCTTGTCTCCCATAATTTCTCTGGAATCCTGAGGTCCTTCTTCACTAGGGACATGATCCCAAGTCCAGGATCTGTGGGGCTCCATGACCTGAGGCTGAGGTGACCAAGGGCCCACCATTTTGAGATCTGGAGGTCCGTCTTGGTGTGTGGAAGATCATCATTCTCCTCAGCCCACCACACTCGCAGTTCAATAGTACAACATCCTCAGGGCCTAGCAGAGGCTTAGCTGCAGCCTACAGAGTTGGGGCACAGAAGAAGAGGCTCAAAAGAGTTGCAGGCAGGACAGGGATTGAAGTCACCTCAGCACTTGGGCCTACACCTGGCCTGGTCATCCTGTGACCTTTGGTTCCCTGTCTGCTGGAGGAACAGGTCATGTTCCACTTCTTACCATGCACTGTCAGCCTCCCTTCTTAATTTTCCTATTTTATTTTTCCTCTGATTAATGGTTTATGATACATAAGTACCCTTAGGTCCTGATTATATGATTGTTCTCCTGTAAACTGTTACTAATATTGAGATACTTTATAAATACTTGCATTTATTGTTAATCAGTTCCTTCTCTTGAATTCTTTGTAAGATATTGGCCCTGGTTCAAAACGGCACACTTTTCGTCACAGGTGGATGATAGAGTCTTGTCTTCCTCGGTTCTCTAACTCTCTTCCTTTCACTCCTCTCAGTTCTCTGTTAGCATTCTTATTATTCTTTGTTCCTACTGACACTTTTGATATGATCTGTTTTTCATTTCCCTGTTTAATCTCTCATTTTTCTGATATTGCAATATATAAAGAAATGCAGTCAAGAATGAATTACTGGGATTTGCCATATCATAAGGAATTTCTTTTCTTTCTCCTTTGCCAATGATTCATTACTTGAAAATATTGACATCGATTTCCCGAAATTTATAAGTCCCCAGTCAATACATCTAAATTTCAAATAAACCTCCCGTGGTTTTCGTAAGAAGGTATCCAATTTATTACTTTCCTTCATTTCTTGTAAATCACAACAGTGAATGTTTGGAGCAAGGCTACATCAGGATACAATAAGAAATCAGCCTATGTAAATGAATTTTTCTATTTCCTTAGGCCTCATCATCCTAGTGACTCAGGTTGGTTAGAAATCCCTGACTGTTTAGTTTCTGGAACCACAGTATTGCTTCCTTATTTAATATCAAGATTGCAATGATAATGACTGCTAGTTCTGTCAACTGCAGAAAAGCACACACACCTGGACATATGTAAGAGAACCAATGTCTCTGAAATAAGATTTTGCAATTCCACTCTTTTCAGAGAGATAAAAGTATCAGGAAGGCTGATGTCTCATATCCTCTACTGTTGCTGTGATAGCAATTATGTATAGTATAGCCACAATCATGTCATTTTCTTGTGGATCTGTAATACTTAGAGAAGGCCTTTCTAGGTGATAACTGCTTTAAAAGTTACCACTGTGCTCACCTCACATAATACATTAAATAAAAATGGATCAAACTCTAAAATTATAAAAACCTTAGAAAAATAAGTGTAAATCTTTGTGACCATGGGTCAGGCAATAATTTCTTAGTTATGACACCAAAAAACATTAGAAACAAGGGGAAAAAGTAATTATTAGGCTATCATCAAAATTAAAATCTTTAGTGCTTTTAAGGATCCCATGAAGAAAGTGAAAAAACAACCCACAGAATGGGGAAAAAGATTTGCAAATCACATGTATGTTTTGGGATTCGTGGTCACAAAAAATATTATAGTGATAATAAATCACAAAAAATTCAATTAAAAATGGACAAAGGATCTGAATAGACATTTTGTCAAAGATATAAAAATAGTCCATAAGAACATGAAAAGATGCTCAACACCATTAATCATTAGGGAAATGCAAACCAAAACCATAATTAGATACTAATTATACCCACTTTGGATGAGTGTAATATAAAAAGACATCAAGCATTGACAAGAAGGTGGGTAAATTGGAGTTCCCATGCATTACTGGTAGGAATGTAAGATAGTGTACCCACTTTGGAAAGCAGTCTGGCAATTTGTTCAACAATTAAATAAAGTTATCATATATTCCACAGTTTTATTCCTAGCTACTTACCCAAGAAAAATGGAACTATTTTCCATAAGAAAATATTTGGCATTATTTACAGAAGCTAAAAACTACTCAAATGTCCATCAACTAATGAATGGGTAAATACAATGTGGCATATCCATACAATGGAATATTGTTTGGCAATAAAAATAAGTGAATTACCAATAGATAAAACAACCTCAATGAAGCTTGGAAACATTGTACTAAGTGGAAGAAGTCAGTCACAAAGAATCACAGATTGTATGAGTCTATTATATGGAATGTCCATAATAGGCAAATTAGTGGAGGCATAAAGTAGGTTAGTGGTTACTTAGGGCTGGGGATTGGAGAAAAGGGAGCAGGATAATTGAAGAGCAGTGGATAAGGGCAACAGGAATTCTTTTGCAGGTAATAAAAGTGTTTCAAAATTGATTTGCTGATAGATAATTGATGCTATGAATAAATTAAAAACCATTAAATTGTATTTTTTAAATGGGTGGATTATGTGATGTGAATTTTGTCTCAATAAAATTGTTACCAAAGCAAAATATATATTAAAAAAAATCCATTGTTGGGAGAGAGCTCTTTCTTGAGAGGAATATAAATCTAAGGAGGTACCCCCACAGGGAGAGGGATCAAGAAATATCTTTGGAAACAACCAGGGGATATATATAAAAGACTTAGATAACAGAGAGGGCTCTCTCTTCATGGTAAAATCATATAGACACTGGAAAAAGCATAATAAAAAGAATCCTGGAAAAGCTCAAAAATAAGATAAGTCTCCAAGTTCCATAAACAAAGAAGAAACAGTGAAGAGAGCTCACCGGGTATCAAAACTGGATACAGGAAATCAATACTGGATGCAGAAGCTGGGCTTGGAATTGAAATCAAGCTCCCTGAACAAATCCTGGAGCCAGAAGTCTGCTTCGTTTATAAACATTGTACTGGCAAAACAGATTCCACAAACTTTAGGAAGTAGAAAGAAGAATCAGCTGTTAGTTCACAACTTGGGTTGGAAAGTTGAAAAGATGGCATGTATGTCATGCACTGAATTAGAGCTGGATTCCCATGACTCTTAGAGTATAGGAATCCCAGACTGAGGAAATAATGCAGTGATTTGCTGTGACTGTAGAATATGTAAGGGTCCCGGTGGAAGGAATCACTGTCTTACAGGCAGGGATAGTTTCTTAGAGGGATGGTTTCATTTAAAACAACTGCCCAAAAATAGAAAATGAATACAGCTCATAGTAAAAACTCAAGAACAATGATTCTAAAGGTTGAATCAGCAAATAATCAAGTCTAGAAATGTAGAATATTGGACATAGTAAAAAATTAAATTTAACATCTTAAAAGGTATAAATGGAGGAATCAAAACCATAAGGCAGCAATAAAAAGGAATTAAAATAGAAAATTATCAATAGATTGGATGAACAATACTATACACAGCTAATACGAGAATTAGTGAGTTTGAAGATGAAGGGAATAACCTATTATTAGAATACATGGGGAGAAAAATATGGAATATAGGAGAGTTGTGGAGGATAAAACAGATAAGCTAAAGCAGGAATTCCAGAATCTGAGAATAGGAAGAATGAAGGGGAGACAATAACCAAATAGATATCGATGGAGAATAATCCAGACTTATAGAAAGAAATGGATTCCTAGACTAAAGGAACAACCAGGCCCACTCAGAACCATCACAGTGAAAGTGGGAAATATATAGACGAAAGGAACTCTTTAAGGATACTATAGAGGAAGGTCATATTTCCAAGATGATACAACAGTAAGAATAATAACAAAATTCTAATTAGCTAAATAAGTGCTAGGAGACATCACAAACATAGTTTTTAAATACTGAGGGAAAATAACAATAGTTATAAATCTATAGTCTATCATTTAAGAATTCTGTTCTGAGGGACTAGAATTAAAGCCTACAAAACTGCTTTATAGTTCAGAAGAAAGATAAACTAATACAAGTATAAACTCTAGCTTAGAAATCACTAGAAGAAATAAAAATGGGCTATCCTGAAAAGCTGATCAATCTGATGAGTGGAAGAAAAATAAAAGCAGCCAAATGGATGGTAAATACATAATAAAAATAGTAAAATAGCTACAAAATATCATTAGTTTCCATAAAATGCAGACTCAGATTGGATAAAATGTAAAATCCAAGTGCAAAGGAGGGTACAACACACATACTTGAATGTTTACCATATGCATATGTGTATATAATTTAAAATGAAAAATTTTATATCTGGCAAATTTTAACCAAGATTTAAAAAGATGGTATAGTAAATTGATACAAGACAGAATAGATATCTATTATAAGGCATTACCAGAGATAAAGAACAATGTTGAAAAAAATAATTCATCAAAAGATAGGATAAAGTTTACAGATGGGAGAAAAGTCAACAGATGAATGGATAAAGAAAATGTGGTACATATATACAGTGGAATTTTACTCAGCCTTAAAGGAGAATGAAATCATGGCATTTTCTGGTGAATGGATGGAGTTGGAGAACATTATGCTGAGCGAAATAAACGATTCCCAAAAAACAAAAGACTGAATGTTTTCTCTGATAATGCAGATGCTAATTCACAATAATGGGGAGGTGGAACTAGGGAAGAATAGAGTTAATTTAGATTAGGTAGAGGGGAGTGATGGGAGGGGAGGGTATATGGGGGTAGGAAAGATAGCAGAATGAAACAGACATTATTACTTCATGTACATATATAACTGCATGACTGATGTGATTCTATAACATGTACAATCAGAAAAAGGAGAAATTGTACCCTATTTATGTATGATATATCAAAGTGCGTAAATGCATTCTACTGTCATATATAACTAATTAGAACAAATTAAAAAATTAAAAAGGAGTAGGATAATTTAAATTGAAATAAAATAAACTTTGTATTAGAGTTCTCTAGAGGAAAAGAATTAACAGGAAATATTATTATAAAAAGTGGATTTATTAGATTGGTTTACACAACCAGAAGTTGGCCATCTGCAGCTGGAGAGCTGGAAGAACCAGCAACTGTGCAGTCCAAGATGCAGAAGCCCCAGAACAAGAAGGATCAAGAGTGCTACCCTAGTCAAGACCAAGGCTTCTGGAAACCACCTGGAGAATCACTGGCAGAGTTCGCCTTGGAAGAGTGAAGAAGTGAGAGTCCAATATCCTCAGATGATCAAAGCAGGGATGAAGAACCTGTTCAAGAAGAGCTGGAGCTTGCATCTCCAACTGCTTCCTTGTTCTTCCAGCTTTTATTCCATCCTATTGGGTGGTGCTACCCATGCTTAGGGAGGATCTCCATTTCAGTTCACTGTCCCACATTCCAATCATTCCTAGACATGTTCTCATTGACACACCCAGAGGCCTCTAAATCATGGGCATCTCTTTTTTTTTTTTTTTGTGCTGGGGATTGAAGCCTTGTGTTTAGGAGGCAAGCACTCTACCAACTGAGCAATATCCCCAGCCCTATGGGCATCTCTTAATCCAATCAAGTTGACAGTTCAAATTAACCATTACAAACTTGAAAAGCAAAATATTAACACAATAATAATATGAAATTAACAAAATTATAATTCAAATGGGAGATACCAACACACATCTCAGAGATTAAAAAATCATTCAGATAAAATCCTTAGATTGATAAATTAATCAGACAAAAATATTTAGAAAAGATATGGAAGACCTCAACCCCTTGATTACCAAAGTTGATCTGACAGATGTATGTACAAGTCTGTTGATGTGCTCTTCTGTTCCCTTCAGGCACACAGAATTTAGAGGCAGTCTGTTGTGGAGGTAACAAGTGCAGACTCTGCAGGTTGTGTTTCTTACTTAAGTTACTTTATCTTGCTATGAAAAAGATTGTTCATTTGTAAATTATAGGTAATAATAGTACCTGGGACTTTTGTGAGTTTAAACAAGGTAAAACATGTAAACTATTTAGCACAGTGCCAAACTCATGGTAGATATTTGACAAATATGAGTTAGTATGATCATTATATAAGACTGTAAAAGAAGTAGCACACAATTCCATGAACAAAATTCAATGAAATTAAACCCCTACTATAAAAATAGCCCAAGTCTTCCACCTAGTTTAAAACTGAAAAACAACTTCTAAATAATTCCTGAGTTAATGAAGAAAGTAAAATAGATACCATACAATATTTATGATTAAGTCAGTGAACATAGTACATACAAAACTCATGGAATTTAGGAATCACTTACATAGAAGTTTCTATTTATAAATGTATACATTTATAATATATTGTATAGATGAATAGTAAATATACTTTTCTAATACACATATTAGAAGAGAAATCATTTGAAAATAAATGAATGAAGGTATAACACAATTAGAAAACAAACAGTCAAGAATCTCCCAAGAAAGCAGAAATGGTGAACATTTACAAGAAGGGGCACAAATTAATACAATAGCAAACGAAAAGAATGGAAATGTTATTAACAATACAAAAGATGTGTTTTCTAAAAAGATGTTAAAAGGGACAAGCCCAGGGCAAGACTAATGAATGAAAGAGGCACATGTGAACACATGTAGGCAATATAAGGAATAAAAAAAAATGACAATTTTGGGTCTGGTGAATATTTTCAATCCTTTGAGAATAATGTGAATGTGTTATGCCAAAGGACTTGCAATATTAGATTAACTGAACAGCTTTCTAACTATAAATTCCCAATATCAACACAAGGAAAAAACCTAAATACAATAACTAAAAACATTGAGTTGATGGTAAAGCTGCTGCTTTCTTCCTGAGGATGCATGCTGTCAGTATTTATTGTAGCTGTAGTCCTAGACCTATGCAATAAGACGAGAAGAGGATGGAGGGATTATAAAAGAGTAACAAAATTATTGTTTGCTGAAGATAAGTGAACATGTAGAAAAATCCAGGCACATCTACCTACAGGTTTTAGAAGCAATAGTTTTATTTTCTTTAAGAATTATTTAAGAATCTTCTTATAATATAGAAACTAACAAATATCATTACATTGAGAAAAATCAAAATAGTGGTAATGGCTATAAGATGCCTATAAGACACCTAGTTGTTAATTTATTTTGTACCTTTGTTACAAAACATGATAAAGCTCATGGAAACTGACCATATGGGCAATCAAGTTAATGGGATGGTGCAAAAAATTAGTGAGGAGAGAATAGGGTATTGATGGTATTGAAGTGATTTGTTGTATAAATGGAAAAATTATTAGGTTCATAGCATGCATTTAAAACAAAATTTAGACTAATTTCAAGATATGTGGAAAACAAAAATATTTTTAAAAATTATAGGAAATATGGGGGAACATATTAATTGCACTTACACATATATTCTGTCATGAGATAGCAAGTAATTTATTTAAACACTAACTATTAGAAAAATCCTAAAAGTAAATAACAGAAAGATCAGTAGAGGGAAGGGAACAGGGGGATGGATGTTATGGGGCACAACTTAAGAACAGACCAATCACCACTGAGAAGTCCAAATTTGAGTGTCTTTATTAAGCCGACTGACTGACTGTCTCACACTATGCCCCCAAAAATGGCTATTGGGAGAACAGCCCTGACCGTAGGGTTGTAGGGGTTCTTATACCAAAAGTCACATCAATCATAAGTGTCTGTTGCTATGATTCGAAATTACAAACTAACATCATGAGATCATCAACAGTGGGGGAAGTGGGTCAAAATGACCCTTACCTAGGTACAAACTAAAGAATGGTTACTAACATCCACACAATTACTGTTTACATGGTACATTGGTTAAGAACAATAGAGATCAAAAGAGAGCAATTTTTCATTACATAATTGTCATTTTGTATTGCTAAATATGTCACACTAAGTAACTGAGGATGGGTACAGAGGCAGGGTGTTCCCATGAGAGAAGCTTATTTCCTAAGTAAGATGGAGTCTCAGAGCAAAATGGAGTCTGTTTAGTCATTCCCCTTAGAGTTCGGCCTATAACATTCTCATGGAGCCAGATCTGTCAGCCCATCACATGGGGAGGAGAAGAAAAGGGGAAATATTGGGGACTGAATTAAAACAAATTATATCCTATGCTTTTATAATTATGTCCAAATGAATCCTATTGTTATGTATAACTAAAAAGAACCAATAAAAAACATACAAAAAGCATTTACCAAAATGAAAACTATAAAGGTTGCTCAATTTGATTATACCAAAACCACTTAACAAACTGCAGTATATTAAAAGAAGTTAAAACCCAGCTGCAGATCAAGAAATGATTGTTATGTGTTTTGGTCTTTCTTACAACAAACAAAGCAAAAAGAAAGATAGGTCCCAGGCTCCATAAGTAACTTGAACAAATTAGAAATGAAAACCAACTCACTGAGTAGAATTAAAAACTAAGAATCATAATCTCCAGAAAGATTATTTTTAGTTCTTTAGAAAGAACTAAAAAAACTCTACACCAAGAATGCAAATAATCCAATCGACAAATGGGCTAAGGAAATGAATAGACACTTCACAGAAGAAGATCTACAAGCAATCAACAAACATATGGAAAAATGTTCAACATCTCTAGTAATAAGAGAAATGCAAATCAAAACCACCCTAAGATTCCATCTCACCCCAATTAGAATGGCGATTATCAAGAATACAAGCAGCAACAGGTGTTGGCGAGGATGTGGGGAGAAAGGTACACTCATACATTGCTGGTGGGGCTGCAAACTAGTGCAGCCACTCTGGAAAGCAGTGTGGAGACTCCTTAGAAAACTTGGAATGGAACCACCATTTGACCCAGCTATCCCACTCCTTGGCCTATACCCAAAGGACTTAAAATCAGCATATTACAGAGATACAGCCACATCAATGTTCATAGCTGCTCAGTTCACAATAGCCAGATTGTGGAACCAACCTAGATGTCCTTCAATTGATGAATGGATAAAGAAACTGTGGTATATATATACAATGGAATATTACTCAGCCATAAAGAATGATAAAATTATGGCATTTGCAGGCAAATGGATGAAATTGGAGAATATCATGCTAAGTGAGATAAGCCAATCTCAAAAAACCAAAGGACGAATGATATCACTAATAAGTGGATGATGACACATAATGGGGGGTGGGAGGGGTTAGTGTTAGGGTTAGAGTTAGGGTTAGGGAGGGGGGCAAGAATGGAGGAAGGAAGGACTGTATAGAGGGAAAAGAGGGGTGGGAGGGATGGGAGGGAAGGGAAAAAATAACAGAAAAAAAAAACAAAAAGAAAAAACTAAGAATCAGAACAGACCATATAGAAAGTAGGTAAAAATATGGCTGACAAACATGAAAATGCCCAAGCTCTCAAGGAATCAAGATAACACAAATTTCAAAAAGATCAAAGTAGTATAATTTTATATATATTAGATAAGGAAAAAAATTATCTGACATTACCAAATATTGGAGAGGCTGTAGGAAGCTGGAGACTCAAATACTTTCTATAGCAGAATAGACTGTCAAAACTGAGAGGGCAAGTTAGCAATAGCCAATGATGTTGAAAATTTGCATTCTATACTAGTCATTGCACTATTAGGCATGCACTAGAGGGAGAGACTCTTGTATGTGCCAAGGATGTTCATTGCTGCCTTGATATTAATATGGAGAATTTGGAAATAACCCAAATGGTCATTTACATAGAACCTGGTAAATAAATTGTGACATGGGAATTAAAATAAATGAACTAGGTCTGCACGTATCAACATTGGCAGAATTTTGAAAACACAACAGTGATAGAAAAGAATAAAAGGATAGTGCAATATTTGCTTTGTTCATGAATAGATACAGATGAAGGGAAATAAAAATATGGGTAGGAAAGGATGCCTAGTGATTCAGTATTATGTCTGGGAGGATGGGAGGGGAATAGGATTATTAATTCTTGGTGGTTAGTATGTTGGTATTTCATACAACCATCATTCTTTATTTTTGCACATTACAAATGTTAGCAAAGTTCCAGACAGCATGCAATCCTTATGAGCTGCTAAGATCAAATGGCAGAATAGCTGTCTGGTATGGAATGAGAAAGACATGTCTGAGCATGGCTAAAGAGCACAGAGAAAAATCACCAGTAAAAGATTCATAATAATTGTGGCAGTCACAAACCCAGGAACCATCTTAATATTAAGTTCACCATATCAAGTGGATTCTTCGTTATTTATATGCTTTCTCAGTTATATACTAATATTCACATGTCATGATTGTAATTTTATTGACTGAAAAGTGAAAGAACACCAATATATAAAATACATATTGTAAAAAGTGTGTGTGTGTGTGTGTGTGTGTGTGTGTGTGCGCGCGCATTCACATGCATGTGTTCCCAATATTCCCAATGTAGAAATGTATTTTGGTCAGCAGATGTGTTATGTAGAAGGAGCAGAATATTTGAACCTCGTATGTTCAGAATCTCCATAAATCAATCTGTTGATGTTTAAAAGAGATAGAGCTGATGTCTACACATTGGGTAAAACATTGGCCACATTTAATGAGGTTTTAGTTATGCTTTTATTATAAAACAATTTGTTCTTCAATCATTTTAATTAGTACTTCTTTCTCCATAAATGGTAATATTCTTTAATTTCCTAAATCTATCTATATTGCAAGGATCGTAGTAGAGACGATCATCTAAATAATATTATTAGCAAAATATATTTCTTAAGAAGGCATAGATACTTACTCATATGTATAAATAATTGTGTTTCACCATTATATTACCAGGAGTCTATAAATCACTTTCACAGCTGATTTCTTCTTAAGGCTTTTTGTGTGAGAAACTGGTAAGAAAGCCAGTGTGGCTCAGAGGAGGTAAACACAGAGGAGAGTAACAGAAGTAAAGTCAGAGAGTTAAAGGGGAGTGTCCATTGGTTAAATGAGAGAATGAATGTCCCACTTTCAAAATATAACTTTATGGTACAACATAGCTAATGTGGGTTTACATTCTATATAAGAACTTGGTTCCATTATAGACTTCTTATATATAACTTATTTGATGTGACTTTTCTTCAGTTTTCCAGTCTGAAAATATGACTTAGCACCTCAGAAGACTGTTTTGGTAGTTAAATGTGAGAATTTAATTCTGTGATGAATAAATATGAAAATGAAATTAAATTCCATGGAAATTGTACCAGACACATTAGCTTCCAATAAATATTAGTATTCCTTCCTTTCACTCCTTCTCCCAGTTCACATATTC
The DNA here is from genome assembly GCF_902686445.1 of Sciurus carolinensis. Taxonomy (NCBI): domain Eukaryota; kingdom Metazoa; phylum Chordata; class Mammalia; order Rodentia; family Sciuridae; genus Sciurus; species Sciurus carolinensis. The sequence goes on from NC_062220.1 coordinate 26,786,200, forward strand.
TTTGTCTTCAATCTGTAAGGACAATGGACAAGTTCAAATTGCTTTAGAAAGAAGTACAAGCAAAATCAGGGACCCAGGATTTATTATTGGAGAAAGTGATGTCTTGTTGCCCATGTAATAAAATGGAAGGACCATTTATTTAGGTTCCAGTCTTCCGAGTACACAGTGAATAGGCTTTCGAGAGCCCAGGCACCAGTCAGATTGTAGTAAATGTTTTGTGCAGTGCACTTTATTTCATATTTCAGTTCGGATTTGCGTTAGACTCTCAAAGTGTTGTGGGATTCTCACACAGAGAGACAGGACACCAAGGCTTTCAGTAGGAAGTAGCATTCTACAACTGTCCTGGCTCTTTAGTGAGTAGAATACCCTTTATATAATAGTGTTGCTGAGGGTCATCTGGAATACTTTTTCATATTTGGCTAAACACTTTGGCTTCATTTCTAACATGCTAATTGCACTTGTATGACAAAAATTTGCTCCTCTCCCCTCTACTCCATTAAAGTGCAGAAAACCCAGGGAGGTGTGATCTATCGAGGTTACTCATGCATCAGTATGTGTTCACTGACTGGGTGTCCTAGTGGGGTGGTGAAGAGCTTCTCACAGAGTTGGCTTCATCTTGTTGTATTTGGTCATGGTCTAGCTTTTTCTCACTGTATGTCAAAATCTGTGCTAGGCCTTGTGCTGCCATGGTGAACCAGAGAAATAAACAAGCAAACATACTGTTCTAAATCACAGTGGCAGGGTGCTGGGAAGGGGGTGGAAGTGTGCTGGGAGAGGTTTGTGTGCCCCCATGAAAAACAGCTGAGCTGCCGTAAGGGTGTTTATGATGTGGTGGTCTGATCTGCTTTCTGACTAGGGATGTTAGGGACATTAGATTGAGCCATGAAGGAAAGAGGAAAGACCATACAAGGCACAAGGCCTTGGGTACATGAACAAGGACAGAAAAGAGCAAATATGGCTTGAGCATCCTGGGTGAGAGGGAGACAGGAAAGAGGGGCTGGCAGGAGTTCAATCTTGCAAATATTTGCAGGTCAGGATTAGGAATTACAGTTTTGCTGTCAAAGGAATGGGTATAAATTAAAGAATTCTGAGAGGGGGAACAACCTGATTTAATTGTTTAAACTGATTCTTACTGCTTCTTGGAAAATGGAGTGTAGGACTCCATAATAGATGCAGAGAGTTTTCTTTCTCCAAACCACCAAGATATCATGTACATTTTATCAGTTACCAAAAGTATGCCTCATATCCAGCCTTTTCATTGGCCATGGGGATTGAGGGAAAGGGTTAGTTACTAAGTTTTTGACGTGATGAACTAGATGAATGCTGGTGCTGTTTTCTTTCATGGAGACTCGGAAGGTCCAGATTTGACTGGGTAGAGAATGGGAAATTCTGTTTAGAACATAATAAGTTGTGAGTGCTGAGTAAACTTTCAGTGATAGAACTGCATGCAGGATTCAAAAGTACAGAGGAAATGTGTGACCTTGGATGAAAATTGAGAATCAGCAATACACAAATGATATTCAAACCACAGGACTGATAACTAGAGAAGTAGAGAGGACTTAGGTAGGTAGCACTCTCGCTTGATGTGTTTTGCTCTAAAGGTGTTATGGTTTAGATATCAGGTGTGCCCCCAAAACTTATGTGTGAGACAATGCAAGAAGGTTTAGAGGAGAAATGATTGGGTTAGGACAACCTTAACCCAATCAGTGAATTAATAGTAACCCTAATGGGATTAACTGAGTGGTAACTGAAGTTGGGTAGAGTATGGTTGGAGAGAGATCACTGGGGGTGTAACTTTGGGGTATATGTTTTGTATCTGGAGAGTGGACTCTCTCTTTGCTTTCTGATCACCATGTGAGCTGCTTCCCTCTGCCATGCTCTTCCACTGCGGTGTTCTGCCTCACCTCAAGCCCTGAGGAATTGAGTTGTCTGTCTATGTATTGAGACCTCTGAAAGCCAAGCTCCAAATAAACTTTTCTCCTCTAAAATTGTTCTCGTCAGATTTTTTTAGTTGCAACAGCAAAAGAGCTGACTAAAACAAAAGGAAAACACAGAAATGATTTTGTAGGTAGAGGTGGATTTTGAGTCAAACCTGGGAGACTTGTTTTTTTTTTTTTTTTTTTCCTTTCCCCTCTCTTCTACCTTTTTCTTAAGATGAACTGTTTCAGAAAACATTTGCATATGGATAGAAATCATTGTCATTCAGTTTTAGGGAGTAATTGATGATGGCAAAAGACCATGGCTCAACACTATTTTGAGAGTTGAAGGCTAAAGCATTTCCTCTCTCAGTGTTTTCCATATTCAACTACTTTTCTTTACCTGAGTAATTCAGTGGAAAATGGTTGCTTTTCAATGCAACTGCCACCTCTGCTTGCAGAAGCACAGGCAATGGTTTCTTTTAGTTCAGAGTTTTACAAAGCTTAGAGAGTCTTCTCTAGGCACCAATAAAAATAAAGATACCATCTCTTAACAGTTGTTGTGATAACTTGCAGAATTTTCCTTATTATTTGTATTTCTCCCTTGTCCCTTCTAGAATAGGTACAGTTTCTCTTCAGTGAGTAATTAGGTCAATTTTCAAGATCCTTTGAGTAAAGATCTTCCTCCTCACAGAAAGAAAGTTTATTTTGCTTTTGCCATAGAGTAAATGTGCTGTGCAATTACAAAGAACTCCCTTATCATTAAGTTCTTTGAATCAGGAATGTAGTAGCAGAGAACTTTCTCAAAGGACTGGAGGAAACACATGCTAATTCCCCAGATACCATAAAGTAGGAGTGGTAATTGACCCAGCCAAGAAGACAACCTCCTACAGGGCAGAATGAGAGGATGAGTGAATCTTATAGTGAATAGTATGTCACATTCGATGGGTATTCCCACAACAATAATTAAACAGCAGTGTTGAACTGGATAAAGGCCTGGAAATTTCATTGTTTGGTGTAGGTGATAGCTTAGCAGTATTGCATTTTTGTTCCCATTTCCAAACCCTTGTATTAAGAAGTCACTCCCAACTGAGATTAATATTTCCAAGTTCATCTGCATCATATTATGAATTTATTCACTTGTCTGATTGATCTCTAAACTGAGTTGACTAAAAGAAGATATCAACATGTAACAGAAATCACCCCTGAAGCTACCCCAGGCAAAATCAGGAGAATAACAAATAAATGCAAATGAAATGTAACAGAAATAGTACCATTTCTTCTGTAAGTTTTAATCACCCAAGTTCCAAGTCCATATTTCAATTCCATGTACTCAGATCTTTCAGAATAGATTGCTGGAAAAAAAAAATGGTTGCAATGTTATTTTCGTTGATTTTTTAATTTACAGGCATTCCCTGCAGATATCACAGTGACAGGAAATTTATAGAGTGCTAATAAAAAGGATGCACTGGCTGGAAATATTTTAAGATATGATATTTCTTAAAGTAATTACTCCAACCAGTAAGGTCCATAGCTCTAAGATTCTGCATATAAGCCTGATCCTTCATTAATTATTTGAGTTCAGGGAAAAAAAAAAAAACCTCAGAATTTACTTTTGGAAAAAAAAATGTAGATTTTAGTAATACTTATGAATAAATAACAAAAGCTGTGAAAGTCCATGCTTTTTAATCATTGAGATCATTTTTTTCCCCTTTAAAGAAAGGCATTCCATTCTATTCTTCTGAAGGGTTTAAAATTTCTTAAGGGCATAGTCTACATACTTAATTCAATTAAAACATGAATTAAATATCTTTGACGCTATGGTTGATGCAAAGATAGGTAAATCATTTTCATTACTTGTAAGGAATATTCATTTACAGATCCATTCTAATGCAAGGTAGGTAATGGTTCATGAGACATTCATATAGCTACACAAGTGCAGAAGAGAGAACAATTATTTTTGAGTTAACAACTAAGTAAGACTTGGGATAAGACATACTACTTAAAAAAGTGTGGGGATATATGGAAATAGAAGGGACACCAATAGCGTAGAGGAGGGGGACTTAGAGGTGTGGTGGGAGGGAGGGTAGGGGGAAGTAATGGGAACAAAATCTACCAAATTATGCTGTGTCCATGTATGAACATACTACTGCAATGAATCCTTGTTTTATCTATAATTATACTAATAATAGAAGGAAGATCTGTAGAGGAAGCAGATGGGGGGGAAAGAGGAGGGAAGGAAAAGTGAAGTAGGGCATAAAATTGATCAAATTTTATGTATGAATATGACACAATGAATCCCACTATTATATATAATTATAAAGAACCAATAAAAAAGAATGAAGTAAGGTCAGCATTTACATAGTGTAGATGGGTGGAAGAGTCTTCTTGAGCAATTAAACTTGTGATTCTCCAAGTGTGATCCCAGGACCAGTTGCAGCTTCCTCATCACCTGGAAATTTATTAGAAATGCAAAATCTTGGGCTTCACCCCAGACCTCCTGCATAGGAAATGCTGGAGATGACTCAGTAATGCCTGTTGTAACAAGCCTTTCAGGTAATTCTAATGCACACTAAAATTGAGGACCACTGGTTTAAACTGTTCAAGTGAAAGTTAGAGGTGAGAAAGAAAGCCATTTCAGGGGTGGAAGATAGTTTTTCTGGACTTCATGGTGTAAGAGAGGCAATAGTGAGGGAAAAAGATAGGTTGGTGCAATCCAGGAGAATTTTCGTGCTATGCTTAAACTAGATTAAGGAATTGTGGCTTCATTGCATTAGCAGAGGGGAACCATTGAAGGCTGCTACGTAGGAGAGTGACACCATCAAGTGTGATTTCAAGAAGGATTCCTCTGGAAGCAGAGTGCAGGGTGGAGAGGAGATGACAAGGGGAGAGATCCTTTAGGAGCTCATTGCAATTCTCCATAGAAATTAACCATGGTGAGAAATAGTGGGATGAAGGTAACAGAGAGAAATAGACTTCAAAGAGCACCTGCTCTGACCTTGTTCTCAGGAGAATAAGCAAGAAGTCAGATAACGGCAGGAAGAGGAAGAGATTTTGACATTTTCATCATTTTGGTTTTGAAAAATTTCAGTTGTTCTTGTAGGACATTATCAGTTCAGCTAGAGTGAGAAGCTACAGCTGCACTGCCCAGGCTGCTGAGCACTTGAAATGTGGCTGGTTTGAACTGAGGTGTGTTAGAAATATAAAGTACTCACTGAATTTTGAAGATAAGGCACAAAACCGTAAAATACCTCAATAATTTTACATTGTTTGTTGAAATTACAATATTTTAGATATAATGTTGGGTTAAATAAGTGACATTATTAAAAGTAATTTTACCTTGTATCTCTTTACTAAGTGCCAATTAGAAAATTAAAAGTCACAGACACGTGTCCTATTATACTTTGTTAGCCAGTCTGTCTCTAATTTAGGTGAGAAATCATACAGCATACATAGATACATACACTACATGCTCTGCTTCAAAGCATGAGTTTGGATGGCATCTCAAAGGGAGAGAGTTTAGAGGGGAAGAAGAGGAGCTGAGGAGAGAAGCATTGGGGAATACTTACAGTTAGAAGTAATAGGGATGTGAGAGGAGAGGTGCACTTAGCCTCATCTCTCATGTTTATTGTTAGGATTTGTTCTATTTATGGGAATACTTGCTGAAAGAGTAAGTACATGGGAAATGATGAATGAATTAACATCTGCTACTTCAAGTGGACTCTTCATGCTGCTCAGCAATCGTACTTTCCTTCCCTCGATTCCATCTGCTTTCATCCTCCTAGACAATTTCCTTCTGTCTTCTCAAACCTCGAACCTCCAATCTTCCCTCTTACATCCTCACTTGCAACTATCAGCTGCTGATCTGGCTTCCCCTTTCACTGAGAACCAGAAGCAATCAGAAGAGGAGTCTCTTTCCCAGCTCTGTCCCCTCCCATCTCATTTGGCCTGCATGCCCACAGATCCATCTTTTCTCCCTTCCACTTGTACATGAGATCACAGGTGCATTCAACACAGGACTGGGCTCCGGTAGTTCTTTCTCTCCTGTATCAGAATTTCCTCTTCTTGACTGGATAGTTCCAATCAGTATAGAAAAATTGCTCCTTCTTTCATCTTAAAGGAACCCTTTCTTGTTCTACTTCACTCTCCCTTAATTGCTCCCTTTCTTCTTTCCTTCACGTCAAAATATCTTGAAAGGGTTGCCTGTACATGCTGTCTTCAATTTCTCTTCCTTATTCTCTCCTGAATCTACATCAGTTGTAATTTCCACCATTCATCTGTCCTTCTCAAGGCCACTAATAACTTCTAAGTTTCCAAATCATTTCTTGACCCTCATCTTGACTGCTCAAAAGCACTTGATATAGTTGTCCATTACCATCAGTCCTTGGCCTCTAGGGCAATATTACTCCTAGTTTACCTTCCGTGTGCTGGCTGTTCTCAATATTCATGGTGGCCCTTTTTGCCTCTCTGATCTTGACCTTTTCAGGTGCTCCAGGGTCCAGCACTCAGGATTGTTCTATTATTTATGTATGTTTGCTCATGGCAGTGATCTCCAGCCAAATACACCTGGAACACACCTGTGATTGAACAAGTTGAGTTTATTACTCACTACAATAGGGATTCTTCCATAGGGAGATGTGGGAAGTTTTAGTAAGGTGATGTTTGAAAGATTTTTTTTTATATAGGTTTTGGGATTTGTTTGGGTAATTCAGGGGAAGGTCCAAGGAAATGAAAGCCCACTCTGGATTGGGTAATGTCAGACAGTGCTATGATTATCTCAATAAATCTCATCCGTAGAGAAGGGCAGACTAGAGCAAAGCTAAAGCTCTAATAGGCACAGAAGCACAGTCACTAATTAGACACCATAGAAGAGTTGTTCTTTTTATTCCAACAATGTTCATGCTTTATCTGTGTTGAGAGCTGACTATGGAAAGGTCTTTAGGTCTTTTTTTGTTTTTGTTTTTTCTTGCTTTGAGCTCTCATAGTGAATGTGGCCTTTTCTGATATCAGTGTTCTGTGGTAGGTGGTAGGAGGAGGCTGGCCTGGGAATGTCAGGGACTATTTTGTTTCTGATCACTTCTGATCATGTGACTTTAAATTTTATCAATATACTATTCTCAAGTTTATATCCATAGTTCTTAGAGTCATGAATTGACACACCAACCAGAAAGCCTTCCCCTAGAAGCCTTTTCATACTGCACATATTTGAATCTGGGATTCCGATAATCCCCTCCAAGTCTGTTTCTTGTGGTTGATAATTCCATCCTTTCTACTTCTTCAGACCTCAGAACACTCCTTTCTTTGCTTTTTTGTATCTTATTTTTCTTTTATAACCCATATCTTATATTCAGCAAATCTATTTGGCTGTACTTATAGAACATACCCAGAATCTGACCACTGGTCACCTCTCCAGGGCTATCCCTGTGCTCCGAGTCACCATCAACCCCTGCTGGATTATGGACTAGCTCCTGACTGTTCTCCCTGCTGCTGTCCTTTCTCTACTTCAGTCAGTTCTCAACTTGGCAGCCAGAGTTATTCTGTTAGAAAATAAGTCGTATCATGGCATTCTTCAAGAGGAAGGCTTTCAGTGGCTTCCCACGAATAGCGTCCCGTCTCAGAGTAAAAGCCAAGACATTTTTTGTGATGTATTGGACCTGGATGTTCTTCTGACCTCATTTCCTGCTACCTCTACTCTTCTTTACTCTGCTTCCTGTACTGACCTCCTTACTGTCCTTTGAACACTTAGAAAATCACTAATTTTTTTGTTCAGGGACTTTGCAATAGTCTCCTCTGCCCGAATGTTCTCTCCCTCATTATCCCCATGTATTATTTCCTCACTTTCCTCAGGTTTTGGCTCCAATATCATCTTATCATCTTTTTCCCTAACCTTTCCCTCTAAAATTATAACCTCCCACACCTGACATTTCCTCTCCACATTTCTTGCCTCATTATATTTTTTTCTTTAGCCCTCTCACTCTCTAATATACTGCATATTGTACTTACTGGTTTTAAGCTAATGTTTTGCTCCTTGTTGTTTAACTGCTGCAAAAAGAATGCCCAAGAAGTAGTTGTTTATGAGTACTACATTGCCATGCCAGAGACCGTGGGTACCGGGACAACTGAGGAGTCAGAGAAGGTGGCAGGCTGAACTAACTGGTGCATGTCTCCAGGGGTCAGTGGGGTTGAGGCTCATACTCAGATGTGGTGTTGTAGGGGCACTATGCCCCCTTCTGATGTCCTTCTCATATGTGAATGAAGATGTCTAGCTCTGATGTACGTGCAGACCAGTGGGGCTGAATCTGTCTGAATCTCCCTCTGTGCTACAGGCTTTCTGTGGGCTTGTTTTCTTGTATCACAAATCCTAGGCAGCATGGCCCAGGTTGACCCACAGTATCTCTTTTTATTTTTCGACTAGACATCAGAGCATGGCATTTTGTTTTCCCATTTTAGATATAATTACATGAAGTTTAGCTAAAGAGTTGGCAGAGTATATTACTGAAAAAATAAGCTAAGACAGTAGCAGTTGCTCTGTCAGTAGCTTGCAGGGCCACAGTTGCCCAGGGCAGAGTGGTGGTGAGTAAATATTACTTATATCTTTTATCCCCAATTAAATTATCACAGTTCTCCTAATGAAGGGTAAAAATGAAAGAAAAAAAAAAAAAAGGAGCTTACAGTAAGTTGTTTTATAGAACTGAACTGGAAAGATCAGAACTTGCTTTTGTACTAAATTATAACATTTAATAAACCTTCTGAGAAATCTTGAAGTATGTCAAGAGTATTTTCTTTGAAATAATTTTTAAGAGCAAATAGCAAATAGCAAAATCTAGAAACATGTGCTTTACCCACAACATAGTCCCGCCTGTATTGTTAATCTTTGAATCTTTTATATATGTGTGTGTTATATAATTATGCTTAAATATATTTGTGCTTATATATTTAAATGTGTGCATTTGTAAAAGATTAAAGTTCTCCCTTGTTGACTATATTTAAATTGTGAGTTAATCCAATAATGACTGATCAACAATTTTTAATTTATCTTTGACCTGACATTGCCTCCAGTATAAAGGTAAACTGATGAACTTTACTAGCATGGTGGTTTTCCAAGTCAAGATATTAGAGAGAATACTTTTCTGGTGGATGGAATGTTTAATAAATTTAGACCTTTTTGGAAAAGGATGTACCACATGTAGGAATTATGTACTATTTACCTCCCCTGCTTCTTCTGGTATTTTATGTTGACAGTATGTTACTTGATTGGCCTTTGATGCTGAAACAATCAGATCACTGAAACAGACCATGCTGGATTTGGTATTAGCTTTTCTCTTCATTAACATCTGATAGTTTTTTTTTTTTTTAAATCTATTATATGTAATAACAGATGATGGAAGGCTTTTTTTTTCTTACTCTTTTTTCCCTTTACTGTGTTAAAATTTGCCTGCCTGATTTGTACTTACCTTAAGAGGATCCAGATCATAAGAAAAAATGGTAAAATTGGTGGGTGAGGCTTAAAGAGGTCCCTTCTAGACACAGGAAGTCTATGAATCAGAATCTCTTCTGGACCCAGAAAAACTTAAAAGATAACCAACACCTTCCATAAATAGTTCATCCTACAGAATGAATCTTTGATAGAAGTTTATGTATATATGTAGATTTGTAAGGTCATATACATATACGTTTAGATTTGATACCCTTATGCTTTGATGAGTAACAAGTTGCTTAAGTAATAGAGGGATTTTATTAAGGATATAGTGGTAAATTGTACCTAAGGATGGAGCAGGGCCCAGGCACAGACAGGAACTGGAGCCTGTATTCCTGCAGGTGGTATCCTGTTCACTCCCTTCCCTTCTTTTCACTTGCTCTTGGTCTTCTCCATTATTTGCCTTATCCATCTCCTTCTCTCTTTTGCCTTCTTTCAGTTATAAATGCTCTCTTTCCCTATTACCACCCTATTACCATAAAAAAAATGAAGGAATGTTTTTTTCCAGACTCCATTGAGTCAGGTACCCGGGCTTGAGCATTAACTGAGATTGCAGCCAACTGGGCAAACAGCTGTCAGGAGGCTTACAATTATGAAGATGTAGAAGTTGGGTGAACATTAGGGTGAGAGGACTGTGGGTGGGGTATGGAAGCTTCCCAGAGAAAGGAACTGGGAAACAAATTTAATGTGTCCACTAAAATTCCTTTCTGGTTTGGTGAGCTTCTTGGCTGACAGAAAATGAGATGTTCCCATCTGAAAATCTCTCACAATGCTTTTGAACCTGTTCCCCGCTAAGACTTGCTGAAAGGATATCTGTGTAGATTGTAATTTCCAAGATGGGGCCAACAATATATCTATCTCATATATTCTTTTCATACAGTGTGTGTTGATACTTCTCTATGTAGAGGTAAGGTCCTTGTCCTCTTCCCTTGAATCTGGAAAGGCTTGTAACCAATACAGAAGCAGTGCTGCCTAAATCTGAGCCAGGTCCTAAAAAGCAATATGGCTTCCACCTGACTTTCTTTTTTGGGGGGCACATTTCCTGAATCTTGAGAGTCCTGAGCTGACATATAAAAAGTCTGCTTATCCTGAAATTACTATGCAGGAGAGATCATTTGGAAAGGCCACATAAAGATAGAGATGTCCAAGGATCCCAGCTGTTTCAGCCTTTGAAGCTTCAGATGCCTCCAGTCCACATACCTCAATGTCCCAGCTAATGCTCAGTGGAAAAGGGATGAGCTATCTCATTCCGACCCAGGTGGTAGACTCTTACACAACATATATTTTGTTGTTGCTTTTAACCATTAGGATTTAAATATTTTGTTAATATTCATGAAGTAGAATCTCTTATTGAATTTTCGAATCTCAACTATGTAACAGTGGGCCATACTATTTAATTCCAGGATTATAAAGAATTATGCTTACTAGAAAACTCATTACAGAAAATCATTGTTATTTCCTTGGAATAACATTGCCCATTGTGCTGTATCTCTGTTATCAAAATTTCCCTTCTATAATGTTGCTTAGAGACAACTTTTAAAATATAAAATGCCTTTACACTTAAGTTCCCACTATGTGATTATTTTGGGGGAAGAAATGATTTTGTCACCTCAAGTGACAATTTACGAGGGATAAGACTCACTTTTTTCCTATATTAGAGTTTATTAGTAAATGACCTGGCCTCTGAGTTACTGCTTATGTAGTTAAATTTTTGAAAGAAAGAACTTCCTTTTGAGTTTCAGTTTTAATACTGTATTTCCAAAGTCTCCTTGAAAAACTCCCAAACCTAAAATATCATACCCTGTTTTCCAGAATTTTTTGTAATTCCTGGATCCACATTTAACATTTATATGGCTTGGTCAGCTTAACTGATCTTCCTGATCTCCAATTATCTATCTATACAGTTCTCAAGATATTTATGAGGGATACACACACACACACACACACACACACACACTATATATATATATATATATATATAAACATTTTCTATATAATATGTATATATATATGTATATATATATATACCACATATATATCTATATTTTATAATATTATATATACATATATGGTTTCATAGTTCTGGGAATATGTTAGGAGATAAAATTAATAATTCTAATTTCCATTTTTTCCATAGGGGTAAGAGTAGAATCAGTGATGAAAATAGGCATTTCCTTCTCCTCCCTTTCCCTGCAGTATTTTAAGGGCTTCTCCTCTCCCAAACATACCTACCCTTAGATGACATCAAGACTTTAACACAGACACAGGATAATTGAGTTCCTTCTTTTAATGAAATTCCCTTCTGTCTATTACCATATGTGAATAATACAGTCTTTATAACGCATGCTTAATATTTTTGGGTATACAAATTCCCAATAAAATACAAATATTCAATTATAATCGATTATAATTAATTATAATTGATTCTTTAAATACATGCATATTTATTTGACCTTGCTTGGATGTTGATATGAGACTGTACAAATGTGTTTTTATCTTTTTTCTTTAACTCTTACTTGTTTCCTCATCAGACTATGGTGTGTAAAGGAAGTTGAGATATGAATGACTCATTTATATATAGATCATGAATGGGAAAAACGCTGACTTTTTCTACTTTATTTTCACCAATTCGGGATAAGAAAAAGGATAAGAAAAAATTCCAAGCTAAGCCTTCTGGTTTTGGGAGAGAAGATGGATGTGAGCTATTTGCAAAGGCAAACACAACCACTTCAGCCTTTTCCTACATCTTCTCTTAAACTACTGAAAACCCCTGTATTCTCTATGAACACAAATAACTTCACTAGTAATAAATGAAGTAACCTGGATTATATTAAAGTCTATTCTCAGTTAATGACAGACCTATGATTCTTCCCAGCCAACCTCTATGTCCCAATCACCTGGTGACCAATCACTATTCCTTTCCAATGGCCCAGAATGGAGGGTAAGAGTAACGAGGGAAGGTAGGGATGGTTAGGCTCTGAAGTCAGGCCAATTTGGATGCACAGAGTACCACTTATTCATTGTAACAGGCCAGTGCTACAGACTGAGTTGTGTCTCCCCTCCTTCAGATTCATGTGCTGATGTCCTCACTCCCATTGTGGCTGTATTTAGAGGTAGGGCTTTTGCAGTGAATGCAGTCCTAAGTGTGGAATGCTAATCCAGTGGACTGGTAGCCTTCTGAGAAGAAGAGAAAGATCTTTTCACACACACAGTGTTATCCAATGACTGGATAACATTGAGCACAAGCAAGGAGGCAGCCACCTGCAAGTCAGGAAGAGGGCCCAGAGACTGACCATACTGGCTCCCTCATCTCAGCATCCTCAGATTCCAGAACCACAAGAAGTAAATACCTGTTTTTTTTTTTTTTTTTTAAAGTCTCCTAGTCTATGGCATTTTAGTTACTAGCAAGTGATGTAACCTTTTGCCTGTCTGTCAAAAGGAGATAATAATGATACCTACCTCATAAGGTGATTATGAGGACTGAAAGAGATCATGTGTACCAGAACTTAGAGATTTAAAGAGAAGAAGAAAAGGGTTTCAGGGACAGTATTGTCCAGGATAATATATGACTGCAAAACCACTCTGGTTACATATCCCTGACCCTATGGATCAGAGTCTTTCAGAATGTTTGTTGAAAATACAAATTTTTATGCTCCACATAGACCTAAATAATTGGTTTCTCTCTTATAGGGCCAAGGAAGATGAATTTTAGAAACTTCAGATGATCTTCTGTACACTAAAATTAAGGGACACTACCTCAAAGGATTAGTAAACTAATCAGTACCTCAAAATGTTGTTTTACAAATACTTAATGCCAGGAACTCAGATTAAAGCAATTTATGTCTGTAGATGCCCATCGACAAGGAGAAGATTAACAGAAGTCCCTCTCTGAAAGCTGCTATCAGAGTCTGCCTTGGCTATTGTTAATCTCTGTGTAAATACTTTAGATGTTCCACAAACAACAGTGGGAGAATGCTGGTTATGAAATTAATTAAGATAATATAAGAAGATTACTGCACAATTTCATAAATTGTCACCCTTTTAAACTATCACTTTCTGATCAGTAATATTTGAGAACATACTGTGTTTAGAAAAAAATGGACTGAAGGAAGTTTTTGCTCATGATTCCATATCTGTGCTGTCTTGAATAAGTAATTAGCAGGTGAAATTGTCTTTCTGTAGGCACATGTCACAGTTAAGCAGAAGGAAAACATCAGTGATGTTCCCTCCCTGGCTCACAGAAATATTGACTTCTTTTTTAGTGATACTAAGTCTCATCGAAATGATTAAATCTTTAAAAAGAATGCCAAATACCCAGCAAATGGTAATTACAATGCCTAATCCACCTCCTCACATCTTCGTGCAAGACAATATTTACTCCGGGTTATGTGTTTGCCAGAACAATCATAGCCCAGCTTCAGCTGGTGGGTGTTCAGCTGTATCTTTGCCATGCATTTTTGCAAGATGTTATGAAGACTCAGCTGAAACTCGGAAGCTCTGTCAATGGTTAAAAATGTCTCACTAGAAATATATTTGCATTTTTACTTGGATCCAATTTGATATCTTTTTTTATTCCAAATAATTTTAGCTCCATTTTCTCTTCTTTCCTTTGCTAAGGTACCTAATCTAACAAACCATATGTGATAATGAGTTTGTTATTTCATAGCCATGTTTAGCTTATATAATGGATTCGTTCCTTCTTGAGGTTCTACTATGTACCAGGCACTGAGCTAGTTCCTGAGGTCCAGAGCTATCAAATCAACATTAAATAAAACAGAAGGCTGGTTTTTCAAACACTATATGGAGCACATTTGTTATGAATCCAACAGGGTTGTCAATCATTGTTTGATGGAGACCTTCCTTTTTTCAAGTAGTTATCTTCTTTTATAATGCATTTATTAGCTTTCTTTTATAACGTATTTATTATTTTTTCATCATCCGTGAACGACTGTTTGCAAATGCAAATGTGTTTAAATGCTTTTGTCTTTCCCTTTCAAGTCCCCTATACATTTTCCACATTTATATTGGATTCCTATTGCTGCTCTCATGAATTATCCCCAATAGTGCCTTAAAATGGAACATGTGTTATCTTATAATTCTGGAAACCAGAAGCTTGAAATGGATCTCATTGGACTAAAATCAAGGTGTTAGCAGATTGCAGTCTCTGGAGACTTTAGGGAAGAGTCTCTCTCTCTCTCTCTCTCTCTCTCTCTCTCTCTCTGTCTTCAGAGACTGCTTGTGTTCCTTCGTTTATGTCACCTTTTATCTTCACAACCAGCAATGTTCAGTTGAGTCTTTTTCATGCTGACATCTCTCTGGGTCTGTCTCCCTCTCCTCCTTCCCCATTTAAGGACCCTTATGGTTATATTAGATCTACCTAGATAATCTGGGATGATCTCCTTATTTAAAATGCAGTTGATCTGCAATATTAATCCCAGCATGTAACATATCCCCAGGTTTCAGAGGGTAGAACATGAATGTCTCATTCCACCTTCCACAAATACGTGTCATTCTCTTGTTCTCTCCCTTGCTCTCAATCTCCTTGTCAAGGCTAAGTAAATCTTATTTACTGAGACTCCTTATTACATTATTTGGGGTGGCAATATTTCTTCTTTCTAGTAGTTTCTATCTTAGAAAACACCTGCTTGCAGGATCAGATAAAAATAATATCAAGACCACCCTGGGTTTCAGTACCTTAAACCTCTTTCAGTGACTCTATTTTCCTTCCTGCTCTGGTTTCCTCCTGCACACAGCTCCCTGGGTTGCTACTGGGTATAGCACTGGCTGCCCCTCTGTAGTCTGCCTTCCCATTAGAGCCTTTTTCTCTTCAGAGTATTCTCTTTTCTATTCCATCTCAATATAGAAATATAAACTGTATTTAAAGTTCTTCTCCAAATTATTGTGTCATTTCTTTTTAGCAGTGAGTCACAAAATGTGTTGATCATAGTAAACTTTTTTTTACATTTTGCTGTTATAGGTGTGTGAGCTTCCCTTTTATTCCATATTCATGAGCTCATTGATTCTCTCAGAAATAAGAAGTGTATATTCTTTATTCTTTTTTTTTTTTGACTAAAGACCACACTTCAATTCAAATTTCTTTGGTTTTACTTAATGTCCTGGGATCCATATTTTACTTAGTCAACAAATGTAGTAGAAGTGCCATTCTGAGATTTCTGAAATGAATGCAGAAGAAACCTTATACCTTCTGTCTGGGTTTCTTGGAACATTTTCTTTGGGAACCCTGAGCTGCCAGCTCTCTGAGACCACTGCATCGGAGAGGCCACAGGTGGTGCTGCAGTCTGCTGTCCAGCTGAGCCTGCTCTTCTACCGTTCCCACATGATTCCAGAAACATACATGAAACTGCCTCTCTGGAGCAGCCCAGCCACCAACTCCTGCTGAAGACCACCAAGTGACTTCTGTCATGGAAGAGTTCCTCAATTATGCCTTTCCTGATTTTTTTTCCCTCCTGATACTGGGCATAGACTCAGGATGCTGTAGCCTGGGCTATATACCCAGCCCTTTTTATTTTGAGTCAGGGTCTCACTAAATTGCTGAGGTTGGCCTTGAACTTGTGATCTTCTTGCCTCAGCCTCTCAAGATGCTGAGACTGCAGGTGTGTACCATAGCACCCAGACTTCTCAAATTCTTGACCCACAGAATCACAATAAATGATCAAATGTTGGTTGTGATAAGCCACAAAACTTGAGGGCAATTTGTTAAGTAGCAAGAGATGACCAGAATATTACTCAATAGCTTTCAGGGCCTGAAAGTAAATCATGTAGTTCATGTTAAGTCTCATTCTATGAGATTTTAAAGCTGTCGCAATGCTAATGCATGTATTATTTTAGTATAGAAAAGATTTCATTTTTAGACACTGTCAGAGCCTTTCATCTTCACATACATAGCTACTTACACAAAATGAATCATATCTTCTTTATTAAATTTTCAGTTCTTCCTCAGATAGGGTCCAGAGTAATTAACAAATATTGATTAAATAAATATGAAACTCTAATCTCATTTGTGGTATAATATTAGTATATACATTGCTCTATTAAGGGCAAAATTTGAGGGAAAACAGTCATCTTCCTTTCAAAAGTGAGTGGTTTTCTATTCCCTTTCATTTATGTTAGAAATGTGCACAAAGCTCATTTATTTTCTTGGTATAGATGAATTCATCAGTAAGTCATGCTATGGCTTAGAACCTGGAAGTTTTCACAATGAAAAACAAATGACCAAAGACTGATTTTAAAAACGGAACTCAAAGACATAGATATTGATGTAACATGGTTATCTACTTGGGCTACATGTTTTTAATAAAACAATAATAAACAAGAAAAAAATATTCTTAAAAACAATGGTAACTTTTCCTCCAAGAAAGGATGAAAATAATATCTCATTAAAATGTTGAAAACTGTTTTAGAGTAGAAAGTCATTTACTAAAATATTCAAATAGAAGATGGAGGAAAATAGTAGTATCCAGCTAGTTTTTAATGAAAAAGCAAAAATCTTACCTAATTAATTTTGACAACTTGAATGATAGAGGACCTGGAGTTTACCTTTCTTTTCTGGGGTCAAGAAGATTAACTTGGGAAATCTGATAGGGTAAGACTATAGCAAAAAAATGTTTAACCATACTTAAGAGAATTTTATCTAAACCAGATACTAATTTGCATTAAAATAACACACTTTAAATATTAGGTTTGAATCCTATCAGTACAGATCCCACATGGACACTTGGTTGGTTAACACAGTTTGATGTACTATATGTGGTGGAAAAAACCTAAAATTTGATTTTTAAAAAAATTCACCCATACAGATATTTGTATTTATCAAACTTCGTGAACTAGTTGTGATTTCCAGAAAGCTCAATATTGAGCTGATTGTCTGATGTGAGAACCTAAGATTAAGTATGTATATTCAGCAAAGGAATGTCCCAGGTCTTAATCAAGGGATATGGAATGCTTGGTTTAAGAGGTGAAGTTGCCATAATTCAATTAAGCATTCTTGAGCTTCTCTGTAAGATTATCTGATATCAAGACCACTTCAAGTGAACTGGGACTGTCAGTCCTTAGTTCTGAGTCAAACTGAAATGGACAAATTGTTTTCAGCCCAATTTCCTTTCCAATGGACAAATTATTTTCAGCCCAATTTCCTTTCCAGTGGTTCTCTCTTACTTCCCAACCAGACATGTATTTCCTCTGTGACTCCCAGGTCACTCTTTTCTTCTCTAAAATTTATAATTCTTAGTGTCAGATTTTGTCAACTAAAGAAAAAATTGTGCCTAAGTGTAAATGTACTCTGTGTTTTCCATTCTCTAGGTGTCACTGCATTGTCAAGAAGAGTTCTTGCTATTTTTATATCTGAATCTTTGAGCTAGAGACATACAAGTTGGAATCTGAGTTATTCTGTTTACCTAGAGCTGCACTTCTCAATATTCATGTACATATAAGTCACCTGAATAGCCTGTTAAAATGCAGATGCTTCTTCAGTCATCCTGAGGTTGGCCCTGGGATTCTGTTTCTAACAAGCTCCTGGGTGATGCATAGCTATTATTCCTTGAAACATACTTTGTGTAGCAAAAACCAAACATGTTACCAGACTCTGTTTCCCCACCTGGCAATAGAAAATAATAATGCCTGTCCCACACAGGTGTTACAGGTGTCGTTGCAGGTGTTACACGAATTGACCTATGTTCAGTGCCAAGTGCAAGTATCAAGCAATGTATGGTGGTGGTGGTATGATGACAATAAGTGCTTTAATTACACGTTGAAGAACTTGGGGTCAAAGGCCTTGAAATAATTTTTATATGTTGGAGCTTACTGAGCTACTCGATACTGTCCTTCAGAGGCAGCCCACTCAGCCACCTGGTACTTGGGTTTTCCCCGAAAGGGCAAAGCATGCACCTGAGTAGTCCCTCAGTTGTCCTCTATGGCTTTTGTGAGGCCATGGTAGTATCTTAGGGTCTGTGGACACATTGCCACAAAATACCAGCTGTGAGTTACCATTTTTCCTTACAGCCTGACTTAGATGTTTTAAGAAGTAAAGTTAGCAGGGGGAGACATGGGAAAGAGTCTTGGTTTTGTTTTACTTTGCTTGTTAGTATCTACAGGTTTGGAGGAATCTTCAAGGAGTGTTCAGGAAGGGGAGAATTCAAAGGCAACTCATAATGCCTCTTAGCAATAATAAAATGCTACCTGGAAGACAGAAGTAAAGCATGGAGTTCATCTCACCTTATCTCATGGGAGATGAGGAAATTGAAGTGGAATAGTTTCTTTCCCTTTGGTAATGGATAGTAGCAAGGGAAGGTTATGAAACACTTATTTAGTGTCTTTGGTTGCTTACATTACTCTGTAATTCTAGGACACTCTGCATATAATTGCAAAAAATCTGAAATTTCAGTACTTCAATGCTGAGCAAGCACAACAGAGAAACAAAAGAAGAAAGGAGATATCTTCAATACTTGTCTGGTCACTGAAATCTTACTGCCCAGGTTTTATTGGCTGGTTTTTCAGGAAAATATCTTTTTCTCATGAGATTTTTTTTCTTCCTTAAGATGATTTTTCTGAAAGTTCAATTATTTGTCTTATTACTATTAGTGCATATTAAAATGTAGAATGCATCAAATTAGACTAAGCTAAAACTTTGCTGGCAGTTATCCTACTATGTATTTTTAGTGGTGTTATTTTTAAGTTTAGTATGTTTAAAGACACAGGTAGTATTTACAATTATCTATCAAGATTTCACTTTTGAGGCAATGGTTATCTTTCATAATCCATTTGAAATATCCTTCATGGTCCCTTTAACTTTAAGAGGATATGGCTTCCTTTGCAGATTTTTTAAGGGAAGCACCACAGGTCTTTGATTTTCTGCAGTACTGCTTGAAAGATGAAGATGTCAAGATGGATGACAGCTAATGAACTGAATGCTCAATAGTTCATCACCTTGGTTTTTCCTGAAACCATTTCTTGTCCTTGCCTGGTAAATTGAAATCACTTGACTTTGTTGCAATACCTGACAGGAGTCAAATCCCTAAAATATCCAGACAGGAGTAAATTCTTGTAGCATTATAAATCTCCTGCTGTCTGGGCCCGTTAGGCCAGTAGGTTAAGGTGAGAAGAGATGAGACCACGGTCATGTTGCATCTGGCACTTGTTGGCTCCCTTCACTCTGATAAAAAGTGCTCTGGACATAGATCCTCTCACCTTGCCATTGGAAGAGAGAATGATGTGAGTGTTGTACACAGATCTGTAGTGGATCTCCACTCTTGGAGAAGTACGTGGTACAATAAGCCCACCTGTGATTGGCTTTTTATATTATCTTTGTGTGTAAAGTTCATGTTCATTCAAGTCAAGGCATATTTGAATTATAAAGTGATATATACCCTGTATTGTTTTCTAAATTGCTGAAATAGTCCACACAAATAGAAAATTAAGTCATATAAATTGATTTCTTTTTATGTGACAACATAGCTCAGACTTTATTTAGTAAAGGAAGAAAATCAAGAATTTGATATACCTGATGTGGCTTCAACTTTAGCTGCAAATTATAAAGAATCATTATTTGTTATTCACAGTCTATAACACTCCCTAAAGATCAAGATTTATTGGTACTAAATATGAGGCCTTTTTGGATATGTCTATATAGTGTTAAAGGAACTAAATGAAGACCATATCGTCAATTAAACAGTTTTCTGGTTTATATTCTTGGCATAACAAAGACAATAATGCCTTAAATTTGAAGGACACTTTCCAATTTTCAGAATGTTTTTGTAAATATAATTGTGTTAAGCCAAAATACATAGGATTACTAGGTTATTGCCTATAGTCATAGATAAGCAAACAAAGTTCAGAGAAGGTAGGTAATTTGTCTAAGGTAACATAATTAGTAAATGCCAGAACTTAGTATCATTTACGTATTTTTACTAATTGTTAGTTATGTAAGCTCTCGGGAATCTTATGGTCAAGTGTGGGAAAGAGAAATTAAGTAAATAGTTATACATGTATATAATTGTACAAGTTGATAAATGTCTTAGGGGAAGAGTAGAGCACGAGAAAGCAAATATGGCACTCAATTAAGCATGTGTGTTAGGCAAGGACTAAATTTAAGTAGTCTGGGGTGAGTAGGATGAAGCTTGATGTGCCTGAGGACTTAAAAGGAGGCCAGTGTGATCATGGAGGGGACAATGAGTGACGAGCCTGGGGAGGGGACCACACATTAGAAACTGGAGTGAGAGGCAGAGGACGACTCCTGTAGGGTGTCATGGACCCTGTCACAGACTTTAAATTTCATGTCAGTATAGTCATAAAATGGGAGGTAGTGGGATTACATGCCCTGACTTAAACCAAGTCTTCTGCTTCCTTCTTTAGTGGCTGTTGCCATGATATTTCATTCTTCAGGTTGCGCTCCTATGGAATTCTTGTTTTCCTACCTTTATTTATTTACTTATGTTTAAATACACCATTTGTCTTATATACAGTGAGTATATAGATGTTTGAGCTCTTGGCTACCATAACTGTGACTCCCTCAAAATTTTATTTTTTCCCTTCTCCCTTTTGGGAGGATATACTTCTGGCCAGGAAATTAATATGAGGTTGTAGGCAAATTGTATTTAATTCTCTTTGAACTTCACTTTAGTGAATTTAGATTTATGTCAATTTAGATTTTGACATAATTTCTTCATTATGTTAAACAAGTGGTGCAAGGTGCTTTTGATCAAAACAAAATGAGCTGACCAAAGTAGGGATTTTTTTAAAGAAATGGGATGCTACCCTTGACTGCCAGTCCTTTCCTTGTCCTGCTCTCATCCATCAGTCTTCACAGCGTACATCTAGATGTTGAACAAGCTTTCCACCCTTGAAGATAACCTATCCCTTTTAGAGGTGAGCATATGTATGTGTTTTAAAGCAGGGGAATGTATTCACTTTGAAGTTTTCTTTAAAATAACCTACATTCTGTCCTTTGAATTAATGTCCTGAAGTTTTTCGGCAGCAGTTAGGACATATAAATGGGATTATCCACCTAATTTTTGTTTTCCTTGGGGATATCAGGGTACTAAATGATATTTTGAGACTGGTGCTTACCAATCATCTGAGACCAAAATCAATTAATAAACCTTAATCTTTGGAAAACTTCATGTTTTCAAAGAAATTAAATGGATTTTAAAGATAGAAGGATTGAATATAATTTAACATTAGTTAATCCTTTATCACTGCAACATTTTTTATGCTAATCCAGCTGCTCCACAGTATGCAAGTGATAAAAGTTCTAGGCACTTGGAAATTGACTAAGATATTTTTTTTTCTTTTATATTTCCTGAGGCTCATGTTTATCCAGGAACATTTCACCAGATTCATCAATAGGGCAATTTCAGTTAGTGCACAGAGACCCTTATCTTCAAAGATGATTGGGCTGCAGGAGTTATACTTCATTTTCACTTGCTTATTCTTTTAGTAACACATAACCTATGTAAATCCAGTATGTAAACAATTTAATAATAAATAACACTGTGATGGCACTCATTTTTCTTTTTCTAGAAACAACAATGGTCTCATGCATCTGTATTTAAAGACAACTTGAACTTGTGTAGGGAACGATACAATACACTAAAAGTAGTTTTAAGTTTTTCAATATCATAATTCTCTTTGTTTTGCTGCTTTTGTCTTGTGCTTATAAACAATAATAATTTTAAAAATCATCATTCTATGTGTGTTGCAAAATACTTTGAAGCTGTAAAATACTTTTAAAGCTTATGATTTCAGATTTAAAAAATTAAACCCCCGTGGCTAATTCTATTAGAGCCTGCCTATTCAGGGGTTTTAATCTGACTACACTGCTTTATTTTTTAGGACAATGGAATTATCAGTTCTTGTGACATTTTCTATTATTTTTTCCTGTTATTATTGTTTTGTTTATTTGAACTATTCATGACCATAGCCCACAACACAAAATTAACTCAATACATTGAAAAATATTATGTGTAATTAAAAATAATCCTCACAGGTTTTTTGTTGTCTTCTTCAAGAGACTGTTCTTTGTAAGAGAGATGACTTATTGCTCAAGATGAGCTCTCCTTGGTAGACTTACCCCACTGGGCTACAGCTCTATCCCACCAAGAGACAGCCAGTTTTCATCTACTGTCCCTCCTAAACCAATCTTAAAAATTCATTTTGAGGTTGATTATGAGGATACTTGACAGGTTTTCTTTTCTCACTACTCAAAAGATAGTTTTCTAGATCTTAGAAGTGGAAATGGGGGTAGGAATAGGATAGTGCCTGTACATACATTACTCATCAAGATGACTGACACTAGATTCCTGTGCCTATGGTTGCATCTCCTGGTTCTCACCCATACCATTCATAGAAATCAACCTAATTTCCAGACACATCCCTCTCACTTCTCCTGGTATTGCCCACTTGTTTGCAATCCCTTCTTCCCAAAGCTAATCTCAGTTTAGGACAGGATCTCTGATAATGAGGCCAGTGGATGCTTACCTCAGAACTCCCCAGACTGGTTTTGAAAGTATTTCCTGGTACCTTTTAGATGGAATGAATCAGAATCAGAAGTGTTGCAGGATTGATGATCTGTAGTTTTCTATACCTCCAAAAATGGTTCTTAGGTATACTGAAGGTTTGTATCCACCCCGCCCCAAATTCATGCATTGAAGCCATCATCACCAATGTAATGATGTGAGGAGATGAGGACCTTTGGGAGGTGATTAGACTTAGTTTAGGTCATGACAGTGGCAGCTCCATGGTAGGATTAATGTCTTTATAAGAAGAGAAAGAAACACTAAACCTTCCTCTCGCCATCATGGGGTATAGCAGGAAGGCAACTATCTGTAAGTCAGGAAGAAGACCCTCACCAGAACCTGACCATACTGGTATCCCTGATCTTTGACTTTCCAGCATCCAGAATGATGAGAAATAAATGACTCTTGTTTAAGCCATTATTCTGGGGTATTTTGTCATAGCCACCTAAACTGACAAAGACAACCCGCATCCTAAGGGAATCTCCTTCTATCTGGACATAGAAATAGCTTTATTCTTTAGTTTGAGAATGAGGATTCAAGAATATTTACTCAGAGATTATTAGTTCTTGTACATAATTGTCTCAAAAAATTTTTTTCATGTGCTATTGACTGTTTATATGTCTTTGTAGCCCTTGTCTCTTGCTCTTTGAGCCATTCCTTCCACCAGCTGTATTTGGTATAAAAAAGTTTCAAAGTACAACTCAGGTGTTTAAACTCCTATGTCCTGATCCCTAATCTACCCCTGGCTAGCCAAAAGACTGATTGTGCCAGACTCCTTATGTTTCTGCAGAGTTTACTGAATTTTCTTTACCATTGAATTTGAGAATAGCCTGTGACCTCCTAGTACACATTAAAATAGACAATATCCCTTTAGTCTTCAACATAAAATTGTGTCATTTTTGAGGTTCTGCAAAATTTATGAACTGTCATTGAATTTTCTGAAATTAAAACAGCATGTTAACAAATGGCAGTAAATATGATTTATGGGGTGCTGCAGCTATTCAACATATGCTGTAGCTTTTAATTTTGAGTTATTACTATTAGCCAGAGAATCATTCCAAAATGCTTCTGAGAGGGAACTAACAGAAAAGTGCTTTACATAACATAGAAGTGCCCAAATATGCCTGTTTCTTCCTTAATTTTGCTGGGAAGGATAGTCACATGGTTTAGAAAATTGAAAGTCTTAAAAGCCACTGTTTGATTCTTTCTTATAATAGAATTTTCAAATTGAATATTATACATTATACAATGACTAGGTTTGCTAGCCTAACACATCAGTCTAGATTTAAAAAAAATGAAAATTTTAGGTAAATGAGTTATTTAATTATGAGGAAAAAATAACTTGCTGCTCCAACTCAACTTCATAGTGTTTGATTGTATATGTTTCTTTTTGCCTTAAAAGTTGAGTTTGGACACAGAATATATAAATAGGTTTATATATGGCATAAGTGAATTCAGTGAAAAGGGATTCATTGCATTAAGATAAGTGGAAGAGTTTGATGCACATTCCTAGCTATATGAAATTTATATCATAAAACAATCATTGCTTCTTGACAAAATACATGCCTAGGTAGATCAGGGATCTAATCCAATATGATGGTTATTGGAAGATGGCCTGGTGCTGAGCACCAGCACTTGGAAAGTGCTAATGAGCTGAGTTCAAGTCATGATTCTGCCCAAACTTGGGGTTCACAGGGCTGTGGTACATGGTAGGTATACAAAAGATGTTTGGGCATAGATCTATAAAGTTAAGTCTGTCCTTAATTATTGAGATGACTTTCACATGTGAAAAGGAAAACATGATATGTTCTACCAAATTTCTAGAGGTGTAAATTTAAATGAAAGAGAAAATTCAATAACTTACATGTTTAACATTTAAGAAATTATTTTACCTATGAACATGTCCATTGTGTATAACAATTTCAAAGTTTTAAAATCAATGTTTAGGTTTCCATTAATTCAAGTTACAAATTCAGAGTTTGTTCTTGGTGTAATCATATTATTTTACCAGGCCCAAAAGTCTGGAAGCATACTTTCAAAACAAAATCTAAATCTGGGTAATTTGCCGCTTATTAGCTTTGGCCGTAGATGAGTTATTTAATGCCTCTAAACCGTAGATTTCCTATTTTATTAGTGAGACATTAGCAATACTGATAAAGAAAATAATGCCACTGGATTTTTGTACATTTTAAAAGCTTACATTTGGATAATTGCTTTATCAACTCTGATAGAACAATAGACATGAAGGGTTGCCCCAAGTGGTCATCCTCCCCTCCCCTCCCCTCCTCTTTCTTCCTCTTCTCTCCTCTCCTCTCCTCTCCTCACTTCTCCTTTCCACTGTGTTTGGATTCCATGTGTTAGATGAAGATAAAGAAGACATGCTTATCAACTTACAGATGGGAGGGAGTGTAAACTCTAGGCCCTGAATGTGGTGGCTTGTTCAACAATTAGGTTCTTTAGGTTAAGGTTTAAACTGCTATACCAGAGACTCCAAAATATAGGTGGTTTTCTTTTAGGCAAATGAAGTATAAGTTGCGAGTGTAACTAGTTTCCACTTTCTGCTGGTAAGAGCAACTTACTGGGAAAAGCAAACTCTGTACTTCTCAACTATCCATTACAGTTATTGAGTCCTTGAAATTTGTTCTGTATGGAGATGTGCTCTAAGTGTAACATATTCATTTATTTTAAAGACTTAAAATGAAATGAAAATACACAATTATCTTATTAATTTTTTTATCTCAATTACATTTTGAAAAGATAATATTTTGGATATGTTGGGATAAACAAGATATGCACCTAATATTATTTTCACCTCTTTTTAATTCATTCAGTGTGGCTACCAAGAAACTAAAGTTTCATATGAGGTCCCCATTATATTTTTGTCAGATAGTGTTGTATCTATCTGATGAACAGGAACACAGTGAAACTGCAATACTGTGGAAGAGGAAAAGAAAAGAATTAAGGGGACAACTATTAGTTTACCCAATTTCTGTCTCTCCAGCACTTCACAAAGAGCTGCATACCTAGTACTTGCTAAGTATATCTTGATTTAATGACCAATTGAATTACCACCTTTGTGTCCCAAAATGTATCAAACTGGAATGATGGGCCAAATTTAACAGACTGATAGGGTGTTGGCTAAATTTTATCTGTTCAACTATAGGACTGGGAAAAGAGCTAGAGCAATATATATTTAAAAAATTGAGAGATTCTTCTTTCATAGTTCAATAAGTATCAATTTCGATGTGGTCACCATGAAACCTAATGAAATCTGAGACTTTAGTAATAAAATTTATTTCAAAGAACAGATGACATTTTGAACTACTTTTTGATCCATTTTACTTTGTTGGGTTCACATATAGGTTGGGATAGTAGAGTTAAGGGATGCTCATTATGTGTAAACAATGTCACAGGGCTAAACTTCAGGGTTTTAGTGTTGGTTGAGGGATATGCTCAGTTTATGATTCCTAGAATGTGCACCACAGAGATGGTGGAAATACAAGTATATGTATGAGTTGAGGATTAGCAAAGGAAAATGTGTTGAAGATATCAATGTGGGAATTTTCCCTATAGGAGTGGCAAGTAAAACCTGGGATGTGGATGATTATGTTCAGAAAGATAGATAGTGTAATTAGAAATAAGTAGTTTAACATTTAGAGGTAATATATCACAACATGAGCTAAGGAAGGACTGAGACTGAGGAGAAGAAAGTCAGTAGTAAGTCAGGAAAGTGTGGCATTGCGGCAGCTGAGTGCAGGTATAGGAGTTATGAGAGTTCTCAGCAGTCAAGGCTACCATGTGGCCCAGGAGTAAAGAGTCAAGATGCTTATTTTATGTTGAATAACCAGAGGGTTCATAATGTTCTTTACAAGAGCAGTTCTGATGGACTGATAGGAACAGAAGCCAGTGAACAGTGGATTAAAAACCGGAGGGAAGAGATAAAGCGGAGTCAGTCAGAGGAGATAATTCTCACAAAAAGTTTTGCCTGACATATTGATATCATGAATCTCTTGATGTGATGCTCTGAGAAGGACACAATATCATTTCTGTGGTATTCTTGCTAAAATTCAAGAATTTTTCAAATTTCAATCATGAAAAAATATGAGACAAAGTCAAACTGAAGGACATTCTACAAAATAAATGATCTCCTCGAAAGTGTTGATCATGCCTAGGAAAGACAAAGGAACTGTTATAGATCACAGGCCACTAAGGGGAAATAGCAGCTGATGACAATGTGGGTTTCTGTACTGGACCCTGGAATAGAAAATGGCATTAGGGGAAAAATTGGTGAAATATGAAAAAGGTTCTTGGTTTCGATCATTGTTCCAGGATTATGTAATGTGATAACCTTAGGGGAAGCTGGGGAGGGGTGTTTGGGAACTCTACACTACTTTGAAACTTTTCTGTGAGTCTAAAATTTGTTTTGAAAATACTTTGATTCAAGGGAAAGGGGAGAGATGGGGGATGGTTGGAAAGAATAGAAAGCTGAAGGAAATTTAAAATGAGCTGCAGCAATAAAGTGATTGATAGTATTTCTAAGAGATCATTATATGTTAGGTAGCATGTTAAGTACTTTGTGGAAGTTTTTCATTGTGTGTTCATGACTATAATCTGGAGGAAATGTTTTCTTTTTGTTGCCATTCCACTTTACACATCAGGGAGACATATATGAAGCTAAACATGATCACATAACAGTAAGTGACAGAGCTGGCATTTCAAAGTTGACTTTTTAAGTCACTACTATATTTTCTTTTCAAAATGGGAGAGAATTAGGCATATTTAAATGTTGGAAAGATGGATATTCTTAGATGAGGAGAAATAGAAAATACAAGGGAGAGGAGATAGAAAATTCAGGGTGAAATCCAGCATTCCGGTGGTCCAGTAAATATAGCTGGACCTGAGGTGAGACACAGAATCCATGGGGATAGTAGGGAAAGCTTAAGGAATAAGTGGAAGGTAGTGGAAAGGCAGAGGTCTAGAGAGTTCCTCCCAGATGATCTTTAATTTCTTTGTGAAGTAGGAGCTGAGATCACCAGCTGATGGTCAGTCAGAAGAGAGCAGAACTAGAGAGTGGAAAGGTTGTGAGTAGACAGTGTGGAGAAAGAGCTGGTAAAGAACAGAGAGCCTGACCAGGCTGTGCTGAGAGCAGGTGGTGAGACCTTATCTGCCTGTGGTCCTGCCCTTGCAGTGGCATGACTTTCTAAGGAACATTCTGTTGTCCATATTGTGAGCTGTTGAATTTATCTGGGGAGGTCAGATTTTTGCCATGTGGGCACCAGAAAATTATTGATCAAGGAAAGAAAGATGTTGTTAAGAAAGTTCTGATGAGGATAAAGTGAAGCGGGGGGGGGGGCTTGATAAGAAGGAACCAGAGTGGTCTGTATGTTTCATTTATACTTCTTTTGGTTACTAGTGAGCAGAGAATGCTTTTCATATATTTGTTGTCCATTTGTAATTCTGCTTTTTTTTTCAAATATCATCTGTGACTATTCTTTTTTCTAAAAGGGAGAATTTAAAACTAACTGGTAAGAAATGGCACTTTTAATTTTAAGAATTTGTTGTATTTATCAACAATTGCATTTCAAATATTTTATTCTCAATTTTGTGGTTTGTATTTGTACTTTCTTATAGAACATTTTAGTTGAACCTATAGAAATACCTGTTTAAAATATCAGTCGTTAACTCCAAGTGGCTATAGAATTCAAGTAAAATTTGAATTATGTTTAAATTGATTAATATTAAATAAAATAAAAATTCAGTTCTACAGTTTTATTAGCTAAATTTCAAGTTCCAAGTAGCTTTGTGTGGTTAGGGGATACTGTATGAGACAGTGTAGCTATGAAATATATTGAACATGGATAAAAGTTATATTAGAAAGCACTGCTAAGAATATTTTTGAAAATTAGAAAAGTCAGTGTTACTTTCCTTATTGACATTTGCCTTTGTATTTATGCTTAGAAAGGTCTTTTCCATCTCCCATCATGATATGATCTTTTTAAAGAATTTTTTCTGGCATTTCTACAGTTATTTTTAAAAAGTTGTTTGCATACAGATACATTGGTACTGTATCTGATATAGATGAGCTAAGGTTTTGGTTTTTTTAAAAAAATTTGATTTTATATCCCCCAAAAGTTAAATGAAGTTGATATGGCATCTAGTGAATACTGAAATATTCATAGTTTATTTATTGGATATTCATTATATTACATTGGTTTGTTAGAATTAATTTCACTTTGATGAATATTTATCAAAGAGATTAATTTTAAAAACTAAGATATGATTTACTCTCCTATGAAATTCATTGTTTAACAGGAAGGAAATAGAACAAATATTTATAATACTGTATGAGTATATTCATAGGAGACTGGCAAAGTCTGGTGTGGTTTCTAAGATTGTTAAAATGGGCTCTGTGTTTTGGAAGTTGTGGAGAGATTAGGGTTCATATGGTATGAGTGTGTGTGTGTGTCTCCAAGTCAGTTGTGGGGAGAGGAGAAGTGAGGGGAGCCAATGTGGTTGAGTGTGGTGAAACTAAATTGTGCAATGTTTTGTGAGTGACACTCTGGCTCGTGAACCATTCTAAAATTTGTTCTCTGGGAATATAGAGCTCCTGTTTGTTCAGTTAAGCATCAGTTACTGGGTGAGTAGATGCAGAATCAGGGCCAGCTCTCAGATGGCCACTCCAGTTACGGTTCAGGTGAGAGCAGAAGAGGACCTGAACTGAGGCTTTGGCAGTGGGGTGAATTGGGTAGAACTGACAGGAGTTGGCAGTGACTGGATTTGGAGGGAATGACTGATTGATGGGCCAATGTACACTTGTACACTGACATGTGCTCCAGGTTTGGCCCAGAATGCCCAGGACCACTGACATGTGGCAGTATGCCATCACCATATTACTACCATTTCCTTCTCAGAGTTCTAAATAACTAGGTGTGATTTTTTTCTAGGTTTGCATAATACCAGGATTCATCAGAGTGCCAAGATGAATTCTGGTAAGATGATGTGGTGGAAATATGGCCACCACACTTTAACTGAACAAAGGATCTCATAGGACAGTACACAGAAAAGGTCCTGTTTTTATAGTGTGTGGGTTTCTGGAAACAGATGTATCACATCTTGACTGTGATGGTCTCTGGATTGAGTTATAAGAGATTTGACTTTTTACATACTTTAAAAAAATAATTTATAATACATGTATTTGAAAATATTTTCAAATATAAAAGAATGTTGTAGTTACAACTTTTAAAGTTATTGAGTATATGACAGAGCATTTTACAGAACTAATTTGAAGCAGACTGAATCAACCAGGAAGAATTGAATTATTATAGTTGAGAGATTTGACATTTGATATTTTCCAATGGAACTAAGGATCTGAATGTTAGTTTAATGACAATAAGCAAGAAGAGATTATCTTTGTGTCCTGCAATTATGTCTTCTGTTTTTTCTTTTTTGAAAAGTATTTAACAGAGCAGTTGATGTTATTCACTTAAAGAACATAATCAAGCCCTAAGCCAATCCACAGAAATTAGATTTAGATTTCACTGGTTTTAGAACACGCTGCCACTAATAACTTCAAGTTACATTTAAGATTATGAAAGCAAATATCTCATGCATATCAATTTTATTGTTCACTAGGTGAAAATTGGACATTTCTGTTACTATTGTGTTTGACCAATCCATTTTCTATTAAGAAGTAAAGATGATACACTTAGATGATACTTTTCCCTTTACCATCCTTCATTTTTTCATCTGGAAAAAAAAATCTCTCTTAAAGATTCCTTAATTTATTTACCTGTTGTTTCTATTCTCTAGAAAGGCTTAAAGAATATGAAGTTTAAGACTTTTGCACAGTAACTCACTAGTTGAATTACCTTTGATTCTAAGTGTTGTTTTTCCATAACACTTAAGAAAATTTTGGTTTGCAGGGGTGCAGGGAAGCATGATTGTCCACCCCAGCTACTTGGGATGCTAAAGCACCAGGATTGAGGCCAGTCCTGGCAACTTAGTGGAACCCTGTCTTAAAATAAAATTTAAAAAGACTTGGGAAGTAGCTCAGCGGTAGTGTTTGTCCAGTACTGCAAAAAAGAAAAAAAAAATTGGTTTGCCATAGTACATATTAGAGTTTGGGAAAATAAAGTGTGTCAGGAGGAAAGAAAAGAAAAAGAACATTAAATGATAAACTATTTAGAAAGAATCTAAGGTATTTTCTCTTTACCCTTTTAAAAGGATAACTTACCTTAGTGAAATTAAATCTTTTACATTGAGGTGAGTTATGGATACATAAAAACAGGAACATTTGAACGACCTCCCCCTTATCTTTTCCCCTCCAATGTCTGCTTCTGAAAATCAATTGCTCAAAACTGATGACAGCAAAAGTGGTCAGGACGTGTTTACAGATGATAAATGATGGGGAAGGAGTTTTCGTAAATATGCAACCTACAGGATATTTTCTAAATTTACTGGTAACTGTGCATCAATAATCCTCAGTAAATAAACTGAACCTTACAAACGAATCAGACAAGCAAAATCTCATCATCCCGCAAGTAAATTATTTCTGAGGGAACTGGCAAATATTTTGAAAATATTTGTAAGAATATTTGTGGCATTAAATGAAACCTCATGCATAGTCTACATGGTATTATTTTACTGTAATTCTTTTGACTGTACTAAAATTAACTTAATAGCAAACATTACATAGACCACTCTAGGTTGGTTGTATTTAAAATAACAAAAAATTGTACAGGAAACTCACAAATGGTAGTGAAGATAGATATTTATCTGTCAAAATTCAGTTCTATTCCAAATACTTCTTGTCAAAAAATACATAAGTAATTCAATTAGTAATCATTCATTTTTTTATGAAAACCATTTTGAAGAAAAGTAAAAATGAAAAAAGGAGCCATAAATGTGTGAAAACAATAGAATTATGTAAAAATCAACATTGAACATACAATATATTAGATTCACAGCACAAGCAATTGGGTGGATACTATTAAGGAATTTTAAGGAGTGATAATGGTATTATGATTATATTTTATAAAACAGTTCTTATTTTTAAAATGTGTATAATGAGGTATTACCATCAAAATGAGAATGATACTTGGAATTTTCTTAAAATGGCAGAGAGAATTGGAGGATTATGGAGGGAAAATATTGTCTGAATTGACAATTGGTGAAACTGTGCAATGAATATATCAAGGTTCATCATAGTGTCTGTGTACTTCTGTATATGCATGGATTTTATTGATATGTGAAATACACACACACCCACACACACATACACACACACTATCAATCATAGATGCGACTTCTTAGCATCACTGTGAAGTAGCAAAGAGTGATACAATTGCCATTCAGATTGCAGAACAAAGCAACTATGAGAAACTATCATCACCAACCCCACCATGATCGCCATGGTCATTGCTTATTGGCCACCTATGTTCCAGACAATAGGATAAGTATGTTTCATATTTTATCACAGTTAATCATTAGATCACATTTAATCTCTGTACCCTAAGTGACATTATTATCCTGATTTCTCAGAGGAAGAAACTGAGACTTAGAGATATTAACTGTTCCAAGATTAGACATATACTGAATGGCAGAACTAGTAATAACTAAGTTCATATTGCTTTCTCTACATTGTCAGTATATTCAGTAGAGGTCAGTGTGCAGTGTTGCCTGTGGGCAGTGTACACATGTGTGAAAATAAATGGAGATCAACAAAATGAGAACTAACCATGTATTCAGAACTTGTTACGGCTCCAGCCAGCATCATGTACATTTGTCTGAGACTTGAAGACAAACAAAAGAGTAAAGAAAAGAAAGACTCTAGAGATGATATGATTAGACATTGTAGGCATGGGGCAGCCGGGTAGGATACCTAGAACTGGGGTATCTTATATGATTGGTCTGGGCTTTTTCTGGCTTTTTCTGATTTGTTTTGAGTTGGAAGAAAAATAGGGAATCTGGCTGAAGCTTGATACAGAGGCTGTGGGTCAGTTTTCTGCTGTCATAAACTCTGTAGATTCAGTCTCTCAGTCCCACCTCTGGGTCTTTCTTTAACTTGTGAGAGGTTAGCCAATTCACAGATGGCTAGAGAAGCAGACCTTTACCTTTCAGTTGTTGTCGTAGTCTCTGTATTACATGATCTTGACCTTTTTATTATTGTATTACCATGACTCTCATACTGTGAGAAAACGACTGCACAGAATCATTCAGGATTCTAGATAGAGTCCTACGGATCAGCATCATGATCAGGATTACAGAAACAAGTGTAATTAATAATCCCTGTGAGATGCTTTGTGACCAGTAACCTCAACTAGGAACAACAAAGATCCACCTCAGGTCATGAGAACAAATTCCACAGAGCATAAGGATCACTGTAGGAAACCTGGTACTCTTCTCCTAAGGCGGAATGTTGCCTGGTCTGCATTGTCTGCTTCATTGATCCATGCCCAACAAGTATTAGCAATAGCACAGATGCCACCATGGCTAGCCAACAAGAAGAGGCTTAGAGCATGTAGAATATTCATTACTACTGCCAGTGAATCGATACTGATGTGCATGCATCTGGGTCAGATATAGTTAATAACTTCTACTAAAATTAGTGGTAAATTTCTTATAATTATTTCCATATTTATGATTCCTACTATTGGGAACACTGTTTAGATTGTTCACATAAACAATGAGTCAGTAATTCTCCCAGGTAGACTATCTGAATAATCAAGGGCTGCCTCATTTGGCACTTGTGTTTGAGTCAGAATTTACAGCCTTGGTGGTGTACAGAATCAAGGTCTCTTTGTACAGAAAAGTTGGAATATTACTCCTAAAGTACAGGACGTATTAGTCTGAGGCAAAGGGGACCAGGCTTCATGGTCACAGAGGAAGTTGTAACCAGTTGGAGCATGTTTGTCTGATTTTCATCACAGTGACAAATATCTGGGAGAGAGAGGAAAAAAAAGAAGAATTTATTTCAGCTTATGATTGCAGAGGTTTCAGTCCATGGTTAGTTGGCTCCATTACTTTGGGCCAGAGATGAGGCAGAGCATTATGACATAAGGGCATTGTGGAGGAGAGTTGCTCACCTCATGACAGCAAAAGCAGTGGGGGAAGGAAGGGGCCAGGGACAAGATTCACCTTCCAATGAAGCCACCAAATTATTAATCCATCAATGGATTTGTCTACTGATGAATCCAGAGCCCTCATGATCCAGCACTTCCCAAGAGCCCCACCTCTGAACACTGTAGCACTGGGGACAAAAATCCTTAACTCATGAGCCTTTGGGGGTGATTTCAGATCAGACAATAAAAGGGCATATGGAAAGTCATGGAAAAAGGAAAGGACCATGTATGACGTGAGGTTGGAACCATTGCCTTACATTAACTGGGTTTTATATTTGAATCTTCATTACAAATCTCTTCCAAGTAGCAAGTAATCTGCCCATTGTCCAGGGAAAGACTACAGAATTCAAGTTTAGGATTATCTGATGAATAGATGATAATAATTGGTTCTCTTTCTGGGTTGGCGGAGGAATAGAAAAGTCACAGGATGATTTGTGTGAGGTGCAGGTGGAAATGCCATCAGCTACAATTCTCTAGGGTGTCATTTCATGAGACCAGGATTGCTCAGAAGTTTTTGTTGGGTCATGATTATAGATGAAGTATAGAGCAGTCTGTAAGATTGAGGGCAATGGCTACTGTTTGGGAGAATCTTAGTTTGGCATGAGAATGAGTATGTTCTGATTTAGTTATAATAAAGAGAAGACATGAGCTGATGACAAAATATCTATGAAGAAATGAGAAGAATTTTTATAAACAAAGACATAAAGAAAATAAACAAAATCCAAATAGGAATTAGGCAGGGTTTTGGTCAGAAGTATAGGGCAGAAGGTGTCTACTCTCTGAGGTCTCTCCTTTTTCTGAAGGTTTTGGGTCAGCTCTCTGATTTGAAGGCTGGCTACAGGTTCTGTAGTATCTCTGAGAATCCTCAGCTTGAGACCCCCCCATTGGACTTGCCTTCCAATTGTGTGGAATAGTAAACTGATTTTTTAGTTGTGAAACAGATCCATGACTTGACTTCCTGGAGTTTTGCTTCTGTTTTTTATTGAACCCAGTAAAGTCCTTTCAGTGAGGGGTCAAAATTGCTTTTTATTTTAATCTGATTTTTCCCCCCAATAGTTGGGATCCCTTGGTCAAAGATGATGAGGAGGCAGTTTAGGGAGATGCTATGAACAAGTTAAAATTCAGTCTCATTGCTGATGAGCCTGGGTACATTGTGTGAGTCCCTGGTGATAGTTTGTCATCTTTGTGTATCAGGGAAGAGCCTGGTGTTGGGGGAGGCCATAAATCAGTGGGCTTCCAGGTACCATACACCATAGGTAGATAACTGCTATGTCAGTGAGGGAGGGGACCATGTGGTCAAAATAGCTAGTAGAAATAACTTTGGCCTTACCTTTCATGAACTTCTGAAATTTTTGCTAATTTTACTTTAAGGATGCCATTGGTTCTTCCAAACTTTCAGTGAGATCCTGGCTGGTCACCCTTGGCTCTATATCCAAAATAAATTAAATCATTATGTTGAAGAGACATCAGCAGTCCCACGTTTATTGCCATACTATTCACAACAGCCAAGAGGTAGAAACAGCCTAAGTTTCCATTGACTGATGAAAGGATAAAGAAAATGTGAAATATATATATACAATGGAATACTATTCAGTCATAAAAAAGAAGGACATTCTGTCATTTGTGACAACATGGATGAAACTTAAGATCATTATGTAAAGTAAAATAAGCCAGGCATAGAAATACTACTAATACATGATCTCACTCATATGCGGAATCTAAAAACATTGGTCTCATAGAATTTGAGAGTAGAATGGTAGTTACAGAGGATAGACAGACAAGGAGGGAGGGAAAGAGGGGAGAAGTTGATCAATGGTTATTAAGTTGTAGTAAGGTAGGAGCAAGACCTTCTGGTATTACTATTGCACAGGAGGGTGACTATAGATAACAATAGTGTACTATGTATTTCAAAAATATAGAAGAAAGGATTTTGAAAGTTTTCACAATAATGAAATGTTAAATGTTTGAGAAGATAGATATGAATAACCTCATTTATACATTATGTAGCGTATACATGTATCAAACATTACATATTAACTCAATATGTGCAATTTTTATGTTTTTATGTATCATTTTAATTAAATAATAAGATTGTAGGTGTTCAGGATAGTGTGGTTTTTGAGTACAGCATGCCTTACATCTAGAATTTCTTTTATTCTGTTTCCCATAAAGTATGTGCTTTGATCTCTCATAGGTAAAGCAGTATGCCCCATATTAGAAACACATAATTACAAGGAATTTTTTAGTGACTGTGAAAGAT
This sequence comes from Sciurus carolinensis, assembly GCF_902686445.1. Taxonomy (NCBI): domain Eukaryota; kingdom Metazoa; phylum Chordata; class Mammalia; order Rodentia; family Sciuridae; genus Sciurus; species Sciurus carolinensis. The sequence continues at coordinate 26,822,502 of NC_062220.1, forward strand.
ATCACTTTTCAGGAAGGGACTGTTTCAACCCATCCTGAAAACACATACAATAACTAAAATACATGAAAAATCTCATGGAGAACAGAAGCTGGATAAAATCCATCTGAAGATGTCTAGAAAGTTCTCGAGGTTCCTGACCATGTTCCACCTTTGTATATTTTTCCAGGATCATGTCATTGATTATGTCATTTCAGATCAGATGATAGCCTCAGCTGTCTATAAAATTTTCCCAACAATATACACATAATTGTAACCATTTTGTCCATATCATGGGTAGTAACTTCATAGAGAAGTTTAGCTAATAAACATTTTGAAAATGATTTAGTGCCTTCATTCTTATTGAGAATGCCAGAGACTATCTCAGAGAAATGGAATGACCTTTTTTTTTTTCCCATTCTTTCTTTTCAGGGACTTAACATTGGCATTTCTCAATGGCCTTTTTTTGAATTTCTCTAGGGAGTCAAACCCTTTAAGGTTTAATTATGATTATAATCTTGGTGAAGGCTACTTATTTAGCAGAATTACCTGCTATAGCATTTCTTATAGATTCCATATTATCTTTTTTGCATAGGGTGGGCAGGCCCCAATCTTTATAATATGCAGCTCTTTAGGAGACATTGAAAAGTTTAACTTATTGTCCATTTTGATGGAAGTTTCAGTAGAGTTGAGATACTGGTTTCAGAGTATTCCTAAGTCACATACTACTCCAAAAGCAGTGTGCTCTCTGTACACTTAGCTTCTTGTCTTTGGCTAAATTATAGTCTCTAGTAAGCATAATAAAATTCTGCCACCTGAACTGATATTACTTCGGTTAGAAGACAACATTCTAAGGAAGAGCTTAAATTGTTGATGACATACTGCTTGATAACCTCCATTTTCTATCTTGGGATTTGATCTATTAGTAAGTAATAGTAGGTCGGGGTTTGCACTGGGGTTCTCGAGTAACCCTGAGTGAGGTACAGATGGGTCCCAGACTCAGGTAAGATGATTGTCAAGTTTCCTTTCTTCTGGTAGGAGTGGGAGAGTGGCAGGATTTAGGGTTCTGCAGGGAGAAAAGTTATATGAGTAAGAGTTGATTGGCTAAAAGTGTTGCTTGCTCTCAGTCTGTAGTACTATCTGTATTGTGAGAGGGACTATGAAGTCAGATGGGCAGCTGAGAAGTAGTTCTGAAACATTGGTAAATTTTGTAGCTGTAGCTTCTCTTCTGAGATAAGGAGGGCGCTAGCAATTACTGTTTAGCTAAAGGCCAGAGATGTCCAGGTGTATTGTTGTCCTCCTCAGGTGAGGACGTGAAGATGTTGACTTCACTGGTCTAGAGATACACTAAAAAAGGCAGAGCAGAGATCCACTAGAGTGCAGCAAGCAGCCTCATTTGAATTGAGTGATGAGTAGGTTGCTTTTGGAGTAGTATATGATTTTGGAAAGCTCTTCAGCCCAGGAAGTGTCTTACTGCGACTGAACTTCCATTAAAGAAGTTGAGAAACTTTTTGATGTCTCCTTGCAACTAGGCCAAGGGTGAGACTTGGTAAGCAATGGATTTTTGATGTTTCTCTTGAAGTTGAGCTCAAACTTCACCACATGCAGATTACTTAGGCACAGAAAAGAACTTCCTAGAATCAATGATGCCTAGGGAAGGAGGCTTTTAAAGAGCATTCTTGGGCTGGGGATGTGGCTTAGTGATGGAGTACTTGTCTTGCCTAACATGCAAGAGAACCTGAGAGTGATCCCCAACCATGAGGAGAAAAAAAAAAAATAAAAGGAGAAGGAGAAGTCATCTTTGGGTCCAGGAGGCCTGCTCATGATTGGTGTCTCAGATGAGAGCATCTCTTCCTGAGCCTTGGTCAATTCCATATGAGATGTTTCACTCCCTGAGTAGTTCTGTGTTCAATTATGCCCAATTATACCTAGAAATTCCCTAAGTTATCATTTTGATAGGGGGATATGATAAACTTGAATAGTCTTGTCTAATTGAAGAGTATGTTCCCCCCTCCATCATTAGGTCAGACTCTAAATAATGGACTTTGCTTTGGCAAAATTGTAATTTACCTTTTGAAGTATAATATCCTTCTCTGGTAAGGTTGGGAGCAAGTAAATGGAATTCTTTTGACAGGCTTCATCGTCCTCTGAATGAAGCAGGAGATCATCTGTGTACTATACCAAAACTGAATCAGAAGGAAAACATCTTTCTAGCCTTATATGATCATTTCACAAAAACAGGGGGAGGGCTCTAGCGAAGTCCTAAGGCATGACTGTCCAGGTGTATTGTCTTCCTCAGGTGAGGATATGAAGATGTTGATTTCACTGGTCTAGAGATACACTGAAAAAGGCAGAGCAGAGATCCACTAGAGTGCAGCAAGCACCTTAATTGAATTGAGTCGATGGTATTTGGGCAAGGTACTGTGGGGAAGTGAAGTTTAATAATCTCGTTGATGTCTCCAAAGTCTTGAAAAATCAATATCCTCACTGGCTTGATTCCTTTACTGGAAGGTCAGGAACATCATAGAGACTAGTGCAGGATATGAGAGGGCTTTGGATATTAGGCTTTCCTTATAGGATCAAGTTCTTCCTTTATTTCTAGCTTCAAGGGATATTAAGGAAGTTTGGTAAGTATTTGGTAGAATCTGTCTGAATTTTATTAGGTTCTCTTTTTGTGACTTCCTACATTGGTGGAAATGTTAGTCCATAGAATGTCAGGAGCAATGTTATGGTAAACAAAATAAGTAGTACCCGCTCTCTCTCCCTGAGAGCCCACATCCTGCTCTCCAGAAACTGGCTGTGTTGTGCTCTGCGGAAAGGGGAATTAAGTGTGCAGGTGGAAGGAAGGTGACTTGTCAGGTGACCTAGAGAGGGGAGATGAGGCAAGATTGTCCAGGTGGGCTCAGTGTTATCCCCAGGGTCCTTCAGGGGAGTAGAAGGAGGTCAGGGTTAGAGGTTTCAAGATACCCTGCTGCTCAATTTCAAGGTGGAAGAAGAGGACATGAGCCAAGGAATTTAAGTGACCTCTAAAGCTGGAAAATGGAGCCCATGGATTCTCCCTTTGGGTCTGTAGAAGGAGTCTGCTCTAAAGATACCTTGAGTTTAGCCCAGTGAGATCCATTTTACACTATGGCCTCTAGAACTGTAAAAAAAATAGAGGTGCATTGTTTTAAGCCACTAAATTCATATCAATTTGGGAACTAATTCATGTGTCCAGATCTCTATCCGGATGTGCTTGAGCCACAAAGGAGGAGTAAAGATACCAGGGCAGACACAACTGCAACTGGAGGGGTCCTCTGGAACCTCAAGAAGGAGTCCCGCTGATTTGCATTTACTATTACAATTTCATTTGCAAGGTCTTTTCCTAGTAAGTTTGCAAGGTGGTATCCTAGGGTAGGGGGTTTCTTCATTCAAGGACCTAAGAGTTACAGTTCTACTGAGAGAGGTGAAATCAGTATTATTTGAAAGACCTACTGCCTATGTGATGTAATTACTCCAAGGAAGAATTCAGGTGAAGTTGGCAGAGGTTAGTGAAGAGAGAGGAGCTGTGAATTCATCTTGAGGGTTTGAGGCAGGGTACTGGGTGCATTCTCCTTCCTCAGAGCAGCCTCACCAATATGAATTGAGGAACATTTTTTGTTTTGTTTTGCTTTGGACTTGGTATTTCTTTTGTAAGTTCTTTTTTTTCCCCGAGTGTCTTTTCTGTGTACAAGTGTTCTTGTCAGTTGGTGATCAGTTAGAAAGTTGGCTACTGACTGTGTGAGCTGCAGCACTGTAAGTTTACTTGGGACCTGTCTTATTTTTGTTCTAAAGTCCTTTTGTTCTCTGGGATGCTGTAATTCAGGTAAAGGGGCTACTTTCCATTCTAATTTCTGTTTCTAAATAGAGTCTCCAATTTCAGGTATAACTTCATTGACAAAATTAGATGGAAGAGTTGGTATTACATCAATACCTTCTTAATTCTCAAATGTTGCCAAAAGGAATTTTCTGTTCACTCCTGAAAATGTTCTACAGTTTCATCTATTCCCTGTTTGCATGATTTTAATTACAGTTCAATCAATTTTTATTTGAAATGTTTCGGGCACAGGACTATTCTTTTAGTCCTATTTTAACCCGCAGGTTTGTGGTGAAAAGAGGAATTCTATAGGTCCCTTTCTGGGTTGGTCTATTCAGCATTTGCCATCTAGGATTTAGCATCTGAGGTTCCAATCAACGTGTGTCTAAGTTGACAGAGGTCAAGTATGCACTCAAATGATTCTAAATTCTTCTGAGTACCTGTTGGTCCTTTCTGGGTTTAGGGAAATCTTTGATTATAGCTTGTAATTCAGCTCAAATCAAAAGTTTAAATTCTCATGTTGCTGGTGTACCTGACTCTGGGAAAAATGGTTCCTTAGAGGCAATTGACATTCTGGGGTTTGGAATCATTTGGAAAAGGTCTACACAGGGCAAGAGAAGGGAGGAAATGGGGGAGGAGAGGATGATGAAGGGGGCATAGCAAAATCAGGAGAAAGGGAACTGAAGGATTAAGAAGGAGAGAATTTACTAGGGAAATGAACTTTACTTCCATAAGCCTGTCAAGTTTTTCATTAGTTTTGGCTAAAGGATCTTTTAGTGAAGCAATTTTTTAATGAGAATTTCATTTGGAGTCCTCTGCACATCAATAGAAAAATACTGCCTATTGGGCCTGAGAAATCATTCCTTTTTTTCCTGAGGCCCCTCTTGAGTGAACAGTTTTGCTCAAGTCCATGCTCCACAGAGTGACCTTTGAAGACTTCAATTTTGGTGAGCTAGTGCCATTTAAAAATGTATGCTCAAGCATTAGGATTGTAGGGAAAATGCATAGAAAGATCAGGAGTTTTTCTTGGAGGAGAAGACTTAGACTTAATGACTCATGAGACCTGACAATGATTGGTCAAAAGTGACCTTTGACTGGTTGTGGTGGTTCACGCCTGTAATCCCAGCTATTTGGGAAACTGAGGCAGGAGGATTTCAAGTTTGAGGCCAGCGTCAGGAACTGAGTGAGACCTGGTCTCAAAATAAAAATGAAAAAGGTCTGTGGATGTAACTCAGTGCCAGAGGACTTGCCTAGCATGTTACAAGGAACTGAGTTCAATCCTTAGTGCACAAACAAAACAAAACAAAACAAAAACAAACAAAAAAAGTGATGCTTATATAGATACTCATGTCTCAGGTCCCCATACAGTCAGCTGTCTATAGGTGCAGAGTTGACAGCGTTGTGTACTCCTTGGTAGGCAGAAAAGCAGAGAGAACCCTCTCTGCATCAAAACCAAACTCTCAGCACAAAAATTGAAATGGAAGCAAGAAGTCATCCAGTTTTATTAGTGGCCCACAGCAAAGTTTGTACAAATGGAAAATGGTCTGGTGAGAATCTAAATCTCAGCAGTCTGTGAGGCTGGCATGAAGTACTACAGCACCCATGCCTGTATTCCACCCTGTGATTTTCCTCCTTATGGAAAACAACACTTTTAGACAGTGCAATACAAACAGAAGCACAAAAGAAAGCAAAAAGGGATGGAGAGGAATGGCCAGGCAGTGATGTCAAACAAATAGGAACTTAATAAGACTTATATAACGAACCAGGAACAAATAGCCAAGGGACTCAATGGAAAGAGCAGAGTTCAGACCTTGGCTGACTTACCACACCTTGTGGATTCAATAAGCCATACACAGCAAGGCATGGGTACCACACCTGATAGAAACCAGCAGCCATAGGTAAAGCAGATCTTATCTCAGGAACTTCCAGAAGTATTGTGGGAGAGACTAGAAGAGAACAAGCAGAGGTGTTTGTCTAGAGCTTCCCACACAGCAAGACAATCAGCCTCTACCACTAGCACTTGTAGAGACTGAAAGGCAGGAGAATGGAAGACTTTATAGAGAGATAAATAGATAGATCCAGATATGCTGGGATGGACATTGAGGAAGCAGAAGGCAGGCTAACTACAGGTGGGCATCTTATGTGATTGGTTTGGGGGAGCATATTTGACTTTCTCTGATTGGTCCTGAGTTGGAAGGAGAGCAGGGACAAAAAATAGGGACACTGGCAGACATTGACTTGGTCAAGCCCTGACCTTTCTGTGCTGCTTCTTGCAGAAGTCATGGTTTGGAGTCCTAGGTGGATTACTGTGGGGATCATGAACTAGAATTCTATCACCATTTATGGTCTGGCCATTACTGTTTGGAAACTGAGGCTCTCAAGTGAAAGCTGAATGTTGGAATGGGTTTATGTTGGATAGCAAGTGTCGTGAAGGGATAACTTTCTGTGCAAGGAACTCCCTCCTGCCATTTACTTATTTATTGAGTAGGGGGTCAGGGTTCCTAGCAGAGCAGAATAGATCTGGTGAGGGTTTTTAAAGACCTGCAAATTATTAACAAGCTTCAGCATAGATAGGGTAGACCCTAATGGACACTAGATGTAGTCAGTGTCATTTCATCTCCCTTATAGAGGCAATTTGGGTACCAGAGCTGAGTTGCAGAACTGAGGCCCCAAAGAAAGGGTCACTCTGTCCTACTTATACTGCAATGTTTTAGGCTTATAAAACTGAACAGCTCATCCTCAGTGAGAACAAAATACAGGTGTCTTTGTTGAGTGGATTTTGGAGTAGAATTTTAACTAGGTTCCCTTTAAGCTGTGACTGTGAGATAAAGGCAGGGTGAGGGAGAAAGAGAGGGGAGAAGAGGGAGGAGGCAGGGAGATCACAACCTAGGTTTATCGCACAGAATGTTCTGAGGTCAGTAGGTTAATAGCATAATGTTTACTGCAACTGGCTTGCTAATCTGGCCAGTTATGACAGGAGACTAAACTAAGGAAGGAGAAAATGAAATGGAACAGAGTTGGAGGGGATTTGTAGAAAATAATATGATTATGCCCAGTCATTTCAGTATGTCTTTGTCATGTTCTGAACATATTTGAAAAGATTACTAAAAGAAGTGACCTTGTCAGGTAAAAGATTTCTTTAAAGTAGTAGATATGGAAGAAGGAGGGAAAACAAACAAAAAAGACCAACAACAACAATAACAACAACAACAACAAACAAAACCCAACTCTCCAGACAGCTGTAGAAAAAGCCACAGGGCTGGCAAACAAGACCATGGAACACAACCTTGATGAGCTCTGTAACTGCAAAGATGCAACCTGAGAGGACAGGAGAGGAGATTGGAGTTAGGTGTATATGGGAAACCTAGTTGCCTTGCCAATATGGCGGCCTTGTCCTCCTTCCTTTGTGATTAAGGTAGGAAGCCATGGTGAGTTAGCTACTCCCATTTATTTTTTCCTAATCTGATCATTTATACAGAGGAAACAGTGCCAGATCAAAGACATGTTAGAAGGAATGATAACAGCACTAATGAGTTAGACACAGTGTTTTAAACTTAGCACTTTAAATATAAGTTCTCTCTTTTAATTCTGTGAGGCAGGCATATTGTTAACACTCTTTTATGTGTGTTTAACAAGTAAATGGTGAACAATTTAAGCCCATGGCTCTTTTAACACCAGGACCAAGAGCTCTTGACCACTGTGGTCATCATCCTTCCTGAGAGATAATTAAAGATATCAGTTTACTTAAGTGTGAGGGTTACAGAAAAATGCTGAAATCTCACCACAACTGAAATATACAGGACTGGAAGAAAGACAACTAAAGTCATTTCTGAGGATGTAGAAAAATATAAACTCAAATTGTAGAATTTACAAAAAAGTTCATTGGTAATATCAGCTATGAAACTCAAAAATACCTATAGATTGAAATTTCAAAATTTGAAAATGGACATGCATTTCTTAATCTTTTGAAAATACTTATGTACATTTATTATTAGGAGTCCTTCCTTTCCACTAAGTTACAGATTCTTCATAAATAGTTTCTATTTTTTAAATTTAGAAAGGATTAAACTGGACATTGTAGGAAGAATCTCTATGGGACTAGTCACAGTCCATACCTGGAGTCCTGTGACATAACTCAACAAGCCAATGTCGCCATCTGCTGGATACTTCTCTGAACTGCAGGCACAAGGTTCCAGGGTCCTTCCTATTTAAGGGCCTGTACCTTAGAGATGGAATCTTAAAGGCAAAGAAAGTAATTGGGAAATTTGTTTGTTTTGGTGTTAAGTTTTATGAGTTCTTTACATATCCTGGAAATTAATGCTCTACCTGAGGTACAGGTGGCAAAGATTTTCCCCTATTCCATAGGCTTTCTCTTCATACTCTTGTTTCCTTTGCTGTGAATGAAGAAGCTCTTTTACTTTGATGCCATTTATTATTAATTTTACTTCTTATGCTTTAGGAGTCTTTGTAATGAAGTCATATCCTGAGCCAATATGTTGAAGAGTTGGGCCTACATTTTCTTCTAGTATATGCAGGGTTTCTGATCAATAAATGGGCAAAGGAACTGAAAAGACACTTCACAGAAGAAGAAATACAAATGGTCAACCAATATATGAAAAAGTTTTCGACATATTTAGCAGTTAGAGAAAAACTGCACTGAGATTTCATCTCAGTCCAGTAAGAATGGCAATTATAAGAACAATAAGTAACAATAAATGTTGGCGAGGATATAGGGGAAAAGGTACACTCATAACATTGCTGGTGGGATTGCAAATTGGTACAACCACTCTGGAAAGCAATATGGAGATTGTTCAAAGAACCAGCATAAAATTAGCATACTGCCATGACACAGTCACATTAATGTTTATGGCAGCTCAAATGACAATAGCTAAGCTATGGAACCAACCTAAGTGCCCTTCAACAGAGGAATGAATAAAGAAAATGTAGTTTATGTACACAATGGAATATTACTTAGCCATAAAGATATTATGACATTTGCAAGTAAAGGGATGGGTCTATAGACGATCATGCTAAGTGAGTCGAATGCTTTTTCTGATATGTGGAAGCTAACCCACTCACAATAAGGGGGGGCAGGATAGATGTTCGGTGGATTCGACAATGAGGAATGGAGGGAAGGGAGGGAGACAGGAAAAGGAAAGACAGTGGAATGAATCTGACATAATTTTCCTTTGTACAAATATGAAAACATCATAGTGAATCCCACCAACATGTACCTCCACAAGAACAGGGTCCCAGCTAGAATAAAATATATTCCATGCTTGTGTACTCACATAAAAATAGATTCTACTGTCAAGTATACGTAGAAAGCACTAATAAATAGATAAATAAGGCAAAGGAATTATGGCGCTCTAAACATTTACAATGAAAGCCAAAATAATTTTGAGCCCCTTGAGCACCAAGAAAACCATCAATTCAGAGAGGATTTTCATTTAATTGATCCTTTGGAAACCTGTCTCTCTGACCTGCCTCTGTGAAATGGACTTGAATATTTTGGGTATTGCCTCTTACTCTCCTTCCTCCCCAGTAACTCCTGCTAAGAACTACCTGAAAATTTGTGGTGGGTCCAGTTTCATAGCCACAGTTGATTAGTTTATTCACATGATGGTGTAACTATGCGAAGGAACATCCTTTTTCCTTGAAGTGAATGGTCCTGGTTTCCAATACATTCTCTGCTTATTTTGATCTTTTTGATTTTCAAATGATGAAGGCTTTTATTTTCTAACTTAAAATTTTAATTTTACATTTTTTTTTCTGGTTTGTAGCACATGTTGATAATACTGTTATTTATGCTTAAACTAAAAATAGGCATGGTTAGGCTAGGCATTCTGAAAAGGTCAAATGTAAAGGCTGGCCATAAAAATCACCAGTGTGGAACACACTCAAAAGTCCTTCTAGCTTATTTTGTTTATATAATGTCCCCTAGGCTCATCGTTGTTGCAAAAGACAGGATTACTTTCCCCCCTTTTTACAGCTTAGTAGCATTCCAGGGTACATCCACTGCATTTTCTTTATCAGTTGATTTGTTGATGCACCCTTAGGTTGGTAAGATAAGCCAGGCACAGAAAGACAAATACTGCTTGATCTTTCTCCTATGGGGAATCCCAAAAAGTGTACTCATAGAAGCAGAGAGCAAAGTGGTGTTTACCAGAAGATGGGGTAACAGGAAGACATTGGCCCAAGGATGTAAAACCAGGAGAGATAAATTCAAGAAATCTGTTTCTGTACTTCAAAACTGCCAATCAAATGGATTTTAAGTGTTCTAACCTTAAAGTGTGTGAAATAAAGCACAGGTTGTCTTGATTTATCAATTCCACAACGTCTACACATGTCAAAACGTCACACTGTACACCGTAGATGGACAGAATTTTTATTTGTCAATTAAAAAGTTCTACCATGATGAAAGAAACCCAGAGGCAGCACAGATCTTTCAGATCTTGCATAAATAACAGATTGACACACTCTGCCCATGTGAGTGAAGTAAACCATGAGGGAACTCTTACTTGCTGGAAGTCCAGCCGAGCCCACGTTGACGTTTAGCAGTTTATACTTCCTCATATAGTTGAGAAAGTGGACCGAGCAATGGCATCCTCTTCCAAGCAGAGGAGTTAACAGCACTGAAGCTCATCTCTCCTCCCCAGTAATGAGCCACTGTGCACAGGACCCCGCTTTGCGTTTTACCAAGAGGGAGCCCCTTCTTCTGAATATGTTGTGTGCTGTCTCTCGCCTGCCTTCCTCACTTCCAAATTGTAAATGTTTATGTATTTCTAATTATAATCATTAGTTAGCATAACAACTGCTATACAATAGCATAGAAAATTATATAATGCAGACAAAAAAATTTTGGTGTTTTAGTGCCTTCACACAAACAAATGCACATCATCACTTCAGTTTACATGAAGTAAATAAGAAAAACTATCAGGTAACAGCCTGTTTCTTTTCCCCCTGAGATAGCAGTATATCATGAACAACCTTTAAGTTAACAATTAGAGAGCCGAATCGTTCATTTTCATGGCTACAAATATATTCCTTTTTTATCTATACCCCCTGTTGTTGGTGGCTTTAATAAACAATAACTTTGCATTTAATTAAGATATATTTCTAAAAGTGGCATTGCTGGGTGAAGCGTATACACATTTTTAAAGTTTGTCTTTAAATGTCAGCAAATTGCTATCTAGAAAATGTGGCTCTACCAATGCTACTACTATCAGCAAATGGGTATTAATAGGTGAAAAATACAGTATTAAAAGCATGACTTCGATTTGTATTTGTTTGACACAAAGAAGATTGAACACTTTTTATATGCATATTGATTGATTACATTCCTTATTTCCCAAATATTCCTTTTATAATCTTTACCATTAAACATTTAAAATTTTTTCAAATGTATCTCCTTTGTTTAAACAGCTTTATCCATATGCAATGTTCTTTTTTTAATTTATTTTTATTGTAAACAAATGGGATACATGTTGTTTCTCTGTACATGGAGTAGCAGCATACCATTTGTGTAATCATACATGTACATAGGGTAATGTTGTTTGACTCATTCTGTTATTTTTTCCCTTCCCCCCACCCCTCCCACCCCTCTTTTCCCTCTATACAGTCCCTCCTTCCTGCATTCTTTGCCCCTCCTACCCCCCATTATGTGTCATCATTCACTTATCAGTGAGATCATTCGTCCTTTGGTTTTTTGACATTGGCTTATCTCACTTAGCATGATATTCTCCAATTTCATCCATTTGCCTGCAAATGCCATAATTTTATTATTCTTTATGGCTGAGTAATATTCCATTGTATATATTTATACCACAGTTTCTTTATCCATTCATCAACTGAAGGATATCTAGGTTGGTTCCACAATCTGGCTATGGTGAATTGAGCAGCAATGAACATTGATGTGGCTGTATCTCTGTAGTATGCTGATTTTAAGTCCCTTGAGTATAGGCCAAGGAGTGGGATAGCTGAGTCAAATGGTGGTTCCATTCCAAGCTTTCTGAGGAATCTCCATACTGCTTTCCAGAGTGGCTGCACTAATTTGCAACCCCAGCAGCAATGTATGAGTGTACCTTTTTCCCCACATCCTCGCCAACACCTATTGTTGCTTGTATTCTTGATAATTGCCATTCTAATTGGGGTGAGATGGAATCTTAGGGTAGTTTTGATTTGCATTTCTCTTATTTCTAAAGATGTTGAACATTTTTTCATATATCTGTTGATTGCTTGTAGATCTTCTTCTGTGAAGTGTCTGTTCATTTCCTTAGCCCATTTGTTGATTGGATTATTTGTATTCTTGGTGTAGAGTGTTTTGAGTTCTTTATATATTCTGGAAATGACTGCAATGTTCTTGTATTCATCATGTTACAAATTTTTACCCTAGATTCTTATTTTCTCTTTAATATTACTAATAATATATTACTTTTTTGCCTTTCACAAGTTTCGTATTTTTCTTCAGTTAAATATTCATTGTCGTTAAGGCTTCTGACTGGTTTAAAAAGTTCTCAAGTCAGGATAATATCGGCACTCTGTTTTCTTTTAAGCACTTTATTTGTAAAATGTAAATTGTTACTTCATCAGAGTTTATTTTGGTGTGGATTTGAGAAAAGGATTTAACACTTTTTCTCCCCAAACATTTGGTTGGGACACCGCATAGAAAAATCACAGGGAGCTGGGCATTCCAAGAGGCTTCATGCCTTCCAAGTATCGACTCAGTGGCAGAGTGGGGATGATGTGGGCGGCAGGCTCAGCGACGGCCCAAGACAGAAATCAGCACATAGAGCGAGACAGAAGCATCAGCTCGCTATGCAGTGTTCCACATTTCTCCATCATTAAATATAAGAAGAATTACTATTGATGAGCTGGAAGCATGACTGCCTTACACTTATAAATATTTAAATGAGAAAACAGTGGCAAAAATCTACTAAGGGCAGAAATATGAGAAGCAAGCCTGACCAGTGTGCAGATGAGGGACTTCGAAGGGGAACCCAGACTGCATTAGAAAGGACACCTGATGAATGATGGAGGCTAGTCTCCTTCCTGGGTTGCACTGAGAAATGCATTAGGATGGGATGAGAAATGTAGAGCTTATGGTTTTAAGGTACCACAGAGTAATTTGCCAGGGGTAGGATATTTTCAGCAGCATTAGTCATCATTATCATCATTGTCATCATCTATGAAAAAACAAAACAATTTGAAAGTTACAGCTTGTGTTTAAGGATAATTGTATTATTGAACTAGAGCAAAGAGGATGTCTGTATTTTCTGATTTTGTAAAGTGAGATGATTGAACTGTGTCTTTTAAAGTGACATTCAGGCTCGTTGGCTCCTTTCCCTGACTTGTCTTTCCTACTATGGGGAAGAAAATGGCAGGATTCTGCAGTTTGTGACTGGTTTGCTTCAAGCCCAGGTCTGTCTCACTCAGGTTCTTGAAAATCCCAGAGTTAAGAAAACGCAGCCCAAAGGAAACCGTTTGGATAGGTCAGAGGCACAGTTAGTAACAATTCTTGGTAGTAATTGTTCTTATTATAACAACAACAGTAACCCACTTGTGGAACTCCTATATTCCAGGGTTCGGAGTCCTCATATAAAGCTCTAGTTACTAGTGGTCAAGTACCCAGCCAGGGACTCTGCTTCCTACAGTACAGGGATGGAGGAAGAAGGGATGGAGGTATTTTTGGAATGAATTTCCTAAGTGCAGCCACACATTGCTCAGCATGAACATGCTTTGAGGAATGTGTTGGTAGGTGATTTTGTTATTGTGTGAACATCATAGTGTCCTTACATAAATTCAGATAGTGTAGGTCAGTCACTCAAGGTGGTTTCTTGATGCACTCAAGAGAGGGCATAAAAAGAATGTATGAGGCTGGTGCATAAAATGACATGACATTTTTATGATAAACACCTTTTTGAGTATAGGGAATACATTCTAAAATATTGATTTAAGAGTATATTAGATGCATAACTGTTAACATAGTCACTTATGAATAGTATCACATCTTATGTACTGTAATAGTTGTTTGTGCTGTACTTTTATATGAGTGGCACTGCAGAAGGTTTGACACCAACATTTACACAAACCCGTCAGTGTGTGTTTTGATGCTGTGCTGCTAATGATGATGTCACTGGGGAATTTTTCAGCTCCATTATAACTTTGTGGGATCACTGTCATGTGTGGTCAGTTGTTGATTGAAATGTCATTAAGCAGTCTGTGGCAGTACAAGGAGAGTTTCTTTTTTTTTTCTAGCTAATTTTTAAGAATTTTTTATTGGTGCATTACATATGCATATTACTGGGATTCATTGTTACATATTCATATATGCATGCAGCATAATTTGGTTAATTTTATCCTCCGGACCTTCCCATTCCCCTCCCACCTCCCTTCTCCAGTTCCCTTCCTCTACTCTACAGGTCTTCCTTCTGTTTTCATGAGACCCTGACTCCCCTTCATTCCCCTAACTTTTTTTTTAAACTTCCACATACAAGAGAAACATATTGCCCTTGACTTTCTGAGTTTGGCTTATTTCACTTATTTCTCAAGTTGTATGCATTTTCCTGCAAAGGACATAATATGTTCTTATGGATGAATAAAAGTCCATTGTGTGTGTGTGTGTGTGTGTGTGTGTGTGTATTTTTCTTTATCCATTCATCTGTCGATGGGTACCTAAGCTGGTTCCATAATTTGGCTATTGTGAATTGTGCTACTATAAATGTTAGAATGCCTGTATCACTATAGTATGCTGACTTTTAATTCTTCTGGATAAATGCTGAGGAAGGGATGGTATAGCTGGATCATATGGTGGTTCCATTCCTAGTCTTTTGGGGAACCTCAAGGAGAGACTCTTGATGCTTAATCCATCTTGTGTTCCTTTGTGTCAAATTGGGATTCAAAGAAGTTGTTTAAAGTTGGTTTGGCTGACCCTCCTTCATAGTTATAATCGTGTCTACATTATTGTTACTCTCTTTCAAATGTTTGAAGCTTGTCCCTTTTCCCTTACATCCTTTCTATTCAGGTTAATGGCTCTACTAACTATTGCTTGGTGTTTTTCATCCTTTTGTCTCATCTGGGTTGTTTCTTTCAGTGTTGTTTCTGAGCTCACCTTCAAATTTAGTTCCAGGAAATTTGACTAAATACTGGGTGTTATGCTTTGGATGTGAAGTGTCATGTGTGAGACAATGCAAGAAGGTTTGGAAGAGAAATGATTGTGTTATAGCCTTAACTTTATCAGTGAATTAATCCCTAATGGGATTAACTGGGTTAAGTAATGGGATGCATCTGGACTGTGACTGGAGGAAGGGGTTCATTGGGGTATATATATTTTGTATCTGGAGCATGGAATCTCTCTCTCTCTGCTTCTTGATCATCATGTGAGCTGGTTGCCTCTGACACCCTCTTCTGTCACGATGTTCTGGCTCACCTGAAGCCCCAAGGAATGGAGTCAGTCTTCTATGAATTAAGACCTATCTATGAAACTGTGAGCTCACAAGTAAACTTTTCCTCCTCTACAGTTGTTCTGGTGGGGACTTTTAGTCACAGCAGTGAAAAAGTTGCCTAAAACACTGGGTCAGTGCTTTTCCAACATCAGTGTGCTTAAGAATCCTATGGCAATTTTGTCAAAATGCACAACTGATTCAAGAGGTCTGTTGAATCAAGTGTACAGATGATGTTGATGCTGCAGGTCCATATATCACAGTTTAAGTAGCGAGGGTCTAGATCATCCAATCTAGTTACTGGCATTTTAGTCCTAAATTTCTGGCTTCTTTCAACTCTCCAATGACTCTGCTAAGTGCCTACCTAACATCTCTGAAGCAGTCCAGTTTCTGGAGTGTTCTTCAATAGTGCCACATAGGCCTTGCCTCCAAACTTTTGCTCCAAGTTATTATCACTGTGATCTTTCTAGTCCCCGTCTCACCTCCTAGGTGAGCCTTTTTTCCCACAGTCCCGGTCTTCTGAAGCTCCCTCCTCTCTGACTTTCTGTAAGAATGCCAATCATCTGCCCTTGGTAATATGTCAGGGGCAACAAACCCTGCAACTTCACCATGCATGTATGAGTTCAGTGAAGTAAAACTAGTCTTGTTGAAGTAAGCTGTCCTCTTTTGTCTTTTTTATTTTCTACACAGTTATTCTATTAGGCAGGAGCCAAGGCTGACTCAGAGACAGCATGGCCCTATTTCAAAAGCCAAAGCTGTCTTTACCATCCCTGTTTATGCACAGGATGTGGTCTCTGGCCCATCCCCGAAGTTATCTCTAACTTGCACCAATCATTCAGAATAATCCTAGATGTAGCCATGGGGAATATGTCAAGGTGGGCATAACCGTGTCTTCTGTTACCCTCAAAGTAAAGGAAAATGTTTGTGTTTTTTACCCAGTTTTCCTTTCCTTTAAATTTCCAGAGTAACTTATCTGGAGCTGTATTTTCACCATCAGGATTTTCCTCGATGTTTTTGTTCTACTTGGTAAAATGAAAGTGCCAAAGCCCTTTCCCTTTATACTTACATACTTTGAATCTACCTGGTCATTTTCTTTGTTGATATGAAGGTAATAACACACTACAGAATGGAAAAAATGTTCTAAAATATTATACCCAATATAATGCATGATAAGTTGAAAACTCTGGACTTGTTTCTATATAAATTTGAGAAAAAAAAATCTGAGGTTTTGTTTAATGAAGAATTTAAGGTACCATGATGTCATTTACTTATTCTCAGAGGCATTTTCTTCATGTACCTTTTCTGGGGATATAAATTTATCCCCAAAGGAGATAATTCTGAATCTTTTCCAAATGCTGTCAGTGGTTAGATATATTGTTATAATAGACTTGTTCAATATTTGTGGTCTCCTTAATCCTACTTTTAATGGGGACATTAAACTGTACCTTTAGATAGTATTAGGTCGAGCCAGAAAAAAAGTCCATGTTGCTATTTAAAGGAGAAGAAAGGGGACAGCAACTTTTGAATGTCTTTGTTGTTTTATACTATCTTAGTGCTGGCTATGGATTTTGGAATAATATTTTATGTTCTATGAGTAGTTTTTATTCAATAATTAGACCTTTCAATTTTCTCCTAAATCTCTTAAGGTCAAAAATCATGAATAAATCCATGCTTGATAGACTGAAAGGTTTTAGCTTCAGAGAGTTGTCAGTAGACTTCAAATTGGAGTCGTCTTTCAATTCTGTTACTTGCAAGTTATTGATAAATTTGCACACCACTGGTTGTGGTCCTGATGAATATATTCATGAACCGTGGAGCGTGACTTGATATTTAGAGAAATCCCAGATGCAATTTTTATAAAAATTTAAGTAGAGTTGGAAATGTTACTTGTGATTGACTATTTAAAATATAACTTAAAATTAGGAATATGTGCTATTATATTTTTAGTTATAGATTATGTGTAAACAATGTAAATAATTGATGATAAAACCACAAATGATGTTGTTTGGCTATTCAATTTAAGCTGTCTTCACTAATGCTAATCACAACACAGATGAAGTATTCGTAAAAATTAAGAGGTTTAGGCGATTAAATTCTAACCTTTATACTGACAGAAAAGCTAAGAGAATTATAAACTGTGGATATCTCAAGAATTAATGAACTGCAAGTCTGATAATAACTCATAGGGTGGGGATAGGAAACTTGACATTTAATGACCATTTATGTAGTCTAGAATACAGCTGAACTTTTTATTTCAGCCAATGAATTATAATTTAAAAATGTCCATTTAGGTGTTTCTGTTTAGGAGAGAATGGAGCACCTATGTACCATTCCTGAAATTGAAATTTAACTGGGAATTTTGTATTTTTATTTGTATCTGGCAATTCAGATTTAATTAGCCTGAAGAGAGACAAGATGGTGAGACAAGAAGATAAGAATTGGTTTTATAATTCTGAGAGTTGAGTTAAACCCCAGTGGGCCCTTCGAAAGTGGTTCTGGGAATGATGATGTGTATTTGCTAATAATGAATACAGTATTCATCACCAAGGTGTTGTTCTCATGGAAAAGTGCTTTAACAGGAGAGACCATGACTTGGATTCATAGAGGGCCTATGCAATCCTGGACCTGAAAGGAGAAATGGGCACAATGAATCTAAAGTGAGGTGGCCACTTTTTACATGGTTTATTTTCAACTAATAGAAATTTGGGGTACAAAGAGTGAATCAGTAGGTTTCTTTATCCAGTTGGGAAATAATTTACTAGAGTCATGATAATTGGTCATTAGGACTGCCTTGTTAAGTTCTTACCAAATCCTGGGCAATATGTAGGTCACTATGATAGCTTGCTTACCAATTGTATCATCATCATCATGGACCCAACACAGAGAAGATCATTTAAATCACTCACTGTCATTTTTATTTCCCTCTTCAGGAAAATGTCCTATCATGAAGAAGTGGTTAATTATCCCCAAATCTGGAGCTATTCTAGTAGATACCAAGATAACTTTGAAATTCCATTTTTGTTTTGGGAAGCAAGAAGATGACTTCCAAAGTGGTTGATATGATCTGGTGTGTTGACATGATTCTGAGAGTAGGTTGACAGATGAATTCTAAGAAAGAAAGCTGTAGATGGGCTTGTGCATTTCCACATTGATCAGTGTGTGCTCTTTATTCATTTGCAAAGTTGGATTACAAAGGTACATTCTTGCTAAAATTTATTTAGTAACCATCTCAAATCTGACATATGTTTAGAATTCAGCTTTGTTTAAATTATGGACTTCAAAATCCTATCTTACTCATGTTGAGGACTTTTGCCAGCTGACATTCTTTTAAAGAAAATATTACTTTAAGGATATACTGATTTTTATTTTCTTATAAATTATTATCATCTGCAGATTATGTTGATATGTAAATATAGGGTGGTATAGTAGTGGGGGAAGTTGACCATTCAACAAATAGTAGGGTTGTTATTTGTTAGTCTTACTGGTCTAACTTCACTGGCTATAGCAACATATATTCAATAACCTGAATCTTCTCCCTTGTACAAACCTGTGAATGATTTTTTGTGCCTGTGTTTATTCCATATGGATCCCTATTCATTGGACATACCTAATTGTCTAAAGGCTCCCAAACTTTTCCTGAGAAAGAAACACCAATGTAATGAATGCTCCAAGGCAAAGAGTGAATATCACTGAGAAAGAGAACTTTGACTTGACTCCTCTCCTACTAGAAATACCAGAAATTCAGAGAGGAGTTTGTGAATATAGAAGCCAATGTACCAATCATAAAAATATTTAACTGATTATGGATCCAATATTTTGGAGGTCCTCATTTCAGTTAGTACTTCTCAATGTTTTCTAGAGGAATATTCTATTTTAAAAATATTGTTCTAGTTAACCTACTGTGCAATAATAGGGTAACTATAGTCTACAGCAACTTCTGATGTATTTCAAAATCATTAGAAGAGCACAAAGTTTCCAAACACATAGCAATGATAAGTATATAAGGAAATAGAAATATTGATTGCCCTGTTTGGGTCATTACATAGTCCATATGTGAATTACCATACTGTCCCTCATAAATACATACAAGTATTATGTGTCAATTTAAAAAAATACATTATTCTGTAAGTAAGCTTAAGTCTTAATGTTGCTCACTTATTATATACATAATTTAAAATAAATTCACTCTTACGGATTTTTTTTGGAAAACAAAAGCATATGAAATCATCAAGGACTGATGGGCACTTCATTTTATTTGCCTGCTTCTGAACTAGATTATTCTACCTGCATTATCTGACTGTTTCTGAAGAGGGATATGTTGCAACCTCTTTAGAGCCTGGGTTCTTCAATAATTCTCAATCTCAAATGCCCAGTTGATGCAAAGAAGAAAGCTTTGTAAAAATCTTATGCCTGGGCCCCAGACCTTGGTTTGGTAGATTTAATAAATAAAAATATAGGATGTCCAGTTAAATTTAAATTTCAGACAATTGTTTAATGTAATTAAGTTAAAGAAGTATATTCTTGTTTTTTCTGGTAACCTTGCTTGTGATGTAATTGGTCTAGGGTGTGGTCTGACCATTGTTGTTTCTATAAATTCCCCAGGTGAATACAATGTGCAGTGGACTTGGGAACCCCAGGCTAGGTTGACACAAAAAGGCACGGTCTGTAGGAGATCCCCAAAGTCTGTGAAGTGCAGCTTCCAGCCCCCTCCCATCTGATTCACTAGGATGCAGTTGAAGAACTTTGACAAACATGGCAGTTAATTCTGGTTGCAGGTGGTCTGTGGAGCACACTTTGACAAACACTGTTTTAGGGCAAATTAGCAAGCACTGCTCTCTCTCTCTCTCTCTCTCTCTCTCTCTCTCTCTCTCTCTCTCTCTAATTAGCCTTATTTTGATTTCATGTTATTATTTTTTTAAAAAATTCTCAGAATAGTAAAATCCCAGAGCACAGGCTAATACACTGGTTAGGAATGAACATTTATTTTCATATATTAGAACAGATGATATGGATTAGTAAGATATTTTTCAGAAGAATATTAAAAATCAATATGATTGTGTTCTGTAGTTTGCTATCATTTCTCATGTAGCAAATAGAAGGAGTATATCTTCTGAATTGCAAAGTGAGATCTTTGTGGTGACAATGTGGACTTTAAAGGCTATGCTGTTTTAAGGACTCTAATCTTCAGTAACTGGAGGAAGTGACCTTTGAAGACACAGAGCCTGGGGAATTGACACAATTTGGGATTGGTTGTAAACTCATGCTGAGCAAAATGTCTATGAGAGCACACTCTACAAGGTTAATAGTCTGAATTTTTTTTCAAGATTGTATACCAGGCAAAAGAAGTCGATAATTAACACTGCTGGTGCCGAGGGCTGCTTCTTTTTTCATTTCTTATGTGGTTTTGGTAATAAAGAGAGCAAAGACATTCTGTCTTATTTTAGCCTTTTAGTTTTGGTGATTTCTGAGTTCCAATTTGATATTTTTTTCTAAGACTTGAAGAAAACCCAGGCAAGTAAAAATTGTGCTTTCTTTTCAAGGGTCATTTAAATTGATGGAAATCTATACTGCTATTAATGATCCAAAGTAATTCCTTATGGGTCCAATTATTTCTCATAATCTATCATGGCATTGTGGATTAGTCCCAAAGCCTATTTTTTGTTGGTAAACATTTTCATATGCCATCATTGGCTCCAAGTCCCTTTCCATGATTCTTTTAGGTAGTGTGGTCTTTGGCTTATTTACTTCTTTTGTTTCAATTTTTCTCCAATGTGGAAATAATTTAGGCCATATTTTGTAAGTACCTCTGCTTAGAATTTTGTTTTAGCAAAACAGAACAATTTGTTTTTTATTGCTAACATTTACTAGTTAGTCAATTGGATCAACTGTTCTAAATTGTGACATTGTGCCTGGACACTAAATGGCTACTGTAACAAAACTTGTGATCCCTTTCAGGTCCTAAGTTCTATTGGTTTAATTTTGAGTCTAGTAAACTGTCTCACCTACATTAGTAGCTCAGGTTTATGCAGGTCTTTACAGCAGAACCAATGGCTTACATGCGTTCTTAAGTTTGATTTCAAGAGTGTTATGCAGGGCAGGGGTAATTTTCCATATCAGGAGCTCCGGCTCAGAGTTGAAAGAGGCATATGCTCATGAATTTGTAACTGCTGGGACTTTCCCTTTCCCACTCCATCATAACTGTCTCTTATTAGAACAGACCAAACCAGGCAAAATAACATAGAAGTGCAGTGGGTGGGTTACTCTTATCAAGGAAAATATTACTTTATTTTTTTTAAAGTATTGACCAGAAAAGTAGTAAAAGAGGACACTTTTTATATCAATCAGAAAAAAAATTAAGATTTGAAAGCAAGCTGATGGGAAAACTGTCATGAAAAAGTGTCACATAGCAGCACAATCATATTCAACATACTCTTCCAACTTTGTTTCTGGGAGGGAAAACAAGGTACAAAGGGATTGGTACAAACGTGAAAGAGTGTTCCGTTGTTTAAATTATTTTTTAGGGATGAAGAGGATGTGAATTCTGTAGTGTGGACTTCAGTAACCAAGACGAGAGAGGAATTAGGAAGGATCTCATATCTCCTATCACCAAGGGGCAGTGCAGAATGGGCAAATACTGTGGCCTGTCTTCATGCTGATGGGGGTGGAGGCAAATATTGTCCAAAGCTGTAGAAAGCCGGGTCATTTGATTTCCCATGACCACTGAGACAGTTTGGACATAGATTAAAGCACCTGATAACCTATATGGGGGACCTTTTGGTTTCAGTTGGGAAAATGACTGTTTTCCACGAACTGTAGATGGGTTGCAGGCTGAAACTGCTTGAATTGAAGGGGCTGTGGTAGTGAAGTCAGGGGAGTCTAGCAGGTTCAGATTAATTGATGACTAAAGCTGAGAATCATTTAGAATAACTGCACCTAATTGTTTACATTGAAGCCAGGGGCCTTCAAACTTAAGGCTGCATCAGATTCACTTTGCTAAAAATTCAGATTCCTGGACCTTCGCCAAGAGCTTCTGATTTAGTAGAGCTGGTGTGAGACCTGAGAATTTACTTAAGTTCCCTCTCAGGATGCTGCTGCTGTTCTGGTACAGGGACCACATATTGCTGACTCCTGTTTAAATAAAGCTTTGATGCCTGGGTTTCCAGAAGCAATGGGTATTGGTTAAAAGGGAACAGGACCATTCACTGTGAAGCTCTTTGAGTTCCCATGAAGGAAACAGAACCAGCACAAGGTATGATCCTCCTGCTGACCTCCCCTAGTCTTTGTTCCTTAGGGGCATCCTGGGCCTATGAATCTTGCCCTCCAGAGGACTGTCTGCCAGGTGCTGGGACAGGAGCAGCATTTCACATGTACCATGAATCTTTCGAATCACCCCTCTGGAAATTTTTACTTAAAAAATATGGATTTTCTTTGAAAGAATATTCACAAATACCAGGCACTCCTAATTTCTGAGGCAAACTCCACGTCAGCAAGCTTACACCCTAGATGAGGAGGAGCAGAGAACACACAGGTGTACCTATTCAGCATCTGTTCCCATCTCTCCATCTTTCCAAAAAAAAAAAAACCCTGTTTCTTTGCAATTACATGTTAATTTCAGGATAGTGACTAATAGCCTGATTAAAACAGATGCTTATCTGTTTTAGAGTTGCATTTTATTTTCATGGAATTCACTTAACCACCCCTATGGTTCTTTCATCCACCTGCTGTACCCAAAAGACTGTTTTTCACTTGATGGTAATAAATTATAATCATGGGCAAAACACTTGGGAAGATCATTTAAGGCTTGTGCTGTTGAACACAGGCCTATGCACTGGCACGGTGCATTACCGGTCAGGTTCTCCTTCAGAGCTCCTGAGCAAGGAGAAAGGAGAACGCTGCTTCTTCCATTCTGTGCCTGAATGTATGCAGAGCTCAACGGGTGAGTCACCATCTCAAGTTGGCAATCTCCCAGGACTTCAAAAATTCTGGGAAGGCTGCCTCCTGTGAAACAATACAGACAATACTTTGCATTTCCAGGCTGAATACAGTGGGGAAGGTAGAAAGATAAGAGTAACTCTGAAAGAAGATCTGTGTTGTGAATACAAGTCATAAAATACATGTGGGGAAAAAAGGGGGTGCCAAGCCGAGATGTTCAATTATCTAAGCATACCATCTCCACCTGAGGTTTTGTTTTGTTTTTTTTCAAGTCATGTAATATTCTAAAGAACTATGTGCCATACCTGACTAGGTCTTTTTCTCACTTTCTGTTCATCTAGTGCACTAACTGCATATACCAGATATAGAAGTCATTATTACACATTGTTCAGGAGGGGTAACCATCTACATTAGTAAGCTGGGCACTTTGGGATGAATGTTTATTTCAACAGATGCTTAGATTCCATGTAGAAGTCCTGCACTCTCTTTTATCAAATGGTTCCCTAGAGGTCTCAAAGAGTTAATGAGTTAATGAGAATCTCACATTTCCTCCCTCATAGGACAGACGTCTGACACATTTTGCAGTCTAGCAAAGCAGTGGGCACTCCCTGACATTCATGGCAAGTCACTCTACTTCCAGCCCCAGACTCACGAACTGAGCCACCAGGCATTCGTGTCTGCATGCACACTTTATGGGGCCTTGCTGCTGCTCTTTCTCATTCACCTTCACCTGTTTGGACTCTAGACTGTTCTCACCATATGTTCCTGCCACCATTAGTACAGTCCTGGGTCCAGGGATGGTCTTTGATTTGCCAAATACCTCTACACCCTCTGACTGCGTTAGCACAACCATATGAAAGTAGCTGATTCACTTATTGGACTTAATCCTCGTTGGGACTAACGACACGTTAACTAACTCAGGCTGACTCCTTACTTCCTGGTGGGTGAGCAAGATCAAGGTCTCAAAGGCGGTTTCAAAAAAATTGGACCACCGTCAGGGATTGGTTAACAACAGTTCCGCGAACATGATCAGCTCGTGCTTGCCATATAGTCCTATGGGACTCTTGCCTGCGTGAACCCCTGTGCCTTGCTGACCTTTAAGCTGATTGGTTCCGCCTAGTCTTCACCCTTCATAAAAGCTGTGTGACTTCCTCAATAAAAGAGTTCCTGCTGTGACTGGTCTCCCTGATGTGTCTGATTGTCCTCTGCCCAGAGGGCTGGGTGCGGGCGGTCAGTTGGCCCTACCTTTCCCAGTCTGGCCTTGTTGGGGAGTGCTCCCTTCCCTTGTCGCTGGTTGAGAAGAGCAAGGGGACTAAAGACCCCAACAAATCCTTAAGGAAAAAGTAAATTTTAAATAAAATGCTAATATAATAGCTTAAAACAACAGCTAAATACAAGCACATAAATAATTACTAATGCAAAACTGTATTTCCAACATATAATTTAAAATTCTGGTGTTAATGGGTGTGTCATCTATTATATCTTAATGAAGTGACATAAAGATAAATTTCTCCTTAGGAAGTAGAATATAGCCAGGCATAGTGGTGCACACCTGTAATACCAGCACCTTGGGAGACGGAGGCAGGAGGATCGTGAGTTCAAAGCGTTCCTCAGCAAAAGCAAGGTGCTCAGCAACTCAGTGAGACCCTGTCTTTAAATAAAATACAAAATAGGTCTGGGGATGTGGCTCAGTGGTCAAGTGCCCCTGAGTTCAATCCCTGGTACCCTAAAAAGGAAGTAGAATATATCCATATCTCTTAAGTGAGAGGTCTTAATAAATACTTACCATTCCAGTAATATGCATTTTTGTTTTTTGTAAATGATAGAACATCATTATAAAATCTTTAAGTATATGGTCTCATACAGACCAGTTTTGGAATTAAATAAAAAAAAAATGAATTTCCTATTCCAAACTGCCAGTTGGGAAGCAGTTTAGTGATTCAAGTCTTTGAGTCACTTCGTCTTCTTCCTTTTGCAGAGATATTGATCTGAGTCTACGTGGCATAACCCACATAGCAAACTTTGTCCAGAAAGTCACTCAGAGTGTAGAAGTAACTGGCTGGATTAGCAGAGGCAACTTGCCAATCCTATTCCACTAGAAGGACATAATTTTAACAAGTCATGATATCAGATGATATCCATCTATTTCAGGGAGAGCACTTTTTTTTTCATATTTCTTCAGGCTTGTTATTTGTCACCAACAAATAAGGAACTACTTTCTCCTGATGCTCAGTTTTAGTTATTTATATTTTAAATCTGTGTTATTTGTCATGCTCTATGGGGTTTTAACATTAAAAAAAAATAAATTAGCTTCTGTGGAACATGAACCTGTACAAGTGGATGCTGGTCCTGATGAAGAGAGTAGCCGCCTAAGAACTGCAGAGTCTCCATCATCTGTCAGGGCAGTGAAGATAAAAAGCTCGAAGCTGCCATAAATTTATAAACATTGAAGCTGACGAGGAGTTTCTTGCTGTTTCTTTATATGTTGCCTTGTTTGCAGGACCATAATTATAAACTGATTACAGCTGGAGAAAAATCCCTCTGTTGTTCTCCCCACTGAATAGTAATTACTCTGTTTTTGTGTTTCATTGTGATTTTTTTTGTTGATCTTTTGAACATTATTAGGCTATCTTAGATTTCAGTATGGCTTCTGGCAAGGGGGAAAGCAAAATAAGTGTAATATATGTAAGATGTTTATAGCAATTATCCTATTGCATGCTATAAATCATATTGTAGACAAATGACACATAGACTTGAAACGAAACGTTTGGTTTCCCCATCTGTAGTCTTTGGTAGTAATGTGTTTGCTCTTTGTTCTACTTCTCTCTCTTCCTGATAATACATAGATAGCTCAGAAATACGCTGCTTAAAAGTTAGAGTTCCACATGTTACCGGTGTCATATATGTTCTGGACAATATGAAAAATCTATTTCTGTGTGAAGAATAGTATATCTTTCACTAAGGCTGCATTTACATTGCCCGTAAAACAAAACTATACAGTGCGCTCTCTCGCTCCCGCACTCGCTCTCTTTCTCTCTCTCTCTCTCTCTCTCTCCCCCTCTCCTTTTCTCCCTTTCTCTGAGTTGACTTTAAAAAAATTGACCTAACCAAACTGATTTCTATCTCAAAAGCATAATCTGTGGCTCATCTCCTACAATATATGTCTAATTAGTCTAAATATTTTCTTGGTTTGCTATTAAGTATATGTTTAACTGCAGCATTGTGATAGAGCCCTTTGTATGGTAAAAAAGAATTTTTCATGTCTTTTAACATAATATATATTTTTAAAATCATTGCAATAGGTAGAGAAGGAGAATGAATTTTGTCTACATTCCAGGACATAAGAGCTAATAAAGTGATACTAAAATAAGGGAAATACCAAGAAGATGTAATGTAAATAGGATGGGGAATGTTAAAAAACACAAGTTCGGTGGAGAATGAATAAAAATAAATGCAAAGGATATCTGAAGGAGATGTTTAAATGTTTGAACATTCAGGCAACTTGCTGTTATTGTTGGCTTTGACTGAAGATTCACAGGAGAAAGTAAAAAGCAAGTGCATTTTCAAGGCTGATACTTTCAGATAGAAAGAATTAGGTGGAGATATTTCCTTCACTTTAGGCATTTGTGATATATTTGATTTTCAGGTGATACCTATTGTCTAAGAGAATGAAACTGATTACAAACTGAAAATTTTAGGAATTTGTCTGAATATTAATGAAATTAACTAAAAATTGAATTCCAGTAGAATTTTCCTTAGTTGAAGAAGTCATATAATTGGGGCATAATGATGTAAATATGTGTAAGAAGATACCAAATATCCAAAAATAGAAATAAAAGGTCTATACCAAATTGAGACATGAAAGCAGATGCTACAGAAAATCAAAACAAAAAAGCTTATAAAGAAGTTAAAAAGGAGCAAAAACTTAATAAATAGCAAATTAATTAATGAATTTCTCAAAGAGAATAGCAACTATTATTTTGTAAGTTTTGTGAGTATTAACATGAACAGAGGACTCTTGGGGGACATTTTCTTAGACTGGGAGGAAAAAGTAATTCATTTGATAATATTTTCTCATGTGAAATTTTACTCTGGAAGAAAGATACTTTCCATTAGCAAAATAGGACATAACATGTTACTTAAAAGTTAAATGTGCTCATTTAATTTAAAATGACTGGTATCCAATTATTTAAAAGAATCATTTTCTTTCCTCTTCCTGTTGACTCTTGGCAATCTGGGAAGAGTTTCATCTTCAGGATAGTTGAACTACATGCCCATCTATCTTTGGCTGTTCTTTCTCTACGCATTCTGGACCCAATGCGTAGAGTCTAGAAGTGAAGGAGTATTAACAGAATTCTCTCTGGGTGGTACCCCCTGGGCAGCATCCATCAATAATATGTGTGAAGCAGTCTGTCTTACTGATATGGGACACTTGTTGGGCAAGGATGAGTGTCTCAGAATGATGGCTCTTTAGAAATGAAAAACTAGAATTGCAAAAGCAAGAGGCACTGGAGATCAACTTAGTTTCCCTCATAGCTTGATGAGACATATACTAAATCTAGGGGCAGAGAAGGGCCAAGATTGTGACAAACATTAGCATTTGCAAAATGAAAAAGATTCGACACTGTGAATTACTATGTGAAGTTAGTTGAGAAAAGTAGAAAATAGTCACGCAGTTCAGAAACCTTGGCTGGCTCATGTGATCTACTTATAAATTAGACTAGAACATCCAGCAAATCAATAGAGGTTTCATACATGCCCACTATAACCACTTTGGAGAACTTTGAGTCTGTTTTATTTATTAATTGTATTTATCATGAGACTACAAGAGTGTGAAATTGAATAACTAGTTCTTTTCTAGGAAGGTAGTTGGCTTTGGGATTATAGTTAGAAAATAAAAGAGAAAGGGTTGCCATGAAGTATCCTGTAAAGGTAAGACATAACTCTACCTGTACCTTTTCATTATATGGCAGTGGGAAGGATCCTTTGTCACTGGAGTGACTAGCCTGGAGGTATGGGAGAGGGTCACGAACATTTATTGAGATGTTACTGTGTGCATTTGAAATGAAATGATGAATGAAAATAACCATAGTTCCTGTCCTTGTGGGCCATTAATGACATTGCTTTAAATTAAATAGTATACAAAGTTTACTTTTCAAAAAACAAATGGGGCAGTATCTTTAAAGGTTTTTATTTTCTTTCCTGTGTATTTTTCTTTTATTTATTAACAGATATACAAAAATATAGATTGTGCATCTTTTTTTTTTTTACTTTTAGTGTGCTTTATTTGATGAACTCCCTTTCTTTATGAAGACTGAAGATTCAAGTTTCTGACTTACATTATATTTCTTCTCTCCAAATAACTTCCTGTAAAATTTCTTGAGAGAAGAATGTAGATTGGGCATCTTAATGGGGTATCCTGTTTCAATACATGTAGCATTGTATAATGTTTAAATCAGATTAAGCATATTTATCTCCTCAAATATTTACCATAATACTTTCTTCTAGCTTTTGGCTATATATGGTATATTTTTGTAATCTATAGACACCCTACTGTGCAATAGCACCCTAAAACTTCTGGCTCCTACCTAACTATAACTCAGTACCCATAAATCAACACTTCCTTTCCTTCCCTCACTCCTACTCTCCCTGGAATCTGGTAACCAGTATTTACTTTCAACTTCTATGAGATCAATGTTGTTGGGGGCTGTGCTGGTGGCCAGCCGGAGGTTGTTTTGATCACATCGGCAGTGAGGAGATTAATTACATAAGCACACTCAGGTGATTTATCATTGGCCATATTCAATTAAGTCCACGCACTCAACGTGTGCACAGGTGTTCCCAAGTGCTCCTGCTTGGGCCTGCTCGTTTTAACCTTTGCCGTGATAGGGCAGCTGGCTCCTTGCCTGATCTCAACTGGCGTGGCCCCGCCCTCCGCCTCCTGGAGGGAATATAAGCGGGCAGTGGGCAGAAGGCAAAAAGCAGAAGCTAGCAGAGAGAAGAAGCAGCTAGCAGTAAGAAGCAGTAGGCAGTGGCAGAAGATAGATCGTAGAGCGGAGAACTGAGAACACACCTCTAGGTCGCACCCTTTAGTTCACAGGATGCAGGACGCACCTTTAAGAAGAAGCAGCAGAACTCTAAGAAGAAACAGATCTCTGAAAGCATAGTCTCTCTCTCTCTTAAGCAAAGCCTCTCTCTCTCACCTAAGAAAAGCCTATCTTCCTCTCAAAGCCTCTCTCCTCTATAAGCTAGGGAATAAGCAAGCAAGCAAGGAAGCAGTGCGGAAATAGAAGTAGTTTATTTCCAGTCCACCTCCAATAAATACCCGCACAACTGTTACTGCAGGCGGTAACAAATATCCAGGAATTGGTACCGTGGGCGGCGACAAATGTTTTTAGATTCCACATGTGAATAAAGTCACGTTGTACTTGTCTTCCTGTGCCTGGCTTGTTTCACTTAACATCATGATTTCTAGATCCATCCATGTTGCCACAAATGACAAGATCTCGTTCTTTTATGGCTGAATAGTATTTCATAGTATGTGTATAGGTACCCCATTTTTTTTTTTATCCATTCATCAGTTGAACAGTAACTGGTTTATTTGAAGACAGCCAGAATGTTCATTAATTCAGTGAGGAGGCAATACTATGGAGGTACTCTGCTTAAAAGACATTTTAAAGTTAAAAGTGTAAAAATGCTAGTTTTAAATGGCTTTTATGAAAACAGGCACAAGAATACTGTGGTATATATACACAATGGAATTTTATTCAGCCATAAAGAAGAAGAATATTATGGCATTTGCAGATAAATGGATGGAATTGGAGAATATCATGCTAAGTGAAATAAGCCAATCCTAAAAAAAAAAGGCCGAATGTTTTCCCTGATAAGTGGATGACAATATATAATAGGGGTGGGGAGGTGAGGGTGAGAGAAGAATGGAGGAACTTAAGAATATGTAGAAGGAAATGAGAGGGAGGAGGGTGAAAAATGGTGGAATGAGACAGACATCATTACCCTATGTACATGTATGATTACACAAATGGTACGAATCTACATCATGTACAACCATAGAAACAAAATGACGTACCCCATTTGTGTCAATGAATCAAAATGCAATCTATAAAATAATTTAAAAAATAATTAATTAAAAAAAGAGTACTGTAGAAATCATAGTTTTCACATTTTGAAGTAGGGGGTCACTACACCCTCATTCACAGATGACCCTGAAACTATGAGAGGTTACATATTTGCCAGGCATAACAGATAACACGGGAATTTCTATGATGAATTTTAAGTTTTTCCTACTATTCCAGGCAAAAACTAGTACATATAAAAGTCAAAGTGTGGCAATGAGCATGTCACTGTCCTTGAGCTTAAATGAAGAAAGAGCTTGGCTGTACTTCATTTGGGGTTATACCCAGCTATAGGTAACAGAGAATGAAAACGACACCTGTTTCAACAGGGTAGAACTTGACTTTTCTATCTGGTAAAATTCAGAGGAAGCCACCCTCTGAATGAGTGATAGGGTGGTTCAGTTCTACTCTGGCCTCAGGGACCACAGCTCCTTTTAGTAAAAAACTATAGAAATGATCCCTGAAAGTACAGTCTTATCCTTCTGGTTTATTGCTTCGTCATGTCTAGTGCACAGTACTAATTCCTCAGGTGAGTTTCCAGTGACCACATCAGCATTTTAGGAGGCAGGATGGAGGAAAGGATGAAAGAGGATAAAGAAGCAAAGGCCTCTACCTGTGTCTTTCAAGGAAGTCTCATAAAATTTGCCACATTATACATTGGCCTACATCCTATTGGCAGCTAAAGTTAGACACAAAGGAAGCTGGAAAATATTCTTTTATCTGTTCAGCACTGTTTCCTCCTACAGACCATATATTCTAATGCCTTGTAAGAAGTGGTGGATTGGTATCAAGGTACAACCAATGATCTCCACCCAGGTAGCCATGGTTTGTGTGGTTGGGTTGAAGGCAAGTTGCAGGAGCCAGGATGTGTACTGCAATGAGGTAGTAGGGTCACAACTACTCTTCTTTTTTTTTTTTTTTTTTACATTTACATAGGGTAATGATGTTTATTTTATTTTTCCCCTCCCCCCACGCCTCCCACCCCTCTTTTCCCTCTACACAGTCCTTCTTTCCTTCATTCTTGCCGCTGTCCTTAGCCTAACTATAAACCTAACCCTAAATCTAATGCTAGCCCCTCCCACCCCCCATTATGTGTCCTTATCTGCTTATCAGCGAGATCATTCGTCCTTTAGTTTTTTGAGATTGGCTTATCTCACTTAGCATGATATTCTCCAATTTCGACCATTTGCCTACAAATGCCATAATTTTATCATTCTTCATTGCGGAGTAATATTCCATTGTATAAATATGCCACAGTTTCTTTATCCATTCATCAACTGAAGGGCATCTAGGTTGGTTCCACAATCTGGCTATGGTGAATTGAGCAGCAATGAACATTGATGTGGCTGTATCTCTGTAGTATGCTGATTTTAAGTCCTTTGGGTATAGGCCAAGGAGTGGGATAGCTGGGTCAAATGGTGTTTCCATTCCAAGCTTTCTGAGGAATCTCCACACTGCTTTCCAGAGTGGCTGCACTAATTTGCAACCCCACCAGCAATGTATGAGTGTTCCTTTTTCACCACATCCTCGCCAACACCTATTGTTGCTTGTATTCTTGATAATCGCCATTCTAATTGGGGTGAGATGAAATCTTAGGGTAGTTTTGATTTGCATTTCCCTTATTACTAGGTATGTTGAACATTTTTTCATATATCTGTTGATTACTTGTACATCTTCTTCTGTGAAGTGTCTGTTCATTTCCTTAGCCCATTTGTTGATTGGATTATTTGTATTCTTCGTGTAGAGTTTTTTGAGTTCTTTATAGATTCTGGAAATTAGCGCTCTATCTGAGGTATGGTTGGCAAAGATATTCTCCCACTCTGTAGGCTCTCTCTTCACATTTCTGATAGTTTCCTTTGCTGAGAGAAAGCTTTTAAGTTTGAATCTATCCCAGTTGTTGATTCTTGCTTTTATTTCTTGTGCTATGGGAGTCCTGTTAAGGAAATCTGATCCTGAGCCAACAAGTTGAAGATTTGGACCTACTTTTTCTTCTATAAGATGCAGGGTCTCTGGTCTGATTCCGAGGTCCTTGATCCATTTTGAGTTGAGTTTTGTGTAGGGTGAGAGATAGGGGTTTAATTTCATTCTATTGCATATGGTTTTCCAGTTTTCCCAGCACCATTTGTTGAAGAGGCTATCTTTTCTCCATTGCATATTGTTGGAACCTTTGTCTAGTATGAGAAAATTGTATTTATTTGGGTTTGTGTCCATGTCCTCTATTCTGTACCATTGATCTACCTGTCTATTTTGGTACCAATACCATGCCGTTTTTGTTACTATTGCTTTGTAGTAGAGTTGAAGATCTGGTATTGCAATACCCCCTGCTTCACTCTTGCTACTGAGGATTGCTTTAGCTATTCTAGGTTTTTTATTCTTCCAGATGAATTTCATAATTGCTTGCTCTATTTCTGCAAGGTACATCATTGGGATTTTAATTGGAATTGCATTGAATCTGTATAGCACTTTAGGTAGTATAGCCATTTTGACGATATTAATTCTGCCTATCCAGGAACATGGGAGATCTTTCCATCTTCTAAGGTTTTCTTTAATTTCTTTCTTTAGTGTTCTGTAGTTCTCATTGTAGAGGTCTTTCACCTCTTTTGTGAGATTGATTCCCAAGTATTTTATTTTTTTCGATGCAATTGTGAATGGGGTAGTTTTCCTAATTTCTCTTTCTGAAGATTCATCACTTATGTATAAAAATGCATTGGATTTATGAGCATTGATCTTGTAACCTGCTACTTTACTGAATTCACTTATGAGTTCTAAAAGTTTTCTGGTGGAATTTCCAGGTTCCTCTAAATATATAATCATGTCATCAGCGAACAGGGATAGTTTGAGTTCTTCTTTTCCTATTCGTATCCCTTTAATTTCTTTGGTTTGTCTGATTGCTCTGGCTAGAGTCTCAAGGACGATGTTGAATAGAAGCGGTGAAAGAGGGCATCCCTGCCTTGTTCCAGTTTTTAGGGGGAACACTTTCAGTTTTTCACCATTTAGAATGATATTAGCCATGGGCTTAGCGTAGATTGCCTTTATAATGTTTAGGAATGTTCCCACTACCCCAATTTTTTCTAGTGTTTTCAGCATGAAGGGATGCTGTATTTTATCAAATGCTTTTTCTGCATCTATTGAAATAATCATGTGATTCTTAACTTTAAGTCTGTTGATATGGTGAATGACATTTATTGATTTCCGAATGTTGAACCAACCTTGCATCCCTGGGATAAAACCCACTTGATCGTGGTGCAGTATCTTTTTAATATATATTTGTATGCGATTTGCTAAAATTTTGTTGAGAATTTTTGCATCGATATTCATTAAGGATATTGGTCTGAAATTTTCTTTTCTCGATGTGTCTCTGTCTGGTTTAGGTATCAGGGTGATATTGGCTTCGTAGAACGAGTTTGGTAGGGTTCCCTCCTCTTCTATTTCATGGAATAGTTTGAGAAGTATTGGAATGAGCTCTTCTTTAAAGGTTTTGTAGAACTGGGCTGAGAACCCATCTGGTCCTGGACTTTTCTTTGTTGGTAGGCTTTTGATGACCTCTTCTATTTCATTGCTTGAAATTGGTTTATTTAAGTTGTGTATGTCCTCCTCGTTCAGTTTAGGTAGTTCATATGTCTCTAGAAATTTGTTGATGTCTTCGAGGTTTTCTGTTTTGTTGGAGTATAGATTTTCGAAATAGCTTCTAATTATGTTTTGTATTTCACTCGTGTCTGTTGTGATGTTTCCTTGTTCATTCCGAATTTTAGTAATTTGAGTTTTCTCCCTCTTTCTCTTTGTTAGTGTGGCTAAGGGTTTATCAATTTTATTTATTTTTTCAAAGAACCAACTATTTATTTTGTTAATTTTTCCAATTGTTTCTTTTGTTTCGATTTCATTGATTTCGGCTCTGATTTTAACTATTTCCTGTCTTCTACTATTTTTGGTATTGGTCTGCTCTTCTTTTTCTAGTGCTTTGAGCTGTAGTGTTAAGTCGTTTATTTGTTGATTTCTACTTCTTTTTTTGAATGCACCCCATGAAATAAATCTTCCTCTAAGTACTGCTTTCATAGTGTCCCAGAGATTTTGATATGATGTGTCTTTGTTCTCGTTTACTTCTAAGAATTTTTTTATTTCCCTTGTGATGTCTTCTGTTATCCATTCATCATATAATAGTGAATTATTTAGTCTCCAGGTATTGGAGAAGTTTCTGTTTTTTATTCTGTCATTTATTTCTAATTTCAATCCATTATGATCTGATAGAGTACAAGGTAGTATCTCTATCTTGTTGTATTTGCTAACAGTAGCTTTGTGGCATAAAATATGGTCTATTTTAGAGAAGGATCCATGTGCTGCTGAGAAGAAAGTGTATTCGTTCTTTGTTGGATGGTATATTCTATATATGTCCGTTAAGTCTAAATTGCTGATTGTGTTGTTGAGATCTATAGTTTCTTTATTCAATTTTTGTTTGGACGATCTATCCAGTGGTGAGAGAGGTGTGTTAAAATCGCCTAGTATGATTGTGTTGTGGTCTATTTGAATTCTGTAATTGAGAAGGATTTGTTTGACGTACGTGGCTGAGCCAATGTTCGGGGCATAGATATTTATGATTGTTATGTCTTGCTGATTTATGCTTCCCTTAAGCAGCATGTAATGTCCTTCTTTATCCCTTCTGATTAGTTTTGGTTTGAAGTCCACATTATCTGAGATGAGGATGGATACTCCAGCTTTTTTGCTGTGTCCGTGTGCATGGTATGTTTTTCCCCATCCTTTCACCTTTAGTCTATGGGTGTCTCTTTCTATGAGGTGAGTCTCTTGCAGGCAGCATATTGTTGGATTTTTCTTTTGAATCCAATCTGCCAGTCTGTGTCTTTTGATTGATGAATTCAGGCCATTAACATTCAGGGTTATTATTGTGATATGATTTGTATTCCCAGTCAATTGACTCATATTTGTTTTTGACATGATTTGGTTTCTCCTTTATTTGGCTATTCCTTTAGGCTAGCGCCTCCTGTTGCTGATTTGCATCGTTGTTTTTCATCTCTTCCTCATGGAATATTTTGCTGAGAATGTTCTGTAATGCTGGCTTTCTTTTTGTAAATTCCTTTAGCTTTTGTTTATCATGGAAGGATCTTATTTCATCGTCAAATTTGAAGGTAAGTTTTGCTGGGTATAAGATTCTTGGTTGGCATCCGTTTTCTTTCAGGGCTTGGTATATGTTGTTCTAGGCCCTTCTAGCTTTTAGGGTCTGGATTGAAAAATCTGCTGATATTCTTATTGGCTTCCCTCTGAATGTAATTTGATTCTTTTCTCTCGCGGCCTTTAAAATTCTGTCTTTATTTTGTATGTTAGGTATTTTCATAATAATGTGCCTTGGTGTGGGTCTGTTGTAATTTTGTATGTTTGGAGTTCTATAAGCCTCTTGTACTTGGTTTTCCATTTCATTCTTCAGATTTGGGAAATTTTCTGTTATTATTTCATTGAATAGATTGTTCATTCCTTTGGTTTGTTTCTCTAAGCCTTCCTCAATCCCAATAATTCTTAAATTTGGCCTTTTCATGATATCCCATAATTCTTGTAGATTCTGTTCATGATTTCTTACCATCTTTTCTGTTTGGCCAACTTTGCTTTCAAGATTAAATAATTTGTCTTCAATGTCCGAGGTTCTGTCTTCCAGGTGTTCTATCCTATTGGTTATGCTTTCTATGGAGTTTTTAACTTGGTTTATTGTTTCCTTCATTTCAAGTATTTCAGTTTGTTTTTTTTTCAGTATCTCTAACTCTTTATTGAAATGATCTCTTGCTTCCCGTATTTGGTCTTTTAACTGTTGATTGGTGCGATCATTTAATGCCTGCATTTGCTCTTTCATCTCCTCCTTCAATGCCTGCATTTGCTCTTTCATCTCCTCATTAGCTTCCCTGATCGTTTTAATTACGTACATTCTGAACTCCCTTTCTGACATTTCTTCTGCTGTGCTGTCATTGGGTTTTATTGATGTAGTATCTAGGTTTGTTTGGGACATTTTCTTCCCTTGTTTTCTCATATTGGTCAGTTGTCAGTGGGACCCTGAGATATTGCAGTTTTCCGCTATTGGCTTATAGTGTCCTGGTAGATTTCCAGTGTATCACCTCCCAGCCTTCAGTAGCCTGATGTCTTGGAGGAATCTGATAAAGCAGCTCATCCGAAGAAAACTGCCCCTAGCCCCCTACTGGTTCCACGGTTTGGAACTGGCTCTGTGCGGAAATGCTCTCACTGTGGGCCTGCGCCGTGCAGCTGGCTGTGTGGGCGGGGCCCACCGCCGGAGTGTGCAGGGCTGCCTGTGGATGACTCTAGCTGCCCTGCCCGGCTCCGATAAGCCACCTCTATCTGGGCCTGCCACCCGGACCGAGCTTTACCCAGTGGGCAGACTCACCCGTGGCTCTATTTCAGTCCGAGTCTCTCAATGCCTCCCCTTCTTAACTCCAGGGTTCTGGAGCGACTGGGGGTGCAGTCTCCCTCTAGGCCGCCATCTTGGATCGCCACGTCACAACTACTCTTCTAAGAAGCCTGGCTCTGACCCAGAGGGTGCTTTACCAGATGACTCCAATACCCGACTGTCTCATTCCTAAAATCATTTGATTGAAAGACTATTAGAAAACTCACAAATTAAAAAAAAAAAAACACTTTATATGGAAGCTGAAGACAAGACTATGATGGGAAGTTAAAGGTAAATGTTTACTAGGTGCTTAAAGTGCTTATGTTAAATGAGATGTGTCTATCAACAGGATCTGCTGACAGTTACATTGTTGTCTAAATCCAGAACATTATTTATGGGCTTATTCTTTATTTAGACATGAGTTATAATAAGAAAAAGAAGAACAACTGGAGTAGAGATACACACATTATGGACTCTTGACTGTATGTCTTCTAAGTCTATGATAATGGGCAGGTTGCTTTTTCCGAGACTGTTTTCTTACACAAAAATGGGAATAATAAGTCTTGCCTTTCAGAGTTATTGCAAGTTATGCAGCAACATTTCCAACTTGTCTAGAATGGCGGTTGGCTCATGACAGATCCCTATAAATGTTAGGTCTCCTTTCAGCTTCTAAGAAGAAGGCTATTTCTGAACATATATACACTTGAACCTTTATATCTAAATGTTTCTTTTATCATGTCTCCTCTATTTTCTATCTAGTCCTTGGTGCCAGTGACATAATTTTGGTAGCAAAAATAAATCACTGGGGAAAACAGATTTGTTAGAAATAAATATAAAGTATATCTAGGGCTATGATTTTCACATTAATTCTAAATTTATCAAATTTCTATTTATAATTTTTCCTCACAAAATGTGTTTTGATCTTCAAAGCATGTGATGAAAGTTAAAAGGCGAAAATATTTCAATTCTTTTTTGAGTTTTCATGCATGGAAAGTTTAAAGATGAAAATATTTTCAATTTTTTTCTCTGCATTTGCATACAAGGGTAATAATGAGAGAGTCTAATAGGTCTTGCTCCATCTCTCAAGGTGAAACCAGGGTTTGTTGTCAAAACAGATCCTTGGTTGTTGATTCAGTTCTTCCTGGGTCAGAATTCCACTTCTGTTTTCGAATGTTTTCTGGATGTATCCTGATGGAATCTAGAGATAAGCCAAGGACTCTAATTTGGTTCATATGTACTGTGGAAGAATATCATATTGTATATTAGATTTCCTTTTAGGAAAGACTTGTAAAATTAATTCACTCCCTTTCCATTGTTAGTTAAATTTTTAATCAAAAGCCACAATTTTTGATCACAGGCAATGCTATGTATGAGTTCTGCTTAATGAATACTGATGTTTTATTGATTATTTGGGAAGTGTTGAAATACAATCATAGGTTGCTGATTTCTGAGAGTTTGAAATAAGCTGTCATATGAGCACTTAGCTTATCCTGGATCTGTTGTTTTAACACTGTCTAATGTGGTTAGTCTCAGATGATCTATTTCCTCTATTATGGAAATTGTCCTGTTGGTCCATTTGAAGAGAAAAAAACAAACAAAAACAAATACTTCTTCTGACTTACCTTTGATGAGCAAAATATAGAAGGCATGAATTTAGTTTATTTGATTAATGTTTTATAGTTATAATTTAGTGTTTATAGAAGTTTCCTAGCATGGTACTTCACAGAATATTTGAAAGGGTTGGAAAGCTAATTGGGACTATCTTATTTATTTACACTTTTTATCAAGAAATCCAGTTCAGGTCAGTTTACAAATGTTGATATTAACCTAATATGTATTAGGGTTCTCTACCAGGCCCAGCAAGGGCTCAGAGGAGTTAGATCTAGCTCCTGTCCTCCATGAGGTTTTAGATTATTGGGGAAATAATACTTGGAAACAAGCTATAAATTAAAAAAAATAATTATGTATGAAAGATGGATCTTGCTTATCCATTGAACACAGTCTGCAGCCTCTGCGTTTACTGATTCCTGTTGAGGAGTTGGAGTGAGGGTTCCGTTTGCATCCCTGAAGATGTCTGATAGAAGCAGAGGCCAACTGAATTAATTGGAAGGCAACAAGAGAGGTCATCTTGTCTAGTCCCTGTCCCTGTGAAGGATGGCACTGAAACTCTCCCAGACAGATTGTGACCTGCTTTAATCAGGCACTGGCATTATACCTACGCCTGTGCAGTGACCCCTAAAATTGGGAAGAAAAGTGAAAGACCTAGTCAGTCATCCAGAGGATTGGACCATGCCGTACAGTCAACAATTGTTTTCTTGTTTCATCTGAGTGATCCAGTACTACACACAGATGCTATCAAATTTTTATTTAAAGCATATGCATCTTATAGTAAATCTATTTTTAGTCTTTGTTTTTTAAATTTAAGTATCTATTACAAAATTCTTTGCTTTTGCCGTTTCAACCAAAAAACATGGTTCTCTGTTGTTGGTTTCCCTGATACAATTTTTCATTGATTTGAGACAACTTTTACGTAACTCAGACCTTCCTGTTACTCATCTCTTTTCATAATTCATTTATTCCTTCAAGGCTTTTAATTCCTCATGGGAAAACTCTTTTAGAAACTCCTTCAAATTTTGCTTATCATCAATAGAATGTAATTAAAACAAGAAAGAAAGTGTGACCAAAAAGAAGCAGCATGGCATAAAGGGAAAGTCATGGAATTAGGTGATTTGGGAATCCTTTCCTGGATCTGCCATGAGCTGCTGGAACTGGGAAACTCCCTGGGTCCCTCTGTCCAAGTTTCAGCATTTGTAAAATAAGAGACT
Organism: Sciurus carolinensis; assembly: GCF_902686445.1. NCBI lineage: Eukaryota > Metazoa > Chordata > Mammalia > Rodentia > Sciuridae > Sciurus > Sciurus carolinensis. The sequence goes on from NC_062220.1 coordinate 26,862,041, forward strand.
TGAAACAAGCTAGTGAGTTTCAAAATTTTTTTTCTGAAGGGGGAGTGTGGGGATTGAACTCAGGAGCACTTGACCACTGAGCCATATCCCCAGCCCTATTTTATTTAGAGACAGGGTTTCATTGAATTGCTTAGCACCTCACTTTTGCTGAGGCTTACTTTGAACTCACGATCCTCCTGCCTCAGCCTCCCCAGTCCCTGGGATTACAGGCATGTGTCATGGTGCCCAGCTGAGTTTCAAACTTTTTAAAACTGCATTCCAGGTTAATGATTTATGGTGTATATTAACACACAACACCTATCTCATTACTGCAATAAAGGTTTCAAGAAACCTCGCTTCCTGGTACTTTTGTGATGTGCTTGATTTCTCTTTTCTTAATTTTGAAAATGTACTGTTTGTGATCAAGAATCACTCATAGGGTATGTCACAAAGTACAAAGAAAGTAGATGGGGATGATTTTTAGTCATTTTTCAAGGGCATTCCAATTTCATGAATTACTAGTTCTAGGGTCTGGTAACATTCCTGCAGTAATATTCCTTCCTTGTTGACAAAATTTTGAAAAGGACAAGAGTATAGAGAAGTCAGAAGCTGATAGTGTAGAGGAGAAATTAGAGATATGGAAAGGAGAAAAGTTGTACTTTCCTATGTTTATATTAAAGGCAGACTATAATATTTACTAAGACAATGGTACTGGGAACTTGCAAATGGGATGATTGAAGTCAGTTTTGTTTTGTGTGTGTGTGGTACTGGTGGTTGGACTCAGGGCCTCATGCATAGTAGGTGAGTGCTGTACCACTGATCTGCATGCCCACCCTGAAGTCAGCTGTGGAACCATGTCAGTCAGAGAAACAACTACTATGCCAGCTCTTTTCCCAGTTCCTGCACCATACCCTACACTCAGGACGTTCGTTAATAATTGACTAAGGACACCCAGTGTTGGATCCTTGAACCTGAACATATAAATGCTACAAATCAGGCAGTCAAGGGAGCACACAGAAGTTTTAGGAAGAGACAGCTAGTAGAATTTCTCTCTCTCAGTAGGAAGAGACACACTGTTGATTGCCCATTGGGCAAGTGTGTAGTTCTTAGTGGGACACTGCATTTCTGGTGTAGAGAGCATTGCCCATCTCACTGAACAGCATCAGGACCTGTGCAGATATATAAGCCAGGAACCTAGAAGTCACTCCTAGCTCCACCTTGGCTTCAGCTCCCATATCCTAATCCTGTCTTTTTTAGCTTCTTATATGTCTCAAGTGCTTTCACATTTCTCCTCCTTCTTCACCACCTCAGCCCATGCCACTGTCCACTCCTGTCCAGCCTATGAAATAACCTCCTGGATGACCTTCCCATCCACGCTTCCCTTCTTCTTTCCTATTCTCCTGACCCAGTGCTATTCTGAATGGGGAATAAGGTTATTCCACCTTTTATGGCTTCCACTGGTCTTAGGAAGAAGACAAATTGACTCTGTGTAGCTGGCAGGGTCCCTGTCTGGACCCCTCTTGGCCCTCCCCTGAGAGAGCCTCCTGCCTCCACCCCAGCCTCCCTGGCCTTGTTTTGGCCCTTCCTGCTCTTCTGCTCCCCATCACTGGGTGTTCGCCATTGTTGTCACCTATTCTGTGCTCCTCCTATGTAACTTGCTTACCTAATAATTCACTCTCATTTATCCTCCAGATCTTAGCCCTGGTGTCACTCTGTGATGCAAGGGACGAGGCCAGTTTTTGTTTACTATTGTATCCCACTTGGTACTTAGTATATCACAAAGCTTAATGAGCAATGATAGTAAGCTGATTATAAGAATAATGTAGTGCCAACGGCTTTCCACATCCTCTTTAGACTGTCATATACATTAACTCAGTTAATTATGGCAGTCACCCTATGGGGGAGACATTACTATTATCCCCATTTTACAGACAATAAAACTGAAACATAGCAAGTTAAGGGGCTTACTCAAAGCTTCATCACTAGTTAATGGTGATACTAAGATCTGAACCCAGGAGGATTAGATATGAGGTTGGTATCCTAACGACTAACCTAAGTTACCTTTGTTCATCTTTATTGAATGAATATACCAATCTACACACTTGGTTTCACTTTCTGTTGTGATTTTTTTCATTTGTACAATTGGATAATGTTGCACATTATAGAAGATTGAGTACTTTATAATGGTTATTGTTTATTTACTACATAATGGTCCAGATATCCTACATAATCTCATTTAATTCTCACAACCAACACACAAAGGTAGAAATTCCCATTGTATGAGTGAAGAATACAAGACCCCAAGGTAGGGTCTAAAATCTTGATCAGTCTCATTCTGGAGCCCTTCCTCTTTTCTATTTTTCCCTTGTTATATAGAAGAAGCAGGTCTTAATCTGTGCCTTCCAAAATACGTAGAATTTAAATAAGAGCATTTAAATTGAATTGAAATGTATGAATTATGCCTAGAATAACCAATTAAAAATCAAATCAAAACATTCCTATTTTGTAGAGCTACAAAATATAGAAATATCAAGGCATTAATTTAAAAAGAAATAATGTGGATGATATTGTTACTGAGGATTCCAAAAGATTTGAATGAACAGATATTCCATGTTCTCAAATGGGAATTCAATACTATAAATTTGTCAAATCTTCTGCAATTAATTTTAAAAATGGATACAATCCTAATGAAAGCTACAATTTCTTAAAGTAATAAGACTAGTCAAGAAATAATTAAAATAAAGAGTATGATCTAACCAATGAACCAATGATGTGAATCTAACACTGTAAAATCACAATAATTGTAAAAAATGTAGTATTGACATACTAAGAAACAAATGGGATATAGCAGCAACTCCAGATATATATCCAAGAATTTATAAGAATTTGATATATATTAAAAGTGACTTTATGAACATTAATGGGAAAAGGTATACATTCAATAAATAGCACTGGGAGAACTGTTTCGCTATTTGGAAAACATAAAGTTGGGTCCCTTTCCCTGCCCCAAATATCACATTGAGAATCAAGAAAGAATTAAATGCAAAGATATAAGTCCATTAAAATTATGAGTCTTAAAGATTAAAGACAATATTAAAATTATATTTTTCCTACAATATAGGGAAGTTCTCATAAGTGAAGTGAATACAACATATTAAAAAGAGCATATTACATGTTTAAAAAGGCAAAGAGAAATGTGGAAAGGCATCAGAACATATGGTGGCTAAGATGGGAGCTAATACATGTTCTTATTTTCCTTAAACAATTTTATTTTCTAGTCAAACTGTGTTATTACTTTTGTAATTAGAAAAAATAAAATGTATTTTTTAAAGGCAAATGCTGAGCTAAGCCACAGGGTCTACAATGACTATAACATATTGGGTGGGGGAAACATTAGAAGTCTTATCTGAGTGGGAATTGTGATAGGAAAACTTGAATTCATCTGTAGAGGGGTGTTATGATCTGGATACAAGCTGTCCCCCAGTTCATTCCTGTGTTAATGTGGGAATGATCAGAGGCGAAATGATTACACTGTGAGAGCTGTAACCTTATATGTCTATCTTAGTTTGATTGAACTGACTGGGTGTAACTGTTGGCAGGTGGAGCATGGCTAGAAGAGGTGGGTCACTGGGGGCATTCCCTGGAAGGGTGCATCTTTCCTGTGGCCCCTTCCTCCTCTCTCTCTGCTTGTTTGGCCACCACAGGTGAGCAGCTTTCCTCTGCCATGCCCTTCCGCTATGATGGGATGCCTCACCTTAGGTTTGGAGTAATGGAATTTGCTGTCTCTGGACTGAGCCCCCAACAAACTTACCCTTCTCTAAGTTGTCCTAGTCAGGTATTTTGGTCACAGTGATGCAAAGCTGACTAACTCAAGGGGAATGTTTTTAACATACTTTAAAGAGAGAAACTTCACCATCAGCAATAGTTTTATTCGTTATTTGAATCATACTGTCTCTTATGTGCATGATCTAAGATAATTATGTAGAAAAATGCAAATGATTGGATTTAATCAAACAGCCTTTTCTTTCTTTAGGGACTTAGGGATCTATCTGTGAAATAACTTGCTCTTCTGTAAAGTCTCTTTTAAACTGGTTGTTTTGCCTGAAGATAAGCTCTTAATCTTATTTGCCACTTACCTTAGGTTTCTCAGTGTTTTTGAAACCCTAGGGCATTTCATGGATATTTTAACACGTGAAGGGGACACCTGGCACCTGCCTAAAGTACTTTCCATTTCCTGCCAGGCACAAAGGAGAGAAGTTATTGTGAGCTGATCTAGAGCTCTTCAGTGGTTGATTTACAAGTGTTTCCTGATGTGTCCTCAAGCAGTGGAGAGCCTTCAGTTCTTGCTACTGCATTTAAATTACAGAAGAAGGTAGAGAGCAGGTGATTTTCAGCAAAGGACCCTTGTCTTCCAATTTCCTCTGCCCTTTGTAAATAGGAAAGGCAGAGGCTCAAATGAGTTCATTAGCCCAAAACACCTGTCTCTACAGGTCCTTGACAAAGCCTATGTAGAATCCACAAAGCAGAACCTTAGGTGTGGAATTCTCCTTTGAACTTGTTATTTTCATGGAGAAATCCTATAGAGACATAAACATACACACCTCCAAGGCTAAAATACCCTATTATAATTTTGTAAGTATAAATTTATAAACTTTATTACCTTTGTCTTTCACCACAAATGCCCAATCATCTTGCATGTAAATTTCAACCATCTTTTGTCAGTTTTATCTCAAGTGCGTGGCCAAATTCACAAGCAAGATGATTTTTTTTTTTGTAGTTCAGAAAATTGCTTAAATTTTTTTTGAAATGTATTTCTCTGTTCAGTACATTTCAATGCCAGCATTGTCATTTGTTAATTTTTATTAGTATTTCTAAAAAGTTTGCATTATTTTTATACTATGCTTTTGATTCTTGTTCTAGTACACTCTTTAAATATTAACACATATTTATATCTGGAATATATTTTCTCTCACTTCTTAACTTTTAATTTCCTCTGTCTCATCCTATTTCCATTCTCTACATGGTCTGCCTCCCAATTTGCATCTCTACCTTCAACTTATGCTTACTTTAGTTCACTTTGTACATCATTCTCAGCAATAATCTTAAGTGTTGACTATGGCTCTCTATTTCAAGTGAATAATATTCAATATTTAAGTCTAGCATTTAGGTCACTCCATGATCTAATCTAAGTTGTTATACTTAAAAACGAAATTGGTGACTCAAGACTTGGAAGCTGGGATGGAAGCATCTGAGCCAGAGTGCAGAGTCACAGAATGGACAGCCAATTGAGGTTCTGTGGTTTGGAGACCTCATACTATGGTTGAGGATCCTATGGTGGCACAACGAGGCAGTCTACACCAACAGACTGAGAGGGGGAACCCTATATGGAGGTCCCGGTAGGCTATGTTCCCAGCTGAAGACCCCCAGTAGAGTGAGGTTCAGGAATTTGTCTGGAGTCACACACCTTTCAAGTTGTCCATTGGGGCCCAAATCTAGGTTTACTACTGGTTCAGTCCTCTATCTTGACCAACTCTTTCCATCAGTTAATCTTTCCGCTTTATCTCAGGGCTTATGATTTCATCCCTTTGCAGTGTGTTGGGTGCACACTTATGTGGATATCCTAGTGCTCAGGAGACATTCCTGTGTAATTGAGCATGAAGCTTAAGTTCCTTTCCCAATCTCCATTTATTGTATCTTTGAATTCAGATCACATTCAGTAAAAAATGAACTGTGTTTGCTTACTTGATGGCAATTACTCTTTAGTTCACAGTGCAGTTCTTGGCGTGGTTCTCACTGATTTAAGTGTCACCATGCTATGCAGTTATAACATATATGTGCAGTATTGGGAAAAACACAGGTGGAGCATGAAAGCCTTATTCCTGGTTATCCCTAGTGAGGCATGGGACTTTTGCAGAATTCCGAATGGCTTTTAAATCAGGTCCTACACATTAATGTATTAATTCATATAAGGCTCACAAATTCTCTTCTTCCCCTTACCGTTGTCCCCACAGCAACTCCAAGAAAATCATGTAATTCTTTAGAGTAGTTGCTCCATACTCAAGAAAAAGTCAGGAATTAAAAGAAAAGGAACTATTTTCAAACCTACAGTTGTAGCTTAGAGTCTGAGATTATTTCTACCCCAAGCAGAGACAGTAATAAAATTTGCAATCAACTGGATGTTTGGTTTCTTGTGAATAAAGCAACTGATAAACTATTTCTCCTCCTCCCCCCCCCCTCCTCCTCCTCCTTCTCCTCATGTGGCCCTTAATTGACGACGCCTATTGGATCATCGCCACATTAATATTGGAAATTTGTGTGACTAATTTCAGGAAAATGAAAATATCCATCTGACATTTCAGTTTAGAAAACTGAACACCAGCCCAAGAAATGGGAAATTCTTAGAAAGCAGAGCTGGGCAACAATAATGTGTGTACCCAAGAATTTAAAATTCCTGTTGGGCTCTTCTTAGGAACTCACATTTTAATGTGTACAAAGCTTTGCTAACTTGAGCTGGTTTGCCTTCATACAAGACCTAACAAAAGCCAGGAAGATGCACTACAGTGTGTGAAAACCTTAATTAAAGTACATGTGGTATTTCTTGAACCAATAAGAATTTCCTATGTTTTCTAGGAATATGAGGTAGAGTCAGAAGTTTGAGATTTCATTAATGAAAACATCAAACAATCTTGCTGTAAAATTTATGAGGCTAACTCCATCTCCCATGGTGTAAATGCTTTGCTATATGTTGTTAATTTTAAGCTATGTACTAAAACACATCACAACTTTACAATCAGTCATGTTTTAAGTGAATGGCTGACAGCCTTTGACAATATTTATCACTTTATAGCAATACATTAATGCTAACTTTAAAAACTATAGCAGAATGAAAGTTTACAACCAATTAAGTTGATAAGTCACTGTCAACTTCCTAAATTCCTCTTTTGGATGAATGAGAGAATCAGATATAGGAAGGGATTATCCAAATCTAGTTGCAGTAAAATCCTAAGTATCATCCTGAGGCTCATGTGTTAGTGAACAAATACCTCATCTTTAGATGAGCCTGAAGAGAAATGTACTATTTCTATTTTAATTTAAAAGTGTCTTTCGGTTTTTCTTTCACCAGGACAGGGGGCCTGAGGAATTCTCTCAAAATGGAGGTGGACCTCAACTCAGGCCATGAGGGTCCTTGGTGTCATTGCAGAAAGGAAATTAAGGATGGGTCAAAGTGAGATGCAGATTGAATTTCCTGAGTGAAAGAAAGAAGTGCACACTCTGAGAGACAGGAGGAGTGGGGGCTTCAGAGAGGAATGTACTAGTGGCATCTCAGCCACATTTGGGCGTGTAAGAGGATCTAAGAGGGTGGTTTTAGTTTTCCTTTCATGGATAACTGTATATGTTGACCATTACGGAGCTGGGGCTTCTTTTCTTCTTTGTTTAATACTTTAGTGCACTTGTGGATGAGGGCTAATAATTGATTTAATAGTGTTGTTTGTGGTCAAGGTATGTGAAAGTGACTTTTAAAGTGAGATTTAAGTCTATATGAAAGTGGATTTTAAATCACGGCCCCTCTAGTGTTGTCTGCTTTCTACCTGTCCTCCTGTCTTCTGTCCTACCTCATTCCAATTGTGACCCTGTGCTTACACTGGTATGTATAAAATATCTCATAGTGTCCGTGAATTCATGTGTGACACCGTCACTAGACACACGTCTGAATTTTTACTTAAAAAACTGCACAAACTTGGATATAATCTTCACACAAACGAATTGGATTTTATAACTAGCCAAGAAAATAAATGGTGAAAATTCAATAACTCTCTTTAATAAAGTGGTGTGGAATTTAAGAGTGCATATGAATCCATTACATATGAGGTTGAAACTTTTTTTTAAGAAAAGCCAAAGAGTAGTAGTGTGTCTATTACGTTGAAGTTTCTTTATTACAATTTATCAGGAAAGGGTTGTATATAAATTTATCCTGATTATTAAATGATGAGGAATATTTTTATAGAATGACAGACAATGCTATGGTATTAAAATAAAATTATATTAAATCCAGGACATTTTGGGGACACAGAAAATTTAACAATAAAAATATTTGTATTTGTGTAGCTCTGATGTGTGTCCCATGAATGGCATAGAATTTCCACTTTCCTTAGTGTTCTCACCGTCTCTGCTTCCATTGAAACAGTTTGGCTTAGGTGTTTTCTTCCAGTTCTATGCTTACTGTCCACCCTTTGCTCTGTAGAAATGGGAACATAGAAACCCTCCACCTATCCTTTTCTTTAAAGTCAACAAAAGAAAGCAAAATCAGATAAACAGCAATATTCACCAAGAGGTGTGTGTGTGTGTGTGTGTTTGTGTGTAGTGGAGAGATTCACAGAGCAGCAGTGTAATTAGCTTTAACCTGGAATGTTAGACATCTGTTTTAAAAAGTCCCTCCACAGTTTTTCCACCTTGTCCTTGAGCCTTTCCCTGTGTCCCCCAACACCCTGCTTCTTCTTTTTCTATTACTTCCTACCTGTTTCCACCCTCTTAAGAAGAAAACAATTCATTCCTTAGAGTTTTTTTTTTTTTTTTTTTTTTTAATTTACAGATCATTATTGTCTTTCTAGCATCCATTTGAAACCAGCTCCAGGCCTCCAAGAGTGTCTAAGGAAGGACATGATAGAAGTTTTGAAATTTATAAATACTGGGAAATATACAGTCACCCTTCTTATCTATATATTTTTTTCTATCTGGAGATTGAACTAACCATGGTTCAAAAATAATTTTTAAAAATACATCTGCATAGAATATGTACAGCTTAGTTTTTCTTGTCTTTGTCCCTTAACTACTGAAGCATAACTGTTCATATAGCCTTTATGTTGTATCCGGTATCATAAATAATCTAGTGATAATTTAAAGGATCGGTATAGGTTATATGCATATATTATACCATTATATATGAAGGACTTGAGCATCCCTGAATAACAAATATTCTGGGGTCCTGGAACCAATTCCCCAGAGAAACTAAGGGAGGGTCTGTGTGTCTCTATCTAAAGGGAAAGTGGGGAGGAGTTGATGAGATTTTCTTCTAGTTGCACATACCATAAAAAAATTATTTTCATTTTGATACTCCAATACCATGAAATCATCTCTAAACAGTAAATATATATTGATTAAGATATTGAAGGATGGTGGTTTCCAAAAACTGGTCTATGAATGAGTCTGGGGCTGTGTTTGAAATGACAGATTCTTCTCATGCCCAAGTCAGGAAGCTCTGATGTGGCCAATATAGGTTGGAACTCAGGAATCTGTATGTAGATGACTGAGCATAAGAACAACTGCTCTAGGCCTCACCATCTTCCTTTTTAGTTATTAGGTTTAGTGATGCAATGTTAATGAAACCCAGGGGTATCCACTGAGATTCAGGGACCTATCTTACAAGTAGTTATTTTAAGTTTCCATCACTAATTTTCCTTGTAACTTTCCTCCTTTTTCATCAGTAACATCCTGGCTTTTCCAGGACTGTTTAGGTTTTGGTACCATGTCCTGAGAAACTGCTCAGTCCTGAATTAACCAGAGTGGTTGGTAACTAGGTAAAAGTTTATAAAAAGTAGCTGAATCTATTTAGTTTCTGTAACTATTCTTCAATATTTATTTATGAATAGTCTATTTTGTGGTTAAAACTTAAGAGAGAAGTTTTAGGCAGGAGTCAAAAGGGGTGTTTTCACAAACAACTTCATGAGATTCTGGACAGACTGGTTTTGTCTGAGGACTCAGTAGATAAAAGTCAAACATAGAGAGGGTCAGAGCAATGTTCCTGTATCTGCATGGACATGAGCTCAGGTTTTGTAACTAGAGTAAACTGAAGGAGACAACATGACTTTTGAAACTTTGAAGATGCTCTTTGTGTGAACTGATCTTCTTTGTCTCCAAATCTACAAAAGTCTCAATAGGAAGTTTTAGGGAAATAATGATGCAGTTCTCTAAAATGATTGCCTGAGTTTAGATATTGAGTGTGACTTAGAATCAGATTACCTGGAAATATGATAGGTGATTGAAAATGTGAGCCTGGCAATGAGGTGATAAGAAAGGCACAGAAAACGAATCTTCCAAAAAGCTAATTTCCAAAATGAATTAAGTTGATTACTATAAATTGATTCTATTGTTTTGGACTTATAACATTTTGGATTCCAATTTATATTTCTAGGTCATAGAAATAGTAATAGTTGACAGTGTTGAGAATGAACAGATTCTGAGGTTGAGAAACAGCCTCGTGTAGAATGGGTAGCTGAGACATGAGAAAAATCAGAAAATCCATGTTAAAAGGGAGGAACAGAATTCAGCAACATGATGGACTGAAGAAACTAGAACACCAGTCAGCAGCACTGAAAGGAACAGAGTTTCACAGGTGATTAAGAACAGAGGGGGAAATAGGCAATGACTAGATGAATAAAAATGAGTAACTGAAGAAAGTAAATGATTTTATCAGAATATAAATACCCAAATATAAAACAGTCATTTAAATTCAACTCTAAATTTAGCACATCTTTGCATTATTAAAATAACAAATATTTGTTGGATTTATTATAGATTTAGAACTAACATCCATGAGAAAATTTCAAGTACTTGATTTTTCTTTCTCCATGTGTAACTGATGTGAAAGTTTTGGGGAGGATGTGGAAGAGGCTCTGGTTTTGTTCTCTTAATGAACCGTTAAGGTCCTATTGTGAGTCTTTCCTTAATGCCCCTTAATTCTTCCCATTCGCTAATTTTTTCCCCTAGGGGTGGTGAGAATATTGGGCTTTCAGCCTGATACTTAGGGATTCTTCATGAATCTGCTTTATGTTACTCATATAACTATAATCTCCATGTGTCTCAGTTTCCTCATCTGCAAAATAAGAAAGTTGGTTCATAACTGAGCTCTCATTTGCCTTCCATTTTTAAAATTCTATGCTTCTAGTACATATTAAACAACAGCCAAAAGGTATTCTCCAGTGCTATAGTTGAGCTCTAATTTACCTTCCATTTTTAAAATTCTATGCTTCTAGTACATATTCAATGATAAATACTAGCCTAAAGATATTCTCAGCCCCCTATATGTCTAAACACAAGCAGAATTACTCTGACTGACATTCATTTTGAGAGATCTACATCTTTTTAATAGAAAATTTAAATAGAAAATTGAGTTCAAAGAGAAAATAAATTGAATGATTCTTTTAAAGATAACCAGAGTCACTTAAGGATACATTGTCATATAATAGTTATAAAAAAAGCTCCCAAATAGAGCATATTCAAAACAAGAATAGATCTGAAGTGGGGAGAACTTACTTTGAGCTACTAATCAAATGATGATCTTGGAGCTGAGATAGACAAAAAGGATGACATTCTATACCTTTTACTTAAAAGATCAAGTCACTATCAAAATGTTATATAATTACTACAATGTATAATATAATGAGATTCAATAAGGTGAACATACAGATAGTGAAACTATCCTTTTCTTATTTTTTATCTTTTTGTTGCTAATGAAATAGTTTCTGCTATTTCTAAAGAAAAATTTAAATACGCAGTTAAAAACCTAACTACGAAGCTGGGTGCAATGGTGCACACCTGTAAACCCAGTGGTTTGGGAGGCTGAGGTGGGCAGATGCAAAGTTCAAGCCAGTCTCAGCAACTTAGTGAGACCCTGTCTCAAAAATTAAAAAAAAATAAAAAGGACTGGGGATTTGATTCAGTGGTTAAGTGCCACTGGTTTCAACCTCTGGTACCCAAAACAAATCAAAACAAGACAAAACAAAGCACTTGAATGGGAGGCTGGGGATACAGCTCCATGGTAGAGTGCTTGTTTAGCATGTGCAGGGTCCTGGATTTGGTCCCCAGCACTGAAAAAAAAAAATCAAACAACAACAACAACAAAACTCAATAATATAGAATTAATCAGAAGTAAAATCAGATAGTTTGTGTTTCATTAAATATACCTTGTACCTCAGATGATGGAAATCTTCATGCTAATGCCATCTTTTGTTGATATCTAACAATGATAATTGATGGTTTTCCTTTTATTTTTACAGGACTAGAGAGAATCGCTCGGGATTCATCTTATGAACAGGAAGGGAAGGTCCAATTTGTAATCGATGCAGTATATTCCATGGCTTATGCCCTGCACAATATGCACAAAGATCTCTGTCCTGGATACATTGGCCTTTGCCCACGGATGAGCACCATTGATGGGAAGGAGCTACTTGGTTATATTAGGGCTGTAAATTTTAATGGTAAGTTGCAACTTTTTTTTTTTTTTTTGTGGTCTCTAAATGCTTTAGAAGTGACAGGAGGTTTTTGTCCTCCCTATATATAGAAGATACTCAGGCAGAGTGGAAAGCACAGGATTAGAAACAGTTCTCCTTTTTAATCAGAAGTGTGAGTTTTTCCACCTGCTTTTAAATCGCAACATATTTTTTGTGCTACCATTAATCTGCTCCTGAAAGAAGCAAAAGTTAAAAATAAGCCTCTATCAATCAAAATATTCTACTTAAATATTGCTATTTCAGAAACCACTTAGAAGGCTCATTCAAAACCATTGACAACAGGTTAAATTCATTTGAAAATGTTTTGTTCATGCCATTATTAGAGAAAAGATTATAGACATTTTGTTTTGAAACTCACTTTAAGGTTTTTAAATAGTAAATTGAGGAAAATGGATGATCTGGAGTTGCTCTATATTTATACTCTGTAGTGTTAAGTTTCTGTGTCTTCTTTTCTTTCCTTGTATTTCTCTCAATGATTTAGCAGTCCGAAGCAAAGAGCTGCATACAATGCTTTGTAGATAGGATTTTCCTACTGTAGAAGCAGAAATGTTGCTTCTGTGACTGTCACAGGAAGCTGTTACAGAATGTCCTGGATTCACAGTATTAGGTAGGGAAGAGCCACTTCAAACTGTCTGTCTGAAGTGATGGAATTATTGAATGCTGCTGTTCTTTCATGAGAGTTGTAATGGTTGCTGCCCATGACTTTGACCATTATTTTCAAATGAAATGATAGAATGCTCTGAGCTGTCTAATTCTTTCAGTTTGGCTGTAATCCGCACAATGGACATGCCTCTGAGCCACGCACAGCGCTGCACTGTCTATCACAATACACTCCAGCGACCTCAGCTGCCAGCCTTTCTCAGAAAAGCACAAGGTCATCTTCAATTTAGAATTCAAGTGGAAATTTCTTCTTTTGCTTTTTTTCAGGCAACATAAGGCAGAATTTGTTTTACATTCAACACAGAATATTCTCTTTTCTAGCAGAATTTTTGAGAATCATTACATGGCATTAATTCTTTCATTAATATAAACACTAAGGAAAGTTTGAAAATAATTTTCATGCAGTTATCAAATGGAGCAAAAGAGGATTGCTACAATGTAAAGTTATTTATCCTAATGTGAGGTTGGGAACACTTCATTTATCCATTAGTGTTAGGAAGTAGGAAGAGGAATGCAAATGAGTATATTTTCTCAATAAGTGCAACTCACCTTCAGATAGGGAAATTTTTTAAAGAAGCACTGATGAAAACATTTTAAAGGTGAATTACTAATTTCCCTTCTATCTTAACCATAGATCAAAACCTAACCCTTCCTTGATGACTCCAATTATTATGCTATACTGTAATATAATGGTGCTATTATGGACTATTAAAGAATGTCTGCATGTCTAATGGCTATTAAGACAATTTGCCTCTAGACACCAATGATCTCTGAGTTCTCCTGTCCACTTTTCATAGGTTTTATATCCCCTTCTAAATTATCAGAGTACCACTGCTGTGCTTACCTTTAGGCATGGTTCCTTCCATAATATGCTTTCTTTCAATCCACTAATGGACAGAGAAGCAAATACAATACTTCATTAATTCAGTCAAGATGTTTAATTGAGCACATATACTGTGCTCAGCATTATGAAATGTGCTAAACATATATTACTGGTGAAAATAGACTAAAGGGGATTTAGAGTTTCTTGGGAGCTTAAATACCAAATAAACACCCCAAAATATAATTAGATAACCTACAATGAATGCTACAAAAGACGATGTGCTGGAATTAGTGTTGAGAGTGAGGGAAATGTCTTTGATCTAGGGAGTTATAGACAGATGAAATCTTAAATGGCTGCACGTCTAAGGGTAGAGCAGGAGGCAGGGTGATATGAGACCATGTGAGGTCTTTTAGGTAATTCTTAATGTTTGCTCTTTACCTGAAAAGTAGTGGGAACCCACTAAAGCACAACAGCACTGTGTCTGATGCAAGATTAAGTATACTAACAGAGGAGGGTCATGAAAAATACTCGAATTTTACTGTATGAACTTGAATTTCTTTGAACTCCTTGGAGATTTATTTTGCCAGGCTTTAGACTTGCCTGTATTCCAGTAGCTGATGATACAGGGAGAGAGGCATGAACATAGGTAAATTATCATGGACTATATCATTCTCTTGATTTTCAGTAATTTTCAGGATGTTTATCATTATTTTATTTCATTATTGGCTTATTTATTAATGTTCCTTCATTATTAATACTTTTCCTATTTATAATTTAAAAAGAAAAGGTAATAGGCGTATACCATCAAAACCATTACAGGAGAAAGAAATGAATATCATAACTAAAATCAGGGGCTGTGTTAGTTTTGAGCTTCCTAAGCAGTCAAAGCATAAAGGGACCTGCTATGAAAATTATACCATAATAGGAAGTCTATTTTTCAAAAGAGAATGAATTTTCTTGGAAATTATTTCTAAAAGAAAAGGTATCATATGGGACTTTGACAGTAAAATGAGCAATGCTATTTAAAAAAAATCGTACAGCAGAAGTCAAAACCTCCTCTTCAGCTGTTTTGCACCTGTACCCACAATCAAACTATGAAATGTAATGCTCGGAACACCAAAGATACTTCATTAAAGGTGTTTTCAAGGAGGAGGAAGACAGCCTACCTTGATCTAGATTTATAGCTCTTTTGCACTCTGATGATATGGGATGAACCATACTCTGTGAAGAATAAATGAAGAACATCTTCATTATACTCTGATTTTAAAATTTTATTTTCCAAAGCTTCCTACTCATAAATCTGACATTTTGATCAGTTGAAGTAAGAGCTGCCCAGTTTAAGGGATTGGAATAACCCTGGCCAATGCACTTTTCAGTCCTGTTCTCTGGTCTTGGTGGTACCTTGAAGGGTCCCAGAAGCTGTGTATGGAACTCACTTCTGTCCCATGAACTTATATATCATTGATTTTTGCAGGGATTTTGCTGTAAGTAGATGTTTAGAATTTGTTTTTGGATATCTAGCAAATAACTACGTTGTGTTGTTAATTGGATAGTTGTGGAGTGGATTGTTGGTGACAAGTATTCTCATCTGGAGGACAGCCAGCCTACTTCCTAAAGACTGGAAGTGCAGGGGCTGTTGGCACACCAAGTTTTCCTCAGGACCAGTTTTAATTTCCTAAAGAGCCCAGATGTGCTCAGCTAGACCCAGGCAGGGCTGCTTACCATACACAAAACAAAAACGATATTATACACTGAAAGATCTTAGTATACTATTATCAGTTGTCAAAGGAACGGGCTTCACAGGGCTACTATGAATGTTGCACAGTGTGGCTTCCAGTGTCTGTTGGGATCAGTGAGCTACACAGTGTTCTCTTAAATAATTTTTTTTTTTAAATTGACCCATTGCATGGAATTATTTAGTAATGCCCAGTTAAATATTGAATAGTGGCTGTGCTGAAGTGCTATTTCTGTGTAGATGATGTTAAACTATTTCATATTAATACAAGGGCTTTAAACTATTTCTTTTTAATATTAGTGGTATATTGCTGTTTGTGATCACTTTTAGTCAAGATAGAAAACTATGTCACGTTTGGAGGAAGACTCTTCTAGTTTATAAGAGCAGGAGATAAAGCAGTCCAAGCTACTGAATGCTGCACAGACAATTGGTGTAAAAGGGAATCATGTTTAAAAATCAGTAAGCAGGGATGTGGTATGCCTACTTCAGCAATGGTTTAAAAATACTCAGTTTAAAAAATCATGTTTCTTCCAGAGTATTGTTTGACAATATGAAGAGCATAATAGAACTGAAATGATAAAGCATTAGTATTTCAGTCCAAAATTTTGTCTCATACAAATAACTATTTAAATAACTATTTAACAATTCATATTTGAAATAGTCAAATAACTAAACTAAGAAACTAAAGTTACTTTTTGCAACAAAAATATAAGCTGCAAAGGAGGTTTGATTGATTTTAATACTCAAACTGGTTTTTATCATTACCTGAAAATTTTGCCTTCCCATCTCCTGAATCTGTATTGCAAGCACATTCAGAATCATGACAGGCTTAGAATCACTGGTGTTTTCCTTACAAGTTTTCTCAACCTCTCCTCTCTACTTGGGAAGCCAGAGGAAAACAACGACTTGACTTTTTAGGATTACTTCTATTGCTACTATTTGAACAAAATGCTATTTCTATAAATTTTTTAAATCCTAAGATTTATCAAAAAGAAAAACATAAAATAAAGAAAAGGAGTTCAGATTTTTTTTTTGTAGGAACTTAAGCAACTGTGTCAACTCCTTACTCCAAGGCAATAAAATATTAATACTATACATCTTGTATGGAATCAAAGATTTTTCTGTTGCTATGAAAACCTTATTTATCATAAAGAAAAAGTGTCGAGAATTCTCGAGATATCTCTCCACTCCTTTTACCTAAAGTTGAGCTCACGTCAGGAGTAAGTCAAGCATAATGGCATATTAATTTGGTTTGTTTGATTGCAGGTAACAAAAGGCAATTTAAGCTTGCTTAATTATGCTAATAGAATTTATAATATGTGTCAAGACAAACCATTGCAGAATATAAAAGGGTCTAAGAAAAGAACTGGTTCTAGGAAAGGTAAACCTGAAAGAAACCCAAACATCTTTCTGTATGTCTCTCTGCACTGTCTAGAACTCTTTATACTGATTCTCTCTACTTCTAGCTCTCTGGTGCAGCACAGAGCCCCCTACACTGCTAGAATTTAGCTATTCTTCGTTCAGGACACCTGCTGATACTAAGCTATTTTTTCAAACTCTGAATTCCAACTACTTAGAAGCTTGAATCTCATCAATAAACTTTGGTTGGGTATCAGATCTGCTCCAAATTATCAGTGGTCAGGAGCAAGTTGTACAAACTTGGTTGTCATGGGTCACACCTTGAGGATGAAGGAGTCATTTTGGAAGTTCATCTAAGCATTATCTAGGGAAAGTTATAATGGAGCAGAAAGGTAGAAACCTAAGAGGAATGGTACCTACCTACTAGAGGCAAGTAGGTTCAGAGACCTTATGAGCTTCATAAGACCCCTTTAAGAATAAGAATATCTATGAGAACACAAAAGAGCAATCAGCTTTGGAGTTAGGTGAGGTCAGCCCTCACACATGTTGAATTCCCTGACAGCACAAGGGGTAAGGCAGCTCCTAAATCCTGCCGTCCCACCATTTCAATGCTCAATCTTCTGACCCCAGGGACTGGTATAAAGATGGCTTTTATCAACATTTGCTTTTTTTTTTTTTTTTTTTTTTTTTTAAAGAAACCTTATTGATTTTAAGAACTTAAAATTTTGAGAGTCCTCTAAACATTATAGTGTGATTATGAAGCAAATTGGTTTGCATAAAATATATTTAAGCTATCTAAAAGAAATAAATATAGCTTCATATCATGAAATGTACTATAACCATGCTAATAGGTCAAGTAAGATAATTAGCATATCATAATATAATTTAAAGTCATTTGACTAAAATATAACCCTCATTTCTATTATAAGTACAAAACAAACTAGGAAGGGAATAAAAGTTTAATGCAATAAAGTATATCTCCAACTATAATTACATATTTTTAGCTATTTCAATTAAATGGATGGATTAGACCTATTAACCCTACTATTAATATTCTGTATATTTTAACCAATATAATAAAGCATGAAACAAAAATTACCACTAAAAAGGAAAATTAATATTATGATTATGTTCAAATAATTTGCTCTAAGGATGATAAACTTAAAAAACTTAAAAGTACTTATTTTAGAATGATAATCCAATACAAAATTAATATGAAAATATTAAGAACTTTCTTACATACCAGTAAGAAGTCATTGACTAACTTTTATGAAATGGAACTCTGTTTCCTTTGCAGAAAATATTTAAAATATCTTGCAACAAATTGAACCAAATAATTGAGAGACCTATATGAAGACAACTTTGTTGACAGATGTACAACTCATTTGAAAAATGGAGGGAGAAATTCCTTGTTGATAGATGCAAAGCTAATTATATAAAAAAAGTTAACCCTTTCTGAATAAATTTGTATGTGTGCTTAGTGCAGTTCCAAGAGAAATAAAGAAGGAATATGTTTTGGAATTTTAGATAAATAATATTTTAAATTTTAATGATGAGAATAAGTACATAAAATAAGATGATTTTGAAAAAAAAAATTATTCCCAATAAACATTTAACATTTAAGCTACATGTTAAACTACAATAATTATAATAATCAATATAATATTAACTAGTACCAGAAGAGACATAAAAATGAAACCAGAAAGAAATAGTCAGAATTACATAATGACCCTAAACAAATAATTTTACACATGCATATGTGTCTATATATGAATTTATCATGTGATAAAGATAGCTTTAGAAATAAGTGGGAAAAGCTGGACTTGGTGGTGCATGCCTGTAATCTCAGCAGCATGGAAGACTGAGGTAGGAGGTTTGCAAGTTCAAAGCCAGCCTTAGCAAAAGTGAGGTGCTAAGCAACTCAGTGAGACCCCGTCTCTAAATAAAATACAAAATAGGGCTGGGGATGTTGCTCAGTGGTTGAGTGCCCCTGAGTTCTATACTCGCCACCCCTCCCCACAAAAAGAAATAAGCGGGAAAGGCTAGAGGGGAAGTATAGGTTCATTGGATTAAACAAAGGGGAACTGAAGGGAAAGGGGGTGGTGGGAATAGGAAAAACAGTAAAATGAATTGGACATAACTTTCCCATACTCATATATGAATACACGACCAGTATATCTTCACATCATGTTCAACCACAAAAATGGGATCAAAATAGTAATGGGTTGCACCCCCATGTATGTATAATATATAATATATGCACTCTATTCTAATTATATCTAAAAATAGCAAATAATAAAAATAAGTGGGAAAGGACATTTTTTCAATTGTTTACCAATATTCAGTGAAATTGAGAGACAATTTCTTCACATAAGATGAAATTTATTTTAGATTTAGTTAAAAAACAGAAAAATGAGAAAGTTTTTCTGATTTAAATGGATGAGCTTAAAATTAGTAAAAAATTCTTAAAAATTACAAAAAGCACACTTATGAAACAAATTAAAGTAGGGAATAATTTGATTTATATCAAGTACAAAACAGATGCATAGATTGATATAAATTATGACATCTCCAAGGTATAAATTGTCAAAACC
Organism: Sciurus carolinensis; assembly: GCF_902686445.1. Classification (NCBI taxonomy): domain Eukaryota; kingdom Metazoa; phylum Chordata; class Mammalia; order Rodentia; family Sciuridae; genus Sciurus; species Sciurus carolinensis. The sequence goes on from NC_062220.1 coordinate 26,881,478, forward strand.
TATAAATGTTAATAAATATTTGAAAAGGTTAATCCTCATGAATAATCAAAGAAATACCAATTAATGAGTAAAGAAACAGTTTTCCATATATCAAATTTGCAAATACTTAAAATAATAATAATTTACTTATAGAGCCCATTTAACTTTTATGTACATCTTATAAAGTAACAATTTAAAAAAACCCACTAAATAAGTAGAAGAAAGACCAGCAGAGGAGAGGAATGGGAGCAGAGGGAAGCAGCGGGGAGGGCAAGAGGAAGTACCGAAGACGGAAATGGAGCAAATTATATTCCATGCATACATGATTATGTCAAAATGAATTCATTATTATGTATAACTATACTGCACTAATAAAAACATTAAAAAAGAATAAGAAACAATTCAAACTAACAGGGAAACATGCTAACTACCCTGGAGTTAGCCAAGAGCACATATGCCTGACACCCGGCCTTCAACTTTAATCACTAGATGTTAATTAACAGAACAATAACTGTCTTATTCAATCAACAATGATAAAATAGGAAATAGCTGCTATTGAAAGCTAATTGTTGGTTGATGCCAGTTTCCAAGGTGAGCAGACATGTTCAAGGTGTAATACAGTGTTTCCAGAACATTTGTTATGGTGCCTTAACATAATCATTGCGACTTGAGTGTAAAAAATAATAATAAATAGTAATTATGAAAAGGTGATTATTGTGGGTGTTTTGAATATGCTTAGTAAGATTGGGTATTGTGATTTTTTTCAAAGATCATTTGATCACAACATATTAAATATTTTCTTAATTTTAGGAATATATTCTAAGGATGTTATTTGAAATAATTGTATTTTCAGATGCATATTGAAGAAACAAGAAAGTCAATCAAATTTTTGTTTTGTGTTTAGTTAGAACCCACCAACAATATGTTGTATGGAGGCATAGCCCCTTGACTGGGTACCAGGATCCTGGACTTCCTAGCTCTGCTACCCTCTTCCTGTGGTATGAGCCCATTCCAATCTCTTAGCTTCATCTTTTAAATGAGAGCATTTTATAAAATGATTGAATCTCTGAGTTCTCTTCCAGCTCTAAATTGTCTACATATTCTTTTTTTGATAAAGATTATTTTAATAAGACAAGGCATATTTTAAAAACATACATACCTATCAGTTTTCTTATTGTTGCCTTTCTTGTTTATATTCACTTTTATCTCTTATGAATCATATATCCCACATATATTTTATTGGGAATCTTATAAGGAACCTAATAAAAGAACTCTGAGCTAAGCATCAAGAGCACAAAGATTAATAAAATGTAGTCCTGTGAATAGTCAAATTCATAGCTTAACAGAAAAGGTATAGAAACGTTTTACTAACAATATTTCAACTATTAGTGATATGATAGAGACATAGACACACAAACATAACAGAATGCTGAGATTTAGGAAACAATATAAAGGAGTTATAAAAAATACAACTCAGAGAGCAAATGATATCTGATTTGAGTTACAAATGGAAAGGAACATTTCATCAGGTGGATGAGCTGTGGATAAGAAATTCATGGCAGGCAAAGCAATTTATTAATAGTTGAAAGACAGGGAAGAGCACGCACAGTCTAAGAAAGTGGAGCTTCCATAGTGGAAGAATGTGTGATAACAGTTTGCACAGATGGGTACGTGCTGGAAGATGAGAGAGGAAGGTAAACTTGGGCTCGTTTGAAATCTTGCCATGCTCTGTTGTATGAATGTGACATAAGCAGCAAAAAGGAACCAAAAAGTCTTTTTGAGCAGGATGACGAAGTGCTAAGTAGGCGCTAAGAAAGTGTTTTGGAAAAATGACTATGACAGTAATTGGAAGATGGGAGGGAGAGAGATTGAAGGCAGGAGATGGTAAGAGTCGATTCCAACAGTCCTGGTGAGAGAGAATAGCATCTGAAATGGGAAAATAATGTACACATGAAATGGAGATAAGTGAATTGCAAAGGAAGGGGTTCAGCACTGTTTGAAAGCTGGCTCTGTACTAGCACTGTGCTCTGACCAGAAACCAAGAGATTTTGAGAAATATCTTAACTTCCTCAAGTGATCTTTCTTTGTAACTGTGATTACTGGAATCCATTCATTATGTTAGCATATGTACTACTGGGGAAATCGACACTGCTTTCTCTTTCATCTACTTCTAAAGTAGAAAATGAGACAGATCAGTATGTGGAAAAATTGGCAAAATGTCATTGCTTGAGGTTATGATGCATAATTTTCTCATAATTGATTTTTACTTATCTAACAAATAGAGATAAAGCAAAATTAAACTTGTGATTTTTGAATCACTTTTAAAAATCTTAAAATTACAAGATCTCAAATAATATCCTTTTTGATAATCACCTCACTTGAAATAAAATAGAGGAAGTCATTGATCATTTGGAAATATTTTATATAATTAATTCTGTAAGCTAAAAGCTTACAGGTATTTCTTGGAAATATTTAAAATTTAAGAAAAGTTAACAGAATACATGTTGATAATGAGCATATAAAGATAAATAAGCAGACTGATTTGAAATTAAGTATTTCTTTTTTAGTTTCTGATGAAAAACTTCAAGTGGGTTATAAAGTATTAATCTTATAAATTAAGTCATCATGAAAGTTAAGAGTGGAATTATACTTCTGCTTCTGTTTTCTAAACTGAGTAAGATGATAAACTGTAGGTGGTTTAAAGCCTAATTTATTTAATAGTGATGAAGGATGAAATTTCTTATTTCTTATTTCCTCTGTTGAAATAAAGACATGTGTGCCAAGATTTGGGCAGTATTGAAGAAAAACTTGAAGCAAATCAATGGATTTATTGTTTTTTTCTTTTTTTTCCTGGGTATTGTTCAACTTCACCCATTAGGTTGGACTTCTTTTACTCACTGTTTGTTTTCATAATTTCTGATCTTCTTCATCATATACTAAAAACAAAGGAATAAATGATGAGAAAATCCCAGAGAGAGATGAGATGCCATGAGCTCAGTATTAAGGACTGAGTATTAAGGACATGAGTCTAAACAGAGATGCTGTGGTGAGCCTTGAATGAAGGATGAGGAAACAGACGAGGGAGGATCTGAGATGATTGGAAAAGTTTCTAAAGTAGTGCACATTTAGTGGATTGTATTTTTCACAATGATCAGAAACACAAGATTTATATTTGGAGTTTGAGTTTGAGTGCAGTTTTACTACTCAGTACATTGTGATCTTGGCCAAGGAAACAAATTTCCCTAAATCTTTGTTTCCTCATCTATTATGGAGATAATGGTGATAGTAGTGTGTGTACTGTGTGTGTCCTGAATATATAATATATATTCAGGATTCCTATAAAGTCTAAGATGGTACTACTTAATAAAGAGGTAGATGAACTATACAATACATGGAGAATATTTCATCAACAGATCTAAAATGAAGTAAGTGTTTGATGGGATGGGTGGTTTGAGACTAAGGAACATCTTAAGAAAGATTCAGACTTAAAAAGCACTGCTTAGGATGACCAATAGTAGAAGTGAAAACAGGAACAGATTTTGGAAAGGATGCTTCTGCTATGGATCCAATCAGCAGTACCAACCTCTTGGATATAGGAACAGATGTGTGGATGTTTTTATACTTTCAAACCAAATGGGAAAATGGATTACCATTGAGAGGGGCATGGGATGAGTCCAGAGTAAACCAAATGTGACTCATCTTCTCATTATTTCCTTTGTTTTCTTCAAAATTACATACATTTCTTCTTTGAAATGAAGAAAGGTGTTTAATGGAATAGCTCTTATGTTATTAGGGGTAATTATTTTCTGGTGACATTTCACTACAGAAAGAATCTACCTGAAAATTAAAATGGAGCCTTGATTATTTTTCTCTTTAAGGTTATTAATACTTATAATTACATTAAGTTTTAATCACAAAGTTAGTTTGAAAGTGAGGGATATGAATGAGAAAATACTTTTTAATTCTGATGGTTAAATCATTACAGTTTGGGGACTTTGCTTTTCTCAGTCTTTTGGATGTGTTTAAAAACCATGACTGTAAAATTACTTTGCTTTTGAACCATATAAACAGCTTTGTCTCTAGCTAATGAACAATGAGCACATTTTGCTTTGTAAAAAAATCATGAGTTTGTATTTATGGAATTTATATGAATATGTCAAACATGTTCATTTAACAAGAATTTATCAAATGTCCATTATGTGCCCAAATTGTGCCATTGTTATTGTTACTCCCATTTCTCATTTCTTTTCCTTTCCTAATTTTCCTTTATATCTTAAACTTCCTTTCCTCTCCTCATTTTTTCTTTCTTTCCAATTTTTCTCCACTTGCATTGTGATCATTCAGTAACCAAGACAGTGACAAGTGGCCAATGGTGTGAACTGGGAAAGGCGGACATGGGTGCAAATCCTGACTCATCCATTTAGGCCATGGCATTTGGTTGAGTCAGTTAAATTTTCTAAGCCAATGTGTTCTCATCATTGGATAGGAAGAATAATCATAACTGCTGTATGGTGTTACATGAGCATTTAAGGAGCTCATTCTTGCTAAGTGCTTAGCACCATGCCTGTATGTAGTGAATAATCAATAAATGGTAATAGTAATGATTACTTTTTTTCTTCTGTCTCCGAGAAGAATAAACCTCTGAATATGTTTACAGAATTCAAACAGACTACATTAAACACTCCCCAAATATGCGCCCATTTGCCCAAAGTTTTCTACTTGACTTAGATTTCAGAATGTGAGAAATCTCCTTCATCAGTAATTTTGTGGTCTGAAATTAACTTACCATTTCCTCAAGGTTTCACTCATTTGTGTGCAAGACTGCACAGGCATTTTAGTTCTCCCTTTCTCTTTTCTCTTACAGTTGCTGTCAAAACTTTTCATTTATTCTTAGAACCTTAGGGTGAGATATGGGAATAATAGGACATAAAACTCATACTAATCAATTTGGCCTAGAGTGAAGTGACTGGACAGGCAAGGAAGTAGAAGCTGTTGCTTGAAGTGGTACCCAGGGAATGTTCTAGAATGCCCCAGACTTCCCATGTTCAGAATATCCTTGGCAACTCACCTATTCATGGACGGAACAGACATCTATGACCTCTGTAACTGGAGGTATTTGATCTCATCCACCTTACCAGAGAAAACTCACACCAGTGCATGACCCTGTCTACACACAGAGCAGCAAAGACTGAACTGGTTAAAAATCCTAAGTTCTTTTTGTTTTCTGAACTCATTCAAATAGAAATGAACACACACACACACACACACACACACATGCAGGCAAAGGATTGTGGTATAAGTCTCTCAACAAGGTATTAATTTCTAATTTACTCTTAATCCTATTTAAGAAAACTCTAATTTTCTCCAGATCTTATGTTTTCCTTTCTTGGCTATTGTGGTTATATAGGTGCCCCTATAATTTATATGAGTTCATGAGTGATGCCAAGAAATTCTGACCTGTGTAGCAATAGTTTCAAAAGGTTTTTCCTTTCACTTTCTCGAAGCCCTCATGACTTCTTTATGTTCCTCTCTATTCTTAAGTAAACTGGAGGGTTGTGTGGAATTTTATATACACTTATCTCTATTTTCTCTTTACTTCATTCAAAACTTAATGAAGCAAAGGACCATGTTTACTGTTTTTTTTTTTTTTTTTCTTTAAAAGAAGTAAACCATACATACAGAAATGCACATTAAGTCTACGGCTCAGTGAATTTTCATAATAAACTGAAAGTCCAAGTCATTAATTCAGAACACACCAAACCAGCATCTGGAATACTGAACCAAACTCCAAACTTTAGAGTTCTCTTGTGTTTGCTTCTCGTCATTACACCTCTCCCTGGGAAGTCACTCTCCTGACTTTCAATATCATAGACTAGGGTTGTCTGCTTTTGTACTTATATCAATGAAATTGCTTTTATGTCTGGCTCCATTTCACTGTAATTTTTAATATAGAGGAAGTAAAGCACATTTCTATTATTATCTCTATTAATGTTAGATTCAATTATTCAAATTGAGTTTGTTGGATATTCAATATTTAATTTTTAAAGTCCAGTGAAATGTTTTATTAAATAATAACATTTAGTATCTATTAATGTGGTTTAAATACATGAAGACTTAAATTTTTAGTGTAATACCTGTAATTTCCACAAAATTGGTAGAGAAAATATTACTGTCAAGAGCCTTCTCTTCTTGGTCATGTTATCATCATCCTTTAAAATAATAGACTTTATTTCTTAGAGAAATTTTAATTTCACAGAAAAATTGAGTGGTACAGGAGTATCCATAGTTTACTTCAGAGTTCTTTATGGATATATTTTCTATGGGGTTTGCCAAATGTAAAATGACACGTGACCACCAATGTACTACTGGACAGAGGAGTTTCACTGCCTTCAAAATCTTCTGTCTCCTTGTTCATCACTTCTTCATTAATCCTTGCCAGTTCCTGATATTTTTACTGTCTCCATAGTTTTGACATTTCCAGAAGGTCATATAGTTGAAATTATACAATATGTAGTCTTTTCAGATTGGCATCCTTCTGTTGATAATATATATTTAGATGCCTTGTCTTGGCTTGGTAGTTCAGGTAGTTCATTTGTTTTTAGCATAGAATATTATTCTGTTTTCTGGATATGCCGCAGTTTATCAGTTAACCTACTGAAGGTCACCTTTATTGCTTCTTCGTTTTGGCAATTATGATGAAAGCAGCTATAAATCTCCAGGGATAGGTTTTTGTGTGGACGTAAATTTTCATCTTCTTTGGGTAAGCACCAAGAGCTTAATTGTTGGATCATACAGTGAAAGGATGTTTACTTTTGTAAGAAATTGCCAAATTGTATTCCAAAGGGGCCTTATCATTTTGCATTTCTTCCCGTAGTGAATTAGAGTTCTATTGCTTCCTTGACAGGATTTGATGTTTCCAGTGTTTTAGATTCTGGCCATTATAAGTATATTACAATGTGGTATTTCATGACTGGTATGTCATTGTTGTTTTAATTTGGAGTTTCCCTAGTGATATCCAATGAGCATATTTTGATAAAGTTATTTGCCATATTTCTCATCTTTTTTGGTGAGATACCTGTTCAGGTGTTTTGTCCATTTTCAGTTAGACTATTTTAACATTATTGAATTTTGGGGGCTCTTTGCATATTTTGAATAACTGCTACTTATCAGATGTCTTTTGTAAATATTTTCTTCCAAGTCTGTGACTTGTCATCTCATTTTCTTGACAATCTCTTTCACAGAACAGAAGTTTCTCATTATTAATGAAGTCCAGCTTATCAGTTGTATTCTTCATTGATAATGCCATTAGGTCTACCATCCATTTCGAGTTAATTTGTGTGAAGAGTTAGAGTTTAGGTCTAAATTCCTTTTTTTTTTTTTTTTTTTAAACTTACAGATATTTACTTGTTCCACCACTATGTTAGCCAGCTTTTTGTTGCTGTGACCCAAATACCTGACAAGAACAATATAGAGGGGAGAAAAAGCTTATTTGGAGCTCACAGTTTCAGAGATCTCAAGCATGGTTGGCTGATTCTATTGCTTTGGGTTCAAGGTGAGTCAGAACATCATGACGAAGGGTGAGGCTGAGGAAAGCTGCTCAGCTCATGGCTGCTGTGAAAGAGAGAGAGAGAGAGAAAGAGAGAGAGAGAGTGGTGTGCATAAGGAACCAGGGATAAAATATAAACCCCAAAGTCACACCCCAAGTAACCTACTTCCTCCAGCCTTAACCTGCCTGTCTACAGTTACCAAGCAGCACAGTAGTCCTTTCAAATTATTAATCCATGGAGTGTGTTAATCCACCTTTGAACATTCCTGATTGTCTACACATGAACTTTCAGGGTCACCTCATATCTAAACCAGAACAACTACTGTTATGGTTTGGATGTGAGGTGTCCCCCAAAAACTCACAGGTGAGACAATGCAGGAAGGTTCAGAGGAGAAATGATTGGGTTCTAAGAGTCTTAACCCAATCAGTGAATTAATCCCTAATGGGATTAATTGAAGTGTTAGGGTGTGGCTGGAAGAGGTGGGAATTGGAGCACGACTACTGGGTATATATTTGTTATCTGGTGAGTATGGTCTCTCTCTGCTTGCTGAGCATCATGCAAGCTGTTTCCCTTGGCCACACTCTTCTGCCATGATGTTCTGCCTCACCTTGAACCCCAAGGAATGGAGCTGGCCTTCCGTGGACTAAGACCTCTGAAACCCTGAGCCCTCAAATAAACCTTTCCTCCTCTATAATTGTACTGGCCGGATCATTTAGTCACAGCAGTGAAAAAGCTTTCTAAAACAACCACCATTTGTTGAATTTATCATTTACCCATCCTTTCTTTCTTTCTTTCTTTCTTTCTTTCTTTCTTTCTTTCTTTCTTTCTTTCTTTCTTTCTTTTTTGGTGGTATGGCTACTGGGGATTGAACTCAGGGGTACTCAATCACTAAGCTACAACCCCAGCCCTATTTTATATTTTATTTACAGACAGGATCTCCCTGAGTTGCTTAGTTCCTCGCTATGCTAAGGCTGGCTTTGAACTCACAATCCTCCTGCCTCAGCCTCCCAAACTGCTGGGATTACAGGCATGTGCCACTGTGCCTGGCTACCCATCATTTCTTGACAAAGTTAGAGGTTTTCTTTCAGACTTGATATAAGTCCAAATTGAGGTTCTATTCTAGGACCTCAAGCAATATTCTATTGCTTTTTTTTTCATCAATCTGAGAAAAAATGTTTCTAGAAAACAGTTTCATTTAGCTCCTTGGGAAATTTTAATCATACTCAATTGTTCAAATGTCACTAGAAGTGAACTCATTCTTTGCAGCCAGTATATAATTATGTGTGTGAATATAGGTACCTATGTCATCATTGTGGTTGTTTTTGTGATTATTGGAACTGAAGGTATACATACAATATTATCTAAACAATGATAAAAAAAATAGTAAGTTCAAGTTTAAAAACTGCCCAGTGAAAATATTGCTTTATAGGACATACACATACCACAACAAGGGCACCTGATTAATGCATATGGACGTTCAGTGTGACTCCTGAAATACATTCCATCTTGTAGAAACAGCATTTCATGACTATTTCAGTTTTAATCAGCATCATAAAAAATACTTCTTGATTGCCTGGTTCTATCAGTCTTTGTTCTAGGCATTGAAGAGACGGAAATTAGACTGTTTCAGCTAATTCAGTAGGATATTTGCAAACAAATACACCAGTGTGAGATTTGACAACAGTTTTTCTTTTTTACTCTCTAATCTGTGATATTTTCATTTTTACCAGGGAGGAAAACACATTTGCTTTCCCTAACTTAGCTGGTAATGACAATATGTCAGAATTGTCACCAATTCTAGAGTCAATAAATTCTAAGAGTGCTGAAGAAGCATTTGAGAAAACTGGTGTTCTTGATTATGAATTGCTCCCATTTCCACATACATTAAAAAAATTAAGTGTGGTTTAATTTTTCTGTTTTCATGTTTTCTCCAGAAATGATATTTTTCCATCTCTAAAATAGCTTCAGACTGACACTTCAGGATTTTTTTCCAGGTAGTATTTAATTAGAATTAGTTGGATATATCTTTTTGATTCTACTAGTCAAAACCATAAACAGAAGTGACACTTCTCACATATAGAACTAGTTTAGGGTCAAGGAGTCAAATGGTGTCTTCACTGCAAAAGCCTATAATGACCTAGGAAATCTGGATGAGCAAGTTTTGTTTTTCTTAAACATGGTCTATCTACATGGACACAAACTTTCAGATACTGTTAGAAAATAATGAGATTTTTATTGCAATATTTGCATAATACTCTCTTTATATGCCTTTACAGGTTGAGTGCTTCATCAGTTTTGTACCATCTGAGCCTTTAAAATTTATGGTACTTTGGACAATGATGTGCTAATATATGAATAAACAAATATCATTTCATGTTGTTTTTTTTTTTTTTTTTAGCATTACTTGAAACCATCTTTTGGCTTTTGAACATGATAGTATTGTGCTTCATTGGTACTGAGGCAAAAAATAACTGGTCCATAAATTTTCTAGCAGCTTCTACACACAAAATGTTTATGAAAATAAAATAACACAGTGCACTCGAAAATGGTTTTAGCAGAGTAGCTTTAAATCCTGAAACAGATCTTGCAGAAAGTGAAATTCTAATAATAATAGCTTTTAAATTTATAATGGAATGTGTATATGGATGTGCACAAACAAATTTCTGTATAAAATAATAAAATATTATGTAGAAAGAAAGGGTGTGTCTCCTTGACAGTGTCGAGATGAATTTCTAACTTTACAGAGATGTTGTCTAAGAGTAGAATTCTTAAAATCTTTATATCTTTGAATAGCAATTTGATAAACCAAATGACATTTGAGCTTGTGTTAACTTTTAGTTGGCATTTACAGAAAATGTTTCCAGAGTCACTACCCATATTATTATTACTTTCTAAATCTACAGAATCAAACAACAAGAATCAATAATGTTTTGAACAACATTCATCTTCTTTAGTACATTTGTAGAGCATCATAATTTAGGTCTGACATGATTTCAGGTTAATGGAATGCATTATTTTAAAATGGTAGTGCTCTAGTGTAGGGTTTTATTTATTTTTATTTTTTGTGGTTCTGGGGATTGAACCCAGGGGCTCTCTACCACTGAGTTACATCCCCAGTCTTTTTTTATTTTTTATTTTGAGACTGGGTCTTATTAAATGTCTTGTTAAATGACCTGGAACTCATGATCCTCCTGCCTTATGTTATAGATACTTTATTCTTGATGTTCAGGAAACCTGTGTTTAATTGACACGTGTGAGCTTAGGTGATCCTATTTGCTATCATAAGGGAATGGGCTTACAGATGTAGCTTAACAAAAAAAAAATTAACTCTCTGTATTTCAAGAGTTTATGGAAATAATAATACCTAGTTAACCTATCCATCTCTATCACTTGATTTGAATTAGGCATAAACTATTAAATGCTATGTCATTATCTAGTGATAGCTAAGATTTCAAATACTTCCCTTTATGGACAAGTGCATATGATTACTTAATCACTATGTTTGAAAAGACTTCAGAGCTTCCTGGCAAAGATGATAATAGTGTCACAAGTATATAAAATTGATGGGTTCAAATCACTTAAAGTGCATATTGGAAAAGGTTAAATGAAATTAACTAGGTAGTGTTTAGGAAGAACTTAAATCACTTTATATGGCATGTATTTCTTTCTGTCTCCATCCTAGACTTTAACTTGCAAGCATTCTGTTAGTATTTGAGTTGAAAAATAATTTTGTTATTTGGAATTTATATTCAAACAAATGTGTGGGTTCAATGGTGAGGGGACCCTAAAAAATGCCCCAGGTTTTCTTACTTTACACCTCAGTGCAAGATTTCTTTTGATGATAAATTTAAAATTTCATCAATGTTGAAAATTTTTGATTTCTAATTACTCTGAATTTCACCATAATAATAATAATAATAATAATAATCCCAGCCATCTTAATACTTTTCTTTTTAAAGCATATATGTATGTGTGCATGTGTGTGAGTACCTGGTGCACTTGTGTTCACATGTGTGTATTCTCTTTAGCCCCAATAGTTCTATGTGCTGGGCATATAAGTGAGTGTTGTTATATCATTTGATAATAGAGGCATATAAAAGTTAAGTAATATATCTAAGACTCAGATACAAAGTCAAGGAATTGCGACTAGATCTAGAATTTTTAATTCTGTATTCAATGATTCAGATATCAGGAGACAAAATAGGACGTGACTCTGAAGGTAGCCAATTAAAATAGTTAAATCGACATTCATTCATTTATCAAGCTATTTATTCAGTAGAATATTGATAAATGACTACTATGAACCAGTCTTTGTTAGGAATGGGACAAGCATAACAAAAGTCCTTGCCCTCAGGAGGATCAGAAAAAGTCTGATCAGAAAAACCTCATTAGATTTGGGGAGATCAGTTTTCCAAAATATTGATTTTCACTTGAAAGCTCAAATTTTATCAATGGCAAAAAATTCTGTCAGTTTTTCTTGAATCACGAGAGGGAGAAGAGCCTAAGAATAACAAAACTATTGCAAAAAACTTTAGATAGAAAACATTTGTTGAAACACCATGCTCAATTCTTCTGTCATGACAATCAGATTCTTTTTTGCTAAAATGTACGTTATTTCCTGAAATTCTCAGTGTGTGGTTTTGCTCTTTCAATGTCAAGATGGAGTATCATCAAGGAAACACGGTGGAAACCCATGGAAACCTATGAACTAATGTCATAGTGTTCAGCGTCCAGGCCTGTCTTCCATGTGAGCCTGAGCTATACCTACTGTTTTGAGAAGTACTAATTTTAACAAATAAGCATTTTCTTTGAAGTTCACACTGTGAACATGATACTACTGAACACTGAGGAAGTGTAGGAAGTGTTTTGTCTTACAAATGCTTTCCCAATTATAATTGCAGCTGTTGGAAAGTATAGAATAGCAAACTATATCAGATAATAGCTAGTCACATTTAATGATTGTCATGGTCTTCTTGGGCAAGTAAACTTTCCTATTCATTAATTTCCCTCCTCCTCCCACTATAAAGAAGGAGAGGAGTGATTTGCATGGGTCACATTCAAGGTTTGACCACTGTTTTCCTGGGTGGATTTATCTTCTGGCTAAAAGCATAAGAACAAGGTTCTTAATTGGAAGATTCCCTGAAGGATTAGCAATAATCAAGTACTGTGATGTTTGGAAGCAGGCTGGGCTATCCTAGTTTTTTCCACTTGAATGTGCTTTTTCCTATTTGGCCACTGACCAAACATTGCTGTCCTGACCTGAGAAAATATGGCACATGTTGGTCTAGTTCAATTCAGAATTAGGCCCTTTCTTATGTAATTGGTTCATTTTCCTAACTAATATAGGAACAAGGAGCCCACCATATTGTTTCCTCTAGAATTTCCACCATGGAGTTTGAAGCTCAAGTTCCAGATAATTAAAATACAGTTACGCTTTTCTCCACCTCCTCCTCCTCCAGATGTATGTTTCCTTGGAGACCTCCATAAGAGGGGCGTTGACTAACTCAAGAAAGGACTCAGATGTCTCTGACTTTCCTATCCAATAATGCCAACTTCTACAGGGGCTCAAATGAATGCAAGTCCATTAAAGAGACCCAAATTAAAGTGAGACTGAGATAAAATATATAAATACACAATGCAAACCACATACAGGATATGGAAAGTTGTAACAAGTATAAGAAGTCTACTCCCAAGATATAATATTTACTTGTTCTCTCTATTGTGATATAAACCAGAAACTTAAGAATATAACGATAAGAGAATATAAAAGATAAAAAAATATGAAGCGGTCATACAGAACTAAAAATCACATTTCTACATTTTGTAGTGACTGCATATGAAAGAACTATAGGCACAATATACTATTAAGTAGTTAATGTTAATATTTTCATGCTATTTTTTTCTTGTCATGTTTTAAATACATGTATCTTAACTCCCAATTGAAATATATATAGATATCACTTATACATAAATACACATACATATGCTTGTATATATATACTCATACTTACATACATACATTTATGTTGTTTTCTTTGTGTTTTTATGAATTGACTAAATAGTTCTAAGATTAACATGTAGACACAAAAGTCAGAATAAAAAAGCAATTTTTGAAGAGAAAACCCTGGGTAATTTGTGTTACTTGGTTTGAATTCCTGATGTAAAACTATAGCAAAGAAGACAGTGAGTATAACATATGCATATACGTCTTTGGAGCAAGACAGTGACTTCAGAAATAGACTAATAGATATGTGTTTAACTAATTCTCAGCTATGACATAAAGATAATACAATGAGAAATGATATTCTTTCCACAAAGTCGTGGTCAAAAATTGAATATCTATATTTTTTAAATGAACTTCAACCCTTAACTTATGCCATAGTAAAAAAAAAATTACCTTTCCTATATTAAAAGAAAATCTAGGAAAGGAAAGGAGAACAATATAAGGGCAAATAATTAGCTGAGAGCTGATAATCATTGCAGTTGAGTAACCTACATAGGAATTCATTAGACTTTCTGCTGTGAATGGTTTACATTTTTCATAATTGCATCAAATGACACACATAGAACAGCACTACTCCTTATAGATATGTGCCTACTCAAGGTCATAGATTGAGCAGTTTAATATAACTGTCAATGTTGGAGAGGGCAATGGGAATGGGGACCAAGATAATGAAGAAAAACAAAATAATAATACAAGAAAAAATTATCTTTCATTGGACCACAGATTTAAATGTAAGAGCTGAAACCCTAAAACTTTAGAATAAAACATTAGAGAAAATTTTTGTATTCTTGGGTTAGACATATTTTTGTTAGCTATGAAAGAAAAATTAAAATTCCTAAAAGAAAAAATCAATGAATTGGCCTTCATCAAAATTAAAAGTATTTGTCAAAAGATATAATTATGAAAAACAAAATTATTTGTTTTATATATATAAAAGAACCATTACATATTTGTATATAAAATAAATATTATATACAATAATCTACATAATAGAGAACTTGTTATAAGATGAATTGAGAACTTTTGGAATTCAGTAATAAGAAATAAGTGATTCAATCTTTAAAAAATGTGTGAAAGTTTTGAAGAGACAAAGAAGATACAGCAATTGCAAATAAGTATATGGAAAGATATGCAAAAGAACTATTAAAAGAAAAATGCAAATTATGTCTACAATGAGTAATCACTGAATACTCTGAGAATGTTAGAGAGGAGTAAAGAAACTGGGGCTATCATATATTTCTGTTAGGGATGCAAACTGATACAGCTACTTTGGAAAATAGTTTGAGAGATTCTCCTAAAGTTAAATGTATTCTTACCATGTAATCCAGAAATTCTACCCCCAAGTATTTACCCAAGCAAAATGAAAGCATGTTTTTGCAAAGAATTGAACTTGAGTGTTCACAAATTCCTTAGTCATAATGGAAAAAGACAAAACAACCCAAATATTCATCAACTAGTGAATGGGTTAATATTTATATACTAATTAGCAAAAAAGGGCAATGGATAAACTGATAGATACAACACAAATGAATTTCAGATGTTTTGTGCTAAACAGAAGAAACCCAGACACAAAATTTGAAAAAAAATGTATGCTTTCATCCCTGTTAATTTTTTTAAAAAGTGAAAATCTTTGGACAAAAGGTAAATCAGTGTTTCCTTAAAAGGGATATAGAGCAGCAGATTGACTGCAAAGAGGCCCAGGGAACTTATGTGTGATGAAAATGTTCTAAATTAGTGGATCCAAGAAGGCAGAATAAAGGAGGTTGTGTTCCTGTCTACTTCACAGCATGAAACCAAGAAAGGAGACAGGTAGCTTCTCTGCAAGGTGGGTGAATGAAAAAAAAGAAAGAAAAAAGGTAGGTGGGGACTTTACTGGAATTTAAAACTGGATATTCAAAGCAGACCTGGAGAGGGTGGGGACACAGGAGGTTGGATATAATAAAATAAGGAAAAAAAAATCACCAGTGGCACAGGTCCCATAAGCACCAGCCAGAGTTTCTCTGTGAACATAGTAGAGGCATGAGAGAATTAAAGGAACCCACATTTTTGGGAGGTCCAAGGCATGTCTGGGTACAGAGCATTTAGACATTGCCCAACAAACCTGCTTAATATCTGTGTGTGGGGAAAGAAGCCCCCATCTCTCCAGGTGGCATGCAGAGGACAAAGGAAGGAACTATTTTGCAGCCACAGTGCAGGGGCTGGCAACTGAGAAAGCTGGTTCCTGGCAAACTGGAGTTTGAGTAGAAATACAGGCCCAGTAAACACACACTGCATGACATAGAGTGTGTTTAAGTGACCAGGAGAAAATCAGACGTGGAGAGAGGTTTTAACAGGGAACAACTGGTGGTGGAAACCCACTGGGCTCTACCCATCCCCCTTCAATCTGGCTGCTTGCAGGACTGGCTGGGAGGGAAGTGTCTGGCCAGGACCTTGGAAGGGTGGGAGTGGAGAGTTTGTTTGGAGACTGAACCTGGGACCAGGAAATGTGGGGTCCACAGGTGACATAGAGGACTGAGAATTGGCTCCCCCACCAACAAGTGGAACCCAGGGGAAATCTCTGGGGTAGAGTCTTCCAGCATTGATCAACTAGTATTGGGTGTTGGAGGTACACTGATTTAAAATTTCCAGACCAATTGGCATCAGTGAAGGACCTGGACCCACCTAAGCCTAAACCCTGCCTCCAAGAATTCTGCCTAAAGGATTAGTTTTCCCACTTCAGCAATCCAGAGGGTGGAGCATCACACTCCAGAAGAACCCATCTTAAAGAAGAGAAGCTGAGAATATTTGGAACTCCAAAGGAAAGAATTCTTTGACTATTCATTAATATTTTTTTCTTTTCTTTTTTTAAAATTCTTTTTCTATGTTTGTGACCTTGATGGTACATGGATATTTATACGTACTTCATGGTTGTTTGTTTTTTTCTCAATTCTAGCATTTTTGAAGCCAGTTATATTTCATGGATTAGCTTTTTGTGAAATATTATGTTCGATTAGTGTGTTTTAGTTTTGTTCTGTATTTTTTAATTTATATTTTTAATTTTTAAGAAATTTTTACTTTATATATATATATTTTTCTCTTACCTGCCTGTTTCCTTTGATTCTCTTTATTATGCTAACCACCCAATCTCTATTGTTCTCTCTTTCACTCTTCCTTTGAGCTTTTACTTGTCTTCTTTCCTCCTCCCTCATAATCATCACATCCTATATCACTTCTGTTCTCTCCATGTCTACCATTGGAAACTGTAAACCCTTTTGCAAACTTGCTGTTTTTATTGTAGGCAATAACTGACCATATCATTTCAATTATTGTGATAATTAACATTGTAGATATCATAGTAGGGACTGCTTTGGTGGTTGTTATGATTTGTCTCCCCGCAAAGAGTGAGTGAGGTATTGGAAACCTTCAGGGACACTATAAGTTCCCAGGGTAGAAACTCTACTGCCTCAGATCCATACTGTTATATGGGTAGATACACAAACAACATGAAAAACCAAGGAACAAATCACCCCAAACAAACCAAGATACTCCAATAACAGAATCCATGGACACCATAGTGGAAGAAATGTCAGAGAAGTTTAGAAGGCACAGGTTTAAACTGATCTGGGAAGTAAAGGATGGTATAAGGAATGAAATCAGAGAGAAAATACAGGAAGTGGAAGATCACTTCAATAAAGAGGCAGAGATTCTGAAAAAAATAAAAAGGGAGAAATCCGTGAAATGAAGGAACCAATAAACCAAATTAAAAATTCAATACAAAGCATCACCAACAGACTAGACCACTTGGAAGATAGAACCTTAGGCAATGAAGACAAAATACATAATCTTGAAAGTAGAATCAACCACCAAGAGACAGAACTTACAAGAATTATGAGATAACATGGCAAGACCAATGTTAAGATTTATTGGGATAGATAAAGATGCAAATATACAAACCAAAGGAATGCACAATTTTGCTCAATAAAATTATATCAGAAAATTTCCCAAGTCTAAAAAATGAAATGGAAATCAAATACAAGAGGCTTACAGGACCCCAAATGTACAAAATTACAACAGATGTATATCAAGGCATATTATAATGAAAATGCCTAAGATGCAGAATAAGGCTAGAATTTTAAAGGCAGTGAGAAAAAAATATTAGATTACCTATAGGGAGAAACCAGTTCAAATCTCAGCTGATTTCTTAACCCAGACCCTCAAAGGTAGGAGATCCTGGAACAATGTATACCAAACTCTGAAAGAAAATGGATTCCAATCAGGAATCCTATATCCAGCCAAATTAAGCTTCAGATTTGAATGAAATAAAAACTTTCCATGATAAAGTTAAAAGAATTGCAACTAGAAAGCCTGCACTACAGAATATTACTAACAAAATACTCCATGAAGATGAAATGGAAAAAAAAAAAAAAAAAAGGAAAACCAGTGAAGGCACGAAGTGCACTAAAGGAATAGTCAATCACAGGAGAAACTAAATTAAAGACTAGAAATAAACCAAATTGACTGGGAATATAAATCATATCACAATAACCTTGAACATTAATGGCCTAAACTCATCAATCAAAAGACACAGACTGGCAGATTGGATTAAAAAACAAGACCCAATAATATGCTGTGTCCAAGAGACTCACCTCAGAGGCAAAAACATCCACAGACTGAAGGTGAAAGGATGGGAAAAAAACATATCACTCACAAAGTTCTTGTATTCAAGCAGGGGTATCCATTCTCATCTCAGATAAAGTGGACTTCAGGCCAAAGTTAATCAGAAGGGACATGAGAAGGACATTTCATACTGCTTAAGGGAAAAATACATCAACAAGACATAACAATCATAAATATTTATTCCCCAAACAATGGAGCATCTACATACATCAAGCAAACCCTTCTCAATTACAAGAATCAAATAGATCACAACATAATAATACTGGGTGACTTTAATATACCTCTGTCACTACTGGATAGATCCTCCAAACAAAAACTAAACAAAAACTAAAACTATGGAACTAAATAATACAATCAGTAATTTAAATGTCTGAATTCACTTTCTTCTCAGCAGCACATGAATCCTTCTCTAAAATAGACCATATTTATGCCATAAGCAACTCTTAGCAAATACAAAAAATAGAGATAATACCCTGCATTTTATCAGATTATAATGAAATAAAAATAGAAATTAATGATAGAATGAAAAGTAGAAGCTACATTAACACCCAGACACAGAGTAATATGCTATTAAATGATAAATGGATAGCAGAAGACATCCGGGATGAATTAAAAAATAATTAAAGGTAAATGAGAATAGCGGTACAACATATCAAAAGCTCTGAGACACTATGAAGGCAGTTTTAAGTGGAAAGTTCATTGAATTGAGCTCATTCATAAAAAGAATAGAAAGTCAACAAATAAATGACCAAACATTATATCTCAGAGCCCTAGAAAAAGAACAAATCAAAACCCAAAGCAGTGGAAGACAGGAAGTAATTAAAATCACAACTGAAATCAATGAAATTGAAAGAAATGAAACAATTCAAAAATTGACAAAAC
Source organism: Sciurus carolinensis (assembly GCF_902686445.1). Lineage (NCBI taxonomy): Eukaryota > Metazoa > Chordata > Mammalia > Rodentia > Sciuridae > Sciurus > Sciurus carolinensis. The sequence goes on from NC_062220.1 coordinate 26,900,546, forward strand.
AAAAAGTTGGTTCTTTGAAAAAATAAATAAAATTGATAAACCCTTAGTCACACTAAAAAAGAGAGAGAAAAACTCAAATTACTAAAATTCATGATGAAAAAGAAATATCATAACAGACACTACTGAAATACAGAAGATAATAAGAAGCTATTTTGAAAATTTATACTTAAATAAAAAAGAAAATCTTGAAGACATTCCAAATTTCTAGAAATATATGATCTACTTAAACTGAATCAGTAGGACATACACAATTTTAACAGATCAATTGCAAGCAATAAAATAAAAGATGCCCATCAAAAGTCTACCAACCAAGACCAGATGGATTCTCAGTTGAGTTCTATAAGACCATCAAAGAGGAATTAACACAAATACTTCTCAGATTATTCCATGAAATAGAAAATATCAGATCCCTTCCAAACTCATTTTATGAAGCTAGTATCACCCTGAACCAAAATCAGACAAAGACACATCAAGGAAAGAAAACTCAGACCAATATCCCTGATGAACATATGTACAAAAATTCTCTATAAAAATCTGGCAAATTGCATGCAGAAACATATTTAAAATATGTTGCACCATGATCAAGTGAGATTCATCCCAGGGATTCAAGGTTGTTTCAACATACAGAAAACAATAAACATAATCCATCACATCTGTAGACTTTCAGTCAAGAATCACATGTTCATCTCAACAGATGCAGAAAAAGCATTTGATAAAGTATAGCTCCCTGTTATATTCAAAACACTAGAAAGAAATAAATATATTAGGAACATAACTTAGCATTGTAAAAGTTATATATGCTAAACCCAAGGCCAAACTCATTCTAAATAGAGAAAAATTGAAAGAATTCCCTCTAAAAACTAGAACAAGACAAGGATGCCTTCTTTCACCACTTTTATTCAACACTGTCCTGGAAACTCTAGCCACTGCAATTGGATTGATGAAAGAAATTAAAGGGATATGAATAGGAAAAGAAGTACTCAAACTACTATTTGTTGATGACATGATTCTATATTTAGAGGATCCAAAAAATTCCACCAGAAAACTTCTAGGACTAAGGAAGGAATTCAGCCAAGTAGCAGGATATAAAATTAGTACCCTTAAATAAAACACATTTCTATACCTCAGTAATGAATCAACTGAAAGAGAAATTAGGAAAACTACCCCATTCACAATAGCCTCAAAAAATTAAACATTTGGGTATCAATCTAACAAAAGAGATGAAATACCTCTACAAAGAAAACTACAAAACTATGGAATACTAAAGAAAGAAATTGAAGAGGACCTTAGAACATGGAAAGATCGCCCATGCTCTTGGATAGGCAGAATTAACATTGTCAAAATGACCATACTACCAAAAGTATTATACAGATTTAATGAAACTTCCATTAAAATCCAAATGACATTCTTCATAGAAATAGAAAAAGTAATCATGAAAGTCATTTGAAAAAATAAGAGACCTAGAATAGTCAAAGTAATCCTTAGCAGAAAGAGTTAAGTAGAAGGCATCACAATACCAGACCTTAAATTATACTACAGAGTCATAGTAACAAAAATGGTATGGTATTGGCACCAAAACTGATATGTAGACCATTGGTACAGAATAGAAGACACAGAGATAAGCCCACATAAATACAGTTATCTCATACTAGACAAAGGTGCCAAAAATGTACATTGGAGAAAAGATAGCCTCTTCAACAAATGGTGGTGGGAAAACTGGAAATCCACATGTAACAAAATGAAATTAAAAATGCATAAAAATGAACTCAAAGTGGATCAAGGTCTTAGGCAGTTGAACAGAGACCCTGTGCCTAATAGAAGAAAAAGTAGACCCAAATCTTTACCCATGTCTGCTTAGAAACTGACTTCCTTAACAAGACTCCTAAAGTGCAAGAAGTAAAATCAAGAATCAATCAATGGAATGGAATCAAACTAAAAATATGCTTCAGGATAAAGGAAACAATCAATAATGTGGAGAGAGAGTCTACAGAATGGGAGAAAATCTTTACCATATGCACCTCAGATAAAGCATTAATCTCCAGGGTACATAAAGAACTCAAAAAACTTAACACCAAAAAATCAAATAACCCAATCAATAAATGGGTAAAGAATTGAGCAGACACTTCACAGAAGAAGAAATATAATCAACCAACGAATATATGAAAAAATATTCAACATATTTAGCAATTAGAGAAATGCAAATCAAAAGTACACTGAGAGTCCATCTCACTCCAGTCAAAATGGCAATTATCAAGAATACAAGGAACAATAAATGTTGGTGAGGATGTGGGGAAAAAGAAAATTTATACAATGCTGGTAGACCTACAAATTGATGCAACCACTCTGGAAAGTAGTATGGAGATTCCTCAGAAAACTTGGGATGGAACCATCATTTGACACAATTATCCCACTCCTAGGTTTATACCTGATGGACTTAAAATCAGAATACTACAGTGACTGACAAAGCCACATCAATGTTTATAGCAGCTCAATTCATAATGGCTAAACTATGGAACCAACCTAAATGCCCTTCAAAAGATGAATGAATAAAGAAATTGTGGTATATATACACAATAGAATACTACTCAGCCTTAAAGAAGAATGAAATTATGGCATTTGCTGGTAAATGGATGATGTTGGAGAACATTATGCTAAGTTAAATAAGTCAGTCCCAAAAAACCAAAGGTCAAATGTTTTCTCTTGTATGCAGATGCTAATTCACAATAAGAGGGGGGAAGAATAGAGGTGCTTTGGATTAAACAGAGAGGAGTGAAGGGAGTGGAGGGGGTATGGGCATAGAAATGATAGTAGAATGAATCAGACATTATTATCCTATGTGCATATATATGGTCACACGACCTGTGTAACTCTACATCATATACAGCCAGGAGAATGAGAAGTTATACTTAATTTAATATGATGTGTCAGAATACATTCTACTGTCACCCAGAACTAATTATAACAAGTTTTTTAATTTTTAAAATTCATTTTTTATTTTTATTTTATTTTATTTTAATGAGTCATGCTTGTAATGGTGGCCATAATATTGGTATAAAACACATCAAGTTGTATTCTTAAAATGGATGGATACTACAGCATGTGTATTTTACTGAGTATACAAATACACCTGCAATAACTTTACCCTAATAAAACCGATGAAGAGAAAACAATTGGGATGAAAGGAACCCTAATCTCTCCTTAGCCTTAAGAAGGTCATGGGTATTAATGTTCAGGGTCTCATATGATTGTGATGAGCTTTCAAAGGATTTACTTTGACTTCATATTCATTTTATCCATTGCCTTTCAACTCGTGAGAACAATTCTTGGATTTTGATGCTCAGCCCCATTGCCACTTTGATTCACATGAGCTGCACAGTTAAAGAGAACTAATCTGAATCCATTAGTCCCAGTGTTGTCTACATTATAGAGGTTCTTTGTTTTCTCTTTTAGACACATAGTTTTTCACTACAAGTTTCCCCTGCTCCTCCAATAGTGTTATCATTAGAGGTGATAAACCTTAATTATTGTAGTAATTACCATAATCACCACAGTAATTAGGACTGTAGCTATGAGCTAAGTAATTCTTAAAGGACTCAAATCCTGGCTCAACTACTTAATCAGGTAAGTGAACTAGGTACATGCTTCAGCTTCCTCATCTGTAGACACAGGCAGAAAAATTTTCTCTACCTCATTATGTTGTTTTGAGGACTAAATAAGGTAATATACAATGGGGCTTTGAAATTGACCTGGCACATTAGAAGGACTTGATAAATATTGGCATTGGTATCTCTCAAATTTTCCATTAAGGGATCATTTACATTGTGGATACCTTGTATGAAAGATGATGATCAAGATATACCATGCTAGGCTGGGGATATAGCTCAGAGGGTAGAGTGCTTGCCTGTCAAGCACAAGGCCCTGGATTCAAACCCCAGCACCACAAAAAGAGGGGAAAAAAAAAGATATATCATGTTTTATTGAAAAACTGGATGTCATAAGTTTAAATGTAGCTTTTTGTGACTAATTATAATTTGTTTTTAAATTTACGAAGGTGGTTTCAATAGAACAATAATAATATCTAATTTAGAAAATTTCATTTTTCTATTCCAGACAACAGTGAATGAATTTCCTTGTTATTCCTAAATCTCTACCTTTCATTATGAAAGATTCATAATAGTAGAGAATATTCAATGAGTCTCATGAGTTTAGTAATATGAATATTATGACATATTATGTAAATATTTCCTTAAGTATGACCATACTTTGAAGGTTTGTTATCATGCTTTTCTGATTCACAGGGAATATGATATTTAAATAATTGTGTCTCACTTCTTTTAGTGTTTTCCATATTCAGTTTTAAAATGTTCTAGTTTAAATCGTCTCATTAAAATCTGATTATAGTTTTCTATGATACAATTCCCTTTGCCACTTTAATAAGTAGTACTCCCTTAGCTTTCTTTGGGACAAATGAATATATGTAAATCAATAAGAGAACTTTTGAAAGATGTAAATTTCTTTCATATCTAATTTTGAGTTATTTTTGAGTAACTGAGAGAAGCATTAGTGGAATGTACACACATACCCATTGTGATTCTGAATCTTTTTATTGTGGGGATCATATATCCTCATTGGAAGGAAAGAAATCCTGAATAAAAGAAACAATCTCGTGAAAATCCAGTGTACAAGAAGAAATTGAATAAGCATGAGTTAGGGAGAATAAGTTTACAGCAGAGGTCATCCTGTAGAATGGAATAAGAAACAAAGAAGTTCACATTATTATTATTAAAGAAAAAAAGGTATTCCTATTTTATGCCTAGTCTTAACATTAGGAAAGAACTCCCTGGAACACAAGGAGGGAAATTCCAATTAAGTGAGCATTCGTGCAATTGAGGGGTTTGTTTTGGACCTGTTAGAGCTCTCGGTGGAATGTTCAGGTGGACATTCTCCCAGGAAGAAGAGAGGCGAGAGAGACATGTATGAATACATCCTTATATGATTAACAGTGGAAGGTTTAAGAACCCTGCGGGACCTGTGTCTTATTCTTTGGTTTCACCCACTGTTTCTGCCCTATGAAGAAATAGAACTGAGAAGTGGTTGTTGAGTAAATGTTATGTAAATAATTGAACCTGTACAAAAAAGGAGCCAAACTCAATGACATAAAAAATAGCATTGGCATTGTCAGAGAATATGTCTTTTTATTTCTATTACATTGTGGGAAATCCCAACATATTTTCAAAGTCAGCAGTCCCAATACACTTTTATACTTAAAAATTATTGAGGACTCAAAAAAACGTTTTTTTGTGTGTACACTTTATCTATTGATTATTTACATTCCAAATTAAGGATGAGAAAAAATATTTAATTGATTAAAATAATAATTATAAATCAATTATATGTTAAGAGGAATAACATTGTAATAAAAATATTCCAAAAGAAAAAATGTGAGAAGAAAGATTGTTTTACATATTTTGCAATCTTTTTAATGTCTGGATTAATGGAGACAGATTGCATTCTCCTATATTCTACATATGCAATCTGTTATAGTATTCATTTCTACCTGAAGAATGCAAAGACAATATGGATATATATATATATATATATATATATTAAATGTCAGTACATATAAAACATTTATATATATATATATAGAGAGAGAGAGAGAGTTGTAAAATGAAAGAATATTTTAATAACCTTTTCAGATAATCTTTAATGCTATATCCAAATCTGATAAAAATTGTTCTATAAATTTGCAAGATAGAATGAGATTGTATCAGTAAACTCGAAATCTATTTATCTGTGATGTGCTTTCAGTAGATACTCTAACCATAGAAGTTTTTTAAATGTTTGGAAATAATTGGTTCATTGAGTTATGTATCTCTTTAAAATGTTGGAATATTTTATCTGACAGCAACAAGGCAATCCCTTTGTTACTATCCCCCCTCCCTCCAGTGTAACGAGGAAAGTCTGATCAGAGAAGCCTGGTGAGACTTGGGGAGAACAGGAATTTTCCAAAATATTTACTTTCACTTGGAAATTCAAATCTTATCAATGATAAAACAAAAATTTCTGTCAGTTTTTCTTGAGCTATCAGGTTCCCTTTGTTCATTTTTGAGAAAAATCTTCCAAACACTCAAGTCTTAATAATCATGGTTTATCAGTCATTTTTTTTTGTTTTTTGTTTTTTCCAATAAATAAATGTGCCATTAACAATGTGGCTAGCTCAGCTTCTGACTCAGTCATATAAATTCTCCTGCCACTCCCCCAAGTCAACCATCATCCTTTGGTCTATAACAGAAATGTTTTATATGAACTGACATTTAATCATATAGAATGTTAAGAAGTTTTTAATTTCAAGCAATCAAGATTTTAAAGATCAATAAATATCACAGCCATTCTTAAGTGAAACTAGCTTTTTTTTTTTTTTCCCACTGCAAGTATGGAATAGTGAGAAATCTAAAGAATGCTAGTATAGTTTGGCACCACTACCTGCTTTTGTTGTGAAATGGGCAAATACCAACACAATGGAGGAGGCAAACCTAATTTTAATATTACTATAGAAATAGATTTTGCCCTGAAGATTACTTGAAAGGGTTTGGGGGTCTTCTGGAGGCCTGTGGATTACATTGAGAAACACTTCTAAATAATCTCTCTCCCTCCACAAGCACTTTTGTGTGGAGGAGGAAGAAAATAAAACTATGATAAAAACATGTGGGTAGAATACACTGTTTGAGAAGTTGCTCAAATATTATTTGAAAATGTTTTGGCATAATTTCTTTAAGGTATACCAAGACTAAATAATATGGTTAGCCATGGCTGCATTTCCATTTCAGGTAACTATTCTCTTCTTTTTTAATGATTTGACTGATATCTAATTTAGTATAATTTAAAAAACACATCAAGAATTTCAATGTAGGGTAGGCTATAAAAAGTGGATCACTTTAATTGCACACATGTTGGAAATCTATCTGGGTTCTTAGGACATTAGCATGCATGCCTTCAAATATGTAAAAGCAAAAATGGAGGTTTTATTGGATCTGCATTACCGAACATTAAACTATAATATCTTTATATGGGAGAATTACTTTTTAAACTGCCAATTAGTTGCATCCTTTCACTGAAATCTTAACTATACATGCCAAAAGTTCACTTATGCACTAGACTATTTTTCAGATACTAAAGACGTTATGCTTTGATTTAATATGTACCATAGACTGAGTTAAAGGCATCATGATATGTATCAAATGATAAAGAATTTTTTCCTTGGGCTCCATTTGTGGCCATGGGAACCTCCAGTGCACAAATATTATTTCAATAAATTTGTGTTGAATACCTCCTATCTGCAATTTGGCAGGTCAGCTTCTATAGGGAAAAAATATAGGCATGTTAGATAAACTGTCTTTCCCCAGGAAACAAAACCTAGGGGAAATCTAGTGCCATAAAAGAGAGTTGTTAAAATCTATCAGAATGAATTAGTAACTGGAACTAGCGGTGGAAGTATACACATCTGATTGTTTTATGAAAGGAATGGTGCATTCTAACTGAGAAACTTGAAGGAAGAAGAAGTGGTGTTTGATCAGTCTGATAGGAGTGAGCTAGACTTTTCTGGTGGCGATGTACTCTGTGGGTTATACTCCAGGCAGAAGGAAGGGTAGGAATCCAGGCACTGAACACATGATACTGAGCTGAATAATGGTAGATGGCAGGTGGGCATGTTGGCTGGGAAGGCTGGTCTTGTCAGGAGTGGCAGGTATGGTTAGGAAGGTGCTGTTATCATAAGCAGGGGTTAACCACTGAAATGCTCTCAAATCAAGAAAAGCAGGACACTGTTTTAGGGCAGTTTTGTAATCCAAAAATGTGGCCTTCAACTGTTTTCCCTCCCTGATTTTTCTTTCTCTGATGGTGGATACTCTCTGATGGAGCATATCTAGTGTGGATAATTTTTCCTGCTGTTCTTCTAGATATAAAGTTAAAAAATATGAAAAAAAAAATCAGGTTTAAAATTTTGTTTATTGGACCAATTTCATCACAAGTTTTAATTGCTGTAGCAATCCTAATAGTAGAAATGCATATGTTATCTCACTTAATCATCCTCATCAGTCTCTGAGGTTGGCACTCTTGGAATCCCCTTTTTACAGAGGAAGAATTTCATCTTCAAGAAGTAGATATAGAGTTGGAATTGGGATCCAATCTTGAGCATCATGCTGTAATGTCTCCTAAACCTTGTTTAACTGGCTCCTATTCTTTCATTTAATGTGTAAGGAAACTAAGATTCAGGAAGATTAAATAAGTTTCCTATATCCTTACCCTTTCAAAATTGACAAGCTAGGATTTTAACTCCTATTTGTTGTGCCCCAGAAAACTTTTGTTCTTTTCTTGACTCTATGCTGTCAGCTTGTGTTGCACTGGTCTTCCTTTCCATTCTTCTCCCACAATCAGTTGCAAGAAAAAAATCCTGTCCTGTTCCAAGGAAAGAAAAAAAGAGAGCAACTGATATTTACATAACTCCACCACCCTTGTGGGCATTTTATGTGCATCTCTGAATTAAGCAAAGCTATTACATGTTATCTTCCTAACAGAAGACCAAATGTTTGGATCATCAAACTATTCCTTTTTTAGAATAGCAAATATCATTTATATTTTTAGCAGGTGGTCTAGGCTAATAATTTCCATGCTTTGGAAACAGCCTCATTGGAATCAACATGGGAACACTGAAGGCATACACACAGGCACACACACTAACACACACAAACATGGGTGTGTGTGCACACACACATTCTTGGTATTCTGATTTAAAAGCTCAGGTGGTGATCATGTAATGCCCAGCAGTCTCTTTCCTAAAAGTTTCATGGTTAAGGCAGCATAGTGCATGGTTGAAATGGCCTATAAAGTCAGAGATAATTGTTTTTATTCTTACCTATTTTATCTTGGTCAGTTCAATAGCCTTTCTGTACATCAATTTATCATCAATCTGTATGGGAATTTCATGTGAATTCCACATATACAATGATTATCTTTTGCATTCTGGCTCGGGACTGACTGAACTAGAGGATACAATAACTTAGGCAAGTCCACAGAACAAGTAAGAAAATTCTGTGAATCCAAATAACTGTTTTTGTACGTAGGTGTAAAGAAAGAAAACTACATGTGTATAGATCTAGGACAATTCAATTGTGGGTCCTACTTATATTCAACATGCATTCTTCAAACTTTATAGCAAAACAACATTAGTTTGGACCTCATTAAACTGAAATCTGTATGACTTAGATGTGGACTAAACAAACATTTCTTCTTAAACCATTTATAGCAGTAGTGCTTTGTAAGCACATTAATTTTGTAATCTAATTGCCCAAGGGGCATTTGATCTAATTAAATTTTACAAAACCCACACAATCTCTTAGTTACCCTGTAGTATATACTTGTACACAATTCATACATGGATTTTCATAGAAGTGAATCTATCTAGAATTGTTTTTCAGAGTCTTAGGATCTTGAAGCTTGTTAAAACCTGAAAACTTGTTCATTTTCATTGATGAAGAAATTGAATAACAGAAAGATTTACATGACTAAAACCTCGCAACTGGGTAATTTCCAAAATGAGACTAGAAGTGTGCTTTTTGTTTGTTTTGATCAAAGGTTTCGAAAAACTTGTTTCTATTAAAGAAACATAATTAGGGCCACTTACTATGCCATACAGGCTGAGAGATGCTATGTGGTAAAAGTAAGAACACAGGATTTGGAGCCTTTTAGACCTCAGTTGACGGGTTCTCTCATTCACTGCATATGCGACTAGAGCAGACTGCTTAGTTTTATTAAGCTTCAGTCTCCTTTTCCTTTAAATATAGATACAATAACACTGACCATGTATAGATACATGGGTCTAAGACTCACATTTGTATATTTGAGAGCAACTTTGAAAGTTCCATGATGTGTAGCACAGCAAGTGCTTCAGAGCAGTTGATTCCCTTAGCTGGTGAATGAGTGTAATCAACTATGCAGACTTTATCTTGAAGCTTAAAAATCTCTGTTTCTTTAAATATATATAAAAGAAACTGAAAATAAATCCAATTCTTGGTGATGGTGGTGGAAAATAAAATAAATGAGAATTATCTAATAAGGTGATGGTCCTTAGAAAATAGAAGTTGGGATAAAGAGTAGAATGTCAAATTCCATATTGGTTCAGATGGAAGATATAACTAGTACTGCTATAAGTTCCCTGTGTAGAAACCAGAGAAAGTGATTCCTGAAACTGTTTCAGTAAATGCTATAGTCTTTGCAAAAATCCAATCCAAGCCAAACAAAATATCACCCAAAACAAAAACAAACATAAAACATACAAAAACCCAAAGAAAATCAAGCTTTAATATAAACTGAACTGTAGATTACACTGAAGATATGTAAAGGACATAATTGATTTAAACATGAATGTGGTTTTATTTTATTTATTTATTTTTTTTGCGGTACTAGGGATCGAACCCAGGGCCTCGTGCTTGCAAGGCAAGCACTCTACCAACTGAGCTATCTCCCCAACCCATGAATGTGGTTTTAAAGACCAGAAACATCCACCAAAATTTCCGTATTTGAAAATTTAGCAGTGGGGATATATTCTTAATAAATACAACATTCTACTGAGGATCATGAAATAAAAAAACATAATGCATTTAGCATATAATGCCCTTAATAATTGTTATTTCTTTATTTAATCTGTTTACATTAAGGTTTTTTTTTTTTACATTAAGGTTTACTATATAAGAGAGTATAGGTTTCATACTTGCTCTCATTTCCTATATAAAGCATTAGTCAGTTGCTATTATTGGCATTATTTATGGCTAATTCCTAAGCTCCCCCCTTTCAACTTGTCATTTTCATAATAAAATCAGTATTGAATAAGAGAATATATTTTGGATAATTATGTTAATGACATCTGCTTTATTGAAGGAAGTATATATATATACATGCAAACACACATATGCATATATACATATACAGAATTATATGGGAACACATATATAAAATATATCAGTATATATGTATGTAATATGTATATATGTATTATATATATTTAAATTAAATCTAATTTGACATCTAAGTCCTGGGTATTGAACACAGAGCCCCACCTATGCTAAGCATGTACTCCATCATTGACTACACCCTCAACCCCTGAAGACAGATATTAACCAGGGTTTCTCTGGTGGTGAATGCCTATCCTTTGATATTTTCTCAAAATTCTAAGTTACTATTATAGTTGTTTGACATCCATTCCTGAAATAATGTGAGACTTTAGGACAGGACTTCACTGCACAATCATTTGTGGCTAGAGGAATCTTTTGACATACTTTCATGATTCTTCAAATCCAGAATTGTAGAGTTCAAGTCAGAAATAATAGAATTTTCCTTCCAGACCTGTGATACTAAAGTAGACAGTGTAAATGATTTGTTCAAGGTCAGGGAAGGAGTGCTTATTTGAGTCTCAGTTTGGGACTTGGGAAACATTTTTTTTGTGTGTTGTATGTCAGCAATTAGCACAGAATTCCCTGTTGAGCAGTAAAAGTGTAGTAGAAGAACAAATTGTGCTTTTTAAAAAAATATGCATAGAGTACCTGCATTTTATTAAAGACTTTTTAAAAATCCATTGATCTTTTTGGCAGGCAAAACGAATTCAATTTGACTTGATAGAAGTTATATCCTAGTGAATAAAAATGGCCTCATGTTAATAATGGGAGGTGATATTGGTTTGTTAGGTGTTCTTCAGTGAAGCATCTCCTGTGATGGATGATGGTTCAAGTCTTGTGAAGCATCTTTGTTGTCCAGGAACCAGGTAAACAGCATGTTCATTGTGTGGTTGGTTGCTTTCATCATTCCTAACATTGCATGGCATTTATTGATGTAACAAGTGTATAGCTTGGGAAGGGGCTTTGGAATCCCTCAGGTTGAACAATGCTACATAAATGTGAATTGTCATAATTGTTAATAATTTAAAGTTGGTGTTCAATTAGATATAGATACAACCATAAGGAAGAACTAAAAATAACTATAAAGGGGTAGTGGGAGGATTGCCAGTCTCCAAAAAGTAATAGAGAAGATTGCACTAGGAAAATTGAAAGCCATAATTTCATCATCTGGGAAAGAAATAATTTCTTCTCTAGGAAGAAAAGGTGGCATGTCCCCTTCAATATAAAACACTAGCATTAAATATCAGATGATTAACAGAGAGGCCTTAAAAGAAACATAAGATGCAATGAAGTGAACATTATGGATTTATTTGTACTCATAGGATAAAGTATGTTTTGTGTGCTATAATATAGGTACATACAAATACAATTTTGAGTACCTTTGGAAGGAAGCTCAAGGTGATTCACTCTAATTCTCAGCTGCTGCTCCTGCTATTGCTGCCACTTTATTGGAATTTGGCATCAGAATACAAAGGAAAACATTATTTTCTATTCCATTAAAACTATTTCCAAAAGACTTCAAGTTGAAAAGGATGCTACCAAACTATGTATTGTGGAAAAATTGGATATGATAATGGTTAATATAAAACTAGTGGCTGATCAGGAGCACATCCGTATCCTTTTCTTTGGTAAGTTATTAAGAAAACTGACCTACACTACATCCACACATCCTGTTGCCCTACTTAGTCTTCTGATCCCTTCTGCTTCCCTTTCTTCTCCTACCTTTGTTTCCTTCAGGTCTGACTTGCTCATTGCTAAAGTCTCTGAACTTGCCCATTCATAGGGTTTTCTCTGTAGCCTGTGAAACTTGCTCATCTTAGAGCTCTTTGTCAACCTCTGTGAATGATAATGACAAGGATCCCTTTCCTTTCCCCTCCAACAATTAAATATTTGTAATCTCCCTACTGTTTTCACCTCAATTCAATTTCACAGTATTCTATGCTGGGTCTTCCATTCTTCATTCTGCATCTTCTCTCCCCACCAGAGTAACCTTGACCACTTTCAAGACCTCTGTTATGTCTTCTATAGCACATGATTCCCATACCTCTGAAATAGATTTTTCATTTACCAACCATATCCTGTACTGATCCACATGGATGTTAAACTCAACAAATTCAAAACTAGGTTATCAACTCACTTCACAACTCTTCATTCACCTGAATTTCTTATTCTACTTCGTTATTAACATCCACCTGGCCCTCCAAGTCAGCAGTCAAAACCAGTTTAGACTCCTATTTCTATTACAGTTTGTCACCAGTACTGAAATACATTGTAAATCTTTTGCAAATATATTACTCCTTTCTTAACTGAAGTTATTACAATTTCTTGCTTGGATTATTGCAATGATATTCCATTCCCCTTTCTAGAGTTGGCTCTCTTTTCACTGTGCCCTCCATATAATAACCAAGGATTTGTTTCAAAATGCTTAGATCATCATATTTTCCTCTTGCTTAAAGTCCTGAAATGACTTCTATGGCTCTCGTCATCATGACCCAACTCTTTGGCTTAATCACACCTGTCCTGAAAATGCTCTGATTCTTTCTCCTGCAGTGCCTTTTTCTCTGACAATGCTGGACTTGTCATTCTGCAAGTGGATCATGCTACATCATACCTTTCTGATAATGCACATGCTATTTCTTTTCCTGACTAATTGTCCCTACTGTCTTTGACATGCTGCTTTGTCTTCCTCATCTTTCAAATCTCAGTTTAAGGGTCCCCTCTAGAAAGCCTTCCCTGACATGAAATCATCCTCATTAGTGTTAATCTGATTTTCACACTCCACCTGCATGTCCCTTCATCCGTAAGTAGTGCTAAAAGTACTGCAATTTAATTGCTAATTTACTGGTGTACTCCTACCCAGACTATAATTTTCCTGAGGGCAGGAGTCATGACTTATATAACATTATATTCTCAGGGTTTTTGTGCAGTACTTAGCTAAGTAGTGTTAAATAAATGTTTCCTGAATGAAAAAATTAATTAGTGGACTTTTGAAATGACTTTTTGTAAGTCTGGCCATTGGTCAGAAAGGTATAGGAAAAATTATATGCTGTGATTTTTTTTGTCTAGTGTTATATTTAATGTCATCTGAGAGGTTATTTTTAGGGGGAAATGAGAAAGTCTGTATAATTTTGAAAAGGTAAGAACTTAAACCTAATTCAGAATCTCTAAGAAACTTGACAGTATTGCTTTAATGCTGAAAACATTGACTGAAAGTTTTTCCAATAACATAAATCTTGGGGGTTCAGAAATATAAGCATATTTGTTCTCTTATAGAATAGCTATTTGGAGTAGTGATTGACGGCATTTTCCCATCTCCATTAAGATATTCTGGCACCATATAGTCTCAGAGGATAAATAGTGGCAAAGGTTAGAAATATTTAAAGCGCCCCCTAAATATAATGAGAGGCACACAAAAACATCTAGATTGCAATTATAGACTCATAAAATTGACACAACTAATTAATGAATGACCTTGTCCAAATTATAGGGTAACCTGAATGTATCAAGCTTGAGAAATGTAAATGCTTTCGCTTGGTTCAGCAGGTTATGTTTACAACTTCCAGGACATTTTTGATCCCTCTTTGAGGGGGTTATGTTTACACGTAGTTGAAGAAATTGAAAATGGGCTAGAATTTCAATCGGTGCATAGTTGTTAAAGGTGTTGCCCATTTCCAATTAGGGAAAAGAGACTTATACATGAACATCAGCGGTAAGCTAGCTAGACTAAGTTTCTGATTTAACACAGCACGTTTTTTTGAGGGGTTTCCTGACCCCTCCTTCCCAAATAGATCATGGAATTGCTGTTGATGTTACCTATACTAAGCAGAGAGGTGCTTGATGTTTGAAAATGTTCAATTTGTGCTGAGCCACGAGTCTTTTGTACCCAGAGTTTACACCAGCCTTCTGGAAGAACTTTACATTAACAATCTGTGCACTTCTGTTTAAGGTATTGTATACAGATACTGGGCTCTTCTGGTTCTTGAATCGAATTTAGCATTATCAAGGCTTCATTCTCATCTAGGGAAAGAAAGATGGTTAGTGCCCAGGTGTCCCTGTTTCTGCTTACAGCTTTTTAATGTTCCGGAGAACTTCTTCCCCGCAGGTGCACAAATGAGACTCACATTGTCTCCATCTGCCTCTTTTATTCTGTGCCTCTCTTTGTTCTTGCTATTAGAGCTTTTGAATTGTGAATTTCATCTAAAAAAAAAATCTTTGTGTTTACTTGATTTTAATGTACTGTGAGGACAGGGTCTTTACAATATGAAATAGCTTTTCATTCTGGAAAAATAAATAATTCATATAAAGTCTTGGTAATAACATGGTATCTTTTTTGTATATGAAGAAGAGGATTACAATCTGTTTAGTTGTTCAATTATTTTCTTAGTAAAGATTGCTGGGTGGATAATGGCTGTCTTTATATTCTTGAGAGATGTTATCAAATTGCCCTTCAAAGTTACATATAGTAGTAGTTGTAGGTAAATTTACCTATCATCCCAGACATTCATTAAAACTGGGTTTTATTATGTTTTACCTTTATTAATATCAAAAGTAAAATTCAGTTTATTATTTTTAAATTTGCATGTCTTTGATTTCTAATGATCTTGAAAGTATTTATATACTAATTAGGCAATTGGATTTGTGCTTTTGCAAATAGCTTGTTCATTACTTTGCTTATTTTTCTTGTGGGGTATTCCTGTTGCCTAGGGATTTGTATGAAACTCTTGTTGACTGAGTATGTCAACCCTTTGTCTTTCAAATATTATACAAATTATTTCTGTAAATCATCCTTTCATATTTGGTGTTACTTGTCCTAGATCAACTTAGACAAATTATGAGGGCACATCCATCAGTCATTTCCTGTTTTCTGTCAACGTATTATGCCTCAACACACAAGTTAACAGTTCCATGGAAAACTCCCCTGTGAGAGACTGCATTTGCCGAAAACATTACCTTTGAATAAGGCACTATTTATTTTTGTACCCCAAACTCACTTAATATTTGGAATCTAAAATTCAAATGATGCCAACTTATTATAGTACAACTAAGGTTAATGTTACACTTGAATTCCAAGGATACAGTGAGATTTTCATGATGCGGTTTCAGGGGATTGTGCATCATTTGTTTTTTTTTGTGGGTTACCCTTTGCATGTATGGTCCCTCTTAGGAGGTGTGGCCATTCAAAGTTAATTCCAGCAGATGAGGGACGCAGTCCTCTGCTTTTCTCTCTGGACAGTCAAACACTGGCAGGCATGCATGCAAGCACACAAAAATGCATTGTTCCCTATCAGTTAGATTTGGCTGATGGGATGCTCTTTCTCCTCTGATCAAGTGAGGGGGTCTCAGCCTTGATCCTAGACTACATTGTGATGCCTGTTCCCATCCCATTCCCATGTCACCAAGCACTTCCCATCTGGTATACAGCAGTTCTGCCCGGAGAATTGACTACTGAGTATGCACCTATTTCCTGGTGCTAAAGTCCCTTTCCCATTTCCCACCCCTGCTTCTAGGGATGCAGGTGTCGATAAATCCTTTTTTTTTTTTTTTTAAATCATATATAATGAGTTTATGTTCTTCATTATGTCCTGTTCACACTTTGGTCTTTGAACTAGGAAATTGGTTTTAAACTAGACTAAAACAGATAATACAATATGCTTTCAGAATTATTAAAAATATATATTTTTTCCTGTAGTTTTTTCATGATTTAATATTTTACAAATACTCTTCACTTTATATTATAAGATTGGAAATAGATATCTTTTAAATTTCTAAATAGTGAGCATCTATTATTATTTATTGAAAAGCCATTACTCTTTCCTACTAATTTGAAATGCCACTTTAATGATGTACTTCTACATATTTTGGATCTATTTTTTGACTTTACTTTTCTACTGATCAGTGCTAGTACAGCACTGTTTGAAACATTGTAATTCTATAATATGTTAATATCTACCAGGATAAGTCACTGCCTTTAGTATGGATTTCAAAAATTTCTTGTATATTTAAGAACATTTTGTAAAATCCCTCACTTCACCAACAAATTGGGACCTTCTTTTTCTTTTCTTTTCTTTTTTTTTTTTTTAAGAACTATACTACATTTCAAGATCAACCTGGAAAGAATACTGCATCTATACAGGATGGTGATATATGTATGTTCTTTATTCAACATGTGTTGTTCTCAGTAATATGTCATAATTGTTAATGTAAGTTTGAAAATTTTTCTTTGAGTTTGTTTATGAGCATTTTATATTTGCTAATGTCATTATTAATGGAATCTTTCCCATTATATATATATATATATATTTTGTGTGTGTGTGTGTGTGTGTGTGTGTGTGTGTGTGTGTCTGTGGTGCTGGGGATTGAACCCAGGGCCTCATGCTTGTGAGGTAAGCATTCACCAACTGAGCTATATCCCCAGCCCTTCCATAATATTTTAAATTAATTATTGTAGGTATGATGAAAAGTTATTGATGATTTTAAAATAAGCACTTTAAATAGCACTTTTGTTTACTAACTGCTTCTAATGGAATTTTTGATGATTCAATTATTTTTTTCCATGTAAGCAGTCATGTTTAAAAGTGAAGATAATCTAGTCTGTTCCTTTATATATTCATATCTTTTTTCTTTTACTTGTCTTATTGCATTGGTTAGGACATTCCACATGACATGGAATATGATGATTATTCCAGGCATCCTTGTTTTGATCTAACATTAATGACAGTATTTTTGTATAATGCTTGTTGTTGATTTCTAATAGTTACTGTTGACCATGTTAAAATCTACTTCTAATTCTGAGTGCTTCTAAAAATGTGATCCAATATGAATTTTGTCAGTTGCTTTTTGTTACCTATTTCCATATTTTTTCTTTGAATTATTAATGCACTTATTTCTTTTCTTAATGTCTTAACTTTTCTTAATGTCTTAAGATTCTTCTGTCTGGAAATGAATGCTTCTTACATATGATATATTTTTCTTTTAATATATGCTAGATTTAATATTCATTAGTATTTAATATTTTATCAAGGATTTTTTCATTCATATTAATAAATGAGACTTAATTACAGGCCCTTTTCTCTCTTTATATTTTTTCTAGCACATAATATTTTTAATTAAGAGAAGACATCATAATACATTATTATGTTATCAATTTTATATGTAAAGTAAATATATAATGAAATAAAAGCAAGAAAAATCTACACTTTACTAATCCTTTTTTATCGCAATTTCCAATTAGTGTAAAAATGTTCTTTAATGTTTCTTAATGATTTTGTTTCCATTTACTAGAGAGGACGTTGTCCTTCATAAAGTGAATTAGTGAAAGAAAAATGTTGTCAGTAAGATGAACTAAACATAGTGGATTTTGCTTAAATATGTCTTCAAAATAAACCGAATGATTCTTTAAAAATTCATATCTTTAATCACATGACATTTTGATTCATACTACAGTGATTCAATGGAAAGTTTTACTCATTTTAAGAATTAACAACAATAAAGTAAAAGGAAAATATTTCCATATATCCCTATTTTCCTTGACTAGATATGTATAATACATTTGATCAGGCCTTCATCTGATTTTCAATGTAACCTAAGTGAAATTCTTGTTCTCTTTTATGAAATTCTCTGCATGCTATATTAATATTCTTGGTGAAACACACAAAGCAATGTCTTTTTTTCTTTCATGCTCTAGGTGATCATAGCTAAATAGGATAACTTCACTAATATGTCTTTCATTAAATTAAGATAGTAGGTTTTACTAATAATTCTCAGAGGGACATTCACATGAGATATAAAATTCAAAAGAATTAAAAGAATTTGTTAATTGGAGACTTTGAATTTTTCTTAGATGATTTGGAGATGTTTGCTGTTGCTATGAATGGATACAGAAGACTTAACTACATAATTTCTTAGATTTCTTAACGGGTGTTTCAGTTTTTACAACAGATGTTCTTTTATAACTGGTCTTTTATCATCCTTAATAACCTGCCTGCAGTTTTTCAGTTTCATAGTTTAAATTAGTTTATTTGAAATTATATTAAACATCTAATATGGGAAAAGAACATATGATCATATTTGTTCTGACTACAGACTAAATTTGGTTAATGACTGTGTATGAGGAATAGCTGCTGGCACATTTAAGTAATTAGGGTTTTGGTGGTACTTTCATTCTGAGTACTAGTCATTATGGTCTTTTCCTAGACACTTTATGCCCCATGGCAGTTCTTCTAATATCAAAGGAAGTTAGATCTCCCAAATATGAAATGTGAAACATCTCTTATTTAGTGGAAGCCCTCACATTACACTAAGAAAATTTTAAAAAAGAAAACAAAACTTTCTGGTCCTAATAATACAAGTAATAGGCCTGATTACTTTAATCTGTTATTTTCTATTTATAGATAGACTTTATAGAAAATAATAAAATAATATTTCCTCATTGTCTTTGAGGAATGTTTATATTCACAATTTATATGAATACATGTTTTAGTCAGCTTTTTGGCTGCTGTGACTAAATGGATCTGACCAGCACAATTATAGAGGAGGAAAGGTTTATTTGGTGGCTCAGGGTTTCATAGGTCTTAGTCCATAGAAAGCTGGCTCCATTCCTCAGGACTTGAGGTGAGGCTGAACATCATGGCGGAAGAGTATGGCAGAGGGAAGCAGCTCACATCATCGGGAAGCAGAGAAAGATTCAACTTTCCAGGTACAAATATGTACCCAAAGTCACACCCAATTCCCACCTCTTCTAGCCACACTCTACCACTTTAATTTATCCCATCAGGGATTAATTAGCTGATTAGGTTAGGACTCTTAGAACCCAATCATTTCTCCTCTGAACCTTCCTGCATTGTCTCACATGTGAGCTTTTGGGGGACACCTCATATCCAAACCATAACAATACATACATGCATTTATTAATAATTATTGTAAAAATGGTTAATATATAATTTAAAATATTCTAATCTGAATTTGATCACTTGCTTCTAGAGATATTACTGGTGATGCGGTGGAATATTCGTACGTATTACACAATGAAGTCCTGAGTATAAGATTTGGGATGTTTAAAATTGGACTTCATTGTTAATAAAATGTCAGAGAATGACTGAGTTAAAATGGATAGTTTCTGGAAGGTGTCTTGTTTCTTTTATACAGTCTTTGGGAATAGTCAGTCAATATTCCTTTAATCTCTTCTTATGGAAAATTTAAAAATTAAGGATCAAAGAAATAAACTGAGCAGGTGGAAAATGGAAATGAAGAAACCACAAAATGATTCTTCAGACTTTGAAATGATTCAAACACTAGGGTAAATGTTTAGGTTGAAATTGTGTCTTAACTTAGTTATACAATAATTTCCAGAACATTTAGGAACTCCTTCATATCTCCTGAGAGTGGCCAGGGAATGAGACTTAGTAACAGCTTCTCTGTATGGCTCATTCTAGTTCATGAAAGTTAAGTCTTCTGAATAGTGTCCTTCTCCATGTTGAACTTCACATTTAAGCAATTACTATTTGTCATTTTTGCTGTCACATTATTTTCTCCATTTTACCCTTTCTCTTTTTAAATCTATTGTATATTTATTCCTCTTTTTTGATAAATGCACAGATTAATGCCTCTTAGTTACTTACCATCTTTTATGTTTAAAAAATTTGACAGCTCTGTTTCACTCACACACACACACACACACACACACACACACACACACATATGCACACACATTATAAATTTCCTGGATTGAAAAACAGTGCAAACTATGATCTACCTCAAAAAAATTATTTTTTCCAAAATCCCTCTGATCTCTTTTTTAATTCATTAATTAGGTTTTTTTTTTTTTTTTTTTTGGTTTTCTGGGGCTTGAACCCAGGGCCTCACACATGGTAGGCAAAGGCTCTTCCACTGAGCTACATGTTTTTTAGTTAAGGGCTTTTTTTCTTTGCCTCAAAACTTTAGTGATATTAACTTTCTCATCATTATTATTCCAAATTAATTGCCAAGATGTTTTAGCTGTGTGTTGTTAGGGGTTCAGTGGTATTTCAGGGATTGGGGTTTTCTCTCTGAGACCCTGGAAAAGAGAAACATTATAGAAGAAATGTGGTAATTATATGCAAAGTGATGCTCCACTTTTTCTAGGGATGGTCCAGGCTTTTAGAATCTGCCAAATGTGGGACTGTAACCTTGAAAACACAATTTGTGCCATGGGGCTTAGTGAACTTACCTGCCTAGTATCCCCCAGTGCTGGAGACTAGAGCCCACGTGCCCACTCACCATATAGGTGATGGCAACTGCCCCAGAGGACCAGGCCCTGTGAGTCTCCTACTATGTGGAATTAGGAAATGAGAATCTGGGGATTCCTTTCTTGTAAGGCATAGAAACAAATCTCTTTTCATGAGTAAACCGTGGACAGAGACTCTCCTGTATTCACACAAAGTTGATTTTTCTCTAGGGAGCTATGAAGAAGATGAAGAAAGTAGAAATGATTCTTGAATGGGTTTTCTCAATTTCTTCCTGCAAATACTTAGAAATGTAGATCTGCATACTTGGCCCCCACTTATTTTATAATATGAAGCCTATTCTTCCATTGGTTATTATTACCATTCCTAAAGAGAATTTTCTGTTTCTTCCTTAGGAACCCTTAACATTCTTATGTTGAATTTTGTTCTTTGTTCCACACATACATCATGTCCATTCTGGTCATTTTCACCTCTTTTGTCTCTTTCCTTTTTATTGTGCAATAGACCCTCAAGTCCATATCTATCTTCCTAACATGATTTTTCTCCATGGGATTTCAGACCCTCACAGCCTTCTAATTTGAATTATAATGGAGCTACCTATGTTTCTGTGCACGCGCGCGCGCGCGTGTGTGTGTGTGTGTGTGTGTGTGTGTGTATTCTCCCCTTACAGTTCTCAACTCCTCTTTCTGTCATACTGTTGCCTTTTTATAGTCTTTAGCCTCTTTTTTCATCATAAACAGTATTCATTAAGCAGGTACCTTTTACCAGACATTGCTTTGGACACCAAATACAGCTATGACTAATAATGTTAACACTTGCTGGAGACCTACTGTGTGCAGGTGCTGTTTTATACTCTCCCTTCTGTCAACACCATTTACCTACCCATTATCTGTAAGGTAGGTGGTATAGTTGGGTCATTCAGAAGCAAACCCTAAGATTACCATTTGAGAACAAGCATTTTAAGTGGGAGGTGAGCCCTAAGAAGGACTGATAAGGGAGTGGAGAATCAAATGGTAAGAGAAGAAGAAAGCCATTATAAGGTTTATGGGTTGTGAGCAACCAGGGCTCAGTTCTACTGCAGACCCTGATGTACAGCTGGCCTCAGTTGTTGTATCTGAGGTGTGAGGAAGATATTTAGCTTCAAACTCTCATCAGAGTGTGGAGACTATTCTATAGAGTGTGGACCTAGTATTCCTGGCCTGCTTTGCACATAGGTTGAGCATGTTCCGAGGGTCAGAGGACAATTTATGACTGGAGAGTACAGGTGCTTGTGATGTGTAGCCATCAGAGGGCACAGGTATACTAAGTGCTGAGAGGGGGGGCATCAATCATGTTGGCTGCAGTTGGTGCCAAATGAGAAAAATGAAGCAGAATGGGTAAATAACTTGCTTAAAGTTGCACAGCCAGGAGGCATGAAACTGGGCCTTCGCTGTAATAGACAGCCCTGGTGCTCAAGTGCTGTGAAGATTTATGGCAGATTAAGGCAAGAAGAGTGAAGGAAAGCTGCCATGTAAGCAGGTGGTAAGGGAAAGGCCCTTCTGCAGAGGACACGTATGAACAGAGGCCCAAACAAGTGAGAAGGTGAGGCTAGGATTGTCTTGGGAAAGTATCCACTATGTGAAAGGGACAGCAAGGAGACCACGGTGTCTGGAGTGGGGTGAGAATGGAAAGGACAGGTGTTTGGGGCCACATCACCCAGGGTCCAGAAGCCAGCAGTGAGTCTTCTTGTACCCCTCAATCACTGGTGCTGTTACCTCTTGTTACCTGTTGAATTTATTGGTTTTCTAAGATGTTCAGCTTACTCCCCAGTTGAGACGTTTTCATATATCTTCTCTTCCTATAACTTTTGAGAGTCGAGTTATTTTCCCTTGTTTTGGGGTGTTTTCCAAAGGCGCTATGTATTATTTTTTTGTGCATTTGTGTAAAAGGGGCAGTCTCTGCTGAGTCAGTGTGGGTATATTGCTTCTCTGTTATTCTTTCTTTCTGTGTTTGGCTTTTCACAGATTGAGAAAACAACAGGGAAATGCATATGGTAGGGGTTCCCAGTACCTAGGAGGTTTTCCTTGTCCACAGCACCACTGGTCTTCAGTAGGGTCTTTTCTCCTGTTCTCACTGCCAGTCAGCCAGCTGGAGTCCATCTTTCTTGAGGAAGTAAAGGGAAATGTGCAGAGTGGGTAAATAACTTGCTTAAAGTTGCAGTGCTACAGGCTAGGGCAGGGACAGGAGGAGCACAGCACCGTGAGAATGGCCTTAGATCATGTATTTCTCCCTTCCTTCATTTGCCACTTGCTGTAGTGCCAGGCTGGCTCTGTGCCGAGGCTTACTAATGGCAGTAGGGGGTGGTGCAGGGTGGGGAGTGGCAGAGAGGGATTACTGTGATGCCTCGAAGAGCAGTGGCTGGGAGTACCTAGGTTCTCCACCATGATTTTCCTCCTTGGCATTTCTTAAAGGGATATTCCCATGCACCTTCCTCCTGCCCTAGCCCTTTGTGTCTATAGGGGTTTGTGCAATTCCCAATCTGCTACCACTTAGCATACCATCCATTTCTTTTCCCGTGAGTAAATGGTATCATGATGCAAGCCCTAAAAATGTGATCTTGGACATAACTGTGCTCAAGTGTACATGGCAATCACATTGCTAAGAAGCTACATAGTATAAACCTCACCACTGGCCCCGATGCTCAGCTACTCAGTTTGCCGGTTGTCAAAAATCTGTCATGTCTTAGAGGTTGCAGGGGAGCAGAGATGGAGTGTTGGGAGGCAAACAGCATGGGAGAACCTGTGGTGTCTTTGTTTTTGTTGTTGTTGTTTTGCATCATTTAAGTGAGCAGGTGTTCTTTCTGCTGGGTGCTCCACTGGGTATGCTTTTAAATCTACTTTAAGTCATCTTAAAATTCTTTCATCCTGGAGTACTATTGGTGTTTGCTTCAGATGATCTATTTCTTTTCTCTTTGTTTTTCTTGGTATTTATAGCTGTGTTAGTGGGAAATTGGAAAAGTCTGTATAAAAGACATCACCTGAATGGTGATTTATTTCATTGAGGATTTTGAACTCATTGTATTAATCCAGTGGTATAATGAATTTAAATTGCTTCAAATTTCAACACTGTATTTAAAAATCTATATTTTTCTGAGGCAATAAGACTTGAAATCTTTTTTCTGTATTTATGCAGATCTCATACATTAATTTATGAATACTGATGATTAGAGTTCTTTAAAGTAATTTCTTCTTAATGTACTCACATGTCTCATACCAGACCCATGGAGGTATATAGGATATTCTAAATCCTGTCTTATTGAACTTATATATTGATACAAATTAACATATAAATATAGTCTATATATATCATTTTGAATTTAACTATTTTATTTTCATACATTTAGGTACTCTTTGAATTTAAAAATTGTGATTAAATAGTGTATGTATGTATATCTTTATATAGTTATATGAGGAGTTTATGTTATATGGTAATTGTGATATAGCTAATCAGATATTGTGATATACTTGGGATCTTATTAAAGAGGAAAATAATAAAGAACATATGCATATATTTATATTTTTAAGTGCTTGATAATATTTTCTATGAGTGGTGGCACATTACTTATGCCAATTAGAAACTAGTTTCTTCTAAGTCCTTTTGATACAGATCTTGCATGGCTGGTGATAGTTTTAAGCATTTTCTTTGGAATGGGAGTTTTGCTGGGTTTATATTTACAAATATTTTAAACAATTTATTTCAATTTTGGATAGCTCTTCTGTGAAACTTACAAAAAAAGTCTGAAAATGATTCTGGGAGATGGGGGCAGATACTTTTCATCTCCTTTTTTTTGTGTTAAATTAGAATGGACTCCAGCTCAGTAGCAAGACAAGGTCATCAACTCCTGAAAGGAGTTTCAGGAAGGTCAGAGCAACAGGACCAGGACTTGTTCTGGTCTTGGGGCAGGACAGAGGGTGACAGGAACAGGCAGGCACTTGGAGGATTGGGAGAAACCTGCTTGAGTGGAGTCCTATAGCTCAGAGCAGAGGCCAGAGTGGGGAACCAGTTACCCCACAGGCACAGAGATATGGCATACCCTTCAGAGTCTGGATCCATAGACCTATGAAAGGGTCTGGACTGCATATCAAAGAACTGTTGACTCTAAATATCTTGGCCAGTCCAACAGCAAGCAACTAAAGCAGGAGCTTGCTTATGCTCAAACAATCACAGAACAAGGGATCTGTGCTTGTTACTAAAGTAGGAGACAGGTCTGCCCCTATTTTCTTCCTATGATTCATGAATAATGATGATGACAACAGCTAACAAAGTTTACTACAAGGATACAACATACATTAACTTCTCACAAAAATGCTGTGAGAAAGTGAGAAAAATGAGGCACAGAGAGTCACCCTTAAATGTGCCACCTGGAAATTGGTTGAGTGTGCCTCATTTGCTTATATTCTTAACTTCTATATCATGCCTCTCTGTATTAGAAACTATTGGATCGTCTATTGCAGACAGTGCATTAAGCTGGGGACAGGAAGTAAGATTAGATATTTCTGTATTTTCCCCGCTCCCAGCCTCACTGTTAAGCAACACAAGCACTGATGACCTTTGATCAGTGTGGAATAAGAATTGGAAGGACTAGAGAGGAACTCCTGCAGGTGGAGATTTGGGCCATACTTTCTGGGGTCTGAGCCTCGCAAAGCGGGGCATCTATTTTTGTGTCCCATGTTATGAAGAAGGATGTTGTGGATTGAAATACATGTGCATCATATGTATGTGTGCATATGATCTTTGAGAATCTAAGTTAAAGGTATAATAAGAGCAGGTCACTTTCTTTCATTATTGAGTTTAGTGAGATCACCCTTGGAGAGGCCAGCTTTGTCTGATGATGCAGATCTGAAGGCCGGCACAGCCAACCTTTCTGTTGATAACTTGTAGATAACTTGTGCATTTTGATGCTTTCAGACACATCTCCAGTCATCTTGAGCAAACACGTGTTCTTGTCATTTCCTTTGCAATTCCCTTTCACAGCATGAGAGAACCTACATACTGTAAAAGCTGACATGAGGTCCTGTCCATTTCTAGCTACATACAAGGATGTGCATCAATTTAAGTAACTTTGGAAAGCTCATTTGTGTTCACTTCTTTCTCTTCCCCAAATCAATGTTTTCATTTCTTTTTAAAGTGCTACTTAAAATCAGTTTTGAAGATAATTACAGAAGACATGTATTAAAATTATCAAAATTCCAAATAAATAGAAGTTTATTTTATATGTGTGTGTGTATGTACATACACACACACACATATAATAATTTCAGCTGTTCTTTTCTAGAAAAGTTTTTAAAGTGTTCTTTAATTAAAAGTGCCTTTAAGTTATATATTTTCACAACCAAAAAGGAGGCAACAGAAAAGGATCTCTATGAACCATCTTTAAGATACCCATGTATTTTTCAGGATAACCCGTTGTAATAAGCAGTGCTGGAGTCTCAATGGATAACTGGAGAAAGGTTGATTTCTTTATCAATATCACAGTCCAGTGCAGATTCATAAGACTGGGGGAAAGGCCTTTCCAAGTGCAGTCCTTTAGAAACTCAGGTTTGTTTCACAACATCCTAGGGCTTCGAGGTCCTGGATCTTTGCATGTGGCTCGTCAATGAGGGAAGACGGAAGGCAGGGGAGATCCAGCAGGAAGTCTTCAGAACCAGGCCAGTGGAAGGGTCATTCTCACTTCCAACTCCATTTCATTGACCATAACCCAGTCAGGGCACCACCTAGCGGCAAGGGATATTGGGAAAAGAGCTACCTGTCCTTTTGGTGATATATTTTGGTGAAAAATTAGCTAATCTTATATCTCTGACTGCAGAGAGGTCACAGCAGTATTTGAGTTAGCTCTTTCCTCTAAACCTTGAGAATAGGTCTCTAGTGAATGAATGTATCTCCATGCAGAGAGAACATGAGAACATATTCTCTTAATCACCTCAGACTCCTGTTTAAACATGAGCACTTTTGATATAAATGTGCTCCTGGAGGCTAGGGGTGGTATCTCAGATATAGGCCTTGACTACAGTAAAATGAACCATTTCCTTTTTCCCCCTTATCTTTCTTGTTATTTCTGATCATTTCTATTTTGACCGTGACCCCAAAATTTTTAATGCTCTGCCTTTGCACTCTTTGCCCATAGTGAATGAATATAGGTAGAGGTAAGCCAAATAATAATTTGTTTAGATGGTTCACATGGAGATATAGTTATTTGTAAAAATCTCCTAAATGTCAAAATGGCAGTATTCCCTGACATTTTCATTCTTACTTTTCATTTAGACATGTTTAAAGTGCCTCTCTAGACCACTGTTTTCAGCATAGCTACATGTTCATTTGCACATATCTGAGTCCAAGGTTGTCCAAAGTATTGCTATTGATGTGAACACTCTTTCCCTTGATCTCTTGGGTGTGTTGTGATTCTCTTGCCTAATTCAAGGCTGTTTTAGTTTACCCCTAGGTCTTAGTAACCACAAATTTAAGAGACATTGTTCCTTTTCCATAGTATTCAATTTTCCAGTATCCATGGGTGTCTTTAGTGTTGGAGTATTCTTCAACCTAGATCAGTTTTGGGGTCTCCATTTCCCAAGAGTGTTCTCCTGGTTGCAGGAATAACTTTTCAATTGAAGCCACCAGTTAATAGTAAAAGGAAACCATCAGTTGACAGAATTTCTAAAATAGGTAAAATGTTGTAGATGCATTTTGGGTTGAGCTTGATTGATTCAGTGAGAAAAGGTAGGATAAGCTGAGATCAAAACATAAGCAATAGCAAAGAGTTTGAAAATTATCTCAAAAGCTATAGAAAAGAGCAAAGACTTTTAGGCAATATAGTGATATGAACAGTCTTTGAGAATGGTCATCCTCACAGCCCCAAGAAGGACTGATGAAGAGAGAACCTTGGAAGCAGAAAGATCCTAGTCTGTGGCCATGATCCAGTGGGTGTCAGTGATTGTGGAGATAGGTGAAAAGCCTGGTGCTGATTTCACAGCTATGTAGGGGATAGACTTTACCTACTTGGTAGCACTTATGTAGGTGGAAGGACAAACAGAATGAAGTCTAGGATAATGCATTTTCTTTGGTCAATGAAAGTGTTACTGATTAAAATAAATAAATATGCAATGAGTAGCAGATCAGTGGAGAGAAAATGTATTTTGTTTTGGACATGTTGAGTTGAATTCCCCATTCAGGTAGAAGTCCACTTGAAAACATGATAAATAAGCATCAAGTTTAGCAGTGGAGTTAAGTAAATATAGTTCAAATACAGATTTGATGCTCTAGTGCCTTCTGATGGTCAGAATACACAGTCAGGGTCATGACTGTATCAGATACACATGTGTCAGTCACTTAGCCACCTCCTGAGATCCTTCTCTTAAAATGCCCATAACCACAGCTCCACCTTTCAAATTCTAGGGTTAGGCAGTCTGGTCCTAACCTAATGTCAAAAATCAAATAGCAACAACAATCACAAAATAACAGCAATAATATATACAAAAAATGTGGAGGCTCCATTACCAGGGAAGCACTTTTCACAGACAGAGCCTGGCTTTCAATGAATGATATTAAATGAAAGTAAATCAACAAGCAGAGGACTGCAGGAGCGTTCAGGTCTAACTAGAGGGAGGTGAAGAAGGAGCATGGGAGAAAGAGAATAGATTAGGCAAATTGAATGTCCTGTGAAAGTAAATTAATGATGTTGATTTTCTGATGAACCTGGGAAACTATCTTTGAATTCATTTCCAAAGAGGAATGAAAACATAAATTTTTATATAATAGCAACACCACCAAGAAAGGATTTAATCTGCAAAGGGGTCAAAGGTGAACATATTTCTTTAGATGCATGCATCATAGTACTGGCAAAATCCATCTGTTTCATTTCTTTATAACCTCATTGTGTTCATTTCTAAAATGCTTAAAGGAAAATGTGCTTTAGTGATGGCTGCTCTTCACTATTGAAGACAAAGTGCAGAGTTTGAGTCTGAACTGAAAAGATTTTTGATTGGGCAGATTTAGATCAAACCTCAAATCGTGTGCCTTTGAGTCTGATCACCATTCAAGCCAAGCTCTGAGGCATTTGACATTGTGAGGAAACAGTGACAGATCAAGGGATAAAAAGAAAAATCACTGCAGATAAAATTCGGTTCACACATTTTAAAGACAGGTATATGCTATATACTGTTGGGGTGTAGGGTCAAACTGTTAGTGCTGATGAGAGGCAGCTCAAGAGAGCAGAAGCATTTTATGTTGTGATGACAGTAGATGACCAACATGCTGATCTTTAATCCCTGTGTTTGCTAGAGGGAAAAAGCAAAGGAAGGCAGCAAAATAAACACTCACAAAATAGCTTCCTAAAAAGCCATCACCCAAGCTCTTGGAGATGCTAATGAAAATCCCAGCCCCATCCAGGGAAAATTTTTTTTATCCTCACTTTCCTTATTTGTAATGACAAGAATTACAATGGAATACTTTTGTTCAAGAATGTTTTGCTGTATTATATTAAATTCAGTTTTGTAGAAAAGATACATGATATACTTCTCCTAATTTATTTATAACCATTAAAGGTTTTATATTTTATATATATATCTTAGAATTAGAATTATGAAATCTTGGAATTTTAAAGGCAGTGTGTGTGTTGGGGATAGGGATCCTAGAAGTCATTTATTTATCCTTCCTATGTCATCTCCTTTAAGTGAATGTGTAGGAATGGTTTTGGTTAAAAATCAAAATTTGTTTGCTTTGTATTTATATGCAGTACCCGTATCAGGAAGATAACTTGTCATAAGAATACTTCTACTTTTAATAACTGTCTGTTCATTTAAAAGTTCACTTGCAAGGGTCCATGAGTTAATATACATAAAGAAAGAAATGCAGGAGAGAGAGAGAAGGAAAGAGGAGAGAGAGAAAGAGAGGAGGAGAAAGTAAGAAGGAGTATGTTTATGATAAATTGATATAAGAACTTTCAATTTTACTAGGGGCATTATAAATTAAAGATTTAGGTAAAAATTATGACTGTTGCTTTAAAAAATTTAACATTGGGATTAAAAGGGAAGAGAAAAAAATAGAACTTGCTATAGAAATCAGTAAACACCTTGTATTTCTTGATTTTTTTATCCTTTAAGTCTCAAGATTGCCTTTTATCCTAACAGCTGCTGCTTTGAAGAAAAAAAAAATCCACCCACTCCTAAAGTCTCTGTCTATTTGTAATTTCCCAGCTCCGTGGAGACTTGGGGAATTGTGTGGTATTTTTCAAGAGAAAGATTGCCCAGCTAAGCACTACAGCCTTTCACAGCCTGGGTGCACCTCAGCTTTCCAATACCGCACATCTGTAAGGTACCTGGGTGATTCTGAGGCCCATTTTGTGACGTCACACAGGTTGATTGTCACAGACCATGATAGCATACTTTGATGGAAATGAACTGAAGGCTTGACAAAAATCCTCCACAACCTCCTTTATGACTCCTTTTAATTCAATTCCTGAAACATTCCTTCTTAGTTCCTGGTTATAGTAGATTATAGTAGAATTCCTATGGGTTTAAAATATTTATACTAGTGAGAACTTTATTGGGTAAATATTTCATTTTGGTTATTTAATATAAGTTAGAAAATGAAATCTGCATTTATGTTAAAAACATGTCCTTACACAACATTTTAAAAAATTCATCAAGTTAAAAACGGGTAATATATTGTGACAATTTATTATGCTCCCACAATTCTGCAAAATGTTTTAATAAATTATTTACTAGTATATTCTGTCCTTACCTTTTTTAAGTATATTTTATTGCAATGGCCATGTTTGGGGGTCACAGATTTGGGGTTCACAGAGGTAAAATAACTTTCTTCAATCTTCCGGCCTTTTAGGAAGCTAATTTATGTGATCTCACATCTAATTGACTTTAAAACCTAGGCATTTCCATTCTCTCACAATGTACAATATTGATTACACATTAAGGGGTTTTTTTTGAAGTCGATAAAAGTACATGAAGGATGACCATAGAGAACCTAAGGTTTTTCCTTAAAGAAGTAGAGGATGAGGCTCTTTGATCGGAAGGTATGGCAGATTATACAAAAGAATTTGGGTCACCCTCATGAGAAGTGTGTGGGGCACCCATAAGGAGTTAGTGATTTTGGTGAGAGCCCAAGGAAATACACTGGCACAGATGTGTAGTGGTGAAGTCACTGGAGCCCTGTGGCCTTCAGAGAGTTCTGAACAGGAAAGAAAAAGAAGGCATAGGTAATAGAACTGACTCCAGCGGCAAACGATCCTGGGAGTGTTGGACATGGAAAGCAACTGGAGAATCTGAAGCTCACTTCTGGTCACATCTGCCTCTGACTCTTGGCCATGACTCTTGCAAAGTAACCAGTGGGTGCTACCTGGGTAAGTGCTGGTCTCTACCTTATATCAAAAAACCAGCTCAACAGCATAGAGGCAAAGTCCATGACTATAGTCCTGTACCTCTGAGTCATCCCAGAGTGAATCAAAACCAAAACCTCTGTGAATCAAGTATTTTTCCCTGTTCTAGAACTTGAGCCTGAAATAATCAGGCATAAACACACTTGGTCTCTGAAGAATACATTTTTTTTAGCCTCACAATATGGAGCAAGCTTAACCTTCTCTGTGGAAAACTGAGCAAACAGAGCAAAAGCACTAAAGTTATGAAAGGCATCATTGTTCCAACTAAGGAACCCACC
Organism: Sciurus carolinensis; assembly: GCF_902686445.1. NCBI lineage: Eukaryota > Metazoa > Chordata > Mammalia > Rodentia > Sciuridae > Sciurus > Sciurus carolinensis. The sequence goes on from NC_062220.1 coordinate 26,932,419, forward strand.
TAGCTATGTATTTGTGAGTTAATTCCAGAAATAGGTAAATAATTTGACCTTAAATTTATGTTCTCTGATTTTTTTCCATGAAATTCTTCAGATATTAACCAAAAGAGCTGGCCACTTAAGTTTGGATGTAATTTTGATTAAATAAATGATTTTATAAATTTTATTTACAAAATAGTAGTATGTAATTGGGAGTAATATATATTTTCAAATATTAGATCCCACGATTGTTTGAAGGAGAAACAGAGATTACGTTAAGAGATATAAATCCTAAAAACTGTATGTAGAGGAAGCATGGTTGCTGACCTCACTGTTTTTCCTGTCTCTTTTCGTGGAAGTTTGTTCATAATGATATGTCCCGGTCAAGTCTGATCTCTTTTTGCATAAAGGGGGCAGTGGAGTCTATATCTGCTAAGCTCTGTCACTCCCATCTCCTGTCCCTGAATAGCTCACACTCACGTGCAGGCTTCTCTCTCACCTTCCATCCTCCATGCCTGGCCCTACCAGTCAGTCATGCCAATGCTTTCAATTTCCATCACTCCAGAATTATTTGCCTCTGTATTCAGTGCCATTGTCTGTGCTTTCTACCTCATTCCTGTCCACATTTGTCCCAGAGCCATAGGTGTGTGTCAGCAACTTTCACCACGGCTATTAACTTCTTATGGATACCTGAATACGTTTCTCAGGAAGGTGGCCCCAAGTCTTCTTCATACTCTGCTGACCCTCCCAAGCAAGTGATCTTACTCCCAATTTCTTTAAAGAAAATGGCCTTTTGTTACATAGCTTCTTTTCTCCATCTCAAAAAAATTTTAAGAGATCATTATCCTGTTTATGCTCTGTTTCACACCTTAATTATCCCTTCTTACTTGTGAAAGAGAATTATGGCTTCTTTTATATGATCCCTCCATTCATCCATGATCCTTCCTCTTCTCCCTCATGTTTTCCATTTTCAACTATTCTCATTTTCTGCATCTCTCCATTCTCACTGGTACTTCAGTCTGGAAACATTCTAAAAAGTTCTTGGTATGCATGAGAGCACATTGATCCTTACAAACATCCTCAGGAAGAATGAAAGTTCTTGACTTTTGAAGATTTGGGCATAGGCACAGATGGACTGGACAATGCTATAAAGCTTTGGATAAAGCAGGGCAGTGTGAGACAGGAATGTGGAGAAGCAGCACCCCATAGGGGCATTTTGCAAAGGATTACTGAAATATTAGGTATGACATATCATGAAGTACTTTATAGAAGTGCCTGTGTTTGAGATCCCAGGGTAATAAAATAGGCAGACACCATAGGGAGCAAAGGGTATCACAGAAAAACAGTAGAAATTATAAGACTAACTGATCCCTTTTCAAATTTCAGTGCATTTCTGGAGAGAAATAACTCAGCTGTCAAATAACTTCTCTGGCTAACTGCTTCATAACTCTTGATAGTTATAGAAATTGTTGCTGCCAACATGATTTTTAAATTAGGCCAATTACACTGCAAAGTCAGGATTGTAAAACCCTAACTACATGTAAGGAGGGAAAAATACCATTTTGAAAAAGAATCCAGGTTAGACGTTTAGAAAGAATTCATGTGATTATTCAATTTGCATACCCAAATTTAAATACTCCTTAATTCAATCATGTGGAATAAATTATTGTTAAACATCTAATGTAAGTCTAGATATTCTGGAGGATGCAAATGTATTTCTGACAAGGTGATATAAAATTTGTTTCAGGTGAAAGGATTTATGCATGTGAAAAAAATTAGAGAATAGAGTTGGATTTTAAGCAACTATGAAAATATATGCTTAGTTAATAACCCATAAGTATGGTTGGAAAAGAGAAGATTAGTGTTGGCAGGAATTATCTGAAAAGGAAGTAGAAAAGAAAAGTCATTGGACGGGATAGAAAAATATTTTAAGAGGGAACAGAGGGTATTTCAGCCTAGAAGAGCAAAATGTAGAACATAGGAATGTGGATTGGAGCCTAGGCTAGTTATTGCAGTATTTGAATACTCATGTTGGGGAAAAGAGGATGGACACAAGGAAATACATAAAAAGAGGGCAGTTATCTTTTCCATGATGTTAATTCCTATGACATGCTTCATTTAGGCTCTCATTCACTTCTGGACAAAGCTTCTTTAGTTTATTTCACAAGTAGAATTTCATGGTTATAGTTCTGGAGCCAGACTGTGGTTGCAAAGCCTGGTTACAAACTATTTAAGTATTCTATTCTTCAGGTTTTTTCATGCATAAACCGGAGATCATAAGAGAAATTACTTGAGAGGGTGATTGTAAAAATTAAATGACTTAACTATGTAAAATGTTGAGCACAAAATCTGGCATAAAGTAAGTGCTCTGGAAGTAGATGCTCTCATTAAATTACTTTCTGCTAGTTTCTGAGCTCCATGAGGTTAGTGATTGGGCATTTATTTATTTAAAAATACTTGCCAAGTAAATGTTCAATGTATAAAGATATGCATGTTACATTACTATAACAAAATGCTCAAAGTTTAATAACTTATAAAGAAGTTTATTTAGCTTATAGTTTTGGAGTTTAGGAAGTCAACACAGTATGGCACCAGCTGTGGCAAGGGCTCCCCTGGCTGTGTCACATTGTGGTGGATGGAATCATGACAGTAGTTTGTATGAGAAAGAGGGGTCACATGGCATTATGGTTTGGATATGAGATGTCCCCCAAAAGCTCCTATACTAATGCAGGAATATTTAGAGATGAAATTATTCCATTTTGAGAGCAATAGCCTAATTGGTTCATCCTACTTTGAATGGACTAACTGGGTAGTAACTATAGAGTACCTATAGGTAGGTGGGGTGAGTCTGAAAGAGTTTGGTCACTAAGGGTTCTACTTCTCTATGCCACTCCACCTCCTGCTTCTACTGTCTGTGTTTATTACTATTCATATTCACTTTTTTCTTTGGTATGAAGTTTAAGTAAAGACAAAAGATCGTGAACCTGATAGAATGTTGAACTACATGATGGTCAATTTTGGTGTCACCTTGACTGGGATATGGGGTGCCTAGATATTTAGTCAAAAATTATTCTGACTCTTATCATAAAATAACTTGATCTAATGTTGATGAGGTTCTCCAGATGGACAACTGACTATTCTCTTCTAGACTTGTCACTACTTTCTCTTTGCATATTTCTTTGGATGACCAGTTGGTATCTCAAATTAAACTTATACAAAACAACAAGCAAAACCATAACAAAATATCTTGATGCCCCAAACAGAAACTTATTTGATCCCATTTTAGTGAACTATACCATATCTACATTTTGTTCCAGCTGAAACCTGAGAACTTATCTTGAATTTCTCTTTTCCTTTACCCTACTGTTATTACTGACATAACCCATGACTAATCTTCTTTCCTTAATTCTTTGTTCACAAGGTATCCAGAATAACATTCTCAAAACCACATTATGCCTAATTGAACTCCCAATTTATTTAGGATAAAGTCTGAAAATGTCTGTCATGGACATGGCCTTGGTCTGATTCCTAAAATCTCTCTTCCTTCTCATTCCCATATCTTCACTGTACTCCAACAACAATGTCTTTCTCTTTATTTCTTGAATATGTCAAGCCCTTTCCCAATCTCAAGACCCTTTACACCTGCCTAGAATTCTTTCTCCCTGATTTATCTCATGGTTCCTTTTCATTCTTCAGATCTTTATCACTTTGTGACAGATAACAGAAAGCACTCCATTTTTAGTATGGAGAATTACCAAATTAGTGCTTACAATTTTTGTAAGGGCTTGAGAGTAGCTCTAGATCAGAGCTTTGAGACTGACTCCAAGAACATCCCCAGAGTTAATCCACCAGATCTGCCTCACCAAGAAGCTGGGAATTTGGGAAGCCACTGTCCCATCTGCTGGCTTCAGTGTTATACCATCAAAACCATGTGCAGCAGACCAGGAGGCCAGGCTTCTGCACAATAAAGGATGTTCATATGCAATTGCCTTCTCCTCCCTCAACTCACTGATGCCTCACATGAGTGTGTCTTGTTGGTAGAGGCTAATTATGGAACCCTTCCTACTAAGGAGGGTGAGAAAAACAGCTTTTAGATTTTTCTATAGAATACAGGAAGTTTTACAAAAAGAGGTGGAAGCAGATGATGGTCTTCTAGAGGTATTCCCCATCTTATCTGTTCTTTTAATAAAATGCTGTCATACCACCCTGGTTTTACCTGTAATAGTTTTTATTATAATCTCTAATTATCTTTTTGTTTATTTTTCATTTGCATATTATGAATATCCTACCACTGTACAGTAAGTTTTATGAGGAAATGAGCTCTCCTTGCATGGCTTGGCATATGTAAAAGCTGGCACAGATACATTTCTGAATTGAATGAATGAGTGGATGAATAGAGCCTACCTGCTATTGTTCTGCCCCCTGCCTCACTGGAGGATACTCACTGGTCTCTGACAGGATTTCTTTATGGTGAGCATGACCATGTAACTAATTGCTCAAATAAGAGCACTTAAGGGAGAAACAGATATGACAACTAATAATTATAATAAGATATTGAGCATGAAATGTGACTGGTCCAAAGAGACCAAGACATACACAGTCAGCCTACTTCTTATTGTCACTGTTATCTGACAGACTGGTCTTTTTAGGTTGCCTCAGATGGATCCAGATGTCTCTACCTGCTAGAGTCTTTTACCTTAGTCATTTTCCTGTGGTTGGTCAGGGGTTTTGGTTAAAGGGACTATGACAGCAATTTTCACCTCTTATGGGATTTCTGACTAAAATAAAATCACCATTTGGATTTGATTCTAGATCTTATAATAATGAAAAAAAATCAGGATTAAACTGTAAGGTCTCAGAAGACCATTTTATGCAAAATTACTGGGAGAGTATACAATAAACAAACAAAAACAATTCTTCCTGGATGGATTGATTTCCTTGGGGGAACTCAGGAATCCATTTCTTTATAAATATTACCAGCAATTCTAGTACATGGTGAGATTTAACAACTATAAGACTAGACATCTCTGAGATACTTTCCATATTTGGTATAATAATAAATAAACTTATATAATGACTCACTGACATTTAATAAGGAAAAGCTACAAATGGGCTAGTGGTATGAATTAATAAGGCCACTGTATTCCCACAAGCTGCATTGAGTGTGATTGTAATATAAGGCAGCCCACCTCCAACATTTTGGGCTTATTGCTGGGATCAGCTGTGACAAACTTGATTCCAAAACTCACTGACTCATTTTATTGTTTCTGGGTTCTCTTATTATATCTTGAAATATTTGCAATGGAGAGCCTAGCACACTGTCCCCTGTGTTGTAAATACTTGGGGATACATGCACAGACACACACACACACACACACACACACACACACACACACAGAAGGAAGGAAGGAAGTAGTGGAAAGGAGAGGAGGAATCAAGTGATGAGTTGTTGTAGGAAAAATAGTAGAGAAACAAATTAACTATTCTTAGGAAGCAATTTTGATTTAAGAACATAAAACTAAGTCTTCTTTCAGGGAAATGACAACATTATGTCCTCCTTTGCTTTCTATGACTAGTTCAAAACTGAAATTTTAAAATTTTGTTAGACTGAATTTTAGCTGTGAGCTAGGGTAATTGCATTTTTGACAATATTAAAAATAAAGGTAATTGACAATTTTACTTCATTAGATGATATTATAGGTTGATGTAAGAAAGACTTTCAAGAGGATGAACTAAATCAGGACTGGAGTTTGAGAGGCCCCTTCACCACTCTTATTAATTTATGTTCATTTCTTTCAACTTTTTAAATTGTGATATGCAAATTATAGTAACTTTTTAAATGTTAGGGATATAAGAATATGAGAATCAACTGAATTAATGAATGTGAATCATTGTTATGAGAGTCAAGTGTGCTAATGAATGTGAAAGTACCAGGAAATATTAAAAGTGAGATATAAAAAATTACTTGGGTTTCTTAAAAATCAATTATTAATAGTTAGAATGTAGAGGCATGCTCTATTTAATTCTTTTCATCTTTGGCCTTTTTTTCATTATACTAAATCCTTGATTTCTTGGTTTCCTTTAGATCTGGCATGCTCTCTTTTAGATAATGGCACCTGTTCATTAGTTGTCTAGAAATTGTGAAATTCCAGTTGTTACATCTGTTCTATGCTAACCTCCCACTTAATATAATCACTGTGCAAAGCTGGATGATTCAGATAACTCTATTAATGATCTGAATAATATGTGCTTTGGTTCTGATTTTCATCTGTAACACTGTGGCACAATGTGACTCCATTCCCTTCTATTGTAGTACTTACCTACTTGTTCTGAATAAATGTTAGTGCCTGGCAAAAATAAAAACAAACAAACAAACAAAAACCATGTAAGTTTATCCATCAGTAGACCTGTGTCTTAGTCCATTTTCTGTTGCTATAACAAAATACCAAAGGCTAGATACTTTTAAAAGGAAAGAAATTTGTTGAACTCACAGTTTTGGAGACTAAAAGTTCAAAATCAGGTTTCTGCAACTGTTTGGCCGCTGGAGAGGGCATCATGGCAGATGACATAACAATGGTGGGTGTGCTTGTGGAAGAGATCACATGTGAAAGAGGAAGCCAAAGAGATTCTGGGGCCATGATTGTTCCTTTTATAACAACTACATTAATCCCTTCTAGGGTGCCACTTCCCAGTGACCTAGCTACTTCCCACGAGGCCCCACCTCTGAAACACTCCATCACCTCCCAACGCCACCACACTAGGGACCAAGCTCCTAATACCTGGAACTTTGGGGCACAGACTCAAACCAAATCTAGATCTTATATCATAGAGAAATGTACTTTTCATCACTTTCTTTTAAGACAATAATTATTACTGTCCTGAAAAAAATGTACTGTAACCAGAGAGATGCTAGCTCAGACAAGCAAGCCCTTAGTGGGCTTCAGGCATATCTGGACCACTTTGGTTCTTTGTCTAGAAATGATTGTTTGACAGATGCCAAAGGGAAAACCTCATCAGATACTGAAAATGGCACCCCAGAGTCTGAAAAGAAATCTTTCGATTGCTTCAGGAATGGAAAAAAGTAAAAGCAAAGATGCAGAAACATAAATGTCAAATTCAAAATGTAATAGAAAAATGAAAGTGGAAATAGAAAAGGAAGAAGGTGATAAAAAGAAATGTATGAATTGCTTTTTTATTTATCAGCCTTATCAAAATTATGGGGTATGTGTTTTGTGTATCAGAGTCAAAAGTCCTTGGGCATCTAATGAAAACATCATGAATTTTGAAAGTGCTTTGCATTTTATATTTTTGAAAGCATGTGGGTTTTACATTTGGTATCAGCCCAGCAGATGCAACCCAGTACTACAGAACTCTTATAAGCTTATTTTTATTGAATTCACTCTTCATAAAAGCAGTACAGTTATAATCGAGGGAAAGAATGGGAAGTGGCTTTGCCATGAATTTTGATAGCTTTGTTGGATCTTTAAATCCACCCTCATTCCGTCATTAGTCTTTTCCTTTCAAATCCTTTGATGGCAATCCTGTTTTACAGATGAACCCATTAATTCCCTAGGAGGTTAAGTGATGAGCTCTGCCTGGCAGTCAGGTGCAGGGTGAAGATTAGATAAAGTCCCTCAGGTTCTTGGGATTGCTAAACTTGGACAGCAACCCTCCTTATTATACAAATAGACATTTAGAAATTATCTACTGACTTCTCCCTCCACATTCCAAAGAAGGATTGTATACTTTTACAGAAAAAGTATCTATGAACTTTTCAAATATCAGGTGTTAGCTCATGTTCTTTCTCCTTAGAAATTAACGTAATTTAGAATTTTCTGAGAAAATATATTCCATTTATGCCAGGCATGTGTAATTAATAGTTTGGTGAATATTTATTTGACCTGCTAATATTTCAGGCACTATAGCAGGCTCTATTTGGGATTACAAAGAATTCCAAAGTCTCACCACATTACTGTTTTCATTGGTTCATTCATTTATTTATGGCAGTCATTAATGGTTGTTAAGTTTATGAAAAAAATAGCTTGATTGGGAACAGTTTTGTGCTATAGGTGGCATCAGATGAACGAAGTGTTAACAGGCTCAGAAGTCTGGGTACTTGCAGGTATAGGACAGAACATGACACTCTCCCTCCCCAGTATTCTCAGAGTTGCAAGGAATAGCAGTGCTTAGCACAGAGCATATATATATATACTGATATGCCTGGACTGTTCTGTGATGTAAGCGTGACTGAGAAACAAAATTAATGTGAGTTAAATATTTGTAAACCACCTTATATGATCAAAGCAAGCATCCTTTTTCTCAGTTTCCCATTTTTCTTATTTTCCCTGCAATTTTATGATTTGCTTTTGTTATATTCCAACCTTTCCACAACCCTCTAAATAAAAGTAATAACAAAGAGCAAGCCACTACATACACTTAAAAAAATTCCCTTTCCACTTACTGTAGGAGAAAAGCAACTCTTACTCTTAATTGTAAGGTTTTCATCAGAGGGTTGCCTAATTAAAGATGACCAAAGAAGCAGCAGCCTCAGAGACTCCTTTAATTTGACAGGCTGGATACTTAGCATGTTTGAGAGGTAGTTCTCAGGGGCAGTTCTGTAATCTATTCCATTAGTATAGACCTCTGCAACTTTGCTCAAACAACAGCAGTGCACAAAGGAAAACAGGTTTCTATGAACAACAAATGTTTACTGCATTTGCTTGCATTGTTTCTCACCTTTTTAGTAGACATTTTATTGCTGAAATGAAAAGAAGTGTTTTATGGAAAAATTGCTCCAAGGTGTAGACTTGAGTGAACTTGGATATCTGGCTATGGCAGCCTGGAGTATAATTTCCACCTGACAGTTGGGTAAGAATATTTTCGAAGTGATGTGAGTAGCACTTAAGTACCACTTCTTCTATTTTCAGCAAACAGTGTTTTTAATGCTGCTTTGTTCTTCCCTTGTTACATTAGTAAATGCTGATTGATGTTCAAAAGAGAGGATTGTAGGAAGATAAGCATTGCATACTAATTTCTCTAAATTTGGGGATGGGGAGAAATGCAGAAAGATGTGAGTAAATGTTATTAACAGTTCAGAAGAAAGAGAAGAATGACCCGCAGGAGGGAGGTGTGCTGTTATTCACAAAACAAAGAGCTGTCTCTAACTGCCTCTCTCTCTCTCTAGCCTGCTTTCTTTCCCTTCCCTTCCCTTTCTTCCTTTTTTCTTTGCTTACTTCTTCCTTCCTCCTTTCTTTCTTCCTTCCTTCCTTCCTTCCTTCCTTCCTTCCTTCCTACCTTCCTTCCTTCCTTCCTTCCTTCCTATTTTAGTCAGCTTTTTTTCATTGTCGTGAGTAAAAGATCTGACCAGAAAAATTTTAGAGCAGAAAAGATTATTTAAGGGTTCATGGTTTTAGAGGTCTCAGTCCATAGAAAGCCAGCTGCATTCCTCAGGGCTTGAGGTAAGCCTGAACATAATGGTGGAAGAGTGTGACAGAGGATCACATGATGATCAGAAGGTAGAAAGAGAGACTCCACTTGCCAGATACAAATATATACCCCAAAGTCACATCCCATTCCCACCTCCTCTGCTATACCCAACTACTTCAGTAACCATTCATTAATCCCTACCAGGAGATTAATTCATTGATTGAGTTAAGACTCTCATAACCCAACCATTTCTCCTCTGAACCTTCTTGCATTTTCTCACATGTGTGCTTTTGGGGGACACCTCACATCCAAACCATAACACTTCATTTCTTCTCTTTCACTGTATTTCAAGTGTACAACATTATGTTATACTATACCTTTTTACATATATAATGAAATGATTACTTTAATCAGGCAAATTAATCTGTTCATCATTTCACAGACTTGTTTGGTGTGAGGCAAGAGTAACTAATTTTATTCTCAGCAAGTTTCCAACCTAGAATACAATATTATGAACTGTAGACCTCGTGCCTTACATCTCTAGTCATGTTCTAACATGACTGCAACTTGGTACTTGTTGCTGATCCCAAGTTCATCTTCATGTTGCTCAAAAAGGCCAGTGAGTTGAGGACAAAGTTCTGGGGCAAGGATAAAGATTTATTTGGAAGGTCAGCAAACCAAAGTAGATTGGGGAGGTGCCTGTTGTCAGAAAAAGTCATCTTAGGGAACTTGGGTTAGTGGACTTTTTGTAGGAAGGGAGTGGAGAAGCAGGGGGCCCATGAGCAGGAACATGGAAATACATGACTGGAGTTTTCCGGGTGTTGCTCCACTGGTCTCTTTTGATGCTGTTATCTCAGTGTCTTCAACCTTGGGAGGGGAGGAAAAAGATGAGGTAAGTTTAGGTCAAACTGACCTTGTATTATAGTTTCAGACCAAACATTTCTTAAATGGTTAATAAGTCCACATGCAGAGTTGAGCAGAAATCTGACCCAAGGGTTAACATGGTAAAAGAGACAGATATGATATAAAGGCAGACATGCCAGTCTCCTTCATCCTGTTTTAGTCCCCCATCAGACATTTGCAGGCTCAAGTGCAGAATCACTGCTTTTAGAAAAGCCAACTTGATGTCACTGAAAACATATCCCAGGTGGCTATTATCATCATAACCCACAGGGTCAGAGGTGTCATCTACAGCACAGTTGATGAGAGACTAATAGTATATTGCTCAGCTGCATGACCTCCAAAATTAGAAATTTTTAGTCAACCAAAATCAGGTGAAGCTAGAGGGTTTATTGAGATTTTCTCTTGGTTACATATATACATCTCTCCATTCTCTGCTTCTACTTTGTCCCTGGTAACTACCTTTATAAGTTCTGTTTTTATGTGTTTGTGTTTTTTTCCCACAACTTTAAGTGAAAACATACAGTATTTGTCTTTCTGTCTGGCTTATTTCACTTGACCTGGTGTTTTCCACATTCATCCATATTGTCACAAATGGCAGGATCTCCTTTACTGAGCCTGAGTAAGTGTGTGTGTGTGTGCCACTTTTCCATTTTCCATTCATTCCTCAGTGGATGACCAGGTCGTTTCCATACTTTGGCTACTAGGACTGGTGCTACAGTGAACATGGGTGTGTAGACATCTCTTCGTGTTGCTGATTTCATTTTGTTTGGGTGTGCAACCCGAAGAGGGACCACTGAAGGATATGACTTCACAACCTGGGTGGAAGCCCCTTAGTTCTAAGACTTTTGTTCTTATCTCCATCAGCCCCATCTGCATCTGCTTTCCTCCAGCTACCTTTTTCTACCCATGCATCACGGTGGGGAGGTCTGTCTATTCTGACTTCATCTTCCCCTGACTTCTCCATCACCAACCCTTTCAAACCTCAGCCAATAAACATGTTCAAGTTTCTTATTTAACAAAAGAAAAAAAAGAAGGAATAAGCAAAAAACAACTTTAAACTTCCTGCCTTGATCGTGGTTACCTGAAAGACTGGGCATTTCCAGCTATCTCACTACATTATGTACTAGGATCATTATTACTGATTTTCCTGTTTCTTCAATACTTCTTGGCATGACATTCTAAAGATCCCGCCTGTATTTAACATTTGGATTTTTTTCATGACGTTTTGCTGTAATTTTGGTGTTTAAAAACTGTTCATTACAGTAGTATTTGCCACTGAGGTTTTTGTTTATATGTTTTAGCTGTTGTTTGTTTTGGGTGTTTTTATTCCTTACATTTGCATCCAGTGAAGTGTGGCACTTACATCACTAGCTGCACCCTCTTCCTGGCTCTGCACATCCTCTTGTGCATTTCACAGTAACTGGAGCTAATTGTATGTACCTTCAGTCCTATCTCTCTTCACGCAGTTGCTCCTAGTTTCTGTGTATATCATCATATTTTACCATGTTGCCAAAGTCAGATGTCTGGGGTATCATAGACATACCCCCTCCCTTTATTCCTATCTCTCCAACCAATCAACTATCATATTTTACTTCCTTTAGCTCTTTAGCAAATTTCTTCCAAAACACTGTCTTTACTTATAAACCTTGTCCACTCTTTCTTGAATGCCTTAACTTTTGTTTTATGCTAATGTGTCCCCCATCCTTCTCCAATCTATTATTCACACAGTTGCAGTCGGAGAAATCTCTCAAAAATGCAAATCTGATCATACCCCCTGACTTTGTTAAATCCTTCAATATCTACTTATTGGCTTAGAACAGAACTCACAATCTTTAGCACACCATATAAGAACCTTAACCACTGGGTCCTGGTAAGCCTTTCATTTTCATTTCTTTCCACTGACCAATTACTTTTGCTTAGATACTTGCAGGACAGTAAATTGGCTATTTTCCTCACAGCTTTGGTCCTCTAATCTTCAATTTATGCTGCCTGAAATTCTTTTCCTTTAGAACTCAGTTCATAGGCCACATTCTCTAGGAATTCTTGCAGATGTTTGCATTTGAGATGAGCATCCGTGAGATCTGCTCCCTATCATTCAGTACTTTCCCCTTATAGCTCTGACACTCTTTTCTAGACAGCCTGCTCACCATGCTCTGAGCTGCTTGGGAGCAGCGACTGTTTCTTCTAGCCCTGTATTGCTAGAGCATAATATTTTTGGCAGAAAATAGGTATTTCTCGAATTATAGAAAACATCAGTTGGGATAACATTTTTTTCTCATTTTCTTTCTAATGCAAACAGAATTCCCTTTAAAAATGTCTTCACATATTACCAACCTAGTATTTTGATGGGTCATGACTTATCTACCTGCCTAACGATTATTATTCTTGAGTATTCACATCTTAGTCCTTCCTCTCCTGCCCGTCCCTACTGGAAAGACTATCTCATTCTGGTAACGCTAGTAAGAACAAAGATCCTGAAAAATCATGGCATTTTTAATAGGAGATCCGTGAGACAAGACTCAGGGTTCAGAGAAAGGACCACACAAATTCTGCTTCTCCCAACTTAAGCCCAGATCCCCAGGCACAGGTATTATCAAGGGAAGAGGCCATTTTTGGCCAGATGAGATGCCTCTGGCTGGACTATGGATCTGGACAAGAATTGCACAGACTTTTCAAGGAGACTAGACAGACAAACATATCTCAAGGGTGTGACTGACCCAGACTATTATAGTTTAAAAGCAAATACGTAAAAGGCATTATTAAGTCTAACTAGTTTTGTCTAAGCAGAAGCCAGAGAAACAAGAGATCTAAAATAAGCTTTCAACACTCAAAAGCTTTCTTGATCACTTTAAGGCATGATAACAATTTTCCACAGATATGACAGTTATGAGGCAATTAATGGAATACTTTGCAAATCAATTGCAAAAAAAAAAAAGAAAACCTAAGAAAAACTGAGTAATAGCTGAAGTAAAAAATGAAACTGCTATAAATATAGATAATAGCTTCCATTAAAAGTGTCTTCCAACACTGGAAAGTTTAATCACAGTTATATTCAAATCATTGGTTACACTCTATTTCACAGTTATCCAGCTTGGGAAAATCTATACGCCATTAAACATGATCGGTTCCATGTTTTATGATATCTGGTCAGCAGTGGAAAATTTTGTTAGCTAATTTCATTAACAAGTTTTAGTTTCATTTAATTCTGACAATAATAATTAAAAAACAAGTATTTTCTTTTGATAGTGGTCTAATCTGTAGAAGGAGAGAATTTTTTCTTAATTATAGGAAGTGAGAAAACAATCACATAGGGAATTATACATGATTTAACAAATAAAAAGCTTACACATCATGAACAAATTCAGAGAAAAAGTAAAAGGGTGAAATATTTGTTCCAAATATAAGAGAGCACTTAATATATTGAATATTCACAATGATGATGTGCATTTGTAACAACTTGCTTTCATCTTCCTAAATCTTAAATTATCAATCTACAAGGGCATATTCCAACAATTCTCAAAAGTAGCTACTTTTAAGTGACACATTTCAACTATTTAGCTACAGAAGTAATCAATGAAGCACTATAACTTGAGGCACCTTTTTTCACCTTCTCAATCAAAAAATACTTTCAGAAAAAGCACGTTGAGTTTATAAGCGAGACAGATCAGAGTATTCCTTTATGTGGTTGACAAAAGATTAAGTAAAATATAAAATAATTTGGCATTTATTCTCTTACTGTCCTTTGCTTCAGAAACATTACTTCTAAGAATTTTACTCTAAGAACTGATGTAATATTAAAATAAAAAGTATTTATACTTTAAATACTTTAAATACTATTTAAAATCTTTTTACACTAGAAAAATATACATAAATGTCAATGAAATTGAATACAATATGGGTCTTAAGATTGATGCTTATAACAATTTAACAAAATTAAAATAAATAAATATAAGATTCAAAGCACATAACTGGTATGATGTATGCTACTTACATATAACCACAAGACTAACAGGAATGCTAATCCATTATAATGAATATCTGTGCAGCTTTATTATTATTATTATTATTATTGTTTTCTTGTATTTTTCACTCTCTCCTTGATTTTCCTAAAGGAGCACTGGTTACTTCATAATCAGCAAAGAAATATTATTAATAAAAGGAATTTAGTTGGAAATGATTCACCAGGGAATAATGTTAATATAACACTGTCTATTATCCACTAACAAATTTACATAAATTTGTTGCTTCTTTTTACCCATTTTGACAGTTTGGTTTTTTGCCTTGTCATTTGTTCTTCTAGTAAATGAGGAGTGGGATCTTTAGAGGAGGTGGCATCACCAATTAATGTTTGTCAAGTTTCAGGTGATTATGATTTTACTCTTACCTCCTGATGGTTTGGGTAATGGGTTTGTGAGGAGATAATTTAATATGGATAGTTAAATAAACAAAGCATTAGGTTTTGAAAAGAAATTGCCCACAAAGTATGACCTACTAATTTTCTGATTTTGCATTTGTTTTACAAGACTGATATTTGGAGGTTTTTTTTCTTTTTTTTTTTTTTTAACTTTTTCAGGAATTAAACCTTGATAGGTATCAACTCCTGAAGGAGTAGTTCAGTTAAAGTAACCTTGCTAATATTGAAAGTTGGCTAAGAACTCATCCACAATAGGAAAGAAAGTTGCAGTGTGTGTTTGTATGTGTGTGTGTGTGTGTGTGTGTGTGTGTGTGTGTGTTGATTGTTTTATTTATTTATTTTTTATTCAGAACAGCATAAAATTCTATATTTTTATCATGAGGAGAGGTGATGCTAGATGCAGTCTCTGGGATCCTGCTGTATTCTTAGTGTATTGCTGAGAGCCTGGGTGTGTTTCTGTTATGTGCTGCTGGAGGAGTCTGGTTTTCCCAGGATCACTTCTATATAGAAAAGATTGGGGCTCACTGTGGTTCAGTGTTCCTCAACCCTGTCACTTCTACCTCAGTCGAGGCCCTTGTCACAGGGAAAGCCAACTCACCATTAGGCAGCCATCTTTTTGAGGACTGAATTTCGCTTCCAATTATCTTTTCTCACATCCTGTTGCTCCTTGCCTCGGATTTCTAGAGCTCTGGTCTTTCTCCCATGCTAATCTATAACTGTCACTGAGAAAAAAAGCAAAAACCAAAAACAACCTCCAGTGCTTTACACTCAGGTCTAAATAGTCAGTTAATTTATAAGATTTTCATCACTCTTGGTTCTATCTACATTTAAAAGAACTCAAAGATTCCAGTCTTCTAAATAAATAAATTCTGATTGAATAGAGTTTGAATTATAAGAGCTATCAAATCTGCAGTGTGTTTAGGAGTCCGGACTCTTCCTCCTACCTAGCCAGCTCTGGTCTCAGTGGAGTGAAGCCCAAGAAGATGTTGATCTGTGCATTTTTACTTTTCTGCTTCTGTTCAACTTTTCACCTTCCTGAACCTCAGTCATACTCCTGCAGGTGGCCCCAAGTGGAGTCTTATTACTCCAATATTGTCTTAACTCATTTCTCAACTTTGAGTCCTTCAGGCTAGCTCAAGAAGTGGTATCCATAAATTCAGAAGCAATTCCCAGCTGCAATGCAAAAAGTTCAGCCCTAGAATTTCCTATTGCTTTGACTACTTCGTTTCCACAATTAGAGCTTATCTTTTATGTTTTCATCTGCCAGTTTCTTTAAAACCTGTTCAGTAGAGAATCTCTTCCCACCTCAGTTCCAACAAAGAAAACAGATCATCCAAAGAGTATTTTTTTAATCCAACAATTGTTACAGACAGTTACAGTCCTTTGAGTCTTGTCACATAAGCACAAATACACTGACCATCATATGGAGAATTTTGTACATGTATTTAGTATATACATAAATTGTATGTATATTCACTAACAAAATAGCCACTGGGTCATTATTACAAGTGAAAATGCAATCTCTAATTGTTAATGGGATATATTGGCAGAGTACATCTACTTCTGCCTAGGTCACAAAAGTGAACTGTGAAAATACAGATCTCCTGTCTAGATCCACCCAGGACCTCTCCCCACACTCTACTCTAGAGAATCATTTTGTTGAAGTCAGGACAGTGGCATTATCATTCAATTGAGAAGTTGAGACTTCCTAGCTTTAATTATTTTAGCCTAATGTTGAGCATCTAAAGCACATCATCTGGCTCACCCTGCATAACAACTCATTATTGCAGTTGGCATACTTCCTGTCTTATAAACAAGGACACCAAGGCTAGAAACAGTTGTCACCTGCCCCAGGCCACTGTTGGCAACATGGCTCAAGGTGAATCTCACAGGATCACGTGGTGAAGGGAGAAGACTTACTAGGGAAACTGCCAAGCTAGCATCAGTGAAGGAGGCTTGCTGCTCTCCTTCCCATGGTGAGGTGGACCAGGCCAGGCTCTTGCTGGAGACACAGCATGTTTGTGTCCCACTAAAGGGACGGTGCCCTTCATTGCTTATATTGGTTATGGAGCAAGCAGGGAGAGCAGCCTGTAAAGACACTGCAGGTTATTTGGTTGACCAGCAGAGTCATTAGTGGTTTCTAGCAGCTGTTCTGTAGCTGTTCTCTAAGGAAGTCAGTGGCTCTGAATTTGGGGACTTTGGAACTCAGGGGAGGATGATATCCTTCCTCTAGAGCGAGGAGAACGTGGTAGCACCATCCCTTGGCAAAGTGAGAGCTCACACAGCTAGCTCATTTTTTTTTTTTTTTTTTTTTTGGTCCCAGGAACTACAAGGAAGCATTTCCAGTGATTTTTTGAAGGTTCTACTTCATATACTATAGTCCCATGGTTGTGGGGGGCACAGAGAGTTATTAAAGCCACATATCCAGGACTTCAAGGCAGACACATTATATGTTGCTTACAGTACCTGCCCACTGGTGTCTTCCGTCTGCAACTCCCAAAGCTCACTCTCATTGTTGTCCCAGGTCAGCTGTCCTCCCCGCCGTGACAACTGCACTTCCCTTCTGTTCAGCCTTTTTCTTAGGCCATTGGGAATATTTATTTTAAATGAAACAACTGTGCTTCTAAATTGTAGAGATTTCTTTTACCTCTCCTTATATATACTTAGGGCTCTATTCATCACTGATGTTTCTTGAAACTTTCTCTAGCCAAGAGTACTGCTCTCTCACTCAGTTGCATGAATAGGGCAAGAAGAGTCTTTGCATTGAGATACTGCACCCTTAATTTCCTGGAAAATATGAATATGTTTGCAAGGCACCTTACCTTTCTATGGCATTTTTTGAGTTCCCATCCCTCTTGGGTTTAATTAATAATTCCTTCTGTATATTTCACAATGTCCTGAAGATATGTTTATCAGGAAACTTGCCACAAAGATTCTGTTTAAAGTGCATTTTCTATTAAATGGGAATGTTCGGAGAGTAGAAAGGCAAGCCCTAGTATGGGATAGGATATTTATAATATATGTAATGATTGAAGTGTTTGTGAATATTCTAGAAAACCTATTTTAAAATAACATCCCTACAAAATGGTGAGAAGGAGGAAGACAACCCAAAAGAAAAAACAGGTCTTGATTTGGATATGCACTTCACTAATACAAAAAAGAAAATTTTAAATGGTTCTAAACCCCATTAGTATCTAGGAAATGCAATTTAAAACCACAATAAGAGAGCACTATCTCCCTTAGACAATAGTTAAATTTAAAGAAAACTAGAATATCAGGTCTCAGTAAAGATCTGAAGCTGTGAGAACTCTTAGACACCACCGAGGAAAGTGGAACTGGTTCAACCACTCTCATCTGACAGGTGTCAGTCACACTGAGCTTGATGATGGATACCAGCTGATCCCCTAATACCATTCTTAGTTATATACTAGATGGAAATACACATTAATTTGAACAAAGGCATATAAAAAAGAATTTTGATAGCACTAATGTAAATAGTAAAACCTAGAAGCAACACATACATATGTTAACACAAAATGGTGCATAAATTATAGTATATCTGTACAATGGAATCCTATTCAGCAATGAAAATGAATGGATTACAGATAACTATAACACTGAAGATAATTCTCACAGAATCAAAAGTAGCCAAGCAGATGAATAGATTCTGTAATGTTCTGTTATACAGAGTTCAAATAGAAAAAAAGAATTCAATTTCTTTTATGTAACGTTAAAACTAACTGGTAAAACTAAACTAAAAAGCTAAGGGATGCAGAGTTAGGTTGAAATGATAACAAAAGTAAATCAAGAAAGCAATTACTTTAAAAGAGTGGCCATCTTTAGACAAGAGGAGTCCTCTGTGATGGGGACAGGTTGAGTAGGGCACCCAAGGGCCCATGGGCAGTTGGGTCATCTGAAAGTACCAGCAGTGCCTCATCTCTAGTGCTTGGTCCCTATGCAGATGCTGATTTGTAGTAATTCATTAAGGTATACAATTTGTTTTTTAAATTTGTTCTAATTAGTTGTACATGACAGTAGAATGCATTTATACATTTTGATAGACCATACATAAATGGAGTGTGATCTCTCATTTTTCTGATTGCACATATTGCAGGATCACATTGGTCATGAAGTCATACATGTACATGAGGTAATGATGTCTGTTTCACTCTACTATCCTTCCTTCCCCCATACTCTTCCTCCCTTCATTCCCCTCTACCTAAGATAAAGTAAATCTATTCTTCCCTACCTCCTCCCATTGTAAACTTTGGTTTTATTCTATTTTGTCTATGTATATCTTATGTCACATTTTTAAAAAATTATAAAAGAATTAAAAACAAGTGAATTGCAAGGTAACAGGCACCCTGAGAGGGATGAGATAGGTCAATAATTCCCTGCCTGTTTTTTTTTAACATATCTTTTGAGTGGAAGGAAATGGTAACATGTTAGCCCAGCTGTTGGTGTGGTGTTTTCCTCTGAGATTAATCAGTATGGAAAGGTAACTAAGGGTACAAAACTATCAGCATTCAACAACCTGTACCCTGGTTAACATAAGAAGGTACATGGCTCCCCATTCTTGAAATAGTAGAAAACCCAGGCTTTACTGGGCTTTCCTTACCAACATGATCCTGAGAATCTGCAATGTTGCTGGTCACATTTAACCATGAACCCAGCTCTCTTGTCATACATCTGTTTCACTATGCTGGCAAGCAGAGGCCCTAGTGTACCTCTTCAAGTTGACTGTACAGAAACTGCCTTGGGGCAGGCCACTCACTGCCTCTGATGGTGTCCCAGTGCTGTAAGAATCTGGCAGGCCTTCAATATGGTGGACAGATAGCCCTCCTTTGCTACTAACTTTAGTGAACTTGTGGACACTGCTGTCCCAAGTGCCAAATTTAGCTACTCTCCCTAACACTTAGTCTATCAAGGTACAAAGGAAGATATTCTCTTATGCAGTTTTCAGAAAGAAACAAATTATCACCAAACTCACTGGGCACCAAGTGTAATAATACACAAAGGGGCCATTTCCCTAAGCTGAGCCTTTGACAGAAGGAGAAATTCCAAAGTTGACCTTCCACACCAACAGCCAGGTGCTGAGTTCAGAGTTTTAGCTGCACCACTCACTCCATTGTGGTGAGTGTGTCCTTAACAACTTCTATTATTTCCTTTCTGATCTTCCTTCCACCTACCTGTACCTTCACCTCTCATCCTTCTTCCTTCCTTTCCTCTTATTTACCTTTCTTTAATCCACAGATATGTGCATGCTAGGGACCATTAGGCAATATAGAATTAAGTATTGAAAATATTGACGTGTTCTTTTGTATGTATGTGTGTAGGTCACAATTTCCTGTCTTCTGGCCTTAGTCTAGCTTATTGAAGAACCTCATAAATGTTTTAATAACTATCTCACAGAAATGGAATGCAGTCCAAATTTATTTTCTCCCAGGAGGCCTTTAATCTAATATTTACTTATCCCTCATGCATGAAGAGAGCAGTGGGTTAGAAAGTCCTGCCCATCATCAAAGACCATGCCTTTGCAACACAAGCAACTAATTTCTAGGTGCCTGTCTGGGCAAAATATCTTGTTTAGGTAACATATATCACAAGTATTTTTCAATACTTGATTGAGAGGAGCATTGGGTTCTATTTAATTAATACAACCAATACTTGACATCCAATAAGGCTATATATGAGCAGGTAGGTGGAGACATGAAGGGAGGAAAAGAAGAAACTAGAAGAAACACCTAGGAGACAAGAAGTGGAGTCAGGAAAGGAAAGGAGAAAGGCTTACTAGTTTTTTCTCATATTGGGAGCTGAATAATGTGATCACCTTATGTATGCCCTTTGAAAGGCTAATTAATCATTTAATAAGAGTTTCAGCTCTTTTTCTGCTCCTAACTTGAACTATTAGAGGATTCACTGGGAATGAGTTAGCTATGGCACCCAAGAGGGGAAAAGATTAAACAAGGCAATAGCACAGACAAGACCAATGTTAATTTAAGACTGGTTGGATTTAAGTTAGGGACTTGCGTGGGTGGTTTTTCAATCCCATAATAACATCATCTTGTTTGAGTACAATGTAGGAGAAAATTTGGGATTCAGCAAACATGGAGCCCAAGTTACTCAGGGAGGATTTCCTGCTTCTTCATTGTTCCCCTCTATTTTCCTCCTTCAGTATGTCCCAGGGCAGGGATCACATTTTTTTTTTTTCTGTAAAGCACCATATAATACATATTTTAAACTTTGTAGAATAGATTGCTTTGGTTGCAACCATTCAACTTTTCTTTCATAGCCCCAAAGCAGCCATAGACAATCTTTAAACAGAAGGTGAGTTTGTGTTACTGTTAAACTGTTTTTTCTAAAACAGTGGCAGGTAAAAGCAGTACATACCATACTTTGTTGACCCCTGTCATAGTGAATGAGAGTACAGGTGTTAAAGAGGACAGCACTGAGTTTAAATTAAAGCTGTCATTTGCAAGATTTATAACCTTTGCTAAGCCACTTAACCTCTCTAAGTAGTTGTTTTCTCATCTGTAAATTTGGGATAATAAGGCCTGCCTTACAATAGCATGAAAATTAGATCATTTATGAAAATTGCCCTACACAGTCCCTGATGTGAATTGTTTTTAATAAAGTGCATCTATCATTGATCTCTGATTTTCCATTCATTCATTCATTCATTCATTCAACCAACATTTAATAAATGCTAATTGTGCATCAGACATTTGGTAGGGTGGGGATGAAACAATATATAACGTCTACTCCTAATTTAAGGGAAAACTTAGTAGAGGAAAATGAAAAAATGAACATATGTATATGCATTTCTAGAGCAAAGGGATTAGTCTAAGAAAGATATTGTGCTTTAAAAATATCCATTTTAGTTTTGAAGTTTCCTGGCTTTAAATAATGCTCTTTATATTTAGAGCTGTTCTAATTTATTAATATATATTGGGTTTGGAGTACCTCTTAAAATGCAAGTAAAACACATTCATGTAAGGGGAGAGGATTACCATGAGAATTAATCAGAAATAATAAATACAGTGAACAAATTAGGAAGGACAAAATAATGTGCAATGTTAGAAAAAATAAATTTTTCTGTGTTAAGGAGTTATCTGGATACATACTCGTTTTCAATTAAAATTACAGGTTTGGAGAAGGGGAGATCAATCAAGCTATAAGACCCTTGAACTTACCAACTAAGAAGGATCTGCTATAGTTTGGGTCTTAAACCTTCTCCAGAGGTTCAGGTGGTAGAGACTTGCTCCCTGGTGTGATGCTATCGGGAAGTAGGGCCTAGTAAAAGGTCTTTGGTCATTGGGGTGCTGCCCTTGAAGGGGGTTGGAGGCCCTGGTCCTTTCCTCCACCTCTCTGTTACTTCCTGGCCTTGAAGTGAGTGGTTTTGCTCCATGATGGCTCCACCATGATATGTTGCTGCCTCAGGCCCAAAACAATGGGGCCAAATGATCATAGACCAAAACCTTTAAAACTGTGAGTCAAAATAAACCTTTTCTCTTTATAAATCAATTATCTGAAGTATTTATTATAGTAATAGAAATATGGCTATCACAGGATCCTTTATATATCTGCCTTTAAAAATAGGTATCTAACAATTGAAAGTAAATACGTATCAATATGATGCTTGGAAGTCTGTAAAACTGGGAACAAGA
Source organism: Sciurus carolinensis (assembly GCF_902686445.1). NCBI lineage: Eukaryota > Metazoa > Chordata > Mammalia > Rodentia > Sciuridae > Sciurus > Sciurus carolinensis. Next base: position 26,954,805 of record NC_062220.1, read on the forward strand.
CCAAGTTCCTGTTCTGCCACAGGTAATTGACCCAGTTTGGATAAACCCATAAAATCTCTAAACCTTTAAGTTTCACCCTGACTTTTCCTTAATAAGGAATTGGTACTGGTGTAAAGGTAAGCGCAGCACTTTCTGGCTAGTTTGCAATTGTTTTGGTTTTGATATGAGTTGTCCCTCAAAAGGTCACATGTGAGAAAATGCAAGAAAGTTCAGAGGAGAAATGATTGGATTCTAAGAGTCTTAACCCAATCAGTGAATTAATCCCCTGATAGGGATTAACCGAGTGACAACTGAAGTGGTAGGGTATGGTTGGAAGAGGTGGGAATTGGGGTGTGGTTTGGGGTATATATTTTGTGTCTTGAGAGTGGAGACTCTTTGTGCTTCCTGATCCCCATGTGAGCTGCTTCCCTCTACTACATGCTTCTGCCATGATGTCCTGCCTCACTTCCAGTCCTGAGGAATGCAGCCAGTCTTCTATGGACTGAGATCTCTGAAACCCTGAGCCCTCAAGTAAACTTTTCCTCCTCTACAATCGTTCTGGTTGGGTCTTTTAGTCACAGCAGCAAAAAAGCTGACTCACACAGTGATCTTGCATTACCAGTGAACATACTGCTGTGACAGAAGGTCCTCCTGCAGCACCTTCCAGAGATGCGGCGCCTTCCAAGGGCGCAGCTCTCAAGATGTGCACCAGAGTCTGGAAACAGGAAGCAGCTGCGAGGGAGTTGTGAGGAGGGGGGATGGACTGCTCTCTAAAGGGAACTGGGGTGGTGAGAAGATGTTGTTGCCACAGAGCAATAGAAACTTTTGTCAAATAATGAGATACTTGTGGAGAATCCTAAAATAATAGGGGATCCTTACTGTTCTACATTAGTACTTAAGACAAGACCTCATGGAAAATGAGACATCATAAATACTGGGATTAATGAGTCAAAGTACTGACTGCCTAGTCCTTTGTTTTCTCTACGTACTCTCTCTAAATATTTCTAAAAATTTGAAGTTCCAGAATCACTTCTCATTAAATTCTAAAAATAAATGTGGCTTTTTTCCTTATCTTAAGTAGCCATGCAGTAGATAAATAGAAGGAAAATCAGTAGTGTAACCCAGTACATACACACGTGTGTGTGTGTGTAAGTGTGGGCATTAATTCTGAGGGATTTGCACATTAACACAAATGGTACCTGGATAGTGCCAAAAAAGTTGGAGGTAACAAATATTTCTGGGAAAAAAGTACAGAATTAGTTTTCCTTACATCCTCCTAAGCAAAGTACAATGCTAATATTGTTAGCCAGCAGTGCACCAGGGCACACAGACAATGATAAAATGTGTCTATTAGTGATAAATAGGTTACTTACAGGAGTTATAAATCTAAAACTTTCCTTCCTTACTTTGCATTATTAAATAGATTGTATTATAGGGAACTGAGGGACAAGATCTAACTAACAGAAAGAAATAATTAGAAAATACACACTGTTAATATATATTAATTCTCTGCATTTTCTCATTTCAAATATCATCACTTATAAAACAAATTTGATTTAATAATTTACCTTGGACATAAAAGACATTAAAGATATATGGAAGCTAAAAAAGCAAATCCTAGTTTTTTGGAAACTTCATGATGTATAATAAATATTCCTGATCAAAGAAATGTGGGTTGTATATATTGTCAACACTTTTATTGAATGACAAGTAAACTGAACAGGTGGCACTAGAGGTGAGCTTATAAACTAAGTAGACAGTCTTCCGCTGACAATGTCATTGCTGGTGCACCATAAATAATCACCAGTTGGGAACTTGCCATAGCGGAGAGCATGCCTGTCGTGCCTTAAGAAACCTTGGCTCCTTGGTTGGCTCCATAGCTTAGCTACTGTGAATTGAGCTGCTATTAACATTGATGTGGAGGGGGGATAGGAAAAGGAAAGACAATGGAATGAATCTGTCATAATCTTCCCATGTACATATATGGATACACTACAGTGAATCCCACCATCGTGTACATCCACAACAATGGGGTCCTAATCAGAATAAGATAAATTCCATGTTTTTATAATCAAAGTAGATTATTTATTAATCAAAGTAGTTTTTATATCAAAGTAGATTCTATTGTCATGTATAACTAAAAATCAATTAAAAAAAAAGAAACCTCGACTCATTGCTGTTGTGCATCTCACTAGTTACGCAGTCTGGGACAAGCCTCCTATTCATTAAGTCTGTCTTATGTGAGACCCTCTGAGAGAAGTTGTTTTTGAATATACAAAGTGGATTTCATCAGCCTATTATACTCTTTCAGCAATCCATACTTCTCATGTCCCCAGATTCTACAATTATAGTTTAATTATTTGTTAATTACAGCAGAGAGTATGGGTCCCATTCATCACTGTGATTCCAGCTTCCACCTTACGGTCTGGCATATGGTTGATGCTCCAATCATATTTGTTGAAAAAAGTTATTTCACTCTCTTGGTGTCAGTTTCCATCAGTAAGATGAGAACATTTCACTAAAAGATCTCTATAGAGTCCTTCTCTCCCTAAAATTCAGTATTAATTTCCTTTTAATGTATCCTCTTTTAAATTTTTATGTCACAGGAAATTCTAACTTTTATCATAAATTGTTCATGCATGCATCTAAAAATAATAGTATGTAAAATATCCATTTGGGAAAGATTTCCTGCAGTATATACATTTTATGCAATAATTTTTGTGGCATAAAAATGAACTATTGAACTAATTTAAAAATGGGCTAACAGACTAGAAGTCCTTGATGGGAAGGATTGTGCTGACTTTTGTTTTTAATTCTAGTTCTACCCCAGACCTCAGAAGATGGCAAATGGTCTTTACTGAATTAATAAGAGAGGTTAGGGGAAGAAAACAGGAAGGAACAATGTCATGGAATGCTTTGCCAGCAGAAGCCTCAGGAATTTGAAGGAAAAGTAGGAGTAGATACAGGTATTTGGGTGGGAAGTTTTGATTTTTTATCAATGATTTACAGAGATTCAGACAAATATATTTCTGAATTTTAAAACAGTTTTCAAGTTACTAGTTATAATGGTGCTTTTTCTAAGGTAAACTTAAAACAATGGAGAGAAACTAGTGCTTGATTGGCCCCTCCCCTCCCCCAGCGCCCCATTTTAATCAATTTTTAAAAACTGTCTCTTCCTGAAAGTGAGATATGCATCCTTGATCTGCAACCATCTCTGTGACCTGGGTATTCATTAAAAGGAAGGCAGCTTGCATACTCAGATGCATCAAGTTCTCCAGGCAGCCAAGTACCTCTTAATGAAAGATCCTTTACACAATAAACTTTTTCTTTTTGGATAGAGGACTTCTAAGGAGTGCTTTTAGTTTATCAGAGAGAGCTGGTGCTTTGAAAGTGCTTTAAGTAGCTCAGTTAAAGATGTTTTCCTTTTATTGTCATTTTTTCTCCTCTTGCCCAAAGAATCTTAGAACCAACACATTTTTCGTTCCAACTTCATATAAAGATGACATTCCATGGTTCTTAATGGATGGAAAACTTGAGCTACTTAGCAGCTGCAACATAACAGACACTTCAGAATCATATTGCTCCATGGCATTATTTGATTATTTCTCTTGAATTCAGAACACTAATCTATATCCCCTTATCAGATATTAAACATATAACATGTACACCCTTAATAATCAAAAATAAAGCACAAAGAACAGAAGTCAGTGTCTATTTTAAGATCTATATAAATCCTAATCCTTAGAAGCAGTTTCTAAAGAGAAATGATCAAATTACAGTGTTAAATATCAAACTTTAATATTGCTAATGTTTGGGTTCCATCAATATTGTTGCTCCAAACCAAAGACAGTCACTAATATCTTGACTTATATACTTCTCAAAGATCCTTCCTCCTCATACCATCACATTCAGGCTTAAGATCCCAACATATGAATTTGGGGAGAACACAAATATTCATTCCATAACACATGATTTGAACACATGAGTGTCTCACCCCACTCCCTGAAGACTGAAGAAGAATAAATAACTTGACCCACATTAATTCTTGCATTTATGACACATGTATATACTTTAGCTCTCTGCCTAGAAATGTGACCAGAATTCTGGTTTACTTATTTATTTGCAATCATTTTTTCATACCCAGGATTTTGTGCTTAGTTTTGTACAAACCCAGTGGCAATTGTTAGTGGCTTTCACCTATGAATTGGGCTAAATGGTCAGCAGCCTTTCTTATTGCAGTGGTCACTTACTCCACACAAATTTTTTTTTCCACTTGTCTAGGGTCACATGAGTCTCATGGATTAGCCAGTTGTACATTTTCCCTTTATTATACTTATGGCATTAAATTAAAGTTCTTGGAGGCCAGGTATTATATATAATTATTTCTCCAGTATCTTTCATAGCTCATTGGAAGTGGTAGGTTTCCTGGAAACCTTAAGTTTGACAATTCAAGAGTCTGACTGAACATGATAACTCATATGAACCTGTCATTATGGAGATGCGTAGAGTATAGATACAAATTTAGAATTTCTATGGGTACAGATTTGGGGATATGAGTGCCCACTTCAGGAAGACATGTGCCATCTTATTTAGCGGAGAAAGAATCCCAAATAGATCACAGAAAATGTTATCACTCGCATTTAATGATTATGACTGGGGAAAAACACATTGCCTTTTATATTCCTCAGTCGAATGACGCAGACAGCTATAAATCTATTCTGTTGCTACTTGGGGATTATTAAATCTCTGGTAAACAGTGCAGAAGAGCTGGAGTATGGATTTTTGTTGAGTCTGCTACATTAGGAGGAGAAGGAAATAAATGGGAAGAGGCCAGCAGGTTGAGAGATGGAAAAAGAATCAGAAGAGATTGAATTGTAGTGTTTGAGTTAGGTAGAAATGATGTGCAACTGGAGTGCAGTTTATATTGCTCTGAATCAGATAATAGAATTGAGGACAAAGGTCTATATTGATACAGTTAAAGTCTCTATTCACTGTGCAGTATCAGTGAAGAAGGCTAATAGAATGCCAACTAAGATTAGGGGAAATATTAATAATATCTAATATTTTTCCAAAGTGTCTCATAAACCAAAGATTCTGATGAGGGAAGTCTCTTAGAGGTCATGCAGTATACTTTTTCCTGTAATGTCTTCTTAAACTTTTATGTTGAAGACATACTTGTAAATGTTAGAATTTGAAGCAGCATGTTTAGAAGGATTATGATACTCAAAATAATCACTGGTAAGTTAACGGTTATTAAAGCTCACCATCTACCATGACAAATTTGAAAAGCATGAACTTGCCCTTTAAAAAGAAAAAAAAAATAGCAACCCACACTGTATCAAGTAGCTCCTTAAGACCCCACCAATCTCTCTATGATGTTGTGGGAGAATGGCAACCTGTGTTATTTTGTGGCTGAACCCATCTTTGTACACTTCCCTTTTCTCCAGGGAAGTCCACTTCTTGTGTCATATCACAGAATTTGTCCCAAACTCTGGTATATAACATAGCTACCTTTAAGGGGCCCACCTTGCAAGACACCTCTGTGTATCCCATAAATCTATGAATCTTCCACTTGAGGTCTTTTCCCTAAATTGTCCACGAATGTTGGCCGTATACTTGATATACAGAGTGTGAATTCTGCTTCCAACAACAGGTACAGAGGATGCAGAAGTCTGACAGTCTATTCTTGCTGCTTCTTATGGCCACATGTTGCTCTCCTGTTCTGTCTTCTGATGTAATGATGCCCTTGGTGGTCTGGATGCTTTGACACCACAGTGGATCCTAGCTTCACTCAGACAGGCTCAGCTGTTGTGCCACAAAATATCCCCACACTATCTTTCATCTAGAATACCTGTTAGCGTGAGTCAGAAGCTATGCTTAGGAACCTTGACCTTAGATTCCTGTCTGGGGCCCGAGTCACCAGCCTATACCAGCTCTTTCCTTTCTAATTGGGACTCGGGTGTACTTTCCTTCCACTATCTCTTTCCTTTGGTTCCTGGAGTTCAGTTGTCAGGTTCTAAGTCTCCTCTAGAAGTTACAGTTTTGCATGGGAGCAGCTATTGGGAGTTGTTGTTTGATGGAAACAGAAAATAGTTTATTATAATAAGTTATTAATAAATAAATTGAAATCTATTTTGCTTTTCCCTGAACAATTGGCAGGCACCTTTTTTTTGCCTAAAATTGCAAAGGGAGACCATTCAAGTTAAAAAGGTCTACTTCAAGATATATTTCTGGAAGCAGGAAAAAAATTTTAAGAACATTCTGTACTGGTACCCCCAATTAAATTCTACCTTTGTAGGTTTCCCCATTAATTAATAATTAATAGGGATTAATTGATTAATTATCTTTCACCCTGAATGTTAACTATCAACTCTCATATTCCCATTCAAATCTCATATTCCTAAGATGAAGATATGCACTTATTATTATGTGGTTTTGGGAAAAATCTCTGCTTCAGACTACTTCATTGTAAAGTGGGAATAACAATAGTAATACATACATTGAAGGTTATTGTAGAATTAAATTAATGAATATATATAAAGTCCTTAGCACAGTGATTGGCACATAGTGCTTTTGTGTTAATTTTTATCATTATTGTTATTATTACCATTGCAATTAGGTGACAATACTGTAACCCAAACATTTAACATCAGATTTATTTTGAAATTCCTTTTAGTGGATTTGTAGTGCACAGGGCAGAATTCTGTAATCAAGTAATTTAATACTTTTACAAACAGCCCTATGAATAAGTTGGAATAGATAAACTATGAACATCTTCTCTTCTCTTAGTTCAGGTATGAATTTGGCAACAATTTAATCAAAAATCTTTTGGAATTCAAACACTTTACATTTCAGGATCACACATAAAAGATGGCAAATCAGTGATATTGTTTTTTCCTTTAAAAAATGATTTAACAATTTGCTTTCCTGATTATTCTCTACATGACTCCAGTTTGCCACTGACTCACTTAATGTTGAGATTCCCATAATGAAACATGTTATTTTGGGTGTGATGTGCTGGGATCAGTAGAATTGATCTGTCAGCCTCTTACTGTTGATATTAATGATTTTGTGGCCAGCTTACCACACTATATGATTTTCAATCAACAAAATCTTTATTTCTTTTTCATCTGTACTGCTGTTTGATCTCCTGTCTTTTATTGTTGTGCTACTACTTTGAGGGAAATAAGTTTGTCCCTATGAAATTGTTTTTCCCCAAGAAATTTAATTTTTTCGGCTTGGCATATTTTTCCAATCTGATGAGATAATTTTGGATTCTGACTCTGTTATCTATCTGCTATTTCCATGCATCAGATGTAACTTTGATCAGCATGTCTTAATTCAATTCGATGAGAAAAATATTGAAAAGGACAGTGCCAAGGACAGAATTAACATTGCCCATTGACAAACACTAGTGAACACTATCTGAAATGATCATTAAACTTATAAAAATACATCAAACGTATGACAACACATGTATCCATCTTTGTGTATAAGAATATAGAGAGGACCTTTGCCTGAGGTCTTAAAAATCCACTTTTGATCTGTCTATAGAAATCTTATGGCATACATTGTAGTAGTTCTACTGCAGAAGGAATTAAAATAGATATCACCTAATTTAGTTTTTATAAACCCATGTTTCCTCCTAGTGCTTGCTTCTTCTCTTTCAAAATCATAACAAAAATCCATATGATCATCTGTTCCTCAGATTATCAAGTCTGTTTCTTTTACCAACATATTCCTTCTTTCCACTTTGGAAAATTAGAAGTCCTGTTCATCTCCTATTACAGCACCACTTCTATTCTCAATGTATTCTCAAAGATGGTTAGAAACAATATGATGTGCAATGTTCTTAGCAGGCAGATATATGTTAAAGATGAGCGTATAGTTTATTTTCCAAATAAAGAGAGTTGTAAAAGGGAAAGGAAGTCTGTTAGTGATTCTACTAAAAAGGCAGGTATAAACCAGGACTGTAACCAGGACATATGGTTACCCACAAATGAACATGACCTGGAGTCTCCAATTCATCCAGAGTCCCTTTTAGAATTGCCTCACCTGCCAGCTTTATGCCAGTATTGGCCCCAGTCATCTTTAATTGATAGCTATCCTCTATGACAGAAGAGAATGAAAATTAGCACCCCATTCACCAATCTCCGATTCATTAACTCTTCCATGGTGATCAGAGGATGCTCGCTTGTGTGATTCTTCTTGCACTGAGTGGCACTTTAAAAAAATAGAAGGAGGAAAGGGGGAATATTTTTCCTGCTGTGTATATTTTTTCAGGCCTTAACTTACTATGTGCTTTAGCTTTCTTCACTGTATTTTATAAACATTCTCCTCTTTACTATTTGTCCTTCTATCATTTGCACAAATCCTCATGATATTTGAGGTCATCAGAGATTTCTATTGATCTCTTTAGATATGCCTTCCCGTCCTTGTCTTTGTTTTCTGAATTATTTGCAGAAGAAAAATGGAAATTTCCTTCTGCATACTCTAATAAACCTCTAGAGCTTTCTTCCATTTCAGAATCTCAGCTGTGGTTTCTTCCTTCCCTTTATGGGGACTTTTTGAAGTTTCCTTTCCTGGCTTCCCCTCATCTGATGCAACTTAACATTCCTCTCACCAGTTCTCAAGAGGCTTGACATGTCAAAGACATTTTTTCCTATGGTTTCTTTCATTGTCTCACTCCCAATCTGCCTGATGGCTAGAATTAATTTAATAAATAGACATTTTTCTCATGGCTTACTCTGTTATCTTCTTCATAATTTCCAAGTTTCTATTAAGAGGTCCCTTTCCAGTTTCATTTTCCTTTAAACTTCCAAATCCCTGGAGAAAGTAAAAACAAAAACCCCAAAGAACCTGTTACAAAGTGGAAATTTAGAGCAATTCAGAAAATCTGAAGATCTTTATTATGAAATAAGAACTGAGCAGAATAGGAATGTGGGCATGGCATTTTAACAGTTAATTTCAAAGTCTTTCCAGGAATCTAACAAAGCCTTCTTTGCACACAGAGTCCTGGAATCATTAAACATAAGACAGGATAGAAATCAGGCCACTATGAAGACATGGGAACTGTCTCTCATTAAAATGGTGTGTATTGATCTGAAACAAGTTGCTAAGGAGTTTCTTTTTTCTTTTATTTCTGTGAGGGGATTTCAAATCTGCTGTCTTGGAAGAAGCAGTACAGCAGTACACTTATGGTACCTCTGCCTATTTTATCTTTCCTGCTCATCAGGAGGGATGACTGACTGACTGAGTGAGGCAGATAAAACCCCCATAGCCTGTTCCTATGGGGCAGAGGCACTGCAGGAAGAGGTGACCCTTGGGTTACCTATTCTCAGACTTTGCAGTTGTTTGGTTTCTTCCTCCTTGTGGTAACTGGTCTGCCCAGAGTCTGCTCAGCCTGGCTAAGCACTATCCTGATAAGTCAAGGTCCTTCCAGTTCTCAGTGCTGTGTTCAGGGAATAGTTTAGGAGGTTCAGTATTCTCCAGTTTGATCTTTACAAGGATGCATTTTAAAACCTAATGTTTAAAACTTTTTAAAACTTTTTGATAGAAAGTGCCAACATTATGCTCTACATCCTATTTATAATCTAGTGGACAGAACTTAGGAAGGGATTACGGGTGAGGCAGTATTCTTGCAGAAAAGTTCACCTTAGACTTTCCCTAAAAACAGTTTGGAGTGCTCTGTAGAGGAGTGACATTTTCACATACTTTCATTAATTCCCTCTTGGAACTTTAGCCAGAAATTTTGGCAGCCTGATTAGTCAAGGGTATTTTCTGAAAAAAAGAATAATTATGGAGGTATAATTGCACTAAAGTAATTAAAACATTATTCAGCCATACTGATTTTAATATTGTACTAGAGTTGCAGTACTAGCCAGGCAGATCAGTGGGCCTCAATAAAAAGTCTAGAAACATATCCAAACACCTGTAATCATTTAGTATGTAATGAAGCTGGCATTTCAAATTAGTGGGATACAATATGTATTATTCACAATGTAGTGTTGGCACAAATTTTGGAAAAGTATAAATTTAGGTTCTTTTTATGTGGTAAGGAGTTAAATAATCACTAAGGTTTAATCAAGTATTTATTATGTGCCAGACATTGTGCCATTTGCTTTCAATGGATTATCCCATTTATTACTTTTAACTATCCCATAAGGTAGATACTTATATTAATCACATTTTACAATGAAGAAATTAAAGCACCAAAAAGGTTAAAAGTTGTGAAGCAAAAAGTCATGAAGGAAAATATTCAACTACATAAAAATTTAAAGCTTTTTTGATTGAAGAAAAATGTCATAAATGAAGTAACACAAATCAATGGCATTTTAAATATGTATAGCAGAGGATAGATTAATGTACTTAACACATTGAGGACTCTAAGAAAAACTTAATAGCTCAGAAGAAAAGTAGAGAGTAACAGGGAGGCTATTCACAAGAAAGGACAAATGGCTCAAAACATGAAAAATGATCAGTCTTTCTAGGTGCAGTGGTGCACGCCTGTAATTTCAGTGACCTGGGAGGCTGAGACAGGATGATTGCAAGTTCCAGACCACCTTCAGCAACTTAGCAAGACCCTTTCTTGAAAATAAAAAAAATAAAAAAGACTGGAGATATAGCTCAATGGTAAAGTGCCCCTGAGTTACATCCCTAGGACAACAAAACAAAACAAAGCAAAACAAAAAATAGTCTTACTAGTAATCAACTGAATTTAAAAAGATAATAAAGAACATTAATCCACAATTTCATTTGAAATTTGAGACCTAAGTGTTTAACTTTAGGGAATTGATTAAAAGCAGAATTTATATGGATTTTTAAATGACATTTCCAGAATATAATGAAATTGCAAATTACACAATGTATTGCCAAGTAAAATGAAAGTATTAGTGTTCCAATTTATTTATAAACAAGGTATAGGTATGCAGATGAATAAAATCTGTACTATACAAAATCATGAACAGTAGTCATTTCTATGTGGAAAGTTTAAGGTTGGAAATTTCTCATTTTTCTTTCTCTTTCCTCCCTCTTTTCCCATTATAGTGCCCAGGGGCCAGGAAAAAATATAAATATGTATGTAAAACAAGTCTTCAAATCTAAGCTACTTCAGGTTATTATTTACCATTTCTAGTTATTTTTAGTTTACAAAACTCAGTCATATATACTTCCTCTTAGCAGAATCACTATCCCAGATAGGTTTCCTGCTACTACTTGTTACAGCCTCTCAAGAGGCTGAGACAGAAGGATTGTGAGTTCAAAGCCAGCTTCAGCAACAATGAGGCACTAAGCAACTCAGTGAGACTCTGTCTCTAAATAAAATAAAATACAAAATAGGGCTGGGGATGTGGCTTAGTGGTCAACTGCCCCTGAGTTCAATCCCTAGTACCAAAAAAAAAAAAAAAAAAAAAAGAAAGAAAGAAAAAAAGAAAAAAAAAAAACATAAATAGCTTAATTTTCTATTTCATGACTTCAGGTATTAGAGAAGTCTTTTCCAAAGAACCTATTATTGGGATTCTGGTGTTCCTTCATTCCAGTTCCACAGAGGGTGCCATCTGTAGTTCCCCTTGTGCACAGAACCCATGGATCAACCCCAGTGAATCTGTATTTCAGCTTTCATACAATGAAGTTCAGCAAGCCAGTGCGACATTATTTGCCTGGGCCCAGGTTTTAGTATGATGTAGACTGTGGATAGGGCTAACAGGTGCCTCAGTGATTACCCCGACTTCTGGGACTGGATGCTCTCTCAGATCTCTTCCAAGTCTGACAGTTTTGGTCTTGTTCTCTGCTCACCTGGTCCTGCTCATTGGTTCCAGTCACTAGTTCCTGTCCCTTCTAATTCACTTTCTTCCTCCAGTCTAACAAACAGGCCACTTTCTTTATAATCTCTTCAGTCTCTGGAGGAGCTTGCTCTTATCCTTTCTGGAATCTGAGTTCACATGTTTAGCTTCTCTGTGGACCCTCCATGTGCAAACTCCTGAGCCATAGTTCAGTCATGGCTCCTGGGCTGCCCTCCGAGATTCTGTGATCTCAGCACACAGTACATCATCAGCTTCATTCAGTGATATCTCACCTGTTCTTTCTACCTGCTTCTCCTTATTTAATTTTCTCTTATCTCGCCTTTGAACTCCTAAACTCCTTAAAAGTTCTAGTTCCTTATATTTCTTCTCAAGTCTTGCAGACAATTCTAGCCTTCAGGTCATTAACTTCAAGTTATTGTTTTTCTTTAAAAAATAATATAACATTAGCATCTCTTCACTTAATTTCAGTGTGTTTCTGGCTTCAGAGGGGACAGATTATAATGAGGACCAGGAAGGAGTTCTTTCCCACAGGCTGCAAACCTTTCCCTACAAGCACCCTGTACATCACCTGTGTATTCCTAACTCATACACTGAGGCATGAAGTTTATACTCACGTATCAGTTTTACTGCATTTGTATTTTTAACTGTTAAGTTTAGGTAAATGTTTCCTCTATAACCAGTGTTCCAGCAGTTTTTAGAATTCACAGATTCTGAGAGTGAGACTCCTGGAACTATTATCCATGCATGCTCTCTAATTTAAACTTTTATATCCATAAACACATTACTTTCCCTAAATAGTAGTAAATATTATACATTTATATTTATAATTTCTGCCAATACATTGTTATCTTCTTTATGAATTGGAATTGAAATGCTTGTTAGTGGTAAAAAGGACTTAAAGAAAATATTTCAGTGCCACTGGTCTATTTAATGTCAAGCAGCATCTTAGACCCAGTTTTCCTTTCTAAAAGGTTGTTTTTTGCATGTTCAGTTACAGTCTGTCTCAATCTTTATGACTGTATTAACCCCTTGTACTTTGCTTTCCTCACCTAAAAAAAAAATAAAATGGTGGTAATATCTCATGGATTTGCCTCCAAGAATAAATCATGGGAACCATTGTAGCACTCAGTAACTATAAATTTCTGTGTGAGCATTACTAAATCATAGCCTCTGTGCTGTGTGCATAAGCATTTTGCATTTGGGTTCCTGGTTAATGCAGTAATTTGTTGCCAGAGGTTAGACTCTACAATCCATGTCAGAAACAGTTGAATTGGTTTCCCTGGGTACTCAGAGCCTTCAAAGACAATGCTCATTCCAACGAGAGGCAGCACGTTTTTTATTTATTTATTTTTTATTAATGACAAGCACAGTTGGTCTGTGAGAGCAAGCATCTCCCCCTGTGCCAGCTGTTAGCTCTGATCTCTTCCAGTACAGTCTGTTCTGCTTTTTAGGTCTTGCTTCCAAAATGATAACGGAGGAGGGGTTCTCACCAGTTCCCATGCCAGGCAGTCTAAGAGAGCCTTAGACTATATTCCCCTTTCATATCATCACTGTTGTATCATCAGAAAGGGACAGGATGGTGCCACAGTCCCTCAGTAACTCCCTCTGACCCTACTCTACAAATCCCAAAGCTCTGGCATTTAATGCCCCATTATTTTATGTTTTATTTCTACTTGTATTTTGCATCATTTCCTCCCATCTCCCAAAAAGCCTACACTAAAAGTTCATTGGGAAGTTCTCTGAATTTGAGAATTGGTAGATTCATTAAGATAGAGTTTGTTATTTATATTTAATTTTCAACTGTGAGGAAATGACTGATCACATTATCTATTTCCCAGAGTAGGAGAGAGTGCCAAAGTTAACCTGTTTTCTGTGCATTTATTTCTACAAATACTGTTACCCTGAAAACTTATTTTAATGTTCTATTTTTCTCATGGGCCTTGCTTTGTAAATACATCTATCTTGAGACTTGGTTACACCACCTGTGGATGGTTGAATAATTCCTTTTGTAATTAAGCAAAATAAATGACCTTTAGATTTAGACCAGTTATTTGGTTTCTATCATTTATACATTCTGGACATTATCTGATAAATCAACACCATAGCACCGATTCAAATGCCCAATATATGTTTGCAATAAAATATCCAAGAAAATGTCATCTTGTGTTCATTCATAGGTAGTGCCTTTCAGTTAGAGATGAAACTGGTTCAAGTTGAATAACCAGTATTGGCGAAGAAGGAGGAGATGTTTTAAATTTTTTATTTTCCTTCATAAGACTATGTGATTCAATTGGGACCTATTTTAATAGGATAGGAAGACAGAGAAATTGGTGGTAGAGAACTTTAGAGGATCTAATGACTGACTTCTGCATATAATATTGAATGAATGGATGAATGATGGATTAATGAATGAATATGAAGAGTTAAGGATATCATGATTGTTTTTAAAGTAATATGAAAATTATGAAAATCTGATTTAATTAGAGTTAATGATTTGTCTGAAAAATCAAATCTGTGTTTCATCTTCCATTTTATTTATCTCCTTTAATTTTATGTTTCTGGCTACATTTCCTCAGTAATGTTTCTTCATGTCACTCCCTGCATTTGCCAGAGCCAGTGACTCCAGTCAATGATAATTAGCATTAGTTCCCTGTGGCTTTTCCTAGATTTTTTTCAACAGGGTAGTAATTTTTTTCTTTAACATTTCCTACTGCTTTAATTTTCACTCTTGTTTTAAATTCTTCATTAACTTTAATTAAGCTTTCCCAAGGCTTAAATACCTGTAAAACTTTTTAAACTTAATCATTTGATTTGCCTGCTCAGCTTCCCTAGTCTTACCCAGTTTTAAGATTGCTAAACCTAAAATTGTGCCTTGGTGATGGTGTGATCACAGAGGGGAAAAGAAATGATGGCATTGTTAGTGAAGTTAATGGTGAATTTTGCTGGAAAAATCTCACACTTCAGGGTTCTTTGTGTTTCATGCTGATAAGCAGCTAATAATTTTAAATGCCTTCATTTTAGATTTATTAAAAGCATGTATGATTTTCAAATCCACATAAATACTCAGTACGACTTTACCCAGTCTAGAAGAAAATGTACCTTACATTGTTCTTTGCACATTTTGTTGCTTACTTCAGCAAGTCTCTTTGGTTTTAGTTCTGTAGACCATTTATTATCTTCTTAAACCTGTCATAATTTTTCTGATTAAGAATTTGTAACTGGAATTTGATCTTAAAGACAAAGTACTCCATTTCTGTTCAGTGTATGAGGAAGGAACTGAAGCCCAGACAGGTTAAGTTTACAGAGCTGGATACCAACAGAATCTGAGGTTTGGGGTCTCTCCACACCCTGGTCACCAGAGATGTTCACTCTGACCATAAGCCTTATGAACCTGCCGAGTCATACAGAGAATCACTCTTATCATTTTCCCCCAACATAGGTCCAGATGTGGAGGAAGGATGAAAACAAACATCACTTGCTGAGGGTTCTAGCTCTTTTTCTAGAAATTATCCTGGAAAAAATTTCACTATAATTCTAATGGATGCCATTTTCTTCTGGCTTTAGGGAAAGTTCTACCCTCTTATGATCCAGTTATATGAACTCTAGAACTATGCCTTTCTGAATTTTAAACTGCAATTGTTTATAGTTTGTGTAGTAGGCTCTATCACTGATTATTAAGGATACCATTGCATTGTCTGAGTTCACCCTGGATCCAATTATTTCCTCCTCTTACCACAATGTATTTTACCAGAATTGTCTCTGTTTCTACTTTTGAGGAAAATAAATGGAACTATGGATGCTTTTCAATTATAAAGAAAATAACCCTTTTGAATTGAACTGTATTAAAATATATACTCTTGAGTATACATGAATATCTTTGTTACAGATGATTTGCCCTGGACTACCATTTTTACTTGAACTTTGTGTCTTTTGAGATTTCCATATGTGATAGAGATAATCCCTTTTAAAATTGTAAGCCATAGTAGAGGTGGCTGAAAAGCGAATCACTTTGTGATTGGTGAAGTTTATGGGCTTTCAGAAGCTGTCACTCTTATCTGTAGAATCAATGTCATTGTCTCCTTGTTTCTGTTGGAATTCCCTTATATTTTATGATTTGAGGCAAAACTAGGTATTCTGACACAATTGGAAAAATTTTACCTTCAGGAAGTCCTTAAGAAACAGGTCAGTGTTCCTGGTCCTGGCCACTAACTGAGATACATGTGTCACTTCGGAAAACTGTCCTTCAAAGCTACAGGATTTCCTTATCTTGGGAAGAAGATGGCACATACAGAGTGTAAACCTGCTAAAGTTTCGTCTCCTCCTTCTTCTGTGCCATCATACATGAATATTCACATTTGGGATTCACACCATTAGACATAGAAGAACACAGTATGATTTACTTGAGTAAGAAATGCGCTGAGCTAACAGGGCTTCTAAAATCCAGAGTCTCTGGACTCCAGGGTGTCTTCCCACAGCTCTCTTCTCAGTGATTTGCAACTGAGGTCCCACAATCATGGTGTCTCTGCAACACTCCAGGAACTCTAGTGGGTATATTGTGCTTCCCTGTGCCTTCCTTCTAAGGATCACATAGTTCTGTTAGGTCTTAAGCATCAGGGTCACTGTTCAGCATTGATTAATTTAAACATGGTTTTTAATCATATAACATTTTTCTGTTTGAGATTATGTGTATGTTTGAGGTAATAGAGTTTCTACATTCCCAATTTATTGGTTATAATCAGAAATATTTATTCCTGATCCAGAATCATAATTACTTCTAGTCATATGAGAAAACAGTCAGACTTGGCTTTTGGCATTGGGTATTCAGCTATTGAACCTCTCCTGTCACACAGTCCTAGCTTTCCTATCCTTCTGTTTAGAGCTGAGACAGGAACTAAACAAAAGAAAACACCATAGGCTGCAGAGCAATCAAGGGTGTTAACCACTGAAGATGATTAATTCAAACATTGGGCAGATATTTTTTGAACAGCAATTCAGAGTGCCTGGCACTACATTAGGCATAAAGTATCAGAACTAAACAGAAGAGATCACTTGTCATTCTTAGAAAAATCACACAATCAGGGAGGATAAGTAATAAACAATCCCAACAAGAAGAGGTAATTTCCAACTGTGATAGGTGTGATAGCATAGCTTGAGTTTAAGGACACTGTACTGGCAAGATGCAAAGGTCACTTTAAAATTCAAACTGAGGTCATGTTGGGCAGAGCCTTCCTGGCAGAGAGATAGCATGTGTAAAGGAGTTGAAACAGAAAAGCCCATCTGTTTTAAGGAGGTGAAATGAAGTAGGGTTCTGGTGAACTCAAGGTGGGAGTAGTCATGGGATGCAGCTAGAGAGGTACCCAGGATCCAGATTGTTTTCTCCTCTGGAAGTGATAGTAAGGTTTTTTAATTTTTCCAGTGAGCAATGAGACACCACTAAGAAATCTTGAATAGAGTGATAATGAGATTTTTGTTTCTAGAAATTTATTTTGCCATGAGAATGCATTGGAAGAGATCAAAGTGGAAAAAGGTTGAGGAATTATAGAAGCAGATGTTTTGGTTCATTTGTGAGTTAATTGTGATTTTATTTTGGTGGTAACAATTGGAGATAAAACAAGTGGACAAATGCAAAGTAAATTGTGCAGACAAAAACTGATCACTTGGAAAATGTAGAGTAATAAGAGAGCATCCAATGATGGTTCCAGGTTCTTCATGGAAGCAATTGTAGATGGTGCTACCAGATGCTATGATGCAAATGGTTTGGGATTGGGGAGGAGGAGATCAGTAGTTTGGGGTCTGCACGAGTTAAGTTTAAAATGGCTGTGAAATACCTGAGTGGGAATGTCAAGGGCAAAATTGAATGTATGAATCTGAAATTTGAAGAAAGAAATAAACTGAGTTATTAGCATGCCTTCTCAGTTAGGTATCTTAGTTGCAAGTATTAAAATACAAATATGGCTAATTAACCCTAAAAAGAGATTTATTGAAAGATATTGAGAAGTGCATGGATTTTACAGGAGTACTCATTGGGAACAAGAACACAGAATCACCACATTGTCTGGGAGAGACAACATTGCTGCCATCACTGGGCAAAGTCATAGTTGCTTGTAGTAAGTATGGCCCCAGCTCTGAATGCAGTGACCAGTCTTGTGTTAAAAGACTTGATACTCCCCAGCACCGCCAAAAAAAAAAAAAAAAAAAAAAAAAAAAGACTTGATACTATTGGGAGATGGTGCAACCTTTAAAATGTAGAGCCCGAAGAAAGGAAGTTAGGTTGCTGGGAGTGTGTCCTTGAAGAACACTGAATTCACAGAACTGAGAAACCATGTCTTTCTCTGAAGAGTGTTGTTTCATGAAATGCAAGATAAGAGAACAATTAAAGAAGAATAACACTAATAACATGTAATATTATCGATTGTAAAATCTAACAACTATAGAATCCTTGCAAAATGCCAAGTACAAAATCAACCACTTTGCATGGATTATATCATTTAATCACCACAAATATAACTATGGAGGGAATTAATTTCTATATTCATTTTATAGATAAAGAAGTTTAAAAGCTTATAAATGAATCCAATATGTTATGGGCCTTGGATTCAGCCTATATAAGGTTCAAAAACTCATTTTTTAAAGCATGTGAGAGCTTATCATACAGCTGAAGGCCCATGAAAATGAGATATGTCTCCTAATTTGGCAACATCAATACAATTATAATCTTTGCAAGTGTGTTAATCAGCTTTCCATCACTGAGACAAAATGCCTGAGTTAAACAGCTTTAAAAGGGGAAAAGTTTATTTTGGCTCATGGTTTTATAGATTGCAGACCATGGTGCCAATGCTTTTAGACCTTTGGTGAAGCAGTTTATGATGGCAAGAACTTGTGGTGAAGGAGGCTGCTAATCTGATAGCAGCAGGGAAGCAAAGATAGATAAAGGGGCCTCCTCCCTCAATACCTTCAAGGGCTCACCCCCAGTGACCTAACTTCCTTTTCATAGGCTCCACCTCTTAAAGGTCCCACCACCTCCCAATAGCACCAAGCCTTTGAGGCCACATTGGCCTTTGAGGGACATTCAGGATCCCAATTATGGAACAAAGGTAAGTTTCAGCCCTGAGGGAGAGAGGAAATTACAGATGGCTGAAGAGTAAAGGAAGATAGGTTAGTGAGTGGAGAGAGAGTTTTTAAGGTAACTTCTACAAGATTTTTTGAGAAAAGCAACATAAAGATAGGATGGTAGTTAAAGAAGGATCAAGTAGCAAGGAAGATTTCCTTCCCTTCTTTCCCTCTCCCTCCCTGTACTCATCTCTTTCTTCTCCTAGTCCTAAAGTAAGATAATGTACATTTGAACACAGTTAGCCAACTTTTGGTGGTAGAGAAGAGGTTAAGGGAGTGGTATGAGAGGCCCTGAGCTTGTGGGTGGAGTGATGGCCAGGGCCCACGGGGTGTGGGGGCTGACTTTTCAAGGGACACTTTCTCTGTTTTAGCTGGGAGATAAGCAAGAAAGGATGGGTGAATGGTTTTGAAATTCAGTTGTGGAATACATGAGGGGCTGTGCTTTATCACTTCTATTTTTTTTTTTCAGTTAATCGTAGAGATAAGAACATCCACTGGAGCAAGAGGAAGGTGGGGATAGTTGGAGATTTAGTGGAAGGATGCTGGGCAACATTTGTTGATTGCAATGAGAGAAGGTCAGCTTATTGGGAAACATGGTGAGGGTCCCAAGCAGTGTTTAGATATTTCCAATGTTAATGATCATGAAATACAAGTAATACTAACAGGACAAGTCCTGTGTTTTATTTCTACTTCTCTCTCTCCACCAGAAAAACACTTTAAAACTGTAGCATTGGGTGGAATGTAGAGAACAGATTGGAGAATGAATAAGGCTCAAAGCAGAGAGACAATAGCATCCTCACAGAGAAGGATCTTTCCCTTTGGGGAAATGCCTGCATGGGTGTGATCACATGGAACTTGGTCATGGCTAACAGTCCAGAGAATGTATGTCCTAGGCACTGAGATAAGTGAAGACAAAAACATATGGAGTCATTTAGTTATTTTTCAATAAAGTAAGGGTGTCTTGCTAATGATGGCCCGGTAAGCTTTCTTTCTGAAATTCTCCCCTTGTTTATCTCATCTATCTTCTAATATATACCCGTACAACCAATCATCCAACATAATTTTTCCATCAATTTGAGGAATTAATTTATGTCAAGTGTATGCAGGTGTATTTAAAGATATATCAAGTAGCTGGTACTCACTGTAATGCAAACATTATGGTAAATAAACAGTGACTGCTAATAGAGGAGGAAAAATGTGAAAAATAAGTAAATATTTTCATTTTGTTTTTTCCTTTTATGAAAATAATTGAGCAAGACATTCTGATTTAACTGTTCATTGTCAGAAAAAAACCTATAAATATCTATGAAAATGACAATATGTGTGAATTTTTATTTATTAAGGATTGATATCAATGTAGAAAGTTTACCTTTAACAGCCAACTGTTTGTCTGAGAACTGAATATTAAACTGAAATCATAGACTGAATTGTCAATTGTTCTTTCCCTGCTGTGGGAGTTAGAAGGCATTTGGTCATAACATATAATACTTTGTGGTGGGTTCAGCCTCCCCAGAATAGGGAAGACTCAGGCAACAGCTTGCTCTGAGTGAAGTGCAAGCTACACACAGAAAACTAGCCACTGTTTTCATGAGATTTTGATTGAATAGACTAATTTTCAAATGGGGGGAAACCATCTTTTGCAGCATGACTTAGGTGCTTGGGGAGATATCATTTCTGTCCGTGGAAAACACTGCCATATGGCCAAGATATCAGACATTTTTAATCCTTGAAAATTAGATCTTAAAGTAGAAAAGCCACAGGAGGCTGTGAATTCTCACACTGTCTACATTCCTTCCAAAAGCCAACCAAATTATAATGAAAAAGGGAACATTTATTAGTTAAGTATGAGGTTGCTATTGATGTGAGAGATTTAGGATTAGAACTTTCAATTCACACATAAAATATATTAATATTGAACTTCATTCTGAAGGTAAAGTCCAAACTGATTCATTTGCAGTTAGCTGTTATGGACAAATTTTGGAATTGTACCATTGTTCCAAGATACCATCAAATATAAGATTCACTCTTGACTTAATAAACATATTTCTGGAAAAGAAGAGACAGTGCATTAAATGTACATTTTTTTCAACCAAACACATCTTTCTGCACATCTGTTCCAATGATTTCATTTGACTTGACTCATGTGGATCACAATCAAAAGTTGAATCTGAGCCTTCATCATTTTCACAGGCCACACGTATGGTGTGACCTTGGGCCTTTGGCTGCACAATGATGTTCTGCCTCCTGAAGTCTGTGCTCGTGATCTTGACCTCTTTATTGCCTTGGGATTGACAGAATAATTTTTGAAGCATATCAAAGAGCACCAGGTTTTGTTTGCATTTGCTATTTGGTTGAATTCTCAGTTTCAATTTTTCCATAATAGAAGTATATCTTCTTGGATATTAAACTCCTCCTGAATATCAACCAGAAATTTGACAGTGACTGAGTTTTAGACTAAAGAAACTCTGGAAGTTCTCTTTGCTTTTTAAAATCCTGTAATTTATTCCAAGATCCTTGATAATTTCTGTTGCCTTTAATCATCCTTTCACCTAAAACATGTGTTTTAGGTGATTTTATTATTTGAATATCTACACATGCACATGGATATTACATATACACACATATATGTACATACACTTTTAATTATATATACACATATTCTTTCTTAAAAGTTGATTTTTTACTTAGAAAATACTATGAAGTGCATTTATTCTCTTACAGTGACTCATTGCTTCAAAAACAATAATAATGATTATTTCTAACATATATGAACTGCTTCCTGTATGCCAGACAAAATTCTCAGGACTATTACTATTAGCTCGTGTAATCCTCACACTGAACCTATTGTTGCTCTCATTTTACAGATGAGCCACAGCAGATAAAGCAACATCCCTTTGGTCACGCAACTCCTAAGTGGTAAAACCAGAACAAGCTTCTGATTCCAGCAACTGTATTCTTGACCACTAGCAATACTGCCTCTTTAAAATATTTACTTCCTTCACCTCTTTCTGTCTTGTTTGGTATACAGTCCCTTGCTTGAGAGTTGCATCATGGCATGAATGTTTTAAATACCATTTTCAATCACAAATAGAAATAAAAATGTAAAGTCTAATCGTGTGGTACCACCAGTGACATCACTGCAGTGACACACACGGAGCACCAGATACTTTCACCGCAAAGTCAGATTGTACAGGTTTGCCCTGACCTCCATTTTAAAGTGATTTAAGAAATGTTATTATGTGGAAATGTGTTCCTAAGACTCAATGATATGCAGTGGCAATAATTCGGAACATCAAGAGCTACCCTTTTCAGTGCCTCTTCTGTGACTAACACAGCATGACAGATGATGCAAGCACCCACCCACATTCACCCGATATGTTCAGTTTCAATCAATCCTGTCTACCTTTGGAGTAGCAGTGTAGTCACCTAACCTCCAGGTAGAGGCAGCCCTATCTGCTGTGGTTCTGGCCAATGAAGTATAACTGGAAGGAGGTTTCGATTTGCCATGACAGAAACAAATCCCAATTCCTTGAAGGTGCCTTGGATTCTCTTCCTTTTATGTCTCAGCTTATGCTCAGCCAGTGCTTTGCACTCTGTGCAGTTCACCTCTGCACATCCCCTGCCCCCTTCCAGTCTGGCTGATGTATCTCATGGAGGAGTAGAGAGCAACCTGTGGATAAATGGACGTGGGTGCTTTTTATTGTTTAATCAAGTTATTGACTTTTGCTGAACTTCATTTTTATTATCACAAAATGGCAAAACCACCTACTTGTTAGGGGTATGAGGGTTAAGGGCAAGAATGTGAAAATTGCCTCATCTGGTGTTGGAAAAAAGGTGTAGCTCCTGAAAGAGGATTGTTATGTGCTCAACAGAAACAATCTTGCTCTTCCTCCTCTGAGGAAACTTGGTACCATATTTACTCCGTGTCACATACTATTTTTTCTTTATTTTGATTAATAATACCTGTGTCTTCCTTACCAAATAAAGGGAAGTTCCTTGAAACCACTGGACTTGCTCATAGTTAGTATTTATTTTTATCGGACTAGATATATATTTACAGCTTAAGCCAACTTGAATTTATTCCACATGTTTGCAGACTTTTTCTTTGTTTTGGGTTCAGAACAGTAGACCATCAGTTTAAAAGGTTTTATTGAATAGTTACAGGTCATTGCACCAGGGACAAAGAGAGCAAGTAATAGATCTATGCTAGAGAAACTCTGAAAAAGTAAAATATTTCCATTCTAACAGAACACTTGAAGGGTATGATGTAAAATGAAATATTGCCAACAGAGCCTTTTGGCAGAGACCAAAGATATAGGGAATGAAGTGGTTGATAGACTTTTTTTCTTTTGGTACCTGGGATTGGACCTAGGGGGGGCTTAACCACTGAGAAACATCCACAGCTGTTACTTAAATTTTTTTTTTTTTTTTATTTTGAGACAGGATCTCACTATGTTGCTTAGGGCCTCACTAAGTTGCTGAAACTGACTTTGAACTTGTGACCCTCCTGCCTCAGCCTCCTGAACCACTGAGATTACATGTGTGCGCCACTACTCTGGGCTTGATAGACATTTTAAGGGGCATTTACACTGGTTTTCTTTAAGAATTGCTAATAATAGTTCTAGAATGTGTTGGTCCGCACTAGAAAATGAAAAACCCTCTTGGTTAGAAGTAATTACACTTGGCATTGCCATATTATTCATCAGCATGTTCTTTAGTTATTTGGGAGTTCATAGGGTTTCTTAGTCTGCTCATTGTTGCTGTAACAGGATACCTGAGGCCAGGTGATTTATAAAACACAGAACTCATGATTCAGGAGACTGGAAGTCCAAACCCAGGCAGCTGCATCTGTATGTGTATATCTCTGTGTATGCCTTTGTGTGTGTGTGTGTGTGTGTGTGTGTGTGTGTCTGAGAGAGTGTGAGAGGAGGGTGAGAGAGGGAGAGATTGGTAATATATACACTTTGTCCATAATGAATTTTAATAACTATTCAAGTAATTGCCTCTCAAACATCAATCCAATCCATTGATATTATTTTAGAAAACAAGCAAGCTTGTTATTTTCTCCCAGTTTAAATAATATTTTCTCCTCAGTTATTCTCATTTATCCTCACAAATACTGCCTTTCCACCCCAACCCATGGTAGATTGAATCCACTGCCAATAATAAATATCTTGACCTCTCCAACATTCTGCCAACTAGAACTCCAGCCATTAGTTGCAAAATATCTGCATAGATTTCAGTTAATTGTATTGATGTATTATGAAATATTTTCAACATTCTCTCTCTCTCTCTTTTTTTCCTATAAAATGTGTTCTTCTGATGAGTTAGTTGGGCTCTAAGTGTGACTGTTGGAAAGATTTCATATCCCACATTCTTCAACTGCTCTATTATGGCTCCTGTGCTCCAGTTATGTGTTAATAGTTTTCTGACATCTGAAATAACAGCCCCATTTGAGCCACATGGAGTGCTTTTATCTCAAAGGGATTCAGCCTTAAATACAGATGGGCTTGTCGGCATGGTCTAGATGACATTTTTATAACCTGTAATGTTCTTCAGCAAGATGTGGTTAATGATCCTTCACATCATCCAGCCAGAGAGTGCTTAGTTCCTGGTGGAAGGCCTCATTCACACCCCAGTGTCTGAGCCTACTGAACACAGAGTTATTACCGTGGGAATTGGCTAATGACAATCTAGACATTGCTGCATCATTCACTTTATCATAATGGGTATTAATCCCCATAGTGTGATCTCCTGTCTGTACCCTTGTCACACTATTTTTAGTTTATCCTAATTTGACCTTTTGATTTTGGAATGACACCCTTCCTATACTTAGAAGGAAAGGAATGTCCCCCTGAATATGTCCCATCTTGCTTTGCCACAACTTCAAGGTAAGTCAGTCCTGCTGGATATTGACTTCCAGAAGTTTTACGGACCCCTTACTAAGGTAATGAGACTACATAGAAAATTATCATGAAGGGTACAAAGAAGCTGAGAGCTAAGTCTACAGAATACCTGAGACACAGTCTCCATGGTTCTTCTTTCCCCACTTTACACACTCAGGGTATTTTTCGATGGAACTTTGGACTCTACAATGCTGGAAGTAAATTCAATAAATGGTCATTGAGCATCTGTTTTGGGTAAGGCCCTGTGCCACATGATGGGAAGATAGATGCCGCATGCAGTTCATAACAAAAGATAATGATCAGTAGATGCACTTTCATGCAAAATATGACTGATGACATCAGAGAGACACAGCAAAGTATTAAAGTTATTTCCAAATGGCAAGAAAAGAAAATGTATACAAGAGTTGGCCTCTGAACAAGAATTTGAAAGTGTATTAGCAGAAGAAAAGATGGGCATGCTTTTGGGGTTTTTTGAAGAGCTTTAGGAATTTGGGGTGAGTGGACCTGGGGAATCCTGTGTGTAGCTCAAGTGGAATGTGTGGCTAGAAGAGATTGCGTAGAATCAGCAGCAAGTGAGGTGAACAGGCAGTGAGGCCAGCGTAGGGCACAGGACAGGGGATGACTATGTCTGGTTGCCAACTGAACAAGACTGGCCTTTACCCTGTTGAACAGGGAGGCAACAGAGGTTTTCAGCAATATAATTCCAAGAGTGCTTCAGAACCATCACTTGGGTTGGTAGAAGACCACAGCAACTGATTCCAAAGCTTGATCAGGTACAAGAACTAAAGTCGTGGAATAAAGAAAATATTTTATGGGAAAACATTCAGAAGTTGAAGGCTTTACATGGTGAAGAATTTGATATATATAATCAAGGAAAGAGTGAGTGACTCCAAAGGTCTAGACTGGGTTCTGCTGATTTGTTCTAGTGTTTAGTACCTATACAGCAGAGAAGCAAAATGGGCTCAGTGATGAGGCAGGAAAATGGTATCTTAGGCACACAGCAGTCATCTGCACTAGACTATTGCTCTCTGACCTGACACCAGTTATGGTGTCTCTTTTTATCTGTAACCTTCTGGCTGTCCTAAAACTGCCTACCCAGGATTCTCTTCCAGTACTCTGAACTTCCATTCTAAAATACCTATTTGTCTATATACCCACACACCGTCAGAATTCTGTACTGAGTTCATGAACAGATGAGATTGTCTATGCTGCTCTATCAACATGTTTCTGGGAGAACCTCTCCAAGCAATTCTATTGTACTTTACACCTAGTATCCCACTTAATCCCAATAGTCACTTGAATAGTGGAACTTCTGCCTCATCCAGAGAAGTAGGAAGATAACTGATGGCTTCTGTGTCACACAAGGTATCTCCTTTCTGTTTACAAAAGGAATTGTCTCTTTCTAGAGACCTAATAATGGATTTTAAAGGTCAGTCAGTGATACTCAGGCAACATAGGATTACAAAACAAAAGAAATATATTTTAATACATGATAAAAGTTTAGTTTCAGAATCTAAATGCATGCTTTCTTTAAAAATGTCATATTGTGTATTCTCATGTTAAAGGAAAGGTGTGTTATATAGTGCTTTCATTTATTTTACTTTTAAAAATGTACTTCGTCATGAAAAGTGTTGATGAAAACAAACTTCAGGAGATAGAAAGAGCAGGAGGTCAACATTTATAATGATTCCCACTCCTTTCACTGATGCTCCCAGGTAGATTTGCATCATCCATCTTCAAGGGTAAAATTGTTCATGTTGAAAACTTATGTGGCACAGGAATCATGTTCCCTCCTGCTGAAATGCAGCCACCTCAGGGGCAGATGGTAATGACCACTTGAAAGAGTATAGACTGCTGTAAACAGATTAAGTTTAGAAGTGACACAGATTATGAGAGACTTCCAGGGACTTCCAGGCAGCAAGAACATAATTACCCAAATTAAATTTGGCCTAAACAACAGGCTAATGCTTCTTTTCTAGCCACATGTTTCAGGGACACATTAATGTTCTACATTATAATTTTCTGAGCAAGGAGAAACAGGCATTTTTGAGCACAGCAACAGTTCATAAGTCATTTTTGCATTTGCCCCTTGGTTGTTTGATATCTGGAGATGTCTGGAGCCCTTACTTACATATGAATTTGTTTGTTTTGTTATTGAATTTATTTCTTTGTTTTTAAAATTGTGGTAAAATCGATGTAACAAAAGGTATCATTTTAATCATTTTTAAAAATTTTTATATTCTGTTTTATTCAGTTTTCTTTTTTTATTGTAAACAAATGGGGTACAACTCGTTTCTCTGTTTGTACATGAAGTAGACGCAACCATTTGTGTAATCATACATTTACATGGGTAATGGTGTTTGATTCATTCTGTTATTTTTCCCTCCACCTCCCACCCCCCACCCTTCTTTCCCTCTATACAGTCCCTCCTTCCTCCATTCTTGCCTCCCTCCCACCCCCCATTATGTATCACCATCCATTTATCAGCAAACCAATCTCAAAAAACCAAAGGATGAATCATTTTTAAAGGTCATCAATACCAAGTGCAAGTGTCCTTATTTTTGTTTCCTGGTCATTTTCATTTATGTGATTCTGTATACTAAAGGAATTGTTGCAGTCAGATCCTGCCTGTCATGTTTCTAGCTCCTGTTCTCAATGTACACACTATTTTCTGTTAGATACGGTGTGCAAATTTCATAAAACTCATTTGTGAATCCTCCATGGGTTTATGGAATTTTAGTTCTCTATCAATGGTGTGCAGGTGTGGAAGTGAAATCTTTCTTCAATGATCTTGTAATGTATAGTTTCAGACCTGTAGGTTCTTGCTGTTCAAATCATGCTCTGCAGATCAGCAACATTTTCATCACCTGGAAGTTTATTAGAAATGCACATACTCAGGCTTCATGTAAGTCCCAGTAGTCAGAATTGGCCCTTTAAACTATGTACATGTAGGATTATATCAATAGTATGAATCTACATGGTGCACAACCATAGAAACAAAATGATGTACCCCATTTGTATACAATGAATCAAAATGCAGTCTGTAAAAAATAAAAATAAAAATAAATCCATTTTATTGAACTCAGCAAGCCCCCCAAAAAATTATTTTCCAGATTTGTCAGGCACAGTGGCACATGCCTCTAATCCTAGCTACTTGGGGGTTGCAGTAAGAGGATCACAAGTTAAAGGTCAGCCTCCTCAACTCAAGGAGACCCTGTCTCAAAATAAGGAGGACTGGGAATGTAGCTCAGTGGTGGAGTGATCCTAGGTTCAATCACAAGTACAGAAAAAAAAAATTCAGATCCACAATGGAGTTTTGCTCAGCTATAGAGAAGAAAAAATGATGCCATTTATAGGAAAATGGATGGAACTTGAGAGAATTATGTTAAGCAAAGAAGCCCGAATCAGAAAGTCAAGGATCATTTGTTTTCTCTCATATGTGGAAGTTAGAAAAAAGGAAAATATGTAAGGAAAAAAATGAAAGTAGCAGGAAGATCATTAGAGTAAGGGAGAAGAAGAGTGCGAGTTAGGAGTAGAGTTCAATGGGAAATACTGGGGAATGAAATTGACCATAGTATATTATTGCATGTATGGGCATGTCACAGTGAATCCCAGTATTATCTATAATTATAATGGTTCATTACAATTTTTTTAACAAATAAATAAAATGTGGGTTAAATTTTTAAAACATAATCTCAATTCAATAGGGAACAAACATTAAAGAAAGCCCAAATTTACCATTATTCTGCAATGGAAAAAAAAAATGCTCCCAATGATTTGTATGCATGTTATCCACAACACACAAATAGTCTATAAAGCAAAATTGTGTGTATATGTGTGTGTGTGCATACGTGCTTGTGTGTTCATTTATATCATGGAATAATTCTTAAATCTTTTTCACTTTGTATTAATATCTGTAGTTTTACATAGATTTTACTATTTAGATACAAAATTCCTAAAAATAAATTATCTTCATCAGAATTTGTCCTCACACTCAAAACATCCAGCTGAAGAAATAAAAACAAACCAGACTGTTGGAGTATGCTGATTTTAAGTCCTTTGGGTATAGGCCAAGGAGTGGGATAGCTGGGTTAAATGGTGGTTCCATTCCAAGTTTTCTAAGGAGTCTCCATACTGCTTTCCAGAGTGGCTGCACTAATTTGCAACCCCACCAGCAATGTATGAGTGATACAGCCACATCAATGTTTATTGCTGCTCAATTCACCATAGCCAGATTGTGGAACCAACCTAGATGCCCTTCAGTTGATGAATGGATAAAGAAACTGCGGCATATATATACAATGGAATATTACTCCGCAATGAAGAATGATAAAATTATGGCATTTGCAGGCAAATGGATGAAATTGGAGAATATCATGCTCAGTGAGATAAGCCAATCTCAAAAAACTAAAGGACGAATGATCTCGCTGATAAGCGGATGAGGACATATAATGGGGGGTGGGAGGGGTTAGCATTAGGGTTAGGGTTAGGTTTAGGGTTAGGGATAAGGAGTGTGGTAAGAATGAAGGAAAGAAGGACTGTATAGAGGGAAAAGAGGGGTGGGAGGGGTGGGAGGGGTGGGGGGGAGGGAAAAAATAGTGAATCAAACATCATAACCCTATGTAAACATATGATTACACAAATGGTATGCCTTGACTCCATGTACAAATAGAGAAATAGCATGTATCCCATTTGTATACAATAATAATAAAAATAAAAAAATAAACAAATAAAAAACAAAACAAAAAAACAAACCAGACTGTTGGATAAAGAAATAGTTATGAAATGAACATTATATGTCCATTGATTTACTTAGACCTTCTTGAACTTTTACATTAGAATTTTGTATATAAACATGTACATATGCAGATCTATACATGTTTCATTAGATGTATATGAAAGCATTTAATTTTAAAAGTATTAAAAATCATGTTTAAAAATTGCTGAGTGATCCTACAATATGTAGAAAAATGAGAAATTATACTCCATTTATGTATGATTTATCAAAATGTATAAATGCATTCTATTATCATGTACAATTAACTAGGACAAATAAAAAATTGATTAGAGGAGTTGTGAGATTTCATGGCATCACTTTTATGTAATCAAATCATTGACAATCTCATAAGTATCCACCATTATGGGATTGGTGCAGTAAATTATGGTACATGCATGCAAGGAATAATGTATAGTCAATTAAGTTACAATAATGACCTTTGTGTATTACATATAGAGTTTTCCATATAGAGTTATATTGTTAATTGAAAAAGTAAGGATTAAAAGTCAATAAATAAATTATATGATTTTGTTTTTAAAAACTATATTGCTCTAAACCAGCATAAGTTTGGGGCATAGGAGGTTTCTCATTGATAACAGGTAGGATCTTATTAGGAAAATTTATGCAGTTATACAGGTATGTAAACATGTTATCTGTAGGCCTATGAATTGGTCCAAAAGCATACACACCAAATTGTTGACTGAATACCTCTGGAGAATATGGAAGATATTGCTAAAGGGGAAGATTTTATAATTTTTGTACTTTACCTACTATACACTTTTATATACTGCAGCTCTATAACTTTTTGAAATAAAGGAAAAAATCATGGGTAAGAAAAAAAGTTACCTAGCTCTAGATACATTAATAAAGAATGTAGATCAAACAATAACAATGGTTGCCATTAAATAATGATGGGAGAAATAGCCATTGAAAGGTATAATTAACAAATACAAATAAAAAAGATTCAAGCATTTAAAAATAGTGATAAGATGGTAGACAAATGTTTTCTTTATCTTTTTATTCTCCTTTCTTTTGTTTATCTCTCCATTTAAATTTACTTTACAATATGAATATCTCTAATGACATTTTAAGTTATAATAAAAACAGCATTGTGCTCTAAGTCTAAAAATCTTGAACTCTTCTGCTGTCTGATGATATTCTCGTTCCTCCTCTTTTCAGTCTTAAAGATGGGCATTAACTCAGTTTGGCTTTAAAGGGCAATGGACAGATGGAACATATCTTAATTGGATGTTGGCCCATGGATAGAGTTTTCTTGTCTTCATACACAATGGACTAGATGGATTGAGAAAGGCTGAACTTTAAATATTTTTCCTCTTCCCTAATGAGATAATCTGATTATTGGTTGTTGCAAGGTAACACTGCAACTTACCCATTAAATATGACATGACTGTTTTAATAACATCATTACTATTAAAATGATGAAGAACATTAGAAACTAGTGCTATCAAAGGTGAAGGTAATGAGAATTGAATGAACAGATATATAGTTACAAAAGTAACATGTTACCAAGAGATTAAAAAGCCATAAGGCATCACATTGATTAAAGTTGCTTTCAGTTATTGCACTTCTGTTATGTTCTTCTAATTTTCCATCTTGCATTTGAATTTAGTTAAGGTATAAGAACAAATTAATTAATAAGGTAGTTTATATAATAAATAGAATTCATATAAGCTGTAGGCAAAGGTAAAACAAACACATACAATTTTGACCTTTGATTTTGTTTTTGCTTCAGATAAAAGGTCGATGCAGAATGTTGCTCTCTAGCATGTGTTAAATACACCTTTCTCCTAAGGTACACGCAGGATTTAAAAACACACAAATTATCTTTTACATAAGTTTCTGAGGGTGTTTAAGTCATAAAAAAATGCTTCAGTCAACTTCTGAGAATGCAATTTTATAAGGCATTTTAAGTCAGAAAGCATAAAACATTTAGCTATTTCAAGGAAGAAAAGGAGAGCTTCATAAACATTCCAAAGAATAATTTTGTTATTCTTTTCAGACATTCATTTTGGAGCATATAGCATATTGCTTTGTGAATTAAAAAACAAATGTTTGAAATATCATCACCATTAACCTGAGTTATCAACTTTCTTAGAGGAATGTTTTGGTTTCATTAGTGAATTTATGATATGTAAATGCTTGTGTGTATTTAGGAAATCAAAATTTTCATAAAGCAGTGAATTGATTATTTCACCATCTTTCATTCACTATAATAATAGAGAGTGATCAACTGATGGTTGAGCTGAATCAAATTTGTCTAGTACTCTAACAGGGATCTGTGAGTCAAGTGCCTGTCAGGCAATGCAAGTGACAAGATTTCCTCTCTATAGGATAACAAATGGACAGGCCATTCATAGTATGCTGTTTTGCCTATGATGTGCCAGAGTTCTTGTAGAGGTAGATTAAAAATTGTGGGACTTTTAATACACACACAAAAAAACAGAGTATCTGGTTCTTAAAATTATTTCTATTTGAAACAATGTATTTCATGATATACCGAAATTTCAGTTTTACTCACAGGAACAAATAAATGCATAGAAACTTCATTAAACTTGGGTCTCAGCAGAAGGCAACAAAGCTCAAAGTAGAGGATCATGAAGGTTTAATGCTTTTGATTCTGATGTTTTCATAAATTGGTTTGGATTCAGCAGATCAATTTCTCAATTAGTCAAACAGAAAAAAAAATATTGGAAGTTGACATTAATCACCAAATATGAGCATAAATAGCTCTAGGGCCTTAACTCTTTTCAAATGGGAATTCATGTTGAAAAAAATGAAATATCAACTTGGTTAATTTTTTTATACCCTTGATAAAATCAATGAACAAAAAAAAGATAAAATTGGTTTTTTGAGTTAATTATTCAGCTGAACAAAATTATTGATTTAAAAAGTTCCTGATTTATTCTACTTTCATAGACTTATCACTGAAGAATGAAGACTGTAACAACTATCGACAACATACCACTTTATAAAATGTTTTATCATTTATTCCGTCAGTCACCTTATGATGTGGTGGATATTTTCTCCAGTCATAGGAGAGTGTGCACAGTGAGAGCTTCTCAGAGCTCTCACAGATATGGCAGGTTTGATACTGAAGCCTCTGCTCTTTCTACCACTAGTCTCTTTCCTCTACTGGTGGTTGTCCAGTTATGACTTTCAGGGCAACATTTAACATTCATCAGTAAATGTCATTGTTAATATCACTACTTAAAGATAAAATCACTAACATCTCAAGGATGATCTTAACTATAGGATATACTTATATATATTTCTGCATATCTACAAAGTTCTGCAAATAATAGGGGCTCACTAATGTTTTGGTAATATTGGTGATGGTATCAATGGAGGTGATGATGATGTACACCTCTCTAAAGGACAGGAAGGCTGGTGTCCAGGAGGATAGTGCTAATACTAATTTTAGTTTTCAGTCAGTAGCAAATATGAGAAGCATATCCCTAGAGGGGTTTAAGTCAGCACTGAGATTAAGCAGTCTAAAGGCAAATTGTGAAATGCAAAGGAAACAAGGAAAATGGGAAACCAGGATTCACAACCTGGGGAGTTGGAAACCCATCCTGTTTATAAATGAGCAGTGGTGACTAGCCATAGCCTAGAGACATTTCCACATTGGGGGCAGATATTCCTTGTGATTTTGGTGTTGTGGACCGGGATATGGCAGTGCTAGGAGCAATTAACAATAGATTTCTGATGGCAGCTTGGGTACAGAGCCTTTTTAAAAAAATTTTTTAGGTACATTTATAAGCTGCTTTAAAAATACTTCTAGTTATTCTCAATTCCTTGGTTTTAAGATCTGTTTTCATAATTTTAAAATCAAAAGTTATTTACTTTAATCATAATGCGTAAAATACCCCCTTCTTTTTCTAAAAGAAACCAGTAACTTTATTTCTAATTAAAAGTAATTTCTATATAGTATTCCAAAGTAAACAATAATAAAAATCTGAACAGCCCTATAAATGTAGACTTAACATAGAACAGTTTTAACATAAAATACCCTTCTATGTGTCTTCTATACTGCCATATAGAATGTCTTCTATGCTGCCATAAATGTTCTAGAAAAATATTAGAAAAAAATGTTTGTTCTGTTTTAAATGACACGAAATTTAAACTGAACTAATTAGTTGCATGAACACTCTCAATATACCATATAGTTATTGAAAAGAAGAGGACATTTTTACATACCAAGAATTTTTTTTTGAATATGGATTTTAATATTCCTGATGCTTTTCCAAAAGACTGATACATTTTTTAACCATTTAAATTTCTTCAAAATATAATATTAAGTTGTACAAGAATAATTTGAAATGAAAACTATTTTAATCACTTTAGTATAAAGATTGTTTTAATTCTAATCAAAAGGATTTTGTCATCCAAATGTTCCAAGTAGTTTATGTTTGCAGATACAAACTAAGAGTGTATAATATCCAGACCTATCTTTAGAAATATCAGTACTAGCTGGCAGTGATTATTGAACACACATTTTTCTTTCTTTTTTTCTAGGTGCTAGGATCTTTTAGACAAAAATACAGGCATGCTTTTGGGGGAATTTATCAAAGCTGAGCTACCTTTTTGGCCTGAACAGAACTCATTGATGAATTGAAATTTTTTTTACAGAAGCAGAGTGAGAGGTAGGCTCTCCCTACTGATACTGCAGTTGGTAACTCTGAGAGCTACTTCTACCTGCTAAATCTGTGTATAGTAGCCATCAGTATGATGTGTATTGTTTACCAAGAGATCCCAGATGTATGCCCAGGAGAACTGAAAACACATGTTTACACAAAAATGTCTGCACAGATGGTTATATTTTATGTTTTGTGGAACTGGCCCACCTTTTGCCACAGTGACTACACAATTTTATACTGTCACCAGCAATGTATGTATATGGGTTCCAATTTCTCCATATCCTCAACACTTATTTTTCCATTTTTAAATATATAACTACCCTAGTGAGTGTTTGTGATCCTTTTGAAAAAACCTATTCCATGGATGTATTACATATTAGTAATATGTATTTATATTATAATTTAATGGCCACATTGCATTCTATTGTATGGTGTTTCACAGTTTATCCATGCACCAATGGATACTTCTATATTGTTTCTATTTCCCCATTTTTAGCAAACTGTATTTTTATATTTGTTTCCTATATAGATTATCAACCTTTTTCCCATTATAGTGGTTGAGTGGGACATCTTTGTACCTATGTCTTTACACAGTCCTCTGTTCATTTTTAGAACATAAATGTTCATTATCAAATCAAAGAACAAGCATGTTTTAAAGGAGCATTGATACATCTTGAAAATTAGTCTCAAGAATGGTGGTATCAATTTAAATTTTAACAGCAGAGAATGAAGTGCCATTTTACCCCACCTTCTCTTTTAACATTTAGTCCTGGATTGAATATGAATGTTCTCAACTTATTGATATGTTATATTATTAATTAAATGCAAAGAATTTCTGTATACTTATTGCAAATGCTTATATTTTCTTCTTAGAATTTTCTCTTCATGGTTCACCAATTATGTTGGAAGGTTATATTTTTAAATTTGGAAGAATTCCTTGTGTGTTAAGAATATTGAGTCTTTGATGCATTTTTAGAGATTGATTCTTACTTCAATGATTTTAAGAAATTCAAATATTTTAAATATTTATGTTGATCACTTATTTCCCTCATAATTTTGATTTGGTGTCATGCTTAAATATTTTTTATTTCAATTTTTTTTTGTGCATACATGTGTGTGCATATACATCTGTTTAACTATAAAAAACTTTTATAGCCTTAAATTTTTCTTTGAGGATAGCCTTGACCCCATACTTTAAGTTTTGAAATATAATGTTAAGTAAAACTCTATAATAATTGTAATTTTAAAATTTCCCTTTGATTAAATAATTAACTTAAATAAACATTTAATTGTTTTTTATAAATTCTCAGGGTTTGTTGATTTTTAAACATTTTTAAAATAAAACTTTTTAATCTTTTAAGACTTTTGTTTGTTAAAAATTTCAAGTTTTAAGTCCTAGTGCTCAGAGAATATGAATTAGATTTCTCATTTATGATGATGGCCAACATTTTATTTTTGGCAAAAAGCAGTCATTTTAAGTGATTAAATTAAAAATAATTGGTAAATATTTCATGTACATTTGAAAATAAAATGTCATTTAATAATTGTTGTCACCTGGGTCAGCTTCTGAAATGAGTAGGCTAAAGACACATTATAGTTTTATTTTTTAATTTATAATAACTTTTCTTCATATTTTGTTTCCTTTAATTATGCTCCATATTATTATGCATTTACTGTAGAATCTAAAAATCACCATAGTAACAAAGATAATTTACATTTATCATAGTGACCTAATATGCATTGACAGTTCATATAATTATAGAAAATCAGGTTCATTATAAGAACATGATTTATATTCTTTTAAAATTCAATCCATAAATTATTGTCAGAGATGGGTAGTCCTCTGATAGTTTGATATTTTATTCATCTCTTTAGACACCTTGGCATCTGTTCCTATAAGATTCTTTGTATTTGATTAGCTTACAGTAATTCTGCAAATATTAACAAAATATTAATTCTGAAATACACTGAAAGACTGTACCTTAGTGATATTTCAAACAATGAGTTATTACAGTCATGCATAACCCATGATAAAAGAACAATTTGAAACTCAGTCAGAATGAAATAATGAATCAACTGGGAAGAAGTAAATTTCAGTCTTATTATACTCATTTAAAAATCTTCACAATGAAAAAAAATGAATTGAGATTTTTGGCTTAATATTATATTGTGATTTTAAGTCCCAACAGTTGTAGTTCATATAGTAAACATTCTGACAGAAGGTTTGACTAAATAAAAAAATCTAAATATATACAAAATAGCTGCTTTGGAGAATTGAGTAAAGACAGTTCTGTATGTGACCTATTTTGTTTGGATTCATAGACCTACAGAGAGGATTCATATTCCTCAAGGCCATAATAGCAGGGCTGTAAGGATAGCATTCAGTTGATTCATAGAATGATACAAATGTTACAGCACTGTCTCTAATACCCCTAGTTTTAATGTGAATTTCTCTTTTCAATTTTTGTATTCCTTTTTTATTCATTATTTCTACTTTTCTTCCATTTTTCTAACTTATCCCCCTTCCCCCACCCATTTTTAAGCCCTCCCTCTTTTCTCCTTCTCTGCCTCCT
This sequence comes from Sciurus carolinensis, assembly GCF_902686445.1. NCBI lineage: Eukaryota > Metazoa > Chordata > Mammalia > Rodentia > Sciuridae > Sciurus > Sciurus carolinensis. The sequence continues at coordinate 26,991,609 of NC_062220.1, forward strand.
CCTCCTCTTCCTCCTTCCTCATCTTTGACTCTCTCTCTCTCTCTCTCTCTCTCCCCTGGGCCTCCTTGCCTTATGACATGCACTCATCATTCATCTATGCAAATTTCACTTTAATTTATTTAGTTATTTTGTTATTTTAAGGAATAAAATAAACACCTATAAAAATACTCCTGTCACCAAAATCTAGGATCTTTATAACTTTATTTTATTTATTTATTTATTTATTTATTTATTTTATGTGATGCAGAGGTTTGAACTCTATGCCTCACATGTGCTAGGCAAGCACTCATATCACTGAGCCACAACCCCAGCCCCCAAATCTAGGATTTTGAAAAGTTATGTCCATTACCCAGCCCATCCATATTCCTGCTGAACAATCAACAACATTCTTTCACCTTTTAAAACACATTTATGTTTCATATGTGTCTGTTTCACCAAGAATGAAATAAAAAATGATTGTTTATACTTTTGTAAATTATGTCTTATATACTTCCTTTTCTCACTCAATATTGCATAGCTAAGATTCATCTATGTTCACAAATGATATGAATCTTCATTGTGCACAACCATAGAAACGAAAATTTGTACCCCATTTGTGTACAATGAATCAAAATACAGTCTGTAAAAATAAAAAAAAGAATAAAGAGGAGAGAGTGCTGGAAAAAAAAAGATTCATCTACATTTGTGGCTATTTCTGTGGTTCATTCATTTTGATAGTAATGTAATATTTCATTGTATTAATATGCCATATGCCACAATTGATTTATTTACTCTCTTCTGGACATTTGGGAGGATCCCAGATGTATTTTATAAAACTTTAAAGGAATATATTTTCATAATTTTATGCAAACTTCTGTAGGAAATAGAAAGGGGAGGCTGTTTTCCAAATCATTATTTGAGGTAAGTATAGCCCTAAAACAAAAATAAAAGTCCATTATAAGAAAAAAATTACAGATTCATATTACTCTGGAATATGATAAATTATTAAGTATAATAGAGTTGTACAAGGATTTCTCAACCTTGAAATTCTTGATGTTTGTACTGAATGGATTTTTCTTGTTATAGGGAACTGTTCTGTGTTTTGTAGGATGCTCATAGCACCCCTGGGCTCTTCCACAATTTGCCAGTGGCATCACTTCATCACTTGTAACTATCAGAAATATCTCCAGGCATTGCCAAATGTCTTCTGGGGAACAAGAATCACCTCTAGTAGAAAAGCACTGGGTTAGATATAAGATTCAGAGAAACAAGACAGCTGCATTTTAAATAATAGCAGTAAAGTGGCAGATAAGGCAATTTAAGATATATATATATATATATATATAAATGTATGTGTGTGTGTGTGTGTGTGTGTATACATGTATATATACACATGTGTGTATATATATAGATATAGATATGCATATATATCTATCTCTCCCCCTTCCCTTCTTTCCATAGCACTTTATCATTTTTTGTAGATTTATTCTTTGATAGCTAGTATTATCTGATACCATCATATATATCATATATATTTCCAATCATCATCCAAACAAGATTGTTGACAGAACATAATAAGATGGTTCTAAATTTTATGCAGGAAAGAATAAATCAAAGAGAAGGCAGAACACTAAGGAAAAAAACAGGGGACTGTCATACCAGTTTCAGTCTTCCTGTGAATTTTATTGTTTCTATAATGTGACATTGGGTCAAGGGTGGACAAATGAGCTAATAGAACAGGAAAGACCAGGTAGTCTCTCTTCTCTACAGGTCTTAGGTATAAAGTAGAAGCATCTGTGCAGTCAGTACTAAAAGGGAAATTAATTAATGAAAAGAGCTGAAAAATGATTATCATTTTATAAAAAAATGAAATTGCATCCCTACCTCATACTATAAGTCAATTGCAGGTGAACTAAAAATACATTTAGCAAAAGCAAAAATTTTAACATTCTTAGTAAAAAATGTAAACTAATAATTTTTAGACTTTTGGATTAAAAGCAGATTTCTTACACATGTACAAATGCATTCATTTTAAAAATTTATAAATTTGAGTATTTTTAATCTAAATAGCAAGAATGTCTTTATCAAGCAACACAGTGAACAGTTTTCAAGCAACATAGTGGATACTCCTCCTAATACAGCAAATTTGAAAGGCTTCAATATATGTACACACACACACACGCACACACACCTCATATATGTATTTGTCACTATTAGAAATATAGTGGTTCATGAAGCACAGTCCTTCTTATGATGGAAGTCATGTATTAAAATTCTCATGTAAATGGTGTTTAATGCCTTCAAAAGAAATAATAAAGGATTTCAATTGCATAAGATAAAGGATTTCTATTAGGAAATAAAGATATATTGAATTCAGGGAATTGTAAGATACTTTGGTTTATTCCCAAATTCCTTTTAAGATAAAATGTATTACTAAAATTTGCCAATTGTAATATGTTCTTTCCAATTTCTTTTTTTTAATCAATCATTTAATATTTTAATAGTCTCTTTGGTCACTAGTCTTACAAGAGATTTTATTTAAGCTTCTTAATTCATCTGCTTCCCTGAGATGTATATCACTAAGAAATGGATTTTTTCTTATTTTGAAAGTTCAATCAGCTTATTTGAGTACTATAAATGCAATTATAGATTGTATTTATATTTTTCAAATGGTGCTATTCATTAATGATGATGACTCTTGGCAGTCATAAAGCCCCTTTGATCCCCAAATCATAAAGAGACTTCCACAAGAGGAAATAGTACTGTCAGTTCAGTTTCTGAATGGAACAAAATCAAGAAGTGTTAGCTGAGAGAATTAGAAATGCCATTCAACTATATTCCTCATTCTGCTCTTTTTCTTTACACACCAAAATTGTCAAATAGTTATTTCAAACTAAAATTTGACACATTTTTAATATCTTTATATTTAGTTTTTATGAAAACATTCAATTGTGTGAGTGCCTTAGCCATGGTTAATGAACATGGATACTCATCCCCCGCAATTGTGAAACATAACAGCACATTCATTATTCTACCTTGTGGTATGTGTGTTCACATTGCAATAATCAATCTTAACTCTTAAGGAAAATCAGAAGCAGGTTAACGCATCCATTCCAGTGTTTTGTTAGCCAGTTATAAAACTCTGTAGGGTTCTTAAAACTTTATAATGTGGCCTTAAGTGAAGCATTCATTTCCAGATTTAGTATGATTATATTGATTCATTTAGTAGCTATTCATTAAGATTCTACTTTACTAGAATCTCAGATGTGATGGTTGTCTGCTCTAAGAAGGTTCACAACTTATAATGACTCAAACGTAAATTTGTTTTGAACTCACACAATAGCACTGGATGAATGGTGGATTAACTAGTACCACAGACCTTCCGCACACACTCACTCTGGGATCCAGTCTGATGCAAGCTCTGCCATTTTAACATGTAGACCAGATCCCTCGGTGTCCAGCGTGCCATTTCCATTCTAGCTAACTGGAAGGAGAAACAAACAGAGGACAACTTAGGGGGTTTTTAAAGGTCCTTCTAAGTAATACATATCGCTTCTCACATTTGATTGACTAGAACTAATCATTTGGCCATATCTAAGTACAATGTAGGGCAATGTAGCTTAACTCTATTTCCAAGAGAGATTATGAATTGAGATGCTCATGCAGTAGCCTGTGATACACGTGTGGTGGTTAACATGTTGGAAATATTTTCCACAATCATAAGCATATGATCCAACAATATTTAATAATCAGTTAAATACATGATATATTTTGGTTACCCACAAATACTATGAAAGGAATAAATAATGTGGGTAATAGTGAGTGACAGGCTTTATTACTTGTTAGTCCCTCTCTCTGTGATATTTGAGTTGGAACATGAATGATAAGAAGAAGCCAGTGAGGTGATCCAAGGGGAAGGAACACTGGAAAGAGAGGCTGAAAATGCAAAATCCCCGAGACAGACAAGCTTTACACGTTTGTAGAACAGAAATGGATAGAATATAAAAGAATGAGAGGGCCTTAAAGGCCATCATACATCTTTCGTGTTTTATTAAAAGTGAAATAGCGAGCCACCAAATGGTTTTTAAGAAGAGGAGTAATTTAGCCAGATGCTAAGCAACTCAGTGAGATCCTGTCTCTAAATAAAATACCAAATAGGACTGGGGATGTGGCCCTGAGTTAAATTTCTGATGCCCACCATCCCCTGACCCCCCAAAAAAGAAGACGAGTCATATGCTTTGATTTGTTTCATAGTATCACTTGGGGTCCAGGGTGGCGAGCAACTACTTTGCCAATGCTCAGTGTGAATGCAGGGTACTGGCCAGGGATTCAGGGAGAGATGTCATGGTAGTCTGGACTGGGCTAGTGGGAAAGGAAATGGAGTAGCAAAATTTTGGAAGTTTTCCAGACAGAATCTGTTCATACATATAGATGGCATGCATTTGCTTATTTGTTATTTTCGCTCCTGGAACAATTTATATTTTATTTAGGGTATTCTGTGATCTGAGCATTAGGTCAGACTTGGGTGGACCCATACACTTTTAGGAAAGAAACTAGTGAAAAGGGTTTAGTACAATTGGAGTAGAGGCCAGAGAGGAGGCCAGATCAGATAGATCCAGCACAGGGCTTTCTGATGTGCACTAGTGTTGAATGACTGATCAAATAAATTGCTCTTTAGACCATATTAAATTGCTGTTTTAATATGGTAACCAGTAGCCATGGGTGGCAACTGAGTACTTGAAATGAGACTAGTTCAAATTATGATATGCCTTAAGCTTAAAATATGCCTCAAATTTTGGAGACTTTTTTTTTTTTTTTTTTTTTTTTTTTTTTGCGGTACTGGGGATCGAACTCAGGGCCTTGTGCTTGCAAGGCAAGCACTCTACCAGCTGAGCTATCTCCCCAGCCCAAATTTTGGAGACTTATGAGAAAAGGTGATAACTACATTAATAATCATAATATAATACTTATAGTTTGACATAATATTTTGCATATATTGGTTTTCATAAAATATACTACTATAATTGATTTCTACTTTTTTCTTTACTTTTAAAGATATTTTAAGAGAAATTAAATGTATAGAAAAACTGAATGGATTAAATATACCATATAATATATACCTTCTTACATAGTTTCTCCAGTTAACACCTTGCATGAGTGTGGTACATTTGCTAAAGAACCAATTTGGATACATTGTTATGAACTGATGTCCAGAATTCACAACACTTCACTCCTAGTGTGGTACTATAAATTGTGGGGCATTGATTTATGTTCTGACTTGATTGAATGAATGGACAACAGCTACTGACTAAAAGGAGAAAGACACTGTGACTCTTCATGTTTGGAAATGTGCAAACACCAAGTATTGTGTCTGAGTAAGAACATTTTAATCTGAAGTTTGAGATAATTATCGAACAACACAGTGGAGATTCAGTGAGTTGGATCAGTGCCCTCAGGGAGGGACATACAAATTCAAACCTCCTCAATGGAGGTATGAGGTTAAATTTGAAATCAAAATGGGTTGAAGAGTTAGAAATAAGAAAATGGAGAGTGAGCACAGTTTCGCTGTGGAGGAGGATGGAAATGGAGGCAGTAGCTGGCTGAGACTATGGGGTTAGAGTAACTGGATTTGTTTTCTTGCTTTCATAGTAAGAGGAGAGCTATTAGAACTGATCTCCAAATTTAAGGGTATACTTCTACAGGAATTCTAGATTTGTTAATGTAAAATAGAGAGCTAGCTGTGGACCTAAGTATATAGAGGGTGAGAGTGGATGAGACAGAGCACCAGGGGAGGAGTGTGCCTTTGATTGGGTCAGGGAGGGTGTTAGAAGAGCTGGGAAGAGTACCAGTGTGATTGCAGGGGATTGCTAGGTTTTAGGTTTTATAGTGCAGTGACAGGAGAGTTTCTGTCTTATTGCTTTTTTTTTTTTTTTCTCAATGAGAATGTGTGAGACAAGCTGAAATGACAGGGAAAGGAATGTATTGAACTTGTAAGGAGTGGGAATAAGACACGAAATTGTCAAATATCCAGAAAGAAGGCAAAGTGTGATAGGACTGCAAAGCAATGTTGATTGCATATTTGAAAATCTGAGATTGCAAATTTAAAGTAAGAGCAGATAACTGGTTCCTGATTAGGTAAAGCAAACAAGGTACCTGCATGTAAAATTCAGGGAGACGGACACACCCTCTGTCATGCCCTGGGTACAACAATTGCCTTAGCAGAGTCTTGTCCTTCCTGATAGCAGAGTTTTATGTTTCTCTCACAACATTCAGCTACTTGAGTACAATTTAGTTTAACCATGACTATGATTGGTAGAGGAACAATATTGGACAAAGAGAAGTACTAGAAAACAGAAGGTGTTTGCAAGGAAGATCATGGAACCCATGCAGTTAAAGGAGAGAAACTAAGTATCATGGGGGGGTGAGATATAGTGACAAAATGGAGTGATCAGTGAACTGGCAAGTTTAGGAGCATGTAGAATTTTTGGAGTGGAGGTGAAAAGTGATGTCCAGAAGGAAAACTTTGTAAATGACTTCATTACTGTATAGGACAACTTTAAGAGAGTGATCATGATCATAGATAAAACATTAAAAAAAAACAAAGAAAATAAAATTTGAAGTGAATTCAGTTAATCCAGAGGTCAGGATGTTGAGTCACCCCAGTGTCTAGTAAGAATTCCAGAATGAACAGCAGGAGTATGGATGAAGATGAATACAGAGAGTCAGAAGCTCAAGTCTACAATGAATGAGGCTGAGTGCTGGATGTGCAACAGAGTGATCCGAATGATTCCTAAATAATTAAACTAGATGTGAGATTTCAAATACACAGTAATGATTATTGGTTGTAATACATGCTGGACAAAACAATTAAGATAAGGAGAAGAAGAACATGAATAACTGAGGTTCTGTTCAAAGTTGCTCTCTTCCATGGTATATTAGTCAATGCCTTAAATCTCATAGAATCGTTCTTCACCTAAGGGTACTAAAAATTGCTAAATTAACTGATTTCATGATTCCTGTATTTTCCTACTCGTCTAATGTTGCAGGTGATGATGAGCAGACTAATAGATAAAGTTTTGGTAGTAAAGAGTAGGGGCAAGGAAAGTAGTAAACGTGAAAATAAACCAACAGAGCGGCCTACTCTTAGAAATATGTTTATGATTTTTACTCATGGAGGTGAATGAATTATTCTTGTGTTACTTTATGCATTGTGAAAATAAGGAAATGTAGACCAAGGGAGCATATGTGTAATAGCAAAGGAATGCATAATGATAATGGTATTTTTCATTCATTGCAAAGTATTGCATGCAAGCCACACACTAAATACTTTACATGGGTCATGTCATGTAGTCCTTGAAGTAGCCCAGAGTGGTTGGGGTTATTATGCAAACTTGACAGATGAAAAAACAGGCCTAATGAGTGTAACTTGCCAAGATCACATAGGTAATTGACAGACCCAAAAATCAAACTTCAGTCCCTGAATCCCAAACCCATAATCTCTCCCGACATAAAACTCAAAAGACCCAACATTTTCAAATAAAATCTTCATTGGATGTATAATTTTTCCTACACAGCCACATTGCATGTTCTTGAGATGCCTAGTAATAAAAATATAATTTTCCCATACATTTCTTATTGTGCAGAAAATATTCTGGGAGATGTGGTGGACCCCGAGGGCAGGACCTGACTTGTAAAAATTACTTCACAACTTCATGAGTTTGTTTCCATTTCTTAATACCACACATGGATGAAAAAGTATTTTAAAAATTTAATGCACTTAAAAATGTCTGGGATTCCTAAAGTGTAGGATAGAAAGCAGTAAAACAAGAAAATTTTAAAATATAATATGCATGTTTTAAAATTATATATATAAATATAGCATATATAGAGAGAGGAAAATAATGATGTGCATGTTCTCTTGCAACTTCAAAAATACATTTGTGTTCATTGTTAAGTTCCTACTGTGAGTGATTACTCTCTGTTCAATTTTATTTTCTATCTTTACCTATATTATTTAGTTATAATAAATTGATGAATATATTAAGAGCCACTTGCCATTTGATTTTGTCCTAGACGAAACCTCACTTAATTCTGTTTCACAGGGTGGTCAATTTCAGTACAAAAGATCATCTTTTTAAAATATGACAAATGTTTAAAAATGGTCAAAAAATAACAAGTCCTTCATGGCTATTCAAGGGTGCTATTTGTTACATAGACCAGAATACCAGAGCAATGGTTTGAGATGTATCAATATGTAACAGAGTCAGTTATTTAAGTGAGAAACTTGAAGTAATTCAACTGCAAGTCTAACCCATGACCAGAAAACAGATTCTAAAAAACAAGATACTAAAGTGATCAGCAATGAAAACTGAGCTACCAGAGATGAACTCAGGAACCATTTAGAAATATGTCAAAGTTTTGCTTTGGTTTCTAATGTCACATAGTAACAATGTGTAAGGGACTGATTTGATCTTTTCATTTGTGAATATAAAAGATGAGGTATGGTATAAGTGAAGCTCATAATATTTATTTGTTTATATATCTGTTTTTGGTACCAGGGATTGAACCTAGGGGTGCTTAAGCATCGAGCCACAAGTCCAGCCCTTTTTATTATTTATTTGTTTGTTTATTTATTTATTATTTTGAAGTTCAGAATATGATGAAGAGAATGAGCATGGCTTTGGTTGAGAGCATGAGAGGGTGCAAGTAGACTCTCAAGACATATCTGTTGAATGGATGTTGATTTTGTATGGGATGAATAGTAAAAATGTGCAGAATAAAGCGAATGGTTTTCTAGAGCAGGTTAGGACATGAAGTGGTACTTGGACCTTGGCTTCAGGTGTGGAAGATCATGCTCTACAAGAGCTTGACCCTTGAGCTACATCTCAGAGGAGCTGAATAAAGAAGAAAGATTAGGAGGAAGGAGGTAGGGGTCTTAGAACTGCATATGCAAAGGCAGGATGGCAGGCAGGGCATGGTGACCGAGGAACTGGATTTTAGGCATATGTGGCATTTTGTTGAAAGACCACAGAGATTAGTAAAGAGTGACGTCCTGAAAACCATACATGCCCACTGTGAAGTTCAAGTATTCTCATATAAATGGAGGGTCTTCCAAACAGCATTGTGGTAAAACAAAAAAGAAATAATATTTGCTATAGGGGAGGTACTGGGAAATGAAGTTGAACAAAGTATATTATTTGCATATCTGAATATGTCACAAAGAATTCTATTATGTATGATTATAATGTACCAAAAAAAAAAGATATAGTTAAAATATTTGTATAATACTTACTATGTCATTACATAGATTGATTCATTTAATTCTCACAGAAGTGAGATACAGTAAAATTAAGAACTTACCCAAGACAGTGACATCTAATAAGTGACAGAACCTGGGCTTTGAACCCCACAATATGATTCCAGAATTCATACTCCTAACCATATATTTCCCCTTAATGCCTTGTCAAATTTAGTGTAACTTGATGCTAAAATTGATATGTGAAACATCAAAGTTGGGAGTTATATTTTTGTGATAAGGTAGGCTCTTTTCACTTGCTTTCCAATAGGCTATCTTGAATTGTAGAAAAGAGATATAGAAATAGCTGTCACACTAGAAATTGTGTAGAACCCAGAGTATGTTCATGGGAGTGTGTTTTACAAGTGATTTTCTTCTATCTTGAGTATCATTGTGGCACAATGATTGGAAAATGCTGTTGTAGGAGATAAGGAATCGTTTGGTCAAGGAGGTGACAACACTGGGAATTTTACTTAGAGAAAATTAAATATCATTTTATTCAGGAGGGAATGTGACATTAAAAATTTTCAAAGTGATATATAAATGTCAAGAATTGATGATAGTGTGAAATTCACAATGTGTACTTTTCTTGTCAGATATTCCCCATTGGAATTTCAATAATTTTTTAGTTGCAGCATCACTTAAAGATGCCTCTATTCTTTCTACTCATATGTACTTGTGTTTACTAAAGTCAAATATTGGATGAAAATAGTATTTAATTATCTGGTGCATGGGTCAAAGCACTTCATAAGAATTGATTCATTTAATTCTGACAACATGTCTGTGAGAAAAGTGTCATTACGTCCACTTTACAGATGAAGAAACTGAGGATTTAAGAGGTTAACCTGCTCGATGTCACACTAGGAGTTAGGAAAGGTATTGGTTAAGGAAAGTAAATGGGTTTCCACTTGAGTATCTGGAAATGGTAAGATGGTACTGGTTGATTAGAGAGTTCCTACTTTCTCCCCTAATTCGCCAGTCTTCTATTGATTTATAAAGTCAATTTCCCCATGAATTAATGAAAATAATAATGATGTGCATGTCCTCTAGCAATTTCAAAACTATATTTGTGTTCATTGTTAAGTTCATTGTTAAGTGAACACTATGAGTTAAGAAAGAGACATACGGAGATTGTGAAAATCAATGAGGAATGGAGTTAGCATGGGAAAGCAGCTCCTGATTCTCAGATCAGTGCTCTTTCCTCTTGACTGTGCCATCTCTCTTAAGTTCCACAGTTAAGAATATCAGATATCTGTGATTGCATTAGAGACTTCATAGTGTGTTAGGATTTTAGGAAAAATCAAGAAAATAGATATTAAACCTCTACATTAAATACTAAGAAAGTACTCTAATTGCTGCTGTGACTATAATTATTAGCAAGTTACTGTCTTTTTTGATCATGTTATCTATTTAGCTTGATAAGTTAAATGTTTCAGAATTTTGTAATTACTGATAATTAAACAACTGCACATATAAAATAAACTCATTGTGAGATGGAAATATATGTTAGCATATTTATACTAATATATAATTCTGGAGAATATAATATGGAAAAGAGATAGCAAAGAGAGGAAATTTTCTTTCTAGTAAAAAATGGAAATTAAATCCAATCTCCTTAGAAAAAACATTCAGTGAAGGGGGCTTGTAGAGAGAAGATAGGCTGCAAGGAAAGGGACTGGTGTCAGGTGAATTTGTTGAGATAGGGAAGAATAACCCATGAAGTGAAGGGATCTGAAGGTTGTTAAAGGAACAGAAAGTCTGGATAGAGTGAGGCTGGATGGAGCAGGACAACACTGGGGTAGTGATCCCTTTCCACTCAGACACCTGTAATTATAGAAAAGTCAGTAAGACAGAAAGTAAAAGCGAGTCAGAGCTATTAAGAGGAAAGATGAAAGCTTCTGAGAAAAATGGGGTTTAGGAAAGACTGCATTTCTTGCATCCTGCTTTTCTAACACTGTCACACTCATCCCAGTGAATCAGGGGACTTGTGTGATCTGAGCAGAGATGGAGTTTCCCAGCGCTCGCTGCCTCACCCAGTGAAAGGTTCCCAGCAGCAGTCTGCACTGATATTCGTGTGGGTAGAGGTAGCAGAGGCAGAGGAAGAGGAAAGGCCAACTGCTTCAGTGTGGAGTTGAAGTTGAGATGAAATCAAACTCCAAGGAGTCTGGCTGGAATCTTCTGCCAATTCTGAGTTGCTGTTTGTAGTTCATATTGTACAATAGCTGTCATGCTTCAAATCATTTACATTTTTCTCTATTAACTACCGTTCTGTGTGGCCAGCATTGAATATTCAGACTATCGTCTTTTATTTATTTAGCTGCTCTGTACATTGCATAACTTGGATACTCATCATTTACTTTCTAATGTGCATAATAAAGCACATCTGATTCCTATATGTACATTTGGCTTATTTTCATGTAAAAGATATTATGCTATCAAGAATGACCTTGTATGGATTACAATCTTCATATCACTTACTACACATATACATTTTACCTACCATTCTTCTTTAGAGAAAATATAAGCCCAATGGAATATCTTACTAAAACTTTATTAACACTGTTTTCTAAATGTTTATAGGCAGTGCTGGTACGCCTGTCACTTTTAATGAAAACGGAGATGCTCCTGGACGTTATGATATCTTCCAGTATCAAATAACCAACAAAAGTACAGAATACAAAGTCATCGGGCACTGGACCAATCAGCTTCATCTAAAAGCAAGTATCAATGCATATGACTCTCAAGGAGGAATGCTTGCATTTTAAATAACTTCAACCTCTGTAGAGAAATCTAATATCTGTAAAGATTTAGTGAATCTGTTCTTTTGACTGCACACTTAGAGAAATTTGCCCTTTCCTGAACTTGCTAGTTCATAGTTTTGCATACTTTATGTGTCTGAGTGTGTAGTGTGTGTGTGTGTTTGTGTGTGTCTGTGAAAGAGAGAGAGAGAGAGAGAGAGAGAGACTGTGTGTGTGTGTATGTTTGTGTGTGTGCGTGAGATGGGGTATGTGTGGCAAAATGTGTAGTGATTTTGTAAAGTCTGGACTATTAAAAAAAGTGTACATCTCCTTTGCCACATCATAAGGTGAGGTCTTATGGCTACACCTGATGGATGGAAGTAAATCATACTCACTATTTGTACCTCATCTTTCAGTTGCAACACTAGGAAATGTTGATGGGTCCAAGGGTGATCTTCATATTATTTAATAGCCCTTACTGTTGCCTGGTGAGCTCTGTAACCTTAGACATCTCATACATAGTCCAAGGACCACAAATTTTACAGCTCTATAATTTGCCATATGAGGACAACTTGAAGAACCCTGTCCTCAACTTCCTAAACAGGATCCCAGGGCCTGAGGGTGTCGCCAAAGGTAGCTGGGCATTTGTATGCTAGAGAACCATGCTCCTCCTAAAGCTCCATCTCTTTCTGCAGCTGTCTGGTAGGGACCCATTGAGGGTGACACAGGTAGATGGAAGCATGGAGGAATTTCATCAGGTGTGCCTGGTTGGTGGGCAGCCCCCAAATGTGCTGCTTGAGGTCTGCTTCTTTCAGGGACTTGGGGGAGCCCACCGGGTACCTGCACCAACCAATCATAAGGTGCCCTGGAGAAGGAACTTGATGGATAAGAAAGACTCAGGAAATCACAGAGAGCAGAGCACTGGGTTGGGGATGGCAGGGTGGGAAGGGTGTAAAGTGGAAGAAAATATTGTAGTGGCATCTCTTTACCAATGGGTTAAGAATTATTTCACATTTTAGCAGCCCCTATTATATCAGAGCAAGTGACTTCTTTGGGTATGGAGAAGCAGAGTGTGCCCTGCAGTGTTGACCAAGAATTGGAGCTCATTTATTCAGCATCTCTTCCTCAGAAACAGGACTATTTACACAATTTAAGTGACCAAGGAATTACTATAACAATAGTAATGCTTCCTCTGTAGATGTTAAGATGCTTTTAAAATGGCTCCACTAAACTAGGAATGTCTTCCAATGTTCTGTTGTTCCAATGTGTAAATAATTCACCCTTTCTTCTAATGAAAAGTGTCTCCTCTTCTTGGTTCTCTAAGATATGATAATCCTGTGGGGATTATCTTGTGTTTGAACCCATTCAAAAGACATCAGTTAGTATTTTACAAATTTCCATTTCTCTATGTCCAAATATGTCCCCTGAAGTAATACATTTTGTCAGCATCTGTCATGGTATTCTCAGTAAAGAAGTAGATGATGAGAAAAACCAAAATTAGAGTATGGTTTATTGTTTCCTTGAAAGGATGTCTTGAAAATTATCATAGCTCAGTATGCAGCCATGCAGAGACAGCTCACGTTTCCAGTTATTGGAGTATGTAAGACTATGTCTACAGTTTTCTACATGTAACTACTTTATGAAACATACATTGTTCTGTAATCCAAATTGATTTATTGAAACATGCATAGAAAATTCCATAAGTTGTTAATAATATGAAAATTACTAACTTTTTGTCAAATGTCCTTTTGGAAGTAGATTTATGTGAAATAAAATTATTCAACATGACAAAATTTGACAAGGGTTTAAATAAGGAAGCTTCATTTATCTGACTTTTATGAAGCCAAAAGTGCCTGTTATATTCTTATGATTAAGGATTCCTGTAACAAAATTCAGTGTTTGAGAAATACATGCACTAAAATATAGTACTAAGACACCTAGTTATTCACAAAGTGCACACACACACACATCTATATATGTATAATGTATTTATTATAAAACTTCACATTGAATCTCAAGTTGCTCTTTTATGTACATTTAATGGTGCATGGAAGTTTTATGTTTATGACTGTGTTATCGTTCATAAAATATATCAAAACAATTTGTAAGAATTATTTCTCATGCATGATTATGATCATTTGTAACTATACAGTAGTACTAGTTTTACTGAAATTGTGAAAGTGCAACTCTCAGAAGAGAACAGTGAATGAGGCCATGGAGAGAGTTACAAATCATGGCTCGAATACTGGGGACTATTGTGACAAACAAACAACTGTCCTTGGAAGGTGAATCAGCCACCTGCTTAAAGGTGAAGGATGGGGTGCCTGTAAAGCTACTCTTATTAAAGTCATGCCTAGATCTTAGGCAAGGCACCAATTTCTTTGCCTTAGTTGCATCATCTGTAAAATGGAAATAGTAACTGCAACCACCTTATATGGTTGTAATAAGAATTAAAAGAAATAACACAATAAGTGCCTGGCACACAAGATCCATCAACATTACCTCTTGTTACTCCATATCTCATGATTCTATGCAATCAGTGGGAGATGTGACAATAAGTGTATCCAGTATGGAAGCAAAGGTCCTTTTAGAAGAGGTACTTGAGTTCACTTTAGAAAGTTCCAAGAGTCTCTGCATTTAAATGCTCACCTTTTGTCCACACAACTTGTTGTTTCTGCCTGTCTTTGATATTTGAAAAATCTCTCTGCACTTAAAAAGTAAACTTTACATAATGTAAATGCATTTTTTTTCTATAGTAGTATGTGGATAGAAATGGTCACTTAGGCAGTTGTGTATGTGTGTGTGTGTGATTTTTCAAGCTTTTATTTTTAAACCATGTAATGCTTTATTTTTAAAACACACTTTAAATTTTCTATTTGACTAATTATATGTACATATATACACACATATGTGTACACACACACATACACACATATATGGTACAATGTGGTATTTTGATATGTGTTTACAATTTTGAATGATTTTAAAGCAGGCTAATGAACAAATCCATCCCTTCCTATACTTATTATGTTTTTGTGGCGAAACACTTAAAATCTACTCTTTCAGCAATTTTGAAATACACAAGGAAGCATTATGTATTCCAGTCACCATTCTGTGATCAAAGGGTACAAAGTTTCAAGTGGACAAGAGGCACAAGCAGTTATTTTTAATAGGTTTGATAAGTTCACTCTGCACTTATCCAAGGTGTTGGGGGTTGAGACTAGAGGCTATGGGTCCCTGCTCTCAGGGAAGTCCCAGCTTAGAAGGGGAGACAGACATTCAAACCAACAGTTCACCTGCAGCGAGGCAGGTGTGCTGTTGAAAGTATGGTCATAGTTTTGCAGTGGCAGCCTAGGGAGAGGTTCCTATGTGGCCTGACTGCTGATGGGAATTGTGGTAGGGGTAAAGCAAGGTCCTGAAAGGACAGTTTATTCTCAATATACAATATTTATTCGTTATATTAAACCAAATTTACAATTGGTTTCACACTCTCGATGGTAAGCATTTATCAGCCATTTACCGGACTGAATTCTGCTTGTTTTCTGAGCCAGTTTTTTTTTTTTTTCTTTCTGAATTTAGCCATAATTTTGCTCACAGATACTATTTGGTTAGGCATATTTGAATGAAGCAATTTTGCTCTGAATATACTTTAGTGAAATGAATAAATTTTTAAAATCAGCAGATTATTCTTTTTCTCTGAAAAATGTCTGAGGCATTTCATATCCTCCAAAGCATTGCCCTGATTGTTCTAAATATTATTATTTCATTTTTTCTGCATATAAAGGGCATATGTTTTTAATTTAGCAATTACAATCAGTTAGCATAATTTGCTTATTTTAATTTAGGTATTCTATTCAGTAATCTTGGTTCACACACCAAGTGCCTATTGTCTATCTAAGAACTTGAACAATTAGGTCTCTATTTTGATATGGCAGAATCTCTCAGGAGACAGGTGGTCCTTATTAGTGATTACAAAATATATTGTAACCTAGAGGTTCAGAGTAAACAGAAGAGCCTGAACCGTGAGAAGCACAGCCATATGCTGCTGAGTCCACAGGGAGAGGGTGTATTAAGGTTACTAGATAGGCCGGAAATAACTCAGGGCTCACTTTTTTAAACTTGCAACCAGAGTCAATTTTCTGGACTACTGTAGAAATGAGACATATATAACATTTTACCAGTTATATTTTTTCTTCTCTTTTTCTCTAACAAGTAATTTTGAGATAAATAAAAATACTGAAGAAAAATAACCCCACAATAGTGTCTCAACCACAATCAGCACAATGTTAATTGGAATAGTGACATGGAGGAAAAGGGCTTCCTTGAACTTGATTTAATTTTTTTCCTGGGTCACTCCATAGAAGAGTAACTTTTGATGAACTCCAGAATGCTAAGCCTCAGTTTTCTCATTTGCTAAGTGGAATAATAGGGTTATTATGAATGTTAAATGCATCATAATAGAGTGACCAAGAACAAGATCTCTAAGTCCAAAGGATGTTTGAATTCTGACCTTCCTTTCATGTGTTGTGTGACCTCGGTCATGTTGTTTTTACTTTTCTTAGTCTCAAATTCTTCACCTGCATGGAAACTGTCATATCTGCTTTATAGGGCTCCTCAGATAATAAATGAATTACATGTACAAAGATCCTAGAATGTAGCCTGACACATATTAAGGATAAAATGTATATGATAATAATTTGGTTTGGATCAGGATATTATTCATTGTATCCTCAGTCAGTCCTTACCAAGCACCTACTTCGGACTTCGCAAGAATGTGGTTAGAAGTTGATCATCTTAATGGTTGCTCAAAATGTCTACTAGTTCATAAACAGAAATATAAATAATGACACCAAAATGACTTTTTGAAAAGAATAAATTATCATCTAATAAACAAAAATATAGCTTTGAAGATTAATCATCTTGTTATAAGAAAAGGAAGTAAAAAAAAAAGATTTTCAGGATACAGTACAGAGGTAGGCTAGAGTAGTATTTATAGTTCTAATAGTAGGTAAAGAAAGATCTCAGGGAACCAACTTTCATACTTGTAGGAAAGGGAGTGCTTCATATAATTATTATTTCAGATAGTGGAATTTTATACACACACATATATATGTATGTATTGAGATTATGATAGATATATGAGAAAGTATTTTGAAATGTAAGCAACTCTGTGAACAGGAACACAGAAGCAAAGAGAAAGTGCATGACTCCTAAGCCAAAGCAAACAGGTCTCCCCTCAAACAGTGTCAACTCCATTCAATCCATAGTAATGACTTCAGGACTATGTTAGTATCCATAGTAATAACTTCAGGACTATGTTAGTATCTTTCATTATATAAAAGGTGTACCTGTATTAAATTAATGAACCTAATGATTTTGGTTTAAAACTGTTGACATTTATCCAAAACAAGAAACCCCTGAGGCAAATGGGAAAACTGGGAATTATTCTGAAAGCAATCCCAATATAGTGTGTATGTATTTGATTGAGCCTCTACTGGAAAAACCAAATGTGCAATCAAAATAACATGTTGTAGGTACTATACTACAAGTATGTGGTAAAGACTAATTTAATGGGGTTAAATGCTACTAGAAAATTTGCTCAAGTTTCTGTTTGTTCCCAAAGCATATAAATCATGGAACCCAACATTTTTAAATAGAAAAACACATTTGGGTTTACTGAATGGGCACAGAAAAGATATCTTGGTGCCTTCATCTCTTTTTACAGCTATTCTCTACTCAGAACATCAGTGTAAAGACAAAAAGAGTCTTTTCAAATATTGCTTCTGCTTGATTTATATTGATATTCCCATTAGAGGCACTCTGTGATATGCTGGTTACATTATCAAGTTATCCAAGGATGGATCCTATATAGATGAGCCAAATTTTTAAAAAAAGGGGAAGTTCAGAATCATACATGGGAGCAAGGGAATGGATGTATGGGGCCCAGGTAAAATTCTACAGGAGTTGTTACTGTAACCCCTGGTTTTTCTTTCTGTCCATGCCATTTGTAGAACTTCCGATTCTCGGGAGGGCCTTAGAGTTTCTGAGTAGCTGCTTCTTATACCTACCATTGAGGAACAGTACCATTGGATGGGCAGAACTATCCTGCCTACTCAAGGACTTCATAATGCAAGTTGTAAGTGTGATGATATAGATGGGAACTGTTGCTTGTGCTTTCCATACAGAGGTGAAAAGGGATGCCATTTCTTTAGTGAACTGAGGAATCCTCAGATGATAGAGCAGAGGACAATCTGATTAGAGAACATTGTGGGAAATGAAGGAAAATGACTTGAAGTTAAATATTATAGAGTCTCAAAAACCACGAGAACATGTTTGGTTATGTTTTAGGATACAATGAGTTTTTTAAGAGATAGTCCCATCTTCAAAGTTAAGGAGGATGTTTTTGGCAGCATGATTATATTGACTGTAGAAAAAGTAGATCCATAAATCTGGTAGAGGCTGTAATTAAGAATTACTTCATTTCTATTTTATCAAATTGTCTGATTCTTTCTACCTCATCTCATCATCTTCTTTGTTGTAGACTTCTTCCATAACTTATTTAAAGGGATTTACTAAGGAACATTTATCATCACAGGAAAAAAAAAGTGAACAAACAAGTGAGAAAGTGAGGGAAAAAATAGAGTTAGTGAATTTTAGGTAATAGATTTGATTTTTCTCATCAAGAATAATAAATAACCAATATATTCATTCAGACTGTTCATTAGAATAAGTAAAATAATCACGTCACTATTTTAAGAGCATATGTGATTATGTCATATCAAACCTGAATCCAATTAGGAATTGAGAAGCTAAATTCAGTTTTCCAGATTCAGTTCCTGGGGTTAATTACTAGTATTCAGGGATCTGCTGGTTTATTAGGGGAAAAAAAAAAAAAGAACATTAAAAAATTGTTAGTAGTACAAAAATCTGAAAAGATACTAGGGCTTAATTAGTTAAATGATAATGAATAATGAATATAACCCAGGAAGAGAAAAAGAAAGCTCAAAAAATAATAGAGGTCAAATTGGAAAAGATAAATCAAAGAATATAAGGTACCTTAAAGAAGGGCATGATATAAATTAGAAAATGTCTCTTTATACCAGCACCAAAGAAGGATAAAGGAAGGTGGTCCTTCTAGACTTTTATGAGAATAATACAGTAATAAAAATAAGTATAAATGGTATTTTAATCCTAATTTTAACCTTGTGAGGAGCAAAGTGAGTACAATTTTAACATGATGAGTAGAGTAAGTAGGTTAAAATAAGGTCATAAACATAAAATGATACTCTGGAATGGAGAAATAACTGTTAAAACATCACTTTTTTATGGTAGATTTGCTAAAATAAATGTGAGCTCTGTATCCTAGGGTACTTTTAAAAGCTCAGTGGACTCATCAGTGTTATATAAAACATACAAAGTACAAAAGAATTACAACTAAGAACTGAAAAGTATCATACGAATAAAGCATGTAGCCCCTAGCTGTAGGTTAAGGTCTGTCACTAACTAGTTAGAGCATGAAATTACAAAGAATAAAGTTGCTATAACTCTCAACTGAGCCAAAACTCTAATGTGACATGTGACATCTTTCCTCAACCTTTCCAAGATTGAAGGAAGGGAAACAGAGCCAGGAGCTGGGATTCTTCAGTTCCCTATACCCTTTCTCTAAAGTTAGAGATCCCTTGGCTCCAGGTGAAGTTGCAGAAATGTGCAATCCCTTTTTGCTAAATCATATTCTATATTAAATATAAGGATTAAGTTTCACTTTTAAAAGCTGCCCTAAAAATTATTTTGTTCAGTTTGGAGTCAAGATGTCCCTCTTCAGAGACAGACCCTTGGGAGCTCTGTGAACATGTGAAAGGTGAAAATGGGAATAAGGAGACAAAGCTTCAGATGGATTTGTACTTTATTACTCAATATTTAGAGTTTTGATGCTTAAAAAATCAGGAATTTGCTATAGTTATTCACTAAAATTTCTTCCAGAGAATTAGGTTAGAATGTAATTCTTTGCTTATATGTTTGTTTAGAATTAAAAAGAATTTTAATATGTTTAAGACCTCCTTTATCTACGTAGATGGTGCTACACCTCATGGTGTTTAAGGCTTTGGAGGTATTCCTTATATAATTAATAAAATTTGGGGTATTTATTATAAAGAAACATAACTACTTCCAGCCTAAGAAAACTAGAACTAAAATGGAAGAAGATAATAATGACTTAGTAATTTATCTGACCCTTGTTTTTAAAAAAATGTAAAAAATGTTACAAGGACCTTGACATTACTTTTTCTCTAACAGAAGTATGTTTTTATAACACACTTAAAAATTAAAAAATAGGGCTCTGCCATAGGGAAGCTTGGTTTGTTCTATTAGGTAGATTGAATTCAAATGAGGGTAAGTAAAAATGACTACTATGATTTGTGAAATACTAATTTATTTGAAAAACACTTTTCCATGAAAATAAAAGGAGAGTCAAGGTCTATGTTTGTGAGGAATTAGGGAATGTGATGGCTTAAAGAAGAGCCAGCCAATAATGAACAATAAGGGTGAGTTCAGTTTATTTTTGTTCCCATAAAAAATAAAAAATAAAATGAATTCAGAATTCCTGCTGTACTCTCAAAAATTTGGTTGCATTTGGCTTGTGACATTGAGACAATCACTGTACAAGTGTTTATTGCCCTTTTTACCTCGTACACTGTAAAGAGGTAAAGAATTCTATGTTTGGATGTATTAGAACTCAGGTTTAGTGATATATCCCAGTTCTGTCTCCTTCACAAGCTACCAGCTATACTTACCCATTTCTAGAGACTCCTGAGAATTCTGCCCACTCTTTACAGATTTTTCACATATTTGTATGTTGAACTTTTCTCCCAAGATGATGTCTCGCATCTGCTACTGGCTGGACGAGCAATTTTGGGGCATTACGTGAAAAACAGAACATTTTCATATCCTTGAAGTTATTGTTGAGAAATAATGAGCCTTGGAAAGTCAATACCATTCTGCTATACTTGTGGCATAGTTACCCAAAGACAGAATTTGGTTCATTTTTTTAGGGTTTGTGATGATTCTGAACATTTTGGAGATAGTTTCTTTCACACACACAAAAATTAAAAAAAACAAACAACAACAACAACAAGAAAAAACTGTTAGAAACCTGAGTCTGAAATATTTTCCAAGATGAAAACTGTAGTTCTTGTCCAAGTAAACATTTTCTCAAACCCTTCCTTAGAACACTGATTCTGCTGGCTTTTAAATAGCTACTATCTATGCACACAAAAACTCTGTGATCAAATAAGTTTAGGGGATGTTAGGACAAGTTTAGTTTTGCTTTATTTTCCTGTAAGACTTCTTAGAGCCTGAAAAATGCTAATGTACATTACGACTGAGATGGGTGTATTAGATGTACTGGATTCAATTAATTGATTAACCTCAAATTCCTTTTTATTCAAACAACATTTTGCAGAACTCCTATTTCTTGAAACTACTTTGAGAAATGTTGCTTTATGTTGAATTTTCTGCTTATCTTGACTTTTAAATTTATTAACTCATCTGATCTGAATCATAACCCTGGGAATTAGGGACTCTCAGAAAGGCCATTTTATAGAAGAGGGAACTACAATTAGCAATAAGTTACTTGTTGAGGTTCACTTGACTAGTGGAAACACAGATGAAATTCAAGAACATACATAAATATATATGCAACTCAGTGTGCATGCTTTTAGGAATATCAAATAGATTCAAGCAGAAGTTTGTTACTGGACAGTAGAAGGTGGAGCACACAATGACTTTCAAATAGATAAGAATGCAGAAGGAATGGAGTTTAGAAGACAGGAAAGCTTCAAGGAAGTTGGATTTGTATGATGGCTCTAGAATGTTCTAGATAAGGTATAAGAAGGCAGGACATACCAGTGGTAGAGAGTAGATTGCACCAATACAGAAAGAGGAAATATCAGAATTTCCATGAGGAACAGAGAGCATAGGAAGGGAAATCTTAGAAGGTCTTTATGAGAAGCAAGTTTCAGAATTTGATCTCAATTTTGAGTGTGGACGTTGCCTTATAAGTGATCATAGTCACTGTAAAGAAATGACCTAATGACAATGGAGTATTAAGAAAATTAAGTGTATCATTCAATTAGAAAAGATATCTCTCAGAGACCATCGAGATTTACCAGTGCTACTGGATCATTCAAATTATGAGTGAGTAGACAGGCCTGAACTTAGAGCTTATTTACTTGGAAAAAAAAAAAAAAAAAAACTGAAACAAACAAAAAACCCTCATCTTTTATCCTAGCCAAAGTCTTTTCTTTAGCTTTTCATTTGGAATAAGCTAGTGTTCATTTTATAAAATGCCTTACTTTATATTATGGTATTTTTTTTATCTGATTTTTAAGAACTCTAGGAACTTTTGAGGCAGGGATAGCAACATTAAAATTTTATGCAGTAACTATTTCTAACAATGATTAATAGCAGAGTACCAAATAAGTATCTGATTGTTTAAATTGATAATCTTTACTAGTCCTTTCAAAGTCACGATTTAAAATTCGTAAGTGAATGATTCAGTGGGCAAATTCAGGAGACAGAGACTGAGCTTCAGTTTGGTTGATGGATGATAAACACTCTCAGGCACTCTGCAAGACAGGCAGTGGGATTTTTTTTTTTTTCCTGGAGTAATGACCACTTCTGCCCTTTCCATAAACAGTTGGCCAATGGTCCTGCCAGCATTAGGGCAAGGCCTAGCTGTAATGTCTATTGCCGGCTATGGCTTATGAACATGTCAATTCTCCAGTAGAGAGACCAACTCCAGCCAGTACACTACAGCTCTGAAATATTTCCTCATCTATGAATTGAAATTTTCCATTATACAGTGGTTATTACTTTGTAGAAATTTCTTAAAGATCAAGAGTTTCCTGTGTGAAAATAGTTGATAAACTTTAAAATGCTTGAAAATTGTAAGCTATTATTTATGAGTGTCATTATAATTCTGAATAGAAAATACCAGCCACACAAAACTACATTAAAAACAAACAAACAAACAAAAGCCTAAAACTCTACTCTGTTCTTTGCTTTGGGAGAATTTCTCACATATTTTGAAATGAGTATGAATTTGTTCAGAATTGGATTGGCATCCATTTAAACAGAAATGGACTTCTAGAGTTTTGTTTCCTGTATCTTTTTTTTTTTTTTAATGAGATCTTTTACCTTTATTAGAGAAAGACTTTCACCTGCTTCACATAAGATAAAGCCCATGGAAAAGTCTGGTCCTGTCACTGGCACATGGACTAGGATTATAGTCAATGTGAGTTGAATCTGAAAAATACCCTCATAAATTTTGTCACTTGATTATTTACCTCTTGCTTCAAATATACAAAGCCTGGATGAGAAGTCAAAAAAATACTTTTTAAGTTTTCTTTTTCTTTAATATTAATAATTATCCTATGGTGGATATACAATATATAAAATGCTACTAAAATTAGGGAACTAAATTAAAAACTCAAATTAAAAGTGGTAACTTTCCATGAATGTGCTTCTTTGCAGCCTTCTCATAGATCACACTTAAGGCATATAAATATCGCTGCGTTTTGTAACTAGAGCCCTCACCATTCAAGAGTACACCTCCAGAGCATGGCAGCCATCTGCTGCTGCTCCCTCGTGGCTGCCCCCAAACTGCCCAGACTCTCAAATGTTGAGTGGAAGGAGAGAATGGAGCAGCTGTTCTGGAGCTCAGTGGCCGCCTCTTCCCTCCTCACCACCTGGCAAATACACAGTTCAGCTCATGAAGCAAGGAGACACACTAAGCCACGCTGTTCCTCTCTGTACCCTACTCCTCTCCCAAACCACTAGTTTCTTTTTTTCCATCCTTAGCCTCTCCTTTCCCTTAAACTCCCTTCTGACTTCAAGATGTTAAGTGGGAATGCAACAGGGAGACTGAGAGGTAGCACCCACAAGGGTGCAGAATTCTTGCCTAATGGTATCCTGCCTCCCATCTCACTACTATTTTTAACCAAAAACTCTTGAAAACCTGTGTCCAGGATATGTGTAAATGTATCTTTTCCTTTACTTTACAATCAATCCTCTATGATGAGTATTGCTATTCATATGTAATAAGGGAAATATGAGTATCAGAGTCTCAAGGTCTTTTCCCTCGCACTGTTTTTCTCTTTAAGTAGAAACATCTTTGTTGCCCATAATCGGATCTAAGAACGAGAAGAGACTCAGGCAGCATTGAAATAATTTTTGACTGATTTACTTTGAAAAGAGCAGAGCAAGAAGCAATGTGCCTAGGACAGGAGAAGGAGGGAAATGGAAAAAGGGGCTTGAATTGGGCTGGGTGAGAAACTGTGAGAATTATGAAAGAAGAAACAAGCTTTGGGGCAGCTGCAGAATGGGAAAGATATATGTCCAGAGAGGGAGAAGAAAGAGAGAAAAATCAGTGTTTAAAGAGACAGCTTCCATGGGAAGAAGTATGCTCAAAAGGGAAGCAAAAAAGGATTTAATAAATTATACTGGGTTACACGGGTTACATGAGGATTCATGTTTTGGCATTGCTGAGAAACTTCCGTGAATGTTCGAGTTGCTTACAATTTTTGTTGTTGCTGTTATTTAGACTTTATACTAAGTTCCATGAGGTAGCTGAAGATTTCTGTGGTTGCAGTAGTAGAATGTAAAATGTCATGTCTAATGTCATTTGGAGTGGATCATTATCTAGAACATAGAGTAGAATGTCACAGTATTTTATGGTTTGAAAATGTCTATGAAATTTGTTTCATAGATTCCATATAGTCATTGTCCTTGGTATACTTTCCCAAACCTGGAGGGAAACTTTGCTACTTCCCTCAGTTTAGAATAATGCTTTAAAATGGTAATCTACTATTTGGTTTTGGATTACTTCTTTTACTTCTTTCGGATTATTTATTTTACTTCTTCTGGATTACTTCTTTTAAAAATTCAGTAAATTGAGACTCCATTTAACACAGTAAATTAAGACTGCCTAGGAAGTTCTCTCGGTAACTACAGATCAGTAAATAGCTTTTAAAATTTACCTCCCAAGGTATCACGTATCCTAAGTGAGAGGGCATTTGGAATGGAGGAGAGAGGAATGGCCTCTGCAGATGCTTTAGTTCTGAGTTGAAGTTCTACTTCTACATTTTAGACTGGGAAACCACCAGGGCTACAGGAAGTTAAGGAGTTGGTGGACAAGGGCAAAAACACAGGGTTCTGAGTTTTGAATAGAGTTTTCTTCTGGAACAGGACAGCTGTGATGAGACTTGGAGTCCTTACAATCAGCAGTTAAGTGAGTGATTGTAGGGTTTGGTTCTAGAATGCTTTCCTGGAGCCAAGGACTCCTCATCTGTGCCCCTGGAGAGGACAGACACTGATCTAGAAGGGGAACAGCAGAATCAAGGGAGGCTGAGGGTAGGTTTAATCTATAATTAGACTTTGATAATAAAGGGAGGAATATCCAGCTCTGCATTCAAACTGGAGGGAATTCATACTCTAGGCCTGTGAGGTTGGACTCTTTGTTGAGATATTAAGGAATAAAAAAGAAAAATTTTAAAAATATGATGGGGGAGGTACAGAAAAACAACAAGAGAATTTGGGGTTGATTTTGGAGAAATTCCTGTAAAGTTTTAAAGGAAGGAAGAGTCTTGGGGATAGTTGCAAGTATTAGAAATATTAAAAGATGAGGAAATGACTTTTCATAATTTTTGCTTTAAGCTATGAATTGAATCCTCTTTCGGTATTTGTGAGTAATGTCAAGAAATATTCATGTCGAGAAATACTGAAATTGTATGGAAATTTGTTTTCTATAAATATTATACTCTGTTGGGCCCAGTCCACCTGACTTATCAGCTTTGTAAGTGCTAAGCACAATTATGGATGAGGAAACTGAAGCTCACAAAATAGAAGTAGTTCTTCCTGGGTTTCCAGCTACGGTGCTTGGTGAAGGCTCAGCGCATGTAGCATTCTACAGCAGCAGCCTCTATCAGCTTCTGTCATGTTTCTTAAATATTCACCATGCTGGGAGAATAGTACAGGGAGGTCTGAGGATAGGAGGGATATTTGTTGGAAGATGACAGAGAGATGTTTGGGTAACATCCCTAAAATCCAGGGCTGGAGGTGTGGTTCAATGGTAGAGCTCTTGCCTAGCATGTGTAAGGAACTAAGTCTGATCCTCAGCACCACATAAAATAATTAATTAATTAATTAAAGATAAAAGAAATCCCTAAAATCCCAGTTGGAAATTAAGTTACCAGAGTAAGATATATATAGCACCTTAGGGAATAGAATGTGTTAAACAGTTGGTGCTTCATAAATGTAAGTACCATAAGCTTACACTGTCAAGAGATATCTTGTGTATAAACAAATG
Organism: Sciurus carolinensis; assembly: GCF_902686445.1. Lineage (NCBI taxonomy): Eukaryota > Metazoa > Chordata > Mammalia > Rodentia > Sciuridae > Sciurus > Sciurus carolinensis. The sequence continues at coordinate 27,017,983 of NC_062220.1, forward strand.
TAATATCCTGATAGCTGATTATTCACTTATGGTGATTTGGCTAATATTTTCTTTCTTTCCTCAGACTTGGAGACAAAATTCATGGGTCAAGTAGCAGATTTTATCTCATTCCCTAAAGCATCTGTTATCTACTTTTACAGTGTATGGAAGTACAAAATTAACTGGGGAAAAGGAACCACCAGAGAACTTAAGGGATTAGCCAGCCAGGTTTGTGACAGGGCTTGGAATTCAACAGGGCCAACAGAAGACTGTGAGTCATGTTATGCTATCTTTGCCTAATACAGTCAGTGTTCATCCGGGATCCTCTTCACAGGAAGTGTCTGTTCTACCCCCTGAAAAGCCAGGTCAATCAATAGCATCAGACAATAGATGTAGTCTCTGTGTCAGTCTGCAAAACAGTCTTTCCTCCCCACCAAAAAAAGTAAAACCTAGGTTGTTAAAAAAAAGAAAAAGAAAAAGATTAAGAAAAAAATGGACACTGCACTTTGTGAGTATCTAATTAAAAAGAAAGAAAGAAAGGAAAGAAATGGAACTCGGGTTGCCTTGGGAGATTTCAGATCATGAAGCACTTAAAAGACAGCTTTGTAGAAGAAAAGGAAAGTGAAAACAGAGCTGGAAAACACATCCAAAGATTCAGGTAGTTATGATTTCAAACAAAGGTCTGTCCTGTCAGAGGAGCTTCACCTCTGACAGTATAATATGTGGGGAAAATCTCTGGCTTCTATAAAAAGACACTTTCACATCCAGGTTTAGAATGTGTTCCTGAATAGGTGATTTTCTACATCCCTCATATTTTTTTTTTTTAATTTGTCCTTCAGTTTGTATTCGCAGACTGACCTGACCACATACCACGCCTTCTGTTCATCAAGTTAGAGCTCTCTCTAGTTCTCTGTGGAGAGCTGCTATATTCCAGAAATTAACACATTGACAAAATTAGTGGATTTGTTTATATTCATCATTGATAGGGGCTCAATATTCTGCCAGTAACTATAGTAACATTTTTGACGTAACAATTTATTATACTAGTAGTTCACACATTGAACAACCATTTGATGAGCCTAGAAAAATCCACTGAGTCCCCACATTGCTTAGTGATGATGTCAGTGTCACTTGAAGCAGTGTTTTAAATTTTAATTTTTCTTGAAGTTTTGATTTTAGAATATTTCTTGAAAGAGAAATCAAGACTCTCTGATCCCCTCTTTCCAGACTCCTGAGAAACAACCCCTTTTAATTTTTTGTAATTAATCCTGTGTTAACTACAGGTATTATTTTTATGTTTCAAATTTTTTCACTTGCCAGGTTACTTACCGACCTTTTGAAAAGAAAGGTTAAGGATTCATTTGCTTTTATTCTCCTTCACATTCTCCTGTCTTCCGAAGGCTTGCTTTGAAAGCGTTTGGAGATTCTGGGTTTTCTTCTGGTTAATTTTGCGACTCCCTGCAAAACATACTATTGCCTCTATTTCTGGTTCTAACCTTTCAACAGATAAGCTGTGACACTTATCTCAACTGTATATTTCAGGAAAAACTATATAAAAACATACTCTTTGTTCTTTCTTTCCAGGTGTACACACACCTCTTTTTTTTTTTTTTTTTTAATTTGATCCACACTTCCACTTCTACAATGTTAGGTTAACATTGACATTGTGTCCCAGAAGGACAACCAAGCCTTCCTTTCTTTGTCCCTGGCGGACTCTAAAAATGGAAAGCAAACAAACATTTACATTGTTCTGATTATGTAAACATTCATTTCTGGGCTGACTCCATTTTTCAGTCCAAAGATCTGATGTCACAAACCTGGGGCCACCCAGAGGAGAATGTTGCTGGCATCGAGATCAGATGGATTCTCTTTTCTTATACTCAGTCTGTTGGTTAACATTCTTGTGCATGTTTATTGCTTCATATTTAAATGATAACCCCCATTTTTTCTCCTGATGTTTCCTGTCATTGTTCAGCTTCATTTTCCTTGCACATTTGTGGTGTCCTGCCTCCCTCTCTGCCTTCATTGTCCCCATGAGTCTTCCTTTAACCTCCCTGGAGATTCCCTTTCTGAATCAATCTCCCTGCTCCCAGCTGGGCTGCTTATTCTCTGAGTTTGCTGCGGAACAATCATCCTGTGATTCCCTTACAACCCTGCTGGGATGGAATTTCATCTCTTGGATTTCATGTTTTCCTTCTTCTTTGTTTACTTACTACAGTTTGGAAGGTATCCTCAAATAAATTCCCAAGATAGAATAGAAGGGAGGAAAATCATCTCAAAAAATAACTGGAAAAATACCTTTATCTTGACTTACAATTACGTGGGTAGTTTGGTTGGATTTGGAAGCATTGATAGAAAATGTCTAGAAAAATTTAAAAGAAATCACTTTGTTGTTTTTATATCTAGTATTATTGATAAGAGATCAAATGCCTTTGTAAGAAACTACAGGCCTGTGACTCAGTATCACTTGTCATTCCTTGTATAGAGGACCCAGTGGTCCCTGTCATTCTAAAGATTCATGTCCTTTAGCCCTGGAAAATTTATTTTTATTATTTATTAGATATTATGCCACTCCTTAGTCTTCTCTAATCTTTTTGAACTTCTATTAATAACTATGCTATGTGGGCTGATGCTTTATCTTACATTTTTTTCTCATATTCATCTTTTATCTTTATGCATTCTACATGTTCCAGTTTTATTTTACAATCCTTTCAACTTTTTAATTTCAGCAGTTATATTATTAATCTCAGTAGCACTTCAATCCCTCATGCTCAGTTTTAACAATATTTTATATGTATAGGTGTATTTTCCTCTTGAATCTTTATAGTATTTATCATTTTTAAAAGTACAGTATTTTGTTCTGTAGATTACCTCAGTTTCCCCAAGAGTAGAGTTTTCAGTTTGTTTTCTTCTGGTCTGTCTTTCCTGGTGATTGGTGATACTTGGTTTAAGACATTTCTGGAGAGTTCAGAGTAGGTTTCCTCTGCTGTTATGAAAGATGATGGACATTTTCCTCCCTGGATCCCTAATCAGAAAGGGAAACCAGGCCAGGAATGCTGTGCAGGTGGAAGGAGGGTGGGATATACCTGTTGACAGATGAAGAGATTTTTTTCCTAATATGAAGGAACAGTATGCATGCTAGAAATCTTAGTATTTCCAGAATTTTGTTCAGTTTCTTTTAAGAGGAGCCCTATGGTTTCTTGTCTAGTGGTGAATGTCAGTTGAAAAAGATGGATGTCCATTCTGGTCTTAGAAATAGACTATCAATGATTCTCTATGTAGACTGTTTTCAGTACAGTATTTAATCTCATAAAATCCAAATTAATTACTGCCTCTGTGTGCTCTGTCTCTCTGGGGTTTCCTTTGGGAAAATCACATTCTTTTGAAGCCTTCTTGCACTATAGTTTAGATTGTGAATTTTCTATTTATTTTTATCTATCAAATTAAGAGCTACTTCTCATATTGAAGACATTTATTAAAAATCTCCTGTGTTGATAACATTTCCACTACGTTTTGTGTAATTCTGTAGTCTATAAGCACTTCATTCTCTCTTGCACCTCTCAACTTTTATTGGTGGAGGGATCTTGGTTGATGGACAGCAAATTCATGGACCAGAGTGTCATTCTGGACTGGCCATACGAATGTGCTTTAGAAAGCAATCTCATGAAATGTTTCACCTGCGAAGAGGGTGGTTGCCTGTTGCAGATAGATTTAGAAAAAATTGACAAGTATCTTAAGAACGACATTAGAATCTGGTCACAACTGATGCTGCTGAAAATCTGAATATATGTTTTTCAAGGCCAAGATCTAGAGATCCCAAAATGTTGGGATATTTATGAAAGAACATATAAATTAACTGGGCGTCTGTTTTTCAGAAACAGTTCTAGAATGTGCTTGCCTCTTTCCCATGTCTAACTTTCCTAGAATGGGGTAGTTAGGGGAGGTGTCATCATGGTAACTTATGGGTGGGGGCACTGAAGGGAATGAGTGAATATTCCTGAAATTTTTAATAGTTTTGTAATTTAGTGTTGGGTAAAGAAAGGTGTTTTTCAAGAGTTTTTCAACTTTCCAACAAATGGATAATAGAAATAGTGTTAAACTATATTATTCATCATTACCTTATCAAAATTTCTTTAGAGATTTCTAGCCCCTGTGAGTGGGAGAGCTGCTACCTAGGAGTACAAAAGATATTTTGAATTTCTAATTTCTAGTTTATTTTATATTCATACAATAAAGTTGGCTCTTGCAGCTGGAGTGGCTTAGTGCTTGGAACTCTATAATTATAATTTAAGAAATATCCTGCCTGACAGATGTCTAGGACCCATATTGCACTTTGCGCTCACTGATGCAAGGATCTTTCATCCAATGCTGTTCTATATTGTCTCCCAGTGGGGGAGTGCAGGTGAACTGAAATCAAATATAAAGTAACTGAAGGCCTGAAAATATGAATATGTGATGTAGAGAGGGGGCTAATGGCAAAGTACTGATGGAGAAGAAATGCAATGAGAGAGAAGCAGCTCGGGAAAAGAACAGGCAGTAGACACCAAGAGGAAATGCCACGTTAGTGATAAGAATCATGGAGATTGGGAAGATGTGGTGTAGTCTGGAGCCAGGGAAGGACTAAGAGGGAGATCAGAATGTCCTGGTCATGAAATCCTAGTGAATAAACAATTAATTCCTCTTTCAGGTGACGTGGGAGAGCAAAAGTTTCTCTTATGTGGGCAAATTGTTCTTTAAGCCCCGTAGATAATTCCAAGCATTTTTAAGGAGGAAGATTTATAAAGGATAATTTCTAAGATTGATATTGTTTGATTTGAAAAACTGGCAGACCTAAGGTTGACTTAGGTGCCTATCATTTTAACACCTCCCAGTTGATAATGCAGTAGATTTTCCTAAGTGGATGAGGCTGCATTTTTGGATGATTTATGTTGTCAGATGGTATGGGAGAAGTCACAGTATACCACATATTACTGGGAAAAGCCCCTTGCCTCCATCCATCATCACAGCAACACTGGCACCAGTGGCTGCAGAAGGCTTCCCTGAGAGTTCTCCATGTAATTTCATTCCAATTTTAGTGACAGCATGCCAACGCTGCCTGAAAAGACTGGACTCTCAGTATTTGACTGGCAACTCTGATCTGAATACAAAGTGTCCTATTCTTCCTGTGTCAAAATTAAATTAAAAATAAAATTCAGTTTCAGCATTTTTGTTTATTTTTGAAAAATTTCAGTATATCTTCGGAGAACAAAAATTCGGGTACATGGAGCCTATGGTGACTGTTAAACACCTAGGTTGGAAAGTACCTTTTTGTAGACAATAGTTACTCGGCACTTTTGCCAGCTTCATTGTATGAGGCAAATTAGAGAAATGTTGGCTTGGGCTACATTATGTAAAACACAAAACAAAGCCAGATTAAGAAACTACCCAGTCTTTAGATGGCCCACTGTTTTGAGAGGAGAAATAAAATGTTCCTTGTTAGGTAATTGTGAATCTTTTTGTGTTCATTTGGAGCAACTAAACTTTAGGGCATACATTTAAAAAATAATAATTTTAAGAGGACAATAAAAGGGAATTTTTAAGAATCATCAGAGTATCAGACTGAGTCATTGTTATTTAGCAATTAATTTGCAAAGGCACTGTTCTTCTTTGGTTTATTTTTCATGTATTACATGTCCCAATTTGGTCTTTCTTCTCCTTGATCTCCCTTGCAATATCGTAAACCTTGATGGTGATTTTACATTTGCTTAGTATGTTTCTTCCTAGCTGGATCTCAAATCCCTTTGTAATCATTTCCAACTCATTAGAGAGCTGCAAACAATTGTCGCAATTCTGAAGCCGCCAAATAGGTTCTACCAGCTTCCTTTAATTTAAATGTCATAAACACCTTATGGATGAATAGTTCCATTTATTTTCTAACCTGATGACATTTTTAACTTCAGCCATTTATAATTAAAATAAGGGAGGGTCTTTTAAGTGTTTATAATATATTTTATTTTAGCACACAACAGATTAAAGTTAAAATAATAGTGTGCAGAGGGAGGGAGGGAAGGAAGGAGAAAGGAGCAGAGAGGGGGGAAGGGAGGCAGAGAAAGAGAGAGAAAGAGATAGAGGTAAAGAGAAACAGCACTAAACAGTTTTCCTAGGGAAATACATAGATGTTTTGTATGCTGAACAGAAAATCTTAAGTTATTTAAAGATTTACATCAATACTGATTAGTTATGTTAATAGAAAAAGATTTAAAATAAAAATGGGTCATTCAGAAATATTTTATTTTTTGGGAATATCTTTTTTTTTCCTGTTAAAATGAATGTATTTGTGCTTGGAAAATTTACTTTAAAAAGAATAATGATTTATGTTGGAAAGGTCTAAGTGAAGAGGAGATGTGCAGTTTTGAAGCTTCCCTCCTATTTTGCCATTTTATTCACCTCTGCTCAGATCTTCATTCCAATTTTGAGAGCCTCAAATTGATATAAAACAGCAGTCATATTTCTTCTTTTATTGTTACTGTAACTGCTTCGCTCAATTTTGATCTATTGGGATATTATGAGAAATTGTTTATTTCTTGTTTCCTACCCTTCAGAAAAGTTGAATACAGATTACAAAGTTTTCTGATAATTTTTGACAATTACAAATAATACAGCATCATTTAGGAATGCAATCTCATTTCATATCTAACACTTACCCTGTACGTCCCCTGGTATAGTCTAGAGCTATTATTTTGGTCCATGAAAACACAAGTGAGGACTTGTGGGCAAGAATGGTAGTGGGTCCAGCCTTTGGGGTTCTCTTTTGGACACCTTATTATATCTTTATTCCTGTCTCAATAGCTGATTGGGGGCAGGGAGGAGCCATTGTGAGACCCAGTTCTTCTTACCTAAGAGGAGATTTGCCTGTAGTGGGGAAATATTTCTCTTCCTTTTTTTTTTTCCCACTAGAGTGCTAACTTATTGACCTTTAAAAATCTACAGAGTTGTTTTTAAAATGTATTTTTTTCTTTTGGCAGTAAGAATATGTAACATACCCTCAGCACACTATTGCTGACTATAGTTGAACAGTAGATCTCTAGAGCCTATTCTTATTATTTAACTGAAGCTGATTAATCATTTCCAATTTCCCTACCCCTAGTCCCAACAGAGATCATTCTACTCTTGATTCTATAATTTTGATTATTTTAGCTATCTTCTAGAAGTGGACTCATAATATTTGTCTTTTTGTGACTGGGATGTTTTTTCATTTAGCATAATGTCAAAGTTCATCCTTATTGTTACATATTATAGAATGTCTTTTTATAAAAAAGATAAATAGTATTCATAGTAAATATGTACCATATTTTCTTTTCCATTCATCTTTCAATGGACATGGGATGTATTTCCCATTTGTTTGTATCTTATTTAATTTCTTTCATATATGTTTTGTAGTTCTGAATATATGTTCTTTTACCTTCTTAGTTACATTTATTCCTAGGTATTGAATTCTTTTCTGTGCTATTATAAATGGAATTTCTTTCCTAACTTACTGTTCAAGTATCTTTTTGTGCACATGTAGAAATATTTTATTTTATATTTGGAAATAATTATCAACTGATTTTTATATGTTGATTTTGTGTCCTGTAACTTTTTTTTAATTTTTAAAATTAACATTTCTTCAGTGGAGTCTTGAGGATTTTCCGTATGAGTCATGTTGTCTGCTAATGCATAGTTTACTGCTTTTCCAATTTGGACAATTTTTATTTCTTTCTCTTGCCTAATTGTTCTGGCTAGGACTTTTAATACTTGTTGAATAGAAATGGTAAGAGTTGGTGCCCTTATTTTTCCTGGTCTTTCAATTTTTTTACCATTGAGTGTGATGTTTGTTAGCTGTGGTTTTTGTTTTTTATTCTGTTAACATCATTTTATGCAGGTAGTGGCAGTTTCCACAAGATGCTCAGCTGGAGAACCCATTTTCTGTGGAAGGAGACAGTTATCTCTGCCATGAAATAGCCCTTCCCTTTAGGCTAACAATCCTCAGGTGGATGCCTCTGAGACCTTACCAACCAATGCTCTCCCCATACAGATGAAAAGTGAGAGGAAGGGTAGAAGGGTAGAATGGGGGATCATAGAAGTAGGGTTACTTCTGGAGCTTCTTCAAGATAGCTCTGTGACTCCTCTTTAGCAAAGAAATCAAAGATAGCTTTTGGGCAACTCTTCTCATACTTTCAGCTTTAGGGTTTACCTGGGCTTCTGGAAAAAGGAAAATTCTCGCTCAATAATCTGTTACACTATGTTTTCTTAGTATTTTCATTGATGGCATGAGAGGTAATGAACATCGCTGGTTAAGTATGCTTCTCTTAACTTCACAGAGGAATTAAAAGTTTTGATATTATAAACAGAGAAGTATTTAAATACTATCGATGTCATTATTAACCAAATGTTAAACACAGTGCCCATGTATTCTTCAAAACTAAAGGCCTTACTGAGTGCAGGATGACAAGGAGAAGTGCATCCCAGTGGTAAGGTGACCACACAATGACCATGTCCATTATGATGTCTTCCACACTTTTAAAACATCATATCCTCTTACTGGGCTATAGGAAATAGTGAAACACTTCAAAATTTGTTAGCTACTTAGTTAACCATACATTATTTTAGTAATTCTTTGTTTTAGTCATCATTTTTTATATTTACAGATCATTTATCTAAGAACTTTGCTTATTTTTGAGATGTTACACTTGAGTTTTGTTTCCTACTTTTGATTTTTAAGTTACATACCATGTCAAAACTTGTTTAATTTACATTAGCTGAGCATTTCTTCAACATTAAGCACTTAAGAATGTATTTCTTTGAATGGATGAAATTCAACATAATAAAAATTACTGATATCAGGTCTCCCTCATCAGTTAAGACTCAGAAAACTAGAAGGCCAGCCATTACTAATGACCCATGGCATGTAGTTAGGGGCAAATTTGGAGTGTGCATTTTCCTTTTACCACAAAAAACTTACAAAATCTTGGTGATATCTTCCATACCAGTGGAATCCCTTCTTACTTCTCTTTTGCAAGCTTTGGACAGCATGATTATTTACCTCTCTCAATGTTGGTCCACTTTTTTAATGATCCATCCAGATTGGCAGTTTGTGATTTTATAATCTCTTTTTAAAAATATTTTCCCTCTGAATCATATTTTCAAATTTCAAGGTTTGTAAATATAAAACTTGTGAGGCTGAATCAATCAGATATTATTTATAAAGTTCAAAAGAGAATTCTTTATACATCACACACCAATTTTAAAATTAAAAAAAATGATTTAATGAATTTTGAAGTGACTAATATGAACGATAATTTATGGATAGATGAGGGAGAATCAATCTATAGACATTGTTTTTCATCAGACCATTATCATTTTGGTAACATTATATGTAACATCTTTAATTGGCTTTTGTTTTACTACTTTTGTAGTTTTTTTTTTCTTTTCTAAAGAGGTACAATATGGAAGGTATAAATAATAATTATAGTAGGCCTAGGGAAACAGGGAATTGGGTAGGAATGTATATTTCAATGTATGACCATCTGCTAGTGTCATAGATCATGTAGCATATCTTTCAGATGGAGGAAGAGTCAACTAATAAAATCTTACATAAAAGAGCTGATTTTACTATTGAACTTCCATTTTCTTACAATCAGTTCAAATTAAGAAGAAGATTTGAAAAAACCTCATATGATTTCTTAGGCTGCTATAATAATAACATTAATCACAAAACTTTTCATTACATGTGTATTTTATTAACATTCCTAGTTAGCCAACTTTTAGATATACATTTGATTCATTTTTATTAAATAGCAGTATTACCCTTAGTCCATTTCTAAATGTCATCAATGGCAGAATTGCTTATTCTTATTTTGAAACTGGAATGTGAATATTTCAAAATGATGTTTTTAGAATTATTCCAGAGTTCCTTTATAGCATTTTGGGTCTTGTAGAAACCCACTACAGAAAGCAACATATTTATTGAATCAGGTCTAACAACTTATCACACTGTGTTCTTATCCATAAAGGACATATTTTGACCAGTGAATCTTATCTATGGTGTTATTTTGCTTTTTATATTGTACTCTTTGGTATTTCACTGGCTCATTTCATCTCTATGCAGAGATTTCCATTTATTTATCAACTCGTTGATAAGTAACAATAGAAAGCTGACTGAACACACTTTCCTGGCTGTTTGAAATCTCAAAAGTAAACAAATATTTTTCTAGAATTTCTGAATCAAGAATATAGTAATTTTATGAATTTTTTCTGGATTTTTATGGATCTGTCTTCCATTAAATAGTTCAATGTTGTTTATTTTTTTTTTAAACCAGATGAAATACTGGTAATTAGTTAAAACCAGGAGCCTTGCTACTAACTCAACTTTCAGTTAAAAAAAATCAATGACTTCATATAATCACTAATATAGACTAAAAATTTGAAAACCTCACTGCTCAACACTTTTAAGTCCTTTCCTCAGAATTAGGAATTCAGTTATACCTTTAAAAGATGCAACTAAGGAAGCATAGGATTGAAGAGATGCTGCTGGCTTTAAGTACAGATTAGCCTTCACTCTGACAATGCAAGCTTTCTATCTTTGGGTTAGATTTCAAGTGGCAAAGCATTTGTTGCTTCAGCTTTCTCAGATCATAAAATGATCATGTCTGTTGACACAATTACAGATGCTGCTATTCAAGACTGGAGAGTGATTGAAGAGAATTTCAAAGAGAAAATAGAATGTACCCAGTTGCAAATGGAGACACGTGTCACTTCAGAGGCAGTAAACTCACTAGTCTTAGGCTGAAAAATAAGATTGAAAATTTCAGTTCCAATTTAAAGTAATGGTTTACATGCAGACCAAGTGGAGTTTGGGAAGTTCCAATTTACACTCATCTATTCCTGTACAGTTCAGAGGACTCCCTGAATCAATTGACAATTTTTTTGTTCTGATTTTAAATACATTTCCCCTACTCTCGTCCCGGTGTAAGTTGTTAAAACATTTCAGTTGTATTTTAGAAGGAACTGGGGCACCACAAGATAATGTGATCCGTTCAAGAATTACCCAGCATGACAGTAATTGAGATGGGGTCTGAACCTTGTTGTTCAAGTTGCAGAATTTCTGTTGCTCTTCACTGGATTCTGAAGTTATCGAGAGCTGACACTTTCTTCAATATCAGTACTGGACTTGTTCTGGCTTTGCTGCTATCTGCAGCCTAGTTCCTTATGTAGATGCTTTGCACCATTTACTGGCTATGATATTCTCTGACAAAATGCATGTAAAGGTGCGTTGCCTCAGTGTCTGTCCCTCTTCACAAATTGTTGATGCTTTCTCTCTACTTGGCTCAGTTCTTGACTTCCTGATTCCTAATCTCTTTCTGGTCTCTGACTGTGTTCATCACTTTGAACTTTACAGCATCTCTCTGTTTTACTGATGTCTTACCATTTTTTTCATATTGAAAATGATGAACTGCTTGCTGTTAAGACCATTGAGGTACTTTCTCAACACTTATTTGAAAGATGCTGCTTGGAAAACAACATATGGAGGTTAGAGGGTAGCTCTATGATTGAGCTGCTGTGTTTCACACTGAGCTTTGCCATTTTGCCATTTCCTGTGAATTTTCTGTATATATACATTGCTATAATTCTAGGCATGCATAAGATATGGCAATGAATGAATCAGGGGTTCTTATTGAGAAACCTCCTAGAACTTTCTTTAAATCAACTCACTACATTAGTGTTAGCTGGAGTTTCATATTTTAATTCTTGATTCCCAGTGAGTTCTGCAATGTCTGGAGACAGTATCCCTGTGAACATCCCAGGAAAAGCTTCTGACCTCATCTCTCATGGGGACGTCCCCCTGCAGGACGCTTATTTTCCAGAGCAAGAATAGAGTTCTATCTTGTTTTGCTTTATGTTTCTTCTTCTGTCCTCTGTTCCATCCATTTAAAACAATACTTGTTACTATGTCCATATTTTTTTCAAGTAGTTTATAAATCCTCAATAGTCCTAAAAACACCAGTGAAGAAACCTTAACATCTATATTTGATTAGGGAATGGAACATTCTCTAGAAGAAAAATACTCTTTTTTTGGTCCAAAAATACATAAAATACTCTTTTGTTTACATCTTTAATTTTAAATAATCTCAACCAAGGATGATGTTTGCAATGCCGGAGGTTCTTCTGTAAAGAAGACAGGTTTCTAACTAAACTTATAAAAGCATGTTCATTCTTTATTTTTATTTTCTAGAGAAAGACAGCTTCTCTATTTTAACTCTAGCTGCACTGTTACCCTGGCCCTGGTTTGAGGCTTTCCCATATAGGTGCCAATCTGAAAACCCAAAACAATAATTGGCTTAACTGCTTGCCTTACTTTAAATTTAAAATTATCTAAACCTGCATCTGCTCTCATGAGCCATTTCATTTCATGAATGCAAAGTATTTTGTCTCTCATTCAAGTAACTGGGAACAAAGGGCTGTAACTCTTCAACTACATGTATCAAACTCCAAAACAGTTTATTTGGGGAAGTAAGAGTAAGAAGACACTCAAACTGTGTTTTTGACATTTCAGAGATGGGAAGTTGGGAAGTCATTTACTTTTCAACCCAGGTTTTGGTGCTTTAGAGACATAGCCACTGCACTTCATTTTGTATTCTGAGATATGAGTTTTCCTTGGCATATTCTTTTCACAGTGAATCGAATTGCTTTTCATGGGCATTACCACATTTTAAGTAGGGAGGATTCGAATATAATGTTTTTGGTTTTTTTTTTTTTTTTTTTTTTTGCGGTACTGGGGATCGAACTCAGGGCCTTGTGCTTGCGAATATAATGTTTGAAGTGGAATTTATTCTAAGAGTACTGATATTCTACACTTACTTTATTCTAGGAAGAACAAATATCTGGGCATTTACACCTATTTAAGTAAATAATCACCAAATATAAAATCAACAAACATACAAAAACTGAGCAACTGGTCTGGGGATGTGGCTCAGTGTTAAAGCACCTGCCTAACCTGTCTGAGGTCCTGGGTTCAATTCCTGGTACCATGCACAAAAAAACCATGAAACTGAAAAATAGTCATTAAACGCTCATAGGACCTTCATTGAATACTCTGAGTGACAAATGTCAGAAGCCCTCTGAATAAGTTATTTTACCTTCAAATTAATGTAATAATTAATTATAGTTATAAGTCAAGAGCAATTATAATTACAAACAATACATTAATAATCTGAGCAATTAAGAATATGGAGTATAACAAGTATAGTAAATGCAGGTGTTTGTGGTAATAGTTCATTTCCAATAATTAATAGATGGGCCTAGAGCCTGATTTATGTGTGGCCAGGTAGGGATTCTAGTTAATGGCTCTTCCCAGCCTTATCTGGACTGGTGGTGATGGAGCAATATAAATTTCACCAGCTCCTTGTTGGAGTCTGCCTAGCCCTGAGCCAAGGCTGTGAAGATAATGCCTTGGCCTGAGCGATTCATCGGGAGCGCCTTTCATCCTTTGCTTCACATTCAGCTATGGGCACTGTTTGTAGCCTCACTTAGCATTGTGTCATGGGATCAGGCTGTAATTTGTACCTTCCTCTCCTGTATTCACATAGATCAGATTAAGCTTCCCATGAATCTTTCAAAAGGATAAATTGCATCTGTTTTGTTCTATTTAAGTGCTTCTGTTCTAAATAATACAATTTGTACTCTTTGTATCTGTTTGTGTTAAAGTGTTTCCCTTAGTTTTGAGATCAAGATTTATTCTAAGTGCTCTTCCCGCCTCGTTTTGCATTGTAGGAAACACATTATTCATTTCCATGATGCTCAAAAAATAAGGGTTCTCTGTACTACAATTGGAAGCTCAAATTCCATCTTGCATCTCTTCTGTTATTTGTCAAATGGGAAATAAGGAATTTAAGAATGATAAATATTAACCATGTGATATTCTTAAGGTATTCAAATCAGTTATTATAATGTTGTAGAAAATAACGCATGATGATAAAAAGGAAGGTTGGAAATAAAAAAAGCAAAGAAATAAAGTACTTCTAAAAACTTTTAGAAAAAAATAACTTTAGCTAACTCTGTTTTCTATCCTGATTTCTCCTTAAAAACAGAAAACTATTTCTAGGTTTTGTTTTATGATGTGCTTTCTTTTTTTGTTCTTCCCTCACATAGCCCTCTGTTGATCGATTTATTTTTTGTTGACTTGTCCAAAACTTATCTTTATGTTTTGATTTTTATCTCTAATTTCTTATTATGTCTGCATTCACACATTTACTGATTATAGATTTTTGTGACTTTTCAGTTTTTCAAACTGAAACCATAAGCTTACCATTTTAGAAAACTCTTACTCAACTCATATAAATCTGATTTCTTTGAGAAATGACTGAATATGTAGAATATTTCCACAACATAAAACACTGACTGGTCATTATATATGATCCCACAGAAGATAGGCTTTGAAATTTAAAGGAAAAATAATCAAGTATAAAAGAGTACCATAAGCACTGGGAGAGAGAAGAAATTGTATTGCACATCATTTGTGGTTTTGTGAGTAATGAAACTAACTGCCCTGCCACTGGCAATCCAAAATGCATTCAGCTTTCATCTTGATTGTACATGTATTCTTTTAGTTTGATTGATAAGCTGTCATTGATTTGCTTTCCAGCTATATCCATAGTTACATGTGTGCAATTTTCACAAACATTATAACCTACCAAATCTCTGGAGATAGGGAAAAAAGCTCATGTACTTAAATGCAATGGAATCATATTTTATAAATGATCAATACAATTGGGTTAACCTCCAAAAATTTGGTGTCTGAGTTCAGATTGCTAAGCTGGACTAAATGTATTAGACTTCAAGTCATTCATTAGAGATAGAAACATTACAATTCATGGAAAGAAACATATCCCATTTAATTTTATTCATCCACATGAAAAATTCACTTTTCAGACTCTTGGTCAAACAAAATATTGTCTCAGTGAACTCAAGGTAACAAAACTGATATTTTAACGTTCTGTTTCCATCTTTAAAATGAAAAAGATATATTTTCAGTGGTGCATCACTGTACATATTTAATTAAAAATAACCAAAAAAGAATACAGCACAAAGGAAATGTCAGTCACATAGTAATGATACAGCACAGAAAATGTCAGTAACATAGTAATGAAACCATACCAACAATGCACACAGAACTGTATCAGAGAAACACATTTAGTTTTCTATCAGAGACTCAAATCCTGATCTGATACCAAATCCTGATAAAGACAGAGATTTTCAAAATGTGTGGGTTTAAATGACTTTTAAGTTATGAAGGGTGATTTTGTTATTGGAAGTTAGAAAATTAAAATGACATAAAAAGGCTGATACATCTTTATATTTAAAGATAAACCAAACCAACAACATATACAATCATTTTAAATATATGCAATCAGCTAAAATGCTCTGAGTAACACCTGATATATAATAAGTACTCACAAATCCTGTCATTACACATTTTGTTTTATAATTCAGAGTGAGGTTAACTGGAGATTCAAGCCTGGAAATCATTTATAATGAAGAGAAAGTATACAGAAATGGATTTTGGAGTATTAGTCTGTATTATGTGAGTCTCAAAAATGCACAAAGGGTGATGGTGCATATTTACTCAAGTACACTTTACTATTATTTTCTAATGCCTATAAAATTTCAAGTTAGATTATCTCAAGATTGTACATTAAAAATATCATTAACACCTGTTCTTTATGGAATGCTAGGCTAAGTAACTTGATATGGATCTAAAGTATAAGTCATTTTTAAGGCACTTATTAGACACCATCCCTGACTTCAAAGAGATTAAAAGCTAATAAAATAGTTAATTATAATGTACAAGCATAATGAAATTATCATATAAATGATACAAACAAAATTGTATGAGGCTAGACAAGAAATGGGCACTTATAGTTTAAATAATCATAGACAGATTAATGGAAGAGGCATTTGAAATAACTCTTGAAGAAACAGTAGTGTCTTAACAGGAATGGAAAAGCTGGATGTGGTGGCACTTGCCTGTAATCCCAGCAACTCCAGAGGCTGAGACAAGAGGATAGAAAGTTCAAGGCCAGCCTCAGTAATTTAGGAAAACTGTCTCAAAATAAAACATAAAAAGGGCTATGGGTATAATTTAGTGGAAGAGTACCTCTGGGTTCAATCTCCAGTAGCACAGAAAGAAGAAAAAAAGAAGCAAAGAGAGAAAGAGAGAGAGAGAGAGAGAGAGAGAGAGAGAGAGAGAGAGAGAGAGAGAGAGAGAGAGAGAGAGACAAGAAAAGAAAAGAAGGAAGGAAGAAAGAAAGGGAAGGGATGAATAATAGCCATAGAAATAAAGCAGATATCTCTGTTAGAAGAGGTGAATACAAAAATTTTGAACCACGTAATTCCTGTAGGAGCATTTTATAAGATGGTCAAGAGATATACTGGGGCTTCAAATCATGTTATAACTTTTAAATTTTATTTTGAGAATAAATGAGAATCAGTGAAAAGTTATTTTAATTCTCCATCAGGGAAGTAAACAAGTAAAAGGGGACATATAGAATATCTTTTATTTTTATCTGACTCGGACTTATGTGTACAGGATGAAGTGAAAGAGAAAGAATGACTATGTGCCCATGTCCTGTATGGGGAGAGAGCAGGTAACTTTTGGAGCAGTGGGCTGGCTGGAAATAAAAGCTAGAAAGGTAATATTAAGAAATAACACAAAAAACACTGGAAATTAATTGAAGCAGGGGTCTGATGGGTGGTTAGATCTCTTGGGTATGAGCCTAATGAAGAGAGAAGCTTGAAAATGCTTTATTTATAGGATACCCACCAAAGGGAATCAGTAAAGAGCTTCTTTGGAAAAACAGGATAGGAGTGGGTAAAAGAGATTGGTGCTTGGCAGGTTGCACTCACCTCCAGGTAGCTGTGTTTGAACCTGGGGCTGTGAGCTAAGGCAGGGCACCAGCATGATCTGGGCTATACTGAACAGGGGAATTTCTCTCAGGAATTCCCAGAAAAACAGTTTCCCTGTTTTAGGTTGGCTCAAACAAACCCATAATTTATACACAGCTTTCAACAATTGTGCAATTCCTTTATGGTAGTCAAGGCATGGCAATATGATGTGTGAATTCAGGAGGACAGAATTGTGGATGGACAAAAGGAAAGATATATGTTGTGGCTGATATAGAGTTTGAAAAGATTTGGAAAAAAGTAAGGAAATCAAGAGGAAAATACTGTAGGTCAGATGATGAATCACTTTCACAAACATTGAACTTTATGTCACATATTAGGACTGTTTCACAGTGACTGGTCAGCAGGCCACTGGAAATGTTCTAGTCTGTAAGTAACTAGATCAGGATTGAAGTACAGCAATGATGTTTGAAGCCTGGAAATCGTTGGAATCTATGATAAAGAAAGACAGGTCAGAAAATATTAAGGATAAAATCATGAGCAGAACTAGGGAACCAAGAAGGAAAAGTGAAAGAGCAGAGAAAACAACAGTGATGGTTTTCAGATGTCAAGAAATGGAGTTCAAAAATGAGGGGGATTGAGAACAGGTCGTTTCATTTGGATGCTGATACCTTTCTCCTGAGTTTTTAAGATGACTAGACAGCTAGTTTGTATGGGCATGATGGTACAGAGGGTATACATGAGTGTTTCCAAATGATGGTTTGAGAAAAAATGAGGAAAAAGAATGCAGCTGTGAAACACACAGATATATCAGAATATTTTCTAGGTCTAGGAGATCAGGATATATTTAAAGAGTAATACAGCAATATTATTTTATATGATTATGTTACATAGCAAATACAGTATTTCCTTACTTTTCCCCTTTTTCATATCTATGATTATGATATCTCAGAACTGAGGATGCGTATGTCCATTTTTTTCCCTTTTTTCCCTCAATTAGACTTGCTAGCTATGTGCAATATTTATTGGCTACTAATGAGTTCATCATATTTTCTCTTCTGTCTTTTACTATTATTAACTTTTTCTTCTACTTTTATTAGCTTTATGCATTATTCTTGCCTAGCTTCTAGAGTTGAACACTAAGTTAATTTGTTTTCATTACTTCATATTTTATACTAATACACTGAAGAACACAAATTTTTTTAAGTAAGATTTTTCCATATCACTTAAGTTTTATATGCAGTATCCTCCCTCTTATTTTATTTCTAAATGATTCTAATTGTAGTTTTGACCTGCCTTATTGAAGACAGTTATTGTTTCATTTCTAAGTGGTTGTGTTTTATGTTTGTGACCTTAATTTATTTCTAGTTTTACTAAAAGCTGTTATCAGAAAATGAGGCCTAAACAATTTCTTAAAAAAAAAAAAAAAAACTTAAGAATTTCTTTATGATCTATTTTTTCACTACATTATCACTGAGCTTTGGAATTTGTTGATTTATCATTTTTCTGGCATCTTTTCCTTGTTTATTTTCCCCCAAAGCACATGCAAGTTAAATTTTCATTGAGGTCTGGGGTTTTGGGTCCACATTGTAATTTTGTCTGTTGGTTTATATTTAGATATACTATAAAATTATTTTTTATAGTTTTTATGGTTTGGATATTAAGTATCCCCCAAAAGCTCATGTGTGAGACAGTGCAAGAGCATTCAGAGGTTGAAATTATTGGGTTATGAGAACCTTAGCCCAATCAGTGCATTAATACCTTCCTGGGGATTAACTGAGTGGTAACTGAAGGCAGGTAGTTGTGGCTGGAGGAGGAGGGCATTGGAGGCACGTGTTTGTATCTGGCCAGGGGAGTCTCTCTCTCTGCTTGCGGGTGTACTGCCTTGAGCTGCTTTCCTCCACCACATTCCTCCACTGTTATCTTCCGCCTTACCACGAGCCTTAAGGAATAAAGTCAGCCATTTGAAACCATGAGCCCCCAAATGAACTTTTCCTTCTCTAAAATTGTTCTTGTCAGGTCTTTTGGTCACAGTAGCGAAAAAGCTGACTAAAACAATAGTTGAGTCCAGTTTTGTAATTAGGTTTGCTCACAGTATTGTAGATTTCTCACATGCTTCAGTGATCACAGTCTTATTTCTGAATTTCTCAAGTTTGCCTTAATTTTCAGTGGACTGCATTACATAGTCAGGCAAACTTGAACAATAAAATGTTTTTTATATCTTATGTTTTCTTAGTGATTACATATTGTTTTATTCTAGTGCTCAAATGTGAAAAGTAGCTTGGCAGGTTAATTATGTGATCATAAGATTTTCTTTAAAAAATAGTTTTGCTTCCTTTTAGTCTGCATTTGTGTTGAGGTAGCGATGTTTGGGAGTATCATTTAATTTTTTTTCCCTAGATAACCATTTTTGGTCAAGTTTGAATTTTATTAGCATCTTCTTTTACTTGTAAACTCCTACCCAAAATCGCTTATGTTTTTGCCAGTCTCTCCTATTGATTAGACTTTCAATTTATTTCCATAGATGTTTCTGCAGGAAAACAAAACAAAACAAACAAAACAAAACAACAAACAAACAAAAAACGCTTTTTTTCTTTATACTTTATTTTCTTTAACAATTGTTTTGGTGTCTCCTTCAGAAATGTTAATTATCTGCCCAGTGGCTCAGGAGGCTGAGGAACTCAAATTCAAAGCCAACCTCAGCAAAAGTGAGACAATAAGCAACTCAGTGAGACTCTGTCTCAAAATAAAATACAAAACAGATCTGGGGATGTGGCTCAATGGTCGAGTGCCCCTGAGTTCAAGCCCTGGTACCAAAAAATAAATAAAGTTAATTATCTGTATTTTTTCTCCATAGTCTCTGTCTTCTATTTCCTTCCATATTTTCTTTATTTTTAAAAAAATATTTTTTAATTGTAAACGGACACATACCTTTATTTTATTTATCTTTTGAATGTGGTGCTGAGGATCAAGCCCAATGCCTTTTCTATCATTTTTCTATGTCTATCCTTTTCTCCCTCCATTGTTTGAGATTTATAAATTGGCCTTCACTTCAATAATTTGATTATATAAACTCTATTTTGTACCCCAATGTTTGCTGTGTGGATTTTTATTTGACATTTCATATCTAGTTCCCTGAACTTTTCAGTTTCTTATTTGTCTTCTTTTTTCATTGGGCTTTTTATCATTGGTTTCAACTGATTCTTGTTAAAAAAATGTTTATTAAACATTTTATAAATATTATTTAAAAGTTCATTGGTCCTAAGGCTTATCTGGAAAACGTGAGCCCCCATACTTCTGCTTTTATATCCAAAGGCCCAAGGCAATTACATTCAATTATTTGTTTTCTTAATGTGTTTTATCCTTGGTTGTAAATATCTGGCTTACACTTATTTTCTACTTATTTTTCTGTGATGTCAGTTTATATTGACTTCATACTATGCAATATCAGGAATTATCTCCAATACCCATTCTCCACTGCCATTTGTACTTCCTGTTCTATCATATTCCCAATAAAGGAACACTATGACTTATGTTATCATGGTCGTGTAGATACTGTTCAAAAATGTGACACCGAGTATATTTTACTTTTGCTTTCCTGGAATTTTTCCCTGTAGCTAATAATCATTACTTTAAAAGTAATTTGTTTGGTTGCTTAGTGGATTTTTTAAAAATGTATATATGTACTTGGAAACAATTAACTCCCATATTTTCCTAGAGGACAGCTGGTTAACGAACAAGTTTATGTTCTCAGAGACTCTCTCTCCCCAACACAGCTTGCCTCTCAGGATCTTCCTGTTCATCATTCTGGGGATGTTTTTCACATTTCTTTTGTGGCGAATCTCCTGTTTTCTATAGCCAACCCCTGTCACCTTCCTTTACTTTCTCTTATTTAGGCTTCCTGAGACTGAAGAATGAAGGATATGGGTTTTACATATTTTTTCTTTTCGAACCTGAATATATAAAACACCTCTTTTATCCTCATTTTATTATTATTGTATTTGAAAAATAGGTTGCTGATATCAAGATTGGAAATCATTTTCCTTTCAAATGGAAAGGGTCTCTCTCATTACTTCCTGGTTCTCAGGTTTCAGATACTCTTATTCTTTGCAACCTTATTTGGGAATGGGAAGAAGTGCCCCAAAATATATTAAGGTCTTCTATTTATTCCCAGTATTCTGAAATGTTAGACTATATATCCTGATGTTTGTATATTTTTTGTATCATGTGGGAATCTTAATAGGAGTTTTTAATCTAGAATTTTATGCATTCATTGTGGAACTTTTTGTGTGATAATCCCAATTTCCTATTTTCCCTTTCTTGAATTCTTATTATAGATCTTGGGTCTTTTGTACTGACCCTTTAATTACTTTTTTTTCTGATCTATTTCTCTATGTTTTTTGCTCTAATTTCTGAGAAATTATTTCAAATTTACCTTCTAATTTGTTTATTGTTTACATTTCTGAAGTTATAATTATGATATCTAGAATTATAACTAATGATTCCTATTGATAATATAACTATAAATATATTACTACTAATAATAATTAAATTAACTTACAAGATTTTTCATGCTCTCTGAATAGCTTATACAACTTGTTTCATGAGTGCATTTAAAAATATCTCTGAAGTTATGAATAATTTTTAGACACTTTTCTCTCCACGCATCACCTATGTTTTCTCCAAATTGCTTTTTTCTCTTATTTGTATGATTTAATAGTAGGAAATTTCTTCAAGTACTTTAGGATCCTTGACTTCCACTCATAATTAGTGATATGTTTTTTTAAAGAACTGACTTAAAATTCTCTGCACATGGATTTGTTTCTTCCACAGTGGGCTTCCCTAAGAAATCACCTAATGTCCAAACACTTGGACCTTTCTTTTAGGTTGCTGAATCTAAACATTCCCAAAGTTGTATTTTCAAATACCTAGCTGATAGTATTCTGGGACCCAAAAAGAGAAGAGGTTTGGAAAACTCAAAATACAGCATGTAGTTTTCACTTGGTACAACTAATTTCAATGCAACACCCTGATTCCAACAGTGCCAGTTGTTCTGCATCCAAGAGATCCTTTGTTTAACTGTTCAGAAACAGTACCATTTAGCAGTATTTTTAATAAGACATGCTAAATGGATGCAGTAACCTTTATGATTCTCTTAGATGTAAATGAAATAGCTAGAACTGTCTTAGTGGGAAACAGTGTTATGATTACAAGGGAAATGGAATCACTAGGGTTCAATTAGTGAGGTTCTTGTCAGTGTGACCAAAATATCTGACATAAAAATCTGAGAGGAGGAAAATTTTATTTTGCCTCATGGTTCAGAGGTTTTAATCCATGGTCAGTTGACTTCAAGACAGAAACATCATGGCAGAAGTATATAGCAAAGGGTGAAGAAAAGCTGCTTTGGTCATGGCAGTGGAGAAACAGAGAGAGAGAGAAAGAGAGAGAGAGAGAGAGAGAGAGAGAGAGAGAGAGAGAGAGAGAGAGAGAGAGAGAGAGAGAGAGAGGGGAGAAAGAGAGAGAGAGAGATGAAAGGGAAAGAGACAGATAAGGTCCCCACAGGCATGCCTTCAATGACCTACGTCCTTCATTCATGCCCCACCTGAGTAGTTTTCACATCCTGCCAGCAGCCCATTCAAAATCTTAACCACTCAATTGGATTAATCCTGTGATGAGGTTGAAGTCCTTATGATCCAATCAGTTTCCGAAAGCATCACCCCTGGATATTGCTGCTCTGGGGATCAAGACTTTAGCACTTTAGGGACATTCCAGATTTGAACTATAGCAAGAGTATATATAGTATTTTCAAACCGTAAAACACAATTTTATTTTATTCTAAGGTGTCCTAGGTTAGTCAGCTCTCTAGTACTGTAACATATACCTGAGATAATTAACCTATAAAAGAGAAGACTTATTTTGGTCCATGGTTTTAGAGTTCTAGTCCATGATCAGGTGAACTCTTTGCTTTTTGACTTCTGGTGGGGGCACCAAGTGGCAATGGTGGGGAGCACATAACAGAGTAAATCTGGTCACCTCATGACCAACAACTGAAAGAAAGAGAGGAAGGGTTCAGGGCCTCCTAATCCCCTTCCAAGTCACACTCTCCCCCAATTATCTGGAGACCTGCCACTAGGCCCCACCTCTTAAAATTTCTACCACCTTCCAGTAGTTCCATGCTGGGGACCAACCCTGTGCCATGTGTACCTTGAGTGACACACAGGATCCAAACTCTTGCATGTCCTATGTGAATAAACTCTTTAAATAAATGATCAACACGTTATTTCAATTCTTCTTTATTCATCTATTATAGATTCACCCTTCCTTTTTCATTCCCAGTGAAATGACCCTTCTGGTAAGACTCATTCTGTGTTTCTCTCTAGAGTCTCTCCTGTCCAGGGCCACATTCCCTTCACCTAGACTACTATTTTAAGTGCCTTATGCCTCCTGTACTGCCTCCTATTTCCCCTGCTCCCTATTATGGATGTTCCTGATGCAGTCAATTTTAAAAAAATATTGAAGATAAATATTAAATTACTATGTGTCATGCATTACCCTGGGAGTGATGTGGATCTCATAATAAAATGTGAACTGGTATGTGACTTTGGGTCCAATGGGTTTCAGTGTGTTAACCCTCATTAAATAACTGTGTGATGTGTGGCGTGTTACCTAATTCCCTGTGACTCCTTAAACAAAATTTGCTGAGAAGTGGGGAAGCAGATTCTTAACTCACTGGGTTGCTATAACAATCTAATGTTAAGTTCTTAGAACACTTTCTGGCACACGGTATGCCATCCATAAATGTTAGTTGCTATTATAATTATTGTTGTTGTTATCTTTATGTTGTATTCGTTCAGAAATATTAGTGACTTGCATCTGAAAATTCTTTCCAGAATCCTTTTAGTATTCTGAAGCTTTCTGCTTCTTCCAGTCTTCTATGAATAAATGTCCATTGAGCCATATGGACTAAGACTGAAAATGGAGAAGTGTTTTTCACTGAGGAAAACATGTATCGTGTTGTTCAAAATATCTTTTATAATGAACCATCTCAGTTTCTGCATGCATTTATAGATTAATGCAGGAAAATAAGAAATATGAATAATTAAATAGAATATTCTGAAAGTTTACAAAATTACCATTGGAGAATTTTACTCCTGGACTGATTTTCATACTACAAACTTCTACTTATCTTTATCAATGAAGGATCCATTTAATTAAATTTAGTTACCATAAAGCATTGGTACCATTTACTTAATATGGCTATTCATGTATGACATATAAGTTATATTTTAAGATTTAGCTGACTTTTAAGTTCAAATAAATATTATGAATATGTTTGAATAATAGTCAGAAAAAAGTCACATACTAATACCATTCTGAGAAATTAAAGTAGTTGTTTACATGGAAAACATTTAGATGAATTATTCCTACATTAAAAGCTGTATTGAAGAAAATTATTTGAAACTAATTTTGGTCATCTGAAATATAATAATCATGAACATAGTAATGCAATCATACCTCAATGGCTTATGATTAAAAATTATCCTATGGTATTCAAATTGGAATGAGCATAAATTTTACGCCAAGTGATTATTCTGCTTCAGTACTCTCATGATAAATACCACACATTCCTTGACCATTTGCATATCCGCTGTGTTGGGAGAAAACTGTATAGGATTGCTGTATCCCATGGAGCAAAAACACTGCAGGACAGACTTTCTGCATTCTTCCCTTAGGGTACTCATTCCACAAACATACCCTCCACTCACACTTCAGATCTGTTACAAACTCAGTCTAGGTACAGGGCACCACAATACATGGCTTTCTCTGCGTACAACTAGAGTGGACGATGGCACATCTGGGGTGGCAATTACCAAAACCAGCATTAAGAGCTGAACTTCTGGGGAAATGAAAGCAAAACAGAGCAGATCTGGATGAAATTCAGAGACTGTGGCTTTTTACTTGTTGCTGCTGACAATTGTCAGATAGACCTGCTATATTTAATTATCGGTAGAGACGGGTAATTTCTTTCTAGTGTTGCCTCTCAGTCTCAAGTCAAGGGATGTGCAGTGTTCCTGCCTGTCATTTTCATTTTTTTTTTAAAGATCTTAACATGTTGGGTCTTTCCGACATTCCCTAAAGGTGTGTGTCGGTGTGCTTAGTTTCCTCAGAATCAGTTTCTCTGAAGCTATGGATGAAATAACCTAGAAACCTCAGAGATTTAGGAAAGAACAAGTTTAGTACTCAGATCTGCCTATTACCTAAAGCCAGGCTCCTCAAATACCTAGTGGAGAACAGTAGTAAATGTATCATTATAGATACGTCTCCAATGCATTCTTTTCACTAATCAGTTTGTATATTTCTCAAACATGAAATTCCTGACCTATCCTCTTTTTTCAGATAGGTGATGGAGGGTAAAATAAGATGTTCCTGAGATTAATGTATTCTCCATCTGAAGGGAAAATAAATACATCAGTAGACAATCAGAGTATATTAGAGCTATAATAAAGGTATGTACTGGAGACTTTTGAAAACCAGGGAGGACGAGATCTACCTGTGAAAAGTAATGTAGATCAGAGAGGACTTCACAGAAGAGCTAAATTTTATCTCATGAAGGTGACCAGGGACCCTAGATGTTCACATCTTTTCTTCATGAAATGTGACTGTCCTTGGGCAACACTGACCACTTCTTCATTTCTGAAATTAACTATGTCATTGCAACTATTTCTTGGACTTTCATCTGGATTCTTTCCCACTTTCCATCTGGCTGTATTCATTCATTTATTTCTTTATTTAGTATTGGTCCTTACTGATCTTCCTAAATCTGCTTCCCACATTCTTTTCTGTCCAGGGTTCTACTTGTGCCTTCTTCCCTTTATACTTTCTATCATTTCCATTGGTGAATATTCCCTTACAAATATTCATGGCCTCAACTGCCTTGCGTATGACTGTGCTTTTGATACTTTCCTCCATGCAATCCTGACTCATATGTGCATGAACCAAGTCTTGATCTGCTTTTTAAAACCAGTCATTCTTTTCTACTGCCCTTTTCAATGAAGGACCAGGCTTCTAATTCACTTGTCCTTTCATTCCTTCTCCATTTACTCGACAAATATTTATGGATCCCTATTAGGTCTAAGTCACCACATTAGGCTATAAGGATGCAATGGTAGAAAATTTGACCTGGCCCCTACTGTCAAAACAAACAAACAAACAAACAAACCAAATTAGTGCTAACTAAAGTTGGCTCAGAATTACTGTGTAAGCATCATTAGAAGGAGGAGGACTTTTTGAAATTTCAACTTAGTGACCCAAGAACCTACTGAGCTTTAAGTTCTAAGAATCAGGAATATGTATTTTAACTAAAAACTATAAGTGATTCTTAGTGACATAAACTAAAATTTTAAGCAAGCATTTTTTTAAATAAAAATAAAAGCAAACAAGTACATAATTACATCTTATAAAAGTACGATGGAAGAACACTACAAGAACTAAGAAGTTTCAATAAATAAGTGTCATCAAGTATCCCGGAGTTACACAGGAATACGATTACATATGGCCAGGTAGGTTAGTGATGAATCAGATATGAGAAGTGGAAGTTAGTGATGCTAAGGAGGAATGACAGATCAGAAATCTCGAAGCCATCTTTTGATTCCTCTCCTGCTCCAACTTCAGTTGTCCTTATTATATCTAAATTCATCTCATTTTCCTTGTCACCACCCCTCTCACATATTCACAGGCCCTTGTCTTGCATGGCATCATGGTAGTATTCCCCTGATTCTTACTTGAGCTGCTATACCACCATCTGATCTGTCACCCCTATGACCTCACCAAAACCTTTTTAAAACAAACCCAATATTTTCATGTCACATGTTTGCTTATTTGCTTAAAATCCTTCAATCCTTCCCTGTTATAGTTTGGATGTGAGGTGTCCCTAAAAATCTCACATACCAGACAATGCAAGAAAGTTTGGAGGAGAAATGATTGTGTTATAGCCTTAACCTAATCAGTGAATTAATCCCTGATGGGATTCAGTGAGTGGTAACTGGAGGCAGGTGGGGTGTGGCTGGAGGAAGTGGTTCACTGGGAGCGTGGCCTTGGGGTATATATTTTGTATCTGGAGAGTGGAGTCTCTCTCTCTGCTTTCTAATCAACATGTGATCTGCCTCCCTCTGCCGCAATGTTCAGCCTCATCTTGAGCTCCAAGGAATGGAACCAGCCTTCTATGGACTAAGACCTCTGAATCTGTGAGCCCTCAAATAAACTCTTCCTCTTCTACTCTTGTTCTGGTTGGGTCCTTTTAGTCACAGCAGCAAAAAATCTGCCTAAAACCCTCTCCATGCCCTTGAGCATAATGTCTGAGGACCTGGCACTCCTAATACACCCTTTCCTGATTTGGCCAGTGGCTGTCCTTCTTCCTCCGGGTCATAGACACCTTCCTAACCATGCCAGGTTGCTCATAGTCATTACCCTCTGTCTTTGCTCATGGGATCTGTCCTACCTACATACATTTCCCTGTCGTCCTCAGTAACTCTGTATCTTCCATGACAGCCCTTGCCTCCTGGAGAAAACCTCCTTCTGCCGCCCCACTGCGGCACCCCCCAACCCCCGTGTCCATGCTGCAGGGCCCCAGCTCTGCATTTACCTTGTATCTTTTGCCTGCCTTTTTCATATCACTTATAATTTCATCATCATTACTGTTTAATCACTTACTATCACACTGACTTTGGCTTTATGATGCAATACCCAAAGAACTTAAAATTAGCATATTACAGTAACACAGTCACATCAATGTTTACAGCAGCTCAGTTCACAATAGCTAGATTGTGGAACCAACCTAGATGCCCTTCAACAGATGAATGGATAAAGAAACTGTGGTATATATACACAATGGAACATTATTCAGCTGTAAAGAATAAATATTATGGCATTTGCAGATAAATGAAAGGAATTGGAAAATATCATGCTAAGTGAAATAAGCCAATCACAAAAAAACCAAAGGTCAAATGGGTTCTCTGGTAAGTGGATAATGATATATAATGGGGGTGGGGGGTGGGGGTAAAAGAAGAATGGAGGAACTTTAGATTATGTAGAAGGGAATGAGAAAGCAGGGGTATGAAAGATGGTGGAATGAGGCAGACATCATTACCCTAGGTACATGTATGATTACACGAATGGTATGAATCTACATCATGCACATCCATAGAAATGAAAAGATGTACCCCATTTGTGTACAATGAATCAAAATGCAGTCTGTAAAAATAAAAAAAAAATAATAATAAAAAAATCTATCTCTGTATGTGGAGCCCCTAGTAGAAAGCCATGCAATATACAGATTGGCTAATAAAGCTGATGGGTGAGCTACCCTATTAACATATCTCATCATGAGAAGGCCCCACCTAGAGTTTGTGCTAGTTGTGTAGGCTGCCGGAAGAAAGCACCATGGACTGAGCCACTTAAACAGCGGAAATGGATTTTCTCAGAGTTCTGGAGTCTTGATATTCAAGATCATAATGATGGTGGAATTGTCTTTCTGAGGCCTTTTCTTGATTCATGGATGTGAATCTTTGTCTTCCTATGGTCTTCCCTCTGTATAAGTTTATATCCTAATTTCCTCATTTTACAAAAACACTATTTGTCCACTCTGGTGACCTCATTTACCTTAATATCTTTAAAGACCCTTTCTCCAAAGAGTTGCATTCTGTGGCACTGATGAGTAGACATATGGGTTGTGGAAGTGGTGTGGCAAGACTCAGCCTAGGGCAGAGCCCCTTAGCACACTGATGTAGTTAGTGATTAGAATTCTATGATTCCGAGTGCCTCTTGGCTTCAAGAGTCTTCTTCTTCCACGTGCTTGGGCCTGAAGCTCACTATCTACCAAATTTGGTGGTGGCTCTTAAAGAAGCAGCTGGCAGAATCCTCACCACCCCACCGCATGGCCATGGCCATTCTGCAGGTTCCCATTGTCATTACCTCTCAACTGGAATTCTCCACCAGCCTCAAGTTAATTGACCTTTATCCAGTCTTGGGCTTGTTTTCTTTCTACCCCTGAAGTCCAGAGATTCTTTTTTTTTTTTTTTCCTGAATAGATTTTTGAGTTTTATTGAAATCTTACATGATCAAGAAATTGGAAATACAATCACATCAAAGAACACACATTGTCATGGCTTTGATGCTATTAAATCATGATTTTACAGAAACTTTGATTTGGACAGTTTCAATTATTTTTTTTTTCTTGGATTTGGGATAGAACACATAGGAGTATGAAGTATGCTAAATAAAAATACAAGCTAGTGCTTTGTCTGAGTAGTTTTAAGAAATTAAAGCAAACAAATTTAAGTTTTCTTGTATTGAAAATGACCTATGATTGTATGTTTTGCAGAGATTCTTTCTAAAGCAAGATTTAGCATCCTTGTTCTGGCTCAAACCCTATAGAAGATCTCTCCTACCTTCAAGGTGACATCCCAACTCCTCTTAATGGCTTCTAGGGTTCTTCATGATCCACCCTCTTCCCTACCCACTATTTCTGCCACACTCATCATGTTCTTAATATCTGTAGTTTCTCCAGTTTTTCATGGCTATTGGTGACAATGTCTTAGTATTTTTTATTTTGTTTTTGCTTGGCTCTTGAGACTTCTTTTATGTCTTATTTTCTACACATTCTTCAAACTGCTGTTCATACATCCATGAACCCTGCACTCGGACTTGGTGGCCCTACCATACACTCTTCTGGCAACACCATTTTTTTTTCTTTTCTTTCTTCCTCCTCCTCCTCCTCCTCCTCCTCCTCCTTCCTCTCCTTCTTCCTCTTGCTGTCCTTCTCCTTCTCCTTTTCATGTTTCTGGAGTTAGAACCCAGGGCTTGTACATGTCAGGCAAGTGCTCTACCACTGAGTGACACCCCAAGCCAGTGCCATTTTCTAACCCTCTCTCAGGGAGCCAAGCCTCTTGCTAAGCTGAGACTGTCTTTTATTCATCTCTCTCTCACACTTACACTGTGTCTAGAGAGTAAAAACCTGTCTTAATCACTGTTGAATTCTCACACTGAGCTTTGTGCCTTGAGCCAAAGAGTAAAATGAGCTTGTAATATGTTTTTGTATAACGATGAACTGAGTGTTAAAACTGTCTGAAAGTATCAATTCAAATAGTCTCCATATTTTTAAGATAACAGTTTAATTGGAATAAACCATGCTATGCTTTGACTATGTGCCCAAAACTTTATGCATCCAAAATTTAATCCTTAAATTCCTGTTAATGGTAGTTAGAGGTGGGCCTTAAGGGGTTAGCTTTAGATCAGGTCATGAAGGTTAAGTTCCCATGATGGTAAGGGTGGCTTTATAAGAAGAGGAAGAAACCCAAGGTAATATACTTGCTCTGTTTCATTGTAAAATGTCCTCTGCCATGTTATGATGCAGAAAGATGACCCTTACTAAATGCCAGTGCCATGCTTTTGGACTCCCCAGATTTTAGAATGGTGAACTAAATAAACCTCTATTATTCATGCATTATCTAGTTTCAACTATTTTTGTCATAGCAACAGAAAACAGACTTAAGACAAATTGTGCCATAAAAATTGTCCCTTGTAAAGTACATAATTCAGTGATTTTTCATATCTTCAGGATTATGGGTCTATCAACAATATCTGCCTTTAGGCTATTTTCATCATTACGCAAGAAAGGTCATTCCTTTTAGCTACCATTTTCTATTTTCTTCTTTCCCTGACCCCAGTAGTCACTAATCTACTTTCTGTCTGTATAGATTTGCCTGCACTGGACATTACTTATAAAATAAAATCATATAACATATAATCTTTTATGATGGGCTTCTTTCAGTTACCATAATTTTTCTAAGGTTCATCCATTTAGTTGTGTGTATCAGTACTCTCTCCCCTCTTTTAATGATGAATAACATTTCATTGTAAAGATATACCACATTTTGTTTATCCATTCATCAGTTAATGGACATTTGGGTTGTTTCTGTTTTATTTTTTGTATTACAAATAATGTTCTATGAACATTTATGCATGAATTGTTCTGTCAGTATGAATTTTAAGTTATTTTGGATATACAACTAGGAATGAATTTGCTAAGTCATTCTGCAACTCTTAAGTTTTCAAGAAACTTCCAATCTATTTTCTAAAGCTACAGTATCATTTTACATTGCCGAGAGCAATGCAAAGGGTTCCAGTTTCTCTACATCCTCTTTGACATTTGTAATTGTCTTTTTTGTTTAAATAATCTTTCTAGTGGATGCAATGTTTAAGATTTCTATTTCCCTGAGTACATTTTCATGTGCTACTGGTCATTTCTATATCTTCCTGGAGAAAAAGATATACAATTTGTTAATTCCTTTTAGAGCATATTTTTTAACTGCTGAATTTTAGAAGTTTTCTTTAAAATATATATCTATATACAAAGACCTTATCAGATCTATGATTTGAAAATGGTTTTGTACATTCCATGGGCTCTCATTTCACATTTATGGTCTCTGTTGAAACACAGAAGTATTCAACATTGATAAAGTCCAGTTGACTTGTCTTTTTGTTGCTTCTGCTCTTGTTTTCATACCTGACAATCCATTAGTACACTTCAGGTCACAGAGATTTCCTTCTGTTTTCTTCCAAGAGTTTTGTTTTTAAAAGTTTCAGCTTTCACATTAAGTTTTTGATAATTTTTTGAGTTAAGTTTTGAGTAATGCAAAGTAGCAATCTCCCTTCACTCTTCTGTGTATACACATCCAATTGTCTTAGCACCATTGAAAAAGACTGTTCTTTCTCTATTGGATTCTCTTCCTGATCTTTTCAAAAATCAGTTTTCATATATGTACACATTAATTTCTGAATTCTCAGTTCTATTTCATTAACTTGACTTTAGGCCATAGCAAAGTTCTTGATTACTGAATCCTTTTGTAGTGAGTTTTAAAATCGGTGTGAGTATTATGACTTTGTTCTTTACTTTCAAAACCTTGTTTGGGTTCCTTAATTTTTCCATGTGAATTTTAGGATAAGCTTGTCAATCAAGCCAGCTTGATTTTGATAGGGATTGTGTTGAATCTGTAGATAAGTTTGGGAAGTATTACTGTCTTAACAATAGTACAACTTCTGATCTGTGAACATGGGATTTCTTTTCATTTATTTGGGTTTTGTTTTATCTTTTTCAATGATGTTTCATAGTTTTTAGTTAATAAATCTTGAGGTTTTTTTTCACTAAGTTTATTCCTAAGTATTTTATTTTTCAATGCTATTATACATGAAATTGCTTTGCTCAATTTCATTTTAAATTGTCCTTTAAAATAGGAAATTTGTATTTTTAAAGGTTGTGTACATTCAGAACATCACAGAAAACCAGGACCTCAATCTGGGAATCATTTCAACCATATTCAATTTTCAAAAGACAACAAATCTACCACTTTGAAGAAGAGAGAAACATTGTTCCTTTTGTGGTCATTTAAAGCTGGGCATGACCCAAAGGAAATGCATGAATGTCTTCATTAGTATTTATATTCATACCTCACTTTATATCTCACACACACACGTACAAACACACACACACACAATTTTGTGCTGGAATATACTCATTCAACTGTGAATCATATATGCAAAATATGATACCAAATTTTGACAATTTAGGTTCCCATGCAGATTGATTACACTTGTAAAACCTATTTATTACATGGAATTTGATAAGTAATAGTTTTAAAAAATTCATGTTGTCACTGGAAATGTTTGCATGCATAATCTTCCATTATTGTAAGTCAAATGAAGAGGTGAGTTTCCATTCCTGGGGTATCAAGGCAATCACCCAACTGATTATTACTATTATGATTACTTATAGGCAGTATGAAAATAGTTAAAAGTGGTATGACTAGATGTCAGTCTTCTGTATTATATTTAAAATA
Source organism: Sciurus carolinensis (assembly GCF_902686445.1). Taxonomy (NCBI): domain Eukaryota; kingdom Metazoa; phylum Chordata; class Mammalia; order Rodentia; family Sciuridae; genus Sciurus; species Sciurus carolinensis. The sequence goes on from NC_062220.1 coordinate 27,050,772, forward strand.
TTTCCACTCTATGATAATCACATTAATGAAGATAATACTTAATATCTTTGACTCATCTGCAATAGAGGTATGATATTGAGTAAATTTTATAATGAATACTGGAAATTATTAATTAAAATAGGGCTTTCAATTGTGAAACATTCTCGTAATTTTTTTTCAGGAGTTATTAAGTTATACAGAAGAAAATTATTCTCTAAAAATGATGTTCTCTTTAAAGGGTATCTGCAACATTGCTCTGGGATGACTGTTCTGGAAAGGTTAAAGATTTAAAGATGCAAGCACAGTCACCCAGAAACTTTTGCTTGTGTGATTGCTGGTGTAGTTTTCTGCAGAAATAACAGAATTTTGCAGGAGAAACCAGCTGATGGTTTACATTTTCTGAAATCCGCTGGATTGAAACCTACTGAATGAATCATTGTTGGTAAATAATGTCAAGATAGGAGTGGGCTATCATTTTGTCCCTGAAAAGTCTATCTATATAACTATCATCCATTTGTTAGACTATGTGTTTTGGACAGAAACATTGTTATATCTGAATAATACCAAGGGGAGGAAGACCAGTTTTAAAAATAGTTGTATAAGCCTCTCTTCATACTTATGATGAAAGATGTAATAATTTGTTACTATAGCAATCAAAAGGATCCAATGATCCTTGTTAAGTTTTTAATAAAGAAGTTGTAGAAATGCAGCATTTTAATTTACATTCAAGTAGTATTGTTTAAAATCACCATTTAGAAACTATATAAAATAAGTAATTAGTTTTAAATATCAATGTATTTATAAGATCTTCCTTCAGGCATATGTCATTTATCATTCTTTGAAGTGGATAATGAGTGATTGGTCTCCAGACCTTCAATATCAGTCCATAGTATAGTCGTACATGAATAGATTTCTTGATGAAAATAGAGACATATATTAAGCATGTTTTCTAAAACACACTTAATCTTCATTTATTAAAAAATATTGCATGCATGATTTAAATATATTGTTATTTAAACACCTCACAACTATGAAACATTGCATTTTCTATAGTATTATAACTTTATTTTTCATTTATGAAAAACATTTATCCATTGATTCTATGCACAGAAGACTTATCAAGGAAAGTTTCATATTTAAGTTGTAACAATACATATTCATCTTATGTAACGAGACTTACCCAACATGGGTGCACTTTGTTAATGCATCATATTTCCTTTCAGAAAATAAAGCATATAGAGAATTGAAACTTCTGACATGTCACCAGAGATGATAACTATGTTAGTCAGATTTTCATCCTTGTGACAAAAATACCTGACCAGTACAACTTAGAGGAGGAAAAATTTATTTTGGCTCATGGTTTTTAGAGATTCAGTCCATGGCAGGCCAATTCCATTACTCTAGACCCAAGGACAGGCAAAACATAGCAGACAGCATTGTGGAAGACTACTTCTCTGTTCATGGCAGCCAAGAAGCAAAGAGAGGAGGGGAAGAGGCCATAAGGAGATGCACCCTTCCAGGGCACACCCCCAGTGAACCACCTCTTCAGCCAAGTCCCACCTACCTGCAGTTACCACCCAGTTAATTCATTCAAACTAGAATGGACTGATTATGTTACAGTTCTCATAATCTGACCATTTCACCTCTGAATATTCATGCATTAACACTGGAGCATTGGGGGTACACCTCCTATTCCATTCATAATAGCATAGTTTAAAGTTTCTGTCAAGTCTAATGTTTAATATTTCTGAGATTTTTCTTTTTGCTAATGTTTTTGAACTATAATATTAAAAATCCATAAAAGTCCCAGGAAAAATGCAATTTTGGTTTTATAATAATTAGTTTTGAAACAAAGTTTACCTTCAGAAAATATTTTATTATCTTATGAGTCCATTATGGTATAAAATCAATATTTCAACTACTCAGTGGAACATTTCAATTTTTCTCAATATTTTTAGAAGAAAGCCATTATGAGCTTCTGATTTAACACTTTTCCTTTCTACCCACAATCTCATAAGTAAATAAAATCTTTTTTAAAATTTATTTTTATTGTAAACAAATGAGATATATGTTGTTTCTCTGTTTGTACATGTAGTAACAGCATACCATTTTTGTAATCATATATTTACATAAGGTAATGATGTTTGATTCATTCCATTATTTTTTCATTCCCCCAACCCCTCCCACCTCTCTTTTCCCTCTATACAGTCCCTCCTTCCTCCATTCTTGCCCCCCTCCCATCCCCCATTATGTGTCATCATCTGCTTATCAGTGAGATCATTCGCCTTTTGGATTTTTGAGATTGGCTTATTTCACTTAGCATGATATTCTCCAATTTCATCCATTTGCCTGCAAATGCCATAATTTTATTATTCTTTATAGCTGAGTAATATTCCATTGTGTATATATATATATATATATATATATATATATATATATATATCACAGTCTCTTTAACCATTCATCAATTGAAGGACATCTAGGTTGGTTCCACAGTCTGACTATTGTGAATTGAGCAGCTATGAACATTAATGTGGTTGTATCTCTGTAGTATGCTGATTTTAAGTCCTTTCGGTATAGGCCGCGGAGTAGGATAGCTGGGTCAAATGGTTGGTCCATTCCAAGTTTTCTAAGGAATCTCCACACTGCTTTCCAGAGTGGCCGCACTAATTTGCAGCCCCACCAGCAATGTATGAGTGTACCTTTCTCCCCATATCCTCTCCAACACCTGTTGTTGCTTGTATTCTTGATAATCGCCATTCTAATTGGAGTGAGATGGAATCTTAGGGTAGTTTTGATTTGCATTTCTCTTATTACTAAAGATGGTGAACATTTTTTCATATGTTTGTTGATTGCTTGTAGATCTTCTTCTGTGAAGCATCTGTTCCTATCCTTAGCCCATTTGTTGATTGGGTTATTTGTATTCTTGCTGTAGAGTTTTTTGAGTTCTTTATATATTCTGGAAATTAGTGCTCTATCTGAAGTACGGGTGGCAAAGATATTCTCCCACTCTGTAGGTTCTCTCTTCGCATTGCTGATAGTTTCCTTTGCTGAAAGAAAGCTATTTTGTTTGAATCTATCCCAATTATTGATTCTTGCTTTTATTTCTTGTGCTATGGAAGTCCTGTTAAGGAAGTCTGATCCTAAGCCAACAAGTTGAAGATTTGGACCTACTTTTTCTTCTATAAGATGCAGGGTCTCTGGTCTGATTTCGAGGTCCTTGATCCATTGTGAGTTGATTTTTGTGCGGGGTGAGAGATAGGGGTTTAGTTTCATTCTGTTGCATGTGGATTTTCAGTCTTCCCAGCACCATTTGTTGAAGAGGCTATATTTTGTTGAGAACATTCCGTAGTGCAGGCTTTCTATTTGTAAATTCTTTTAACTTTTGTTTATCATGGAAGGATTTTATTTCATCTTCAAATCTGAAGGTTAGTTTTGCTGGGTATAGGATTCTTGGTTGGCAAGCATGTTCTTTCAGAGCTTGAAATATGTTGTTCCAGGCCCTTCTAGCTTTTAGAGTCTGGATTGAGAAGTCGGCTGCTATCTACATTGGTCTCCCCCTATATGTAATCTGATGCTTTTCTCTTGCAGCCTTCAAAATCCGATCTTTATTTTGAATGTTAGGCATTTTCATTATAATGTGCCTTGGTGTGGATCTGTTGTGATTTTGTGCATTTGGTGTTCTGTAAGCCTCTTGTATTTGATTTTCCATTTCATTCTTCAAGTTTGGGAAATTTTCTGATATTATTTCATTGAATAGGTTGTTCATTCCTTTGGTTGATATCTCTGTGCCTTCCTCAATCCCAATAATTCTTAAATTTGGTCTTTTCATGATGTCCCATAGTTCTTGGAGATTCTGTTCATGATTTCTTACCATCTTCTCTGTTTGGGCAACTTTATTTTCAAGATTAAATATTTTGTCTTCATTGTCTGAGGTTCTGTCTTCCAAGTGGTCTAATCTTTTGGTGATGCTTTCCATTGAGTTTTTTATTTGGTTTATTGTTTCCTTCATTTCAAGGATTTCCATTTTTTTTTTTGAGAATCTCTATCTCTGTGTTGAAATGATCTTTTGCTTCCTGCAGTTGCTCTTTCAGCTTATTGGTATTATCATTCATTGCCTGCATTTGCTCTCTAATCTCATCTTTTTCTTCATGAATCATCTTAATCATGTATAATCTGAAGTCCTTTTCTGACATTTCTTCTAACATACTGTCATTGGATTATATTAATATAGAATCTAGATTTGTTTGGATCATTTTCTTCCCTTGTTTTTTCATTTTGTTCATGTATCTTTCCCTCTAGCAGTGCAGATCTGGGGTATTGCAGATTTCCCCCTATACACTTATAGTGGCCCTATAGGTTTCCAAAACCCTTTCTTTAAGGGGAGATCAATATTAACTGTGCCCAATTCAGACACTATGCAATCCTAGACCAAATAGCCCCTATGAGGACAACAACAAAATTGTCATAATAAACAGAATGAGTTCAAATATTATCTTCGGTAAAACAAACAGATTTGCAATAAGGTCTGCAGCTTCTAATGGAGGACAAAGAGGATGCAGAGTGTGGCTGTTAATGGGATAAGAAAAGAATATACAGAAGTTCTAGATAATAGAAAGGGTGAGAGTGTAATCAAAAGAAATTGGATATTAGCATGCAAAAAAGGGAGAAAGAGACTCTGAGGGAACAGGTAAACAAAAGGAAAAGAGAGCAAGAAAAGTAAAGAAATAAAAACTTAAATTTTTTCAATAAGGAGAATAAAGAAAATCTGCAGTATAACAGTAATATAGTAATGAAACCTCCCAGTGTTCAGTAGCCTGATGCATGAGAGGTACCTGACAATGAGCTTCAAGCCTCCAGCAGGTGTCTCAGGATAGGAGCTACAGCTTCCAGGATTATCCAAGATGGCTGCTCTGGCTTCAAAATGTGTTGGTAAATGGGGAGCTGCAGCTCGGGGTCTGGATGTGGTCAGCAGGAGGTCCTGGAGGCGGGATGCAGTTGGTCAGACAGGGTTCCTGGAGGTCGGGTGTGTTTGGTGTGGTTGTGGGATCCTGGAGGCCGGTTGCAATCAGTCGGTCTGGGGTTCTGGTGATAGGGCACAGTCAGTTGGTCTGGGGGTCCTGGCGGCAGGGAGCAGTCAGTGGATGTGAGGGCCCCAGAAGCAGGGAGCAATCAGTTGGGCTGAGGGCTCCTGGAGACGGGGCTCAGTCAGTCCGACCAGGGGTCCTATGGGACCTGGCTGTTGTCTCAAAATGGTGGCAGCCACATGTAATCAAACCTGCAGGTACTGTGACAGAGAACTTCCAGGCAACAGCAGGCAGCTGGTGCTCCACTGGCGGTTGGCAATCGGTTTGCTGACTGTTGTCGGACGATCGGGAGGTGAACCTGGTGAGTTGGGTGATGGATAGGTGTAAGGCAGGCAATGCACTGGCCAGAGGCAGGCAAATGGCAGATGGTAGGTACCTGGCAGTGAGCAATCTGCACTCAAAAAAGGCATTGATATGCTGGCAGACTGCAGGTCATCACAACAGACAAATGGGGTAAACACCAGGGAACCAATAAGCAGCAAAAACTGCCTTGCTGAGAAACATATCCTCTGCTTGAAACCGGAGTTATGGAGCAACAAGGAACGCAGCCTCCCTCTAGTCCGCCATCTTGGATCTCCCAATAAAATCTTAAAGTCATTAAAACTTAATGGAAAATTAGTAGTTATCATAGATTAGTTTTTTTGTGTGTGTTATGCTCACAGAATAGATTTAATAGTCTTATATGATCTTATGACACATGAAGTGGCTTCTCCTTTCCCAAGGGAGGATGTTTGAAATGAATTCTTTACTCCACTTTTTGGGGGGATTAGATAGCTCTCTGCAAAAATTGAGTTTAGGAATTATAATTCTCTGTCCTCAGTTATTCAAAGAATTCAAGAAAGGAAAGTTTTTTTAAGTAATAAAAGCATAAGAACAATCTCAATCACTTGGTTGCCAAAGGGTGGAGACAGCGTTAAAAGTGATGAAGGAATATTTCTGAGACTGCATGCTTGATATTTTAAAGACGTATGGCACCTGTTCCTGGGTGTGGTTTCTCAATAGATTATTAATGTTAGAATGATAGTGTCCATAGAATGAGTAAGCTTCCAAGCTGCATTAATTTTCTACTGCTATAAGAATAAAATCCAAAATTTAGCATTTTAAAACAACAAATATTTATCATCTCACATGCTTTCTATAAATGAGAAAGTCAGGAGAAATTCAGGAGCAGCTTAACTGTGTTGTGCAACCTCAGAGACTCTCCTGAATTTATAGTCAAGATGTCAGTTAGAGATGCATCTTTCAAAGGCTTGTCTGGGACCAGAGGATGCCTTTCTGGGTGGCTCCCTCACATGCCTGGCAAGTTGGTGATTGGGACTGGCAGTTTCCTCCCTTCCTTTCTATAGGGCTGCCTGAGAATTGACACTGTGGGGCTTCCCCTGGAGGGAACCATGCAAGAGAGAGCAAATCAGAGGCCACAAGTGTCTTTTATGACCTAGTCTCAGAAATCACATGCCAGCAGTTTTGGAATATACTATTGTTTACATAGATCATTCCTATTCAAAGTGAGAGAGGACCAGGTGAGTGCATGCATTTCAGGAGAGGTCATCACAGACCAATCTTGGAAAGTGACTAGCACAGAGTATCATGATTCTTAAGGATTGTTAAGAAGGCTGGTCTGGGAAAATAAGGGGTTTCACATATTCCTTCATTTCACACATTCCTTCATTTCCCTTTTCCATGCCTCTTTGAGTCCTTCTCTCAGATTGGCCTTTATTCCTGAGGTCTCTGTGTGCTGCCCTTTCTATCCTTCTTTCCTCTTGCATTAAGCAAATATCTCTTGAAGGGAAAAATTGTGTGTCATTCACTGTTGGTTCACATGAGTGAACAGATCATTTCCTTCATAGGCCTTACCTATTATAGCAACTGGCTGTCATAACAAGTGGTCTGTTATCATCTCTAGGGGTTTTTAACTACTAGCATTCTATTAAATTTATTGTATGTCTAATAAGGAACAAACTCAAGGTAAGGAATTGGTACTACAATTGGCACCATTCCCATCCAAAAATATTTTTATTTCAATAAAATATCCCGTGATTTATAAGGTAGAACTTTAAAGCTGTAAGGCAAATATTCTGCACAGTAGGGAGACTCCTTCATTTGTAGTTAGTGTCAGTGTTTTAAATCACCTATTGGATGACTTTTGTTCAATGGAAAACATTACCATTAAGCTATCTCAGTCAGCCTGATCTTCCCCACAATGTGGAAATACAAGCCTGAAAAAAAGTGAGTTTCAAAACTAAACAGGAACAAAGCACCAAAGTGTTCTTATCTCCATGAACACATGAGGAGACAGAGATCAAAGTTAACTTGTTTTGCCATTTCCTTTCAAAATTGCCACAGTGTGAACTGAATTTCCCCCAGTACAGTAGAAAGGCATAGATCATCTTTTAAGTATGTTTATATCATAATCCAGTGTTTCAGAGATTCTGGCATTTATACTTGTGATTAGCTCTAAAATATCCTATGGACCTTTTTATTTTTTTCTTTTCGTGTTAAAATTGTTTGGGCCAATAAATCTTTCTGCAAATGTCAGATTGGTCAGCAATGAAGAGGTAAATGGAAACTAATGACACTCATCAAGTTGATGATGTGAATGATTTATTGGACCCAATCATTTAACACTTTCATAAAGTCAATATCAGGGAAAGAGATTGGGCTCTTATTATGGTAAACTGTATTTGTACTGTCAGCATTCAGTGATTTATTACAAACCTGTGGCTAGGATTAGGATATTATAAATGGGGGAAAAATGGAAGGCTCATTAATTTTTTATACCCACAGGTGGAAGACATGCAGTGGGCTAATAGAGAACACACTCACCCGGCGTCTGTCTGCAGCCTGCCCTGTAAGCCTGGGGAAAGGAAGAAAACAGTGAAAGGGGTCCCTTGCTGCTGGCACTGTGAGCGCTGCGAGGGTTACAACTACCAGGTGGATGAGCTCTCCTGTGAACTCTGCCCTTTGGATCAGAGGCCAAACGTCAACCGCACAGGCTGCCAGCGTATCCCCATCGTCAAACTGGAGTGGCATTCTCCCTGGGCTGTGGTGCCCGTGTTTGTTGCAATACTTGGGATCATCGCCACCACCTTTGTGATTGTGACCTTTGTCCGCTATAATGACACACCTATCGTGAGGGCTTCAGGACGGGAACTTAGTTATGTGCTCCTAACAGGAATTTTTCTCTGTTATTCAATCACCTTTTTAATGATCGCAGCACCAGATACAGTCATATGCTCCTTCCGACGGATCTTCTTGGGACTTGGTATGTGTTTCAGCTATGCAGCCCTTCTGACCAAAACAAACCGTATCCACCGAATATTTGAGCAGGGGAAGAAATCTGTCACAGCACCCAAGTTTATCAGTCCAGCATCCCAGCTGGTGATCACCTTCAGTCTCATCTCCATACAGCTGCTTGGGGTGTTTGTCTGGTTTGTTGTGGATCCTCCACACACCATCATCGACTATGGAGAACAACGGACACTTGATCCAGAAAATGCCCGAGGAGTGCTCAAGTGTGACATTTCTGATCTCTCGCTCATTTGTTCACTTGGATACAGTATCCTCTTGATGGTCACTTGTACTGTTTATGCCATTAAAACGCGAGGTGTTCCAGAGACTTTCAATGAAGCCAAACCTATCGGATTTACCATGTATACCACCTGCATCATTTGGTTAGCTTTCATTCCCATCTTTTTTGGTACAGCCCAGTCAGCAGAAAAGGTAAGTGGCAGGAAATGCATTTGACAGCCCTTTCTCTGAATTTAACTTCTTCATTTAGGATGCTCTTCCTCTTCCTGGTTCATTTATATTCCTGCAAGATGCTTCAGTCTGTGCTATTCTTATTTAGACATATTTATCTCAAGGTCACATTGCTTTGAGTATGTGTTGACTAGGACTGATTTTCCAAGAAAAACACTCTATTGCATCCTCCCTGGCGAGGTTGAAGACTGACACAACTCACATCACTTTCCTGGTCTCTTGTACCAGCTTTGTTATCTACTAACATCACAGTTATTTTCCAAATGTTAATTAAAAGTGGGAGGAAGAAAGGGCAGATGTGGCTCACAGGAGTGAGCTGTCCCAGAATATACCACTGTGTGACAAATGCCTCCTTTTCTGTTCTTTGTAACCCCAGGGGGTGAAGGGGGAGGAAAGTCATTCCTTGATAATTATGATGATTTTAGTCATGGAAGCAGAGTTTACAGTAAAACAAAGAGAAACTGAAATGGTTTAATACAATCCGAATCATCTTATTATTTCTGAGCCCTTGTTCTCATTACCTTTTCATATGTGAAAGATGATAGTGAGGAATAAAGAAGACAGCAATGGACAATTACATAAAGCAGTTTATAATTTTAAGTAACTTCCTTTGTCACTAATATCCCATTAACTTTTCCTACATAAAACATTGCTAATAAAGAACATCTGCACGTGAGAGGGAACATGTATTGAACTAGATGCATTTAGTTCTATCTACAGAAAAACAGAGAACTAAGGTTAACCCCAAATTCCAAGGTTTGGGTAGTGGGATGGCCACAAACCAGCCTGTCAAACGGAGGCCAGTGCCTAAGAGTCACAGCACATATTTTGGCATATGTGAATGGGAATTTATTAGGCTCGAACTAGTAATTCTAACTTATGAAAAAAATGTGAGCTGGCAAACAAATCTCTCAAAGTCTATTTTTTAATATGATTTATTGGACTAGTCAGAGAAAAATAATGTTTTTCAGCATTCGGAAATGTCCACACTGTATGAATTATTAGTAATGAAAACTTAAGCAGTTCTTATATTTGTATTTGAACTGTTTCTTTGTATACCAATTTACCTGGAGAGGGCCATGATAAGTAGTTCATTCTACTTTCTGGTGGACAGTAAATGTTAGAACCAAACAAAATCTCCTGAGATAATGTAACATTTTTCTATTTTCTCTTCCCTTTACATTTTATAAAGTATAACCTATTCTTATTTTTTATATAATGCTATCCACAGATGGAAGAGGGCAAACACCAATATGAATAAGATGTTTTTCTCTATTCACATAATTCTTTCAGTGTCTCAATTTTTAGACTAAATAAAAACATGGTCCTACAACGAGGTATTGGAATCATCATAGTAGTTCAAATATAAATCATATTAGTAGTTTTTTAAAGTAATAAAAGCATAATTATTTTCTCTCAGAACATTAATGTTTCAGAGATGTAGCTGCCTGCTGAGGACAGTGATGGAGACAAGAATTTGGATGTGAAAAGGACACATGAATTTGCCAGGAGGTGGTTGTTAGTCAGAGAGCTGCACATGCCCGGAACACCTGAAAGTTCTGTTTATTTATATAAGTCTGGAATATCCACACCTTTAGAGATGGGATGGAATGTGACTAGAAAAATTTCTTTTTCTATATAAACTTCATGGAATAAAAGAAGTAAATTATAAAACAAATAATAATATAGGTTGTTTGTAATTTATTTCATATTTATCATATAACTGAATGTGGAACTCACATTCAATAGAAGAATTCGATGGGGAACACTAACTCTTGGAATTTTCAGATAATTGTAGAGTCCTCAAATTACATAGCCTTGGAGTTGTTGAATTTAGACCAGCTCCTGATCAAGAACTATTATATTATAAATAGCTAAGATCTGGCCACCATGGTACTTTATGTAATAGAACCATGTGTTATTCTAAAACTTACCTTCAAATTTACTACCTGCTCTTCCCTGTCAATGTATATTTCATGTTTGAAACAATACATAAAATGCTTGAGAATATTTATTTTTCCACATTGCTGAAACAATTGACATGGATATTAAAAATGAATAAAAGTTTTGTATGTCTAAAAGAACCCTTTAAATCAGTTGTATTGACTCTGGAGGAGCAAAGAGCTAAGCAGCCCTCTATTTTCATTTATAATGCTCAGCCAATTAGCCCCATGTTATCAACCTGAAGCCTTTACAACTGCGAGGCAGCACGCACATCCATTAAGTCAGCAGATCCTTATTGAGCACTGTGTCCAGCATTGTGCTAGTTATTGAGTCCATGTCAGTCTGCTTCCCTGAGCCTTCACTGCAAGGCTCGGTCTGGCTCCCAGCCCAAGCCTTCTTGACGCCTGCCAGCACCTGCGAGGTGCCAGGCTCAAGGGCAGGGGAAGATGGTGAGAGGTCAGATCTGAGAAAAGAAAGCAAAGAGCTGTTCATCCTCTAACTTTACATTAGTGACGCAGAATTGATAACATGCTAAATGGCAGAAGAACGGAATTTCTTCCAATACATATTTGATTATGCTGTACCAGAGTAATGGCTGCAGCAGAAAATTCATCTTCACAGTTTGCTTTGAAATTATAAGAATTGTGAGAAAGAGTAAAATTAGTTGAATAACTTAGACATATTTTGGAAAACATGAGTAACATCAAATTATAAACGGATGCTTGTCACAGTCATGAAGACTGACAGTTTTTAGAAGTGTGTCTTCATTCAATCATAAAACATCCTTTAGCTTCCCCATTTTTTTTCAAATTTTGAAATGAAGATCAATCATATTTTTTTCCAATAGATTTTAATGACATCATTGGTGTCTACTGCTGGATTCCACTAAATTGGGTATAAATGTATTTTCTTTTTGTAGAGAAGGAAGGGTGGATACACAGAGGCATAGCCATAGATGAACAGAAATGCATGTAATCGTTTTGAAAAGACGAAATAATTAAAAGATAATTAACTTTATTGTCAGGAAAAGAATCCTTAGGGATGGTTAGGGGCCGTTAGGATGGCAGTGATCTCTTAAAGACATATTTTATCCTCCCTAATTGGACTCATAAAATGGAAATAATCAGAGAAAGGTTATGACATGGCCAAGCTCCAAGGAGCACAGTGCTTCCACCAGAGCATCAAATGGAAACAAATCAAAACAACCTCAAAATGGAAAAAAAAAAATTAAAGCTTAAAAAGGAAACAATAAATCCTGAACCAGCTTATTTTTCTTTGCCCTCTGGTTATGCAGTGTCGCATCTATCTAGTAGCTCAAGTAAGAAACCTGGGGTTCATTTTAAATCCTTCCCTCTTCTTGTTCTCACCCCATTATTTCCTCCTCTCACCCCCTTCTGTGTAAATTTGTGTCTCTCTGATGTTTATCTGAATGCATAGGTCACAACACAGACCCTGCATATACTACATCCTCGATAATTGCCTATTGAATTGCACAACAGTGGCATACTCTAATAACATAAATGCTTATTTAAGTTAGAATATGACATAATGGGAATCTTCTCTCTATATATATATCTTACTGTGATCCTCATTACAACAACTATTTTTTTTCTGAAAAAAATTTTCCCATTCAATGATGAACCACATATATTTCTTAAAAAACATTGTCACTATTACTTATTCTGAAATATGGCTACTAAATATTTAGGGAGAAAGGCAAGGAAGCATGATTATATTGTCCTTCATTCCATCTAAAGTTCTCAAAACAAGGGAGAATTGTTGTGACTCTGATATTTTCCCCCATGCCCTCCCGCCCCGCTGCTTCCACTGTCTCTCTCTGTGCGGAGGCAGAGTGCAGGTGTGGAAGGGGGAGGGTCCAGGGAGGAAGAGCTTGAGCTCTGTGGCAGAAGGACTCGGGTTCAATTCCTGGGTCTGCTAACTAGCTGAGAAAACAGAGGCAAGAGGTTGTACTTTGACAGATAGAAGTTAAGTTCCCACACAGGATGCAAATTGGACTGCCAAGCCCTGCAAAGACATTACCTGCTGTCCGTGCCCAGCCCTCTTCTCAAACTAGAGCAAGCCTGAGTTCATATATTCTGGGAAAGGGCAGGAAGATGGTTGAGTTAAAAGCAAAAACTAATTTTGTATCATTAAGATACGTTTTCTATACTAGTAGATACCTCATACTAGTTTGGCAGAAAATCACATAATCCACGAGTCAGAAAAGGTGCTTATCACATAATAAACAGGAATAAATGTTGGGGATTATTATGTAATGTTAGGCTGTTAGCCATGAGGGCAAGAACCTTATTTGGTTTTGCTCACCTAGCATAATACCAGGTCTGAAATAGGTTTTTGAAAAGAGATTTAATGACTTAGAATATATTCAAATGAATTGGGAGATCTGATATTTGATTTATTCCGATAATGGTCTCAATTTCTCCAGTCATTTGGACCATGGCTTGTGCAGCTTCCTAACTGGAAGTATTTTCTGGGAGGCTTGCCTGAAATCACAGCAGTGAAAGAGGGCTGTTGAGAGAGACAGGCATCTGAAGTATCAGGAGAAAGAGAGGTGTTCCAGAGGCAATATGTAACTGCCTTCAAATATTTAGCAGCAAGTGTCCTCAGAAAGCAGTTGTTGAAAGCTTGATTTTATAGTTTGAAGTGTGAATAGCCTTAACAAATTGGGAAAGGTAGATCTGAGATTAGTAATAAAACTCCTGCTCTAGAAGTAGTCTGGTTGATTCAAGGAAAACCTGGGGTAAGATGTCCATATGACAGGGAAAACAACAACAGAAATGAGCAGGGTAGATCAGACCAGAGGTCATTGTCCAGCCACACCTATCTCCCAATATTTCTCTTTTCCTTAGGAAGGAGGGAAGAGGATCAGAATCCACTTGGCATGCTTATCATGATGCTTATGACTATATTGTGTCATTTGTTGGTGAAGTGTTAAGCATTTTTATTCCTCGTCAGCTTACAGTCATTTGAAGCAGATCCTTTGAAGGCTTCAGTGATGTCCCACGTTGAGGATTATGCCTCATGTTGTCATTTGCTGTTCTGGATAAGGCCAATTACACCAGAATATTGCAACCCACTCTGGAATGAGAAAAACAAATTAAACAGATACACAAAAGAAACTATATGATCTCATTTGTGCAGTTAGTTAAAACGAGGTGCTTGTGAACTTTTAGGAGAAAATTGACATAGATTCTGGGGCACGTATAGGCAAGGCTATTAAGTATCTTTCCTTGGGAATTCTGCCTTATGTATATTTTGTTTGTTTTTCTGGCTGTGCTATGTAGTTTTGCTATAGAAAATTTTCATCTTTACAAATTAAAGGCAATTCTTTTGGGGATGCCCATCTGACTTGACACACAAAGAATATTTGCTCAACGAATTTTGTTTAGATTCCATAATCCTACTTTTGTGGGAACTGGGAGGGCTAGGTCTACTTAATGTAAGCATTTATTTATTAGTGAGATTGTGGTATTTCCTCATATTTTTCAAACTGAAATTGTGTTTCCAAAGATTTTAATTTTCTGTACCCAAATTTCAGTAATTTAATCAGCTAGACCACTAGTTAGTCAACCTGGGAACTTGGTTCTAAAGCTAGTGCATCCCATGAAAAGAGTTTTGTTTACTTAGTATGACTGAAAAATGTTGGTGTACTAGATTTCATTAAGATTGAAATGTGACTATTTTCAGAGTCATAGTGACCATGGTTTTATTTCAGAACTTTTAGAGAAATGTCATATAAATAGGCTTATTTCTATACAGACAGAACCTTAATGACATTCCAGGCTTGATAATATAGAGTGTAGTGACTAATTTACTTATCGTAACTTCAAATTGCGTTTTCCATGTTTCAGTAGATTCTAATATCCACATGCACACAGGGTGCCAGAAAGAGCAGATTGCAAGCAAATAGTTTCTTTTAGCCAAAACCATATATACATTTTTATATTAGGAAATTAAAAAATATATATCTAAATGTAGTATCACATGGGTTAATCCCAACTACCTTTAAATGTAGAAAAATATTTTATCAAGTATTAATATAAATTCCAGGCTATCTAAAATAAATGCAAAACAGATGTTTTTGAATATTAAGATAAACATAAAAATAGAAACTTAATCTGGTTTTTGGTTCAAAATAAGTGCTGGTGAAAATATACTTATCTCCTCCCCCTAATAATGGAATGAAAAAAAATTAAGGCAGAAAGGAAGAAAGAAGAGAGGAGGAAGAAAGGCAGTGGGGGTGGGGGTGGGGAAAATAGTGACAGAGACAGAGAGGGAGGTGGAGAAGCCATCATATTATTAGTACCACCATTATATGAAAAACAGTTTGAAAAAAAATACTGAAACATGAGTCAGTCGGGTTTGATTTGTGGAGAATTAAAAAAGAGGAAGCACGCTCCAAGAGGCATAAGTGGTTCATACTAGGGAAATCCCAAATAATTTACAAACTGAAGCTCAACAAAAATCCTAAGCAGACATTGCAGGGAGCATTTCAGGGAAATGCTTGAAGAACCACGTTTGAGATATAGCCATGCCGCTTAGACCCCTCACTTTGCCATTCAGCTCCAACTTCATGTTTGGAGAGTGAAGATTAAAATTATGAACTCCAAAATATGAGAATAATCTGACAGAGGACTTCTAGTGTGAATATATGCCACTGAAAGAGAAGGACAAGAATTTGGAGTAATTTTATTTTAAACAAGGATGGGGGTAGGAGATAGGAAATACAACTCTGTCCAGGATAGATTTTTCAACTCCACTCCTTCTGGGGTGGGTCCATACTCTGCTTGCCAATATGAAAATATTTTAAAGAGATGCCAGACGGTAAAATGATCATTAACTCCAAGTCCATAGTCAGTCCTCTCAAACAGAGCAAAGGGGCTCAGTCAATAATCTTTATCAATCAGCCTGCCTGTCAAGCATAATTTTCATCAGTAGTCATAGATACTACAATCATGAAGAAAACTAAGAATATTACTTTAAAGACTGAAAAATAAACAAAGCAGAATAACTAGCTTCAAAGAAATAATTCCTAGAAGTAATTCAGGATATATGTGAATTTTTAAAAATTAGCATTCTAAGAGAGAACCAAGAAGAATTCAAGAAGAATATTGAACACACATACACACATACATGTGTGTAGGTTGCTGTGGAAAAGATCAACAAGAGAATAATAAAATGACTCTGGATATTAAAAATTATGAATGTGAAAATAAAAAGCTGAACTGATAGGTGGAAACTGAGAACCAGCAGTGGAAGGTAAAATAAAAGGCAGAAGCAAAGAGAAAAATGTAACAAAATAAGGAAAATATGGAGAATAGTTAAAACATGCTAAGATAGATTCAGGATCCCAAGATACATCTAGTCAACATCCTAGAAGAGGAAGTAGACAAAGAAGGTGAAGAAATTGTTTTAAAAAAGAAGAAAAGTTTCAAAAGCATAAGATCATTCTTTAAATCAAAAATAATTTTTACTTAAAGTTTTACTTTAGTAAAACTTCATTAAGTGATAAAATATTTTAAGAACATTTAAAGTTGAGAAAAGATATCTACAGGAATGAAAATCAGACCTCATCTGCCTCCCTGAATTCTGCATGGCAATGAGCAAAGACTTTCTTGAGGGAAAAGTATTTTAAACTTAAAATTGTATAGCCAGCCAAACTATCAGTCAATGTGAGCTTAAGACATAAATGGCTTAGAAAATCTGGTGCCTAAGATATTACATATGGGTTATTTTGGATGTAACTCATCTATTAAAAAAATCCATTATCAGATATGAGATGGGTAAGAGTGACAGTTGCACATGATCTAAAAGTAATGAGGAGAATGAAAAAGGAATTATAAAAAGATCTATTAGATCATCATGGCTAATTATTCTTTAAAATCCAGAATTTTGCCAGGTGTGGTGGTACACATTTATAATCCCCGCAGCTTGGGAGGCTAAGGTAGGAGGATTATAGTTTCAAAGCCAGCTTCACCAACTTAGTGAGGCTATAAGCAACCTAGTGAGATCTTGTCTCAAAATTAAAAAAAAAAAAAATTTAAAGGAGGACTAGAGATGTGGTTCAGTGGTTAAGTGCCCTATGATTCAATCCCTGGTATCAATAAATAAATAAATAAATAAGCAAGTAGACAAACAAATCCAGAATTTTAATAATTATTCTTACTCCTATGCAAGTCCAATTATGCTGCTTAAATACGTACCAGCCATACATAGAAATTGCTTTTTGTATTGTTTGTACTTTGTTAGAAAGGACCTGGAAACAAAATACAGAAATAATGATTTGTCTGCTAAAGTGAAGGTAAATGTTATGAGCCCTGTACTTGAAAAGCATCGATGTGACTTTAAAAAATTAGAAGGTCTGTGAGAACATACAAGAGAGGGGAATTGCCTCAGCACATCAAATCATTCACCTTCTCCTGTGAGTAGACAACAGATATGATCTAGAATTGTTAAGGCAAGGGATACCATTGCATTATATGAACAACAGCAAAAATGAAATAAAACAAAAGCCCTAATACTGAGAATTCTTTAGAATAGCACCAATAATGGGCATATAGGTAATGGAGAGTTTTATTTTATCTAATAAATACTTAAATTTTATTTAATAAATATATATGACATAAACATAAATAATTGCATCCAGAAGGGTTTAAATCTCAAGAAAATCTCTTCTAAGACAACATGAGTGTATATTCTCATAGACTTTTGGTATATGACATATTTTAATAGATTCTTTTAGATGCAAAGTGGATGAATGATTTTGAATTTGTTAAATGACCCAAGATATTTGGTGGTTTCAAATGATCTATAAATTTCCTCTTCTTTAGGGTTAATGCAATTGCTAAATAAGTACTTTTCAAAGACCATAATTTAAGTAGCAGTTTATAGCTGGTAATTGCATTACAAAAATTTATTAAATATTTTCCATATGCAAATACCTTTGATGGGTGTTTACAAAAATGCATAAGTGAATAAGAAGTTGTCATCAGTTTTTTTTTTTTTTTTTTTTTTTTTTGAGCATCAAGTAGTGGCTATGCCAAGAATAGAGGTGGCTAGAACAAGGCAGAGTAAGATAATGGAAAACTTGGAACAAGGGATGGTGAAAGGAAAAAAATACCAAGTCCTTTTGGGGGATGAAGAAAGTCTCCATGAAGGAGTTAGGAATCCAAAACAGGTCTAGAAGACTTGATAGAAAACAGATGGTGTCTGCCTTCTAGACAATAGGAATATTGGGTTTAAACATTCAGAGAAGGGTAAGTCAGGTTTTTGCAAAACCTGTGAATAAAAAACTGTTCTAAGTTAAAGATAACCACAAAGAGAGGAAAGTGACCATATATCCCTATTTCTTCTACTAGTAGAAACTCTTTTACTCTGAAAATTGTTTCCCAATGTGGGCAGTAAATTACATTATTACGCATAAAATAAGGCTGGGTAGATAATTGGGAAGCATTCTCTGGAGGGCTGGTGCCAATTCTTTTGCTAGGGATTTGAGTGTATTTGAATCATGCTGAACATGGATGTATTCTCAATAAAATTACATTTGTGAGATTTTCTTTGCCAATGGTGAATTGGATAAATTGTTGTGCACAAAGATAAGAAAAAGGAGAAAAACAAGTTTATTTAAGAAATGCGGGCAAGAAATATTGGGTACTCCTTTCAAACAGAATTGGCCACAGAAGACAAAACAGGAGGTGAAGTACTTGCAGTGCATGTTCTATAATTTTTCTTGTAATGGCAAAACTTGTGTTTGGCTGCTGTAATAGTTCTACCCAGTTGAGCTTCAAAAAGAGCCCCACCATAAAAATTGGTATGCATGTACCACTAGAGTATGCTGATTTTGGATATATAGCAATAGTTTTTTGTGTCCAGATATCAAGGAGTGGGGTAGCTGGGCAATATGGTGGTTCCTTTAGAGTCTTTTGAGAAATCGCCATACTGCTGTCCAGAGTGGTTGTATCAACTTGCAGTCCTATCAGCAATGTGTTATATAGTGATTTATATTATATTAGTGTATTAGTGTATTCTATTCGTGATCTTTCTCCCACATCTTCGAAGTTGTTATTTGTATTCTTGATGATTGCCATTCTAACTGGAATGAGATGAAATCTTGTGTTGTTTTGATTTGCTTTTCCATGATTGCTAAGGATGTTGAATAATTTTCACATATTTTTTGGCCACTTGTATTTCTTTTCTTGAGAAATTTTGTTTATGGTAGCGTAATTCACAATAGCCAAGTTATGAAACCAGTCTAGGTGCCTGTGAACAGATCAATGGATAAAGAAAATATGGTATATATACATAGTGGAGTTTTATTCAGCCATGAAAAGAACAAAATTATGTCATTTGCTGGTAAATGGATGGAACTGAAGAACATCATTCTAAGTGAAATAAGGCAGACACAGAAAGTCAAGGGTTGAACCTTTTCTCTCATATATGGAAGTTAGAGAGAAATAAGGAATTTTAAAAATGGGTATCTCATGAAAATGGGAAAACAGTGGAGTATAAGGAGGAGATTGAGGGTGAGAGGAGGAATAAGAAATGGGAGGAACTGCAGAATGAAATTGACAAAATTATGTCGTTACTTTTATGTATAAATAAGCACAATGAATTCCACTTTCATGTATAAGACAGAATTTAAAAGCAATAAGTAAGTGAAGGAAGTCCAGGAGAGTAAAAGGGAACTCCGGGAAGGAGGAGGAGAGGGAAAGAGAAGCACTTGGGAATGAAATTAAGAAAATTATGTTCTATGCATCTGTGAATATGTCAGAATGAATCCTATTATGTATAGCTATAATGTATGAATAAAAACATGAAAAGATCTCCACTCTTCCTTCCAATCTGGGCTGAGGAAGAGAAGGGAATGTTTCTTAGGTAGAGATAGAACCCAGGGCCTCTCGCATGTTAGGTAAGTGCTCTACCACTGAGCTACATTCAAAAACCTGTGTGTGTGTGTGTGTGTGTGTGTGTGTGTGTGTGTGTGTGTGCGTGTGTTTGCTGGGAAGCAAATCTTTTTAATTGCTAATGACTGAAACTAGCCAAGAATGAAGAAGCATACTCAGGCCCACAGAAGGAAAACTAGGTAATAATCAATATGTGTGGATTATGATTTTGAGTAAAGAAATCTGTTAAATAATAGTGAAATTAATGTTTTTATTTATTCTAATAGGTTGTACATGACAGTAGAATGCATTTATACATTTTTGTAAATCATACATAAATGGAGTGTAATCTCATTTTTCTGATTATACATATTATAGGATCACATTGGTCATGCAGTCATATATATACATGAAATAATAATGTCTGTTTCACTCTACTATCCTACCTACTTCCATACCCCTTCCCCTCCCTTCACTCCCCTCTACCTAATTTAAAGTAACTCTTTTCTTCCCTAACCCCACCTCCTTATTGTGAATTAGTACCCAAATATCAGAGAAAACATTTGGCCTTTGGTTTACTGGGTTTGGCTTATTTCATGTAGCATGATATTCTCCAACTCCATCTATTTACCAGTAAATGGCATGATTTCATTCTTCTTTAAAGCTGAGTATTATTCCATTATATATATATATATATATATATATCACAATTATTTATATATATGTGTGTATATATATATATGTGTGTGTGTGTGTGTGTGTGTGTGTATATATATATATAATTGATGTGGCTGTGTCACTGTAGTATGATTTTAAGTCCTTTTGGTATAAACCGAGCAGTGAGATACTGAGTCAAATGGTGGTTCCATTCCAAGTTTCTGAGGAATCTCCATACTGCTTTCCATAATGGTTGCACCATTTTTCATTCCCACCAGTAATGTAAGAATGGATCTTTTCCCCCACATCCTCACCAACATTTATTGTTGCTTTTATTCTTGATAGTTGCCATTCTGACTGCAGTGAGATGGAATCTTAGAGTAGTTTTGATTTGCATTTCTCTAATTGCTAGAGATGTTGAACATTTTTTCAAATATTTGTTGATCAGTTGCATATCTTCTTCTGTGAAGTATCTGTTCAGTTCCTTAGCCCATTTATTGATTGGGTTATTTGTTTGTTTAGTGTTAAGTTTTTTGAGTTCTTTATATATCTTAGAGATTAATGCTTTATCTGAGGGGCATGTGGTAAAGATTTTCTCCCAATCTGTAGGTTGTCTCTTTACATTATTGATTATTTCTTTTCCTGAGAAGATACAGAGACAAACCCACATAAATACAGTTACCTCATACTAGACAAAGGTACCAAAAACATTCACTGGAGAAAAGATAGCCTATTCAACAAATGGTGCTGGGAAAAATGAAAAACCACGTGTAACAAAATGAAATTAAACCATTATCTCTCACCCTGCATGAAACTCAACTCAAAGTGGATCAAAGAGAGGTACTAGAACAGAGACCCTTTGACTACTAGAAGAAAAAGTAGGCCCAGATCTTTACCATGTTGTCCTAGGATCTGACTTCCTTAACAAAACCCCTAAAGTGCAAGAAGTTAAATCAAGAATCAATAAATGGGATGGATTCAAACTAAAATGCTTCTTCTCAGCAAAATGAAATTAATTTTGATAGATGAAATAAAGCAAATGCTTTAGAAATAAGACCAAAATAATTTCTAAGTGTTATATTTAAATATATAATCACCATTTTACTGTGTAAATTTAAAAATGAAATGAATTTTATTTTCTAAAGAATTTGAAGTTTAGGATAATCTCAATTTTCTCTGTCATGTAGAGATGAATTTACTCAGTTTTTTCTTTACTTTATCTCATTTTTGTAATTTTGGGTACCTGGCATCTAAAATCAATTGCTTTTTGCTTTCTCATTATAATTACTTTTTTATAAAAAAATTTTAGATGTTGATAGACCTTTATTTTCTGTTATATTTATTTTTAAATTTTTTTATATTTATTTTATTTATTTGTTTATTTTATTTATTTATTTATTTATTTATTTATTTATATGTGGTGCTGAGAATCGAACCCAGTGCCTCACACATGCTAGGCAAGTGTTCTACCACTGAGCCACAACCCCAAACCCCTCATTACAATTACTTTTTGAAAGTCATATATTGACTATTTAAGGTAATCCACAAGAGTCTACTTTTTGTCAGTGTTCTGAATCCTGTAAATAATCAGTAGTGTTAACACTAACTGTAAATTTTGGTTTTTGTTTGTTCATTTTTTTAAAGATGATTTTGGTTATTCCATTTTGAAAAAAAATCTTTAATTCAAAAATCGTGGCTGAACATGTTGGTACACATTGAAAATCCTATTGACGTCAGAGGCTGAGACAGGAGGATTGCAAGTTGGGGGCCAGCCTGGGCAATTAGTGAGGACCTGTTTAAAACCAAAAAATAACCTGAGGTTGTAGAGCTCAGTTCCACACCTCCTCCCAAAAGATTTCATTGAATTTAATATTTTCATCTTGAAATTTTAGGTTCACTGTGTTATTTGTTTGGTCAAGTGTATTTTGGGAAAGTATCAATAAATGTATTGCTTTCTCCTGTCTGTTGGTCCAAAACCTATAGAAGATAGATCCCTATGCAGTCTTTGGAATATATACAAAATTACTCACATTGCTCACACATATATGTATACAGCTTCTGTAGATTTCAGGTTTTAGGCAAGATTAAATATCATGCATTTCTCCTGCCAGCTGTTTCCTCTAAAATACTTATTTTACTCAAATTGAATTGAATTGAAAATATTATTGGTAGATTGTAAACCTGCCATAAAACCTTCAAGCGTTTCCATCAGCAGGTAGCTTATCATCATAGCACTGCCCTTTCTTCAACAAAGCCCTATCCCCATGCTGAAATGTCCAATCAAACACAATTTATTGCACACTTTGTTATACTGCATACTTACGGTTAAGAACTGACAATGTTAAGCATGAAATAATTAAATTCAGAATGCAAAAGCATATGTGGAGAAGGTGGCAAGAAAAATAGCCAGAAGCAGAGGCAGTCAGTGCTACAGGATCATAAAGGCTATGTCTGCCAAGAAGGCTCTCCAATTTCTTTTTTTCATCTTGCTTATTATTTATAGTGTTTTTATATACAGTGTGTGCGTACATTTGTGATTGCTCATGATGCTCTCCATTTTATATGGTCCCTTCCTCTATGCTCCGGGAAACCGCATTGCCTTGAATCTGTTTTTGTTTCTTGTCTCTTTTATCTCATCTTCCTTCTGCTCAAGTTGCCCCTGATTTTGGCATTTCTCCCAGGCACCATTCCCTTGAAGTGCTCATCATTCACACAGCTTCGGCTAGAAAGGCTGCAATTCATGCTTTTCTAGCCGTGTTCTTAATCTCTGCCCTTTCACATGCTCAAAGATGTAGACTGCAACAATCCAAAACTGAAATCTGAAAGCAATCCAAAACCCAGACTGCAAAATTAAGCTACCTAAAAACCAAAACCTATCATAGTTAAAATGGTTGCTACTTATTAGATGCCTCTTCTGTGCTGAAAAACAGTTAAATTCTTTAAACTATCTTCTTATATCTCTAAGAGACAAATTCTCAAAGAAACTAAGTCTCTGAAGAAAATTTTACAGATGCTGGAAAATTGAGAATTTTTGCATTCTACCACTAATATACCTGAGGTTTAACTTACTCTATTTATCCACAGACTTAGTTTTAACTTCAACTTTATATTTCTGCATTATGTTCAATCTCTATTTCATTTCCTCCTTTGTTTAAAGATTATCTTTGTTATACTGATATCCAAATACGGGTGTTGACATTAACTTTCTTTCCCTTGTACCCCTGTTTAACTTTTGTCAACAAATAATACTGGTCATTTCAAATTTCTTCTGTATCCATCCTTTTTCCCCCTATTTCCAAGGTCAAATCCCTAGGCCACTCCCAGCTCTTGCATACCAGGCTACTGTTGGGATCTAAGAGCTAGTCTCTTAGACTTGCTATTTGACAGTGACTTCAAGATTACTGTCATAAAGTTATTCTACAGGACTTCTACTTGACACTATTTTATAGTTCTACTTAATCAGCCACTTTTTATTTGACACCTTTGCTCTGTTGAATACTGACAGCATTGTTTGAACCAAATGTGGCTGGTCTTCATGGAACTTAAATTATAATAGAGGATGGGCCTGATCTAAGTGGATAATTGTAGAATCAGGTATTCAGTAAAAAATGTTATATGTGCTATCAGTGGTCCTATGACCACTAAACTTTCCAAACTGTCTTTCCATGATCATCTTTCATTTTCATGAAATCAGTTCTTACCAAATGAACTAATTCATAAAATCTCTAACTTATAAAACATTACCAATTCAAAACATACAGATGCTTTATGTGACTGTCTATGATTTTGCATTTCCAGATTTGTTTCTGTGTGGTTTATTTCAGTACTTCTTCAGGAAAAGATGATAATTATAAATCCTTTGTATTCTTCTCAACTGAACTCTCACATTTTAGTCACAAAATGACTATCAAAATGCTTTGCAGATAGTTTCAGGTAAAAGTATTATGTTGTTTTTGAACTGGATATAAAGGAAAGTGGTCAACATTTTCAAGCCAATGGAGACAATGTATTAAGTTAAAGACAAAAGTGGAGAAAATATTTGAACTGAGAGGCAAGAAATTAGGGTTCTTGTCTCATTAATATCCCTTTGACTTTTTCTTTTTTAAATATATATTTTTTATTTGTAGATGGACACAACACCTTTATTTTATTTATTTTATTTATTTTCATGCAGTGCTAAGGATTGAACCCAATGCCTCATATGTGGTAGGCAGGCACATTACCACTGAGCCACAACCCCAGCTCCATCCCTTTGGCTTTGATCAACAAGTTATCTTCTCTGAATCTTAGTCTGCTCACCTCAGGTAAAATGAGGACTTAAGAGTCTCATAGGCTCTAAGTCCAAAATACTCTTATTATAAAGAAAATTACCAGTTACATAAGAAATGGTCAACCACTCGGAGACATGACCTAATTTTTAAGCAAATGTGCATGGATATTACTGTGTATATGCAGTGAAGAATGCAAATGAGGGCACAAAGCATTTTAGAAGATGAATGTACTTCAGGCAGATTATCGGTCTCATAAACCCTAATCAAGGCATTCACATTGACATAGCATGATGAAGACATGGGATCCAGAGTCTGAATTACTTTTCCAAAGAGTCCTATGGGGTATCTCCTCACACCATATGTTTCTTTCACTTTTATGAGCTATCTTAGGCAGGAAAGTGCAAAAGGCACTCAGCATATTAATTTCTAAACTTTTTGACTTTCTAGTTGAAAAAGGAAGAAAGGAAGGAAGGAAGACAGAAAACGGTATAACTAACAGCATGCATTTCCCAGTTCATCTGATTTTGCTAGTTTGACTTCACCTAACTTTCCTTTGACACATTTTACTCATCATCATTTCTTGTTTATCATTCAAATCATTTTTCCTCTGCTAGAAATACATGAACCACTGACTGGAAAACTTTGATATGACCCCAGAGAAGTTAATGTCTAAAGTAATCTCTTGCTAGAAATTGATTTTGATTTCACTTCACATTAGTGAGTTCCTTATCCCCTTCTACCACATTTTCCTTGTACTTCCAGTTAATGCAGTATCATAAATCACTCTACCACAATGCCTAAGGAAGAGCGAGGGAATTATGCCTACTAACCAATCCTCTCATGACACATTATAGCGTATTGGTAACAGGAACCAGTTAAGTTTCTTGTACACCCTTGATTTTTCTCTTATTTGATTTTTTTCCCCTTTCTAATGTCACTCAACCTGTAGACACTGGGATAAAGCAAGCTGATGTTTGAAAGTCCTTTTGTAACTGGGAACAAGAAAAGCTGTTATTTTCTTGAAAAAAATATCATTATAGTTTAAGGTTTAATTCAAGTATACATGTCTTGTAGGTGACTAGATTTCTCTTCCTTTGAGAACTTTATAGGGCTTAAAGAGGTGTGTGTGTATATATATATATATTGTGTGTGTATGCACACACATATATATAAAGTTTGTGTCTATATATAGAAACACACAAAAGTATGTGTGCATACACATACTCACATACACACATGCTTTTTTTCCCTTAGACTTGAAACCATTCAAAGCAGTTGCTTTTTCCAAAAGCTTAACTCCTTAAAATTTCATAAGAACATTTCTTATGCAAATGTTCTATGAAGATATTAGGAAAGTCCTATATGAATTTTCATTTATTTTTAAAAATAATGGCCATAATTTTAACACAGAATAGTTTAGGGTCAATTCTTATTGAACACAGTGTGTGATAGTTGAAACTACAGTATTTTCAATATCACCCTGAACAAGTAAATTGAATTCAGTTTAATTGCATGGAGGCAGCATGGTATGGGTGGCCCTTCAATTTTCCATGCTCAATGAACATGAAGCCCGCCGGCTGATCCTGTGAGTTCTCTTGCAGTTCTCCAGAGGAGCAATGTTCGTAGTTCTCTGTACTTCTGCATGTTTTAGTGAAGATCAGCAAAGGGACTCAATTCCTCATTTTTCTTAATTGCTTAAAATGCCTTTTCTATATCTTATTCCTCAATTGCTTTATCTTTACTTAGGAGTAGTTGGTCTTTTTCAAGTCATCTTTCTTTATTGAAATGTAATACTACAAGGTCAAAAGACAAGGTATATAGCTATATCTTAAAGTGAAATGGCTTCATAGGGTCTTGAAATCTTAGTGTTCTTGAATAATAAAGCAAATTGGGAATTGTTAATATACATAGAAGAAAAATTATTAATATTCATAATAATAAAATATTCTATTTCAGTATGGAGTACTGATAAAAGATATCTGTTTCATTTGACATTTCAACTCAACTCAGTATATATTATCAATATTTTAAAAACTTATTTAAAAAAATACTAGGTTAAAGTTGCCTTATTTATTGGATAAAAATACAGATGTCCAATTAAATGTTAATTTCAGGTAAACTACAGATAATTATTTTGTGTAAGTATGTTTGTATAATACTTAAAGCATCCAAAAATACTTGCTATTTATCTGAAATGAAAATTTAACTGTATGTTCTATAATTTATCAGGCAACGCTATACTAAATTGGTGAGAGAAAACTGAGGTGAATTTAATAACAAATTTTAATCCTTAAATAACTTGCTATGAGAATTTAATAAAACTTTATATATGTAAAGAACAGAAGCATTAATAGTGCAAATATAAATAAGTTTGTATTACAAGAAAAGTTTAAACTAAGAAAGTTTAAACTAGATCAATATTTCATTAATAGATGGTCGAAAATTCAGTGGTTAGTTGTTGTAGTGAGATTAAAGTCCTTCCAAAGATGCGAATATTCTAGTCGCCTAAACCTGTGAATGTGTTTATTACCTGGTGAAGGAATATCAAGGTAGCAGATGGAATCAGGATTGCTAATCACCTCACCTTGAAATAACTCTCTGAATGGTTCCAATATCACTCTAAGAGACTTACATGAGAGAGGGAGACAGAAGTCAGTGCCAGAGATGGGACCCGGGAAGGCCATTGTTGACTTTGAAGAGAAAAGTGGTCATAAGCCAAGGAACACAAGCTGATCCTCTCCTAGAACCTCCAGAAGGAATGCAGCCCTGTCATGGACCTGGATTTTTGCCGAGTGAAAACCATTTCTAATTTTTGACTTCTAGAATTACAAAGTAACACATTTGCTTTATTTTCAGTGATTGAGGTTGTGGTGATTTTTTTTACAACAGCAATAGAAAAACTTAGATTAGGTAAATACCATATACATTATTGGTGTAGGTGATTCCCTGTATAATTTTCTACCATAGATATAGCATGCAATTCCTTCAAACCCATTCCTTATAAATATATTTAATATTAAAAATACTCATCAAAGACTATAAATGCAGATTTGAAACAATATACTAAACTAATATGGTATATACTAAGCATCTTAATTCACTTTTAATCATATGTGCATATTAAACTACAGAACATTTAGGGGAAATTTCAATTATGATATATGGTGAAATAAGACAGGGTTATGAAAACAGAAGAATAAATCCAAAATAAAAGTAAAATGAATGTGTGTGTGTGTGTGTGTGTGTATTGCATATAGAGAATAATCAAGGGAGACATACATGTAATGGTTATGAAAAAGCAACTAAAATTATAATGTAATTGTAATCATAATAATTTAATTTTACTAATATGGTATGAATTGAGTTTGCTTGCTCGGTTCTAAATCTATTTTAAAATGGATTGACTAGCAAATATTTAATGTAATACTAAACAAATTTTTAGAACTTGGTTGAAACAGAAATGTTATTATCCATTCCAAATAGTATTTAGAATTTTTACCAATTCAATAAAAATTATAATATATGATGGCTAAAGATACAAATTTCTCTAGAAATTATCATGTAAATACATAATCTCATTCATGTCTTCATTTTTATAATTTTAATTTTATAAGAATTGATCTGTGCTAAGATCTAAAGCACTTAAAATTCATATTAAAGTTCTTTTTGTCAAATGTCATTGTTTTATGGTCCTGGTTTCATATAACTTTGCATTTTCCATTGTAAAGGTTTTGAGTAGAAACTTAGAGAAGAATAATAGTTCTCACACTTATTGAGTGAGTTCCTATTATACTGAACTGAGAACTCAGTGCTCTACATAGTTTAATTGACCACAGTCCTACAAAAGTCATATCATAAATATCCACCCATTTTACCTACAGTCAAACTTGGTTTCATGGGACTTCGTGAGTTCTGAAGCTTATATTTAAACTCCAATTTGGCTTCGAAGTCTAAAGTTTTTCAATATCCAAATTGTTTAAAGTATTTTAAACATCCACTATAGCTTTATTGAGCTGGGCTAATATAAAATAGCATAGAATTGAAACACATTTTCATCCATGTGGGTGGACATCAGATTGCTTGCTGGTATCCCAATTGTGAGTCACTGGGAGAAACGAAAACAGATGGGCCACAACTCCAGCATCTGCTGCCCTGGCTGGGGCTAATTCGCTGATGCTGAGCTTTCAGAGGCTTGGGATACTTGTGTTCTTCATCTCTGTTTACTGTGCCTAGCATAGTGCTTGACATATAATGGGCATTCAGGAAGGGTTTTTGCAGGAATGAACCAATGCAGGAACAAGGCCAGCTCTTCTCTCCATATTATTTCCCTTTAGAACCTGTTAGTTGAGACTGTGCTCTTGCAACACTCAAAGAGAAATCTGGAAAAAGCTGTATAAGGGAAGTTTAAGTTTATAAGAGTAATTGAATGTTTTATATTATGCACCTCTGAGTGAAATCTGTCTGGGATCTGTACTTCATCTATTTAGGCTCACAGAGAGTGAACAGGAGCCAACAGGTCTCTCTCTCCCTGTCTCCCTCCTTTCACACCCATGTTCTCAGCATTCCTACTCTATAACCCCCAGAATGGACTTCACCTGAGTTCAGCTCCATTTATCTAAAGATAAAAGTAAGGAGAGGAAAAGAGAGGTTACAATGAAGAGAAAATCAGAGTATGACAAGGTGACAGGAACAGTCAGTAGAGGAACTTGGGCTGAAGAATAAAAAACACAGTGTGTATACAGGGCTAGCTCAGGTGGGGCCATGCCTGGTGTCAAGTTGCTCCTGGCGTTGTGGTTCCAGTTTGGTAGTGCCCTGCTGAACTTCCCTAAGAAGGCCTGGAACAAGTAATGTTGATGCTAGCATTTAAGTTGGTGAATTCAGTGACAGAACTTAGACATACTGAGTTTGGCTACTCTGAGTTTCATAAGCTGATGCACAGACTGCTGCTGAGGTTGTTAAAATAGAGATTTACCCATTGTTTCCCATTCTAAACAATTTTACCTTATTGTGACAAACATGGATTTTGAAGCATTAGACTCCTTTTTTTAAATGAGAAGCTTATTTCTTTATTGACAAATTTAGACATGGGTACATCAAATTACACCAGTTTTTAACAGCCTATAAAGAAGGGGGAAAGATCATTTCACTGTCTCAAACTTATAAGAAACAGAAAATTGGTAATAACAGGAAAACTCTAGTCTCTTTATAATTAAACTTCTGAAACAAAATGACATATTAGCTCTTCCATTTGTAACTTTTGGAGTTGTTACACATAGGAATGACGGTGTCTGAATGTTTACTGCTTCAGAGATGGCAGTAGCAACAGCCACTAACTCTTGGGCAGGATCTTTCTTGGTGTGATAAAACACTTTGTAGTGGAAGAGACTCCAGTGGGTGTAGCACTTCAGAGTTGTCCACTATTCCCTAATCTTCTCAGTCAAGTTCAAATAAACAGTTTGGATGACCAGGATACAAGTTTTCACATATTTTTATTCTGCTCCTGAGGAGTGCTGAAGCAGCATGGACTTGCCCAAAGCCTCTCATACCTGAATTTCAGCTGTCGATTATGGCATGGTTTGTGTCACGAGCTGTAGGCCTCAGGCAGAGCCATACCCTGTGAGTATGAGCAGACACGGGCTGGTTAAGTTCTACACAGTAGTGGAAACGATGAATACAAGCAATCATAGGGAGGCTTCAGAGACTGGAGTGGCCTGTGGTAAGGGCCAGCTCTTAGTGTGACCCAGATAGACATGTGACACTTTGTTCATCTTGCTGTCTTATATTGCTGCCAGTGACTATGAGTTCTCATTTGAACCAACCTGTTGGGAAGAAACTGTGGAGTCTGTACTAAGCTCATAGGGCCACCTGCATAAAACAGTCACAAACAGATGAGAATGGAGCTGAATGGGAGCCAGCTATATATAAATTTATCTTTAAATTTTTTGAATTAAATTTATTTTTAACTGATATAAGAAAACATTAAATTATACATATCAGGGAGGTTCCATGTGATGCTTCAGTACATACATACACTGTGTAATCGGGTTGAACGTATCTCCTCAAACATTCATCATTTCTTTATGGTAAAAACATTCAAAACCCTTTCTTTAAGTTTTTTGAGATATGTAGTACAAAAATCACCATCTCTAGTTATGCTGATGTGCAATAACAGAACTTATTCTTACCTACCTGCCAATAGTAGCCACTGACCAGCGGTTCCCCTTCCCACCCTCCGTCATTGCTCTCCTAACCTCTGGAATCCACCATCTCTATTCTCATTTTCCCTGAGATCAAGGTTTTATACTCTACACGTGAGTGAGATCATACAGAGCTTGCTTTCTGTGCCAATCTGGTTATTCTTGCTCTCTAACTTCCTCTGAGTTCCGTGGCATGGAAACCACAACAGCCCTTTCTTTTCCTCTCTGCTGTAGAAGAGGAACAGATGGATGTGCTTCCTTTGCCTTTCTCATCCTCCAGTGCACATTATCAACCAACATGAAGAAAATCCCTTCCTTAACTTTCATTTCTGGGGAATTATAAAGTTCTTTTTAAGATTTGGCTTCTTTTATTGGCTACTTCTCTTCTTTTTTAAGACCTTAAATTTTCCTTTTAACTCAATTTTTCTTCTGTGCATTCAATTTTCTGCTACACCCAGCCTAAATACGATTTTGCCACGATTTCTTTTACATTTGCTTCTTCCTTGCCCTTTTTGACATTCTTAGATATTTTACAATTCAGAGCCAAAGCCTAGAATGTTCCCATTGGGATATCATCACTTCAACACTTAGAGTTCTACCAAATTTACTGAAGAATTCTTTCTAGCTTTAATACATTTTCCCTACAGTTTTCTAAATTCATATTAGTGCATTCCTTGTCATTTGCACCACATTTAATTTTAAACTCTTCCTACAGTTTGATCCTACTAACACACAATTACCACAGTCATTTACTGGGGCTCGTCTTCTTCATCTTCTTGATGATCTTTGTGGTGCCCTTATAGGAACTTCCCTCCAGAGCTTCTAGTTACTGCAGGTGTTTAGGCATCATCTGCACGTACAGGATTTAGCATCAGTTGTTGGGGTAACTGGAGGGTTTTTAAGGTGCAGTAACTAGAAGCTCTTCCCCCTCAATCTAAGCCAAGACATAGTTGCCAATATTAACTCTAAGTTGTTCCTTCAGTTAATGTTTATCTTTTTAAAAACTTATACTGATGGGACTATAAAAGGGTGGGGAGGGAGACATGGCTAACCTTCCACACTACAAGCATTCAATCCTTTATATATATGGGGATAACCACCATGATCTTTTGAATTTTGTTTTTGTCTTAAATATGTTTATTTCTCTCAAAATTTATTCAAATATTTTGTTTATTCCATTTTAAATGTTCAGTGATTCATTCTTGAGGTATTATTGGGTAAGTATGAGTA
The DNA here is from genome assembly GCF_902686445.1 of Sciurus carolinensis. NCBI lineage: Eukaryota > Metazoa > Chordata > Mammalia > Rodentia > Sciuridae > Sciurus > Sciurus carolinensis. The sequence goes on from NC_062220.1 coordinate 27,082,799, forward strand.
GCAGAGTGTACCAACAAGAGATCAGAATAGCAGAGGTCAGTTCTATGAAAGAAGCAGATTCTATGGCTAATGAATACTCAGATCATATCACCTTTCATTTGGAAGCTCTATCAACTCTTGAGTCATATTCAGCTTATTTCAACAAAAACTCATGTCTTTTTAAAAGTATTTTTTTCATGAGTCAGAAATGGTATCCAATGCCATTTGCATAGCCCATTAAAACTTATAAAGGCTGCTGTAGGGCTAAGGAAAGAACTTGAAAGAGTACCTGCCTTCTGAATGAGACATGCAGAAATAAAGAAATAAATATGTGTTCCTATGCCTGCTTGAGATTATATCAGGAGCACCTTGTGTGGTTCCTTCTGTCTCTGGAGAATTCAATATTACTGTGGGTGCATATGACCACTTAGGGATGATTTCACCTTTCGTTCTTCTAACAGATAAGGTATGTGGCATGTAAGAGTGTGTGTGTGTGTGTGTGTGTGTGTGTGTGTGTGTGTGTGTTATTATTGTTCTTATTATAGTCCTGGTGATAGAACCCAGGCCCTTATGCATGCTAGGCAAGTCTCTGAGCCACTAAGTCACATCTCTAGTCCTATGCATTTGTTTTAAAGCTTCCTGTCCTAATATTATCCTAATGGCAAACTGTGAAGAAATTGTTCCATTCTTCCACGTCTTTTTTGTAGTTTTGATGTTCTATTTCTCACCTATATTATCATCACAATTTCATTATGTTTAGTACCTGTATCCTATGAATAGAGGTGTCTGAAGTCATGTAGAATTTTTCTCCCCTTTTTTTTCCAGATGTTTTTTCCTTAAATGTTTAGAAACCATGGGGAACTGTCCAGTTAGATTATCCTGATTTCAAATGCAGTCTCTACTATCTGCTGGCCCCAAGATTTGTAGCAAGATTTAAATCAATTAAATACCATTTTAAAAAATCTGTGTATTAGACATAATAATTACCAACATCACAGGGATATTGGAACATTGAATTAGACATCTTTCAAGTGCCTGAGAAGTAGTAAGCACTCAATGAATGGTAATAATACTTAATTTTATTATTACTTTGTTATATTGTGGTTTCTACACTGCATTCATCTTCATAATGTACACAATTTATAATTGATTTCACAGCTTAATGTGGGTTTTTATTCATCTCCCCCATGTTCAATTTAAATTAATTGTAAGCATATTAACTATTCTTTGAACAAATATATACTTCCTGAATCCCATGGAATAATGTACTTTGTATCCTCAAGGGTTCATCTTTCTGTTATCATAAGCCACATCCCCCAAATCAAAATGCCATTTTATGACATATCTATGCACACAACTATTGCCTTTCAGAGACTGCCTATTCCAATATTTAAGCATAAATTAGAAGAAAAGAGCCTGAAAAACTTTTATCCCAAAATGTGAATTTTCTTATCACTGCCGTAAGAGTTCTGAATGTTTCCCCAATTTATTCTATGGTCATCATTTGTGCCCTAGTTTCCTGAAATAATTAGGAATTCAGTAGCAATTAGTGGGTTTAAACTATCACATCCTGGTATGTTACAGGGAGATACCCCATGTATAACTCCACTTGGTCAGGTCTGTGTAGGGCCACTCCGTTGATGCCCTCGTTGTATTATCATGTTGGTTCTGGCAAATATAATTATTGTCTGGTTTGTATTTGCCAACAGTCCTGATTTGTGCAGTGGGACAGAGCTTCACATATTTCATGTCATTCTAGGATTGTAAAATGTCTTTTAAGCTATTCTTTATATATGTCATCCATTCTTCAGAACACATACTGGATCATTTATTTGAGAGGCAATCCACTTGACTTAACCAACTTACCTGTCAACTCTTAGTTAATGGCTGCGCTTGATAATCATGAGTCTAAATTGTTCAGAAGGATCATTAATAACACATTTATTGCATCTGTTGAAATAAACTTCTGCCTAAACATTACTGAAAACTGTAATTAAAGTAATTTAATTGCAGTAAAACTAATCTCATTCATTTTTAATTGCTATGATTTGAATGTTTATCTCCTCAAAAACTCATGTCAAAATTTAATTGCCAAGGTAATGGTATTGGGAAGTAAAGCCAAATGGAAGGTGTATAGGTCATGATGACTCCATTCTCCTGAATGGGTGAATGTTATTATGCAAAAGTATTTGGGGCATGATTTTCTCTCCTCTTCTGCCTTCTGCCTTCTGTCATGTGGTGAGGCAAGAGGGTCCTCACAAAATGCTAGTGCCTTGATCTTGGAACTACTCAGCATCTAGACCTGTGATGAGCAAATATGTATTCTTTATAAATCACCTAGTCTTGGTATTCCATCATATCAGCACAAAATGGTCTAAGAGAATTACAAAGACTTTTAAATATCTAATTTAGTTCAGAAGCTGAAGTTGGAAGTAACAGATTCTGTCCTCGGTCATAACTAATGAACTCACGGATGAATGCTCACATGTTTTCCTCCTCTATCTGTCTTGGTAATAGAGGTTCTTCCAGTGTTACTATGAATTAAAAAAAATGGCAACATACAGGGTTTCAAACTGAAGAGAGGTGTTGGGAAGAGAGAAAACCCAGACCCCAGAGAAGACAAACTGATTGGTAGGTATAAGGTTGTTGTAGAACAAATGGAATTGTAGAAAACTTGGGGAAGAAACATATAGGGAAGTAGTGTTGAGATGAAGTGGTGGGGAGTATTAACAATGATTGTTGAAAAGAAAGGGAAAGCTCCAAACAGAAGGAAATGTTGGTAGAACAAATGTCATTCAGGTCCTGGGTGTCAGTCTGATCCTTTGTTCAAGGAAAGTTGATACTTAAATGTTGCCAGTAATGGCAGACAAAAGCAGAAGAAAAAAAAAAGTAGATTTCAAAATCACACAGCAATCCAGGAGTCTGGACAATGAAAAGTTCTGGTCTAAAAGCAGTTATTGAGTTCCTGCTGTTTGCATTTAGGCAATATGGAGAAGTTTCCCAAAGGAAATAATGATTTATTAAAGGTTACAGTTATACTAATAAAAAAATCTCTGATAGAACACAAAAATGATATATTTATAGCCAATATTTATGAATAATTACTAAGTGCCACACACTGTTGTAACAATATTCTAAGTGTATGAATCTAAGTGCCACACACTGTTGTAACAATATTCTAAGTGTATGAATCCAATGAATCATCACAATAATACCATAAAAAGTATATATATATTTTCAATTTTAAAGATGAGATAGATGAATAAACTGATGTATAGTGGGAAGATGACTTGGATGAAATCCTAAAAATGGGTGATTAACAGAGCTGAAGTTAGATGCTGTGCTGTCTGGCTTTAGAATTAATTTCTTAAACACAATACACACTCTCAAAAGGAAATTTATGTGGGGAAAGAAGGCAGAGGGTGCACTTATTTGGCTATAAGGGATAAATAAGTTATGCATGATGAGTAAGTTCTAGAGATCTACCATATAGCATGGTGACTATGGTTAACAATACTCTACTGTAATCTCGAAATACACTAAGTGTAGATCTTACATGTTTTCACTATGAAAATAGAGAAAATAGTAACTACGTGAGGTGATGGATTTGTTAATTAGCTTGATCATTGTGATCATTTCACAATGTCTGTGTATATCAAGGCATGAATTGCTCATTTAAAATATGTAATTTTTTAATTTGTCAATTATACACCAATAAGTTGTTTAAAATGTCAGATTAAAACTAAAAAAATGAAGGGAGGCAGGGAACACATAGGTGGAGTCTTAGCTTTGCTTACTTAGTTTTTCCTTGTTTGACTTTATCCACCATCGTTTATGTACAGATAAAATCAATTTGCAGAGTATAGCAATTAACCTTTTCTTGCTCAATAATTTGGGCAACACTTGTTCCTGTCCCAGATTCGGTGGGGTTTCCGGGCTACCACTTGTTTGAACTGGCCTTTGTGGAGTTAGGACCATCTTTAGATTGGGGCAGGGTATGATTAGGAAAAACTATCTATCTATACATTCTGTAAGAAATCCCATGAAAGATCTGAGTTCTGACTGTCCAGACAAGCAGATGCTGAAGTTATTCAATGCGGGCCACTCTAATCAGTGTTCATGTTAATTTATGGGTAGATTAATTATTAACCTACACAAATTAGTAAGGAGTACACTAAGAGAAATTTGGTGAATATAAGAGGAAAGCAGAACGGTTGTGGGCTCCAATGTCTGTAAGTCTGCTCACACGCAGATCATTTCAGTCCTGGCACGGGTTTACTTGCATCCATCAACCCACAACCTAATTGGTGACGAGTCACTTCTCCCATTCATTACGCCACTGTGGACCCCGAAAGTGAAAAATGACCACCTGCACAACTGAAGACCTTCGTTTTCCTTCTTGGTATGGAAGAACTCTATAATAATTTGACTCCACTACCAGTTATCACTACTTGGTTGCTTGTGAATTTGATATTTATTTTGCACTACAGTTTGTAACCAAAAACTTGGCTATTTGGAAATTAGTGGGCAAGAAGTCCTTTCCATATTCCTTTTTGAAAAATATGTTCATAGCCGGGTGCAGTAGTGCACACTTGTAATCCCAGCAGCTGGGGAGGCTGAGGCAGGAGGATCACTAGTTCAAAACAATCTCAGCAAAAGTGAGGTGTTAAGCAACTCAGTGAGACCCTGCCTCTAAGTAAGATCCAAAACAGGGCTGGAGATGTGGCTCAGTGGTTGAGTGCCCCTGAGTTCAATCCCTGTACCACCACCAAATACATACATATATGTATATGTATATATCATGGTAAAACATGATAGTAGGTCCATTTTTCTATATTCTTAAATGCATATAGCATAATTTGCTCCATTCCAATCCCCAGTACTTCCCCGTTCCTCCCCCACTCTTCCCTCTCTCTGACAACTTCCTATGTTTTATATGTCCTCCTTCTATCTTTTTGTTTTGTCAGTGGGTGTATTGCTATACATAAGAGTGGTATTCCTTGTGGCACGTTCATACACACACATTGCATAATCTGGCCAGTTTCCTTTTGGGGCCCCTCCCCTCTTGCATCCCTCCTCACCTCCTCAAGCCCCTTCCTCTGCTCCACTGTTCTCCCTTCTATTTTCATGACATCCTTCTTTTTGTCTGTGAAATTTGTATCACCCAACCATTTCTCTTGAATAACATTAGAAAATATTTGCATAAAATTAAAGCAAGAACAATCCATTAACGCCATAGATTATTTTTATTACTTACATGTGATTTTTAACAGAATAATTGGAAAATAACTGATTGATTAAATATGTAATGTTTTGTATGTTTATTGAGACATAAAAACCTAAGACAGCCAACTGGAAATTCATCAGTACACTGATACTCTACACACATTATAAATGTAGTGAATAGGAAAAAAATCAGTAGCAAAAAGTCAAGGAAGAAGAATTTTGATTTATACTACCAAATTAATGTGAGAATAGGAAACTTAGAATGTTAAAATATTGTATTTTAAATTTAATAAAGCTCTATCTCATTAATACATAATCACAGTTTGATGAATGATTAATTATGAAACATTTGACAGTTATAAGGAGATATATGATTCCTTGAAAATAGAATTTCCACGAATCACATTTGCACATTCAAAATGTTATGCATATGGAAATTTTTGGGATATTTTTCAAAAATTCCTTACTCAAATAGCATCATACAAAACCTTGTGGACAAAATGAAATGAAAAATAAAAAGGGAAATACTAATGAAGACAGAGACTAAGATACTGTGTTGACAAAAATAACTGCTGAAACTCTGTGTCTTCAAGGACCAAAAGGCTTATTTTCCACACATGCAGATCTTTCAGTGGGTTAGGTGCCTTTCAGAGCCACTGTCATCCATGTGATCACACAGCAACCCAAAATACTTCCACCTGGAAGATGACAGCTTAGATCTGGAGCACTGAGCACCGGCTCCTGAATGCTTCAGTCCAGTGGTGACACATGCCACTCAGGTGCACATGTCCTTGGTCTGACTTGGTCACATGTGTCCCTCCTACATGAGGTCTGGGGAGGATGGCCCTGTCACTACTGTGTATTGAGTGCTAACTCTGTCATGATGCTAACTTTACAACAATTTCTAAATACTGATGTTCTTTTAATTCAACATAGTACTATACTACATATTTCTGAAGTACCTCTTAAGGTAAAATATTTTAAACCCTAGTTTGAAAATATGCCAGAATTGGAATACTTATTGACAAATCATCATCATATCTACTTGCTAAAAAATTTCTTCTCCAACCCAAAATGTCACTTATCATGATTTGGTTGGTAACTGTTCCCTTGCCAGATATCCCTTGCTGTCTAGTCCTGTGACCATGTTCATATTTGGTACTGCTAAACTACCACTTGTAAAACAACTTTGGTTGACATCTTTTGCTTTCTAAAACTTTAGTTTCTGAAAGAAGCACTAGGCTAATTAGTTATATGAACATTCTCATATCTATTCAGGCTTTCCCAGAGATGCTCACCTTCACCTTCCCTTGTGGGCTCTGACCCCCTCCCTTTCTTGAACTCCTGCTTTCTTTATCCTCATTCACTTTCCTTCAGATATAGATGTGCTTCTGTGTGACAGAGGAGGATGAAAGCTCATAATCCCAAATCACAATCTCTTCAGCAGAAAGAGAAATTAAATGATGCCTCAGTTTCTGGAAATTCCTCTGGTTCATCCTACTTCAGTCTCCCTCCCTAACTTTTAACCAATCTTGGTTGCCATAAGAATGCGAGGTATGGAATCAAAGATCAGTGCTCTGTCTAATGATGGGAAAGGTCTTTGCTTGATAGCACTACTAGAAATGCCCAGAATGTGAGGCCAGGAACAGTTCCCAGAGTGACAGATAGATCCCATCCATATGTCCTCTGCATCGTGTTTAGCAATTATGTCTACTCTTCTGTGTCCATGTTAGGTAGCCCAAACTACCTGTAATGTGCAGTCAGTCAGCAGCATTTTTATGTCTCTAATATTTAGAATATATTAACTAAGCAGTAAGCTGGAGATAAAAGCATTCTCAAATCATTTACGAAGAGTAACTCATAAAGCATAAGAATCCAAAGCTCTATTTTGGATTATATAATCATTTTAAAACACTAGGAATTGCAGTTTTACTAAAGCAGTCTTAGTACATAAATCAATGTTTTCTTTTTCTGTCAATATTTTGCTAACTTTTCTTTTCAAGACAAGAACAAATATTTGCTTTTAAAAATAGCTATTTTTGCATATGCTATTACAGACATTTATTTGTATATTAAGCAGAGACAGTTGGGCTATCTCTCACACTTTCAGCAGATATTTTCAGATGCTTCTCTCTCTCCTCTCCTGCAAACAGATCCTGTAAGATTTCTAAATGCCATTGGATTTGAGTGCACTACCCTTGCAGACTTTCACATAGGTGACAGAACTTTTGTCATTACTTGGCATGTCTCTGTAGAGATAGACTATGCCTCTCACTGCAACAGCATTTAAGGACAGGTAGCTGTTTTCCATTTTCTCTCATAATCAAATTATAAATATGTTTTATTTTTTTCATTCTTGGAAGAAACAGACCCAGGCCCTGCTGCCCAAATATTTACAGGCACTCTTCTAATAGGTTCTTCTCCATTAAGACAAAGAGTTTATAACTAATCCCAACAGGTTAAATGGTAACTGTAATCAATCCAGCCTGGCTGCTGGTCTTGCTCTAAAAAGTAAATCAAATCTAGTCATCAACCCCTGTAAACACTTTATGAGCACCTGTATCTGCCAGGCATTGATCCTTCCTGTAACGGGCACCCTGCTGCTGCACCCAAGTCCTCCTGGCTGATTAAAATCCATACCTCCAACAATCCGCCTGCTCAGGCCTGCTCTCAGCTCTTCAGGACCCCGCTGACACACATTCTCCTTTCATTGATTGTCATATTCTCAGACACCAACTGCAGTCTGCCTGAACCTGCACTTTGACTTGGGATTTGGGTCTCCTGATGAGTTTACTGGATCTTTAGAACTCATCCAAGCTGATTGAACCTGGTCTAAAGTTATCCAAGCCCCTGGATGACAAGCACGTACTCTCTTATTTAACTCTGCTTGCTGTTGTTTCTCATAAATGTCACCTCTACCTCTGCTGTTGCTCTGTCAGCGTTCCCCTTTTTCTTACTGTTGCTTTCCCCCACCACCTGACTGCCACTCCCCCCATACTTATTAACCATACATGCTTAACCATTACCAGTGCAGCGTGTGTTACTTTTGGAGTCTTGGTTCTTCTCTGCTGCTATCATATGGGTATTCTGATATGTGATGGATCCTTTGGCTTCCCCTAGCACTGTTCCTTTGTCTGAATATTCTGGAAGTATGAGGGCTGTGGAAAGTTGATTTCTGGATAGCTAATGTTTTAATACTCTTCCACAATGAAGCCATGCTCCTTCAACTCATCGATGAGTTTTTAATAATCATTTTCCAGCCCTGTACTCATTTTTATTTCCTTTTGCTTTTAAATGGCTTTGATGTTGCTGGGTATTGAATGTACGCTAGACATACAATGTATGCCCACTAAGCTATACCCACAGTACCCATTTTTTAAAAATCTGCAGAAGGGAAATGCTAACTTAGTTTTGTAACTGTCCCTGCAGTTAAAAAAAAAAAAATTGATCCATGTACAACTTTTGGATATTCATTCATAAAGTATGTGATATGAGTACAAAGTCTCGCCATTATTCAAAAAAGTGTATTATTACTAGTTAGATATAAACAGAATAGAAAGCATTTAAAAATGAATTATAAGAATAAAGTATGATACTACATGATTTATTTTTATACAGTCAGAAAAATTAAATATTCTGATTTGATCAACAAAGACTAGCAGAGCTTAACAGACAAAACAGAGCTGAATGGTTTACAAAATATGCCAACATTTATATAATGGTAATTTGCAGATATTTTCAGATGCTTCTCTTAATTCAGATGCAACTAAAATTAAGTCAAATCCCTTTTGGTTTGACACATTATGTCATGAGTCATATTTATAATGCAATAATAGCTATATAAGGAAGACATCAGATGACCAACAGAGGCTATGTGTATGCTTATAATGATTGGTTGTGATTTTTTTATACTTATTTTGTGTCAAACACTATTGGATTTTTTCACACAATAACTTGCTGAGTATTTGAACTGAATGTTTTTGATTCATTATATTTCTTCTTAGTGTTGTTTTTCAAACATACCATTTATTTATTCATTTCCTTCTTTCCTTCCTTGTGTTTTGAAATGGGGAGGGTCTCACTGTGTTGCCCTGGCTGGTCCCTGACCTTTCTTCTAACCTTGTATCTCTAGTTGCCACTGAACGTGTCAGCTCTTATATCTGGAAGGTGTTTCAAGGAGAACAAGTCAGGAATGGAAACCATGAGTTTTCCTTCTGTTTCTAATCCCTGTGTAGTTCCTGACCCCAGGGGGTTTTGATTCCTCTCTCGTTTCCCTTGTGTTCTGTCACCAAAATCTCTGAGTTCGCAAATTCTCCAGAACCCTCTTCAAGCTGCCCTTATTTCTTCAGTACTGTCATCTCCACATAGTTCAAGCGTTCATCTTCTCTCACTTAAATTGGCAAAAATCTTGTGTATCAGTCTCCTAACTGCTTCTGCCTCTGTCCTTCTTTCCATTTAGTGTTATTTTCCTAAAGTAAAAATGGAGGGCGGGGAGGGAGGCAGTGGGGAGAGGGAAAGGTGCAGGTAGAAGAGAAGAAGAAAAGGAAGAAAGGAAGAAGTGGAGGAAGGAAGGAGGTCTTTTAGATTGAAAACCTTCAGGGATTTCTGGAGAGAACAAATTCTTAGAACATACCATCTTTCTTCGACACATCCTTCTCTGGCTTCAGACATCCTAAACTTTTACTGTTTTTCAATGTGATTTCTCTGAAAGACATAGTCTTTATTATTTTTGCCTGGAAAGCACTGGACCTGTATCCCTAGAAATCCTTTCATCCTTTTTTTCTTCTTTTTATCCCCACCAAACTTATTTTGCACTGCCCTTTATGTGTATGTATTTCCCATGCCACTGAAGTCATATTCAGTTCAAGGACTATGCTAGATTCATTTTGATATTCTTAATATTTGACATGATACTTGACTTAGAAGAGGAATTTTAAAAGTCTTTCCTAAATAAATAAATGGGGGTTATTTCATGATTTTCCCTAATAATACCTTTTAGTGTACATAATTAAATGTTGGGGCTATGTAAAAGGAACAAATTTGTTTAACTTATAGAGGGGATAGAAAATCAACAGTGTTCATTGGTTTTAATTTAAAATGGTGCAAATATTAACTTTGTATTGACATCATGAAATATCAGATGCTCTTTCATGGACATTGACATGAATTTCTTCTGTTTTATTCTTTTCCTATAAAGGATCCTTTGCTATTGAGGGTTCTTATGAAATATGAAGGTTGTGGTGCTGCATGTGTACATATGAGAATGTGCTAGAAACCCAAGATTAATGCATGTTTTTGTATCTGTTTTCCACCTCATTAAAAAATTTCAAAAAATAAAAAATAAAAGACATGAAGTTGAAGATGCCAGAAGCCTATTATTAAAGATGGCAACTTTAGGGCCGTGTTCCATTTCATTTAAAGAAACAAACAAAAAACACTTGTTAGATATAGGATAAGACAAAGTTGTTAATTTGGAGCATTGTTTTGTCAGATTATTATACAAAGGGCTTTTTATACATGCACGATGTGCCCAATATGAGTTCACTCCAGGAAAGTAGAAACTGCAGTGAACATTAGATAAAATTTTAAAATAAGAATTGAGTATGAAGGTGTTGCTGCAACACAAAGTTAAAGGGAGTACTAAATTAATGCAGAAATAAGCTCAGGAAGCAGAGGCTATTCACAGGGGCAAGGGAAACCCTGGCTATCAGAACCTTGAAGGTGGGAGGAGGGGCCTTGAGGATTTGGGATGAGACTCCAGGTGCAGGGTGGGAAGGTTTTGTTGTGCTGCAGAATCTTTTTTAGTGGGACTCAGGCCTGGTAGGAGGGAGGAGACCCAGGTGCTGCTGGTACTCCAGGAGCTTGGAGAGGGTGTACTGGACCCAGAGGTCAGTCCTCTGAAGAGGAGTGCTGCTGTCTCATTCTTATCAGGGGCTACATGAGGCGCCTCTAAAAGTGACAACAGGAATGGACATGAAATCCACGTGTCCTGGTTGGGGTAAGTGTGATTGTTGGGTGACTTTCAGGAAAGGGATTTTCTTTTCTTCTCCTCTTGTCCTCCATCTCCCTCTAGTATGTTCTATTCACAGAACACATCAGAAATCCAGCTAAACAAGAATTATATGATTGGAATCTGGAAGAGTGGAACTGGTAGTGAAACTCATGAAACAGCAGTTACCGGAAGGTAGGGCTAGTGGGCAGATGGACAAAGGGAAGGTCTAGGCCCAAGGGTACAAGATTTCAGCCAGACAAGAAGAGTAGGGTCTAGTGCTCTATTGTACAAGGTGACTATACTTAATAATAGGGTTCTGTATGTTTCAAAATAGATGAGTGGATTTCAAATGTTCTCATCAGAAAAACCTATTTGAGGTGATAGGCACCTCTAATTAGCCTGATTTGATCATATGTGTATGGAAACACATTGTACCTAGTACACATATAAAATTATTATTTTTCAATTAAAAATAAAATATAACGTGAATGAAAAATTTAAAGAAGAAACATTGCTTCTAGGGGCCCTGCCCCAGCATCACAAACTAGAGCTAATACATAGAAGGGTGGATTTTGAGAGATCCAAATTTGGACAGGGTTGTTGACAGAAAATAGTTTTATAACCTAAAAAGATAACATATCTTGATTCTGATTAAATCTCTCATGAGTTTTCCCAAGGAGGAAAGATCTATGGTCATTTTCCCTAGGACTTTAAAAAGATGATTTATGTCCAGTCACAAGATAGATATGCATTTGTATTCATGTCATAATATTCTACTTTATGTCAACAGTGAAGAGATTCACTATAGGTCAATAACTTTGATTTTTTTCTAATTAACAAGTTACTTTCATCAGTTAATGTAAGATAAATACATAATTTATGACCCGTAATCAAATGTCTTATAATAAAAGGCCTAATTTGACACCGTGGCTACATTATGTCCATTAAAGCTCGTTTTTTACAGGTACTGCCAATAAAGCTCATGCACATTGGTATAGAACAGGGCATAGAAGAAAGGTGGAAAAAGTGAAGTAAATTATGCTATAAAATATTTAATACCAATTTCCAGCTCATTAATCAGACAAAACATCAGAGAGAGCCAACAGTGCCATTTCCCGGGCTTCTCTGGAGACACAGTGTCTGCTGTGTTGGATGAGCGTTTTCGGCAGAGCCCTTCTCAGTTGTCCTGTGTGCCAGAAAAGGGCTTCTTCCCACACCAAGTTTGGTTAAAATGGAGCGTTGGACACCAGGCACTCCTGCTGGAAGTCGAAACTCCTGAGGCCCCACCAGTGCTCAGGGGTCAAATGAGGGATAGCCCAGCTCTATCCTGTGGTAAATTCTGAGAGTCTTTATGGACTCAGATCTCAACTCTTATCATGAAATCCTCTAACCCTTGGAGACCTGTGTCTGACTTCCTTAAATTTCCAGAATCTATCTCCTGTCCTATGTAGCAGACCTTTCAGGGTCAAGGAATTTCTTTGTCTTATTCTTGATTTCCTGGTTCTCATCTGGAAATCTGTTGCTTTTGCACTGTGACCATTGACTTGGATCTTTGCATTCTACCCAGGAACAGGAAGTCCTTACCTGCACTCTACTAAAAAATGCCCTGATGCTTTACTTTCACATCTGCTCCACTGGTTGTCCCTTCCTCCCTCCATCAGCACAAGCTCAGGTTTATAGGTTACAATTGCCTATCATTTCAGACTCCTATTGATCTGTCAGTGCATATAGCTTTAGCTCAACACTGTAGAGGAAACCCTTCAGTTTCACACCTACCAATTACAGAAAGATTATGATCCATTCAGAGATAATCAAAAACATTTCACCCAGAAAAGTAAATAAATAAATAAAAAAGGTTAAACCAACTCCTGAGTTGTTAAAATAATAAAAGTGGGGCAAGGACATCAACAGGCCAAAAAGAATGCCCAAGCTTGGCAATTCCAACTGGGACTATCTAATATCTACACACACAGCTGGTCATTTGGTGAGAATAGCTGCTTAATCCCTCTTTAGAAATGAGTAAATTCAGGCAGATGCAGCTTAAAATGCCAAGTTAGATGTCAGCATGCTAATGAAAGGAGCTTGGATTTGGGAGACAGATATACCCAGGTTTGAAGGACAGCCCCTGTGTGCACTATTTTACTTTAAGCATCTTCTTTAAACTTGTAGTACCCAAACTTCTTCATTTCAGCTTTTTAAGGTTCTTTGAAAAATAAATGAAATAGCAAATGTCAAGTTAAAAACATAGCATGCAATTATGTAATAATTAGTCACATCTCCCATCTTCCTCCTGTATGCTGCTATGTCTTTTATTTGGGGAGGGATGTTGGCTCTTCTGTGTAGAAATTGGCCTACAACCACGGTACCCAACACTCCTTAAATTCCACTATGTGTATGGTACTGATTATGACCCTATTTCATGCTTCTCAATGGAGGCAGGATGAAATGGATTAGGGGGCCAGCAGGAAAAAAATCTCACTCTTTATGAATAATGCATAGGTGCGCATTTAGTACATAAGGAGATTCACATAATACCTGTGGTATTGAAACTTCATTGGGGTGGAGATTAGGAAAACATGCTTAAAAAGACTTTTTAGGGAGCAGAGTGTGAGAAAGCAGTTGATAAATTCTGCTCTGTTTAATTGCAGTACTCAAATTTCTCCTGCCACTATCCTACTAAGTGTACCCCAGAATGGTTAGAGGTGAATGAATCCTCCACAGCTGCAGAGGTAGTGAGCGATAATCACAGGATATAAATAAAACAGACCTCTGGGTAGTTTTACTTTTAGAGGGAGAGGTGGAAAAATTATACATAATATAGTAAAAGCCATTGCAAGAAAATTGGTCCCACCTTCCTTAATTCACAAAAGTCTGCTGGCCTCTGATTGAACATAGCAGAAGTACTTTGGTTCCACAATAGTAGAACCATTGACACCTTTGGATCAAAAACCCTAGAATTCTTCTTTTTAAAAGTACTAATGTAGCCGTGGATACTTCTTGCTTGGAAGAATTGTGAAACCTGAAATTTAGTTATGTCTGTGCTAGGAAAGTATGAAATGCCAGTTAACATATCTAGAACTCATTTGCCTAATCTGTAAAATCTGTGCATTCTGCCTCCTTCCTTCCCTCCACCCTTAGTTCTTTCCTTCCTTTCCCTTCCTTTATAGTAGCAAAAAATTCTTTTCAAAATGACATCTCTTATTAGACCTTAAGTGTGAAGTAGAAGGTACAGGTTCTGAGTCTTCCTTGTTCCTCCTCTCATGTCTTTGACTTTGACACATAAGAACTGACTTGGGTTTCCTAAACTGACTCTAACACAACTTTTTGTTCTAGAACCTTCTGTGGACTGGTCTGTTTTGGAGTACTTCTGTTTTCAGATGCCATGCTGAGTCCTACAATGGGATAGTCTTATTCTTGCTTCTCACTTGACTTGTTGGTCTTGGACCACCACCTCTACTGTTCTGTAGCAAAGTTTGCGAGTGTTTTTATTATTTTTTATTTTATTTTATGTGTATTTATTATTGACTTTAATTTTTCAGGCCATGTGCACTTGAAAAATTAAAGTTGATAATATAAAGTTTGCATTTCTTGTTTATTTAGTTGACTTGTAATGTGTTTTATTATAAAAATCCCATTTGTAAATGCTCATAGAAAATTATTTATAATGTGAACTTAGGCATATTTTTCACCAACAGTCATCCGCTTTAACCAAATATTTAGTATGTCCCAATGTTCAGTTTTCTTCAAGAGAAATGCATTTTGACATATTCAAAGACTGTTTTATGATTTTAGCAACTGAGGTCAGCAGAGCATCAGCATGTTTTCAAGAAAAGTATAATTCAGAATTCTGCATTATTAATTAATCAGCAGTAGTGGCATTCAAATGCGAAAATTTTTATGTTCAACGACTAGAAGTTTTTTGTTTTTTTTTTTTACTTTCTTTTGTTGGCTTTTTCTTTTGGTAGTGATTAAGGAAATGTACAGGGCTCTTTGAAATTAAAAGAAAACAGTGCAGAGCATCATGAATGTGTCAGCTTTCCAAGGGTTTACCTAAGTCCCAGCAAAAATTACCATGCTACTTTTCTGTACCATGGGTTTATATTTTACTGATTTTCTTTGTTTAGAAAGATAAAAATATAATTACAAATATAAAGACTTGAGTTTTTATGATGCGATCAATGACAAGGATATTGAAATTGGCCTAAAAAGTCATTGAAATCAAGTGTTTGGCACTGACTATTAAGCTGCATGTGGTTTGCAAACTCTCCCCAAGATTGTTTGAGATGAGGCTTAGTTTGCATAATTACAAGAGTGTGTCCTTCTATTTGAACTAATGGTGAGATTGCATCTTTAAAAATGATGATGACTTATACTACTTATATCAAAAGATTTGTTTGTGTATGGGAATCACAGCAATTTCTTCTCTCCCTATAGATTCTAAACTGATTGCAAAATTAATAGGGTTATAAATAAAAAAGAAAATTACCATCTTCATTACTAGTAAATATGTGTTGGAAAAACTAATTTGGATTTGAAACTAAACATTGGCCTCCCAATGCATCACCCTTTCCCAGTAGCCAATTCTGGTTCTTGAGACTCATTATGAGAGAGAGAAAGAGAGGAAAAAAAAAAAAAAAACTCTGCAGAGCTGAGACTTCCCCTGCCAGTCATGCCATCTGAGGCCATTTCTTATGACAGTAGTAGCAGGGAGAAGAATGTGTCTCCTACAGCCAGCTGCTTCCAAAAAGAGAGCCTGGAAGGAACTGAGTGGTACTCTCTTTGTGTCTGACTGATCAGATAAATCACTCCCTCTTCCAGTGGGAAACATATGGAAGATATCTAGGCAAGAAATAGATTAGGCAAACCTCTGTTTAGAGTTGGTAGTAGAAAACTCTAAGGTGACCATTAATATTCCAACTTAGAAAAAGAAAAAGTAATCTGGTAGAGGTCAAGGAGTCAGTCAAGGTCACAGGTCTGGTAACTGATGGAGCAAAACCTCAGATGTTCTACCCAGTAAAGCTGACTCAGTCAAAAGCAGAAGACTGAAAGTCTGGGCAACTGCACATCTGCTCATTAACTCCTTGCAGAGAGGCTGCCACAGGAGTTTTCAACAGCTTGGACCCATCTTGTGCTAAAGTCTGTTCTTCAGGGAAAGATGATAATTACTCTCTTAGCACAGTCCTGCTAATCATTGGTACATGGTACTTTCTTTGGGAGAAACTTCACTCGATTTCCTTGAGCCCAGATATTCTTTGCCTCATAGTCATACCTGCCCTCCACCCCTGTCCTTAGTCCTCAACTCTGCTTCATCCCTCTAGTTCTGTCACCTCTCAAAATGTGGGAGACACTTGCTCTGTATCTGGACATTGCTCTCTATCTCTCCTGCTGTGAGCCCTGCAGCTCCATTTTGAACATCGCTCCTGGTTGCTTAAGGTTAGATCCTTTTTAACCTCCATTTCCTTCCTGAAGCATATTAAAATTAATTAAGATCATTAACCAAAAAAGAGGGAGAAAAAATTTCCTAGAACAGGTTTATTAGATGAGAATATTTTATCCACCCTACTCTCTAATAAAAACAAACAAGCACTACTCAGCAGACTGGAAAGGGAGGCTTGCAAGTTCAAGGTCATTCAGAACAACTTTGCAAGACCCTGTCTCAAAATAAAACTACAATGGGGACTGGGGTTATAGCTCAGTGGTAAAGTGCTTGTATCGCATGAAGGAGGCCCTGGCTTCAATTCCAGCACCACCCCCCACCAAAAAAAGAGACAAATAAACGAAACTGAACAAACAAAATGTCCTCAAAAATCATTTCCAGGAAATTCAATACACAACCCACCACCCCACTGCCATTTTTATCCCCATGTATGTTGGTGCCATTCTATGTTTGACATTTATCTTAGCAAAAATAATAAAGTTTATGAACTTGGAGAAGCTCTCCAGACAATATTCAAATGGGGTTATCATGTATTTATTTGTGACTTCTGCTTATATTACTTCTTTGATCATATATCAGCTTTACCAAGAAAAAGAGGTCCACTTGACAGAATTAATTTTGAGATTTATGTGTAAAGAATACCTTTTTTAAATAAAACTACCTACACCTTTACCTATAAAGACAGTGTTTGCAACATAATAAATATAATTATGTTCAAAATATGGGTTAAGTCTAATTTTATAAAAACAATTCTATTTAGTTAAATATTACAATGTTGTTAATGTGACCAAATCATATCAATAAATAACTGGTATGAGATGGAGTAGCAGGAACAAAGCCTCAGGACACAGAAAATCTAGGATAGGGACTGGCTATAACATTTGCTGTGTGACTTTGGCCTTGAGCAAGTCAGAGACCCCTTTTATATCTCAATAAATTGTGTGAATAATAAGACCGAACTCACAATTGTCTAAGGATGAAATTAAAATAAGATAATGAATATATGGTTTTTAACACAATTCCTGGCACATAAAAGAGTTCTTCATAATTGCTAATTATGTAATTATGGGATTGTTAAGACGTGAAAATTCAGCATAATTAATACTACACAATGAAAGAAAGAAAGGAGTTCTTGCTTTATTACTCTTCTCTGAAGTCAAATTCCCAATTTAGACATTGATACTAAAAGACAAACAAACTAATGAGGAACACATCTTGCAGAAATCTATAAAATCTGTGGGAATGATTAATGTCTTCTGAAATTATTGAAGGCTAGATTGGAAACAGTGAGAGCTTGTCCACACCTATAGATTTATTATTTTCTTATATTATTGAAGTTTTTTCCAAATATGATCTCATTTTGTTCTTTCAAAAAATGTTCTATTGTTAACCTAATTTTAAAAATAAGAAACCTGTGGCTAAGAAAAAACAATTTGGTTATGTGTTCACAGAAGTTGTAGGAAAGGAGTAAGAAGGAAAATTCATATGCTCTTTTTTGTAGTTCCTCTCGTTTGTAGGGTGGCGCCATGACTTCTAACAGAATGAAACTTTGACAAAGTTAAGATCTGTACTTTTATATGTACATACTTATAAAATGAAAGCACTCTAAATTTGTGAGTAATCCTTTTCTTAAACTGAAGTTCCTTGAAGAAGCACATAAACTTTTTATGAAAATGTAAATGACAAACAATATCCATTTCATTGTAAATGCCTGTAAAATGAAGATAATAGAAACACACTATTTTTAGTTTTTGAACATTTGTAACAATGTTGGATGAAGTTTCATTATAATAAAAGAAGATGGGCTATATTGAGTGAATTGTCAAGGGCTACATTGTGTAAATTGTGTAGGGTCTATGAAGAGGGAAATTATGTTTCTGTGAAATAGTATATAACTTTGTAAAACTTCTAAGATGATAGTAGTTTTGTGGAATAATTCTTGCTTTTGAAAATTTAAGATAAGCCAGTTTGGTGAGAATCTTCAACCTTAGACCTAACAGTGTATAGAGTAAATATAGATTAAGGAACCTCTAATGATTTGAAATATTCTTTCCAAAGATAAAACATGGAGAAGATATTCAATTCTTCTTTGCAATTATTGACATAATTATCATGGTGTAAAAGAAAAAAATAGTATAACTTGGATTTGAATGGTTCAGAAATTGACTCCTATCTTGAATCTCATTTAAGGTTTTGAACATATTAGTTAACTTCTCTAATCTACCCTTTCTTTATTTTTAAAACGGAAACCTACCAAGATTATTCTAGAATTAGTGATTATCTATTTGAAGAGTCTATACTATGTGTACAGATTCCATAAAAAGTGGTAATTTTCTGAGTTTGAGTTTTTCTGAAGTAGAAGTCTGAGATGAAGACTTGAGTGCTAGTTGTGTGTTTGGGGGGGAAATTCTAGAAGGAGGAGGGAGAAAGAGTAACTGAGTCAGGACAGGACGCAGAGGTATGTAAAGGTGGACAGTAGTCCTCAGAGACTTTGCCCTTCTGAGACCCCTGAAAATGTGTAGACTACCTCCCCTATTATCCGTGGGAATGTCAGGAGGCTGGAGCATTTGTCCACAGCACACTTAGTATTCTGTAAATATTTCCTTCTTCTAATTTAATTTTAAGAACTAAGCTACATGCTTAAGTATATTACTTGTTGGTCAAGATGTTATAGTTTTTGACTGCCAAAGCTCTCTCAGGCTTTATTCAACAGAATACTGCTACTATTTCAAGAGAATCATGGTTAACATGGGGGAAATTGGCTGAAGTGAAGGTGGTATTCACATTAGGGGACTTAGATGGGGGAGAAAGAGGAATTAAACAGGACACACATATTGTTAAGGTGATATATTAGTCAGTTTTCCATAGAAGCAAATAATAGGATGTATCTGTATCTATATCTATATGTCTATGTCTATATCTACCTATTTGAGTAACCAATACATATCAAAGATGTACTTAGATTTGATATATAATATCAATTGATAAAGCAGTATACAATATTTAGCACATAAATACTATGATATGATACCACAACTACATATAATGGAAGGAAGACTAGGAGATACAAAATCTATATTCAAGTCTCCACATAGTATGTGCTTAGAGAACCAAATGGACTTAAAGCAGCCATAAAACTAATCTGAGTCTTAGTACCTATAATAATAAAATTCACACCCCACTGTGATATTTAAGTGAGGAATCTAATATGAAAATTAAAAAAAATTGCTCAAATGCAGTATTTTAGTATAACTATTACCCTGAGACTTTTTACACACTAATTGTAAACCAGTTTTGTAAATCAGTTTTAATGTGACAACAGTAGTACAACATTTAGGGGGACTTGAGACATACTGTTGAGACATCTTTGAGAATTAAATTCAAATAACCGGAACACTTCACGTAGAGAATAACTTGCATGTAAGTAAATATCATGTATGCATGTATTTCATACGTGGCCACTTAGGCAAAGAGACTTTATGATCCAGAATCATTTGTCTGACTCTGAAAGCCTAACAAATAACATGACTCTGCAGAGATGTTACACTTTATAAGAGCACCATACCGAATGATCTCATAAAAGTTTGAAGACTTCTCTTTCTCCTCTTAAAGTTTTGAAGTTTTACCTTCATCCAGTGCCGCCCTCATTCTCTGAAAGTTGCACATGTGTCAACCTGATTGGACTAAGAGATGAAGGTGTGAAGGTGCTTCTGGAACAGACCAGCAGCATTGGGATCCTTAGATGAAATAAGGTCTTTTGCCCTCACCAATGTGAGTGAGCCTCCTGCAATCCCTTGAGGGCCTGGGTGGAACAAAAAGGCAACAAAAGGACAAATTCTATCTTGGTTTCTTCTTGATGTAGAACAGCCTTTTCTCCTGCTCTTACACATGTCTCTTCCTGATTTGGGGGATTTGGTATATGCTGGTCTCACCCATCAGTGTCTCACCCCACCACCCAATTCTTTAGGTCTTTGACCTCAGACTGGGAGTTACTCCATTGTCCGTGGCTTTCTGCATTCCCCAGTTTTCTGATGGTGCATAGTGAGTATTCTCAGTCTCTATTTGTGTGAGCCATTTCTGTATAAACATCAAAATTACAACATGATTTATTATATTAAAATATTTTTTCTATAAAGGTATATACATACATGGAAGCATGGTGTATTGGTGACCTACTCTAAAAACACAGACTCAAGATAATGCTAAAATTCAAGATCTTATTAATATCTTCATTATTAGTTGCTTGACTCTGAAAAATATTACAGTAAAACCAGAAGAACTCAGAAGAACTATAAAACAATCCTTATTCATGAAGACCTTGCAATCTAATTTTGGAAACAATTCTAATTTCTGAAGAAAAATCATAAACAGTATATAATCAGTTGCCTAAGCCAATAGTGTAGGAAAAACATTCAGAAATGTGAAATGATGATAAAATTGAATATGTAGGGATACCCAAAGACATTTTAAGGAACTGAAAAGTAAAAACTATTTTCCTAATTATACTAAGATGTCATTTATCTTTTCCACTGAACTGACATTTACACGATCAGTGTAAGTGCTGGTTTGGAAAAGTGCTGGTGTGTTAACATGAATCAAAACACTTAATGCCAAAATTGTGCTGTTAGTCATTGTAGTTTTCACCACTACGCCATTAGAGTGTTTTAAACAACCCAGTTTCACTTGAGTGCTATTGATAAAACAGTCAGAATTATTAATTTGACTAAGTCTAATTTACCAGTTTTCTACATGAAAAAGAAGCACTTTTCTTACTTACCCAAACATGATGGTTGTTTCAAGGGAGTTTGAACTGTAAACCAGTTGCTTTTTTTCACAATGCCATTTTTAGGAATGACTGACAGATAAATTAGGGTTATTCAAACCTGAGTATAAGGCAGATATTTCCTTGGAAATGAATGGAGTAAGCTGGTTGTTTTCAGGAAAATAACTGATTGCATTTGTTGCCAATAATGAAATTTGAGCTTTCAAGCAAAAAATAGATTTTTGGAAAACTTGTATCACTACTCTGAGTGTGATAACTTTTCACTTGTTAAGGGTTTATCTGATGAGATCAGTGATGTTATTAACAAATGTAATATTTTTGGTATTATATAATGAAATATGTTAACATGAAAATATAGCTCAGTGAATCAGTATTTACCAGAAGATAAATGCATGATGTTGCAAGATCATCATGAATACATAAATGCCTATATGAAATCTGTCCAAAGTACAAAATGACTTTTAAAGTAACAGTGTATTGAAAGGTCATTTCTATTATTTTGGATTCTGCATTGTATCTAACCTTTAAGGACTATCAGAGTAATATAATAGGATAGTATCAAAAATATAATTATGAGAAAAGGTTATTAAAATACTCTTCCATTTTCCTACCATATTAATTATGTGAAACTTGGTTTTCATTGTATACTTCAACCAAAATGAATTGCACATTGAATCTGGAGGAAAGTGTAAGAATCCAGTTTTGTCCTCTATTAAGCCAGGATTGAAAAAATATTTGCAAAAATGTAAAAAAAAAAAAAAAAAAAAAAAAAGCACTTATTATTCTTAATAATGTTTTGTTTTGAAAAATAGTTATTTTCATAAATTTTTCTACTTTTTAAATATAGAGTGAGTTTTCTATTTTATTTTTAATTGGTTTAATTTTAATTGGTTTAATTGGTTTAGTTTCAAATATGAGAAATATCAGCAGACATAACTCACATGAACAAAAACTCTCTGGTCTCTTCCCATTTGTGAGGTGACAGAGTGTTCTTGAGACCAAAATGTTTGGTAACTGTAGGTCCAGCAGAAAGCGAATCACTGAGCATTTCTGACTCTTCCATATTGATTCCCTGGAACCAACTCTGTGTTATCATAGGCCAGGTTTTAATTTCTACTTACATTCCCTCAAAGACAAAGCACTTTGTCATTCTTGGACATTTTATTCATAGGTCCTGTGTAGTTTCCCTAGCTTTCTTCCCCAGATACTACTCATCCTTTTACATATCAGAGTCACTCTTGGAGGCCCAGAGCACACCCTCCTCTGCTGTTCTGTACCTCCATGCCTTCGCTTCTGTGCTTTCCTATCTGGAAAGCCCTTCAGCTTTTTTTTTTTTTTTTTTCACTTGCTCTTATCTGGCTTGTCTATTGAGACTTAGATTGGGTTTATCTGCTATATGAATCCAGCTAAATTCCCATTCTGGTCATAGCCCACTTTGTGCTTCTATCCCCCAGTTAGCATTTAGTATGATATGACATTTTATGCTTCAGAAACTCTATCTTCTAGTGGTTGTTATGCCTTCTGAGGAAAGAGACTTTTACCTAATATACAGTTGTTACCTAAAAATGCTTGTTTAATTTGCTTTCTTAATAACTAATATAATAAAAATACAAATTAGAAGAATTAGGTAACTACCTTCAAAATGATTTCAAGTTGAAAAGGTCAGCAAGACAATCTTAGAATAATTTTTGATAAACAAAGCTCTGTATAAATCAAATTTACTTTTTCTCCTTATTGACAAGAAGATCAAATCACAATAAAATGTCCAACAACAGCTTTCAACAATAGATCCAGGTAATCACAACCTTAGCTTTCCAAAAGCAAATGGATCATATAATATTTTTTAACAGCACTTTTGTTTCACAAAGGCCCACTTTAGCATCTTAAGGTCATCGCTTCAAATTTGTTGTCACTAAAATCTGTGCAAAAGTTTTTAAGAAAACAAAGTCATATTATTTTGGAATAAGAGTTTCACCAAACTCTTTTAAAAATCACTATGCTAATTTAATGAGTAAGTTGAGTTTAATTTCTTGTTTGGTTTGAATATGGCCCATAAGTAATTGTTACATTTAAGAGTAAGGGAACTTTCTTACCAATGTGCTTATTTCCCCATAATGATACTAACTTTATCTGGACATAAGAAATACATTTGACCACAGGAATGAAAGATAAGCACTTGCTTTTAATATTTGTTCATATTAATTTTATTGAAATGCATGCTAAAGGCTATAAGCACTTGTTTGATTGTTTACATCCCTAGATGTCATTCCATTGCAGCTATTTCCTTAGTCATAATGGAAGTCTATTAGCATACGGCGTGGGCTGAGTTTGCACAGCTGTCCTTGCCAAGGGCTTCCCTGCAGTTGCTCCATCATTGGGGTAACCAGCTGTTACTTATTTAAAGCCTCCATCATTTTGTATGACAGAGTAACTTAATTATGCCCTGCTTTAGAGATGTTAAATGAAATTATCTTCAAAACAAGTGCACTTCATTTAATATTTTTCTCCATCAAGTACTTGAACTGTGACATTTACGTCATGAGCGCTAAGTAACTAAATGTTTTATAAATTGAAGCTTTCTGATGGGGTAATTATTATTGAAGAAGAGCTCTACTCTAAAGTACCTGTAATAAAAATTGTGGTATCTGATGCTCAAGTCTGCATAGAAGGGTTTTGAGAAAATTAAAATTTGATAAAACAGGTAACAAGTTGTAGTTGTTAGCCCTCTGGACAAGTCAGATTTTCTCTTTCAAATTTTGGATAGGGATACATCACTGATTTTAGGAAGCCCTTCATTAGATCATGAAATCTCTTTATTGGGTCATTAATAGCATTGGAAGTAAAGGAGGAAAGGAGAAATGAAGAGAAGCAGGGACAGATGGAGGAGCAGAGCAGGAAGAGAACAAAGGAAAGAAAAGTGATAATTTAAAAATGGGTACTAAAGATAAGTTTTGTTTCATGAAATTTTTAATTTTAGTTACACACACACACACACACCTTGGATCAAATATAAATGTTTTCCCTAATATAGAACCTCTGTCAGAAAAGTTTGGAAACCAGTTAACCACACGACCATATAAATATTAAATGGAAGTTAACAGTTTAAACTTCTAAATACACTTGTAATCTCACTCACAAATATCTACTCTTCTTCATGATTTTTTCCCTTAGCATTCTTTTTTCAATTACTTTTATAGTGGTAAAATGCACATAACATCAAATTTATCATCTTAATAATTTTAAGCATACATTTCAGTGGTACTAATCACATTCATATTGTAGTGCAATTAGCACTACCTTTCATCTCCAGAGCTCTTCTGGCATAACAGAAACTCCTCAATGCCTACTAAACATTTCTCCTTATTTCCTCTGCTCCTGACCCTGGAAACCATCATTCTACTTTCTCTATGATTTTGTCTCCTCTAGGTACCTCAGATAAGTGAACTCATGTTTATCCTTTTGTGAATGGCTTATTTCACTTATTTCACTTAGCAATGTTCTCCAGGTTTGTTTATGGTGTTGCATGTGTTAGAATTCCTCTTCTATTTAAGGCTGAATAATGTCCTGCTTTATTACCACATTTTGCTTGTCCATTCATCTACCTATGGACACTTGGCTTACTTTCATGTTTTAGCTACTGTGAATAGCTACCATAAACATAGACACTCAGATATTTCTTCAAGGCCTTTCTTTTATTATTATTATTATTATTATTATTATTTGCCATTGAACCACATCCCCAGTTCTTTTTATTTTTTATTTTGAGTCAGGATATAATCAAGTTGCTTAGGACTTCACTAACTTGCTGAGGCTGGCTTTGAACTTACAATCCTCCTTCCTTAGCCTCCTGAGCTGCTAGCATTACAGGCGTGCAACACTGCACCCAGCTCTCTTTCAGTGTTCTGAGTGTGTAGCCACAAGTGGAATTTCTGGATAATATACAATTGCTATTTTAATTTTTTAAATGCACCCTATTTTTCACAGCAGCTTTACTATTCTACATTCCCAACCATAGTGTGCCTAAGGTTTACTGTTTCTCTACCTCCTTGACAACCTGTGTTATTTCTGTTTATTTTTTAGGGCGTTTGTGGGGGCAGTACTGAGAATTGAGCTCAGGGGCTCATACATGCTAGGCAGGTGTTCTACCACTGAGCTACATTCACAGCCCCACTGCTTTTTTGTTTCTTTTTGTTTTGTGTTTGTTGTTGTTGTTTTTAAATAGTAGCTATCTAAATTTGTTTTCTGTTGCTATGAAACAACACCTGTGATATGATTTACAAAGAAAATAGGTTTATTTAACTCATAGTTTTGGAAGTCCAAGATCATGGAACCAGCATCTGCTTGATATCTTGTGGAGGCTCTACTGCTGGGCCAGGAGGGGGCTTCACGTGTCAAATTGGAGCAAGCAAACCAGAGAGAACTTGCTTTTACATCAAAGCCTCTCCTGTGATAGATAACCCATGGCCCTGCTAATCTATTAGTCCCAGAATGGGTTAGTTCATTCAGGAAGGAAAAGCCTCCATGACCCAGTCACCTTCCAGTGGGCTCCCTGGTCTTGCCACTTAATACCTCATAATGGGGATTCAATTTCAAGACCAGGTGGTAGGGACATTCCAACCACAGCAGTACCCACGTGGGTGGGTGTAAGGTGATGTCTCATTGTAGTTTTGACTTGTGTTTTCCTAATGATCGTTTTCTCGTGCACATTAGCTATTCACATATTTTCTTGGGAGGAATGTCTATTTCAATTCTTTGATATTTTTGAATGCAGTTGTTTGTTCTTTTGTTGTTTCCCCTAATGTTTTTAATCTGAGATCATTTTAGACTTACGGAAACATTGCAAAAGTAGCACAGAAAACTCCCAGAGGTCTTCCCCCAGCTTCCTCTAATGTTCAGATCTTATATAACCTTTGTAAGTAAAATGATCAAAACTAGTAAATTAACTTCACATCAACTGCTGACCTTCAGACTTCCGCAGCCTTTGACTGATGTCCTTTCTGCTCCCCAGTGTCAGTTCCAGATCCCACATTGCCTTTAGGTCCCATGCTCCCCTTAGTCTCTTTAATCTGACACAGTTCCTTGGACTTGCTTCAACTTCCACAACCTTAAAGATTTGAATGGTGGTGGTCAGTTCTTTTGTGAAATGTTCCTCACTTTTGTCTTGATAAATTGAATTATGCATTATTTGAAGGATTATCCCCAAATAATACGCTATTATCATTGCACCGTATAAGAGATGTGTGTCTTATGTGTATGTAGTGATATGCAGAAATATGTTTTATTACTTGTAAGTTAATCTTGCTCTTTAGGTTATATGGTTTCTTCTAGTTTTCTCCACTCTAAAGTTATGATTGTTCTCTTTGTAACTGATCCTTATTTATTTAGCAAGAGATACTTGAAATTGAGCATATAAAACTAATAAATAATTTTGGGGGAGAGAAACTGTGATGGTATTCAGATATGTTTCTTCTTAACATTTACCCACTAATTTTAGCATTAATAACAGAATATTGACTGGAATAATTATTATTATGCTGTTCTAATAGTGATTTTCTATTTTGCTCATTTCCTCTCCTTTTATGAACTGGAATTTTTCTTCAGGGTAGACCTATCTTTTCTCCTCCCTTTGTTTACCCAGATATTTATTGAGTTTGGGCACAGGATAATAATAATCAACTTGAACATTTTTAAATCGGATTATAATCCAGCCTTATCAACATTTATTTTGCTGCTTAAATTTTTCTGGCTTGGCCATTGGTAACTCTTTCAGATGGATCCAATTCACATTTGATAATGACATATTTTCTTGATTTTTGTTTTTAATATTCCCTTATAATTTTGTAGTCCATGTTTTTCCAAGTTATTCTCAAATTTTTCCTGCTTGAACCACAGAATGAATGACTTCTATAAGGAGCCTATTTCCTTTTTTTGGAGAATGATGTATAGAAATCACAGTCTGGATACCAAGCATGTTCATTACTACTGTGGTGTCACAGTTACTAATATGACTGACTTGAAATGACAAAACAAATTTTGACAAGGACATGGAGAATTGTAACCCTCATACTTTGTAGGAAGTTCCTCAAAATGTTAAACACACAGTTACCATGTAGCCCAAGAATGATACACACTCATGCACACACAGAGATGTACCTATATAAATATATTCATGTAGATAGATGTTTTATATTTATATCTAAGATAAAATTTAAATCCACAGAAAGCTTTTACATGAATGACCCTGGTATCATTATTTATAATTGGTTAAAAGCAGAAACAATCCAAATGAACATCAACTGACAAATGGATAACAAAAGTTGTCTTATCCATTCAATGAAGTATTATTTGGAAACAAAGAAGGAATAAATACTGATACATGCTATTACATGGGTAAACCTTGAAAACATTATGCTGCATGAAAGAAGAAAATCAAAAAAGATTACATATTTTATGACTGTAGTTTGATGAAATGTCTGAATTAGGCAAATGAATAGAGACAAATAGATTAGTGGTCACCCAGGGCTGAAAGAAGGGGTCATGGAGATTTACCATTAATTGGTACAGAGAGATGAAAATATTCCTTGTTGAATAGAACTATCTATAGTTGACACCCTTGTCTTTTTCCTGATCTGTTAACTTTTCACCATTGAGTGTGAGGCTGTCTGTGGACTTTTCACAAATGTCCTTTATTAATTTAAGGAATTTTTTATACCTAATTTGTTGAAAGTTTTTATCATGAGATGATTTTGAATATTTTCAGATATATTTTTTTGTGCATCCACTGGGACCCTTGTAGTATTTTAATCCTTCATACTGTTATTGCAGTGTATCATATTTTTGATTTGTATATGTAGAACTCTCCTTGCATTGGGGATAATTACTGCTTGATTGTGATGCATGGATCTTTTTATAAAATTTAAAAAAATTTGTTCTACTTTGTTGTACATTTTGATAGATCATACAAAAATGAAGTGTAATCTCTCATTTTTCTGATTATACATGTTGTAGGATCATTATCAGTCATGCAGTCATATATGTTCCTGAGGTAATAATCTATTTTACTCTACTGTCCTTCCTACCCCATACCTTTTCCCTCCCTTCACTGTCCTCTACCTAATATAAAGTAACTCTATTCTTCCCTAGGCCCCCCACTCCACTTATTGTGAATTAGCATCTGCATATCAGAGAAAGCATTCAGTCTTTGGTTTCTTGGTTTTGGCTTATTTCGCTTAGCCTGATATTCTCCAACTCCATTCATTTACCAGCAAATGCCATGATTTCATTCTTCTTCAAAGATGAGAAATATTCTATAATATATTATATATATGTATTATAGATATTATATATGTTGATATTATATATATAGATATTATAAATATATATTGCATACATATATACATCACATTTTCTTTATTTATTCATCTGTTGAAGGGTTCCATAGTCTAGCTATTGTGGTTTGAGCTGCTATATACATTGATATGGCTGTGTCACTGTAGTATGCTGATTATAAATCCTTTGGGTATACACCCAGGAGTGGGATAACTGGGTCAAATGGTTATTCCATTCCAAGTTTTCTGAGGAATCTCTATACTGCTTTCCATAATGGTTGCACAATTTTGCATTCCCACCAACAATGTATGAGTATGTCTTTTCCCCACATCCTTGCCAACATTTTTTATTGCTTGTATTATTGATAATTTGCCATTCTGATGGGAGTGAAATAAAGTCTTAGTTTTGATTTGCATTTTTCTAATTGCTAGAGATGTTGAGCATTTTTTCATGTTTGTTGATCGATTGTATATCTTCTGTGAAGTGCCTGTTCAGTTCCTTAGCCCATTTATTGACTGGGTTATTTGTTTTTTTCTTTTAATGTGCTATTGGATTCTTATGCACCAGTCTCACATGAAGGGAGAAACCCTCCTCTACAAGGCCCCAAAGCTATCGCACTAGAGCAGTAGCAGTAGCTTTGTCCAAGAAAATTCTGTATTCAACATCTGGCCTATCTTCATTCAGCCCCTTTTAAACAAGTCCTTTTGAGGATGAAGATGGGTAGTCACATAAGTCACATAAAATGTATGTACACTTTTTTTTAACATCTCCTTTGCAAAAACTTTTTAGTTGCAAGTTTGTTGCTTTACTTTGAAATGTTGAAAATAAAATGTTCCTAATTGTCTTAGAATACCAACTGAAACTGATTAAGTTGATTAAATGTGTGAGATGTTGCTGAGAGATGAGTGAAAATACTGAAAAATGTTCATTTTGGTTTGGTAACATGAAGGTTAACTTGATAATATAAATTTTCATGGAGGGATGGGGAGAAAGACTAATTGGAGTGGGTTGAGGAGAAAATAGGAGCAAGGCAAGTGGATTCAGCAAATATGAAAAAGTTTCACTGAATTGTACTGTAAAATAGTGCAAATGGATTTAAATTTTTTTAATTTTTTGCAAATTAGGTCATGGAAAACTTTTCATAAGATGGGATGTGATAGGTTGCTCCTATTATGATTAGAACAATTCAACAAAAACCAAAAAACTGAAAATGTAGGTGTGAAAGAAGAACATGTCACAAGTACTGTACTTTCATAAGTAAAGGAGATAGGATTTTATGCACAAGTGTTGGGTTGGCCTTATAGAGTAATAAGAGCAAAGATTGAAATAAGAATTATGAAAGTCAGTAGGTTACTAATAATAGTATAGAAGTTTATAGAAGTTCTCTAATTATCTTTTCTATTTTATTTTTTATTTTTTTAAATATTTTGACACATGGTACATAAGTGGGGTACAACTTTTCATTTTTCTGGTTGTACATGATATAGAGTCACACTGTGTGTAATCATACGTGTACATAGGATAATGATGTTTGTCTCATTCCATTATTTTTCCTCCCCTACATCCCCTCCCCACTCCTCATTTCCCCCTATAAAATCCAATGTTCCTCCATTCTTCCTTTACCCACCCCCCCCATTATGTATCATCATCCACTTATAAGAGAAAATATTCAGCCTTTGTTTTTTTTGGGATTGGCTTATTTCACTTATCATGATATTCTCCAACTCCATCTATTTACCTGTAAATGTCATAATTTTATTCTTCTTTATGGCTGAGTAATATTCCATTGTGTATATATATCATAGTTTCTTTATCCATTCATCTATTGAAGGGAATCTAGGTTGGTTCCACAATCTAGCTATTGTTAATTGAGCTGCTAAAGACATTGATGTGGCTGGTCACTTTAATATGCTGATTTTAAGTCTTTTGGATATAGACCAAAGAGTGGGATAGCTGGGACAAATGGTGCATTTTCTATTTTTTAGTGAAGTAAAAATTAGTCATCAAATAGAACCAAGGAGAAAAGTGAGTACTATAGCTTTAGTCATGTTCTTAGAGGAAGGTAGTAAATTGACAAGGACATTCTAAGGATATAGAAGGCTCTTTCATGCTTAGGTGAGGTTTATCATTAAAAATTGAAAATGTTACTAACCTACAATGAGCCTATTTTTAGCTTTCTGGTAGGTACATCCATAGAAGCAATAGTGAGTTAGATTGCAATGGTGTTGAAATTCTATTTTCTGAACATAAGCAATAGCAGGAAAGAGGGAAAGTGACAGGTATTTACAAAGCAATGCTTTTAATGATAGATAATGAAATCTTCTACAAAGAAGGAAGAAATAGAGAAATAGGAAAAGGCTTGTGTCTTGGTTTGTTGGAGGACATTATAAGATTGAAGGGTTGTTATTGGTGCCAGAGGAATAAGTGTGAAAGGTAGAGTGGTGATAGGAATTTAGGATGTTTGAATCTGAGACTTTAGAAGGTATATAGTTATTATTAAAATAAATGAGATACCTGACATGACTGTTATGAGAAATGCAAAGAATTGAGAGGTCTAAGAGATAGTTCATCAATACCAGCAAGAATAGTGCAGGGAAGAGAGCTATATTTAGCCAGACACTAAAACCTTCAATATTATGTCAACAGTACATAATTGCATTCTAATTCTCTATTTATTTATTTATTTATTTTTTATTTTTTGTCTTTTGCATCAATTGTCTCTCTTGGATTGTAGGCAAATCACAAAGGCACATATTATAATTTTATGGTCAAAACCAGATATCCCAAACATCTTATAGTACTTTATGGTCTTGGTGGTTTATGAAGCATTTTCATATGTCTTATCTTATTTCATTTTCATAGTTATCTAGTGAGATAATTAGAGATAGTATTGTTATAAAAGGTTTATGGATGAGGAAATTGAAGTTTGATTATATTAAATCAGTTGCCAAACAATCTATGACTAAGAAATGATAACGTTCTTCCCTGGGAATGTATTCCACATGGATAGAATTTTGAGAATGGTAAATGTAAGACATTTTTAAAGTATCACAACCATATATATTGACCTAGTTTTTGAAGTTTTTATAAAAGCCCTCAGCACTAAGCATTCTGCCCTAAGTACTACACACTCTGCCTTAAGCACTAAGTACTTTAAAAAAAGCATATATCATATATAGTAAGTCATAATATGCTTTAGTTATTGCAAAACAATATATCATTAAGAATGTACACTGTATGTAGATGGAGGCAGAGAAATCATAATTATAAATTAGATATAAAAGAATAAATAAAATATTGGGAACAACAATAATTCAACAAAATATCAAACTCCTACCATAATGAGAAGATAATAAATATGCAAGGATGTCTAATTTGTTTGTCCAATCACAAAAGGGTTAAGATACTGTCAATGGATTAAGTGGAAAAAGCATGAAACTTTCAATATCTATTGTTTTGGGGGAGTAGATATTGGTGATTGAACCTAGAATTGCTTTACTCCTGAGCTACATAACAGTCCATTGTGTGTGTGTGTGTGTGTGTGTGTGTGTATCACACACATATATATATACATACACACACATACACATACAATGTGTATATATTGTATTATTTTTTTTTGAAACAGAGTCTGACTGAGCTGCTGAGGGACTTGCTAAGTTGCCCAGACTGACCTTGAACATGGGTCTTCCTGCTTCAGCCTCCTGAGTCTCTGGGATTATAGAAGTTCACCACCATACCTGGCCTCAATATTTATTCTTTTCTTTAAAAGAATAATAAGTTTGATCTTTAAGTAAAGTAAAAGAAAAGTTGTGTAAGCCAATTCCTATAATAAATACTTTTGTCAATAGGAAATATACATTTCTTTTTCCAATTATTGTATTCCTAGAATGCTAAAAGGCATAAAATAAATGATTTTTCCATTAATAAGAAATTCCAAGGCACAATGTACTACTAGATAATAAATAGGAAAAAAAATCAACATCTCTTTTGTATCCTACCAGTAGCCATTAAGAAAATATAATGGATTAAAAAATGCTCTATTTATAATGGAATCATTAAATCTTTAAGAACAATTTTAACAAGAAAAAAGGAGTACCTGCTTTAGGACAACTACTGGACTCTCCTGAAAGATTGGAAACAAGATTTGAATACAGGATGCATTGTGATAGACAGGAACAATGAAAAAGAGGTAGAGAAATCATAATTTTTCTTAAAATTAAGTGAAATTTATGAAAATCAATATTCATTTATAACATAAAAAGCCTTATTAGCAAACTAAGAATAGAAAGGAACTGATGTAATCAGATAATCTAACATATAGTTTAAAGAAATTTAGCAAAGATATTTAATAGTGAGTTATCCAATGGTTTCACTCTGAATTTGGGGCAAAAAACACTGTTGCCCTCTATCACTGTTATATAACATTGTACTGGTGTTCTCATCTAGTGTAAGAAAATAGAGAAACAAATGAGCATTAGGAAGGACCAAGTAACTTCATTATTTACAAATCATATGAACCTTTTATGTGGATATTGTGAAAAGAATCTATAGATTTAACTATTAGAATTAAATATATTTAGGAAATTTATTGTAATCAAGATCAATACACAAAATTATATTTCTGTTTAGAAGCAATGAAAACATAAAAGTGAAACTTTAAAAACATACAATTTATAATAACAAATATCAAATGGCTAGAAATATATCAAACAAGAAAAATGCATGACCTCTACTAAAAAGTAATAGATAAATAAATTAAATAGGACCTAAATACACAAAAGCATGTAAAACATTCATTGACTGGAAGATCTACTTTCATAAAGATCAAATTCCCAAACAGATGTATACTTTAATACAATCACAAATCAAAATCCCAGTAGAGGGGTGAGGGTGCGTATATTTATGTGTATTTATACTGAAAATTGGCGAGCTGAGTGTAAAATATGCATGAAGTTTTAAAGGTCCACATATATCCAAGTCATTCTTGCAAAATAAGATAAAATAAAGCTAGAGGACTCACACTATCAGGTATTGAGGTTTATTATCAAATTATAATACTAAAGTAGTAAGTGTTGGTACTTAGTAGAAGGATGGAAAAATAGGCCAATGAAGCAGAACAGAATCCAGAACAGACCCACACACATTTGATGCATGACAAAGGAGATACTATGAGTTGTAGAATCTTCTAACAAATCATCTAGAGTCAATTTTATGTGCAAATAAAATCTTGATCCATCCCTTTTATGATACAGAAAAAAAACATTCCTTTTTGATTGTAGATCTAAAATAAAATGTAATGCAGCAAAGATTTTCAAGGAAACCATAAGAAAATGGTGTAGGCCTGGGTTAGGCATAAGTTTCTTAAACACAACAACATATACATACCTAAGCACACACATGAATCTTAAAGCAATTTAAAAAATTATAACTGAGACTCTCTGCTTATTCTGGTTTGGTTATCGGTGTCCCTCAAAAGCTCCTGTGTTAACGTGGAAATGTGAATTGTACTGTGAGAACAGTAACCTAATCAGTCCATCCTGGTTTGGATGGATTGACTAGGTGGTAACTGTAAGCAGATGGGGCCTAGCTTGGCCACTGGGGTCCTGTCCTCGAAGGGTTCGTCTTCCCTATGGTGTCTTTCCAGCTTCTCTCCCACTCTGCTTCCTGAACCCATGAATGGAGCAGTCCTTCTTCACCATATCCTTCTGCCATGATGTGCTGCCTTACCTTGGTCCCAGAGCAATGGACTTGCCAAACCATGGACTAAACCTATGGAATTGTGAGCCAAAATAAATGTTTCCTTCCCTAAAATGTTCTTGTCAGGTATTTGAGTCATAAGGAAGAAAAACTGACTAACATACTGCAATTCAAAAATTCCTACTAGGGAAACAGTGAGGCAAGCCACACAGTAGTAGATATTTACAGTACACACACAAGGAATTTGTATGAAGAATATGTTAAGGAGTAGTCAAAGTTAGTAAGAAAGATACCAACTACTCCACAGAAAAATGAAAACAATTGATCACTTTACAGAAGAGGACACTCAACAGCAAATAACTATAGGAAAAGGTGTTCAACTTCATTGATTATAAGAAACTTCAAATTACTACTATAACTAGACAACACTTCAAATTTATCAGAATAGCTAAAGTGAAAAAAATGAGAGAATCTGAAGTGATAGGATGTAGAGTATTTAGAATTATCTTAGTCTGCTGTAGGGAGTATAGGTTAGTTTAAGTACTTTGGAAAACTCTTTGGGAATATCTACTGAAGTTTACCGAAAGTTTGTCCTGTAATCCAGCAATTCAATTGGGTCGACCCCTCACCCCCCAAAAAAAAGGTACTATAATAATCATGGTAGTGCTGTTTGTCCCAAACTGGAACAATACAAATTTTCATAAATAGAATGAATACAGAAATTGTTTTTATTCAATAAAATGACAAAGACATGAGAAAAATGGTCTATAACTACATGTAATAACAAAGATGAATTTTAGAAACAAAATGTTGAGCAAAAGAAGCATACACAAAAAAAGAACATATCACTTGGTTCCATTTGTACAAATTAGGGAAAACTGTTTACTTTATTGTGAGCCAAGTAACTAGAAAGCAGGATGAGATTGAATATTGAAGTATCGAAAATACTTTATTTCTTAATTTGTGGGCTGGTCATACAAGTGTGCTCAGTTCGTGGTCATTCATAGACATGTATGATTTTGACTAAATGATTTTTAAAACAGGATGCTTATAATGGTTGCAAATTAAACCCAAGATGTAATAAAGAGAAAATGGAAATGTGTATAGGGCCTCTGCTTATGTAAAATTTTGCTACCATCTCTCTGGAGAAGTCACATGACCAATTTCAGAGTCAGAGTAAGAGATTAAGAGTTATAGGCAGAGGATATGCAGACAAGAAGGTCATTAGGTGAAATTAGGATACATGAAGATATATGCATATACATAGGAGATGGTTCTGCTTTCTGGTTGAATCTGAGTAGTAAAATTCATAAATATTTTTGACCAAATAAATTCACTCCTGGGAATAATTCTAAAGAGAAATGTTCTAAAGCAAAAATATCTGGGGGAAAGGTGTTCATGGACATGTGAAGGGAAATATGAGGTATATAAGGAGGAGAGAATGAAGGTCTAAAGATTGGGTATTAATGTGAGATTTATTTACTCTGCCTAATTTCAACCATAGAGATGATGGGAAGGATAAATGAGATAATGAATATAAATTGTTTAAAAGTTGTTTAAACTGTTCTTGGTATTTAAGGGACTCAATATGTGTTAATCATGATACATTGTTATTCTAATTTTTTAATAACCACAGAGAATTGTTGAGTATGTAACTATATGAAGATATTTTGTAGGCACTAGACAGACAAAAGTGAGGAAAGTAGAAAATCACTTGGCTTTATGATCCTCACAATAAACAAATATAAATTTAAAAATATAAAAGTGATGAGTGATAAGAAAAATACAGAAAAGGAGGATGGAGAGGAATGAAGGGTGTAATTTTAGATAACATAGCATCAAATTAGGAACAAAAATCCAAACGGACAATATCAGAATGTTATTTTAATATATGTTATTAACTGGATTGAAATTATGCAAATATTAAAAATAACTTCTCTTTAGTCTTGATTTTTGAGTTCACTTACTAGATTATTTTATAAAATTCTGTTATTGTAATGTCCAGAAAATAAAATTCATCAAGACACTTTAGTGATAATGTATTTATGGACATTAACTTGATCCTCAGTTTAAGCATCATTTTTACGTTTTTAATAGTTAAATGTATTACACATATAAAATGTACATATAAAAACTGAAAGCAATTTTAATAAAAGATCACAGAAATAAATTTACCTTTTTCAGATTTAAAAAGCACATCAGTAAACATGGAAAATGTCTAATAAGTACTTTAAAAGTGTATGACCAAATACTTAATGTTCTCACTATACTAACTATGTAAAATCCTAACTATGTAAAATATGTGATCTTTCAAATACAATATATTAGCATACATCATTTGTCATATAAAATGTGCCAACTGAAAAATTTTACAAATAATTAGCCAGTGTTCCCAAAAGGAAATTTGTCTCATGAAAAGATCATAATTTCTGCAAAATAAAAGAAAATATATGGTGATGTGTTCTGTATCTTTTGACAAAGAAAAATTCATCAAAATTGAGCATGATAGAACTCTGAATTCATGTTGCCTAGTCTTGCAATAAATGTAAATAAGCATAAAATAGGTCACATACATATTAATGGACTGAATGAATGTAATGCATATTGCTTTTGTTGAAATAAGATACATTTTTATAAAGAATTATTCTATTAACCTGCGGAAACCTATTGGCAGATGTAAGTCAGTATTCAAAAGGATTGAAAAATTAACAGTAAATAAATATATGTTCATAAGTATGTATTTGCAAAGAGTTATTCAATTAGTGTATCCCTATATAAAAATCTATAAATTTTCAACTATTTGTTTTATAACTTTATAGGATACTTTCTATATCAAAGACAGAAATAATTCCTCATGCAGGCAGTTAGTTTCAATCTCTGTCATGTTCAAAGTGTCACCTCAACCCTCCCACAATAATATTCCTCTAAATTTGGCAAATTGATGAAGAATTTTTCTTTATCGGTTCTAAGAATTATGCCCAGGGCCTCCTGCATGCTAGGCAAGTGCTCTAAACCTGAGCTACACCCTTAACCCTAAGGAGGACTGGAGAGTGACTATGGCTCACTTAGTTCATTTCATTGGTGGGAGAGGGAGCTATTAAAAAGTTATCTCATTTATATCCCTTCACTAGTTGTTCTTGCTGTATTTAAATTAAGCATACAGGTATATGTACCTGAAAAATACAGAGTACATCTCTTTGTTTATATTCCACTATTTTTATACTTATAGAAAATTTAGATCCAAAACAGAATTAAAGATAGCTAATGATTCTACCATACATAAAGATCCAGGGTTAATATTTTAGTTTATTTCCTTCTAATATTGATTTTAGATATATATTATATTATACATGAAGTTCTGATCTATTTTTAAAAATTACACTATTCCCTGTGTTGCTAATTTTTTTTTCACAAATGCAAATCATTGATATGCCATTATTTATATACTCTTTCTATTTTTGGTGTCTTTTGCCATTTTTAAGGTTTTTATAAACAATTTCTGGTAAACATCTTCATAAATAGAATATTGCTCATATATCTGATTTTTATTTCAAGTAGAATAAGTTACTAATAGGCAATTACTGGCTCAAATAACAATAATTTATCAGATTAAAATTTTCCATTTCCCTTCATCTTACATTGGGGTCAATAGAAAAGCTTTGTTTCTCTCTCTAGCTCTTTCTTTCTTTTTCTTTGATACTGGAGATTGAACCCAAAGGGAAGTTTTACCACTGATCACATCCCCAGCCATTTTTATTTTTTACTTTAAGACAGGATCTCACGAAATTGCTATTGGTGTGTTCCAATAAGTTTCCTTAACAAGAAATAGATAGTTTTATATTAATTTATCAATTTATCAATTTCATTTTATATTATTTTGTCATGAAGTGAAGTTTTTAAAATTTGACATCTACTTATTCAGCATTTTTCAAGAATACTATACACTCTAAGTCACTGTGTTATATTACATTTCTTGAACTGAAATTTTGTTTCCTGAATAACATCCCCACAACCTACCCTCTTCTCTCCCCACCCCTGGTAACCACCCTTCAACTCTCTGCTGCTATGAGCTTAAGTTTTTTAGATTGCACAATGGAGTAAGCTCCTGAAACATTTGTCTTTCTGTCCCTGGCTTATTTCACTTAACATAATGTCCTCTAGTTTTATTCACGCTGTTACAAACAATAGGATTTCCTGCTGATTGCATTTAAATATTCATATTATGAAAAATGAAGTCTTTGCAAATTACTCTCAGGATAATGCTTGTATGCTTTGTTTTTCATTAATCAAGAATACAGTATATTGTTATTAAGTGTAGTCACCATGTTGTACCACTGATCTCTTGAATTTATTCCTCCTATTTAACTGAAATTTTGTACCCCTTGATCAATACTTCCTTACCTCCCACCTTCAGCTACTGAAGTCCCTGATAACCACCTTTCTACTTTTGCTTTATTATGGGATCATTGTCTTTAGATTCCACATATGAGTGAGATCATGGAGTACTTGCCTTTCTGTGCCTGGCTTATTTCACTTAATGTTATCCTTCACCATTTATGTTGTTGAAAATGAAAGGATTTCCCTTTTTTGACAACTGCAGAGAATTCCATTGTGCATATTACCACATTTTCTTGACCTATTCATCCACTGGGAACCATTCAGCTTGATTCCATATCTTGGTTACTGTGAATAATGTAGCAATAAACATTAGGCCGTGGACTTACTGTTCCAGTCCAAGGACTACAGACACTAGCCACATTATTTGGGTTGGAAGCCCAATTCTGTCCGTTCCTCGCTTTATGATCTTGAACAAGCAACCTAGTATTTCTGTGCCTCAGTTTCTTCTTCAAAGTGGGGGAAAATAGAGAACATCCCCCAAAGAGTTGTATGGATTTACATAAGGTAGAAATGCATGTAAAGTGCTTATAAAGGGTCTGGTGTATAATAAACTATTACAGCTTCTTACTATCCTGGTTTTAA
This sequence comes from Sciurus carolinensis, assembly GCF_902686445.1. Classification (NCBI taxonomy): domain Eukaryota; kingdom Metazoa; phylum Chordata; class Mammalia; order Rodentia; family Sciuridae; genus Sciurus; species Sciurus carolinensis. The sequence goes on from NC_062220.1 coordinate 27,122,225, forward strand.
AGTGTTGTCCTCCTGTCTAATATTCTGTATCTTGGGTTTTGCTATAGTGTATAAAGCAGAAAAGACTCATTTTCACTACTCTGACTAGGGTTTTCTGATTTTCTAACTGTATCACAGCCTTGGACTAGATCACCTGATTATCACCTTTAACTACCTTGGTTGTGTCTGTTACCACCTTCATATCCCTGGTCAACATCTAGTGAAATCAAGGAGTTGCTGAATCCCTTATATTTGACACAAAAACTAAAGGCAGAAATGCTTAAGGGAAGATATTGATACTGAATAACATTAACACCAACAGTTGTGTGTTATTTCAGTACTTTCTAACACTTTTTTATTCATTATTCACAACTAACTCTGTGAATTTATCAGGTCAGGAATAATTTTTCCTGTTTTACATATGAAGAACAAGACTCACAGAAGTTAACTTTTTGGCCAGGGTTTGCCATATCCAGGGGTGGTTAACTTTGGCTTTTTGGTTCTCTCAGTAGGATGGTCTTCCAACCACACCAAATGGAGTCTCCAAAATATATTAGTCAGCTATCACTGGTGTGTGGTGTTGTTATAAATAACCTGATAATTAGTAGCTTGCAAAATGAACAATGTATTATTTATCACCTGTAATACATGTCAGAGATTACAGTTTGACTGCTAAAGGACAGTCCCCATCTGGACTATACCTTCTAAAAGACAGTCCCCATCCAGACTATACCTTCTTTAGACAAAAGTAAAAAGCAAGGACCAACCATTCAGTGATACTTAAAGATTCTGTGCCCCATGCTGTGTAAGTTACATTTTCTCTCAACTCACTTTCTGAAACATCACATGATAATAAGGAAGTATCAACACTCAAACAAAGGAAATAAGTAGTTATAGAGTTTAGAAAAAGTTTAATGCATAAGAGAAGATTTAGCAATGGTTTTCTTTTTTCCTTAGATATTCTGAGATTGAGGCTGGCTAATTCTAGTGAAAAAGAAGTTGGTGAGAGGTAGTGTCAAGTATGAACTAGCTGAGGGAAAGAGGTCAAAATAGAAAGCTCTACATGAGGCGTAAGTGCAAAACTTACTGAATTTGGAACTTTCAACCATTCTTTTGACAACTCAACCTCCTTTTGGACACATCCTTTCCTGAAACTCCCCTTCAAGTACTGAAGCCTGTATAAAGTACGTGAAATGATTCTTCCTTGAAAATTTAATAGGAAATATAGCTTGATCTTTCCCTAACCAAGGACTTAGGTCACTGAACCTAGGAATAAACTTAATGGTCTGGGATTATGTTTGATAGAATGGACACTTTGCTAGAACATGGTAATAATGTGAACAAGTTCAATCATTACAATCTATCTGAGGATGCTGGAACTTCATTTTCTGCCACAGCCATAGAATTCATCCCTTATCTTGCTCATTCATCTCACATTAGTCAGAGGAGCTGACTAACCATTTATTCAATGCATATCTCCTACTTGTAGAAAAACAATTCAACATACATCCTCTGAGTATGCAACTTTATTTATTGCTCACATAACAGCTTGCAGTGGTTTCTGGTCTATGGGGACTCTCCTCCATGTGGGGATTCAGGGGCCATTTCTTCTGCATTTCCTTTGCCATCCTCTAATGCCTCACTTTCTTTATATAGAGTCAGTAAAAAAAGAGGAAAGAGTATAGTGAAAGTTCACACACTCTTGGTATATTGCATTAAATTCTGTAAAACACCTTTGTGACATTTATCATTTTGTTCCATTTTATACTGGTTCAAAATTAGTCAAAGAGGCCTTGTTACAACTAGTCAGAGTACCCCACAATGATCAGGTACTCCCCAGAATTCAATCTGTACACATTTTGAGGGACTGCTAGCTTCCTATCCCCCATTCCTTTTTCCTACTAAGAATGTCTGTCTTTGTCCCACAATGTTCTCTGTGGTCAGCTGCTACATTTATAAGGTATCTTAGTAAAAGTAATAGAAGTGTGAAAAGCATACAACTGTTTTTTTCCATTACATTGAAAGAGAGAATACTCAATATTCCCTGTGTGACAATTAAATGTTTCACTTGATTATAGTTATTCTGTAAATGGAAGCATCAATAAAATTTGAACATATCTGGATCTCAATCAGATTTACCAGTAGAATAACTTATCCACTTAATTCTTTACCCCAACTCCTAGAAATACAGTTTTATTAGCATTAGATCATAAGGAATGCTCTTGTGGTCCTCCAACTTAAAAATAGCTTATGTTCCAAAATTCCATTTATTTAAATAGAATTGGTTTGTGGAATTTGTGTATTATTTTATACATATTACATGTGATGGTTGTCTTTATGCCATCTATAAATTTATATTTAAGTAATGATTTTTACTGAAATACAGGACTTTTGCAATGAAAACTTCATAAACACTATTGGGATGTTGGTCACTATCATAAAAGTCCTGGAAGTGAAAAGTTTTGGAATTTAAAATATTCAATTAATTTTGACATTATTATATGTAAAACAACTATGATAACTGAACATACTTTACTCAATAACTGCTGAGTTTACTTTTTATTATCTGGAAAAACATAGGTAACTCTATTTAATACTGGTAGTTTCACACTTGGAAAATCCTTATCCTATCATAATAAAGTTTGGTCCAGTAGCCTCCAGTTTCAAACACTTGGAACAAATCAGTTTTTTTGCAAAAGATCCGCACACACATTTATAGTAATTCTGGTACCTTAGTAGATTGTCTGGTGAGGCATTTCTATGTAGAATATGCATATGAGAAATGAGAAGTGTCCATCCCTCCTACACATGAACTACTTATCATTCCTGGGCAACAGTGCTCTCAGATCATTGAAGTCTGTGAACATAACTCTTTATATTTATTTGAAGTGAAAAATGGAATGACTTGTGGAAAATACAATATAATGTAAATAATCTCTTACAAAAAATAATGTTAAACTGAACACATTTTATAGAATTTATTACTGGGTAATGTATTAAAATCCAGACTGTGATTATGAGAGTGAGAACTGACACGGGGAAAGGACAACATCATTGGAAATGAGGAATTTGAGGAAGTGGGAGGCTAGATGGCTAGAACTTACAAGTAGATGGAGGTGAAGTTCAGCTACATCATGTAGGATAGAGAACAAGACTGTGGGCCAGAGCCAGGACCTCAAATGAATGAGGACAAATGATGGATAAGCTTGAAAGGGAATTTGCAGTAGGTGAAATGATAGTTTAAAAGGCAAAATATTTGAGAAAAAGCATGAGTTAATGATCCAGAAGCAGCAAAAGATTACAAGCAATGCCCAACTATCTTATCTTCCCTGAGGGATATGGATTAAAAGAATAAAAACAACTATTACTTGAAAGGTGACCGGGGACATAATACTCTTGTGAAAAGCAGAGTTTCAGTTAAGACCACAGGGCAGAGGCAGGGAGAAGAAACTGGGGATATGGAGGAGTTTGTTGTGGAAGAGGATTTACAAGTAAGGGAAATGTAAGAAGCCAGGTGAGTTTCAAGAAAATTCAGATAACTGGTCATGGCTTAAGAGACTACCAGGGCCATTTTGGGAACTCATCAATGGCCACAACAGTAATCTGCTACGTCTCTTAACAGAATGACATAGGACCAGTGAGGAAAGACTTCGCTGACTAGCCAGGGGGTAACACCTTCAAGGCCTGTGCATGGTGCCACGGGCTGTGTAGGATGACTGACACATTGGCAGCTGGGATATCAGTGAAGCCTAGTCCTAGAATATTCTTTATGAGTTTCTTTGTTCTGCTTTTATTTCACAAGCCATAATATGAAAGACACCTAGGGTCATATGAAGGTTATTAGATGACCTTGGTGGCTGACTTGAACTCTTGTGGGAAGGACCTTGGGCCAGTTTCTCACTGAAGATTTTAGAGAAGGCTTTTCTTTCTCCCTCTCTTGTAGTTGGCTCTTTCAGTTGCCCGGACATAGCAATCTTCAAGCCTGGCTAGGTGCTCTGTTCAGAGCATGTTACCTGTGAAAGATGAATGGATGAGACTCTCCAGATTTAGATAGGATTGTGGAGGAACCAAGCCCTCTTTCATATCACAGAGTTTGTAGAAGAATGTGTCAGAAGAGGACTCTTAACAGTGATCTAGAAATATGAGCACTGGCCAAAGCATTCTGTACTTTTCACTGGTTGCTATTTGAGACCTACAACAACTTTAGGCTGATATCTGAGTATTTCAAGATGTTTGAACCCATTTCAAATAATTTTGGCTCTTCTTGAAAGAAACTGTCATTACTATAATGATTGGATCTCCAACATGAGGTTTTTAGTGCTCCTTAGGTGATGCATACATACTGGAGCTGGTCTGACATGGGCAGCATGCCTTCACTGTGGATAGGTATGATGACTTACAGAGGTTGCCATGTTATGGATGTTTTAATTTTTCTGGATACTGACTGTATCCAGGCAGCCATATCTCAGGAATGATAGCAAATAGTTTATACAAAGTCTAAAATAGTCTTAGGTAATGACTTTTTTCTCTGTAGAGACTGGTTATTTTGACCTTCATATGTACCTTTTGGAGACACCAGTCTTGGAAACAAGGTTTTCTTACATAAAAAGATATCCTTTCATAGAATGTTTCAGAAATGGTGATGTGATGCATCCAGGGCTGCCATGATGAAGGCACAAAAAACAAGAGTCAGTAACATTATTACTGGCCAGGGAAATCATGGGAGGAATCATTCACCAGCTCCCGGGACACAGTGAGGCTTGTGAGTCTATGAGGCTGAGCTGGAAGTGCATAGCTGTTTTCTGCTTGTCACCCTTTCTGATAGAAAGGGTGCATTTATGACCTCCCCGTTCACCTTCTCTTAGGACTAATCATAGTTAATGGGACAATCCGAGTAAATATTTAGGCTCCTCAGAGATGGTTCAGGGATAAAGGGTCAGGGGAGATCACGCATGGCCACAGTGATTACTCTTATCTGCACTCTGGAGGATGCTCCTCATGGTTTTCTTCCTTTCAAATAGCAGCAAGGAACTAGAGACTATTAGGGGAGGGATGTTGGGAAATTATTTCTGCCATTCTATTTCCTAGGCACTTGGATCTCTAATCCTAAAAGGGACTGTACCTGTTCTTAATTCTTATGCCAGCAGGGGTCGTGGAGGCATGTACACTTTTTTTTTAATCTCTCCATGATTTACAGGAAGGAACATGACTGACAGGCTCTCTCCTTGGTGCTGGGTTATCAGTGTGGTCGTCAGTCCTGTACTTCCCTTCTGACTTTTCCTGGTGGTTCCAGGTCTAGTTAAAAATTTCCCCCTCATTGGCATTATCAATTTTATGAGCAATCATGCCTTTTTTTCTCCATGTATATATTTAGTAGAATAAAGTTATGCATAATTTGCTTTTATAATTTAAAAATCTAATCTGTACCTATATTTATATCTTCTTTCTCATTTCTATGTTCATTATAGTTATATCTCATCTCTCTTTTTAAAATCAAATATTACCAAATGTGAGTTGGTTTATTGATTGTGGTGCTGATTTCAGCTTTCTGTCCTATCATGTCAGATATTTCTATTCTTCCATATTTATTGTTTTCCTTTTTAACTTTGACTACTTAGCTCCGCTGTTAATTGGGAGGCTTCCTAAGATTGCCTTCTTAGACTTATAATATTCATTCAAATATCACTTAGATTTTATACACAGTTTTCACTTGTACTATTTTCATGATGTTTATTTTTAAATACTTTGCAACTTCCTCCTTAACACAAATCACAGAGGTGATACTTAGTTTCTAAACCTTATATTTATTTATTAATTATAATCATAACGTGATTGACATTTGAAGTAAAAGAATGTAACATGTATTACCTGTTTTCAAAATTTTACTGTTACTTTTAGGTAATCTGGTGTATGATTTCTGTGAAGAGACTATTTATGTTTTAGAATAATTCAGTGGAAGTGGCAATCTTATTAAGTTACTATTTTTATCCTTAATTATATGTTGTATATTTAAATTTAAATTTCTGAAAAGATGAATTAAAATCTCTCAAGATGATTATGGGTTTTTTTTTATCTTTCCTTGTATCTCTATTATTTGTTACTCTGTGCATGATGATAATGTTCTGCTAAGCATATGTATAGACATATATATCTTCATTGTATAATTTAATGTTTTTGTTTTATATTTTATTTATTTTGTTCCATATTAACATTACATTTCCAGTTTCCTTTGTGATTACATTCTTATTATATCTTTTCATTTAGTTTATGTTAGTTTTATATATAATTTTATCCTATTGGAATACAATTTAAAATCAAATATGATTAACTCTAAATTTTAAATGGGGTAGTTTAATCTATAGTATAGGTACTGATTTTTGCATGTGTGTGTGTATGTGTGTGTGAGAGAGAGAGAGAGAGAATTCTGCTTTAGTTGTAGCTCATGGTTTTTGATATGTTGCATCTTAATTACAATTCAAAATGTTTTCTAATTTTTATTGCCATTTTTTTGGCTTATGAGTGATTTAGAATTGTGTTTTATTTTCAACAGTTTGTGTTTTTCTTGTTATCTTTTGTTATTTATTTCTAACCTAATCCTACTATTTACTCAAATTCCATGTTAGTCAGCTAACACATTCCATATTTCAATTCTTTGGAATTTGTTAGGAATGCCCACAATGTGGTCATCTGGTAAATTTTCTAGGTATAATTTCACCAGTTTCTAGGTACATCTTTCACCAGTCTTAAAAACTATTGACCAGTATCTTTTTAGTTTTTCTTTTTACCTTTTGTATCTCATCTCTATCGCTGGATATCTGAATTTACATCTATTTTTCAATCCCATAATTGTTGACTTTTAAATATTTATGTATGTATAATATATATATAATTCTAGTGTCCTAGTAAGATTATTTTATCTCATTATGAATTTTCTTCAATGCATTTGTAGATTTTTGTCTGAGAAGCCAAGTATCTGATCAACATTAGCACCATTTCTATATATATTGTTTTCATTTTGGTGGTTGTTTTCTTCTTCTCTTGGTTTTTGGTCATTTGTTCCTGAGGCATGGCATGCCTGGGCTGGTACTCTGTTATTGAAAACCTATCATTGTATATTTTACAAAATGTAAATTTTATAACCTTATTTCCCTCCAGAGAGGTTCAATTTTCTACTAGTCTTCAGTTGAAGGAGAAGCATGTCATTGATATAATCCAGGATTGGAATAATTTGAAGGTCGTGTACAGGCTTTTCATTGGTTTGTCTATTTTCTGTTTGCCTCTGTTTTTTACAGAATATCCCTTCAGATATATCAGTTAGAAGTCAGGGGTATTTTGGAGCACCCATCCTCCTATACTGGCCTGAATTCCAGTTGATTCTGGGTTGTGTTTGATTTTTCGTAGCCTGTTCTTCCCTCACACATAAGATTCAAGAAGATATAAAGAATAATTTTTTTTTTTTAGGAGATGGTACCTTTTATTTATTTATTTTTTTTTTATTGTAGACAAATGGGTTACATGTTGTTTCTCTGTTTGTACATGGAGTAAAGGTATACCATTTGTGTAATCATAAATTTATATAGGATAATGTTGTTTGATTCATTCTGTTATTTTTTTCCATTCCCCCCATCTGTTCCCTCTATACAGTCCTTCCTTCCTCCATTCTTGCCCCCCTTCCACTCCCCATTATTTGTCATCATTCACTTATCAGTAGGATCATTCATCCTTTGGTTTTTTGAGATTGGCTTATCTGACAGCATGATATTCACCAATTTCATCCATTTGCCTGCAAATGCCATAATTTTATCATTCTTTATGGCTGAGTAATATTCCATTGTATATATATATATATACCACAGTTTCTTTATCCATTCATCAATTGAAGGACATATAGTTTGGTTCTACAGTCTGGCTATTGTGAATTGAGCAGCTATGAACATTGATGTGGCTGTATCTCTGTAGTATGCTGATTTTAAGTTCTTTCGGTATATGCTGAGGAGTGGGATAGCTGGGTCAAATGGTGGTTCCATTCCAAGCTTTCTGAAGAATCTCCATACTGCTTTCCAGAGTGCTGTACTAATTTGCAACCACACCAGCAATGTATGAGTGTACCTTTTTCCCCACATTCTCGCCAACAACTATTGTTGCTTGTGTTCTTGATAATCACCATTCTAATTGGGGTGAGATGAAATCTTAGGGTGGTTTTGATTTGCATTTCTCTTATTACTATAGATGTTGAACATTTTTTCATATATCTGTTGATTACTTGTAGATCTTCTGTGAAGTGTCTGTTCATTTCCTTAGCCCATTTGTTGGTTGGGTTATTTGTATTCTTCATGTAGAGTTTATTGAGTTCTTTATATATTCTGGAGATTAGTGCTCTATCTGAAGTATGAGTGGCAAAGATTTTCTCCCACTCTATAGGCTCTCTCTTCACATTACTGATAGTTTCCTTTGCTGAGAGAAAGCTTTTTAGTTTGAATCTATCCCAGTTGTTGATTCTTGCTTTTATTTCTTATGCTATGGGAGTCCTGTTAAGGAAGTCTGATCCTAAGCTGACATGTTGAAAATTTGGACCTACTTTTTCTTCTATAAGATGCAGGGTCTCTGGTCTGATTTCGAGGTCCCTGATCCATTTTGAGTTGAGTTTTGTGCAGGGTGAGAGATAGGGGTTTTGTTTCATTCTGTTGCATATTAATTTCCAGTTATCCCAGCACTATTTGTAGAAGAGGCTATCTTTGCTCCATTGCATATTTTTGGTCCCTTAGTCTAGTATGAGAAAATTGTATTTATTTGGGTTTGTGTCCATGTCCTATATTCTGTAGCATTGATTTACCTGTCTATTTTGGTACCAATACCATGCCGTTTTTTTGTTACTATTGCTTTGTAGTATAGTTGAAGTTCTGGTATTGCAATACCCCCTGTTTCATTCTTCCTGCTAAGGATCGCTTTAGCTATTCTGGGTTTCTTATTCTTCCAGATGAATTTCATGATTGCTTGCTCTATTTCTGTAAGGTACATCATTGGGATTTTAATTGGAATTGCATTGAATCTGTATAGCACTTTTGGTAGTATGGCCATTTTGACAATATTAATTCTGCCTATCCAAGAACATGGGAGATCTTTCCATCTTCTAAAGCTTTCTTTAATTTCTGTCTTTAGTGTTCTGTAGTTCTCATTGTAGAGGTCTTTCAACTCTTTGGTTAGATTGATTCCCAGGTATTTTATTTTTTTCAAAGCTATTGTGAATGGGGTAGTTTTCCTAAATTCTCTTTCTGAAGATTCATCACTTATGTATAAAAATGCATTGGACTTATGAGCATTGATCTTGTAACCTGCTATTTTACTGAATTCACTTTTGAGTTCTAAAAGTTTTCTAGTGGAATTTCTAGGTTCCTTTAAATATATGATCATCTCATCAGTGAACAGGATAGTTTGAGTTCTTCTTTTCCTATTTGTATCCCTTTAATTTCTTGGGTTGTCTAATTGCTCTGGCTATAGTTTCAAGGACTATGTTGAATAGAAGTGGTGAAAGAGGGCATCCCTGCCTTGTTCCAGTTTTTAGGGGGAATGATTTCAGTTTTTCACCATTTAGAATGATATTAGCCATGGGCTTAGCATAGATGACCTTTACAATGTTAAGGAATGTTCCCACTATCCCTATTTTTTCTAGTGTTTTGAGCATGAAGGGATGCTGTATTTTATCAAATGTTTTTTCTGCATCTATCAAAATAATCATGTGATTCTTAACTTTAAGTCTGTTGATATGGTGAATGACATTTATTGATTTCCAGATGTTGAACCAACCTTGCATCCCTGGGATAAAACCCACTTGATTGTGGTGCACTATCTTTTTAATATATTTTTGTATGCAATTTGCTAAAATTTTATTGAGAATTTTGCGTCGATTTTCATTAAGGATATTGGTCTGAAATTTTCTTTCCTCGATGTGTCTCTGTCTGGTTTAAATATCAGGGTGATATTGGCTTCATAGAACGAGTTTGAGAGGGTTCCCTCCTCTTCTATTTCATGGAATACTTTGAGGAGTATTGGAATGAGTTCTTCTTAAAGGTTTTGTAGAACTCGGATGAGAACCCATCTGGTCCTGGACTTTTCTTTGTTGGTAGACTTTTGATGACTTCTATTTCATTGCTTGAAATTGATTTATTTAAGTTGTGTATATCCTCCTGGTTCAGATTAGGTAATTCATATGTTTCTAGAAACTTGTTGATGTCTTCAAGGGTTTCTGTTTTGTTGGAGTATAGATTTTCAAAATAGCTTCTTATTATGTTTTGTATTTCACTCATGTGTGTAGTGATATTTCTTTGTTCATTCCGAATTTTAGTAATTTGAGTTGCCTCTCTCTTTCTCTTTGTTAGTGTGGCTAAAGGTTTATCAATTTTGTTTATTTTTTCAAAGAACCAGCTCTTTATTTTGTTAATTTTTTCAATTGTTTCTTTTGTTTCAATTTCATTGATTTCATCTCTGATTTTAACTATTTCCTGTCTTCTACTATTTTTGGTGTTGTTCTGCTCTTCTTTTTCTAGGACTTTGAGCTATAGTGTTAAGTTGTTTATTTGTTGATTTTTTCTTCTTTTGTTGAATGTGCTCCATGAAATAAATTTTCCTCTAAGTTCTGCTTTCATAGTGTCCCAGAGATTTTAATATGATGTGTCTTTGTTCTCGTTTACTTCTAAGAATTTTTTTATTTCCCCCCGATGTCTTCTGTTATCCATTCATCATATAATAGTGTATAATTTAATCTCCAGGTGTTGGAGAATTTCTGTTTTATATTCTGTTATTTATTTCTAATTTCAATCCATTATGACCTAATAGAATACAAGGTAGTATCTCTATCTTCTTGTATTTGCTAACATTAGCTTTGTGGCATAAAATATGGTCTATTTTAGAGAAGGATCCATGTGCTGCTGAGAAGAAAGTGTATTCGCTCTTTGTTGGATGGTATATTCTATATATGTCTGTTAAGTCTAAATTTTTGATTTTGTTATTGAGATCTATGGTTTCTTTATTCAATTTTTGTTTGAAAGATCTATCCAGTGGTGAGAGAGGTGCGTTAAAATCGCCTACTATTATTGTGTTCTGGTCTATTTGATTTCTGGAATTAAGAAGGATTTGTTTAACGTACATGGATGAGCCAATGTTTGGGGCATAGATATTTATGATTGTTATGTCTTGCTGATTTATGCTCCCCTTAAGCAGTATGTAATGTCCTTCTTTATCCCTTCTGACTAGTTTTGGCTTGAAGTCCACATTATCTGAAATAAGGATGGATACTCAAGCTTTTTTGCTGTGTCCATGTGCATGGTATGTTTTTCCCAATCCTTTCACCTTTAGTCTGTGGATATCTCTTTCTATGAGATAAGCCTCTTGCAGGTAGCATATTGTTGGATTTTTCTTTTTAATCCAATCTGCCAATCTGTGTCTTTTGATTGATGAGTTCAGGCTGTTAACATTCCGGGTTATTATTGTGATATGATTTGTATTCCCAGTCATTTGACTCATTTTTGGTTTTTTGACATGATTTGGTTTCTCCTTTATTTGGCTATTCCTTTAGGCTAGTTCCTCCCGTTGCTGATTTGCATCATTGTTTTTCATCTCTTCCTCATGGAATATTTTACTGAGAATGTTCTGTAATGCCGACTTTCTTTTTGTAAATTCTTTTAGCTTTTGTTTATCATGGAAGGATTTTATTTCGTCTTCAAATCTGAAAGTAAGTTTTGCTGGGTATAAGATTTTGGTTGGCATCCCTTTCTTTCAGGGCTTGGTAAATGTTGTTCCAGTCCCTTCTAGCTTTTAGGGTTTGGATTGAAAAATCTGCTGATATTCTTATTGGTTTTCCCCTGAATGTAATTTGATTCTTTTCTCTTGCGGCCTTTAAAAGCCTAATGTGCCTTGGTGTGGATCTGTTGTAATTTTCTATATTTGGAGTCCTATAAGCCTCCTGTACTTGGTTTTCCATTTCATTCTTCACATTTGGGAAATTTTCTGATATTATTTCATTGAATAGATTGTTCATTCCTTTGGTTTGTTTCTCTAAGCCTTCCTCAATCCCAATAATTCTTAAATTTGGCCTTTTCATGATATCCCATAATTCTTGTAGATTCTGTTCATGATTTCTTACCATCTTCTCTGGTCAACTTTGTTTTCAAGATTAAATATTTTTTCTTCAATGTCTGAGGTTCTGTCTTCCAGGTGTTCTATCCTATTGGTTATGCTTTCTATGGAGTTTTTAATTTGGTTTATTGTTTCCTACATTTCAAGGATTTCTGTTTGTTTTTTTTTCAGTATCTCTAACTCTTTATTGAAATGATCTTTTTCTTCCTGTATTTGCTCTTTTAACTGTTGATTGGTGTGAACATTTAATGCCTGCATTTGCTCTTTCATCTCCTCCTTCAATGCCTACATTTGCTCTTTCATCTCCTCATTTGCTTCCCTGATTGTTTTAATTACGTACTTTCTGAACTCCCTTTCTGACATTTCTTCTGCTGTGCTGTCATTGGGTTTTACTGATATAGTATCTAGGTTTGTTTGGGACATTTTCTTTCCTTGTTTTTTCATATTGGTCAGATATCAGTGGGACTCTGAGATATTGCAGATTTCCTCTATTGGCTTATAGTGTCCCTATAGATTTCCAGTATATCACCTCCCAGCCTTCAGTAGCCTGAAGTCTTGGAGGAACTTGATAATGCAGTGCTTCTGTAGAAAGCTGCCCGTAGCCCGCTACTGGGTCCAGGGCTGGGGGCTGTTTCTGCGTGGAAATCCTCTCACTTGGCAGGCCTGCTCTGAGAAGCTGTCTGTAGACAGGGCCTCCTGCCACCAGAGGGAGCTGGGCTGCTCTTGCTGTCCTGCCCTGGTCCCAGAAGCTGCCTGCGGGCTGGGGTGACGCTGGGTCTGGAGTTGGGGCTGGCTCTGTGCAGAAAAGCCCTCACTGGGCAGGCCTGCTCTGAGAAGCTGGTTGTGGATTGCGCCTGGCACCGGAGGGAGCACGGCTGCTTGGGGAAGACTCTCGCTGCCCTGCCCTGATCCGAGAAGCTGCCCCTGTCCAGGCCTGCCACCCTGATCAATCTTCACCCCATGGGAGAGACTCACCTCGCGGCTCTATGTTGGTCCGAGTCTCTCAATACCTCCGCTTCTTCAATCCTGAGTTCTGGAGGGATGGGAGATGCAGTCACCCTCTAGTCAGCCATCTTTGATCTCCCAAGAATAAAAAACTGATGTAAAATTCCAGGTCCACTTTTCTGTAATACCCTGGACTCTTGGATCCTCAAGTACCAGCTGTGTGGGTAATCCCAAAGTTCATCCTCATGGGATGTGTCAGTCAGCTTTTCATTGCTGTGACCAAAAGTCCTGACAAGCAAGAACAGATTAGAGGAGGGAAGATTTATTCTGGTTGAGGTTTCACAGAATGATTCAGTCACTGGCTCCAGGACAAAAACATCATGGTGGAAGGACAAGGCAGAGAAAAATTTCTCACTTCTTGGCAGCCAGGAAGGAGAGAGAGACAGGGCATGTCCCAGTGACCTACTTCCTCCAGTTAACGTCCACTTCCCAGTAGTCCATTCACTTACCAAAAGGATCATCTGCTCATGAGGACAGAGCCCTAGTGATCTAGTCACTGCTGAAAGCCCCTCCTGTGAACCTTGCTGCACTGGGGAACACACTTCCAACCTAGGAGCCCTTTGGGGGACATTCCTGATTCAAACCATGACATTCTGTGTACAGATTTCTATATTCTAACTCTCATACACAGAATCAGCACAATCCCTGTGAATTATAGCAATAGAGAATGCCTGGCTCTTATCTATGCATATGTTTTTCTCTTTCCTAGGACCTTGACCCGTGTCCTGACTGTCTTGATTCTTCTCTGAGGTCATCACATAGTCTCCCTTAAAAAACAAAAACAAAATAAACCCTTTATGTTTCTCTCAGTTATTCTTTGTCTTTTTTTGGTGCAAATGTAATATTTTTATTTTTATTGCTTTATCAACATAATATTTTTTATTAATGAATTTAAAAAGAAAAAAAATCATATCAGTACAGACTGAAATAGCATTTGATAAATTTTACCTTAATACAATTTAGGTAAAATAGAAACAAAAGATGATTACTTAGGTATATAAAGATTATTTACAAAAAATAACAAGCAAATCTGAATAAACAAATAATATTTTACTTACAAATAATATTCAGGGGTGTCCATTGCTGCTAATATTAAACATTACATTTACTAAAAATTCCAAGGTCATAAAAAAAGAAAAGAATTGGTATAAACATTGGAAGAGGTAAAACTCATTTTTTTTTTTTTTTTGCCAATGCCATGATTATATATCAAGGAATTGAAGTAACTTTACTAAAACATTAATATAGTTTAATTAGGACTAGTCTTCCAGAGCCAGAATTGCAAGTCCTTTATCTATTGAGATTTTAAGTTTAACGATTAAAATAATGACTTCCATGATATTCTTAGTACTTTTTATAGAGGCATTATTCTTTCAGAACAGTTATATATAGATAGCTTCTGTGTTCTATCTGTCTATCTATCTATCTATCTATCTATCTATCTATCTCTATCATCTATCTATTTATTTCTACCTATCATCTATCTCTCAGGACTTCTTCCATTAGCTATATTGGATCTACCCAGGTTTTTTTTTTTTTAATTGTCTTTGAAATGGTTTCACAATTCTCTTTAAGTATTTGCTAAGTCCTTGTTGTCCATTCATCTGTATTTGTGAATCCCAGTGTAGCTGCCAAGTATGCTGCCACTTCTTGTCTCTGGTGTCTGAGGACTGGAAGGGCGCCCATGCAGAAACAATGTGCTGCTGGTGATTCCTCTTCTGAGCATAGGCAGTCTTTGTCCTTTTGCTCGTCAGTGGTTCCTTCAGGTACTCACTGCTCCAGCCCTGTGTAAACTTTGTGATGAACTCCTTCATTCAAAAGGTTACCTCATCCAGCTCTTTGGGCCTGTGTTTTCACCTTGACTGTCCTGCCAAGTTCAACAACACACAGGTCTAAGAAAGTCAGAACTGCTCTTGGATCTACAGTGAAGTTTGTAATGAAGAAAATAGCTGATTAATAATAGTAAAACCTCTCAACTCTTAAAGTTCAAGTGCTTTGATTGATTCTCTGTTATTTTTAAGAAATTCGACATAACTCTACTAGAAGAAAAGGATGATACTGTTTTGCAGATGACTCACGTCACACTAATCCTGTTTTTTCACATCTCTCTGTATCTAGGTGGTACACAGTAACATTTGACAGTTATAGAACAATTCAGTGCCACACAAGTACCTGCCCTGAGTTACTGATGTAATTCTTTTGCGATCTAGAAAGAAGCATCTATTTTGAAGAGTGATTTAGAACCTTTTATAAAACTATCATTGAAGCCATTTTCAAAATGTTACTAAATTTCTTTGAATAATGAAATCTAAATAATACATTTCTCTTAAAATTTAAATTTCAGAAAAACTTCCATATCTAAAAAATGATAAAAGTCCTCAAAATGTTTTCTTTTTCCCTTGTTTCCAGAACACACACTCTGCTTTCTTTCTCTTTCTCCATACACACACACACACACACACACACACACACAAAGTATATATATATGTTATATAAAATATAATTACAAGATAAATTTCATACTTGTGATCATTTTCTCCCCCTTGCTTCTTTCTGAAGCAAATTAAACTTTTGTTTATTTGTTTTATTTATGTAAATATTCTCATATTTTGCTACCTGTTCAAATCATAATATTTCTATTATTTTTATCCTCAGTACTCACCATGTTGCTGCAAAATGATAAAGGGCTAGAAGTTGTTAGGGAAGCATGAATCCACATAGGCAAACATGGAGAAAATTACCTGTAAAGGAGAAATGAATAAACACTTGAAGACTAGATGCTTCATATGATTTGCATATACTCTAGTAGAAAAGGCAACACAATTGTTCAATAAATTATTTTTATTATGTTTCTGTAAAAAAAATCTCATAGGGAATAATTGAAAGTTAAAGACTACATTTTATTTAATAGTGCTATGCTTTAAAGCACTTTGTTTATAAAATTCCTTTCCAGCTTTAATAAAAATAAATTAGTATTGCAAATATTAACAATCACATTTAATTATAAATAGCCATTATAAATCTAAAATCTGTTTTTCTTTCTCAAGAAGATCTTGAGCTTCCTTAAAAATGTCCTTTCCTATTCTTAGAAAAGTTGCTTTTCTACTTGTTGGTTGATGCTGTGTCTTTGCAGCTATTACCACCATTACCAGTAACCCGAGGTTAAGGATTCAGAGTTCATGTGTGAACCAACCCAGTGCTGAAGACATAGTCTTCATTCATAATTTTGCACTTGTAATCTTTGATTTGACCCTTCATTTTGCAAACGTGGTCAGAGTGAAAAGGGATGTAATAAGAGTCAGCAAATAGATCAGAGCAAAGTGATCTCCATCCTCACTAATGGCAACACAGTGTACATTTTCTAACCCACTGATGGGTCTTCAACACTAAGATTTCCCCAACAGAAGAAACACAATACTCAGGTCTGATTCTTTCTAGAGCAACTGTGATTCTATAAATGGGATGACCCCAGGGTTTCCCACAAACATAGAGGATCTTTCTTTATGAATAAGTATTTTGTCTGTACTTACCTGTGTATTCTTATGAATGAGGCTGATATTGTTGAAGCTGGTTTTGAGAAGATAGAATTTTATGGCATGAAGAATGAAGGGACATGTATAAAGAAGAGGATCGAAGTTAAATGACAATGACAGTCATCGCTTATTGGTTACTGTGGGCCAGGTTCTGTGACAACGTTTTATGTAGGTTGCCTCATTACATACTTTGAGTCAGGGCTGCGGAAGCTTAAAAACAGTGTGAGTGTATCACCCTCAGTTGCACAGTTAATTGGGGAAGGGATCTCCCAAAGTGGAGAGCCCAAAGCTCTCATTTTCCCAAAGTGGAAACCACTGACTTTTAAGTAATATTGTCCACTGCTAAGTTGGGAGCAAAATGACCCATTGTTTTGAATTTACACTATAAATGAGAATCATGTTTATCTGTTCAAGGTTAATTTTCTGTCCTAGCCTGGAGATTGATTTGAGAGGAAATGGGGCCCCCAGTTTTGTTATGTTTTCTAGTTTTAGTCTCTCTGATTTACTGGTTCCTTCTTGGAACTGCATGGGTTATTTCCTTTAAATGCCTAACTCAAGAGTAAGAACCCATACCAATTCAAAGCAAATAGAAAATTTATGTCATCCAGACAGTGTTTGAGGTACTGAATTTGGAACAATGAAAAGCACAGGTAAAAACACTTGTACTAATCGAAACTTTATTCTGGTTAGGGATAATACATAAGGTTGAAATTAAATAAGTAAAATATGCAGACATTTGATAAAAATGTTAGATGCTAAGAGGTAAAATAAAGGTAGGAAATGCTGGTGGAGAGATGAGGGTGGTGATTTTATGGTATGTTCAGATAAGGTCTCTTGGAGAAAGAACATTCTGGTAAAGATATGAGGGAAGTGAAAGAGCAAGTGGTTAATTATAATTAAATATAAAAGTCTGCATGATTGATCTGTTCCAGAACTAGCCAGGGGCGAATATGACTGAAAGAGGATAGAGTAAAATCCAGAGGTGTTCAGAGTACCTGTGGTCATGGTAAGGACACAGTTAATGGGAAGTCATTGCAGAGTTTTGAGAGTAAGAGTGACCTAACCTGATTTATGAATAATGGGATTATTCTAGCTTCTGTCTTAGTATTAATCAGCTGGAAGAGAGCAAAGGCAGAAGAAATCCCCAGAAAACAAGAGTAAGAATTCAATGAAAGATGATCACAGCTCAAACAGTGTAAACATCTGTGGAAATAATGGAAAATGACCTGTCTGAGCGGATTTTGAAAATAAAATGAATAGGATTTGGTCGTAGATAGGGTGGGGGTTTGGAAGAGGACTTGAGAACAGTTTCAAAGGTCCCAAGTAGTAGGAAGGTGGAATTAACAACATTGGGGGTGATCACTGGAGAAGGGAGTTTAAGGGTGAAGGTGGGAATCAGAGCTTGTTTATGCTTGTTAATTTTTAGATGCTGTCAGACATCTGCTAGCAATGGAATTTCCTGAGAGAAGCCTGGAACCCATGGGCATATAAATGATTTTTTTTTAAAGGACCAACTATATAATTTGTGTGGCCTAGTGAAAAATGAAAATGTAGGCCGCTCCATTCAGAAATTATTTAAAATTTCAAAACATTGACAACACAGCATAAATGCAGAATAGGGCGCTTCTGAGTATAGGACCCTATTCACAGTGCTCACCCAAGAAGCTTGTCCTTGGGGGTGATTGGAGAGAGAGAGAGAGAGGACAGAGAGAGAGAGAGAGGGAGAGAAAGAAAGAGAGAGGAAGTGAACATGATTCATGGAGATGGATGCGGGTTGATAGATAAATGAGAGGGAGGATGGTTGGACAAATGTCCAAGTACTGAGATCTGGGTATTTCAACGTGTACATGTTCAAAGATATAAGAAAAGTATCTTAGATTTGACTGAAAGGGAGAAGCCAGGAAGGAATTTTAACTAAACAAAACAGAAACAATAGAAAAGACTTGGTATGGATTTGTTGATAGATCTTTAATGTCCAGCTTAGCCAGAAGAGTTGAGTGGTTACCTCTGTTTTTGCTGCTGCTCATTTTCCACAGCTCATTTGGCTTGTGGCACAATGGGTTCATGCGGGGCTTAACCACCCACAAGGCATAACCAGAGTGTTTCTGTAAATTTTGGCACAAAAATTGGAGTAAATTCTAATAATAAATGAGATTTTGAAATTTACTGGCAAACTGTTGCTAAAAAGGTAGAAGAAAATCCATTTTTCTATGCAGGTGTCACTTTGGCAAACAGAGGAGGAAACAGATAACAAAGACAGCAAGTCAAGCTGTGTTAATGTAGCTTTTTAACTGCTCGGGCTGTGTGCAAAGCAGCCAAATAGAACCTGACTGACGGTAGTAAAGAGGTGAGATTAAACCATCCGGGGCAAGGCAGACATGCTCTGGAATAAGTAATGAATGTGTTTACCACATGACACAAAGCTGCTGTGTGTCTCAAGATTCATAATAGGCTCCTGTAGCTACTAAGGGGTTGACATTGTACCAGGTAAGATATCAGAGTCTATGGAGCTTTGTGTTCATGTGGCTGGTTGAAAGTAAAAGACTGACCTTTATCCTGGAGAAATAGCATCTTTTCCCTTCTTGCTCTTCTGGGAGCCTTTAATGAGTTCAGGTCATGACCCATATTCAGTACACCCTGGATGTCTGCAAATGACCCGTTTATGAAATGAAGAGGGAGCTGTAATAGGTCCCAGAAAAGATGTCAGGTTCGTATGCTCCATTGTGCCAACTCCTCTCTGTCTTATCTAAAGATTTCTTAAATCTGCTTTGGTGCACCTTACTGCTTCAGAATGTCCATGGGGCATGAAAGCAGAAGAAACGACAGGCCACAGTGGATGTGATAGAAAAGGCATTCCTCTTTCCTCTGTGTATGCCTATTTTGGAGTAATAGGGGCAGGAGGAGGCACATAAAGAAGAATGGAACAGAGAAGTTTCCATCATCAATGTCTCTCGATGAATTTATGTGAATTAGAAGAGTTGGTGTAGTCTCCTCTGCATCTGCTGGCCTGAGACTCTTAGAGAGCTGTTGTTACATTCTAGGAATAGAGCCTAGACTAAAGATGGCCTTGACATCAGCATAAGGAGTAGGCATTTGGACAACATTTTATTCTGCTTTGAAGTGAGATTTAAAAAACCTTTCCTTGACATCAGAAGTTAGAAATCAGTCATCACCTCTACATTAAACAAACCTGTCTGATTTGGATCATTGACTAATGGGTCCCTTTTTTGACCTATACACCAAGAATGATGCTTTGTTAGTGTGTTTTCAGATTCAAAGTGAAAGGGTAAGTACTTCATTGAGCTACTATTTTGTACTTACAAGACATTTTATAAATATTCTGTCATTCTACCCCATAACTCCTCTATGAGTAAAGCATTACCCTTCCCCATTTTTTAGATAATGAATTAAAGGCCAGAGAGGAAAATAAGATCACAGATTTGTCCAATTACCAGGGAAGCTTTATTAGAGTTTGAATTGTAGCTTGGTTGGTTGGCTTAGACTTTTATCACCTGCAAGACAACTCAAGAGTTTATCTGTAAACTTCTTTATCTTTAAAAAATTTGTTAGGGATGGTGCTGGGATTTAGACAGGCAAGTCTGTTGGAATATGCTACTTCCCTTCTGGAATCAAGTAATTAGAATTTTTTACAAGGTATGAAGTTTTCTGGGAGTTTTTTTGTAATCAATCAGTGCTCATTTTCAATATTTTAATATAATCCCTCTATTCTTCTTTAATATGGGAGACCATCAGAATCCTATCATTCATGCTGGGAAGGATTTAGTTTGTCTAGAATGACGGTGGGAGGCACATTTATTGTGTCATTAGTTTTGATGTTGTTGCTTTCATTGAGGTTTACAACATATGTGAGTTTTTCATTTCATTAAGTATTTAAAGATAAAATTCAAAACTTCACTCTGTTCATGGTCCAAGGCCATATGACAAATGCTAGGACACCATAACATTTTGGAGTTTAGGGTATGATTTTATATGGATGACTGTCTTGTATACAATTCACATTAAATGTTTTCAGATCCACAATTAAGATCAGCATTTTGGTGTAATTTGTAAGTATGGTGTTGAATGGAGAGCTTAGTACAGTTAGCATCATACTGCTTAGTTCTCGTGTCTGTGTTTATTGCTTTTTTCACTCAGTTGGCTTGCCGAAAAAGTAGACTGCAGTAATGCATTTAATGAGGGAGCTAGCATTCTGAAATCTTTTTTGTTCCTAATTCTTAGCAAGATTAAATTTACTATATATTCCCAAAATTATTCTAAATAGGGAATATTAATTTTTGATGGTATGGAAAAATCTATAAGACTTTATAAAGGCATTTATGTAGCATTTGAACTAGTACTATAAATTTTTAGCAAGACTAACCAATTAAGACGTAAAAAATCCAGTATGAGTTTCCCCATCACTTCATGGCTGTTTCATCTCTAGATTTTGATTGTTGTTTGTTTTTAGGTTAAATTGATGTGGCAGGTCTGATGAGACAAAACAGGCTTCCCCATTCAAGGGGCATTGGGATATTTATGTGTGTGGATTCAACACTTTCCTTATCTTCATGTCCTCCCTCTGCATAGATTTTTACAGCAATGCTGCCTTGAAGTTCAAAGATTAACCAGCACACGAGAAGCTTAGGAGTGCTAATTTTAATAGGTTGCTTGCTAGTAGACAGCAAACCTTAGGGAGATCATTGTGGTTTAAAGGGACACATCTGTATTCCATATGACCTTCTTGATTGACTCCACTTTAACATGGAATTTCACTTATTGGCAGATAGCATGAGATGTCATAATGTAGTAATTTTCCACTTTGCTGAGGGATGTATCTGAATCAGGTCTCTGCTGGGGCTGGTATTTGTGAGCCTTGCCTAGAGTCTGGAATTTATACCTTATCACTTTGTTTCTTCCTCAAAATGTCATTGACTCTCTATGGTAATCATTACTGGTGTCCATATGACAAAGTGGGACAGTATAGGAAGTGTATATTCTATAATTTGTGTATATCAAGGGACCCTTAGAGATTTTCATATACCTAAAATTAATGAGAAATTTCTTAGTAATTACTTGTTCTAGAATCTTGTATAGTTTCTTGGGGATATGTAAGAAAAAAATGTCTACCTGTGCTAAAGAATTTTATATTTTGATTATATATTTCATATAAACAAATATAGTCATAAAGTTACACATTAGCAAGTATTCCACTATTTTTAATGTAATGCATTGTGCTTAGGAATAAAATAAAATATTATAATTGAGATACAATTTGTCATGGAGTACTTCCTGGAGGAGGTGAACTTTGAAACAAACCAATCAGAAGCACCTTGTGGTAAGGTATTCCCATCCTCAGAATGCAGAACATTGGTGGTAGATAATTGATGAGCAAACTCAGAAATCTGCAGAGTATAATTTCACAGACAAGGATAGTCTTTTTACTGTTGCCTCAATTTTTCCTCATAGTTTAGATAGTTTTGACCTCAAGGCTACATCTGTAGAGAAACTGTCTTCTCTAGGAAAAGGAAACACTAATGTTGATTCAGATAGCTATCCTTAGGGGTAAGTTTTTTAAATACTTTATTAAAAAGGACAAAGTTAGGTTGGCTTTTGAAGATGGCCAGATGAAAATTGGCCACTTTTCATTTTTTAAGGTATTATTCAAGTGAGTGAATCTATTAATGAGGATTGTAGATATGAGAAAAGAGGGTCTTTTTCATAACTTTGGACCTGGTTTCTCTGTTGACTCAGTATGCTGACTTACTTGGGGTAATTACATTTTGAGCTCAGGACATGAAAAATGAAAGCAGAATAAAGATTTCTGTTTTGGTTTTTAAAGATTTAAATCTTGTTATGTTTCTTTCTTTCCATACCATAAAGAAAAATCCAAAGCAGTGATTTTAATCTTGTTTCAGCTTCTTAACCTCTAGGTTATAGAAATTTTTTAAAAAAATGTTTTTTCAGAGACTTCTTGTGAGCATGAGAGCAGTTTCAGTGTGAATGGGCACAGGGAGAGAATTTTTCAAACACTGGAACCAAGACCCTATCCCAAGTACATATCAAATCTTGGAGGAAGAAGGTCTTATGTACTTTGTAAAAACACCTGCATTTATTTTGATATGATGTGATCATTGAGAAATCTCTGGAGAGTTCTTCCGAGGGGCTGTTAAAATATCACACCTTTATGACTTGACTGTGATATATCAGGTTTGCTGCTTGGAATTGAGTAATGATGTAAAAATGAAACATTGGCATTTTTAAAGCAGTGGTGTACAGTGATGATATTCTAGAATTCTTCACTGACTGTCTCTATATTCACTCTACAGAATTTACCCTTTGGGGTAAGTATTGTTACAAGAATGGTGTACCTCCTGAAGAAAATTGTGAAATAAAGTGTTAGTGCTTTTTCAGACTGATTTTGTCCCTTATGTAGTTTATTTATGATCTTGAAAGGAAACAAAGTTTCAGCGTCTTAGTTATTGGTCTATTTGTTTTAAGGAATTGGGCTTAACAAGCATACTTAACCACACACTTGTAGGTTGGGATATAGATATGCAATTTCAAGGAGTTTCTAGAGCACCTTTAACAGAGAAGCTGGAGTAATTTTTAGAAAATGGTATGCTATTTGCTTTATCTCCTCTTAGTCAGGCTTAACTACAGTGACTCTCTCTTTCTTTTTTTTTTTTTTTTTTTCTCCCCTCAGATGTACATCCAGACAACAACACTTACAGTTTCCATGAGCTTAAGTGCTTCTGTGTCTCTGGGGATGCTCTATATGCCCAAGGTTTATATTATAATTTTTCATCCAGAGCAGAATGTTCAAAAACGCAAGAGGAGCTTCAAGGCCGTGGTGACGGCTGCCACCATGCAAAGCAAACTGATCCAAAAAGGAAATGACAGACCAAATGGCGAGGTGAAAAGTGAACTCTGTGAGAGTCTTGAAACCAACAGTAAGTCATCCGTAGACTTTCAGATGGTCAAGAGCGGGAGCACGCCTTGATAGATGTACGTTGAATATTCTTCTACTAGTCTTGGGGGCTCTGCTACATGGTTCTGGGGGCATGGAGGTACCCACACACCATGAGACCACCACAGCGGTCAGAACCATTTGAAAACTGAATGATTGCCAAAAGAGTGGCTGTTGCCAGAGTGCAAACTTGCCCACAGAATCTCTTCTGTAAAGCATGGCACTCAGGTGTTTTCTTTTGAAGAGTTACAGAGCTTGGTGTTTGGAACTATTTTCCATTTATAAGATGATCTTTTGACATTTAGGAATATTTTCCCAGTTTTTGTTAGTTCAATATTGACTATTCTTCACAGTTTTGAAGCAGCGTGCTCCTGCAGACCTTCCACAAATAATTTCATCCGGGTCCTTTGGGATATGAGAAAACAAGTTAGTCAATGTGTTTCATTAAGTCCGGTTAGTACTTGTTTCCCCCAAGTGAAGAAGAGTCTTTTGGCGTCCCTCAATTTCCTTTCTTGGGTAGGTTTTGATAATTAGAGCTCTTCTCTGAAAGTTGCATGACAATTAAAAACGAATCCTTTCTACTACCAACACTTCTTCTCCTTTCCTTACCTACCTTCTATTTATCTGTGGTCCACCTCAGAAGGTGCACATGATGACTACACTGATTTCCAGGTTGATTCAGTAGGATTTAACTGATCTATGAAAATCCGTCTTGATATCAATGGAAGAGTAGCAAATATATTGAAGATCTGTATTGCAAAAAGTTGGGTATTAAAAATTATAAACTTTATATTACTAGTTTCTATAGATATCCTCCCCCCTCAGAAAAAAAAAAAAAAGGAAAACTAAGGTCTTCACATTAGAGTGACCTCCTGTCTTTTGAGAATACAACATCAGTATTTGATATGCAAAAATACTCTGTTCCTCTCAGATTGTTTCAGCAGGCTGTATCCCCCACACACTGTACTTCTGACACTAATTATAGAAGACTAAGAGTTGGTTTTATTTGGCTAATTACTCCAGCAATTCATGATCTTCACTGGTTTCCTTCTCTTGTATTAAGATCTGCAGGTGAGTATTGCTCACTCCAATGTCCCATACATAAAACTAGCATCAGATTATTAGCATGGCTTAATTAAACTCATTGACCTGGAATTATTGGCCAGATTGGCTCTAGGAAGATTATCTATGGATCACTAATACCAAATTTAATCACTTTTAGAGAAAAGAAAACTTACAAGAATTCCACAAATACTCCCCCTGTAGTCCCCTTTCTGTCAACATGCAACCTTGTGAAACTGGAGAGAAGGCACAATAAGGATGGATTTTAGTGACAAATTGTTATAATCATCTCTCATTAGAGTTAGGCAATTTGCTAATAATGGGCTTCTTTTGGCTCTTAGCAAAAATGTATTATAACTACTATTATGACTACTATTAAAGGCATCAGAGTAGAATGCTTGTGATTTGAGGGCAGAATTTTGTCTGCTTTTCTACCTTGAAAGCAGCAGTGTAGGAAGTTAAAACCTGCTGTAGGATGCCAATAAACTGCTGTTGGCAAAGATACACTCAAACACTGGTACTTCTCAGTGGGACTTGCCAGAGTCCATTGTACCTGTATTTTAGTAACAACCCAGAGACTGATGCAACATGGTTTTAAATAGGTACGATCAAACTTTCAGTGAAATAAATACCAATCATCCCAGATTCACCTCTGGAAAATGGTGGAGAAAAAAATTGAAACCCTTTAAAGAATAAATAGATTGCCTAAAAAGAAAACTAAGTCTCCAACATGTCCTGTTTTCTTTGTGTTATTTTCTCTTTACATTGAAATGGAAATTACACAGCCTGCAATCATTTCTCTATTTTCTCTAAAATAAATGTGAAAGATTCCAAACATGAGTTTGGAGGGTAAGCCAATAATGTTCTGGAGTAGTCAGAGGCTCCCTTTTGGAAGATGAAAGCAAGTGGAAAAGATGAATCAAGATAGAGTCAGTGACTGCCTGGACAAAGGTAAATTGTACTTTGGAGATTTTAGTCATCTTTTACAGGAGTGGATTAGAGTGAAATAAATTAGGTCCAGTTAAAGTGATAATAGTTTGAACATTCAGGAGATATAATGTGTGAAACTTTCATGTCTTCCCACAATCCCACCCTAGGTCATCACAGTCTGTCTTTGTGTGCTTACATGACCTTTCTGTGATTAAACGGTAGATTTGTGTGTTTTGAAACCAAGCTTATAACTCAGTATATGGGAATCCAAGTGAGAAACCTGGCATGGGTGTCATGGGCTCCTTGGGTCCCATTTACCTTTAGTCCGTGCACCAATGATTTACGTTAGGAAGAAGTCTTCTGAATCTCAAACCCACTGAAAAGTATTCATGTGATTAATAACTTGCATGTAATATTTTTCTTCTAAATATATGTTCTGTCTTTAGAAGTATAATTGAATATTAGAAAAACCTTTGCCATTGGATTATGGGTAACAAGCACCTCACCTCCTCACATTTAAAACACCTTCTCTCAAAATGAGTAGAGTCTGTTCTCAATGATCTAGTGGAACCATATCCATGTTGCTGCATTCTCATACTTTCTGCTGCTAGACTTCTATTAATTCATCAATATTACAGTGAAATTACAGTGACATATGAGAAAGGGCTTTGTAGCCAGGCTCAGTGGCACATACCTGTAATCCTAGTGGCTCAGGAGGCTGAAGAAGGAGGATCGCAAGTTCAAAGGCAGCCTCAGCAATTTAGCTGAGACTCTGTCTCTAAATAAAATATTTTAAAAACGACTGGGGGATGTGGCTCAGTGGTTAAGCAACCTTGGGTTCAATCCTCAGTACCAAAAAAAAAGAAAAAAAAAGTGTTGGGGGGCATTAGTAAGCTATAATACAACCAGAGGATAAATACAAAGGTATTGTTGCTGCCTTAAAGCTATACATTGTTCTGCATTTAATAGGAAATAGTATCTTGGAATGCAATAACTATTGTTTTAGCAGCCTTTTTTCTTTTTTAAATATGTGGAAGATTTTGATAATTATGGTTACTATTCCATTGTTGGCTTTCTTTCTTTCTGACCAAATAGTTGTGTTTTTATTCATGTACAAAATGCTTTTCTTTCATGGCCGCAGAGTCATATGAGCCCTCAGGTTTCAAAAATTCATCTTAAATGTGACTTGTTAATGTCAGAAATTCTGGTCACATGTTCAAGGTTTAAGTTTTCAAAATTCATGGAATAAATATTAGTAATATGAAACTAGAAAGAAAACCAATTTGCATATACTACACTTCAAATAAAAAGGGCATGTTGTTTCAGAACAGGGTGAGAGGGGAGTTAGAAACAAAGTTGGTAAATATGAATTTTGCCAATTGTACCCAATTAACCAATACTCTATGAGGTATTCCTTAAGCTGTGTTCATGAATAAGTTATGAAAACAGCTGCCACAGGAGGTAGATGTTGCTTTCTCTAGTTTTTTAACACATTGTGGTACACACAATGAAAGTTAACCATTGCTGTACTCAGAAACTGATTTTCACACATGCATGTCCATTGCCACTGTAAAAAACCTCCTTATTTGTTCATCTGTACATCTTTCATCCAGTTTGCTTTCTAAAACATCTGAAATAAAGATTTATGCAGGACATTTGCCAATCACAGTTGGTCCCTTGTCGTTGCTTTCATGTTGACTAGATTTTGTTTTCAGAACTTAATTATTTTTAGAGCCAGTGGAAAAATTAACACCAATTTCCTGAGTATTGTAATCTCAGTATTGTAATAGAATTATACCATGTTTCTTTCAGGGAATCAATTTTGATATTTCAAAAAATAAAATTGAATCAATGATTAGCTACAGACCTTTAAATGAGAATGATCCTTAAAGATGGTCTGATCCACATCACCATATTTTGAATGACATCTTCAGATATCATCCTTTTCAAAGTCTTTTTGGTTCTTGTTCCTCTGCTTTAATCATGATTTTTCCTTTCTGTCTTCTACAAACTGGATAATTATGTGTCCTTTTATTTTCAGATATTGCTGATAATATTGAATAGTAGAGAAGATGGGAGACACTTTTAATGGTCATTTTTCTAATTTATGATAATTGTTCTCCACTTTGTCTACAGAGGTTCTATGAAAGTCCTTTAAAAACAGAGCTCAAGTACAGATTTTATTTACTTAGAAGAAATTTAGAGGCACATGAGAGCATTATATAAATTAAAAATTTCAAAAGTCAGCCACCATAAAAATCATTTTGCTTCATTTCACACCAAACAAGTCTAATATATCCTATCTTTTAGGCAGGTTGAGTAGAAAAGTAGGACTCCACACTGGTCCTTGTAGACATCATCTGTTCCCCCATTGATAACAATTTTCTTGTGTGCTCATAAACACACAATGCTTTATTCACTCATTTTGTAGGAAATAGATGATAACATAAAATCGGGTTTAAGTCTACTTCATTTCTACAGAGCCACAATAACAATGTAGAAGCATGAGCTATGTAGATAATTATGGCTGTTTTTGTTGTATAGCTTACAATATTCACTGACAAGAATCAGTTCAAACATCTGTGGTTCGCACTTCCTTGGACTCTGTGTTAATTTCAGTGGCTATAGACATTTTAGGACCTTGATGTCTCCAAGAACTTGTCAGGTCAATCACTGGTGCTAAAATGAGTAGTGATTGTCAGTTATTTCAGAGAAGTAGCTATGTGATTTCTAGTCTCATACATTGTTCAGGAACCAAATTATTTTCTAAAAGTTCATTTCCTCCTGAACTGGATTTATATATTGAAATACATATGTGTTTCACTTTTTTCTATGATTATTCACTCCCAAATTTCACTGAAAAAATAAGACATCATTTTGAGTTTTAGGATTGAGATTTATTTCATTATATCTTTCAAAAATGCAAAAGAATTTTTGTGTATAAATTTATATTCACTGGTGGTTTAAACATGAGTACAAATCTGATACAGGATATTTTGTTCTCTATATCTCATAGTCTTACAATAATGAGTTTTACTTCACAGCAAAACAGTAGTAGAATACTGAAATATTAGTGTCCTTTGAGTCTTCTTTTATTTTCTAATCATCTCTATTTGTATCCTTTGAATAAAACAAAAATAAACCAAAACTATGTACTGCCAAAGCACATGCTTACTTCAATATTTACATATACTGTACGTACTTGATATTTTACCATGTTTGCCTTTAGAATCTAAATTGTTGTTTATTTTTAAATGGAAGATATATTCATGGTCAAGGCACAACCAGTTACTCTTCGTGTGTGTGTGTTTTAAAACAAAGCAATTTATCTGTGCTTTATAAATTTTAAAGAACTGAATTTGTATTTGTTAAAATCAAAAAGTAGGAAAGATGTTCTTTACGAATAATTTTGATTGTATATGTGTTCAAAGAAAGTAGTTTGATAAAAGGCTTTTTCTCTAACATTTTGTATTGTACTGTATTGGTGTTCAATAGGAATGAGCTTCTGTCATTTGCTAAAAGAATGAATAGTGGGGAACAGAATATGTTGGGACTTTCATAACAGGTTACTCTCATTTAACCTTTTCTTGGTCATCAGATCAGACCCAAGACTCTTTGGTGTAGAGTATAAAAACTTTTTAAAAAAATTTTGTAAGACAGATAAATTATCTGTTTTTTTATTTTACATGCATGTAAATCTTTGTTAGTCAAAATGTATATTTAAATATAATTTCACCTAAACATTAAAAATTAACATCTTTACATTTTTATTTTTCTGCTAACTCTCCAGGTTAGCAGAAATGAAACTAGTGGCTTTTACAAACTAAAATTTCTGCTTGCCTTTTTATCTCTATGATCATTGAATTCCTACTAGGCGGTTTAAAAATAAAGAGTAATATATTTTAAAAACTGAATAGCACAAAGTCATCATCACAGTTTTGCGTTTAAAAATTATATCAATAAAATAATTATTAGTATACTATTAATTTGTCCTAATTTATCTCAACAGCTTCCTCTACCAAGACAACATATATCAGCTACAGCAATCATTCAATCTGAAACAGGGAAATGACAATCTGAGGAAATATGGTATGTGATCTTAAACAATGAACATGAGACCACAAAAACTCACTCCTGGAGATCTCCGTAGACTACAATCAATCAAATCAATAGTCAGTCTTGTAAGGAACAAAAATTAGCCATGAGCCAAAAGTATCAATTACGGGATGTGAAGAAATCCCGTTTTATAAAACACAACCAATGAGTGTCAAACTAAAGTATTGCTTCCTCATGAGCAGTTTAAAAAAAAAAATCACAAAAAGGAAAACTAATGTTAGCTTGTGAAAAAAAAATGCTGTTGAAATAAACCATGTCTGATGTTATTCTTGTAAGTATTTTTCTGTGATTGTGAGAACTCCCGTTCCTGCCCCTCATTGTTCAACTTGTATAAGACGAGTCTGTTTCTTGTAATGGCTGACTGGATTGAAGCCCTGGGTTGTGCTAAAAATAAATGCAATGATTGACGCATGCAATTTTTTATACAAATAATTTATTTCTAATAATAAAGGAATGTTTTGCAAATGTTGAGAGTTGTTTCGTTCCAGTTTTAAAGCTAGGGAAAGCTCTTCTTTTCAGTTGGCACTTCTGTTGGTATTTAGGCCCTTCCTGATGTCCAAGGAATTGCCATTTTTTGAAGGATGTGTTTTTGTACATTTGTGTATATATGGGGAAAATTGTCTTTTATTCCTAGATGAAAGGGCATTGCTTGTGTAAGATTTTGTGAATATTTCCAGATTTCTGTGATAGCTTTTCATAGTAGCTTCTTCTTTTATGGAAAATCAGGTAATAGCTTGAGGTAAATTGCTTCAAGTTATTATAATTAACAAATGATGAGTTAAACTTTCCTTCAGAGAATGTAATAGGAAAAATCACCATGTAGAAGTATATCAAAGCATCACTGAAATCCTCCATTACATTTCTAATTCAAAGCTTCTGCACAGTGAAGTACTTCCCTTGTATGTGGTGTTAACCTTTTCTCACCTGGGCTTGATAGTTGCTGAAATCAGTGAAGTAATGGGCCTTACCCAGTGAATTTTCTGAAGCACAGAATTAGCATATTTATTCCCTTGGCATCACTAAAGAAACCACAGTTCGCATAACATGTCAGTGCTTTCTTATTTTCCAAATGAAAACATTCATTGGTTCATAGAACAGTATCATTAAAGAGAGAGAAAACAGGGAGCCTTTCTCATACTAATAAACCCTGCCAGGATGGATAAAAGAAGACTGTTAACGGCTCTCAAGTCTGTTACCATTTTTGTCATGGGCTCCTCTATTCCATACAATCCCAGTCATCCATCAAATCAATGGGTCTCTACAATCATTTTGTTAGTAAATGTTCTCTCTGCTGAGTTAGCTTGGATGGCTCATTGCACTCCTTATAGATATAAAGAGCTATCTGTGCTCTGTAGCTTCCACACAGATATTAACAGTCACTTTATTTAATAGAGATGGTTGAAGTAGCATAGTGCAGGCACCTTCCACATGTAACCACATGTCCTAGATACCTAGGAAGACACACTGCAACGGGTAGAAGGAAATGAGTATTCATTGACATTTTGTCAAGCTTCTCCTAATGGAATTTGTTCTTTGTAGATAATATTTAAATCAAAGAGTAAGGGTGTCATTTTCAAGTCCTCAGATAACCTGAATTACTGATAATACAATCCTGTAATCAGAATCCTAAACCCACCTCTAGGTGTGCCTTTCTAAAAAAGACCAAGACTAAGCAAAATAAACTTGTAATTGCATATTTAGTTTATTGTACCATGTAGTTCAGTACCAATAGCCATAGCAAGAAGCAATTACAATTGTAATTTTAATCTTTAAATTGACTGTTTTCTTCTTATTAGAGATTATCCGTGGCTTTTTTGACTTGATTTTAATTAAGTATCCATATGTTTATATGTTTAGTATAAAAA
Organism: Sciurus carolinensis; assembly: GCF_902686445.1. Taxonomy (NCBI): domain Eukaryota; kingdom Metazoa; phylum Chordata; class Mammalia; order Rodentia; family Sciuridae; genus Sciurus; species Sciurus carolinensis. The sequence continues at coordinate 27,153,814 of NC_062220.1, forward strand.
TGCTTGAATTTTACAAATCTTGCATTTCATTCTGAAAGTAAAACTCAAGTATATTTTCATGTATTAATTGACTCTAATCAGGGTAAGTGGATGTGACAGGGTGAATTTGGCTCTCAGGCCAAATGTGGGTTATTATTAATATTATGACTTTTTAAAAAATTTTAAGGGTTTAGGAAAAAGAATAAATACCGAGCATGATTTATGACATTTCAAGCTCATTCTTCCTATTACAAAATTACCAATGGGTTGCTTTCCTAAATATTTTTTTTTATAAATAATTGAACTTTGGTGTTATACAAAATCTTATATAACTCATAACAGAGTTGAATAATAGCTCTTGTGGATTTGCATACGCCAATCATCCTTTATAATATTATCTCAGAGGGAACTCTGCTGATGAAACCATCACCCTCCCCAGGAAGTGGGAGGAAATCTCCTTCAACCTCTTTACAGCAGGAGCTGGAGAATTCTCTCCTCCACTGTGGCTATTTTCTCAGGGATTTTGCTGAGGGCTCAGAGGTAGTCAGATAGGCTGGGACAATGGTGGCATCCTGTGAGAAGGATTTAGCAAGTGCTGGGTGGTAGTTCATAAGACCCGAGCTTTAAAATGAACTGCCTGTGTCGTACAGATAAGCAAATGCAAAGTTGCACAAAAAATATAATATTATATTCTTTAGAATTGACCTTGTGTATTATTCTGGACAAGAAATGTCACATCTAATCTCAGCATGCCAGAGGGAATGCTAAAAATGTAGCCCAAGGTAATATTCAGCAAATGTCACTTGTAGACAATGAGAGATGTATTAGTGTGACCTTGGGCCAAATCTGACCTCAGTGTTTAAAAAAAATTAACTGATAACAGTTAATGCTTAAAGATGTCTAAGTTGATGATTGTTGATCTTTAAAAGACTAATTTTATTTTTAAGCAAAACTACCCATAAATTTGAACTTGAGGATGACCATTGGAATATGAATAGAAACTGAAAGACTAATTCAATTTTTAGTGCTTATCAGAAATTTTTACAGAGAATTTGAAACATTGTCTTACATTTTTAATTTAAATTATTACATTAAAAAGAATCTAGGAACAAAAGTATTGTCCTTGATTTCTTCCCCTTTTAATCAATATGCTACATTATTTACCAATACTTCTTAACAATCTAGAAATAATATTACCAATTTTCTAAGCTATGTTAATCAACATTGATATTTAATTCAGTCAGCAAGTGGAAGAAATGGTATTTTTACAATTATATAATTACACAAATTTTTATCATTTTATTTTTATTTTTATGATAGAAGTATTTTTAAATTTTTTTATTTGTTCTAATTAGTTATACATGACTAGAATGCATTTATACATTTTGATAAATCATACATAAATGTAGTGTAATTGCTCATTTTTCTGATTATACATATTGTAGGATCACACCATACAGTCATATATGTACATGGGGTAATAACGTCTGTTTTACTCTACCATCCTCCCTACCCCCATACTCCATCTCCTCCTCTCACTCCCCCCTCCCCAACCCAAAGTTCCTCCTTTTCCCCCCTCCCCTTACTTAACAGAGAAAACATTTGGTTTTTGGTTTTTTAGGATTGGCTTACTTAGCATGATATTCTCCAACTCCATCCATTTGCCAGCAAATGCCATAATTTCAGTCTCCTTTAAAACTGAATAATATTCCATCATATATATATGTGTGTGTGTGTGTGTGTGTGTGTGTGTGTGTGTAAGTATATACATATACACACCACATTTTTTCTTTATCCATTCATCTGTTGAAGGGCACTTAGTTTGGTTCCATAGTTTAGCTATTGTGAGTTGAGCTGCTATAAACATTGATGTGGCTGTTTTCACTGTAATATGCTGATTTTAAGTCTTTTGAATATAAACTGAGGAGAGGATAGCTGGATCAAATGGTGGTTCCATTCCAAGTTTTCTGAGGAATCTCCATACTACTTTCCATAATGATTGCTCCAGTTTGTATTCCCACCAGCAATGTATGAGTGTGCCTTTTTCTCTACATCCTCGCCAACACTTGTATTCTTCATAACTGCCATTCTGATTGGAGTGAGATGAAATCTTAGAGTAGTTTTGATTTGAATTTCTCTAACTGCTAGAGATGTTGAACATTTTTTCATATATTTGTTGATCAACTGTATATTTTCTTCTGTGAACTGTTTATTCAGTTCATTAGTCCATTTGTTGAAGGGGTTATTGTTTTTTTGGTGTTAAGTTTTTTGAGTTCTTTATATATCCTACAGATTAATGCTTTATTTGAGGTAATTTTATTACTTTTACTATCAATATTTTCATCCATCTTCTGGAATTAAATAGTCAAAAGGAACAACTGCATTAAAAGAGTGAATAACAATTTCAAATTTTGTATAATTACAGCTCTTAATCATTAGAAATGTTTCTTTTTGATTTTATGGTTCTCATTTAATGAAAATAAGACCAGACCAATGAAGAAAAATTTGACCACAATTTCCAGAAAAGAATTCCTTAAGAAGAAATTATTATGTCCATGAATTCTCAGAAACTTACTGACTACAACTTAGAAAGTATCATTTTTCAGGAGTAATGGGAAAAATAGCATAATTTAATTTTAAAAATATTTTATACATTTTATTACAGTATTCTAAAAATGTTTTTGTAGCATAATCCCTAATGTTGTTGTAACTTTCATGCCCCTTTATTTTCCCTTTAACTGAACTAAGTTTCACAGGGTATTCAGAGTACCATTCTCTCTCTGTTAAACTCAGTTTATCAGTGTGAAGTCCTATATCATGTTTCGATATGGGTATCTATGTTCAAAGTGATAAAGGATGGAGAAAAGTTTTTCCTACTAAATTTTTTTTTTCGATTTGTCTACTATTTAAGTGGTTTAGATAAAGCTAACTTTGACAAATAACTTGTTACAAAGTCATAATATGCCAAGTGTGTATTGGGACCTACGCGAAGCTAAGAATGAAGCATGGAATGACTTAAATGGGAGGTGGAGACCAGTCATTGTAGAAAACTGGAGAGACGGTTATCAGTTTAAGGTTTCAGGTTGTGAAGGAGACACATGAGATCATGTGCCATTGAAGTAAGTTCCATTAGGTAAATTCAGCAGAACTTGGTATGGTTTTAAGGATCAATAAAAATTATTAGAGTATAATTTCAAAAAAGATAAAAATAACTTTTATAACAAAGGTAAAATGAGCAAATTGAGGGTTTCACTCATCTCATTACCTAATGAGGGAACCAAAAAATGTTAGAACTAGTTCAAAGAGCATTTGAGATGCTAGTAATATATGCATTGTATATAAATAAAAATTGGGATAACTCAGAGGATTTGAAATGAAACTGCTTATGTGTCTTAGAATATGAAAAATCATAACAATTAAGGTTATCTATTCCATTGGACAGACATTATTAAGTTTTCTACAGGATAAAACTCTACTAATTAGCCCCTATCCTTAGAGATATACAGTAACAGTGCTGATAGAAATTCATATTTCGCCATACACTGAAAGAGCATCCATTAATAAATATTTGCCTATTTTCACATATTAGCTCCTTCTGATAATAGTAATATTTAATTGTATTTCCTCTCATCATTGTAAGCATTAATTAGCAATATCTGAAATAAAGATCACAAACACACCTGAAATTCTATGAAGATATCCCATGTTAGCAATGGAGGGGCTCTGGGATGTGTCTGTTTTAATTATTCTTTCCCAAGTCAACTCTATTTCTGTTTCAAAAGCAGGATTGCATAAGATGGTGTGGAGAGTAAATGCATAGTTACCATCTGATAACAGATCGTTGTTTCTGGCAGTTTCACAAATAATCTGTGGAAGATAATGTGACTTCTTTCTTTTGTCATTTATAGTGGGCATTTTTCCTCTCCTTTTTTGTAGTATATTGCCCTAAAGGGGGAATCAGCTTTTCAAGAGTGTCCCTGACGATGAACAATGAATGTTTAATCCTGTGCCCATGTGTTCTTGCTATTGGCTGCTAATCCTCCCCTTCCCACAAATCCTACTCTAGGATCTTGCCACTGGCACCTTGCAGGCAGAGGGAATGAGAATGACGGAAGTCTTGCAAAGCAAAGGTGGGAGGAGAAACAGGTATGGTAAGAAGAGCTCTGCTTTTCCACAGACATTCCAGAATTTAATGAGCTCCTGTCTGCCTCACTTCTTTCTGGGACCCTTGGTCCTACAGAGCAGGGAAATGGTGAATGTGGGCTCATGTGCTTCCTTTCTATATGGAACCCATATTTTGAAATGGAGCACTAGCAACTCTGGAACACAATGGTCCCTTTGAAGATCTTTACTAATGTCCTGGAAGAAGGAAAGACAGGCAGCCTGAATGTGACAAAATTATAAGGAAGACAAAATGTGGTTTATCGACTTCTTTGCTTCTGTTTATGTTTTTCTCACAATGTTCTCCAACTTCTTCATACCTCTTGTCGATGTCACCCAAGTGACCAATATTCTCAGAGTACTCAGAGTTCCCCTTTCCTACCTTCCATCTTCTGACTCACTAGTACCTTCTTCTGTCCCAATAATTCAATCCCAAATAACTTTCCTTCTTCCCAAGACACACATATATCTTGAAGAGGCATATCAAAGGTCCCTAGGGGAGTTTCTGCAGTTGGATCTTAAATAATAGTTTCATCACCATTTTATTTAGAAACCATGGAGTGCCTGCTATTTTGCAAATATTAGGTAGGTGCCGAGACCTTAACAATGGGCAAAAAAAGGGTCTCTGCTATATAGCATTTGTATTTCTGTAGAAGAGAAAAGCAAATTAGATAAATATATTCATATAAGATGTGGTAGATGGGAAAAAGTGCTGAGAAAAAAATAGGAAATATAGACAGGAAATATGTTAAGAAATTGTGACATGAAGAGCAGAGATGAAATTTTAGTTAAGATGGCCAGGGAAGGTGACATGTGATTAAAAGCTTAAAAACATGAGGGGTTGATCTGTGGAGTGCAGAGGAGGAGAACTTCAATCCGGGAGAACTGCCAGCAGAGGTGTGCTGAGACAAGAGCTTCTCTAGACTAGGGGAAGGGGAAGGGGATTGGGAGTGGGTTATAAGATTTTGTGGGGCCTCCTAGGTCATTGAAAGACCTTTACATGGTACTCTTAGGGATAAAGAGCCCTTACAAGGATTTGAGTCAAGGAATGATGTGATGAGTCTTGATTTTTCTTTTTGATTTCTACAACAAGATAAGGTTATCCTTAGGGAGGCAATGGCAGAAGCAGACTTCCATTAGAAGACTCTTCAGTGTTCTAGGTTGGAAATGATTCTGACTTGGAATAGGTAAATCAGTGGCGGTGAGTGAAGTGGTTGAACTGTGTAAATTTTGACCAAAGATCCTACTGATTTGCTGATGGATTAGAAATGCATTCAGAGAGAAGGATAATTTCAGGACTTTCGATTTGAGTAACTGAAAGGATTACATAGTTGTTCGTGAAGTTGGGGTCAGACTGTGAGCAGAATGAGTTCAGGGCAATAGAATTCATACTAAAGTATGAAGGTCTAATACATTTTCCCACGTAGGCTCTTTCATTTGTATTTTTTAAAGATGCATAAATTACTCATTTGAATTAATCCTGAAACCCTGGGACAAATTTGGGGGCAGAAAATACCATGAGGGCAAGCGTTTGTTCCCTATGAGATATTTTTAGCCAGGTCTTGATCATATTCGTACATGACTAGACTGTTTCCTCTGTGCTCAACCCTCACTCTGTCCCAGGCTAAATTCTGAACTGATTTTTTTTTCCTTCTTATTAACTCCTATCTGTAACATTTATCTACCTCCTGAGTCCTTTCAGTTATTTTGTGATTATTCATGTATCTGTTTTATTATTGTTGTTGTTATTGTTATTATGCTGTTGTTTTTTCTGAAGTGCCTGAGTCTTTGGGTCAAATTTAATTTCAAAATTCCTATTTCCTTGACTTCTCAGTTATTCAAAAGTGAATGGTACCCACTCTGGGAAAACGATCCTTTATCCTCAATCCTTTTTTCTGATCAAGATTTTTTCTTTGTCATCTACCAGAAAGGTTAGCTGTTTTTCAAGAAGCAGATCTGCTTGTAACAGAATAAATAAGTAAAGGGCAGATTGCCTGGAGTTCCCAATATTCAGAGGCATATACTACTTTAGTTATTGTGTTGTCTTCTTGTATTAAAGTTTCCTGTATTTCAAGGGCTTGCCTGATTTTTTCATTCATATTTCACTCATTTAATCTTTGACTTTTTCATTCTTACAATAAGAGCAATATGAAAATGATATACTAATTCTTTCATTTGAATAAGGATACAGAGAGCTTACTAACTGGGAAGGATAATAAGACAACTGATAATAACCTTTTCATTAATGATACAGACCACTATGATAGTTAAGATCTTCAGACACTTATTATATTTCAGGTGCTATAGTGCTATAGTGGAGTAAATTTTGCAGGAACATTATAGAGGAGATGGTATTCTTTTTTCTGATCATAGGTGATGAAATGGAGGCAAAGATTGATTAGCTAACTTGATTGGAGTTCAGAGAGCATATAGGCCCAGAGATACAGTAGGAGACAAAATGTGTCAACTGAGAGGACAAAATGCTATGAGACCCAGATCACACACTCAACTGGGAAAATTGTACACACACATGTGAAAGAAGTTCCTGGAATTCTTTGATTTGATCTTTGATACCCATGTGCCATGTGTTACAACCTGTTTCTAGAAGAGTTATTCAACTTTTCTTTGCTTTGAGAAATATTTTTTATTTTTATTCCATTGTCCCTAATATGAAGGTTTTAAGAGCGGCCAAGCATATCTCAAGACTAGATCACATGTAGATCTTTTTTCCTTATAGTTCATACTTTGTTATACCACATTTGAAAGTTTCCAAATACTATGAAAGAAATTAGAAAACCTGACAAGAATACTTGAAAGTTCTGAGGGTCATATTTGCAACCTAGTCTTAAGGACACAAAAGTTAAGCTTGCTATATTGTTTGCTGTATTTAAGGTAACTTTATTCAGGAGTTCAACCAACTTATTTGTAAATGCACTGTTACCATGCTGTAGGATGACAGGCTATGATTATTTCACACAAAAGTATTTTGGCATGCAGCTTGTGCATGAACTCTTTCATGAGATATAACTCATTGTTAGTATAATGTTTGCCTCACAGAAAGATCAGGATTGATGAATATTAAGCTCAAAGTCAAATCATCCACCAGAGATAGGACCAAGAATAGAAGTTACAGTTCTCCAGGCAGGGCTAATACCTTCTTCTAGACCACACTGACTCTAGCCATCATCCTTCAGACTTGAACAGTTATTACCTAACAACTACTTATTGGACCCACAACCTTAATATTGTTCTTAATAAAAGCTGTCTGCATTGCTGACGTATCTCACAATGGAAGTACTTGGAAAAGAATTAAAAAAAAAAAAAGAATTGGCAGTGATCTTGCCACATTTTTCTGGCAGTTAAAAATCTAGGTTGCAAGGGAGGGAAAGGTATTTGGATACTCTGCTGATACTCGCCTTTCCTGTGACTTTATTGGATCCAGCTATCAATTGGTAAAAAAGATTTTCAAGATGCTTTCAAGTTGTGTAATTCTGGGTCTTATCCAGTCATCTCCCCTCTACACACACACACACCCACCTACACATACACAGAGGTGATTTTTAAGAAGAAAAAAACTAGACTCAGTTTCTCAGTTCGTTATAACCATTCACATCTTGTAGTTGGGATTTTAGAACATGCATCAACAAAGGTAGAGAATCTGAAGTAGATGTTTAATGGGGCCCTGAGGCTCCTTGACAGGCGTAATAGTCCATAATGATTTTATGGACTGGGTTAGTGAACCAGAACAGGGAAGGGTTTATGTATTAGGCCTTAACTATTATGAAGAAGGTATAATAGCCTATAGTAGCAAAAACCTACCTTTTCAGAAAATACCTGAATACCAATTTACACAGTAGAGATTTTTAACTAACAGCAATAGCTATCTCCAATTGAGGAGATTTTTTTTTTTTTTTACTAGTAACCAATAAGAAAAGAATTTGACTGCTTCAATGTATTTAATTTCTACGTATATTTATTGTATAGCATTCAAATACAATTACCATATTTATGGGTTTCATTCTGCGTACATAACATAAAAGCAGCATATTTAATATGAATAATAAAGAGAAAATGTCCTCTTAGTGTATTCCTTATTGCTGTCAGCTTTAGAAATTTGCAAGTATGTTAAAGTATATTTTAACTTAATTTTCACCATTAATACATAATAATGATTCCTTCTTTCAATCATTATATGCTCTGAGGTTAGCATTAAAATCAAGGATGAAATGACTCATGCTGAATTAAACTAAATAAATATTTAAAATCACTTTAAACATGCAGTAATGACAAAGTTCAGTCATACTATGGAATTGGAATATTTAATGGAGGCATTTTGTTTAAAGGTTGTGCACAGGTCACTTGCATCCCTACATACTAATTCTTTAAAACTTTTCATATGTGGATAATGTTCTTTTGCAATTGCAAAGATTGCAGATACTTCTTTTCAATGGAATATTTAGCAGCAAATATTCATGGTATGTTTAATAATTGTTCAATTTTAAGGTTTAATTTTGCCAAAAGTAGGGTATAGTCTCTTCATCTAGGTAGCTGACTGGCATCATATTTAAAACATAAAATATACAGTTAATAAATATCAATATGTGATGATGATTATCTAAACTAAAATATGAGAAACCTATATAAATATGAGGGCAAGTCATTTTACAAGATAGGTAAAAAGGTGAGCAGGTAACTTAGTTGTCTTGTTTCTTCTGAACACTTATATTTTCATTTCACCATTATCATTGTCAGAATAACCAAAAAAAACTAGACCATTTCAATAATCTATAAATCTGTAAGTCTCAAATTAGTTCCAAATAAAAAGTCTTTAAAATTACCTGTAAATTTACTTCTTGTCTTTTATGATTAGTACACTGTGATCCTAGCAGTTTGCAATGAGGATAAAAGAGAAAACACATACGTCAGAATCCACATAAAATAGAACACTTTAAAGATGTTTCAATCCGGTGTTTCTCCAAGAGTCATCTGAACGTCACTGTATCAGGAACAATAGGGATATAGGTTTTAAATGTAGATTGTGATGTCCTACTGAGTTTGACCTAATGAATTAGAACTTCATGGTGCAGGACTTGAGAATTTGCATTCTTTATGTTAGTACCTAAGTCTGGTACTCCAGAAATTTGAGAACATCTGTTTTGGAAAAATGAGTTGGAGGAAATCAATCCTAAAAATATGCTCCATGAAATCGAGTACCAATAATATTGAGTATCCGTGTTCAGTATTCATGATATGGAGCATTCTGAGTGTCAAAATGTGCTGTTTTCTAGCCCTCCTTCCGTCAGTTCTTTGTACTGCATTATAATTACTTATAAGTATGTGAATATTTAAGTGATTGAAATTAAAAAGTTTTAAATGGTCAATACCATTTATAGTTCCTATATGAAGACTCTATGTTGCTTTTCCCTTAATCTAAATGAAAAGTCTTTACCAAATATTAGGAATTTACCTTTCTCTATTTAATATGTTGTAAGGTCAATATTAGTACTCCACAGTTTGGTAAACTTGTAAAGACTTCCTCTGATCCTACTGTCCTCCTTCCTTGACTCCCTATCAGTAGAATTGCATTTAAATATGCACATGAATAACAGATTGTCTTTCCACCAACATGTTGGTCATGCTGTTGAAACAAGGGGTAAAAATGAAGTAGACGTCATTTACTATGTCATGGGTTCCTCAGGAGAAAGGTTAGCAGGCAAAATCTGTGAAATTCTATCAGTGATAATAGTAATATACAATAAGTCTGTTTTATGGAAAATACACATTATTCTTCAAGAATTCTTTAAATGTTGACCTGTGTGCACACCTAGGTTTAATGTCATCTCTCTTCTTGGTCCATATTCTTTACTCATGTTACCAAGCTTGTTTTCTCTTTCTTTCTTTCTTTTTTTTTTTTAATAGTCTATGGAATGCATTTTTGCACAAATAAAAAAAAATATTTATGTACTCATGATGTGTTTTTTCAGCCCTTTACCTCTCTGTGCCATGGAGTGAAGGTTATTGAGACAACACAATATCTCTGTTGAGAAGTGAGAGCTCAGTAAGCCCTCTCTTAAGTTAGGACAGCATGATGGAATAATACTCTTTGAAAACAATGGAATTAATTCTCCATTAAAATAAATATATGCATAGACACAAGAGCAATAGTGTGTCACCTCCTATCATAATCTAACCAAATCTGTGGTTTTATAGTTGGCATCGTATTTGAAGATAGACAATGACAAATTGGAATATAATCAGATAAGCATGAACTGAAATGATTAAACAGTAGGAAGTTTTATGAGAAAAAATAATTAAGTGCAGGAAGATAGAAAACTCAAGTAACAAAAGCATTATAACTGCTTCCAGATCAGGATAAATGGGCTGTGGTAAAGTTTTATGGGGAAAAAATAACTAAGGGTATTAAGATAGAAGAGAAGACTTAAGAGCAAAAGCAGGGTCACTGATTCCAGATACAGGACAGATGGGCTGCTTAGAAGTATTGCATTTGGTGAAGTCACAAGGCAGATTTAAATTGCCTTGCAATGTAGCAAGGTTTCTGATGGACACTATGTGAGCCTCTTTCAGAAATGTGCAGAAGTATCTTGCTTTAAACCTAAGGTAGGACTAGATGACCCCTTAGTTATTTCTAGCAATTATGTACTGAGTACCTACAATATGCCAATCACCCTGCTGAGGGCTGCAAGGAACACAGAGGAGCAAAGACACCATCTGTGTTCTCAACTGTGATAGACATTAGAAGAAAATCTAAAAACTCCTCTGGGGTTTCAACATAGGGATATATTCATCTCTGCCACTCTCTGATTCGTGTGTGCCTTTTGAGATACATCATGCAGTTATTAATGTTGCTCTAACATTCAAAACCTGCCTATTGGAACCAAAATCATCAAATATATCACAAAGAAGTCCTCATGATGCCAACAAGTCATGACACAGAGGTGGCAATGGGTCAATGTGGTTGAGTATCGGGTGTTTCTAAAGAACAATTTTTTAAAAAATTGCTAAGGATAGCTAATCACATAGCAATATGAAACAGGTCTTTAAGGTATGGATAGGTATAATCTATATTTACAAATAAATTCAAATAAACGTTGTGAAAATTCAAACATGAACACATTAGAATTTATTTTTAAAACTACAGCCTCATTGATCACTTTTAACAGCACACATATAAATCACCTTACATAACTTTCTCATATGCAGCCTAATATAAATTTTAGTTTTCTGAAGATGTCATTTAAATGATTTTTAATTTGTTTTGTTTTCTTCTCTTTCTTTTCTTAAATTCATGGTTGTCATTTATGTATCAAATTTCATGAAATGCTTTTAAACATTGTCATGAGGCTTCTGGTACATGGCTAACACGAACCATGGCAAACTCAAGGAAATAGAGGAGACTTACTCCAACCACAATCTTCTTCTGCCCTCAAACTGCTTAGGATGCTTTCTTTTAGCTGAACCCAAGGGAACACCTTGATGACCTCATTTGTCAGTCTATAAGGCACAGAGCAGAACTTATAAAGACAGAGAGTACTTCTAGAGAGGCAAATGAAATAGATCAGGCAAACACACTTATGTGTAAGGCTTCCTTCTGTATATTTGGGGTACAGTAATAAATAGTTGGGAGATGGAGGGGCAGCTCAGTGGCAGATTTCTTGCCCAGTATGTGCAAAACTCTGGGTTTGATTCCCAGCTCTGAAAAACAAAAACAAAAACAAATTAAAAGAAAAGAAAGGAGTTTTCTCCTTCCAGGAACTCAGACAAGTAAATAGTTAACTTCAAAATTATTTGATGAGCATAATGCTAGAAGCTGGCATGGGAAGTTCTAGGAATGGATAGGAGGAACCTATCTGTAGCTGCTTTCTCGCCTATGAACTGTCTGTATTTACATAAACCAAGTGGCCACAAAGACAGAACAGGATAAAGATGAAGTCAATGGAGTAGTATGGAGTTTCTAAGTCCTGTCTATGCTTTCACAAAGCTCCAGATATAGAGAGATTTGTCTGAACACAGATAATGATTAATGCAAAATAAAAATATTGGCTAAACTTTTAAATAGTTGATGTTTAATATTCTCATGACTAAACCAGCTAAAATTCAACAGCAACAAAAAAAAAATGAGGTGAGAAAGAAAAATGCTTTGTTGCTTCATGAATCAAGTGCAAGTTTGAAGAATTTGCCAGAAAGAGAATTCTTCTCCCTTTTAGGTAAGAGATGACAAGGTAGATATTTCACACAGCAGAATTTTGTTTTTGTTTTTATTTCTGGATCTTAGGTTCCTGACCCCAGAAATACAAAAGGTTTGGAGTCTGTGAGGTTAGAAAACAATCATTTAGCCTTTGGGCCTTGACTGCTTTATCTGTAAAATGGAAGTAATAAGAGTTTCTATTTCCTGCAGAAGACCTCAATTTTGATAACTAATAAGAAACTAATAATAAAATGTCTTGAGCTCCCTGGAGGTCAGCTACTAGCTGGGATAAAGTGGGTTATTATAACAGCACTTCTTGAGCTATTGGTACTTACAGCAACCCAAAACAAAATATATCATATCCTGTTGAAACTGCCCTTGGATAGGAAGAATGCAATCATCCAAGGTTGAAATTGATTGCAGAGTGTCTGTGAACATCTGGACTTTTATAAAGTATGTCTTTGGAGCCCCAAGATATGTGGACTATTTGGAGAAGTAGACTGCTTTTCACAGAACAGGTAAGCCTAACACACCCTTCCTATTTTAGAACTTTTTAGCATTGTGGTAGGGTCAGCTTGGGGTAAAATTCCTTTTTCCCTGGCATTTCTGTCACAGGCAATTTTTTATTTTGTTTTGCTTTGCTTTGCTTTTCTGTACCTGTGTGGTATTGGAAATTGACCCAGGTGTGTTCTGGCTCTGAGCTACAACCCCAGCTCCTCTTAAATTTTTTCTTTTTTTTATTTTGTGGTGGGATCTTGCTAATTTCCCCAGGGTGGCTTTGAATTTGTGATTGTCCTGCCTCAGCCTCCTGAGTAGCAGGGATTATAGGAGTGCACCACCATACTCAGCTTCATGCTGCCAGTTTTAAGTGAAGGGTTGAAGAGTTTTTCTGTTCATTGGGAGAATCATCAACAAAACCTTTGAAGAAGCATAGCAGAAGTGGAACCAAGACAGGTTGGTTCAGGCAACTGAATTTCAAACCCAACTACGCAGAATGTGTGATAGTAAAGAAATCTTCCCAGATCCTTCATTTATGAAATGAGACCCACTGAACCAGACCCTACAGGACTGAAGTTCAGACTGGTATATGTTGAAAAAGTCCCATGGGGATCTCTGATGAGAAGTCCATTCACAGAAGAGCTCTACTGGAACAGGTAAAGGTCACAGAAGAATTTCATAAATTCTCCTGTTTATGAAACGGTACCACACAGTCACAAGTCCTTTTCCTATAACCTCTTAATACGTCCACTTCAAACTTAACTCCTCCATAATAAAAAAAAAAAAGGAAGTGTGGTTGTAAAGAAGTGCGGGGCATAGCAACCCCCATCTCCTGCTCTGACTTTATCATAGGCACAGAATGGCACAAAAATGGTGATGGGAGCCATTGGTTAGCTAGTTCCTGTTTAGGCCAATATCCTTGACCTTGAAATACAAGTCAGGAAAAGTGAGAGGATCACCAAGATAGAGTAAGGTGAATGAAAAACAGCATCACAGAAAGGAGCAGAGAGAGTAGAAACCAGAAGCAATATTTGGGTCTAGCTCTTGGTAGCATTCAAAGAGTATTTTAAAGGTGACATTTGTTCATGGGATTTCAAAGTGCTGGATCTTGCCCTTAGTCACCACTGCTCCTCTGAATTCCCTGGGCAAATGCACACACACACACACACACAAACACACACACACACACAAACACACACACACACACACACACACACACAAGCTGGCAAAGGAGAAATTATAGCTATTGTCAACTATAATTCAGAGGCAAAATTCCAAAGTAAGACCTAAAACACTCATTCTCAATGTGTGGTCATCAAACCAGCATCCTAAGTATCACCTGGAGACTTGTTAGAAACACAGTCTCTTGCCCCACCCAGACATACTAAGTCTAATGTTATGGTTTATATGTGAGGCATCCCCCAAAAGCTCACATGTGAGACATGTAGGAAGGATTGGTGGAGAAATGATTGGGCTATAGCTGCTTTAACCTAATCAGTGTATTGATCCCTGGAGGCAGGTGGGGTGTGACTTGAGGAAGGGGTTCATTGGAGCCGTGGCTATGGGGTATATAGTTTGTATCTGGAGAGTGGAGTCTCTCTCTCTCTCTACTTTCTAGCATCATGTGAGCTGTTTCCCTCTGGCACACTCTTCCACTGTGTTATTCTTCCTCCCTTGAGCTTGGAAGAATGGAGTCAGCCTTTTGTGGATTAAGACCTCTGAAATTTGACCCCTCAAATAAACTTCTCTACAGTTATTCTGTTCGGGTCCTTTTAGTCACAGCAATGAAAAAGCTGACTAAAACAGGGATAAAAATGTGGTGATGACTTAATAAGTCACGTACTAGAAAAGTGACACTGTCAGAAATTACAATTGATGTCTCAGAACACTAAATAAATGCTTCTTAGGAGAATGTCAATTATAAGGAAATGATATACTGCATCCAGGCCGTTCAGTAGACTAGGAACACAACTGTATAATCAGTCTATGACTAACTCTTTCTCTATGCTGCTGGGTTCTGTCCCCCAAGAGAGCCATTGACTCTCTTTCCCCACCAACCTACTCCTCATGCAAGTATATGTAGTTTTCCTTTTCTTTACAAACTCAAATTAAGCAAATATAACTAACACCTGAAATTTACTCCACCTTTGTTGTATTTATGGTACTGTCTCTGTTTCTCCAAACATCACATCAAATTGCGCTGTACAGCAAGAGTCTTGTGACTAATTAACATGTGTGTTAGTCAACTTTTCATCACTGTGACAAAATATTTGAGAAAGATAAAGGAGGAAAGTTGTATTTTGGTTTCAGAGGTTCCTATGGACCTGTGGTAAGATGGAACATGGATGGATTACTCTGTTGATGAGTTCAGAGCCCTTATGATTCAATCACTTCCCTCAATACTTATCTCTGAACATTGCTATACTGGAGACCAAGCCTTCAACACACGAACCTCTACGGAATAATCCAGATCCAATCTACACAGCATGGAAGATCAGCATTTCAGTTCTTTCATGAACTTCTTTCGGGTCAGAGTGATTAGAACACAGTGGGCAATGGGACCAATGGTGCCAGCAGCATCCTCCCCCAAACCTACTTCCTACTTTTATGTAAGAGAAATGTTTGTCATCTAAAACAATTGCCATTTTCTTCAGTAACAATTGTTGAAAGGTAATAAATTGTAAAAAGAGGGTAAGCATAAAGATGTCCATTTTTACATTCCTACTCATCATTGTCTTTTTCTTTTTTATGTTCTTATTAGTGTATTATAGTTACACGTAATGTTTGGGTTCATTTTTGCATCATCATATATATATAATATATCATGCACAGAATGTAATTTGCTTCTCTTCAGTCTCCAATGTTTCCTCATTCCCTTTATTTTCTTCCCTGCCTACACTTTGCTTCTTCTACTCTACTGGCCTTCCCTTTATTAATTTATAGTTATTTTTTAATTGGCACTTTATAATCAACAGATGAAAGAAAATATATATATCTTATATATGTGATATGTATAAATATGCATATATTATATATATATATACATACACACACAATGGAGTTTTACTTAGTCATAAAGAAGAATTAAATTATGGCATTTTCTGGTAAATGGATGGCACTGGAAAACATCATGCTAAGTGAAATAAGTTGGATTCAGAAAATCAAGGGTTGAATGTTTTCTCTCTTGTGAAAGCTAAATCAAAGTAAGATCGAAGGAAGGGGGAAAAGAAAGGGTAGAAATTTTGTGAAAATAGAGGGGAGATCAGAGAAGAGAAATGGGATAGACGGAGGGGGAAGAAGGACAGAAAAAGGAGGAAACATTGGAATGAAATTGACTGAGTTACGCTATGTATATATATGAATACACCACATTGAATTCCACCTTTCTGTATATCTAGACTTTGTGTTTTCTATGACTGAGGGATAGATAATGATTTGTTTTCTCCAACTAGCCAAGGAGCACAGGAGAAGAGAACTGACTGAGTAATGGGACCAAGTTTATATGTAAAATAGCAAGTGACCAAGTATTTGGGAAATGCCCTCAACTCCCCTTGGGAGCTGTGTACTTTGTTTTTTTCCCTTTGCATGTGTGTCTTGATGGACTTCTATGAGTTCTGCAAGTCCAGTTCAATTTACAGTATTTTCTTCTGAAATAGGATGGTTGCAAAGCATTACGCAGTGGTTTATTTCTGAATTTACTTGTCAGAAACTCTGTTTCTGAAGATATTAAAAAATGGGTTTCCTTGTAAATATTAACTTCCTTGAGAAAAAAGTAAATGTACGATCATGTAAAAGGTTGTTATAAAATTCTAAAACTGAGTTCCCAAGTCACACACCCAATCTCATTAAAAAATAGTAGTCTTATAAATAACAGATATGACCCATGTCAGAATTATATTACTTGCCATTCATGTGAGTACCAAGTATTCAAGTTAAAATACCTTGATCATTTACAGAACAAAGTTTGTACAATTTTTAAATTAAATAGACAAAAGTATAGCAATGATGAATCATACAAGTTAGTCTAATTATGTATAAAAAAATGAGTAAAAGCAGGTACATATATAGAAAGACCTCTAAATGTAACTAATTAGGAGATGGGATAATCAAATCTGGGAGGAAATCCAAATTATAGAATATTTTAGAGTAAGAATGCAATCTTGCTCTAGCCAGAGAAACAACAAGGACAGCAACAGGACTAATTACTCACAAAATATTTCCAGCTACGGATTGACCTTCTTTAATCAACATATTTTATTGCAAAATAAATAGAGGAGCATTTCATTGATTAGGAGTCAAAGAGCTAAATCAGATACATTTTCAGACTTTTCCCAGAGCATGACCTGTGATTCCAATGTCTGTAAGTAGCAGCACCTATTTATATAAAAATTATTTAATATGATAAGACAGTTAAACACACTTCTTTCAAATAAGTTAAACATGTTTTCTATACCATTCTTTATAGTTTGCTTTTAGAGAGATAATATAACACTGAACTACATAAAGAGGTGACCAAATGATAACACATGTCACCGTAACAGAATCTGAATTAATAACGTTCTTGTCTGGTAAATCACTGTCATTTTGATACTTGAGAACAAAAATTTGGTTGAGCCCCAGCCTCCACAGACTGTTTAAAACCCTCCCTGACCCCAGTAAGCTTAAAGCCTATTGTCTCTGAGCATCTTTCCTTGTGACTTCAGTTGTTAAATGTACTGCTTTAGTTTACTAACAATCTTTATAACACATGATTTTAATACAAATGAATTTAGGGATTGGAGTTCATTTTTTATTAAATTGAACTCTTCTTACTTTAGACTCCAAAGAGAACAAACTTGTCTGTGAAATTCTTGTACTTTGTTTTCTATCATTGAAATGACTGAAAATCTCTCTATTTTTATCTAATCTGAAATATGCTTTCTTATTGGTCTTTTAATTTCATACCTCAAGAAAAATAGCACACAAAAAGACTCTGGGATGCTCTCATTGCTAATTGACCAAACACAGTGTGTGGCAAGAACAAGACCAGAAGCCCAGGATCTTTCTGCAAGCCTTTGGGAGGTAAATGCTAAATGTGTATTTCCTGGGAAAACCTAACGACAGATCTGGTGGCCCTTGTACCTGTGCTAATGTTGACTTGTTCAACATCAGTGGGAGGTTGTCTTAGTTGACTTTGGATGCTATAACAAATACCAGAAACCAGGACTTGATCACCACTTATTTCTCAGGTCTGGATCCAGAAATTCCAAGATCAAGATGCTGACAGATTTGGCTCCTGGGGAGTGCTGTCTTCATTCTTAATGTACACTCACATCATTGAGGAAGAAAGAAAGTCAGTGCTCTGATTTCTTCTTATAAAGACACTAATTTCAGTACAAGGCCCCTGGCATTGCGATCACATCTAAAACTATTTATTTCAAAAGGTTCCATCACCAAATACCATCATGTGGGTTAGGGCTTCAACATATGAATTAAGAGAAACCCAATTACATCCAAATTAAAGAGAATATTTGGAGTACTCCATAACAGGGAGTGCTCACAAAATCAGAGAACAAAAATATAGCATCTTGACTGTTTTCCAAATGCAGTTGACTTCTCCAGAGAATAAGAATGCTTGAGATTTTTTTTTTCTTTTGCTTCACATCACAAAACAAACAAAAATTCTAAATATATTATTAGAAGGATACTTTAAGTGTTAAGGTTGAAAAAAATTAATTATCCTACGTACATTCTGAAAGTCAGGTGATTGCTTTTCTGAGGACAAAGAAATAGTAAGAAGAGAAAATAAATTCATTTTAGGTAAAAATATAAAGCATATCCATTGTCTACTAATTTTCTGCAACCATGTGTCACTGAACTGCCAGATTTGGGAGACAACTGGATCCAATTCACAAAGGGTAACCAAATACCAGCTGGTTAGTCCCATCACATTATTCAAAAATTTACTTACTTTATATTTTTAAATTTAGAATAAAATCCTCAAGATGCAAGATACTATTCTCAATGATTTTATGACCTTTTGTTTGACATCCATCATTCTAGGACACTTCAGGGCATCTTATTAACATGACTGCAAAATTTGGGAAATCTCTACTTACTATCAACTGAGATATGTAAAACTTGTTTTATTTTGAAACTTTGAGAATGGTTTCAACTATGTGCTGGTGGTCCCCCCATGATCAATAACTTATTTCACTAGTATCTCTCTTTGCTGATGTGCTTATCCTTTTTATAATAGCTCCAACCCTTGACCTTGTCAAGGTTTATGTTTAAATGGATCAGTAAAGGAAGCATGCCACACTGAAACACAGGGAAGAAAAAAATGACAACATGGCTTTGAGGATGAACAAATATATCCTATTGAAATTCAGCTACGGCTTCTGAAAATGCTCACAGGATGTTTGGAAATTGCATTTCTAAATGTTATGGGCTTCGAATCTTTCAACCATGTAATGAATATATATTTTTTCTCCATTTATTTATTATTGGTGGAAATTGAGTGATGGACTTTTCCACTGATGCTCCTGTCCATGTTTATTTTTTCATTGCTCCAGTCAGCATTGTTATCTGACAATGCAAAACAAGTTACGTTTGGGTTGATATACAGAGGCAATCCTTCTTCCAAGGAATTTTCATCTGTCACCATCATCTCCACTAAGATGCAGAACAGGGACTGACAGAATGATTGGTTTTATCTATATTTTGGTATATTTTTCTTTGAATGGCAGTCCCAGAGAACACAATTTTCAAGATAAAATAACAAAACTGTGATTATTTCAAATGGCAGGGTCTGATGGAGGGATTATAAATTATTGCCTAAAAGTGCCAAATACTTTAGACCAGTAGCTGGAAATTGTGTTTTGGAGATTGTTTGGAATGACTGCTTCTCTGAATCTCTTTCTTCATTTAAGAAAATGAACTGTTTCTTGAAAATGGCAGAAGGCCAAAGAGGAAGAAGGAAAAAAAAACAAAAGAGAGAGAGAAAAGATAAAGAAAAACAAACCCCACAAAACACAGCAAGGTCAAAACAAATTCAAGTAAAATTGACTGTATATTTCTCTTCACATTAATAGCAATTGCCAATAGTACTTTTCAAAGCTATGCTCCCTTGTTTTCAAACAGGAAAAAAAAAATTTAAAGCCCATTTTAGCTTCAGATTTTCAAGGGATACAAACCCAAACACAATGACATAAATCGAATACACTCAATATGTATTTATCTTCAACTTCTAACTGCAGGTTCATGACAATATTAAATACCTGACCTAATATAATATTGGAACTGTGTGGAAGTTGCTAACATAGTTGAGTTCTGGCTATCCCAATTACGGACACACCAGACAAGAGACCTGCTTCTTGGGCTTGAGGCTGAACTGAACAGTGATAGCAGGAGACAGTTTGCCAATAGAGGGTCATGGTGACTCCAATATTTTTGTCCAAATTCCTCTTTGGTTCTCACAGCAAACAATAGTGGTATCTTCAAACACAAATGAAAACATGACTTGCTGAAACATCTTTCTGTTAAAAGGTAGTAGTGTGTTATCTGATTGTTTTCCTAAGTGAGTTTGTAGATTAAGAAAGAAGTCTCAAAGGTTAAATCAAGTTCTGTCTCCATAACCCATAAAATCTAATCTAATGAGGCCAACCACCTGTGTAACTTTATTTTCTGTGGGTCTATGTTAGATGAAGGTATCCAAGGAGACTGACGTGGCCAAGACTAAATTATCTTATTTCACAGAAAATGATTGGGCAATCTGAATGAGCATCTAATTACAGACTCCACTGATCTCCCAGTCCTCTTGCCCCCTGCCAAAATAAAACATCTCAAGACTTTCAGCAATACTAACACTTGTCAATATTTATTCTGTCAAAACAGAAGGCAGTCCAGTTTTCCAGTCACTACCAAGCTATGGATACAGCCAATTCGGATGTCCAGGAGAAAACAAAAACAGTGCTGGATCAAAGGCATATAAATTAATGAATTGGATTATTGTGAATTTGATAGATTTCATTTTGCTTTGCTAGTGAAAGGCTAAACCTTACATTATATTACTGAAAACAGTAATATAATTCTTTAAGCCTTCAGCAGAGATGATGTTGCTGTGCAAATTAATTATGAATAAATGATGGGTAGTAGGTGGTCTCCATATTGGGTGGCATATCATTAAGATATAAAAAGATAAATAAATGAGTAGTTTACAAAGCAGTTCTAAAATTGATAGGCAGTCACACACATGACTACTTTGTGGGGACTTAGATAAGAGGAAAATGAAATTTTCTCCTCTGATTAACATCTTTAAGTGTACCTGACTCTTTTATTTCATATTATATTTGGAGGATGAACAGTCAGAAGGCAAAGAAAAGAAAGAACAATTACTATGAGAAAAATAGATGAGACAGGAGGACAATTTTATTTAACATGAAGAAATTAAAACTTTACAGTAAGGAGTACTCTCTATTTCTTTAATCTTATCTTGAAATACATGCACAGCTCAGGAACAATGATAGAGAAAGGTATCCTGTCAACTATTTTCATCATTTCAATGAGACATTGAAACTTCGTGAAAAGTTAGTGATTTAAAGGTGTGCTGGTTTGTAAGAGCTATGGTGATGAAATGAATTTTTTAATTCCTTATTTAAAAAGTGGTCTAAACCTAGGTGCATAGCTTTGTAGTGCTTGCTAGCATATGGAATGCCCTGGGTTCAATCTCCAGCAAAGCAAATAAAAGGAAAACAAAAACAAAACAAAATTACAAATGTTAAAAGGAAAGTAAAATATTATATAGATGTCAATGTTGTATAAAGTTACTACATTTTGCTAGTAGAATTATTAACTTCAGAAATCTTGTGTAAAAAGTTACTACATTTTGCTAGTAGAATTATTAACTTCAGAAATCTTGTTTTTATAAAAATAAAACAATATATGTAATATTTTGTTTAAAAAAGTCACTTGAGGGACTGGGGTTTTAGATCAGTAGTAGAACACTTGCCTAGCACATGTGAGGTGCTGGGTTCGATTCCTCAGCACCACATATTAATAAATTAAAATAAAGGTATTATGTCTATTTAAAACAAAAAACAAAATTTAAAAATGTCACTTGAATACAAGAGTTTGATGTAGCAAACACTGTACATTTGAATAGTTCTAATTCTACAAAAAATTCTGTTCTTAATTTTTTAAAGAAAAGTTGCATGTTTGTTTACTCTCACCCAACATGAGATGAATGACAGTAAGGAATGTAGCTAGAGACATGTTGTCCTATTTTATTTAAAAACATGTTGAAAGAAGAAAAGGATTATTGCAGAGCTGAAGGCTAAGGAATGAGATTTAGTGTTACTACTTGTGTCTATCAAAATGCACAGAGAAAAGCATCATTCCAAAGGCCTTTAAAATTGTTACTTTTGTTTTTATATTTATTTTAATGCACAATCAAAATGTACATATTTATGGTGTACCTCATGATGTTTTAATAGATGCATATATGATGGAGGGGCTGTCAAGCTAATTAATATACACATGACTTCATGTACTCACTTTTTATGGTTAGAACAACTAAGATCAATCTATCTTAGCAATTTTCAATTATATAATATATAAGCATTCTTTGGTAAAATGGGTGTTCTACTACATCAAATAAGTAATAGAATTGAGACTAACATCTCTGAACTAACTTTAAAAAGATAAAACTGTGATTATGATTAATAATACATGTTGAAGTATCAATGATTTGGATACAATAAAAATGACACATTTTACAATAACCAGGGAAAAATTTTGGATGTGCAATATAATTGTAGGCACAAAAGTATTTTCTCAAGGCAAAGGTTTTCATTTGTTTTATACACAGATAAATTATGAGGTAGAAGAATAATGAATACATGGTAGGTAATCATGTACTTAGTTATGAGTTATTTATTCATTTGAATAAATACTTAAATATTAGAGCACATGACATGAATCAAACCTTCAAAATTATCACAACAATTCATATGGATTGTCTCCATTTATATACTAATCTTATAATATCCTCATTTAGATGTGAAGAAACTGAGGCATGGAGAGATTAATTCACCTGAGATGACTATCTATTAAATAGTATTGCTACGGTAGAACTCAGTCCTCTGACTTCAAAGCTCACTCTCTAGACCACTAAGTACCCCATAAATAGTGCTTGTGGGCATTTCCCTTTACCTAGACCTCCTCTTTTAGAAGAACTAAATGTAAGTCAAAGTTGATTGTTAACCATCCTGTGTGTATATATGTCAAAGCTCAATGATGAATCTGTCACCATCATCTGCCATTAAAAATCCGATTTAATTCCTGATGCTGGTAACTGTGTAAATTTTCTTACATTCATAAAAACCAGCATTGAAGCTGATATGGTTATTATTGGTTGATATTATTTCCCGGTTTTCTTCACTTTAAAAAATATTTGGGACTTTAAATATTATATTTGCAATACTGAAAAAAAGAAGTATAATCATCTTTCTAGGGCAGCCTTGAGAAATCTAAGTGTTGATCTACCTCTCTATTTGTCACTCAAGTGAAAGTCTTGTCCATACTCAGAAAATTCACCAGTTTTAGAAGGAACAGACATAGTAAAGTAACAGGAATGACAGTTTCTCACACAGTGGGTTTCAGGCAATCTGATTCATCTTTTGATGACATTCATTCCCTGTTCCAGTCAAGCTCCCATTCCAGCCGCAACCTGAGGCCAAGTCTACTGGATGCCAACCAGCCTAATCCTCCCCTGGAACTAAAAAGAGCTCAGCATATGATTAAACAGGGCAAATTTTCTAATAATGTTTAGTTTCTCATCTGAGTGAAAAATGTCAGGGATCCCTTGGGCACCATTTAAACACCAAGCAATACACAACCAGTACCAATAAAGATGAGATAAGGCAATTCCCTACTCTCTCCAATGCCCTAATAACTTTGGCCTGAGGTTTCTTAGTGTAAATGTGTACTTGCCCAAAAATTCAATCCAGCTCCACTTTCCAATTCTGTCACTCATTTCTCCTCCATAACTTTCAATGTTTGGGGAAAGGGACTGTGCTCTTTCACTTGAGTAGCTTTATTGCATTTTATTTGAATCAATAGCTAATATATCACCTGAAATTTACCAAGGTTGAGTCAGGAATAGATCCCAAACCATGCACACAGCAGAGGCACCCAAAAGAAATCAAGGGTGATTTACCAAGCTCAAATCTAGACTACTGCAGTAAGCATCTAATTAAGAAGGAGGCAGACAAAGGGTTGGCATTAAATATTAAAGCTTACAGGCATGCTGAAAGGGCTTGGGGACCTTCAGCACCCAGACACATTAGCTATGGCACTTCTCTGCCAGATTTTGATGGAAAGGAAAATCTGCCAAACTGCTGACTCATGCTTTTGGTTTTTGTAATGGTAGTTGTTCTGTGAAGACTTCCAATTGTCCCTGAATACTCATTATTCTGTTCTTATATGCAAGAGAAAATTCCATTTGTAGCTGAATACTTGTCCACCTGTAATAAAGATCCTGTCAGATGTAGTGGTGCACACCTGTAATCCCAGCCACTCTTGAGGTTGAGGCAGGAAAACCAAGTTCAAGGCCAGTCTCAGCAATTTGCAGAGACTCTCAGCAACTAAGTGACATCCTGTCTCAAAAATAAAAGAAAGAACTGGGGATGTAGCACAGAGGTACAATGTCTCTGGGTTCAATCCCTAATACTAAACAAAAAACCAAATTTTTTTCTTTGAAATAAGAATGTGGAGGAAAAAAACACATATTGGCATTCAGATGTTCATCACAGCACTATCAGACAACAGTCAAGAGATGGAGATAACCAAAGTGTCCATCAACTTGTGAATGACAATGTGGTATACACACACACACACACAACAGAGTATTACTTGGCCAGAAAAAAAAATTCTGTCATTTATAACAACTTGGAGGGAACTGGAGATCATTATGTTAAGTGAAATAAGCCAGGTACCCATGGTCTCACTCATAAGTGGAATGTGAAGAGTTGATCTTGTAGAACTTGAGAGTAGAATGATGGGTAGCAGAGCTTTGGACAGTGGGAGGAGGTTTTTGCCATAATGAAATAATACATTTTTGAAGAAATAGATAATGTTAACCTGACTTAAATATTATACAATGTTTATAATCACTACAAGGTGCCCCATTAATGTCTATAATACTCATGCTTTTATCTAAATTTAAAGAGGACTCTCTTTTATCTTTTTCATGTAATAGGTATGACCATGTAACTTTTCTTTTTCACCTTTCTGCTGATTAATACACTGAAGTACACAAATATGTCCAGCTGATTTCTGATAAAGGAACAAATCTAATTCCATGAGAATCTTTTAAAAAAATGGTACTGGAGTAATTGCTATCAATTTCCAACAATAACAACAACAACAAAAAAAAAATCCAAAGTTTACACAAAAATAACTAAAAATATATCATAAATATAAATTTAAAAATAAAACTATAAAACTTAAAAAAATAGAAAAGTCACCACCTACGCAACAGATTCTTAGATAAGACATCAAAGTTAAGAGAAAAACTCAATTATTGGCCTCCATCAGAATTTAATACTTTATTCTGTGAAAGATTATGTTACAAAATGAAAAGACACTCATTTAAGGAAATATTTGGAAATCACATATCAGACATGGTATTCATATTAAAAATTCTGTACTCATATTCAGAATATATAAAGAACTCTGGACTATACTGTAAGCAAACAAACAATCCAGTTAGAAAAATCAGTATTTCATTCAAGAAAACAATTGATAAATAAACATAGGAAGGGTGTTTAGCAACATTAGCTATTAGGAAATCTGAATTAAAACCTCCATAAGAAATGTAACTATTATCAAAGTGACTAAAAAATTCAATACTGTTTAGTGCCGGAAAAATTGTAAAAAACGAAAAAAAAAAAAACAAAAAATCCCACAAAAAAGTGGACCTGTCATATATTGCTGGTGAAAATATAAATGATATGACCACATGGGAAATTAGTTTGGGAGTTTCCACAGTTAAACTTATACTTCCTCTATGACCCAACACTTAGAGTCCTGGCATTTATCCTACAGAAGTGAAAGCTTATGTTTATATAAAATCTGTATATGAATATTCAAGGAAGCTTGCTTTATGGAGCCAAAAATTGGGAACGACACAAGCATCCTTCTACATGAATGGGTAAACCAACAGTGTTGCTTCCAAACAATGGAATACTATGTGTAATAGAAAGGAATAAACCTTTGATAAATGGGGTACCTGGGTTTAATCTGATGGGCATTATGCTTAGAGGAAAAACATCCAATATCAAAAGATTGTATACTGTATGATTCCATTAATATAGCATTCTTAAAATGGCAAAACTGCAGATATAGAGACTATATTAGTGGTTAATGGGAAAGAGGAAGTAAGGTGTAAATATACCGGCGTCACATGAAGGAAGAACCTTGTAATGATGGAACAAATCTGTAACCGCTTTTAATGATGGTTCTGAAATGTGATCATTATCAAGGGAATTAACCACAAATATGTGTGCAAAATAAGTAAATGCAAAAATGATGCTAATAATCTGCAGTCTCTACAATGGTGTTATGATAATTTGTTCCCTGATTTTGATAGTGCTCTATACACATTAAAAGTCACCAGGTACTATTTTTGCAACTTTTCTGAATCTGATTCTATAATTATTCTGATTCTATAGAATCTGATTCTATAATTATTTCAAAATAACAAGTTTAAGTAAGACACTGTTACTAAAAAGGATTGGAAATAGTCAAACACAATTAAATTAATTCCCTTATCACACAATACTTGTGATACTACTGTCTTGAACTATGCATATGATATTATTAATAAAATAGAAATTCATTTCTAAAGGGAAAAATGGCAAAATCCAGATGTAATGCCAGAGTTAGACCTGGTTTCTTGGACTAGAAAGTGAAACCTTCCTTCATAGGACAGCAGTATGATGAGACAGAAAGTGTGTCTCTGATAATTGTGGGGTCAGCATAATGGCCCTGGGGTCCTGTGTGTGAAAAGTGGTCTTTGCTTATATATCTTGCTTAGGTCATATTTATTTTTTGATTTCTATAGACCAGGAACTTGATCTTTACTGATCTACACATAACAAATATTAATTATGTTTGTTAACATATAAGAAACAAAGCAAATGCAATTATATATAGCAAATATAATTATATTAACAGATTAATATAAATAAATACAAATAACCTGAATTAAATAACCAAAAATAGGATTTGACTTTAAAGATTTTTTTGTTTCGGGCTTTCACCTGATGAGCTTTGCATCTAATCATTGTGTCAAGGGGTCTTCATTTTATCTGAACATATAGCACCACTGAAACTTTTATGGCATTGAAGATTAAGACCTCATAGATTCTTATGCACCCTATGTGAATCTAATTCCCCGTGAGGTTGAGTAACTACTTGACTCTAGAAGAAGGCAATATTTTTGATAGCTTAATGACTTACATTTTTTATTGCACCAGAACCAGAACAACGTCTTTCATACACTAACAAGTTTACTATTTTTTATTTTGTACCAGAGATTGAACCTAGGGACACTTAACTACTGAACTACATCCCCTGCCCCTTTTAATTTTTTTTAAATTTTGAGACAGGGTATCACAAAGTTGCTTAGGGCCTCACTAATTTGCTGAGACTGGGTCTGAACTTGTGATCCTCGTACCTCAGCCTCTAGAACTTCTAGGATTATAGGTGTGTGCCACTGCACTAGCAATGTTTTAAATTGGAACTCTTATCATTTTTTTCTTTAGTAGAGTATAATTAAGACAACTGACCTCATTCCAAAGAATATCATATCACCATGATGGCATTTAGCATAAAATGGTCAGTTTCTGTCTTTCAGACAAAGTGACCGATATCAACAAGTGCTACTGGTCCCTGGAAAGCTTCACCATAGCATCCTCATCTCGTGACCCACACTGTCTTCTTTGTCCATGACACATGTCCTTGGTTTGTGATTCTTATCCTTTCATGCCAAGACTTGTGTCCCATCCCCTATTTTAACATTCCACCCCTCCAATTAGAAATAGATATGACTCCCAAATTAAGGTTTTATATTGTTAGCACCTTTAATGATAGGTTTTCAATATTCTCTGTCTAATTAATACATCGTAATTTCAACATTGAGGCCCATAACAATCCTTCAGTAAATGATGACTGCTATCTAATAGCTATGGGCGTGTTCTTTCTATGTTCATTTTCTAAGTGCAAAAAATAAGCTAAACACTGTTATTGTTTCCATTCATCGAACTTTTATTGAGTGAATGAATGTGTGCATGAAGACAGTGAATAGTGGAGGCAGAAGCTCCTACAATCTCAGTGTGTCTTATAATAGAACAAACTATCATGGTTCAGGGTTGGATAATTTTTTTCCAGCAAAATTTGGATTTAAGGAGAAAAAAGGACTCTCTGTAGAGAAAATAGTTGTAAATTCATCACAAATTTGCCACAGATATTAAAGGAGAATCAATTAAAACATATTACTAGATATTTAGAAAATATCCATTTGTATTTAGCAAATAAGAAAGTACTTTTAATTCTTCACTTTTGAAATAAATTGTTCTTTGTACAATTTTCCCTCTTATTGTTAGTCTCTTCATTTTCCCAATTTGGTTCATAAGAAATTTCTTTTAATAATGATGATGAGAGCAAGTGCTTTATAAATTGTCCTATTATCTTTGCACCTGACCTATTCAGGCCTCTCAAGAATCATGGGTATTTTCTTTTCATAGTTTTTGGGACTGGACCATCATATCCTGTGCTAATTGTAAAGGAACTTTCAACCAAATGTTACTTCCAAATTTAGGATTAGAACTTAATTAAATTCTATCTTTTGCCCAGTCAATAAACCATACTTCATTTTCATGCAAATTAGAAATTTTTGTATTATATGGGATGGGTACTATTTCCAGGAAATAAGACAATATATTTGGGATTTTCCCCCCAAATATTCAAGGCTTTAGGAGACTTGCACTCTTCTTTCTTATATGAAAATTTATGTGTGACTTCTCTTTTTCCTTTTTAGAGAAAAGTAGATTAAAAAAATAATACAATACCTTCTATGTATAGGGATGTTTTTGATTCTTTCCAATAATTGACATCTTCTACACAATTGTAACCTGGTGCTTAACAGGTGAGATAATAGATGATTTGACTAATAGCTCCATATAATCCAGCAACGTTGAACTAAAACCAACTCAGTTAACCTGTGTTTTTCTGATTTCAAGCAGCTAAGGAAGGGTACTCTTAAACATCGAAAAGTTCATAAGTACTAAATTCCACACGTAAACTGGTTTGGAAATTCTCTGCTAATTTCATTTGCACAACTATTAATTTAGGAACAAATAGGTACTAACTAGCTGAACAAGATCCAAGAAATTATTAAAGCATAAATGGTTAATTTTAAGGGAGAAAACACAGCTTTAAGTTTGTTGATTGTTCTTCCATGTCCTTTAGAATATAACATTTGAAATAAATTTGAGAACAGATTGCACCTTAGCTTTGGAGAGAAGGGGAATGGACTTCAAGATTTTTAAAAAAAATTTCTAATATAAAGGTCAATATCCTAGCGCAAAAGGAAACATTTGGAGGTAATGAGAAGCCACATATTGGTGCATAATAATAAAAGGTTTGCTTGCTTTTGGTTGCATATTTGAGGTGGTTTACTTTCAGGGAAATAGACAATGAGAGACCACAAAACAACAGAAGGCAGCTTTTGATTCTTTGCTAGTAACTTCAGAAAGGGCGAGGGTGTGACATTCAGACAGGGCAGGAGTTGTAGCCATTGCTACCCAGTACATGACTGGGAGGATTCATTTTTCTTTTCCTCTTAATCTACCTTTTATTTTCACATTAAAAAAAAATTTCTGCCATCTGCAAGCTTTTGATGATTTTTTGCTAAAAGTAATAGCCAGGTCTGAGAATTTCTTTGGACAACTCAAAGAAGGGTTTGGTTTGGCTTTTAGGTTGCAACAGTAGGAGAGAAAGGCAGTAGTTAAACTAGACTTGACAGTGGAGGAGAGAAGAGGAGAGCAGGGGACCAAGTAGCCATCAGGTGCACAAATCACAGATGCGTTTATTGAGGCTTCTCAAAAATTGGAAAAGTCCAAACTTGGCTCCCTCTGGCCAAATATGTTGGACAACTTTTTCCATATGGAAAGATGATCCCTAAAGATTGGAGAAGTTGAGTATGGGTTATTTGGGGGATATATGGTTAAACAGAAAAATTATTACATTGAACTGAACTATTTGTTTCTGAAAAATGTCATTACTTATAAAGAACTAATATGCAGTTAGTAAGTGCCTAATAAAAATGTCCTTTTGTATTCAGCTAATGTTTTGGAAAAATGATACTCTTGAGTTGTGGTATACTGATTTGTACAAAAAATGCATTTTAATCACAAGCAATACTATTTGTGGAACATAGCTATACAGAGCACAATAAATAAGCATTGTATGATTAATTGATTCAAAGATTCAGGTTGGAAAGGATGAGACTAAAATATGCCCCACAGAACTTAAGGCTTTAGGACATCAAAGCACTGCCAATAAAAACAAAGGTAAGAAATTAATCAATTTAATGAATTAGATTAATGCAATTGGTCAACCTGGGTAATATGGGGGGAATGTTTTCATTTTCTTCAATAGCTAGTATTTTTGTCTGTAATTGTTTTTAATCATTCAGATAATTGAATTAGCTATTGTACTCTGCTTGTGTGAACCAATTTTCTTGATTTATTTGTTTCCAGAAGCTAAGGATTTCATTTCTGAAGATTTTTTATCATCTGATCTGTCTTTGTTGGTGGTCATCCAAAAATTGTCCCTGTGATGGTGATTTTTTTCCCCATGAAATATATATCATTTCAATTGTCTGATTTTTTTCTGCCTTTGTCTTATCAGTACAAATAATTTTGATCACCATTCATCGATTGTGACCTTGATTTTCCTGTTTAAATCCTGCTTTATCTTGTCCATAAAATTTTCATTTACTTTGTCTATACATTTATCTTAATTAGCCTGCAGTTTCTTCAATTAAATACATCTCTATCAATGTTTGCTGTGACCAGGACAAGTGGTGGATAACAGTGCTATTTTAAGTAAGTATGAGTCAGATAACTGCAGCCCCAGGAAAGCTATGTCTTTTTATCCTCCTTGAAAGTCCAAGGACCAAAAGAAGGACAAATAGAGTTATTAGAGTGAGAATTATGCTTCCTAGTAGAGGCAGGATTTAGAGTTGTTTCTTGTTTGAATGACCATCAAGGAGCCACACTTTGCTGTGGCTAAGTCAAATATTTATAGAACATTAAATGAAAATCATATATTTGCAGAAGAACCCTTTAGATTTTGTGAAATATATCACTTATTTTGTATAGATTAGGAGGCAGACTTATGACAATCCAATCATGTGGAAATTTAAGAAAAATGAGAGTTGCTATTCTAGCTAAGAAAATGTATTAGACTGGGGGAAAACAACCCAGCACTGAACAGTATTTGATTTTCTTATTTCTCTTGTTTTCATGGAAATGGAGTAATTTTAAGAAAAGGTAGAAACCCAATTTTTTCCTATGGTCAGAAAGCTCTTGTGAAATAAGTTTTCCCTCAAATGGAAAGAAGATGTAGTTTATAGTGGAAAATCATTCCTGATGGTATGACATAAACATGTTTAGACATGCACATTTATAACATTTTTCTTAATCTCTAATTTTTGCTCAGATCCTATTTTATTTCTCTGCAACCTATGTGATTTGTTGACCCATCTCTACTTTTATACTTTATAAGACTCTTGAAGAAATGTTGTTTGCTTTATTACTATAAATTGTGATTCTGTAAGTTTCATAAATCTTTCCTTTCTTACAAAATGAAACTATAGTTCAATATATCCAACTAACTCCCATTGTTTATTAAAAGGTAAGTACAAGTGGAGAGGAAGAAAAGAAACATGGGCTTAGCAGAAATATTTCTTTGAATAGCAAACTAAGGTCATAGAAAAGGAGGGAACACAGCATAGTTTTTAATATAAAGACATCATCAGCTTTTAAAGTTGCAGAAGATATGAACAGGGATTCACCCAATCTCTTATTTTACCAATGCAGAAACTGAGATCTTCAAGTATTTGCCCCAATGTATTGATTCATAGTGCAACCAGATGTAGGGTGTTTGCCTGACCTGTGATTTAACTGTATAAAGGCAAGGAAGACTGAGATAGACTGTACTGTATCTCATACCAAAACTCGACCCTCTGGTCTTAACTTGATGAAGACTGCATCTTGTTAAGATACCAGGTAAGGGAATAGGGTCAAGAAATTTTCTTTCCCCCCAGTTACTTAATCATTACATCTGCCTATCCAAGCCAAAGTCAGATGCCCAGATGCATGTGATAATCCTATATTCTCCTTTCTGCACTGTGTCTCGAGGGTCACGGAAAGGATAAACTGCTTTATCTTTTATTTTCCAGTCTTTTACATACCCGTTAGTGTCCTCTTCCACTGGATCGGTAGGTTCCTGACTTCAAGGTCCCAGCCCATCACTTAATTACTGGAGGATTCTGTTAACAGACTTAGCCCTTAATGTACTGAACACAATAAAAGGAACTGGGAAGTTTTTTCAGGAGTACACAGTCTTGTCTTCAGACCCATTGTCCCACTGCAAAATCCTATTTTGAATGTCCAAGGCAAAATATTACTTCGTTTCTTCATTTCTTATCCCAAGCATTCTTTTTTTTTTTTAATTATTGTAAACAAATGGGATACATGTTGTTTCTCTATTTGTACATGGAGTCAAGGCTTACCATTTGTGTAATCATAAATTTACATAGGGCAATGTTGTTTGATTCATTCTGTTATTTTTTTTCCCTTCCTCCCACCCCTCCCACCCCTCTTTTTCCTCTATACAGTCCTTCCTTCCTCCATTCTTACCACTCTCCTTATCCCTCACCCTAAACCTAACCCTAACCCTAACGCTAACCCCTCCCACCCCCCATTATATGTCCTCAACCGCTTATCAGCGAGATCATTCATCCTTTAGTTTTTTGAGATTGGCTTATCTCATTTAGCATGATACTCTCCAATTTCATCCATTTGCCTGCAAATGCCATAATTTTATCATTCTTCATGGGGCCAAGCATTCTTAAGGACACCTAATGAAGCCCCCAGAAATATGGATGCCTTAGGTGAAGGTCAAACTGTGATGTAGTAAAGAAAACTCATTAACAAATTTTTAAAATAGATTTCTGGTGACATTTATTTCATAAGTAACAATTAATCCAGGAAGAAATCACTAAGGAGAGGTCCATAAGTCATGCCATGTTGCTCAACATTACTAAATTACCACAACAGTCCTGCAGTATATCTAAAAGTCATCAATCAGAAGTTACACTATCACCACTGAGGATACGCTTGCACCTGAATTGCAGTACCGCTGGACTTAGGGATATGAGACATCAGTAAAATTGAGATTCTAATAGATCTGAGACATAAGTTGGGGTGCTTGGGGAGGTTGTGAAGTGGATTTTGGCTTCATAATATTCACGACCTGGTACAGTCAGCTGAAATCTACTAAATGGATCAGCCATTCAGGGGAATTTGAATGATTCTTCACAGTTCCATCTGTGAGTCTATAATTTTTACAACACTCATTGCAAGAAAAAAATTCACTTAAAATCAAAGACTAGCCACTATTTAAAGTCACAGTCTTATCCTCAACTTTTGCAGAGTTTTTATTTTTTGGGGGGCAACTGCAAGTCATCAAAATCAATTTAAGACTTCTAATGTATGCTTTAATTATTTTCTTGGGCTGTGTACTCTTCACTGAAGAAAGCAAAATTTATGTACCAGATATGTGGACTAACACTGTAGCCTATATCTAAATACAAATGAACCTCTGGAAGAATAAGAGAAAGCCTCACAGGTGAGGGTCACTCAGACTCTAGAGGTTTATCTGCTTTACTCTTCAGATCCTCTCTTCCCTCAGGATATCACTACCATAATTGTTTTTTGAATAGCTCTAGTGATTTTAAAAACCTTGCCTTGTAACTTTTTGTTTGGTTGTTCGCCTTTTTTCCTAATCTTTTAAGACAAAATGTTTTTTGACATTCTTTTTTTTTTTTGGATGTAATTTTCTTTTATACCCTTGTTTCATTATTTGTACGAAGTGGAAAATTGAAACTTCGTATATGATAGAGGCAAGTAATGAGTGCATATACTTCATTTGAAACCTCTTATCATTTTGTTCTGAGTCTAGGCTTCAGTGTGGAAAACTAAAAGGAGAAAGTCAATATTTACAGTGTATATATTTCATATTTTTCATATTTTTTATCCTTTGTTTTTCTTTCTTTCTTTTTTCGTGTTTGTTTGTTTGGGTGGTGCTGGGAACTAAATCCAGGGATATGCTGCTACTTAACTGTATCCCCAACTACCAGACCCTCCCTTTTATTTTATTTATTCTTTTTTTTTTTTTTTTTGGTACCAGGTATTGAACCCAGGGGCACTCAACCACGGAGCCATATCCCCAGCCCTTTGTATTTTTTATTTTGAGACACGGTCTTGCTAAGTTACTTTGGGACTCACTAAGTTTCTGAGGCTGACTTTGAACCCATAATCCTCCTGCCTCAACTTCCTGAGCAGCTGGGATTACCGGTGTGGGCCCCTGAACCTGGCTTTTTTTTTTTTGATTTTGAGACAGGGTCTCACTAAGTTGCTGAGGCTGTCCTCGAAATTATGATCCTCCTGCCTCGGTCGATCAAATCCCTAGGATTACAGGTGCATACCACTGTACCAGGCATCTACCTATCTTGTGTTCTTTTTCCTCTCTTTATAAGTAACTACTTTCTTTTCCCATTTCTTTATAATTTTATCACCTCAATAGTCCAGTCACCTAGAATAGAGTCTTGAAAATAGCAAGATATTTAATAACCTCTGAAATGAATTGTCATTAATAAACCATTCTAGTTTATATTCAATTTTGCTCATTTGTTGATTTCAAACATTTAAAAAAAATTTTTTTGGTGACTTTTGGATGTGTCTCTTAGGTCACTAATGCAGTGTCTTTTCCTATCCCTTAGTTTTCATTATAATTTATTCTTTGAAGAACTGGGTCCATTTGACCTGGAGTTTTGATTATTCCTCTGTCCCCTGTATTTCCCACAGTTCGGCAGCTCAAGCAGAAATTTGACAAGATTCAGTCGCAGTCTCTTTGGCAACAGTGCATATTGTGTTATTTTATTTGTAGGGATGTATTATTTGGTTGTCCTTCTCTTCATAGTATTAACCACTGTGCATGCTATGACTGGATCCATTAATTTGATGGCAGTTCTACTACTGTCAATTATTTTTCACTTATTGACTATAATAATTCTATAAAAAGAGGCACTCCTCCAACTAGAAATTTGATACCCAATAATATTGGCAAGGCAATATAAATGTTCCTTTCTTTTCTTTCATCTTACACTACTCGAAGTAATGAATTTGTCCCCAATCACCTTCTGAGTCACCAAACAGTTCTTTCTTTTTTGTAGCATTCTGAAGAAATGGATTTAAACATATTTGATGGTTTTCAATCCCTTGCTACCCTTGTCTTTATTGGAATTCAAATTGCCCCACAGGAGGCTAGTGGGAGCCTCATTTATGCATCTGGCTCTTGGTGCATCCACTGGGGTGATATCAGTGACTGACTCAGGTGCCTATCTCTGGCAGACTGGCCCAAATTTCCTCAGAGTGATTGCAGTGTTCCAATGAGCAGCAAGAGATGGCAAGTCTCAATGGGCAGGTATTCATTAAGTCTCAGCTTGAGTCCAATTTGCTTTTGTCTTAGCCAAAACAAGTCATATGGCTAAGCTTACAAGGTTCTCTGTTAAAGTTCCATTCCAATACAACATGAAAAGCAACATGAAGAACAACAAGAGAGGGCAAGAGGAGAACTTTATATGAGTTAGGGTTATGAATTGGTTTTCCACAGAGACTTTTATTCTTTCTCCCTTTCATGGAGGAGAGATTAAACTAAGGGATGTCAAGTTTTGTCTGGTTCTCTTTGGGACCAGTGATGATTATCTATAAGAACAAGCTGGGGTTAGGCATGTTTTCTGAGACCACAGAGCAAGGAGGAACTGGTTCATATCTGGTGCCTGACTCTGAAGCACACCATCATCCAGCCAACTGAACTTATTGAAATACAAACAACTTTTAGAAGAATAATCAGTATGTTTCCTTAATGCAAGAACAAAGTTACCAAAGTCATGTTTATTCATTTAAAAGTAAGTGACACATTTCTACATGCACTAGGAGAAAGTAGTCCCTGTTGAATTCAAATTAAGTATTGCAAGCCTCATGTTTATAGATACATTCTTAATTACAGAAATTGCCAGGAACTAGTCTTTGATCTAAAACCTGTCAGGCTGCATTGAATTGCAATGTTATTTGCTTCCCCTGTCCCAAAATGACAAGTTTTTGCCATAGCAAGATCTCTTAATAATGTGATTTGAAGTTCCTGATTGAACATACAAAAATAGTACAGCAATACTCTTGTCATGGAAGGAGACTCAAAATGTCTTTTAGCTGACAAAGTTGCCTTAGATACACCTACATTTATAGTTCCAGATTAAAGCAGTTGACGATAGTGAGAAATAGAGATCCACCACAACAGTACTTAACCATGACAATGTTTTTT
The DNA here is from genome assembly GCF_902686445.1 of Sciurus carolinensis. Taxonomy (NCBI): domain Eukaryota; kingdom Metazoa; phylum Chordata; class Mammalia; order Rodentia; family Sciuridae; genus Sciurus; species Sciurus carolinensis. The sequence continues at coordinate 27,190,373 of NC_062220.1, forward strand.
ACAAGAAGTAAAACTCAGGCAAAGTCATCACATGCTTTGAACTTCACTTGAAACATACATTGATAAAGAATTTTTAAAGTCACTATTTGTTTACCTAAGTGCAACTATAACACTAAAGATTTTCTTGGTAACATTAGTGGTGGGTGCATGTGTGTAGGAGGAAAAAGATGTGTTCCAGGGGCTTTTGGGGACACTAAGGCAGTGCAAAGTCCTTCTCTGACCATAACCCCAATTCTTGGGATCAGGTCAAAAAGATTTCAGACATGTCTTAGAGTTACATGCATGAATTTATTAGAAGGGGTAGGAAAGGGGAAAGAGGACATTCTTGAGGGAGAAAATGGGTCCTTTCAGAGAGGAGAGAGAGGGACTGTATACCCCTCCCACCCTCCAGTTTTATTGGGAGTCTCAGAGAAATTTCCAAAGTCCCATGCCCTAGTCCACGTTCTGAGTTTTGACTTACATCCTAGGAGTTGCATAGAATATCTCCAAGAGAGAATAGGGTAGTGCTCAGAGTTGGAGTATTTTAAGGAAATTGAGTCCCCTCTGTTTTTGTCTCAATTTCCGCTTCCCTTAACAGGTTTGTTATCAAGTTTTTGTTTCTGTTTCCTGCCCCCTTAGTAGGTTTATGTTTTAGTCAGCTTTTTTGCTGCTGTGACCAAAAGACCTGACAAGAACAATTAGAAGAGAAAAAGTTTATTTGGGTTTCAGAGTTCCTAGTTCATAGATGGCTGACTCCATGGCTCTGGGCCCGAGGTGAGGCAGAACAGCATGGTGGAAGGGTGTGGTGGAGGACTGTGGCAAGGGTCATGAAACAAGGAAGCAAAGAGAGACTCACTCCACTTGCCAGATACAAAATATACACCTGAAGACATGCTCCTAATACCCACCTCCTCTAGTCACACCCTATCTGCCTTCAGTTACCACTCAGTTAATTCCTATCAGGGTCTTAATTCACTGGTTGACTCTCATAACACAATCATTTCACCCCTAAATCTCTTCTGTTATCTCTCACATGAGCTTTTGGGTGACTCCTCATATCTACAACACAATAACTTATTACCCTTTGAATGCTCCCATCAAACTTTCTTTGTGAGGGTCTAGATGCTTTGGCTCTCAGAGTGATTGAAGGTTGTGACACAGTTTTGGAGATAAGGGAGGGTCCAAGAGATTTGATTACCAGAGAAAATGGCCTGAAAACAGTAGTTTCCTCTTCATAAAAACTGGGAAAGGTTTTAACATAACAAACCCCTATATTCCAGGTGCTTATCCATCAGATAAGGCTCCCTGGGGCCTTCAGGGCCTTTCCATGTCTTTACCCTGCGCACCTATTCATAGTTGACTAGCTACCTAAAAGATGGTGGATAGAGAGTCACATTTCTATGATAAATAACTGGCCTTTGCCCTCAGATTGTCAGTTTTGGCTCCCAGTATAGATTTTCATGGATTCAATGAGCACTTATTCCCTGTAGTGCCAAGGAAGATATTGAATTTTATCCAGAACTGGTGGAACTACATATTATGCAAAAGCTTATTTTTGCATGACAGGCAAGAAGAATTCATGACTCATTATGATGTCAAAATGCAGTGACCAGAAACAATGCAGAGACTTAGTTATAATCCAGGATACATTTGCCTATTTACATTAGTATAGTTTATGTGTTCCCAGGAATCTGTACCATTCTCACACATATTACATTTCCCGTGCAAATTCACCAAATTCTGTAAAGTGCTCAGTTCTGGGGTGACTGAGATGTTTCCAACTTATTCAGTTCTCATAGATGACTATTCGTTTCATTTTGCCAAAGGAAAACAATGGGTTAAATATCTCTATTGTATTCTGAGTTCAAAGAGACCTATGTGAGATGTTGCTAAGAACCTAAAACACTTAGCTTTTCATCTGGAGTTGGTGTCCATTTCTACCTGAAGAGAGGTTTAAAATCATATTCTCCCTTTGAAGATGGATTTTTCTGATTATTAGTGCACATTTTTACAGATGATACATTATTTTGGTATAACAAGAAACATACTAAGTACAGTTACTTGATTTTACTCACATATTTTATCCTATCTATAATATTTTATTTAGCATTCTCAAAATTGTAAACTCCTCCTCCTCTTGTTGATTCACTTCTTCAACAAATATTTGAGTGCCCTGTCTGTGACAAACATGATTCTGGGGGTATGAATCAGCCCTTAGGATGCTTAAAGTCTAAGAAGACAAGGGAAAGAAAAAACTTAATAATAAGATATCAGGTATTGGTAAGTGCTCTAGAGAAAAATCAAGCAAAGTAAAGGGAGAGGTTACAGATGATATTCTAGGGGAATTTCTAGATTATTTTGATCAAAGACATGAATTATGTTTGGAAGTGAGTAGTACAAATACACAGGGGAGATACTTTTAGACAACAGTACCAATAATGGTAATAGGAATGTATATTCACTGTTTTGGGAAGATAGTTATGCAGGTGTGAGAGAGTGGTTGAAAATCAGATTTGAATCTTATAGGGCTATTTGCATTAGCTTTTTTTTTATCTCCGTGACCAAAATGCCTGACAACAACCACTGCGAGAAGGAAAAGTTCATTTTGCTCATGGTTTTAGAGGTTCAGTTTATGATTAGTCGACTTCATAGCTCTGGGCCCAAGATGAGGCAGAACATCATAGTGGAAGAAAGCAGCTGAGGACGTGGCAACAGAAAGCAGAGACAGCTTTCTTCACAAGGACAAAACATAAACCCAAAGGGCTTCCCCCAGTGACCTATTTCCTCTAGCTACTCCCCACCTGCCTACGTTACCATCCAGTTAATCCTTATCAGTGGATCAAGGTCTGTGAGGCCATAGTACGTTTTTATTTCTACCTCAGTCCTATGGGAAGTTTTTTTTTTTTTTTTTTTTAAATCTAGGAAGAGTTATGGTTTTCAGAAGAAACATTTAGAAGTTGTCATAGGCTGCTATGCACATCTTGTATGAATGAATGTGAGAGCGTGTGCATGTGCTCACAGTGTGCATGTGCATGTTAGCAAGAATAGAAACTGGAAAACACGTAGACTATGATATCACTAATCTATGTCAGTTATCATGGTTACACTAGGACAGCTGCAAGCGTATGTGTAGGGAGATCAGGTTTAAGAATACACCCTGAAGGGGTAGCTGAAGGACTTTAAAGGAGAAAATGAGGAATGTGATGAAAGAGGCAATAGTGATGTTGCCAGGTCTTTTCCCTGAGCAACTTCATAAAATGTGGGTAACATTGACTCACATATAAAAATTCAGTCAACAACAGGATTGGCTTTGTGTATGGAGTGTGGGAGAATAGAGAATTTAGTTTCAGATACATTTGAGTTGCTTAGACTGACAAGTGGAGATCTTAAATGGGATGTTGAATAAAAGCATTGCATTATGAGAAGATTTGGGTCTGTAATTGTAATAGTGGGAGTTATCAGTCTATAAATGGTATTTAAAGTTATAGGTCTGGAGGGAATAACCAGAGACTTAGGATAGACAGGCAAGAGAAGAGAGAAAAGAATTACCTAAACTAAGTACTGGTTGGAAAAAGGAGGATACAGCAAAAGCTATTGAAAAACAGAGATTAATAGAGAGTAAAACAAACAAACAAACAAAAAAAAACAATAAAGACTCCCTGCTAGAGGCCAGGCTAGGAAAGTGTGCAAGAATGAATTGATTGAAGTGCTTCAGGAAGGTAAAAAAGATGAACACTTATAATTCACCTTTGAATTTGACAATATGCAGTCATTTGTGACCTTGACAAGAATAGTTTTGAGTAAATGTTGGAAACAAAAGCAAAGCTTGCTTGGTGTGGTTTCAAGAGACAATGATCAGTAGGAGAATGAATGACATTATAAAGGAGAGAAATGAAGTATAACTATTACACTGAGCAAGGAACTGCTGTTAGGGAAAGAGAGAGCTAAATTCTTGAAGGAAATCGGAGAGGCAGTTCATGCTGCAGTCGCAGTAAGGCACACCTGCAGTAAACCTTTGTAGATCATGTTTGGAACCCTAGACTGGATCCATGGGAAAAGAGGATAGGAATGAGAGTAAGAAAGAATCAAGCTGGAAATCATTCAGGGTTTTTGATGGGGTTTGTCTATAGTTCTGGGACTCGCATTCATTGTTTGAAAGGTTTATGGAACACCTATAAAGTTGGTTTAGAAATTAATATCAGGACAGATACTGTTTTATTTTTTTTACTGGATTATTGTCCTAAAAGTCCTAATGTACTATTATAGACTTCAATGTTGAGTCTATACTAGTTTTTCTTTAACTTAAAACTGTGTTCTTAAATCATTTCCTAAACTACAGATCCCAGAGTATTAGCCAGGGTTCTCTAGAGAAAAAGAAACAATTGGAAGCCCTCCGAATGGTTATCACAACATTAAGTCATTCTTATCAGATGCAGAATCATAATCATTTCTGTCTTCTGGAATCTACTTGAATATTGTTATGTAAGGAAAACAACTCGAGGTGTTCAGACATTTGGCTTCATTCTGATTTTGAAGGTAAATAATTTTCTGGAAGTTGGGACAGCTGGGGAGTGGAGAAAGGAAAAATAGTGATTCAAGGCAAGCATCGAATTTATTTTTTTTCCAAAGAATAGAATATGGTCTTGTTGGTGTTAGGTTGAGCATGAGGTAAGAAAGCCCAGCTGTCTGTAATTTTTTCTATTGAAAGTATAATTGAATGCATTTCTCCTGAAACTGATGAGAATCATAATTATCAAAGTCCTAGAGTACAGCAGAAAATAAATTCCTCCAATCCAAAAAGATACTAGCTTTCTTGGACAGAGTTATTAGCAGCTGAATGTCACCCCCCATCATATACCTCAGAGATAATAAGTGACATTTCAGAAGGGAAATAGAGCTACTGTCAAGGTAGTTTCTATTCTTAGCTTAATATAATAATTATGATAGCAAAAATAAGAGATTGGTCTAAATTTATTTTGAGTTTATCATTTTCCCATGCCCATTTGTCCATCCTGCTTCATCTTGGTATGTGCCTGTGGCACCCGATCCTTTCGCCACACTGTGACATTCTTCTGTGTTTGTTCATTCTGTTGGTGCCACTTTCCTCATCCTCCTCTTCTCATTTCATACAAAATGCTCTTAAATTTTAAGGTCCGTTTACATGCTGCTTCTAGCACAAAGCTTTCTTTCTGCAGCACTTTGGTTTTGTCTCACTGCCTGGAATTGTTTTGTTTCGACGTGCAGAGGTTAACTGACCACGTGGCTGACGCTAACTACAGCTTCCTTTCTGCATCCCACAGGAGACATCACAGGGCTGCCTAACTCTAGGTCATTGACTAATTGCTATTTGCAATGCACATTATCAGTGTACTCTTAGAGAGATATATTTTCCAAAGACCATGAGATTCACTTCAGGGAATGAGATTCTAATTGAGTAGAAAAGACTTTAAAACACAAACGTTTTAAAGTGTACACTTTGGTTTTATTTGTGTATTTGCCATATTGTGCAATCCTCATCAGGATTTAATTCCGGAACCCTTTTGATACCATCCCCCAAATACTGATCCTCTTGATACCGCCGTTTACCGGTGACGAGTTCTGCTTCTTCTAATGTTGAAGATTAAGCACTAGAGAAGCACGCCAAGGCAAGCATATTAAGCAGGTTTATTTAAAGGGAATAATACAGACTTCTCCCGGCAGGGAGAAGGGGGCCATGGCTGATGTTCTAAAGTCCCAAGAAGTGAGCACACCCTGCATCTTTTATAGGTTAAAGTCTCTTTTGTTCTCCAGTTCTTTCCCCCCTTATCTCTCCCTCCTTCCTGCCTATGTGACTAGGCCCGGTTTTGCATAAGTGAGAAGCCATGGGCAGGGGGAGGGCCAAGGTGATTCAGGCGGGTAAGGGCCAGGGGGCATTAATTAGCATCTCCTTGCTTGCAGTCCTTGATAAAGGCAGGTAAATTTGGTAATCAATGGGCTCCGGAGATCTTTGATATTCCATTCTTCCAGGGGCAGTCTCCAACTTCCAAAGGCAGATGGCTTCATGGCTTCATTTCCTCGAATTGACCCGATTTTCTATTTCTACACTAACTACCTGTCCTTAATTCTGGCTTCATTCCCCCCTTTAGCTATAGGAACTCCTAACTGCTTTAAGGAAAAGGGGGCGTCGGTCGTTCTGGCTGCTTCGAAGCTGAAAGGGGGCAGCGAGGGGCAAAGCAGTTTGGAGTTCCTTTTTTAAAAATCGGGTCAATCGAGGGGTCCAAGGTAGAAGTCTGGTTGGGGAAGAGCAGGTTGTAAAATCATCTGGGGGTGGGTGCTTCTATGATAGAAGAACAAAAAGACATGAGTACTGAAATGAGATTAGTACAAAGTAAATGTTGCAGCATCTGGAACATGCCACTGAGTATCATGAAAATGACAGAAGTCAATCTTTCACCAGGCGGGTGGAAGAATTGAGAAATTGTTCCCATAACTAGGCCTAGCAAAGGCTGGAAAGGACAAGGCCTTTATTTGGGAACTTTAACATTGTCCAGGTTATCAGGAATGTAAACACAACATTTAACTCTTAATGTCATAGATGTCCCAAAAAAAAACATAGTTAAGCTATACTTAATGTCATCTGATTTTTGTAAAATATCCCTTTATTGGTATAACCTGTGTTTAGTAGAGAGCTCTATACTTCTGTTACTTAGGGATAGCTAATCATATGAGCAAACATAGGTTAAGTCTACCTGTGTAGCTTAGGAAGGTCTGCAGGCCTTAAACTGACTAAAAACTTTTGACTCTGGCAGTTTCTCTTGATAGTTATCAGGCACATTTGCTGAAGAATCTTTCTTTCATTTGTAGCTTCCAGTCTTTATTCTAGTGGGCTAATACAAGTGTACATCTTAAGTTACATTTAACTATTATTTCTTTTAAATGCCCAAGAATGATTATATTTTGGTTTTCACTGTTTTGCTGGGTGTCTAAGATCAAGCTGGTCAAATTGACCTGATTCCTGTCTTGTTAAAGAGTCAGCTGAGTTCCCACAGGGGCCACTTGTAGAGAACTTAAGAGCAACTTCTTAGCTCCACCAGTGCCATTGGTTAGGTGGGGTCTCCTTGATGAGGTGACTTCCTTTGGAAGCATTAAGGGATGTCTCCCTTTTTCCATGACCCTCCTCTGCAGCAGATGCACTGAGTGATTTTTCATCCTCTAGTCTCAACAATCTCCTTGATCAGGAGGTTGTGTGACCCAGAGTTGCAGCACTCCTTAGAGAAGTCCTCTTATTCCCTGGGTTCAGGCTGACTGAGAGCAAAAGATCCAAATACTGGTCTATCTTGCCTTCTGTATTTAATTCCAATCTCTAAGTTTGATCTTAATCATCCAGCAAGCCAGTCTCACCAGTCATAAAGTAAGAGTACTGGGCTTTAACTTTAATGTCCATAACTTTACAGTTATTTACCCTTTTATCTAACTGGAGTCTGCATTAGTTCTGGAAGTTACCACTATCTGTTAGGTGATGGCTTATTATCACAAGTTACCTAGGTTGCGTGTTCTTGAAGCAGCTACTTCTGCAAAACATTAACAGGTAACAGTTTTACAAAATGAAATTAGCAAGAGTAAAAATATATTCAGCTTGTATAATAGCTATGTTGAATTTTGACTGAGAACCACATTATATTCCCTATTTGAGATCATAGTAATTTTACAACAAAAAAATAATCTTTTGACTATAACTTTAAATAAGCTGAAGTCTGACTAACAAATAAATAAGCTGGAGTCACTCTAACATGCAGTAAGGTGGGAGGCAGAGCCTTATCTCAGGTAAGGCATGGCTCTTTACAGACCTTAAGTGTTCTTATTCTGATGTTGATTTTTGTTTCTTCCTTAAATATCATTAAGTAGTTTACATATACTGTTTCCTGAGTCTATATAAACTTTATAATTAACACAATTTAACATTGTATCTAAAACATGAATCAAAGAAAGGCTGAGAGAGCTTTTAACTTTCCTTTTGTGTGTCAAAGTGGCAAAATATTTTCATGTTTCACAAAATTAACCTTTAAACAAGTCAGGCTCTAATGTTTAGAAATACATTTACATTTGAAATTCTTTATCTCAGTGTAAAAAGTAACAAATTTTACATATACCCTATTGATAACAGGTCCTATAATAGAACATTAAATGATAGAAATAAATCCCCAATAAAATTTACTCTTTATAAGTTTAAAATTACCATTACAGACAAGTTTAATCTGGAGAATAGCAGCTGGATAAATTCCCTGCTTTAAAACTTGTATACCTGAAAAATATGAACACATTTAATATACAACTAGTGACCACTTCACAATTACCTTGACACTTTTTTCTTATTAAATTTAGTTTTTAAAGAAAAATGTAGACTCTGTAACACAGTATAATACTCTAACAGTTGTTTAACCATAATTGTATAAACCCCAATTTTTAAGACTAATTGTTCTAAAGAAAAAAACTTAATAGACACAAAGTTAAGAGTAAATTAGTGTTTCTAAGAAATCCTTGCCATTTAACCATGTCATTTTACCATATAGATTAAACTTTGGTTTATATCAGAACATTAGTATTTCACTTTAGGAAAAACCTTAAATAGCTTTAGCTGTTTCACATACATACAACCAACTTAGTTACACGCAAACTTGTTGAAACTTGCCCTTTACTTACACAGACTTTCTTAGCACTTACTTAGACCCTCATGTATTTCATCGCATAAGCACTTTCTTACCCAGAAACATTTCCTTTTCCCTTTTACTAAATATATTTCCATACCCAGAACCTTTTATTTTCTCTTTCCTATTTGTTGACCCCTTTTTGTTCACATTCTGAAACAACTCTTATGAAATTTCTGAATTTAAATAAATTACTCAATTTTAATAAGATTAAAAATTTTGTTGTTTATAGTACTCTAATTGAAACACAGTTGAAACTTTTGGGACCCTTTGTACATAGAATTGCACTTGTTAGGACATAACTCTTAGTAACCTTGTTTTTAGTTTAGTGATGACACAAAGCAAGTTTAAACCCTTTTATTTACTAACCTATGAAAACACCAATAATGTTTGAGTATGATACCCCATGGAATTTAAGGAGTTAAGAGTACTTGATGTTATTTAACAATTAGCATTTTAACTTTGAAAATTAATCAGATGTCTCTACAAACACATTTGAATAATCCCATACATGTTAACTCTAATTCACTTATTCTGTAAAAACCAAGAAAGCAGGCAAGTGTCCTGAACAGTATTTGCTGTCTCTTTCCTGTTGAAGAAAAGTCTTAGAAACAATTGATATTAGACATTTTATTAACATAAATATTTTATTAGCTTGACCACCTAGAGACTTGCGAGTTATTTTCAAAGACATTTTACTTTCATTAGTTCACCCAATTTGAATTGAACCTTTAAATCACGTGAATTAAAAGTATTTGGATCCATTTTTAAATTTTAATTTTAGGAGCGCTCAGTTTTGATACAGACAACACCAGACAGCACGACATACAAATAACACAAAATCAAAGGCCTTGTAACTTTATAGGTGAATCTCCATTGCAATGTAACAGATGTTCAAAAACTCTAGTTGAATAGAAAAATAGAACTGATCAAAAAAATCATGAGCTCAAAAAAATATAGAATTAAAAAAAAAACAAGAGTCCTGGAAAAATGATACGGCCGTTAATTACTTTTAGTAAAGCACCATAAAATTTACTTTTGCTGGAGTTTAGGTAAGGCTCTTTTTTTACCTTTTTTTCTTTGGGTTTGAGACCGGTCTCCTACTGAGCCTTTGGGCTTCTTTTATTTACATTTCAATGTAAGCCTTGACTGAGATCTGGAAGGACCTAACAGATTTGAATAGAAACCTTGTGCCTAAGGCACTTTAGCCATCTCATCAGTACAGGTTGGATGTCAAAGAAAATTATGAGACCTTATTTTCCATTTCTTTTGAGAATGAAGCTACTTTGCTAAGTTCCTCACTGAGATATGCCATTGGTTATTGAGTTGCCTATGGCTGCCTATCCAGGATTTATTTTCCCCTTTTGTGACAAACAGGTTAAATCTTGCTTCATAGGTAAGCTGAGGACAGGAGCTTGAAGTAAGGCCCCTTCCTGGGGCAGAATATTGTCCTATAGTGGCTATTTCCTGTAGTATTGAACCTGTTGATGACATAATTAAGCTTTATTTTTTTGAGATCTTATAATTCCTATTAGCTAAGAAGTTTAGGAGTTCTGCAATGGCCTTTTGATATTCCTCCTGGGTGGAGGCACATAAAGTATGTACTTTACTTACTGGAGAACAATCACAGAATGTTTTATCTCTGAATTTTGTTAAGTCCTTAGCTAAGGTTTGTCCGGAACAGGTGAGGGCCATCTAAATCCTGAGGCAATACTGTCTAGGTTAGTTGAGATACAGTATCTGGTTACTCAAAGGCAAACAAATTGCTATTCAGAGTCTAGCATAAACAGGAAAAACCATCTTTTAAATCTAACAGTAAACCAAGCAGCAGTTGGAATCCAAGATAAAAGTGTATGAATTAAGAAATACAGGGTGGGGGAAATTACTGCTTCATTATTCTAAGGTCTTGGACTAGGCAGTTTGCTTTTTAACTCCTAAATGGGCAAATTGCATGGGCTATTGCAAGGCATTAAAAGTTTCTATCAGTTTGAATGATCTTTAATAAGTCCTTTTTCTTGCCTATATGTTCCCTTTTTTCTTTTGATGTCTATTAAAAACAGAAGATGCAAGCTGGAGAAGATCATCTGAGGATTGATCAGGGCCACGTGCCAATTTTGAAATTTCCTCTAAATATTTGGGGCTGACTAAATGATAAATTTATACTTTAAAAGTAGGTGGCCCTTTATGGATTCAGGATTCAGAGTGGTGTGCTTTCTTATTGCTTTCCTAAGTCTCTCCATGAAAATAGCAGGATTTTCGTGAAGGCTGCATAATAGTTTTTTATGCATCCTACTCATTATTTGAATCCCAGTTAGGATGGTTTCTGGGAACTGCCTGTACTCTAGATGGTTAATAGCATAATTTTCCAGGTGAAGTCAAATACCTGGCGTAAGTTTTGTAACATCTCAATATTTATTAGGATCCTCCAAAAGCCTCCTTAAATTTATTTTTGCCTATCTTAAGTTGGGAGGGTTCCCTCAATTTTCCTCCCTTAGTGGGCGATTCCTCAAGACTTTCTCCTCTCATGGTAGAGATTATTGCTGTCAAGCATGGTAACATATGAAAGGCACTTTTCATTTGCAATTTAGCAGTATGCAGGCTAGTGGTGAACCTGGCAATACTGTTGAGAGAGAAGCTCCCATCTAAGTGAAGAAAAGAAAAATAGACCTCAGGCGCCCGTGCCGGAGACTATGTGCAGGGACGTCTCCCTAAGTTTGAGCTTCAATCCGGTCCAGAAAACCCGTCTCTCACTACCTGGCTTTGCCAAAGTATTTCTGGCCTCCTTCGGCAAAGTGCTGGGGCTCTAGTTTGCCCTGTGCTAGAGACCCTTGGAGGATTCAGACTTAAGGGCATTACTGCTTTCCTCCCTGCCACTATAAACTCCTAATTATGAAAAACAATGACAAAAGTAAAAAGTGTGCCTTTTACCTATCTTCTTGCCCTGTAAACTAAAGGAATCTCCGGAGGGTGAGGGGACATCTATTGGTTGTTAGGCGTATAACACCCTTTGCTTGGAGGGTCTCACGGGAGGGGTTTTTAAATGCCTCCCTCTTGCAGCTTAAAGAGAACACAGTGAGCACATTTAAGCATGGGAAAGGTAATGGGGAGACTCTAGATGTCTAGACTAGTGAAGGCTAACTATGCGAACAAAGGGAACCTGGGCATTTTCATACTAATCATCCCAGGCCTTAATCCTACAGCTTGAATTCCTAATGTCTGACCGGCAAGGGAAGGGGAGCATCCAGGAGGGAGTGGATTTGCGGGAGTGTTGTGCACGGTGCAGCCCATACGGAGGCAAGGGTGATTGGCGCTTTCCCTCAGTGCCATTGTCTACCGATCAGTCTGGATACCCTTCAGGGCTGTCGGGAGGGGGAGTCTGGAGAAGGAACCTTTGGGGTCCACCCGAGAGTAGCCCGGGCCGAGAACCCCGCAGTTGCTCCAACCCTTCCTCCACCTCCACGCATCCTGGGCAGATCAGGACTAGGGACACTGTGTACTTGCGGCAATTGCGCTCCGGGCCTGGACAGAAAAGTAGGAAACGGCTTCAGCAGAGCCCCAACATGCCTGCAGAGCAGGGGATTGGAAACTTGCCTGGGCCGGGAAACCTCTCACCCGAGTCTTAAGGATGGCGGCTGCACTAACTGCATTTAAGTAGCCGACGGGTGCCCATTTTGCCCTCCAAAAATAAAGATACAGAAAGAAAGATGTACCTCAAACAGATGTGGGGTGCGTGGAGAGAGAAGCTTACTTACCTTGGCGTAAGTCTCGGTGGGACCTCCAAATCTGATACCGCCGTTTACCGGTGACGAGTTCTGCTTCTTCTAATGTTGAAGATTAAGCACTAGAGAAGCACGCCAAGGCAAGCATATTAAGCAGGTTTATTTAAAGGGAATAATACAGACTTCTCCCGGCAGGGAGAAGGGGGCCATGGCTGATGTTCTAAAGTCCCAAGAAGTGAGCACACCCTGCATCTTTTATAGGTTAAAGTCTCTTTTGTTCTCCAGTTCTTTCCCCCCTTATCTCTCCCTCCTTCCTGCCTATGTGACTAGGCCCGGTTTTGCATAAGTGAGAAGCCATGGGCAGGGGGAGGGCCAAGGTGATTCAGGCGGGTAAGGGCCAGGGGGCATTAATTAGCATCTCCTTGCTTGCAGTCCTTGATAAAGGCAGGTAAATTTGGTAATCAATGGGCTCCGGAGATCTTTGATATTCCATTCTTCCAGGGGCAGTCTCCAACTTCCAAAGGCAGATGGCTTCATGGCTTCATTTCCTCGAATTGACCCGATTTTCTATTTCTACACTAACTACCTGTCCTTAATTCTGGCTTCACTCTCAATCAAATTCTCACCCCATCTTCTGGTGGTGACTAATCTACTTTCTGTCTTTCATATAAGTCTGTTCTGGATAGTGCACAGAAGTAGAATCACATGATAGGTGGTCTTTTGTGATGAGTTTCTTTTATTTAGCATAGGTTTTTCAAAGTTAATCCCTACCAGAACATATATTAGTTCTTCATTCTTTTTTATGTACTAATAATATTTCTCTGATGGATATACTGCATTTTATTAATCTAACAAAATTTTGATGGCATATTTAAAAATGGCTGCCTGATTCAAATTCATGATGATATATTTAATGTTTCCTTCTAATGTTTTGTAACCAATATAGTTTAGATATTAGGCGTATGCCAAAAGCTTACCTGTGAGACAATGCAAGAAAGTTTAGAGGTGAAATGATTGGGCTATGAGACACTTAATCTAAATAGTGCATTTGTCCCCTGATAGGGATTAACTGGGTGGTACCTGTAGGCAGGTAAGGTATGACTAGAGGAGATAGGTAATCAGGAGTATGCTTTTGGGGTATATATTTTGTCCCTGGAGAATGGAGCTGTCTCTTTTTGCTTCCTTGAAGCCATGTCCTGTAGGGAACATTCCTCAAGCTTACCTGACAGCAGTCGCTGACACCATGGTCTAAGCAAGCCAAAGAGTCTGGACAGAGAAACTGAGGTAATGGTAAAGACTCGCCATGGAATGAAGGTCTTTGCAGTTGCTGAGGCTGAGTTTGAACTGAGGGGAGGCCTCATTCTGACATGCATCACAGAAAGCTGTGATGTGAGCTCGCCCGTGCTGCCTTGCCTCATGCTGTGTGCAGGAGCTTGCCATCCCCCAGCCCTTTGTCTCAGACCTGTTGCTGGGCAGAATTGCTTAGGCATGCTTGGTTTCTTTACACTACCTGGACCCTCGACGTATAGTTCACCTATAGGCTGACTCTGTTATACTTTAACAAGTGTGTTAACCTGATTGGATAATGTGTCTATATATGTTCTGTGCAACCCCAAATAAAATTAGATCCATGCCTTCAGAGCTCGATCTCTGATGCCTGAGTAAGCGTGCTGGGTAAGGGTAGGCATCGTGGTCCTCACCCTCAGCAAACCTGTCTCTGAACATCTACAATGTCCTGAGCCATCTTCCTCTACCACACTCTTCTACCATATATTCTAACACGCCTAGAGCACAGCAATGGAGTGGGCCATCTATGGACTGAAACCATGAGACCAAAATTAACTTTCCCTCTTCTAAAGTTGTTCTTATTGAGTCATTTGTTCACAGCAATGAAACACCTGGCTACACTAGTAGCTTTGAAGGTTATATTTAAGTCTTTAATTCATTATGAGTTATTTTTTGTACGGTGTGACATAGGGGTCCAAATTTATAATTTTGAATTTGGTATTCCAGTTGACCTATTTATTAAAAATGACCATTCTTTTTCCACTGAAGTGCCTTTTCAAGGTTGTCTAAAATCAATTGAGTATAGCTGGGTTGTTTCTGATACTTTAATTCTATTCCATTGATCTATACATCTGTGCTTATGTTAATACTTCAATGCTTTTATTATTATTGTATTAAGTTTGAAATATGGAAATGTGAGTTTTCCAACTTTGATCTGTTTCAAGATCATTTAAGCTATTTTGCTTCTCTTGTATTTCCATATGAATTTTATAACCAACTTCTCCCATTATGTATAAAAAGGACAAAATGCAATTTTGATAGGAGTTTCATTGAATGTATAGATCTCTATGGAGAGCACTGATTTTTTGGCAATATTAAACTTTCCAATCCATAAACATGGGTATCTTTCTATTTATTTAGTTCTTCCATATTTTAAATAATATCTTGTAGTTTCTATTGCAAAAATCTTTCAATTCCTTAGTTGAATTTATTTAATGCTTTTTATACTATTATAAATAGAATAGTTTTCTTAATTTTGATTTTGGGCTATTTACTTCTATTAAATAGAAATATAACTCCTTTTCTATAATGACCTGTATCCTCCAATTTTTTCTTTTTTTTTTTTTTCATTTTTACAGACTACATTTTGATTCACTGTACAAAAATGGGGTACAACGTTTTGTTTCTACAGTTGTACACAATGTAGATTCACACCTTTCATGTAATCATACATGTACATAGAGTAATGTTGTCTGTCTCATTCCACCATCTCTCATACCCCTGCCCCCTCCCACCTCTCATTTCCCTCTGCGTAATCTAAATTTCCTCCATTCTTCTCTTACCTCCCACCCACCACCCCCATTATGTATCATCATCCACTTACCAGGGAAAACACTTGGCCTTTGGTTTTTTGGAATTGGCTTATTTCACGTAGCATGATATTCTCCAATTCCATCCATTTATCTGCAAATGCCATAATTTTATTGTTCTTTATGTAAAGCAGTATGGAGATCCTCAGAAAACTTGGAATGGGCCCACCTTTTGACCCAGTCAGCCCACTCCTCCATTTATACCCAAAGGACTTAAAATTAGCATATTACAGAAACGAAGCCACATCAATGTTTACAGAAGCTCAATTCACAATAGCTAGATTGTGGAACCAACCTAGATGCCCTTCAACAGATGAATGGATAAGGAAATTGTGAGATACACACACACACACACACACACACACACACACACACACACACACACTGGAATATTATTCAGCCATAAATAAGAATAAAGTTATGTATCCTCCAATTTTGATGAACTTTCCCACTAGTAATACATTTTTTGGGTGAATTCTTTAGAATTTTGTTTATATAAAATAATGTCCTCCAAAAATACTGTTTTTCCTTTCCAATATGCATAGCTTTATCTTGTTTTACCTTGTGCATTTGTTCTAGTTATACTTCCAATACAAAGTTAAATAGAATAGCTGTGGAGTTTTTCATAAATGTCCAACACATTGAGGAAGTTCTCTTCTATAGTTTTATTTATTTTTCATCCAAAATGCATGTTGGATTTTGTCAGGAAGTTTTTCTGAGTCCATTGTGAAGAGTCTGCATTCCCCCTCTTTTTAATTAATAGAGTTCCATACACTGATTGATTTTCATCTGTTGAACAACTCTCATTCCTTGTATAAAATTCACTTCATCATGGTGGATAACCATGTGAACAGTATTCTACTTTCACTCTCCTTGTTGTTGGAAGTGTTTGATACTCTTCTATATTTTGGAAGTATTTGAGAAAGACTGGTGTTAACTTACCTTTAAATTTTACTATTTTAAATTCACCAGTGAAGCCCTCTAGACCTGTACTTCTCATTCTTCATGGCTTTTTTTGTAGTTGTTTGCTTTTTTTTTAATTAAAATTATTGACTCAATTTCTTTATTTGTTATAGGTTTACTCAGATTTTCTAGTGTTTTTTTTTCTTTTTTGTGAGCTTCAGTAACTTGCATGTTTCAGGAATTCATTCACTTCTTGTAAACTACATCATTTGTTAGGATTCGGTTGTTAATTACATTCTTTTATTACCCTTTCAATTTCATTATGGTTGATAATATTATCCTCACTTTCATTTTGTGTTTTAGTAATTTTATTCTTTATACTTTCCTTAGTCAAAGGATTGCGAATTTGTAAAATCTTTTCAACGAGCAATTTTTGCTCTTGTTCATTTTCCCATTTTCTTTGTTTTCTAGTCTCTATTCCATTTATTTTTCTAGTTTTCTTTGTTATTTCTATATTTCTTCTTGCTTTGGGTTATATCTGCTCTTCTTTGCCTGGTGTCTAAAAGTGAAAAATTAAATTATAGCTATAAAATCTCTTTTTTTTCTAACATAGGTAATTAAATCTATAAATTTCCCTTTGAGCATAACTTTTGCTGCACTCCATCAAATTTTGGTATGTTCTCTTATCATTCATCTCAAGTTATTTTTAAAAATTTCTTGTGGTATATTCTTTGTCATTGGTTTAAGTGTATATTATTTGATTTGCACACAGTTGTGAATTTTGCACACTTCCTTCTGGTATGTTCTTCATGAATTGATATATTTATCATTATGTAATATACTTTTTGGTCTCTAGTAACATTTATTTTTTATTTCTAAAGCCTGTATTGTTTTATAATGGTGCAGAGACAACTGTTTACATAGAACAGATTTTTCTGTTCTTTTTACTTTCATTCTACTACTATATCTAAACCTATAGTAAGTCACTTGTAGTTCACATATGAGATGATTAACTTACATTTGTTTGTTTCATTTTGAACAATCTCTGTCTTTCCATTTGAGATGTTAATTCGTTTATATTTTGAAGTAATTACTGATAAGGAAGAATTTACTTTTGCCACTTTACTATTTGTTCTCTGTCAAATCTATTATTGCTCTTCATTCTTCCTCTGGTGTCTTATTGTGGTAAATAGATATTTATTGTATATCAATTTAAAACTCTCCATTTATTCTTTAATACTTGGATAGTTTGAGTTATTTTCTTGGAAATTATAGTCACTAACTTACCTTTAAAAAGCCTAATTGGGATTAGTTTCAACTTAATTTCAATAGTGTCAATAAATTTGTTTGTAGGTAGCGCGTGTACACGTTACTGATTAGTATCCTTTCACTTTAGCCTATAGAAATCCCTTTTGCATTTCCTGCAAGGTATGTCTAATATTCCTACAGTTTCTTTTGATTCTCTTATAGTTTTTATCTGAAAATATCTAAATTCCTTGTGAAGGATCTAGGACTATCTTAATTTCTCTTGAATGTTTGAAGGGTAGTTTTGCTGGATATAGAATTCTCCATCGACAGTTTTAAATATGCCAACCCACTGCCTTCCGGCCTTTGTTGTTTCTAATGAGAAAGCAACTGTTGTTCATTATCATGGATTCCCTGTATTTCTCCCTGGCCACTTTTCAGGATGGTTTCTGTCTTTTTCATCAATTTTATTATAATGTGTATAGATGTCTTTGAGTTTATCCTGCTTGAAATTCATTGAGTTTCTTGATTATGTATATTTATGATGTTCATAAGATTTGGCCATTTGTTTCAATTATTTCTGACATGTTCTCTTTTTTCCTATCTTTGGAACTCCCATTATATATATGATAGCATGCTTGGTGGTGTTCCCCAGATCTCTCAGGTTCTGTTCAATTTTATTAATTCTTTTCACTTTCCGTTTCCCACAATAGATAATATCAATTGACCTATCTTCAAGTACATGTATACTTTGTTTCCACATGAAATATTTGTGGTTGAGACTTTCTAATAAATATTTTTCTTTTCTTATGTTAGTTTCCACTCCAGAATTAAAATTTGGTTTCTTTTCATAATTTCTAGCTCTTTATTAATATTCTGCTTCATTGTGAGACATCATTATTGTGCTTTAATTCTTTAAATACTATCTCTTTTAGCTCTTTGAAGAAATTTAAAATAGCAAGTTTAAAGTTTACATTATTACCTCACATACATGTATGACTGCATGACCTATGTGCTCCTGCAATATGTATAATCAGAAAAATGAGAGATTGCACTCTTTATGTATGATCTATCGAAATGTATAAATGCAGTCTATGGTCATGTACAACTAATCAGAACAAATAAAATAAAATAGCCTAAAAAATAAACTTTACAAATCTGCCTTAGTCTTTACTTCTTGCTTGTGCAGAACCTCAGGATAAACCAGAGATGTTTAGTGCAATCTCATGACTTTCTTGGGCATGTAAACAGTTCAGTGCATTTGCCTTCTAAATTCCCAGCGCATGGCAAAGGTTTTCAGAGTCCTTATTTTCAAACCATCTACTTCCTCAAACTTTCATGTAAGGATTTTGGTTAGCCTAGTGTTTTCCCCAGCTGCTATCCTTTGCTTCAGGCATCAGTACTAAAATACTTGCCTGTAAATGTTTGCAAAAAATACTGCCTGGATAGTGGGTTTAATGCTGGGTGAATTCTGAGCTCTACAAGATAAAGCCAGCCTTTTTAGTGGGTCTTCCAAGTGCCACCATAGAGATCAAAACAAATCATTTCAATTCTTTGTAAATAAGATCTTTTCTCCTCCCAGTAGTAACACAACTAAGAATAAGGGCTGTTATTTTCAAGACTGCCACTGTGCCGCAGGTGGGGGATGAAATAACACAAAACTTGCTGTTGTTACTGAGATTCAGTTGTTTTTCCTGAATGAATCCCTGGGTTGCTGCAAGCTTTTGGTTAGTTTCCATAGTCGTTGAAAAGTTCTTTTTGACACCATTTGCCAATGTGTAAATTAATTTTATGAAGGGATAGACTTCTGGAGTCTCTTACTTAATTCAGTCATTTTATTTTATGGTACTCTTGATTTTTTTTTTTTTACTAGAAATCTTTTAGTTTTCTCTTCTGCCCTATTTCAGATTCATAACAGTGGTAAGCCAGGATCTCCTCAGTAAAGTTACATGTAAATAAATGCTAAATATTAAAAAGCATTTGGTTTGCTTCCTTTACCCCAGGTGTCAGTCAGTCTTTCATTGATGTAATTGAAATACCTGACAAGGCAATTTACAGGAAGGAAAGCTTATTTTGGCTCATGATTCCAGAGGTTCAGTCCATGGTGAGCCCACTCCTTTGCTCTGGGACTGAGGTGAGGTAGAATGTCATGGCAGAAGGGTGTGGTATTCCATTCATGGTGGCCAGGAACAAAGAGAGAAAGGGAAATGGGCCACAGAGAAGGTGAATCCTTCCAGGGCATGCCCCCAGTGACCAACTTCCTCCAGCCATGCCCCACCAGTCTGTACTTACCACTTAGTCCATTCAAACTAGGATGAGTGATTAGGTGATAGGTCTCACAATCCAACTGTTGCGCCTCAAAACATTCCTACATTAACACAGGAAGTCTGGAGGAGCCACTTCATATCCAAACTGTACACTCTCTGACAAATCTTTGAGAATAAAAGAATTGAGAACATAGATACATCGTGGTTTAAAGATAAATTAAATGTAAATTTTCCTTAACCACAAAGGAAGTGTTAGGTTTTATCTACTTTGCTGTTTCTCACATTTTTCTGTGCACATTAATCAGTTGAGGATCTTGTTGAAATGATGAGTCTTTAATTTTGGTGTGAGTCTGAGATTCTGAAAAATTTATAAATTTCTAGGTGATATTAACATTGCTAGTTTGGGGATCTATTCCCTTCCTCTGCTTCTGGGCTAGGATGTTTTTAATCTTTAAAAATCATTGTCTAACAAGTTTATCCCCAACCAAGAAACATTCCAAATAATATGTTGCTGTAAAGAAAGACAATTTTAGAACTAATTTGGTATTTATTTTTATCCCAAAATTAGAAATAAATTCTATGAGATATACAGATTTTCACTAGCATCCACTCAGTCTGTATGTCAGATTGCCACATTTCATACTTCACTTAAGGTGATTTAAGGAAGAGTGTAAAGGCCCTATGTGAAGTGGTTGACCGTCTCAGTTTCCAGGGCCCAATAAAACTTGCAGATAGCATTATATAGTTTTAATGAAGTCATTATCAAAAGATAGAAATGTTAAGCAAAATAAGCCAAACCCAAAAAATCAAAAGCTGAATGTTTTCTCTGACATGCAGACGCTAATTCACAATGGGAGAGGGAGGTGGCTAGGGAAGAATAGAGTTACTTTATATTAGGTAGAGGGGAGTGAATGGAGGGAAGGGAGTAGGGAGGTAGGAAGGATAGTAGAGTGAATCAGACATTATTACCTCATGTACATGTATGACTGCATGACTGATGTGATCCTACAATATGTACAATCAGAAAAATGAGAAATTATACTCCATTTATGTATGAGTTATCAAAATGTATAAATGCATTCTGCTGTCATGTACAACTAATTAGAACAAATAAGAAAATTAAAAAAAAAATAAAAAAAAGTAAATAGCCTAATGAGAAAAAAAATTCCTTTAAAAAAAAAAATAGAAATGTGACCTAAAAGATTCCTAAGGAGAAAATATAAATTTAAAATTAATATTATAAGAATGAGCAAATAGAAAATGGCAGACCCCTGGAATTTCTGCTCCTAGTCTATACATTCATTAGTCACAGTATAAGGCTAAAAGGATCATAAACTTGCTGGACATGACAATGTTTCTCCTGAACTTTCACATTCATGGATAACATTTGTAACACGGATTTGCATTCATCATTCTTAAAATGATCAGCACCTGAAACAACTATTTTAACCTTAGATATTAACTATTACATGAATCCATTATGAATAACAAGGTACATTTTAAAACTAAGCATCCCAAACAAGAAGAAAATGTCAAAACCAGTTTTGGTGGTTTTTTTTTTTTTTTTTTTTTTTTGAGAATAATGCTCAGTATACTATGTTATAAAATGTTACCTAATTTAAAACAGTGTTAATTTAGAAGATTTTTTTGGAGAATATTGGTCTTAAAAGACAATAATCAGATATCATTGGAGAAATACTTATTAATCTTTCAACAGTAAAACTTGCTGAGGTAATAGAGGAAAAACAATAATACCACCATAAACCTAAATTTATTCTTATCAGAAAATAGGCATTAGCAAAGGATACATGGAAAATATTGCTAAAGATTTGAAAGATTAACTAATAGGTGAATTTACTTAGTGTGAATATAGTTGGATTAAAGCACATTTTTATAAAAATTTTTACCTTGAGAAATCTGATTAATGATGAAATACTCAAGTTGATTCTCTATGAACCACTCAAAAGAAGAGGCACTGGGTAAAATTTTGACAGTAGGAATTCTTCTAATTAAAACAAATCAAAGTTTCAAAAAATTATGTAAAAATAACCACAACGATTTAGTAGCCTTGGTTCCATTTTTTCAAAGAATGAGTATGTTTGAAAGACTAGTATCAAATATGAGCTGTACATAGTGCATTATTTTTAGGAAAGCTAATATAGCAAGAAAAAATAAGCCAACAGTGCCAAAATGCTTTACTCTATGATAGAATTAAGTTTAAAAAATTAAAATATTAATAATGTAATAATGACATTTAAAATATATTATAATGAAAAGAAATGAGATTTTGAAGATAATATGTATTATTTAGAAGTATGTCTCCAATTATCAGTTAAAGACTTAAGAGTTGGACTTAAATATGACCAACACACTTTTTATTTTAGAAGAAAAAAATTCTAAATATGAGGAAATTTTATCACATGGTTTCAGGCAAATATTGAAGTAAACAATCTGACCCTTCAAAGTAGAATAGCATTTCAAGAGTAACTGGAAAAGTTACTGAGTTTTTGAAAAAAACTTGAGCTATTGAATGAGAATTCTTGATGACTTCTCAGCAATATTTCATTATGTGATTTTGGTGGTTGAACAAAATGCATTCCACCTAAAAATAATTCATGTTTTCAAAAATAGGAACCAAGTTTTCTAACATATTTATAAATCTTCTTTGTGAATAATGTTTCTATGGTTATTCAATCTATTTGTTAAAAATATTAAAAGGCAGAATATTCTGATTAGTTTAAAAGAAGTAATTGGCATTCAGAAAAATGGAATTTTGCCAGATAATTTCAATGAAACCTTTCAGGGAATTTTTGAATGTGATGGAAATATTAGCATCAGAATCTAATAAATATAGTTTGTAGTATATTTGTTTGGACATAATATCATCATGAGACGTCTTTTTCATTTATGACAGTTGTTAAAAACCAATTATTTAAATAAAATGAACTTGGAATCAAACCTTTAATTTTGGAATATAAAGTGTTCTTACTATATTTTCAAAATTAGAAAAGCATTTTCTATCCTTATCTCTGAGGGAAAATGCCCTTTGCACCATTAATAATTAATATTCAGTTTAAGAAATTTTCTCTTTCTCTGTCTAAATTTTGTTATGTGCACTTTAAAATCTTCCCTATTTTGTGGTATCCAGAGTTTGTCCTTCTACAAATGGAGCTGAGTTCTAAACTATGCTGGAAATAAAGATATGGACAGTCTAAAAGGAGTTGTGTATATATTGAATAAAGACTTTGATGTGTCATAGTGAGGATGTAGAAGCTGAGATACATTTTACTAGGTAGGGTAATTGAGTCTGAACATCAATTTCTTTTTAAAATCAACTTTATTTGCATTTAAAGCGTCAGTGACAAATTATTTCATAAATACAAGTTGGTGTCAAGAGTGGAGAAGTTAGCATATGTATCAACTTCAACAAATGCTAGTGTCATATTAAGTACAATGATCATGATAATTGTCATGGTACTATTAATAGAAATACTAGTAACAGTGGAAGTCAAGTTGGTGTTGATGGTTGAATAAATAATAATACCAATTTGAGTATAATTCTAAACTCCTTACATCTAATTACTCTTTTAATCTTCACAACAAACCCATGAGATTGGAATTGTAAATACTTTCATTAAATTGATGAGGATACGGAAACTCATGGTTTTAAACAACTGACTTTCCAATGCACTTCTAGGGGTGGAATAATGGTTTTCTAATCCAGAAATCGTGGCCCAAGTCCCTGCTCTTAACCACAGCATTCTTTAGTTGTTTGGCAAGGCAGAGTATGTGACTCAGGATCAAACAAATGAAAGGACTCACAAGGCATTATAGGTTCTCCTCATGGAAGGCATTAGTAAAACTAACAGATGGGAAAATAAAGTATTTCAACAAAATAAGGAGTTGTAACTAGTTAACCATGTGGGAAGAAATAATGTTTAACCACTATTTTATGCTATACAGTAAAGCACAATAAGAAGAAAGCATAGATAACCACAAAGAAATCTGAAAAACCACAGTGAATTTCCCTACGGCCTTTGTTTCCTGGTATTGTGAACCATCAAGATATGCACAAGGAAGCTCAGTATCATGAAAGTCCAGGCATAAGTTTTGTTTCAGAGTCATAGAGTTAACTTCCCAAGTAACTAAAGCTCCGTGATGTCACTGATTAAACTAGGGGAACATCATCAATGTCTAGGAACAACAGAGAAGTTAGTACTCGGTGTCTCCAGAGGAGTTTCAAAGTTTGAATAGCACATCATAACTCATAAACACTATGAATGTATCTCATTCTTACCTTGACCACAGGTCCCTACCAGACTTTTAGGCATCCCAGATAGAAGTATAGAGATAACCAGCTGCATCCAGCTGTGAGATAACCCCATCCATACACAATCAAGATAGCCATGTCTGTTTTTAGAAATTTAAAGTGTAATCAAGTTCAGTTTGTTCACTTTTTATAGTTAGCACTTTTTCTTTTTTTAAATATATTTTTAACATATATTTTTAGTTGTAGATGGACACAATTCCTTTATTTTATTTATATTTATATGGTGCTGGGAATTGAACCCAGTGCCTCACATATGCAAGGCAAACGATCTATCACTGAGCTACAACCCTGGCCCTGGCACTTCTTTAACTCTCCAAGTAAACCAGTGCTACTCTAATGTTGTGAAAATATTGCTAATATTTCTTCAACTTATCATTCTGGAAGATTACAATTGAGCATTGAAGATTAGATCTATTGTCCACAAAGAATTTGCATTTTGGGATGTTTTGAAATAGAGGCCAAAGGTTAATTTTTCCATGTGGTTAACTGGCTACAACTTCTATTGAAAATCTTTTCCTCTCCCTCTAATTAATTGGGCTCCTTTGCTGACAATCAATTGCTAGTATAAGCATGGCTCTGTTTCTGGATTTTCTATTATATTGTCTATTTTTAAGCTAATGTCACACTGTTCGGACCAGGTAGAATAGGTTCAGAAATCACTTGGTACAAGTTCTCAAACTTTGCTCTTTTTCAGGGTTGTTTTAACTACTCTGGATTCTTGATACTTATTCAGAATTATCAGAATCAGCTTCTCACTTCTCCTCTTGTCAAAAACAGTCTGTTGGGACTGCAATGAAAATATCGAATGATGTTTTGAAGAAGGAACATCAAGGTGGCTTACAATTTATGTAGGTTTTTGTTTTTGTTTTTATCATTTCATTCAACAATATTTTTTGGAGTTTTGACCTTCTGTATTTTGTACTATTTGTCCATGATATTTGAACGATATTGCAAATGACATATTTCTAATCTAATTTTCCAATTATTTGTTGCTCATTTATAATGATACAATTATTCATCTAACCAGAGAATTGACTACTGGGTAGTTACCAGGGTCTAGAGTAGTGAAGAAATGGTAAGTCACTGTTCAATTGATATAAAGTTCCACTTTGCAAGATAAATTAGTTCTAGAGATATCATGTACAGCAAAAAGCTCAGATTCAACAATATTGTGTTAAACGCTTAAACATTTATTAAAAGGGTAGATCTCATAATAAATGTTCTTACAACAAAAAAGGGAAAAATGGGATACAAGGAAACTTGTGGATATGATGAACATGTCTGTTACCTTGTTGTTATGATACCTTCACTGATGTATCAGATGGCCATACTCATTCAATTATATGCATTAAATATGTGCAGAACATACACCCCAATAAAGCTGTTAAGAAAAGAAACAAAAAATGAAGATGCAATTGACTTTTATGTATTAACCTTATGCTTTGTAAGTGATAAATTGCTTATAATTTCTAGTAGTTTATTGATAAAATCCTTAGGATTTTATACCTACATAATATTGCCATCTGGGAATAAAATATTCCTTTTCTTTTGTTTTTATTTGTTTTTATTTGTATGCTAAAAATATAATGAGTTTTAATCTGATATCATTTCCTTTTTCAAAATGGAAATATTATGGTAGAAATAAGTTACTCCAGGTACTTTTCCAAAATATGACGGTTGTGTGGAGTGTTTTTGTCAAGGCTCCTGGAAAAGGCATAGTAAGGCTAAAATCTGGCACATGCTGTGGTTCCTGAGCCATGAAGCCTATAAAATGTTCAGAGTGGGGCTGGATTGTCCTAGTGGAATGAAAACATCTTCTAATTCATACAAATCGCCTCATGAGCCAACAGTCACCTTGTACCTGGACGAAAGATTTAATGAAAACAGGGAAGCTATGAAGAAATAGAAACACTGGACTGAAAAATAGGGAAGTACATTCAGAAAAATAAAACAAAAAAATTTGATGAATACAAGTTTTCAGTTTTCTTGGTATAATCTCAGTGGTCATGGCTATTACCCTTTTATTTCTTGTATGATTTAAAACTGTTACTACAATATTAAAGGTAAAGGACAACACATTTCCTCCACCTTTCATATTTTTGTTAAATATCCATGAACACCGGTTAGTGAGATGCAAAAATGGCTAATGTGTAGTTCCTGGCCTTGAATCGCCTTTGTGAAACTAGGGTCCAATTCTAAGTCATGATTTTTACTGTGAAATTGACCTCAATCATCCCCATTCTCTGCTCCTGAGAGTGACTAATTAGATACAGTCAAACCAAAATCTAATGGCAGCAAATGGTTAATAAATAAACATGTGATCCTGTATGAGTAAAATAAACTAAGTCTGCTATTTGGATATTTGTCTAATATATAAGATTTATCTATTACCTATAGGAGCTTTTGAAGGAGATGTTTCCCTCCTGGATGATAGGTTACAATGCTACCACAAGTTAAGTTTAGCAGAAATTAAGAAGGGTATAGATCTGGTCTGTGGTGGTTTGGGAAAAAAATAAGGACAGGGAGCAAATTTTAGCTAAAAAAAATAATTGTGGATTTACTGTAAGTTTTGGTCTTTATTCTCTAAGCATTTTGGAGAGAGATATGATTTTTTATGTGGGGAACAATTTTTTTATGACAAATGTCAAATTATGCACTTCTGCAGTTGGAGATAAAAGAGACCTAAATTTTGAATTGCTAACATCCTGAAAATTATAATATGTGAAATGGTCTCTGTATAATCATAATGAAAGGTGTAATTAATTGAACATTGTCAAGATTAGTTGCAATCTGAATGGTCCAGGATGCCACACTTCATGTCAAACTTAATTTGAATCTTTTTACAAGGTAAGTCTGGCTTTTAGTTGGTTTGAAGTCTTCCCCCAAAGCATGACTTTCCAACTGACATTTTTTCATCGTGAACAGAAATAAAGTGATGTGCTTGACACAGCCAGATGAAACACATCACCATTGTACCTGACAGTTAAGAAATTTAAACTGACAAGTGCCTCTTAAAGAAGTCATAGCAAGAGTGGACTTTGAACTAGGAGTGCAGCCACAGACAGTGGTGTGGCCCTGGGCACAACAAGGGAAATTTTCCTTTTTGCACATCTTCTTTCCCATATGTATACTTAAGCAATTAGGATTTTTCTTCCTAGAGAGCGTTGGGTATCCATACCGCTGAATGCAGATGGAATGAACTGAAAAATGTGTGTATAGCTACATAACCCATTCTTTTAGTCTTGCTTTCTAGAATTAAAAATGAATCTGATACTCCCTTTACCTCAATGGTAAAAAAGTATAAAAAACAGATGTAGGGTTATATCACACATTATTTGAACTTTATTTTCTATATTTTAGAGATGCTTCTTTTCCTTGCTTCAATGAGAATAAAACTTGTTTCTCATGACTTGTGCTGTTCAGTTTTATATTTCTGTGCAAAATACTCAAGATAAATAATTTAAAAGGAGGAAATTTTTATTTTGACTCAGAGTTTCAGAGGTTTCAGTCACGGTCACTTTGCCCTGTTGCTTTTGGTCTGTGGTGAGGCAGAGCATCAACATTGTTCACTTCATGGCAGCCAGGAAACACAGAGAGAAGTGAGGAATGAGTTGGGGTCCTGAAATCCCCTATGAAGGCATTCCCCCTATGACCTAACTTCTTTCAGCAGCGTCCACCTCCTAAAATTTCTGCCACCTCCCAATAACACCACAGGCTGGTGGCCCAGCACGTTCAATACATGGCCTTTGGGGGACAATGATGATCCAAACAGTGAAACCACATCCACATTACTGATTGGCACTATCCCTCACTCATGCTGGAAGTCTCTTATTTCATTATCTAATTACTCAGCAGATTCTGTTGCCTATATATGCAAACAGATTAAAATTCACCATGTCCATCTCTGTGATGTTAGTCCCTATAATCATTTCACAATGAATATACTAATTATTATCTATGTACACTAAAAGTTTTGAACATTATGCTTCTAGAAGCAAGTCAAGATTGTTTCTACTACCTTTTATTTGGTATGGACAGGTGACTTTCATGATCAAATGTGAGTAGAAATGATGCACCCTTATTTCCAGGTAGTAACTTTGTTAGTCAATGTAAAATTGGCATCCCTTTCTATTTTTGTGTCTTCTCAATTAAAGAAGTTCAGAGATGGAATTCCTTTCTGCCTTGTCCAGGAAGAATGACATGGGACTGAACTCTAATTGATCCTCAGTGTTCACTTCATATGTTCTGGCAATGAAATATGAGAAGAAGTGGCAGAAGTTCTTTACATGCTGATAACACTGAGCCTCCTGTATCCCTCTCTACTGCCCGTTTAAGGAATGACAATGAATCTGTATCTTAAGAAATTATCACTAACATATTGTAGAATATGGATCTCTGAATTAACTACCCACTCAAGTTTGTGGCCTAATCTGCAACCAACTTTATATGAGTAAGATATAAACTGCATGATGATAAAATGTTCAACTCAGTGTACATAGTCTAAACTTGAATTCAGCTAATAAAATCAAAATATATAAAGCTAAAATTGAGGAAACTCCCAAGAGAAATTGCCAAATCAATTGTTATCACCCTATCAAGAATCACTTTTCAATCAGCAGCACAAATTAGTGAAATTGAACGACTGGACAGGACAACCAGTGAGTTCAATTCATTGGAGCTATACAGAATCTTGTATGTGTATATAATATGTGCATATAGAGTCCACATGAGCTTTGAAGAAATTAAAAAAAAAAGTGAGGATGTGCATGACCATAAAGCAAACTCAAGAAATCTTGGAGGCAAGTATCATTTAAACTCTTCCAGAGCAGGGAACACAGAAGAAACATTCCTCTACTCAGTAGGTGATTCAGATTCACCAAAAGCCTTGAAAATAGGCAAGGCTAAGATACCAAAACTAAAAAACATAGCACATTATCTTGTGTTTTCAATTGCTTAGCAAAACATGAAGACAACTAA
Organism: Sciurus carolinensis; assembly: GCF_902686445.1. Taxonomy (NCBI): domain Eukaryota; kingdom Metazoa; phylum Chordata; class Mammalia; order Rodentia; family Sciuridae; genus Sciurus; species Sciurus carolinensis. The sequence goes on from NC_062220.1 coordinate 27,219,353, forward strand.
TCTAGTAATTTACAGAAAACAAGGTCAAGTGTCTTGACATAGCTAGATAAATTCCTGGAATAGAAAGACAACTATTTTTTTTCAGAAAACCTATAATTGCCAGCAATTATAATAACAGATAAAAGATAAGAGAAAAACAATCTAATATCTCAAAAGGTACAGATAAATTTTTGATAAACACATGTTCATGATGAAAGTGTTAGTAATTTTGAAAGACAAGAATGTCCTTAATTGTTGAATTAACTACCAATATCCTACAGTAAAAATATGTTTACTGTTGAAATTTTTCCCATTCAATCAGTGCCAATCAAAGATGCCCACTATAACCATGTCTACTTCATATTTTACCAACAACATTAGCAAACAACAGTAACATAAGTTAAACAAACCAAAATGTAAGAGTAATTAAAGAAATAAAAATACCGTCAAACTATAATTATTATTTTTGATTGAATTATTTTGATAGACAAAAAAGATCAGTTACAGAACATTATTAGAATTAGCATGTTTGGCTAGGTTATTGAATATAAGAGCAAAATACAAAAATAAATTTGCATTCACCCTAGTAGCAACAGTGATTATCCTTGTACTTTTTGCCAAATCTTGGATTCACTGCCCGGTATCTGTTGAAAGCTGACTCATCTTACAATTTTATAATTATTCATTGTTTCTCTGACTCTCACATCATTACAAGTATAAAAGTAAGCAATGATATTTGTTTACCAACTGAGGGTAAATGGCGAGGTTGCTTTTTTTGTTGTTGTTGTTGCTTTTGACCAATGGAAAACAGCCTAGACTCATTCTTGGCGTATGCTCTCTCACACTGGTAAACCAACCTGAAACTTAGCTTGTAGACCTTTGATGTAGCAAGTAGAAATGTGAAGTCATCTCCCATGTAGCTATTTTTAATATATCTGATTAAAATAGTGATTAGGTGTATACAGTTATATATATATAAACGTCACTTCATAGATTGTTCTGGCAACATGTAATATCTAGCACTGATTGAAAATTCTTACAGCTTATTTCTGTTGTAATACTGAATTAAGTCTTAAAACCAACCATGGGCCTCTGTAAATATCTTTCTTCTTGCCAAGTATAAGAAAGAAAATGTTTAGACTAGGTATTCTGGTCAGTTCACTATGAATCAAGATTGGAATTCTGTTAATCTCAGAACCTATAAGATTTCTAAAGTTAGTAGTTGGCTAGCACTAAGCAGTTTTAAGGTAGAGTGGGAAAAATGTTAACAATTGCCAATTATTTTGAAAATTTTGCCCTAACATTTAAGAAAGAAAATCTGAGTAAACGATTTCTCTTTCACACTAGATTTTATTCACTAGTTTCTAAATTCAAACAGTCTTCACCTAAAAGAGCACATGGTTTATACTGTAATTTCACTTCAGCCAAAACTTCAGAAAGAAGTAGATAGATAAAATATTGATGTGGAAACAGTATGCACCCTCAGAATTCAAAGGCATGATGTTTGTAAATTAATTTCCTCCATTCTTCTGCCCCCACCCTATTCCTCACCATCCAAAGGACTTCAACCCATGTCAGAACTTTTTGTAATCTATTAGGAACTCACTGACTCTGGTTTGCTTGCTTCATTTACCTGCTTATTTTTGGTCTCCATTTATCATTATTTTTAACAGTTGTCAGCATTAAATGTGATTTGCCACATCAGCCAACTTACACAGCAAATGCAAATCCTTCTGAATTTCACTTGCAGTTTCTGAACTTCCTTAGTCCTTTCAGCTTTGCTTTGTCAGCAACATCTGACTTTTTTTTTTTTTTTTTTTTCTCATTAGGGAAAGGGATCCTGGTGATTTTTATTGTTTTAAAAACAACAGAAACTAAAATAAACATGTTCAATTAGATGTAGTTCTTCAAGTACGCAAACTAGGACACTTATTTCAACAGCCACGGTCTAGATCAATGGTAAGACTTTACTGTTTTATGACAGAAAATACAAAGCAATTGGAAATCTATCTATCTATCTATCTATCTATCTATTATTTATCATCTACTGTTCTTCACTTCTTGTGTATATATATATATGTATATACATACATATGCATATATACATACTTTTTAGGTTTTCCTTGGACTGCCCCATTGTAACCTTGAGTTCAGCTTTAGTTTTTGATTGTTTGATTTTATTTCTGAAAGAGACAATTCAGACCACATTTCTTTGTGAATATTCAAATGTTATATCATTCTTTAGAAATTCATCTTTTTGTTTAGACAGTATTTAACTTTTTTGGCATCATCTTTAGATTTTTTATAAGATTTATAATAGTCAATTTTTAAAAAGTACTTTGAGCATCCAACTCCAAATTTCCTTACCTTTTCTTTCATAGATTACATTTTCACGTGTTCATGTAGACATACATTGTTCATATAGACAGAGATTGTGTACCATTGTACTATATTCACCAAACTGGTGATCTTTGGAAATGTGTAAATGTTTAAAAATCACAGATACAGTTTTTTTTTTCTCACTGTAAACTGTAGCAAACACATCTATTTAAAGTCAAAGCAGAATCCTCTGACTGAATGTAAAAGAGGTGTAGAGCTAAATCGTAGTGTTTTAATTCAAATAAAACTGGTATCATTTAGAAAAAGAAGCAACATAAATTAATTTTGCAGTAACTTGTAATATGTCCCTGAACCATAAACTTAAAATGTTAACCAGTGAAGATGTGACTTCGGATCCTCCCCTTTGCCTACCTCTTGTCTCCCCTCCCCACATGTGAGAGGTGGAAGTTGTTCTTAGGAAAGCTCTAACCCTTCCTGGAGCGATCATCATAGGCTGCCTCGTGTGGCTGGCCAATGTGGCTGCACCAGGTCTGGGTAAGGTGGAGGGTGGCAGTACCTTACCTGGCTTAGACTACTCATGATCCACTGTCTGGGACCAGGTCAATCATATCAGAACCCAATTGGGATGCTTTTAGCAAAGAATAGAGATGGTTGTGTATCAGGTATGTGACTCTGTTTCTCCTAACTGGAGACAGAGAGGAAAGTGGAACGTCTTATTTTTCCCTCTTAACCTACAGGAAATAGGAGTAACTGCTGAGGAGAGAAGAGTGAAAGGAAAGTAATAATTAAGATTTTAATACGGAAACCTGGGACTTATGTTTTCACATGGGGGACAATGTGCATCTTGGTGGCGAGCTGAAAAACACACCCTTCTACCCCCAAATAGAATCCACATCCTAATCTCTAGAACCTTACATGTTAAAAAAAGAAAAATGATATTTGTACATGTGGTTAAAACTCTTCAGATGGGTAGATGATTCTGTATTATGCTACATCCTTATAGGATCAAGACATCAATCATCTGCATTCTTATAAGAGCAAAGCAGAGAGAAATCACTCACACCGCCCCCCCAAACACATACAACCACACACATACAACCACACACACACACACACACACACACACTAAGAGAGAACATGAAACTACATTATGAGATGATAATTAGAGTAAGACAAAGAAATAAAGAAAAGGAAGAAAACTTTTAAAAAGACAAATACTTTCTTAACAAATAAACACTATGCTAGTAAGTTGCCTTGTTGCCATTTATGTATCATGGAACCTAAATTCATTTATAAAATGTTCACAACAACAGAATATATACTTTTCAGTACTGTGGATTGAACCTGAGATGCTCTACCACTGAGCCATATCCTCAATACCCCCTTTTTATGAGATAGGGTCTCTCTAAATTGCCCAGACTAGCCTTAAACTTGCAAACCTCTTGCCTTGGCCTCCTGAGTCGCTGGGATTACAGATGTATGCTACTGTCCCCAACCAGAATATATATGCTACTCATATATGTTTACCATCATTTCACAAATGAAAAACTTAATATGATGTGAAATTGAGCTATTTGAAATACTTGACATGGTTTAATGAACAATATCTTTTCATGAGATATTAAAAATGCATTTGGAGTGAAACGATTTCTTTCAGGTATTATCATAAAACAGTGTTTGATTCAATGGATTCAATGAGTCAATGATTCAAGGGTTAAGACTGACTTTAGGTACATATGTAGTAGGATTCCTTATTCTAAAGATGGGAGAAATTCCATTGTTTTGTATTCTACTGTCAAATCCTTTAAAACCTGAGATTTCTGTCTTAAAATGACCTTATTCTAGGCAGAGTTCTTGGTCGTTTTTTAAGTTCAATATTTTATATCAGAAGGTAACACAGTTACTATTATCAACATGACAAAGAGCACTTAAAACTTCCTCAATTGTAGTTTTGAATTGAGAAATATGTATGAAATGTTCTTGAGGAAGCAGAAAGGGAAGGAGCTGGTAATGGTAGGATAGCATGAAAAGAGCAAAGGCAGACTAAACACAGTGGTGCTGAAAGCTATCTTCAACTCTGCTCGCGCAGTGAAGCTGAGGGATGAATTATAACTATGGGCTGTCCTGTCCTGGGTTGACAAATGTCTTTAAGTAGCCCATCAACAGTCCACCTATAACTGACGTCCACTTAATAGACAAGATATATAACATGGACCTTAAGCTATATACAAGACCAAAATACAGCATTTATAATTCTTGTTCTTTTACAGAAAAACACCTGTATTTTGGAGATTTTCCCTTGCCTCCTCACCACGTATTCTTGTGATCCACATATAAATAGGGAGCTTAGACTTTTGATAAATTGTACATCATTGGAAATTAGGAAACTGGTAAGAGTACTAGAAAGACACATGACAAAGGTTTCAGTCATCAGGGTGGCTCCTCAGAGGGAAGCCTGAATAACCGGTCATGCTGATTCAAGTGCATGTGATATATACATTAATTATCATTGTTAAAACAAACAAGATGTTCAGGTTGAATGTAATGTTATTGTTTAATGGATGATTTCTTTTAAGTATATTCGATAGTTTTAGTACTGTGTACTCCCTGTGTATGTCAAAGAACGAATAGACAAGACAGGGGTTTTATACTGGTGTATAAATCTGTAGAATCACATTTCAGTATATATAGGAGAAAGCATTTGGAAGTTGATATTTCAAAGTGAGCACACCATTTGCCTAAAATGTGGAGAACACATTAAACTGTCAATTACCTGCAAACAATAGAATTACAATTATTCACCGTAAATCAGTGAAATGGTTTGGATGTTTTAATTTTTCCTTGGGAATCTGTTCCTGAAATTCTGTTCATAGAAACTATTGCCTGGTTCAAAGTTAGAAGAGTTTAAACAGAAAATTGCTGAAAAGCCTAAGAATAAATGGAATATTCTAGATGGGTTTATGTGCTGGTCCATCCACAAGGGGACTGGGGAGGTCACAATTCAGTTTGCAAGGAATGTGGAAGCAGATTTTGGTACTTGCAGAATAGAAGCCCCTAGCAGCAATTGAGTGTGGAAACAAATTATGCTCAGGATCAAAATTTTGTGCAGTAAGGGAAATACTATCAAATCGAGTGGGAGAAGAGTCTTTCAAGGGAATGTTAGAAATTAAAGGGAAGAATTTTGTTCATGGAGATTATCAATTGCTTTGGCCATCTTAAACAACTGAGTTAGAATGAAGAGATGAATAGGAACAGAAGAATGATTCTTGTATAAGAGGCATGGATTATTAGAAATTCTCAGGAAGGGAGGAAGAAGAATAAAATAATTGATAAGGATTGACAAATAATATTTAATAAAATCTCATGTCAGAAAGCATTGAGTAAAGTGGATACTAAGAATATATTTGGCATGCTTAAAAATTAAAGCACTAAATGAGATGGGCAATAGCTAAAGAGGATATATATATGAAATAATTATACTGAACACCACAATGTTAATGATGTTGGCTTCTTAACTACTTCCAATCAAAACCTTTTCTGATATGTTTTTCAATGAACGCAAATTGCATTGTGCTTCTCCACAAGAAGGATTTATATCAAGTCCCTAATATTGCAGTGGATTTATTGTTATTAATGGTCTGAACAGGAATAGAGTTCATTTGAACTCCCATTTTGCTACTGAGTGAGACAGCCAATCTATTTAAAACTATATTATGATTGAGTGGTCATAGTTGAGAGAACTGATTAGGAACTACTTCAACATGGAAAATGAAGAACTCATTAGCTTAATTTTCTGCCAACAGGTCTTTTGAGCCCTTTTAACCAGCACTAAGTTGTCATGGTGATGGCAAAAGTTAATAGTGGATTGGGTGAGAATTCTGACCTGACTCTCTCAAGCAGCTAACAAGGTTATTCTGCCATAGAATTGAATCCACAGACTTCTGGAGCTTGCAAGGACAGGAATAATTTTTAATATTATGGGCTAAAAATGGAAGCATCTCCTTGGCCTTTCTGAACACTGTGACTTGTCTTTCAGTGATCTTTGGTGCTTGGGTCTTTTGATGACTTGAATGATTTCCTATGTTTTCTTTGGTGAGGATTGTGCTATGGCACATTTGAGACAAAGTCATTTATTTCGATGCTTCATCATGTCATAACAAAACCTCCAGCAAATACTGTTTCTTTTAGGTTTTAGACCCCAACTTTATTCTGCATTTTATATACAAATGACATAAGTGCGCTCAAGATTCAAATTTTTAAAATTCTTTTCTGTCCCTTCTCTGTCTTGTAGAATCGTGTAGAAAATATTACAGAACAAGATCAAATTTGAATATGGAAGATTAAATGTTCTTATTTCTTTGACTGTAATCTGTGCAATCAGATTTATATACCTTCAAAATAAATTGGTAGAGTGACAGATTAAGATGTGTGCTTAGTGTGATTCATACATCCAGTACCTGGTCCTACACTTAAATATGGTTTACATAACTCACTGGAAATGCTTCAAAGAGAGTGATTTTTTTCCTATAAAACCACTAAAGCAAAGCAGATCAAGAGGGCTAAAGTAAAATCTCTGAGGATTTTGCCTAGGAGATGGACATTAGTGTTTACTTAAGGATAATCAAAAAATTACATCTCGGTATAAGCAATCTATTGGTCCTATTGTTTTGGGCTAAGTAGCACATCACTGCATCAGTTTTATGTGTACAAAATATGGGTATTTTCTTTTTTGCAAGCCCATCACTGCATTTATGATCCTTGACACACATCCCCAGCACAATAGCAGGGCTTTATTGTAAGTTAAAAAAAAATTACGTAATTCCTGGGTTATTGTGTTGCATGTTGCTGGATCTGTAACTTGGATAGGAAATGAGCAATGGTATATGTGTTCACATATAAAGAAATGTAAAACCCAAGGTCTACAGAGGTCATTAGGGTTTATTAATTTCAATGTCTGGCACTGGTCAATCTCCTAAAGACTGTCAAAGAGATTATCATTTCTCTTTCCCAAGGCTGGAGGCTTCACGGGTTTTTATGATGGTCTTATTAGAGTCATTGTAATCAGGTCCCCCAGAGTTGGACCTCCAGAACCTCCACTTACTGATTTGCTTCATCTGCACTCTCTCTCTCTCTCATCTAAATTGTCTGGCAGGCCTCACTGATGTTCTTTCCCTGTTCTCTTCTCATTTTTGCCTTTTATAATCTTCAACAATATTCTCCATACCTTGAATGAAATTTCTCTTTTCTTTTCCACTAAAAAAATCAGAATGATATTATACTCTTCTAAAAATCGGAGCTAGCAAAGCCAGCAATAGCTAACATAATGGGCCATAAATACAACAGTCTATTCAAGCCTAAAAGAATGTACATTCACTTAAGCTTGAATGCAGGATACCATGGAACTGTGCTGAACTAAAACCTGTGATTTTTTCCTATTATTCTGATATCTTTTTCATAAAACCTATATAACCACATCACTGCTTATGTATCATTATTTTAGAAGTGTTTCCTTAGTACTTCATTGACATAGATCCAAAAGTTATTTAACAAAATGTGTTTTAAAACTCACTCAACTATAAAAAATGGGATCATTACCATTGATGGCACCTATTAAAATTTCATCTCCCAGACTGAAAGGAGGCCATTAAACTTTAACAATGATCTATGATTTTGAAACATATACAGTATACATTTTTGTTCAAATTGTACACTTAAAGCACCTTAGTATAATATAACACAATAAACACTTGATTTTTCACATTACTGATTATCCTAAAATCTGATTGTTCCTAAAATCTTCATACTGCAAAGATGTATGTGATTTTAGAGCATAACAAATTGTAGAAAATAAAAATTACCTGTATTATTATAATCCATCAGAAACCCTGTTAAACTTTTGGTAAATACAAGTATTTAGCTTTTCTATCTATTCTTCAGAAAGATAGATACGAATTTAGTTAAGCATTTCTATGAAATTGTATATATAAGGTAAATTTTATATATTATAGGTATAGACTATTTGATAATCATTATTCAATTTAATAATCATGAATACCTTCACATATTGATACCCATATATGTAAAATCTTAACGTCTTTGCATTTTGTTGCATTTTTTGCCATGATTAATTTAACATCTCCTTTATGTGGACATGTTTAGTTTTATTCTATTTCAAACAAGTTGAAATATGCATGTTCATATTTTTGTGATATTCATTTCTGCATTATGTAACCTAAACACAAAATTATTTTGTAAAATCAGTTAGAGTTCTCTAATCAAGTTGACAGTCCAGATTAACTCTCACGATAAGTAAGCTCATATGAATTCCCAAGAATCCAGAAAATACTACTTTTTTTGCCTATGAGGTCATTTTAAAACCAGATTCCATAGATTGTAATTTCAAAATGTAGTCAATACAAAAATTGACATTTTTGGAGTTCTGGCATCAAAGGTCCTTGTGCTTAATAGGCCAGCACTCTCCCACTGAGCTATACTTCTAGTCTCAAATTTAAATATTTAAAATTTTTTGTACTAATTCTTTTATATTCAGTATGCATTTTACTACATCCATTATTGAAAAACAATTCATATCTAGATTTGGTTAAATGTGATGAATTACTATTGAAAAGTATAGTCACATATCCAGGATGTTTCAAACATACTAAAAGTTTCCCAATAACTAAATTGAGTATCAATTTTTAAATTTAAATTCAAGTCAATTTAAATTAAACTAAAATAAAAATCCAGTCATTTTAGCCATACTTCAAATGATCAATAGTTTCGTTTGGCCAATGGCCATGGGACCTACCCTACAGCATAGGTATAAAACTCGGTAGTATAATCAGAAAGTTCATACATGATCTGGTCCCCATAAACTCTGTGACCTCATTTTTTTCTTTTTTTACCATTTTTCTGCTCATGTACTCTCAGCACTGTGACTTCCGTCTCATTCTGCAGTCATGCAGGTTCCACCTTCGTGTTGGCTGTTCTGTCTACTCAGAATGCTTTTTTCCCTCAAATGTCCTCATGGGTTGCCTTTGCTATTTCATTTTTGCTTACAGGTGTGCTTATCAATGAGTGACCATTGCTAATCCATTCTTCCTTCTTGTTCTTGTCCTGTTTTATGTTTCTCATACTATCAACTTTTTCCTGTTATTGTCTTTCTCCCCACACTAGAATGTAAGCATTGCAAAGGCAAGGGTGTGTGCTCACTGCTGTGTCCTCAGGGCCTGGAAATGGCAGATGCTCTTTTACTTCATATGAAAGGTCATTTAAATCTTCTAACTATTAACAGGCTCTGTATGTACATGGGCTACGTGTGTGTGTGTGCGCGCGCATGTGTGGGTTCATGAACACTACTTCTCTCCCTCTTCCTCTTCTTTCTTCACTTCTCTCCCTCTTCCTCTTCTTTCTTTTACTCTTTTCTTTATGATCCTTAATCTATGAGCCACTTGTCCCTATAGTAACTTTTACCATTACCCTGATAGTTCTCTACCAACTCATTTTCTTGATAGACCAGGGTTGAGAAACTTCCACTTCAAATATGGGCAATGCCAGTCTTAAATATTCACATAAATATGCCCAGGAATTAAAAATTCTTGGCAAGAACTATTTAGAGCTAGGATTGAACAATGGTGCAGCTCAAACATAAGTTTTACCATGTAAGTGAGGATAAGTGATTTAAACAATTAATTATCTCTCATCTCTTCTGTTAAATAAAAATCAGTTATTCCCAAAATAGAGCTTATCTATGATTCTGCAATAGATTGTAATTACAGCCTCATGCATATATGTATTTTAGAACTCTTTGCATAATGAATACTTGGCTCTGAAGAGATCACATAAACTTAGAAAATTATATCAATAATATTAAAATAAGGATCAAATTATCAATAGCAGTATCAGCCACTTACCAATCAGAAAACTTGGATTACATTTATAAATATTTATTATAAACACTGATGATTTAATATAATGCAAATTCTTCATTATAAAAAAGTACCCATAATTGCAGAGGGAGTCATCTTTATTTTCAGAGAGTTCTACTATTTTATTATATCTACTATAATCTTTCTGATGTATTTCCATAGATAATGTAGAAATCAATAAAAGGTTTTGGTGAATGAAACTAGTTTAAAAAATACTTATCATCTTCTGGTAAGTTTACATATTCCAGTACTTTTCGTGATGTTGCAAAATAACTGCCCTCCGAGGTATCTTTCTCATTTGCCTATTTACTTAATATTACCTGCAGTGAATCCTGTAAGTTCTCAACAGGGTAATGTCTTCCTACGGCTACCACTGCCTTTGTTATTTCAGGATGGGTTTTCCTAATGCTTTCTAATTAAATCTCTATTTGAAGACTCTCAAGGGAGTCAGGTCGTAAAGCTGCTCATTTGTAGTGAAATTGAGCATATGGAATGTGTAATGTTGGACTTGGTGTCCCCAGAATAGCTTGCTATCTGAATTCAAGACAGCTAAACCCCATCTTAACATAGCGCACAAATAATCAGATTAAACAGAAAATTAGAATTGCAGGGGAACTGGTACTTTGCATTGTGGTCCTTGGCATTATCCACTGACTCCTCTTTCCTTCTTCTCACACTTTTTGCTTAGAAGCTTCTGGTGACATCTGGAGACCTAGGTAAATGTCCAATTCTTCTGGGAAGACTTCAGTTTTCACAGGCGGTTTCTTATTTCCAACATGCCACAGCCTTTTGTTCATGGTTAGATGTGCAACATTTTAGAAACGTGTAATAACCCACTATTTCTATCAGCTACAAACCTAGACTCCTCCTTGACTCCTATTTTCTCTCTTGACTCATCTACCTAACCTGTGATCAGATACTTAGCATTTTAACCTACATGCAGTAGGCAGAATAAGGGTTCTCTAAAGATGTCCACATTCTAATACTTACTATTTGACCTTGGGCAAACTCTATAACCCTTTGTGCTTCAAGTTCTTCATATGTAAATTGAGGATTATAGAAATAGTATCTACTGAATATGGTCATGAGGATTAAATGGATATACACACAGAGAAGGCCTGGCAGGAAGTAAGCACTCCAAAATATAATTACTGTGAGCTATAATTCTTAACCTGTATTTTCTCATATGAACCTTGTAAAACTCTGATGTAAGTATTAACATTATTTTACTAATGCAGATTAGGGAATTGAAAGTTGGAGTGCATAAATAACTGTGTGAGAGGAGACAAAGTGGTTAAAATTTCTGCATTCTGACTCTAAGATAGCATTGGTTTCCAATATTTATTTGGATGATACATTATATTTATATAATCAATATAGACTTTCTTTTCAAAATTTGGTTTAATTTTCCAGACCAAACTGTTAAACCTTTATATATGTAACAAATACATTAAATCTGTTAGAAGGACGATACTAAATTTCCCAGCATATTAATGAAACTAAGTTATTTCCATTTAATAAGAAATAGATCCAGATCAAAACATACTCTTAAATATGGGCTTAAAGTGAAATAGCATGAGAATAAGTCTGATATTCATCTTTAAGCTTGTCTTTGATTTACAGCAAGGAAGAATAGCATATCTTAAGAAATCAGTAGCTTGAGTATGTTAAGTCAATTTTGTAAGAACCAGTCAAATGTAGTTCTATTAAGTAAGAAGTAGTTGGATGAACTTTTAGATAACAAACTCTATTAAAGTAAAATTATTCTAAGAAAGAAAGAGAAGAGCTTAGTTTAAGTACCTTGGGTCTCTTATATCTGAGGATTAGAGTTTGTTCTTACCTAGCACATTTTATGAACTTTCATTTGGATATATTTACATAAAACAATCTAAACTAGAATACAAGAGTTAGGGCTAATGCGAGACCCAACAGGTCGAGAACTATAAACTATGTTTATATCCCCAATATTCTGCTGATTCATTTATTCTTTCTACAATTACTTAGTGCTCACTATGGTCCACAAACTATCCTTAGGTCTTAGGATACAAAAAAGATCAAGACTTTAGAGTCAGGGAAGACAAGCATTAAACAAGTAAATAAACATGTATGTACATAAGATCACTTAGATATACTTACACTAAGTGATTGTTGAGCCACTATTGAGAAAGATTCATTGCTACACCAAATTTTAGTTAGGCTTCTGAATCTTCTGTCAGACCCATCTGTGGCCTTTCTTATAAAAATGAGTTGAAGCAAAGATCCCAGCTAAGTTGGTTTGGCAAGACCCCCCCCTCACCCCGCATTCTCTATCTGATTATCCTTGATGTCTGATCAGGTTCCTCAGCCTTCATTGTCTGTCTTCCAGGAGATGCCTGATCACCTAACCTGCCTTCCCCAAGAATCCTGTTGGGTCTGTGTAGTCAGAATAACCTCTATCTGTGATGTCTCCTCTTACTAATTTCCCATCCACTTTGGGTATAAATTCTTTGGGTCTAAACATTTTCCACGCAGTGTTTAGAAAACTCTATTGCAGTGGTCCCTGTACCTATTTTCATGTTCCTGAATAAAGTCTGCCTTCCTTAGCATTAATGAGTACCTTGAACAACTATATTTTGTAGTTGCTAACTATTTTTTTACTTTGTGTGTGTGTAATCACCATTTGGGAAAATAATTTTGGGAGACATTTGTATTTTTTAGTGGGAGAAACTGAGAAATTGATATATTAACCAGTCTCTCCAAATTTGTATAGCTAGTTGATGATAAACCAGAACAAAACCACAAAGCTTCAGATTATTCAGCATAAATTTCATGCAGTTTTTATGATAATTATTTAAATTAAATTTACATATAAAACTTACTACCATACTACAATATATCAATGACTTCACTGGGCTATATTTTTGCCTATGGCATGTAATTCTAAAAGTCACTCCTCTTCCAGCCAGATAGCACATCCTATGCCAGATTCAAAGTCTACTTTTCAAGAATCATAACAGTTATAGAAGTCAATTGCAATTTAAATAAAGGTGGTTGGCAGCAAGGAAAAGAAAGAAATATACATTTTTATTTGCTTGTCTAGCACAAATTCTTTGTTTTCATGAGAGTTTCAGTTAAATACCTTTGTAAAATGATGTCCAGTTAACAAAAATCGAACTTCATTTTTAAAACTTCTAATTTTTATTTGCACTTCAAGATGAAAGATATGAAAATTAAGTATCTACTAACTTTGGAAACTAACCAAATGTCTACAACTTCAGAGGAATTTTACTAACCATAAGTGATGAATATTTGGAGCAAGATAATCTATGTTCTGCTTGTTCTCCACCCATCTATGAGAAATATAGAACTTAGCCTTCTATATTTTCTGCCCAGTGCAATTTAGAGGAAGAGATTTGTAGCAATGAGCAATCTGGTTAGTTATCCATCTATTAAGTGGGAAGTATTTCCATGTTTCCTCCTTCCACTTCTATGTCACTCCATCTCAGATGCTGAAGATCGCTGAACTTGTTTCTCTGGTTGCCTGTAACATGGTAGAGAAAAATATCTCTGAGAAAGACTTCATAAAGTCCAACAAAGCTGCAAATGAACTGAATTAGCCTGGCTGTGAACCTAAGAACTGGATTACATCAACTCCCAAGTGGAAAAAGAACAAGGCTACAGGCAATCCATATTTCATCTTAGTTGGTAAATTTTGAGTGTAAGTTTCTCTTTTGAAGAAAAGTAGACATGAAGCAACAAAACAACAAAGAGAAAATTAAATAAATTGAAATTCATCAAGAATGAAAGAAAGATAATAATTAAAAGGACAAATTTTATTTTGGAGGTCAGGTACTTGAGATAATAATAAGAACAATATTTTTTTTGGAGGAAGAAAGACAAAGGTTTGGAATAAAAGTAATAATCAAGTTATTGCAGTAATCCTATTGTACATCACAAAAGTACCAAACTTAAAACTACTCAATACTATTACAAAATCTCTTCTTTTATTTAAATATAAACTCAACAGAAAGAACACATATCATCATCATCCCTAGACTCTGATCCCCAAGGTTATTTTCTCTGGGACAGGAAAATAAAAGTTGTAAAGTTTAGATCACGAGATTAGTTTGAGAGAGGGGGTCTTTCCACCCAGAGGTAATCTGTGGGCTTCTATGTATGTGTGTGCACCCATGAAGTAAAAGGGTGATTGGAGTCGTGACTGGAATCTCTAGAGAACAGAATTATGTTACGTTAGCAGCCACCCCCAGAACTGCAGTGCAGGAGCTTCTAGATCAATCCAGGAGATGTACAGAGCAATTTAAGCTGATACACTAGAAAAGTAAAAAGTGATATGGTACTACACTGTCAAGTCATTTGCAGCTGTTTCCATCCTTTTAGGCCACCTGTGAGGGCGTTCCTTATTAAACATTTTACCCTATTGTATGATGCCACTCACCTGTTACTCTTAGATTGGGTCAGTGATGGCTGCCTGTCTCCAGCATCATCCACTTATAGGTTGTTGGTGGACCGGAGGTGGCTCCATACTGGATGTCAACTGATAGTTCTAGTTGTTCTTTATGAGGCTCATGAAGGAAACAGGCAGAAGGAAAGGTAGATGTTGAATACAGACAGAGAAAATGTAGTAAGCAGAAAGCATGCAAAACAGAAAGATTACAAACTACCCCAATGGTATGAATCTACATCATGCACAACCATAGAAAGGAAATGATGTACCCCATTTGTGTACAATGAATCCAAATGCAGTCTGTAAAAAATAAAAATTAAAAAAAAAAGATACAAACTAGCAGAAATAAGGATATAGAGAAGAGAATCAGGGGAATCCTTCGGTTACACTAGAGTAGACGTTTCAGACCTGAAGGGAAGAGAGGTACTGACTATCTGTCAGAACCCAGAGACTCTGAGTCGGAGTTCCTGCCCAGAGCCATGTATTCTGTGGGAAAGGCAGCCAACCTCCAGCAACACGGCTTCCAGGCCTGAGGAATAGACTCCTGGAGTCACTGGTTCCCTTTGCTCTCCAATCTTCTACTGGCTCCTTTCTTAGATAGAATCCTGCTAAAGCCAGAGGCAACAGAGTCGTTAGCCATGATGGTTCATATAAGTTGGGTCAGTCTTCTAGGGCCCAGCATGGGAAAAGCTAAACAAAGTGCAGCTCCAGTTCATCCATCATACATAAAGGTGAAAGTCTAAATTATTGTGATGAAGAAAAAAAAAAAATCCTGGCAAATCCATATTTAAGGACATAAAGTTCGGTGCCTATCAAGACTGGAAGATTAGTTTCATATGTCCCTTAAAATGTCTTTCTAGAGATTTTTAACTTGAAGATCGATGCATGGGTTTCAGGCTGTGCTTGGATATAAAAGCCCAGACAAAATTCTGCTATTATTTTGAGTGGAAAAATGCTTGTTTTCTCTCTAGAGGCCCACACCTTTCATTGAATTCTTTCAGACGTTTAAAGCCAAAAAATGTTCAGAACTATGAATCAGTATATATTCAAGATGGAAAGGAATTTTATACTCTTGCAGATTGTTTCCATATAAGATAGAAAAGACAATCATGGGCATGAATATATGCCCACAGTGACCTTAGAAAACCTTGCTTCAGCCAAGGCAAATACAAACTAAGATTAAAAGCACAAGAATTGAAATACTGTGTGATAAATGGCAGATGGAGGATATTAAAACTGATTAAATATAAGATTGAAGTAATTGTCATGATTATGATTACAAAATGGGATAATTAAAGAGAAATACAAAATTTAATATAATTTGATAGCAATTATTTGTGTAAAAACGATCATTCTGTCATATGAAAGACTGGCAGATGGAGAAAAGAAGAGGGGCAGAAAATAGGGGATAAGAATAAAAGGTTCTAATTTCTTAGACTTGTATAAAGATTAGGCAAAAGATGACTTGTTATTGATTTTAAAATTACACACTGAATAGGGGTTGAGGTTGTAGCTCAGCGGTAGAGCGCTTACCTAGCACGTGTGAGGTACTGGGTTTGATCCTCAGCACCAGATAAAAAATAAACAAATTAAAGTTATAAAAGAGCTATCAAGCATTTTTATGAAAAACTATAAAATGCTGCATTTATTGGCATGTTTTAATAGGTATACGTAACTAGCATGTTTTAATAGCATCTAGAACATATGATCCAATCCTAAAATATTATATGTAATTCCTCAAACTATATTTATATTTCTGGGGAGACTGAGAAAAGAGACTTTTCTTTTGACTGAATTTCATCAATAATGATAATAATTATTATTATTTGATGTGATGATTACATAGCATGCATTTTTAAATTTTTTTTTATTTTTACAGACTGCAAGTTGATTCATTGAACACAAATGGGGTACATGTTTTCATTTCTATGGTTGTGCATGATGTAGATTCATACCATTTGTGTAATCATACTTGTACATAGGGTTATGATGTCAGTCTCATTCCACCATCTTTCATACCTCCATCCCCTCCTCCCTCTCATTTCCCTCTATGTAATCTAAAGTTCCTCCATTCTTCTTTCACCCCCTCCCCCTGATCCCCATTATATATCATGATCCACTTATCAGGGAAAACATTCTGTCTTTGGTTTTTTTGGGATTGGCTTATTTCACTAAGCATGATATTTTTCAATTCCATCCATTTATCTGCAAATGTCATAATATTATTCTTCTTTATGGCTGAATAATATTCCATTGTGTATATATACCACAGTTTCTTTATCCATTCATCTGTTGAAGGACATCTAGTTTGGTTTCACAATCTAGTTATTGTGAATTGAGGTGCTAGAAACATTGATGTGACTGTGTTACTGTAGTATGCTGATTTTAAGTCCTTTGGATACAAACTGAGAAGTGGGATAACTGGGTCAAAAGGTGGGCCCATTTCAAGTTTCCTGAGGAATCTCCACACTACTTTCCAGAGTGGTTGCACCAATTTGCAACCCCACCAGCAATGTAAAAGTGTGCCTTTTCCCCCACATCCATGCCAACATCTATTATTGTTTGTGTTCTTGATAATAGCCATTCTAATTGGAATTCTAATTGGAGTAAGATGAAATCTTAGAGTTGTTTCTCTAATTACTAGAGATGTTGAACACTTTTTCATATATTTATTTATTGCCTGTGTGTCTTCTTCTGTAAAGTGTCTGTCCAGTTCCTTGGCCCATTTATTAATGGGGTTCTATGAATTTTTGGTTAATTTATGAAGAACTTATAAAACTTTATACCAAATATACATAGCATGCATTTTTAAAAAACATTATGCATTTGTATGATACATTATACATTATTGGTATGTTATAATTTTTAAAATGATATGATTCCAGTACTGTAATCAACAAATGAATCAGTAATAATGCAAAATATTCTTTTGTGCAATAATAAAAAATATCTTTTTATTTTCTATATGATTATGTAATTAAAAAAAATAAATTATTTCCCATCCTCCCTTGCAATTAGACATCATGATGTGGCAGTTCTGGCTAAAAATGCAAGCAACAGTAGCATGCTGGGATTTCTTTGGGACACACATAAAGGCAAACACATGCACACATTTCTCCTCTTTTCCTTCTAGTAACTGACTGAAGTATAAATGTAATGACCGGTGGTAGATTAGCCAACCAAGGTGAAGAAGTAGAAGCCAAATGTTGCAGGCAGGAGAGAAAGAAAAAAACATGCAGAAGGCGCTTAGACTCATAATGACTAAAGACTCACCATTTTCACCATTGCCTTTCTTCAGTGACACACGAGAAACATAAACTGCTCTCTTATTTTTGTTACATTACCAAGTTGTACATTTTCTCTTAAGGATGAACCATATCTCAGTATCTTTGTTTTGATTTCTTTTTGTTGTGAAATAATTGTTTTTGATCCCATAGATTTTGACTGACATCAGAACGTGAGACAGAGATTGATATAATAATAGAAGACTTTGCATTTTAAAAATTTAAGAATATTTTAGATAATAATATAACAAATATTCAATACCGCCAAACTTAGGGAACAGGACTATTTTAAATATTATAGAATTTCCCTCTGTATTCCTTATGGATCTCTTGCTCTTTTTCCATCTTCCATGACCCAATCTCCAAGAAACCTTAACTACTGAATTTGGTGTTCATCATTCTCACATTCATAATTTTACTACAAAGATTGATTTAATTTTTTTAGATTTTAAAACTTAATACCTAGGGCTCCTGTCTGTATGTACCCTGATGGTTGCTTTTTCTCTAATTATCATATTTAGTCAGATTAAGCCATGATCATATTCATTCCCCTAGTTCATTCATCTTCACTGTGATATCACACCCTTTAGTATAGTATAATTCATTTATCTATTTTTTATTTGATGGTCATTTACATTGCTTCTATTATTTTCATATAAGAATAAATGCTGTTATGAAAAGTTTTATGTCTTTTTGTGAGCAAGTGACAGTTTCATTACTGCAGAGCTGGTGGTGGAATTTTTATGTCATTATTGTGTATGTGTGTTCACCTTTAACTGTTTTTGCAAAATTGCACTGCAAAGTTAAAGGTTCCCCAAATGTATGTCAACACTTAGCATTGGCAATTTAAAAAATTATCAATGTATTAATGGTGAAGTGATAATTCTTTTTACTTTGATTTGTGTATAATTTGCACTAACAGTGCGGCTAAGCTTTTCATGTGTGTCTAAGTCATTTAGGTTTTCACATTTGTGAATTTCCAGTTGGTATATTTGCCCAAACATCTACTTTAATTATCATTTTCTTGATGATTTTTACATGAGAATACATTCATTATTTTTAAAATATCATCAATTAATTTTTATTAAATTTCTGCAAAAAGAACTTTTGCTTATGTATCAGAGATATTTAACCTTCCATACAACAATCTGTGTCCTCGAGTCTCAGCGTTATGTATGAAAACTTGAGAGAGTGATAACTTTTCCAATTTTACCTCTGTGATCCATCTTTCATGATTGGAGACTCTACCAGCTCAGAGTTTGTAAGGGGCAACAGGAATAGAATGAGCAGTATTTTTCTCACTCCTTTTTATTCCTCCCCTGTGGCTGGTTGTAACCTAAGTTTCTTTCAGGCTCTTGTGGAATTGCTGACATAAAAACACAAGGAGACTTTATCAGCAGGAAAGATTGATGGGGTAAGCCCTGCTACACCTTCCCTGTGCTGGCGACCAGATGGGGCATTCTTCTCTGGGCTCCCTCACCACTGGGGACCCCTCTACCAGCACCCTGGAATGTGATTAAACCACCTGTGTTATTCATCAGACACTAGGGTCATAGTCCCTGACGGGGATGAAATCAGTCCACACAGATCCTCATTTTATATTTTGTAAGGAGGCAAAGAATACATGTTTTTCCTTTAAACGTGTATGTTTTGTATGATAATACTCAAATGATACAAAGTGCAAAAGGTACAAAAGAAAACAAGAAAAATCCTCCCTCTCACTCTGACGTCTCCCTCCTCTTATCAAATAACCAATATTAACAATTTTACATATAATTCTGGTGATATTATAGATAGAATATCTTCATTTTAAAAGAACCATTGTCATTCTATTCACATGGAAATGCATTCCGGTAGGTAGAATAATGGTTCCCAAAGATGTCCTTGTCCGGATACCTGGAAACTATGACCATGTTCACTAAGATGGAAAAAAAGCACTTTCTGCCTGTGATCACATGAATACTTACGTGTGGAAAACCTTAAAGGTGTCCAGAGATGCATGATGTCAGGACAAGAATGAAAGAATAGGGGAGTTCTGCTGGCTTTGATGGTGAGAGAAGAGAACCATGCTCTGAGGAATGAGGGCGACCTCCAGAATCTGTAAAGGCAAGGAAGGATTTTCTCCCAGGCCTCCAGAAAGCAAGACCATCCTGGCCACACCGAGAGTTGCCTCAGAAAAGACCTTGTAAAGCATCTGACCACGGAACTGTAAGATGACAAGTCTGTTAACATTTGTCACAACACCAACAACGGAAAACTAACATAATACACATGACTTTCATTTTCATTTGTTTTTAAAAAGTAATTCAATATTAGTACATAAAGGACTCATTTTGCTTCAATTTTATTTTTTATAGCTACATAGTATACTACATACATAGTATACTATATACATAGTATAGTATAGCTACTTTATCATCAAACTATAATCACACTTACTATAGCCTAAATGTTTGTGCTTTCCCAAAATTCTTATGTTCACCCTTAATAACCAGCGTGCAGGTGTTTGGAAGTAGGGCCTTTGGGAATTGATCATGTCATAAGATTAAAAGAGCTCTGAGTGATCCTAGGACCCTGGGTGAGGTTATAGGGCAGGGAAAGGAACTACTGAAAAAGCAATGTGCGTGACCTACAGAAACTGGAAGGGGCAAGGAAAGGGATTTTCTTTTGGGGCTTCAGAAAGGAATGCAAGTTTCCTTCCCTTCTTCCTCCCTTCTTTCCTTCTTTCCAAATGCTTAGCCATGTTCATTTCTCCGGGGTTGGTGAATAATTTTTTTAAAAATTGTTATGTCAATGCTTTGTATCACTAATAAAAACAAACATTTTTAATTTTGTCTTTGATTTTAGAATCTTTGTCAATGCAGATTTTTTAAAAATGATAAATTTAAAATCATGTATATATATATATATATCATGTATATAATTTTTTACTTCTATGAATTATTTTGTATTTTAGAGATTTTATGTGTATCTTTGGTTCTCTGTTAGTCTTCTCTCTCTTATTGTATTAAATACCTAAGATAATCAGATTATAAAGAGAAAGTGTTTTTTTAAGCTTACAGTTTTAGAGGTTTCGGGGCAGTTTGGTTGACTTCGTTGCTTTGTGCCTGTGGCAGGCAGTCCATCATGGTAGGAGGGCATGGCAGAGCAGTCACTCACTTCATGGCCAGGAAGCCTCAGAGAGGAAGAGAAAGGCCTGGGGTCACACTGTCACCTTCAAGGGCCCACCTCCACTGACTGGAAGTCTCCTTAGTAGACCCCATCTCTTTAAATTTCCACCAGCTCCCAATACAGCCTCCTTGGGGACCAAACTTATGCCGCAGGGACCTTTATGGGGAAACTTAAAACCCAACTATAGAAGATTAACCATCTATCTCCTGATGAAAGCTATCAATATACTTCATTTTTACTTTTTCCAAGAAGAATACCTAGTTGTCCTATCAATATCCATTGAATACCTACATATATTTTTAGCAGCATATTAAACAACAATTTCCTTTCAATTCAAAATCTATAAGTATTTAACAATGGACATATTGCACATAGCTGAAAGTGGTTAGCTTCAATTTTCATTAATTGTGCTAATATATATTAAGATTGTCTAAAAGAGTAATGTATACTCTATATTTTTATAAAAGTATAGATAATTTAATTTAATATAGGTTGGCAGGAGATGTGTAGACCCCAGCTGGGTTGACTGGAGCGCATAGACTTATTTATCCAGTGCCCGTACCTGGGCTAAAGGCCTCTCTTTTGGGGGGACTTTCCTCTGCCTCCTGTTCCTGTCATGTGTGTGGTTATTCCATGTCTGAGGTGGTGAACACCACCCAGAGATAATGTTGGAAATATATTTTGCTTGGGCCCAGTCAGGGAGAGTAATTCATCCTGGCAAGCCATCACTAAGAGTGTCCCTGTTTGCTTGTTCCTGTGTTTGTTTATTTATTTAGACTTTGCTAGAGGAAAAGAACCTTTGGCACACTGATTATGATACCCAGAAAATATGATGGTAGAAGCTGCCAGAAAGGCTTGTTTTCAGCTGGCTGAACAATGTGGCCTGAGGGAAGAAAGTCGACGGACACAGAAGATGAGGCAAGGAAATGTCCTGGATGGTTCTGAATCTGTGGCTTGCATCACTGTGGTCCCGCTTCCTGTTCTGTACAGATCTTGTGTGTTGCTTTTCATTCTGTGATCTGTATTAGTATCTGATCAGCATCAAATCCCCACCCTGCTTTTTTTTGTTGACTTAAAATTTTTAAAAATGTTGCATTGGTGTGTTATAATTATATACGGTATGGGATTTGTGGTTACATTCATTGTACATGAATACAACATAATTTGGTCAGTTTCATTTTTTTTTCCTTTTTTTGTGGAGCTGGGATTACCCCAGAGCTTTGTGCATGCTAGGCAAGTGCTCTGTCATCAAGTCAGAGTCCCGGCCCATGTTGGTTTAATATTGATTGATTTGGATGCTTAGCGTTTCTGTAACCATGACTAAAATACGAATACTGCTTTGAAAGGTGAAACAGTCTCTTTCTGAGCAGTTGTTCGTGAAAACAGCTTTATCATTAATAAAACATAAGTAGTCCATTTAAGTACTTCCATTGTAATATATTATGCCTAATAAGTGAGAAAATTTTGCTAGATGCATAAGTAAAGCATCTGGTTCCATTTTGGATGTCTTTAGACTTAAGTAGAAAGCTAGGAAAATGATTATCAGTGAATAAAAAAGTAGACTGGCACCATGTTGATTTCTAAATTCCAAAGTTTATCATTCAGCTGCCAAGTGATTTTTAATAGTTTTACGTATTGAATAGAAAGCACATGTAAAATACACAGGGCTTTGTCTTGTAATTAAAATAGTGATTATTCTATATACCTTAAATGATAATATCAGGTTCATTATAATGATTCCAAATATCCTACAGTCTTTCACTATCTCATCAAATCTTACTCTGCCAGGAATGATACTTGGAATATATTTGGAATGCAAATATTTTTGCTGAATACTTGATGAATATTTCTGAAATAGTTATGACTGCCTTTCTCATTCATCCCTGAGACAGCTGTCCTAGTTCATTCCTTGACACATCCACAGCAGGTCAACTCAACAATCTTCTTACTGATCCCACTGCATACACCTGCCCTTTCAAGTTTTCTGAAATGTTATGATTTAGATATTAGATGTACCCCAAAATCTCATGTGTGAGGCAAAACAAGAAAGTTTAGAAATGAAAGGATTGGGTTGTGAGAGCCTAAATCTAAACAGTGCTTTAGTACCCTGAAAGAAATTAACTGGATAGTAACTGGAGACGGATAGGGTGTGGATGGAGGAGGAGGTGAGTCATTGGAGGTGTGCTTTGGGATATATATATTTGTCCACGGTGAGGGGATTCTCTCTCTCTCTCTCTCTGCTTCTTGGTGTTGTGCTCCCAGCTGCTTTCCTCTGCCACACTCTTCTACCATGACATCCTGCCTCACCTTGAGACCTGAGAAATGCAGTTGTCCACCTACGGACTGAGATGAAACATCATCTGAAACCAAAGTACCCAAATAAACTTTTCCTCTCCTAATTGTTTTTGTCAGATCCATCGGTCACAGCAGTAAAACGACTGACTAAAACTTGAAATGACATCTAAAATGAAGCTCTGAACAATCTGCTATTTGTCAATGGTTTCCCCATTCTAAAAGGATAAAGTACTATCTATGCAGTATAACTTCAGTGGGATAAAATGCTTTTTTTCCCCTGCATACTTTCTGTCCAGTGCTGGGGATTGAACCCAGGCCCTTGTGCTTGTGAAGCACTCTGCCAACTGAGCTATATGCCCAGCCTAGATAAAATACTCCCCCCCCGCAGTGGATTTTATTTCTCTTTCTCTCTCTGCCATTTTTACATTTCAATGCATAGCAAAGTAGTGATTTAGTAGACAACGAGCTTAACATCTTTGTAGAAAATGAATGCGAAGAATTCAACAGGTTGACAAAATTCTCAATCCACAAAATTAAGATTCACTATTGATCTTATTCAAATGATTTTGAAAGATTGAAATGTTAGTACACAAAAGATAATAGGAGGTTTATAGGAAACATAAAATGTGTTCTAACACCTGTGTAACTAAACCTACCATGTAGCAAGATATCTATTACATTCTTTCTGAAATCTTCATATAATTTTGTATATTTTAGTAAAATTTACTTTTTTCTTTTTTTTATTATTTTTATTTAGCTTTTAATTTTTTACAGACTGCATTTTGATTCATTGTGCACAAATGGGGTACATAATTTCATTTCTATGGTTGTACACAATGTAGATTCATACCATTTGTGTAATCATACATGTACACAGGGTAATGAAGTCTGTCTCATTCCACTATTTTTCATACCCCCCTCCCTCTCATTTTCTTCTACATATTCTAAAGTTCAACACTCTTAAAATTACTTTCGTTGTATCAAATGCCTGCTGTGCCTATTATTTGTGTCATTCAACTGGAACCTGCTAGAATTTGGATAGTGTTGTCAGGCATTAAGCACCTTCTAATGTATCATATCTTGGAATATTCCACATCTAATAGGTGTGAATACAGAGGAAATGGTTGGATATTATAATTGAATCATCATAAAATCAGAGTTAGAAGGTTTATAAATTAAGCCCTCTGAAGCAGATCCGTGATTGAACAATTATTTTCCCCAATTGTGAACTCTAAGGGATGAGCATAACATGGGAAAAACAATGATCACATGATATCTCACAAATAGCTCTAAGACTAACATATCATTTTTGCTAAATATTATACAGTAGTATTTTCATTTTTAGTAGCCTACAGCTTCTCATAATAGAAAACAGAAAATATTATCATGACTCTTAAAATATGAACTAACAGTATGATTCCCCTTTTATGAGAAGTAATTGATCGACTAAAATTTCTTTTATTCAAAATTTATCAGGTTATAAATTATAAGTGAAATAGTGTTGTCTTTATAAATTACATTTGTTTTATCTAAACATATAGTTGAAAACAGAAAAAAATTGTTAACCTAGACCTCAGAAATTTGTGACCCTATTAATACCTCAAGTGTAGCGACTCACTGTTACGAACTGAAAACTTACATTTCCCCCAAATAAATGGAAAGCCCTACACTCAATGTGACTGTATTTGGAGATAGAACCTGTGAGGAGGTGATAAAGGTTAAATTAAGTTGTAAGGGTGGGATCCTAGTCAGATGGTATTAATGTCCTAATAAGAATGGGCACTAAAAATTTGTTCTCTTTCTTTACCAAGCGAGGATAAAATGAGGCGTATGAGCCAAGAAAATATTCCACACCAGAAACCAAATTGGCTAGTACCTTGATCTAAGCTTTAAAACTAAGAAAATACATTGCTAGTGTTTAAGTCACCCAGTCTTTGTTGATTATTTTTATGGCAGTTTGAACTGGCTAATTTTTTTCTTTTCTTTTTTTTTTTTACCAATTGTATAATAGAGTGAGGTGATTTTCAAGAAAACACTAATGTTGGAGATATGTTTATATCCCACAGGTGTCCACTCCTTTATTAGTTGGTTCCTTTTCTACTCAATTTGGCTCTAAGATATATAGGTTCAAAACTCTACCCTTTTATCCAGGGCGTGTACATCTCCTTGCCTGGAACCACTTTCTCTGGGTGATCAGGGACTGAGCCATGGCCAGGACAGCATTTCCACTCTTTTGTTTGGACAACCTGTGAGTGAGGCCTTGTTAGCTTGGGGAATCATTATCTTCTTTCCGTCATAGTTACTGAGCACTTACCCATAGGGAACCTCCGAGTGCTCCTCCCAGTCCACTGAACCCAGCTCCTCCTGGGACTCCTGCCAGACTCTGACCTCTCAGAGGGACTGAACACAAGCATTTGAACTCTGGCACCCACGTTTCTTTCCCTTGCCACCTCTTCACTGAATATCATTCAGGGAAAGGGAAAAAAATAAACAAAAAATAATACCTTTCTTTCATAATATGGCTTCTTCCCTTCCCTTAATTAGGTTTGATGACTCATCCAAAAAGTAGATTAACCTTCATGAAGAGATCTCATCTCCAACTATGAGCAATAGAAAGATTTGCCTGTCATGGTTTAGATAAGAGGTGTTCCCCCAAACAAAGCTCATGAATGAGAGAATGAAAGATCATTCAGAGGGGGAAATGGTTAGATTATGAAAGCCTTCATCTAATTTTTTTGGGTTAATTCACTGAAAGGGATTAACTGCGTGGTAACTGGCTGGAAGAAGTATGTCACTGGGAGGAGGTGGCTTCCGGTTTTATGTTTTGTCCCTGGTGACCAGAGCCTTCTTGGCGTCCTGTTGCCATGTCCTGAGCTGCTTTCCTCTGCCACACCCTTCTATCCTGAGGTTCTGCTTTACTTCATGCCCAGAGCAGTGGAGTTGGCCATTCAAGGACTGAACCTTTGCAACTGTGAACTGAAATAAACTTGTCCTCCTCTAAATTTTTCTGGTCAGGTCTTTGGTCACAAGAATGCACAAGCTGACAAAAAACATTGTCTTTCATCCTGGAAGGGAGTGAACATTATTTTGTTACTTCTTGGTATGTTTCCCATCTCCAAAAATGGGCAGAAGAGTCCCTCTTTAGAGTAATAAAAAACAAATGTGATGAATTATCAGTGATTAAAAGCTGGGTATACTCAATTTGTTCAAAGGTTTTTATTGCTGTTTTTGCTTTCACCCTTTGGAGCATCCTTCTCCGAAAACCAGGTTGACTAATACATTTTTCATTCTAGGCCTAGTGCAAGTACTTAGTAAATGTTTGATTAACAAATGAATAAATGTACCAGTAGCTCCTGGATGGAAATGTTTCCTCTGGGAGAAACTACCAGAGTCTCTCTAGTGCCTTTTGCTTAAGAAATTGTTGAAACCATTCCTTTCCAATTAGCAGTGCATCCTTGGAGATTTCAGCCATGTGGCTGTCCCTGTGATAATTCAGTACCTTCCTCCACCTGGTGTTCTCTCTCCATTGCTCAGTGCACCCACAGCCATCCTGGACATAGCATCGCCATCATTCTGGACCCCTTTAATTGGAAGGAATGGTTTCAGGACAAAGAGTACCAGACTAATCAAGGGAGCAGAATATGCCACCCCAAAATATTCTACTTTAGCTTAAGCATTATTTTGAGCTAAAAGTGCTTGAAAAACACTCTGCCTGTTTTCTTAAGAGCAGAGATATAGTTCCCAGGTGGAAGATGTTCTCCCTGTTCCAAAGGAAAGTAATATTCTTATTGTCAAGAACCAGAAATTGAAACTGGAAGGATTCTGTACAAACAGTCCTTGTTGTTAAAACATTTCTATCTTCCTTTAATCTCTCTACATAGGTTACTTTTACATACTTTCCTGTCTTTTCTCAAGCTACTGTATAAACATTTAAGTTCTGGCACTTCTTTGGAAATTCACATCTTTTAAGGACTCCCATGTCATGTAAAACCTGAATAAAAATGTCTGTTTCTTCCTATTAGTCTGTCCTATATCAATTTAATTCTCAGGTCCAGCCAAAACCCCCAAGAAGGTAGAGGTAAAGTTCTGCCTCCTGTACCTGCAGATTTTCTGATCTCCCAGAACTTTATCCAAGGAAATGATCTAACATCTTCTCAAAAGAAAAAGTTTTCTAATCTTTTTTGTGACTCTTTTATTCCTCCTTGGCTTCCTGGTGCCCTTCCTGGATATATGTGGCAGTCAGTTTTGCATCACTATGACCAATATACTCGACAAGAACAACTTAGAGGAGGAAAAGTTTATTTTACCTGGAAGTTCATAGTCAGCTGACTTCATAGCTCTGGGCCAGAAGTGAAGTAGAATATCATGGTGGAAGGGTGTGGCAGAGGAAATAACAGCTCAGGACCTGGCAGCCAAGAAACAGAGAGAGAGAGAGAGAGAGAGAGAGAGAGAGAGAGAGAGAGAGAGAGAGACAGACACACAGAGAAAGATTCAGTACCAAGAACCAGGGATAAAATAACCCCCAAGTACATAATCTTGTAACTTTCTTCCTCCAGCCATGCCCTATCTGCTACATTAATCCATTCAAATTATGAAGCCATCGAATTGATTACTGATAAGGTCAGAACTCTCACCATGTAATAATTTTATCTCTCAGCATTCCTTTGTCTCCCACATAGCTTTTGGAGGACACCTTATACTGAAACCTTAGCAATAAAGTAAGTAAAATTTTGGCCCTACCCTTTGGTCCTTCCCTCTGCTCAGTGGTAACAGAAATTAGTTCCTTAATTTACACACAGGCAGTAAACAATGATAAGACAAGTAGGACCTTGCCAAAGTTCCTGTCCTATATCCTATGTAAATAAGCACTGCCTGGAGAGCTGCTTTAAGCATTTTTTATGAACAGTTTTACTGGAGGGATGAAACTTAGATTCCTCCCTAGACCTGAAACCTTAGCTATACCAGTAGCTATTTCAAATTACAACTATCCTGGTTCTAAATAAATCTGTGGCATTGCTTCAGATATGCCTTTTGAAAACTTTTCATGTGTTGTCCATGTGCATGCTTGGTTAAGTCCTACTCCTGGATGCTAATCACTATAATCAAACATTCCTGACTTCAGTCATTAGCTTTTAGACCAACATGTTTCCTATCCATAGGCAACTCCCTTGACATTTATCACCCTTATAAACTGCAGAAAATATTGCCTCTTTCCTCAAATGTGTATGAAAATTAATATAATGCACCTACAGTGCATAACATGGATATCTGATAAATGAAATTATTATTATGAAACTAAGTAGTGTGACCCTATTCCCAGAAAGCAAATGAAAAATGTATCTATTCATTATGATAGTGAACAGGAATAAACATCTTTTAGAGAAAGGTAAAGCTGACAGTCCTCTGAAATATTTTGTTCTGGAAAAGCTCATTTGGTCAAAAGATGGTCTTAGAATGAAATCCAATAAAATATAGGCTAAGTCTATGGAAAGAGCTATCACAGAACCCAATGGAATTCAATTTAATTCTATTCCTAAGCTTATAAATAAGTGCTGGAGTTGCTTTTCTCCATTTAAAGTGCTTTCAGCCAAGACAAACAGCTCAAATCCTTTTATTTTCCTTTAGTCGCCCTTAAATGAACACCTTAGTTATTTCTGACATCTCTAATCCAACCTGGGGTCCTCCATACATTCTACAGCTGCTATTTATTTCCTCAGAGTCTAATGGTTCCTGTCCTTCTAAAAGATGAATTCAGAAGCCACTTCCGGATTTCTTACTCACAGTTGCTTCCCAATTGGGAAATTTAGTTCAAAACCCATCATATAGCAAGTAGTAGACCAAAGCTCCTTTATTCATGGAAGAGATATGAGGCTGGAAAGCAAGCTTGCCTCATTATTTCCAACTAAAAGATGAAGCAACAATTATGGAATTCATACATAGTGAAGCATAACAAAATTCTGGGCTACAACACAGAAGGCTTCTTTTCACACAGTAATGCAGGAAACATTGTGAAGGTAAAATCTTCAGGGGAATTCAGATTTAGAAATCAGTTTCCTAAGGCAGGGAAGTTGATATACCCCATCCCACTGCTGCATCTCCCAGTAGAAGTTAACTTGGCTAGAGATGGCATCCACAGATAAAACTGTAGCTAGAAAGAGAAAGATTCTTCAAACAGGTGCCTGAACCAAGGGTTCCCTTCCTTTTGGAAGCCTCACAATACTTTTATTATAGAACTGCATCAATTCATGCGTAAATATTCAATACAGAGATAGAGTGACACACATACAGTCAATAAAGACCATAAAGATGCTCTTCAAATAATGGTAGATAGGAAATGGTCACTTATCTGACTTAATGGAAAGTTGTAATTCAATTAAGCTATCAAGTGGATTAAAGGGTGTATCAAAAATATGGTCCATACCTGAAGGAGAAAATAGCATGAATTGTTTTAGTCACTTTGGTTTCATATTTCAATAATTCGTCAAATAATAAAAAATGTAATAGATGCTATATAATAACTCTAACTTTATTATATAGAGGTATGTATGTGGTACATATACAGTCATGCTTAATTTTTCATCAAATTCTGTTGTATGAGTCCAGATATTACCATTTAAATGTTGTTGCTTAAAAAGTTCCTTCTAATCAGGCATCTTGGTGCACACCTGTAATCCCAGCAGCTTGGGAGGCTGAGGCAGAAGGATGGGGAGTTCAAATCAGCCTCAGAAGCCTGGTGAGACCTAGTCTCTAAATAAAATATAAAAAAGGACTAGGGATATTGCTCTGTGGTTAAGGACCCCAAAGTCCACTCTACACCCCCAAATAACCTCCTCCACTATTGAGGTATTTTAAAAATTGAGTGAATTTCTATTTTAATTTAGAAATATATTGTTAACTTGAGAATACAAATTATGTGCTGCCTATAGCAACATGCTTTTAAAATCTTTTATTTTTTTTCTTTTTTTAAAGATATTTTTAAAAATCAAAGTAAGACATCACATAGACGTGGTAGATTTATTTAATCCTTTAACTCACATTTGAGTTCCTACTACAAGTCAGGAATTTTTCTAGATACTGGAGAATTCAATAATATGCAAAAATAAAAACCCTTATTCTGATGAAGGTTGTGTTTTAGTTGGGGCTCAGATGCTAAAGTTATAAGATCTAAAGAGAAAACAAAATGAGGGAAGAAAATGACTTGAGGGCATGAGAGGAGTGAGTCACAACCAAAATTTAAATAGGATGGCCAAATAGGCTGAGAAATGTGACATTCACCCAACACCTGAAGGAGGTAGAAGCAGCACTAGAACACCCGGGAAGGGCTTTCTTGGTGGAGGTCTGACAGGCAGTGTGGGGCCTCAGGAAGGAGTGCTTCTGTCAGGTATTGAAGGTGGCAGCTGGGTTAGTGCAGGTGGAGAGGCGTGAGTCTTGGGAGAATGTGAGAGAGTGTGTGATGGGCTGACAGATCTGCTCCAGGAGAATGTTATAGACCAGACTCTAAGGGAAATGACTGAACAGACTCCATTTTGCTCTGAGACTTCGTTGTTTCGGAAATAAGTTTCTCCCATGGGAACACCCCACCTCTGTGCCCATCATTGGTTGCTTAGCATGACATGGTTAGCAATACAAAATGACAATTCTTATGTAAAGAAAAATTGCTCTCTTTTGATTCCTATTGCTCCTAAACGGTGTACCATGTGAACAGTGATTGTGTGGATGTTAGTAACCATTCTTTAGTTTGTACCTAGGTACAAACCCACTTCCCCCTCTGTTGATGATCTCATGATGTTATTTTGTAATTTCAAATCATAGCAACAGTCGCTTAAGATTGATGTGATTTTTGGTATAAGAACCCCTAGAACCATATGATCAGGGCTGTTCTCCCAATAGCCATTTTTTGGGGCACTGTGTGAGATAGTCAGCTGGCTGGCTCAATAAAGACTCTCAAATTTGGACTTCTCAGTGGTGATTGGTCTATTCTTAAGTTGCGCCCCACAACAAGTGCAGGAGAAGAGCCAGGAGGCCATGGCTGGAGCAAGCCTGAGCGAGTCCTGCAAGGCCTTGTCTAGTCTTGTGCAGACTTGAGCTGTCACAGGTGGTGATCTGGGGAACCACAGAGCTGTGCAACCCGTTTGCAGTGGTCTCTGGCTCTTTCACTGAGAGTAAGGGAAGCGTGGGGAGGAAAAGTTAGTTCAGAGGTTAACGTAATCATTTAGATAACCATTCTTTAACTCCTTATGGTACTGAAAAACTCAAATTTAAAATTTGTTTTTTTTTTTTCTCATTCTCTAATTCTTCTTCCTTGAAAGAACCTTCCTCCACTTCAGGTTCCTTGTCCTTAATGAACATCTCTCAATGATATTACATTTCTCAGCTTTTAAAAGTTTGGCATTATTTAGTCTCCTCCTGTTTTGGGGAAGGGTTCAAATCTCTCACATCATGATTTTCCAACAGGGGATCTGCACATTATCAATGTTCTCAGGTCTTCATTTTTTTCCTTCTTTTCTTTGAAGACTTCTGATTTTTCTGGTTAAAGACTCCTTGATGTCTATTAAGTTTCTGGGAGCCAGTGTGGTTAAGAAAGAAAAACTTCAACAAGCCAAAAGGCAGAATTGAATGGTGATGATTTTATCCCTGACTTCTACCTCACATGTCTGACATTCCTGCATATACAGCACTTAATTCCTCCATGGATCATATTATTTGTCTGAGGAAAGACGGTAGGGAGTCAACCTTTTTATATTTGTATGAGTTGATTTTCAACCTTCTTATATTTGTATGAGTTGATTTTCTTGGAGTTCTGCAGGGTGAATTTCTTTTTAACACCCGAGCAGGGATTTCAGATTTCAATATTCTTCATTCTATTGAGTCAATCACAACCATTTCTCTCTTCTTGGTTTCATTTACTTTCTAGTCACATTGTTTTTATATTTAAACACTTTTAAATTAATTTACTCTAACTCAAGTAAAGCATCTAAAGAGAAAAAGAGGTAAAGGGCTATGGCCAATTTTGATGGTTAATTTTAGGTGTCAATTTGGCTAGGTCATGGTACCCAGGTATTTGGTGAAACATTTTTCTTTAGTTTTCTACAAAGGTGTGCTTTGGATGAGATTTTCATTTAAACCAGTGGAACTGAGTGAAGCTAATTACCCTCCATAATGTGGGTGGGCATTATCTAATCAGTTGAAAGTTTTAATAGAACTCAGATGGACCTACTCTGAATACAGTGAACTTCTGCCAATACATGGCCTTCAGACTAAAGCTGCAATTCTTTCATGGGTCCCCAGCCTCCTGGACTCCCCTGCAGATTTTGGATTTACCATGCTTTCATAACTGTGTGGGTCAATTTCTTAAAATATATTTCTTTCTCTGTGTGTGTGCTCCTCTACTTGTGATGGAATTACATCCCAATAAATTCATTTTTAGTAGAAAACTGTAGTAAAAACTGCGTTTAATACACCTAACTTACCATATGTCCTATCTATCAACACATTACACTTGCAAAATATCATTCATTTCCTCCCATGATTGCATGACTATCTGGAAGTACCTCACTGTTACTGTTGGGAACCCTCTGATAAATGTGTGTGTGTGCACATGTGCACACAGACACACTGATGGTTTGGTTTCTCTGGAGACCCCTGACTAATACCTCAATCCATAGTTTAAAATATAAACCAAAGAGTATCTCTTTTCTTTCCCATTCACTGCCCTTACAGATGTCTCTGCACTTCTCTCTTACAAATGCCAATTTCAAATATTTTTAATATATATCTTAACACAGGTAAACCCGAAATGATAATATGAGTAACTACTTAATATTTAGAACTGTGAATCCTGCTCATGATTTCTTAGTAAGGGCAACTACATTTCACATTGCAGACTAATGAATGTTTGGAAATCCAGTATCTTTTGATTCTTCACCAATTAGAAATATAGTTCCTGTTACCATGTGCTAGTTTAATTAATTATATCTTTATCTAAAAGATGGAAGACCACAAGTGCATTTGCTTTGAAGCTCAGGTTGCATGTGGATTTTTCCCTGAATAAATCAATCATGGATTTTGATACTTTGCTCTCTAAATAAAATGTCTCTACTGTCTGATGAAGAATTAGTAAATATCTCGTAATAAAACTATGTTTAACTTCTTGTTGTATCAGACCTACTCTTACATCTTTTCATTTAGGCACCTAAACCAAAGTAGAAAAGTTACACTTAAAGTTAATGGACTTCTTTAATTCACAGCGAAAACAACCCTTACACATCAAACCTTAGGCTGAGGCGTGGTGATCAGGCCTCCTGGCATAGCTGGAAAAACACAATGTCGTGTGATATGAACCATAATAGAAGCATACCATTCCATCAACGTCAATGGTGAGAGTGACTTATTAACAGGGAGAACCAGGGAAAGTGATAATGTTTTAGAGAAGAGGGGAAATCTAAACTCTCTGGAATGATGAATGGTTTTCCAGGCTGGGGAATCAGAGGAAGACACTCTCATATTTATCATGTATAAAAACACAGAGCAATTAATTTGATGAAGACATTAGAAAAATTCCAGCCATCCTCTTGGAATTTGAAGCAAATAGTGTATGAAAGTCAAGAATTTGTCAGAAGAGAGGCTGACTACCCAGGGAGAAATATCTTAAAAACCTATTTCCAGGACCTGACTCTAATAGCAGATGTTGTTGGCATCCTGCCCATATCCACTGCCCTGTTCACTACAAAGGTGGCAGCTGCCAGCACCTGTGTTTCTTTCTTGGAGGACTTTATCTCATCTTGGAAGCCCACTTTGCCAGTGAGTACAGTAAGTCACAAAGGCTAAGAATTAGAGCTTGTAGGGTTCATCCTTTAACCATTGCACTCAGGAGCTGGTGTTTAAAAATCCTGCTTTCTTGCCCACTTAGTAGAACAACCTTGAAGAGCATGTTCTGTACTGGCTCCTAGGATTCCTGTAGCTAGCTGAAGCTCCAGTTCCCCATAATCAGATCCTCAGGATGAGATACTCTCACTGATGACGGCAGGTGGGCATGATGTCATAATTAGCAAGAGGCTCACTCATGCTGAAGTGTGTTGGAACATAGGTGAAGGACATGCATTGCTTATATAATATCTCTAGTGTTTCAGAGATCAGTAGTAGTGTTAAGACTCGTGCAGTTAACTGCTTTTTGTTAAATGTCTGAAACAATGAAGGAAAAATCAAATGAGAGGCTCAGGTCAGTTAACTGCCAACTTCAGGTATAGTGTGAAAGCCAAAAGGTCTTTGGGCAGAATTTAAAGTGACATTTATCTTTCTAAACAAAGCGCAGAACAGGATAAAAACCTGCATTTTGGGTAGGATCAGGGGAATTAATGGATTTGGAAACAAGCCATTGTTAGTTTTCGTGCTAAGTTCTGTGCCCTGAGATCTGGGATGGGGACATTGGAGAGATGAGGTTTAGAACAGGCTGCAGTCTTATGTTTAGGTCTTGAGGATACTTTTCTGTGTTCCCTGGAAGAAACATTTTCATCTCTGAACTTATGGTAAAAACTGAAGTTTTGGGAAAAGGAAAAACAAAGTCTTTCAAGAAAATCACTAATGAGATTTCCTCTTACTTCTACCCTTGATTTCCAGACACATCTTGTTTAGTAATCAGAAACACAGTATCTCATATATGTGCCACATCTTGATTAATTGCATACAGTCCTCTTGCAAGCATCTCAGCTGTGTTTTAAGGGACAATTTCAAAGTTATTCTTGGCTAGAAGCTTCTGAGGGTTGGGATATGTGGTAGGACTGGCATAGATGCATCTGGTCATGTATTCATGGTCATTAACTTCACCCCCAACTATAAAGTAGGATCCTTGGCCAAGGCATTATAATAGATCAAATATGATGCAATAGTCATTAGTCAGTCTATGAGCCCTGAGCCGGTGATGATGACTGAGGTCCTGAGTGCAGAGAAGATAAACTTCTACACCACTCACATCACCCCCTCTTCTGTTTTTTTCCTGTTACTGGAAATGGAACCCAGGGGTGCTTTGGCACTGAGCTACATCTCTAACCTTTCTTTTAAATTTTTTTTCTTTTATTTTTTTGTGTGGAGACAGGCTTTTGCTAGACTGAGGCTGCAATCCTTCTGCCTCAACCTCCCAATTTGTTGGGATTACAGGCTGGTGCTACCTCACCTGGCTGACATTCATTTTTGACCCATGTCAAATTGGATCTGTCCTATCAGTCATTCTTTTGTAGATCTTCATTTGTTTTTGATTACATGTATTAATTGTGCATATTAACAGGTTTCAGAATGGTATTGGATCACCTGCATAGAGATATACTGATCATATGCAGCCCCTCTTTATCCACTCTCTTCCTAATCCTTCCCAACCTCTAGTAATCACTATTTTACATTCAGGTCAACTTTTTTAGCTTCCACCTATGAAAGAGAATATGCAGAACTGTCTTTCTGTGCTTGGTTTATTTCATTTAAGTTGGTGATCACTCATAATCTCCAGAAAAACAAGAAGAAAGGAAGAAAAAAAGAAAAATAAGAGAGGAAGAGGGAAGGCAAAGAAGGAAAAAAGGAAACAAATGTAGGAAGGAAGAAGGAAGGAGGGAAGAACTGTATGATACTATACCTGCAGCTACAGTTTCTTCTGAAGAATTGATATTTATTGTGGTCCTAGTCCATTTTCTGCTGCTAAAACAAAATATCCCATATTAATTTATAAGGAAAAGATATTTATTTGACTCATTTCTGGAGGCTGGGAGTCCAAGAGCATGGCCCTGGCACTTGACAAGGGACTTCAAGCTGTGTCATAAAATGGTGGAAGGGCAAGCAAGCATGTGTGAGAAAGGGAAATTGGACAAACTCATATTTTTTAGATTTTTATTTTAACTAATACATCAAAACCTAAAAATGTGCATATTTATGGTGTACCATGTGATGTTTCAACACATGTATGCACTGTACAATGTTGAAATAAGTGCACATGCATCTATCCCTTCAAGCATTTATCATTTCTTCATGGTGAAAACATTCAAAGATCCTTTCTTAAAGCTTTTTTAAAAATACATCATTATCTATAGTCACAATACTGTGCAATAGAATACCTGAACTTCTTTTTTCTTATTGAACTATAATTTAATATCCATTGCGGAACTCCTCCTCCTTTCCAGGAATGATTTCCATGATATCTCCCTTCCAATAACTTACCCACTTCTATGATAATAGCATAACTCACCCATGAGGGGAAGCCCTCATGACATTCACCTCTTAGATGTCCCACCTCTTAATATGATTTCAATGGCTATTAAATTTCAACTTGAGTTTTGGGGGGCATTCAAATGATGTCAATCATCTTCTTTCTCTAATAATCATTGTTAAATTCCCCTAAATTTTTACAGGTCTCAGATCTTTATCTCTAAATAATCAGAACCTTTTTAAAGCTGTTACTGTAATTGTCCCACTATGTTCACCACCAGATATGAAAGCACCAGGATCCTCAGTGAATTCATCCTTGACTTTGTATACTACATTGCTTTTACTATGTAGCAGCAAGTCTACTGTCCCATGAAAATTAGGTTCGGGTACTTCTGTAAGTAATTCCCTTCTTCCTCTGCTGGTCTGTTGCCATGATGAAACCTTCATGCATCTCTGTTTTTTCTATTGTGTTATGACTTTAGTCTAACTATGAGTGTGTTAGTTAGCTTTGTGTTTGTGGGACAAAAATACCTGACAAAAACAACTGAGAGATGGAAAAGTTTATTTGGCTCATGTTTTGAGTGGTTTCAGTCCATGGTCAGCCAACTCCAGTATTCAGGGCCTGAGGTGAGGCGGAACATCATGGCCAAAAGGTGAGAGGAAAGCAACTCATCTCACGGCAACCAGGATGCAGAGAAAAATACTAGAGGGGGCCAAGGACAGATATAGTCTCCAGTGCCACGCTCCCAGCAATTTATTTCCTCCAACCATAACCCACCTGCATCCAGTTACTACCTCCCAATAGTCCATGCAAATTATTGATCCATTAAATGGATCAACCCATTAATGACCTTCATGATACAATAATTTCACTTCCAAACACTGCTGCATTGCCTTTAACACGTTAACTTTTGGAGGACATTCCAGATACGAATCATAACAAAGAGGATAACATTACCTTATTTTTTATTTCCAACAATTTAAGAAGTGCCTTGCTGTCACCCCTCTGTGCAAACTACAATTCAATATTTCTGGAGATTAGTGTGCATGAATAAATTCTAGCAGGAAGTAATTCTGGAAAGGTTATTAGAGATCAATTTGTGAAGAAGTTTAGTTTATAGTAAGCCATGAGATGTCCTTGGAGACTTTTTCATGAATGAACTGATGGACCCAGATATATGATTTTGAAAGCCAATTAAAATGGCTTGGAAAACTGAGACTGGAGCATGATAAAATGGTTAAAACAATCTCAGTGATCCATCTGAAGATGTGAAGAAGGGCAATCATGGTTGGATAAAAGATGGTAGGACAGATTTGAGAAATATAGTCTAGGAAGAGATGTTGAACTTTGGTATAACTAAATGGGCATAAGGTCTAAATAAAGAGAGAGAGTTCTAATTGAATTAGGTTTGCTCTTATCTCTCAGCTTTTATCTGAGGTTTATCTCTCACTCTTATCTCTGAGCTTCTGCTGCCTGTCACTTAGTGAACATTAAGGAGTCAGAGAAGGTCTAAAAAAAAAAAAAAAATTAGCTTTAGGAATTGCATCATGGAGCAATGTGAAGGTAGATGTTGAGGGAACAAAGTAAAAGAGAAAGACTTCTCTAAAAAATGACAAGGTCCATTTCCTCCAAATGAACATGTTTAGTACCTGATTGTGGTGATGGTCCCATGGGGCACACATACATTCAAATTCATACAACTGTATGTATTAAATATGTCCAAGATATTGTATATCAATTATGCTCCAAAAAAGCTTTTAAAAAGCACCAAAGTCACATATTTTAAAGCTTTTTCTAAAATGATTTTCATGGCATTTGAAAAGTTTTCTCATAGTTCAGGTATAAAAGCTCCAGACATTATTGTAAAGGAGGGTTTTGAGGATGATTTGTGAGGTGTATTGTACCTTGCTCCACATCACTACTGTTAAGAAGGGGCAGGTCCTGTATGTGGAAGGTTCTAGCTCTTCACTTCAAGTCAGTTGAGGAGTGGTTCCTGAAGGTGGTAGACCCAACAGAGTCCTATAATAGTCTTAGTCAAACAATTTTATTACATTATTTATCATAAATAACATATATTTATATATATGATAATTTACACATTATGTAGTTCATATTTATATTTATATTCGGTTAACAGGTTATTTTATAATTTCACATTATTCTATAATATACAACAAGCTGGCTAACTGGAACAAACAGGACAAAGGAAAAGGTGCTGAGCTGAGAATGAGTTGCCATTCCATCCCAGCGTTTATCCCGACAAAGGATTTGAGTGATTTCTGTGGGCAGCATAGAGGACCCCTCAAAAGAAAGAAAGCCAGTGTGAGATTGCCTTCAGAGAATCTGTTAAATTTGAAGGACTTGTAAGACTTTTGTGTTTAGAGGAAAAGAGACAGCTGGAATTAAGTGTATAATTAAGTATATGAATTCATCAAAGCAATCAAAATGAGTGAAATCAGGCATGAAGAGTCTGCACATGTACTGGAGAGCATCAGCAATGGAGTAATAATAGAAGGCAGCTTGGGTAGGGTGAGGAGGACTACAGAGGCCTAACTCTGAGACTGTATTAGCATTGGCACACTCCCTCTGGATACCGACCTGTGTTCTCTTTACAGAAACACATCTTGAAAGGTAGGGGCTGGGGTATAGTTCAGGGGTAGAGTGCTTCCCTAACATGTGAGGCTCTGATTTTGATCCCCAGGAACATAAAAATTAATAAATAAAGAATTCCTAGAACTGCTGCCCTTCTTATTTATCAAGTGATCTCTCCTCCACCCATTCTGAGACCTTTCCTTTGCACCACTACACTGATACTAAGAAAAGTCACTAAGGTATATACAGTTGTCTCTCTATATCTGTGGGTTCCATATATGTGAGTCCTATATCTATGGATTTGACCCAACATGGATCAAAAATAAAAATAATAATTGAGTCTGTACTTAACATGTACAGTTTTTTTTAAAGAAATTCTTTGCATTATTTTCTAAACAATGTAATAAAACAACTATTTACTTGGCATTTACATTGTGTTAGGAATTATAAGTAATCTAGAGATAGTTTAAAGTATCTGGGAAGATATGCATATGTTCTATGCAAATATTGTGCCATCTTACCTAAGGGACTTGAGCATTTACAGATTTTGATAACTGTGGGGTCCTGGATTCAGTCTTCCTTGGATATTGAGGGTCAATTTTACTAATTAAGGGTGGTGTGAAGCCAAAGGTTACTTTTCTGCTTTCTCTTATTTGAACCAGCATTGGCCTTTAATTACAAGGGTCTGCTTCCTTCTTCGATTTAGCCTCTGTGACCCTAGTTTTCTTCTGTGGTCACTGGTTGCTCTTTCTGACTCATTTAGGTGATCTACCTCCACTACCTGAAGTGTAAATGTTGGAATAGACCCAGAATCTGGTCTTGGTCTCTTTCTCGCTTCTGTCTACTCTTTATCCCTGGTTAATGTTCGTCCCTGGGTAATGTCCCTAAATGACACATTGGGTGTTTAAGTGTCCTTAACATGCTGATGAGTACTAAATTCTGTCTCCATTCCCCCCTCATCCCTCCTTTCCTTCCTCCCGACTTTATTCATGTTTCCTTCTTTCTATGACTGCTGTTGTAATGCTTATGTAGTATCAGGTGCTGTGAGATAGACACAAGGGATTTAATTTGAATAAAAAAAGAGATTTGACAAGATACAAGAGGGAAGAGAAATTGTGTTTATGCCAACTAAATCAGCAGCAGCATCCCTAATGGGTTTATTATAGCTACTCTATTAGTCACAAACAGCCAACAGGGTTCTGATTGTCTTACACACAAAAAAGAGTACTTTGGAAATGTGGAGTATACCTCACAGAATCTACAGGAAGGGCAATGCAGGGTGTGACAAGAGCTAAAGCAACCCAGACACCACCAATGGCCACACTACCACTGGACTCTCCACTCCCTCCACGGCCAGGGCCACAGAAACACTCTTCTCTGAACCTTCCCTTCACTTCACTTGCAATTATCAGACAGGGTCTTCTTAATGGTAAGGCTAAGGTCACATAGCAGGAGATGAAAGGTGTATCTAACTTCTTTTCAGCTTCTATTTAAGGACTTGAGATGGCCCCTTGTCTTCCTTTGAGCTCCCTCAATCTTGTATGAATGCCAAACACCCCCTTCCCCATGTCAAATAGTCATTAGAGACATTTTCCAGAAGAGGCAAACTTTCTGGTTTGGTGCAGGAGAAAGTGTCTCTGGCTCCCTGGGCTCTTGTTCATAGCACTGTCTTCAATACCAAGTGAGTTTATGTAGATCTTTTATCCTCTCTGGATCATTCATTGCTCACTTCTCTATAAAATGAGGCTGTGGTTTCCACGTGTTTACTAGCCCATTCCAATGCTAAGATTCTCTAGGTAACATCTTACAGGTAAGGAAATCTGTCAGTAGACCAAGTCATAATACAAGTTGGCAGCCCTTTATCACTTATGATCCTTCATGCAAGCCCTTAGCTGGTAGCTTAGTTGATGATATCTTCACTGGGCATTATAAAATAACATTATAGAATACAAATGAGAAATACTAAGGGTTAGTTTCTATACGCTGGTTGACTGAATTGAAGTGAGACACAGGGAGGCAATATGCCAACACTGTGGTTATGTTGATGCTCTTGATAAAAGGGAAAAAAATGCTAAGGGAGTCAGATTTCCCCCTTAGCAAACAGTTCAACAGAAACATGGAAAATACCACAGTGTAAAAGGCAGGATATGTCAAGTCAAACTCAAAATCAGCTGGAGGTAACAGGCTAAATACAATTAAGGTTTCTGTTCCACAGAGAGTCTGCAGAGCCAGGAGGTTCTGTAAGGATGAGCTTAGACTACAAATGATACAGGATGCATCTTCTATGTTATTATCATAGGCCACAGAGAGAAGCACCAGTAACAATGAAAGTAGAAATACCTGGTATGTTTTCTAATAGTATGTATTGGGAAAGTAGAACAAGAACATAAGTCAGTTATTTTTAAGTCTTTTGATGGGCTAATAAATACACAAGAGAAGAAAATTAAGCCTGAAAAGCAGAAGTTGGCCATTTAAAATTGTATTTGTTCATGTTACCCAAAAATGTAATCACTCATGTTAGCCAAGAAACAAATCAGGGAAATTCAAATTGCAAACCTGGATTCCTTTGAGAATGTATTGATATTTTCCAGCATAATGGATGCTGATATCCAGGGGGATCCTAACACCAATTATTTAAGGTAGGGTATTCAGTTGAGGAATCAATGCTTAGTAAGAGAACAAACTAAGTAATGACAGACCAAAAGATGATCTTTTAGAGAAACATCTACGACCTCAGTTTTTGTAAAAAAATACTTGATTTACAACTTGACAAGATTATTCTTATTTTATTAATATCAGAGGGACAGATATTTATGGCCATGTGCATTTTTGAGGCCTCTAGACAGTCTTTTTTTTTTCTTTTTATGATTGAGGGATGCCTAATACACATTTTTACTAATTAATACTATGATATTGAATAATTCTAGTAGGAGGAAAGAAATTCTATTTTTTTTCTGATAAAGTTATATTGTATGGTTGGATTAAGGTGATTGAGACTAGAAGAAATAAATTATTACTAAAAAGTGCACAGAGAGTTAAAATAAAAAACTAAATGCCTTCATGGCACTTTGGCCTTTCTGCTGAGGTCTAAAGTTACACATGCCCACATATGTCCCTTGATTATGACAGCATAACAGAAAAGATCAAAGAGCATCCAAAACCCATGAGAAGTACTATGAAGAGGATTATCCTTAGGCAAGGTTTCTTGACAGTGGCATGGATGAGTGTCCTACCACAATGGAAGCAGTCAACATGGTTTTCCTAAGGGAAATCAATTTTTTAGGAGAATTTTTACATAGAAATGTAAAGAGATGGCAATGGTTACCATTTTGTATTTAGTATTGAATGATCAATTTCAGAGATCAATAGCTCTTATGGTTATGAATTTTGCCTACCTTTCCAGTCAGGTACCTTGCTGGGACCAGGATTAGGTAAATCATTAGCACATACTGCAGAATTATGTACTCTAGAGGAGATTGGTAAATATTTTGAGTTAAGCAAAAAGATGAAAATAGAATTGTGGAATAGTGGGTAAAATCATGTACTCTGTAGGCAATCTACTGAATTTCTATTCCTTGAACTCTCTGAATAATGTTGAGCAAGTTGTGGAACCTCTCTCTGTGATTTAGTTTACAAATGTATGATAGAATTTCTATGAGGATAAAAGGGGATAACATATATAAATCTCCTAGAGCAGCATCAGACATATGCCAATCGTAACTGCTAGTCTTTTAAAACTTAAAATTTGATATGTAGGTATTTGTTGCAGAAGCAGTAATTATTACATTTGTATGATCCAAATATCCTGATATCTTTATGGTTAGGCAGAACATGAGCTGTGTTCTGACCACTGGGCTATAACTAAAGAGATGATGGTTGATTTCTCTATGTTCTCAGTTGCCCTGCATAGAGGTGATACAGGCATATGTTAAGATGGAAGAGTCATGAAATTCAAATAGTCTGAATAAACTTTATGTTTTCTAGTAATTGAGATTTGGGGGGCTATTGTTACTGCAGCATAAGTGTATCTATCCTAATTTAGGATTGCCCCAAAGTTATACCACAGTAACTAATTACTTCATTTTCTATACTTACCTTAAGTTTGATGAAAGTAAGCAAGTAGGTGG
Organism: Sciurus carolinensis; assembly: GCF_902686445.1. Lineage (NCBI taxonomy): Eukaryota > Metazoa > Chordata > Mammalia > Rodentia > Sciuridae > Sciurus > Sciurus carolinensis. The sequence continues at coordinate 27,262,699 of NC_062220.1, forward strand.
AAGTATCGAGAAGCAACAGCTACAATGATTAGAAGGAAAACAATATCCTATATAACTACAATGAACTAATAAAAATATTAAAATTTTTTTCAATATGAAGTTTTTCCCTGGGGAAAAAATGAAGGTACCCACATAAACAAGAGTTCCAAGGGTTCCTGGACCCCAAACTAAAAAAAATTATGTTTTGCGTTTCTTTATCAAGCCCTGATTTGAACTATTGGGAAAACTCTGGAAAGAAATTACCTAATAATTTTTACTTATCAGTTGGAACAATAGTCACAAACAGCATCAGCACTCTGTGGAGTCCAATGCACCATGAACACATCAGGCATTCAATAAAGACATTTGCATTTATCAGTTATTCATTGAGTTCATGATTCCTCTGCACTTGATACTTTTTTCAGTTTTTTTGGGAACACAAGGAATGTAGAAGACTGTCATTACATTAACTTATACTCATGTTTCAATAACAAAAATAGACATTTTAAATAATTCTAGGAAATGTAAAAGACAACATATGAAGAAGTGCAAATTCAAAGTAAAGCTGCATAATGAATACTGAAATGAGTGTTGTAAAACTTATAAGAAACTATTCTATAAATAGTCTCACTCTGAGGCAAATTGTGTGTGTGTGTGTGTGTGTGTGTGTGTATGTTTGTGTGTGTGTGTAGTTTGTGGAAAACACATGAATTATATAATTCATATAGGAAGAACTCAGGAAAGTCCAACTTTAATTCCAACATATTTGATTATAGTGATATCACAACTTATTTCTCACAATTTTGGTTAATTAAAGGTTGAACAAGCTCTGAAAATACTTAGATCAAGAGTCAAATGAGAAAATAGCAAGTGTAATTAATATACCATTGGCATTCCTCTAATAATTTCTTGATGTGTATCACAAGACCTCTGCACCTTCAACTTCTCAAACTCCAGCAAGCTATATTTGGCAATGCTGGCAGCTTTATTAAGATAGCTGTTAGTGATGCTAAGAAAGTATGCTAGTTTCAGCTGAGCCTGACAACATTTGATACATAGGCCATGTTGACAATTGCACCAGCTGGATCTTTATAGGAGACAAATCCGTCAAAAAAGTCAACCAGTCAGTGTGTGTATCTGCACATTCAAAAGCGAGACTGACATTTTTTCACTGATGTTGGAATCAAATCTCTCTGGGAGAGAGTACTGATGTTTATAGTTGACTTTAAAAAATATGCTGATCACTAGATCTTAAGACCCAGTAAAATTTCTATAAAAATGTGCAAATTATTGGAAATCTAAAAAAATTAATGATAAATTATTTAAATTAAGACACATTTGTTTAAAAATAGACTCCCTTTTATATCTTCAGTGTTCCATTGTGGTCAGTCTGGTACTGATTGTTATATGTTGTTCTAAAAGGATTCTAAATTCTTTTAGTAAAAACAACCTAAATAGCATCGAAAGGTCAGTTGGATAGAGCTAGGGGTACACACTTGGATGTTCGGTATGAGTCTCTTGTCCTCCCAAATGCCCATTCCTTGACAGAAGATGGCATTGTGGATTCTTGGTGAGATTCAAACACAAGGTTTATATTTACATATGCAGAGTAGTACAGGCCTCTTACGGTCATACCACAATCCAGGAAAACTCCATGGATTTATTTCCTGGACTGATTGGAGTATAAATTTGGGAAGTGAAGATAGAAAATATGGTGCTGTATTTCATCAGACTTTCTCAGAACTTGGAGGAACTTGTAATGTTTCAACCATTTGCTTTAATTACTCAAGGAATGTTCCTGCTTCTAGTCTAAATTCTTAAAGACTCTCATTTAATAGTATTCATTTCCATTCCTCCTAGAAAGTAAAGCACTGTTTTAATTTAGATGAGAAATTTTTAGAGTTCCTAAAAATTTATAACTTGTTTGAAAAAATGACCCCTATGCTTCCTGGGAAGAGTTATAATCAAAAGAGACTGGAAATCAAAAAGACAAAAAAACTATTCTATGCAAATTCTTGTGGATCCCATTTGATATTTCTCTTCTAAGATGAAGTAGAAGCTCCTCAGGAAGTTATACAGATAAACCAATCTGTGAACTTCAGGTTGCACAAGAGCAAAAATGTGCATCGTGGCTAAAGGGAAAGAGGACTCTGTTCCTGCACCTGGAGAGGTCCATTAATAGGCATCAACTAGATGTTCCTAATACATAATTTTAAAATAGGAATACAAATTACTGGGTTAGGTAGTTCTCCTGCAGAAATCAGCAGGTGATGTAAAAGAAAAGAGTTTTATTAAATACAAATTCTTAGTGCCTATCCACTGGAGGGTAAAATTGACATGATTCAAGGATTAATTAAGCCATTTCTGAAGTTCTTTTTTAGTTGCTAAATACAGAAAAAAAATCAACTTATCATAGGCAATTACTCTAATGATAGAATTATCATGTGCTACCTTTCCGCTCTCACTTAACATCCTGCTAACACCTAGCATCTGCCAAATGTGTGCTCTGAACAATGACTTCTGCTCTAAGCCAAGAATTGTGTTTTACTTAAGTCTCTCAAAAAATATTGGAAATACATTGGAAAATTATGGAATTATTCAAGTATAAGCTGTGTGAATACCCTAAGTTTTTGGGTGGGACCAGACTATCAAGAGGATTCTAAGGCTTGAACTAACTTTTTGAGGTCAAATTTCAGTTATTATTCAATTATTATTTAGAATTAGTGAGAAATGCTACAATATAAACTTCTGACAGCCTCATTAGGGAATAAAGTCTCATCTGAAACTACATTGAGCAAGATACCTTGGAAACAGAAAAGCACTGAAGGACAGATATAATATGATATTGAATCCATGAAGTATAACAAAGTGAAATAATCATAATAAGGTCAATAATAACAATATCATTAACTATAATTGAAACATACTGTTGACTTACATTTGAAATCAATCATCTCATTATTCCTGATAACACACCAATGGTATAATTGACACTGTTATTTTATTCATTTTGTTATTATTTATTCACTTTAGTTGGCAAAACTGAGGTTTTGCACAAAACCTCAAGTTAAGAAAAGTGCCTCAGATCACTTGACATTTAAATGACCAGGCTCTTAACAACCATATTGCCCTGAGCTGTCCAGCTGGTGAAAGGAGCTTTCAAAGAGGCAAGAGACATCAGAAACCTAGCTGGAAAAGACAATAGTAGGGTGCACTTCAGGGAGACCAACCTGTGGAGAGCCATACATAAAGTCCCCCAGTGAGAGTCATTGTTTCTGGGACACCTTCAAAACATGACATGGAAATTATATTAATACATTATATTCCATGTCTTACATATAAGACACTTATAAGAACCTATAATTCTATAGGACACCTATAAAATTGTTCAGTTTAAGTCTTTATAAATATCCTATATAAAGGATGAAGGGATATAATGGGTAACTACAAAGCCCCCAAATACTTGCTATTCAGAATGGGATCTCTAGACTCACACTATGAGTGCTATAAATGTAGGAATTGAGGGTCTACCCATGTGCCACTGAATCTGTATCATAACAGATTTTATTAGCTGGAATAAAATCACTAGGCAATTAACCAAGTAGTTTGAGATGCACTGCCAACACCTCACCCAGAAGAGTGCAGTAGGATGCCACACTGAGGGAGCATCACAGCTTAATAAGAGGGCAAGGGGTGGATTGTGTAGATGGGGGGGCTTTATTCTCTGTACAAATGTAATGACATTGATATGAAGATAAGACTCTCAACTTTGGGACAGGGCAGTTATTGCCACTCTCTTCAACAGGAATTGACAGGATTGCATGTGTACTCCATGTGTGGAATTACCTGAGAGTCCACAAGGTTCTATTCTGTTTATAGAAATGTTTCTCAGAGGCAGCTGATAGCACAGTGCCAGATTTAGACAATTTAGATGCATCTCTAAGCAGCCAACCTCAACTGTAATCAATGAAAAATAACCTGTTCATCTGGGAATTGCAGGTTGAAATGTGGAAAGGATAATGCCATGATAACAAATGCAAACTGAAAGTTGATGATTCCCAAGGGGTCCAGAAAAAATGAAAGTCAGAAAGCAACAATTTGTCATTGTCTCTTTAGCATCGGTCAGAAGAGATGGTGTCCTTACCATTCACCAAACCCATTTCTCCATGGGGCAGCTAGATCTATTTAGAACAGACTGTCTCACCAAACCTCACCTGGGGGTGATGAATGGTTTCTTAAAGCCACTCAGCTACCCCCATGTTCTAATTCCAAATTCATCAAGCAAACTTTCCTTATTTTAATTCATCTTCTTGGATTAGTTTCACAACAGGTAAGGAGGTGTATTTAACAGATGGTACATAAATCCAGTCCTTGGTATAAATTATTTAAATGGCTTCCTATGACAGATCTCTTCTGGCAAATGTGATGGTGTTAACCTCTTTGAAGATGACCTAAAGATTTGAAATTGCTAATGTGAGATGCTAGACCTTGGATGAGACATAGTTGTGATTAATTGTACATCCTAGAAGAAATGACCTACAGATAGTCTGCCAACATTAATTGCTTAACATAATCAAATTTTTTAGTATGTATTAGCATAGAACTTGGAATTGCTAACTATTGGTGTACATCTGTGGAGTCTTTAGGAGAGAAAATGTGTTTTGCTCATTCTAAGAACTACATGCTCCCTCTGAAGCTTCCACTCTGCCCTGGGTCTTGTGCTCTGGGTATTGTAGAGTCATTTAGTCCATTTTCATTGCTAGAACAGATTGCCATAGACTGGGTAACTTATAAATCATAAAAGTTTCTTTGACTCCATTTTAGATTCTGGCAAGTTCAAAAGCCTGTCACCAGCATCAGGAAGGGGCCTTCATGCTGTGCTATAACAAAACAGAAGGGCAAGTGATTATGGGAGACAGAAGGAGAATCTATTCCAAGTCGTGTTTTTTATCTAGAGTTTACTCCAGTGATTACTTACCTGTTCCCACAATAATGGCATTAATCAATGCCATTTGATTTAGGCCTCATGACCTAATCTTCTCTTAAAGTTTCCATCTCTTACTACTGTTAAATAAATAAATAAATATTAGATTCCAGCATTAGTTTTGGAGGTGGCATTTAAAGCACAGGGCTGGGAAAGCCTCTTTTACTATTTCTGTGGTGTAATAAAGAAGTCTTTGTGCTCTTGGATTAAAAATGGTTTCATGCAGCCCTTGGTTCTTCAGATGCGGCTGCCCTACCACTGGCCTTCATAATACTGGTAGAAGATTGGAGGGTGTGGTAATGTTTCTCCCTCATCACTCATAGCACTGGGTCTCGAGGTAGGGTGGATGTCCTCTTTGCTTCCATTCTAGTTTGCCTTGGACAAAGGGGTTTCCAGGGACATGAAATACTAAAACTAAGAGAGTTAGACGAAAACTAGAATTAGTTTGTCGTCCTACCTCTCTGTCAATTTTTGGACTATCAACTATTCTTTCCTTATGTAAACTACTACCTCTCTTGGGACATTTTGGAATATTACCCACAATCCCTGCTTGCAGCAGTCAACTGGGGAAAAAAAATCAATCTTTTCTTCTCCCCGATCTTGTTCATTGATCAGTAACAAATAAATACAAGCAGTGAGCATAGAAGTTGAATTTCTAATTATTATCAGATTAAGTATACAAAGCATCCCCTATGGAATTGCTATAAAAGTGTGTGAAATGGCTACTCTTCATTTCTATACTTTCTGTGAATGAGTATCAAAAAGTTGTAGATCACATTTGATAGAATAATTTTTCACAGAACCCCAGATTGTTTTCCATCATCTTTCACAGATTTTACTTCCTGGTTCCTTGTTATTTCTTCCAAAACACCTTTTGTCATGATTCTTGGTGGCTTCAGTATCTGTATGGGTGACTCTCCCAACATCCTCGTCTCTCAGATATTTAAGCTATAATAATCTTGTTTTTCACTCCCGACACTCCCATATATCCGTGGACACATTCTCAAACTTTTCATTGCCCATTCTGTAATTACTCCCTTCTTAGTCCACCTTCTTCTCTTTTGTCATATCAATCCCTCCACAACTTTTACTGAAACAATTTTTCATCCCCACTTGGATCTGCAAATCCACTGATCCTGCCCCCTTTTGAAATTTTCATTAAGTTTTATTTTTATTGTGAAATACACTACATGGAATCAACTTCTCAATTCTATAAGTGAAACTGTTGAATTTTTCTTAAAATTGAAGTGAAATCTATTGATCAGATTTGAGAATAATTGTGTCTCCAAAACTAAAGCTTTCTGGCCTGAAATGCTATAGTTTCCATTCATTTCAGCTTTACAAATACCTGAGACACTATGTTTTTACTTATTTATTTTTGACTGACTGCCTTTATCTACTGCAATGTAACCCCGTGAAGGCAGATATTTCATCCACCACTGTATAAGCAGCACCTCCAATCGAGTGCCTGATCCATACTAGGCTTCAAAAATATTTGATCTACCCATTAACTCATCCTTTCAGCTAAAAATATTCATATACAAAAAAAATCTAAGATAAGTAAGAGGTAATATTTTCAAAACATTTATATATTTGGTTCACAGTTGTTTAACCAATAACTGTAATACAAAGTATAAAAATACAAAGTGTAATACAAGGATATAAGTTTGTACTCTGGGTATCAGGAGAGTAATGAGATAATGTATACAGTTCAGTCTGGGGCTGAAAAACTTTGAAGCTTATTCTAGAGGGATAATTCAAGACATTCATGTGAAGGGTGAGATCATTCTGGGTCTATTCTGTGAAGATATGAGATGATGGGAAGTTCAAAGTATAGAGACAGAAACTTCAGGGAGCCTGGTTGGGCAATTATGGGGTATGAAATGTGAATTAGGGAGAAGCAAGATAAGGTCCTAGAGGCCCTGTTGCAAGTTTAAGAAATCTGGATTTTTTAAAAAAATTGTACTTTATAGAAACCACTGAAGAATTTTAAATGCAAAGATGAAGTGTACAGATTCCTTCTTTAATAAAGGATGAAAATGGGCATGAGTTAGTCCAGGGAATATGTGATATCAAGTTTGAATTTAGTTATAATATATAGCAATAAAGAGAAGAGAACAGATTCTAATATTATTGATATTTTTCATTTATGAGATAACTGGGAAATATATGAATTTGGGAGAGAAGAGAAAGAATAGAGTTAATGAGAATCATTAGCTAAAATCAGTCAGTCCTGTGACCTGGTCGAATTGAGAATTAGCCAAGAAAATAGGTTTTCTATGTATGAAGATACTTTTTCAATGGTAGCAAACTGCCAAATACCTAGAAATAAATCTAACAAGAAACTGACAAAATATTTATAAGAATAATTTAAAATTTTATTGAGAAAAAAAGTAAAACTTTAGTAACCAAAGTGTATTTTGTACTTACATAGAAATTGCCATGACAATTCATTTAAATTCACAAATAAATCCAATGTATAAATCAAAATACCATCACCATTTTCTATGCTTCTTTCCCTCCTCCTCCTCCTCTATTTCTTTATTTAGATCTTGTATAAAACCTTATATAACTAAATAAGCTTAAAAAAAAAGAAAACAGAATTTTAATGTTAATGGGTTACTCCTGCTAAGGAACCATACAAGTAGCTTTTTCTGCAGAGTTAATTGGGGCAAGATAGGGTTGCATTATGTTTCATGGGTTCCTCCCTCCATTAAACAAAATTTTAATTTTTTATCTGCATATAGGTAAATATAATTCAGGCTGGATTCGTTGTTGCATTTTTTATTGTTGTACTCATTATTTCTTCTGAATTTAAAAGGAATTAATATTAAAATTTGCTGTGAAAAAAAGCATTTGAACCCATGCTTTTATATTTGCCTATGTATGCAAAAAAGGACTGGAAAAATACCCCCCAAACTACTAGAAATATTTCATCATTGAGATGGGGAATAGGCATTAGGCAGAGAAAGGAGATTTTCATTGTTGACTTCAAACATCTTAATATTTTCTGTATTTTTAAATTATGATTATAAATTACTTTTTAATAAAGACTACTTAACATATGCTGGTGAATTAAATGCTGTAATGTTCTTTAATCATAAATGGATTTCCTAGTAATATAAAATTTGGAGTAAAATTAGACAAATTTTCCCCCAGAAAAGACTGTATTCAGTAGGCAATTGAAAAGAACTGTTGTGGAGGCATAGGCCAACAGGAGACTAAGACCAATATTAATATAACCCATCCAAACCACTGCACAAGAAACTCCACCCTTTGACTCACCTAAAACTCAATGGCCCTGTTAACATTAGAAATTTCTTAATTCTAGAGATGGGGGTAAGTGATTATCATAGCCTATGTTAAAACTGATACACAAAAACATAAACATTGTACATTTTCCTTAGAGACCATGTTATGTTACCTACAATTTCTTTTGGTTTTATTCTGAGGTGGTGGAAAACATTTATTTATAAATGTGACATACATGCTTGTTGAATGAATTTAAATGCATTATGCCCCTTTACTTAACCACAACATTTAGTGTCATGATTTTAAGAAAGTAGACCTCCTCTACTAGAGTGTTAAATGAATAGATACCTGCACAAAATTACAGGAGTTCTTAATAGTTATGTTTCCAAATTACAGTGATTCAGGAATACTTTAATTCTAGGATTTGTTTGAAGAGGAACAGAAAAATCCCAGTGTGATTTGGAGTGCAATGTCACTTTAAAGAGAGGAAGCTGATGAAGTAGCTCAGTGGTAGAGTGCTTGCCCAGCATACTAAGGCCCTGGGTTCAATTTCCAACACACACACAAACAAAAAAAGGCAGGGGACAATATTAAGGAGGTGGTAAGGGATGAAGCATTCACCTACTAGCTGGTCAACTATGCAATTGGTACTTTATCTGTTCTTTCTTTTTTTTTTAATTTAATTTTTTAATTTATCTTTTAATTTTTTACATACTGTATTTTGACTAATTGTACACAAATGGGGTACATCATTTCATTTCTATGGTTGTACAGGATATAGTTTCATACCATTTGTGTAATTATACATGTACATAGGATGATGATGTCTGCCTCATTCCACCATTTTTCATATCCCCTCCCTCTCATTTCCTTCTACATAATCTAAAGTTCCTCTATTCTTCTCTCATTCCCCACCCACCCAACCCCATTAGGGAGAACATTCCGCCTTTGGTTTTTTTGGGCTTGACTTATTTCACTTAGCATGATATTCTCCAATTCCATCCACTTATTTGCCAATGCCATAATATTAATCTTCTTTAAGGCTAAATATTCCATTGCATATATATACCATAGATTCTTTATCCATTCATCTGTTGAAGGGCATCTAGGTTGGTTCCACAATCTAGCTATTGTTAACTGGGCTGCTGTAAACATTGATGTGGCTGTGTTAATGTAGTATGCTGATTTTAAGTTCTTTGGGTATAAACTGAGAAGTAGGATAACTGGGTTAAAAGGTGGGTCCATTCCAAGTTTTCTGAGGAGTCTCCACACTGCTTTCCATACTGCTTTCCATACTGCTTTCCATACTGAGGAGTCTCCATACTGCTGCACCAATTTGCAACTCCACCAGCAATGTAAAAGAGTGCCTTTTTCCCCACATCTAATTCAAGGTCTATTATTGCTTGTGTTATTGATAATAGCCATTCTAATTGGAATAAGATGAAATCTTAGAGTTGTTTTAATTTGCATTTCTCTAATTAGTAGAGATGTTGAACACTTTTTCATATATTTATTAATTGCCTGTGTGTCTTCTGTAAAGTGTCTGTCCAGTTCTTTGGCCCATTTATTGATTGGGTTCTTTGTATTTTTGGTGTAAAGTTTTGTAAGTTCTTTATAAATTTTGGAGATAAGTGCTCTATCTGAAGTGTGTGTGGAAAAGATTTTCTCCCACTCTGTAGGCTCTCTCTTCACATTCTTGATTGTATCCTTTGCTCAGGAAAAGCTTTTTAGTTTGAGTCAATCCCATTTATTGATTCTTGCTTTGATTTCTTATGCTTTGGGAGTCTTGTTGAGGAAGTCTGATCCTAAGTCAATATGATGAAGATTCAGACCTATTTTTTCTTCTATTAGGTGCAGTGTGTCTGGTCTCATTCCTAAGTCATTGATCCATTTTGAGTCGAGTTTTGTGCAGGGTGAGAGATAGAGGTTTAATTTCATTTTACTGCATATGAATTTCCAATTTTGTCAGCACCATTTGTTGAACAGGATATTTTTTCTCCATTGTATGTTTTTGGCTCCTTTGTCTAGTATGAGGTGACTATACTTATGTAGTTTTGTCTCTGTGTCTTCTATTCTGTATCATTGGTCTACCTGTCTATTTTGGTGCCAATACCATGCTGTTTTTGTTACTATTGCTCTGTAATATAGTTTAATGTGTGGTATTGTGATATCTCCTGCTTCACTTTTTCTACTCAGGATTGTTTTGGCTATTCAAGGTCTCTTATTCTTCCAGATGAAGTTCATGATTGCTTTCTCAATTTCTATGAGAAATGTCATTGGGATTTTAATTGGAATTACATTGAATCTGTATAGCACCTTTGTTAGTATGGCCATTTTGACAATGTTAATTCTGCCTATCCAAGAACATGGGAGATCTTTCCATCTTCGAAGGTTTTCTTCAATTTCTTTCTTTAATGTTCTGTAGTTTTCATTGTAGAGGTCTTTCACCTATTTTGTTAGATTAATTCCCAAGTATTTATTTTTTGTGAGGCTACTGTGAATGGAATGGTTTTCCTAATTTCTCTTTCAGAGGATACATCATTTATGAATAGAAATGCATTAGATTTACACATATTGATTTTATATCCTGCTACTTTGCTGAATTCATTTATTGGTTCTTGAAGTTTTCTAGTTGAGTTTTTTGGATCTTCTAAATATAGGATCATGTCATCAGCAAATAGTGACAGCTTTAGTTCTTCTTTTCCTATTTGTATCCCTTTAATATCTTTGGTCTGTCTAATTGCTCTGGCAAGTGTTTCAAGGACAATGTTGAATAGAAGTGGTGAAAGAGGTCATCCCTGTCTTGTTCCAGTTTTTAGAGGGAATGCTTTCAGTTTTTCTCCATTAAGAATGATGTTGGCCATGGGCTTAGCATAGATAGCCTTTACAATGTTGAGGTATGTTCCTACTATTCCTCATTTTTCTAGTGTGTTAAGCATGAAGAGGTGCTGTATTTTGTCAAATGCTTTCTCAGCATCTATTGAAATAATCTTGTGATTCTTAACTTTAAGCCTATTGATGTGATGAATTACAGTTATTGATTTCTGAATGTTGAACCTACCTTGCATCCCTGGGATAAACCCCACTTGATCATGATGCACTATCTTTTAAATATATTTTTGTATGCAATTGCCAGTATTTTGTTAAGGATTTTTGCATCTATGTTCCTCAGGGATATTGGTCTAAAGTTTTCTTTCCTTGATGTGTCTTTGTCTGTTTTTGGTATTAGAGTGATACTAGCCTCATAGAATTAATTCGTAAGGGTTCCCTCCTTTTCTATTTCCTGGAATACTTTGAGGAGTATTGGTATCAGTTCTTCTTTAAAGGTCTTGTAGAATTTGGCTGAGAATCCATCTGGTCCTGGGCTTTTCTTGGTTGGTAGGCTTTTGATGGCTTCTTCTATTTCGGTGCTTGAAATTGATCTGTTTAGATTGTGTACGTCTTCTTGATTCAGTTTGGGAGGATCATATGTCTCTAAAAATTTGTCAATGTCTTTGATATTTTCTATTTTGTTGGAGTATAGATTTTCAAAGTAGCTTCTAATTGTGTTATGTATTTCAATGGTGTCTGTCGTGATCTTTCCTTTTTCATCACAAATTTAGTAATTTGAGTTTTCTCTCTCCTCTTCATTAGTGTGGCTAGGGGTTTATCAATTTTGTTTGCTTTTTCAAAGAACCAACTTTTTGCTTTGTCAATTGTTTGAATTGTTTCTCATGTTTCAATTTCATTGATTTCAGTTCTGATTTTAATTATTTTCTGTCTTCTACTATATTTTATGTTGATATGTTTTTCTTTTTCTAGGGATTTGAGATGTAATGTTAAGTCATTAGTTGTTGACTTTTTATTTTTTTAATGTATGAGCTCAATGCAATGAACTTTCCTCTTAGTACTGCTTTCATAGTGCCCAGAGGTTTTGATATGTTCTGTCATTGTTTCCATTTACCTCTAAGAATTTTTAAATTTCTTCCCTGATGTCTTCTGTTCTCATTGCATCATTCAATAGCATATTATTTAGTCCCCAGGTGTATGAGTAGTTTTTGTTTGTTATTTTATCATTCACTTCTAATTGCATTCCATTATGGTCTGATAGGATATAGTGTAGGATCTCTATTTTTTTGTATTTACTAATGCCTTCTTTGTGGCATAGCATATGGTCTATTTTGGAGAAGGATCCATGAGCTGCTGAGAAGAAAGTATATTTGCTTGATGATGGATGAAATACTCTGTAAACATCCATTAAATCTATAAAGTGATAGTATTATTTAGTTCTATAGTTTCTTTGTTCAGTTTTTGTTTGGAGGATCTATCCAGTGGTGAGAGCAGTGTGTTAAAGTCCCCCACTATAAACGTGTTTTTGTCTATTTGATTCTTAAAATCGAGATGGGTTTGTTTGATATATGTAGATGCTGCATTGTTTGGGGCATAAATATTTAAAGTTGTTATATCTTGCTGTTTTATGCTTCCCTTAAGCAGTATGAAATGTCCTTCTTTATCCCTTTTAACTTAGGTTTGAAGTCCACTTTATCTGATATGAGGATGCAGACCCTGCTTTTTTACTGGGTCCATGTGCCTGGTATGTTTTTCCCCATCCTTTCACCTTTTCTGTGGGTGTCTTTCTATTAGATGAGTCTCTTGAAGGCAGCATATTGTTGGATCTTTCTTTTTAATCCAATCTGCAAGTCTATGTCTTTTGATTACTGAGTTTAGGCAATTGACATTCAGGGTTATTATTGTGATATGATTTGTATTCCTGGTCATTTTGGCTTCTTTTTAGTTTTTAAGTTGACTTGGTTTCTCCTTTGATTGACTTTTCCTTTAGGGTAGTTCCTTCCTTCACTGACTTACATTGTTGTTTTTCACTTCCTCCTCATGAAATATTTTGCTGAGAATGTTCTGTAGGTCAGGTTTTCTATTTGTAAATTCTTTTAACTTTTGTTTATCATGGAAAAATGTTATTTCTTCATCAAATCTGAAGTTAGTTTTGGTGGGTATAGAATTCTTGGTTGGCATCTGTGTTCTTTCAGAGCTTGAAATATATTGTTCTTGGCCCTTCTTGCTTTTAGAGTCTTGGCTGAGAAATCTGCTGATATCTGTATTGGTTTTCCGGTATATGTAATCTGATGCTTTTCTCTCAAAGCCTTTAAAATCCTTTATTTAGTATGTGAGGTATTTCCATTATAATGTGTCTTGGTGTGGACCTGTTGTAATTTTTTGCACCTGGTATTCTGTAAGCCTCTTGTATTTGATTTTCCATTTCAATTTTCAGGTTTGGGAAATTTTCTGATATTATTTTGTTGAACAGGTTGTTTGTTCATGCCTTTAGTTTATATCTCTGTGCCTTCCTCAATACCAATAATTCTTAAATTTGTTCTTTTCATGATATCCCATAATTCTTGGAGGCTCCATTCATGACTTCTTAACATCTCAGTTTGTTCAACTTTATTTTCAAGGTTAAATATTTTGTCGCATTGTCTGAGATTCTTTCTTCCACAAGATCTATTCCGTTAGTGATGCTTTCTATTGAGTTTTTAATTTGGTTTATTGTTTTTCATATCAAGTATTTCTGTTTTGGTTTTTTTCAGAATCTCTATCTCTTTATTGAAGTGTTCTTTTGCTTCCTGAATTTGCTCTTTTAACTGTTTACTGGAATGATCATCATTGCCTGCATTTCCCTCTTATCTTGTCTTTTGCTATAGGAATCATTTTAAGTATGCAGATTCTGACCTCTTTTTCTGTCATTTCTACTGCCATGCTGTCATTGGATTCTATCACAATAGCATCTTGATTTTTTAGGGACACTTTCTTTCCCTGTTTTTTCATATTGTTTCTATATATTCCCCTCTATCAGTTAAGATCAGAGATACTAAAGTTCCCCCCTTGCAGGCTTATTATGACCCTGCAGTTTTCCACTACCTTTCCTTTGAAGGGGAGATCAATACCAGTAGCACCCAATACAGAGAAAATGCAGCCCTGAACCAGATAGCACCTACAAAGAATTTAATATTATTGTAACGAACAGGATGAGTTCAATTACTATTTACAGTAATTCTAGTTGTGAATAAGAGGAAGGGGAAGGGTGTAGATGTAAGTGAGTAAATAGAAGTATCTGTCAAAGGGCCTCCAGTCTCTGTAGGTGTCTCAGGAAGGGAGCTGCCCTTCCAAAGATAAGGGCCATGCCCTTAGGAATAATTCAAAATGCCTGTACCAGTCTCCAAAGAAGCTGGGAAGCCCCAGTGAGGGTGTGCTGAGTCAGCATGGAGGCAGGTGTGGTGTCCCTCAGCAGTAGGGAGACAGATGGACCCACTCAGCTTCTGGTCTCCAACCTCAGTGTGGGGGCAGGCTGGGGAGCTCAGTGCCAGCATCAGACTTCAGTGTGGGTATGCAGGTCGGCTCAGCGAGGGTGTCCATCCACAGTGTGGGGGGCAGACTCAGCGCCGTCATCCAACCTCAGTTTCGGGGGACCGCTGATCTTTCTTTCTATTTGAGGGAAAAGGAAAATACTCTATGAGCTGATACATTTTCTTATATATATTTGAAAAACTGTATTAAGTTTTGTTAGCTCTCTTAATTATTGTGACCTCCAAACAATTCAGTTTTGCCTGAAATGTGTCACATCTGGAACAGAATAGAGAATGCTTAATGGAAATGATACCTCCTAAAGACTCGGTGTGGTATTGCAACTTCATCAGCATTTAATCATCCTCCCTTACAGAGTATGGCTATCACTGACCACAGCTATCACTGACCACATACTAAGCAGGTTATACAAGAATAAAAGTGATGTATTGTACTGCAATAAAGAAAATAATTCTTACAGCAAGTGTAGATCGGTTACTTCTAAACTCTACTTAGGAAATTAGTTCTCATATTCATTTCCACTTACCTTGAGGATATTAATTATCAGAGGTATAATGTGTCAATAAAGCTTCCATTTCCTCTCTGTATTTGCATTTATGAGTCCTGTAATGAACATGGGATTCTTTGGTTTTAGAGTAAGTGACTGATATGCAAACCCCGGGGTTATTAATAAGGTGAAGAATTTTGTCTAAAGTTTCAGTTTGTCAGAGACTTTTTTATTAGGAAGAGTAAGAATTACTTTTCTTAAGGAAAATGTGTGTAGTCTCACTTATTAATGAGTAAATTGGGAAGTTAGGAGTATCTGGCACTAAGGCTACCTCTTAAATGTATTGAGTGTGTACAATGCAAAAGGCACCATACCAGAGAGTCTTCTGTTCATAGCTTAAATATTTCCCAATTGTTAGGATGTAGATATTAGGAATCCCCTAAAAGCTCACGTGTGAGACTATTTAAGAAGGCTTAGAAGTGAAATGATTGTGTTATGAGAGCCTTAACTCAATCAGTGACTTATCCCTTGATAAGGATTAACTGAGTGGTAACCGAAGGCAGGTAGGGTATGGCTGGAGGAGGTGGTCCTTGGGGGTGTGCCTTTGGCATATATATGTATTTTGTGAGCTGAGCTTAGCTCTCTCTCTGCTTCCAGGCACCATGCTCCCCACTGCTTCCCTCTTCCACAATGATGTTCTGCCATACCTTGAGCACCAATGAATGCAGTCAGTCTTCTAGGGACTGACACCTCTGAAACTGTGAGTCCCCAAATAAATGTTTCCTCCTCTAATTGTTCTTGTCAGATTTTTGGGTCACAGCAATGAAAAAGCTGACTAAAACACCAACATACGTGAGCACAGATGTTAATTTGAACATCTCTGGGTGTCAGGTTCTTCATTTAAGAAGAAATCTCTCCCTGTAAGTCCACCCTGGCTTGCATGGCTGTGGACACGTAGCATGTTCTGGTCTTCTGCTGTAGTCACTTCCTTCGCCTACCTGATGCTCTCAAATGCTCTATGATTCTCACTCTCCATCCTTCTCCCAATAGAACTCACACTGGCATTACTGGCACATTTTATCACCTTGGGCCTGAAGTGGAAGTGGTCTCAGAAGTGGAAGTGGTCTTGCTGTGTGTTTGGTCCATTGTACTAAGGCAAGTGTGGTCCAATTAGAGTTGGTACAAGGAACTCAAATGAATCCATTCATTCTCCAAATATACTTGTACAAGTTTTGGAGGATGACATGAGTAAATGATCTCAATCCTGCCAAATATATAAAAGTCTACCAGCAAATAAATACCTGAAATTCAGAATGGGTGCCTTACATTGAACCAAATGATTGATTTGACCAGTTTAGTAAAGGAATAAAACAGCCCAGTGATTTGGCTTCATCAAAATGTCAAATCTGAAGCCTTGGAGTCCTATTAAACTTTTCTCACCTCCGCCTCTCACTTTCAATCTGTTTCCATGCCCCATAAATTCTACCTCCTAAGTACTTCTCCAGTCTATTCATGCTTCTCCAATCATACTACTAGAAGTTGATTTCAGACTCTCATCTTGCAGAAGTCTTTGAAAAACATGACTAACTACAGTCTTCTCTAGATTATTTTGTTTATCATCTGTCTTTGTTTACTATCAGTCACTAACACTTCTCAGTAATTTCCCTGACAAAAAGGGAAAGAAAAGAGAGAAAAAAAAATGCTTGTTTTGTTCTTTGTTATACCTCTGTCCTGTATTAAATTTCCCTACATGTAGTAGATGAGCAAAACATATGTTTTAAATGCGCATATAAATGAAAGTACAAAGGGTTGCATATAGGATTCAAAAGATGTATTTAGATTTACTATCCTACATGCTATGATCATAGCAATTTTTACAAAAGTAAATTTCAGCTGACTTTTTCTCCCAATAAATGTTACTTAGTGCAATTACTTATATTTGTTTGAATTATCTTATCTTACTCAAAAAGTGCTGATCACAGTTATAGTTACACACTCAAACTACAGATGATCTGTGTAAAAGATACAGGAGATTTTGGCAACTGAAGTATTTTTCATTTTATCTGTATAAAACTGAACCAGTTAATTAGCTTCTCAGAACTGCAATTCCCTTGACTATAAACAACGATGATGAGGGCTAATTCACAAGGTCAGAGGATGGTGATGGCCATGATCATGTTGATATTATTTACAAAGCACTTAAATGGCTCAGCTTCTATGATTAATATTTAGTGAAACCTGTTCAACCCCCATCATATCTGAATGAATTCATTTTCTTCCTTATGTGGGTGTAAAAAGATATCTGTCTAAAATTTTATAGGAAGTGAGTGCTGAATTGGAGCATGAGTTAGTTTTTTCCAAAGTTATGCACTTCTCCACCACATCATGGGATAGCATCCTATACTCAAACCTTCCATTCTCAACATCCCTAATTTCTAAGTGATTGTGCATAATCAGAAGAAAGTATCGATTTTTAAATAATAGTCTCTCCTGAGAATCTAATAAATAGGATTCATTAATGGATTGTATAACTGCTTTAATCTCTTCTTCCTAGAAGAGGGTTATTACACTGATTTCCTTCTTAATTTACCATAGGGAGTTAGTATTCTATTATTTATTCTATTCAGGTACCAAAATAACGTAATACTATAAAAAGAAATTGAAGTATTCTGGGTAGAAAGCAAGTAATTAACATTGCTTTAGTTGTGTCCTACTGTGTGAAGGAATGTGTTTCAAATCTATTTATACTCTGAAAGGCCTTGTACACAAATTTTCTCTGCATCTGTTTTTCATGCAGAACTTTTTAGCTTGTTATATCTTTCTGCTCTGAATTAGTTCTACTAATATCTCCCTAGAATCTGAGGTACACTCAAATTTATCATTTTCAATTTCTGTTTTAAGTGAATATACATTTATGAATCATCACCACCGTTATTTACCTGTGAAAGGGTTTATATTGCTATATCTTTTGAGAAAGCGTGAACTTCATCTCATTGATCCATCTACACATACTCCTGGAAAAAGAGCTGTGGACAGAGCAAGCTGACTCATGGGTGCATAAGCTTGTTCCTTCTGTGTCCTTATATGTCCAGCTTATATGAGAAGAGAAAAGGAGGGAATGAACTTGAAAGAAAAAAGAACCAGCAGTGTTATCAAAAACAAATGATGACCCCAGCATTCTGACATTGCTGTTTGCCTTTCTCATGCATACAGACATGAGAATTTACTTCCTCTCCAATACATTGTGCATAGCTCATGACTTTTTACATTTTACATAAATTGTTTTGTTATATTATTGTTACTACTTCAGTATTCCAATATTTCCTTAATTTTGGTTATTTTTATGCTCATGGCATTATCCAAAATGTTACATGTAACTCCAATTTGTTTATTTTCATTGTTAGGGACTAATTTAATTTGTCCAGTTAACTTTGGTGATTATTTGGTGTATTTCCATCTTTTTCCCCCTTTTTTTCCTATTGTCACAAAGATTATTCTGTAAACTTGTACAAAATTTTCTTCCCAATGATATTTTTATACCCCAGAACATATTCAATTAGTAGCACACGTAGTGTGGGTAAATAAGACAAAATTGTATTTTAATCCACTAAGAACTGATTTTTACATATTTTATGGAATAAGGATTTAATTTTAAAAGCATACATGGGAACCTCTAATTATCTAAAGCATTTATTTCAGTTTGTTCCCTCCCCACCGATGCAATGTCATCTCTATCACACTTCAAATTTGCCTACAGTTCTCTTCTGGAAATCTATCTTTTACCCACAGTACTTTAGACTTTTGTCTCCATCAAGTCACACTGCCTTCCAATTATATAATGTTTTAATTCCTGATTGTGCAGGTATTCCTACTTGGTTGCACTTATTTGAAATATCCTGGGTGATTATTGGTCCTTTGCTGTGATCATAAAAAAAAAAATTGGAATGAGCATGTTACATTTCACAAATAGACTATCAAGATTTTGATTGCAATTCAAATGAATTAATGTAGTAATTTGCATGAATTTTTTTCACCATATTGAATTTACTTATCAGTAATAGTCGATAATGAACTGGAAGTGTGGTTCAGAGGTAGAGCACTTGCCTAGCATGTGTCTTGCTCTGGGTTGTTTCCCAACGCCACCGGGGAGAGAAAACAGTAACTTTTATGTTCACATATTTCAAACTTTATGACAACTTTTGATTGTACTTAAATTTTTCTAGAAACAATTTAAATCTCTTTTGCTGTAATTATTAAGTACCTTATATTTGCTATTAATTGCCACTACTATTAATTATATTTAGTTTTGGTTGGTTTGTTACTGACCTCTAAGAATGATCTTGATTTTTATTCATCAGCCACATATCATGAGATACCGTTACTGCTCTTACAACTTACTAATTCATTTGTAGAATCTCTTGGATTTTCTACATAGATAATCATGACTTTTCAATGTTGGGATTCCTCTTCATTCTTTCCCCTCCTTACAACTGCTCCTTGTTTTTTATTGTCACATCCCACTGGTTAAAAACACCTGTACAGTTTCAGATAGATGCAATAAGAGTGCCCATCCTTACATTTCTCTAGAATTTTTGTTCAGAGGTTTAATTTTTTTGAGGTGTTTGTTGTTGAGGATTTGTAGATACTCTTTTAATTACCTTAAGAAGTTACTTTCTATTTCAAATGTTTTAAGATTTCATTTTGCTTTTCTTTCTGGTCGTTGTGAGTTGTACTTTTCTCTAAAAAATGTGAAAGCTAAACCTAAATTAAAGGTAGATGTTTTAAGATCTCAGGGAAAATTCTTCACCTTCCCCAAGACTTGATGCCAAAAAGAAAAGTTTCTCCTTCCCTCTGTAGAACAGCAGGTTCTTAAAGTTTTATTTCTTGCTTGTTTTCTGGATTACCCCTTTACTTGAGATTATTACTATTTGAGAGTTCAACTTTATGTAATCAACTCATCCTAATTCCCAACTTGAATCATTCCAAAGACTTGTCACTTGCTCCTTAGTTAAAAACAAAGTTTCTTTTTCCAAGATTTGCAATTAATTGCCAGGAATAACATTTCTTCTTTGCCACACTTGCCTTCTGCTTTCTATTCATTTTTCTCACCTTGATATACTTTGTTACTTTATTATGAGCTCTGATATACCTTTAAAAGATATGGTATATTGCATTCACAGTGTTTTAACACTTTCTAATGAAATTATGAAATGATATTAATACAGTAAATTAGTTTCAAAAAATAGTCTTGATTTCACTGGGATGAAATTATCATAATACCACATTATTTGAATAATGGATTGATTATTGGCATAGAAAAGGAAGAGGAGAAAAGGGAAAATATGAGTAAGTTCCTCAGTTTTACCCTTCTTGGCATCCATTCATCTATTGATTATGCAAATATGAATTAAAACTTGGCCATAAAGTAACAGTTTCAAATGAGGATTGCTAGTTGCGTTTAATTTTGAACTGATATGTGGTAAAGAAGCAGGAGCTAATTATAAAACTAAGAAAAAATGTTGCAGGTAAAAAGAATGAAAGTATATTAGAATTCTGGAGATTTTGAGGTTTATATTCCTATAATTATGGCATTTGCCTTACAAAGCTTATTTATATTATTTTAAAAAGTTATTGTGTTTTCTCCAAGAAATTTAGAAATCATTGCTAATCTTGTAAAACCAGGAACTTTATAAGATACTGAAATTTGGGTCCCTCTCATTGGGGTTTTACTGCATTAGAAATTTACTAGCACTAATTTGTGTTAAGTATATTTATTTTTTTGCTTCTATTTACAATTCACAATTTTTATCACTTTACTTTGAAAAGTATTAATGTTGATTATAGACTTATGTCTAGTACTTGAGTTTCCATTCTCTCACTGGATTTAAATTTTGATTATCTTTATTTGTGTATTTCCTAATATATTGATATATTTCCTAATATATAATATGTTTTTTTCACTCCAAACTGGTAATTAATTATCTTCATATTATTTATACAGATGCATGCAGGTATGCAGCATTCTGGGTTTTGTTTTTGTTTTTAATCAAGTACTGTATCTGCTCTTCATTTGGCAATAAAGTACCATTCAAAGTAAGGTCTAGTTGCAATTTTCAAAAGGATTGAAAATTGACAGCCTGAGTGAAGGTTTTAAGGTACCCTATTTTTTGTCTCAGGGTTTGCATTGAAAAGCTTTTTGAGCTTAGCCCTTGCAGTAAGTGAGGCCTTATAATCATTATTCCAACAATGTTCTAAGTTTGTTTGGACTAATAATTATACCAACAGTGTGCAGGAGTTTGGAAAGCAAGTTAAAGGTGACAGAAAATATATTTTCATATTAAAATATTCAAGTCTAAATATTTGTAGAGAAAACCACAAGAATTATCTTAACAGAGAATGAGGAAAAATTTCAAATTAAAATAAAGCATACGAAAGATGGTATGACTAAATGGAGGGCTAACCTATGATCTAAAGGTTGCATTCAATTTTATAGAGATATCAAATTTTCATGATATTAATTTGCAAAATATTGTTTCATTGTTTGATGGAACTTGATAAACATTTAATAAAATGTACATGAAAGAATAGAGATATCCAAACAGCTAAAGAGAAATTAAAGCAGGAGGGTTTACTGGTTCACTAAAAAGTCCTGGATCCTGCAAAATATGGTAACAGAAAGTGGACTTGACATTCCAAGGAAAAAATATGAAGTTCACAGGGGGAAGATAAGAATTAGTAAAAATAATATATTGATTAAAAACTAAAAAGATAAATACAGCACTTGCTGAATTCAGTTGCAATGTCAATCTTGCCTGATTGTTGATGAGTTTAATAGGAGTGTTCAAGAGTGTTAAGGTAACAATAAAGTCAGAGGTCATGTAGGATTCATAAATGCCTATGGTTTTGTTTAGTCCTGTTATTTTAAGAGCTGGTATTTTATTTATTTTCACTGTTGTGTATACATTATTTTTTTGCAAATGGGTTGGTGATCCAAAATAAAGGGGAACTAATCTATCCTATTCATATGTTTTTAAGTATAAAAACTGAGGAAAAAAATGAATTTGGTGTCATAACTCTGTTTGTTCTTAAGCCTTGAGTTCTTTTCCCGGTACCGGAAAGCTCCTTTAGCTTCCTGAGAGCCATAACAGTTTGTGAACAGAAACCATAAACAGAGTGAAATAAAACTTGTCCTCAAAGGGATAGACCTGTGACTTTGGCCTCATTAATTGTGTAGTATGCTCTGATGCTGAGAGTCATCTTTGAACCATATGTGTGAATTGAGCGAATTTGGAGCCATTAAGCAGGGAAGCCTGGTCTTAGGAACTCCCAGTGGAACCCACCGGTTCAAGAACACCTGATTTAAGTGGCACCCTGTCTTAGCTCACCACTCAAGTTCAAGCACATCCTTCCTGAGACAGGTGTAGCTTGCAAAAAGCCAATCAACCTATTTACTGCAAGACCCCTGCCACACCAAGAAGTAAACACAGAAACAAGACTCCTCCAACAACACTGAAACCTTATACTTTCAGATCCCCTTTGATTGGTACTTATAAATAAAACTAGTGCTGGCTGTTTCTTTGTTAGAGCCAGACTTCTGGACCACTCAGCAGGTCACGCCCCTGCTTAAAGATATTCATGCCTCTTAGTTTCTGATATATAAAATTCATAACTTTTATTGAACAGCCAGCCCATCCTTCTGAGGGGTACCCATTCCCTCGCCCACATGGGACAAGACTTGAGGGAGACTCTGAGTTAACAAGTTGTAGCCTAAACAAGTCAGATTTGTATTCATGTTCTGGAAACATTCTGAAGTTGTTCTTACATTTTTTTCCCTTTTTTAATTCACTTTATTCCACATCAGGAAAAATCCTCCTGGGCTCTCATTTCTCATTATTCTGTCTCAGGAGGTGTTTACTGCCATTCTTGTGTGAAGGAAGGTGCTAGCTTCTTGATCTCAACCCCAACCTACCTTCAATATCCTCTTGAGTCTCTAGAAGCTTAACTTGGATTATTCACCCTTATAAATGTTTTGGTCACAGACAGCAATCAGGCTGTTGACTCTTGAAAATTCAAACTCTGATGGAAATTTCTTCATTGCAGGGCAGTCTAAACAGTGCTTAGTGGCTGTCAGTGACAACCCAACCCAGGTTGGGACTGAAGCTAAGGGCCACAGATGACTGTTCTCTCAGCAACAGTCTGAAGGCTGAAGCATGGAAAACTCCATTAGTAGCTAAGAAGGCTCAGGACTCTGCATTCAGACCACGTATCTTGTATCCTTTCTTCATTTAAGAAAGGCATGGAAGAGAGACTAGGAGTTTAAGATCCATCCTATTAAGAACTTTCTGTGCCCTGTGTAAGTCATACAACCTATCTGAATCTCAAGTTCTACAACTGTAAAATTAAAAGGTTGGGCTAGGTGACCTTGAAATTGCTTCAAGCTCTTACATTTATGATTTCAAATTCAGGGGAAAATTTCACTAATATCCTTATAAAAGAAAATTTTGTTCAGGAACTTTGTCAGAGTTTAGACTGGGTGGAATAAAAAAGAAAGAAAGAAAGAAACTTCAAGACCCACTGCAGTGGTTGCTAAGGAGACCAGCTGCATAGTGGTTCAGGTTATTAATCAGTAATATCTTCCCAAGTAGTCAGCATTAGTGTCAGAAATACCACCATCAGAGCAAAATTGCTTTCAATTGAATCATATATACAATGGTGTCTGATTAAAATTCAAATATCTATATAAGCATTAATCTTTTGTTAGCTACTAACAAATTATTACATCGACTTTCAAGTGTCAGGACAATCCAGATACATTTTCTAAGGAGGAAAGGAAGATCTGGGATATGTAGAGATGCCTGGAGGGGAAAGATTAGGATAGCTTCAGAGGAAGGAATCTCAGATGAGAGAGTTTGAAAACATCTTAGGGAAGCCAGGGGAAAGAGGCAACGAGATGAGGAGAGAGGTAAAACCAGAGAAGGCGGATTCTAAAAGTAGCTGGTTTGACAGTGGTGCCCAGAATGAACATGCATCACGCGTGGGGTGGGTGAATAAAGAAAAATAACAAAGTCCACTGTCCAAAAATCCTTAATATCTTCCTCTAATTCAAGTTTTCATAGAGCATGTTCTGGATATACTCTGATTCTTGTTATTAAAATAAAAATGCAGGAAATTTCTTAGTATAAGGATAAAGATATGCCTTTATGTTTATTTCCTCAAGAAATCATCAGAGTTTAATATGATTGACCCTAATAGAGTTGCATTTAAATTTTCGAGGTAGAAAATTTTAAAATGGAGAGCTTTGAGTAGTCATGCCATTCAAAGTGATTTTATCCAACTTGTTTGTTTATAAATCTTATATTAAATGGTTCTTATGAAGATTATTATGCATATTCAGGTAGCTCAGGCACAATTTTGGGGTTCATGTCCCAAGATTATGTCACAGATATTTAAACATTATTTTTTCTTCTGTCACATATTTGAGCAAGCGTTTTTACTTTATTCAGGAAGTTCTTGAATATTCCTTGGTTATGTAAATAAACCAAGTTGAATTTTTAAAATGAAATATTATGTCAAAGAATAAAGTGATCCAGTACATGTTAATTCTTATGTTATGCCTGTATCACTATAATCACAGGGTGCTCAACGATCTAATCAATTTAGAAGGTATAAATGAATACGGGACTGGGAGGCTCCCTACCGACCACTTTGTTGTAGATTACTCAGGGTTGTATAGATGAGGGAAATTTGGAAGTGATGGTTTTCTAGTGAAAGAAAGACTCATGGTAGAAAATGTTGGAAATAAGAAAAAAAAAAAGTAGGAGAGATGGTAAGAAAGTTATGTTAGCTGATATGAAAAAGTAGTTTGATGGTTCCTCAAGAATTTAAATCTAGAATTAGAACTAGATTGATCCAGCAATTGTACTTCTGGGTATTTCTCTGAAAGAATTGGATCAGGATCTTGAAGAGGTATCAGCACCTCCACGTACAGTGTAGTATTATTCACAATAATTGAGACAAGGAAACAAATTAAGTATCTATTGACAGATGAATGAATACAGAAAATGTGGCATGTACATGCAATGGACTATTATTACCTTTAAAAAGAAAGGTAATTCTACAACATATGGCAAACCCGAGTGCCAAGAGAAATACAACAGAGAAAGAAAGACAACTACTGCCTGGTTCCATTTGTCTGGGGAAATCTACAACAATCAGACTCATAGGAGATAGCGGAATGGTGGCTGCCAGGGACAGCAAAGAAAATGGGGAGTTATTAATCAATAGGAATAAAGTTTCAGTTATTCAAGATGAGTAACTCTTCAAGATCTGCTGTGCTTACAGTTAAGAATGTGGTAGTGCACATTTAGAACTCTGTGAAGAGGATAGAGTTCATGTTAGGTGTTCTTACCACAATTAAAAAAAAATACAGAGGAAAGAATGTTCTGTGCTTCAGGAGCATTTTTGCATAACCCAACTCAAAAGTTATTACAGGGTCTTTGCAAAGAAGTAGACAAGTGGTTGACAGCAGGATAGTGCTTCTCATCAGATAAATAGTCCAAGAAGAAGAGCTCTTTCCTGGGAGCTGAGAGCAAGAACTGTGTGCAAGGAAGAAGCCTGTCACCACAGGTGCATTTGAGATAACTGTGCTGAAAGAAAGGACAGCATCTGAGTTCTTTTAAAGAGCTATAAGGAGGGGGTAAACCTTTGGAGAGGGAGACAAAACTGAAGAGGAATTTTTTTCAAGTTTTGAATATTTACATCATTCTTCAAGAATTGTTAAGGATTCTGGCAAAGTCAATAAACTCGTGTTTCATTGTTGCAAAACTAGAACATTCTGCCCCAAGAGAGAGCTGGATATCTTAGCTTTGTTCACACTTAGAATCACAAACTACCATTACCCAGAGCTTCCCCTTTTCTGTCCTCCTTTCTGGGGTCAGGATTTTCCTAATGGTATTTATCCTCTCTGAAATGGGTAAGCTAGACATTAAGCCTGAGAGAAGTGAGGGGGAGGGAGGGAGATATTCAATGACTTGAGAAAAGTATCTAACAAAAATGGTATTTTACAACATAGCAGAAGATATAAAAACTTGCATACATAGACGACATGTCATGATCCATTTGATTTAAAATTTAATGCATATCATCCACTTATGTAGATTCTCTGATTTTATTTGAGAACATTATTTACTATTATTAAATAAATAAGTCTGTGATGCCACAATCTTTGGAGAGCAATATGCCCACATGAGGATGTCTCATGTGCAACTCAGGCATTTACAGAACTAGTCACTGAGGCTTCTAATCTGAAGTTTATAGTTGAAAATGCTGTTAGAATTCTTTGGTTTTGATGTCTGACTTATATGAATGTTGCTCTAAGGTAGGAGGCACAACTCAGTCACACATTTTCTCTTCTGAAAAAAATGACTGCTTATTTCTCCAAGGTGCCTGCCATGATAACTTGAAACAGAATTAGGAGTTCCCCATACATCCTGTTATATAAACATGCCATGGAATTTGGTTATTATCCATCCAGATGATTTAAGTTGAATGAGACAGAAACTTGATTTTGATTTCACATTTGGGATATATTTCATTACACTCGAAACCCCCAAAATACTGCAAAGTTTTTCAGAATTCCATTCCAGTTTGTATGGTTCTCAGAAATACTCCAGAGTGACACACTGGCATGATGGTTACAAACATACATACATATATAACTTATTTTTGCTTAGTGTATGCATATAGGTGTGCTGTGTATGTATTCATAAATGCATTAATTATCTTGTTCATTTGTTTAATTCATTAATCTGCATAAAGTACTCATTCCTGACAGATGGATTGGAGGACAGTAGGAACCATCTGTCTGTATTGGAAATCCAGACCAGACAGAAGATGATAGGGGTATTCCCAAGAGCATGGAGAATCAGGCGAGCTGTGATTTTCAACGATGAGAGTGTGACTAACCCCAACCCTCTCTAATGCTTTGGATGGAGCAACTTAATGACCCGTTTACATCATGAAATTTATACAGGAGGATCTTAGTATCTAGTTCTGTCTGCCAGCTCATAATTGTCTGGAGTCCAGCTACCTCCTGTGTAGTCTCTCTTTCTCCATCATCAGCAGAGAGTAGCTGCAGAATCTTTATCTTTCCTTCTACCTCCCTCCTCTTTTATCTTTCTTCTTTTATTGTTTTTTTTTTTTTTTTCGAGGGGAGGGGAGTACAAGGAGAGAAATAACAAATAATAATGACACATTAAATAAGCCACTACACTTTGATCTTGGATCATTGTTCTGTCTTAATTAACCCTTGCAGTCGAACTGTCTAATTTGAAGAAGTCATTTAAGAAAGAATACCCACATTATGACTTTGAAATTCATATCCAGGAAAACATGAATTCATAGACCATGGTGGTTTTCATTCTACTGCAAACATAATTCGAAAGTTAATGTGAAATTGTGGAAATGTAAAGGTCTTGCTGCATGAAAACTTGAGTCCTCATTGGTCTTCCTACCCTTTGTGATATTTTGAAGGATTCCTGAGCCTTTTTGCTCAGTTTTGTCATTTGAATTAAAAAGTTAATGAATCCTGAATATAGAGGAGGGAGAGGCGGTACCTAACTACACAGTGGCTTCTCAATACTTATTTGTTCCTTCCCATTAAACAAACACGAGCTTTATTCTTCACATTCTTTAAACTGAGAAATGAATGACAATATTATTGAATATTTACTATGTTTCAGGTGCTGGGCTAAGTGCTTTCATACATGAACCCATTTAATTTTTGTAACAACTTTATAAAGTAGGAACTATTATATTCTCTGTTTTATAGTCAAGGACAGTGAGGCATGTAGAGTTGCAATAATTTGCCTGAGGTTACACACTAACAGCTGGCTTTTCCCATTTTAATTTTTCCTGTTGTCTTATCACTAAAACTTCAAATACAAACATTTCTTTCCAATCCATATTACATAAATTTTTAAGGAACTATTTCTGCTCAAAATAATTCAGCAGCTTATTAAAATATTCTCAACCCGTTCATTTCTTGAATGGACCATTATTGATAGGCTATGGAACAAAGTTAATTCAGGAGACAGATTAAAATTCTGATTTCAGATGATATGTTCAGAACTGTATTGATCTTCAGACCATCCAACCACTTCTCCTCTCTGCTTGCCTGCAGAATAGGAAGCAGAATGGATTTCTCTGGAATCACAGATGTTTGACTAGTGAATTTGATCTCAGTATTCCAAGTTATCTCGATATGAACAAGCAAGGAATTTTATTTAGAAAGTTCCTAAACACCTACCTTAGACTTAAAAATGCTTATTTTTTCTTCTAGATAAAAGAACACACTTCTTAATAACATTAAAGTTATAGGAGAAAATAAAGAACGATAACAGCTTATCACGCATGTGCCAGTGGAGAGGAGAGAGTTATTTTCCTGAATGGTTTAGCTCTCTCCTTCCGGTGGTTGGTGGGGCACATGCATGTGTGAGATTGTTGGACTGTTGGGGGTTGGTCTTGAAGCTTTTAAGCTCTGGTGGGTCTGGTGATTCTCTCAAGCTTCTTCCGTCATTGGCCTGAAGAAATTTTCTGTCTGACCTAAGGCTATGAATCCGATGACTGATTATACTTTTGTCCATTAAGCTACTAGAGGTAAGAGATATGCATCTCCTCAAATCCCTTATCATCTTACACCTCGTAGCTTTCCTTTGTTTTTGGCACCATCGTTGTACTTAGGACTTTCAATCACCTCTTCCACTTTCACATTCAGAGCTCTTACTGAAGGGTTCCAAAATGTCACAAAGATAAGATATATGGATGTATGGAAGAAATAGAGAATCCTCAGTTCTATTTGTATTCACTCTGACCCTGCCTGTAAGAAGACATTGATACATATTGCTTTCTGGCTCACAGACCAAAGGAAAAAGGCATTTTGCCCAGGAACACTTTTTTTCCCCTAGTAAAATAATTTAAGCTCTTGAAAAACACCACGTGTGTGTGCTCACGCATGCGCACGTGCTTGCATGCATGATAAATATTAATTGAAACAGTATATTGGTTTGTTGATTGACTATCCAATTTACCAAAAGGTCCTTCACATACTCTACCTAGAAATAAATATTATTTTTAACACAGTAGCTGATTTTTCTTCACTATAGCACAAGAAGTTCAGTATAGGATGTACTATCTAACTCGATCCTCGAATAGATGCTCCGTAACACGTTTGAGATGTATATAAAATAGTTTTACCTTTCCAGGATCCCTGTATTGTTGTGTACTTGTGCAAGGAAAAGAAGAAAATTCAGAGGCTGATCTGGTTTTCCCATTGTCCTTCATGGCCGTGACAATGTTTCTTCTCCTGGTTAGTCATGGTTTTGTTTGGCTGCTTGGAGCCAATGATCCTCATGGAATGCTCGTAGTGCCATCCAGGGTCCTTGCAGAATGTTAAATCCTGTGCCCGGGAGGAGTGCTTCCATTTTGACAGACTCTCCCTTGTCTGACTCTATATCCCTCCCTTCCTCCTCGATCCAGCACCTTCAGAATTCTGTACCATAAACTCCGTCGTGATTCCTGTCCTCATGGCTTGGTTGGGACCTGCAACTCCTTCAGTGGCCTAGTTTCAATTCTCCCTTAGCCAGGCCCTCTCCTCTCTGGATGCCATACATGATTTCTCAATCATCTAAGACATTTTAACCCCCTGGGCTTGCATTTCATTACTGTTCCATCCCAGTATAAAAGTAGTGAGAACTGCTGAGAGTTGTACCGCTTCCCGGTTCCAGGATGTATCCTTGCTCCATTTAGCACCAGCCTGGGGCCTACATTGTTAAGTAGGCCCAGGTGCCCCAGCTGAAAATTAGGATCTGCTTTCTAACAATTTTTGGTACCAGTAACTACTACAGCTTGGGTTTCCGGGAAGAGAGATTGCAAGACACATTACCACGCAGTAGGTTTATCAGTCAGTCCTCTTTGAATCAACGCCTTTGAAGAAAAGCAAGAGAGTAGGAAGGATGGCCTAGAAATTGGTCACTGGCACCGTCACAGTAACTTAGGGGAACCATGGAGCCTGAATTGGCGATTTGGAGTTTTTCCCATGATAGAGCAATGAGGTTGAATCTTTATACTTTACACTAACCACTCATGGATGAAGACTGCCCCTGTGAAGGGCATGTTTCTTGGAGGAAATTGACTCCTTTCAGTAGAGGGCAATTCGCTGAGGACTGTCATCTATGACCTATTAGTTTGCAGCTGGGAGGATGTATACTTCAGTCTTAAAGGAGGATCTGGATGACTCAGCATAGCATCTAACAATCCATACAGTTTAAGTAGATTTTTGCTTTTATACAGAGTCCTCTTCTTTTTATTCCCATTTTGCAAACTCTGGGTTATTTTCACATTTGCCATGTATTCCCTGCATTGAACACTACTAAAATAATTTCCCCACTGTAGTCATCTAGCAAGTCCATGCATTAGTTCAGGGACGCCTCATGTCTGCATGAGCATACAATGGAGAACTGTGGGTATGTTTTATGTTTGGAGCACAGAGCGGTGTGCCACTGTAAAAGTCGCTTTACAGAAATTATAAATCTAGACACTTTGGCTACTTGGGTGGCTTTAGTTAAACTCAGGAAGTCCTTTTATACCCCCTAATTAAAGGTAAATCTAGATTCAACTCTTCTCTTGTAGGCAGTTCTCCTATATTGTTCTCCTATATTAGGTTATGCTATTTAGCTCATAACATGCTCATCAAAATTTATGATCTTTGTTTCATACACAATTTTGGCTTCTTCCTTTCTCAATTCTGATTCTAGTTTATGTAATTTGGATAGCCATCTGTTTTGTGGATGCCAGATATGTGAAGGATCCCAGAGACATATCCATGGTGCCAGGAGATATTGATGAAAACTTCAAGTACAAAAGTTAAAGCAATACAAAATGAAACAAAAGCAAGTGATTGGAGTTTAGTCACAAAGTCTGTGTCTCTATTACATGCAACACACGAACACAAACACATAACCGTCTGCATCCATATACACTTATTGATTGAAGGCTAGTCTGGTAGTTAGAATTTTGAATTATCTAAACATAATTACCAATAGCAGTTCTTTAATTTGTGAGTTTATTTATTTTGCATCTACATTTTAATGACTACTTTTAGTTTTTATTTTTTCTTATTATAATTATTGTTATACAGTTGTTATTTATTAATTCATCAATTAAAACCTAAACTACAATAACAATATTATAATGTGTATTTTTGGCCAAGGTAATGAATGATGGTAATTTTTCCATTACACTTCAAATTAAATGGCATTAAGAAAATATATATTTGGCTACAACTTGGGGTTCGTTTAAAAAAAAATTAAAAAATTTTGAGCTATCAGATTTATAGAAAGTTACAAGGTTACTAAGAATTTCCGTGGAAACTTTAACTGGATTTCTCAAATGTTAACATGTTATATTTGCAGTGTCCTCCTCTCTCCATCACTCCCCTCTCTAATGTGTATGTGGGTGTGTATGTATGTGTACTTTTTAAATGAACTTTGTAAGTTGCAGACATGATGCCCTCTTGTACCTAGATACTTGAGTATTTTTCTATGAATTTACAGTCTTTCATATAACTGCACTGTAATTATCAATGTTAGGAAATTATCATTGACATGCCCATAGGAGATGGGAGTTGTTCATCTGCCTGACCATCACATATGTGAATTCATCTGGTCCTGCTATGTCTGGGGTACCTTGAACATATTAGTTGTAAACATGGTGGGGATACGGTTAAGCAAATGAAAGACATGAGCTTTCACTCAGTGGACTTGAGAAACTACAAGTGCTCAATAAATTTCAGTTGAAGGAACGATGTCAGTATTGTTGCTTTTCATATAGGTTTTACCTGGTTCAGAAAGCATTTACATTTCAATACTAACACTCCTGCTTATGTTAAAATATTTGTGTTAAAATATTTGAGGTGATAAGTAATTGTAATTACATTAATGGAAACACAAAATGTCAAAGTAACATTATAGAGTCAACCTCAATAACTTTGTTTATGAAAAATCAAACCTTCAGAAGAATGGATGCCTTTTTCCATTTATTTGTGCTAATTTCCTTTTATCAACAGAAACTTTATTGTTGCTTTTGTCACAACTTACATTTCAGTGAAAATACACATTTTGAGTCTGTGATCTGCATACAAATACAGACTTCTTTCAGATTTTGTGAATATTTTCCAGCTGCTTTGTGATAGGAAGCCAATTATGTACAATATATCATACAGAGGAAGCAATTACATTCATTTTCTTGTGCACTGAGAAATTTGATAAGGTTGACACTTGGCACATTGAGCTGTGATAACAGTTAATTTTTTAAAAGGCATGAAATATAGGCCAGTTGAATTGAAGTCATTTGTTTTTAAATTGTTGGAAATTTTGTTACCTTAGATGTTTTCAGATGACAAAAGGGAGTGAAAAATTAATTTAGAAATTATTCTAAATGCAGAATAAATACTAGGCTCATTCAATTAAAATAAAATACTTCATTCCAAAAAGAAACCAATTTCTGGGACCCTACAATTGACTAAAAATGGAACTGGACCTTTGAGAAACTATGAAGAAGGGGAGTCTTATTGGGCTTAATGTTTCACCGAACTCTTTTCTGTTTTCAAACAATGATCCTTTCACTTTTCCTACATGCTGGTAGTATCAACATTGCGTATCCATTGCTTCAATAAAATAATCTGTCAGGAAGACCAGATACAGTCATTAATACTTTGAAATAGATGACCCACAATTCTAAATGCATGAGGTGTGTTTTCATCTACTTATTTGTTAAGCATCACTCCTGAGACTAACGATAGGCTGTACAATGTATTCACTATATTGGGTCCATGTTGAGAAAGTGGGCAAGCAGTGGACATGTAAAGGGCTTCATTTGAACAGGACTTGAAGCAGTTTGCTACATGAGTGTGTTCAAAAGGTGGTGCAATTATGGATATGGAAATAGAGTAGTGCATTTGGAGAATTATAAGTGATTTTTGAAGTCTGGAGGAAAACATAGCGAGGATACATCCTGATATTTTTGGAACCAATCTTGTTTATACCTCTTGTCCTCAGTAAACTAATTAATAATGATATCCATTTTTCCTCTCGGTTGTTAGGTTTGGACAATATATTGTACAATCCCTTTGAGCATAGAAATAAATGTGAGCAAGATGGACAATGAGGTTAAAAAGTGAGACAGGGACTGGACTGTGGGCATATCAGATGTCAAAGCAAGGCATTAAGACTGTATTCGAAGACAGCAGCAAGCTTTTATTTTATTCATACTTAAAGAGAAGCAAAATGCACAGTTGCCATTCTTTAGAGTCAGGCATTAATAAACTGGGGAGATGTTTTATCACAGGATCACTTCCTGACCACATCAGTTCATGCTACATTAATAACCTCTCATTACAAATATGGGGTCTTCTAGACTTATACCTATCTCTACCTGGAAAGGAAAAATAAAACCTTGCAACCTGCTTATTGACTGTATTATCTTAAATATCAAGGAAGTTTTTAAAGATGTCTTGGATGTCTAATAAATAAAAATATTTGTTTTTGTGTTGCATTCAGTTATTTTATGGGATGGACTGTATCCTTGAAGTATTGAAGACCCTAAGCAATTGATTTAAACAGCCATGGAGTATGATATATCATTTGCCTTAGAAAAGGCAAATATTTAAAACAATAGGAAAAAATTAAACTTATTCTCAAGGTTTTCTTTCCTTTCTCTAAAGCGAAGTTCCACAGGTAACATGTCAAGTAATCCCGCAGGTCCCTGGAGATCAGGCATATTTTGTCATCTCTATAGAGGCTCATCCTCTCCTCTCCTAGATTTCATTAAGGCTCTGCTGTGAAAAATGTCTCCTTTGCAGTCACTCCAGAGAGTTCAGTGCAGGCTGTGGAAAATGAATAGGATGAATACCATGTAACACTGACCATTTCATAACAGTGATTCTGGTGATGCCTCACCAACTACACGTTACAGTGCTGTAAACACTGTCTACTGATCCGTGCCAGGAATGTTGCTGCAACGGCAACAATAGCAAATTACACAAGTCTGTACAGATAAACACAAGTGTTTGTAATATAAAGCCACACATATATTGACATGGGGAAGAATTTGGAGCTCACAGATAAAACAGTAGGACTGATTTGTGTTTTTTTTCCTTTGTGTATATCTTTTTTTAAATAAATACATGCTATCATGTATTCAACATAAAAGTTCAACTGAAAATTTTGCAGTGAGATAAGAAAGGATGTTATTTTGAGAGAATCCCTTGTTCCTTGAGAAGACTTGAGATAAAGAGGCAGTAGGTTAGCAATGTCCTGAAGTGTAAACTGGAGATCTAAATTTGTCCAGTGCACATTTCTTAGGAGTTTGAGCTGTCTGTGCCTTCCAATTAGCTGGCCCACCGTGAAGCATTCACCCATGTGCGTCACTGTAGAAACTCTCTTTGCCTTCATAGGTTTAGGTCTATGTGAAAGTATTTTGTGTGACATGGGTTTCATAGAATACAAACAAGCAGATAAATACATAAGAGCTGAATAAAAAACCAAGAAAGGACAAGGCCAATTAAGTCTCACAAAATAACATTGAAATTAACACAGCTCCATATGCCATGAAAAAAAAAATGAACTACCCTCACAAATGACCAACATTACTCATTCTGCAATGTTCAGATGGATGGAGAAAGCTTTCTTTCTTTAGGACATTACATATAAATTTTTAGCATCCCATATACATTTTTAGTAATCTTAAACAAACTGAAAAGTAGAATTTAAGTTCATATAATATACTATATGCTGCTTTATTTATTTTTAAACTATCATTAACACATATTAATTGTGCAAATTAATGGAATTCACTTTAATATGTCCAGATATGGATTGATCATGTTCATCCCCTCTTCTTCTACCCTTTCTGCACTACTCTCCACCCAGCACCTGTCCCAGTCCCTTGTAATCCCTCTTCTACTTCCAGGGTCAACTTTTTTTTCCCACTTAGTTTCCACAATAAGATGAAGAACAGGCAATACTTTCTGAGTCTGAATTATTTCACTTAGCACAACGTCCTCTAGTTCCGTCCTTTTGCTGCAAATGGAAGCATTCCATTCTTCTTTCTGGCTGACTAATACTCCATTATACACATGTACCATCTTTTAATTATCCATCAATCTCCTAATGGACACCTTGACTAATCCCACTTCTTAGTTATTGTAAATATTGCCAAAATAAACCTGAGCATGTAGACATCTATATTCTATGGTGACATAAATTTCTTCTGATATATACCTACGGGTGGTTTAGCTGGATCATGTGTTGGTTCTAATTTTAGTATACTGTTTTTTGGGGCAGTTCCAGCATTGAACTCAGGGGCACTCCATCACTGAGCCATATCCTAGTCCTATTTTTTGTTTTGTTTAGAGACAGGGTCTCACTGAGTTGTTAAGTACCTGGCTTTTGCTGAGGCTGGCTTTGACCTTGAGATTCTCCTGCCTCAGCTTCCAGAGACACTGGGATTACAGGAGTGTGCCACTGCACCAGGAACCTCTATACTGTTTTTAATAGTGACTGTACTAATTTACATTTCCACCAACAATGTGTAAGGGTTCTATTTTATTCACCTCCTCATCTACTTTTGTTACTTTTAATTTTTTTGGTAATGATCCTTCTAAATGGGGTGATGGTATCTCATTGCAGTTTTGTATTTTCCCAATGGCTAATGATTGAGCATTATTCCATATATTTATTGGTAATTTGTACTTCTTTTGAGAAGTATCTATTCCAATCACTTCCATTTTTATTTGGATTAATTTTTGTTGTTAAGTTTTTTTTTTTTGTCTTCTTTATATATTCTGGATGTTAACCCTGTGCAAATGAATAGCTGACAAATATTTTCTCTCATCCTGTTGGTTGTCTCTTCTCACAGTTGATTTTTCCCTCATTGTGCAGAAGCTTTTTAGTATCATGCAATCCCAATTGCCAATTTTTGCTATTTTTTGGCCTGTTCTTTTGGAGTTTTATGTAGATAATTGCCTTTTCCAATATCTTTAAGTGTTTCACCTGTATTCTAGTAGATTCAGAGTTTCATGTCTTAATGTTTTTGACCCATTTTGAGATGATTTTTATATGGAGTGAGAGATAGGGGCCAAGTTTTAATTTTCTGCATGCAGATAAAGCACCATTTGTTAAAGGGGCTCTCTTCTCCACTCCATATTTTTGGCATCTTTGTCCAGAATCAGTTGGCTGTAGATGTGTGGATTTATTTCTGAGTTCTCTATTTTGTTCCACTGGTCTGTGTGTCTGTTCTTATGCCAATACTATGCTGTTTTTGTTCCCAGGACTCTGTAGTAGGTCTTGAAATTAGGTATTGTGATGCCTCCTACTTTCTCTTTTTGCTCAAGATTGCTTTGGCGATTTGTCTTTTATGATTCCATATGAATTTTAGGATTATTCATTTTAGTTGCATTAAGAATGTTATTGGCATTTTGATGGGAATTTCATTGTAATTCTGTGTTGGTAGTATGGTCATTTCTACTATAGTGTGTCTTCAATCCATGAATATGGGAAGTCTTCCCAATGGTCAGTGTCTTCCTCAATAACTTTCTTCAATGTTTCTAATGGTTACTTCCTTACTTTATTTTGTGTGTGTGCACGCACACGTGTGTGTGTCTATTGTGAATGAAACTGATTTCTTGATTTACATCTCCTCAAATTTGTTACTGGTGTATAGAAAAGCCATTAATTTCTGTTTCTTGGTTTTGTATCTTGCTACTTTATTGGTTCTAGTAGTTGTTTGATGGAGTCTAGGTTTTCCTTTGTACAGAACCATACCATCTGCAAATAGGGATAATTTGACTTACTCTTTTTCTGTTCTGATGACATATTTTTCTTTCTCTTGCCAAATTGCTTGGGTTAAAATTCCTTAAGAGAAGTGAGAATGGATACTCTTGTCTTTTTCCTTAACTTAGAGGAAATGCTTTCAATTTTTCCCCAATCAATATGTTGATGACCTTGAGTTCATCATATACAGCCTTAATTTTGTTGATGTATGAACATTCTATACCTAATTTGTTCAGGACATTTATCATAAAATGATGTTGCATTTTATTAAATTTTTCTGTTTTTAGTAAGATGATTATGTGATTTTTCCTTTGAGTCCATTTATGTCTTATATTATGTTTATTGATGTTGATATATTCAATCATCTTGCATCCCCTGAATGAAACTGACTTGATTCTGGTGTGTGTGTGTGTGTGTGTGTGTGTGTGTGTGTTTTCTGTTTTGTTAAATTCTGTTAGTATTTTGGTGAGGATTTTTGCACCTGCTTATCAGGGATTTTGGTCTATATCTTTACTCTTTCATTGTTTCCTTGTCTGATTTTCATAATAGGATAGTGGTGGCCTCACAGAATGAATTTGAAAGGATTACTTCCTTTTCAATCCTATGTCATAATTTTGGAAAGTTGGTGTTAATTCATCTTTTGAGTTCAGTGAAGTCATCAGTGCTGAGCTTTTATTTGTTGGAAGATTTTTCTACTACATAGTTAATCTCATTAATTGTTATTGGTCTATTCAGTTTTTGTGTGTCTTCCTGGTTAAATTTTGTAAGATCATATGTGGCCAAAAATTTGTCCATTCTAGATTTCTGACTTGTTAGCATATAGTTTTTTTCAAAATAATAGCTAATGATCCTTTTAATTTCTGTGGCATCACTTGTAATGTTCATTGCTCAGCTCTAGTTTTATTTATTCAGGTCTTCTCTCCCTCTCTGTCTTTTTTCAGCTTGTTTAATTAAGGCTTTTCAATTTTGTTAATATTTTCAAGAAGCAAATCTTTGTTTCCTTGATCTTTTGAATTATTATTTTAGACTGCATTTTATTCATTTCTGCTCTTACATTTGTTATTTCTTTCCTCCCAATATTTTTTAATTTGTTCTAATTAGTTATACGTGACAGTACAATGCATTTTGACACATTGTACATAAATGGAGTATAATTTCTCATTCTTCTGGTTATACATGATGTAGAATCATGCCAATCATGTAATCATATTTGTATATAGGGTAATGATGTACAATTCATTCTACTGTCCCTCCACTAATTTTAGATTTGGTTCTCACTTTTCTAAGATACATCATTCAGTAGTAAATTTAAGATTTTTCTTATTTTATGTAGGCCTTCATTTCTATAAAATTTCCTATTAGTACTGCTTTTGGTTTATCCCACAAATTTTGGCATGTTATGTTTCCATTTTAATTTATTACAAGAAATTTTTAACTTCCTTTTTGATTTCTTCAATGACTCTTGTTCATTTATAAGGTGTTCAGTCTTCATGTGTGTGTATAATTTGAGAAGTTTTCCTTGCTGTTGACTACTAGTTTCATTCCATTTGCATCAGAAAAGTGGTAGGATTTCAATTTTTATAAATTTCTTAAGATTTGCTTTGTGGCCCAGTATATGATTTATTCTATAGAAAGTTTCATGAACTGTTGAAAAGAATGTGCCCTATAGTAACTTGTCAAATGGAATATTCTGTAAATTCCTGTTAGGCACTTCGATCCTATAGTATTGTTTAACTGTGATGCTTCTTGGTTGATTTTTTTTTTTTCTGAATGACCTATCCATTGGTGACAGTGGGTTATTGGGACCCTGTTTATTATTATATTGGAATCTATCTCCCCCTTTAGGTCTAGTGGATTTATAAAATTGGATGCTCCAACATTAGGTGCATATAGGTCTATCATCATTATATCTTCTTGATGAATCAATTCTTTGATCATTACATAGTTATCTTCTTTGTCTCTTCTTATTTTTATCATATTGTCCATTTTTTTCAGACACAAGTACAGTTACCTCTACTTGCTTACAGATTCCATTTGCTTAGAATGTCATTTTCCTTCTTGTCATTTTCAGTTTTCTATGTCTTTACTGGTGAGGTAGGTTTCTTACAGTCACAATAGTAATGAATCTTGTTTTTGAAACATTTCCATCAGTTTTAATTGGAAAATTAAAACCATTCATATTCAGAGTTGTTATTGAAAAGTGCGGATTTGGACTTATAATTTTGTTGCTTTACTACTATGTTTGAATAATCTTTGTTTCTTGTCTCTTATTCACCTTGTGTTTTGATGGTGTACTGGACTGAAAACATTTCATTTTTTCTTATTTTTCATCTGTGAATTTACTTTTTTAGTGGGATCTATACCTTCATGTGCTCTCATGCTGGTAATTATCTTTCTCCTACTTCTGGGTTTAGGACTCCATCAATCATATTTTCTAAGATTGATCTAAGTAGTAATAAATTCTCCCAAATTTTGCTTATCTTGGAAGGTCTTTGTTTCTTCTTTAACTCTAATTCTGCAGTGTATCTTTGCTGGGTATAATAATCCTGTTTGCTAGACATTTTCTTGAAGAATTTGACAAATGTTATTCCATGTCGTCCATCCTGGCATGAGGGTTTATAATGAACAATCTGCTTGTTGTCTAATAGGGTTGCCTTTAGATGTACCTCAGCACTTTCCTCTTGAATACTTTAACATTTTCCTTTGTCCTGTACTTTTGATAGTTTGACTATAATATGTTGTGGTGAGTATGTTTTATAGTTCATCTATTTGAGGTTTTGTAAACCTCCTTTACCTTTATGTCCATGTTTTTTCCAGATTAAGAAAGTTTTCTGCTATTATGTAATTGAATAGGTTTTGTATGGCTTTAGTGTTCATTTCTTCTTTGACCAATGATGCAAGTGTTGATCTTTTTATTATGTTCCAAAGATCTTGCGTGTTCTCTTTATTCATTTTATTGTTTTCCCACCTTATTTCTGTTTGTTATGATTTAGATCCAAAATGTAATCCTAAAGCTCTTATGTTGAATATTTGATTCTCAATTTAGCAATTTTCAGAGGTGGGAGGTGATTGGATTACAAGGGCTCTATCTTTTTCAATGGATTAATCCATCAATGGATTCATAGCTTAATAGGCTATTGGATGTTGGCAGAAAATTTAAGAAGTGTGGCCTAATTGGTGGATGCTGGTTACTAGAGGCATGCCTTCAAAGGGTCCACTTTGTCCCTAAACAGACATTTGCCCCATCCTCTTTTTCTCTCTCTTTCTGACTATCATAAGATTAACAGCTCTGCTCTCCCACATGTTCTTAGCCGTAATATTTTGCATCACCACAGACCCAAAAGTAATGTAACCAAGTGACCATGAACTGAAACCATTGAAATTGTGAGCTGAAATAATTCATTCCTCCTGTAAGCTGATTTTTCACAAGTATTTGTCACAATGATATAAAACTGACTAGTAGACTGTCTGTCATATTTTGAAAGATCATTCTTCAGTTTCCAATGTTATTGTACTTGATCTGCTCTGTTGTTGAGGCTTTCAACTGAATTTCTTATATGACTTACTGAGTTCTTTATTTCCAAGATTTCTGATTAGATTTATTTTCAAAATCTCTGTCTCTTTCTTAATTTTTCACTCACATCAGGTATTGTCTTCCAGTTTCATTGAATTGTCTCTATTATCTTGAATTTCATCAAGTTTTTTCAAAATAATTCTTTTGAATTCCTGACATCTGACTTTATAACTTTGCAATCTGTTACTGGAGAATTATGATCTTTAGAAGAAGGTATTATATTACCTTGGTTTTTCATTTCTTGTGTTCCTATGTTCTGATTTTTGCATCTGGTGGAATAAACAGCTCTAATACTTTTATGGAATGGCCTTCTTAGTAAGCAATTTTCTTTTGAAGATATTTCTTGGAGTTTCTGTTTGTCTTGCCATGTTCCGTTTATTTCTAGGTGGACCCTCTTACATAATCTCCCACTAGTTTCTTTGGCTGGAATTAGCATTTGGGGGTCAGGCAGGTGGGGTATAGACAGCAGACTGTGAGGTACATCCAATGGGGTTACTTCTACAATGGGAGTGGTGGTCCCTATTGGGATGGGGATTTCCTCAGGCACTATGGATATTGGTTTTGTTATTTGAAGGGTTTTCTGTTATTAGCTGATCTAGTAGTAGTGATTGACCTAAAGCACTTGTCCTCTAGTGAGACACTGATGTGGTCCTCTAGTTAGCTATAGGTGCTTCAGAGGAAGAGTCAGGGACAGGAATCACAGCACCTTCTCTGTGACACTCACACCCAATTTTGTTATCAGTGAGTTATCAGATAAGCTATGGGGGCTGCCATTGAAGGGAACCTATGTAGGTAGGGTGGCAGCAAAAGTTGTGTTGTTCCTCTCTGCTGCTACTGTGGACATGACTGTCCAAGGGCAGGATCTCTGGACCATCCTTCCTGTGACTGCCTGTGGACAGGGCAATGCTGGCTTCTTCCCCCACACCTTTCAGTTGTAGTGCCCACCAGGGATCGGGTGGGAGTGAGTCACAGCTGGAGCCTGGCAAAATTCCTCTTAGCTGAAGTGTTCTCGGGAGTGAGCAAGAATGGAATGTAGCCAATGCCAGATAAAATTTCTCGCCAGACCTTCTTAGACTGTGTTCCCCAGTGGTGGAAAAACAGCCAGGACTGCAGTGGCACTGCTTAAGACCACTGCAACATGCCTCTGTGGGCAGGGGAGCAAGGCACCACAGAATGCTTTCCCCACCTTATTAGCAACAGGTACCGATATGTGGGAGAGGGATGGATGGAACCATATTAGCAGCTACCTTTAGCCCTGGAATTCATGTGAAACCACCCAGAAGTGACAGTCCCCCAGCTCTGGGAAGCAGGTCCCTCTCTGTCTTCTGGTTTTTGAGGACAGGGAGCTCACTTCCTTTAGTGACAAAACACTTATTCTCAACTGTGAAGCACTGTTAAGTGAGTTTGTGTCAGTGTCACTATATTGATCCAATGTTGATTTGTAAGCCAACTACCTACTAGTCTTGCAATGGAATGACTGCAGGAACCCAGAGATGGGAACATACATGGTTTCCTGACTCCCCCAGAGCAGGCTATTCAAATGATAGTTTCTTTCTCAAGATGGTTCCTGGTTACAGCACTCTGGGTGTTCTCTTGGGGATGAAGGTATATTTTCCAAAGCCAGGCTACTGTGAAGATTTTAGATTTCTTATCTACTTCAGCCTATAAGGCCTAGAGGCTTGCTGGGACTTTCTCATTCACCTTTATCCTCTGGATGTGGAGCCAGGGTACATGTGCTGGGATATTTTATTTCTCTTGCTGTGCTTCTGTCCAAGGTCTATGGAATTTATAAAGTTTCTGTTTTTCCACTGTTGAAGTCTAGAGTTCTCTCATGCTTACTCACCTAATTATGCAGCTACATACCAACTGTGTTAGTTTTCCTATGTGGAGGAGCAGATAGAGCTGGGTGCCTTTATTTAACCATCTTGCCAATCTCCTCCATAAACTTTTTTAGAACATGAAGCATTAATAAATAGAACACTAACACTTTAAGAGAATAAAAGTCTGGGTTGAAATAAGAAGAAAAATTCTAATAAACACATAATAGTAAATATAAAAAATTAAAAGCAATAAAAGACCCATTTTCATCTATGAAGTTAGAATATTAAAAAAAGAGAAAAATAAAAGTAAGTAATACTCATTACCAATGAAACTGGACATTTTCATACACATTATATGAACTAATGTAGCTTTCATAAGACAATTAAAAAACAGGATTTCTAAAGATGTGCATTTTTAAATCCCAGCAGTTATATCTTTAAGAGTCAGTACTAAAACAGTAATCTAAGATATGTTAAAAAGATGGATGTAAAAATATGACCACTGCATTATTAGTTAAGATATGAATTTCTGCTCAAACAAAATACCCAATGATAATAAAATGCTCAAAAAATGCTCATTACATTCAAGGAGAAGCTGATGTTGGCATATATGCATTTTGAGTGGAAGACTTTTAGCTTG
This sequence comes from Sciurus carolinensis, assembly GCF_902686445.1. Taxonomy (NCBI): domain Eukaryota; kingdom Metazoa; phylum Chordata; class Mammalia; order Rodentia; family Sciuridae; genus Sciurus; species Sciurus carolinensis. The sequence goes on from NC_062220.1 coordinate 27,305,679, forward strand.
GAAAAATCACTCAGAATATAATGTTAAAATGAAAAATTGTATACCATTGTATATGAAGGATAACTAAGTTAAATATAAAAGAGAGGAAATACTTCAAAAGTTTGAAGTTGTTTTATGTTGGTTAAAGAAATATGAATGGCTTAAATCTGCTTGAAATATAATTTTTTTTTTGGTTTAGACAATAGGTATGTATTGCCTTTCATAAAAGGAAAAAATGTTGGTTAAGATAGAAAACAATCTTGACAATGTAAATAGAGTAGGATGGAGTTGATGGCTAGAAGAAAAAGTTGAGAGGACTGTTGTGGGGAATAGATAGTGTTATTAATAGATGTTCCTGGAAGCCCATCAACTTATGAAAAGCGCACCTAGATTTAGAAGGAAGAAAAATTAATGGTAACCTTATTGATGCTACTTAACTTTGTCCTTCCATAGTTGTTTCTTGCATTCCTCTTCCTAGACCACAAGTTCTCATTGTCATTGGTGATTCAAATTTGACTTGAGATTTTAAACTGTAACAAACTATTGATGTCATCATCATCATTATTATTTTTGTCATTTTTGTTATTCTTGTAGTGCTGGGATTGACCCCAGGGCTTTTCCCATGCCAGGCAAGCACTCTGTCACTGTGCTGCATCTCTAACCATCTTTATATTACTGATTTGTTGTAGTAAATAACGTTTTCTACATTTCTGATTCTTCTTTTACTGATACATTTCTATAATTTCTGTTAACTTTTGAGGTAAGTCTGGAGGCTGTGAGTCATTAATAGATGCTTAGTTTAATATTTCAGGATGATTTTTTAATGTTCTTGAGATTCAGTATTTTCTGAATTTCGTTCAGAAATAGGTTCTTTGACTCTCTATGAAGGAGAATGACTTGAGTTTTCCTGTTCTATTAAAAGCAAAGTCCAGGCAAATATAGTTAATGATATAACATTGTCGAAAAACACAAGGAGTGGAAGTGAAGTGTTTTCACCACAGAATAATAACTAAGTGAAGTAATGCACTTGTTAATGAGCTTGTTTTAACTATTTTGTGATGTGTATGTAAGTCACATCACATCATTAAAATGTGTATGGCACATTTTAAATACGTATTGTTTTAAGACAAAAATTTTAAAGATAAAACTTAAAACTATTGTTGATAAAAATGAATGGTCATGTTGCGATAAGTGGAAAGCACTTAAACAAGAAAGGAAAATAAATATTAATCATTAGTTTAAAGGAGGTCAGAGGTGACAAATGCATTACCGTAATGGGAAATATGATATTTATAAAAGAGCTTCATCCAAAAATAATTGTAAGATGAATAATGCTCTTTCTTTAAAAAATACCCCAAGTAATTACCTATTTATCATACAACATGATGAAAATGTACTTTAACAATATTAAGCCTCTAAGGTTCTCTTTCTATATTCACAGAACAACTGTGATTCACCCATAAGTTAGCTTCTCATACTCTCTGCAAATGTGTGTACAGATACATTCAAGTGCAGTGTCCTGGTTGATGGCACAGGCCCTTGCATCTGACTTTCTGTTAATAGTCTATTCACTAGCTATGTGACCTTGGGCAAATAAAGACAGTTTCTTTCATTTAGAACCAAAGGATAATAATATGTACCTCAAGAGATTGCAGTGAAAAAAAACAGAAGAAACAAGTTAGTATTTGTAAAATTCTTGGGAAAATGACTGGCACCTGGTACGTGCTTAATAAGTATTAACTACTGCTGCTTTTAATTAATGCTACTATTACCATCTCAATTCACGTATCTACTTATTACAACCAGAACCCTTATGCTTTGGTGATTCTTACCTTAACTTCCTGGTAGTGTAACCAATGCATAAATCAGTCACATTTTGGGTGGAATGATATCTATGCTTTAATAAAACCAGTATGTGTGGTTTTGCTGTTCAGTTATTAAGTGACTGGCTAGGCCAGGTTTAAACGGTTTTAGTTTATACAGGCACATTATATCTCCTTCTGTTATTTAATTGTGTATTGATACATGTTTTTGGTTTCATAATCTAAGCTTCCTTCTTTGGCATCCTCCCTATGCACTGTATTTTTCCCCACAATTAGAATAATAGAGAAGAACAAGTGAACACTCACTGTATCACTCGGGGGGCCACTTCATGAGATTGGTACTGGCTGAGTATTTTGTCACAATAAAAATTCAGAAAATTTGCTTTAATTTTGGGCAATTAAGAGGGAATTCTATATTTCAAGCTTTAATTGAGGATGTTTATCTCAATAAATGCCAAAAAATCCATTTCAGTCCTTTGCGAAATTAACTCATTTCTTCCCCTAAGTGATAGATTTAAGTCAAAATGTTTCTGTTTAGTGTTTTGGTGTCCTAATTATTCTTCTCTAAAAATACCAGGGAAAGTTGCATGGTAAGTCCTTCGCAATATGAACACAACAGCATTCCAGAGGTGGTTTGTCCCAGTTCCAGTCCCAGGAGATCCCTTCCATCCCACACAGCTGCCTAATCAAGTGGGTATCTCTTTTTTTCACATTTCCTGATAATTGCATTGAAATATTACTCACTTGTAGTGTGAGGTTGTGAAGAAAAAAAGTAATTGCTTGATAATGTAATGGGACTAAAATTGAAGCTTGCAATGTTAACCTAAAATAGAAGCTCTCAGTTACTTCATGCACATGAAATAGTTAATAAGCAGAACTTGAGGCAGACATTTTCAAAACTTAAACAATTACAAATTTATTTTTAAACAAAGAATAGATTCGTTTATGCATTCTTTCATTCAGCAATATTTGGTTTTCTAAGCATAGAGATCGGCAATTGCAAGGACTAGTGAGAAACATGAGAAAAAGTAAAAATAAGGAAGAGGCCAATGGCCCAAACATGGATCTTTGGACCAGGGTAAATCATAATAGTATTGGGGAACTAGCGAGCTTGCTAAAGTAGGAGAGAGACTTGACCAGCTCAGTTGGTTTCATATTATATGCAGAAAAAATTGAAAAAAAAATCTTTTAATTATGAGTTTAAGGCAAAAATTCACTTCATTAGTTCAATTTCAAAACCTGAGTTACTTACAGAGTTAGCTTCTTTCATAAAAGAATCAATGGCATGGGGGAGGGGGCAGGGAAGGAAAGATAATAGAATGAGACAAACCTCCTTACCCTATGTACATGTATGACTACACAAACAGTGTGACTACTTTGTGTACAACCAGAGAAATGAAAGTTGTACCCCATTTGTGTACAATGACTCAAAATTAAAAAAAAAAAAATCAATGGCATGTAGTTTCGAGAACTGAAAATTGAAATGCATGCACCAATGTCATATATTCCTTTTTTCAATGTTCTTATTAAGATTTGCCAAGCTCCTGTTAGGTGCCTGGCACTGTACTAGTAGTGGTTTTAAAAGATTAGTAAAAAAAAAATATGGTCAAGAGAGTGGTGTATGTTTGTAATCCTAGCTACTTGGGAGGCCGTGGCAAGTTGGAGGCCAGCTTGAGAAACTCAGTGAAACTCTGTCTCAAAATTTAAAAAAATAAAAAGAAAAAGAAATATGGCTCATTGGTTGAGCACCCTTGGGTTCAACGCCTAGCATGTGCATGCATGCGCACCCCGCGCGCACACACACACACACACACACACTCACACACACACACACACACACACACATCAAAAAAAAAAAAAAAAAAGAAGAAGCAGAAAGAAAAGACATAAAGTCACCCGACCTTCTGAATCTTTCTGGTTCTCCATGTCCACGGTGGTGAAGGTGAGATCTGGGAGAGCCATGCCCTTCTGGATTACATCAAAAGTGATTTTGTTACACTTTCCCAACACGGAATTTCCTTGCAGAGCCTAGGCCAGCCAATAGAACAAATCTAAATGTCTATCTTCTTTATTGACAACAATGATTTCCTCAATTTTTAGTTATTCTTGATACTAAACTGTTTTATGTTCAAAAGTATATATTTTACATTTCTTTTCTACCAATTTGATACTAGGTCAACCATTGGGATGAAAAGATTAAAAATAAACTTTGTTCTCATGCAGTTGACCTAATGCATAGACTCATATCTGATATATATATATATATATATATGTATGACTGAGAAGTATTTTGGTTAAGTAATTAAAACACTACAAAAGAAGGAAATTTAATTTGCTATCAATTACTTTGTTTTGACTCACAGAAACTGTTCAATAATGGGTCTCTCATTGGGCTTGGACACACTCAAGATTCTGGAAAGATAAGCAAATATTTCTGATCCCTAATGATGAAGAAAACTTACCTAAAGAGCTGCCAGTGTAAAATATTGTCAACTCTATCATAGTAGTAATCATCAATTAATAAAAAGAACTATCACTGGTAGAGCAATTGCTAAATGTCAGGCCGTCCCTGACTTTCATTTTCTTTATATACATTTGTAAACTCATTAAAGGCAAATTTTTTCTAATATTTTGTAATTTTATTTTAGTTTTCTCTGACTTAGGATGTTAAGATACAGGGCTTATAGTTGTTACTGTTGCCATTTCCAGGTGTCAGAGTGTTCACATATACTTATTTCCTTTAATTTATAATTATGTTGTTTCAATTTCTAGTTTCCTAACATGATGACCAAGTAATGCCATTTAATACTATTTCTACTTTGGTTAACTGATGATTAGTTTACTCATAACTTTATATAAGATTGGATTTTATGAATGTTTTAGTGTTCTGGAATAGCATTACAAAGTTATTATAGATTATCCATTTACTATAATAAATTTTAGGAATTTGTGAATATATTTTGCCCCGAGTTATCTCTTGGTATGATTCCAAGGTGTGTGGTAGCTGATCTTGCCCTCTCCCTGTTTAAAAGGCTCGCCCTTTTATTTTTGGTCTTTTGATTAATTTTTCCATGCATATGTTGAGGGGAGATTCTTCTTGAACCTGCCCTCCTCAGTTTTAGGTTGCATTGGGGTTCTGTACTCTGCTGCCCGGATCCCTAGGTTTTCACAGAGGGCACTTTTGTCGAAATGGCTGCCACATTTTTGCTGAGGAGTTAACAAGCAAGGGACTTCCACTGCTGCTGATGTCACGCCTATGCTACTGTCTTCTGTAGTTGGTTGGTTTCCTCCCCTGTCCCTTCTCCCCTTTCTTCTTCTTTCTTCCTCCACAGGATGGTTTTTGTTTTAGAGGCTTTGCCATGTGCTCCTTCTGACAATTTCACTTTGTCTTCTTTGTGGCTTACTTTATAATGGCAACATTCAGGGTAAATTATTTCTTGAGAGTATGTATTGATTCTTCATTCTAGATAATAACATCATTAGTATACTTTCACTCCCTGCACCCCCATCTCCTCTTCTGAGACTAATTTGTTATATTATCAGATAGGGTTTCTGTTTTTAGTCTCCTACTGGTTTTTCTGTAGAGTGAAAATACATGTTTATATTTCTAATGCCCAATATATCCACTTTTAATATTATGTTTGCTACTCTATTCTTACTTCATCTCTCTCACCTTTCTGTACTTTCAGAGCATCAACTAAAAAGTCTATAAATCTACAAATTATAAGTTTGATTTTTTTGTCATTTAAGAAAAATTCTTCTGATACTTAGGCTTAACCCCATATTTAAACAGATTCATGCTCAGTACCAATTTTTTAGGCCCATATAATATGTTATTGAATGAGTAATGGATAGCAGAAGAAATCAGGGTTGAAATAAAAAAAAATACTTAGATTTCCTCATTCTTGGAAGCACTGCCTCTTCATTATTTTCAACATAGCTTTATTTCTCAACGTCACTTTTTCTTTGGACATGTTTCACTCTCTCAATTTGCTAGATGCAAATTCCAGAAAATTTCTCTTAATTGGATTTTGGAATAGTTTTTCTTCATTTGCTTAGTTTTCTTCAGTAGGGATACCTGCTCTCAGTTGGTTGTCATCTGTTGTCTCTATATTTGATATGAATATAGTCTTCTAACTTTGCATTATTTTCCATTTCAGTGTTCATTTCTTTTCTCTGAAGCTTGCTTTCCTTGTCCTTGTGAGTTTTAGGCATTGCTTGTTTTCCTGTGACTTCCTGTAAGGTATTGATTACTGTGATGATTTCTTGTCTTTTTCCTGTTTCTTGAACTCCACTAGTAATTTTTTTTGTTTTGTCCTGTTCTGGTTTCTTACTATTTTTTCCCTTGAGCCTTTCAGCTCTTTGCTGAACCTCTGCACAGGCAGGCTTCCTCCATCGGCAAATATGCCTAAAAACAAATCAAGAAATCAAGAATCTTAGTGGGGAACAAATTAAATGTACTGAACATTTAGTTAAAATTTATTTAAAATTGAATAATATAAAAATATGCTCATATGTATGTATTCAAAGGAGGCTTTTCTTCTAACAAGGAGGAACTAAGATGATTGCCACATTTGTTATCTTATTGATAGGGAAAATTACCCTCTTTAGTTTATAATATATAAAAATCCTGAATATTTTATGAATATTTTATGATTAAATGTGTTTGAATATTTTTATGAATTAAATGTGTTTGAATATTTTTATGAATTAAAGGTGTTTGCATTCTATCCTCTGCTTTAATACAGCTTTCTATGGATCTTGGAAAATGACTTATTTTCTATTGCGTGGATTTCATTGTTAAGGACAAAAATATATTTTCTATTAAACTTTACTGGTTTTAACTTTTGCATAAATAAGATACTTGTACAAATTAAAGTTCCTTTTTCAAGGACCTAGAACTTGCACTTTTAACCTGATAATTTAGCATGTGCAAATTTAAGGGTTTGGAATTATAGATATTGTCAGAATGAAAATGCTGGAGCAGAAAACAGCTTTATGGCATTGCCAATCACTTCCCTTCCCTGAATTTGCATATCACTATTGGTAACACAGGAGACTTAAAACAAGGAACTCATCCCTGTATCATGTCCCTTCTTACTCTTCTCCTCTGCTAAGAATGTTCTGTCCTACTTATATGGACTTTTCCTTCCAAACAGTCCATCATTAATTGAATGAATTGACTCAGGAAGAAATATTTCCTGAAAACTGGACGGTTCCCATGAAGACCATAGCAAGAGTCATAAAAAGTTCCTTCAATCCTTCCTTGTTTTACAAGAAAATTAAAAATATTTTAAAATTGGAATGATTATTGCAGAGTCAGTAGAGGAACTTTCTAGTGATCAATTAGACATCTGCACACTGAGCCCTTCGGAAACCTCCTTTAGAACCTGGCATCCTCTTTGCAGAAGTGACACCTCTAGTCATTGAAGGATGTCTTGCTAAAACTTGTCTTGCCTTCTCGATTCCTGTATTTTCACTAACATTTCAACGGCCCTTCCATTGTCTGTGGACAGTTCTTCCGGTTCAAATCTACCTTAGAATTCATGCCAAAAGTAGAACTGTAATAAATTAGCTACATTTAACTTTACAACCTAGCAGTTTACAGAGTGTAAATCCTTTATAGAACAAGATCACAGTGGTCAATCCAACTCCACAGAATTGGGGAGGAAAAATCTTTCTTGGCAATGAACTTACCAACCATGTCTATCTAACAGGGTTGTTACAAAAATTCAAAGAATAATGAATGTAAAATCTTTAGAACAAAATGTTACACAATATATACAAATAAAAAATACTAACCATAATATTTGGTATAATTATGTTAAGCAAGCCAGAAATTCCTACAGGAATGAAGACAAATAGGCAAATGGGACATTTATCTATGTGTAAACCAAGGCAATTGACCACTCATGTTAAGATGATTCATGAGATCAGACTTTGAGGGCAGTGTTAGTGAGGGCTTACAGAATTTTTAGAATTATTATACACACTTAATAAGGGCTCCCAAAGGGTATTTTCTAAATAAATTTTAGTTGGCAAAAAACCTGGCAGTTTTACTCATATAAAGTTTTACTTGTATGATTGACAGCTTTATACTGTTGTCACTATTCTATGAAAACATTGGCTCTTTTGATTTACAGTCCCCACCCTGAAGGGAAGTTTTGTTTCATTCCTCCAATTGCCTACATAGGCAGAGAACAGCATGGAGCAAGTTTTAAGCTTTTTGTTTATTTTTATATTTGATTGATTAATTGATTGCAGTACTAGAGATTGAGCTCAGGGGCACTGTACCAATGAACCACCTCCCCAGCTGTTTTTATTTTTGTTTTTTGAGACAGGATCTCCCTAAGTTGTGGAACTGTCCTTGCGCTCCATGATCCTCCTGCTGAGCCTCCTGAGTTGCTGGGATTACAGGTGTGAGCCACTGTACCTGGTTGTTTATTTGCTTAAAGTTTGTAACACATCTCCTGGTGTGTCAGATTTTGCTGTGATGAATACCTGAGAATAACACTTAAGAGGAGTAAAGATTTATTTTGAGCTTTTTCTGTCCATGGCACTAGCCCTATCGCTTTGGCTTAGAGTGAGGCAGAACATCATACAGAAGGGAATGATAGAGGAAGGCTGCTTGGTCCTTGACACCAGGAAGCTGTGAGGAAGAGGGGAGACAAAGGGACAGGGACAAATATAGTCCCCAAGGACACACCCCCTGTGATCTACTTCTTCCAACCATGCCCTGTCTACCTAGTTTTGATCACCTCCCAGTAAGTAGTGTATTCAAATGATTCAGCCATCACAGAGTAATCCACTGATGAGGTTAGAGTCCGCAGGACTCAATCCCTTCCTAAAAGTCCTCCCTCTGAACATATTTGCATTGGGGACCAAGTTGACACACACAAGACTTGGGGGAACAGACCTTTCAGATACAAACCATAATCCATGGGTACTTCAGTAAGTGTCTCAGATAAAGAAATTTCCTTCACATTTATCTATTTCTTCCAATGATTTATAGAATTCCATTCATAACCATTGATGGAGCTTATAATAACAGACTTCTACCAGGAACAAAAGATGAGAAATATTCTTTTACCTTCTGACTCTATGAAAATTCATTTAGTAAGAAAATTTAATAATTTATACAAAATTATTAGATTTTTGATGTTTTTGAATCAGATTACGTATTCCCCAACCCATAAAAAATGTATGACTTGAATGAATTTCCTGTGAGTCGGGAAGGAGGAAAAGGGATCCTTCCCCACCTCAGCAGAACACTGTCATTGAATGTGGCACAGTGGTTACAACTGCTTCCATTTTACCCCGAAAGAGAAGGAATGGTCAGGAGTGAGCGCTGAGCAGTTTGTGCATATTATGCTATTAATATGAGATGATCTTGCCTGGGCAGTCCATAGCCTCTGATGAATATAGTAGGAGTCTTTTCTCAGGACACTGTGAGATAAGAGATGAGACAGACATGGCAGCATCTCCTTGACTCCCAAGGCTACATTTTCCAACTTTCTGCAGAGTGTGAGGGGAGAAATTAATTGTTGAAAAAATAAATGGTATTAAAACTAACTTAGACTCATCGATCTCTTTCTTTCTTTATACATATATACACATATGTATATGTGTATATAATACATATGCATTGATATAATATATAATATGGATGCATTGATGAAGAATAAGTTCCACAAAGACTTATGATCTATATTAAGTGATGCAGAGCACAGTCTGAACATAATGATGTTTGTGCATACAGAAATGCACCAGGAATCTCCCTGTACAGCAGACTTCAGGCAGCCATCCTGTTGACTGAAATAGCAAACTGGTTTCTCTCTGTGATCTGGCAGTTTCATAGATTCAAACATTGCCTTGAAGACAAGTAAACAGGAATAAATGCGACATCAAAACTGTTCAGCTATTGTTGACCTGCTCACATAGACTAAAGAGATGAATCCATAAACATCTCTAAAAAGATTCTATAACATCTGTGCAACCATAAAATATGCCCTGGCTTTTAAGCATGTGAAATTTACCGTTAAATCTCCATTTCCTTCCTTCTGTACCTTCTTTTTCTGCTCTCTACTCTTTCTGCCTGATAAGCTTTGTAAAGTTGTCCCTAAATATTCAGGTTTCATGACTACAGATTGTTACAGAGGTTACATGCCTCAAGATGCCTACTCCATTACACCTTGGATCTAGTTCCACCTATATCTCTATATAAATTTACCACTCCACCAGGCATGAGAACACACACCTATAATCCCAGCAGCTCCAGAGCTGAGGCAGGAGGATTGCAGGTTCAAAGCCATCCTCAGCAACTTAATGAGACTCTACCTCAAAGTAAAAGATTAAAACGATTGGGGATGTGACTCAGTGGTTAAACCACAGGGAGTTGAATTCAGTCCCTGTACCAACAAACAAAACAAAACAAAAACAAAACTTAGCTTTCCTAAGAGTGATTCTCTAAGGCCCTGCCAAGTTTATAATAGATATAAGTAGATGGCTAAAAAAATTATGTAATGAACTTTTTCAGATAACTTTATAGTCTCAATGAAGGATTGACATTCTTTTCCATTATTGTTAATTTAATTCTACATATTCATGGGGTGCAGTGGGGATAATTTGGTACAGTATCCAATATATGGTGATCAAATTAGGTGGTTAGTAATTCCTTCTTCTTAAACATTTTAAAACATTTTTATTAACACAAAATTTATGCATATTTATGAGGTTCAGAAAGATATTTCAATACATGTATACAGTGCATATTGAGAAAAAACAGGTGATTAACTCATTCTTTAGCTGAATATGTGCATAATTTCTGCATTGCTACTCTGCAGGCAGAGGCAGTGGGATAGGGGTTTATCTGGGCTACCTTCTCTGGGCACTTTGGATGACACCATATGTGAAGCTGTAGATTTGGCTGAGTGGGTTTAGGGTCTTGTCCCTGGCGACCATTTAGAGTTGATTAAGCCTGGCCAAAAAAATATTTCTGTTATCAAATCTTAACCACTCTTACTTAAGAAATGTATGTAAATGAGAACTGAAGTTAATTAGCACCTGTGAAAGTGATCTTAATATCTTCTTAATAAAGCTGAACAGTTGGAGAATGTGGCTATCCACATCAACTAATGCTGTGCCACTATTTACAAGAAATAATTTTTAGTAAACTTTGAATCCTAAAACAACTACATTGTTGGAAGCTGTTCTTAATGCTTTAATTTGGTGTGTCTTAAGGAATGCTTAAAATTAATGTCTGCACTATTTTAACTGATAATCCAGTAATTTTCAGAGACACCGTATACAAAATTATCTTAATGGTGAATTTATAAATCACTCATGATCTTCTATAATGAATTAAGAAAGTCACCTAATTATGAGGATGGAATAGTTTGAAAATATACAGGTAGCTATATGTCAGTACAGCAATTTCATGAAACTGGAATAGAGAACAATGTTTTATACAACTACAATGTGTGGAGAAAATTAAACATTTAAGGATTCTCCACACTGCTTTCCAGAGTGGCTGTGCTAATTTGCAACCCCACCAGCAATGTGGAGTGTACCTGTTTCCCCACATCCTCACCAACATCTATTGTTGCTTGTATTCTTGATAATCGCCATTCTAATTGGGGTGAGATGGAATCTTAGGGTAGTTTTGATTTGCATTTCTCTTATTACTAGAGATGTTAAATAATTTTTCATATATCCGTTGATTGCTTGTAGATCTTCTGTGAAATGTCTGCTAATTTCCTTAGCCCATTTGTTGATTGGGTTATTTGTATTATTCATGTAGAGTTTTTTGAGTTCTTTATAGATTCTGGAGATTAGTGCTCTATCTGAAGGATGTGTGGCAAAGATTTTCTCCCACTCTTGTAAGCTCTCTCTTCACATTGCTGATAGTTTCCTTTGCTGAGAAAAAGCTTTCAATTTGAATCTATTCCCAATTATTGATTCCTGCTTTTATTTCTTGTGCTTTGAGAGTCCTGTTAAGGCAGTCTGATCCTAAGCCAACATGATGAAGATTTGGACCTACTTTTTCTTCTATAAGGTGCAGGGTCTCTGGTCAGATTCCAAGGTCCTTGATCTATTTTGAGTTGAGTTTTGTGCAGGGTGAGAGATAGGGGTTTAGTTTCATTCTGCTGTATATGGTTTTCCAGTTTTCCCAGCACCATTTGTTGAACAGGCTATCTTTTCTCCATTGTATGTTTTTGGCACCTTTGTCTAGTATGAGACAACTGTATTTGTGGGTTTGTCTCTGTGTCCTCTATTCTGTACCATTGATCTACCTGTCTATTTTGGTGCCAATACCATGCTGTTTTTGTTACTATTGCTCTGTAGAAAACTTGGAATGGAACCACCATTTGACCCAGCTATCCCACTCCTTGGCCTATACCCAAAGGACTTAAAATCAGCATACTACAGTGATGCAGTCACATCAGTGTTCATAGCTGCTCAATTCACAATAGCTAGATTGTGGAACCAACCTTGGAATTCATCCAAAATTGATGAATGGATAAAGAAACTGTGGTATATATATACAATGGAATGTTACTCAGCTATAAAGAAGGATAAAATTACGGCATTTGTAGGCAAATGAATGAAGTTGGAGAATATCATGCTAGGTGAGATAAGCCAATTCCAAAAACCAAAGGCCGAATGATCTCTCTGATAAGTGAATGATGATATGTAATGGGGGAGGCAAGGCAAGAATGGAGGGAGGGTGGATTGTATAGAGGAAAAAGAGGGGTGGCAGGGGTGAGGGGAAGGAAAAATAACAGAATGAGACAAACATCATTACCCTATGTACGTGTATGATTACACAAATGGTATGACTCTACTTCATGTACAATCAGAGAAACAAGTTGTACCCCATTTGTTTACAATGAATCAAAATAAATAAATTACTAAAAAAAGAAAAAAAAAACATTTACATTGCATGCACAGGTGTGTGTGTGTATACGTAAAATCTTTCTATAGATTAGATGTGATTTGATCAGAACTGATTCTAGTAACCTAACAGTAAACCTAATAGAGAACTTAATAGTAAATTACTAGATTTTGAAAGAGATAAGAAAACTAAGCCTAGGATTCTCAAATATGAACTGCAATTCATAAATTAAATCCAAATGGGTAAAATTCTAATGATTTTTCACATCTCATACCCATCTAAGGACCCATCGGTTGTTTAAATCAACAAATATCAGTTAGCTTCTACACTGGACTGGGTGCCATTCTAGATCCTGGAGAAAAACATGAAATAAAGTACATATTTTCTCCCCTAATGGAACTTTTATTTTAGTCAAGGAAAACTGACAGTAAATTCATGAAAAAAATAGATCTAATATAATAGGTGTTGATAAGTATTATAAATAAAGTTAAAACAGTCTAAGGACAATAAAGAAAATGGGGAAGGTTGCAGTTTTATAGGATGGGTAAGAAAAGCACTTTTGCTAAAGTGATGTTTTGTTTAGGCAGAAATCTCCAGAAAAGAACAGACTGAGCAAGGCAGATGTGTGGAAGAAGGAAATAGGAGGTAGAAGTCAGAAAGTATACATGGCCTGAAGCAATAGGTGTTGAGAAATGTCAAGGAAAGGAAGAAAATTAACATAGAAAGAATATTTAACTTTCCATATTTTCTATTTCTTAAGATTATAAATTGGTTATATACAGTTTTAAATTTTTTTCTTCCTATCAAATAGTTACTGTGTCTACAGTAATTTTCTTGACCTAAAATCAACTTTAAAATGCTATAGAGTTATACTATCCTCCTCTGATAGTTTTTACGTGACCTTATCATCTTTGCAATTTTTTGTGTTTTATTTCCAACATTTCTGGTTTCACATATTTCAGTTATCTTTCTTGTAGGCAGCATATGGTTAGAACTCCCATAATTAATAAGAGAATCTGTGAAAACCTTACAGTTAAAATCTTACCTGATGTTGCTACAAGTAAGGCAGGGCTCAAATCAGGGATGTTCAAACATCCTGCATCTCTTCAATATTGTGATGATAGTCCTAGCCAGTGTGATAAGGCATGGGAACAAAATGAAACTCATAGCACTTACAGAAATGCACCATTTAGAGAGACTCCTTTGTTGGCATACAACATGCTCATGCACATAGAAAACTGCAGGGTACCTACAAAAATGTTATGGAACAAATAAGTGGTAAGATAGATCAACAGGAACTAGAAATAAAATATCATTAAAAGAGCAGTGATAAGCACGCTCTTCTTAAGGCAAATTTAACCAAAAGTGCAGATGTTATCACAGAAAAAAGATTTTAAGATAAAACAAAAGGCATATTCATAAGTAGGAAGATTTGATATCTTTAAGAGATCTAATATTCCTAACTTAATTCATGGATTCCACACAATGCCAATCAAAATCTCAGCAAACTTATTTGTAGAATTGATAAACTCATTCTAAATTTATATGGAAATGTTATGAGCTTAGAAAAGTCAAAACAACTTCAGTGGAAAAGAGAAAAAAATTAGAGGAATTACATCACTTTATTCCAAGACTAATTATGAAGTTATAGCTAAGATAGACTATATTATGTAAGGACAGACAGAAATAAGTATAAAAGAATAGAAAGTTCATTAACACACTCACACATATTCAGACATTAATTTCCAACAGGATATCAAAGTAATTCGATGAAGAGGACAGTATTTTTTATTAAATATATCTTTAATTGGCACATATTAATTGTACATATTTCTGGGGGAGATCATGATAATTTTAAGTATGTAATGCACAAATCAGGGTATTTAACATTTATGTCTTAAACATTTATCATTTCTTTGTGTTTGGTTCACAAAATCCTTTCTCCAGTACTTTATATGTATAGTGAGATGTTGTAAACTATGTTCACCCTCCTGTGCTGTAGAACATTAGAATTTATTCCTCCTATCTGTGTTTTGGTACCATTATCCAAATCCCTCTTTCTTCCCTCCTCCCTAGTCTTCCTAGATCCTAGTAATCACTATTCTATTCTCTTTCTCACGCAATGGAAGGGATATTCTTTTCAACAAAGTGTTTAAGAACAATTAACAACCAAACACACATATTTTTTAAAAATGCTCTTTGACTCTAGCTTAACCCATTAAGTTCCAAGTTTTTAATTATGTGATTGTCTCAATGAACTGATATGTGAGCATTTACATAGGTTGGAAATCATAATCTAAAGATTACATATCCCTTATATATGTTTCATATATTATATATATTTTAAATACTCTAAATATTCACCTATTACTTTTCTAAAAAGACCAGACCTCTAAAACATAAAATTTATTTCAAAGTTACCATAAGTTATAATAAATGGTATTATTGTTTTGTTCAGTTAAAGTTTTATAGGTTTATCACATCTGAGATGATGGGTCAAAATGTGTTCACATAATATGTAAAAATTAACACAAAGCTGATGGTAGATCTAAAACTGAAAATGAAAACTAACCCTTCTAAAGAAAAGATGCAGAAAAATATATTCATAAACTTGGATAAGTAGGTTAAGATTTCTTGAATAAACAAGCAGACAAGAATACCTTAAAGAAACATATTAAAATATAAAATTTTTATGTTTTACTAGTATGTATTAAAGTCTCTTCTTTGAAACATATGTATATTTAACTTTTTTAGTTGTCAATGAACCTTTTATTTATTTTTATGTAGTGCTGAGGATTGAACATATATTTTTAAGAAAATTTTTTAAAAAGAAGGTGGACTGAGAAAATTTTTGTGTAATACACAAACATTACATGTATAAATATATGTAAATAATAATAATAATAAGCAATTCAATACAAATCTCAACATAACCTTCATATAAAGTAGACAAATGGCCAATCATCACTGGAAAGGATACTTCTTATGGCATCAGGGAAATATAAAATAAAAGCAGAAGAAATACCACTGTGCAGAAGTCTCAAATACCTGTTTGAAAATGAAAATGGTGCAAATAGTGCTAAAATATTTGGAAAATTATTTAAGTTAAATTCATCACATAATCCTGAAAGTCTACTCTTAAATTATTTTCCCAAGTATTATGAAGCATATGTCCACTTAAAAAATATGTGCAAATGTTCATCACAGTTTTATTCTTAAAAGGCTAAAGCTGGAAAGAACTCAACTGTCGATCATAAGGTAAATGATTAACAAACCATGGTATTTCATACTACTAAACATTAAAAAGAAATTTCTTATTAATACACAAATATAAATTAACTGTAAAATAGGCAGAATAAAAGAAACCAGATACAACAGAGTACATAGTATATAATACCATTTACCCAATACTTTATAAAAAAACAACTTTATCTATAGTTATCTGAAACAGATCAGATTTCTCCAGAAACTGTTATGGTGGGAGGGACAGAAATGGCTGCAAAGGACTTCATGGAATGAGGGAAGCTCTTTAAAAACATGATGGTAGAATGGTTAGACATTTGTCAAAATTCATCAGACTGTGCACTTTAAATAGGTTATTAAAGAAAGTAAAAAGTTGTTTGCATGTGTGCTTCTGTGGTCCCTGTTTTGTTATTTAATTAAACTTTTTACTTTCTTTAATAACCTATTTAAACCTATTTAAAGTGCACAGTCTGATGATTTTGACAAATGTCTAACCATTCTACAATCATGTTTTAAAGAGCTTCCCTCATTCTATGAAGTCCTTTGCAGCCATTTCTGTCCCTCCCACTGTAACAGTTTCTGGAGAAATCTGATCTGTTTCAGATAACTATAGATAAAGGCCTATAGTTAGTTTATAGGCCTTAGTGTAGTTTATAAAAAAGTCTCATCTTTTATACAGTGAATGATATTATGTTGGTTTAAAGATGTGAATATTGTTAAAGTGTTTATTCTTTTTATTAGAGATGAGTCAAACAATTCTCATATTACCAAGAATCCATGTGTTCACTGTACAAAAATTTGAAGGTGACTATCCACCTGTTTTTGCTTGTTTAGTGCAATTTCTGCCATGATGGACATGTTTTGTATCTATACTGTCCAACATGGTATCTACTAATCACATGTGGCTACTTGAAATGAGATTCAACAACAGAAAACTTAATATTCTTTAAATTTTCACTTAAATAGCTACATGTGTCTATTAGTTACTGTAATGGATAGCCAAACTTGATGCATGGCTCGGATCCATTTGGACATGCTTTGCACATTCATCAATCCGTTGTTTAGCATTATGGAGAGCACTCTCTACACTCTGTCCATTCCACTTTTTAGGATGAAATGCTCACCTGATATAGTCATTTTCTGAGTGCTTGTTTGATCAACTTTCCATTTGCAGGATTATTCTGCTTTGAATGATATCATGTATGAGCAATGGTGCCCTCAGGTTCTTTCTCATGATTGACATGCCCTGTTGAAAAGCTGAGTCCAAATTGTCTCACTGGGCATAGTTTGAAATAACTTATTTTGTTTCTTCTTCATACACTTGTTAGATGCTTGGTTTCTGGTTAGTATTAAGATTTAAATTTGAGAAATGTTGGAAAGCCATTCACTACTGTCTAAACCATTGTTCCAGTTCAGATTATTAGTAAAAATAATGGGCACTAATAATGAATGGTTATTTTCCTATTTTTCTATCAATTTTATGGATGCAGAAGTTTTTCCATATAATTGTGATTTAGTTTCTGAAAGATCGTTCTCATGAGTTTTAGATCACCAAAGAAGAGTTGACACCTTGTCCCTGGGTGTTTTAGTCACCTTTTTCACTGCTGTGACTAAATGCTCTGACTAGCACAACTGTAAAGGAGGAAATGTTAATTTGAGGGCTCATGGTTTCAGAGATCTTAGTCATAGAAGGCCAGCTCCATTCCTCAGGGTTCAAGGTGATTCTGAACATCATGGAGGGAGAGGGTGGTGGAGGGAAGCCTTATCACAACATGGTGACCAGGAAGCAGAGAGGGACTCCACTTGCCAGATACAATATGTACACCCCAAGCCATGCCCCAATTCCCACCTCCTCCAGCCACACCATACCTGCCTCCAGTTATCAGTTAAGCCCTGAAGGGATTAATTCACTGATTAGGTTAAGACTCTTGGAATCCGATCATTTCTCCTCTGAATCTTCTTACATTGTCTCACATGTGAGCTTTTGGGGGACACCTCGCATTCAAACCATAACACTTGGTATTTTAAAATAACGTGCCATCATATTTTTGATTTATTTGTACTTCTCCTTTCAGAATGGTTCCTGCTGTGGAATTTTTCACCCGGTTGGTATGATGTAATATCTGTCATGCCTCTGAACACTTTGCTTATCTGTTGTCTCTCTTCGTTATTTCTATTAAAATCATATACTCTCTGCTTTTGAACACATTGGAAAAAACACTTTCTCTCTAGCAATACAATGTCAGCACATCTCTGGTAAACAGGGCAGAGAGCAATTGGACGGATTAGTTTACCAGTAAAAAGGATGGGGATCTCTCTTAAGGCATTAAAAGATATTGGAAGTACTAAACATGATTCTAAGAAAATGAATATGTCTAATGATGGGTAATGATTATGTTCCAAATCAAATATTTATACCTCATTCATCCCTACAAAATTAAAGGAAGAAACCAATCAAGTTTTCTACCAATAAACAATTAAAATGAAGTCTGATGAAAGATGTCTAGGTGATTTGTGGTGCCAAACTCAGTAGTTCAGAGAATTTATTTGCAAAAATCATTCCATGTTAAAGTGCTTCTTATTCAAACCAGTCTATCAGATCTAACATCTGAGCATGAAAAATCATGAAAAGATGGTAGATGGTATTGTTACTGGGCCCTTTTGCACTTTAGCAATAAATTATATTAATAATGGCATAGTGATTAATTATAAAGAAAGTTCAGGTATTAACATTACTTTTAATAGGATATTACTGTTTTTATTTTATATTTATATATTAGTTTAATTATGTTTTATTAATTATGCACTAAACATTATTGTAATTATAACTCTGCCTTTAAGAAAATTTTTCACAATCTTAGGACCTAATGAAAATAAATTTCATTTGTTATGCTTTCCCCACCCCAAGATATAACTAAGACTGTAGGTTATATGAATAGTGTCCCCTGAAGTTAAGCAACACAGAGGTATGAGAGTGTGATCAAGTTTTAAAAGCTAAAAATAAAAATATATGGTATTAACACAATGGATTGGTATTATGTCAATTCTATGAAGGAAGAGGAATGAAAATATGAATTCAAGGAGAAGAAGAAATGATATTAAGTTTTTGGCTATTAAGGAAAGTTTAATGGTATGTATATTTGTATTTATGTCTATATATAATATATATGTATATATGTTCAGCTTTATTGACATATAACTGAAAAAATTATATATATATTTTTTCAGATGTTAAAACACTATGATGTTTTAAGTATACATATACCTTGTGAGGTGATTGTTTATCCAAACTAATTAGCATAATCATCACCTCACATTTTTACCTTTATTTCTGTGTGTAGTGACAATATTTAAAATCTACTCTCTTAGTAGATTTCAAGTATATAGTACATTAATATTGACTACAGGGCCCATGGTGTACATTAGGTCTCATGGAATTATTTATCTTATGACTTCATGTTTGTGCCTTGTGACCAAAATCTCCTCCAGGACCAACAATTTCCTCCACTTCTCAAACCCTGTCAGCTCTATAAGTTCAACTTTTTCAGATTTTACATATAAGTCAGATCATGCAGTATTTGTCTATCTGTGTCTGACTTACTTCATTTAGCATAATGTCCTTTAAGTTCATGTATGCTTTTAAATGTTAGATGTAGGTGCCAGTTTTCTGTAGTAGTTAAGGGCCACTGGAAACATGAACAATTCTAAAGAAACTGTGCTTAACTTCTAATTATCCATGTGATAAAGACTGGGGATTCAAAATTTAAAAAAAAAAATTTTGGTATGCCTGAATTTAGGAAAAGTCATTTTGCAGTACTAGAACTTGAAGAATTTAGATGCCTTTCAAAGTATACAAATGAATAGAACTTTTCACAATCAAATGACCTAGACCAAAATATCTAGCAAGACCTCAGGCTCCACTAATGATTTTTGTAAGTTAATTTGTGTTGAGAGGATTTGCTATTTATCTTGAGACTTTACCTAGAGAATGACTGGACAGTGTTTGATCAGAGTAACGTGTTTCTAAAACCATTAAAATTTGATACTGATGTTAAATATTTAACTATAAAAATGATTGGTGGATGGTAAGAATATAGAGACATACATTATCAACAGATTCACAAGCAACCTATTCCCCAATACCTGATTCACAACACTTATTTATAAATGGAAAGCATTGTTATATACTAGTGCTCGTATAGTACTTTATGCAATGTGGGCATGCAATAACTAACTAGATATTCTGGTCCGCTGATATGAAATTAGACAATTTTTAAGGTATATCCAAAAGAGCCCTTATTTTACATGACAATCTTGTGTATGTCACACACAAGAACATATATGTGTGCTCACAATGTATACATAGTTTTGGGAGAACTGATTGGGTCTTGCAAATTTTCAATTTGCTTGGTATCCATCTGTATAGATATAAAAAAATAAATTGTTACATAGTGTGAGCTCTGTCTTAACTGTCTTTTCAATTTCCAAAGAGTCAGAAGAATTTGTTTTTAATTTTTGAAAAATATATTATGTAGCTAACTCTTTGTTTTTAGTCTTGAAACCATCTCTCTATTATTACTACATCTATCTTGCTGGAGAAATGGTTTTGAATAATACTTTTGCCTCAAGGATTTCCTAAAATCTTAACATTCTAATAATAGGGCCATTTACTTCTTTGTATGAAATTATTTTAATGAAACTTGTCTGTCTTGGAGATCACATTGTCTTTGCAAATTAGATTTAAAAAATATTTAAAGACTAATAATTACTAAATTCCATAATTTGTATGCATCTGGAATGAATTTTAAATTTTACTAGCTTAATACTTTTTATATTATTTTGATTCTTAGTGACTAAAATTTCATTAGATAGTGTTTAAAATACTACAATAAACCATGATATCTATTATAGCAGGAATTCAGTTAAGACAGTTCTCACTATATAACAATTTATTTTTCTGTATCTTACAGATGAATACCAAGCGGTTCCCACATGGTTAACACCATCTGTTGTAACTACCAAGATGCTGCGGGCTGCTGCTTTCTCAGTCTTTATTTACAATCCAAAATGAACATTTGTAAATGTGTAAAATTTATAAACAGAAACGTGAAATTTTATGCAGGATGTGCAGAAAAGGAAATTTCTTTCTCTTTGGCACAATCTGCTTATTGTGTAATATTCAGGAGCTTGCAGATCTCAGTGGTTTCATTGCTTTTTTGCAATTCAGCAATAAGATAATGAAGCTCATCATAATAACCCTGAACAATTAGGTCTGTTGATTCAACAAAGACAAATTATATTATATTTGTGATAGGCTTAATGTCAAAGGTATTTATTTGAATTCTAATGTTTGGAAATTCAATTATCTGCAAAATTGATATAGCCACTATTAATCAGAATACCTGATTAGTAGAACTCTGGTTAGTCACTCTAATATCATTCCTGATGAAGAGAGTAAGGCGAACATAGGTATGATAAAAGACTCACAGATGACTTGCATTCATGAGTCAATATCTGGAACTCAGAATGAGAGCACTGGAAGATCACTGAGAAACACATTCATAGGCACATGATTGTGCTTATACTTTTATTTTCACTCAATTTACATAAAGTATATGTTCTATTTGCAGTCAATTCTATACACCAGTGACTGTCAGTGGGATACATGTCCTGCTTTTGGATACCTTCTGTATTTGTCAGTTTTGTGTTCCTGTGACCAAAACACCAGACAGGAACAATTTGAAGCAGGAAAGAGTTTTTGGTTTATGGTTTCAGAGGACTCAGTGTATGGTTGGCTTACTCCATAGCTTTGGGCCTGAGATGAGGTAGAAGATCATGTTGGAAGTGCATGTGGAGGAAAGCTGATCAAGTCCTGGCAGCCAGAGGGTGGGGCAGGAATAAGATATGCCCCCATAAAGTACTTCCTCTAACCGTGCCACCTGTCTAAAATTTTCACCACCATTCACTAGTCAGTTCAGCTATCAATGGGCTGACCCAGTGGAGAGTTCAGAACCCTCATGATTCACCACTTCCTATCAGCTCCACCCCTGAACATGGCTGTATTTGGGACCAAGCCTTCAACACATGAGTTTGGGGGATATAACACTTCCAAAGTTTTCCCCCCTTTCACATGAATAGTTTCTTCTCCTACCTCAAAGAAGAAGAAGTGAAAGGGAATCAGAAGTTTGGGACCATGAACCTTCCTCCTAGCTTGACCAATAACTAGCTCCATTACCTTCAGTAAGTGACCTCATCCTACATTCAGTTTCTTTATATAACAGTATAACAGTGTGTTGAACTTCTAGACCAGTTTGTGGTATGGCTTTATTACAAGCACTGTACCCTTAAATAACCTTATCTTCAAAACAAACAACAAATCACACTAAACCCTTGTGTGTACAGCAGAAAACAGGAGAACTGCTCAGGGTTAAATGAGATCAGAGGTCTAGATCCCTGCCCTCTCAGGTGCTTATAGGGTGTATCTGCAAAATAAATACACAATTTTAAGACAATTGTACTCAGTTTTCTCTAAGAAGTTTTTCATTTTCAATATACTATGATTTAGAGTATAATACATTATCAATCATTAAAGACTTGGAAAGTGGTTGATCTTTTTTTTTTTTTTTTTTTTTTTTTTTTTTTTTTTTTTTTTTTTTTTTGCGGTGCTGGAGATCAAAACCAGGGCCTTGTGCATGCAAGGCAGCACTCTACCAACTGAGCTATCTCCCCAGCCCAGTGGTTGATCTTAATGGTGAAAATTGAATTTTATATTATCTGCAGCTTTTTTTTCCTTTTTTAACTTATACACTGATATTACATCTCAAAATATGTAGTTGAGAGTTGCTTGATCTCTATTTCCATGAGATGTAGAATCAGTTCCATTATGATAAATGCTCTATACTTCTGGGTTAAAAGAACATCATTTATATGTGTGACTAAATGATACATCTTTTTCCTCATTTGTTAAGTAAGGGGACTGATGTAGATGGTGGTGAAAACTTTCAAGACTAACATTTGATACTTCTCTGAATTCAAGATGAAGCTGATCAAATTAAATACAGATAATTTACTCAGGTTTCAGTTAAAATGTGTTTGAATTTAATTCATTTTTAAGTTAAATTCAATTACAATAAATTTTCGTGAGAACTTTTTCCATAATCCATCATTTACACAATCTTGTACATTCTTCCTCCTTTTCCACCTACCCTTTCTGTACTAAGTCTACTTTGGCACACTAGATTACACAATCCTTATATTTCATTAATCTCCACATGCTGTGCTCTCTTTCCACTGATGTGATTTATCTACTCTTGACAGACTATCCATTTTACACTGAGCCCACTCTAAAATCTTCAGAGACTCTCTCTATCACCAAGGTGGCTGATAGCAAATGTGGGCACAGTTCTCTTCTCTGTGATGCTTCTTATAACAATTCTCATCAGGAAGTTACTGTATTTACTGAACCCTTGATTCTGGGCTGAACTTGTGACATCCTTTTATTTATAGAATGTAGCAGATGTGATCTTGCAGATCCAAGCTTAGGCTTCAAATGCCTTTGTTTCTCTTCTCTCTGAATACTCTGTCATCTCCATATGATCAAACCTGGGCTAGACTGGTGGATAATGAATGCACTTTGTACCTGTTACCTTCATCTCCCCAGCTGACAGGCAGTCAATACATGAGGAAGAAGCCATCTTCAATCATTGAGGCCCCAGGCTACCTACCAGCACCTCAGAGATGCAAGAGTGAGTCGAGGTAAGATCAGCTTAGCTTGGTCCAGTTAAACAGAAGAGCCCAGCTGACCCATGAATATCAAATGACTATTATTTTAAGCCAATAAGTTCAGTAGTGATTTGTTATGCATCGAAAACTAAAATCCAATTCCATTGTCCTATTTCTTGCCCTAAATACTTTTTGCTTGGATTCATGTAAAAATATTCTGCTGATCTCTCTGCTCTTCTCTTTATATTCTCTAATTAATTGTCTTCAGCAGACTTTAAAATGCTGAATTCATATTCCTGAGAGTGGCAAAGATTTGCTTGAAATACTGGGATCATAAAACGTTAAGGAAACCTGTTTCCATATCTTCCAATGAGTTATTATGGATTTCTTCCAAAATACTTTTAGGTAAAATGGAAGCAAAAAAGTTTAACAACCACCACATAATTGCCAAGTGCATTTCTAAGCATGAAAATTTTGTCACTTTTCTGTCTACTTTTAAATATTTCAACAACTTTTCATTATTTATTTGATAAAAGTCATTATGCTTAAGACCCACTTAGACATAGATTGCTCAATTTTCTGTTTTTATTTCCTTTAGCAAAAGTTTATTTTAGATGCACTGCACTACTCCAAAGTCTCAGGTGTCTTCCTGCTCTATCTGTCCTCCTGCCTTTGCCTTGAAGTCACCTGCTCACACATCTTCTCTGGTTACCCAGAGCCCACTCTTTCCTGCCCAAGGTCCAACACAAAGACTGTTCCTCCATCTCCTCTCACCAATTTTAATCCTTCAGAGTACTTTTTTTTCCCATCAAATTTTAAATTTCTTTTATTTTACTTTTATTTCTGTGTTGTGTTTTCTGACAGTGACCCTATCAAACAGTTTACTCATCTAGGTATCTTCTTAGCACCTTCTCTAGGAAATCTTAAGGATGTTAATTATTGGATGAATAAGTGGGTGAATACATAATAAGAACTTCATTTTATGAAAAGAAGAAACAAAGGACTAGAAAGTTGTTAAGATGTGGGGCTGAGGAGGTCTTAGGGCTTCTGTCTTTGCTGATTGACCTTAGTGGACAAGTCAACTTTCTTGTATCTCCATGACAAGAAGAAATTTTACAACGTAGACCAAAGCTTAGGCTCCCATGAAGTTGAAAGTCCTACCTGACACCCACTCCCAAGCCCTGTTCCTTAATGGAACATTAAGAAGCATTTAGAAGAAATGGCTACAGGTCTGTGAAAAAGACAGTTCTGGATTATAAAATTGGCAGAGGTTTTAAAAAGGTTTATATTTCAAAATATTTACATTTATATTAACTCGTTTTCTAAAGTAAATCTCTAAGAAAAAGCAGGGCAGGAGCCTAGAAGCAAGAAGAGGTCTGTCTAAAATTTGGTCGATCTGGGGAAAATCTTCAGCCATCACAGTCAGTATGAAACGTTGTTTTGAAGTATAATGCAAACTAAAGTATACATAAGGTTTTAGAACTAGTTCTTGTATTTAGAACTATTTCTTAGACTTTTAGGAAAGTTTTATGAATTTTGAATGTCATCAGTTCCAGTCTTTGTCTCATTGTAGGAATTCCTTCTTGGTTGACTCTGAGAACTAGCTATTTGCAAAATTCTTTATGAATTCTATTGACACCTAAAGTTATTATCTCCCAAAGCTGACAAAAATAATTTCTGCACATATAATCTCAAACTAAGAAAACCAGTAACTAGCAATGCATATTTTATCCTTAAACAATTCTTAATTGAAAAAAAATATTTTCTTTTTTGCTTCTTCTCTATAATACCAAGGCTTCTGAATAGAACTCTGCTAGGTTAACTGTTTTATAGGAGATAAAATGAAAAATCTAGACTTTTAATTTGCAGGAAAATGGATAAAAATTTTGAACCAGACACAAAAAAATCAAGGTGTGTATGTTTTCTCTTACATGTATAAGTTAGAAAAGAAGGATGAAAAGAAGTGGTGGGATCTCAAAAAAACAGAAGAGAAACTAGGAGAGTAAAAGAAGGGGACTAGGGGAGGGAGGAAAGGAGGGAAATGAGAGACACTGGGGAATAAATTCCACCAAATTGTTACATGCATGTGTGAATATGTCACAATGAATTCCATTATGATGTATAAATATAATGCATCAACAAATTAGTTTTAAAGTCTAGATTTTAGTTTCTGAATAAATTAATACATTACTAGTTACTGGTTTTCTTAGTTTGGGAGTATATGACCAGAATTTATTTTTGTCAGAAGATAGTCTGAGATACACATTTTAGAGATATGTGAAATCACCTTGAGAAAAACTTAAAATGCTTAAAATATTTGGCTAATTCTTTTTTCCCTAGGCTGTGGATAATATATGAAACCCAAGCAATTAGCAGGGAAGTGTCAAAAAACTTGATCAAGATGCTAGATCATTAATCAGTAAAGTACCCTGCTGGTGTTTGCTACACTTTCCAGTAAATTTCCTTCATATATTTTAGGCAGCAGGCAAAGGTATCTGGGGAAATTTACCAGGTTATCAAAATAGGTTGCTGTTTTAGTTTGCCTGAAACCTCTGTTGTAAATGCAATTAAATTTGCCTTTCTATAGAGTGTTTTCCCCCTTATTCTCTGAGTTCTTGCAAAGGCTTAGTACTTATTATAAGCACTAAGGTGCCAGTTCTTCCATATCAAAATAGAGTCCCTGAGGTCAAATACCTGCAAGTTCATATCTGAGGTCTTCCTAGGCTCCCCTGACCACACTAGAGAACGTATTGAACACCAACGTCCTACATTTTGCCATGCAGTTTGGGGTTCTAACGGTCGACAAATAATATGAAAATTACTGATAGGCAGATTATGTTTAAAAATCCTCTAAATCTTCTAGGATTGTATATATTGCCATTTCTTCATTTGAACACCAGATGCATCTCTTTATGCTTAGAAATCACTTTAAATAGGTGAATCATATGTTTAGCCCACAAGACTAACTTAACTGATGAATTATCAGAATCACATTTTACATTTTGAGAACTCTGAAGAGTAATTACAGGAATCTTGACTATCCAGTGTTGTTACTTCTATTTTTCTCTTAGTCTCTCATCTTTCTATCTCCATTCCCCACCACCCCCACACACTCCTTTGTGTTTGTGTGTGCTCCACTATTGGAATTCAATTCTTCTAGGTTTTGGGAACTGAAAATAAAATAATTCTTTATCCTTGTATTAAACTATGCTAGAACCAAGCAAAAATAATTTAGCTGTTTGCTCCAGGAAATACCTGCTTCTACAAGATAAGAGAATGAACCAACTAAACGGATTACTTATCAGGGCTAAGGGCTTCCTGATCAAGACTTGCTTCAAGACCCTTGGCTCTATGTGCCCAGTAATCCAAAGTTATGACATCTAAAATGATACTGTATTCTAACTCATTTCTAGTCTTGCAAAACACCCTGAAAATCACTTGGTTCGGGCCCTGAAGCCCTACAAATATATTTCCTTAATTTCCCATTTTGAGGCTATGAAGACTGTGAAGGTTATGTTCTCTCTTACTGGGGTAAATCTATTAAACCTAACTTTGATTAGCAAGTTTTTCTGGTAGACATTTTGGAAAGTCAACAATGAGAGCTAAGTGCCTATATGATGTGTCTCTATCAATTAGTATGTCTAAAATCCTGTATGCTTTCATTTCTCAGATGTTCATATTTAAGCATTTCTCAGATGTTCATATTTTAAGAGAATACTTTCTCTTAGCTCTCAATAATCAGCTTTTCTACAAGCTAGTTTGTAATTTTTTTTTTTTTTTCATTTGACAACAATGTAGGCTGAAACCTATGCTGAGCCCCAACCTGGTAAGGCTTGATTATACTTTCCCATAAACATTTCTTAAAAATTCCAATTCTTTGTTCTGTCTATCAGACTGGGCATAAGGGACAAATGGATGAGGATGGTGGAACACAAGGTTGAGGTTAAGAGGATCATTCTATAAAATGAGCCCACTGTACAAAGAAAGTTCCTCACATGCTTTCTTTGCCAAAAAAAAAAAGCAATCTCCTTGCAGTCCCACCTGGCCAGAGAAGACAGGAAGTGTCACATTCCTCAGTAAACTGGGGAAGTGGATGGAAGGCCTGGCAGTCAGTGTACATAATGAATGATGGGGCTCCAGAGAGGATGAGGGCTGGTTGTC
Source organism: Sciurus carolinensis (assembly GCF_902686445.1). Classification (NCBI taxonomy): domain Eukaryota; kingdom Metazoa; phylum Chordata; class Mammalia; order Rodentia; family Sciuridae; genus Sciurus; species Sciurus carolinensis. The sequence goes on from NC_062220.1 coordinate 27,333,501, forward strand.
CCTGGGTTGCTAATACCGAACCTCAAGGATCTCACTTCCCACCTCAAGGGGTTGCTAACACCTCCAGGGATCACATTCCCAAGACAAATGATTACCCTCTGTGCTGCTCCTTCCTGCCCTTAGGGGAGAAAAGAGAAGGTGGCGGTGGGATTAAGGATCTACAAAAGAGCCAGACACGCCCACCCCCAAGGGCACCCAGCTCGGGGTCCACTTCTCTCTGCAGAAGTCTGTCTCTGTTCCTTTGTTAAATAAAACTTGCTTTCTACATTTGCCTCAGCATTTCTTGGGTGTTTAATCTTCAACACTAGATGAATAAGGACCTGATCCTGATCTCCAAGACCAGTATCACAGGTCCAGGAATCTCAGCCCATTTTTTGTGTTTTCCCAGTGCCCCCAACTTACTGATCTCCAATGTTTTGCCTTTGCCAACATATCAATTATTGAAGACCCAAACTTCACCACTGGTTTTATGTGGTTACTTTAAATGGTTTATTTATATACAATTAATATAAATTCAGTTTAAAAAACATGTTTGAATCAATAACCTGATACATACTAGCCGTGTAAGATTTAGAACCAGACTAAGGAGGAAGTTTGCAAGTTTGATGCCAGCTTTTGGGAACTGAGTTAGACCTATCTCAAAAGAAAGAAAGAAAGAAACAAACAAACAAAAAACCCCAGAAACAAATCCGTGTGTGTGTGTGTGTGTGTGTGTGTGTGAGTGTGTGTGTGTGTACACACATGCGCTGTAAGTGTAGTTCAGTGGTACAGGTGGTAGACTATTCCTGAGTTCAATTCCTGGTACTCCAAAAAATAAAAGAAAATTTAAAAATTTTAAAAAGGAATAAGTAAAAGAAAAAAAGAAAAAGAAAATCCCACAGAATTTTTTGGAGCCTGCTTCTACAATGATAACAAAAAGAATTGCAAAATAAATGAAAAAAATGTCCTATAGATGAATGTATCTTACAATACAAATTATCAGAGATACAGCACTTAGTAATCTATCAGTGTGCTAGAATGCCTTGCATGCTGTAAAAACACACAAAAAGCATGAGAAATTTGTGGATTTGAGATTATAAATTATCTTGTTAAATGAAGTGTCATTTTTTTTTTTCCCCCTGCAGACAGAATATAGGGCACAGCAACCTAAAATCTCAGCTCAAATGTTCAAGACCTGTTTAAGCATTTTCTTTTTCTGTACTCCCAGTTTCTTGTTCTGGCTTTGCTGCTGACCTTCTGGCCATCTGCAGTGTTCATTAATATCGGGGTGTGAGCCTGAGCAAGGGATGTGAGCTGGATAAACTCCATTCTCTATTCGACTTCTTGTTAGCAGCCATGTGAAATAAGTGTGAAGGGAAAGGCTTTCCTTTTGCATGTATCTTCTCCTTATTTAGGGAGTGAGTAAGCAAGACATAGGCTATAAATAGTTAAATTTATGGTCTGTGCCCTATGATAGCAAATGGCTTCAAAGGGATGGCTATGCCCAAATGCATTACAACTAACATCATTAATCCCTGCCACTCAGGGCTGTGTTTTTTTTGCTGTTAAATAGTGTTGCATATATTTACTTCTTATCCATAGCTATAAGTGTATATATGCACATTTCAAAATGATGAATATTTTGTATTAATTGAACCGAGCATGTGCATTTTTCTGTGAGTGTATAAAAAGACACACAGATACTCAGCATATGCTATGGTTTTTAAGAAAATAAAGATAAATATGTAGATTTTTCTTTTCAAACTGACACAAGACTGATTTTTAAACAAAAAGTAGATAAAGGATGAAAAAATGGAAAAGCCCCGTATATGACAGGGTCTTCTGAAAAGGTTTAAAATTCCCCATCTTTATGTGACTGGAAGAAGATTTTCTGTAAATAAGTTTTGACTCAGCCATTAATATCAAATGAAACACCTTGGGAGGCTGACATGGCTGGAGGCATTGTTCAGAGACAGAGCTTCTCCCTGTTCCCTCTGGGCACACGTTGTTAGCAATCAGAGGCAGTTAACAAGCTCTCTGCTGTGTTCTCCCCTGGTTCCAACTCTGGAAACTTAAGAGTAGTTCTTCAAGAAATCCTTGATTAGAATTCCTCACAGTAGTCCAGCTTGGAGGGCAGGAAGGGCAAATCCAGCTGTGACCAGCGCTATGTATAAAAAAGGTTGGTGATTAAGAAAGGAAACTCACTCCTACAGCTGCTGAATCCAACCTCACAGAAACACAATACTTATCATTGTACACCTGAACAACCCCCTTTATTCTTTTTAGTTATTGAAAGAAATAACAATAAGCCTATTGTAAAACAAATTTCTATATGAATTTATTTATTTTTGATAATACACGATGCATGATAATAATAAGTATTTAATGCCAAATATTTCAAATTCTTAACTGGTGTTTTAAAACCACTAAGTTAATTTCTATAATTCAACAGTGAAAAGATATATTCCCATTTCTCAGTCATGCTGAGGGCACCCTGGGCAGTTCTAGTAGGTCAGCACTTACTTCAAGGTCATGGTAACTTGGATGTAGGTGATTCTGTATCTCCAGGATCAATCAGGAGTTAAACTCATGCTCAAGATGCCCTCACCTGCCCTTCTCTTTTCTGAGAAATTGCCAAGATCTCTGCACTATGGAATACTCCAAGGGAGAAATCTAACCCGGTTTTCAGAGATAAAACAAACAATTGAATTAAAAGACAGCCTTAAGAAAATAAATAGACGAGTCACAAACACTGGAAAAAATATGTCTTCACAGTACATGTATCTGGCAAAAGGTTTGTATCTAGTCTGTATAATGAACTCCTACAGATGACAATATAAAGGAAAACTATTCTATAAAAATGGACATAACATTGGTATAAATGTTTCCAAAAGAGATATGCAAAAAGGCCAATAGGCACATGAAAAGGAGTTCATCATTATTAGTTATTAGGGAAATTAGATTAAAAACTGAATACTGTCCATCACAAATATTGACAAAAAACGTGAAGCAGCTAAAACACCCATGCACTGCACAAAGTGTAAAGCATTGCACCATTTTGCAAAACTGATAATTTCTTGTAGGTGAAACATGCTTCTATGATATAATTGCCCTAGCACATCCATCCAATTCCCCTTCTATATATGCAAGAGAAATGATAATATAATTCTTTCAAAGAGTCTTCTACAAGAATGTTCACACTAGCCTTCTGTGGAGTGGTCAAATATTGGTCATGATACAATTATTCATCCATTTGAAAAATTAATCATCCATTTGCATTATATTCATGCAATTATATAATATTTAGTATTGAAATGAATTGCTGATGCACACAACAATATGGATAAATATCAATAACACTATATTGAAAGAAATGAAATTACTAACACACTAACAGTTGTATCTCAAAAGCTTTATTCTAATAAATGAAAAGTGTTTGAAAGTAGTTCCTTTTGAAAGGAGGCAAATTTTCCAGAAAGGTGCATGAAAGGAAGTTTAAGAGTAATGGAAATGTTCAATATTACGTACTGTGTAATGGTATAGACTTTTAAAAAGTATCGAACAAACATTTATGATATGTATATTTTATTCACAAGAGCTCTTCTGCTTAAACAGATTAAGGAAAAAAATTAAAAGTGATGGAAAATCTAAACAATAGCAAGAAAAAATATGATTTCTTCTTCTACAAATTTATCATAGACACCTCCAGTCATGCTGAACACATTCACACATGTGCACTATGTTACTTTTTGGGTACATATTGGAAAAATCTAAACACTTATAAAAAAAATTGTTTGATTATCTGAGCATGGTGGTGCACATCTTTCATCCCAGCTGCTTGGGAGGCTGAGGCAGGAGCATCACAACTTCAAAGCCAGCCTCAGCAACTTAGTGAGATCCTGTCTCAAAAAATAATTGAAAAAAGGACCGGGAATGTAGCTCAATGATATAGTGCTTGCCTAGCGTGCATGAGATCCTAGGTTCAATCTCTAGTATCAAACATTTTCAAAAAGTGTCCCTTCTATGCAATACAGTGTGGTGCAGATGTTTTCAAAATTGATGGGTATTATAGTTTGGGTATGGATTGTCCCTCAAAAGCTCATGTGATGAAGCAATGTTCAGAGGTAAGGTTTCCAGAAAATGATTGGATAATGATGTCTCAACCTTTCTCAGTCCATTTTTCCATTGATGAATTCATAACTTGAATGACTATTGGGAGTTGTTGGAACCTGTTGGAAGTGGGACCTACTTGAAGGCATTGTCCCTGGGGATGTGCCTATGGCAAGGATATCTTATCTCTGCCCACACTCCTTTGCTTGCTGGCTGACGTGGTGAGTTTTCCTCCAACAAGCCATTCTGCCATAATGTTCTGCCTCACCCCAGGTCCAAAGTAATGGAGTCCTCTGACCATGAATGGAAACTCTGGAATGACAACAGATTATGGAGTATGTAATTAAAGTAATTCATGTATCCATGGTGTTACTAAAAAGCTATATACCTGTACATACATACACAGTTTAGTGGGGGAAGGAGAAAATGTCTTCTTTACAGTAAAACTGAAAAAATGAGAAAGATGGAAGGAATAAAAGAGTGAGAAAAATCATTTTTATTAGTAGTCAATTCAGCTAAAAATCCCATATAGTTGAATTTCTTTGCATCCTTTGTGTGGATTATGACTCTAATTGAAAATTTATTCAATAATCTTTATTATTCCTAAATGGTTTAGACTCAATGATAATGTTTTTTAATGAGAAATTTCTCAGATTCTACATGAATTATCAAATATAGGAGAGGTAACTTTCCCATTAAATTTTGTTTTATTAAAACAATTATAACTTTTACATAAAAACATTCTAAATTCAATGTTTCATAAAGCTTTTCACCTTATTTATACTAATATCCCTGTTTCATCATTTTTAATTAAATTATTGAACAGTTTAGCATTGGAAATCATTCATTTTAATTGTGAGATCTTATATAATCATTGATAACTGCTACAACTCAGAGATCAAACCTCTCACTCTATTGAGAGGTTTGTCCTGCAATTGATCTCCTCTCTGCATGAGCAATCGTCAAAAACCACTTGTGGGCTTTTCTAGAATTTCATATGAATAGTATCATGCAATATGTACTCTTTGAATGTGATTTTGTTTGGCCTGGAAATATCAGTATTGTAATAGTACCACACCTTCTCATCCATGAACAATGTTTCTCACTGTTTTTAAACTCCTTTACTTCTCCATGTGTTGTTTCTCAGTTTTCAGAGAACATCATTAAATGTATTCCTGAATATCTTCATCGATGACTGTGATACTAAATAGAAGTAGTGAGAGGAGACATTCTTGCCAAGTCTCTGATCATAGGTGCAAAACACTTATTCTTTCACTATTGAGAATGATGCTAGTTTTAGGTTTAACCAAGAGACCCCAAACACTGATAAGGTACTTTCCTTCCATACCAAACTGATTGATGTTAAGGGGGAGAGATTCTAGATTCTGTTATTTTTCCTTTAGAAGTGTTCTACTTCTTTGACACAAAAGTTTCAATGTGCCTTTAAGTCATTTTAAATCTGAGTACTTAAATTTAATACAATAATAAAATATCAATAATATAGATAGTTGGTATAAATAATATGGATTCTAGTAGAGAAATTCTTGAATCATTAAAGATTTAACCAAATTGTTAATACTTAGGGAAAACTTACCTTTCCTTGCCCTTATTCTGTGTGTGTGTGTGTGTGTGTGTGTGTGTGTGTATGGATTTGACAAAGTGAGTGTGTAGAGGAAGATGATAGTATTATTTTGAATGTTGCACTAATTTAATATTGGCAGTAGAATAAAATAGTATTTTTATGCACATGTGTTAATATATACATACATTTACTATCTATGTAATTTGTTTCATGTTCTTATACATGCATATTTATAATATATTCATAAAGTATATTTATAATGTATAGAATTATCATGTTTCTAATATGAATAGTTTAAATTTTAATACTTTTAGAGTTGATTAATATGATAAAAAGCATTTAAAGGCATAATGGAATATATATTTGATTTTAGTTATATTTTTCTTATTATGTACCTATTAGAGATATTGGCACAATTAAAAGACTAAATGTGTTGATGTTTGCAAGGGGTCCAGTAAAGGTAAGTGACACTTTGGGAGACAAGAGTAAGTCTTTTGATTGTATTGTTGACTCTGGTGATAGCATGTGACCATCCCCATGTTCTCCCATAACTAAATGTCTACAGAAGCTCTTAAATATATTTGAAGCGATTGTCACTCTATGAATAAATGCCACATGTGTAGACAGGTTAAAGAAAAGATAAACTGATCAGGTTTATGAAAAATGGAACAGAAGAGCCAAAAGATCACCATCTTGGCTGCCTGATACCTGGTGACCCAGGAAGAGAAATTCCTCTCTCTAATTTTATAGATTCTTCATGATACATAATAACATTTAAAAGAAATCTCCTAGAGGTATTAAAATTAAATAAGTTTATAGTATTACCATTTCATATTTAATAAATGGTATCTATTTTATGATTAGAATAAAGGCAATCTAACATTACAAGAAAATGATGAAGCATACTGAGGGAAGGAATTACATTGTGGATGTTAAAAACAATAGAAAGCAGATAATTTTGACCTAGATGAAATGGGATTTGTATCTAAATTAGGCTAGCTCAGATGAGGCTTTTCTAAAAGCATGGACTTATTCTGTAAAGGACTTAAAGATTTAATTGACACAAAATAATAATGACATTAATTTCATTACATCGTTATACAAATAAAAACAGTAAATATCCGTGTTATTAGTCGGGGATTTACTTATTAATTTATTAACTTATCATTGACTAATTATTTTTAGAATAAGTATTTTAATATAATACATGATTTTTAAGTAGCAATATCCAACTGTCTCTTTGCATAAATTATGTTAAATCACTAATTTCAAGTTTCATGTCTAGTCCAAATGTGTTCTTCCTATGACTCTTGTCAACAGACAAGTACTGAGCATGAAGTGCCTAGAGAATTGATATCAATGCAACTCCATCAGGGAGAAGGGATGACCAGAGAGAAGGGTGAATCTGTCTTTAGAACCAGACTTGGGATAGCTGACCCCAAATAGGAAACACAGCAAAGAACAGAGCTAGGAGGGTCAATACAAAGGGATCTGTGGTGTGCAAAGGCTTAGCAGTCTGGGTTTAGTAGCCAACCTGGGTGACAGTTCAAAGTTGGAGACTTACATGGATTTTCCACCAGGATTTCTCCATCAATGTGGAGTCAGGACTGGGGAGTATATAGAGAGCAAATTTAAATCAGAATGCAAATCATAGAGAAGGAAAATGACAGGAGGTAGTTTTAAATCTGTGTTTTTGCCAAATAAACTGGATGGGATGGCATTCAGTAAGTTTTAGATACTTGAGAAGGGTATTGGTATTTGGTATTTATAGGAAAATTATGCACCCTGAGAAATATGCTTAAAGTTAGACATACTAATCTATGTGGTTAAGGCCAAAAAAAGGTTGAGTGTAGGAAGTGTTAAAATTCAGGAATATGCATGCTTACGCTTCAGTAGGCAAAAGTACACACCCCTTTTTAAGGGTGGTACTTGTGTTAAGTGTGTGAACACTTTCAGAAGAAACTTACAGTTCTAGGGATGCAGGAGCATTTTCTGCTGAAGCTAGACACTTTAGCTCTCTCAAGTAAGTGTGCTGTAGACATATCCCTTTTACTGCCTTCATTAGGTTTTGCAAAATGTCAAAATGGTAGCATACTCAACCCACTGAAAATAGTTTGATTAATCGTGATTTACAGGTAAAGAGAAAGAAAATCTAGTAGTTCTCTAGAAATGTTTTAAGGGGGAAAATATCACATTCTCACATTAACTAAAGTTAACTAACAGAACATTGCCATAATTTATCAAATTGTAAAATCACTATTTTTTGAAATTACATGTCCATTACATGTACAGAAATGGCTACTCTTAAGGAAGAAATAGAACATGTATATCATAGCCGAGTAATTCAGGGCTAAGTTTCAAGGGTAGAAACTGTTTTACATTAATGAGGTGTATAGAATTGTTTTAGATTTTATAAAGAGCAGCACATAAGCTTTCATTCATCTGATGACAAACAAGACAAGGAGATATATTTGGGTATTCTAACTTTGCATAAAGTATGTGCTCAACTCTTTTCAGCAGAGCACATCATTTAAAAATGATTACAATCACAGCTGCTACAATGATAAAGGGGGTTCCTAAGAGTTCTTTTTTCAGGTATATAGCATGTTATGACATTTTGTGGAATAGGTTTTTACTTGCTTTTTCATCTTTAAAATTTAGATTACTCATCTGTATCCCATTATTCCACTGAAGATGGAGATTTATGTCTCAGAGCAATGTATATATTTTGTGGCAACAGACTGGTTAGTGACAGCAGGCTAGCACACACTTTTATGGAAATGGTAACATAGGAATGGATTGCAAAGCAATTCTCAATCATATGCAAAAAGCAATCTCAGGAAGCTTGCAAACAAGACAAAACTACAAATTCTACCATTACATTTAAAAATAACAAGTCATGATAGAAATCACAGCTGTGTTTCATAGCTGCAATTTTAAAAATATCTTGCTAAATATAAAAAAAATTCTTAACCTTGAATTGATCCATTTTTGTTTTTATAAGTTACAAGTGAAGAGACAAGATGTGGTAAGTCCCACTGGAGATTCAAATCAAAGAAAATATCACTTGTTCACATACTTCTATAAATTATAGTCAAATAACATTATGAGTGACATATTTAAGTCTCATTCTGAACTTTGTGATTTTGAAACCTGGGCAAAAATATGTAATGTGAATTCTAATTTTAAAATGGACTTTTTACAGTTTATAATGTAAGCAAAATACTTGTACAGCAAAATTTAAGTGTGGAAGAGCCGGAAGATTCTTTTTATGGAAACTAAGCTGTGCACTGTTTCTACAATGAATATAATTCCTGGATAGAGTAAACCTAGAAGAATTCTCCACTTGTAAAAGCATATTCCTATAAAACTCACCCATTACCCCTGGAGTGTTCACCAAGCATCAATGTAAGAGAAATGGTGGATATAGCAGAAATTCAGTTCTGAATAATAATGTCAATGATTATTGAGCACTTATTATTTTTCAGTCTTTGTTCTAAGCATTTCACATACGTAATTTAACATTTGTGTTAACTGTAAGAACTGGGTATTATTTGTTTTGTTATTTTTTGTTGTGGTAAATCTCTATAAAATGTACAATCTTAACCGTTTCTCAGAGTACAGTTCAGTAGCTTTAAACATATTTATATTTTTCTCCAGAACTTTTTGTCTGACAAAACTGAAATTCTGTACCTATTAAGCAACTCCCCATTATTCCCTTTTCCTGGCTTCTGGCAACCACCTTTTTAGTGTGGTAAGCAGTCAAAAAGTATCAGTGCAATTTACCTTCAGGAAAAAGTAAACCATGTATAAACCTTCCATAGAATATGTAAAATTCCTTAAGTATTTTCCTGGGTATTTCACTGAATTTAAACAAAAGAATTTGTGCAGATGGGAGATGATACAGTAGGAACTTTCTGTTCCTCTGAACTTGGCTACTTTATCTTGTACAAATGGAATAGTAAAATATTTGTCTTTGTGTGACTGGTTTATTTCATTTAGCCAACTATCCTCAAGATTCATCCATGTTGTAGCATTAGGCAGAATTTATTTCCTCTGTTAAGATTGCATATTATATTGTATATATATTTACCACATTTTGTTTACCCATTTATCCACTGATGGACACTTGGGTTGATTCTACCTCTGGGTTATTGGGAACAGTGTTTCATGAATATGAGTTTGCAAATATTTTTGAGATTCTGCTTTCAATACTTTTTGGTAAATATTCATAAGTGGAGGGACTGGATCACACAGTAGTGTGATTTTTTAATTTTTTAATTTTTAATTTTTTGAGGAACTAAGTTGCATTCATGTTACATTCTCACTACTATATGCAGAATTCCAATTTCTCTTCATTTTTGCCAATATGTGTCCTATTCTTTCTTTCTTTGATAGTAATCATCCTAAAGGGCCTGAGGTGATATCTCTTTATGGTTTTGACTTTCATTCCCTATTTTATTCAGAGTAAAGCTTAAAATCCCAGCTCTCCTTCTGCTATATTAGAGTTTCTGACCACTGCTTTGCAGTCAACAATTGCAGGCATATTGAGAAAGAGAAGACTTCTCTATAACAGTAGGAACAGAGTAGCTTGTTGATGAGCACTCTGCACTGGAATATGAAGGGAGAGAACAATAATAATTCATCTTCATTGATTCTAAAACTGATAGACAGAAATGACTGTGTTGTCCCAGATTGCATGAGTCAGTGTGTGAACAAAAATAGTAATGGTGATGAAAGAAGTAGACAGAAGCTAGACCAGAAGACAACATTGTCCTGAGTCACAATGGGGTAGATTCCCTGTAGTTCATAATATGAAAACTGGTAATATGGTCAATATGAAAATGTGGCAGATCATACTATGTATTGGTTATGATTTGTTGCATGTAAACAATTGCTTGTAACTACTTAGTTAATGTTATATTTAGTCATTTAGATTTATCTATTCAGTTTTTACCCCATTTGTTATCTTTGCTGAGTCCCAGGTTAAAATATATTCAGAATATATTAGAGATTTATTGGATCAGGTGACACTTCTTAAAAGTTCTGTCAAGATGATAGTGTCTCTTTGGGGAAGTTCAGTGAGTGGAACATATGTTAAATTTCAAAATGCTTTGGTGCATGCCTGTAATTCCAGCAGTTTGGGAGGCTGGGGCAGGAAGATTATAGGTTCAAAGTTAGTCTCAACAACTTAGTGAGACTCTAAACAATTTAGCGAGACCCTGTTTCAAAATAAAAAATAAAAAGGGCTGGGCATGTGACTCAGTGATAAAGTGTCCTTGGGTTAAATCCCTGGTACCAAAATAACTAACTAACTAAATAAATAAATAAGAATGCCTACTGGATAATGACTACTTGGGATGTGCCAAGCTTTCTGCTAAATCTTTCACATGTAATGATTTAATTTAATCCACACAAAACTATTTGCCTAGGATATTAATAATGAAGTTGACCATTTTAAGGGTATACATGGTTATTACCCAAAGTTCAAATTTCACTTTTGGAAGATAGAAAATTCAGGTCAGTTCTATTCTAGAGAAACATTAATGCACCATACAAATAAACCACCCAGTCATTTCTTTGTTTATATAGTTATTCAATAATTTGTCCTAATTTAGTAAAGCTTTATATATGCAAATTTTAAAAGATGACTAATACATTCTCTGATTTCAAAGAGCAAAATGTCAACATATTTTGAACAGGTAGCACATAAACAAACTTTTATAACACCTTTGCTGGAGCCATAGTAGCGAAGTATTTCTTGTGGAACAACTAGGAAAAGTTAGATAAATCCAAAAAGTTATATTTTAAAGACATCAGAGAGTTGTGGAAATCATGACCATGGATGAATTGAAATTTCAGGGAAGGGGGAATTAGATGAGCTGATAGTCACAAGCTTTAATTGGGCTTTAAACCCTGAACTTCAGCTTGACATAGAGGGGCTCAGTAAGTGACATATTAAAAGGTGAGGAGGAGGAGGAAAATGATGATAATCTCTGTTGCATACACATACTATTTCTGTTTCTGGAACAGTGAATGACTCTGATTTTTAGTTCACTCACAGGACCATTTTGACAGACTTACTGAGGCCAGTGAATAATTACCTCTTTCTGTGATACAGTGCCACTTTCTCAGTTTTTTTTCCTTACATTTCATTCAAAAGGAGGTTCACTCAGGATCTTCTTGCTATATGTTTTCATCAGCAATGCACATTATGACTCCAATAATCTTACTAAAAGTGTTCATCCATTAATAAAGAGAGTCTTGCTTTGATAATGTCTCCCAATTTTTCATTTGTAAGTAATGTAAGCAATCCTTCTTCCTTTTTAATTACCTTTGCACTATTCAAATGATTTTAAAAATTGTCATCAATTGCACTTTTGTAAGTATACAAAGATAATTGTTGGTATATCCTCTTCCATCTGCATAAATTCTCTTGTTAAAATTCAACAAAATACTCTCATGAAAATCCTCAAGGGAGAGTGGAAGAGGGGCAGATTTTACATGTGATTTATTTTTCCTACAGGCATAGTGCACTGACCCTTATTAGATTTTTACTAATCTAGAGGATTCTCCCTTTGTAACTTTGCTACTAAAGGCATTTTAATATTTTGTCAGGTATGGTGTCTAATTGTCTTAAATAAGGACTCATCCCTCTTCTTCCTTGAAGGAATGGTTGACAACAGAAACAACACAATAATCCCCCAAAATTTCCTTTTTAGTAAAATATTCTTTTTATTCTTCAAAAATGTTCTGAAGTCATAATGTCTATAAGGAAAACATTCTTGAGCTTCCTTTCATGACAAAAGTAAATTAATGGAGAGGAGATATTAATGAATCTTTAATACCAGAGATATGAAAACATTTTTGTTCTGCCTCTTCTATCTTGCATCAAAAAATGACATGTATAACACCTCTATCTTCTTTTGCAGGAAATGTTTATGCTTCTTTATTTCTCTCTTTCAAAGTTTCTTTGTAATTGTCATTTCTTTATGAAAATATCTGTAGTCTCACTGCACAGGAATGAGTGAGAATAGCATGTATCTAGACTTTCCCATATTTTTCCACAGCAAACACCTTTTTGTATACTGTAACAACAATACATTTCAGCTAATAAAACCAAACAGATTTGTGAATGTTTTTTTCTGGCAGCCATGTTAGTTCTAGGGGCCCCAGCAGCCCCTAGGGAAGAGTTGCTAAATTGCTTCCTCAGCTGCCAGTGGTGGAAAGGAAGAAGAGGGATTTGGACTGACAAAAGTACCTGAATTGCTTTCAGCATTTGTTTGCATAGGCACCCAATCAAGGAGATGCTCAAATGTCAGGATATTCAGACATGACCTTGGGTTACTTGCAAATACTCCTACACCTATTGATTTATGTGATTGGCATAAAGTGCTGCTGCTACATTGGGTATGGCTCCAGTTTTGAGGATGACAATAAAGTTTTGTGATTAGAAATATAATTTTTTTCTTATTTTAGCCTTCTCTACTTATCTGCTAATTTGAATTCCACAAGTCTTTTAATTTTGTGCCTTCTAACTAGTGGCAAAAAAAATCTCTCTTGAGTAAAATAAAAATCTTTCTGGTCAACTGTGTCATACTCTTTGTGATTGTGAAGTCCATTTCAACAAAGTACCGAAAGGAAGCAGCACTATGGAAAGATGCTATTTGTTGTATCTAAGGCTTAATTTAAAACAGATAAAAGAATGTTGTACTTTCAGCTGCAAAGTCTAGACTCACCAATTAAAGGAATTATAGATGGCTATTTGTTGTACACCCTTTACCAAAAAGGTTAAAATTTAATTTCCAAGGTACTTTATTATTTCCTTGAGTGATACCTCCATATGTATTTATTTCTGGAAAGTGTTCTCTTGGTGACTTCCTGGGTTAGTGAAATGAGACTACTTGGGCTCCCTTTGGTATTCAGATAACATTTTAAGCAACTGCATTTTAAAACTCACTTAATTAAGTCCCTGGGTAAATTGATAAAAGCAAAGATGTTTTACCTGATTTTCTCTAATATAACTTAAATTTTCCCAGCTACCACTAGCTTCCAGGTACCTACGAGGTTACATTTACCCTAATACCATTTTCTTTTTGATTCATCCTCCCATTCCACTCTAGAAGTTTAGCCACCAGAGAAGCTTCACAAGTATTTTTGAGCATTCTTGCACATTCTGTAGAACAAGGTCACTTTTTATAGAAACTTGATATTCAACTAGAGACAGCTGCTCTCTTTTGATGGGCATCCTCCCCCCACCCAGCTCACCGTGACTGTGCTTCCCTTGATGCACGAAATCCTTCAAGTTTCTTTACAAGAAAACAGACTTATCCATTGCATTGTTTCCTCTAACTTCCTGTCTCTCCCAGTCCCACAGATGAAAAATACCTTTCTCTTAAGTGCCCCTCTGGGCATACAAAGAACTCTAAGCAAAGAGCATGTTCCACATCTGAAGACATGTCTGACTCAAAATTTAGTCAGTAGTTGAACCATGCTCCTTTAACTCCTGGGGTCTTTACAATGTTTTTCTTTGAAAAATTCATGGGAAAGATGGAAACTCTGAAATTGGGATATAAGACCTCAAGAAGAGTAGACAAGTTCCTATTTCATATCAACAATTAAGTTTACGTCGCTCTATTGGTATTGCAGCATGACACTCTGTATCTCTTGTAAAGTCTCACACATTTCATTTGTGGACCAGCCCTGACATAACTTACTTAGCCCTTCCCGTCTTATAGTTTGATCCACTTGTTCTTGTCCATACAAAGTTTTCTGACCTTAAGGGCTGTACTACATTTATTTTTTTGGAACTCTGAAAAGTATATAACTTGTGACCGATTGAATTGCTCCTTGAGACATAACTTTAATATTAAAAAATCAAAGCATTTGGGGACATCAAGGTGAGTATGTTAATGCTAATTTATTTCCCATTTTTTAAAATCAGGTGTTGTTTTTTAATAAAAGTTTTGCAATTTAAAAATAATTCTTGACCGTTCTATAAAATAGGTCTGTAAATGCATGTTTGCGAAGGGACACCTCTACCAGAATCTATGCTGCATGACCTAGAGCTTTATAAATTTACAATACAAGAGTCCCTGTAAGCAGAATGGCTGTGACTTAAACACTAGAAATGGCTATTTGCAGCTCACTTTTAGTCATATATTCTGATCATCATAAGAGAAAAATGCAGGGAAAAATATCCCTGTTCTATTGAAAATGACCTTGAGAGGACATCCTATTATTCACACTGGGAAGAAAGTGCTTCTTTTCTGTTTCAAAGGAGCTTAGGATGCTTGCTTTAAAGGTCTGCCTTTGTTTGGTTCATGCAAGAGCTGTGCAGCTGTTTCAACTGAATCTTGATATAGAGTTTTCCAGAAAAAAAATCCACTTGCTAAATCAAGGCAGGGTGATATTATTCCTCTACAATTATGTAACAATTAGAGATACAGAGATGTCTGTCAGCTTCAGAAGAACTGGCTCTGATGCAGCAAAAACCCATGAGACAGTTCAGCAAGATTTTGGCACGATGCTAACCCACAAAGACATTTGTCCTACATCTTGCCTTCCTATATCCTCCCATCCTGGATCTCATCCCAGCTTTTTGGATTTAAGCTACCAAAATGTTAGGTATCTTAAGGGAGATATACTAAGTACAATAGATAATCTCTTCAACTGATGTATTAAACTTGATTTTAATGTGTCGTGAAACAAAGAAAATCTCTCTGTGCCAAATTTTATACATACTCTTCCAGAAAATCTTACTGGAGTACAGCAAAATATTTGATTTGATGAATTCATGTGCGAAAGGCAAGCAAATGCAGATTTTCTTTTTTAAAATTAATAATTGTCATGACTTTTCCAAAAGGGCTTTTGGATATATGGTTATTTATCCTGTAACTTTGCTCTTTTATTCATAATAATGTATACAGTTACCATAAAATCTGTATGTATTTTATCAAAATAATACTCTTTCAAGAGTTTTATTGACTTTTCAAATCTATACTGAAAAATTGCGCAAATATGGACAGACGAGATAGCATCATGCACATTTTCAAATTTAGGAAAATACTAACAAAACAGGTATTTTGTGACATTATTTAAAAATTCAACTTATCTTTTTGTATTAGGTATCCTTTTAAATGCAATTTTTTAAAATAGAAAATTGTCATAAGTGAAATTATGCCAGACCCAGAAAGACAAATGCCACATGACCTTATTCATATATGAATTATAAAAAGTTAAATTCATAGGAGTTGCTATGATTTAGATATTGGGTATTTCCCAAAAAATCTAATGTGTGAGACAATGCAAAAATTTTCAGAAGTGAAAAGATTGCATTATGAGAGAGTTAACCTAATCAGAGCATTCATCCCCTGGTAGGGATTAACTGGGTGGTAACTGGAGGCAGATAGGATATGGCTAAAGGAGATGGGAGCATACCTTTGATGTATATATTTTGTACCTGCTGATCTAAGCTTTGTCTCTCTCCTTCCTGATTTTCTTGTTTTGAGCTGCTTTCCTCCTCCACACTCTTCTTCCGTGATGCTCTGCATCACTCGAGCACAGAACAATGAAGCCAGATGTCTATGGACTGAGATCTCTGAACCTGTGAGCCCCTAAATAAACTTTTCCTCCTCCAATTATTCTTGTTGACTCTTTTGGCCACAGCAGTGAAACAGCTGACTAAAACAGGAGTAGAGAGTAGAATGGAGGTTACTGGGAATTGGGGGATGGGAGGGGCTTAGGAGATATTAGTCAAAGACTATAAAATTTCAGTTTGGAGAAATAAGATCAAGAGAACTATTGGACAACATGGTGACTAGAATTAATAGTGTATATTTGTGAAAAATGCTTAGAGAGTGGATACAAAGTTATCATAATACTTTTATTAATAAGTAAACATTAATCACTCCAAAATATAGACATACTTCTGAACAACATGAAACACACTGTAAGGATGCACATTTTTGTCTGTCAATTTAAAAAACAAAGAAAAGAGAAAGAAAATCACAAATGCGAGAGGAATTAGACGTCTTTTTCCTTCCTATCCCATGTCCTATCACTTAGTGACTTTCATATTGTCTTTCAGAAAATACTGTTCTATGGAAGTCAAACCATTGAAAGTTTACTTAGGATTAAGTCTCAATTACTTTTAAAAATTATTTTCTTTATATATTGGAGCAATTAACTTGATGTTGGGTTTGTACTTGGTCAGAGAGAATCATTTCAAGACAAAGTTGGAAGTTCCTTCTCCAGTCTTATGCTATTGCTGTATCCCATCAGATACTTGTGGGAAAATCTTGAAACTGATAGTTGTTACCTGAGAAATATGGAGGATTAGGTTAGAGAGAGGAATATGATT
Organism: Sciurus carolinensis; assembly: GCF_902686445.1. NCBI lineage: Eukaryota > Metazoa > Chordata > Mammalia > Rodentia > Sciuridae > Sciurus > Sciurus carolinensis. The sequence continues at coordinate 27,350,534 of NC_062220.1, forward strand.
AATAGGAAGGTAAAAATCCAGAACAGAGTGTTAATTTTATTCTAAATTTTTAAAAAAATTTCATGTGTGATCAGATAAAACCTTTGCTCTTGACATTATATGCATAATTATTTTATTCAAAGGAGAAATACCAGTTAGAAGAGCACACTTAAATTATGCATTTTAATTGTGTGTATATTAGTGGATGAAACTTGTTTTAGATAACATTTTTATGTTACTGGAAGGGGACAGATAAATGAGAATGGTGGGAACATGAGGTTAAGAGCATAATAAAATGGGCCCACTGTGCTGACACTCCTATAAGCTTTCTTTGCCAAAAAGCAATCTCCTTGCAGCCCTTCCTGGCCTAAGTGGCAAGACATGTCACATTCCTCAGCAGACAGGGACAAAGGTCTGGCAGCCAACATAGGTAATGAACGGTAGGGGTCCAAAGAGGATAACAGTGGTTATCAAAGACAAAACAATGGGTTGTTAACCTCTGTGACCATGCTCCTGGGCACTCTGGGTTGCTAACAATTAACCTCCATGTCCCTGATCTCAGGCATGTACGTGGGGAAGAAAGAGAGGACAATAATTAAAGAGAGGGGTTCTGGGATCTGCAATAGAACAAGACTCATGCCCTCCCCCAGGATCTCAGCTCTGAAGCTCCACTTCCTTTCAGAGAAGTCTGTCTCTGTCCCTTTCTTAAATAAAACTTGCGTGGTGTTTAATCTGGGGTGTTTAATCTTCAACACCAGGAAGAAGACCGATTCCTGATCTCCAAGACTGGTATCAGTATTCATTGAGAAAGACACCATTTTTTCCCTATATGGATCTAGAAGAGAGTAGTTGCAACTAGCACAAATTTGAAACTTCTGATATTGGGTCATTTTCTTCTCCATCTTTCTCCAATTTCATTAAAGTTTTTGAAACTTTGGGATATAGTTTAAGCAGTTTAGTTTTCATATTACCATTTATCTGACTGTTGAACACAAATGGTTGGGTGAAATCTAGCATTTCAACAAGCTAGTGGATGACAATTTTTTTTTGAAGAATTGTGGAGACATCACAGAGGATACTGGAGAGCACTTCAAGGGCAACTAGCTTGGACATACTGAGTTTATTGGTTTTACAGGCAAGAAAAAGTTTTTTTTTTATCATTTTAGGATTTTTAGCATCTGTATGATTGTGCTTATATTTCTTTATTTGCAGTATATGCAATATACGTGGAGGGATTCTCTTTTGGAGGCAGTACTGGAAATCGAACTAAGTCACTTGACTACTGAACCACAACACCAGCCCAATTCTGTATTTTATTTAGAGACAGGGTTTCACTGAGTTGCTTAGTGTCTTGCTTTTGCTGAGGCTGGCCTTGAACTTGTGATCCTCCTGTCTCACCCTCCTGAGCCATGTCTCAGTTTCCCAAGCTGCTGGGATTACAGGCAAACACCACCTTGCGTGGCTGTGGATGGGTTCTTTTATTATAACATTTCTCTGTGAATCAGATTTTTACAATTCTTAAGCTTGAGAGTCCCTCAGACTTCTATATTATGGTCCATGGATTTTCTATACAAAAAGCCTGAAAGTTTAATAACTCTCAAATAGAAGTATTTTTTATATTTAGATGACTATTTGGAATATGGATAATGTAAGAATAGTTCATCATTTGTTATTATTATCTATACCCATGCAAGACATAACACATTTTGTGGCTATCCTATAACCAAGTGTGATCTTCTTCTTAGTGATGGACTATTGTGTTTTAACAATAAAATTAATGTTGCATATATACCTTGTTTATGTGATTATAAAAATGTAATGTCACAACAGTATATACATCATAATAGTTTATTCTATTGACGACACATAAAAAAGAAAGTCTTTTAGAATAAAAAGTTCACAGTCTATAATTTTCATTGTTGAGACTGAGGAAGTAAACACTGCACAATTATTTATTTAACTGGTGAACACAAGTGGTTATATTAAATCCAGAATATTCTTTTCCTTTTAGAGTATTTGTAATTATATGAAACTTCTGTTTTTTCATTGGATTCCAAACATATTAATTTTTCAAAAATAATTAACACAACCTGGTTATTACAGTCAAAGTGGATGACTTTAAAGGCATATGGCAAGAGTGGAGTGTGTTACCTCTTAAGTTTGCCATATATCTAATCCAACACTAAATAAAATTAATTAAAAAAAATAGAAAATAAAGAAAATAAAACAAGATGAATGTTGTCCAAATAGTGATTTTGACCATTTCACTGAAGCTGTGTAGCAAATGATATTGGCTATTCTTTAAATCACCCAACCATCAATCTTACTAAACAAAATATGTCTGTTTTTGTTTCTTATAAAATCCTACAGAGAATATTTCTGCATAACATCAACTATTTTATCACAGAACCATAAATATGAGGTTTTCATGAACTGTATATCTGACCTTGAAATAAAGTTGGAATTCAAAGTTATTATATTTCAATTTCCTGAAAGAATGCCATGAAAATATATAGCCTCTTGTTACTGCCTGATTGTTAAATTTGATAGGTCAGTTGTGAAAATAAATGCTGTCTTGCATCACTAGCGCTTAAATGGATCTGTGTGGATCTAAAATGAACCACTCAGAAACCAAAATGAGAGAAATACAATAAATGAATTGAGAAATTTAATTTAGTTTGCTTCTGATTTTTATTTGTTTTCACAATAAAAAGTTTGTGATCCAGATTCTGAATATTTTTCATGTAGGGCAATCTTAGTGTTTGCTTAGAAATGAAGCTAATGAAACAATAGAAGAAAGAATTTTGGGAAAGAAAGAATATGTTTTCCCTACTCAGCTTCAATTAATCATGTGCTGTGTGCCAACATGTGTGCATATTGTGATGATTTTTGACAAAACATATCGGATGGGTCTATTTATCTGATCAGAATATTAAGAAAATATCATCACATATGAGACTACTTTATGTTATCCCCCACTGTCAGTAAGTGTGACCATATGGTGTCAGCAGACCATTAGGCAAATGAAGAGTCTTCTCAAAAATCTTTGGAAATATGGGCTGCAACTCAGTGGTTGAATACTTGCCTAGCATGTGGGAGGCACTGGGTTCAATCCTCAGCACAACATAAAAATAAATAAATAAAATAAAGGTATCTTGTTCATCTACATCTAAAAATCTTTCTTTAAAAAAATCTTTGGAAATAGATCTTGAAAGCAGATAACTCAGAATCTTGGACTAACTCAAGATTACAAAATTCTATGAAATTAATCCTGTAATGTACACAAATGTTATATATCAATTATGAATCAAAAACATAACTAATAGTAAAACTAATACCAACTTTAGATTTAAAATATTATTCTTTATTGAAAGTACAGTGCTTTCTTCCACCATTCCATCTCTGTGCCTTCCCCTCATAGGTAAACATGATTTTGAATTATTTCCTTACCATTTATTGGCTGTAGTTTATTACTCACCACTTTTTACATATATCCCCAAACTATTTTACCCATGTTTGCCTTTAAAAATATTACATTATATAATGTATTTCTTCAGCAATTAATTTTTGCTCAGTCAACAATACTTTCTGAAATTTATGCATGATGTTTTATGCAGATATTATTTAATCTTTGTTAACACTGTTTAGCTATGTTCCATTGTGTGACTGAATAAGCTATAATTTATTTATACATTATTATCTGATAGATATAGGGAGGTTTTCAGATTCTTTAAACTACAAACAATGCTGCTATTAAAACATTTATGCCTGTGTGTTGTTCCATAGGGACGGAAATTTCCCTAAGATACATACATGTGCATCTGTTAAAGATAACATCAAATTGTTTCCATTGTGCGTTTCACTTTTTTCTCCCACCAGCACTGCTTACCAGATCTTAAGATTTCACTTGGTTAGTGCTTGATATTGCATGCATGGGTAACAGAATCATTCAGAGTAGAATGCAAGAGTACAAAAAGCAGACTGATGGTTTTGTATTCCACATTGCAATTCACTTTTAAGAAACTATCAGCTAAAAAGGCCACAAAATATTTGTCCCTACAGAAATTCATTTAAGAATGTATACTAGATTTCCTCTTAAACAAATCAAAACACATTAAGTACAGAAATAGAAGGATTCAGCTACCACCTATTAAGCCAAGAATTAAGATTTGAAAAAAATATAAAGTAATGTTATTCTCTATTGAATTAATTAGTTTTGAAAAGAATAGTTTCATCATAAAATATTAATGTATGTCAAAGTATAACTTTTTTGGTAAAAGATGGCAGAAGTTTTATTTATTTAATGTCACTACCATATATGCATATATATATATATGTATATACATGCCATACTATATATTATATATACAATATATAGTATAAATTGACTTTTAGAGCAATTTTAAATTAATAGAATTTATTCTTTAATGAATGAAGAAACATATTTTATATTTCTTATAGTATTGATTTATACATATCAAGTATCAATTCACATAATGAAAACAAAATCTATTGGGTCCTCAATATTTTTTTATTTTTGACACTTTTATTGTGATATAATTTATAAATCCAAAATTCACCAATTTTAAGCATAAAATACAATGATTTTGCCAACTGCATACTGTTGTTTGATCATCACCACAGTCACAACATAAAATATTCTGTCCCCTGAAAAGTTCTTCCCCCATCCATCTTGGCAAACAGGAACCTTGTTTATATCCCTAGAGCTTTGCCTTTTCCAGAATTTCAATTTCATGGAATCTATAGTTTCAGTCTTTGCATTTGACTCCTTTCACTTTGAATAATTTTGAAATTCATCTAAGTTGTTTGAGCTATCAGTAATCTGTTCATTTTCCTGACCTGAGGAGCATGTACTACTATTTAGCATGTACTACATCTTGTTTACACACATGTCAGTTGACAGCTATTTGGCTTTTCTTACAGTTTTTTTCTTTTACCATTAATAATTATGTTTCTCTGAGCATTCATTTGCATATTTTTTGTGTAAAAATATACTTTTCTTTTGGGTAAAAACTCTAGGAGTGGAATTTCTGGGACATACGGTAAGTGACTATTTCTATTGATCTATGTTTTCTTTATATCAGTCCACATTGTCTTGATTACCATAGCTTTAAATTAAGTTTAAAAATCATAGAGTATAAATCATTCAATTCTATTGCTGAATTATTTTTCCTATTCTGAATTCATTGCATTTACACAAAATTATTAATGATTTTGTGAGTTTCTACAAAGCACAATTTGAACTGGTATATATTTGAATCTATCATTAATTTGGGGAGGCACTATCACCTTGATAGTATTGTTTCTTTGATCCAGACTTATTATATCTTCATATTTAAGTCATCAAAATTTTTCTCAGAATTATTTTGTATTTTTATTACAAAGGTTTTGTTCATATTTTGTTAAATTAATCTCTAAAATGTTTCTTTTTAATGCTATTTAATTTTAAAATGTTCTAATTGGTTCATTTTGATTGTACTCAATAGTGGGATTCATTGTATGTATATAATAGTGGAATTTGATGCAATATATTCATATATGTACATTAGTCAATTTAATTCCCCAGTACTTTATTTTTTATTGCTAGGATATAGAAATGTGATTAATAAGCCTGAACTCTGTACAGTTGCTCAATTTGTGTTTTAAATCTTGTAACAGTTTTTAGGGGACTCAGAATTTTCTAGAGACCTTAATGTAATCTGTAAAGATGGTTATATAACTCTTTCCAATAGGAATGTCTTTCATGTCTTTTCCTTGCATTGTTTACAGAATTGAGAATTTTGATGCAATGTTGAACAATTGTTGAAAGTAAACTAAATATCCTTGCTTTTTTTCCTGATCTTCAGGGAAAACCTTTAGCCCTTACCAGTGATTATGAGGCCATCTGTGGAAGGAGAAGGAATCTATCTCAGCAGCTCTGCGATGCTGAGTATTTGGCTGGTGGTGGACTAAAGAAAGTATAACATAACCACTAAAAAGGTGATGGATTTCAGAGGAGGTAGCAGGGGCCACTGGAAGTCAGTAAGACTCCCTGCCATGCGGACTGTACAGTCTGTTCCCCTGGATACCTCACATGAACATATATTGGAAAGTACTAAATGCAGCATTCTATGATTTAATTTATATTTTAAAATCAGGACTCTGGACTATGTGTGGAGAATTTTTAAAAACAGGCTCATGAAAGCGAGGGTATAGGTTTTTCTTGCAGTATTCATGTGGGAGATGGTGATACCTTGGATTTAAGACTAATGGTGAATTTTGTGAGATTTGGTATACATTTTGAAGGTAAGGCTGAAAGGATTTATTGATGGATTGGATGTAGGATAATAGAGAAAGTTCAAAGTCAAAGATTCATATTTTTAAACTGAGGTTCAGGGCCCTAGGGGGAAAATGTTTTGGGGAAGTAAATCAGCAGTTCATTTTTAAACATGCAAACCTATTAGAGTTCTAAGTTAAATGTTTAAAGGAAATTGTGCATATCAGAGAGACCACACATTTTATACCTATCACATAGCTTAGAAAATAGAAGTTCTAGCAATAATGAGCTTAGTTTAACTTTGTCTATTGTTATTTGATATTATTTCATAATATCACTGTGTTGATAAAATCTCACTGCAAAGGTGATGTTCAAATAGCATACAAAATTATAATAACCAATGTGTGAAGAATGTGGCATGGAAGTAAAAAAATGAATTTTGCTTTCCTTTTAATCATAGTACTATTTTGGATAATAATGAAAAATTTTATCATTGTAAAAGTATCTTATTCTAAGATTTAAAATCAGGAAAAAAAATCAAGGAAATCTGGATCTTGTCTTGGTTACATTATCTCTCTTGATATTTCAGCTATTAAATTCAACAATGTAAGACTCACTTTGTGGAAGCCCACAGGGTATGTCATGCAATGCACTCTCCTCTCTAGAATAGCCACAAAAATGTTTGGTTGTATCAAGTTCATAATAATAAATTAAGGCTCTGTTATAGTTTCATCTTTAAGCATGGCATGACTGAATCAATTTCCTCACAAATGAAGACACTGATATATACACAGTCACTATTTAGTGAGGCTGAAAAATTAAATTAATGTCTAACTAATTTATTTAATGACATCTCACTTAGTATATTGTGCAAATTTCCATGTGGCAGGTAAGAATACTAAATGCTTATTTTTGAAGTGAATTATTAGAGCTCAGGATGCTAAGTGTTCTAAAATATTATGTGTCAGATCTTGTGGGAGCACAGAGCATGACCATCTGCAATAAAAATTCAAATTGTGTTAGGTTAGTTTTAGTCTAAAATAAAATGCCACTTCTCTTTCACTATGTGTGTTCTACTTAGAGTTCATATAGTTGGTGCTATTGAGTAAAATGTAGATGATTATATACACACACACAAACACACATATACACACAAATTTATCAGTTTTCATGTACTTTAAAACCATTATTATTTTGTTTTGAAACACTGAATTTCTTTGTTTTTGATGGATCCAGGCAATGGTAAAGCTCTATACCCTGATCTTGCTTGGGAGATCCAGTTGAGTATCTGCTTGATTTTAGGCAGGATGATCAACACTTTCATCTGTGTTATATTACTTTCATTGTATAATGAATCTTTATGTTAAAATTGTTAAACACTATTCTTATATAAATTAGAAAACTGAGAACCAAGTAGTTAAAGTAAATTGTGAGACCATACTACTATCAAAGAGTTGAACAAATATCAAAAGAAGAATTTCTGGTTTCAGTTAGGACCCTTATTCTGCTACATCACAATCCACATTGCTGCAGGTAAATGTTTCTACATTTTTATCATAATATAATTTATATACAGTGGAATTCACCTTTTTTAGTGGGGTTTTCTGTAACTTTTGACATTCAAAAGCAGTCCTGATCTCAGCACTTTTATTAATATATAGAGCAGTTTCCTCATGCCCTTAAATGTCCCCTTGTCCTTAGTTTTGTATCCCTACAATTTTGTCTTTGAGAATACCATATAAGGGAAACCATGTAGCATATAGCACTTTAAGGCTGATTTCTTTCACTAAACGTGATCAATTTGATTTCCATTCTCATTGCTAGTATAACACGAGTGCATTCCTTGTTAATGCTGAGCAGTATTCCAGTGTTTATGTGTTTATCACTAACTAACTTGACTTACTATGCTATAAACATTTACATAATTTGTTTTGTAAAGAAACTTTTAAATTTGGAAAACATATAGGAATAGGATTTGTAGGTAACATGGTAAGTGAATGTCTGACTTTAAAAGAGACTAAAAATCTGTTTCCAAATGGCTTCTCTACTTTACATTCCCACCAAAGATGTATGAGAATTCCAGTTGCTCTGAATCTTCAGCAGAACTTCATGTGGCCATTTTATTTTGTTTAAAGTCAACCTACTATGTATGTGTTGGTATCTCCTTGTGGTTTTCATTAATCATATTACAATTTTAATTGTCATCCTGAAAGGGGCTGTGAATAACCCACTTATGAAAATTTTACTTTGACATTTTTAATTTTAGTTTTGGAACATTCAGTTCACTGCTGTTAATTAGTAATCAAATATTATCTTTAAGTTCCATTTCATTTCTTTACTTCTTCACTGCATTGGAAATGTCATATAAGTAGTCACAATTCTGAAGAAGAAAATCAGAGTAGGGTTTTCTCAATAAACAACTTATATAGTTGCATTTTGAATATTTGAAAAATTGTCAGATAGACTAGATTGTCTTTATATTCTTGACACTTGTAAACATAACTTATTCAGAAAAGAATATATTTTCCTGACAATGAGGAACACAAGATCTTAGAACAAACTTTATGAACACATAAAAGAGTACCCATAAAAAGTTTCTTCTTTTATGAACTTTAAAAAAAAAAGAGCCTTTTATTTGTATTAAAAATCTACCAAGTTCTACTATTTAGGAATGAATTATCCAAATTTATGGTTACATAAAAGGCTAGCACCTCCTCAGAGACATCTTAGTGAAAGCATAGCTTATCATAAATCCTCTAGAAGAAAATGCAAAGAACAAAATACTTTAAAAATTATCTTATAAAGATTTTTTTTCTAGGATCCATGTGGAAAACTTTTATAGGATATGCAGGACAAATGCTGTCAGTCACCTTTTGAATTTTTTCTTTCTTACATTTGTTTTGGAGAGACTTCATATCATTGTAAGAACAACCACAATCACTACACTCAAGTCATACATTTAAAGAGTGAATGCATGTAAAGTATATTCAGGTTGATGATTTTTGAAATGTTTATGTATGGGATGGAATACAAAGCTACCAGAGTAATGTAGGTAAAAGGAAGGAAACCAGATTTTAAAGACATTTGCTTTATTAAAATGTTAAGTGTTTTTAGTCAGCTTTTTCACTACTGTGACTAAACGACCGGACCAACACAACTGTAATGGAGGAAAGGTTTATTTGAGGGCTCATGGTTTCAGAGGTTGTAGTCCATAGAAGGCTGGCTCCATTCCTTGGGGGCTTGTGGTGAGGTAGAAGATCATGGTGGAAAAGCATGACAGAGGGAAGCAGCTCCCACTATCAGGAAGTGGAGAGAGAAAGACTCCACGCTCCCACGCTCCTGATACAAAATATATAGACCCAAAGCCACGCCCCAATTCCAATCTCCTCCAGCCACACCCTACACTTCCATTAATCCCATCAGGGATTAATTCACGGATTGGGTTAAGCCTCTTACAACCCAATCATTTCTCCTCTAAACCTTCCTGCATTGTCTCACATGTGAGCTTTTGGGGAACACCTGACTTTCAAACCATAACATTTAGTATGAATGTTAATTCAGGAAAAATTTTATTGAAATTAAATAAAATAAGCACCCTCTCTTATAACTAAAAGTTACATGGGTGATTGAAGACAGTCTGCCTCTCCTTTTGCTTCTAGAAGTGCAAGAGTATACACCTATGGACCTGTAAGTGCCTTTGTTTCCAAATCAAATCACTATCTAAAACTTAAATTCTGGTTTATTTTTCATCTTAATTAATTAATAGCTGTGAAGTCATGTGTACTTATTTATTTCTATTTGAATTAAGATCAATACATTTTGGTTGTATAAAATGCTTGTCTGTGAGAAATTAAAATAGCCTTCCATATCACTAGTGGTACATCACTATCAGTGCAATACAGGATTTATTTTCAAAATTAGCATCTTTTCAAGTTATGTTAAAATCTAAATGATGTAGGATTTTTATGCTGTAATTATGGATTTTATTATTTCATCAGAACTGAAGAATGACTTACAGTATAACGTTGTAATGGTGTTGTATTTTATTAAGACAAAACTATATTTGACATGTTTCCTGGAGACTCAGGAAACTCTAGTTTTGTTTAATATTATTAATTTAAAGATGTTCCTTATGTTATGCATATTTATAATTTTTATGCATTTATTTAAATTTAAATATATATACTTCCAAGTATGATCATAAGTAGTTTTAATTTTTTTTTATTTAGTGTATCATATTTTTTATAAAGCTCATTTAAAATAAATAAAAAAAAGAACTTCAACCTTTCTGAAACCTTTAGTAATCATTTTCTTTCAAACTGCCACATAAAAGCTGGAACTGTTAAGGGGAGAAAAGATCATGAAAAAACATCAAAACATCCCTGGGATGACCTGATTTTAATGCCTTAATAAATAGTTGAGTGTAACATAGTATCCTTCAAATTTTACTTAGCACCACACTTCTAGTGCCATAGCTCCATTTGACCCTATAAAAGTGCTCTTAATGGCTCTGTTTACTAGAATTTATTGCGACCAAGATGGAAAGCCACAATGCTATGAAACTAGTAATGTAGCAATATGCAACCTCAAGCCCTATAATGTCTCTATATTTTGAAATCATTAAAATGCAGATGAGGACTAAGCTAAAGGCTGATTTTGTGATTGCTTTGAAGATATTGCATCGTTCTTAAAATATATGTACGGGTGAGTGTGTATAAATAACTTGCATCTAGTGTATTTTAAAATTGCTTTGATATGAAGGGTATTTTCTTTGACCAGTGATTTCTCTTTATTTTTGAAATATTCTGCAATTCATCAAGTAATAAGATAAATTTTTGTTTTTCACTGTTGTAAATATACAAACTTTCATTTTTTTTTTCAAAAATATTTTCAGGTGTTACCTGTATGTGATATTTAAAATGTTTTACAATGAAGAAATATTCCCTTTATAACTTTTTGTATATATATCATGTATTTGATTCATATTACTGTGCAGCATTTCAAATTGGTATTTTTACTGTTCTAGGCAGTTGTTATTATTCTTTAATGGTGTCCAGACATGTGCATATATGTTAACAATGTAAATATAAATGACTAAAATAAGTATGTTTAATTTATAAATCTCTTCATTGGGTGAAATTCTTGGCTTTGCACTAATTTGCACTCTAAGTTATGGGTTAAAATATCTCAATATCCACAGAACACATTTAGTACCTTTAGAGAAAGCCCAGCCTTCTCTAATTCATTTCTACAGACATTCATGTTGAATGGTATTAAAACATGATTCAGAGAGGAATCAATTTTTAGGATGGGTGTTTCACACCCTTCATATTTGATGTCTAGTTCTGTCTGTTTAAAAAGGTTGGGACTTTATCTGCTTTTTTGGGCTTCCTGCTTTTACTTAGCTCACTCCACTTTAGTGGCACTAAATGGACAAAAGAGAGCACTTCACAAATCACTTAGTTCTCCTCCGTTGCTCTGTGCCCATTGATCCATATAAGGTGTGTTTTTACAAAATGTTATGGAGAAGTTTATTACTTTATTTTTTTTTTCACTAGTTAGGCTATAATTCTGGGAGCATCTTGACATTATATTTCTCTTTTCACTCTAAAGAGCCCAACCACGCCCATGGCTTCAAACTGTTATTCATATTCACTGATAACTTTCAAAAATAAACATTTCTTTCTGACCACTTGTAAGCTACAGACTCTCTACTACGCAAGTTCACTTTGGAACACATTGAACTTGGTAATTTTCAAACCCAGACCTCCTGTCCTCAGTCTAGCCTCCTCCTGACCATGTTAGTGGTATCATTTCAGCACCTGAGTCCCCCTTCTTTTCCATACAGAGCAGAAATCTCCTAGATGGTTTCTCTGATTCCAGTCTTACTTCCTTCAGTTTCACTATCCACATTCCAGTTGAACTGTAATCTGCTTAAAACACAAATCTTAAGCTTCCATTCAGTATCTTAGGAAAATTAATACATTCTCAAACATCTGTAGACAAAAGTCAAACTCCTTAGAGAAAAATTCAAATTTCTGCCTTGGGTGTGTGGAAGGATCATCAATCCTACATACTCATTTCCTTGTTTCTTTCACCAGCTTACTTCTGCTTCTGGCTAGGGTGAGTCATTGGAAGACATTTATGGACAATGGAAGCAAAAACTTGAGAAACTTTGGAACAGGAGAAGAGTCATATTTTTGTGTGTTTATGTGAAGTTCTGGAGACCAATCCCAGAGCCTGGAACATACCAGGCAAGTGCTCTAGCACTAAGCCACAAATGCAGCCCCATACTGTGTAATTTAATTACTATAATTTTATAACATTTTAATACATTTATGTATAGTTTTTAGAAACCATAATTTCTCTCACATTATTATTTGATTACAGTATTACTTTGACTATTGGGGGATTTTTTTGTAGTACCTTTTGAATTATTTGATTATTTTTCAATTCCTGTGAGATTTATCATTGGCAATTTGATGGAGATTTCCTTGGATCTAAAGATCATTTTCAGCATGTGAACATTTTAACAATATGAAACTCCTTTTATTCATGACAAAAGATCTCTTTACATTTATTTGTGTCTTTTTAAATTCCTTTATTCAATGTTTGGAAAAAAACCCAGTGGAATAAATTATCAATCTATTGAAGAAAATATGAGCAATATAACTGAATAAAGCTTAGTATTTAAAATATGTAAGAAATTCACAAAGAATGGGGGAACTTTGAGTTGTGTGAATGGAAGTGGGAGGGAGGGGGGTATGAAAAATGGTGGAATGAGACAGACACCTTTGCCCTGTGTACGCTTATGATTGCACGAGTGGTGTGAGTCTACATGGTGCACAACCATAGAAACAAAATGATGTACCCCATTTGTGTACAATGAATCAAAATGCAGTCTGTAAAACACTAAAAGATAAATTTAAAAAATAATAAATAAAGTCAATAACAATAACTGACATCTGATTATAAAATGAACAGAGGACTTGAATAGTAAATTTTCCAGTTGAGACACATGAAGGATCACAGATATTTGAAAATAGGTGCAAAATCACTAATCATTAGAGCAATACAAACTAAAACCCCAATGAAGCATTTTTCTCATAGTTATTAGGCTGAGCACTACCAAAAAATAAAAAAAAAAATAAAAAAGCAAAACAAAAATCAAGAAATTACTGTTGGCAGGGGTGTGGGGAAATTGGAACTCTAATACACTGTTGATGGGAATGTGAAACGGTATAACTGTTACGGAAAACAACGTGAGCCAGCAATTCCACTTCTGGATGTATATCCAAAAGAATTGGAAGCAGGGTCTTGATGAGATAGCTGCATGTTCTTTGCTTCACTATTTACAATAACCATGGTATGTAAACAACCTAAATATCCATGAAGAAATGAAAGGATTAAAAAATGGTATATACATGCAATTGAATACTATTCAGTATTCAAAAGGATCAAAATTCTGTTATATGTGACAATGTGAATTAACCTGGACATTATGCTAAGTGAAATTCACCAGTTACAGAAAGACAAATGTGATATGCTTCTAGTTCTATGAGGTGTGTCTAAAATAGTCCCTCTCACAGAGACAGAGAGTAGAATGGCAGTTGCCTGGGCCTGGGGCAAGTGAGAAATGAGGAGTTATTGTTCCAGAGGTACAACATTTCAGTGCAAGAGGAAACAGTTCTAGTGAACTGATCTACCACATCATGCCCGTGGTTAACAAAAACTTGCCCTCCACTTAAAAATGTTTTTTCCTCCAGTTGATGACAAGTCCTTTGTTCCTAGGAGTTTATGTTTTGATTGACATATAGCAGTCATCTGATAACTCTCTGCTTAATAACAAATGGCAGAACGCCTGAGAACTGGGTCCTTGTAAAATGCTAAAAGATGCCTTTTCTAGGAAAATCATCTTATTAACTCACTTCTTTGAAAATGGTTATTCAACCCAATCCTGTCTCTTATTTAAAGAATCATATGAAATACTTTGCTAAAATTTGAATGTACTAGTTTTTTCATTTTTTGATGTATTTGTCTAAATCTAACTCCCCCACCACCCAGCACACACAAAGGGAAGCAATACACCTCTTCTGAAGTTACTTGTTTATTCTTTGGTTTTCACGGACACTGTTTTGAAGAGTTCACGACATATCTTAACACCAAATCTTGTTGATATGTTGTTTTCAAAATCTATCTTTTAATTATTTGTTTTTGAAAATTAAAATTGTTTCTCTGACCATTCTTGTGAATGTTTGTGATGTCTTCACGTAATTGACATCTCTTCATCAGTGTATACCACAATGCCCTGAATTAATTTCTTCTGTCAGTGGAACTTAAACTTATTTAGAGCAAGGAAGTAGTTTTTTGCAAAACTACCTCACCTCTTGGAATTCAATTATTTTTGATCAATGTTGATTTACACTTTAGTTCAAAGTGAAGTCCTTGGCAGAGAAGATTAATTCTGATTATTATAGAAATGATGCATTCTGACTTCTATCACTGAAGGCAACACAAACACACACACATTTTAAAAATTTATTTATTTTGGTTCATTGTAAACAAATGGGGTAAAACTTATTTCTCTGACTGTACATGAAGAAGAGTCATACAATTTGTGTAACCATACATGTACATAGGGTAATGATGTTTGTTTCAATCTGTTATTTTTCCCTTCCCCCACCCCTCCCACTCCTCTTTCCTCTATACAATCCATCCTTTCTCCATTCTTGCCCACCTCCCACCCCACATTAGGTATCATCATCTGCTTATCAGAGAGATCATTTGGCCTTTGGGTTTTTGGGATTAGCTTATCTCACTTAGTATGACATTCTCCAATTTCATTCATTCGCCTGCAAATGCCATAATTTTATTCTTCTTTATGGCCAAGTAATATTCCATTGTGTAAATATACCACAGTTTATTTAACCATTCATCAATTGAAGGGCATCTAGGTTGGTTCCACAATTTAGCTATTGTGAATTGAGCAGCTATGAACATTGATATGGTTACATCACTGTAGTATTCTGCTTTTAAATTCTTTGGGTATAGGCTGAGGACTGGGATAGCTGGGTCAAATGGTGTTTCCATTCCAAGCTTTCTAAGGAATCTCCACGTTGCTTTCCAGAGTTGCTGCACTAATATGCAACCCTACCAGCAATGTATGAGTGTACCTTTTTCCCCACATCCTCTCCAACACCCATTGTTGCTTGTATTCTTGATAATTGCTATTCTAATTGGAGTGAGATGAAATCTGAGGGTACTTTTGATTTGCATTTCTCTTATTACTAGACCCAGAATAGCTAAAGCAATCCTTAACAGGAAAAATGAAGCTGGGGATATCACAATACCAGAACTCCAACTATACCACAGAGTAATAGTAACAAAAACGGCATGGTACTGGCACCGAAATAGACAGGTAGATCAATGGTACAGAATAGAGGACACAGAGACAAACCCACATAAATACAGTTGTCTCATACTAGACAAAGGTGCCAAAAACATACAATGGAGAAAAAATAGCCTGTTCAACAAATGGTGCTGGGAAAACTGGAAATCCATATGCAGTAGAATGAAATCAAACCCCTGTCTCTCATCCTGCACAAAAATCAACTCAAAATGGATCAAGGACCATGAAATCAGACCAGAGATCCTGCATCTTATAGAAGAAAAAGTAGGTCCAGATCTTCAACTTGTTGGCTTAGGATCAGACTTCCTTAACAGGACTCCCATAGCACAAGAAATAAAAGCAAGAATCAATAACTGGGACAGATTCAAACTAAAAAGCTTTCTCTCAGCAAAGGAAACTATCAGCAATGAGAAGAGAGAGCCTACAGAGTGGTAGAAAATCTTTGCCACTCATACTTCAGATAGAACACTAATTTCCAGAATATAAAAAGAACTCAAAAAACTCTACACGAAGAATACAAATAACTCAATCAACAAATGGTCTAAGGATATGAACAGACACTTCACAGAAGAAGATCTACAAGCAATTGACAAACATATGAAAAAATGTTCAATATCTTTGGTAATAAGAGAAATGCAAATCAAAACTACCCTAAGATTCCATCTCACCCCAATTAGAATGGCGATTATCAAGAATACAAGCAACAATGGGTATTGGAGAGGATGTGGGGAAAAAGGTACACTCATATGTTGCTGGTGGGGTTGCATATTAGTGCAGCCACTCTGGAAAGTAGTGTGGAGATTCCTTAGAAAGCTTGTCATGGAACCACTGTTTGACCCAGCTATCCCACTCCTCGTCCTATACCCAAAGAACTTAAAAGTAGAATACTACAAGGATGCAGCCACATCAATGTTCATAGCTGCTCAATTCACAATAGTTATATTGTGGAACCAACCTAGATGCCCTTCAATTGATGAATGGATTAATAAACTGTGGTATATATATATACAAAGGAATATTACTCAGCCATAAAGAAGAATAAAATTATGGTATTTGCAGGCAAATGGATGAAATTGGAGAATATCATGCTAAGTGAGATAAGCCAATCTCAAAAAACCAAAGGAAAAATGATCTCACTGATAAGCGGATGATGAAACTTAAGGGGGGTGGGAGGGTCACAAGAATGGAGGAAGGAGGGACTCCATAGAGAAAAAAGAGGAGTGGGAGAGGTGGGGTGAAGGAAAAATATCAGAATGAGTCAAACATCATTACCCTATGTAAATGTATGATTACACAAATTGTATGCCTCTACTTCATGTACAAACAGAGAAACAAGATGTGTCCCATTTGTTTATAATAAAAATGAATTAAAAAAAACTCAACTCATAATGGATCAAGGACCTTGGAACCAGACCAGAGACCCTGCCCCTTATAGAAGAAAAAGTAGGTCCAAATCTTCATCATGTTGGCTTAGGATCAGACTTCCTTAACAGGACTCCCATAGCACAAGAAATAAAAGCAAGAATCAACAACTGGGATAGATTTAAACTAAAAAGCTTTCTCTCAGCAAAGGAAACTATCAGCAATGTGAAGAGAGAGCCTACAGAGTGGGAGAAAATCTGTTGCACACATACTTCAGATAGAGCACTAATCTCCAGACTCTATAAAGAACTCAAAAAACTTTACACCAAGAGCACAAATAACCCAATCAACAAATGGGCTAAGAAATGAGTAGATAGTTCACAGAAGAAGGTCTACAAGCAATCAACGGATATATGAAAAAATGTTCAATACATAATATTTTTATTGGAAGAAAGAAGGGTAGTGGAAGACAATTTTCTTAGGTATCCTTCCATGTTAATGGCAAATTAAAAAAATATCAGAGGAGTGGGATAACTGGGTCCAATGGTAGTTCCATTCCAAGTTTCCTGAGGAATCTCCATGCTGCCTTCCAGAGAGACTGCACCAATTTGCAGTTCTACCAGCAATGTAGGAGTGTATGTTTTTCTCTACATCCTTGCCAAAATTTATTATTACTTGTATTCTTGATAATTGCCATTTTGACTGGAGTGAGATGGAATCTCAGTGTAGTTTTAATTTGCATT
The DNA here is from genome assembly GCF_902686445.1 of Sciurus carolinensis. NCBI lineage: Eukaryota > Metazoa > Chordata > Mammalia > Rodentia > Sciuridae > Sciurus > Sciurus carolinensis. Next base: position 27,368,304 of record NC_062220.1, read on the forward strand.
TCTCTAATTGCTAGAGATGTTGAACATGTTTTCATCTATTTTTTGACCATATCTATTTTTTCTTCTGTGAAATGCCTGTTCAGTTCTTTTGCCCATTTATTTATTGGGTTATTTGTTTTTGTTGGTTTTAAACTTATTGAATTCTCTGTATATCCTGAAGAGTAATCTGAGGTGCAGGTGGTACAGATTTTCTCCTATTTTGTAGGCTCTCTATTAACATTCTTGATTGTTTCCTTTGCTGTTAAGAAGTTGTTAGTTTGATGCCATCCCATACTGATTCTTGATTTTACTTCTTGGGCTTTAGGAGTCTTAGTGAGGAAGTCCATTCCTGAGCCAACATGATGTGGAGTTGGGACTACTTTTTCTTCCAGTAGGCACAGGGTCTCTGGTCTAATGCCAAGGTCCGTGATCCACATTGATCTGAGTTTCGTGCAGGGTGAGATATAGGGGTTAATTTCAATGTACTACATATGGATTTCCAGTTTCCCAGCACCATTTGTTGAAGAGGCTATCTTTTCTCCAATGTATGATTATAGCACCTTTGTCTAGTATGAGATAACTATATCGCATACTACAGCGATAGAGCCACATCAATGTTTATAGTAGCTAAATTCACAATAGCTAAGCTATTTAACCAAACTATGTGCCCTTCAACAGATGAATGGATAAAGAAAATGTGACATATATACAGAATAGAATATTACTCAGTCATAAATAATAATGAATAGCATTTGCTGGTAAATGTATGGAACTGGAGAATATCGTGCTGAGTGAAATAAGCCAGTCCCAAAATAACAAAGGCCTAATGTTCTCTCTGATATGTGAATGCTAATCTATAACAAAGAAGGGTAGGGGAATATTGAAATTTATTGGGTTAGAGAAAAGGGAATAAAGGGAAGGGAAGAAGGGAGTGGGTAATGGGAATAGGAAGGACAGTAGAGTGAATTGGACATAATATTCCTTTACTCGTACATGAATACATGACCATTATAACTCCACATCATGTTCAACCACAACAATGGGATCAAAATTGTAATGGGTTGCACTCCATGTATGTATAATATGTCAAAATACACCCTACTGTCATACATATCTAAAAACAACAAACAATAATAATTTTTTGAAAAGAAAAGAAAACATTTGTTGATCATCAATAGTATAGCATGTGTTTTACACTGTGGAAAAAATCCCAGAAAACTGCTGGCCATGTTCTCTCTAACCCTGAAGAGTTTCTAATCCAGTTAATGACATGCAATGTAGAGTCTGATGTAAAATGTTTAAACTGACTAATTAATATTTGGAACTGTGTGCTTCAAACTGAGATCCAACTTTGATGCGGAATTCTGTTTTTCATGTTGCATTTCTATTGAAATTATAGCCTAAAAAGATAATTCAAATGTATTCCAATTAATTTATAAATAAACACCTTTTAAAATTATAAATCTAAACAAATAAAAATAAAAATTGTCAGAGGAGCAGAGAGTTATTTTTCTTTGTGTTTTTTTAAATTTCAAGACATTGATGAATAGAGATAATAGACTGCTGAGTTGCTACCAGGTAAGAAGTAGCCACAAATTAAAAATTTCCATCAACAGTGACTCAGTCACGTCAATGTTTAAAGAAGCTCAATTCACAATAGCCAAGCTATGGAAACAACATATGTGTCCTTCAAAAGAAGGATGAATAAAGAAAATGTGGTCTATCAACCCAATGGAATATTACTTAGTCATAATGAAGAATGAAATAATGGCATTTGCCAGTAAATGGGTAGAACTAGAGAACATCATGCTAAGTGAAATAAACCCGTCCCAAAAATCTAAAGGCCAAATATTCTCTCTGATTTGTGGATTCTAACCCAAAGCAAGGGAGGTTAGGGAGGGAATAATAGAAATCCATTGGATTAGAGAAAGGGAAAGGAAGGGATGGGAGAGGGAATGGGAGTAGGGAAGACAATAGAATTCATCTGACAAAACTCTCCTAGCCTTGTATTTGAACACATAACCAGGGTAAATCTGCATCATGTAAAACCACAAGAGTGGGATCCTAACTAGAATAAGTTGTATTCCATGTATATTTAATTTGCCTAAATACATTCTACTGTGATGTATGACTATGAAGAACAAATTTTTAAAAATTTCCATGCATCTGAGGACCTAAAGTATGTGTGAAGTAGTTTTTTGTACCTGTGTAGAAGAAATAAAATTTAGTGTTAGGTAATTTAAAGTTCATTTCTTCTTGCTTTCTCACAATTACTGAGAGAGAGAGAAAAAGAGAGAAAGAGAGAGAGAGTATGAATTGAATATTTGAAATCTCATCTCCTTCCTAGGGTAGTTACATGCCTAAGAGAAAGGAGATGTGAAGGAATTCCAGAAAAATAAATATGGACTCCCTTATTGTCCTGCACACTTCTGAGTACTGCAAAGATTTGGTCACTCCATAAATTTTGTTAACTGAGAATGGAGAGAAATTCTATCAATGACTGGTGACATAGTTAATCTTTCATATCTTATTTACCTAGCTATATCTAGATTCTATTAAAATAATTCTTATGATAGATAATGTTTTGTTATTTTGATGTTTAAACCACACAAAGTTTCTGTAAATTTTCTTTTCCAGGGGAAAATAACCAGCTCTATTTACCTCCTATTAAAGATAAATAACAACAAAAGTTAATTAAAATAAAAACTAATAAAGTAAAAATTTAAAGAGTTAAGTATTATGTAATATTACATTGAATGATTTCCTCCTTCCTGGCACAGGGGAATTTTAGATATTCTGTAATTTCAGTACGCAGTAGAATCAGTTTTAGTTTTATAGTTTATAGTATCTATGTATTTACATATACAAACAGGTATTTGTTATAGTTATAAAACTTTCTCAGTACCTTCATGTTTTGAAGTTTTCATGGTTCTTACATGTATGCTTATAATGTATTTTACTAATAGTTCTTGAGTGAAAATTAGGTACCTTTATATAAGAGTAGGTCGAAAAGATTTCAAAGGTTAAAACTTTAAACTATGTCTAAGGTCATTGTCTGTAATGCTATGGGGCCAAATAGGGTTAGAGTTCTTCATTAAAAAAATTCTCATAGGCATTGCATTCTTCAGTGCATTGTTATTTCCAGAGGTGATATAATGCAGTATTTCCCAACTTATTTTATCATGGAATCTGGCTCTTTCTCTCCAGGAGCCTCTTATGTGAATATAGTTCTTTCAAACCACAATTTGAAAAATGGTGATCCACACTTCTGGCCAGATTTTCAGAGAATAGATCCTAAGGGTGAACTCCAGGTAATTTATTTTAGCCTTCACCTAAGCCCAGCCATAGGATTTTATGTAGGATCTCACATTTTTTAAAATATTAATTAATTTATTCTAGCACATGTTCTTTCACAATTTTTAATCCACATTTCTGCTATTAACTGGAAGTTTGAGTCTTCACCCTGCTCTCTCCCACCTTGGGATTTTGATAACCATGCTAACTGTATTCTTTTATAACTGCATCTTCTTCCTGGCATTGTGCCTGGCTTTGGCCATGACTCAGATTCCAAGACTGTGCCTATCAGGTTTCAACAGATTCATTTATAAAGTGTAATGTGGAAGGTATTTTTTGAGAAGGTTATTTTACAGCTACTGTCTGCGTTTTCTTATAACCTCTCTTCTAGAAGTTTGACCACTTTATAATTATTTGCCTTGGTATCTTTGCACAGAATTGAAAAGGTCTGTTTCATGAAAGCCAAATCCCAAGAAGAGCATTTAATATGGCCCTTGTAAACATGTGGTGGGTGGTGATTATGTGAAGTAAGAACAAAAATAATGGCCCTTTCCCTGGAGGTGAGGGAAATGAGATACAACATTATTTTATTACATCCCTGAGGAATTAGGCAGTGAGGAAATCAATATATGAACTGATTGAACGTGAAGTCCAGGGGTTTCCTCAATAAATATTCCTTTATCCAAAGGAAGCACACTGCTAAAAGATATCAAGGTATCACTGTGGTATAGGGTGGGAGAAATATAATTCTGTATGAGATATGATTTCAAAACTGTGAGTCATGTACCTTTGGTAGGTCATTTGCATTGTATATATGGATCATAGGTTGAATTTTTTTTTCATTTTGGCATAGTTAATAAAATGATAAAATAGTATAGCTTTTACATACTTAACATTATTTATATCATTACATTATATTACCCTTCTGGCAAAATATCTGAGAAAATGAACTGAAAGGAGGGAAGATTTATCTTGGATTACAGTTTCAGAAGTTTCAATCCATGGACATTTGAACCTATTGTTTAGGTATTTGGAGAAGAAGAAAAATCATGGTAGAGAGCATATGATATAACCGAGTTGTTTTACTCAAGGTGGCTAGGAGACAGAGGAAGACAGAGAAGCAGTGGCCAGGGCCTCTGGCTACTGGCAAGAGAAAAAAATTAGATCTTCCAAGTCATGCCTCCAGTGACCCAACCTCTTCCACCCAGGTGCCACCTCCTAAAGTTTCTACCAATTCCCAATATCATCACCAGCTGGGGACAAAGCCTTCAAAAAATGAGCCTTTGGGAGACATTTCAGAACCCAAATATGACACTTCTTTAAACAATTTCTTCAAAAGTTGATTTCCATAATGATGGTGCTAACATACACTTGGGTTATTAGTCATTAAACTGGTAATATTTATAAGTTATTTAGATATATGAACTCATTTAATTCATATAATTATCCAGAAAGGAAGGTAACATATTTGTAGGTGAGAAAAATCAATGCTCAGAGGATTTTGTGAATTAAAGGTTACACAAATATGAAGTATACCACAGGCAGCCTGGCTGTATCACCTGTGCAAATATTCACTAGCATTATACTGCTTAGGTTTATTGCAATTTTTAATACTAGAAAATTCACAATATTAATGGATTCTAACAACTCCAGTGAAATATTTATTGCTTCACAAAAATTTTTGTTTCACTTTTTATCAAAACATTTGAAAACCATTTATTATTTGTCTGTCTCTATTTTCTGGTACCTTGTGATCCTTATAACTGGAGCACACTCACAAGTTGGAGATGGAATTTCTACCTGAAGGGGATGGAAACTAGGTGCTCATATATGTTTATGACTGAGATTCACAGTAACCCACTCTGGAAAATATTATATTAATTGAAATAAGTTGTTTTCTATTTCTACCATCATTGACTTGTTTATTTTAAGATTAATTTTAAAATTCAACTTTCTTTTTCCCCAAAATCCTATGCAGGTAAGATACAATTATCACTACGAATTATTTGTATTTATATTTAAACTTCTGCAATTCACTGGATACTTTCTGATATTGGTTTCTACTAGAACTCTTTCAATTTTAAATTAGATTACTCCATTTTTATAATTTAATAATATCTATAGTATAATCACTCATAATTAGATATTTCATTCCCTGGAATTTCTTTAGGTAATTTAAGAAAAATATTCTTCAAATTAAGGGAAATTACACTGGTTCATAAAAGTATTAATATTCTATTTAAATTAGTAAGCTGATATAGACTATTGAGATCACAAAACTTATAGTTATGAAAATATTTGAGAATGTGTATTTTTCTTTCTTCCCAAAATGCATGTGTTTAGATATGAGGTATCCCCCAAAAGTTCATGTATGAGAATTCTTGAACATTCAGAGGTGAAATGATTGGGTTATAAAAGTCTTAACTTAATCAGTGTGTTAATCCACTGACAGGATTAACTGGGTGGTAGCTATAAATAGGTAAGATGTGGCTAGAGGAAGTGGGTCACGGGGATTGTGCCTTTGGGGTTTATATTTTGTCTCTGGTAAGAAGTCTCTTTCTGCTTTCTGATTGTCATGTCTGAAATGCTTTCCTTCTTCACACCTTTCCACCATACTCTTCTGTGTTTTGTGGGGCAGGAGAGTAGCAGCGTTGGTCATCTATGGACTGACACTTCTAAGACCATAAGCCTCAAATAACTTTTCCTTTTCCAAAATTGTTCTTGTCAGGTCTTCTGGTCACAGTGGCAAAAAAACTGATTAAAACAGTATGGCTATCATTTTTTGAAGATGATTATTTTATCATATTTTTTCTAAACTTTGCACATCCCCAGAGAACTCAGTAATATTTCTTTAGAATGTTATGGTTTGGTATTAATGGCAAAACAGAGGAAAAGGTTTTCATTTATTTTTTTAATCTTGAGACCATCACATAGAATATCTACGTTTAAATAAAATTAGCATTCAGGGAAAATAATATTCCTAGTCAACCCTCATTTTTTAATGTGTCAGTACAAAAGTACAAGTGAAGGACAAGTGGCTATAGTTTTTATATTTTCAATAAGCATAGACTTTTTTATATGTGCATATTATAATAATTTGTTTCAAAAAGCACCAGAAGTTTCAAATAGCAATTATATGCTATATTTTAATGTGATAGGTATCCCACAGGCATTGCTCTGCTCATTAACTATTTTATTGATTAATAGATGCAACAATATTGTCACTTATTATCATTACTAATCATTATTATTTATCAAAATTTTAGTACTCACTGTGTATTGGAATGATGTCCTTTAAATTTGAACACATATAGAATTATTAAATCTAACTTCCATAAATTTTCCAGTGTTTACTATCATTATTTATGTTCTAGGCAGTATCACAATCTAAATATGTGTTTCTAGAGAGACATATATTTGTTGGAAATACAGAGGGAATGAGCATCAGCACTATATATTTGAAATGAAAGATTTTATGTTTAGTCAAAAACTGTCCTCTACAGAAGGATGACACTAACAAACAGCTGCAGAAAATTTGGTCAAAATTAAGAAGCATAAGGAGAAATTAAGTGCAGGGATCTAGAGTCAGAAAACAGAGATCCAAATCCCAACTCTACCATGCACTTATTCTGTAATTCTGGCGAGTTTTCAAATCCTCTAAGCCAGAGATTCCTCATCTATAAAATAAGAACCTTCCTTATAAGGTTAAATGAAAATTAAATGAGTGGGTACAACAAAAGTGCTTAGAGGAATGCAAATCATTTATTTATTTTTTACAGACTGCATTTTGATTCATTGTACACAAATGAGATACATCATTTAGTTTCTATGGTTGTACATGATGCAGATTCATACCATTCATGTAATCATACATGTACATGATGTCTGTCTCATTCCATGATTTCTCATACTCCCCTGCCTCTTGTTTCCTTCTACATAATCCAAAGTTACCCCATTCTTCTCCCAATTTCCACCCACCCACCCCCATTATATATCATCATCCACTTATCAGGGAAAATATTCAGCCTTTGTTTCTTTGGGATTGACTTATTTCACTTAGCATGATATTCTCCAATTCCATCCATTTATTTGCAAATGCAATAATGTTATTCTTCTTTATGGTTGAATAATATTCCACTGTTTATATATACCACAGTTTCTTTATCCATTCATCTGTTGTAGGGTATCTAGGTTGGTTCCACAATCTAGCTATTGTGAATTGAGCTGCTATAAAAATTGATGTGGCTCTGTTACTGTAGTATGCTAATTTTAAGTCCTTTGGGTAGAAACCTCAGAGTGGGATAACAGGGTCAAAAGGTGGGTTCAAGTTTTCTGAGGATTCTCAACACGGTTTTCCAGAGTGACTGGACCAATTTGCAGCTCTACCAGCAATGTAAAAGTGTGCCTTTTCCCCCACATCTGCCAACACCTATTATTGTTTGTGTTCTTATACCAGACCTTAAACTATACTACAGAGCAATAGTAACAAAAATAACATGGTATTGGTACCAAAGTAGACAAGCAGAAAAACGGTACAGATAGAAGACACAGGGCCAAACCCACAAATTATATTTACCTTATTCTAGCCAAAGAAGCCAAAAACATACAGTGGAGAAAAGATAGTACATTTAACAAATGGTGCTGGGAAAACTGGAAATCCATATGCAATAAAATGAAATTAAAACTCTATCTCTCATCCTGCACAAAACTAAACTCAAAATGGATCAAGGACTTGGAAATTAGACCAGAGACCCTGCACCAAATAGATGACAAAGTAGGCCCAAATCTTCATCAATGGCTTAGGATCAGACTTCCTTAACAAGACTTGAAAAGCATAAGAAATCAAAACAAGAATCAATAAATGGGATGGACTCAAACTGAAAAGTTTTTTCTCAGCAAAGGATACAATCAATAATGTGGAAAGAGAGTCTACGAGTGGGAGAAAGTCTTTTCCACATGCACTTCAGATAGAGTACATATCTCCAAAATTTATAAAGAACTTTATAAAACTTTACATCAAAAATACAAAGAACCCAATCAATAAATGGGCTAAGGAACTGGACAGACACTTTACAGAAGAAGACATACAGGTGATTAATAAATATATGAAAAAGTGTTCCACATCTCTAGTAACGAGAGAAATGCAAAGTAAACTTCTACTTTAGCCATTAGGACCCACAGAATGTAACTTTGCTTCCAGAGTTCATCTTAATCTCTCTTCTTCCCTCTCTCCTTCATGCTTCCCTTTCATGTTTTATTTATAAAGACATGGCATATCTTGTTTTATAGACTGTTCATAAAACTAATAGACATTCTTTATGAATTCTCTTGCCAATAAATTATTTCACATGATTTTTAGTAAACAAATAATATTTTCATTACAGATTAATCAAATCAACAATCTTCCCATCTCCATTGGCAATTTTTACTTGAATGCAATTAAACAGAATTGCAATAAATATTTCTATATGTGCATCACTGATAACTTCGTTAGTGTAATATATCATGTGAAATGACCACATCAAAATGTATGCATGTTTTTAAGACTTTCAATGTAAAATGTCAAATTGTCTTCCTGCAAGGTTATTGATCAGTGCCCTGGATGATAGTGTATGTGTGTCCTATTCCTGACCAAATATTGTGCAAGTAGTGAAACAATATATACTGTGTAAAGCTATTTTTCTATATCTATATCTATATCTATATCTATATCCATATGTATTCATCTATATTTAAATAAATCCCCAAAGAACTGCAGCAACCAGCCTGGAAACCAACTTCCTATCTACAATTTAGACAGGTATCAGGTCAGACCACTGTTTCTAGCAACCAGTCTACTAAGCCCAACAATAGCTCTTAGCTAATTGGCCCCAAACAACCTGGACTTGGTAAATAATGGAGAGCTGCTATAATTTTTGACCCTTCTTCCAACTTGAGACAAACAAATAAAGCTAAATATGTACCCCTAACCAACCATATAAGAAATCCTGCCTCTAGTTAGCCTACCTGGAGCGCCCTCCCCATGACAACAGCCTCCAGTCAAGGTACACCTGAGTCTTCCTTCTGTCTAAAATAAAACTTTCCATGCCTCCTTCTTGTCCTAAAATTTTGGCCAAAAGCAAGTGACAGTGACTGACTCCTTTGCTCTAGCAAACTCCAAACAAATAACCGTTGCTGGTTCTTATTTGTGTGGTCTCTGTTTATTTCCACTGTGTATAATTATTTTTATTTTTATTCTCCAAACTAAATAATGGTATTTCTTTGATGAATCTGACTTTTTTGAGTATTTTCATGTTAGAAGTCTGTTTTTTATTTTGACATTTATTGTTTCCTTACAGATTTTGATTTCAGATGCATTAAATTATAATTTTAACCTACATTTGCAGTTATTTTCACTAATAAAATGGCAACTATGATGTGCTGTTTGCTCCTTTTTAATATGCATTATATTTTTATTAATGTTCTTGGGATTTCTCAGCAGAAAATTCCATCATCTGCAAATAGTTGTAAGTTTATCATCTCCTTCAGTGAACATTATTTTCTTGTTTTTTTATATATTTGTTCAGTTTTCCCAGAAAACATATTTTGAAAGTGGTATTAACAATAATTTTTATCTTTTTTTCTCATCTTACAAAAATGCCATCAGAAAAAGCACCAATGACTTTGTTTACAAGTCACTTGGAGATAAATTCTAATGCAATACCCTTCTATTTTTAGTTTATTAAGAACTTAGAAATTGTTCTGGATGTATATTGAGTATTTTGGTATCTCTAGATATATCTAATTTATCCTCTGTCCTGAAGTGATGAATTTCTTAGTTTAAGCATCCCTGGACTCTTAAAATAAACTCTACTGGTGATTATTAATATGGAGCTAAACTACAAGTGTCAAGCTTTGGAAGTTTTGTTATGCTTTTCCTATTCTCTTAAAGTTAAATATACAATATGTAAATGCCAGCTATGATATTAGGTTCACCCTCCTCTTAGTAATTCTCTTCCAAATCTAGTGTCTGTTTCCACTTCAACAGGACTTGGCAAACTTCAAGAAAAGAGTAAATCTACTTAGACAAAGTCTCAGAAGTTTTGGAGTCTCTACTGTGTATTCAACAAAATGTAGAACATTCCCAAATAGATGGGGAGAATGTGGCATGAAATCCTAAAAGGTGATTCAGGCATTATATGTAAGAGGAGTAAGGATTAGATGTTTTCAGGATGCATAATCTAAAAGAAAAGAGATGAAAGAATTGATTGGCTCCATATTGAGCAGATGTTTAAATATTGGAAGTCTGACTTGTGTTAAGCAAGTAGTTAAGTTGCTAAGGCCATGCTCAAAATTGTGATCCTCCTGTGTCGGCTTCACAAATTGCTGGGATTACAGGTGTGCGCCACTGCACCCAGACATTACAATGCTTTAAGGGTGATTTTTTAAAAAAATTTTGTTGCATAAGGAAGATCTGATTTAAAAAATAATCTAAAGTTCCCCAATATTTGTTTATAATGATAGTTTGTGCATTTTGGCCAGTGGTTTCCTAATTTTACCCTTGAGTTCTTTCAAACTCTTGGGTAGATGTCAATTGGCTTGTTGATTTTTCTACATAAACAGATGTTCCTAACAGAAATCTTTAATTTTTAATTGGAATACGTGATGTAACAAAAATAGTGTATTTGCTGCAGAAGAACATTTGTAGCAGCTGAATTTTATTTAAAGACATTTTGCATCACAATAATGCCAGAATTTGTATTTTATGGTCAAAATTTAATAAATGAGACTCTTTTGATAATGCAATTTCATGCTAAATATGTAAATATTTTAGTTAACATCCTCCGAACACTTGTATTGTGCAGTGTTTATTTGCAGGTGTAAAGCAATTTCTGAAAAAAAGAACAGACTTTAGGGCAATGTTCTCATCGGAGGCATGTTTTTTGTGTGTGACTTTTCTATTAGAGATGGTTTCTTATATTCTGAGGATAAAATTTCCATACAGAGCTTAGGATGAACCTGTAGGCAATCCTAGATCAGAATCTCTTTCCTACATTTCCAAGAAACAATCAAATAAAAGAGAACATCTATGATTATGCAAGGAAAGAAAATGAGCCCCGTGTTGTGTTTTATGTCAAGTAGTGGTTATAGCATGAAAGTGAGTTTTTAACATGTAAGGACTCATTGCCTATTGCTCCCACTGGCCCTTCTTTAGGAAACAACGAGGTGATAAACCTCACCTAAACCAACAAAAAAAAATCCCCAATGCAGGGCATTTATACAGAATGCCTAAGAGTATTTAACTGCAAATTGAAGACAAAACAATGGTTAAACATAAGGGTGACTAAATAGAATACTGTATATACAGACAAGCATAGAAACAGCATAAATGGTAAGAATGAGATCTGGGGCAAGGAACAGGAGGAAAAGGATGAGCAGTGGAATAATCTCATCGACTGTCTCTTATGTAACAGTTGACAAAACAAACTGTAGCGACATAAGCACAAAAGTAAATGAGAAAAATGATACTATTGATTACATTAGACATGAAGGCGAGGGAAGGGCAGAAAAAGAATAAGTCAATAATACTTTACATCTTAGGCCAAAAAAAAAAAAGTACTTAAAAAGAAAGGACTTAGAATATTTCATTAAAGCAATGACTTAGACAAAAATAAAAAAAATTCACTGTATTTGAAGGTTTATATGAAACAAAATCTTATAAGCAAAACAATGACAACAAATAATGCTGAAAACAAGAAAATTATTAACAATATTAATGAATGCATGTGGTTAACCTGCCAGTTAAAGAAAATGAAACTATATTTAAAGGTGAGCACAAAGAAAAACCTAAATCGAAGTAACACACAATGTTTGAAATAGAAAGATAGGTGAAAGCAATTAATAATTATAATCCATAGACAAGGATTTTAATCCATAATGCTTATGCATGGGAAACAGCTTTGATACCATTTCATGTGCTTTTCAGCTCTAGGAATTGGGCAATAGTTGGTGAAGGCAGCAGGTGGTGTCTCACTCTAAAAGTGCCACAGCAGTTTACAAAATCTATAGACTGATGATTGACAACTGCTTCCTAAGCATATTAAGGACCAAATAAGTCTTATGGGACAATGTCCTTTAAATGATATGCTTACTGAATAAAATCTAGGAAGTACAGACATTTAAAAAGAAGCATATTGAAAACTACATAGTTGCCTTAAACACCTATAAAAACTACTAATTTTTAAAGAATCATTTCTGTGATATTTATTTTTTAGATTATTAAAAATATATGCACATAGCATATTTATATAGCCTATATGTTCTTGAAAACAGAGTTAGGTATTACTGAATATATAGCTTTATCATGGACTGAATTGTGTCCTGTAAGTTTCACATGTCAAAATCCTAATCCCTAGTGTATGTGGAGATAGTATATTTCATGAGGTAATTATGTTTAGATTAGATAAGGTCATTAAGATAGGGTCCTAATCTATGTTCTTACAAGAGGAAGAGAAGCAGTACTGAACTAAATTTTTTTTTCTCTCTGTCTCTGTCTGTTTCTGTCTCTCTCTTTCAATGAACGCAGAATGAAGTCTATGCATGTGAGGACACAGTGAGGAGCTCCTCTGAAATCATTCAGAGGGTTCTGGAACAACTCAGTCTGTCAAAAACTTCATGGCCTTCTAGTGTCTTGGATTGTGAGAAAGAAATTTCTGTTGTTTGGGTCCCCTGTCTCTGGTACTTCATTACGGCAGTCCTTGAAGACTAATACCGTGTTAGACTGGAAATGTTAATGGATTCACATAAGCTCTCTGCCTCTTAAGAATGATGTCCCTTTTATGCATATATATATATTCAAAGTTATTGTCGACCTAGTTTTAATTTTTGCTTTGTAGTTTCACTCATACTGTTTTTATTTTATTTTTTTTCATGTGAGCCAATAAATGTGTTTGCAGGATATTGGGGAGACAGTGAAATGAGAGATAAAAAACAGGGGAATGAGACCCCAGGTGTGGCAGGTGCCAGGATGCCTGAGAACTCCTCACTCTCATCCTCATTATCCACAGACACTTAGCACACGTCTTCATAATCCTTCTCCAGGGCAGCCAGTTCCTCTTAGGCCTTGGAGAATTCTCCTTCCTCCAAGACCTCACCTACATACCAACAGTACACAAATACCCACTTGGCATACACCAGATCAAACTTGTGGTTGAGGTGGTCCCAGGCCTCACTGATGGCTGTGGTATGGCTTAGCATGCACACTGCATGCTGCAGCTTGGCTAGACCACTCCGGACACTGGTGTAGGGGACTGGTAGTTGATGCCAACCTTGAAGGCTGTATGACACCAGTCCAAAACTGAATGATGCACTTGGTCTTGATGGAGGCAGTGGTGGCTCTCACATCTTTAGGCACCACTTCATGGTACAGCACACAGCAGGCTATGCACTTGCTGTGGCAAGGGTCACATTCCACCATCTGATTGGAGGTACTGGTGATCTCTGACACCGAGAACTGTTCATGATAGGCCTTCTCAGCTGAAACTAGGGGCGATGGTCACCTAGGGAAAGTGGATGTGGAGTTAGGGTACCATATTGGTCTGAAATTCCATAAAGTCCATGTTGAGGGTACCATCAAAACACAGGGAGGCAGTGATGGAGGTCACAATCTGGCCAATGAGCCAGTTGAGGTTGGTGGAGGTTGGGTACTCCTTGCAGTGGTAGACATCATCAATGGCCTCATTGTCCACCATGAAGGCACAATCCGAGTGCTCCAGGGTGGTGTGGGTGGTCAAGATGGAATTATAAGACTCCATCAGCCCACTTGGTGGGCTGGGTGGTGAGCAAATTCCAACTTGGACTTCTTGTCGTACTCTATAGAAAGCTGCTCCATCTGCAGGGAGGTAAAGCCTGAGCCACTGCCACCTCCAAAGCTATGGAAGATCAGGAATCCCTGGAGTCCAGTGCACTGGTCTGGCAGTTTTTGGATTCTCCCCAGTACCAGGTCGATGATCTCCTTTCCTGCCGTGTAGTGACCATGGGCATAGTTGTTTGCAACATCTTCCTTGCCAGATGTCAGTTGCTCAGAGTGAAAGGGCTGCCTATAAATGTCAGTTCTTACCCCATCTATGACAGCAGGTTCCAGGTTCACAAAGACAGTCCAGGGCACATGCTTGCCAGCCTGTCTCATTGAAGAAGGTGTTGAAGGGGTCATTACCACTCCCCAGGGCCTTGTTCCTGGGCATGGTGCCATCAGGCTGGATGTTGTGCTCCAGGCGGTAGAACTCCCAGCAGACATTGCCCATCCGTATCCTGCCTGGCCCACATGAATGGAGATGTGCTCACACATGGCTGCACGGATAGGTAAAGCTTGTGGAGAGTGACTTGTCTGCAGATGCGTTTTTTATGAGTCTCCAGCTACACCAGGAATTCCTCGCTCATAGTGTTTTAAAATGCCTAGCCATTATAACTGTCATGGGCTATTGTTCTACTCCTTTATCACTTCTTCAATTGCTGTTGTCCTTTAATGTACACATGTATCCTAAGAGTAAATAAATAACCCTGTATATTATTTTCTAATTAGTATGATTTACTTTTTGTGCACTCTTATATTTGATCTGGATTTGGTCATTGTAAAGTATGAGATAGGAATAATTTAACTTACTGTCTCAGTAACATTCATCAACATGTTTGCCACACAGTATATGAAACTGCAGTGTATTCATTTTCTATTGCTGCCATAGCAAATTACCACAAGTTTAGTGGATTGAATCAGCATACATTTATCATCTTAATATTCTGTAAGCAAAAGTCCAACATGGTTCTCATTGAACTGACATCAAAGGATCTGCCAAGTTGCGTGCATTTCTGAATTCTCTAGGGAGTAATTGGTTTCCTGGCCTTTTCCAGTATCTGGCATTTCTTGATTCATGACTGGCTTCCTCCATCTCCAAATTAGCAACTGTGGGTCAAACTCTTCTCAGTTTGCCTTGATCTTATCCTTCTATCATTGCATCTCTTTTATCTACAAAGTCAGAAAAGGTTCTCTGCTTCTAAGGACTCATGTGATAACTGGATAATCCAGGATGATTTTCCCATCTCAGGTTTCATAATCTTAATTATGTCTGCAAAATCTCTTTTGCAATGTGAGAATGAAAATCTTAATTCCCTCCAGGGATGAGGGCATACACATCTTTGGAGCAAAGGCATTGATAAATTTTCTGCAGACCATGATCTATTATTATTGAAGCTTTCATTCTATTCTATTGGCCCGTCACATCTACTTCTATTATGGTACAATTAATTTTGATAATTTACATTATAATTTCTACTAGGCTTAGTGTTTCCTAGAAGCTTTAGTATTTTGAAACATTCTCAGTAGTTATTTATTTTAGAAGCCACTTTAAAACTAATGGTTATATTTAAGAAACAGTCTTTAAATATTTAATTTGAATTCATATAGTCTACAAATTAGACAAAGAACTAATATTTCATATACACTCAACATTTATAAGATTGTGGAAACAAAATTTTAAGTTTCCATCAACTATTTTCCTTGTAATTCTTCTTGAGTTTATCCCAGTTACTTGTTTTGTTGTTCGTATTTTCATTGCTGTTGTTGCACATTATGGTTTGAGTATCAGGTGTTTCCCCAAAGCTCCTAAGATAATGCAGGAATATTTAGAAGTGAAATGGTTGAATTGTGAGTGCTGGAAACTAATCGGTACATCCTACTTTGAATGGACTGACTGTGTGATTATAGGCAGATGGGAGGTGAGGAGATTA
The DNA here is from genome assembly GCF_902686445.1 of Sciurus carolinensis. NCBI lineage: Eukaryota > Metazoa > Chordata > Mammalia > Rodentia > Sciuridae > Sciurus > Sciurus carolinensis. The sequence continues at coordinate 27,384,339 of NC_062220.1, forward strand.
GGTGGATTACTGAGGACGTACCCCAAAAGCTTTGTTCGTTCCTGTGGCCCCTTCCCCTCTTTTCTCATTCTCTGCCTTCAGACCCTGCCTCCAGCTGAGCAACTTTCACGCTTCCATGATGGACTGCAACCTGTTGGACCCAAAGCAATGGAGTTGGTTGTCTATGGACAAAGACCTCTGAAACCCTGAGACCCAAATAAACTTTTCCTCCCCTAAGTGGTTCTTGTCAGGTGTTCTGATGACAGGGATGTGAAACAGACTGCATATGAGAATATAGTTTTACTGTTTCATCTTCTTGGTGTGTAGAATATTGATTTTTGAAAGGTGGCTTTGTACTTGGTTAATCCTTTGATTAACTAATAAGTATCTTATTAGTTGTAAATTTCAAAAAATCTACTGAATTTTTAAAATTGTCACATATTTGTTTAGCAAGCAAGTATTTTATAAATATTTTGGTTGATATATAATACATAATAATAATATGTTTTTTTTTCTAATTCTAAATAAGATGTGCGGTTGAACACATTTAGACTGTGTGTCATGTATCTAACTCAACAAGTCTATATAAAAGTGATGGAACCAATTCTCAACCAAAACTGGTAAACTGTAAAATGGATACTTTCATAATCTTAGTATCTTCAAATATATAATGAGAAAGTAGCAAGACTGTCATTAAGTAATCAATTTGATGTCAGTATACTGATAAATGAAAATGTCTCTTTGGTGGTTTTGTTCTGTTAATGTTTTCTAGCTAAAGATTACCAATTAAGCAAGTTGTGCTTATTAATCACTTACTTGAAGCAGGAAGAATTCTGTGGTGAAATAGAAAGTATCTCACTAAGAGAATGCTAAAGAGGAGTTATGATAGAATTTTGGTCTGTGTTGATGTTTTAGGGAAAATTTAAGGAAGTGGGACTTGCCTTCAACTTAGATATTATCTGGAAGATTGAATGACTCTGTGACTTACTTACTAAATACTATTAAGGGGAGGAAACACCAGAATGATGTTAAAGCTATGACTGATAAAGAAGCAGCATCTTCATCCATTCATCCATTGAGGGACAGGATAAGTCCATATTTTACCTATTATAAATGGTGCTGCAGTGGACATGGGGATACAAACATCTCTTTCATTTCTTTTGGGTAGAAACCCAGAAGAGGAATCACTGGATTGTGTGGTGACTCAATTCTGAGATTTTTGAGGAAACACGATTACTTTTCTATTATGGCTAGTCTAATTTACATTCCCACCAACTGCATGCAAATCTTCTCTTTTCTGCATATTCTCACCAAAACAAGATACATTTTGATAAAAGACATGATAATGCTTAATTGTTCCATAATGTATACATAAAAATTGTGCCATACCCCATAAATATATACAATATAGATAAATTTAAATGTTAAGATGTGTTTCTAAAAAATAATAAACAAATTGTTGCTCATATTTGTCATGAAAGGAGGATATTTGGTCTTTTTAGTGGTATGATCACTGCTTAAGCTAATTGTGTGTTGGAGTGAGTTAGGCATGTGTGTGTGTGTGTGTGTGTGTGTGTGTGTGTGTGTGTTCAGACATTATTTCCAAATTCTCTTTGCTATGGTTTGGATCTCTAATGTTCCCCAAAAAACTCATCTGTTGAAAACATGGTACCCAATATAAAACATGGGCTTTTAGGCAATGATTTAGGCAATGATTAAGACTCTGACTTCTTCAGATGATTAAGTCATTTGATGGATTATTGGAATTTGATAGCTGAATGAACTGAGGGGTTGTAACTCTAGGCAGGTAGGGCACAGCTGGAAGAGGTAAGTCACTGTGGGCATGGCCTCGGGGACTGCATCTCTTCCTGGGCCCTTCCTTTTTTTTCCTGCTTCCTGACGGCTGTAATCTGAACAGCTTTCATCTTACACACCCTTCACAATGAAGTCTCCCAGTGAATTTGGCTGACCATGGACTGAGTCCTCTGAAATGATAAACCCAAATAAATCTTTCATACTCTAATTTGTTCTTCTGAGGTATTTTGGTCACATTGGCAAAAAGCTGACTAACACAATCTTGATCTACTATGGTCATAGATTGACTTTGTCTGATGTTGCTGGTTTGTCAAGTTGCTTCTTTTTTTTTATTGTAAACAAATGAAGTACAACTTGTTTCTCTGGTTGTACATAAAGTAGAGGCATACCATTTGTGTAATCATACATTGACATAGTGTAATGGTGTTTGATTCATTCTGTTATTTTTCCCTTCCCCCAATCCCTCCCACAAGTCACTTCTGTTCATCAAGAGGGCTTCAAAATCCAGTTTTGAGTGCCAGGCCAGCTTCCAGGTGTTAGAAGGTAATTTTCTCTTTTAGTCACATTACAGATTAAGTCTAAGATTTGGCATAACTTGTACTCGAAAGTATTATTCTTCAATGGTATTTTGTGCATATATGTCTATCCATGTTAATTTTTAGTATTCTATACTATTGTTAATTATGGTGAATATTTCACTGAGTGTTTTTTTTTAAATTTAGTAATCACAGATTTTGAATATCACACAAATTTCAATTTTTTTCCTTTTGTACTGTCATCAGGATCAACTATTTGTAAATATACCTTTGAAGTCCTCAAATTCCAGGTTCAGAAGTGTATTCTGAATTTCAAATCAGTGTGCATGTGTGGGAATGGGGATAGTTTGAGGGTATGCACACATTAATTACTAACTAAAGAAGATAAGTTATGTTGATGAAAGCTAAACCTCTTGACTTTTATAAGTAGTTACTCTGTTAAGTGAATCATATATGTTTGTGTAAATGATTTATATATGTCTATGCATATATATTACTCATCATATATTGGATTTAAGATCGTTAATGAGAAACAACAATCTTTAAGAAACATATATCCCAAGATAGAATAAGAAGCCATCTCCTCTCCTTTCAAGTGTTAGAGATTATGAACCTGATAGAAATTATGTAGGGAAATTTTTAATAATCCCTTCACAATTACAACAGAAAAAGCTACAAGAATTTTCCCAAATAGTTAATGTATCTGCATGGTTTTATTTTTTAAGTAAATTGATTTAAAATGGAAAATTAATATAGCTACTAAATTATTATATTTAATGTAATGTTATTTCTCTGTTCACAGAAGTCATTTAGTCATCAAAATTTCTTAGGACAACAGATTACATTCAATTTTGACATTCAAGATATTAAAATATGATAAATAATATATGTTCTATTTTTGTTTGTATTTACATTCAATGCAATAAAAATAAGTTTTTTTCTGCTATTACTCTGATGAAGAAATTAAGGTCACCTATATATAAGACATTAAATCTAGGATATGTTTATCTTTAATGATGAAGTAAGGTGGATATTTTCATTTCAAATAGTATACCTAGAACTCAAGAACCAAGAATTTCTACTAAAGAATGTCTTACATTGTTAATTCATTGTAATTTTATGCAAAACAAAGTTTTGAGTGCTTCAGGTGAAGAGCTGAAGTAGAAAAAATATCTGAGAGAATGAATAAATGGATAAAAATTTACAAAGTCATGATTTTTAAGTTGAGCAATTGTAATCTTGAAGCAATTTTTTATCTGTTTTTGCTAAGTCATATATATATTATATATATATATATATCATGCAAAAGATGTCATCATAGACTTTAAAGTATTTTATTTTGCACTGGAAAAGTGTATTTCAAAACTGTCAGTGTTAAATATGTGAGGTGCGGTGTTAAGGGGTGACAAATGCAAATGTAATTGCCCATATACTAAATTATGTATGTGCAGGTTTTCATCCATTTTGAGTGAATTTAATAACAATTACAGAAAGCAAATCATTTTATTTCACTTTTCAGAGTGCAGTATGAATATTAGCCATGTAACATTTCTTTCCCTAGTGCCTTTCATATCTATGTTCACTCACAACTGGTCACTTGCTGTAGTCTGGTAAATCAGACTGGTTTTACCTTTCTTGATATCCTTTCCTGTTAGTTTTTTGTTCCAAGTAATTTTTTTCCTCCACACATGTTATACATTTGTTCTGACAGCATAATACAAATATATTTAAATCTTATACTACACATATGAAAGAAAAGCCAATTTATATTGATTATGGTCACATGTCTACTGTTTGTATATGATTAACTGGTCCTTGGCACAACTATTTTATTTTTTCATGTAAACATATCCATGATTTCAAACACCTGCCTGTTAGTTATTTATTCTCTTAAATAAATTACTTAAACCAAATTAAAAAGCAAGCATATTCCTTTTGGTTTTTCCTTAGTGTTACCTATAAAATGCACCATATAAAATAATACTAACAATTTGTTAAAGAAAGAATCATTGAAAGTTTATGTTGTTAATTAGAATTGGACTGGTTCCATCCTGATCATTTGAAGTTCATAAACTTGCTCAAGAGAAGCACTATGTTTAGAATAAACTTGGGTGTAGAATATGGAAAATTTGAGTCTTCTTTTTCACTCTCATTGTGTTCTTGTCAGAACATATGGACTTTTTATGCATAATGGAATAACTGAAAAACGGAGGTCTCAAAGTGATTGCATGATTACAAGAATGCTATTAGCAGCTAGATCTGTTCTCATCTTCAAAATATCTCTATACAGGTGTACTTGAAATGATTATGGTATCTCCACTTGTGGGAGTGACTGTGCATACACATTGCTAACCCTAATGCAGGTTCACCTCCTTCTCTGTCTTTCTCAGATTCTCTACTCTCTCCTGCCAAAGTGTCCCATCACTCAGCTGTGTGAATTCTGATAGATACAAGTGCAAACAATTTAAATTCTACTATGAACAAATTTAGGGATAGAGAGAAAGAGAGAGGGGAGGGGGATGGGGGGACAGAGAGTGAGAGAGAGAGAGAAATGCTATCTCATAAAATCCAGAAATATCAAATTTATAATTAAACCTATATCAAATTTATTTTTAGGAAATGACTCAGTTATTCACTTTACATTCCAAAAAGTCAGAAAAAATATAAATTTTCTTCTCTTTGCAGACCAAAAAATGTGGGTATTCTGTGATAAAATCTGAAATTGTACAGGGAAGATTAAATTTCTGATTAGCATGGAAATTTTCAGAGAGAATTCAAAAAGATTTAAATGTTTTCAAATATGTTGAAATTTACTCTTTGGCTACTCTAAGCATCTTAAAGTATCTTTAAAATTAGAATAAGTTATTTTCTGCTACAATTATCTCTCAGTTTATTTGTATATTTATATAATGGTGGAGTTTATTTTCACACAGTCTTCAAGAGATGCTACTTTTCCTTATCATTGTATAAGTTTTCTGATAGTCTGGAAGTTTTCGGTCTGAGGTATTCCATTGGTCATGTTGTTTAGTGGTTATAATAGTACCAAAATAATTTGTTAATATTATTATATATAGTCAGAGCGATGGAAAACTATCATTAATTGTATACCTTGTGGTTTACAAAGAAGCTTACAAATGCCATGTACAAAATGTAAAACCCACATTAGTTAATATTTACTTTTTATTTTCACTTAATTTTCTTTAACAGAAAATCTTATATAAAAGGAATGTGATTAATTAAAAGAAGTTTAATATATAAAAATTTATGGGAAAAATAAACCCCTATTTTGTTTGTATTTAGAATTTTTCTATGATTAGCAGTTTTACACAATTGCAATCATACGGTATGTACATCTGATTGTCATTATATAAAAATACTGTCCGAAATTCTACAGTAGATCTTTCATAAGAGTCTTATGATTGTTAAGGACATTAATAATAATTCCCAATAATCACCATTCAAGAACCGTAAACTAATGATTTGGGAACATTACTTGCTTATCAATGTAGTAAAGTAATTGTTAAAGATAATTCTTGCCTTTGGGAAAAAAATGCAGACACACAAGCTTTCTCATAAATCAATAAAGAGAAAGAAAATGAATGGTCACAGCAGTGTTGGAAAGCACTGTGGAAATGTGTCACAACACTGTAAACACTCTTATTGCTTGACCCAATAATTCTACTCCTGGGACACAATCTCAAGAAAACAATCATTACAAAGAAAATGGAGACAAAATATGCATTTTAGAATCATTCTGTACATAAAAATTTGGAAATAGTGTAAATGTTGAATAACATGGAAGGATTAAATGACTTGTGGCATATTGCCTCAATTCAATGTTATGCATTGATTTAAAGTGTTTACCAATAATTCATTAAAAATATTTTCTATGCTTCCCTTGCATTGGTCTCCACTATGATTCTACTTTATATTCAGGTTAGTTTGCCTCCTGATAACAACATCTAAAAGTATACAGGCTCTCTAATCCTCTAATTGTTAAATGAAAAGTCAAGACCTTTAATCAGAACAACTCAACTTGTTTCTTCCTGAATAGTCTACTGTGCCAAGGAGGAATGATGTAGGAATCCCAGGAGTTCCTGACAGATCAATATTCCCACAACTGTGTAACAGGGACAGTCTAATGGAGGCTAGAGAGACAGCAGCCATGGTTTCAGACAAAAACTTGCTCAATATGGCAGTTCAGTTGTCTTAGCAGATATTAAAAAAGACAAAAGAAAAAAAATAAAATAGTATTTATTAAACATTTTAGAGCTAATCAATTTTTCATCTTACTAGAGCCTAGTAAAACTGGTATCATTATCAATATCTTGCAACTGAGAATACTGAAGCTTATTGGAGTGAATTAATTAATTTGTTGAAAGTTATAGTCTTAGTATTTGAGACCAGTTTTAACATACAGTATATGTTCATTCTATGGCTCATATTACTTCCTCTTTAGAGATAGCAGTAAATAATCATAAAGTGTGATTTGTTTTAAGCACATCTCAAGTAATCAATCTTTTTTAATTTTTATATTAAGCAATTTTTCTAGTTTTTAGAAAATGGGAAGAAATACAAATTCATACTTTTAAATGAAATTGTGAAATTTATTTGAAAATAATAGGTGTAGGGGATGCTGCAAGATCCCTAGAAAGTCTTTGGAAGATGGAATGCATGTATAATAAAATAACTTATAGAGTAGTCATAGGTCCTTGACTGAGTATATTGGATCCTATAAATGCATAACTGCAAATTGCTTCCCATCATCTGGAGAGAAGCAATCAACAGAAGAGCACATGAGAACCCTATGAAACTGCTGACATGGAAACATAACTAATGCACATTCCAGAATGTTCTTTAAAACAGCATAATTTCTGTCTAAAAAAATTCCAAATTGATATGGATAACTCTAGTAGATTAAATATTGGTTATCATGTTTAGAAGAATAGTAAAAAGTCTATTAAATGGAGATAAATCACAAATAAGGTATAGCCTTATATATGTGCATATCTCAATAGATAGACACATAGGTAGTGTCTGAATTTGTGTATTCCTCATTGGAAACCTCTGAGTTCAAAACTCAAATATGTGCTCCCACAAAAGTAACTCATTTCTTAGAAAATATATGATAAACTCAAGTCCTGTCCAGTAACCATTTTCTTGCCTCCGCAAATTGATTTACTGCATTAGGCCTCTGTTTCTTATAGGTAAACTGAAAATCGTCCTGGATAGTGCCTAAAATTTTATTCGGTTATGAATGGTTATTTAATAATTGCAGCAAATAACTCTTCCAGAAGGGTGTGTACATTTTATTTTGAAATGCATACTCATATATATACATGAAAATTGACCTTGCAAATATTTAGTTTCTAGTAAGTTGGGGCACTAGCAATGCTGTAGGAAATAAGAAATAGTACTCCTTTTTTTTAAATTAAGGCAAACTGTTGCATAAATCAATAGCAAATTTATTTTATCTCTAATCTCCATCTTTATCTCAGGAAGATGAAGAAGAAATAATCTAGTTCCTCCCCTTGGTGTCTGTGTGTATACATAGAACATACATATAAAATATTATTGTAGATATGACATTATACATCAACTGTATATTATACACAGCATGTATTATATATTCTGTATTATGTAACATATACACAAATATATATGTATATATTTTTTCCATTTCCCAGTTTCTCCACATATATTGTACTTTTAATGGTAGATATGTGTGTGTGTATATACATATAGATACACACACAAACACATAAACAGCACTATGTATATGCACAGTGTGTATTTATAAACTATTAAAAATGTGACATAATACTTTAATAGTATATATATAACCTATGTATATTATGTTTTGTGCAATACCTGTGTATATAATCTAGTTTCTCCTTATATTTCATATATAATACATACCTATACATATACTGTATGTATATTTATACATATATGTATATATGTAGGTATATGTACACACACACACACACACACACACACACTTACATACATGTATTTCCAGTTTCCAGTCTCTTAGAAAGAAAGAGAAAAGGACTGGGATTTATATTCTTGTCACTTTTACATTTCACATTTAATTCAATTTATTATGATCCAGATATGTCATTTCATGTCTAAAAATGATGGATCTACATAAAAATTTAAGTTTCTTTTCTAGTATAAAGCTTATCTTTCTCCAATCTCCTACTCTTTTTTCTGATTTTTCACTCTTTTGTCCCCTCTTCCCCACATTCACTTCCTGCTGCTCATAGATGGAGTGATGGCAGAAAGTACTTCTTGGAGAAAAGGTCATTACAGTTGAATATCCCAGAGGAAATGAGCAGCATGAGAGGTCATATTAAGCCCACAGTTCCAAGACAGAATATAGACAGGTTTACTCTGGTGTCATCATGATTTTAAATGTGTTTATTAATTGCCAGTAGTTATAAAATTGTGTGATTTTAAGCAATAAAATGAATCTCAATTCTTTTGTAAATTAGAAGACCCACTATCCCTGGGGCAGTGAATTCACATGACCAGCATCTAGTGCTGGCCATAGCTGTCCTCTCTAAGCCTCATCATATGCCCTACACTCACAAATGGGCATACTGGTCTCACTTTGCTTAAAGATCTGCCGTTCAACAACATTTGGAACATTTGGAATTTGAATACTAGCCTATAGGCATGAGAAACTGCAAATTATTTTGTATTTTAGCTATATTTCTTATTTATAAATATGGCAACATAGTATAACAAACAGATTTGTTAAAGGATAATTGATAGTTTATAGTTAGGAGAAACAGAGAAACTGACTTGGAAGCCATGCCATTGAGAACACTCAGGTCACACTGGCGTTCTAATCATGGGTGTGTTGCTTTCTGCTGCACCAATCAATAGTGGATACCTTGTCTCAAGGCCTTGTGTGGGTCAGGAGGCTTCTGACACTGTTACCCGAAAGACCTCCACTTCTCCACAGCATTTCTCTACCCTCTAGACATGAACCATGCTATCTCTCGTGTTACTTTCTTGTAAGTCATTCTAGGAAGGAATCATAGTCCACACGTCTGTATTGTATCTCTAAGCAAGGTTGGAGAAGCAAGTATGCCTTTTACCTGTGGAAGTCATAAAATGAAAAATCAACAAAATATCTCTGTGTTCAAGACACATGGCATTTCTAAGAATGATGGTCTAGGTGGCTTGGGAAAGACACATGTAAGCTGCTTAGGAAAGATGAAATTCGAAGCATCTCTCCTGTGTTCCAATCTGTTACTTTTTGCTTGTCTCTGAATCTATATTTATTCATTTACTGTTTTTTAAAAATAAATTGTATTATGTGAATAAAGTATATGTTTAAAGTTTTATTGTGCATATTTGTTTTCAATAAAACATGATGCTATATAACACTGTGTCATACTTAAAAGAAATGGAGGACAGTGAAATACTACATCCTTGAAATGTCCCTTTCTGTTGTTGGGTAGCCCTATAACCAAGTTAAGGGAACAATAAGAATGGGTCCAGATCAGAGTATCTAAATAAATCCTACCTTTGCAGACATTGACTGTTTCCCACATATATTACAACAGGACAGAGTAGTTGTAGGAACTCTCTTGCACATACCAGGACAGCTGCTCCTTGGAATGCTGGTTTTACAAGGAACAACGTATACTAAATGTCCCTGCTTCCATAACCTAACTCATAAGACCCTGTCCCTATGGTAGCTGGTGTGAATTGAAGGTACTCTGCAGAAGACTAGGGTCTTGCACCTAGCTGGCCATGATTGGAGCAAGCATGAAGAGTAATGGAGGCACTCTTCCTAAGTAATATCAGGAGGGATGACGTGTTACTTGGCAAAGCACCATGAGGCATGGAAGTGCTGTCTGTCCAGCCTGTTGCCACTAGAGCTTCTGTGTAAGCATTTTCAATAAACCTTATGTCTCACATGCTGTCTCTGCTGTTTTCTTTGGTCTTTTGGCAAGCTATCCTGCCCTGCTGCAACTGGGCTGTGGGCGGCACAGATATTTTTGTATGGTTACTATAGTGAACATATATATCACTTACATAGTTATTGTTATGGTTTAGATGTGAGGTATCCCACAAAACTCATATGCAAGAAGATTCAGAGGAGAAATGATTGGTTGTGAGAGTTTTAACCCAATCATTGAATTAATTCCCTAATAGAGATTAACTGAGTGGTAACTGAAGGCAGGTAGGGTGTGGTTGGAGGAGGTGGGTGCTGGGGCATGCTTTGGGGTATATATTTCGTATCTGGTGAGTGGAATCTCTCTCTCTCTCTCTCTGCTTTCTGATCATCATGTGAGTCACTTCCCTCTGTTATACTTTTCCACCATGATGTTTTGCCTCACCTTGAGTCCCAGGGAAAGGAGTTGGCCTTCTATGGATTGAGACCTCAGAAACCCTGAGCTCTCTAAATAAACTTTTCTTCCCTTAAAATTTTGTCAGGTCTTTTAGTCACAGCAGCGAAAATGTTGACTAAAACACTTATATTATTTTTTCTTTTATTGTGATAAAAGCAGCTAAAAATCTCCTTTCTGACACATTCAAAATACAGTACAATTTTATTAACTATAGTTTTCATTTTATACATTGGATTTACATGTTGCTCATCCTACATATCTGCTGCTTTATATCCTCTAACCTATGTGTTCCCACTTTCTTCTCTGTCTCTCACCCTTGGCAACCACTGATATTATTTGACTTATTTGTTTATTTTCCACACATAAAGGAGATCATGCAATATTTGTTTCACTGTGGCAGCCTTATTTCACTTATTACAGCTTCTACTCTATATTTGAAGAGGAAGAATGTTTTAAGACTCAAGAAATGATCTGAAATGGTAAGATTTTTGGGAACTACTTTTATATTTTTAATTTTAAAATATTTGCAATTAAAAACACTCATTAACCACCCAATGCTTCATGCATATAAGCTTGGGTATAATCATAAAATATTTGACATTAATGTATAAATAGATCCCTAATGTTCTGTTGTTAGTTCAGGGTAGACAGAAAATGTTAACAAGGAATACGAGTATCATCCTTGCTAGCACTGATATCTTATTCTAGGATTACTCCTCCATGTTGCCCCAATATCTATCCCATAAGAACCACAAAACATTATTTAATCTCACATTGAGGTCTTAACTTTTCCACTAGAAATTGAATTATACTAAGTGATAATAATGTGTTTTGTCTTTCTGTATATATGATGACCAGGTAGATTGTGTGGGATATAAAATTGTTGAAATAATGAATGTGTGTGTGTGTGGGTGGGTGTGTTGAAAGAGTGAATACTCTTAATAAGAGGCTTTCAGATCATCAGAATAGTTACAGGGAGCCAGGATGAGAGAGTTTCCACATCCTCAATCATACTGCATGTTTTTCACATTGTAATGAGATAAATAAAATGTCCTCCTTCTTTTGTCAAGATAAGTAGAGGTATCAATTATCTGAAATGTAATTTAACTTCTTTTGTGTGTCAGGCCAATATAAAAGAACAGACACAGGTACAGAAAAAAATAGCCTTAATCAAGAAATCATAAATAATTACACTCACAAGTCCACCCGAAGTTGCTTTACTAGACTTTTGTTTGTCTGTCAATTATGTAACTTACAAAAGTGGTGATTAGATGAATGAATAAATGATCTTTTCAAAAGGCAGAAGAACTATGGTTCACTGTCTGATCACTGATCCTGCTAAACCAGGGGCAGGAAACCAATGGAAGGAGGCAGAGTGGTTTAGAGTAAGGGACTGGAATGAAAATCAGGCAGGAAAAAGCACCCAGGAGGGTAAAGTAAGTGCCCAGACCATCCACCTCCGTTGTCTTATTTTGTTACAAAGTGTGGTGAAGGAAAGAAATGACAGAAAACAAATAGTCTTCTCTCTGAGAATATTAAGGCAAATAGCCCCTTGTAGTTTTTCTTTTTCTTTTAATGCAAAAACTAAGATGAGAATATTTTTGATTACAGGTTGAATTGTCAGAGCTATGCCATTTTGAAATAAGCACATGGAGATAATATTAGTGTGAGTTACTCTTTTTTCACTGTCTTTCTCTCTCTCTCTCTCTGAGACACACAATATCACAACCATACACCTGGATACAACCAGCACTGTATACCAATAGAAAGTAACCCTGAGATTTAGGAAGGAAGGAAGGAAGGAAGGAAGGAAGGAAAGAAGGAAGGAAGGAAGGAAAGAAGGGAGGAAAGGGAGGAAAGGAAGGAAGGAAGGAAGGAAGGAAGGAAGGAAGGAAGGAAGGAAGGAAGGAAGGAAGGAAGGTAGGAAGGGAAGGAAGGAAGAAAGAAAGAAAGAAAGAAAGAAAGAAAGACACTTGAATGCTTAAAAGTACCAGTACTACTGTTACTCTTTGTGAATTTATCTATAGCTAAATTTTTTATAAAATTGCCCCCAGAAAAATAGAACAAATAAAAAAATTAAAAACAACATTCTTAAAGTTTATCAACAATTGCAAAATCTATCCCTATTTTTTCCTATTAAAATTTTTTCTTTGTCAATTGGTCCTTCATCATGTATTCCATTGTTTAGCACACAAGTCTGTGTTCATCTTACAATATCATAACAGCACTGGATTAAGAAAGCTGGCCACTTGGATAAGAAATTTGGAAATTATTCCTTTCAAGTATTTGAAATAGACTCACATTCAGAGACAAAGACTTAGACTTTCTTGCCTGTTTAAAACCTGTTCTCTTAATCTCTAGAAGGTTGGTGTTCAGGGGATGAAGGCTAGAGAAGAGGACAGGGACAAGAAAAATACTCATAGAAGAAAGTTCATCAGCTCAGTGAAAAAACACAGCCACCCTAGAGCCAAGGTAGGGAGTTCATCTGTACAGGAAGATCACTCTTGAAAGCATTATTGTTTTTTAAACCAATGCCAGAATTGCTGGGTTCTCTTTATACCTCTGATTTCTTTGTCTTCTTCTAACCTGCCAAGCTATTCTTTCTTACCTCTAGGAAGGTTGTTTTCTTACTCTGTGGGCATCTGGTTGGTATAATCATCACTGGGTTAGTTTAGTAATTACTCTTTAAAGTTCTAAATCAGCATCTTCTTTACCAAGCTTCTTCCCAAGCTCAAGACACATGTTCCAAACTCTCCTTTGGATATGGAGTACTGCTGTTTAGATTTCAGTTGCAAAGTGACTCCTTGACTTCTAACTTCAATGTTTATTATTGCTTCTGAAAGCTCAAATGATTTAGCTCAAAGGGTTAATTCTTAAATCCAGTAAGTTTTAAATCTGGTTTATACATTATTTTTTTTAATGTGTATGCCACACCTATCTCTGTCTTTGCATCCATCTGACCTGTGATTTCTGCTATCACTCTAGTTCACTCTCCCCTTCCCCAACTCGTGTTCCCTTATCTTCTGTCCATTCCACATATTAGTCAAATCTTCAGGAAATTGCTACATACATCTTTCTAAATTGCCATCTTAATTATATAACAATCCCTTTTATAAATCTTCAGCAATTTTTTTCTTTTATTGTCAACACTATCTAAATTTATTCAAAGCTCTTGAAAATCTGATATTCATTTTTTGTGAGATTTAAGGATCCATTTAATGTATTTTGTACCAAAATTATTTTACTTTGTTTTCCCTGAGCAAGCTTAATTCTTTGTTTTATGCTGTATCCTCTACTAGACATAGTCTTGATCTTTACTTATTACAATAATACACATCTTTTAAGTACTATGAAGCACCTTCAGTACCTATTTTTTAACTCTGGCAGCCATGTGTTCATACCGTCTGTCTGTATTGCAGTTTCTCTCTTTTCCTAACAGTAGATCCATGTCACTTCCCCACTTGAATATAAGCTCTTTTTAGGATAATGGCTATACTACCAGGTATAACTTTTCTTGTAATAAATATCAGTAAGTATTCAATGAGTATTAATAAGACATATTATCAAAGTAATATATGAACACAATGAGATATCTTAAAATGTGGGTTCTACCAGATCATCTCCTAAATCTCTAAAATTGTACTAAGACTCAATAAGAGTGAGAAACTTAAATACAGTGCCTTTACATGTCCTAGTATAAATAACGAAATACATATATTTAATATTTCTTAATAACCAATGCATTACAAAAAGCTTCTAATAATTAATATGAAACCATGTTGCCCAGTAAATTCCAAGTACATCAGTTGGTAACATCTCAGGGGTGTCCCTAGCAATCCCAAACAGGCAAATTGCTAACTCCTGCATTTCATTATGTTTTCTCTCTATTGCTTAGTACTTTGGGATAGGATAATATCATGAGGATTTTCAATTAAATTATGAAATAGATCAGTCTTAATTTTATTTTGGCATTTTATGATGTTATGATTTGTATACCCTACATCCATCACCCCCCAGGCTTTATTTGTGTTAGCAGCCTATACCTCTGAGCCTCACTGGAGATGTCTCATTGTTTAGAAAATGCTGTAAGATTTTAAGCCTAATAATTATCTAGTATCCATTAAGGACCTTCTGCATAGGAATCAGTAAGAGTGAGGAAATGCACAAGAGAATGACAGAGTGTCTAGGCAGTGATAGTCCCAGGTGCACTGATGTTTTCTGAGAACACGCTAGCAGATGCTTCACAGGGAAAAAGTATGGGCTTCTCCTATTCAGCTATACTTCTTATGCTCAGTATAACCTGGGATACATTGCCAAACTCTCAGATCAAACATTTTTAATTTTTAATGTTTGGGGTTGGGGATTAAATCAAGGATGCACACATACTGAGCACTCGCTTTACCGCTGAGCTATACACCTCAACCCTCAGGATTTTTAACTTCCATAATTGAGGATAATAATTACAACTTCATGATGTTGTTATAATGAATAACTGACATAAGATAAGTCAAGTACTCGAAATCATTATGGTAAACTTCTTTAATGTGTGCAATCACAGGGATTGATACTTTCATATGCATTTCTGCAATAAAATATTTTACCAGATATTTTTTTGTTTGCGGTTTAAGAAAGTATATTTCTAGTAACTATACCACCCACTGACAGAGGTCAATAATCCTATTACATATTTGAAACTGCTTGACTGGAAGGACCTTGCTCATTTCCTATTTCTTATGAATCACAAGCATATCTGGTATTGGAATAGTACTTAGGATAAAATCACTGAATGGAAATGAAGAGGACAAATGGGAGATATTAGCTCTAAATTATTTTAATGGTTTTATTAAAACAGAATACAACTGAATGGACACAGCTTTCTCTAAAACTTCACATGGGTAAGAACTGTTTAGGAATTCATGAGAAATAACTTTATTTGATAATAAAATTTGATTCAAAATAAAAGAAACAAGAGGTGAATTTGTAAAAAACAAAGATTTAGATAATGCTCTATAATGATTTGCAAAGCAATAATAAAAATGTAAGTCTTTTGTTATCTTTAGAGCTCTTAAAATGAGAATAGCCTACACTTAGGTTGTACATATCTTTCTTTTTTTGAAGACTGTTTTCTATAATTTGAAGAAATAGTTTTTATGAATAGAATATTTCTTGAAAATTTCTAGAGAATTTGCTTAAAGAATTATTTTGTAAAAACTTTCCTCTTTATCCAAATGACTGTCATCTGTGGCTCTCTAGCCCTTCTCAGTGCTAGACTGGGCTGTGAGTTTTGTCTTCTTCCTCTTATCCAATCTATTAAGCAATTTCATATGTTGATTCTTGCTGAGATTTGGCAATTAACTTATAGTGATCCATGTATGTTATGACCCTTGGAAGTATGACCTAATCTGTACCTCCCAATTTCAAATATTAATTTTTGGACTCTAAGGAGAAAAAGAAAAAAGAAACTCATTTCTTTGTATCTATTCTATGCCAAAATTCTACATATTATTTGATTTTAGGTTTTCACTGCTATTTGATTTTTCTCAGTGGACATAATAGAATTCTGATTTTTTTTTCTGAAATCTTTAAATGTTGTGATATTCCAACTCACTATGAATACTGTTTTCCAAGATGTTTTTTCTTGAGTGATTTCGACAGTCAACTGGAATGATACCACATAAGTTGGTTAAGTGAATGTATTTTATTAATAAATTAATTAATAAGTAATTAATTGTTTCATGTCTTATATGTGATTGTACATGTTTCATTCAAATGATATATCAATATTTAAATAATACAAGGAATCCCAAACTAAATATGAGGTTATATTTCCAATTTTAACAAATTTTATTTAAGATTTTTGTGAAATTCTTTCACTACAGTTAGGAGAACATCTTTGAATATCCTTGAGGCAATGATTCAGGAGAAGCTGTAAGTGAATGACTCTGAGAAATACAATTCACAAACAAAGTGATTGCTTTGGAGAGGCATCACACAGATTCTGAGCCCAAAAGAGATAGTTACCAACAGCAAGGTTTTTATGAGCAGCCTGAATCAGTAAAACAAATTTGTACTGAGTATGGAACAAACTCTAGGTCGCCTATTCTTATTTTCAGTCATCCTTCTTACATTTATAAGTCATACCAGCTGTAGCACCATCTTTAAATAGGAAAAAGGATGATTTCTGCATATGGCTCATTGCCAGCCTCATTATCATCTCCATCTCATTCCTCTGTAGATATTTTTCAGTCTAAACACTTTAGGAATGTTCCAACAATAATATTCTCAATCTTGTACATTAGTTCTGATGGTCATTTCTGTCTAAATCAATCCCATTATTATGGAGTCTGTTTTATACTTAAATCTTCTTCTACCTTTAACATTAAACATCACTTTATATAGTAATCTCTCAACTCAATAAATGTTTTTAGAAATAAGGCATTTCTTCCTATTTTAAGAATTATTATTTCTTTTTATAATAAGATCATTATTATTATTTTCATGCTATATGACTTAAACATATGTTTTCTACCTCTTTCTCAGGTTTGTTTTGATATTTCACTTTTTAAAATGTGCCCATGTCCAGATAATCTTATCAACATCATTCTTTAATTTGGGGATAACAAAGAAAAGTGCCATCACTTTTTCTGGGATTGAAGTTTGTTTCCATGTAGTCACCAATCCTCTAGAAAAACAGACTGACAACTTGATAGCAGCTCCACCACTGTCTATTGATGTCAGAACCCAGGACACTTATGCTTCTCAGAGGTGTTTCTGAGTCTTATCTGGACATTTTTTAGATGCACTGAATAAAATATGAAATGGAGCAGAGACATAATCATAGCCCTACCAGGAGAGGTAATAATCTGGAATTATGAATAAAATAATTTAGAGTAAATTTTAGAATTTTAGAACCATTAAATACTGGGAGATCACAAGCTGTTCAGGTACCTACTGGGTCCAAGCAGAATTACCTCCTAAAGATCACAAATAAAAGGGTAATCACATTAAAATAGTAGCAATGCTGCAAAAGTCTGGTGATGCCAATAGGGGATAGACAGGTGCGAGTCTGGGAACCTGAGGGTAAGGGAATAATTCTAAAAAATGAGCCCACTGTACTGACCCCAAGAAGCGATTTACATGCATCTTTTCCTGGCTTAAATGAACAGGATATGTCACATTCCTCAGCATGAGAACTGCAGGCCCAAAATAATGTCAATAATAGAAACCCAAGTTACCCTGAAGGGCAAATCTTTTGTGACCCTTTTCACAGACAAGATCCCAGAACTCAGGACGACAAAGATCATTCCTCTTAACCATAAAATCTGTAAAAATCAAGGTTTGAAGTTAGGTCTTGTGGTTGCCTCAGTTTTTCAGAAGGTCCCAGCCCTGCCACAATGAGAACATATACACACCAAGGAGAAGGAGGTAAAAATGCATTGGGGTAGAAAGAGTAGGGCATAAATGTGATACGAAAGGAAGAATTTTATCATAATAATTAAGTACAGGGACTTTCCCCATTGCGGTTCTGTATGATCAACTGTTATATAACATAATAGAAGGGAAAATTCAAATCCTTAAGCAACTGAAATAAGAAGAGAAGAGTTGTAATTAAATACAGGTTTGGAATTTTTCTTTAAGAAGGCAAGATGAACTCTCACTGGTATTCTATTCTTTCTGATTGAATACAGTTAGTCTCCAAGGAATCAGTTCTATTAATATAAAGAATTCCACCTCTAATAACAGATGGGAGATACTACCATTTTTTAAATTGCAGTTTTTGTATTACTGATTTTTGGCAATTTTCTGATAAGTCAGCACTAAGTCCAACATATCTAGGTAATAAGGAGGGAAGAAAATGTGACTGAGAACTAGGGATCAGTCTACAAGAAAACATTTGGGTAAAAATAACTAAAATCTTTTTTGGCAGGGGTACAAGGGATTGAATCCAAGGATGCTTAACCACTGAGACACATCTCCAGCTCTTTCTACAGTTTATTTTGAGACAGGGTCCCGCTAAGCTGCATAGGGCTTCACTAAATTGTTGAGGTTGGCTTTGAAATTGTGACCCTCCTGCTTCAGCTTCCTGAGCTGCTGGGATTACAGGTGTGCACCACTGTGCCCAGCTGCAAAATCATTTTAAATGGTAAAAGTATAATCTACTTTACTGGCATGTAGATTCTTTATTGTTCCTAAATCTTCTAGGAAAGTTGAATTGGATGGGAGTAGGGCAATGAATGGTACACATATTTGTGTAAACTAGATTTGGTATGTGGTATCATCTTCTGATTTGGATATATGTTGTCCCCCAAAATCTCATGTGTGAGACAATGCAAGAGGTGAAATGGTTTGAGGAGGTGAGTCCCTGGGGTATGTATTTTGTCTTTATTGAGCAGAACTCTCTCTACTTCCTGATCATGTCCTGCATAGCTTTTCTTCACCATACTCATCCACCTTATCTCACCAAGAGCTATGGAGTTGGTTGACCATGGACTGAACTTCTGAAACTGTGAGACAAAATAATCTTTTTTTTCCTTTAAGTTTTTTGGTCATATTTGGATCACAGCAACACAAAGCTGACTAAAATGTACCAACTCTATATAAATATGATGAACTTAATTGAATTGGAACTTTGATGGTCACAGAAAAGACCATCTATACCTAAAAGTATTTAAGAATAATTGTTAGGAATCTTTATGATAAAATCTACCTTAGACATTAAACTGCTAACAAGAAAAAACATGCTGCCTGCTCATAGGCAACATATGTTCTGGTATGTAATGGGGAATAATACAATCTACTAGTTTAGTATATAATGTCTCATGAAATTATGGTATTTCTTAAGTAAATGACAGGGATCTTACTTTTCAGGACTTATGTTGTAAGGTATGAGACAGCATGGGAAAAATAACTTGTTTTGCCTTGAGAGTTGTCAAAGACTTAAAGAGAAAGGAATATTTGGGTTGAAACTTGCAAGGACAAATATATATATGGTGAGTATAGAAGGCGAATCATTTCCTAAGAGGGAGTTTAAGGTTGGCATTGCTGTAAAGCAGACTCTGAAACAGAGACAAGCTTGATGAATGTTTATTACACAGTGCTCTTAGGATCAAGCCCCATGTAAGCAATGGAAGGGAGAAGAATAGGGTAGAGGCAGAAGTCTTAGCATGGTGGAGGGCTACTCCATGGGGAGCTGTGGAACTATAAGGGACTTTCAGGATTGTTCTGAGATGGACTAAGCTACCAGGTTCACATCTCCCACATCAGTCATCCATATGTGTACCATTCCAATAGGGGGCAATGCCCCTCTAGGGCAGCTGGTGGCAGTTAGTCATGCCTGAACCAGGGATTGGTACCTAAAAGTTGTCTGTTGACCACACTCCCAACTGCTGGGGGTCACAGTTCCTTCATTGAGGAGGAATCTGGGTGTTGTATTACAACAATCATGACAAGGGAGATGAGAATAGAAACAGGAGCTTGATGAAGAAGTTTCGGAGTCAACACTATGGTTAGTGGGAAAACTTGTTGGAGAAAATGCTCATTATAGAAGTGTTGAGGGAATTGAGAATTCAGCAGAGGTTGGCTACCATGCTGAAAATGTCAAGTCCTATGTCTACTCTGAGATGGTGATATAAGGAGTTCTAAGCAGCAGACCTTGTGTAGAGGGAGAGTGAGGATAAGGAGATTCTTCAGTAGGTGGAGGTGACAGTTGTGAGAACCTTCATTTAGTTGAGAGACATTAGTAATTGTCAACTCTAGAGAGGCAAGACAGGATACAATTTCCACAGCAACTATTTTTGCCAGAAACTTATGATGGAAGTGTTGGTAGGCAGAATAATGTGTCCCGCAATGACCCATGTCTTCATTCCCAGAATCCATGACTATGTCAATTTATGTGGCAAGGAGACTTTTAAAATATGATTAAGAGTAAAGACCTTGAAACAGGAAGATGATTGTTGAGGATCTGGATGAACCCAGTATAGTTATGACTGTTCTTGTTTTAGTCAGCTTTTTTGCTGCTGTGACTAGATGATCTGACCAGGACAACTACAGGAGTAAAAGTTTATTTGAGGGCTCACTGTTTCAGAGGTCTAAATCCATAGAAGGCTAGCAACATTCCTCAGAGTTTGAGGTGAGGTAGAACATCATGGCAGAAGAGTGTGGCAGAGGGAAACAGCTCACATCATCAGGAAGGAGAGAGAGAGAGAAACTCCATTCTCCAGATATAAAATATATACCCCATAGCCACACTCCCAATGAACCGCTCCCTCCATCCACACTCCACCTGTCTCCATTTACCACTCAGTTTATTCTATCAGGAATTTGTTCACTGATTAGGTTAAAACCTTACAACCCAATCATTTCTCCTATGAACCTTGCGGCATTGTCTCACATTTGAGCTTTTGGGTGACACCTCACATCTAAGTCATAACAGTTCTTAAAAGTAGAAAGTAGATACAAAAAAGATTGGAGAGATACTACATGTAAAAGACTCAAACTGTCCTTGCTGGCTTTGAAGTTGCTAAAGGAGTCACAAGTCATGGAATGTGGGCTGGAAAAAGCAAAAAGAAAGGAAAGCAGTCCTGCCAACAGTTTTATTTATGAGACCCATGTCAGAATTCTGCCAACCAGAAAGGCAATATGGCAATTTCCTTTTTTTAATTCACTAATTTTGCAATTAACTTGTTACAGCAACCATAGACAACTAACACAGAAGATATCATTTAGGTTCTAAATTCAGAACAGGAGGCAAAATTCATTTATTCAACATGAACTTGATAATATCTTTTATGAAATCCTGGCTTATATGAATCTATGTATTAAGCTGTATATAGATATACATAATGTGGAGGATAATACACATAGCATTTACATGACAGATTATGTATACATGTATAAGAAGAATATATGCAGAAAAGTAATGCTATTTTTTGAAATCACATACATAATGAAAATTGCATGGACTAATTGCATATGTGATGTTTTCCTCAAACAAAGGGAGACAAGAAAGATAAAACGCTGTTGGAAATCACATTTTAATAGTTTCCTTTGACACAGGTGAATGAAAGAGCAAATCATTTATTAGAATGGAGTTCAAATATCAGAATGAAAAAAGCAATTCTGACTTACACTTCTTCATGTCTAGGAGCAGGATTGCTTCCAGAACTTGGGGAAGGTCCAGAATCCTGCGACATATTATATACCTCGTGGGATTCAGAGTCATGGAGCTAAATAGATCAATAGAGATCTTGTCTATTCATTAACAAAGTTCTTTCTTTAGAATCTCAGGTAAGATTTCATTTCCACAGCTATTAGTTTTTAATAAGTAATACAATAATAAAATTATAATATTAAAAATGTTAGGCTAAAACAATAAATTTGAAATTTAAAATTAATGCTATTACAAAGCTGTATTCTTACAAATTGGATCCTTTAATTTTGAAAATAAACTTAATCCCCATCTATAAACAATGAATTACAGTGGCTAAGAAATGAATCACCCTTAAATAAATCGGCACCTTGTTTAGGTAAAAACAAAACAAAACAAAACAAAAAAAACCATGTTTCTTCTCCTTTTCTTATGCCGAGACGTTGAAATTAATCCAGAGGTTTGGTTAACACACGTTTCACCTCCTTTCCTAAGAGGTTGAAATACATCCAAAACCTTTTCTAACATGGAGCATACAGTCAATAGGAACCTTGTGCTTCTAGCAGCTTCAGAACTAAAGAAAAAAAGTTCTGATTTTTTCCCCTTATGGGAAATAGATCCGTTTTGTTCTATGCAATTTTCAGCAATGAAGAAAATGCAATTAAAAAAAAAGAAAACCCACACCTACTTGTCTTTGCAAATTCAAGGCCAAACTTACAGAGGTGGAAGAGAAAGAAGGAAAAATACACAACATTAGTATCTTTGGTTTTCTTTAAATTTTAACATCATTATAGAGGCAAAGCAGGAGCTCCTGGACTTGGCTTTATAACCCAACTTGGAATACTTCATGACTTAGCAGAGGTAGGTATCATAAAGATCCCACTTCACAGCTGAAAAGGTAGAAATAGTAAAACAGAAGTCCTTGGAATAAAGGAAGGGATATGAATCATTACTCAAGACTGGTGTGAAAACATGGCTCCAAAGGTCCTTGGGGATCCTTAAAGTTCACATTGCCGTAGGAAGTGCTCATTCCATCTTTGGCTTTTCTGATGCTTCCCTCATGTTTGGCCAGCAGGTTAAAGGTTAAAGTGTTTATTTGTGACTGAACGTAAAGTTTTTATTCTGATTACTGGACATTCGAGGAATGTTTACTCAATGTATGATTAAATGAGAAAAATACTGAAATTTGACAAAGAGCAACTTGTTCTGGGCATCATGATGATCTGGACTGCTCCATGGCCACCCTACTCTAAAATGCTCCACTTGACCTTCCTCTGTGGTGATAAGTCTGTGTTCTGGGGTTTATGACCAGTATTAATTAAGCATACTTTACCTTTAAGTGCTAATTTTTCAAAAGTGATTCTTTTCCTTGACTTATGGAAGAGCCCACTTAAGTCTTCTAAATTGGTTTGCTGGGGAAATGCCCTGACCTGCTTGCCCTTTATATTGAGGCTGATGTTACAGGTTTCTTAAACTAAAGCTATGCTCACATCAGAGCAATTAACTGAGTAACT
This sequence comes from Sciurus carolinensis, assembly GCF_902686445.1. Lineage (NCBI taxonomy): Eukaryota > Metazoa > Chordata > Mammalia > Rodentia > Sciuridae > Sciurus > Sciurus carolinensis. Next base: position 27,407,701 of record NC_062220.1, read on the forward strand.
GCCTGAGTGGGATTTTCACCTTAACTCTCAGTCTTAATTCAATGATTGCTCCAGTGTGAACATACTCTAATAGAGCCTCAAAAAGAATTTAGCTTTTACCTTCACAAACCAAAATCTACTATGTTCTCTCTTCATTGATTTTTTCCTCATTAGAGCTATAATAAATGTTAAATGTTAAAAATAAAATTATTGAAATAGAAATGTTAGAAATAAAAGCTCCACTAATGACATTGTAGAGATGCTTACTATTACAAAGCTTTCAAGAATTTCATCTCTTTCCCTTTGTTCCTCTCTTACTGTATACACATGTATATGCACAAACATAAATACATGTAAATATATATAAATGTAAATACATATATGCACATGTATTTTTATGTTTACATATACAATAAAGATCTTATCCAGGATCATTTCATCCTAAGTGAGATGGTGCAGTTTTATCTTAAGTATTTAACTAAAACTAAGATCCAACCCAAGTTTCATTACTATAGAATTTCAAAAGATATGAAAAATTTTCAAGTAGAATGTTTTAAAGAACAAAATTTTATATCCTAAATTGCAATAACTAGCTATTAAGTACAGTTTGTGAGTTAATTTGTTTAATAATATAACATTTATGTAAACATGAAGTATTTCAACAAAATAAAATTATTATATCTAAGATCTATTCTTCAAACTTTTCAATAAATAATTAGGTTTATTGACTTGAAAGTGTTGTGTTCTTTCTAAAGTTATCTGCTTTTGCAACATTCATGTCAGCAGTAATAGTATTGTTGTTATTTTAAATTCATGAATGATATTTTATATAAATAGTTGTCATATGATTATTAAATTAATTCAATTATTATTAAATTAATGTACACATATGGATATCAGATACTTTGAAAATTTTTCCTCTGATGGGCATATAAGTTGTTTGCAATTTTTACCTATTACAAACCTTGGAGCCAAGATAATTTAGTGAACTTCTTTTTCCTACCCACCAAACATTCATTCCCTTATATGCCTTCTTAAGGGTATCACAAATTTGTTCAGGTATTCACCCATTTCTTGAAAGACCCTTGTGTCTCAGGTAGAGGTAACTATATTCATGGTCAGAAGTCGGTAGTCTAAACACAGTCTTACCCATACAATCAGGACACACTACCCCAAAATATGGCACCTTGGTATTAGAAACAAAACAGCAGAAGAAGGAAGGTCCTTTTCTTCTTCCCTTCCTTCTTGTGCCTGACACAGGTCACAAAACCCAAGAAGGTCTTTCTCTGGTTCTCTCCCTCATTTCTCCGCTCATAGTCAAAGACTCTCAATCAAATGGTTCCCTAGAACTAGGGAAGAGGAATATCTTCCTCTCTAAAGACTCAGGGACACAAGAAGAATCTGATCAGGCAGAACTGGCTGAGGCCCCTCTGGTTTATTGCCCTTAGATCTATCCACTTTGTCCATCACACTTCTCCACAACTATCTACTCCTGTTAAAGCTGGCGTAAAAATACACAGGTTTACCTGCTTCTTTGGGTCATTTCTTTTTGAAGTCTTCTAAAATGTGTATTACTTTGCATGCTTTTCTCTTGGTACTCTCTCTTTATTTGCTGGTACTCAACCAAAAACCTAAGATTGGAAAAATAAAGATATTTCTTTCCCTTATACCTTTTTGCTGGTGATTAACTAAGAAAGGATCCTCTGGGCACAAATAAATAGTTATTGCATTAAAATCATAGCAATGCCCTGAATACTGGTGATACTGATAGGGGACAGATAGATGAGAATGCTGGGAAGATGTGGTTAAGGGAACTTGCTGGTAAAGTTCTTGGACACCCTCTGAAAATATTTTGGAAGCCACTTTCTGTCTGTATCTCTTTAGACTTCTTCTGTTATTGATTTGAGACCCACAGTTTCTGCAGCCACATGAGGAAGAGGACAGAGCTGAGTCAACTCAAGCTGGAACACCAGTATGTATAAAAGGAATTTTGTACTTCATCTCCAGATGGGTGCTAAAGTCCTTTCCTTCCTGATTAAACCAGTGTGACTGGAGTGTTCTATTACCAGTAGATAAAAACAATGACACTTTGATTAACTACATGATATATAAAATTATGAAAACTTGAGAATAAAGAAATCATTTTTTTCTTCATTGAAGTATACCTAGTACTTCCAGTGATACCTGGTGCATAGTAATCATGTAATAAATGAATGCATAAATTCCCTACTTGTGAAAGTCTTGACTCAAAGCTCACAGAAATGTGGAAATAAACCTTATGTCTCCTTCAAATTTTCACTTTTAAATGGGTTTGGATAAAGAATTTATTATTTATATGTATATCTAAGTATACAAGTAAACATTTATCTTGGGAGTTTACACATAACAGCTTCTTTGCTGTTTTTTGCACAATATAAATGTTGTGTTTCAAGAAGAAATACCATATCAACAGATGGGAGGATTTGGTGATAGAAAAGGCATGTGCCAACAGTAAATCTGTTATGGGAAGCTGTCAATGTCATATGTTCTTCAGAAGCAAACAAACAAACAAAAAATGGATCCTCGACATTCTCTTTTCTCCCGGATATTTTATTTGGTCATAAAAATTGTCCTGCAAAATTTCCTAATTTATTAGGATATAGAATTAAAATCATTTATTGATGTTTTAGAAAGAAAATGTTATCACTTAAATCCTTTCTCAAAAGTTAGAGAAATAATCATATTCACAATGCTTGCATGACAGCTATTTCTCTACTGTCACACAAGCCCCATTAACTTTTGCTAGCCACCTACTCTCCTTTGGAACCTCACCATTGAAGAGAGAAATACAATCCCTCAAATTTATTTTTGGCACCACGTTCTCTTTTTCTCCATCCATTTTCCCAGCGTGGGGAAAAGTTTGGTTGTTTCCTCTTGGCTACTAACCTCTAAAACCAACATTACAGTGATCAGTTCTAGGCTTCACTGTGACTTTTTATATTTCTCATGACTGACAGTGAATAATAATTTAATGGGAAGGGGTTTTGTCTTACGGCATAAATTAATGAAGCATCTTACAATCATTAGCATCAATTTATATGAAATTTGTTAGATATATTTTAGAATGATTGTTTTACATTTCAACTTATAAGCATAGTAGATCCTTTTAATTTTAATACTCCCCATTATAAGATCCTTTTATACAGTTAACTGCTAATCAATTACTGTTCCAATAGGTTTTTTGATCTGTTTGTGGCAAATAATCCTGTGTTCAAAACCTCTTTTTCTTTCAAGTCACAATCCACTCTAACTCACATCATCTGACTGATTTTAATTAGTGTTCTTCAAAATATATTAATAAACATACATATTTTGAGCAGGTATTCTTTGAATTTTATTGCATAGTAGAATCACGTAACAAGTTTAAGAAAGGATTTTAATGTTTTCACCATAAAGAAATGGTAACTGAGGAAACAGATTTGTTTGAAATTTATTAAACATTACACAGTATATACAGGCATTGAAAAATCATGAGGTACTCAATAAATATGTGTAATTTTTATGTTTTTATGTATCAGTGAAAATAAATTTAGTTTAAAAAATTTTTTAAATGTTCACACAGCCAGGCTACTCCCATACCATCTTGGTAGGAAGGTGTGGAGCAGATCTTGAGCTAGCTGTTTAAGGAGTCCCCACTGATTCCCAAGTGAGGCCATGTTTGAGAACTTGGGTTCCTCTGTTGCCTGTGGAGGGCTTCATTTGTGGACAAGTCCTTCCTTCCTTCTTCACCCAAATTAAAGCATTCAAATTATCTTTAGTCAATCTCAAAATGCAAGTATTAAATGAGTTAACTCCCAATTAGTAAAACCTTCTCATAAGCAAAAGTTTTTTGAAGCAACGAAAGATATTTCTTTATTTTTCTTGTTAAAATAAAAAAAAGTCGTATCACACTTCAATTTATTGCATACATATTGGGCCTCATCTCTGTTTTGTTTCCTGAAATCGTGCAGGGGAAATGTGTTTAAAATTGTAACAAAAAATCACAGACTTGTGGATTACATGGGATTTTTTACCTATAATTTTGTTGGACTCAAATTGAAAACCAAAGATAATCTAAGATACCTGCTTCTCTGGCATCTTGCACTCCCTTTCTGCTGTCATCCTAATTGGGTCTTCCTGTCTGAATGTTAGTTTTGATCAGGCCTGACCTGTTCTATCTTCCTTAGTTCAGCTCTTTTTCTGAGTCTGCAGGGGCAATTGGCCCTGTCCTGTGAGACCTGGGGAGATTTCAAATAATTAGTTGTAGGTTCTTTTTAAGTTTTTGTCTCTGGGTGATAAAGTGGAGGCAGAGGCATTCTCTCTGAGCTGATCTGTCTGAGCAGGAGCCCTAGATAACCGAGAATGACAGCAGCTGTGTTCCTGCTCTAATGGTGTGAATTCAAGCCTCACTCTAACGGATGCACCGGCAGCGGGGAAAATAGTCACAGGAGAAGGCAGAGGTTTATGAATGCTGCTCCAATCCTGGTCAGAACTTGTCACTTCAAAATGGGGATCCCATAGTGCCGATGTGTCCCCAGAAGAGCAGAGTATGTTTAAAATGTTTGGGGAACTCAGGTTGTGCCACTTGGTGAGGGTGGAAAACCTAGCACTTCACAGTAGTTCATTCCGTGAGTAATAGGGCTCAGAAAGCAGTGGCAAGGTAATGTTGACAATAAAAATTTATCCTGTATATGTACAAATGTATACACATGTGGATTGAATTTATCCTCCAAAACTCCTTAAAATATAATTGCCATTATAACAGTAACAAAAGGTGGGATATTTAAGAGACAAGTAAATGAATAAATTAATTAAGTGCTGGCAGTGAGATGAGCTACTGAGGTTTCCCATATCCCTTAGAATTTTCATTTCAATAAGTCCAGAGTGTGTGTGTGTGGGGTCATTGTGATGTTCATCACTCTTCTTTCAACAATTCTAAAAAATTGGAAATTCGTAACTAGCCGAGTTTTAGCATTTGCTATTTTCTTTCTCTCCTCATGAAATGGTAACATAAGTAATTCATAAAAATAGTGACAACAGTTGAGGGCCTGGGGGAGCTTTAAGTACCCTGCAAGCTGCATTGGTTTTCCTCTCCTCTATTTGATGCACTCATTCCCACAGAATGTTCACATGGATAATGACATTTTCTCAATTTTATAAAAATTGCTCAGCAAACAGGATCTGAAACTGGTTTCAACTGTCTACAAAGAAATTATCATCCTTGAACTATCCTGTTTTTAAGTGAGGCCCTACTATCAAATATAATAGCAGTAGCTTTATTAAGTTTTTAATCTGTTCCAGATGTAGATTATCAAAATTCTTTGTTACTATGACCCTACAAGACACAGCTGTCATTATTTTTCCATTTTATAGACTAGGAAACTGTGGTTTAGAAATGTTAAGAAACTCAAAACCATATCAAAACCACACCAGCAAAGATTCAGAGTCTGAACTCAGTCTTCCTCTTAACCAGAACTTTATACTTACCATTTACTGTCTCATCAACACTTTCTCAATTGTACTTTATAGAGTATAGGTAGAAAAAATATTGAATTTCCATTGAAAATAGGCACATGTGATATATTCATTTACCATAAGCTATTAGTCATTATGAAATATTATAAGTAATTATGTAGTTTCTGTTCTAAAATGTGTTAATAAATCTTCTTATTCAACTCTGCCCTAGAACCTAACGCAGGGCCTAGTATAAAGTAGGTATTTTATAACTGCTTATGCTTAACTATCAGTTTTTTGTTTGGTCAGCTTTTTGTTTCTGTGATAAATATCTAGAACTTAGAGGAGGAAAAATTTATTTGGGCTCATGATTTCAGGAATCTCAGTCCATGGTTGGCTGGCTCCATTGTTTTGGGTCTGAGATGAGGCAGAATAACATGGTGGGAAGTGGTGGAGGGAAGATGCTTAGCTTATTGCATTCAGGAAGCAGAGGGAGAGAGGAGACAGGAGAGATGGAGAAAAAAATGAGAGACAGACACAGAGAGAGACACAGAAAGACAGAAGGAGGAAGGGGCGGAGGACAAGGAATGCCCTTCCAGAGCACACTCCCGGTAACCTGCTTCTTCCCACCTCCCACTCTGCCCTGCTACCTATGGTTTCCACTGCCCCCCACTAGTCCATTCAGTTATCCACAACTTAATTCACTTATAAGATCACAACACTCAGGATCCAGTTTATTCTCACAAGTCCCACCTCTGAACATTGCTGCTTTGGGGACATTCTAGACCTAAATCATGACAACTATGGAGTTTAGATTAAGGCTATTTGAGCAATATATTATTTTCTGTCATTTTTTAAGATCATAAATATTTATCAATAAATTTACACTGCACTCGTGTAGGCAATGGGCTTAGCATATTCAAGGGAAGAAAAATCACAATTTAACCTTCTCAAGGATAGAGGAGAGGTATTTTATTTTTCTAGGTATTTTATAATTGCTTAGTATAATCTGCACCAGCTAGAGAGAACAGACATTTCCAATGATATCTACCCCAAACTGATATTAACTCCAACATACCGAGGACTCACCCAACTCCTTTCAGTTTGTTATGGTTTTTGGAGCATCTGGAACTAGAAGGGCAATGTTCCCCTGAGAGTCATTTACTTTGAAAGTTTAAATATCATTGTGAGTTTACAGATAATTAGCAGTTCTTTCTTGGCCAAACACACTCTTTAAGGTTGTATTTAAAGAACAAGAACCTAATACTAGAAAATTTGCTAACATAGTCTACCACATCCTACACACTTTAGTGAATTCTAGAAATGATGCAGTTAGTGAGTTTGAAATACAGGTTATAATAACCCAATTTTATGTGCTTAAAAGGATGGTTATAAACTAGGATCTATGTATTTACAGGTTCTGTTCTCATGTATGATCAGTTTTTGAGAATGTAGATTCATTTAACACCTCTGTGCACTGTTCATTGGATGATAATCATTTGTTTAAGAAAAGACTACAGAACAAGCAATTTCTGAATTTAAACAGTGTGATAAATGCACAGAATCAAACCATCATACTTGTAAAGGTTTTTAAAACTACTTAAAGTTCTCATTTTGCTTAAATTTGAATGTCAGCATAAATCTCCTCTCCTTCTACTTTAATGCTAACTGTCTTGGAGAACTTGGGGCTTCATTTCCTTAGACATTAGTACTGCTTGTGAGTCCTGGCTCCAGTATTTGAAGTGTTTTTATTATGTTCCTCATTGAAGTATAATTTTTATAATTAGGAACACAATTATGTCAGAGATTTTGGGTGTATTAAACCTATTGAATACCTGAGGAATGTGTTCTAATTCTTATGACTTAAAGTAGTATATTGTCCCTTTTACTTTCCCAGGTTCTCTTCTTGGTTGACTAACTTGAGACTTGATTGATTTTTTTTCTTTATTTCAAAGTCAATCAGAATTACGCCTCTGTCTATTACCTAACTATCAAGAAACACACACACACCACACACACACACACACACACAGGACAGGGTTAGATACAAACATTTTAAGTTCATTCCTCCTTACGGTATAAGCTGTCCCCAGAGCATTTTTGTGTGGGTTTGGTATATTCTTGTGGGTTTTTCATTTTGCTTTTATAATTTTACTTTTTCTTTTAAAATCAAGAGTTGCACAGGTTTAATTAGGATCAGACAAAATTCTATATGCGTTTTCTATACAAGCAGCTGCTCTTCCAAGGAGGTTAAGGTTTGTGGGTGTTTAAATTTTACTGGATTTGCTCTCAGTCCACTGTACCCTAGAATACACTAGAATTGCCTGGAGGATCTGAGCAGTTCCTGATACCTGAGTCCTGCTTGCCTAAAGATCCAATATAACGGGCCTTACTCAGGGTCCAGGCATTGGGAATCTCAGAAACTTCAGTGAGGATTCTAACTTGCAGGCAGGGTGCAGATGCTCTGTTTATTAAACAGTTCTGATTTTGTGGAGCTTTGAGTGAAGAGTAGAGATTCAGTGAAATTTCCTACATTTCACTAACATCAGGATTGAGTAGGTATACAAATTCACCCTGCTTAATTTCTTAGAATTAAGAAATTCTCTAGGAAGCAAACATTAGTTGTTTCTTGGGTATACTACACATCCTCCTTGTTCTCACATGACCAATCAACATGACTCCTGTTGGTTTTTTTTTTTTTTTTTCCTCCTCAAGTATTGCAGGCAGAGCCTCCTCTCTGGAGGGCACCTGGAAACTTAGAAAAATTCCCAAGCTGCCCTATCTCATTCTAGTATGAAATTGTTTAATAAGATCTAATCCCACGTATACTCATCGAGATGCATAATTCTTTTAGTATCTAAAATAAATTTGCTCTGACATATAACACAATATAAATAATTTTTACCCTCCAAAAATTGGACACACATCAACAATGGCATGTCCAGTGGCATCAACAACGATGCCTAGGGGTGTTTAATGTGCTTATGCATGAACTGAACTCCTGCTGCATGAATGAACAATGTGTTTTCAGTTTGGACGCTATGAAAAGCTAGACTTGACCACTCATGAAATTTGAATCAAACCTCTCTGATCAAAGACAGATTCAGGAATTGGGATCAGACAAGTTTCAATAAATTCCAAGGTGCAAAACTTTATCTTCATAATTATCAGTCTGAAATACACAGCTGCTCTCCCCTGCCCTTCCCCCGCCCCCCCCCAAAAAAAAGCAAATGAACTGATCCACTACTAAAAAAGAAAAAGAAAAATTGAAAAAAAAAGTAAGGTATAGGGGTAACTCTTTCTCTAAGTCAGCTCTCCCAGTAGTTTGCTTTGAAAATGCATTTGCATCAGAACTTCGTGGGATCATATGATATGTAGTTTTTTGTTTTGTCTTCTGGATGGTCAGCATGAGCACTACATGCCATCACACATGTCCTCATAAGACAAAGGCCAAAGAAGGGTCCTCACAGGCACAAGAGGAAAATATGTGAAGGTTGAAATAGAGGCAGTAATTGGAGTGATTTGGAGTAAGTCATGGAATGTCAGCAGGCACCGGAAGCTGGAAAACATAAGAAATGCATTCTCTCTAGAGCTTTGGACAGTGGTGTTGCTGAATCCTGGATTTCAGTTAAGGGATACTTGATTAAGACTTGTCTTCAAAACTGTGATAAAATTAATTTCCTTTCTTTTAAGTCACCAACTTTGTGGTATTTTGTCATGGTAGCCAAATGAAACTAACTAAAGCAGTTTTAAAGTTCTCAGAGTTTTGTCACCTGACCACATGGCTTTGGGTGAATTTAAGGAGTTAAGGTGAGTTGCTAATCTCTGTTTCACATCAAAACTACCCCCCCTTTTTTTTTTTTCTAATTTCACTGAATTTGGAGGTGTATTACTTATATAATGCCTATTTTCTTATTTGTTTGCTTATTATTATTATTATTATTAGATACTGAGGATTAAACTCAGGGGTGTTTAACCACTGAGCCACATCCCCAGCCCTTTTTATATATTTTTTTTAAATTTAGAGATAGGATCTCATTAAGTTGCTTAGGGCTTTGCTAAGTTGCTGAGGCTGGCTTTGAACTCTTGATCCTTCTGCTTAGTTTCCCAAGCCACTAAGTTTTATATTAAGCCAGGTTCTTAAATTTTAGATATTCTTTTTATAGAAATATCCACTGGGTCAAATTATTATTGATGGACACAAGTGAAAGGGATTTGATACTTTCTAAGATCAAGTGCCATTCTGGGGGAAAAAATGAGCCTATGATGTAGATTGCAATGCTGGTGGATTCTTCAGTACACACAGTTTGTTTCAATGCTGCTCTAAGCACTGGTTGGCTATTTCTTTGTAATCATGGCCAACATCGATCACTGGCCAGATTCTAAGTCTTAGTACTAAAAAATTGTCTAAGGTAATTTTAGAGTCTCAGCTGCCATGTAATAAAATAATAATATTTTAGAAACAGTGTGTCTGTAAGATATCATCTCAGAGTCATGCAATTATTTAATTCTATCAAGGATGGAGATATAGTGTGAGTAAAGTAACCTCAGCAAGTTCAAGCTTCATCTCTATAGAAAGTCTTTCTTGGAAATAAAGATACAGGACCAGGACTCCACCAAGCCTGAGTCCTGCGTTGGAAGGCCTCTACTTAGTGAGCAGGGCTCTGGGTGTCCCAGCTAGTAGTGGGCTCCTAGGAGAGAGGCAGCTTCCTGAGGACCAGGGCAATACCCCTAGCATCTGTAATGCTTTCTAAAAGTACCGCACCATGCTTTCCTGCTGGTTGTGAGTGGTATGTGCTCCTGAGTACCTCGATTAGCTAAAAATGCCATTTTTTGTTTCTTTTCCTGAAGTTGTGTATCTGGAATGAAAACCATGAAATTAATCTAGAGCAGGACATTTCTCAAGACCTGAAATGGTTTTGGGTAGCACCAGGAGGTCCCAAAAAGACTATTTGAGGGTACAGAGACACAGAATAATTTGCTAGCTGAAGGACTAATGGGAAATGATTGATCAGAAATGCCATAAGAGGGGCTGGGGATATAGCTCAGTTGGTAGAATGCTTACCTCGCAAGCACAAGGCCCTGGGTTCAATTCCCAGCACCACAAAAAGAAACCTGAATTCTTTAGGCTGTTAATTCTTGGTTCAAATCCAGTAAAGTTTACAACAAAGAAAAATCAAAGTCTCAAATATGAAAAGTATACCATTTAACATCTTAAATTTAGGAAAACAAATGAAATGATCCTTTGACTTTTTCTTTTTAACTATGGTAAAATTTTGTGAAATTTTCAGACTCACCTCTGAGAATTTTCATGGTTCTGAAATTTGATAATGTCTCAAATATGGAGCCATTTCAGTGAAAAATAATATTTGAGAATCCATTGGTTAACCCAATGAAGAAGAACTAAGAAGAGAAAAAATTGCTACTAATGAATTATTTACATATTTTCTTGTCAAAATAATAGCCACTCAGGTTAAACTTCATTCTTTAAAACTGCTATACTGAATGCAGTAAATGTTAGATTTCATTCACATGTGCAACAGAACCTAGTAACTCTCCTTCACTTAAAGGTTCTTCAAACCATTGCCAAGTTTCAGTTCTCCTGACAATATCGAGGGTCCCTGAGGCTTGGAGTCTAAGCAGGTAGATGAACTGTTTGTTGTCCAGTGAATGCTACCTACACAGCAACATGAGCACTGCTTTCCTTTCTGGCTGTGAGGTAAAATCAAGTGGTTTTGGAAGAGGAGAAGCTACACTGTATCTCTGCTTTACAAGATTACTCTGTTATTGCCTTTGAGACTCATACTGCCTTCTCAGGCATCACTTTGTATTGCCTTGACCCACCTGGTTCTATTATAAGCACATGTCTCTCAATGCCTCTCCTAGTAATTTTGTCCCCTTTTCTCTGTTGAATTAGGGTAAGTATGCAGGTATCCCTGTCATTCCAGGGAGAGAAAAAGCAGTGGGGTTCCAAAAACTTTTTTTGCTTGTCTTGAAATAGCAACATCCAGGCTGGGCTTTGCCAGTGACAACTTTCTGAGTGCATAAGAATAGTACTTCCATCATAAGACTTTATCCATTTCAGTCCATTATCCTCAAATACAAATGCTTGTACCTTCTGGGAGTTTCCACTAGTTTTTTTGTTTTAAAATGCTTTTCCTAATTCAATAGGGCTTTTCTCTTTCTTCTGTTCATTGTCTAAAATCAAATTCACTATGAGTAAGAAGAGGGAATATACAACACTGGATTTGGAGGAGAAAATGAAGGTTCTTACAGGACTGAAGTTGGATGATCTCTCAAAAGTGTAATGGATTAATTTGGAATCAGTAAATCAATGTTTGACGACAATAAAAAGAATAAGAAAATGATTTTGGACTCTGTACTGAATCAGGACATGCCACTAGTAGGGGCTAAGAGAAAGAGGATGAGAGGATTGGAATATGTCAATGTAGATGATGCAGTCTACACGTGGTACCAACAGAAATGCTCAGCTTGTGTCTCTGTTAGAGGCATAGAGCTTCAGGCTGCTGCAGAGAGATCTGCACAATGTTTTGGGTGAACAGACTTCAAAGATAGCATTGGCTGACTTTTTGGATTTCAAAATAGGCATGCAATTGGGAACTGAGATGTATGTGAAGAACAGGGCCTAAGTTCAGCTTCAGAAAATGTTGAGTCATTTAGACAAAAAATGTCTATGAGAGTCAAAGAGAAGAAACTGCATCTAGTTTGGGTATTCAGTGGGGATGAGACTGACCTCTTTTGGAAGTCAGTGCCAGAAAACACTCAGACAAGTAGAAGAGATTTCAGCCTGCCAGGAAGAAAAATAAACAAAGAATAGTTGTCTGCCCTTTCATGTGCAAATGCAGATAGAAACCAAGTTAAAAATCAAATATTACTGGCAAATTAAAGTTGCCCAAAAGTGTGAAAGGGGATACAAGTACATTACCTGTTATATATTAACCTAGTAAAGATACTTGGTTTACCAGAGAATTGTTTCAGAATGATTTTTTCAAAACTTTGCTCAAGAGGTCCAGCATTTTCTAATTAATGTTATGAGATTCCATGAAGAAAATGTTAGAGCCTTGTTACTTCTGAACAAAGCCCCAGACCACCCTTCTATTGAATCACTAACCAGTGAGGATGGCTGAATAAAATGCATGTTCTTTCTCCATAACGCTTCAACTTTGACTCAACCAGTGAAACAAGTTGTGATCTTAAGTTGCCAACGACTTTATAGATGGAAGCAACTTGAAGAGAGTCTTGTAATTCTTGAATAAAGGTGAAGAGGAGAAAGATAAAGAAGATAAAGGAATTTCCAAGATTAAAATCTGCAAAACAAAAAATGCAACTTTTAAGAGGGCAAAAGGTTGGGATGAAGTAAAACAAATAATCATAGCAAATACCTTAGAAAATCTTTACACAAAGGAACTGGATGGTGACCCTTAAGTCTTTAAGATAGGGATTATAGAGATTCTTGAAAAATGTGGAAAGTTGGAAACTAAGGTGTGATTAAATGGAGATGAGGAAGAAAAGAGTTGTCCTCCAACAATAAAAGGTTGGATTGTAAAGAAAGTTGTTCAAAGAGAGAGAGATAAGAAGCAAGCTGCTGAATTTAAGTGATCTGCTATGAGACAGAGTCTGGACTACTTTCTTGACTTTGTGGATGCCGAAGGTTTCATTTCACACTGAACGAGGTACAACAAGAAATAGTCAAGAAATGATTCCAGAGTAGAATCCACTCAAGAATTAGTAGGTTTTTGGGACCTGGGCCTCATAACATTAAGGATGCCTGCAATATGTCTTCAACTTCTCATTCTAATAACTAGCTTTTGTGTTTAAAGATTTCTGCAGTTAGATGATCAAATGTGAAGCAGAACTACTGTGAATTGTCATTGTTTTCATCAACTGACATTATTTTGCTTATCAGTGCCCATTTATATGTTGGTTATCAACTATACAGTTTGAAAATAATAAATTCATGTTTCTTTAAACAAACAAGAAAATGAAATAAAGATACAAATTTTCAATTGTTGGGTGTCAGTATGAGTCGATTGGCAAAGAGTTAATAAATTTATGTCATGTCTTTCATTTATCCTTGGTGAAAATTTGTTAAATTATTACCATTCTTCCTTATGCGAGACAGATGTTTTCTATCAGCTTTTTCATAGGGGTCAAGCTAAGAAGATGGAAGTCCTAGAGATATATAGTAAATACTTTCATTATATGAGATTAACCAGTTCTGAATATGTCTTTTAGTTTAATAAAATTTATAAATGGGGCTCTAGTGGCCTAGAGGAGATATAACATGCTATCAAATGACAATTTATTACACTATCTAAAACTTAGGGCTAGTTGATGAATTATGCTATAAAGTACATTTTTCTACTTTATCTTCAAAATTCCTTTGATTAATCATAGATACTTTATTTAGCAATTTGATTTATTATTACCCTCATACTTTTTCCCTTAAAGTATATGTTAAAATTATCTTGTTAAACAGATGTTTTAACTCCTTTCAGGGAATGTGATTAAGTTAACTCTGAAGAAACTAGAAAGTTAGCCACATCCACTTACCCAGAGGAGTACGGAACCCAATAGAATTTAATTCCAGTGTTCATTTGATAGTCTTTTCATCACTGTAATTTGATAATAATAACATCAAATGCAGATATAAAAGCATTCTGTATAACACAATTCTGTTTCAAGTCAGGCCACTTGCAGAAGAAAAGTACACTTTGTGTGTTCTCAAAATGAAGAAAAGGGAACCAAAGCTGCTTATGGATTTGATCAGGGCTTTCAACAGAAGAAAAGATTTGAGCTTTTGTTGAATTGTATCTCGATTGTGAAAAATATGTCTAGCCTTACATTAATTAACTCTAAAAGCTTACTTTTATTTTAATTATATTAAGGGGAAAAAAAGATTTCAAAAGTGCTTTAATGACCAAAACTTTTCTCTAGGAAGTTTCTCTACAAAAAATGAAAACCACTCAATTGAATATAGACTTTTATAGTTTGCTTTTCTGAAAGTCACTCCAGGATAATTCTATATACTGAATATTAGGTTACTATTTCAATGTCCATCATTAAATATCTGTCTGATTAAAAAAATAAAAGTTTGTTTTTAGGAATTTTGCCTTCTTTTTCTTATTTAAGTTGAAAATATTTTTGTACCTATGGACTTACAAAAGTGTTAAATACAAATAAAAATAGAGAACATGAAGCAAGATGCAGACCTTAGAAACAGATGGAAAGACTAGAGAGGGAACAATTGAAGATTATGCAGTTGAGATATCACATGGACCCAGAATTGAGGCTGATGCATGCATGCCTTGACCACTCTATATGTATTAACAGTATTCGACCACTAATAAACCTAAGTTTCCTTCTAGCAGTACTGAGAGAAAAGCGGTCAGCTATAAAATTATACTATCCTCAGTGTAATCTCATGTATTTATACCAATGCAAAATAAGTAAAAGAAATTCAGTGCATGCAGCATCTGCATATCAGTGTATGTATTTGGTGCATTAACTTGAATCTACATGTTTGGCTAGGGTATAACGAGTATGGCATATGGCAATATGAGGCTCATCAAACAAGACTGGGGTACAATACTCTACCTTTTGTTATTCCAATCCATTGGTAATGGAAGAATTCAGGAAAATGAATGGATAAAGTATCCTTCAAAATATTTCCCCCAAATAAAGGTTTTTTTAGGCTGAGTTTTTTTATATGGTGGTACTATGTTCTAAATTATTGTCTCTGTAAAGTTTAAATTCTAAAATCAGACTTAAATTCCATCCTCTTGATATTTAAAATATTGAGAATTAAGTCTGCATCTATCTTTTACATCATTGGTGCAAGATTTTTTCTCTCATTCTTTCTCTTAATGAGTTCATGTTACAGATTCACATATCCAGCCTAGTGAGCAATGTGTCCTTTCCAAAGCATTGATATTTCATATTACGATGGGTTTGGGCTTCTTCTGACCAATCAGTTAGGTTGGAGTTGTAATATATGAATTTTTCACAAAGATAACTCATGAAAAATCAAAATAATGAAGACAAATAGGATACTCATTATTGGGACAGACACAGAACTTGATCAAATATTTCTCATTCTACCATGGTATATTTAAAATTTATGAAACTTGAGACTCTCACAAGAGCAGAGTCTTCTTTTGTTTAATCAATGTTGAATTCATCATAAAGAAATGAATACTAATTCATCACAGGGCTTTCTTTATTCAATAACTAAGATGTAAGGTTAATCTCTGATAGGTATGCAGCAACTAATGGGAGGTTAAACTTGTGGACCTCTAAGTTCCCAATTCACACTGAGAAGCTTTTACCTTATGGCTCTTCCTTGCACCTACCACCCTACTTCTTATCCAGGAAATCATAATGAATAGCTTTGTTAAAGCCTGGAGAGCAAAGCTTTGACCCTGATTCTTAATTTGAGTTTCCTTTCTTAGTAAGGACATCATTGTGCCCTCCCCAGTGTTTTGTCATCACGGGTGTGATTCATGCTGGTTAATCTTTCCCTCTGACAGCTCAAATCTTATCTCTTCCTTTTCCTCCTCTTTCTCTTCCTCCATCTCTGCTGGTATTTCTCCTCTCCTTCCTTCTCTTTTCCTTCTCCATCTCTTCTCCTTGAAATTCAGGAACACAACTTTTGTTACTGTGGTGTCCAGTAATTTGTGTATAATGAAATCTACCATTTGTTCTTTGTTCTGTTTCTCTGGCTACCCATGAGCCTTCAGGTTTTGAACTTGAGAGGCTAGATTATTATAAAAGAAAAAAAAAATTCTTTTTGTCCTAATTCCTTTACACCACTGAGGCCAAAGTGAAGACCTGATTTCACCCAGTGTCATATTGCTCAAGGCAAAGAAAATGATTCAGCCTTCTTTACCAAAATAAGGCTCTTAGGCTGATTAGCTTCAGAAGATGACAGTGGAAGATCTCAAATTATTTGCTATACCTTTTGAGAAGCTTTAGTTCAGTCTATTTTTAGGGTTTGCTGATTAGACCATGAAGTTATTGGGAGCCTGACTCAGGCTGCCAGAGCCTTTGAGAAGGACACCCTTTTATATTTCTTCCCTCCTTATACTTTAGGTGGGCTTTACCTCCTCCTGCCGATATCTGAATGTGCACATGCCATTTGAACATCAAGAGCTCTCTGTTGCCTCTGAAACTTGTCATTCATGAGATTACTGAAACAATTCTGTCTTTGTCAGTGCTGATTTTGTTATGGTCCCTGATACTTTCTTGTTTAATCTCTATAGTCCTTCATAGTCACTCAAATATCTCTTCAAGATCCTTCTGAAGCCCAAAGATGGTTTTGTGCAATTTTTCAAAACATTCTCAAGCAGCAGAATCTGTGGCTCTTTCCTGAGGTCAAACTCTATAGGGTGACATGCTGTTATTAAACCTGATCCTACCTCAGTGTCTCAGAAGCCATGAATCACGTCTTTTTTATTTTTTGCAGTGAAAACACATAGACATACTTTGTATTCATGGTATTTATGAAGGTTTTCCTTACATGGTGACTTAAATGTTTTATTTTTCTCTAATTTCTTCTGGCATTTGACAATTCCATCATGTTCTTTCTAGCTTGTTAAGATCATTTTCAAACAGAACCTGCCCTAAAAGAAGATGGGATCTGAACATGGTTTGAAAGAATCACAGGCATGATTCCTGGTTTCTGAATTGCTATTATATACTTTCTTTCCATCAGTGATTTTATTTTAATTCCTGAAAGCTTTTCAATTTTTTGTACCATTTTCAACTAATACAAGCACACTCCAAAGAAGTCTACTTTCTGTTATCACAAACTATAGTCATCTGAAAGCAGTTCTGGATTAAAATATGGACATCCTAAATTTTATTGATTAAAATTAAAAAGAGACACATATCAATAAAAAAGAAATGATGCTATGACAGCAGTTTATAGAGACCAAGAATAATTTTAACAACTGTGCATTTTTCTATGGTATTTTCTGCTTATATATAATTTTTAACTATGAATTTTTAAATTGTAAAATTATAAATTTCTTGAAGATTGTCCTTATTTTCTTATCTTACTTTTAACAGGAATCAGCAATTTTTTAAAAAAATTTTCCTGGCTTGTATTGAAAGAAGCAAAACCCAAGTATTCATTCACTCTAGGTTCTGTTTAATCATATCACTTTACAAATTTATAATCCTAGAAATGTGAAAATTAATATTTAGAAAAATCATCATTCAGTGATGCAAAAACCTCATTTGCTACAAAATCGTTTTTCTTGCCTCCTTTGTAGTAATTTCTAGGGCACAGTGGAGTGATTATAATTCACAATAACCTACTATATGTTTTATGAACTAGGAAAGAGCTTGAAGGATCTGAAACTAGTTATGATAAGGAGTTTGAAGCATTAGTTAACCAGATTTGATTGGTATGCATTGTATATATATATATATATTGAAATATTACATTGTACCTAATAAATATGTACAATTATAATGTGCTAATTAAATTTTAAAGAAAAATATTTAAAGAGATGGAAATGCTAACTACCCTGGTTTTAATAATTACACATATATACATGTATCAAATTGTCACACCATACCCCATAAATATGTAACATTAAAATAATAATAATTCAAATGTGTATATACCAAAGAAAGAAAAGCATTCTAATTAAGATTTTACTTGTGCGTGTGTATAATATTAAGCATGTAATACATGCATGACCAGAACTTAGAGACTTAAAACACAACTTTTATAAACTTTGTGACTGACTGCTCCAGTTGCAGGGTAAAATGCAAAATAAGGTATGTTTTCTAATACCTGTGGATTCTGTCTTATAAAAGAAAACACAAAATCACTGTTGTTTAAGTAGTGAAAACATTGATGTTTGTCCCCAATATACATCTTTCCCAAAATGCTGAAAGAAGTAGTGCTTCAAAAAATACTTTGAAACATGCTCCTATATATTTTTTGTTGTTGTTGAGCATATTCTTCTGTGTATTCACTACTATTTTCTTGCTTCATATTCTGGACATGCTCACTAAACTTAGTCAATCCACTCTGATAAATGGTCACTCACAGAAATTGTTACTTTCTATAAATGTTGTCATCTGATTCAATTTTGTCAACTTATCCAACTTTTCCAAACTGTTTTATTTCTTGTCAGATCTTTAGTCATCCTAGATCTTGAGTAAAGTACAATGTCAAAATATCAAATCATCCCATCCATTCATTTTTATTTTTATTCTCTGCTGGTTTTGGTAAATGATGTGATTGGTTTTGGCTAGGTGAGGTTAGCTTGCTTTGACAATGAGCATTTTTGTGTAGATGATATATTCATTTTTTTTTCTAAATAGCATTATTTGAACCACTGGGCACAACACTAGAATATAAGATGACAGAAGTGTTGCATTATATGAAATCGATTTATTTGGAAAGGTAAAATCCATTCAACCAAGTCGTGGTCTCAACAAAATAATATGGAGAGCCCAGCTTAATTGCTAATGCCTTGGTTGACATTTTAAGCTATTCCAGTATCGCAGCCATGCAAAACTAGTGAAGGCTAAGGGTTCAGGTTAGACAAAGCATAATAGCCAAGGGAATGGAAAGTCATAGAACATTTTCTACACTTGCACTGCTTTCATTTTCCTCGTGGCAACAGAACACTTTGCATTTTATACAACACCAAAACTGAGCAGAGGGTGAGTGGGTCAATTGCTTAATTGGATAAAGTATAAAGTCTGATAAAGACTTGCACATGGTTTAACTGTAAAGGGAGTCTCCTCCCACTTCTCTGTGTGCTTGGGGTATTATGAATATTTCACATACATACACACAGGCATGCACTGAAAGAATAAAGCAATTCAGCACAAAAAATGGTGGAATGAGACAGACATCATTACCCTACGTACATGTATGATTACACGAATGGTATGAATCTACATTGTGTGCAACCATAGAAACGAAATTATGTACCCCATTTGTGTATAATGAACCAAAATGCAGTCTGTAAAAAATTAAAAGCTAGATAAAAATAATAATAAAAAAATAAATAAATGTATTTATAATTGTATTAGTAGATTCAAACACAAAGAAAAAAAAAAGAATCATCTATTAAGTGACAATTTAAAATCTCAGGTTAAAAGTTTCCATTTATTTATTGTTTGATAAACATGACTGCTCCCCCCTTCCTTTGTCCCATGAATGACCTTCAAATAAAAGGAATTTCAATTAAATAAGTTTTAAATAAGCAATATACTAAAATATTCAATGAATTTTATTTGATATTTTTGTCATTTATTCTTAAAAGTAGAGTTTATATCTCACAGAAACTACTTTGCTTTGATCCATTGCCTTTGTCTTTGATTTTTCATGAATTAACAAATTAATTATTATTTTTCATAGTAAGCACTTCAAGTAACTGTTGACAGATCAATTTCCATGTCTTCTATTGTAAAAAGAAGTTGGAACATAGACTACTATCAATAATAATGTGTACAATAACAAAAAACTTAGTCAAATGCTTTAATATTTTGGTGAATCAATTTAATTTTATTCTGATAAGAAAATAAAAATTCATCACGTAGGATGCAGCATCATGGAAAAACCCAGAAGGGACAAGAGTAAAGAAATCAGTTTAGTCATTAAGTTGTGTTTCATGTTCAGGAAAACCTCCCTTGTCTGAAAAGTATACTTTCTTTGAAAGCTAAAAATGGATTTTTTCCAGTTGTATTGAGGTATCTTAAAACTGAAAGTGTATACCCTTTACCCAGCATCTTTGCACCTTCCCTACCCTATTTTATGGGAAAGAAAGTACTTGCAAATCCTATATCTGATTAGAGGTTAAGTCCAATAAAACTCAATAGTAAAACAAAAGCAAAAACAAATAAACCACAACAACAACAACAACAAAACAAGCCAATGAACACATGTACCAAGAACCTGAATAGGTATTTCTATAAAGAAGAAATATAAATAGCCAGCAATTACATAAAAAGGTGTTCACATCACTAATCATCAGAGAAATGCAAATTGAAACCACAGTGAGATGCCACCTCACAGCTGTTAGGATGGCTGCTATAAAAAGACAAGATATATCAAAGTATGGCAAGAGTGTAGAGAAAAGGGAACCCTTGTATACTATTGGTAGGAGTATAAATTTATACAGCTATTACATAAAACAGTAAGGAGGTTTCTCAAATAATTAAATAGAACTACTATATAGTTCAGCAATATCACTTGTGGGTATATAGCCAGAGGAAATGAAATCACACTTTAGAAAACTAATAAACTAATATTAAAGGGACAAGAAGATTAACACACAGGAAAAAAAAGCAAAATAAGAAAGAGTTAAGACAAATAAAGTAGCATACTAACACAGAAACCAAGAGAGTAGAAAGTTTCAACAAAAAAAGAATAATAATAGTGTCAGATCAGAAATGTACCAAATCACATAATCAATGGAACAGACTATCAATGGAATTTAACCTCAGTGAGAGCAGTTTCAGTAGTAAGGAATAGGTCTGCCTCAACTCTCTCAGAGAGTAGGATTTTAGCATGCATGCACTTGGTACAGGCTGGGCAGAAGGAATCAAGCCAGCATGAGCAGTTTCATGACACCTAGATAGGGGAATGTGTGGCCTTATAAGGGTGGGAGTACCATCAGATGTCAACATGAATACAAGAACAGCACTGTCTGGATAATGGCATTGAAGATGTAAAACCACAAGTCAACCTAGGGGCAAAGATGGGTCTGTAGACAAGAAAGCAAGGTTACGGTAGAGTAACCTATGGATCACATTGCCTCTTGTAGCTGAATTCTCCTAACATTGACTGTGTTAGTCCACTTTTCATCATTGTGTCCAAAATACCCTGCAAGAACAACTTAGAGAAAGAGAAGATTCTTCTGGGCTAATGGTTTCAAAGGTTCAGTCTAGGATTCACTGACTCCAAAATCTGGGCCCAAAGTGAGTCAGATCATCAAGACAGGATTCCATGGCGGAGGAAAGCTGCTCAACTTGGGGAAAATGGGAAGCAGAGAGAGCACATGAGAGCCAGGAGCTAAATATATAATCCTCAAAGGACACCCCCAGTGACCCACTTCCTCCAGCCATGCCCCACCTCTCCACAGGTATCACTCAGTAATCCATTCAAATTATTAATCCACTATATGCATTAATCCACCAATTAGGTTACAGCTCCTGCAATCTAATCCTTTTACTGTCTGCATTAACACAGGAGTTTTTGAGGGACATATCACTTTCAAATCATGACTTGGAATAAACTCATCTCCAAAGCAATCGGTTTTTTGCACCCCCTTGCCAATCCTATAATGTGCTTTCATCCTTTCTAAGATCATCCACCTGAATGTTTAAATCATCTACATCCAGTGCATCCACATCATCTAGTTCCAACCTTTCTGTTCAAACCACTGAAATTGCTGTGGTCATGTTTGCTTATTACTTCTATGTTACCAAATGGGATCACTTATTTTCTATTCTCAACTTCCTGAGTCTCATTGTAGCTTTTTCACTCAGAGGGTTTGACCTTTATATGTGACACACTTTTCCCCTGGTCTTCTTGTGGATTTCCATTCTTTTCAACTGATAGCTACAACTTAGTTTCCTTTTATAGTTGTTCATCTTTTACCTTATGCCATTTTAGATACCTTGTGATTTTCATCCTAAGCCCTCTTCTCTTCTCTATGAACTGGCTTCTTCACTGATCATATCCAGCCCCATAACCTTAAATCTTATATTCTAACAAATATGTCTGCATCTGTATCTGCATCTAGATCTATTTCTCTTTAGTTCTGATCTCTTCCTTAGTGCCCCACTTTTAACTAATTTTCTATATAACCTTTCCAGTTCTGGGTCTTATGAACATCCTGGAATCCAACTCATACTGTCAGCTCTCTCTTACTTTGTTTTTCCTCATTCTTCCCCATTTCAGTAATGAACCCACTACCATCTACATAATGTATTCAAGCCATGAAGTGTGTCCTCGAGTCTGCCCTTTTATCCTGCCCTCCTATTCAATTCACCAAGCCATATTCGTTTGAACTCCTAATATATTTTATGACTTGTTCCACTACACTCTCACTACCTTAGTCAAAGTCAACAGTTACTACCTCTTACTAGGTGCAGTAGATAGTCATTCATCAATTTGATGTCCTTTACCTGTGGAGGAAGAATTGCACATCCCTGTCCCACTGAAGTCAGGTTTGTTTCAGCAAATGAAGGGTGAGCAGAGCTGAGACATGTCACTCGCTAGCAGAAACTTTTAAGAGATGACTATGCTTCACTCAGGTTTTATGCCCCTCTGGGATAGTCAGTGACAGTGTTTCAGGGAATGAATGCTTCATCAGCCTTGCTTTCAGCCCAAGGGTGTTGACAACAGACAGCAGAAACCTCAGCCAACCCGCAGTAGAAGTGATGTGTGGGTGAAAAACAAAGCTATGCCTTTGTCCTCGGCAGGCACTGAGCTGTCGGGGTGTTTCTTATCACAGGAGAAGCTATGCTGTCTTGACCAGCATAAGCAGATTAAAGACTATTAGACTGCAGCTGTTTGTTCTGCTCTCACCCTCCTCCCAGAATGCACCCCCACTACAAGATGCTCTTCAAAGAATTCTAAACTTTTATCTCTTTTCTCCCATCGACTTTCCATTGCACTCAGAAAAATACACAAACTCCTTCTCATGGACTCCAAGGGCCTGGCTCCTGCCTGCTCTTGATGTCTTATTCCCCTCCCAGTTCCTTCTCCACCTGCTTCACTGTTCTTTAGCCCTGGGTATGCTAAGATTGATACTAAATTGGAACCCGTGACTTTCTTGTTCTCACTACCTCTGTTAGTTCTTTGTGTGACTGTCTTTCTCAACTTTCAGGATTAATCAGTTCCCTAATGTCAATTCTCTATGTTCAAACACAACCTCATTCATTGTTTTTCCTCTTTGTTCCATTCTTTCCATTGCACAGCATTTAAAAGTTTATCTAGGATTCTGGATGTAACATAAAATACAGATGATGCAATGGAACTTGAGTAGTTCTCCATATATTTTCTACTAAGTTCCTAAGGAACATGGAATATAGCTTTTCATCTTTACATCCCTAACTCCCAGCCCAATGCAATGCACAATATGAAGTAGGTAATGGATAAATTATTAGTGAATTGAATTCAATTACTCCCTAAATCTTTCATTTTAACCTATTACTGATTAGTGTAAGGACAAAGACATATAAGACTGCTGGGCTTTGTGGCACACACCTGTAATCCTAGGAGCTTGGGAGTGTGAGGTAAGAGTATCATGAGTTCAAAGCCAGCCTCAGCAACTTAGTGAGGCTCTGAGCAACTTAGCAAGACTTTGTCTCTAAATAAAATATAAAAAGGGCTGGGGATGTGGCTCAATGGTCAAGTGCCCTTGGGTTCAATCCCCAGTACCAAAACAATCAAACGAACAAATAAAAAATAACACCAAACATATAAGATCAATCAATGAAGTGCCTTGATTTTTCTTTCCTTTTACAAATAAAGTTCTAAAACAAATTTGTCTTTTTCCTCCCTGTAACACTAAATGTCTCAGAATACCCACACTTCCATATCATAATATTTCTAATGCTAGTGTTATATTTTCAATAGAACACATTTCCTTTTGATATTGTTCTTGAATTATTTTGAAATTCGCTTTAACCAAGGCAACACATGCAAATAAAAAAAATTTAATAACACAGAAAATTTATAATTCAAAGCATTTATGTTTATCTAGAAATGAAGCCAGAACTGGGGACAGGCAGTTGGTGTAGAAATAGGCGATTAGGTCAAATAGAAGAAATGGAGGCCGTGAAAGTCATCTGCCTCTGGAAGTTGGAGACTGCCCCAGGGAGAATGGGATGTCAAGGATCTCCAGATCTTACTGATTACCAAATTTACCTGCCCTTGTTAGGGACTACAGGCAAGGAGCTGCCCCTGGGGCCCTTGCCTGGCTGAATCACTTTGGCTCTCCCCCTGCCCATCACCTTCTCAATTTTTGCATCTCACCTGCAAAATGGGGCCTAGTCACATAGGTAGGAAGGAGAGATAAGAGGGGAGAGAACTGGAGAACAAAAGAGACCTTAACCTATAAAACATGTAGGGCATGCTCACTTCTTGGAATTCTAGAACATCAGCCATGGCCTCCTTCTCCCTCCCAGGAGAAGTCTGTATTATTACCACTTTTAAATAAAACCTGCTTAATATGCTTGCCTTGGCGTGGTTCTCTAGTGTTCAAACTTCAACATTAGAGGAAGTAGAACTTGTCACTGGTAAACACCTGTATTAGAAACATGAATCTAACATCTAAAATCTAACATTTTTCTATTGTTAGGTCCATTCCCAAATAAGACCATTCAAAACCACTTCTATTATTATTAAATAATGTGATAAGTACAACTGTAGCTAATATGGAAATAGTATGAGGATACTAAATCATCCTCTTTCATTGTGGAAGTTTTAAGTCACATCTTCTCATCAGTACAGTATAAAATTCAATTGTTATAGAGGAATTTCTCCTCACTTGCTGAATTTGGGGATATTCTGAAATGTAAGCAAAGTAATTAATGATAAAGTTGTACAAATTGAATGGGAAAGATTATACATAAAATATTGTAATGTCAATTCTGAAGCCTTGAGATGAGGGCAACTGTGGAAATCAAAAATGAATTTTGCTATTGGAAACATGCAATATAGACGGGGTTTACTTACCTACACAATGCCTAAAACAACCTTTCTGCTTGGGTACTTTATGCTTTAGTTTTATGTATATTATCCCATTTAATAAAGGCAATGGAATGATTAAGAAGGTATCATGATAAGATGTATAATTATGCAAATGAGAAAGCAAGCTCAGAGGTATTAATTGACAAAGAAAAGTTAAGAAATGGCCAAACCCGTTCTCAAAATCAGTCTTATCATACCAAAGCCAATACTCTTTCCTTAAGATACTGTTAGTTCCCAGTTCTGGGAAGTTAACACTTGATTACGTATTATTTCCTTTTTTATTTTCATCATTTTACTCACTAATCTAGAAATATGGAATTTTAGTTAGCATTCCAGTAAGATTTGATTCATTCCATTAGGGAATTGTAGTTGTATTCATTTGTTTTCTATCCCTGACGTATGGGTTACACAATCACTTTTTTATTATTCTCAATTAATTCTCAGTTACAGAAAGGGAATGAGAGTAGGAATATATCGTTATCTACTATATAGAATATTTCCTATGTCCAGAGGATCGGAAAAGAGGAAAAAATGGCATATGTAAGATTTTTCCACATTGGATAGTGGGTTCATAAATTTCTAAACTTTTTTTTCTCCTTTGCACTGTATGTATATTATATAGCAAACGGGATTTTAAAACATTAGTTTGGACACTATTTCAAACTTAGGGCCTTAGGCAGTTCTAGACATTGAATGGAAGAAGCAAAAACAGTTAAAATAAAAGCTGGAAGTGCTACAAATTTAATATTAGACTAAGAATAGTGGGTAGAATTTTATGGGCTATTATAAATCTAAAAGACTGCAGATAACTGCCAAATTATGTACTTGTACATAAAATTCACATTTGTTTTTAAAAAAGAAAACTAGTATTATTTACTTATTTATTATTAGTGCATTGTACTTTTATACATAATAGTGGAGTTCATTTTGACATAGTCATGCATGCATGACATGTAATTTGCTCCATTTCAGCCTCTAGTACTTCCAATTTCCCTCACCTCCTCCCTCTTCCTGTTTCCTTTCCTCTACTCTACTGGTCTTCTTTCTATTTACAGTTATTTTAAACACCAACCAACCAACCAACTGACAAACAAATAACCCAATTAACAAACGGGCAAAAGAACTAAACAGACATTTCTCAAACGGAGAAATACAAATGACCAACAAATATATGAAGAAATGTTCAACATCCCTAGTAATCAGGGAAATACAAATGACAATTACATTAAGATGTCTTCTCACTCCAATCAGAAAGTGCGTTATCAAGAATAGAAATAATAAAAGCTGACAAAGATGTGAGAAAAAAGGTACACTCATATATTGTTGGTGGGACTGCAAATTAGTACACTCTGGAAAACAGTATGAAGATTCATCAAAAAACTAAGAATGGAACTACCTTATGACCCAGTAATCCCACTCTTCAATATTTATTCAAAAGATCCAAAATCAGCATACTTTGGTGATATAGTCACATCCACGTTTAAAGCATCACAATTCACAGTAGCCAAGCTATGGAACCAGTCCAGGTGCCTATCAACAGACAAATGGATAAAGAAAATGTGGTATAAATGCATGTTGGGATTTTACTTAGCCATGAAGAAGAATTAAATTATGGCCTTTAGGGGTAAAAGGATGGAACTGGAAAATATGCTGGAAGAGAGATAATGAAGTTGAGAAAGGGAATTGATGGGGAAGAAGGAAGAATGAGGAAAAGGAAAGAATGGTGGAATGAAATTGTCCAAACAATACTATGTGTATATCTGAATATTCCATGGTGAATTTCACCTTCATATATTTCTACTGAGTATGAATTTAAAAAATTAAAAAGTAGAATAATTTAAATGGAATTCTCCCCAAATTATTTTTTTGCAAACAAAATAATTCATCAGATAAAATAATGAGATTATACTTTTAAAGTTTTTAATTCAGAATCCAAGGATTTCCACAGTCCATTTATATAATTCTATTTAACTTTGAAATAAATTTAGTGGCTTACAAATTTTTAGATATGTTTAGATATGACAAACCTTGAGAAAAACACAGTGCAGTGTTTATTAGCTGGATGTTCTAGCCAGGGTCTCCTGTGTCACAACATCTCTTTTCTTTCTCTTACTATTTGTCCTTGAAGTCTGCCTGGGCATCTACATTCAGGATTCTCTTATATTCTCACTTGTGACATGCCTTTAGTGGTTAGTGGATTTTTCCCATATTCCCACTTGAAACACAAACTTCTTGAGATCACTTTTTTGTAGCCACTCAGAACCCATGAACATTCCTCTTAAAGATATGATGGGGTGATGAGTTTCCTTCAAAGAAGCTACAGGAGTCTTATGTTTTCTCACATCATAAACTAACTACTTCTTTCTGATTTATTTTATTTAAAATAAAAATGGCAGATTTAAAACTGCCATTAATTGTTCAAATATCACTTATGTGAAAGTTAAATATAACCTTTAGTCATTTTTTGCAAAATTACCTGAATAGTTGTTTTAGATTGTGCTATACATACATTTTTTAAAACTTTGTGTGGTAACAGTTCCCTCCAGCGAGAGGGAAAAAAAAGAAAGAAAAAAACCTGATTTATTTATTCATCTTAAAATAATACTGAATTTTGCAATATCTACTTTCAAACCTAATATCTATATTATTTCCTCATTGTTAAAATAACTTTATTACTTAATTCAAACCTAAGTGCACTGAAAAATAATGGATATTGTACTTTTTACATAATGAGCTAGTGCATACAAACACTAATGTTAGTTAGCCCTTCATATAATCCTTGGTACAAAGTCAAAACTAGAAAAGAACATTCACTCTTGTTAAATTCTACTCATGAGTTGATGAATTATTTGCTTTTCCAAAACTCTAAACTGTATAAAAGTGTCCACAGTAATCAAATGTTATTTATTTAGAAAGTTATAATAAGTTTAAAAACAAATTAGTAACAATTATTTATTGTGAAATAATTTTTTGATTGGTTTATTTTCCCAGTTATCTACGCCACAGCATATTTAATCTGTATACTTTAAGTTTTTAAAGAGATAATTATTTTTCATTAGAGCATATAGGAGATCTATATTTATAAAATCCTATATTTTGTTCTAACAAATTAATCTAATTCTCTTTATCTAATGTTTGTAGTAGTCATCATAGAACATATTTTATTTCAGTGAATTCATTAAGCAGATGAGAGCTACTGTCTAAGGATAACTGAGGAAGTTGCTGCTATATTAATCAGCAGTGCATTCTTTGTCTCTCAAAGTAAAAACTCAATTAATTGCAGTGGTAATATCATATTTTAAATTCTAGTTCTCTTAAGTAATACTGAAAAAAATTCATTTTAATCCAGTGCTAAGTATTGAATCAAACACCATTACCCTATGTAAATTCAAGGTTACACAAATGGTATGCCTCTACTTCATGTACAATCAGAGAAACAAGATGTACCCCATTTGTTTACAATAAAAATAAATAAATCAATAAAGTATTTGTCCTTTTAAATTGTCAACTAGATTGTGATGAGCTATATATTTTGAGACTTTATTTCCTGTCCTTTCTGAATGGTGTTTGCAATTATTTATTTTCTAAAAGAATAAAAATGTTTCTTATGTAGAACTTGCTTTTCTACAATTCTAATATGGCCATTTGGAAAACAATTGCTATTTTGAACCACATGATTCATTGTGAGACCAAGATGGCAAACAACTTAGACTGCTAAAAAGCTCTCAGATGACAGAGGGAAGTTTAGAGTCCTTGCTTACCAAGTCTATTTATATTCTTTACATATAAGCAAGCCAAATTCTGATTAGTTCTCTTGCCTATTTGGGTTATTTATTTTATTGATATTAAGTTTTTTGAGTTCATTATATATTATTGATATTAATCACAAATGGGCAAAACAACTAAAGAGATACTTCTCAAAAGAGGAAATACACATGATCAACAAATATATTTAAAAAGTTCAACATTTCTTGCAATCTGGGAAATGCAAATCAAAATATCTTCAAGATTTCACCTCACTCCAGTAAAAATGGCAATAATCAAGAATGCAAATAATAATAAAAGTTGGTGAGGATATGGGGGGAAAGATATACTCATACATTGTTTGTGGGACTCCAAATTAGTATAACTGCTCTGAAAAGCAGCATGGAGATTCTGCAAAAATCTAGGAATGGAACCAACATATGATCCAGTTATTTTACTCAAAATATCCAAAGACATAAAATCAACATATCATAGGGATACATCTTCATCAATGTTTATAGCGGCACAACTTACAATAGCCAAATTATGGGACCAGCCTAGGTACCTGTCATCAGACAAATGGATAAATAAATTGTGGTATATATACACAATGGAGTTTTAGCCATAAAGAAGAATGAAATGATGGTATTCTCTGGTAAATGAATGGAACTGAAGAGCATCATTCTAAGTGAAATAAGCCAGACCCAGAAAGCCAAGAGTCAAATGTTTTCTCACATACGTGGAAGCAAGAGCAAAGTAAGGAGGAAAAAATGGAAATTAAAAGGAAAAATTAAAGAAAAGAAAAGGATATTATGGGACAGAAAATTATTAATTACATGAGAATGGAAGAGAGAGGCAGCATGGAACGAATCTGATCAAACCTTCCTATGTATATATATATGAATATACTATATGAATTTCACCTTTATGTATATCCATAATACACTAATTAAAAAAACTATAAATAAACATAAAAAAAGAAAATTCTGAGAGACAGCACATAGTTTCCCTTGTTAAAATGACTGTTATGGTTGTTAATGTTGCTGAAGTTCTTGAAGTTGATTTTTTATTGGTCATTTCTTTTAAATTAATCATAGGAATTGAGGACAAAGAATTTTTCAAGAATTTGAAATAATTAAATTCAATATCTAGTTAGCATTCATTTAGCTTAATCGAGTTCTTTTTGTATGCTTTTAAAAATAATTGGGAGCTTAAATATCATTTAGAATATGCAAAAAAAAAAATGCAAAAAGAAAAGCATCACATGGTAGCTGAAAGAAAAAGCTATAAAAACAAGTCATACTTTTGTATTGGGCTAGTGAATATGAAAGTATGATTTTATGTACTGATGTGTGTATTCATATATCATTTTATACACACCTTTCTGTGTCCATTCAAGAGTGTATATTGCTCTTGTTTGTTGAAAATGTGAATGGTGACACGTCCCTGCAATTAATGGTCAAAACAGGTGGTAGTGAATTTTGTTAGTAACCTCTTTTATGGGATGATAACCCACTTTATGTAAATTTAGACTCTCCCATATTTCAAAGTACAAATTATTGTATATTTTCTGAAAACTGAAGATTTGGGACGGCCAGCTGGCTGAAAATATAAGAAGAGTCAATCACCTTCAGGGAGGGGCAGAATCTGACCACTTAACTGGGAAGACACAGCTGGGCACTAATAAGAATTTAGCTGCAATAATTAACAAATTAGTGGAGGTTAATTGTGACATGGAGAGGAAAATGGGAGACAGAACAGCCGTTGTTAAAGCAGAATTTTCAGTGTGTGTCTTTCTTGTAAAGATACTACCAAGCACACACATGCACGCACACACAGAATGTAGCAAGACTTGAGACCATTCCTTATGATGTAAGCCTGGTGACAGAAAACATGACCCTGGGGAAATCCTACTGGGGACTTAGGGCCCTATCTTAGCTACAAAGCCAAAGACAACCTGGGGAGGAAAGGACAGGAAACACTGACATATTTAGGAAACTGGTAGAAACCCATTCAACTGAAGAAAGGGGACACAACCAAGGACTCTCTCTGGGGAAGTGAAGGGTACATTGATTGTTAAAGGTGTAGAAATGGAAGGAGCATTAGAAAGGCCACCCTCCCAAGCTCAAGCAACCCAGGAAATGAATGTTTTGTCAGAAAAACAGAATTCTCCCTTTCTCCACCATTTATTATTGATAAATAATAACAGAACTTTTCATAAGAGTTGCAAAAGTGAGTTTATAAACCCTATCTAAGCTGCAGTGAAAAGGGAAGACTTAAAACTGAGGGTGGAAGAGACTTTAAGAAAATCTCTCTGGCAAACTAGCTCGTGACCAAGTACAATACCTTTCCAGACTAAATAATCTCTAACTCCCCACATAAAATTCTTAGCAGAAGTAAAGGTGCGTCCTTTACTTCTATCTAGGCATAATAATTATTTACCTTAGTCTCTATGACACACAGATGTCTGGCTCTCAATTCCAAAAAAATTACAAAGTATATGAAAATACTAGAATAAAAGACGTTGTTAAATGACTTGTCCATCAACAGAACCAAACTGAACTATAATGTAGATTTGGAAAAAACAATTTAAAATAATTTGGATCATATGTTAAAGGTTTCAATGGAAGTATACAAGAGAAAATGGAACATTTCAGCAAACACATGGAAGTATAAGAGAAAATCAAATAGAAATTTTAGAAATTTAAAACAAAACAGAGTAAAAGAAGTAAAGAATGCCTTAATACCATCAGTAGACTCAGCACAGACAAGGAAGGAAAACGTGAAAATAGATGAGAACTTAGACACACTTGGAGAAAAGCAAAACAAGAGCAAGAAAAGAATAGAACAGAACTTACTAGAGATGGGGGAAAAAGAAAATGAATAGTTGGAATCTCAGAAAGTAAAAAGAGGACTATATGGGAAGTAATATTTGAAAAAAATAAATGACTTAATTTTATGACAGACACAATTAATAGACCTGTAGTCTTCAAAGATCATCTGTCAAGAAAAACACACAGACACACAGACACCACATAGGCATATCTTTTTTTATTTATTTAAATAGCTGAAAGACAAAAATATCTTGAAGGTAGAAACCAAAAAGATTTATTTTGTGGAGATATGAAAGGTAGGAAATCCAATTGACTTATTGCAAGTATAAGTCATTGATGTAAAGGTGTTAAAGTGTTCAGAGAAATTAAAATCCTGTGAACTCTGAGTTCTTTATACAGTGAAACTATGAGTTCAAAACTGAAGCTAAAAGGTAAATTTTCTTAGTCAAAAAGTGTGAGATCATTAATTTCCAGCAAACTCACATTATGAAATATTTTTAGGCAGAAGACATATCACACTACACAGCAACTTGAATTTACATACACACACTCACACACTCACACAAACACACGTGACAAGCACTGGGAATTAAATAAGTGATAAAATTTATTTCCTTATTTACTCTAAATGATGACGGACTGTGTAAAACAAATACAGCATTAAGTAAGCTGTATGCTTTTATCAGAGGTAAAATTAAAACTTAGACCAAGAATAATAATGGGAGAAAAAATATGGGAATATAAAATGTTTTAAGAAATTATACTAAATGTCAACCACTACAATAGTATTCGAAGGTATACTTTGATCAGTTAAAGTATTTAATTCCTTGTGCAATTGTTTTAAACTTTAAAAAGTTCTCAATAATGAAAAATGGAGATAAACTGTGCTCTAGTTGAGACATTAAATGTTCCCCACAGGTCCATTTGTTAAAGATTTGGTCAAAGGTTGCTGTTATTGGAGATGGTAGAACATTGGAGTAAGGTTGTGGGGCACTGGGGATATGCCACTCTGGTCCAATAGTGGCCCCCAATGACAATAAGCCTATAGGACTATTGCTCCCTGGCTCAAGATGTAAACTTTTCCATTCTGTCACAAGCTATCACCATTACATGTTGCATAGCTACTGGCCCAAAGCAATGGAACCAATTGATCATGGACTGGAATTTCCAAAACCATAAGCCAACAAAAATCTTTTTATAAGTTATTTCGGATGCTTTGTTGTAGTGCTGGAGAGCTGACAAGTTGTAATCATAAAAATATTAAAAGAATGAAAGAGAAGTTTGAGAAATAGGATAAAACAAAGCAGATAAAACCATAAAGAAACCAATAAGTAAAGTAATAGATTTTATTTCATTTATTATAATTGCTTTCTATATAAAGTATTTATATACCAATTAAACAACAGACTTTGGTAGATTAGATTTTGAAAAGCCAAGATTCTATTATATGCTGCCTATAAAAAATACACTTTAAGTTTAAAGGCACAGGAGATTAAGAGTAAAGGAATTGAGAAAAGCATACCATGTAACAATAATCAAAAGAAAGCTCAAATGGCTACATTAATTTAGAAAAAACAGTCTTCCCATAAAAGTATCTATGATAAAGAGGGACAGAATGTAATGCCAAAGGGAGAGCAATCCTAAATGTGTATTTTACAATAGACACCCAAATGCAAGAGGTAAAAGTTTAGTATTAAAAAGAAACACACGTAAATCTGCAGATTATATTTGGAGACTCCCATATTAGGAATTGTTAGAGTATCTCAGTTAATTAACAAAGAAGTAAGCACACAAAAAGTAAGTATGCAGATGAGTTGAAGAGCCTTACCATTCAGTTTGGAGTAACTGACAGTTTTTGAACAGTCCCTCAGACAAGAGGGGAACACATATTCTTCTAAACGTACTTGGAGCATGCACCAAGATCATATTTGGGGTTACAAATAAACCTTATAAATCTATAAATTTGGATTATGTAGAGGGAAATGAGAGGGAGGGGGAGGAGTATGAGAGATGGCGGAATGACACAGACATCATTACCCTATGTACATGTATGATTACATGAATGGTATGAATCTACATCATGTACAACCATAGAAACAAAAAGATGTACCCCATTTGTGTACGATGAATCAAAATGTAGTCTGTAAAAAATTTTTGAAAATTTAAAAAATAATATGAATCATGCAAAATAAGTTCTCAGAAGGAAAGAATTAAAATTAAAATATCCCTAACAGAAAAAAATAGAAAATCACCATATATTTGTTAATCAAATCATAAACTTGTGAATAGCAAATGGGTTAAAGAGGAATTCTCAATGAACATTAAAATTTGTTTGGAACTGAAAGAAAGGTAGAAACAATGTTATAATTAAGCAATCATTACAGAAGAATTTATAACATTCAATTCTTATACTAGTAAAGATCAAGTGCTCAAATCTATCATTTAATTTTAACCTTAGAAGTGAAGAATATAAACAAACTTTAACAAAAAGAAAGAAAACAGAAGGAATAAAGTACTAATGATAAGGATAAAATCAATAATTTGATGAATATCAAGGAGAGTAGGATAGAAAATTAATAGACCCAAAAATCTGTCACAGTTAAAGATGACTGAAAATTATAAACATTTAACTAAATGATCCAGAAGCAAAGAGGGCAGATAAAAATGGCTAATAGTCCTGAAAAAGGAGATAATACCTCAGATCATGCAGACATGAAAGAGAAAATAAGAGAATTATGTAATCAACTTGTCAATAACTTTGATAAGTTAGAATAAATATACCAAACATTGAAAGAGTAAAAATACCAAGACCAATTCAGGGAGAAATAAAAAATCAGGAAAATTTTATATTTAATAATTAAATTGAACTTATGGTTAAAACTTTTTGAAGATAAAATCTTTGGGCATGATGGTTCAACAGAAAATTTTACAAAAGCTTTAAGGAGGAAATAATACAATCTCTATAGTCTTTCCCTGAAAAACAGAAGAGGAAATATTTTTAAATTTTATTTATGAGAACATTATTTAAATCTGACAAAGATATTATAAGAAGAGGAAACAGTAATCCTACATGAATTGATTTAGAAATCCTAAACAAAATGTTAGTGTTTTGAATCCAATTCCATTCCTGTCATATCTTCATAAGGTTGTTCCTGAATTATCTTGGATAGAGTTTTAGATATTCCATACATTCTTTACCTTTCGTTTACTCATAGTCTCCTGGGTTAGTGGTAATATGATTAATTTTCTTTCTGATATGTGATCTTTAGTAGTTTTTAAGTATATACATTTTCCATAATTTTATATAGGCTAGAGTCCCTTACTTTTCATCATTTACACTTTCCATTACCTCTCCTGAAGATCTTGATGAGAAATTTCTTTATTAATTCTGAGGGAAGGCAGAGTTTGTATAATTCATTATGCTGGTCTTTTTTGTCCAGGAAAAGGTATCTGTAATTCTATTATCAAACTTATTTTCAATTTAAATTATTCTTCTTGAATAATTGATTATCATAAAGGCCTAATTATAATTGTCTTACTTAGCCTTTCACCTACCTAACCTGAGTATTTTAATCAACTTAACAGAAATGTAACTTCCATTCTACTAAAAGCATCCACTTAGAGGCTGTGATTTTATGAGCTTTGCAAATACATACATTTGTGAATCTACTAACACAATTACATTTTAAGTTAAAATAATTGATCTTTCAGTTCAAGGTGGCAAAATGAAAATAGATGCTTGTCTCGAATTCCTTCAGAGTTCTTGATAAACTAAAACAACAGGAAAAATTTAAGACCAGAAAATACAAGTGAATGTTCTCAAACACATGAGAGAAGAGTGTGGACATGGGAAGCAGGCAGAGAAGGCTAAGGTTGTGTGCTATTAGTGGTTCCAATGGTGGCAAGAGGTATTCTTCAGCATAGAGTAATTGTTTTTTCAGTTGCCTGAATTAAAATTGTGATTTTTAAACTCGTTTTATATTCTGACAATCAGGAAATCTGTCTTAGTTCTACTTTCAGAACATATTCATAAACTAACCATTTTTCACCATTGTCCACAATTTACTCCAGTCCTGGTCTTGCTATCTACAACCTGGATTATTGAAATTAACTTGCTCACTGGTCTTCCTATTTCTATCTTTCCCACAGTCAGCAGGCAGAACAATCCTTTTACAATTTAAGACAAAACATGCCATAACTCAGTTCCAAATGCTAGAATGGCTCCTTATTTCTATTCTATCAATGACTTACAAGACACTGGAAGATTTACTGCCAAGTTTTCAAACATGCTCTGTTACCTCTCTGACTTTAACTCCTAATATGCTTCCCCTTGCTGGCTTCATTATGCTTACCACAGCCTCCTTATTACTTTTCAAACAAGCCAGTAGTTACCCCAGTTTGTATGTTATGCTGGCTGTTTATCAACTTAGAACACGTTCCCTTAAGATATCTAATAGTTTAATTTTGGTTCCTCCAAAGTAAAAATAGACCCTTGCCAAGAATCCAAAGGCTGTTGATTTACTGAGAGCGCAGGTGAAGATGTGCTTCAAAGATACCCCACAAGAAGCACAGTGGTACATAAAGTTCAATTCCATTGGGATACCATAGATAATGTTAATACATTCCTCCTCATCATCTCACCAAATAGGTGGTAAAACTGGTGCTTACATACCAATTCCAGTCAGTTAAGGACCACTCTGGGGTAGAAACAGAGGTGCACTTTTGGGTTCTAAAGTGTTTTTGGATCTGGAATGACTGCCTAAAAGCCCAACTGTTGAAATTATGGTCCCCAATGCAGCAAAGTTCACAGGTGGGTCATTTAGACAATGATTGAATCATAAGCATTCTGATCTTATCAGTGGATTAATCCACCAAATGGACTGATACCATTGACATCTGGTAGGAGGTGGCACCTGGTTGGAGGAAGTATGTGCTGGAAGGGTTTATCCTTTCCCTGCCCGCCTCCCACACCCACCTGCCGATTTCTGACTGTTATGAACCCAGCATCTTTCCTCCACCATGACATTTCCATAAAGGAGTCAGCTGAACATGGAGGGAAACCTCTGAAACTATGAGCCAAAATACATTTTTCCTCGTTTAGGTTGTTCTTATCTGATATTTTGGTCACAGCAATGAAAAACTAAATCATAGAGATAGTTCCTGAAGTGTAGGTCACATCCATAGTACAAAGTTCCTGACTTCTTTCAAGTTTTATTCAAATGTCACCCTCTCTCAACATCTTTCTGATTGCTTTATTAAAATTTCAATCTGTGACTTTTAGACACCATTCTCCTCACCTCTGCCTCATATTCTATTCTAACAAGGTCTATAATTAATTAGTTAATTAATAATTTCTTTCACTAGAATTTAGGGTCAATGGTGGGAGTCTTCTCTCAATAATATATTCTCAGCATCAGTAACAGCAAAAGGCTCATGGAAAACCTTGTTAAATATCTGTTGAAAGAATAGAGTAATACAGTTCAAATAGAGCATCCATAAATATCCTCCTTGACTACCTAATCTATGGTGATCAGTCACTTTTCTATTGCCATAGTTTATTTAAACTCCAGTTTTAATGTTTACTCTTAGGCTCATTCTTCTGTATCACTAAGTATAAATTCCATGACACAAAGGACTTGAATTTCTTATGTAGTTTTTGTTTTCAATACCTAGAATTGGGTCTGGCACATAATAGTTGATTTGTAAATATATGTTGAAGAAATAAAGGTATTAGTGAACAAAAGGGCCATGGGTTTAAATTCAGCAGATGCTCTAGATGGCAGGAGCAAAACCCAAGATTAAAAAATGAAGGTTCCTGGTTACATATCTGGAAGAAATAAAAGAACTGTGTCAAAAAGTCATTTGTACCCTTATATTTATTGCAGCACTCTTCACAATAGACAAGCTATGAAAGCAACTTAA
The DNA here is from genome assembly GCF_902686445.1 of Sciurus carolinensis. Classification (NCBI taxonomy): domain Eukaryota; kingdom Metazoa; phylum Chordata; class Mammalia; order Rodentia; family Sciuridae; genus Sciurus; species Sciurus carolinensis. Next base: position 27,445,408 of record NC_062220.1, read on the forward strand.
CTGTCCATACACTGATGAATGGATAAGGAAAATGTAACATATTTGTTGAATATTATTCAGGACAAGTTCTGTCATTTGTGACAACATGGATGAAACTGAAGATCTTTGTGTTAAGTGAAATAAGTCAAGCACAGAAAGAAAAGTACTATATGATCTCATGCATATATGAAATCTAAAATAAATCTCATAGAGGATCAGAATAGAATGGTCATTACCAGAGGCTGGTGAGAGTCCAGTGAGGAATGGGGAAAAGTTGATGGTTCTAAGGTATAGTTAGGAGTAAGACGTCCTGCTATGCTATGGCAGAATGGATGACTATAGAGATTGTGTGTCGCATATCTCAGAAAGCTAGAAGAAATGATTTTGAGTATTTTCATCATAAAGTACTGATAAATATGTGAGGAGATAGATATATTTAATCTGGTTCCACAATGTATATATGTACCAGAAAAATCACAAAGTGCCCCCATTAACATGTACAATTTTTATGTTTTTATGTATCAGTTGAAAAGTAAAATGATTTTTAAAATAAAAGGATGAAGTTATGGGTATGGAAAGTGTTCATATTTATTGCACAAACATCTCAAATAGAAACAGGTAACTTGCAGATTTACAAGGGAAGTGAAAGCAAGTTGACTTATCTCTAAACAAATTTAGAACATCTTTCATCGAAAACGCCCTATTTTTAGCATTTACAACACATCTAAGGGCTGAGAGTGTAGCTCAGTGGTAAAATACTTGCCCAGATGGCCACATCTGAATCAGCTCTCAGCCTTTTCTATGTAAATTGAACCCTGCCAGGTGACATGCCCCACGTCCTCCCAACCAGTCTCAACCAGAGCTCCCAGTTGCCATCCATGCTCTTCAGAGAGATGTACCAGGAAATCAGTATGATTGCCCACTGCCCGCAGGGACAATCACAACGCGTATGCTTTTCTTGATCACAGGAACCAAAAGGAGCTTTATTCCACAAGTCTCAGACTTATATTGAGAACATCAGCCTATCAGAGAGTAGACTACCAGGAAAGTCAGCCTATCAAGGAACAGTCTCCAGGCAGATACCAGGATTGCCTCATGTACAACAGCCAACCAGAGTTACTTCCTAAAACTTGTTTATGAGTGCAGCTAAGTCTGGCAAGCTGCCAGGCGCCATCTTAGAGATCAGGCCACTGTGGGGCTCTGGGGCCCTCAGAGCCCGCCCCTGACAAATCAGAACTGTTTTCATGAGTACAGAAAATCTGTATCAATTACCCAGACAGTCTTTCTTAAATCTAATTGGCTATCTAATGGTTAGTGAGAAAAAACAGCAGGATAAAAAAATACCAAGATAAGCTAATGTTTCTGTCAGCTTTTTCACGGCTGTGATGAAATGACCCAACCAGAACAACTGTAGAGGAGGAAAAGTTTATTGGGGGGCTCATGGTTTCAGAGGTGTCAGTCCATATACAGCTCCATTCCTCAGGGCTCAAGGTGAGGTTGAACATCAAGGCAGAAGAGTGTGGTGGATGGAGGCAGCTCACATGGTGATCAGGAAGCAGAGAGAGACTCCACTGGACAGATACAAATATACACCCAAAAGCCACACCCCCAATGGCCCATCTCCTTCAGCCACAAACTCACCTGCCTTCAGTTACCACACAATTAATCCCATCAGGTGATTAATTCACTGATTAAGATTCTCCAAACATCTAAGAAAAAACCTGATTCAAATATTTTAAAACAATTAAGAAAAATGTTTTTTTTTTTTCAAGGATATTGCTCTTTAGTGTATCCAAATATTCAATATCTTGTTGAAATCTGTTTAGATTTACTCCTGTTTTCTACTAGTCATTTTACTTTTTGCATTTTTACATTTCTATAATCCATACTGTTATTTTCTGTGAAAGTTCTAAAAGTCTTTTTTTGAAATTTTTTTCTTTTTTTTCCAAACGGACATCCAATTGTTATACTATTTGTGAAAAAGGATGTCTCAATTGAGTTGTCTTGTGTCTTTGAATTTCTTGGTATTGTTGTCAATGATATATTTTAAGAAATTTTCAAAATCTAATTCTTAATTGTTGATATTCATGAAAACAATTAAATTTTCTGATTTATATTTTGTCCATTGACTTTTCTTATGTGTGCTTATCTGTCATATGCAAATCAAGATAATTTATTTCCTACTTTCTAGTTTGTGTAGCTTTGACTTTTTTCCCCCTTACTTTCTTGTGCTTATATAGGACTTCCAATATGATATTGGCTAGGATTGTTGAGTTCATTGTGCCTTGTTTCTGATCTTAGTGGAAAGTGCCCTCTCTCTAAACATTGAGATGTTAATGAGGATTTTTTTTTGTAGGTATTATCAATCTGAGGAAATTCTTGTGTAGTTCAAGTTTGTTGAGAATTTTTAGGATGAATGAGTATTGGATTGTGTAATACTTTTATAACGTATTTTCATGATTTTCTTTTCTAACTTACTGATATTCTTACTAAATCATATTGTTTTTTGAAAGTTAAATCAGTCTTTTATGTCAGAATAAATCACAATTGGTCATAATCTAGAATTCTTTACATGCGAGTCTGATTTTGATTTGCTAATATTTTATTGGGAATTTTTTAAAGTAGACTTTATTTTTAGAATATTTTAGATTGACAGAAAAATTGAACAGTGTTACCATGAGTTCCAATATATTCCTTCACCCAATTTCCCTTATTATACATTAATATGGTACATTTGTTATAATAAATTAGTCAGTATTGACACATTACTATTTACTAAAGCATTCTTTATTCAGATTTTCTTTGATTTTACTTAATGTCATTTTCTTTTTCAGGATTCCATCTTGGACTTGTTACATTTACTTGTCATTTCTCCTTATGCTTCTCCTGACTGAGACAATTTCTCATACTTTTCTATTTTCTGAGCACCTTGATAGTTTTAGGCAGCCCTGGTCAGGTATTTTGAATGGTAATCCTCCATTGAAAGTTTGTCTGATATTTTTCTCATGAGTAGAGTGGAATTATAGCTTTTGAGGAAGAGAGCACTATGATGGGCTGACAGATCTGCTCCAGGAGAATGTTATAGGCCAGACTACAAGGAAAATGACTGAACAGACTCCATTTTGCTCTGAGACTTCATTATGTAGGAAATAAGCTTCTCCCATGGAAACACCCCGCCTCTGTACCCATCAACAATTGCTTTGCTTCTCCCATGGGAGCACCTCACCTCTGTGCCCATCATCAGTTACTTAGCGTGACATGTTAAGCAATACAAAATGACAATCTTATGTAATGAAAAATTGCTCTCTTTTGATTCCTATTGCTCCTAAACAATGTACCATGTGAACGGTGAGGTGATTGTGTGAATGTTAGTAACCATTCTTTAGTTTGTACCTAGGTAAGGGTCATTTTGACCCACTTGCCCCTCTGTTGATGATCTCATGATGTTAGTTTGTAATTTCAAATCATAGCCACAGACACTTATGATTGATGTGATTTTTGGTATAAGAACCCCTACAACCATATGGTCAGGACTGTTTTCCCAATAGTCATTTTTTGGGGCATTGTGTGAGACAGTCAGCTGGTTGGCTTAACAAAGACTCTCAAATTTGAACTTCTCAGTGGGATTGGTCTGTTCTTAAGTTGCACCCATAACAAGCACTGAGTGTCATTTCCATGAGGTCACATCAAGGCAGAATCAATCAGCAAAACATCACTCTTGCTTGATATTAATCGTGGTGATCCAGGTAGTGTTTGCCAAGTTTCTCCACTGAGAATTTACTCAATAAAGTTACCCTGTAAAGGTATCCTTTCCCACTCAGTACTACACATAGCTCGCATATAAGGAGTGGGAATTTATGCTTCCTTTCCTTGAGAGTATAGTATCACCATCAATAATTTGCAGTTCTTCTTAAAAGGAGATTTTTCTCTTCTCCTTTATGTGTTTATTTATTGGGAATTTTATACCTATTTCCATGCTATGATTGCCATGTGTCTCCCAAAGTTCATGTGTTGGAATCTTAATCCCCATTCCAAGAGTGTTGAGAGGTGGAATCTGTGAGAGGTGAGTGGGTCAAGAGGACTCTGCCTTCATGGGCTGGATTAATGCTTTTACTATGAAAGTGGGTTAGTTATGGCAAAAATGGATTCCTAAAAAAAGGATGAGTTCATCCTCTCTTCCCTCTTGCTCTCCCCCTCTCTTGATCTTCCACCGCGGGATGAAAGAGCATGAAGGCCCTCACTGATTCTGGTGCCATGCTCTTTGACTTCCAAGCCCAGTGGAATGAGCCAAATAAATTTCTGTTCATTATAAGTTGACCAGATAGTGGAACTCTCTTATAGGAGCAGTAGACAGAATGAGAGATTAGGAGACATACTGACTTCCATATTTGTTCCCCTTGTTGCCTTCATCTGGTTTAGATCTTAGAGTAATGCTGATTATATAGAATAAATTAGGAAGAGGTTTTTCTGCTCCTGTTTTTTCAGAATATATTTTTTAAAATATATTTTTAGAGAAATAGTATTATTTCTTCTTTATGTCTGATAGAAGTCAGAAGTAAAAACATCTAGGCTTTGTGTTTTGTTTCAGTTTGGTTTTCAAAGTTGACTATTTATTGATTTGATTTCTTTAATTGATACTGGGCTGTTTCTTCTTGTGTGTATTTTGATCATTTACATCTTTCAGGAAATGGTCCACATAGTTTAAGCAGTAGAAGGGCAGATAGTTGTTTGTAGTATGACTTTATTGTCTTTATAAGGCCTATGGAATGATTATTTTAACTAATATTTCATATTGTTATTGACATATCTTTTTAGATCATCTGACTAGGCATTTATTAATTGCACTGATTTTTTTTCATATAAACAGCTTTTTCTTTAATTGACTTTTGTTATCCTGTGGTCAATTTCACTTAATTTCTTCTCTAATTTTTATTATTTCTGCTTTTCTGCTGGCCTTAGGCTGAATTTGCTTTTCTTTTTCTAAGATAGAAAATTCATAGTTAATTTCATGGTTTTATTCTTTTCTAATATATGCATTTAATGCTGCAAAACTCCCTCTAATTATTACTTTTGCTACCTCCCACAGTAAATTTTAATTGTATTTCCATTTAATTAAACGTTTTAAAAATCTCTTAAAAGTTTGCATGGCCCATGAATTATTTAGAAATTTGTTTTTCAACTTTTAACTATTTGGGGAGGGGTCCAGTTATCTTTCAATTATTTGTTTCTAGTTTAATTTCAGTAGGACCTGATGGTATACTTTGTATGATTTCAAGTTTTTGAAAACTTGTTAAGGTTTATTCTGTGGTTCACAGTGTGTTTTTGCTTGGAGAATGCTATTTTGTAAGCTTGAGAAGAATTTGTATTCCATTGAATGGCATATTCTATGAATCAATTAGATCAAGTTGACTTATGGGTGCTTTTTAAGTTGTATATTTTACTATGAATTTACTGCCTGCTTAATCTATCAATTACTAAAGGAAAAGTGTTGAAGATTCAAGTTATGAAAGTGTATTTTTCTGGTTTTTATTAGATTTCTCTTTATGTGTTTTAAAGATCTGTTCTTAGATAATTGCACATTTAGTTTGTGATTTTATTTTAACAAAATAATTAACCCCTTATTCATTCTGCATCTTTATATTTTGTGTAATTATTGATATAGTTGGGGTAATATGCAGCATGATTTGTTAGTATTTCAATTTATAGAATTTATTCTTTATTTCTCTACCTCCTCTTTCTATCTTTGATAAGTTTATGTAAATCCATTTAATACACTCTTTTAGTGTAACACTTGTACTTCTTTTTTTTTTAATGTAGTGGTTGCTCTAGAGTTTACGATATGCATTTTCAACCAAAGACCACTGTACTCTCCTGCATGTAGTGTAGGTATCTTCTAATAGTTTTCCAAGTTCTCATTTATACCTTGTGAAATTGTTGGTATTCATTTTATTTATTCAAGTGCTGTTTATCATCTAATATTGCCATTAATATTGTCTTCAATAGTTTCCTTTTAGAAAACTAAGACTAAAAAAGATAAATTTTCCTTCTTTGACACTCTTCCTTTCTCTTTAGTGTCTCATTTTCTTCTCACTTTCTTTCTCCCTGAGAAGTTTTCCTATTTCTTGCAGGACATGTCTTTGAGACAGGGTTTTGTTCAATTTTGTTTGTCTAAGCAAATGTTTTTCTATTTATAGCCATAATTTCTTTTTATTTACATCTTAGGTTAGCATTTTTTTCCTTTAAACATTTTAAATCTTGCTTGCATTTTACCTGAAGAGAAATCCAATGAATTTCTGTTTTTGTTTTTGTTTTTATTTTTTGTTTGCTTTTTGTTTTTTTGGAGAGGAGGACGGGGACCAGGGATTAAACTCAGGGACACATAAGCATTGAGCCATGTCCCCAGCAAAACTACTTTTTATTTATTTATTTTATTTTGAGACAGAGCCTCCCTAAGTTGTTGAGGCTGGCTTTGAATTTGTGATCCTCCTGCCTCAGCCTCTGGAGCTGCTGGAATTATAGGCATGCACCACTGCACCTGGTTTCTTATCCTTATTCCTCTATAGCTGTATACATAAGGCAATTATTTTTCTATATTCTTTCAAAATAATTTTTTTCTTTGTTTTTAGTTTTCTGTAATTTGAATATGAGATGGCTAGGTATTACTTTATTTATTCACCTATTTATTTTTGGTACTTATCCTACTTGATATTCTCCCAAAGTCTGTGCTTTTTATCTCCTCTTAGTTTTTGCAAAATTTCAGATATTTTTACTTCAAATATCTTTTCTGTTCTGTTTTCCTTTCTTCTTGTTGTATTTTCTTAAAATATTTTCTTAATTGTAGATGGGCACAATACCTTTATTTTTATGTGGTACCGAGGATCAAACCCAGTGCCTCACAGGTGAGAGGAGAGCGCTCACCCACTGAGCTACAACCCCAGCCCTCTTCTTGTATCTTAATTATGCATGCTTTATTCTTTGATATTGTCCCACAGTTCTTGGTTTGCTTTTATTTCCTTTGTGTTTTTGTTTGGAAATTTTTAATTAACTTATCATCAAGATTATGGTTTCTTTCCTTGACTATACTTTAACTGATGACACCAGAAGGCATTCTATTTCAGTATATTTGATTTGTAGAATTTGTTTTGATTCTTAAAGTTTCCATTTTCCCTACTTACATAGTTTATCAGTTTTTGCATGTTGCATACTTTTTTCCTATTAGTATTTAATATGTTAATCATAATGACTTTATTTTTTTTTAACTTGGCAATTCAAACATAGATATGTTTGAGTCTGATTTTTTATCTTTTTCTGGCCTGTCTTGTAATTTTCAGTTGAAAGCCAGACATGTTTTATTGAATGATAAAAAGTGAGGTGAATAGGCCACTGAGGGTGTTATGGGCCAGGCTGTATGGGCAATGACCAAGCAGACTCCATTTTGCTTTGAGACTCCACATCATATAGTAAGTACTTCTCCCTTGCGAACACCCTACCCTTGTACTTAGCAAAAGTTGCTTAGCAATAGCAATTCATATACAATGAGAAGTTGTTCTCTTTGGTTTCCATTTTTCTTGGGCAATATATGGCAGTGTACCGTAACCATGTAAGATGTTAACATCTGTTTAAATGTCAGTAACCATTCTTAGATTACGTAACCATTCTTAGACTCATTATGACCCACTTCTACTTATGATCTTAGGGCTCATGATTTTTGTTTATGAGATTAAATCATAGCAATCATCACTTATAATTAATGAACTGATATGTTTTACTTGTGATCTATAAAAGATTTCCTCTGATTCTTGGAGGGGGTCAACGAGTGCAAACTTGCAGTTTGCCTCTCGGCTGACCCGATGGTAAACAAAGACAGTTTCATATCCTTGCATTAAGATCACCTCAGTGTCAGACTCAGATGTTTTAAGGTGAGGCCTGGGAAAACACCCCTGGGTTAAATCCCTAATAACAAAAAATAAAAAAAGATAAAGAAAACATGCAAATTCTAAATAAACTATTAGTTAAAACTCCCCCCCCCAAAAAAAAAAAAGATCACCTCAGTGATTTATTGCAATCTTGCCATAACAATGGGAGTATTTATTTTAATCTGGTGAGGACTTGTGTTTAACATTTGCTTGCAGCTAAAGATACCAGAGACTTTAAGTTTTTGTCCTGTACTTTTTTTTTTAAACTCCCTGAGTTTGAATTTTCTTAACACTACTTCAGGGAGAGACAATCTGCAATTGATTATTTTTATACCAGACACTTGCTCTCGGAAAGGTCAGATATGGGACAAAGAAGTTTTCTCTAATCTTATCCAGTCTTTAAGTGGGTCTGTGTCAGAGGATGTGACTTTCACAAGTGTTTTATCAACATAGACCCCCACTCCCACTTGCATCCTCTTACTCCTTCTCTGGCTGCAGTGTCCCCAATATTTTTCTTTGAAATTTTGTCCTTAATTGGCTTTGTTTGTAATTCACAACCTCATCCTGAGCCCTGAGGGCTTTCTAGAATCTTCAATTGGAAACTGGTGTAGAATTTGGAAGGAAAATTGGATCTATGAAGGTTTCCCTAAGACTGCAGAACCCCAGGGTTTCCTTACTCTCAAATTAGCCCATACTCTGTCCCCAGTCATTCTTCCAGATTAGGTATGCTAGTTGACAGCTCTAGCAATATGCTCTTGGGTCCAAGGAATGTAATTTGATTTTCACACTTTTTTGTTACCCTAGGGATGAGATTGATGTCTTTTGATTACTTAACAAGTCAGAGATGAAACATGAAATCAGCTTCTTAATTTTAAAAAATTTGTTTAAAAATTTGTTTAATTTTATTGATTTGTTCCATTTCTATATTCCTTTTCCACTTGTAATTGTTTTTCCATTTTAGAATCCACTTTATTTGGGAAATGCTTTTGTTTAATACAGAAGACTAATGTGATTAATTCTATTTCGTGTTTTTTATCTTTTTCTTACATCTTCTGAATACTGCTTTTAATTTATTTATATAGAATAGTTTATATATTTTTTTATATTGAGTAGTTTTACATATTGAATAGTTTATAGTGTATCAGACTTACATTGCATTATTTCTACTCATTCTTTCTTAAACAATATACATAGATCCTATTGGATAATTCAAAATATTTTTTGTTATTATTATTATTATTATTTTGAATTTGGGGAATTAAGCCCAGGACTTTGCTTATGCAAAGCACATGCTTTAGCACTGAGCTCCACCCCACCCCTAAATATTTTATGAATTAATAATAGAAATAAATATTTTAATCTGTTTTTGCTCTTTACCCCCAAATGTATGAATGACTATATTCAACATTTTTCTAATGTTTCTTAGTTAAATACATACTCATATTTTAGTGGACATTCAATGCATATGAAATAATATATTGGTTATCATATACAATCCATTATAATCACAACTTTATCTGATTTCATGGAATAAAATCTTGAATAATGATATATTTTTATTTAGGTATTCTGATCTTCCTGTTTATATTTAACTTCAAGAACTTAAGTTTTATTTATTCATGTATACTGTGCCACATTATAGAAAACATGGGAAAAATTTAACTTTTTATTTTATTTTTACAGCGCTCAACTTCCTATCTTTTAGAGTATGTAGTTGATAAATATTTTCACCTACTAAATCCTGAGTTTAAAAATGCAGAATTCATTAAATCACTTGTGTTCAAATTGATTTTACACTAAAACAGTTCTGCCTACATTTTAAATTAATATGTGTGTTTCCCATAGTTCATAAAGAATTTATCCAACTTATATGTTTGTGTTGGCTTTAATATGTATAATGACAGTGCATTTCACTCTTACCTGTTAGAGCAGGTAAGTTCAACCCTTTTTATGCACTTCTGATTTATCATTCTGAGAGCAATTCTCTAAGTAATCCAGGAAAGCATTGGAAAACACCAACTGATTATATTTATCTTTTCTCATTTGCCATTATTATTTTGGGAGTGTCTGGAATATTGAAATATATAAAATATCTTGAAGAAACTATTTTGCATTTAAGAGAGCAGGGATTAGATACATAGACATTTTTCTTTTTCTGATTACCATCATTGTAATCAGACAGTTCAATTGTATCCTGGAATGAATCATTTTATCAATGTTTAATATATTCAGAAATATACACGTAAATATCTTCAGAATCTTGAATCTTGGTTGTATTCATTACTATCTTTGCAAATTTACTGCTACTGTAGAACAGAGAAAATTGAAAATTGACAGGGAATCTATTAAGCGAATACTAAAATAAAATTGCATATTATATTTTTGCCTAAAAGTAGATGAAATGAAACATTCTGACTCTGAAATCCTCTGACCTGTTATCATTAGAAACTGTGTGAGAACAATGTGCACAGTATATAATTTCTTGAGAAAAGGAGAAGGATTTTTTATTTTGAAATTGCTTTAGTTCTTACATATTGGAATTCTTAAATATTAAGATAATAATATAAAGTGAAGCTAAAATAACAAATAAGCATGCTGCCTTGGGAAGAAATTTTTAATTCCAACAGTAGGATAGAAATCAAACTGATATAAAAGAGAACAAAATTAATTCATGATAAGGGATATTCTCCAGAAATAACAGATAACAATTATGAATTATGGCTTCCTGAAGGAGTAGTCTAAATAAACATTTCAAAAGTGTACTTATATACATATGTGTACCCCCCCACACACACTGATAAAACTAACAAAAGTATGATGAATTTTACATTGGTTCAGAAAACAATATAAATTGTAAATAATCATACTTTATGTGTTTTTTAAGTGACATAATTTAAAAATATTAAAATAATATAAATATCTTAAACATGACTTTTTATGAAGTCATGAGGACAATTTATTTGCCTTAATTGTTGCAATGTGCAAGTAATTTCTCTTGCTCTGAAGTGGTAGAGAGAAACTTCTTACCAGTAGACAATGATGTCAGAAACGATTACCTGAGAAGGTTTAGTTTTGGGTTTTTGTTTTATATATTATCCATGGCATTTCTTTACACAATTCTAGAGTTGCGAAATTTTCTGTGAACTAACTTATAATGATATCTAGTTATAATTATAAAATTAATTTATGAATGATGTAGTTGTTTTAAGCAATTAATAAAAAGAAGTTCCCATACATATACATGGAGACAAGAAAACCAATATACAATAATCTAATTATTACTATCTTTAATTATACACTTTCTCTTTTTATTTCCACTATTTGAAAAGCTTTATTCTATTCTCTCTACCAATATCTGTCTCATTTCCTTTGGTGCTATCAACTACTATTTCCATGAAATATACCTTGGAAAATCCCAACCACTCTGAATTCTTTTAGTTGAAACTTTTTTTTTTTTTTTTTAAACTCAATGCTAGTCAAATAGTTTGGTAACGGAGTATGATATTAATTAAATGTTCAGGTTATCCATGGGTTTTTTTCTCTATTCCCTACAAATTGTGAAATGTTTCCTGAAAACCAATAATTTCTCTCTGTGCTCTACAAATTGTGAAATGTTTCCTGAAAAGCCTATGTTATTTCAGCTGGATTTCCTTTCCTGTGGCAACATAACAGAGAAATTCAATATTAAGGAGAAAAAAATGAGTTTGGCTCTTAGTTTCAGGCCGTGGTTAACTCTTGAATTGGGCCCGTGGTGACGCAGAACATCATGGCAGAGAGTGAGTGGTACAGCAAAGTTGTTCAACTTGTGGGGCCAGGAAGTAAAGAGATTGAGGAAGGGCTGGAATCCATTCCCAATAGCACCTTAAAGGGCATGGTTCCAATGACCCCACTTGCTCTAACTGGGTCCTCTTAAAGGTTAAACAGCTTCCCAAGAGCACCACAGTCAAGTCTGTAGAACATGGATCTTTGAGGGACACAGAATATTCAAACCATAGCAATGATTATTTATTTATTTATTGGTATCACCGTTTGAACCCAGGGGCACTTACTACTGAATCACATCCCCAGCCCCTTTAAAAAAAAAAAAAAAAAAAAAAAAAGACTTTTCAGGTTTAGAGGTTTAGACAGGGTTGCTTACGGATTCACTAAGGCTGGCCTTGAACTTCTGATCCTCCTGCCTTAGCTTCCTGAGACACTGGATTACGGGCGTACACTATTGTGCTCAGCCATAGTAAAAATTATTTAGAGATAGTTATACTGATATTAGAGAAGCATTACCTCTGAGCTATGTAGGGCTTTAACTTTTGAAATGGTTTCAGTGAAAGATCACTTACTATATTCCTATGTTATTAGAAGAAAACTGCTATAAGATAAATTTTCTAGCATTGACTTAATCTAATTTTGAGTAAATAATATGAAAAACATAGAAAAAATAATCTGACAAACTAAAACAAACTTGTATCCTAAAATATTTATCAGTTTATTAATTTAATAAATATGTGCTAACTACCAATCATGTGCTTAATAGTTTTCTACAAATGAGGAAAATACCAATAAACATGATAGATGAAATAAAATCCCTAACTTTGAATTGCTTCCTAGTATAACTGTGGCATTTAATAAATACTTGAAATTATAATCAATTTTAAAATTATTTCATCGTGTCTCCCCTCCCCAGATAATTTGCCATTCCATCTGATAGTGTTTAACCAACCCAGCTTGCCCTCACTAATTTGAAATGCCTCCTTTCATGGACACTGTTTCCCTATTCTGGTTAATTTGGGGACACTCTGTCACTTGTCCTTCTGTCACTCTTTTAGTTCCAAGGCCGCTCATCATTAGAATGCCTGCGTGGCTCTTCCCTAGGGGCAGCTGTTGCTATTCAGCATTAGAATCCAACAGGTATTTTCATTCCTCTACAATAAAATGCATTCCAGACATCAAAGGGAGAAGCATATATTTTACTAAGAATATACTTTAAAGGAAGGGGGAAGACTTTGGGCAGTAATGGTTAACAGTTCCATGAAACATTTCTCCTCTACCAAAAATTGATTTCCTTTTATTCCCTCCCTCTTAAAACCCCTGCTGACTTTCCCTAACATCCTGCCTTTTTGGCTCCATCTTTCAGCTTCCTTAAATTTTAAATTCTGGGCCCCTGCATGTTTTCATTTTACATGTAAATTTATTTAGTTCTGCCTGGGCTCTTAAAGTCATCAATTAATATTCTTTAAGAATGTGAATGATCTTTATGCCAAGAATGAATTTGTATTTAGAAACACAATATTAGAATTATGAAAATCCTGCCCCCTGACTTAGAACATGCAGGGTAATGGTTGAAGAGTGGTAATAAAAGGAGCATGGGTTACAAATAACAAAAGAAGTGATTTTTGTCAATCTTAAATGCAATTGGAGAACAAAAGGTTTTCCTTCCCCACATAAAATGTATCATGTGGGGAGTACTGACCACGGGTTTGACACACTGTGTGCCTGATATATTATTATCTCTATTTAACATGTGAAGATGCCGAGTTCAGAAAAAGCATGTTTTTCAAGGGCATGTTACTAGTAAGTGACAAAACTGACTTTGAATCTAAGTCAGATCCAAATACTTGGAACATTTTGCTTTGTTTAAAGTATCCTGTAATGTCTGAAAAATCAAGTACACACTCATTAATCTCTAGTATATGATTTCTTCTATATATTTAATTTTTCTCCAGAAAGTCTTTAGCATCTGATGGATAAACTTAATAAGATGAGACACACAGATCCATACAAATATATGCCTAAAAGAGTTCTGTATTTATCTGCTATATTCTCTATAGACCAGTGGTAATTAGTTTTATGTGTCAACAGGCCTACGCTATAGTACCCACTGATTTTAATCCAACACTCTTCTAGGTGTTGTTGTCTTGGTAGTTTTTAAAAGTGGCTAATGTGTGGTTGTATGTTACACTTAGTTGATTCTGAGTAAAGAATTATACCTTCAACAATGTGGGTGGGCCTCATCAAATCAGTTGAAGTCCTTGAAAGCAAAAACTAAGGAAAAATTATAGCACTTTCCATATTTAAAGAAATACTAATGTTTGTTACAAAAGGGACTGTTGTCTTTTTTAAAGTATAAATCCAAGGATTATAGCAGAGTACTTGGAAGGCAAGGGTACATTGTGCTGACTCAAAGACAAAATTCTTTATAGATAATAAAAGACAAATTATTTGTGTTTGTAAAAAGTCAAAGATGCATGATATATTTGATTTCATTTAGACATACAAGGAATATTAGCAGAGCCATTGAAAATCGATCTTCATAAATCTGAGTTATTTGATTATATCTTCACATGTGTATTTCTGTCTTACAATAATGCAATGATAAATGTAGATTCATCAGAATTACTGGTGGAATAGCAGAGAGGACATATACAATTATTCAAAGATGTAGCATTTATCTGCATTTAGTATGCAATATTAAAATGCAGGCAAAGCACATATTATTTTTAAAAATATCAGAGTCAACAAATGAACCATGCTTCTCCTTTCAAAAAAGAAGACTGACTTCCTCTTTGAGAATTCTCAAATTAAACATTTATAAACTATAGTGGTCTGAGATTTATCTAACCCCTTCTACTTCTCCTTACCATATTGGTGGTTTAATCACAGACTGGATTAGAGCAGGAATCACCAGATGAATTACATCACACATGATAAAATGAAAGTCACAGTTATTATGTAGGAAATGAAAGGAGACCTCTTTCCCTGAAGAGTCTCAGGATTGCTGTCAGGAGGCTGTTGTCCTGTGCCTGTTACCACTCTTTCTGTTTGACAATAGCATCCTGAACTGCTTAAATCTCAATTCTATATGTAAAGTCACTAAAATATCTAAAGGACAAAAAAGATACTTCCCAAATTCACTAATAAAGTAGCATCTACAATAATAGTAAATAATAGAATAATCAAGTAACTGACTGGAATTCATAAATTACCTTTTTGAACCAACATGAAGACATCATCCTATATAATATCTGATCTCATAATTCTGTGATCGCAGCTGTCACTTAACTAATTGATAATCCACTGTGTTACTGGTCGTTGGTACATTACAGAAGATTCTGCCATCGTGTATTTTTATTAGACTAGCAGATATTGTATGGGTCAATACCGACACTACTACAGTGAGTTCTCATAAAACATCTCATTAGTATCTGAAGGGCTCAGGGCAATAAAATCACATTGGCTAGTAATTTCAATTTTTTCCAAAACTATATTTCATAAAGCCCAAAGCCTAATTAAGAGTTTTCACTCTCCCTCTTGCTTGATGTCTTTGTCCCTCTGTCTCTCTGTCTCTCTGTCTCTCTGTCTCTCTCTCTCTCCCCTTCTCTGACTCTGTCAGTTTGTCTCTCTCACAAAGGCACAATTGCATTCCTTTAAACACCTTTTTTTTTTTTTTTTTTAATGGTTCCCCGGGATTGAACCCAGGGGCACTTTACCACTGAGCCACATCCCCTGCCCTTTTCTATTATGTATCAGAGACAGGGTTTTGCTGAGTTGCTTAGGACCTTGCTAAGTTACTGAGGCTGGTTTTGAATTCATGATCCTCTGCCACAGGCTTCCGAGTTGCTGGGATTATAGTTGTGTGCTATCATCTCCCGTCAGACACTCATTTTGAAACTGGCAATAAAATTGAATCATTGGAATCTGACTGTCCTATTTTTTTTAATCGTCAGAATCACAATGTTTGCTATAATTCTAATGTTTTATATCTGAATTAAATTATTCCATATGTAAAATTAGTTATTAAGTGTTGTGTTCCAGGGGAAAACCTGCACAGAATGTTGGACTTAGGACCTCTCAGAAGCTTTTCCTTCTTGAAAACAGCAACCATATTGGCAACAGTGGTCAAAGTCAACATTGTTTTTAGAATTCCAATATTTATCCAAAATCTTGGAACAATTCAAGGAGAATTATTCAAGAAATGTTTCTTTAGTAAGAAATGCTAATTTGTGGTATTTTAACATATTTTGTTCCCATACCTTTTAACTCTGTCGGCAGTCAGTCTAGGAAACCCAAATCCCTGAGACTAGGTAGCTGTGAAAATCAGAAACCTAGGAGGCAGCAGAAACAGCAAGATAGGTTTGAGATCATTGTTACCAATCAATATGTTGGTCAGTGCCTTGAGAAATCCATCATCTGTATTTATTTTAATTTGATCTCAGAATAACTCTGTGTAAATAGTCTTATTTTGAGGACACATGTTGAAAATGATGAATTCTGATGGAGTTGCTGACCCCCGTCGGAGAGAGTGATAGTCTGACCAAAAGCCTTCATGAATAGCTGGAGAAGAGATTTTACAGGCGGCACTGACATATCTTGGGGTTATCAAGAACACACATGAGTACTGGGTGTGTGCATATGCAGGTAAGACCTGAGAAGGAGCGAAATGCTCACCATCCGCTGAACATGAAGAGATATGCAAGCAGAAAATGTAGCCCAGAGCTGGAAATTCCCATTGAAAAATTAAAATTAGTTATTAGTAAATATTTACAGAACCTCCAGGCAAAGACTGGGAGAAATTTTGACGAGACATATTTGTCGGGGTCTTAAGCCCCCTTGCTCTTCTCGTCCAGCGACAAGGGAAGGAAACACTCCCCAACAAGGCCAGACCGGGATAGGTAGGGCCCGACTGACCGCCCGCTCCCAGCCCTCTGGGAGGAGGACAATCAGACTCGTCAGGGAGACCAGTCACAGCAGGAACTCCTTTATTGAGGAAGTCACACAGCTTTTATGTAGGGTGGGGGCTAGGCGGGAACCAATCAACTTAAAGGTCAGCAAGGCACGGGTGTTCACGCAGGCGAGTCCCATAGGACTATATGGCAAGCACGAGGTGATCACTTTGTTCACGGAACTGTTGTTAACCAATCCCTGATGGTGGTCCAATTTATCATCATTAACCTTTGAAACCGCCTTTGAGCCTTGATCTTGCTCACTCGCCAGGAAGTAAGGAGTCAGCCTGAGTTAGTTAACGTGTCATTAGTCCCAACACATATTAAATCCCTATCTAATAATTACATAACTACTGAGCCAACCAGAGACTTTGGTGCTTGCACGTGACAAAGAATACGTCCTGTAAAGGAGAGTTCAGGAAGAGCACTAAAGAAATGAATAACAACTGTGACTACAATTCTCCAGCAGTTTCAAACCCAAACAAATTAGGTAAAAATAAAAATCTAATTTCCAAGGCTGCCATGTTCTATTAAATAAAATGTTCAATTTTCAACAAATAATATGAGATACATGAAAATTCAGAAATGCAGGATCTGCATACAAGAATGCAAAAGTGAAAAGTCAAATGAAACTATTTCTCAGGGAGCCCAGATGTAGGACTCAGTACAGAAATATTTTAAAAGAACTATTAAAAATATGTTCAAATAACAAAAGATAAACCTATCTAGAAAAGTAAAAGAAAGTATGGAAATAATATTATAAGATTAGAGAATAACAATGAAGACCTAAAATTTAATGAGGAAAGCAGAAATTTTGGAAAAAATTTGGAAAAGCATAATCACTGAAATTAAAATTTACCAGAGGAATTCAATGACAGATTTGAACCGGAAGATGAAGAAATCAGCTAACATGAAAATATATTGAGATTATTTAAATGAACATAACAGAAAAGAAAAAAGGCAAAACACAGAGAGTCTCAGAGACCTGAGGGAGATCATCAAGCATATCAGCAAATAGTCATCTGGAGTTCCTGGCGATAGGAGTGAGAGAAAGAGGCAGAAAGTTTATTTGAATAAATCATAGCAACTGAAGTCCCAAATTTGATGTATATAATTAATCCACATACCCATGCAATTTAATGATGTCCTAATGAGATTAACTCAGTCATACAACTTTTACCTAAGAGTTGGACAGTTAGAAACTAAAGACAAGGAAACAATTTTGAAAGCAGTATGAAAAAAGTGACTTTTTAAAAATTTTGTGAACATCTCCTTTGTTGACTTTAAAAATTTTTTTAAATTTAGATTCATTGTGCACAAATGGGGTACAACTTTCATTTCTCTGGTTGTACACGGAGCACACCATTTGTGTAATCATACATGTACTAGGGTAATGATATTTGTCTCATTCTATTATCTTTCCTTCCCCTCGCCCCTTCCACACCCCTCATTTTCCTCTATACAATCCATCCTTCCTCCATTCTTGCCTCTCCCACCCCAATTATGTATCATCATCCACTTAACAGAGAAATTATTTGACCTTTGGTGTTTTGGGATTGGCTTATCTCACTTAGCATGATATTCTCCAGCTTCATTCATTTACCTCCAAATGACATGGTTTTATTCTTCCTTATGGCTAAATAATATTCCATTGTATATATATTTATCAGTTTCTTTATCCATTCATCAATTGAAGGGCATATAGTTTAGTTCCATAATCTAGCTATTGTGAATTTGGGTATAGGTCAAGGAGTGGGATAGCTAAGTCAAATGGTTGTTTCATTCCAAGTTTTCTAAGGAATCTCCATATTGATTTTCAGAGTGACTGCAACCATCTGTAACCCCACCAGCAATGTATGAGGGTTCCTTTTTCCCCACATCCTTGTCAACATACCTATTGCTTGTATTCTTGATTATAGACATTCTAATTGGGGTGAGATGAAATCTAGGGCAGTTTTTATTTGCATTTCTCCTAACATTGTCCTTGAAATGCTAGTAGAGCAATTAGATGAAAGAAATTAAAGGGATACGAATAGGAAAAGAAGAACTCAAAATATCACTATTTGCTGACCACATGATTCTGTATTTAAAGGAGCCAAAAAATTCCACCAGAAAACTTCTAGGAGTCATAACTGAATTTAGCAAAGTAGCAGGATATAAAATCAATACTCATGAATCCAATACATTTCTATTCATAAGTGATGAATCCTCTGATAGAGAAATTAGGAAAACTACCCCATTCGCAACAGCTTAAAAAAATAATAAAATACTTGGGAATCAGTCTAATGAAAGAGGTGAAAGACCTCTACAATGAAAACTACAGAACACTAAAGAAAAAAATTAAAGAAAACCTTAGAAGATGGAAAGATCCACCATGTTCTTAGGTAAGCAGAATTAATACTGTCAAAATGACCATAATACCACAAGCACTATGCAAATTAAATGCAATTCTAATTAAAATCCCAATCATGTACATCATAGAGAAAGCAATTATGAAATTCATTTGGAAGAATAAGAGATCCATATAGCCAAAGCAATCCTAAGCAAGAAGAGAGAAGCAGGAGGTATCACAATATCAGACCTTAAACTATACTACATAGCAATAGTAACAAAAATGGCATGGTATTGGCACCAAAATATACAGGTAGACCAATGGAACAGAATAGAGGGCACAGAGACAAACCCACATAAAAAGTTATCTCATACTAGACAAATGCGCCAAAAATATATAATGGAGAAAAGATAGCCTCTTCAATAATTGGTATGGGAAAAGTGGAAATCCATATACAGCAAAATGAAATTAAATCCCTATCTCTCATCCTGCACAAAATTCAATTCAAAATGGATGAAGGACCTAGGAATTAGATCAGAGACCCTGCATCTAATAGAAAAAAAGTAGGTTCAAATATTCATCATGTCAGCTTTCCTTAACATGACTCCCAAAACACAAGATCTAAAAGCAGGAATCAATAAATGGGATAGATTCAAACTAAAAAGGTTTTCTCAGCAAAGGAAACAATCAACAATATGGAGAGCCTACAGATTGGGAGAAAATCTTTGCCACACGCACTTCAGATAGAACACTAATCTTCAGAATTCATAAAGAACTTACAAAATTTTACACCAAGAATACAAATAACCAAATCAATAAATGGACTAAGGAAATGAACAGACAATTCACAGAAGATCTATTTTTTCATTCATTTATATTGATATACATGTTCTTTGCACAATCCTAACCTTACCCTACCCCTAAATGTACTCCTACTCCTAACACTACCTCAAAGGGCAAAAGCCCTTGCACATATAATCATGGGCATTTAGATGGAAAACATCAATATTTTGACAGGTACATTTATATAAAACATATATTTTATATATAAATACATTGTCATGTATGAATCCATGATTTAGTAGTAATTTCAACTGTCAGCACACAGATACTCAGAATCCTATCCAATTGTGAAAGCACATATATTTATATGAATTTTCCTTCAAATTTCACCAATATTTTCATTGCATTATTCTTTTACATTGATATAAGTTTATTCCCTAACCCTATCCCTGGACCTACTCTTCAATATACTCCTACCTCTAACACTACCACAAAATACAAAAACAAGAATATATAATCATAGAGAATTATAAAAATCATAGATATTTTGACTGGTACATTTACATATTACATATAATATCATATATGTAAATATATTTTTAGGTATGAATCCATGACCCAGTATTAATCCCAAATGTCAGAACACAGCTACTCAGAAACTATGCTATTGAAAAAACATATATAATTATAGAGGTTTTCCCATATAATTTTACCTGTATTTTCATATACTTATTTATTTATATCTACATATCCATTTATATCTATATATGTGTTCATTTCCTAACCCTAACTCTTGCCATAAGCCTCATGATACTCCTAACATGAACACTACCACAACACCCAAAGGTCCTTGTTTGTAAATCATGGTCATTTATATGAAAGTCAAAGATATTTTGACAGGTAAATTTATATACTCACATATAATATTTTATATACATATTATATATATTTTTTCTTATATATTCATGGAACACTTTTTTATTATTTATTTATCATTTAATTTTTTAGGGACTACATTTTGATTCATTGTACACAAATGGGGTACATCATTTTGTTTCCATGGTTGTACATGATGTAAACTCATATTTGTGTAATCACACATGTATATAGGGTAATGATGACTGTCTCATTCCACCATTTTTCATACTCCCCTCATTTCCTTCTACATAATCCACAGCTCCTCCATTCTTCTCTCCCTCCCCACACCCCCCACCCATATTATATATCATTCTCCACTTATCAGGGTAAACATTCGGCCTTTGTTTTTTTGGAATTGGCTTATTTCACTTAGCAAGATATTCTCCAATTTCATCCATTTACTTTCAAATGACATAATATTATTCTTCTTTATGGCTGAATAATATTCCATTGTGTGTATATATATATCACAGTTTGTCTATCCATTCATCTGTTGAAGGGCATCTAGGTTGGTTCCACAATCTAGTTATTGTGAACTGAGCTGCTATAAACATTGGTGTGGCTGCATTACTGTAGTATGCTGATTTTAAGTCCTTTGGGTATAAACTGAGGAGTGGAATAACTGAGTCAAAAGCTGGGTCCATTCCAAGTTTTCTTAGGATTCTCCACACTGCTTTCCAGAGTGGTTGCACCAATTTGCAACTCCACCAGCAACTTATGAGTATTCCTCTTTCCCCATATCCACACCAACATCTATTATTGTTTGTGTTCTTAATAATAGCCATTCTAATTGGAGTAATAAGATAAAATCTTAAAGTTGTTTTAATTTTCATTTTTCTAATTACTAGAGATGTTGAACACTTTTTCATATATTTATTAATTGCCCATATGTCTTCTTCTGTAAAGTGTCTGTCCAGTTCCTTGGCCCATTTATTGATTAGGTTCTTTGTATTTTGGTGTAAAGTTTTGTAAGTTCTTTATAAATTTTGGAGATAAGTGCTCTATCTGAAGTGCATGTGGAAAAGATTTTCTCCCACTCTGTAGGCTCTGTCTTCACATTCTTGATTATATCCTTTGCTGAGAAAAAGCTTTTTAGTTTGAGTCCATCCCATTTATTGATTCTTGCTTTGATTTCTTGTGCTTTTGGAGTCTTGTTGAGGAAGTCTGATCCTAAGCCAACATGATGAAGATTCTGGCCTACTTTTTCTTCTATTAGGTGCAGTGTCTCTGGTCTCATTCCTAAGTCCTTGCTCCATTTTGAGTTGAATTTTGTGCAGGGTGAGAGATAGTGGTTTAATTTCATTTTACTGCATATGATTTCCAGTTTTGCCAGCACCATTTGTTAAACAGACTTTCTTTTCTCCATTGTATGTTTTTGGCTCCTTTGTCTAGTATGAGGTGACTATATTTATGTAGTTTTGTCTCTGTGTCTTCTATTCTGTATCATTGGTCTACCTCTCTATTTTGGTGCCAATACCATGCTGTTTTTGTTACTATTGCTCTGTAGTATAGTTTAATGTCTGATATTGTGATATCTCCTGCTTCACTTTTTCTACTCAGGATTGTTTTGGCTATTCAAGGTCTCTTATTCTTCCAGATGAAGTTCATGAATGCTTTCTCTATTTCTGTGAGGAATGTCATTGGGATTTTAATTGGAATTGTACTGAATTTGTATAGTGCCTTTGGTAGAATGGTCATTTTCACAATGATAATTCTGCCTATCCAAGAACATGGGCAATATTCCATATTCTAAGGTTTTCTTCAATTTCTTTCTTTAGGGGTTCGTAGCTTTCATTGTAGAGGTCTTTCACCTCTTTGGTTAGATTAATTCCCAAGTATTTTATTTTATTTTTTTTTGAAGCTATTGTGAATGGTGTGGTTTTCCTAATTTCTCTTTCAGAGGATTCATATCTTATGAATAGAAATGCATTAGATTCATGAGTATTGATTTTATATCCTGCTACTTTGCTGAATTCATTTAATGAGTCTTTGTCTGATTTTGGTATTGGAGTGATAATAGCCTCATAGAATGAATTAGGAAGTGTTTCCTCCTTTTCTATTTCCTGGAATGCTATGAGGAGTATTGGTATCAGTTCTTCTTTAAAGGTCTTGTAGAATTTGACTGAGAATCCATCCAGTCCTGAGTATTTTTTTTTTTTTTTTTTGGTTGGTAAGCCTTTGATGGCTTCTTCTATTTCAGTGCTTGAAATTGATCTGTTTAGGTTGTATGTCTTCCTGATTCAGTTTGGGAGGATCATATATCTCTAAAAATTTGTCAATGTCTTCAATATTTTCTATTTTGTTTTATAACTTCTAATTAGGTTATGTAATTCAATGGTGTCTGTCGTGATCTATCCTTTTTCATCGTAAATTCTAGTAATTTGAGTTTTTTTCTCTCCTTCTCTTCATTAGTGTGGCTAGGGTTTTATCGATTTTGTTTCCTTTTTCAAAGAGCCAACTTTTTTTTCGGTCAACTTTTTGAATTGTTTCTCTTGTTTCAATTTCATTGATTTCAATTCTGATTTTAATTATTTCCTGTCTTCTACCATTGTTGGTGTTGATCTATTCTTCTTTTTCCAGGGCTTTGAGATGTAATGTGAAGTCATTTAGTTGTTGACTTTTTATTTTTTTAATGTATGAGCTCAATGCAATGAAGTTTCCTCTTAGTACTGGTTTCAGAGTGTCCCAGAGATTTTGATGTGTTGTTGTTCTCATTTATCTCTAAGATTTTTTTTATTTCTTCCCTGATGTCTTCTGTTATCATTGAATCATTCAATAGCATATTATTTAGTCCCCAGGTATATGAGTAGTTTTTGTTTTTTATTTTATCATTGATTTCTAATTGCATTCCATTATGGTCTGATAGGATACAAGGTAGTATCTCTATTCTTTTATATTTACTAATAGCTTCTTTGTGGCATAGCATATGGTCTATTTTGGAGAAGAATTCATGAGCTGCTGAGAAGAAAGAATATTTGCTTGATGATGGATGAAATACTTTATAAAAGTCCATTAAGTCTATATCATTGATTGTATTATTTAGTCCTGTAGTTTCTTTGTTCAGTTTTTGTTTGGATGGTCTATCCAATGGTGAGCACAGTGTGTTAAAGTCCCCCACTATTATTGTGTTTTGGTCTATTTGATTCTTAAAATTGAGAAGGATTTGTTTGGTGAACATAGATGCTCCATTGTTTGGGGCATAAATATTTAAAATTATGTCTTTCTTTTTTATGCTTTCCTTAAGCGGTATGAAAGGTCCTTCTTTATCCCTTCTGACTAACTTAGGTTTGAAGTCCACTTTATCTGATATGAAGATGGAGATCCCTGCTTTTTTACTGCGCCCATGTGCATGGTCTGTTTTTTCTCATTTTTTCACCTTTAGACTATGGATGTCTTTTTCTATGAGATGAGTCTCTTGAAGGCAGCATATTGTTGGGTCTTTCTTTTTAATCCAATCTGCCAGTCTATGTCTTTTGATTATTGAGTTTAGGCCATTAACATTCAGGGTTATTATTGTGATATGATTTATATTCCTGGTCATTTTGGCTTCTTTTTGGTTTTTAACTTGACTTGGTTTGTCCTTTGATTGGCTTTTCCTTTAGGATAGTTCCTCCCTATGCTGACTTGTATTGTTGCTTTTCACTTCCTCCTCATGGAATACTTTGCTGAGAATGTTCTGTAGGGCAGGGTTTCTATTTGTAAATTCTTTCAACTTTTGTTTATTGTGGAAAGTTTTTATTTCATCATCAAATCTGAAGATTAGTTTTGCTGGGTATAGTATTCTTGGTTGGCATCCATATTTTTTCCATGCTTGAAATATATTGTTCTAGGCCCTTCTTGGTTTTAGAGTCTAGACTGAGAAAGCTGCTGATATCCATATTAGTTTCCCCTCATAAGTAATCTGATGCTTTTCTCTCACAGTCTTTAAAATCCTATCTTTAACTTGTATGTGAGGTATTTTCATTGGTGTGGATATGTTGTAATTTTGTGCACCTGGTGTTCTATATGTCTCTTGTATTTGATTTTCCATTTCATTTTTTTCAGGTTTGGGAAATTTTCTGATATTATTTCATTGAACAGTTTGTTCATTCCTTTGGTTTGTATCTCTGTGCCTTCCTCAATCCTAAGAATTCTTGAATTTGGTGTTTTCATGATATCCCATAATTCTTGGAGGTTTCATTCATGACTTCTTAACATCTCAGTTTGTTCAAATTTATTTTCAAGATTAAATATATTGTCTTCATTGTTTGAGATTTTGTCTTCCACAAGATCAATCTGTTGGTGATACTTTCTATTGAATTTTTTATTTTATTTATTGTTTCTTTCATTTCAAGTATTTCTTTTTTTTTTTTTTTTCCAGAATCTCTTTTCATTGAAGTGTTCTTTTGCTTCCTGCATTTGCTCTTTTAACTGTTTACTGGAATGATCAAGCATTGCCTGCATTTGCTCTCTTACCATGTCTTCTGCTTCAGGGATCACTTTAATTATGCAGATTCTAATGTTTTTTCTCTCATTTCTACTGCCATGCTGTCATTGAATTCTATCAAAATAGCATCTTGGTTTGTTAGGGACACTTTCTTCCCCTGTTTTTTTTTCATATTATTTCTGTATATTCCCCTCTAGCAGTAAAGATCAGAGGTTCTGAAGTTTTCCCCTGCAGGCTTATTGTGACCCTGCAGTTTTCCAGTACTTCTCTTTTGAAGGGGAGATCAACATTAGCAGCACTCAATACAGAGAAAATGCAGCCCTAAACCAGACAGACCCTATAAAGACTTTAACATTATTGTAATAAACAGAATGAGTTCAATTACTATTTACAGTATTTCTAGTTGTGAGCAAGAGAAAGGGGAAGGACATAGGATGTAAATGAGTAAATAGAGATACCTGTCAAAGAGCCTCTAGTCTCCTGTAAGTGTCTTAGTAAGGGAATTGTGCTTCCACTGATGATGGCCACACCCTCAGGAATAATTCAAAATGCCTGCACCAGCCTCCAAAGAAGGTAGGGAGACCCAGTGAGGGTGCACTGAGTCAGCACAGGCAGCAGGAGCAGTGTCTCTCTGTGTGGGGGGACTGGGTGGGCTTGGCAACAGCATCCGTCAGAGGTGAGGGGTCCAGTGGGTGGGCTCAGCAACTGGTGGTGTCTCCATGGAACACTTTTAACTCAAAAGGTCAGTATGCCTCTACTCAGAAAATCATCTGAAATGGAAAACATATATTGATGTTGGTTTCCATACATAATTTCACAATATATTTTTATTTTTATACATTTATACTGATATGTGTTCATTCCCTAACCCCAGCCCTAGCTCTACCCCTCAATGTACACCTACCCCTAATAATACCATGAAGTTCAAAAGTCCTTGCATGTTTTATCATGGATAGTTATATAAAAATTATAGATAGTTTGATAGGTACATTTATATATTCACATATAACATATGTAAATATATTTTATGTATGAATCCATGGCTCAATTTTAATTCCAAATGTGAGCATACAAGTGTGGGTAACCATCTAAGACTAGCAAAATCAGGCTTGGTTGAGCCCTCAGACACAGAAATCTGACTTTCAGGAACTGGCAATCATTGTGAGATTGACCCAGATGACCTGATTCATGTAATATCCATGCAGAGTGGCTCACTGCTGGAATTTGCATGTCCTGGATGTGTCACAGGATGTGCTACTGCAAATGGCTTCCTTAACTCCATCCCATCCTGTTTCTCACAGAAGTTCCTTCTGGTCACCCTTTTACGTGTAGTACTATAAATAAAGGACAGTTGGGCTCTTCTTTCCATAAGAGCCAGATTGATATGTCTCAATAGGTCATGCCCTTGCTTCAAAGGATAATTGTCTCCTATGGTTTTTCTATTAAGTAAGTTTCTTAGCAATTAATTTACAGTCAACCCACACTGACAAAAACCCTTTCCCTCACCCACACTGTATGTGGAAAACTTGATATACAGGTACACAAAAAACTGTCCAATCAGGAAAACATATATATATTTATATAGATTTTCCAACAAAATTTCATGTGTGTTTTCATTTTCTCAATCATTTATATCGAAATACAGGTTCATTCCCTAACCTCAACCCTAACCCTAACCCTCAATATACTCCTACCCCTAACATTACCACAAAGCAAAAATAAACCCTTGCACAAAAAATCATGAGCATTTATATGAACTTCATAGATATATTAAGAGGTACATTTATATAGTAAAATATAATATCATATATACAAATATATTTTTATGTATTAATCCATGGTCCAGTTTTAATCCCAAATGTAAGCATGCAGCTTCTCAGAAACTTATCTGATAAGGAAAACATTTATTTATGTAGGTTTTCCTACATCATTTCACATATATTTCATTTTGTTATTCATTTATAATGATATATGTGTTCATTTCCTAACCCAAACCCTGCTCTCCCCTCAATGTTCTCCTAGGTCAAACACTACCACATTCGCAAAAACCCTAGCACCTATAATAATGGGTATGAATATGAAATTTATAGATATTTTGACAGGCACATTTATATACTTACACATAATATCATATTTGTAAATATATTTTTATGTATGAATCCATGACCAGTTTAAATCTAAAATGTCAGAACGCTGCTACTCAGAAACCTTTCCAATTACGAAAACTTATATTTTTATATAGGTATATCTAATATAATTTTATGTATATTTTCATTTCCTTATTCATTTATAGTCATATACATGTTCATTCTTCAACCCTAACCCTAGCTCTGCCCCTGAAGTATTACTACCCATAACACTACCACAATGCACAAAATTCCTTGAACATATAATTGTGAGCATTTATATGATTATCATAGATATATTGACAGGTGCATTTATATTCTTACCTATAATATACATTATATAAATATACTTTCATGTATAAATCCATGGACCAGTTTATTTCGGGAGATGTGTACCGGGGATTGAATTCAGAGACACTCAACCACTGAGCCACATTCCCAGCTATTTTGCATTTTATTAGAGAAGGGTCTTAGCACCTTCCTGTTGCTGGGGCTAGCTTTGAACTCATGATCCTCCTGTCTCAGCCTCCCCATCCACTGGGATTACAGATGTGCTCTTGAAGCCCAGCTCCATGGACCAGTTTTAATCCCAAATGTCAGCCGCAACCACTCAGAAACATATCCAATTGCAAAAACATACATATTTATGTAGATTTTTCTATGTAATTTGATGTATATTTTCATTTTTTATTCATTTATATTGTTATATGTGTTCATTCCCTAACCTGAACTCTAGCCCCACACCTCAGTGTTCTCCTACCCATCACAATACCACAAATCTCAAAAGCCTTGACACATATAATCCTCAGCATTTATATGAAAATCATAGATAATTTACTGGTATACTTTATATTCACATATAATATCATACATATACATATATTTCATGTATAAATCCATGGCCCAGTTTTAAACACAAATGCCAGCATGCTGATATCAGAAACCTATCTGATATGGGAAACATATATTTTTATGTAGGTTTTCTTAAATAATTTTACATATATTTTCATTTTGTTATTCATTTATATTTAATTAGAAGTTCATTGTGTAACCTTAACCATAGCCCTGCCCCTCAATGTAGTCCTACCCATAAGACTACCACAATCCACACAATCCCTTGAACATAAAATAATGGGCCTTAAATGAATATTGTAGATATTTTCACAGGTACATTTATTTACTGAAATATAATAATGTATATATAAATATGTTTTTATGTATTGATCTATGACCCAGTGATAACCCAAAATATCAGCACACAGTTATTCAGAAAACTAGACAATCAGGAAAGCATATATATTTATGATAGTTTTCCTACATAATTTCACATATATTTTCATTTTCTTATTAATCTACATTGATATATGTGTTCATTCCCTAACATTAACCCCAGCTCTACCCTATTCCTAACACTATAATGAATCCCAGAAGCCCTGGCACATATAATCATGGGCATTTATATGAAAATCATAGATATTTTGACAGGAACACTTATATGCCCACATATAATACCATATATAAAAATATATTTTCATGTATGAATCCATGGCCCAGATTTAATCCCAAATGTCAGCAAGCAGCCTCTCAGAGAACAACTGATAGGGAAAACATATAATGTTATGGAGGTTTTACTCTATAATTTACATATATTTTCATTTATATTTATACATATTTTCATTATCTAAACCTAACCCTACCCTAAAACTCAGTATACTCCTACCCCTAACACTACAATGCATATATTACATAATGCATGTATAATCATGGGCATTTATATAAAAATCAAAGAGATTTGATGAGTAGATCCATACTCACATATAGTAGTTATACACTGACATATATACTCACATATAGTATCATATATGTATATATAATTTCATGTATGACTCAATGGCCCAGTTTTATCCAAATGTAATCAAACATACTGAAAAGACTTTCTGATTCATTTTTTAAATTTTTAAAATTTTATTTGTTTGAAATAGTTGTACATGACAGTAAATGCATTTATACATTTTGATAGATCATATATAAATGGATGTAATCTCTCATTTTTCTGTTTACACATATTACAGGATCACATTGGTCATGCAGTCATACATGTACATGAGGTAATAATGTCTGTTTCATGTTATTATCATTCGTTCCCCCATACCCCTTCCCCTCCCTTCACTCCCCTCTACCTAATATAAAATAACTCTATTCTTCCCTATCTACCGCCCCCACTTATTGTGAATTAGCTTCCACATATCAGAGAAGACATTTGGCCTTCAGTTTTTTGGGTTTGGTTTATTTCACTTAGCGTGATATTCTCTAACTCCATCCAGAAAACATAAAAATTTACTTAGATATGACAGCTTGATTTCATGTATATTTTCATTTTCTTATTCATTTAGATTGATACAGGTGTTCATTCTCCAACTCTAACCCTAACCCCACCCCTCAGTATACATACTCCTATTCCTAACTCTATAACAAATCCCAAAAGCACTTGCATGTATCATCATGGGAATTTATATGAACATAATAGATATTTTGCTAAATATATTTATTTATTGACATAAAATATCATATACGTAAATATATTTTCATGTATGAATCCATGAACCAATTTTAATTCCCAAATCAGCACATAGTTACTAAGAAACCTATCCAATCATGAAAACATTTATGTATATGTAGGTTTTCCTAAATAATTGCATGTATACATTAATTTTCTAATTAATTTATATTGATATATGTTTTCATTATCTAAACCTAACTCTAGTCCTATCATTGAAGTACTCATACCATTAACTACCACAAAGTGCAAAAGACCTAGTACTTACAACCATGAACATTTATATAAAATTCATAGATATTTTAACATATACATTTTTATTCTCACATAGAATATCATATATATATTTGTTTTTCATGTATGAGTCAATGACCTAATTTTAATCCCAAATTTTAGAAAGCAGCTACTAAGAAACCTAACAGATTGGGAAAACATATAAATTTATGTAGTTACTCCTACATAATCTCATGTATACTTTCATTTTCTTATTCTTTTATATTGACATATGTGTTCATTTCCTAACGCTAAACCTAGCATTTCCCTTCAATGTACTCCTGCCATTAACATGACCACAAAGCACAAAGCCCTGGCCCATATAACTATGGATATTTATAAGAAAATCATAGATATTTTGACAGGTACATTCATTTACTACCCATAATAACATATATACAAATATATTTTCATGTCCATTTTTATCCATATAATGAATCCATGGTCCATTTTTATCCCAAAAGTCAGACACGACTACTCAGAAAACTATTCAATTGGGAGAACATATTTATTTATATAATATATATAATATATATTTATATATAATATATTATATGTATTATATAATTTATATATATATATATTAATATATATATAAATTCATTTTCATCTATGAATTCATGGCTGTTTTATTCCCCAAAGTTCAGCATGAAGCTTCTCAGAAACTTATCTGAGAAGGAGAACATATATATTTATATTGGTTTCCTTACATAATTTCACATATATTTTAATTTCTTATTCATTTATATTGATGTATGTGTTCATTCCCTAACCTGTCCCTAGCCACACCTTCTCAATGTATTCCTACTGGTAACACTACCCCAAAGCACAAAAGCCCTTGAACGTATAATCTTGGGTGCTTATATGAAAATTGTAGATACTATGAGAGGTGCACTTATATGCCCACATATAATATGGTATATATTACATATTTTTCCATATGAATCCATGGCCCAGTTTTTATCCCAAATATCCACATGCTACTACTCAGAAAACCATCTGATTGAGAACACATATACTTTTGTGTAGGTTTTCCTAGATATCACATATATTTTTATTTACTTATTCATGTACATTGATATGTGTTCATTCCTTAACCCTAACCCTAGCCCACTCCTCAATATCCTATCCCTAACACTACCACAAATCACAAAAGCTTCATCATGTATAATCATGGGCATTTATATGAAATTCAGAGAAATTTTAACCAGTACATTTCTTTACTTGCATACAATATCATATATATAAATATAATTTATGTATAAAACCATGTCCTAGTTTTAAGACCAAATATCAGTGCATGGGTATTCAGAAAACAATCATATGGGGAAAACATAAATATTTATGTCGGTTTTCCTACATAATTTCACATATATTTTCATTTTCTATTCATTTATATTGAAGTATGTGTCATTCCCTAACCCCAACCTTAGCTCTACCCCTCAGTGTTCCCCTATCTCTCATACTACCACAAGGTACAAAAGTCCTTGCATGTAGAGTCATGGACATTTATATGAACATCATGAATATTTTGACAGGTACATTTGTATTCTCACATACCATATCATATATAAATATATTTTTTTATGAATCCATGGACCATATTTAATCCCAAATGTCAGTAATGCTACTCAGACACATATCTGATCTGAGAAACATGCATATTTACCTAGGTTTGACTACATAACTTAATATATATTTTCATTTTCTTATTCATTTATATTGATCCATGAGTTCATACCCTAATCCTAACCCTAGTCCCACCCCTCAGGTGTACTCCTTCCCTAACACTATTACAAATTGCAAAAGTCCTGTAAATCATGGGCATTGTAAGAAAATCATTGATACTTTGATAGGTACATTTATTTACTCATATATAATATCATATATATAAATATATTTTCATCTATGTGTCTATGGATCATTTTATACCCAAAGGTCAGCATGCAGCTCCTCAGAAACTTATCTGAGATGGAAAATATATGTATTTATGTCAGTTTTCCTACAAAATTTCATGTATATTTTCATTTTCTCTTCACCTGTATTGATATGTGTGTTCATTCCCTAAAGCTAACCCTAACCCTAGACATTACCCTCAGCCTACTCTTCACACTACCACAAAGCACAAAATGCCTTGCACAAATAACCATGGTCATTTTTATGAAAATCATAGATATTTAGACAGATATGATCATATAGTACACATAATATCATATGTATTAATATATTTTCATGTATGAATCCATGGCCAGTTTAATTCCAAATGTCAGCACACAGCTACTCAGAAAATTATCCAATTGGGAAATCATATATATTCATGAGTTTTTCCTAAATAATATCAGGTATATTTTCATTTTCTTTTTCACTTATACTGATGTATATTTTTATCCATTAACCCTAAACCTAGAGCTACCCCTCAATATACTACTGCCCCTAAAACTACCACAAATCGCAAAAGTTCTGGCATATATGACCTTGGGCATTTATATCACAGATATTTTGACAGGTAAATTTATATGCCCACATGTTATACCAAATATATAAATACATTTTTATGTATGAATCCATGTCCCAGTTTTAATCCCAAATGTCAGCATCTAGCTACTTAGAAACCTATCTGATCATGAGAACATATATATTTATGTAGGTTTTCATACATAATTTGACATGTATTTTCCTTTTCTTATTCATTTATGTTGATATGTGTGTTCATTTCCTAACCCTAACCCTAGCCCTACTCCTCAAAGTACTCCTATCCTTAACAGTACCACAAAATGTAAAAGCCCTTACACTCATAATGATGGGTGTTTATAAGAAATTCATATATATCTTGATAGGAACATTTATATATTCATATATAGTCTCATAGATATAAACATATTTTCATCTTTGTATTCATGGTCATGTTTTAATCCCAAATGTCAGCACGTTGCTATTCAGAAAACTATCTGATTGGGAAAACTTATGTATTTATGTAGGTTTTTCTACATAATTTCTTGTTTATTTTCATTTTCTTATTCATTTACATTGATATAAGAAGTTCAATATCTAACCCAAACACTGCCCTACACCTCAATGTACTCCTAACCCTAACACTACCACAAAGTGCAAAAGCCCTTGCATGTGTATCATGGACATTTACATGAGAATCATAGTTATTTTGAGAAGTTTACTCACATATAATATCATATATCTATTTTCATGTGTGCATACATGGTCCAGTTTTAATTCCCAAATCAGCATTCTACTACTCAGAAACCTACCAAATTGAATAAAGCATTTATTTATGTGTTTTCCTAGATAATATCACATATCTTTTTATTTCCAGTACATTTATATTGACATATGTGCTCATTTCTTAACCATAACTCTAGCCTTTGTCCTCAGTACTACTCAAATACTACCAGAAAGTGCAAAAATCCTTGCATGTATAATAATTGACATTTATATGAAATTCATATATATTTTGAATTGCATTTATATACTCGTACATATATATATAACTATATTTTCACGTATGAATCCATTACCCAGTTTTAATCCCAAATGCCAGCACACAACTACCGAGAAAACTCTCCAATTGAGAAAACATATATACTTATGTAGGTTTTCCTACATAATACCATGCATATTTTCATTTCCTTATTCACTTATATTTCTATATGAGTTCATTTCCTAACCCTAACCTAGCCCTACCCCTAAATGTACTCCTATCCTAACACTACCACAAAGTGCAGAAACCCTTGCATATGTAATCATGGGCATTTATATGAAAGTCATAGATACTTTAAAGGTACATTTTTATACTCACATATAAGATCATACATAAATATATTTCCACATATGAACATCATCCCTGTTTTAATCCCAAATGTTTGCATGCTGCTGCTCAGAAAATTATCAATAGGAAAAACATGTATATTTATCTAAGTTTTTCTACATAATTTCAGGTATTTATTCATGTTGAATTTCATTTATATTGATAAACCTTTTCATTCCATAACCCTACCCTTAGACCTACACCTCAAAGTATTCCTACCCCTAACAGTATCACAAAGTGCAAAAACCCTTGCATGTATAATCATGGATGGGCAATTATACAAAAATAACAGATACTTCATTTTTATAATCCCTTATAATATTATATATAAATAAATTCTCACATATAAATCCACAGTCCAGTTTTCATCCCAAATATCAGAAAACAGTGATTAAGAAACCTATCCCATTGGGAAAACACATATTTATCTAGGGTTCCTACATAATTCCATGTGTATTTTCACGTCTTGAGGGCATCTCAGGAGCTGGCAAGACCACACCCATTTTAGGCTCAAGGGAGTAAGAAGAAAGGGAGCACCCTTCTTGCACAAAGGGGCCTAGGAAGTTTTTTCAACACATCAGTCACCCAGACACTGAGAGGCTGCTGCCGCAAGGATCTCTGGCGGCTTGGTTACTGCTAGAGATGGCAGCAGACCTTACCATCAACCACATGGTGCTAGTTCTGTAGAAATGCAGGATGCTAGAATTAGTGGTTCATGGAGGCTTCCACCAAGATTTCAAAGGAAGGTTTGGGGGGCCTGGCAAAGTGCAGCAGGGTTGGAGTTCCTGCAGCCACCCCTTCAGAGGGAGAGTTGAGCAGGAGGGTGAAGCTGCAGTGGAGATCCCCTAGATTAAGAATTGACAGTAACATGGCACATAATTCTAGGCAAACTGCATGAATCGAGCTGAGGCAAGCTAACAGTAAGGTCACTTGGACTGCAACCAACAAGACCACAAGGGAGGAGCTCCATAAGTCCTTTAGAGAAAACATCACAATGCCACTTGTCCTAGATGTCAGACATGGTGCTACAGAACTTGTTTGCCCAGTTGAATTTCGGTAATACTTTGGTCCTATCCCTTTTCTCTATGCGCATATTTTTGCAAATGGAAATGCTTACTTTTTTTTTTTTTTTTTTTTTTCTTTATAGGAGCTCACAATGTGAGATTGCCTGAGCTCCAGAGAAGACTTTGACTTGAACTTTGAGCAATCTCAACTGTTGAGACTACAGGGACACTTGAAAATGGACAAAATGTATTTTGCATTGTGAAATGGTTGTGAGATTTCAGGGGCCATGGGCAGAATGTTATGACTTGGATGTGAGGCATCACCCAAAAGCTCATGTATGATTCCATGCAAGAAGGTTCAGACAAGAAATGATTGGGTTTTGAGACTCTTAACACAAATCACTGAATTATAGAGGGATTAACTGAGCAGTACCTGGAGGAGGTGGGACATTGGCGGCATGGCTTTGGGTATATATTTGTATCTGGTCAGTGGAGTCTCTTTCTGCTTCCTGATCGACATATGAGCTTCTTCCCTTGGTCGCACTCTTCTGCCATGAGCTCTGAGGAATGGAGTCTGTTGTCTACGAAATGAGATCTCTAAAACTGTGAACCCCTGAATAAAATTTTTCTCTCCTTTATTTGTTCTTCTCAGGTCCTTTAGTCACAGTGGCAAAAAAGCTGACTAAAACATATACAAATATATTTTCATGTACAAATCCATGACCCAGTTTTAAACCAGTGTCAGTACACAGTTAGATGAAACATATTCTATTATGAAAACATGTATGTTCTTATTGTTTTTACTACAAAATGTCACATACATTTTCATTTTTTCATTCATATATAGTGATAATATGTTCATTCCCTAACTCTAATCCTATCCCTTCCCCTAAAAGTTCTCCTATTTATAACACTACTACAAAGTCCTTACCCTTGTACCCATGGGTGTTCCTACTAAAATTGTAGGTAGTTTGACAGGTGCATTTATATATTCACCCATATTATCACATATATATATTTTCATGGTTGAATACATGGGCCAGTTTTAAACTTTAATGTCAGCACGCAACTAGATGAAACTTATCTGTTTGTGACAACATTTATGTTTATATCAGTTTTCTACATAATTTCAGGTATGTTTTCGGTTTTAATTCATATATATTGATGCATATGCTCATTCCCTAATGCAAAGCATATCCCTAACCCTAAATGTACTTCTACCCCTAACACTACCACAAAGCCCAGAAGCCCTTATAGGTATAATCATGGGCATTTATATGAAAATTCTAGCTATTTAGACAAGCACATTATATATACTATCATTACATATACTGTTACATATACTATCATTTATATAAATATATTTTCATGTATGACACCACGGTCCAGTTTTAAACCCAAATGTCTGTACACAGCTAGAATAATATCTGTTTGTGAAAATAGACGTACTTTCGTAGGATTCTCTGCATAATTTCACATATATTTTCAATTTTTATTGATATATATGATATACATGTTAATTCCTTAATGCTAACTGTAACCCTATGACTGATCCTACTCTTACCACTAACCCTACCATAAATTGCAAAAGACCTTACAAACATAATCAAGGTCATTTATATAAAAATGCTAGATATTTTGACAGGTATGCTTATGTACTCACAATATCATATTTCATGGATGAATCCATGACTCAATTTTAATCCCAAATGTCAGCACACTACTCAGAAACATATTCAACTGTGACAACATACACATTTATATGGGTGTTCCTACACGATTTCAAGTATATTTTTATTTCTATATTCATATATATTGATGTAGATGTCCATTCCCTAACCCTAATGCTAGTACTACCCCTCAATGTACTCCTACTCCTTACATTACCACAAATAAAAGAAGCCCTTACATGTAAAATCAGAGGCACTTATATGAAAATCATAGATATTTTGACAGGTTCATTTTTATACTCACATTTAATATCACATATATAAATCTATTTTCTTATATGAATTCATGGCCCAGGTTTAAACCAAAATGTCAGTACACAGTTATTCTGAAATCTATCCCATTTGAAAACAAATATATTTATATAGGTTTTCCTACAAATTTACTATATTTTCATTTTTTATTCATATATATCATAGGCATGGTTATTTCCTAATCCTAACCCTAGCTCTACACCTAAACCTATTCTTATGCCAGCACTATCACAAAATGCAAAAGCCCTTGCACATATAATCACAGCAATTTACATGAATATTCACAGATCTTTTGACAGGTACATTATATAGTCACATATAATATCATATACATATAAATATATCTTCATGTGTGAATCCATGGCCAGTTTTAACCAAAATGTTAGCACACAGCTAGATTGAATCCTGTTTTATAAAAACATATGTATTTATATAGGTTTTCTTTAAAATTTCATGCATATTTTAATTTTTTATTCATATGTATTTATATGCATATAATTCCCAAACCCAATCCTTATCCTTACCCCTACACATACTTCTACTCCTAATGATACTACCAAACTCAAACCTACTTCTATATAATACCACATATTTTTGTCAATATTTCCATATAATTTGACATGTACTTTTATATAGTCTTATAAGCATTTCAAAATACCATATTTATAAGTATGAATTCATTCCCATTTCAAAACCTAATATAAGTATACACTTAAAAACCAACCATCCATTTGTTATATCATATATATTAATATAGATTTTCACATATATTTTCATTATATTAATATATTTTCATATATATATTCATCATTTAACACCAACCTTAACACTACAACTAGATCTAGCCCAAACCCAAACACAAATAATAAACCAAAACTTAGTTCTAAATAAAACCATATATGCTTATTTCAATATTCATATGAATTTGAAATGCTTGTAAATCTACATATATATTCATGTATGTATTCATATACATATTTTTATTAGTGTCTTCAAACCTTATATTAAAAGGGAATTATACCCATTTCCCTAATCCTAAACTTGTACATATGTAAAATCATATCTGTTCTTATTTTTCCACACATATATTCATATTTTTATTCATATGATACATAAGTTCATTCCTTAACCCTAACCCTATACCTTCTTCTACATCTACTCTTACTCTAATACTACAACTAAACACAAAGGCAAATCTACATATAATTGTGTATTTTTATACAAATATTCACATATATTTTGACATGTACATTTATATACTCTCATATGATAGCATATATATTATATATTCATGTATGAATTTATTTCCTTTTTTTAATACTGTATAAGCATTCAGTTAAGCCCAAACTTATGCATTGTGAAAACATATATTTTTATAGTTTTCCTTCGTAATTTCACATATATATTCATATTTTAATTCATATATACTAATGTATATGTTCATTCTCTAATCCTAACCATAACCCTACCCCAAAACATAGTCCTACTCCTAACTCTACCACTAATTCAAACATACTTACATATAAAAGCATATATATTTTATAAATATTCACATATAATTTCACATGTCCTTTTATATAATCTTATATGTATAGATAAATTTTAACACATTTTCATATATGAATTCATACCTTATTTTAAAACCAAAATATAAGACTACAACTAGATCTAAATTTTTTTGAAGTCATATCAGAATTCACATATATTTTCAGAGATGTGTAGATATTTATATTAATATGCTTTGATATATATGTTCATTAACCCTGAACTTAACACTAAAACTAGTCCTAACTAAGACACAAACAATAGACCAATACCTACATGAACTTAAATCCATAATACTATATGCATTTGAAATATATATTTATATATTAACATATTCATACAATAATAAATTTATATTAATTTATTCATACTCAAGGTTAAAAGAGAACCATAACCATACCCCTAACACTAAACTTCATATGTAAGTCTGCATATATTTATGAAAGTTTTCCTATATAATTTTTCATATATATTCAGTTTTATTTATATAATTGAAATGTATGTTGTTTCCCTCTCCCTAACCCAATCTGCAAACTTACTCCTATTACTAAAACTACCAGTAAATGCAAAAGTACCCATACAATTTTATATAAGTATATAAATATTCATATATATTTTGACATGTACTTTTGTGTAATCACATATAATATCCTATATATTAATGTAATTTCATGTATGAATTCATGCCCATTTTTAAACCAAAATCCAAGAATACAGCTAAACCTAAACCTATCAATTTGTGAAACATATAGTTATATAGGTTTTCCTATGTAATTTCACATAAATATTTATATTTTATTTACATAAGTTTATATATATGTTCAGTATGTAACCCTAACCCCACCCTACCCCTAAAACTAGTCCTAACCCTAGTACTACCACTAAACTCACACCTACATAAAATTATATACTTTTTATAAATATTCACATACAATTTGACATATAGTTTTATAGTCTCATATCTACTTATAAATATTAATATATTTTCATGTATGAATTCAAGTCAGATTTGTAAACCAATATGTAAGCATGCAGCTAACCCTAAACCTATCTGTTTGTGAGTACACACATTTTAATATAGGTTTTTCTATATAATTTTGAATATATATCCATATTTTTATTCGTGTATATTTATATGCATTTTTCCCAACCTAACACTAACACTACAACAAAACATACCTCTACTCCTAACAGTACCACTACATGCAAAAGTAATTGTATATTCATAGTAACATTCATATTTATTTTGACAGGTACTTTCATATACTCATATATATATATATATATATATATAAATACATTCTCATGTATGGATTCATGCCCTATTTTTAAACCAAAATATAGGCATACAACTAAACCTAAACCTATCCATTTGTGAAAATATATATATTTAGAAGAGACAAGACAGTGCATTAGTGGAAGTGGCTTTTCTTACAGTCAGTGACTGAGGACTCAAACTGTGAGAAAACTACTTCTTTCTTGGGGAGTTTAGTGAAAGAAAAAAACACTACACTCATACTCAGTATTTGACAGAGAATCTTGAAGACTGGGAAAGGTGTGGTACATCAGACAAGACTAAGGAATAGAATTGGAGCTGAACTCTGGGTGGGAGGTGGGGGAAGGGACACAAGTTCTGAAAAGATCTATAAGTGTGGAATATCTTGGCAGGGGGAACCCCAAGATTGGAAGGGCAGCTGCCCAGGACTGACCTAGAGGCTATTCAATCCAATAAACTGGTAAATGAAAGTCATGGTCTGCCAACTGTATAGGGAACCCAAGCTGTAAAACCTCCGTGAGACACTGACTCTAACTCAGACCTGGAGCTTAGATCTCTGAATACAGGCTGAAACCAAAAGGGGATTCCAGCAGATGCCAACCATGAGATCTAAAGTGATCCTAGCAAATCAGAAGAATCTCTGTCATGGAGATTTTCTGGCATGGAAACCATTTTGCCTGGGGGCAATACAAATCAGAGAGACCAGAAAAACCCTTGCCCCCCCTGCCCCCCTTCTCCATTGATTTGGCAGCAAGCAGAACCAGCAGCAGGAGGAAACTGAATGGGGTGGAGTGACAAGTTCAGTGCTCAAAAACTACCCTGGAAGCATTTTGATTCATTAATACCTGAAAACTCCCCTCAAAATAAAGCACGTGGGGTAAAAACAGACCAAATCTCCGCCCCTGGGAGCCTCACTTGCTGCAACTCATCACAGAGCCCAAAGAAAATACCCAGGAAATCAAGTTGTAAGCATCTTCCACAGTTCCTCACATCAACCCCCATGAAGGAAACCTGAGAAATGGAAAGGCAGTTTGAACAGACTGTGGACAAAAACTCTCACTGACTATTTTGCTCTTTTATTTTTGTTTTTATTATGTTTTGATTTATTTTTGAATGTGTGCTGTTTGACAAATGATGGACATTTACACATTTGTACACATACAAATTTGTTTATTTATTTATTTATTTTTTACTTTTTAGCATTTTCCCAAGTTATCCTTTTTGTGCTTTGTATTTTGTTTTTGTTTAGAAGGGTAGGTCTTTGATTAGTATATTTTGGATTGACATTCTGTTGACTCTTTCACAACTCTTTTCCTAGGTTTCTACTTCTCTTTTTCCTTGCCAACAGCCAAATTCTATTGTGCACTATCTCTCTCTTCCCTTAATTCTTTTACTTCTATTTTCTTTGCTTGTTTCTTTTTTCTTAAAAATATCTTACATCGTAGAGTGCTTGCCTTGCAAGCACAAGGCTCTGGGTTCAATCCCCAGCACTGCAAAAAAAAAAAAAAAAAAACAAAACAAAACATAAAAAACTTACATCTCCTCTGAATATACCTCATTCATTTCCTGAATCTACAAACCCTTTTCTACTGCCTCATCTCCTCTTAAAGAACTCTATCTTAAACTGGTTACTGATACATTTTCATATATCCTTATTTTTTTTTTGTTTCTACCATTTTGTTTGAAGGTAGTTATTTTTCATGAATTAACATTTTTGAAGACTACAATGTTTGACTAATATATATTGATTTTATTCTTGTAAACTTTTATTTCTTTTTATACTTTTAAATTTTTTCCTTTATTTTAATATATTTAAATTTTTTTTTCTATTTTTAATTTTATTTTTATTCTTAATTTTTACATTTTTTCTCTCACCTATTGATTTCCCTCAACTCTTTGTTTTTTCTGCTAACAGTCAGCCAATCTCTATTGTTCTCTCTTTCACTATTTCCTTAATTTCTTATATCCATTTTTGTGCCTCCTCCCTCATAATCATCACATCCTACGTCACTTCTGTTCTATCCCTAGTCTTTTATGAAATTGTAAACTCTTATGTATACTTACTACTTTTACCATGGACAACAACTGATCATGTAATTTCTGAGTATTGTAACAGTCAACATTATAGATTTAATTGCAAGAGCTCTTTGACTTAATGCTGTAAATTGCATCAGTTGTTGATACTGTTTGTCTCCCCCTAAATTATGACGTACCAGAATCCTTCAGGGACTCTCTAATTTCACAAAGTAGAAACCCTAATCCTCAAAATCAATGTTAGATGGGTAGACATACAAATAACATAAAAAAGCAAGGGAACAAATCAATTCAAACAAACCGAAATATGTCAAAAAGAGAATCCATTGACACCATAAGTGGAAAAAATGTCAGAAAAACAGTTTAGAATGCTCATAGCTAAATTGATCCATCTGTAAGGTAAAGGACAATTTAAAGGAGAAAATACAGGAAGCAAAAGATCTCTTAAAAAGGTAGAGATTCTGAAAAAAAAAAGCATAAATTTTCAAAATGAAGAAATTGATAAATCAAATTGAAAATTCACTAGGAAGTATCACCAGGAGACTATACCACTTGGGAGACAGAGTCTCAGGCAATGAAGACAAAATATATAATCTTGAAAGTAAAATTGAACATAGAGAAAAGATGTTAAGGGACTATGAAGAGAAGTTTCCAGAAATATGGGATAACATGAAAAGAAAATAACTTAAGATTTATTGGTATACACAAAGGCTGAGAGATACAAACCAAAGGAATGCATAATCTTTTCAATGAAATAATGTCTGAAAATTTCCCAAACCTTAAGAATAAAATGGTAAATCAAATACAGGAACTTACAGGACCCCAAACATAAAAAATTACAACAGACCCATACCACGGCACATATTTAAGAAGGCAACCAACATACAGAATAGGAATAGAATTCTAAAGGCTGCCATGGAAAAACATCAAGTAACATTTAAAAGAAAATCAATTCAGAGCTCAGATGATTTTTTCAACCCAGACCCATAAAGTTAGGAGGTCTTGGAATAATGTATACCAACCTCTGATACAAAATAGATGCCAACCAATACTCTACATTGCAAAATTAAGCTTTAGAATTGATGATGAAATAAAAATCTTCCATTAAAAACAAAAATTAAGAATTCACAATGCAAAAGGCAACACTACAAGACATTCTCAACAAAATATTTCATGAAGAAGAAATAAAAAATAAAAATGAAATTCAGCAAAGAGAGGAACTGCATTAGAAAAATAATCAATCAAAAAAGAAGCTATTTAAAATTAAAAACTAGAAATAATGCAAAATGACAGGAAACAAGAATCATTTCTCAATAATAAAATTGAATTTAAATGGCCTAAACTTATTAATCAAAAGACAGAGAATGGCAGACTGGATTAGAAAACAAGACCCCAAAATATGCTGTCTCCAAGAGATTCACCTTATAGGCAAAGATATCCACAGACTAGGTAAAAGGATGGGGAGAAAACTTATCATTCACATGAATCTCAAAAACAAGCAGGGGTTTCTATCCTAATATCTGGTAAAGTAGACTTCAAATCAAAATTATTCAGAAGGGACAAAGAAGGTCATTTGATACTGCTTAGGGGGATTATACATCAACAAGAGATAATAATCTTAAATATGTATACCCAAACAAAGGAGCATCTAGTACATCAAATAAACCCTTCACAATCTCAAGAATTAAATAAATCATAATGCAATAATACTGGGTGACTTCAACATACCTCTTTAACCAATCAATGGATCTTCAAATCAAAAACTAAATAAAGAAGCTATAGAACTAAAAATATAATTAATAATTTAGACTTAACAGATAAATATAAAATATTTCATCCATTAATTAATGAATACATTTTCTTTTCAACAGCACATTGGACAGTCTCTAAAACAGACTCCATCTTAGACCACAATGCAATTCTTAGCAAATACAGAAAAAAAAAAAGAGGTAACACCTTGCATTCTCTCACATCATAATGGGATAAAATTAGAAATTAATATAAAATAAAAAAATAAAAGTTACTCAAACACCTGAATACTAAATAATACACTATTGAATGATCAATGGATAGCTGAAGAAATCAGAGATGTTATT
Source organism: Sciurus carolinensis (assembly GCF_902686445.1). Taxonomy (NCBI): domain Eukaryota; kingdom Metazoa; phylum Chordata; class Mammalia; order Rodentia; family Sciuridae; genus Sciurus; species Sciurus carolinensis. Next base: position 27,489,189 of record NC_062220.1, read on the forward strand.
AAAAAATATACAGAGGTAAATGAGATAGTGAGACAACAGATCAAAATCTCTGGGATACTATAAGGCTGTTCTCAGAGGAAAGTTCATTGCATTGGCTTATTCATTAAAACAACAACAAAAACAAAAGAAATCACCAAAAAATAAACTAACTTTACATCTTAATTCCCAAGGAGAAAAAGAGAAAACAACACCAAAGCAGTAGAAGTCAAGAAATAATTAAAATCAGACCTGAAGTTAATGAAATTGAAACAACAAAAATTTAAAAAAATCAACAAAATAAAAAGGTTGTTCTTTGAAAAAAACAAACAAAATTGATAAACCCTTAGCCAGGTTAATGAAGAAAATGGGAGAGAAAACCAAAATCAGTAAAATTCATGATAAAAAAGAAAATATTGCCACAGATGCCACTGAAATACAGAGGATAATCAGAAAATACATTGAAAATCTATCCTCCAATAAAATAGAAAATCTTGAAGACATTGACAAATTTCTAGAGACATATGACCTACCCAAATTGAATCAAGAAGACATGGAAAATTAAAACAGACCAGTTTCAAGCAATGTATTTAAAGATGCCATCAGAAGCTTAACAATAAAGAAAAGCCCAGAACCAGATGGTTTCTCAGCTAAATTCTACAAGACCTTCAAAGAAGAACTAACACCATATTCCTCAAATTAGTCCATGAAGTAGCAAAGGAGGGGACCCTTCCAAACTCATTCTATGAAGCTAGTATCATCCTGATACCAAAACCAGACAAAGACATATCAAGGAAATAAAACTTCAGACCAATATCCCTTGTGAACTTTAATGCAAAAAATCTCAACAGTATATTGGCATAATGAATAAATATACATTAAAAAGATAGTGCACCATGATCATATGGGGTTCATCCCTGAGATGCAAGGTTGGTTCAACATACAGAAATTAATAAATGTAATTCACTACATCTGAAGACTTAAAGAATCATATGATTATATCAATTCAGGGAGAAAAAGCATTTGAGAAAACTCAGCATCTATTCATGCTTAAAACACTAGAAAAACTAGGAATAGTAGAAACATCCCTCAACATTATAAAAGCTATCTATGCTAGCTCAAGGCCAACATCATTCTAAATGGAGAAAAATCAAAAGCATTCCCCCTAAAAACTAGAACAAGACGGGGATGCCCTATTTCAGAAGGATATCAAATTAACACCAATCAATCAACTGTATTCCTATAAACCAATGATGTATCACCTGAAATAGAATTAAGAAAACTACCCCTTTACAATAACCCCTAATTTAAAAACAAATCGTACTTGGTAATCAATCTAACAAAAGAGGTGAAAGACCTCAATAATGAAAACTACAGAACACTAAAGAAAGAAACTGAAGACAATCTCAGAAAATGGAAAGATCTCTCATGTTGTGGATAAGCACAATTAACATTGTCAAAATGGTCATACTATCAAAAGTGCTATACAAATTTAATGCAATTCCTATTAAAATTCAAGTGATTCTTCATAGAAATAGAAAAAACAATCATGAAATTCATTTGGAAAAATAAGAGACCCAGAAGAGCTGGAGCAATCCTTAGCTAGAAAACTGATGCAGGAAGCTTCACAATACCAGGCTTAAATTACGCTTTAGAGCTATAGTAACAAAACCTGCATGGTATTGGCACAAAACAGACATGAAGACTAATGGTACAGAATAGAAGGCATAGAGGCACACCTAAATAAATGTAGTTATCATCCTAGATAAAGCCACCACAAACATATATTGGATAAAAGAGAACCTCTTAAACAAATGGTGCTGGGAAAACCAGAAATTCATATGTAGGAGAATGAAATTGAACCCCTATCACTCACCCTGCACAATATTCAACTCAAAATGGTTAAGGACCTAGGCGTTAGACCAGAGACCCTTAGTTTACTAGTAGAAAAGTAGGCCCAACTCTCTGCCGTGTCAGGTTAGGAACTGACTTCCAGAATAAGACTCCTAAAACACAAGAAGTAAAATTAAGAATCAATAAGTGGTATCATTTATCAAACTGAAAAGCTTCTTCACAGCAATGGAAACAATCAGGAATGCATGTGAACAGAGATCCTACAGAATGGAAGAAAATCTTTACCACCTGCACTTCAGGCACAGCATTTTTCTCCAGGTTATACAAAGAACTCAAAAGGCTTAACACCAAAATACCAAATAACCAAATCAATAAATGGGCAAAGGGATTGAGAAAGCACATCACAGAAAAGAGATATGAATGGTCAAAAAATATATAAAAAATGCTCAACATTCCTAGCAATTATAGAAACATAAATTAAAACTACACTGAAATTCCATTTCACTTCAATCATAATGGCAATTATAAAGAATACAATTAACAATCAATTTTGGAGAAGATGTGGGGAGAATGGTTCTCTCATACATTGTTGGATGAACTGCAAATTGGTGCAAACACTATGGAAAGCAGTATGGAGATTTCTCAGAAAATTTGGAATGGAACCACTATTTGACCCAGTTATCCCACTCCTCAGTTTATACCCAAAGGATTTAAAATCAACATAGTACAGTGACACAGCCACATCAATGTTTATAGCAGCTCAACTCACAACTGCCTAGCTATGGAAACAATCTAGATGTCCGACAGATGAATGGATAAAGAAAATGTACATACACACAATGGATTATTACTCTGACATAAAAAAACAATGAAATTATGACTTTTGCTGATAAATGGATGGAATTAGAGAATATCATGCTAATGAAATAAACCAATCCCAAAAAACTAAAGGCCAAATATTCTCTCTGATATTTGGATGCTAATCCACAACAAGGGAGGTTGAGAAGGGGAAGAATAGAAGTCCCCTGAATTAGACAAAGGGGCATGATGGGAAAGGAGGAGTGAGGGGAACAGGAAGTACAATAGAATTAATGGGACAGAACTTCCCTAGCCTTGTATTTGAATATACAACTAGGGTAACTTGCATATCAAGTATAACCAGAAAAATAGGATCCTAATTAAAATAAGTAATACTCTATGTATGTGTAATTTTCCAAAATACATTCTATACTGTCATGTATAACCAAAAATAATAATTAAAAAATTTAAAAAGTATTAAAGAATTAAAAATTAAAAAATCAAATATCAGAGCCTTACTACTATAACACAAATAGAATTGAAAGTGCCAAAGAATCTTAATAAATGCCATGAAAGTGAATACCAGAAGCACCAATTCTGATAATAAAGAAGTTCTTGATCTTGAAAAAAATATATATATATTAATGTAGGTTTTCCTATATGATTTCATATACTCATATTTACATCATGTATATTGATATGTATGTATTCATTTCCTAATCCTAACCCTACCCTTAAACCTAGTCCTATCCCTAACACTACTACTACTCAAACCTACTTACACATAAAATCATATACTTATATACATATTCCCATGTAATTTGACATGTCCTGCTATATATTCTCATAAATAGATACATTTTAATATATTTGCACATGAATTTGTACCCCTTTTAAAACCAAAATTATGCCTCTAAACATAAAATCTATCCATTTTTGAAACCATATATATTCATATAGGTTTTCACATGTATTTTATATGTATTCATATTCATATTAATATGTTATGATATATATATATTCATTTTACACTTAGCACAAATGTTAAAACAATCATCTCACTGGAAGAAGGGAAAGCCTGTTCAGACTGGGAACTTGAATTCCTTGAGAACTTTTCTCACGGAAAAATGTGGAGCATTTATAAGCCTTGAACACATTAGTCCAAGAACAACCTGATGATTTGGATGTTTCTAGATGCCCTGATGGATTTGTTTGTCTGCGATGACAATATCAGGGCAATAAATTAACTTCCATTAGGATCTTGGTCTCAGCTATAGACGGAGGAAAAGTTGGGGAAAGACCTTTGCAAACAAGTGCTTCCTGTGTATCAGTGTCAGCAGATGGTCATGCTCCTCTTCCAGGCAATCAGCAACAGACGACCTAACTAAAATCAAATGATTGGATAATGTGCCAGGTAAGAATGTGGCTGCTTGACTATTTAGAAAGATCAGTCAAAAGGGAAAGAAAACTCACTGAACCATAACAAAGAAGTGGGAGCCCATCAAGATACTCAGACATTATATGTATGTGTATTTCTTATTCTGCCTGTTCCATAGAGCAGTCATGGTCAATGCCTTATGTGATGATAGGTCAAGAAAGTCAACCTACACAAGAGTGGTAGGTTGACCTCATAGGGCCTCTCCCTCTATCAGAAAGCTGCATGAGTGTCTTAATATGTGGAGACAAGCACATTGGACTGATACAGGCATAAGCTTACAGATGACCCTCACAGAAGGCAGCCATACATGGTCTTAGAATACTTGGTACTGTTTGAGGCACTCCTGTGGACATATAAAATGACAATGGTGTTCCTCATACTTCCCACATACATTGAGAAGTTGGACATATATTTGCTTTTCCACTTACCTTATAACTTAGCTGCATCATGATTAATTGTAAAAATGAATGATCCTCAACTACAGCTTCAGTTTTGTTCTCACATCTTCATAACACCAACAAAACATGGAGGATAGATCCTCAGTATTATGGACCAAGTGACTAAGAGTTGCCATCAGGACCACCAAAGAACATGACTGCAGTATGTACCCCAGCACCTGCTTCAGGTTGACATAAGAACTTGACAACACCATCTTGATTCACCATCAAGAAGATCATCTGCACTCCAAAAATACAAACACAGAATAATTTTCTGTTTGCAAGATCTGCCTCAAATGACCCATGTAGTTTATTGGTCATAGGACCTCAGTATTGTGCATTCCTGTGTCTGTTGGAAAAGGGTCTAGACAAAGATATAGAAATAGGAAAAAAAAAAAAAAAAGTAAGCTAACTTAAGTATTTTAGTCAGCTTTTTCACCTCTGTGACCAAAAGACCTGACAAAAACAATTTTAGAGAAGAAAAGTTTATTGTGTGCTCCTGGTTTCAGAGATCTCAGTCCACAGACATCTTTTTCTGTTACTCTGGGTCCAAGGAGAGGCAGAACACCATGGTGAAAGGGTGTGGAGAAGGAAAGCAGCTTAGTACATGCCAATCATGAAGCAGTGATAGAGAGTTGCACTCCAGGGACAAAATATATACCCCCCAAACACCCCAGGGACCTTCTTCCTTCAGTCTGAACTTATGACTTAGTTAATTCACTCATGTGGATTAACATGCTGATTTGGTTAGGCTCTCATAATCCAATCATTTCAACTTTAAACTTTCTTACGTTGTCTCACACATGAATTTCCAGGGGACACCTCATATCTGAAACAACATTCTTCCTGTGACCCGTCAAAGTCCATACCCATCTCATAATGCAACATGCACTTAGACCACTTTCAAGAGTCCCCATAGTCTTAACAGTTCCAATATTACCAAAATGTCCAAGTCCAAATCTCCTCTGCAACTCAAGATAAACTCTCAGCATGAACTCCTCCTATAAAAATCAAAAGCAAGTTACATATTAGTTACATACAATTTCCTTCATCAAATGAATTATTCCATCATCATTAAATTTAGTCTCACAAAAAATCACAGGATGTGGGCAAAATATAGACAACTTCTTTACCAAAACTTAACACAAATAGCCTCTATTCCAATTTCCAATAGAGTCCTCCTCCTCTGAAACCTCATGAGCACAGTCTTTACCATCCATACTTCTATTGGCATTCTTGTCTTTTGAACTCCCACCAGAAGTTCTCATTAAATTCTGCTTAAAACTTTCTAAAACTTTTCCAGCTTGCATCTCTAAACAATTTCAAAATTCTTACTCTCACAAATCAGCTTCTAGGACTTATGAAACATATGCTATAGTCAGGTTAGTCACAGCAACAACCCTCTTCTCTGTACCAATTTCTATACCCAAACAGAAATTTTATGTTGCTGTAACCAAAAGACTGGACAAGAACAATTTTAGAGAAGGAATTTTATTTCATGCTTACGTTTTTCAGAGGTTTCAGTCCATAGTTAACTGGTTACATTTCTCTGGGCCTGAGGTGAGGCAGATATCATGGTACAAGGATGTGGAAGAGAAAAGCACCTCAGGATGTGACTATCAGGAAGGAGGGTGTAAGTGAGGGAGGGAGAGAGAAAAAGAGAGAGAGAAGACAGGGAGGGAGGGAGGGAGGGAGAGAGAGAGAGAGAGAGAGAGAGAGAGAGAGAGAGAGAGAGAGAGAGAGAGAAGAGTGGGGTAGAGGACATGCTATACTTTTCAAGGATAAAATAGGACATGCTATACTTTTCAAGGATAAAATATATACCCTAAAAGTCATACTGCCAGTGACTTACCTCTTCCACCCACACCCTACTTACCTATACTTAAAATCCAGTTAATCCATTCAAGTGGAATAATACACTGGTTAGAATAAGGCTCTATAACTCAATCACTTTACCCCCAAACTTTCTTGCATTGTCTTACACATGATCTATTTGGGGGCATAGCATATCTATACCATAAAACCAAGACTTAATTTCTCAGGGAGAATGCAGAATTTCATTATGGTCTCTAAGTACCCTGCCAACATAATTGTCATACTTTATTTTTTTAATTTTTTTAGCCAAATACACACAAAACACTGGGACAAGAAATATGGTATTATAAACTAGGGAATGGATCATAGGCTGTTACATTTCTCATTTAAAATGATTAGGTGTCTTATGTATTATTTGCAGTGAGCTACATTGGTTTTTGAGAACTGATCTCCATAGTAGCCGCCTTGGTTCATGAACAGAGTTAGACAACTACCCTGTGAACTTGAATGTAAATTTATCTTCTTTTAAAAGACACTAAATATCATGTGTTCCACTTGGTGTGGAAATGAAACCATGGCTAAGCACTGGACATTGCAGAAATTGGAAGGGTAGGCTGGGCATGTTAGTGCACACCTGTTTATCAGAGACCTAGGAGGCTGTGGCAGGAGGATTGAAAGTTTGATGCCAACCTCAGAAATTTAGCAATATCCTGTCTCTGAATTTAGAAAAAGGTGGGGTTGAGGATATAAGTCAGTGGTAACATGCCCAGACTTCAATCCCCAGTACCAATAAATAAATAAATAAATAAATAAATAAATAAATAAATAAATAAACATTGAAAGGTCATTCAGGTACATGAGTGGCAGAGACGATGGGGGAAGTAAAATGCCACATTCCTGAGGTACCCTCCTGTTCCCAAAAACCTAGCCAAGGGAACAAGAGGAGCATGCCTGAGCCTGAAAGTCCAGATACATATTATTTCAAAGGACACTGATTTTCTCTTAGGCAACCCGGGAACTAGGGCAGGTTAATGTTATCTGGAAATAGCAACTTTCCTGAATCTGCAAAGATAGTTTTCCTCGGGATGCTGATCATATGAACGAACTAAGTAAGCTAATGCTGATTTTGTCACTGCCTTTGCAGCTAATATAAAACCCTTCTCTGAGTGGTGCCGAACTGAGGATACTGGAAGGAATTCGCGCCATTCCTCCAGTTGGCTACCGCAGGACCCAACACTGGGAGGGAGAGGAGCCAAAGTGTGGGAAAGCATCGAAAGGGTTATTTGTAAACCTGTCACCACTGAACACAGAGCAGTTTCTAATCTCTTGTAAACTCTCCAATAAATTATATACCATCTGTGATGTCTCCAGGAACTTTCCTTCACTTCTCCAAAATCTACCCTACTGCCCTGGTACGACTGGACTGTAGACAAAACACAAAATGAGGAAGCTCAGGTGAGTTTTTTGGGGGTGTGCACAGATTTGGGGGTCTTTGTCATGTAGATATGATGTATGGCTGATTTCAGTCACCAGACATCCAGAGGTCAAGTTGATAGTGCATGTCTCCAACTCATCAAAATAAGTCACATTATTAATATCTGCTATGGCTCAAAGTTCCCCATGAACAAAGATGCCCTGAGGCAGAATATTCTAAGAGCCTAGAGATTACCTCCCAGGAACTGAAGGCAAGGGTCAAACTTCTTTCTGAGCAAAGTTATTTATAACATAGCTTCTAGAAATCATTTATTTAATACAAAAGAGAGCAAAATGAAGAAATAGACACAGGAAAATGACATGATATATAGAGAATACTAGAAATGATTGACATAAATACAAATTTAGAAGTAATTAAATTAAAAATAAATGGAATAAACTCTCCAATTAAAGTCTGGAGATTGGCAAAATGCTTAAAAATGCCCATGCTTATAGCATCTATCAAAGACTAAATAGATTGAGACATATAGATAGAGAAAAATATGAATGATAAAGATATGCTATGCCAACTTTAAAGGAACAAGAGCTGGTATGGCCATATTAATATCAAACTTTATTAATATCATAGACTTTATGAAAAATGATTACTAGAGACACAGAAAGGGATCTTATAAAAGTGTCAAAACTTTAGGAAAGCATAACAATTCCAAACATACATACATCTAATGTATCCACATGATTTATTATATTCAATAAGATGTTAGTGGAAGCAACATGAGTTATTTCCTGGAAATGTGTTTAATTCTTGGTGCAAGAATCTCCAGAGATCTTCCTTATCCTTCTGTCATTTTAAGATAGTGGCTGTATCATTATTCTAAGTCACTCACTGACTGCCCAGGTGGCTATGCAGTATGAGAAAGAAACTGATTTGGAAGATAGCTTACTAATTAACATATCCTGTCTGATACATAGAATATTTTTGGCAGCGATGTGACTGTAGAAAATCAGACAGGGGAAGCAACTATAATATTGCTGTTTAATTTCTTAAGAGGGGATAAGAACATAAGTTTTCATAATTTTTTTCAATTATTTTTGATTCAATTACAATATTTAATGGTGAAATAAGAAAATAAAATGGTTTATATATCAGTTTTGAAAAAAATAAAGACTAAGGAGAGATGGATTGTGATACATGCCACATAGTGAAGCAGAAAATCACCATGATTTAGAGTTAGCAACCAGCGGGACAAACGACACGTACACTTCAGATAACACCCTCAATATATAAGCAGTCTCATGCATAAGCAACTGTAACTAGATATGTCCATCCAATCCTATTAAAGGTCAAGTGATCACGAGCTCAAGCATACATGTAAGATATATCTGTCCACTCGCTAGGCGACTGAACTAATTATCATACAGTCAATGGTAAACGCTTCCTGTTTTTCTCAAGGTGCATTCAGCATGCCATTTGACTCTCTGCCAGTCGCCATCTTGGGATGCATGTGGCGTAACCCTGGGCCCCAGGTCTTGCCCGCCACACAGAATTCTAATTTTTTCCTCTTCTTTACTTAAGAAGTAGTATATTCTTCCCAATATGCACAATTTCATAGAAATTGAATATCCTAACATGGAAGATTTTTTGACAGTAAGTTTTGCCATTGTATAGTGGTTAATTCCATAGTCTTTGAAATCTGACCAACCTGTGTTCTGATGCTATCACTGCACAGTTTTACTTCCCTTGTCTCCTGTAATACTTTCTGAAATCAAAAGAATTCAAGGTAAGCATTGCTTAAAGTCACATAGTAGAACATTATATCCACAAATCCTTGTCCAGTCCAGGAATATAAATGGGTAGACTACTGAATTGCAGGCAGTAGTTTTAAAATAATTATTCAGCCATAAAGAAGAATAATATTGTGGCATTTGCAGATAAATGGATGGAATTAGAAAATATCATGCTAAGTGAAATAAGCCAAGCCCAAAAAACCAAAGGCTGAATGTTTTCCCTGATAAGTGAATGATGATACATAATGGGGATGGGGTAATGGGGGTAGGAGAAGAACGGAGGAACTTTAGATTACATAGAGGAAATGGGGGGAAATGGAGGGATATGAAAGATGGTGGAATGAGACAGACATCATTACTCTATGTACATTTATGATTACACAAATGGTATGAATCTGCATCATGCACAACTATAGAAACAAAAAATTGTACCCCATTTGTGTACAATGAATCAAAATGCAGTCTGTATAAATAAAAAAACAAATAAATAAAAATTTAAAGACATGACTAACTAAAGGAAGTTTAAAATTCAAAATTTTAGTAAAGTTCAGGGAGACTATTAGTGTGAAACAGGTTCACCATGCACTTGTTACCCACTTATCTGAGTCCAGTGAGATATAGAACACATGCCAAGATATATGATATAGGTTTACTACTTAAAAGTAGTTAAAGGGATGAGGAAGTCTTGAATCCATTGTGCACTTGTCCAGCAAAGTTCAAGAAAGCCCAGGTTAGATGAAGTATTGACTGCTCATGCCCAATTGTACCATGATTGAAGGACCCTGAAAGGTGGCCCATCATGGATCGTATACATCAGGGTACATATAGCTTCCCTGCACATGTCCTTGAAGAGCAAACCAGGTGAGAGAATAACAGAATCAGGTTGTTTATTTTCTATCTCAAGAATACTGCACTTCCTAGAACATTTTACAATTATTATTAAGAACGACAAGAAAAAAGCTGACTAAATTCAGGTACATTCAGGGTCACCCAGGGAGTTGTTCTTTAGTAAATAACATTATAGAACTTCATTATTATGTATAGAAATGTAACAATTTTTAAAGCCCTTAAGTAAATAACAAAACAGAAAATATGTTAATAATACCTTTTGGAGGATGAATATATTGTAATATTTTTAAAAATGTGATCATTCTGTAGAATACAATTAAAATAATTTTCTTTGCTGCCATTCTATGCAGAATATTTGACCAGTTTTTAATATTTGCTACTATTTTGAATATTTTCTATAATTCTACCAAGAATACTTCATTATTACTTATCCAGCTTGGATACCACATAATTATATATTGATAAATATGATTATGGCATCAAAAGTGAGTAAATAACAATGTTGGTTTCCTATGTTAAATAAAGAAAGTCATAGGGTGTTAGTGTAAAAACCCTTTTTAGGGAGAAAAGATGAAAGAAAGCATAAATATGTGCCATGAATGAATTATATTTACTTTATTCTGAGTGGAAAATTTTACTTAAAAACATCGCATTCTCCCCAATATGAAAGTGGGTATAACAACATGGTAGATTTTTCTATAAGAAATTTTGTAATTGTGTAATGGTTAAATCCATACGCTTCACGATCTGATCAACCTGTACTCTGATGCATGCTTTATACAAAATCTTAGGAAGTTATCATCTCATGTTCACATAAGGAAGAAAGCAATATATTCAGGTGTGAGGAGGATTAAATGGGTTAGTTCAAACAGTTTTCTTAGATAATGGCGAATAGTAAAGTTTGCAGAGAATGGAATCGTCTTCATTATCATCATAATCACCTTCATTGCTGTCATCATCATTAGTTCTAATTCTTAACTGATTCTGTGATTTACACATTATTATCCTTGCTTTACACTTAAGGAAACTGAGGCTCTGAAAGGTTAATTAACTTATCCAATTTCATACAGATAAAAGAAGAAAACACCAGAGTTGCCAAATTATTTTATGCCCCTGTAGAATCAGATTATTGCTTTATAGTTTGCATCTAAAATTACCATAGTACCTTTTAAGTAAGGCAAGTGAGTTCAATTATACATAAATGAATGTAATAAGTCCCATTTTTCTAAGAATAATTTGTAGCCACACTTTCCTCAACTGTGACTAAACATTCCTATAACTTTTATTTATAAGCACAGAATGAACCAGAAATACTGATCCCCAGCTTCCTCAGTGTGTTAGTCAGATTTTCATTGTAGTGACAAAAATACCTAACATTATTAATTTAAATGAGAAAATATTTATTTTGAATCATGGTTTCAGAGGGCTCAGTTCATGGTCAGTCACTTGTATTGCTCTGAACCTAAGGTGAGACAGAACCTCATGGTAGAAGGGTGTGGCTCAGGAAAACTGCTCACCTCATTGTAACCAGGAAGCAGGGAGCAGAGGAGAAGCAGGGAGGGACTGGGAAGAAGACAAACCCTTCTATGGCATGCCCCCAGTGTCTTACTTTCTCCGGCAAATTTCAATTGTCGATTGAGCTAAAAATGGATTAATCCACTGAAGAGGCCAAAGACCCCATGATCTAGTCACATCCCAGAGGCCCCACTTCTGAATGTGACACTCTGGGGGACATTCTAGAGACACAAAACATAACACTCAAGTCTTAATGATCGGCTCTCTTGCATTATCTGCAACTTACTTATCTGGATACCTAAGGAAGAAAAGGAAGAATTTCAATTAAATGATGTGTAGCCTCAATTTTTTCAAGGGCTAAATGTACCACTGCATATTTTTTTTGTGTGTGTTGTATGACTTAGATAATTCATTTAAAAAAATTGATAGTGTATATCGTGTGTCTACTAATGGTAGAGAAGTTCATGAGACCCTAGGTAAAAGACTATTCTTACCTGGAAGTATTCATTCTCTAAAGGCAGGGAGAAAAATACTGAACCAAATATTATAATAAAATTAATAGCATTGAGATAGAGGAGTACAATGTGCTCAGCATCTTACAGGAAATGAATATTTGAAGACCTGTTTTATTTTGCATAATAATATGGATATATGTAAAACTGTGTTACAGGAGAAGTGCAAAGAGTCAAAGAAATGGAACATGAGATATGTGAAAGACCTTCGAAATCCAATACAATGAACATTCTCAGGTCCAGATCATGTGGGCTTCATGTTTAAAGACATGGAGTGAAAAATTCTCAAGTTGGGAGTGATGTGGCTATACTTATATTGAGAAAAATCACTATAATAACAGTCCACAGAATAGTAAATCTGGATGTAGACATACAGTCATGTATACATACACCAATTTATTCATTCATTCATTTATATATACATACATGCAATACCTGCTTTTTATCACCTCCTATGTATAGTTCAGTGTTACACATGATGAAAATATAGTAAAAAATTCAAATAAGAGGTGCTTACAATTATGTGTTTGTTGAAGCACTGTTTGCAAAAACCAAGAAATGGAAACAACCTAAGTGTCCATCAACTGATGGATGGATAAAGAAGCTGTGGCGTATATGCACAATGGTATATTATTCCACCACAAAAAAGAATGCAATTTTGTCCTTTGAGAAAACAATTTGAGATCATTGCAGTAAATGAAAAGACAAGTACTACATGATTTCACTCACATGTGGACTATATAAAAAAATTGCTCTCATAGAAGTTTAAAGTAGAATGATTATTTTCAGAAGCTAGAGAGAGTAGGGAGAAGGAAGAATGGGGAGAGGTTGTTCAATGAGTACTAAGTTAGAGTTAAGTGTAGGGGTTCCATTATGATACGGTCCAGTGGGATGACTATAGTTAATTATAACATACCGTATATTTTAAAAAGTTAGAATAAAGATTTTGAATGTTTTCACCATAAATAAATAATAAATGGATGAGGATATGTATATATGTTTAACCAGCTTTAAACTTGGCAAAATGAATGTTATCAAAATGCCATATTATTCTATTAATATGTACAGTTTATGTAACCGATCAAAATCAATTAAATTTAAAATTTTTAAATAGAAAAAATAGGCATTTGTTCTTGCCCTACTCATCCCTCTCCTCTTCATTCCTTTTTTTTCTCTCACTGAGCTTGAGAAATATTGGTAATGATAGTAAGCAGAGATGATTAACACGATAGTCTATAAGGTTAATAAGGTAAATTGTATAAGAAATTTTTTTTTTGTCTGAACTAGATCTTCAGTAGTTCTATCAGAGAAACATAATATAGGAGAAATGTTTTAAGCGTAAGTTTTGGTTCATAAAGACAGATTAGAAGCAAGAAGCCAGACATAATAGACTACAAATTGTATGATTCCCTTTATTTGAAATGTCTAGAATAAGAAAATCTATGGAGACAGAAAGTAGATTAGTTATTTTTATGGCTGAGGGCAAGAGAAAACGGAGTGTGACTGCTAATGGGTGCAAAATTTGTTTTGGCATCATTAAATGTTCTAAACTTAGATGGTGGTGATTAATGCTCAACTCTGTAATTACACCAAGAAACACTTAGTTGTATGCTTTAAAAACATGAATTTTATGATGTGAATTAGAGCCCAATGAAGCTATGATAAAAAGTAGAATATTTATATAGCATTATTATTTGAATACAACATTTTAAGAAAAGTGTAATCATTATAAATGCCTGCTGACTTTCCAGTAATGTCACCAAATAACTTTTAGGGAAAATCTCCAAAACTTCAGTGTAATTCTAAAAAAAATCGTCCTCAGGAAAAAGTTTTCAAGATGAATTATTATCTTTTATGACTGTTTTATTGACGACTTTTTATTTGTTTTGAGAAGAATATAAACATCTGAATCCCAAAGCTGGGTTTGAAATTGGATGGTGTTGAAATCTACAGTATTTATTTTATTGTTGTGCAAATATCTTAAGACATCGTAGTGGGCTCTATGCAATTATATTTTATCCATGATGTAAGGTAATACCTACCCTGAGTTTGGTTTTGCAAAACTCTGGGTAGTCCTTCAAATTGCACTTATAAACAATTCTTTTATTAGAAGATTTATGCCAATACTTCTCAGTTTGGAGCTTTGCTTTTTCTTCTTAAAATGAGGAGGAGATTTAGAATTTTACTAGCCTCAAAAAGCTATTTTCAGAAGAATTGTTATTTTGCTTATATGCTTCAGTAACTTCAAAGAAAGGCAATGGGGAATTTAAAGTGTTGGGGAAAAAAATCTCTGCAAGAAATAATAAAAGAATAGCTATATGGAAGCATTGTAAGAGAAGCCAGTGGGGTAAAATTATTACCAATATTGTTACTGTGAGAGGGTTATGTTAAAAAGTGGTACCATTAGGTAGTTGGAAAGTCAATGTAGCCACAGGGTCATAAATCATTGGAAAAATAACATACCATTTGCACTAGTTATTCTTTATGGGTGTTTTTGACAAGGACTGAAATGAAATTTAATTGGCCTATTTCACAAGTTCCAGTTTTACATATATACAGTATTATACCCTCAATTTTCCATTAGGAAGTGGTTAAAAAATTCACATAAGAATATGTATAAAATCTTTATTTCTCTGAATGTTGTGTGATATATTTGTTTTAAATGCAGAAATTATAGACTTTTTCATATTACTAAAATCGCTAAAATGTAAGACATTTTAAAATTTGTAGTGAAATCATATGGTAGTGAAATAGGAGTCTTTATCGGTTTTGGAATGGATAAACAGGGACAAAAAGACAGAATGTTCACATAATTACCAATATTTCCAAGAGTGTTAACTACTACTGTAAGAATTATATCCTCACTATTTACAGAAAAATGAAACAATATATGCAAAATGATGAAATGCGTATATACAACACTGGAAAATGCAAGCAAATTTATTGTGACAGATAGTACATCAATGATTACCTGGGCAAGTGGGTTGAGAGTGCCAAGATATAGGAATTACACAGAGGTATTAGGAACTATTTAGGGGTGATGGATATTATCTTGATTGTGGTGATGGTTTATGGAGATATACACATGTTAAAATTTAACAAATTGTATATTTTATAAGAGGATACTTTAAGTATATAAAGTGTAACTGTGTACCTGTATACACGCGCAGAATAGTTACTAGGGAAATACTAAGATACCTCAAAATTATATACAATAAACCCAAGAATAATAGAATTCATTAATTAGCACAAAATGAGGCATTTGTAGAGAAACCAAAGGACAAAAAAAAAAAAAAATGACAAGCAACATCTGGAAATAAGAGTAAACTGAGAAGTGCAAATACAATGATGTAAATGCTCCTTTAAATGTGGTTTCTAACAACCAAATCAAAAGGCAGAGATTATGAGACTTGCATTAAAAAATATCAAGAATTAACCATATATTGTCAGAAGGAGACATACTTTTAACTCAAAAACATGAGTAGGTTGAAAGTCAAAGGTTGAAAATATGTACCATGCAAGCAGTAACCATATGTAAGCTGGTGGGCCTCTATTAATGTTTGACAGGTATAATGATAAAGCAGTCAGCTTATTATGGACAGTTAACAATTATGAATATATATCTACCTTAAAAGAGAGTCTTGAAATATATGAAGCAAAAACTGACAGAAAGAAAGTTCAGGTAAATAACCAATAATATTTCTAAAAATTTGTTTCTAATTAATTACATGTGACAGTAGAATGCATTTCAACTCATTGTACCCAGATGGAGCATAAATTCTCATTTCTCTGACTGTACACAATGCAGAATCACACCATTCATGCAATCATACATGATCATAGGGTAATAATGTCTGTCTCATTCCACCATTCTTTCCATCCCCACATGAGCTCCCCTCTCCTCACTGCCCCCTGCCCAATCCAGATTTCCCCCATTCTTCCCTAACTCCCCAGCCCCATTATTGATCAGCATCTACAAATCAGAGAAAAGAGTTAGCCTTTGGTTTTTTGGGATTGTATTATTTTGCTTAGCATGATATTCTCCAATTCCATCCATTTACCTGCAAATGCCATAATTTCATTCTTCTTTAGGTTGAACAATATTTATTGTGTATCTATACCACAGTTGCTTTATCCATTCATCTGTTGAAAGGCATTTAGGTTGGTTCCATAGTTTAGTTATTGTGAATTGAGCTGCTATAAAGGATGTGGCTGTGTCACTGTTGTATGCTGATTGTATGTACTTTGGGTATAAACCTAGGAGTGGGATAGCTGGGTCAAATGGTTGCTCCATTCCAAGTTTTCTAAGGAATCTTCATACTGCTTTCCAGAGTGTTTGCACCAATTTGATTCCCACCAGCAATATTTGAGTGTACCTTTTTCCCCACATTCTCACCAACACTTATTGTTGCTAGTATTCCTGAAAATTACAATTCTGACTGGAGTGAGACAAAATGTTAGAGTAGTTTTGATTTATATTTCTCTAATTTATATTTCTCTAATAGAGATATTGAATATTTTTTCATATATTTATTGATTGATTGTTTATCTTCTGTGAAGTTTCTGTTCAGTTCCTTAGCCCATTTATTGATTGCGTTATTTGTTTCTTTGGAGTTAAGTTTTTCAAGTTCTTTATATATTCCGGAGAATAATGCTCTATCTAATGTGTGTGTGGTAAAGATTTTATTGCATTCTGGAGGCTCTCTGTTCATGTTCTTGATTGTTTCCTTTGTTGAGAAGAAGCTTCTTGGTTTGAATCCATCCCATTTATTGATTCTTGATTTTATTTCTTGTGCTGTAGGAGTCATGTTAAAGAAGTCATGTCTTAACCCGCCAAGGTGAAGATTTGGGCCTCCATTTTTTTTCTAGTAGAGTCAGGGTCTGTGGTCTAATTTCTAGGTCCTTTATCTACTTTGACTGGAGTTTTGTGCAGGATGAGAGATAGAGGTTTAATTTCATTTTGCTACATATGGATTTCCAGTTTTCCCAGCACCATTTTTGAACAGGTTTTCTTTTCTCCAATGTATGTTTTTGGCACCTTTGTCCAGTATGAGATTACTGTATTTATGTGGGTTTGTCTCTGTGTCCTCTCTTCTGCACCATTAGTCTATATGTCTATTTCGGTGCCAATACCATGCCATTTCTTTTTTACTATAGCTCTGTAGTATAGTTTATGACCTGGTATTGTGATACCTCCTGCTTCATTCATCTTGCTAAGGATTGCTTTGGCTATTTGGGGTCTCTTATTTTTCCAAATAAATTTCATGATGACTTTTTCTAGCTCTATGAACAATGACAATGGGATTTTAACTGGAATTGCATTAAATCTGTATAATTTTTTTTTTTTTTTTTTTTTTTTTTGGCAATGCTGGGGATTTGAACCCATTGAACCCAGGGCCTAAGCACTCTACCAACTGAGCTATATCCCCAGCCCTGTATAATGCTTTTGATAGCATAGCCATTTTAACAAAGTTAATTCTGCCTATCCAAGAAAATGGGAGATATTTTCATTGTCTAAGGTCTTCTTCAGTTTGTTTCTTTAGTGTTCCATAGTTTTCATTGGAGAGATCTTTCCCTTCTTTTGTTAGATTTATTTCCAAGTTTTTTTTTTTTTTTTGAGGCTATTGGAAATGGGATAGTTTTCCTCATTTCTCTTTCAGAGGATTCATCACTGATATATAGAAATGATATATAGAAATGAAGTGAAATAATTAGAAAACATAGAAAAATTATAAGAAAGAGATAAATTATCAAAAATGACTTATGAAGAAATACAACATTCAAATGAATCTATTGCATGTAAAGAAATTGAGTTAGTAACTAAAAATGTTCTCTTAAATAAAAGCTTTGACTCAGGTAGCTTTACTGGTGAATTTTATCAAATATTTAAAGACATCACAATAACAATCTTCAGCAAAATCATTCAGAAATTCAAAGAAGAGTAACCAGTTTCTTATTCTTCCCAGGAAACTAGTATTACCCTGGTACCAAAGTCAGAGAAAGACACCAAAAGAACACAAAACAACCAACCCTTTTCCCTCAATAGCATACACAAACTTAACAAAATATTTGCAACTCAAAGCCAGATTTATTCCAGGAATGCAATGAGGGTTTAATATCTGAAACTCACTTATTGTTTTACATTATTTAAGAAAATAAGAAGGACAATGTACATAGACATATTATAGGTGTAGAAAAAACATTTGACAGAGTTCAATTCATAAGACATGTTAAGAAAATTAGAACGGTTAATGTATCTAAGAAATCCTGAAACTAACATCATACTTAAGTGTGCAAGAGTGGATGTTTTCTCATAATATTCAGAAAAATAAAAGTTGTCTACTTTTACCACTTCTGTTCAATAAATATGAGAAATTTTAGACAAAGTAATGTGAAAAATGTAAGTCATCATGATTGGAAAGGAAGAAAAAGAATTGGTGAGGATAACCTACATTCTCTGTCTTAAGTGAGCTTGGGGC
Organism: Sciurus carolinensis; assembly: GCF_902686445.1. NCBI lineage: Eukaryota > Metazoa > Chordata > Mammalia > Rodentia > Sciuridae > Sciurus > Sciurus carolinensis. The sequence continues at coordinate 27,508,084 of NC_062220.1, forward strand.
AGTATTTCCTCTGATCCTCTCAGGTGGCTCTTTTTCAGCCTTATCATTAACTGACAGATATTCGCCAGTTGATTCCCTGTAGTATACTTGATGCTAACCCTCTGTAGATCTTCCTCCTTCTTTTCTCTATCTAGAGAGAGGTCTGCATTGCTGTACTTAGTCTTGGATTGTAACATCTTTCTTATCTTTGGACTCTCATCTTAGTTAATATAGTTGATTAGATCTTTGCAAGGTTAGTGAAAGTTCAGACACTGAGAGATACTAGTGTACATCTTCAATGTTGACTTCACAGGCATTTGTCATGAGAACCGCCACAGTAAGGGAGAGATGAAGACCAAGTTAGAAACCACTGAACAGTTGATGGGGTGACACATAATCTTTTTGTCATTCAGGGGTTAGGGAATTGACAAAGGAGATCTTGGCTCCTGGATCATACCATGTGAGCCATAAAAAAAAGATATCTGGTATCTTCCATGCCTTACTTATAAACTGCAGAGTCACAACACAATCAGTAGAGCCACATTAAAGAAAATGGGTGGTACTCATTTTCACAAAAATCTTGCAGTCTATGAACTCTAGAATGCTGTCATTGAAAAACAAAATACCCAATGACAGTGTTTCCTGGTAGAATCAGTACTGCTACAGAGCCTGGCTTTTTAAAGAAAATCTCATTATCTAAGCAGTTTGTGATGAATTTAAATATTTGTCTGTAGGTGAACTAGTATTTACAATGAGACCGGGTGTCACCAACTCCTGGGGTGATTGCTTTTACTCCAGAAATGCAGGGGAAAACGAGAAAGGGAAGGGAGGCTGGGAGGGGAATGGAGATGGAGTGATTAACTAGTGATATCAACTAATCAACATTTTCATTTGCAGTGTCCATCAATGACTGCCTTGTCACTACTTCCATGTTTTGTTCTTCTTTGAACAAACTGTTATAGGTTTCACATTTTTGAAGACTGACTAAAGTGGATAGAACCCTTGAAGGACAAATTCTGTGAACAAGTTGAGAGATAGGCACATTTTTTGACATTGTAGAGATTTTGAAAAAAATCACAAATATACAAAGAACTGGATAAATATTCTAAAGTTTTTACTGAGACACAGCATGAGCAAGGTTTCCCATAAATTTGGACAGAGGAAGAGTTAATAGTTTGCTTCTCTTGTTACATCTACATAACATAATATTTTTGCACACAGTATATACTCTTATTTTTGGGGGGCTATTGGGATTGAACTCAGGGATACCTGACCACTGAGTCACACCCCCAGTCCTATTTTGTATTTTTAAATTTAGAGACAGGGTCTCACTGAGTTACTTAGTGCCTTACTGTTGCTGAGGCTGGCTTTGAACTCTTCATTCTTCCGCCTCAACCTCCAGAGTCACTGGGATTACAGGTGGATGCCACTGTGCCTGGTAGTACATACTCTTAAAAATCTGTAAATACAAATATTTCAATCCATTAATTTATTTTATAGTCATCAATATTTTTTTGAAAGATTGTTTTGTGATAAACACTGCCAGGAACTGGAGTTAGAAGGTTGCAAAAACTCTGGAATTACTGTTTAATAATCTATTGTTACTACTTAAAGTATGAAAAGCAGGAATTAAAGTAACCTAACTCTCTCCATATTATTTGCTTTCATAGCTCTTTATATTACTCAAAGTTCTAGATTTCAGATGAACTTAAACTTGATTAACCATTATCATTCTTCTCCCTATTGAGAAGTTATTAGTTTTCTGAAGGTTTCAAATTGCTTGTCTCACTACAAAATTCTGGTTTCTTGCTTTTATGGGCCTTATTTTTTAATGTTTAGTATGCAGTAAGTATCTTAATCCATACTCTCTCCTATTATGTAACAATTCATAAGTAAAAAGCTCCTCTATTTCATGTAGGTGTTTTTGTCTTATTATTACTGAACTTTTGGAAATTGGAAAACACCTTTTATTTTAAGAATTCTAAACAGATATGGTTTTCCAATGTGCAAAATAGAACCAGAAACGGCAAGATAAGCACAATAAAAGGCAGACCAGTTGGAGTAAGTGGTATTCAATTCCTCTTAGCACTTCTGACTTTACTACTTAATTAGGTACCAAACCCAAACTACAGATGAATCTAAAATCATAAAATACATACTATGTAAGAAAATATCTTTGCTGAAAGTAAAACTGATGGTTGCTGAGGTTTCCTGAAGTTCATACTGGCTGACACTGCTTTTGGTAATTTTATTTTGTGTATTTGTTTGAGTTCTTCAAAGTGTTATCACCTTGCATTAGTACAATCTTTCTAAGAGCAATCTTAACCTAGTAAACAGGCTAATTTCAATGAACGTTCACAGAAAATTAACATTTTCCTCAATGATCCATCCCACTAGGAAACTCTTCTTGGGTTAAAAAGTGCCTTTGCTTAATTTTGATTTATATTTTGCAAAAATAATGCCAGAATGAGGAACAAATGTATAATCTTCATGACACAGAGTTAGAGACTAACAACTGCAAGGAAATCCAATATCAATAGGACTCACCCACTTATTCCAACCAAAGTCTTTGTCATTTTGCCTAAGAATGGAGTTTCAAATAATGTATAAAATTTTGCCACAAAAGAGAAGCCCACATGTTTCCATGATTATTAAGGACTGTAGAAGACCAATTACATTTGAATACAGCCTGTGAAATCTCTCCCATGACTTATTTTCTGAGACATTTTGCATTAATTTTCATTCATTATCCTTCCTTTACCTAGTTTAATCTGAAAACATGGGAGAAAAATGTAATAAAAGAAAATAAAACCTGCATGCAAAATCTTCTAGGCTTTGCTCATTTCACAGAGGAACTGGAATGTGCAATAATTGGAAGTCACTGTAAATACCTGCATTAATCATCAAACCTGTGCCTGACAATTTATGGATTGAAATAACTCTTTACATTTGTTTTATCAATTTGTCTGAAATTTGCCATTTGAAATGGTTTTCAGAACTACATCACCAAAAGACTTTAAATATTACTTTTGAAAAGTCACAACTACTGTTGAATATCATGAAATGATCATAACTAACAAAATTATAGACCTTTGATTTGAGGACATGTCTGGACCCTCTAGTCTGCATACCCCTGTTGTAGGAAATTCCTGTGTGTTCTTTCTGTATATTTTGGAGTTGTACTATTTTAATCCTAGGAATCTGCTAGATACCTCCTTTTAGTTCATAGTATGAATCAGGTTATGGAGTCAAACATATAAAGATATGAGAATATATTCATGAAAACACTTCAGTTGAAACAAAAAATATTAAAGACAGACATCATGACCTATTACTGGACTCGCAAGATAAAAGCATCACCGGGAATTGTTGCTTTGTTGCTGTTGTGTTTTTTGTGCTGCTGGACATGGAATCCAGAGTCTCAGGCATGTGATCCAAGTGCTTTACCACAGAGCTACACTTAACCCTAAGATTTAAATGACTTCTGATGGTCTGTCTAGACTGGTGGTTCATTTCTTTTAGGTCTCCACAGAGGCTTAGATCAGAATGAAATTTCACTACAATAAAAGAAGAATAAAGGTCCCATGGCAGAGATAGATTTTTGCATTTCTTCTTAAGGGAAATATGTATTTTGTCACTATAACCCATGAATCTGTAAGTTTCTATTGACCTATAGCTCTACTACCAAACATACTGTCATCTTAATATAAACTTGATTTTAATGTGTTAGAGACCAAGTGTAGTTTAGAAATTGTCTACATCAATTTTATGATTTACACATGGATCATAGAATCCCAGAGATTTATCTGAAATTATAATGTAGTGATTGGGCATACAAATTTGTGAACCTAGATGCTTGAATTTGAATCCTGCTCCACCACTTCCACTTCCTGAATCATTTTGTCAGAGATCTGCCAGTTGTCAAACTGATATACTATTACCAGTTTGTAATTATTGAGAGCTATACCCACAATGGACTTTTATTTAAAGACTTAGAGCAGACGAATGATGCTTTATATATTAGTACGTTGATTACTAGTGTTTTCTATGCTGCCTAAGTTTTAATAGAGCTGTGATTCTAGAGAGCTGAACTGATTCAATCCTGCCTAGGTTTACAATCTACAATACACTCCAGACATGGTGGTTGGACAAATTGTGATGAAGAAAATATTTTCTTTCATTGCAATTGTTCAAATAGAGTCAATGGTTAGACCAAATCCCTAAACCTACAGTTTAGACTAAGTCACATTGTCAAATTCTTAGAATATGCAACCTCTACCAAGAGAGCAAATGCTCTGCAAACTGTCTTACAGACCAGAAACCACATTCCCTCAAAATCTTTTGGTTTTTGTCATGGAAGATAGGCATTTAGATCAGTTCTTCTGATTTCATGGGAACTTTTTCAAAGGATTTTGTTGATCATTACCATTATCTGTTCTGGTTTGGTATAACTCTCCAAACAAGTTATTTTAATACTTTTGAAACCTAAAATGAAGGAGTTGGGAGTTTCAAATTCTTTACTCCAGAAGCTTCTAGGTGCCCCTGTAATTTCATGGTTACAGATTGAAATTCAAATTGCAGTCTTTGCTGAACATTGGTTGGAATCAAACTGATAAGATGAATATTTCTGTCCATTTCAAAACTATACTGCACAATTAATGGTCACTCTAACAAGTAGATAGTGAAGGATCTTGATTGCTCCTTCATTTCCTTCAACATTTCCTGGTTTTCTATATTCAAGCTTTTCTTTGACTTCTAGAAATAGTTTGTCACATTAATTAACTCACTAATTCTCTGAGCTGTGATGTTTATTGCCTGTATCTTGGTTTAAATTTCAAAAATGCTAATTCCTTTAAATATAACTAAGTTATTTCATTTATAGCATTTTTTTTAATTTGTAAAATTATCGCGTGGCATGTGCAAGACCCTGAGTTCAGTCCTCTGTAGCCAAAAACCAGAAAACAAAAAACAAAAAGAAAACAAGCTTTCTATATTTTTAACTTGCAAGTTTCCAAAAGTAAATTAACATTCCTTACCCATATAAAAAACACTTAAGCTGGGACATAACTCATTTTTATTATGGAATACATATTTTTGCCAAGAAAAGACACCTCAGTTCTATATATTCTGAGCCTTATTTATCTGGAAATATTTCTCTATTATTTTTACTTTTCAATGATATATTTCTACAGAGGAAAAGTTTTAGAAACATTTTATTTTTGTCACTTCTGTTACCTATAATTGGCATAGAAATAATCCAAGATGAGTCAAATTTTGTTCAGTAATCACCCTTTTCCTGTATCCATACTTTTAGAATTTTTTTTTTTTTTTGCTGTGCTGGGGATAGAACACAGGGCCTTGTGCTTGACAGGCAAGCACTCTACAGACTGAGCTATATTCCCAGTCCTTTTTCTTTATTTTTGATGAAATTATAGAAGCAAATAATTTTGGATTTCTTCTGTTCATTACGTATTAAAAAATCTGAATTAATCTGGACTATAAACAATTATAAAACTGGGCAATACATAGATAACATGTATTTACACACATTGGACCACACACAGAAATTATGAGATTTCTAAAGGAATAGAAACAAGTGACATGCTGTCTTCCATTGCCCAGGATTTGTGTCTAAAGGTAATTTCTTGATGCTGATTCAGGAAAGGGTAACAGAACGGAGAGCCTAGCAATCCTGCTATATTTTAGAAGTGAGTGAATAGAGATTGATGATGCTGAGGCAGATATTGCACAGAATCGAGTATTGAAAAAGAGGTCTCTAGGCAGAGAAATAGTTGTAGAAATCGCCACAGTGGTTCCCTTGAGGCATCCATCTGTTTAATAGCAACGTTTGAATGAGTAAGGTAAATATGACAAAGCAGGGAAGAGCAATTCTAGGGACCAAATGATAATGTATACCTGGTAAGAATTTCCATAGCTCATACAGAAGCAGGTATTTCTGTTTTAAGAAGACAGAATAGAGTGAAAATATTCACTATTAAATTCTTTAATAGGTCAGAAGAACCACATGTTGAAAACAGAATTATCTCTAGAGTCAGACTCAACCTGAAAGAGTTTGAAAATAAGAGTCAAAAGAAACAAATTCATCCATAGTATCTTATTTGACCAGAATAAATATCAACACTCTCTAAAGAAATGCAACAAAATCCAGCAAACAACAATGCAACATTCACAATGTATTACATCTAGTCAAAACATGCAAGACTCATAAAAACATCAGGAAAATACTATTATTTATTCCAGGTTCACAGTTTCAGAGGTTCAGTTCTTAGATGTCGGCTCCTACTCTGAGTCTGAGGTGAGGCAGTGTATTATGAGGGAAGACCCAGTGGAGGAAATCTGCTCAGTTCTTGGTGTGGTTAGAAAGCAGGTATGTGTGTGTGTGTGGGTGGGTGGGGATCACAGGTACAATGCACCATTCAAGGGAAAGCTGGTAGTGACATATCTGCTTCAGCCATGCCCCACCTGCCTACAGTTAACACCCAGATATTCAGACTAGAAACTGATTAGGTTATAACTCTCACAATGGAATCACTTTATCTGTAAGCATTACAGGATGAACACAGAAATGATATTTTAGGGATACCTCATATCCGAACTGAAATACCTATAAACTGTGAGGGATGTGTTTCAAGAGTACTAGTGGATGTCTGAAGCCACAGATAGTACTAAACCCTATATATACTTAGTTTTCTGTACCTGTATAACTATCATATGATTTAATTCATAAATTAGTCAAAGCAAGATATTAACAATAATAACTAATAATAAAGCAAACAATTACAGGGTACATTCTAATAAAAGTTGTGTGAACATGATCTCTTTTTCAACTGCCAGGGACCTGGCTGTGTATATAATATAGCAGGGATATGCTGGACAAAGGGATAATTCACAATCCCAGGCAGGATAGAGCAGGACAGCATAAATTTGAGTTTCATCAAACTCCTTAGGATGGAAATTCTAGGCAGCTTGCTAGAACAGAGATCTTATTTATATAATTTTTTGTTTAATATTTTCAGACCACAGTTTGCCATAAGTAAACAAAGTGTGGAAAATGAAACCATGGATCGAAAGCCTGTGTTCCAATATGGCTTACTAAGGATATTTCATGATATTAGCTATTTTTGTTTTATTTCTTTTCATGTTTCTAATAAAGTCACTGATACTCATACATAACATTGTGCTTTATATAGTAATTTCTTTCAAATTTATTGTTACATGGATAATAATTTAGAAAAAAAACACAGATAATGAGTGCCAAGGAGGTTGTTATGTCTATTTTTAGATCCCCTTAGTCTAGATCTGCTTTCCTCATTTTTTCTTCAAATTTTGGTGAAAGAAGTCACATAAAAGTGATATTAGGTGACTTGACAATTAGCATTTCAGCAATTCTTTCCTCCTCTGTTTTAACATTTTTTTGTCCATTCGATCTTAGCTGCAGCATCTTTAACCCATTCGATCTTAGCTGCAGCATCTTTAACCCGGTATGTGAAATGCTGTCAGATGATAAACTGTTTTATGGATACTTTCTCAGTGAGGATTAAACCTGAACAATAAAAAATCAATCTTAAGGATTATGAATTTTAGATTTTTAGATGTTTCAGTTAAAAATATGGGTAATACATCTGTGAATTTCTAATTAGTTTCATAGTCATTCTGGACCTAAGAAAATAGTTCTTATTTAGGCAGAATCACAATGTCACAGCATGATTGATCAGTACTTTATAGTGATAGTCATACCTATCAAGAAGAGAATCTTGATGATTGACAAATCATTAAGGATTCCTTTGAATAATTTATATAGATCCAGACACAAATTCCTCTTTAAATAGGCTATGAAACATATTTTTATTAGTTTAGTGATACACTTGCTTTTGTTTTCGTAAAGATCATCATGGTCAGAGAAATAGTACTTTTTCTTTTCTACTTTGACATTTTGTTTTCCTTTTACTGTCATTGTCCCCCACTAACACACATGCATATACAGTATTGGGGAATGAACCCGGGGTGACTTATCACTGAGTTTCATTCCATCCCTTTTTAACAATTAAAAAAAAATTTTGACACAGAGTCTTGCTAACTTACTGAGGCTGACCTTGAACTTGCGATCTTCATGCTTCAGCCTCCTGAGTCTCTTGAGTACATGCATGCACTACCACACCCAGTCCCATTAATATTTATTAGACTTCTTTATGTTTCATAAATAGCCAAATATTTCTAGATGAGTCACAATAAGAAAACATCAAACTTGACTATTTTCCTTTTGGATAAATGACTCATCCAAAAATATTTTTATTTTCAAAATTTCTCAATGTTTTGGATTTTTATGTTTTAGTCTCTTTTTCCATATTATCATTTGATGTTTGCTTTTTAAATTTTTCTGAAATGTCCTGTTTTACCCAGACTAAGTTCATTTAGAGAAACAGATGTTTGAGTAAATTTATTCTACTACACTATATCTTATTTTTCTCATCTTGATTTTATAATACTTACACTCTTGGCCATACTCCCCCCCCAAAAAAATGAGGAAGAAGGAGAAGGAGGAGCAAAAAGGAAGAAAATGGTTTGTGTTTGCCCTTGTGGTTATTTTTCTCTAATTAGCTCATAAGCTTTCTGAACAGAGGTGTTAATGTCTTTATATTTCCAGCATCATCAAAATTGCAGAGCTTGTATTTGTGATCTAACTTAAGCCCAGTAAGCACCTATGTATTAGAGTTTGATTTGAAAATTCAATTAGCAGACTAGCAGGACCTTCACAACTGACACTTGATGGCTCTTTCACTAGAGTTCCCTGACTCCCTGCTTGTCTGTGGTCCACTTGTTCCTTGAGTGAATAATTCCTCACACTCCACTGTTCTGAGGGAGCCAGTGAGCATAGAGATGAGGAGGAAGGGCATGCCGACCTGGCAGTAAATTATTGTGTTAAATATTACCTAATTCCCACCACAGATCCACTCTCCAACACGCTTCATAATTTAATATGCTTCAAAAAAATAAAACTGATTTATTTGGCCCGCATCAATTGGTTTCTTGTCTTCTAGTGTCTGTGCTTTTTGTCAACAGTGGGCCCAGGTAAGATGAGAGGAGGGAAAAGGAACTCACAGTCTATTTTCCCTAACTCGACTCCTAACAGGCTTGAACGGATCAGCCTGCATTTCTCTTTCCAAAGCCAGGGCTCCTGTCAGGAGGCCATTTTAATCCAGCTCCAGCCCTCTGCCTTCTGGTAGACTATCTTCCCTTACCTTATTATTTAAGTTTCATCCTCTTAGCTCCTCATAGTTCCTGAGCAGTTCCTTTGATGTTTTCATTAATGCAGCTCTCATCTTTGTAAATAAAGTCATCCCTTCTTTAAACTCTCCTCAATTATTCTAGTTGTATTATAGTTTCTTTTTTCTCCTTTTTTGGACTCTTTAATAAAAGTTATGTAATGTTTCAAATGAAAAATGAAAAGATAAATACAATCTATCTTATTAATATGTACATTTGCTTTTATGTTTCTTTTCAGTGAAGATATTTTTTATTTGATGTCAATAACTATGATTTATAGTAAGCCTTACAGTTGGTGAGTTTAAATATGTACCACCTAGGTAACATCACCAGCAAGGAAGACTCAGCTCAGATTGACTTCCTAGGGAATTAGGTGAATGTGAAAACACATATTGGCAAGGAAGAAATGACATTTACTGGCTTCTGAATGGGCATTGTATTCTCTGCTTTCTTAAGACCAAAAGACAGCTAACTGAAAAGATCTCAAAGTGACTTGACAATATGTTGGAAACATCACATAAAAGACTTTGGTTGACATCTTGTCATGTTAACTTTATCTTTGCAAAGTCAGATGTTCTTACTCTCCTCTACTTGATGTAAGAAGATTAAGGTGCTGCATGACAGATGGTTTTAAAAGTGCTTTCCACTCCATCTGGCCCCAAATGGAAACTGAAAGTCACCCACAACTTTTCATATAAATATTGTAGTAAGAAGATTTTCAGAAGGGAGCTTAGCATTTGATAAAGTAGTTAATAAGATTCTAGTGATTCAGGACCCCAATTACCCCCCCCCCCCTTATACACATTTGTGTCACCTGCCACCTGGATAAAACCAAACTTTAAATAGAAAATGCTAGTCTTAGAAAGCTCCAGATCCACTTTATGACACTGCAGTTGACTCAGGTTTGTCTCCTCTCTGCTCCTTTCCAATTTTGACAATCTTTCAGGTGAAGTTCTTTTCCTTTATTTATTCAGTTGTATAAATGATAGAGAAAATGTAATGCAGTATCTTAATATTACATGTATAAGTAGGCAGAGCTTTTATCCAAGAAACAAAATTTTAATGGTAGCATTTAATTCCCCAGGAAATCAAGTTGAAGGTGGATTCCACAGAAACATTCTGATTGTAATGAATTTTCTCAAATATAAAAATATTTTGTACTTATACAGACCCAGTGTTCGTTTTCTTTTTTTATAAACAGTGGGTTGAATAAATTCTGTAGCAGATGAAAAGGAGTTGATTAAATGTCATTGGTGTTTATACGATTTTGCATTAAGGAGAGACTATTATTTAGTTGTAGTTAACAGGTTTCTTGTCTTATGATAAAGGGTAATTGGGTGAAATTGGAGATCATTTGAAACTTGAATGTCATGTAGATATGATTATGTAAGATGGAGAAAATTTTTTCTGTATCAGAACATTTCTACACTTCAGTTTAAAGATTTAGATAATTAAGAAATAAAGGGGAAATTATGAACCTAGATTAATAACATAGATTCACAGAAATACAATAGATATATAATAATGGACAACTAATAATTAACAATGCTTATATAACAAATTTGAACTTCATTCTTAAGTTCACATTGGTATATGTGTAATGTATGTGAGAATAAATCCATGTGACAGAATAATTTTAAAATATGCTAAATGATGCTTCACTAAGGAAGTAATAATGCATATGATTTATTAACTACCTAATTAATCCTCTGCATTATTTTTTACGGGGGAACAAAAGAAATAACATGGGGATATTCCATTTTCAAATCATAACAAATGTGTACCAATTAAAACAAGCGTATAGAGCCACATAGCAAAAGCAGAAAATACATCAATCTTTAATTGTCTTACAATATAATTTCCTATATTAATCTATTATTAATAGATATATTATTATTATATAATAATATTGTTACTAGATATAACAAGTTTACTTGATTTATTTAATTTTCTGGAATATGTCATTTAGGTGCAACTTAAGACACAGATTTTAGTCACATAGCTGATTAATACATAATGTCCTTTAAAAAAAAAACAAATATCCTTGCTATTCTTCACTCTTTTGTCCTTTCTTTCCTTCATTCAATAGTATGTGTAAACTGCCAAGTTTGCCTAGTATGGGGCTAAACATGGTATGTAAAGGAATTCTTTTAAAATATTAATAAAATAGTCACGCTTTGGGTGTCTTATATTCTAATGGTAAGACGAAGAAGCACATTTAAATAACTATATTACTTTAAATGTTAATCAGCTTTTTATATCTGTGACAAAAACTGAGAAAATGAACTTAGAGGTACAGGTACAGCATTTATTTTGACTCATGGTCTCACAGATTTTAGTGCAAGGCTGGTTGACTGCCGGAGGGGAGGCAGGACATCATGGTGGTGGGAGCATCAGGCAGAGGAGGCTGCTCACCTCTCACCAGCAGGGAAATAGGGAACAATGGGTGGGCCAGGGACAAGATATCATCCCTAAGGGAACACCCCCAAATATCAACTCTCTGCAACTAGGTCCCACTTTTTACAGTTTTCACCAGTTCCCAGTAGTCCATTCAGTTTTTAATTTATCAATGGATTAACCCATTGATGAATGAGATCACAATCCTTAGGATTCAATCACGTCTCTGAATACTGCTGCATTAGGACCCATGCCTTCAACACAGGAGTCTTTGGGAGCCTTTGGGGGATATTCCATGTTCAAACCATAACAAATGTGCACTAATTAAAGCAAGTACACAAAGCCACATCACAAAAGCAGAAAATACATCATGATTAATCCTAGGAATGAATGGGTGATTCATCATCTGAAAGAAAAGCAGTGTAAGTCACCATTTTAAAGAAAGTATAGGAGAAAAAAAACACATAATCATATCAATTGATGCAAAACTTATACTTAAAAATCAATGTCATTTATGTTAGAAATTCTGGCACTGTAGTGTCTGGTAAATGGCATCTATCCAAACCTTATATTGTTCTTTATTGTGAACTACTGAATTATTTTCTCTTAAGAATTGAGAAAAGTGATCCCATTTAAAATTGTACTAGAAGTTGTGGCAAATGCAATCATGTAAGAAAAATGAAGTCATGAAAATTCCAAACAAAGTAATAAAAATGTCCTTGTTTACAAGCAAAATGTTTGTTCAAGTAGAAAAATCCAATAATCTACAAAAAATCTCAAATAATATGTGAGCTCACACTCCTTCAGGGTACAATATAAACATATAAATATATATCAATTTCATTTCTTCATATAGGAAATCATAGTTGAAAGTCAATTTATAATCATAACCACTTATGATGTGTTCAAAACACTGAAATATCAAGAAAGTCAAGGGTGAGTATTTTCTCATATGTGGAAGCTAGAGAGAAAAGAGGGCAAAAAGAGAGCTTATGAAAATAGAAGGGAGACCAGAGGAGCAGAGGATAGGGATTTCAGGGAGGGAGAGGGGGTGGAAAAGGGAAGTATGGTGGAATTAATTATACTATGTGCAGTTACTGCTACACACCCATTACAAGGTTTATAATGAACACAACTGACATTCAAATGCTGGCAACAGTGTAAAGTGAGTGGAACTCTCACAACCTGATAGTGGGAATGTGAGAATGGTATGGCCTCTGTGAAAAAGAGTTCGGCAATTTCTAGAAATGTTAAAATTACCATAACTTCCAATAATCTCACTCCTAGGTGTTTTCCCTAAAGCAAAGACAACATTATTTGTATAAAGCATATACAAAGTTTTTTTTTTTTTTTTTTGTAGCAGCTCTATTGCTAATTGCCTCTACTGAAGTAATTTAAATGCCTTCAATGAGTGAATGGATAAAGAAATCATAGTATATCTATACAATGTAATACATTCATAGCTAAAACATGGATGAATCTCAGATACATTACAGTGAGTGAAAAAAGGCAGGCTCAAAATATTCTTTGCTGTATAATTCCATTCATATGGAATTTAGTAAAGGAACTACTGAAGAGATAAGGGTCCACATTCATGCTTGCCAGGCATTGAGTTAGGTGGACAGTTTGGCTATAAAAAGGACATCATGGGAGAATTTTGGAGGGTGATTGGATGATTTGTATCATTTTCTGATTTTATTACATGAATCTGTCAATGAGTTGAAACCCATACACTACATAGAAATGCAGTTATCTTACTGTGTATAAAAATTTAAAAAATGAGTTATCAAATTGCAGTTATCCAATTGGAAAATAAAGACGTAGACTTGTATTTTTTAAAAAGGTGGAACAATTTGAACTTTTATAAATCCTTAATGAATATCATTCAATATGAAGGTTTTTCAAGCAATTTACACTATTTAAGGCCTCAAATTTATGTTCCTATTTACAAATCCTCATCTAGGTGCACATGGTGACACATACAAAAGTGTTCATACTAGTGCAGTGTGCATGCAATAACAACAGTTTCGATCATCTGTATATACATTTGCAGTAAAATCAGTAAATAATTATAATATATTCTGTTTTAGTGAGATGTTTGCTCACAATTCCAGAGGTCTCAGTCCATAGACCACTGACTCCATAGTTCTCTGCCTGAGGTTAAACAGAACATCATGACAGAAGGTCATGCCAGAGGAAAGCAAGGAGAACTCCACTCATGAGGGACAAAATGTAAACCTCAGAGACATACCCCCAGTGACTTGTATCCTTCTGCCACACACTACCTGCCCCCAGTTACCACCTAGTTAATCCACATCAGTGGATTAATCCACTGAATAGGTTACAACTCTCATAATCTTTTCACCTCTGAAAATTCTTACATTGTCTTACACAGGAACTTTTAGGGGACATCTCATATGCAAACACAACATAGTCACATAATGAAATTCATACAGAATTGAAAATAAATTCACTAGTACCAATTTATCATTGAGTGTGATGCTAACAAACATAATATTGAGTAAAATAATTTTAAAATCAATGCATATCATTTATTAGACAGAAACATCATAAACCTAGAAAATATAATACATATATAGGATATCTCATGAAAGTGTGAAGACATTCTTGAGAATGGCTACTAAAAAATTAAGCATAAATGTTACCTGCAGAGTAGGGAGGAAGAGATGGATTTATGATTGGTTATGTATGCACAGAAAGGTTGAGTTGTTTATTTCTTAATGAATGTAATGAATATCTCATTTTAATAATATAATTAACACCTAAAATGCCTTATAGAATATTTTTAAAAGAAAACATAAGAAACCTAGTATGCATTAAGGTACTAGGGAGTCAAAGACCTATTTTCAAATAATGAGTAAATTTTAAATGGTATATATATATATATATATATATATATATATAACAGCAAATTCATCATAATCTACAGATGAATTTATAATCTGCCTTGCAAGATATAAGGCTTGAGTAATACAATTCACAGGTCATTCTGAAAGATTTTTGTTATTACACAGGAAGGATACTATACTAGAAGATGTCAAATTTTAATTTGTCATTTTTTTATTTTTGCCATCATTTTTTATATTTTTGTATGGGAGTAATTAAAAGGGAAATGGAATCAATTTCTCCTGTTACAGTAAGTGTGTCTCCACATTTCTCCTAAGAAATCTCTCCTGAATTACAGACTTCACAGAAACTTTAACAGCATAATTGAGGGACAAATGCACTCCTTTTTCTAATGTACACTCTCCATCAACACAAAGTCTGATGTAGTACTAATGGTGGTAACGGATTGTAACAATTTTATTTTCCCAAGTTAATATTCCTTTTGAGATTAAATGTAAATGCTGTCTTCTCCATGAAATTTTTATAAGTGAATTATAGTTATACATAATGTGGGGATTCATTTGATTTAATCACATAGGCATGGATATAATTTGCTCCAGTTTAGTCCTTAGTACTTCTCTTCTTCCTCTACTGGATAGATTTCCCATCTATTTATTTATTTGCTTTTTAAAAAATTAGTGCTTATTAGATATACATAAAGTGAAATTACCTACATTCCCCATGATAAATATAGTATTTTCTTCTTATGTGCTAGTGAAAGTGCTTTGCATTACTTCTTTAGCCCTCATCAAAATCTGACCCAACATGTTGGAATCTTGCATGTATATTATACTTAACCAGTTGTAAACAAATTTAATCTTTCACACAAAAAATCTGGATTTCTGATTTATTATAACTTCTTACACATGGGATCAGTTGCATAAATGATCTTTGAAAGTATATATCAGTCATTCTTCTTGCTCTGTTTTCTAGATACATGAAGGAGGGTAGGAAATGGGAAGCATTTGAAGAGGCAGAGAACATAGCTGTCCACAATTGTTAAAGGAACGTATAAAAATGAATGAACAATAAATATTCTTTCCTTGTGGAAGCTCATAAATGTTAACTAAAATATGTACTGTGTGCTTTTAAAAACTATTATTCACCTGAATGAGGACAATGAATAATAATTTCATGGATATTCAAATTAGGTATTTTTTACTGTTCTCTTGTAAAAATAAAAGTAGACAATCACATTTTTGGCATTAATATTGTGCTTTCACTCTGCAAAAGTATTTATTTGGAAATTAGGAATTATCATTCTAGACAACAAAGTTAAATTGAAAAATATGAAAGTTGGCAATATCATAATTGAGAAATTGTTATATTTTGGATTTTAACACATTTAAAATATGATAAGAACATGAAAATATAGTTAAATAATTGCATTGTAGGAGAATGAGACCATGATTTTAGAAATGATTTATCTAATATTTTTACATCTCTCAATCCCCATCACCATTGTTACAGGTTTAAGTCCTAGTTGTACATGCCTTTTGATCTCCAGAACATCCAAACTAGTCCCCCAGGATTCAGTTTTATTCTTCTACCCATTCTGCTTCTGCTATCAGATGATCATCATAAAACAAAAAAGTGAGTGATTCATATTTTTCATGAAACCATTTAGTAATGTTACAATAATCCATGATTGATTTCTGTGATCTTATACATTTAGCCATGATGGTTTGCTTAACTTCTGATTCTTCCCCTTTGTATATTATTTATTTTTTCCAACGCAGATATACCACCTTCTTCATCGCGCTCTGCAGCACGCCGTTCCAGGCTTCCTTCATGTTCTGATGAATGGAACAGGATCTGGTCATTCTCCACATTTCAGTTTAACTTCCTCCTGAGACTTCCTGGACTACGTCTTCCGAAGTTAGTCTGCTCACATTGTAGTCAAATCACTTGTTATTTCCTCATGAGGACCTTTCATAACCTGTCTTTTCCTATTTATTTACTTTTCTGCAATACTTTCTTTCTACCTCACTAAACCACAAGTTCTGTAAGCCAGAAACCATTTCCTTCTTAGAGTATATCTCCAGGGCCCAGAAGTATGTCTGGTACATTGTCAGTACTCAGGAAGAGCAACGGAGTAACAAGATTAATAAATGATCAAAGTTCTATTCTCTGTCCAATCTCTTTCTTAAGTCTCATAGCACCTAAAATAACTGAAAAATAAAGAATCAAGGGAATTTTAAATCCTAACTACAGATAAATCTATTTTATGTTGATCATTGTGGAATTGTTTTTAAAAGAATAAAAGGTGAATTTTACAAATAAGTTTGCTCAAGAGCTTCCTTTATTTAACATGTGAAAAATGTATTTGAAATTGACGTCTATGGTTTTCCCTGGAGCTGCTGTTATTTGGGATCTTAATCAAAGAGCACAGCCATGGGAATTTGTGCTAGTAAATATATCGGGAGCTTCATTCTACTTTCTTGAGTTGTTCTGTGAATGGGAATCCATTTAGTTCAACCAGCATCTACTTAAATAAGTATCTTTGATTCATACCTAAATTCTAGTTACATATTTATTTTATTCCTTTTTTCTTAATTAATCATTTAAAGTAATGTATATGTAATACATCACCTAAATAGTCCTGATGGGAATTTAGGCAATTTGATTTTTTTAGATTCTCTATTTGCTTAATGTGTTATGTATTGTTACTGAAGTGTTAATATTGAGAGTTCTGAAATCTGAAGAATAGCATTTTTTAAAATAAATAATCATATAATAGGTTGAAGTTGGAAAACATAATATACTTCTCCTTTTTTTCCTTAGACTTCAAAATGTTTTTCTGTGATTTATACAAAGGAGAATCTGTAAATCAATTTGATGGAAACATTTAATCATATAACAGGCCAAAAGTCAAAAACATTCTCTTGATAGATACACTTCTCTTAATGTTTATCACTTTGTGTTCTTCCACATTTAAGCACTACATTTTCTTCAGTCATAATCATTAATCAAGCATATTAAGTATTAATAATCAGATGTTTCTAAGGATAGTTGTGGTAATTCTAAAGACAAAACTAAAAATGTCTGTATTAATACACTTTCTGGTGTTCAGGAATGGCATTTAATAACTTAATTTGATTATTAAACCACAAAACAAACTAAGAGAAGCAGCAACAACAAGAAAGCACTACGAATAACAGAAGACTAAGTTGTGAGTGAACCTTCAAGATACATGAAGTTTTCTTCTAAGATAATGTATACAACAGGTGCAACTTAAAGTGACCAAAACAGATTCTATATTTTTCAGAAAAGAATCATAATGAGAAGAGCATGCCCAGAAAATTTCCATGCTGACACACTTACCCCTTGGAAGATAAATCAGTGTGAAGGACAGACAAATCCAAAATTTAACAGATTACAGTTAATGAATCTAAACGACTTTCGTGACTGCTGAAGCCAGGTGCTAGCTAGATTGTGCTGTCTGCACCTGGACCTTATGGCAATCATTCAGCATAGATAAACACTTCAGGTGCCTTCTCATTGCCAAACTAAAAGTTGACTTTCCTACCTTTCCACATTTTCCAAACTTTCTTGTAAGTAAAGGAATGCATACTATTGAGTTTTTGCTAAAGGAAGGTGAAGAGCAGAGGTGTGTGTCATGCCCGGTCCATGCTCCACCAAGCTCTTCCATATTCCTGTCTGACTTGGATGAGGATTGCCAGGGTAACCTTCAAAGAAACTCGTTGAAGGTGTCAAATTCTGAGGAAAGTTGGGTCCTTTAATGTTGATATGGAGGATAACTGCTCCCCTGACATGCAATTTGAGCAGAAACAATATTTGTTTTGAAACATAGCACATATTTTATATTTGTTGGAGCAGTCTAGGATATCCTAATGAATATTGGGCAGATGGCTTTGGAAAACATATAAAGTAAAAAAAAAATAACACATTTAAAAGTTGTCTTTACTCTTAGTCTCACCAGAAAATAGGATACATTCAGTGGGGCTAGGAATAGTTTAAAGAGGAGATCTTTTGAAATTTTTTATCACTCCTATGACCTCAGGATTGTCCACCTTTTTGAACTTTAATGTGGAAGATAATCAATCTCTTAATCAGTAGCTGATTATGGCAGGTATCTCAATTATACACAGAAAATCTCAGATGTAGACAAATATCTCATATGTTGTTACAAACATGTATCATTTTGACAATTGTAAATCTTGAAATGCAACATAGGAAAAATAATAAAAAGCAACACATAAGAACTCGATTTGCTTGCTCAGATGCAATTTGTATTTTACTTAACTTTTACACACTGGAGTTGAAATATAATAGTACTGTCTAATTTAATATACTTCAATGAAAAAGATAACTGTAAGAATTGTTTATTTTAAATTTCTAACACTTTTCTAGATATAAATATAATTTATGAACATTTTACATTCATTTTTGTTTAGCACTTTTGCAATGTATTAATCACATATTTATGGGTTTCAATGTGATATTTCTAGACATGCACACAGCATGCACTGTTAAATCCAACCACCTTTTTCATTCCTTCCTTTTCCCTAAACCCACTTCTCAATTTTTGGTAATCATTATTCTACTTTCACATTGATGTATTTTTGCTTCCACATATGAGAAAGAATGTGTGCTACTTGTTGTTCTGTGTCTTGCTAACTTCATTTAACCTAATGTCTTCTAGTTACATTCATTTTTATGCAAATGACAGGATTTCATTCATCTTTGTGAATGAGTAACATATATATTACTCATTATATATAATATATATTAATACATGTTATATATATATATATATATATATATATATATATATACACACACACACACACACACACACACACACCACATTTTCTTTATTCACTTATCTGTTGATTGGTACCTAGGCTGATTCCATATCTTAGCTATTGTGAATAGTGCCTCAGCAGATATGAGCATGCAGATATCTCTTGGGTATGCCAATTTTATTTTCTTTGGATATATAACAAGAAGAGGGATAACTGGATCATAGGGTAGATACAATTTTCATTAAGATTTGTATCTTAGGAAGTAATGTATGCAGCAAAATGCACAATAGTGCAGGAGACCCTAAATAGAAAAATCACTCTTATTAAAAATAGCACTGATACAAATCTTTTTTGGACTGGCCTGGTTTATGGATTCTAAATGAGGTCCTCTTCTGAATTCAGGATGATCACGCCACCCCCGTAACCAAGTGGGAGGTCTTTATTTCTTCTGCTGCCGTCTTTTGAGAGCTACCAAAGAGCATATTTAAGTGATGTTTACAAATTGGTAATTGGTAACACTTCCCTCTACAGTATTTCAGTCCATTTAAGCATCAATACCCTTTCTCTGCTCACCTTATTTAATGTACTATTGTTAGTTTACCATGATGCTGCTGCTAAAGCCACTAGTGACTTTTTGCAAATCCTAAACGCCTATATGCACTCAATGTTTACTTTCATTACTGTAATCGGTATTGCACAACATTTTATCTTATGTTTTTACTCTTAATATAATAGATTCTTCCAAAATTTCAGAAAACCAATAACTTTCAGGGATTAGTGAACATACTGTGACTAATTATAAAAAGATTATGACAATGGTGATAATGAATTCCCAAGTACTGAAAAAGTGACCAAATGAATGGAATTTTCACAGCATGAAGAAAGTTCACATCTATAGCTAGATAACTTAAAGGGAAAAACTGAAATACTGTGGGCTAGTTTAATCACAGTCTACAAGTAAAATTAGAGATTTTGTGAGTCTATAACTATATCATGAAATTTAACACTGGAGTCAATTCAGTTAAACATTAAAGAAAGTCATCATAGAAGACAAGAGTAATAAACCCTGGAAGTTCTACTGAAAGAGCTAGAGGGAATATCTTCCTGGAGTTCATTAAGCAGAGAATGACAGCATTCTGACATAGATAATTTAGTCATTCATCTGCTTCAAGGAAAATGGTACTATTTGATGATTTTTCAATATCTATCATTACTGAGACTGGAAGAGAGAATCTAAGCAAAATTCCTACAATAGATGAAAGCCAGAGTTCTTCTATTGAGATTGGCCTTTGACTGATTTTTGAAGGTATGGGCATGAAGACATTAGGATTTTGAACAGCAGAAAAAAAATTTGAAGACAACATTCTGTCATGTAATTTCTTAATATTTCTGGAGCCTGTCTATAAATGGTGCATACCATCTGGAAGTATATGTTTGTATTTAAATTTGTTTATTTTATACAATAGACAAGAACAATATGACCACTCCAATTCAATTCACAAATGACATTTATTGAGCAGCTGTGGATTAAACACATATTTTTATTCCTTCAGCAGATGGTATAATACGTGTTTTATGATGATATGACTACATCACTATATGAAGGGGATTATTATAATTGAACAAACATTATTTTCCCTGTTCTCTCAAATCAAGAGAACTATACACTTAAAAAAATTCTTTTCTCTCTTCTTTTACGTTTTTGATGGTATATCATGTATATTCTAAAGAGTAAATGCAGGCGATCCAAGATGGTGGACTAGAGGGTGACTGCAGTTTTCAAAATTTGCTGAAAATTTCATTGTTCCTGTGCTAATGTGTATGAGAATCACTGACAAATCATTTAATTGGTGTACATACTATTGAAAATTTATTTAAGTTTTTGACATAATTCTTTCTCTAACAATATGATTCAATTGAAAAGAAACACATCTCCCTAGTCAAAAAATATACTTTATTTTAAATTTACATAAAAAAGGCCAAAAATATAAAGAAAGTAGAGGATGCAGATCTATACAGTAAAAATATTTGTTTCATAGTATGCTTTCCCTCCTCCTAGTGAAAAACAATGGTTTATTTAAAGAGATCTTAAATCATCTAGCAAAATGTTTAATATCTACTATTTTGTCATATTGTTACACGTGGAGGACAATATGCCCCTTGCCTAAACCAAAATTTCCTGGAAAGTGACACAAATCAGGAATATCCACGTTCACTCTACTATAATTAAAAACATTTGTTCATCAAAATATATATCTTAAAATAAAATTGCAAGCCTCCAAAGTGGGAGGAAATATTTGTTGCTGATATATCTGGTAAAGTCCCTGTATCCAAAATGAATAAAAACGACCCATTACAGAATGTAGCAAGGCAGGTACTTCAAAAAAGAGAATGAACAAATGACCAGGAAATGTGGATAAGGACTCAACCTCATTAGTTATCAGGAAAATAAAAACTGCACAATGAGATATTTCTAAGCAGCCAGAATGGCAAAAATTAAAGATGGCATTTAAAATTAAGAATAATCATGTAATAATTATGTATTGTGTGAATATGTTGAGCAACTAGAATTTTCATACACTGCTACTGGGAATATAAATTTGACAAACACTCTGGCAATATTTACTAAGGTTGATTATTTGGTTAGTTTGTGACTCAACATTCCCACTGCTAGCTGCATACCCAATGGGAATGTTAGATATATTCATCAATATTCATAACCAACAATATTAACAGTAAAATTGGCATAGTGCCCCATACTGAAAATAATAGAAATGTCAATCAATGGTGACAATGGATTAATACATTTTGAAATAATTGCTTATAAAATGGAATTCAGTATAGCAAGAAATATGAAAATTACAACTATAGGTAACAATAGGGATAAATCTCATTGGTCTACCTTTAAACAAAATTAATCAGACACAAACAAGTGATACTACATGCTTTGGAAACAGGCAAAACTAACATATCAGGATTTCCTACCTAGTTAGGGCAGTGATTACTTTGGGTAAGAATAATGAATAGGAGGGGACACAAATGAAACTTTTGAGCTGCTAGTAATATTCTCTTTTTAACTAGAGTGTTGATTATACAAGGTTACCTACTTTATCAAAAATGACTATTTATATATTTAATATATATCAGCTTATCTGTATCTGCCCATACTTAATTTGAAAAAAATATTGAAAAAATCATAAACTCACTTTTGTGTGTCTTTAATTTCAAACTTGATATTATTAGAGATTTGTTTCATAAGCATCTCCATTTATTTTACGTGCAAGATTGAATATGTGAGATTGTTCCAGCTTTGACTGGGTTGTTTTTGGTAATTGAATCCAATAAATAACACTTACAAATATAGATGTTTTCAGGTATAGAAGATAAAATATATGATAATATATATTTTTTAATTTGTTTAATATCTCTGGTACCATTTCCAGACTTCTGGTTCTTGGACTTTTTTGGATTGTCTGGTCTTGTTTGTCTTTGCATAGGTTTCTCATTGTTCTTTTCTCCTGTGGTCTGCTCTGCACTAGTACCTCCATTTCTCAGAATGCTTTTTACAAAAAAAGTCCCTGTGTATGCACTATTTCAATGTTAAGGTCAGGAATTTATATTTGATCATTTCTTCCCTCCTATGTTTTTCATAATTCTTTCATGTACTATCCTGCAGAATTTCTATGACCTGAGTCCTTCTAACCTGTCACCACTTTGCTGAATTATCTTTTGACTGGTGCAGACTTCTCCCCTAGTTGGGGTTGAGATGAGTGGTTGAAAGTAGCAAATAAATTCCCATTGACAAAAAATACACTTCTTATTTAGAAGTGAGGATAAAAACAAATCTCTTTTGTCAGTTATATATAACCAATAGCAATAACTGCTCCTTATAATTCGATCACTCTAAAACAATTACTTTGACACACCCACTTCTAGTTACTTCTTCCTTATACTAACATGAACTTAACTTGTAGGTTGATGAATCCAGGATTTGTAGACCCACAGCTTAAATGGTTTGGAGGCATTCTCTAAGAAAAAAAAAATTACAAGATTACAAATGCAAAATTGAGTCTGAAGGTAGATATTTATTCAGAGTGATAAAATTTCACCAGGTTGATTCATGGTAAGGGTCCAACAATTGAAAGATTGTGGAGTTTATGTATCTGTAGCCTCATGTTAAGACTACCTCTGCCACACATTTTTATTCAGCTTCTAGTTTGGAATATTCTTTTCTTGCTTATGTGTTCTAATATTTATCCCTGTGGGCTTGTCCTAACCTTGTTTTTGTTATTCTAAAATTCAACTGCAGGCTTTCCTATTTTAAAAAAAAGCCAATAAGATTCTCTTTTCTTAAATAGTTTCCATGTTCAATTACCCTCACCCTTCATTCTCTGAGACTTAGTTGTTGGTGTTCCTAACAGAATACCTTCTGTCACCTAAATGTCCATTTCTCTCATGTCCATTGAATTTTGTATGTGATGATGGTTTTGTCTAAATGGTCCTGTTTCTTGTTGGACAAAAGGATTCTCACAGTCCTTTAAGTTTAGTCTAAGAACAGCCCACTGGGAGAGAACAGATTGCTCTGGTAGTGCTGGTTACAGTGTCCTGCTTGCCTCTACTATAGCTCCCCCTCACTGTTATTAATGTGTTTCATATCTTTCTCATACAACGGTATAGCATTATCCTCAAGAGCAAGGAATAGGATTTCATACTTTATATCCTTCCCCAATTACCTCACACAGAGATACAAATACTTCCATCCTATGTGATCAGGTAAGTCTATTTATTGACTGTCTAAATCTTGAATTATAACTCTTTTATATGTTGGTAAAGAATCATTAATGCATGATAAACATGGCATGTAATCATGTAGGTTTATGTTCTATTGTTCCTGTGAGCAATGTGTATACCCATGAATGTGTGTGTGGGCATACATGCATGTTTTACTGTATCACTGTGACCTTGCAGCAAATAGTATATGAAAAATAAAATATCTATTAAATAGAAAGATGTTGAGATAATACATGACATTATCGAACAGAAAAATGTTTGGAAATAATCTGACCATATCTGTATTCTCACTCCCAAATAACATCCTTCAACAGTGAAATAAAATATATATATATATATGTATATATACTTTATATATCTGTACATATATACATATATATACTTCATATATGTGTGTGTGTATATATATATATATATTATATATATATATAATATGTATATAAAAGTTAGTTGCCTAAACAGCTGCATATCACCTTGAACAGAAACACATTCCAAACTGTTTCAGTGAACAAAATAGAAAATACAGTAGCACTTATGCTTAAGAAACAAAAGGAAGCCATCCTGAATTAATATATAATGAAGGAAATGGTAATTACTTGATCCAAAGGTTTTCTGAATATCACAGTTCTAATGTCTTTTGGAACTGTTTCATGCTGAGAACAGCACATACAGAAGAAATGTGAAATGAAGTCGTGTTCAGGACTCTGGGGCTTTACAAAAGTTACTGTGCCTTTCAGGAAAGATTGAATCCAGTGCTTTATTCCCCACCTTCAGTGACCAGTTCAGGCTCAGTTGCTGTTGAATACGCCATATTTGTGAACAACGTGGGGAGAACTAAATGTGTGGCTTACAACTTTATAAATGGAGTTTGGAAAGAACAACTTAGCCATGTGTTGTCATGAGAGGTAAATGAGGTTTCAATCCTATGAGCAAATATCATCCTGTTTTAAGGACTTAAACAAACTTCTCTCTCAGAAGCCAAGCATCCAGTTTAGTATTTTCCTCAGTTTTGATTTTAAAACATGCTGCAACATAAGTAAATCAGGCAGATTTCCCTACTTGACAGAAACAGATGACATAGTAGATGTCCTTGGGCATAGTCCATAGGCTCTTGAAATTATATTGTAACTTGTGACATAAAATCATTCTGATTTCAATGAAAGAGCTAAAATATGATACCTGCCTGAGTAGTTCATTAAATACAAGTGGTTCAGAAGCTAATCTTTCTCATTACTGCTCTAAGGACTTAGGAAGGGCTTTGGGTCAAAATCCCTCAAGCCATGTTTAATTGCAGAAGAAAATCTGCTAAATTCCTTATTGTTTAGATTAGTGTTGCTTAATTTGCTTTCAAGTGAAAATGTCTAAATGATCATCAAGATATTTAAAAGAGAGATGTAAATTGGATGCTCATTCTATGAGAATTTAAGTCATCAGTGAAATACTCTTGTACCCAAGGCATCCTTAACCAAACTGAGTTCAAATGTTAACTCTTTCATTTGCAGTGCTTTTTCTTGAAACATTTCTATGAGTACCAGTCCTTAATACAAACTTTTTGCTCCTATTTCCATATCAGTTATTGCTTTTACATTTTAATCCTGTGCAGTTGAAATGATGGTTCGACAATTTCCTCACCCTGCCTGGAAGCTTTTTTTTTTTTTTTAAATGAAATTTTATATCAAATTTTCTCTGGAGGATCTTCTACTACTGAACTTTAAACAAAAATAGGGAATAGACTTGTATTTCATGGCTCTTATTGGATCTCTACTATCATCAAAAACAAAAAAGTTTCATTTGGGCCATCAGTCAATGGGTAGAATAGAGGCAGCAATATCATTGCTTCCAGGGACCAGGAAAGAAATGGTCATAATTTAAAAGGTAGGATTTGCTTCACAAAGGAATCTTGATTAGCTTTTGGATGAAGACACAACTTTTTTATTCACAACCAGGCATGAGTTTTTATTCTCAAAAAAATATACTTTCTTTGGTTTTCTTGAAATCCGTAGTCCCTTTATTTGGTTTAGCTTTTCATTTTCAACTTTTGAAAAATTTCCCCACTTTTAACACCTAAGAATGTAAGAAACACTTCAGCTTTTCTCATAACTCTATATTAAGAAAAGGAAAACAGCACGTAGTCATGATGAATGACAGGGCACCATTGTCTCTTCATAAAATGGTGAGGAGGATGGTGAACCTTAGGACTGAACCCCATTCAATTATTTCACAATCACTTTTTAAAGGAAAGGTGTGAAAACCAAAGTTCCATATATAAATCTTTCAATTTCTAAATGTTGATAATGATTTCTGTTTTCGCAACGGGGTATCATCCTTAAAGAAATTGTGGACCATAAAACACCACGTCTCTGAGTGCTCCTTTCTGTTCCCAACAAGCTAGTCAAGCAAGGGAACGATGAGCAGACCTGGGCTGCAAAGTCTGTATGCATATTGTTTTGAAGGACATTGGCTTTCTCTTACACAAAACCTGGGAACTAGGGCAAATTAGAATTATCTATGGAAGGCTGCTTTCTTACATGTATTCCAAGACAGTTGCTCCATGGGATGCTGGTCATATAAGCAAACCAAGCAAGCTGATGCTGGTCACTGCTTCTGTATCCCAACCTAAAAACACCTCTCTCAGTGTCAAGTGGTGTGGAATCGAGGGCACTATAGACAGGCTATGTGTCACTTATCCAACCAGCCACCACTGAAAAGGAGGTGACCAAGCACTATGAGAGAAGGAGATGCTGTTCAGTCTATTGCCACTAACTCTTCCTGGAACAGTCACTGATTTCTCATCAGTTTCTCCCCTAATGCATCATATGCCTCACATCCCATATCCAGGCACATTCTCTGACCTCTCCACAACCTAAGATACGTCCTTGGCACAACTGGGCTGAGAGCATGACAACTGGGCATATTAACCCTCCTCAGGGAATAAGGCAAAATATATCTTAGTGTGAAGATAGCCTGAGTTGCCAATCCATGGACATAATTAGGGGGTACTGTATAAAATCTTCCTCATGAGTTAATTGAAATATTTGGGAAGATCTGCCTGCCCCAAATATGTTTTCTAAAATTATCCTGTGGTCTCGGTACTGCTTTTCATGAATCTTTGGCCTGGGGTTTCTATTATTAGTATCTCTTCACTTGTTTCTAGAGGGAAATAGTTAACTTTAGAAATATATTATTTAGAGTTAGAGGGAAGTTTCTTTCTTGTCTGTTAACATGTTATAATTTATTTATTATATATTATGAGTATTTTGGGAAGGTATTTTACAGATGTAATGAGGAGATTGAGAGAAAAGAACAAATTAGCAAAAACCAAGCAGAAACCATTTTTACAACAATTCTGAGAGAATGGACACCATGGAATGAGTAAGAATCCTGACAGCTTAGGCCTTGCTCCAAGGACGAGCTTGGAGGAGCTTGGCAAGATGAAAGGGAGCTAAAGTACAAGCAAAACTGAGGAACTAAACTTCTATTGATCTCACCTAGTTCTGGTTGAGTAGAAAGAAGACAGATTTAAACAATATTTTTATGAACCAACTCATATGTGTCTCTGAAGGCTAGTGCCTCAGATCTTTGTCAATTGTCACATTTATTTATGAGGCAATACCTTGGAAATATAACACTGGATTAATCTGACAAAGAAAACTAATTTTTAAAATGTCCAATCAACAGAGAAAATAGAAATTCATGAACATGTGATAAAGGAATGATGATGAATGCTCTACCACACTGAATCAATTTATGGACGATCTATAATGAATTAGAAATGTAAAATGTCAAGGCATAGTCTCCATGTTCTCCCATACTGGATATTTCAGAGAAGTATACACTTATTATGGTAGCTGTTGAGTTGCTTTATGATTGACCTGCCTGAAAAAGAAAGTGAGATGTAATTTAATAGGCTCTGCTGATGAACAGGGGGAAAGCACTCATAGCCTCCCATGCTGTAGCCTTCACTGCGTCTGAGAAGGCTCTCTCCTCTTGACCTTCTAGGAGTCCAGGGATGGAACTGGATTTCTATTTGTCCCTCATTTTTGGCCATTTCATCATACCTCTGTCAGTCCCTCTGATCCTGACCACATCTCCATAAATAGACTCTCCAATAATTCTTTTCAGTTCAGCCAGTGATATTATCAAATATATTCCTCGCTAGGAGTCTTATAAATATAGTTTATCTCTTAAATTAACGAGGCTAAAATAGAATTCTGATGTGTAGGGAGGAAGTGTGTGTTAAATTATACAGGACAGTTATGTTAATTAGAAATCATTCAATTCCAAATGTCATAAAATCAACTCTGACTGACTTTTAGAATCACAGTAAAAGAAAAGCAAAATACAATATGAAATCTATTTGCTCTGTAAGCTATAAAATGGTGTCAGACTCTTTCTCTCTCATGTTTTTCGCTCTGCTTTCAGTTATGTGGGCTTTATCCACATCAAAGGGCTCTGCCCACAACAGGAAAGAAGGCTGCTGCTGCTGGGGTTTACATGGTCTTTACAACTAGCTCTCTCTTAAGGAAAAAGACATGTCCTGTCAATCTCCTGAAAAGATCACTAATTCACCATTCTTGAGTCATATGGATACTCCTGCACCAAATCTTTTGTCTAGTCATAGAGAGTACTCTAATTTTCTGGTGAAGGTCAAGTGTTTGGATGCTTACTGAGGAAGGGCGATTACCCAAGAAAATAGGTGAACAGACAGAAAAATCACAGAAACATACCCTGTTTTGTGAATACATAGTTATATGTCCACTTATTTCTTTATTCATGGACCATATAAAACAGAAGCTATATGCAATTAATATGACAAGAGATCTTTGTAAGTTATGGATCACTACTTGGCGGAAAGAGAAGATGGAACAATAGAGTGTGCACAGAGTGAATTTAATACTAAAATTCCAAGTATGTTTGCATCAGAGGTGAGAGGGAATTATGAAAAAGACTTGTAGGGTGGTTGATGTATCTCTTTTTAATTTTTTTCTATTTTTCTATCTCAAGGTTGAAATGCAGATAATCATACATGATCTGATAAAACATTGCCATGGTTTGTGAGAATCTTATTTTTCTAACCATCAGGCTAAAAATATAGGTTTGAAATAAATAAATAAAATGGTGGTAGCATTGTTGCTTGTGGTGGAACCAGGGAATGAATCTATAATCAACCCATGATTTCAAATAACAGTAAATATTCAGGTTTGCCTTTGGGTATTTATGTGAAGAAGCACAGAATACAGTTGACACAACAAAACCCATGCTTGCTTTTACCAAACTCTGACAATTCTGTAATTCATTTATTTGAGTTTCCTTTCCATTATTGAATGAAGAACATTTTATTTTTAAGGACACTAAGGGGAGAAACTGTAGAACAGCAATTATGTTTCTGATTTACAAATAATATACCAAAAAAATTAAGGATGTCCCCATAGTTTAATTTGTTAAGGTATCGACATAAACTAACTTTATAGTGTAATGCATTATATTGTATGATACATGGTACATAGTGCATAATGTAAGTAGTAGTATAACATATATTGTAGCAATGTGTATAATTTCACTAGACAATTTTCAAGTGAATAGAAGTTAAGTATTTGAGTATTTGATTACTGAAATAATATACATATAGAATCTATTAAACCAAGTCATACTTCTTAGTTTGGACAAAGGGGGTATTTTATCTATTAGAATCTATGTTGAAAATTGACTTAAGTATTTTGTAAAGCGATATCCTTTGTGGTTACTACATATCATACATCAGAACAACTCCATAATACATGGTTTGCATGAAATAATGCATTCTAAGAAGAGAAGACACAGTTGCCTCCCAATGATCGCATTAATTCCATGAAGAAGCCTGCAGGACCAAGAAACTTTCTAGATATTCAGTGATGTAATTTTTTTCTTAACAAAAGAGAGACCCTATGACTATCACCTTTTAAGAAGACAACTTTTTCCGTGGTGGGGTAATCAGACTACCGGTTTTAAACGAGCAGTCGCAGTTGCAGTCCTAACCGTTTAGAGTTTTTGCCCAGGAATGCAGTTGCCCATTACCTATAACAATTCTGGGATCCATGAACCACTGGTCTCAGGATCAGCTCCTCTTTCCAAGAGAAGGAAAACACTAAAACCTAAAAAGGCTGAGATTGGCTGCCAGTTATTCCTATCCAGTTGGGATCATTCTGAAACAGTCCTGCACTTTAAACACATAAAAACAAAATGTATTTGTGATAGTTTTTTCTGAAATTTGGAAAGTACAAATGGACAAATATGTTTCTGATTGATTATTATGATCTTTCTGAACTCAGTATTTTTTGATACATAATCTGTTAAAGGGAACCAAGAACAACCAAGAACAACAGCACTTGTGGGAGCCTTGTTATTAATTTTCAGTTCTCTATGTAAAAAAGTGCCTATATCACTTAAAATGAACAACATAAAAATATTGTATTATAAAATTTATCTGGACAATCAAAATGACTCAAAGAGCATTGACTAAGGGAGAGTGGTCATTATTAAATGTATCTTTAGTGTGTCAAACTAAGACTAATTGTGATCTCAGGAAAAAAATATGCAGTTTGATTACTAATGTTCTTTTTTTTAATTATTTTTTTTAGTTTTATAGACTGCATTTTGATTCATTGTACACAAGTGGGGTACATCTTTTCATTTCTATGGTTGTTCATGATGTAGATTCATACCATTCGTGTAATCATACATGTACATAGATATGATAATGATGTCTGTCTCATTCCACCATTTTTCATAACCCCCTCTCTCTCATTTCCCTTTATGTAATCTAAAGTTCCTCCTTTCTTCTCTCACCCCCCAACCCCCTCACCCTTATTATCATTATCCACTTATCAGGGAAAACATTTGGTCTTTGGTTTTTGGGATTGACTTATTTCACTTAGCATGATATTCTCTAATTCCATCCATTATCTGCAAATGTCATAATATTATTCTTCTTTATTGCTGAATAACATTCCATCATATATATATATATACATATATATATATATGTATATATATATATATATGGGAGTTTCTTTATCCATTCATCTGTTGAAGGGCATCTAGGTTGGTTCCACAATCTAGCTATTGTGAATTGAGCTGCTATAAACATTGAACTGCCTGTGTTACTGTAGTATGCTAATTTTAAGTCCTTTGGGCATAAACCGAGGAGTGGGATAACTGGGTCAAAAGGTGGGTCCATTCCAAGTTTTCTGAGGATTCTCCACACTTCTTTCCAGAGTGACTGCACCAATTTGCAACTCCACCAGCAATGTAAAAGTGTGCCTTTTTCCCCACATCCATGTCAAAATCTATTATGTTCTGATAATACAGAAAAAGTGAAAAGTTAAAATGAGAGAGAGAGAGTGAGAAAAGTAAGTAAAATAAGAATATGTTGAAATTTACAAAAAGATGCAAAAAGATGTGGACCTCATATCAAAGAAAAATAGTCGTAAAAAGAGAGTCAGCATATTGACTATCCTGTCTGACATGGACGAAGGTTGGAAGTCACAACTCTATTCTAACAAGGAAAAACCTGAACAAATTGAAAATCAACAACTCTTCTTACATACATTAGAAGAGTGAGTCACAGTGCAAACCACTGTCACCAAAATTGAAGAGAGAAGACAGGCAGATAACTGAAGTAGAAAGCTAGGAGCAGAATTCTTCCACAGGAAGTGCAGACAATTATTGAACTGCAATTGAAGAATTGCTGGAGGTTCAGTGTGAACAATTCTGAGAGTAAAAGACCTGTGATTCACCTCCTGGAGCTCTCCCGAGTTCTCACAGTGAATATTAGTGAAACATCAGCTACTACTTTCGGCCACGAGGAAAAGTAACTATTTTGAAAAGATGCAGAGCATTTTACTCTTACTAATTCTTTCCCTCATGAGAAACAAGTGGTGACTTATCAAAGCCTCACCCATCTGGAGGAAGTTAAATACCCATTCTAGCCATCCTGTCCCACCAAGGGAATGGGAAAGTCAAGAGATACTTCCCAATTTCACAGTCCAGGGGCACAGGCTTACTAAAAGACAGGCCTAATTATAGGAATATAGAATACCTTCCCTCCTCCCATGCCTTACCATGATATTACAAAAGCCTATTTACTAAAATTCCCTTTTACTCAGTACATTGTATCTGGCTTCCAACAAAAATATTGCAAGACACCCTGAAGCTCAAAAACAAACAAACAAAAAATTGAATCATCAGGATCGGACTGAAATATGACCAGGTTATTGGAATTATCAAGCTCCAAATTTAAAACACTTACGTTTAATAAACTATGGAATCTGAAGGAACAAAATAGACAACATGAAAAAAAATCGATGGATAATGTAAGCAGAGACAAATGATCAACCTAATTAAAAAATGGACTGAAGACCTTAACAGCCACCCCATCAAAAAAAATACAGAGATCATGAATATGACTATGAAAATAAGCTCCACATCGTGTCATTAATGAGATACTACTACACCGCTCTTGAGATGACTGAAATTCAAAGCATGGATCACACCAAATGTTGACAAAGGTGGAGAGCAACAGGAACTCTCATTCACTGTTGGTGGAAATGAAAAATGGCACTGCTGCAAAGGAAGACAGCTTGCTGATTTATTATAAAACTAAACATACTCTTACCACATGACTAGTTCCTTAGTGATTTTACTAAAATGAATTGAAAACTCACTTCCACAGAAAAGCTTGTACAGAGATATTTATAAGAACTATAGTTATAATTCTCAAACTTGGAAGCAACCAAAATATTCTTCAATAAGTAAATTTATGAATAAACTGTGGTAGATTCAGACAATGAATAATTTTTAGTACTGAG
The DNA here is from genome assembly GCF_902686445.1 of Sciurus carolinensis. NCBI lineage: Eukaryota > Metazoa > Chordata > Mammalia > Rodentia > Sciuridae > Sciurus > Sciurus carolinensis. Next base: position 27,541,058 of record NC_062220.1, read on the forward strand.
GCAACCTTGGCAATTCAGCAAGACCCTCTTGCAAAATGAAAAATAAAAGGGGGTGAGGTGTAGCTCAGTCGTAGACAACCCTTGGGTTCTTAAAAATAAATCATATTACTAACTAAAGGAAGCCAATCTGAAAAGGTTAGATAATTAGATAATTACACAGACACACACAGTGTATGTGAATATGTAATGTGTGATCTAATTGTTATACTTTGAGTATGAAGTGTTCCCTGAAAGCTCAGGATTAGATTTTTGAGAGCTGTGACCTAATTAGTGGATTACCATCTGATGGATTAATAATTTGAAATAATGAATATATTGGGTGTTAATTCTAGGCAAGTTGGAGGAGGCAGGTCACTGAGGTTGGGCCCTTGGGGATTATATTTAAGGAGCTGGCTTCTTCTCTCTCTCTCTGCTTCATGGAGAGCATGAAGTCAGCCGTTTTCCTCATTCATGTCCTTCTGTCACAATGCTCCACCCTCACGTAGACCCAGAGTCACAGAGTCAGCTGATCGTGGACTGAATCTCTGAAACTCTGAACTTAACATAAATGGTTCCTCCTCTAGGTTGTTCTAGATAGGTATTTTGGTTACAATGTCAAAAGGTTGACTAAAACACTGCTATGTAGCATTCTGGAAATTAAAAACAGTAAAAAGATTGGTGGTTACCAGGGGACAGGGAGGGAAAGAGAAGGATGAACAGACGGAGGGCAGAGGATATTTAGTAATGAAATTTTTCTGAGTGGTCTTTCTAGATAGCCTTCTTTTACTTAGTTATGTGCTGTTCTGCATCATAACATAATAATGGATATATTTAGTATACATTTTTCAGTTTCACAGACTGTATAACAATAAAAATGAAGGCTAATATAAACTGTATTCCTGGTGATACGTATGTGCTAATTGTGTGTTAATCAATTGTACTACATTTTGGGAGAATGTTGGCAATGGAGTAGGCTGTGAGTGTTTTGCAGGAGGTATCAATATTTAACAAAAGTTAGTAATTATTGAAGCTACTTGTGGACCATGTTTGATTTACTATTCTGTCAATGTATACAATGAAATATAAAATTTAAAAAAAATTGTGAATTTAAAATTTTTTGTTATTAAGAGCATAAACATTTAGGATTATTATGCCTTCTTTGAAAATTGAACACTTTATAATGATCAAAGGCTTCTCTGCACTTCTGCCAATATTGTTTACTCTGAAATTTATTTTTGTGATGTTAATAAAAATTAATACTTACATAAATGAAGTATAAAAGAATGAAAACATGCTTTATAGTACCTTAGCATGTGTATATTTTCCCATCCTTCACACTTAGGTTATATCTTTGTATTTAAATTGAGTTTCATGCAGATGGAATACACAGTTGGGTCCACTTATCTGTGGCCTTTGTAACTATGGATTCAACTTCTTAGGGACTGAAAATATTCCCCAAATTAAAAATGCATCTTAACTGAAATAGATATTTATTCTCTTAACAATACAGTATAATGTCTGTAAGTAAGATAATTTCTGAAAGTTTTTTGTGCTATATAGACTATTTATATCATGTATGATTATTGATATTATTGAGATTAAATCTATATTTTGAAAATTATTTTTCATTCATTGATATAGTTTGGATTTTAAATGTCCCCCAAAGGTTCATGTGCTAAAGACTTGGTCACCAGCCTGTGGCATGACTGGGAGACAGTGGAACATTTAGGAAGTGAGGCAGAGTGGAAGAAAGTAGGTTGGGTGGGCATGGGGATTCTGGCACCCTCACCTTCCTGGCTGCCATGAGTGAGCAGCTCTGCAGAGTCGCCCACTCCCTACCACGATGTTCTCCCTCTCCACAGGCCCAAATCAATGGGGCCATGTGACCGTGGAGTGAAGTCTCTAAAACCATGGACCAAAATTAATCCTTCCTCTTTTTAAGTTGTTTATCTAAAATATTTTCTCACAGTGATGAAAACTAAGATATCTATCACATACTCATCAATTTTTGGACTTCTTCTAAATTCATCAAATATTGTCATAGTTCCATTTAATACTCATTGTTTGCTTTTGACTTAAACAAAATTGTTTAAATGCGTAGTTTGCTTTAAGGTCTATTGCATGCACCTTTAGCATCCATCAATCTATTTCAAATAATGGTATACCACTTCATACAGAGTACAAGATGCTTCCAAAAATAAACTTCCATTTCTCATTTGCTTCAGTTTATGCTCCTCTAAATATTTCATAGACTCATCTATATACTTTTTTATATTTAACATTTCAGTGATTATTTATTAAAATTTTTAATTTCAGAAAAATATTTCTTATGTGTACATTTATTTACTATTTTTTGGAAGTCTTTGTTTCTTTGTGTGGATCCAGATTTTTATTTAATGACATAATTTTAATCCTACCTGAGGACTTTGTAAACAATTCTTATAATTCGTTCAACATTTATGCTCTTGATGAATAATTCCAGCTTTTGTATAGTTGAAAGTCTTCTTTTAGCTTTTGTTTCTGAAGGTATTTCTGCTGACTATAAAGTTCTCAGTTTTTGTTGATTTGACAGGAAATCTATTATTATTCATGCCTCTTTTTTCTAGCTCCTTCAAAATCCTTTCGTTCTTGCTTTTAAACCATTTGACCGTAGTGTGCCTTGTAATTTGAAAATTTACTTAGGTTGGGAATTAGTTAAAAATTGTAGACATGTAGGTTTACAGTTTTCATTGAATTTGAAAATTTTGAGTTAATAGTTCAAATATTTATCTATTTCTTCCTCTGTTCATCTTCCCCAATAACTTGTACATTAGCCTGTTTGATATTGCCCCATGGATTACAAATGCCCTGTTCTCTTGCTTCCTTGCTTCCTCTTTTTCCTCTTTTTTACTTCTGAATTTAAATTTGTATAACTTTTATATCTCTACATCTCTGTTCAAATGCCTTATTTATGCCCTAATCACTAACCTGCTATTATTCACATTCGGTGCATCTTCCATGTCTGACCTTTTATCCGTCACCTCTGGATTTTGATGGGGTGTTTTTCATATCCTCCCTGTTTACCATTAACATGCTCACACTTTCCTTTACCTTCTTGAACATATGGAATGAATGCTTTTTGTCATCTACATAGATGTAATTTCTGAGCCAGTCTCGATTATTCAATTTTCTTCTCAATATGAGTCCAATTTTCCTACCTTCATTGTTACTTTCCTCAAATGTTGTGAATGTCTTCTTTTGAGTGCTTGATACTTTTATATTTCTTTAATAGGCATGGGACTTTGTTCTCCACTGCGGTCGACTTAGAAATGGTACAATCATCTTGATCTGGCTTTTGTTCTTTCTTAGCATCAGAGCAGGCTTCGGTTCATCACTAATTTTGTCACCCTTCTAGGCAAGTTTCTCTCTGAGCACTTGGAAGGCTTCCTGCTCTGCAAGGTTTTGCCACCCAGCTGGTGGGAGCACAGGTAATTCCCGCCCTCTCGTGTGCAACGATTCTTCTGTCTGCTGCTTTCCTATAATTCTTCCCAAGCAGCTCAGTTTTCTCTTAGACTGGTGCTGATCAGAGCTCAGAGGGAAACCTAGAGACCTGGGACGTTCACTCTGTGCTGCTCTCTCTTTTGTGTAGGTTTCTCCCTCCAGAACTCTTCTCAGAATTCCAGCTGCCTTTACCTCTTCAGAGCCTCATTTTTTTTTTTTTCCTTTTAACAAGACTTCAAGGCTCTATTTTGGTTTCTTTCCCCTAAGGTGTGGACTGGAAGCTCACCAGGCAACAGACAGAGCAAATGTATGGCTCCTGATATTTGTTCACCATTTTCCTGGTGTTGCTTCTTTCTCTGACTCCCTTTAATATCTGAAAGCCCTTGTTAAACTAATTTTGTTCTGATTTTCTTTGTGCTGATGGAACCAGGGGATAAATCTAGTCTTTTTACTTCATCATGACCAGAAACAGAAGGCTTCATTTACGGGTGTCTCTTTTTAATAGGGAACACTTTTCCTACAGGTAACTGGAATCTACTGACAAAATCCAAACTCTGCACTGTACTCTTTCTAGGTAAGAACTGTCATCCTATATGAAAAATAAGCTGCACAGGTTTGAAATTTAGTCTCTCTTAATTCTCCTGCTCACTTTTTAGCATGCCGCCCATGAGTAGTAAGATACAGACTTATAAAACAGAGCAGTTAACTGAATTGATTATAATCCCTTTTCCAATACACTAGTTTTGTTTTATAATACTGCTCCTTTTTTCGCCTAATTCAGCTAACATTTTTCACTGTTGACAAAGTCAGAATAATTCGATTCATACAGGTACATTCTGTTTGTTCCAAAAGTAGGGAGGGTAAAATTCATTCCTGGAAGTTGGGGTTCTAACTAAATCAACACTTCAATGCTATTAGTTCTTTACAGACTAGTCTTAATAGACATTTGCTTAAAGTATTTATTGTGCATAATCAACACCAATTTATGACTTGGTTGACTAGCATCTTTATCATTTTTGTGTCGCTTACAGTTGTTCAGTTGGTATCAGATACTAAGCCTAGAGCAGGGCAACACGGATTTTATCCACATTAATCTATGTCCATGTATTTCTGATCATAACATAGCCTCTATTTGTTTATTCTTTAGAGACAATCTATTTTGTAAGAATCAACTTTGGTCAACTATGAACAAAACAAAGCAAAAGAAACAACATTCAAAACAAAGGGACTGGCCTGTCCCTCAATCTGGGGGCACTGCAATATGGCGCACTTGCTTCATTGGCCTACAGAGTACAGGAGCACTGACTTAGTTTCAGGAGGATCGTGATGTGAGAAATCATTGCTTTAAAGGAAATATGCCAAATGAAGTTGACCTTATTTGAAGGAAAAAGAAAACCACAGTTCTCTAAATGCCTCTCACCTCAATACTTTGTCTATTCTGAGTTACCCATTTTTATTCATATTCTTAAATTCAGAAATTTTGTCTAATTCCACTTATACTCATTTATTGTTATTATTGTCATTTGTAATTTCATTTATCAAGCCATGGTAATGAAAACAAATATGTTTAAACTATCTATATCATAATTGGCCTATAAATCCTCCTAGGGATTAGAGTCATTTCTTTATGACACATTTGTCATAATGGTAGACTTTTGATATTTTAAGTTTTTGTAGATTGGATAGAGACACATTAATATTTTATTTGCAAGCTGTATCTTATGCATAATGGTATAATTCTGTTTGTCTTATTGTCAATTGCGCTGTTATTAAGATCAAAAATCAGCAAATGGCAGTTCAGAGTGATGCATGTTACTGAGTACCTGACAAATGGTTATCCACTAAGACCTTTACTCCTTGCCTAAATCTAGTGCTAAGTGGCTCACAGATAATATACAAAGTTTTTCATGTGAGATGTAAATAATCTAGGTATTGTTTGATAGATAATAATTTAGTAGACACTCTAATTCTCTTAGGAGATCAATGATCCCAGACAAATTCATTTTGGATGACTTTCATGACAACTTTGTAATGACCCTCTTTTGTGAGGTAAGGGATTTTGCAAGAATGTATTGAAAGGAATTTTATTTTCTTTTAAGGAAAAGCAAGTTCTATTTTAAGAATTGCAAGAATTTGACAGCACTTAAAATTGTTGACAACTGTAATTTCCATATTAAGCAGCATTTATTTGTGATCAAGCACAATAGTAAGTAGGATTTTTATCAGTAAATTAGTATAGATAAATGTGTAAATAATTATCATAAGTAATATAAGTGACTAATAAATGTTATAGTAATAGCTACTTATTTAAAGTACTATCATAAGATAAGGTTTTATTTCTCCTGGAAAATTTTGGATACACAAACATGACATTAGAATCCTCTGTGTATTGTGGTGGAAAATTCCAAGACTCCAAAGAAAGCATCACATTCCTGGGTAGATTTATGACATTATTCAAAAGATAAAGAATTTAAGACAAAGGTGTAGGTTGAGAGTAAAGAGAGAGAGAATACGAATAAAGCTTAAATGGAGGTGATACTTTATTTATGAGAACCTGCACATCTAAGTAAAATTTTTCAAAATGCAATTAGACAATGGAAAGAAAGAAACCTTCATACTGTCAGGGAATCTGAAAAAATAAGATAAACACGCCTGGTTATAACTGTGATAAATTATAAAGTGCTGTGAGAACATATAAAAGGAGGAATTTATTTTATCCTGATGAGTTGTTCTAATAAACAAATTTTTAAAAACCCCACAAATAATAATGAAAACAAAACCAAACATTAAGTTATGAATTAACAAGTTACTGAATATTCACCAAGTGGAGAGGAAAGTGTTGTGATCATTGGAACGAGTCACACAAAAGCCTGAAAGAGAATAAGGTTAGCACAGTAGAGGAAGCAAAGTCTGGACTCTTGTCTGGCCTAGGGAGTCATCAGCATTGGCAGCTGAGTCCTTTGAAAGAGTAAGCTTGGGGGGCTGGGGAGATAGCTCAGTTGGTAGAGTGCTTGCCTTGTAAGCACAAGGTCCTGGGTTCGATCTCCAGCACCCAGAAAAAAAAGCTCTTCAAGGGGCTCACCTGAAACAGAGGCAAAGAGGTTAAAAGAAGCATCCCTGGAGAACAGTAAGAGCATCATTCAATGGAGTGCCTTACAACAAAAAGTTGTATAAAATTTTAGTAAATTAATATTCAAATTTTTCTAAGATGTGTGTTTTTAGTCCATATCATGTGTACTGACATTGATGATCATTTATTTTAAACAAGCAAACTGTCCTGGATCTGCAGTCAGACTCCATCAAAATAGTAAATCAACAGTAATGGACTTTACCTGGGACACATGTAGACTACGGAGTAAAGATAGGAAAACACAGGGAAGGTGATTTCCGTCACACTCCCATTTATATCACCTGCTTGGTCTGTGTAAAAGTCCAAGGTTCTTGGAAGTTAATAGCACGTTTTCATAAACTTAGTGAATAGGCATTGCTAATGGCAGCTGGTCTACTGGAAACAATATTTCATTGGGGAAAATCCTTATAACCCTAGCGCATGGTGTGGCTCTATGCCTGCCAAATGCTGTTGATGCCCATTCACATAAATATAAAAAATCAGAAGAAATTTGCATTTATGTAGCAATGAAAATAGTATACCTTCATTGTGTTGCTCTTTATTTCTGCTGTAGTATTAATTGTAGGCTTTTGTCATCTTAATATTTCTTATAACACTTAGCTAATCCATTATATTGATATTCTGCTAGTTGAGTATAAGCAGTAAGTCGCAACTATCCTTGTCTCTTTGCTCTTAGATATGCTTCCAACAGTTTGTGAAATAGGCTCCAAATTTTTAAAGACTTACCATCTTGGTGAAGTTTCTGGGGATGGAGTGGTATGGAACAGTTAGGAATTCTCCTGTTAAAATAATAGATATTTTACTCCATTTTACACTCCCCATAAAATAAGACACAGTGCTCTTGGTGAGATCTCTTGGATTTTGGAAGCAACACATTCTACATTTGATCACTTTTTTCCACCCACTTCTTACACAACTTTTGTACATGCTAATATGATTGGTACCTGGAGCACACAGGCCTATGTCAGGTCTAGGCTGTAGCACAAGCTACTTTACTGCTTGGATCATATGGTGTAACATTGGAAAGTCCAATGCAGAGAGATGGAGTAAAGGCATCTGGAAAAACCCTAAAGAGGAATCATAACAGAGACTCTTAGAGGTTTTTATTTATTTCTCTGATCACGAACTGCACTCATGGAGAGCTAACATAGGAGAGTAGGGAGAAAGCACTGGCATAGTTTATGGGTAAACCATCACCATAGGCTAGTCCAAGCTGTAAGTTACTGGTTTTCACATTACCTATTCAACAGTGAACACATATGCTCATGTCAAAGGGAAATTTTCCCAGTTGGCACAATTTGGGGGTGTTAATTCTGAGTGGTCATTCAATGAAGAAAGAGATTACTTGAGTATAAAGTAATTTATAGTCTCATGGCTGGGTTGCCCAGTTAGAAATTGATAAATAAAATTTGGAAAATTGGAAACAGAGAGATCTGGGAAAAGACTGTAAAAATGGCAACTCTGGGAATGGGCACAGATGTGACAATATTTGGGTCCTATAAATGGCCACAAAATGGCACTTATCACAGAACAGGCCCTAAATATCCAGCTGGGTGAGACTGATAGTTCTCCTAGACACCCCAGAGTTTGAGGTACAAGAAGAAAGTAGCAACTAGAGTCAGCCATCATCTTACAAAAGGAACTTCCTTTCTCAAAGTGGGATTTAATTGTTGCTTTTGCCGTGTACCCAGACTGCCAAAAGCTGAGGCTATGGCAAGTCCCTCATATACCACTGTTCTGTGGAAAGGTGAGCTGACTCCCCGGTGTGGGGTTCACTATGTCCATCCTTCCTCTCACAGCACAGCACTTTATACACAGTCCAGGTACAGTTTTGCATTTCCTTTCCTCAGTATCCACATAGTTACAGTATATCTTATAACATTGCTTCCGATCAAAGAATGTACTTTTTAAAAAGGAAAATGAGGATGCTCACTGTGATTAATGCTGTGGATTTCAAGCATTGAGTATCACACCTCTGCTGTCACCCTGAGACAATAGATCTGATAGCAATTTGTGGGCCTTCTGTGATTGAGACACCAGTTTTCCATACTAGACAAGTGGGTGCTGACGGGTAAAAGACAGGCTGCTGCGACTACCTCTTTTTTGTCCCTCAGAAGTACCTTCCACTTTTCTTCATCCTGCTTTGTCTTGGAAAATTGATCTGTGTGTGCTAGATGAAAAGGCTCCTGCATCTTGTGGTTTCAGTTTGGATTCAGTCAATAGAGAACTCCAGGAATAAATCAGAGCGTTATTAGGTGAAAATGGGGGATCTAAAGCTTTGGCTTTGTTCTCATTGCTCTCTTTAGGTTCACTGCAACCTTTTGTTTGGGGTCACAACTTCTCTCAAGTGGGTCCTCTCCAGGTGATTCTGCTGTTTTAGTTAACTGCTTCCTGTCTCCCTCTCACTGGACCACAGGTTCTAACAGTACCAGTCTATCCATCTGGTTTCTGGTCATGGCGCCTCCATTTAAGTTCAGGTGTAGTAACATTTTATTATTCCTTTTCATGGGGTACCACCTTGATTCTTGTGGTGTGGTTTGTGCTTAAGCTGTTGGAAATTGTTCCTTGTTTATTATTATTGGATTTCTCTTTGTTTAAGTCTGCTGTCTATTGCCTATGGCAATCCTGACTCAACAGTGTCTGAGGTTGGGATGCAAAAGAAAGGAAAATAGAGGCTGCATCTCAGAACGCATCCTGATCTTCCTCTGGAAGAAGCTGTAATCCAGGAAATTGTTGAGATATACCTCTTGATTTTATAGAGAAAATCAATAGCATGCAGAATCAATTAATACTCCTTATGAATCTAGACAGACAAATTAATAGAAAGGATTTGGTCAGTTTTAGGGGAAAATATAGAGGAAATCAACATAAAATATAAGGAATAATGGGTGAATTTTAAGGTAATATATTTAGTAGGAGTAAATACAGATATTCCCTGAACTCTAAATTAGTATCAGCACACAGAAGAAATTGCACATCAAAACAAGGTGTTTTAAGTCTGGGGATAGGCAGGTAAAACAGTAACTGATCAAATTCAGGCCTGAGTTACATGCAAATTTTATAGTGAAATGCCTTTTTTGTGGAATTATCAATATTCAAAAGTTGAAGAAAGACAATTTTTTTTTTTTAATAGTAGAGAATTTTTGGCAGACCAGGATTTTAAAAATCTGTCACTACGAAATATATACAGTGAGACTACGTAGTATTTTATTATAAGAAACTGCCTCTATGTGTAAAACCTTGAAGAGTATCTGAACCAGAATTAAGTAAAGGAAAAAAGCAAAAGGATTTCAGATTTGGCAAAACAATACATACTTTCATGGCAAGTAAAGGAAAATGGCCAAACTGAAATGAAATTCTCGTAGATTCCACTGACTCTTCCTGAAATTTGTAGGAAAACAGCAGAAAAAAATGAAATCCCAGGCTGAGTTCCAATGCTAGGAAAGAAAGGAACCAAAAAAATCTTCCTAGAAACATTTGTTATTTATACCAGAATAATCAAGTATCCAGAAAAAGACAGTCTTTTCAATGGTGTATGTCACAGTAAGTTCTCTGTTGGTCCTTAGGGACATAGACTGTAGCCACATTTTAAGAAGTTTCTTTTTGCTAAGCTACTAATGGTCATAGTTTATTTGGAATACATTGAGGAATGGAGGTACTCCTTCCTTGGAACTGAGGCTTTTCCAACTAAAGAGGCAAGGACAGTAGTCACAGCAAGGCATGATTTAGAATGCTTGCTCACCAAACTGCTACAAGCTCAAAACACCAAAACATAGACATTAGATGAGTTTGAAAATTCTTTTTTCAATGTAAGAGTAAAATTATGGATTTTTTTTTTTTGTCACAGCCATCCATAATGTTGACAAGAAACACTCTTAAATGACACTCTGAAACTGTGGACTATAGGGATAGCTAGATTTCTACCCAATCATCTTTTCCTAAATATACCAAAACACTATTGAAACATCAACTTTTTGCATTTTTCCCCAATTCAGTTAATATGCACATATCATAGTCTCTTGAGGGTGAACTACATTGTCTGATTTGCCTGGAGTTGTTCTGATTTATCTTTGTTTTCCCAAAATCCTGCTTCTGTAAACATTTGTTCCGCCTGTTCCTTTCCTTCTAAAAGTGGCTCAATTTGCTAGATAAATGACATTTATTTATTTATTTATTTTGAATTGTATAATCATCCTAACTATATAAAACTAGCATGTAATGATGGGCAATTAGATGCAATTGATCCAAGTTTTCCTGTTATACTTACTTTTCTTCGTATAGCAACAAGATCATGTTTTGGTCTGTAGCAATGCTAAAGTAGTCTAGGATTTGTTTGGGTTAATGGCCAGAGGAACCAGAAATTTGTTTCTCAGACTTCTGTGAGTGTGATGCTCATGCTGTAGCTCCAAAAGGAATGTGGCCTTTTGTCTTGAGGGTTATACGTTATCTTCTCAATTGAGAAATACCCCTGATTTTATGTTAAAACTCAATAATTCCTAACTTTGAAAGCTTAAAATAACAGTCTCTCACTCTCTCTTCCTTCTGCCTGTGTGCTTGGGAGCCTGCCTATCCATCTGCCTGTGAGTCCGCTGTCTTTCTGTCTTTCTGTCATTAATTTTCTTTCCATCCTCATCAGCAGATCAGCAGGCTTATTTCAGGGTTCACAGATAGAGAGTTTTTTTGTTTGCAGATCTGGTTCTTCTCAGGGGATGCTCATGTGAAGTCGCCATGCCAACCCAGTCACAGCAGAGTAGCGAGTAGCGCAATGCAGTTGGTAACACTGACTCAGCCCCTGGGAGAACAACAGGAGAGCAATGATTGTAAATTTAAAACAGAAAAATGGCATTTTTGAGCAGTGGATACATTCTGGTTGAACATGACTGGGGATTTAGAAGGACTTTTTTCTGTTTTAAATTCGCAGTAATTGAACTCCTTGTGTCGACTTTCTCTCCACAGGCTAAGCCAGCATGGCCACTTTGAAAGGTTTGCTCCTTTGTGACCTGAAGAGCAAAAGACTTTTCAAACAATGCGCTTGGAGGCAAAGCACATAGTGCATAAGAAAATGACTAAAGGATCCTGGAAGGATTTCCAGTGCAGGGACTTTGGAGAATTAGTCTAGCTCTGGACTTGGGTTTTCCTCAAAAAGACTCAGATTTGATCATAAACAAAGAAAAACTGAAACAAATTCTGCTATGAGGAGATTAGTTTAAACTATCATCTGGGATGTTTTCTTTCCTCCCTTTCTGATTTGCTTTACTATCACCTCCATTACTTCTATTAACATAGAAGAATTTGAATTAAGCCAGTTTACTACATATTTCTGGCATACACTTTAGGAAAAATCATGAATCAATACTTTCAAGGATGTCTTGAGTCCTTTGATTTATAGCACTCTCTCTCTCTTTCTTCCTTTCTCTCTCTCTCTCTCTCTCTCTCTCTGTTCTTTAGATTTATTTCTAACTTTAGTTACCAATGGATCATCCCCATATTTATTTTTTCCTTCTCTGTGACATTAAATGGAGAATGCTTTCCTCTCTTGATTTACTTACAGGTTTTGGGGATGTTCTATTTCCCTCCCAGACTTTTTCTTGTTCACTTTCCTGTTTCCTTGGTGGGATCATCTATGCTATCTGCCCTGTAGTATTTTTCCCATGCTACCATCCTTCTCCCCTCAGTTTTACTATATTAGTACAATCACATCCCAAAACTGGAATCTTCAGTGAAATAAATATACCAAATACATTTTTTTGAATTTATAAAACAAAAGGAACAGTCAGAAAGACTCCTTTCTTGTTCCTTTGGTTTCTTACCAGTGCCATTCAGCATAGATAATCAATCTGACTCATTTCTGGTCCATGTTTTCTTCATTTATTTTTTAAAAAGTAAGAAAATACTCATGGATACATTTATTACCTTAAGCAAATGATATTGTATTATGCATATTCTTTCATATCTTTTTTATTTTATTAAAAATATATTCTGGAATTCATTCTATGGCAACTCATCAAAATCTATTTTATTTATTTTTAAAATTAAATTTATTTTTAACTAGCAGAAAAATAAAAATCGTACATATTAATGAGCTTTCTTGTGATGTTTGATACATATGTATGCTTTGTGATTTTAAATCAAGTTAAAAACATCTGTTTCCTCAAATATCTAATATTTCTTTATGGTGAAAACTTCTAGGTCAATAAAATTTATTTTGTTGATTCAATCCTCAATTTTCTGTGACCTGAAGCTAAAGAGATAAAATGTTTTTTCCAAATATGAAATACTATCTTCTTTCTACCTCCAATGTTATTTTGGAAATTCAAGGCTTTGATTTTCCTTTTCCCCATGTAAGTTATTTTACCATTAGTAGCCACAATGTGCTACTGTGTTGGTAATCACCATTTTTACTAAAGCAGCCAAGTGCCAAAGCTCCTTTGAGGCTCCTTGATCATGTACTGTTGATTCTCTGACTGTGTTTCACCTTATGGCTGCTGATTTGGGTAATCATAGTGTCACTTCATACCATGTTTTCTAGCATCCTGTCCTCTAAGTGAGGAGGATGATTTGTGTTGTTTTGTGTACTTTTCTTAAAAACATTATTAATACAGGAATGATTTTTGTGAATTCATAGATTAGGCCTCCAATTTTTCAACCCTAAATCATACTAAGAGAGAAAAAAAAAATCTCTCTTTAATGTCTATTTGTATCTTTTCAGTCACTGACCAGGATTATTGAGTGTCTCTGTGTGTTTGTGTGTATGTGTGTGCATTCAGGCTTATCATTTCGCCAGTCTTTGCTTCTTTTTCATAAAACAATCCTTTTGGGTGTTCTTTGTGCTAAGATACAGTGGTTGCTATAGGTCAATGACCCAACTAACACAAGTGGAAAAACTAGATATGTTTGAAAAAATCACATATTTCAAAAAGTATTAGAGTGTTATGGAAAGCCATAAGAAAGAGAGTAGATGTAATTTCAATAAAGAGGAAAGATGTTCTAAGATGAACTGATAACACCTAGAACTACTATCCATCCCCTTTCTTCCTGAGGGTGTATGTTAATCTGTGATTTGGACTGGGAATCTGACTTGGGTCAAGTAAAGAATCTCTGCTAAGATGAAGAGAAAATCCCAAATCTTTTGTAGAAGAGAAGGGTTAGAATAAAAAGGTTAGAAATTGAGGGACCTCACGTGTATCATTAGTTTCCATAGAAAGTTCACTTGATTCTGGGATTCTGGGACTTTGTATGCCACTAAAGTGACACCAAAATTTCCTAAGGGCAAAGATAATTCTAGAGTTTTACAGTGCTAAATAAATAAAGGCCTGTTATGGGAAGAAGTTGGAATCCAAGCACATGGCCAGCTATATAACTAAGGCATCCGCTACACTGGTAGGAAGCTGGATATGTGGGTTGGGGAAATCTTCAGAGAAAATTTAGATCATTCACAGTGATACAATGTCTTTACTGCTACAAAACCACATGTCTACCAGACACAAAACCCAAGAAGGCTTTTGTCAGGAAAAAGGATAAATAAAAATAAAATGGGTATTACTAAATGGCAACTGACATCTGACACAGCTTAATTACTGAAAAGAATAACGGGGCTCCCCATTCTGAAAAAGACAATACCATAGGGAGTCTGTGATTCTTATCCAATTTCTGGTGTTAAAAAAAACATCAAAATCTGCAAAGAACCAAGAAAATATGGCAGATGATCAAGATTAAACATACACAAAAGATGACCCCAAATAATCCAATATATTAGCATGTAGACAAGGATTTAAAAATAACAATAACTAATACAGTATAAATGTGTGGAAAGATTATCCAAATAAATGAGTGAAGATATCAAATAGAGACCTAGAATCTCTAAAAATATCATATAGAACCGGGTACAGTAGCACATGCCTGCAATCCCCAGGCTGAGGCAAGAATATCACAAATTCAAAGCCAGCCTCAGAATTTTACTGAGGCCATCAACAACTTAGTGAGATCCTGTCTCAAAATAAAAAATAAAAAAGTCTGTAGAATGTTGCTCAGTGGTTGAGCAACCCTGGGTTCAATCCCTGTTATCCAAAAAAAAAAAAAAAAAAAAAAAAAAAAGATTGGGGATATAGCTCAGTGGTAAAGTATCACTGGGTTAAATTCTCAGTATGAAAAAAAATCATATAGATAATTTAAAGTTAAAGCATATTAAATTAAGAAAATAGAGAATAGAGAAAACAGAAAATTAAACACAGTAGATAAATTAGATGAATAATGAATGATGCAATAAATTGCAAATTAACTATGCTTGTCTTTCTTCAGATGATTTTTCAAGTTCAGTCACAGAGAGCATTCTAAACTACAAAGTTGATCACTTCCTTCAAAACAATAAAAACTTCCCAGGCCTACCTCCCAGTGTTGTGTGTGAACTCATGATTGATCCCAAAGCCATGTGTGTATATACAACCCAAAACAATAATGCCTCCAATCCCCACCACCACATGGGTACTTGAAACTGGCCCCTGTAGTTATATACAGGCACAATAGCATCCTTGGATTTTGTGGGAGTATACAGAGCTGACTCCAGCCCCTTTCATCCCACCCAAACACCTGCGCACATGACTAGTCCAAGACTGTATTGCCATCAAACCAGGTCCCTTGCTGTTGGACCCAGGAATATTGCTGAGGACATCAATAGTGTTCTCACTCACCATTGTCCCATAGCTCTGGTCATCTGGGGCTAACTCTGTGGACTTCAGCTGCCTGACCTGAAGAATCACCATAATCACCAAACCTGGAAACACTGCATATTCCTGCATTTGGCATTCAATGCCACAGTAAACTTGAACAAGTCTAATTTTGTCCATTCCACTTCCTTCAGGTGAAGGTCTTTACTTAGCAAAGCCATTCCATAAAGTCTATAGAGTTCACACATTCTTCAAATGTGGAGACACCTAAACACATGTACAAGGATCATGAAGAATTAGGGAAACATCATGCCACCTAGGGAACACAGTAGACTTCCTGCAATCAAACCCAGTGACATGTAGATACACAGGTTGCCTGGCAAAAAACTAAAAGTAATTATTAGAAAGAAACTCAATAAGCTACAAAAGAACACAGACAATTTAACAAAGTCAGAGAAAAATATAGGAACAAAATGAAAAGTTCATCAAAAAGGTCAATAACAAAAACCAAAGAGACATTCCAAAATTGAAATAAAAAATAAAGACTGAAGTAAGTAATTCAATAGAGAACTTCAACACAACCCAAATAAACATAAGTGACACTGAAATCAAAGCTGGGTAACTTGAAATTATCCCATCAATGAATAAAAGAAAAAATAATAAATTAGGGAAGTTACAGGATTTATATGACACTATCAAGATCACTAATATTCGCATTATGGAATTCTAATAAGTAGGACAAAGAGTTTTGAAAGGGCAAAAACTTTTTAAATAAATAGTGACTGAAATTTCCAGAACAGATGATTGTGTTTAAGTGGTCTGTTGAGCAGTTTCTTCAGGAGCTAGATCAGAAGACGCTGGGCCAACAAAAATCTCTTCACTATAAATAATTGAAGCATGCAGAAGTGTCAAATTGCAGTTTTAGGAAACCATCAGCAAACTATGTTACATGTATCCTTAAAATTATAATGAGTATTGCAGAATAAAGTCGGTCTTGTGTTTTTCAACTTATTTGATTTATGCCTTTCAATTGGAGAATCTCATCTATTTATATTAACATAAATATTAATAGTTAAAAGTAAAGGGGCTTTTTTCTAAGTCTTTTTACCAACATTTATCACTGTCTAGAAAATATATTTATACTATAACAAAATACATGAGACAGTTTACTTATTAAGATAAGAGGTTCCTCCACATGAATGGTATGAGTCTACATCATGCACAACCATAGAAACAAAAAGTTGTATCCCATTTGCGTACATGAATCAAAATGCAGTCTGTAAAAACAAAATAATAATAATACAAAAGATAAGAGGTTATTTAACTCATAGTTTTAGAGTTTTAGGGCAAGGTAGCTGATAGAGATAACTAGTTCAAGATCTTAAACCAACTCTTTTCGGAGAGCTCATTCCAGAAAACCAGTTTTGCCTTTTAAAGGCAGTGTCCCTAAGGAGACCTTAGCAACCCAACGATCTCTCATTAGGCCCTAACTCTTAAAGGTTCACATCATCTCCGACTGCCACATTGGGGAACAAGTTCCAGCATAGGAAACTTTGGGAGGCAAACTATAACTAAACCACAACAAACTCTCATGTTCACTGCAGCAAAATTTATAATAGCTAGATATAGAAGTAGCTTAAACTTCCATATCTTATAGGTAAATGGACAATGGAATGTAGTATACATACATAATGGAATATTATTCAGTCTTAAAAAAGAAATAAATTTTTGTATTTATGACTAGATGGATGAAACTAGATGGTACAATATTGGAGGAAAGAAGTCAGACAGGATGGAAAATATTGCATGATCTCAATTCTGTGCCATCTAAAAGTCAAACCATGGAAACAGAGAAGAGAATGGTGGTTATTAGAGGTTGATTAGGAAAGAAGGGGAAATACGGTACAAGGGTACACATTTTCACTTAGAAGATGAGTAACTTCTCTAGACATTACTATCCATTGTGGTTAATAGAGTTAATTTTTTTTTTCTTTTTTTTTTTTTTTTTTTTTTTTTGATACCAGGGATTGAACTCAGGGACATTCGACCACTGAGTCACATGCCCAGTCCTGTTTTGCATTTTATCTAGAGACAAGGTCTCGCTGAGTTGCTTGATGCCTTGATTTTGCTGAGGCTGACTTTGAACTCTGGATCCCTCCGTCTCAGTCACCCAAGCTGCTGGGATTACAGGTGTGTGCCATCATGCCAGGATTAGAGTTAATATTATACTGTACATTTGAAATTTGGCAGAAAAATAGATCTCAAATGTCCTCACCCAAAAGGGTATCCTTATGTGTGATGATGAATGAATGAATGTACTTATTAACTTGACTGTGGTAAACCATTTTGTAATGTGAAGTTTAATTAAAACATCACCTAAATGCCTTAAATATATAAAACATTTTATTTATCTGTCAAAACTCAATGAATCTGGGATAAAAAAGAAACCAAAGACAAAGAATGCAATGAATTCTCAGAACATGGTCTTTAATATGACTAACATTACAAGTCCTGCCTCTTTGTGCCTTTCTGGAACTTACAAGTTCATTTAGAACATATTACTGAGATGAAACTAATTTGTCAGTGTGGCAGTACGGAATCCCTCCTGACAAAACAAGAAGATATATTTTGGGGTAGATTAGGAAGTGAAGATGAAAAAGTGGGTGTTGTGAAATCATAGCACAGAGAATTATCAATGGAATAACATTTTGATCTGCTGAAATGTTTGGTTGGAAGACATTATGGGCTCTTATCCAAGGGCTTGGCCCACTGAAAGTAACGTTTTAGAAAATGTACTCTGGCACAGACTATAGATTACAAAGCACAGTGTCAGAGCATTTACTTTTCAAGGTAAGCCAAGTTCTATCTTTTTAAAAACAAAATTATAGACTCTTGGGATAGTACTTATTTACAGTAAGCTTAGGGCAAAACATAAATTCTTTCTTCCTCAGATTCGTCACCCAGTGAGAGAGTGTCTGTCCCCAACACAGACACTTTGCAGTGCCATCTCCACACAGGCTCTGTGACTGTGACTGTAACAGGCTTCAGGACAGGATGTTGGTGACCCTCTACACAATTACAGCAGGTACTTATCTTTCCTGACAAAAAAGCTGGTGCCAAAACCAGAAGGGAATAATTAGGGACTTTCTATAATTTAAACAAGGATCTATATCCATTTATATTTTAAGTAAGAAGCATTCACTTTATTAGTTGTTTCTCACACTTTTATAATATTAAATCAAGATTAAAATATGCTAAGGAAAGGTATTTATGCCATATTAACATAGTTGATTAAGATGTAAAAGAAGGAAGATGTCAAAAGTATGTATTCTGAAATAAAATTGAGACTTATTTTTCTTTTAGATGGAAAAAGAACTTAATCTATTTTACTTTATTGATAAATTGTTCAAGAGAATCTCACCACCATGTTGAAAATAATTCTGAAGAACTAGTTTCATAAAAGACACAAATTTAAATAACACTAAAATGACACAGTTCTTATATAGTAAGATAAATAGGAATGAAATGACAATTTCCTATGTCAAAAAATATCAAATATCTCTTGAAATATTTGAGAAACGTATATTGTCATTAATTTGCATTCAATGGATTCATTTAGTTATTTATTTATAGTACTGTGGCTTGAACTCAGAGATACCTAACCACTGAGCCACATCCCCACACAATTGCAACGGTTATTTATCTTCTCAGTCCTTACATATTTATTTTGAAACATGGTCTCCTATGTTGCTGAGGCTGACCTTGGACTTGCCTTCCTCTTGCCTCAGACTTCCTCGTGTCTGGGATGGATTACAGGAACGGGCCATCATTCTGGGCCATCATGTCAGGTCATTCAATAGATTTAGATAGAAATTATTACTGAACTTTGGACATTAAGAATATAAACTAAGATGGATTCTTATAATAAAGCTGAAGTGAAATTGTATAATTCTGATATAATAAAATACAGACATACAGTAGAATTTTTTGGAGCAATTATACTTAAATTTTGTCCTTCTGCCTGATTATATCGGTTGATTTGAGCATGGTGCTAATCAAACTAAGGTAATAAACACAATCTCAACTAGTGGTATTTTAACTCCCATTCCATGGTCACAGACCATAATTTCAAACATAGGAACTTATAAATATGTATCATTACCCACAAGAAAGAAGTAGTTGAATCAACACAGTACCAACCCTATAAAAATTCACCAAAATACATATATGCTGGACTTTCAGCATTATCTTCAAAGTTCAATGACAGAAACATCTTAAATTTATGTCCTTACTAAATTCAGAATAAAGCTGTTTTGCCCCAATCTCTTTTTCCAGTATAAGTTCAATGATAGCTCTAAGTTGGAAAAATGTTTTAAATGTATTCTGTACAACTACAAATTTATATGAGTGCCTACTCATGCAAGGCAGCAATAAATAAGAAATATTTGCTTCTTAAAATGACTTTATATTGAAATGTGATTGTTATGGCTGTTGGTTGTCTTTGTTAGTTTTATTGTATATCTTACAATGCCTTGGTTAAGAGGCATTAAAGTCCAAGATGCAATTTTAAAAGCATAATAAATATGCATTGCAATATAGAAACTGAGTAATTAAACAGAACTCTAGCAATCTTACAATAATTTGTCAATATTATTACTTTATGTGGAATGCGTGCACCACAGAGAATGTTTACAGAAACTACACATGCAATTCCTCTCAAGCTCTCATTACACTTATTTTTGCAATATCCCTGCAGGTTAAGTGCTATCAATTCCATTTTTCATTTAGAGCAATTTGAGTGTCTTGTTCAGTTCAAATCATACTAAAACCTTATTATAAATATCTGGCTGTAGTTATATTGAGTGATAATACGTGCAAAGCAGTGTAGATGTACACACACTAAATTATAGTCTCTAAGGAGGATTTTGTGTTTAGTTCTATTATTTATATTTACATATATATTTATGTCATCTCTTTTAAATTATATGTAAATAGGGCAGCTTGCCTTTTAGGTATTCAGTCTTCACTTGGCTCCTCAGCTATCACAATAGTGACTAAATGAACTTACTGTAAAAGCAAGTGAGATTCTCTCAATTAGCAACATAGCATTTCAACTGTATTTCTCAGAGCAGAGATTGTAGGCTCACTGAGGCCCAAGTTTTAGCAAAAGTTCAAGCCCCCACATGAAAAGATGTGTTCTTACATATGGCTAGTTAATCACAAAATTAGGTACATGGATTGCTTTGCTCTGACCCCTCACAAAGTTGCTTTTGCTAAAATGTGTTACAAGGAAAAATGCTATTAAAACATTGCTGTGGAAGTTGTTTCCTTTATTAGAGGACTATGGAAAGAGAGTGTTCCATACATCACAATGTATGGCTTTTATGAGGACTCATGGGACAAGATTCACTCAGGCTTTGGAAGTTAGAGCAATTAAGATTTTCCTAACTCTGTTTTGACTTGGTGTCCTGTGAAATCATGGAACTGAGGATCTTTTTCCCTTGACAGTGATTGCTATAAAGTTCAGAGCAAATTTATGGCCCAATTCTGATTAGAGTGTAGGATCTTGTGACCTGAGCTTCCTTCATGGCTTTATTTATTTTTCTTACTATTAATACCTGTCACTCTCATTTTGCAGTTATTTATATTGTTATGCTGTTTGTGTTTTTAAGCTAAGTATGTTATAAATATAATTTACTCAGATTTATTCCATAGAAAATTTGAGGCATTTCTTATAATTCATTTAATTTAATACATTCATTTAAAAATCTTGGCACAGGAATACATTACTGTGGTGATTATCAGTGTAAGTTAAGTCAATATCCATATGAGTTAAATGCAGTTCTTTTTAGATTCAACTACGCTTGATTAATTATATACTTTCCTGTGACCAGAGGAAAACAGGCATGTTACAAAACTTAAATTGACATCTAAGACATATATGTTTTAAAATGTAGCACTTGATTACAGAAATGCCATATTTTCCTTGAAAATTAGGTAAAAAAGAAATATGATGTTGAACTCAAAATGACTGTTGTGTTTACTACTGAATCAAGTGGTCAAATGGTGCTATAAATCAGGGAATGCCTTTCTCTTATTTTATGGAAGATAGAGCTGGAGAATATAATTACATATACTGAATAATCAGAATTTCCACATACTAATAAAATGCAATACAAAATATACAGGGAAGAAATTAAGAATATCTTGTTATGTAACTATAAAGTAACATGTAGATAAATAATTTGCTCTAATGGTCAAATTGCCCTTTCTGAAAGGAGCATAAAGCATATATTTTTTAAGTGTTTATTCATTTCATGGATATAGGTTAAGAAAGACCTTACTTTACTAAGAGTTTTAATGGTGGTACAGATGGTACACAGTCACAAAATGAGATTGTCCACAAAGGTTTTGCTCTCCTTCATCTTTAGTACCTTCCCAATCTCCACTGAAGCTTAGAAATGAATATACTCCAGATTCATGTGAACATGGAAATTTAATGTGATTAGGTTGACATTGAAATATATGGGGAAGTGTGGAGTAATTATAATAATAATTTGGAGAAAATTATCGATTGTACAAAAGTAAAGTAAGTTACATTCCTACTTTTTACCATTCACATTTTTTAAAGTGAAATCACCATTCCCAGCCCATCCCTCTTTCATTCTTTATCTTGCTGTGTTTTGTTTAAAAGACTCACCATTACATGGTATAATACTTATATTAATTTGCTTCAAAGTTTATTACTATAGTCTCCTAGTAAACGGCAATGTCTGTGAGGAAATAGAAGGGATTTTACTTTTCCAGGGATGGCCTAGATCCTGTAGGTGAGCATGCAAGGTATCATGTATAATGCTTATCCTAATTCTTCTGTGCTCTTCTTTGTGTTTGACATTCCCAGAATACTCTTACTACCAAAGTTCCAGTTTAGTTTCTACCAAGACAGATACTGGTAAACATTGGGAAAGGAGAAGAGAAGCAACACCAAATTTTGCTTCAGCAGAATTAGGGAGTACATGGGCTTCCCATACAACCAGGGAAACCTTGGTCAGCAAATTGGAGAGTTATCTTGTCCTTCATCTACTTTGGTGCCATAAATCATCATCGACTAAGAGCACTAGTAGAAGTCTCCCATGATTTCTTATTTTAAAAAATGTGATAATGAAATCTCTTTCTGTTAATAATTTCAACATTTTTTTCATAGTCCAACTTTCAGTATTATTTTTTGGTATGCAATACCTAGAAGTATATTTAGTTTCCATCTTATATCCTACATTAATTGTGTTTAGTATACATGAAATGAATGAATTGGAACATAAGGTTATGGTATGGATTATATATCATTAGCACAAAGTGTTTTTACAAACACCCACAAGAAAACTAATAACAACAAATACTTTGAATTCCTCAGAAGAAGATGCCCCTCCACACTGGTTCATTGCCTAGAATTAATCTAGCCCCCGGCTATATAGAATTTGTGAAAAGGAATAGAAATCACCTGTTAACAACAGTTTATATATACACCAGAAACAGAGAGTTAATTTTCTCCTGACCCTTTTTTATATAGTATATTTAGGTAGAAAGCTTTGTAATTGTTGTTTTCTGGTTTTTCCTTCATTTTAAATATTCAGCCAAATTTCTTCAATTCTCAACAATTGCTATCCCTGCTATTGTAAAGACAATGCTGTCCTCTTCCTGCTCTGCTTTCGGTGGGATAGCTCTTAGTTCCTTAAATGGAACCTCACACATTTTTACTGAGTTAAGTCACAGTTTGCACAATCCTGATTTTGCTGTCCTACGAACTTCCAGTCTATCCCCACTTACAGTGAACCTTTCCCTTCTCTTAATGAGATAAGAAGATAATAAGATATGCAAAATGCCTTTCTCTTAAAGCATTAATCCAACACAGGGTAGAGTTAACATGTGATGGTCTATTTGCTTTATATAGACATATGCTATGTTTTCAGTCTGACTTTTAACATAATTTGCTGATGGTTTCCTAAAACTGAAGGACTAGACACTTGTCAATTTGAAAAGTTTTTCCTTGGGTTTCATCTGAAACTATAATCTTATCCTGACTTTTTCACTAGTACAATCACCACTTTCTGGACTAAATGTCCTCTGCAGGTTTCAATTATTCATAGTGGAGAGATTTTCTTTGGCCCGTTGTCTTCTGATCTTGCTCCTGGAGAGACTGCTAAACAGGCCACAGGAGCACAGTCCTCTCTTTGGCAGGAGGCAAAAGCATTCTCATGCAGTTACGACAGGCCAAATAAATGCCAAAAATGTGTCTGTCCCTAAAGCCATTAAACATATATCCAAGCTGCCTCCAAATCTACACAGTGCATTGTAACTACCATAAACTAAGGCTCCATGGTGCCACAGATCTCAGACTTGAATAATACATTCGGCAAATCTATATTCCTTTAACTGACCTTTTCTGTCCCCATTAGCTTAGTGGCAGACATTTTTTAAGGTTCAGTTTTAGGGGACACCCAATTTAGTATAATTTCAGTATTTATTAGTAATATGTCTTTGAAGCTGCAATTGTATAACAAACATGCATTAAAAATTTAATAAGGACAAAATAAATTATTATTTTCCACAACTCTAAATTGCTTTTCCCTAATTTACCCAATATTGGCAATCTATGTAATTACTCAAGCCAAAAACTTAAAAATATTTTTTAAGTTTTCTTTTCTTTCACCCCAGCATATAGTCAGTTATTTGATTATTATTCTTATGTTCTACTTCTGATATAAGAGTTCTCAAATTGGGGAGCTTCTTTCTTTCTTTACTCTTCTCATTGCTGTGCCTGGGTCATTATCACCTCACTTGAGATAATTGCTGAGCCTTTGGTCTGAACTTCTTACCTTTGGTATTGCTCCTTGATACTGCCTGTCCTTTGCAGTGATGATTCTTAGGGGTGTGTGTGTGTAAAACTAGGTGGGAAACTTTATAAGTTTAATTGCATAAATTATGAATGACAGACTTTTTAACAATTGACAAATTGATCGAACTGGATCCATCTTCTCATTTATCCACACAAGTACATGTTTCTAGTCACCCGTTTGCAAAATTTTCATATGGTAACCTAAACCTGAGAATAGGTACTTGTGGCCAATTTTTATCCTGCATACTTATGCAGATGTTTTTCTCATGATAAAATAAAAAGAAATGAAAAATTACTCTGTACATACACACCTGTATAAAAAGTGATATTCCTTAGTATAGTATGACTTTAAAAAATCAAGGAAAACCACATACACTTTTGGAAGTGTGGAATATTCCTCCATATTTAATAGTCAAACTTAAAACATTGAGATAATAAAATTGAGATAATAAAATTGAATATTCCATTATAATACCTGGGAGGTATTTCAGTAGTAGGTATTTCTCCAATAATAATAATTTATCCAAAATAAAAATGTACATGATTTATCCCTTACAGTTTTAAAAACACATTAAATACAATATTTCATTTGATCTCCACCAAGTAGAAAATTAAAGAAGGGACACTCAGCAAGGATGATTATTGAGAGAAGGCACAGTTGATGATAAAACAAGGAATACATCTTGGCCCTTGGATTCTATCTTTGCAAGGTTAGAGAGAGGAATAAGTGAAATAATGTAGAACAATTCCTCCTTTTTTGATATGGATTTCCATGTTGACTTTCCCACCCAATCTACTCTGGGCCAGTATATCCACATAAAACAGACCACATGGATCGACTCAGACTTGAACTTCAGCAGTGCCCCATAAGGGCTAGAGTCCTCACAGTGTTTGCACTAGATAAAAAGGTCAACAGTAATAGGTGTGTGGTGGTATATTAGAAGAAGATGATTATTGCTTATTTCTATTACCAAGAAAAATTAGATTTGACCCTAGGTATCTACATACTGATACCTGAAGTCCATTTTCCCAGTAGAAATGCTTTCTTCTATCTTGAATAAATGATAATGGTGTTTAGATTCAAAATTTGTCTGTCATTATTGATTTCTATGTTCTAATTGAGCATTCCTTAAAATCAAATTTTAGATACATGATATAGTGGGGCAGTTTTTGTTTACTTTTTTGGTGTAAATGCTATCTGGATTTTACATTATTTTTCTCTCCATATAATGTAGAAGGTAAAGAAGACATTTCTCATTCAGATTCAGGTCTAGAGAACTGGTGTCCAATTTATGGAATCTGATTAGGAAGAGTTGGGGCAGAGATGGTTCAAAAAGTATTGCAGTGATTACCAAAGATGATGATGAACTTGAAGGAAGAACAGGCAGATCTGTATGTGAAATTATAAATATGGGAACTGGCAAGAGTTTTCTTTAGAAGCAAAAGTACTCTCTATGATCTACAATTTTAAAATAAAAGACTATGTAAGTTAATTGTTAACTTACAAAATGTATTTTGCATCTATATACCTTGGAATTGAATTTAAGAAAGAGTATTAAATTCATTCTTGAAATCTCCAAATTAAAGCATCTATTTTTAAAGACAATGGTAAATAATTAAAATTGAATTTTTCATTCAAATCTGTAATTTGAGATGTTATGTCTGTGATTTCTTTCCAAATTTAGGTGTGTCAATTTACTGCTCTTTTTCTTCTCGACGTTAAAAATGCAAATAGGCAAGTTACATAAAAATATCTCTTTGAAGTAGGATAAAAACCAATATTTCTCAAAGGTTTTGATTGAAAAATAGCCTTTACTTATTTACCAAAGTACATTCTTAGAATGGCTTTTTTTTCCCTCAAATCTATTTGAAAACGCTACTTTGAAGAGTGGTCTTACAGGAGAAGCATTTTCTGGGTTGACAAGCCGACACTGTCCCTCCTCACTAAACACTCTACTTTTCATTTCTTGCCATGACAATGGTGCTAAAATCTTCAAGGTGGTGTTTAGACTGCTCTCAAGCTGTTCTATCAATTTGGGAGCTTAAAATTGCTTTAAGGGAAAACAGAGTTAATAAGACTTTTGAGCTCAAAAAGAATAATGTTTTTTAGTTTCAATCGAATAATGCTTAGATATGATTTTCCAGGAATGCTGTTTATCTAAATTTTTTGATGCAATGGAAAATTTAGAAATTTTTCATAAAGGCAACCCTAGTATTTACATTTCCAGATTTCACTTTATATAATAATATAAACAAGTTGAGGCAAAGGTCAGAGTATGGCAGTGACTAAAGGACTCAGTGCTTTTCCTATATCCTAAAGACCCCCACACTCTGCCTCTAATGACCATGCTGATGTCATTATCATCCCAAGGACACTGTGTTAAGCGTGCACGCCCATTCTGCAACCACATCCCAACTTCTCTCCAGAGCCTTGCCACTCCCCTTGGTTAATGATCCAGACCTAACCCCTCCTGCCCTACTCCTAAGACTGCATATTTTACACAAGCTCTTTGCAGGGCTTATAAAACTCAGGAGACATGGGACAATCTCTTGGGCTTGAAACCTGAAACACTCTTCTCTGGGAAAACCGATTATATGTTTTCTACAAGGTATGAGTCAACTAATATTTTTGTTTGTTTAGGTTTTGCTTTGTGTATTTGTTTCCTTTTATTTATAAAAAAAAATTCAGGCAAAGAATTAAAAGTGAATAATTAAGTTGCACAATTATTGCTGAAAAAATTCCTTTTTAGGTTATGAATTTTCTTTATTCTCATACTTTGTATAAGAAATTTTTACCATTTTTAGAAAATATTCAAATATACAGTAAAGTAGTTATACTTTGGAGCACTAGAGCCCTCTTTGTGGCTAGGTATTGGAAAAGAGGGTGGTTCATTAGTAGGAATTAATTCCCAGACATTTATTATAGCTAAAACATAGGCGTTTAAGGCCTAATTCTTCTAACCCACAATGAAAGAGGCACCATTTCTTTCATCTTCTATGCCCTCCATTACCAGGCCACACAAAGAAAATAATTAAGATTTTCAGAGCAAGTTGCATGGATGTTGAGCATGACCTGTAGGAACTGAAAGAGAAGTTTGAGTCTACGGCCATACCACCCTGAACGCGCCCCATCTCGTCTGAAAGAGAAGTTTGAGACTTTCTGATGAAGCCATTAGTGATACTAAGGGGTAAAACTGGAGGAAAATGCATCTTTTGGGAGAAACGATTATTTTGACTTAATAATTTGAAACCAAAGTAGAAATATCTTTGACAAAAGGATTTTTAAAAGCCTTATGCTTTGTAACAGAGGCCAAATTTTAACAGGACAGACTGTGCTGTGTTTATGTGAGTAATTTCAGGTATGGGGATAAAACTAGCAGAAAATTCAAACCACATTCTCCCTTTTTATCTCTACATCGTTGAGTCTGTTGCAATAAAGTATAATGATCAAATAAATAGACAGTATTAAATAAGCAGCTTTTGTGACACATTGATACCTCATGACTCATGTAAAATAATCATAACTCCCTCCTCCTAAGAAACATCTGGACACTGTGGTAGCGATTGTGCTGTCATTTCATGCTATGCAAAGAACAATTTATTTTAATAAATACTAGTAGTAAAAATAATCTAAATACAGGTTACACACTGTCTTAAACCCATGTCAGTTGAAATATGTGATTGCGATCTGACAATATCCTGTGTTTCTCATAATAATCAACTTCTGCTTTATGATGAAAGACATCAGAAAGGATGGTTCCTTTGCTGAACCAGTGATTCTGAGAGAAATTATTATTATAATTTGTGGCTGAGGTATACAAACATTCCTTGTCATTCTTTTCCCCCAAGATGAAATTATTAATCATTGTCCTTTTGAAAGAATTTTTTAAAACAACAAAATGTTTATGCATCACCAATGAATAATTAAGAAGAGTCAACAAGTGTATTCAGTCACTGTATCCTAGAACTTGAATTTCCAAACAGAAGACTTAAAGTAATCAGGGAGAAAAAAAGAAGGAAGATTTGTATTGTAAATTGCTACTCAGCATGAGTTCAAACAAATTTCCAAGCATGACTGCTATGGTGTGTTTAAATGCTTTACTAAAGGGAAGAGAAGCCATACCCAGCAGATGAACATACTGGATATTTTCATCTTCTATAATTTCTTTGAATGACCAGGATGTTTTTTTAACATTTATGTACAAATATAGAAAATACATTGATTCAAGAAGCAATTATCAAAAACAACAAAAATAGAAATGCACAGTGTGAAACAGATGGTAGTGGAGAAATTTTTTTTCTTTTTTGTTCTTCTGTTCCTGGTAGGTAAACATTGTCCCTCTTTCCCTTTTTTTCTTGGTTCTCTACTTTTGTTAAAGTTTCTGTCCCTCACATGGGCAATGGAGGACTAGTAAAGGTGCATGCACAAAAAATAATTGAGTTTAAGAATTGCACTAGATTTGACAGACCCTTCATAGTAATATAGAAAAAAAATTGTTTGTTCCTTGCATTTTGTTTGCTCTCAGGGGATTGTTATTTAATTTTTCAAATTGAGCATTTTGTAGCATCAGTTGTAAATTGGAATCTTAGTATATTCTTCACCAGAGCCACAATGTACATTAACAGAGAGACAGACGGGGTACTATCTTCACTTCAATTTATATAAGCTTTCACTGCTTCTTCATTTTTGTCAGTAGTTAGTCTCTGGAGGGTTGACAGTAAAAAAAAAAAAAATAGAAATCATGTTGGCTGGTATTTCTGTTACTAACTGAACCTAAGCTGATCTTTTGGATTGCTACTTTTCTTATTGTCTCAGGAGAGCTGGGAAATATTATAATTTTAATAATTTTATAGGTACCCAGTTTGGTCTACACAAACTTTCTGTCTTTGTAAAAAATATTTTTTCAATATATGTCTGAGTATGTAGTCTTTTTTTAAAATAATTTTTAAATTATCTTTTAATATTTTACAGACTGCATTTTGATTCATTGTACACAAATGGGGCACATCGTTTCTATGGTTGTGCACAATGTAGATTCATACCATTTGTGTAATCATACATGTACATAGGGTAATGATGTCTGTCTCATTCCACTATTATTCATACCCCCGTCCCTCTCATTTTCTTCTACATATTCCCCCATTATTCTCTCATTCCCCACCCCCACCCCCATTATATATCATCATCCACTTATCAGGGTAAACATTCCGCCTTTGGTTTTTTGGGCTTGTTTTATTTCACTTAGCATGATATTCTCCAATTCCATCCATTTATTTGCAAATGTCATAATATTATTCTTCTTTATGGCTGAATAGTATTCCATTGTGTATATATACCACAGTTTCTTTATTTATTCATCTGTTAAAGGGCATCTAGGTTGGTTCCACAATCTAGATATTGTGAAGTGAGCTGCTATAAATATTGATGTGGCTGTGTTACTGTAGTTTGCTGATTTTAGGACCTTTGGGTATAAACCGAGGAGTGGGATAACTGGGTCAAAAGGTGAGTCCATTCCAAGTTTTCTTAGGATTCTCCATACTGCTTTCCAGAGTGGCTGCACCAATTTGCAACTCCACCAGCAATGAAAAGTGTGCCTTTTCCCCACATCCATGCTGACATCTATTATTGTTTGTGTTCTTGATAAAAGCCATTCTAATTGGAGTAAGATGAAATCTTAGAGTTGTTTTAATTTGCATTTCCCTAATTACTAGAGATGTTGAACACTTTTTCATATATTTATTAATTGCCTGTGTGTCTTCTTCTGTAAAGTGTCTGCCCAGTTTCTTGGTCCATTTATTGATTAGGTTCTTTTAATTTTTGTTATAAAGTTTTGTAAGTTCTTTACAAATTTTGGAGATAAGTGCCCTATGTGAAGTGTGTGTGGAAAAGATTTTCTCCCACCCTGCAGGCTCTGTCTTCACATTCTTGATTGTATCCTTTGCTGAGAAAAAGCTTTTTAGTTTGAGTCCATCCCATTTATTGATTCTCACATAGATTTCTAGTGCTTTGGGAGTCTTGTTGAGGAAGTCTTATCCTAAGCCAACATGATGAAGATTTGGGCCTACTTTTTCTTCTATTAGGTGCAGGGTCTCTGGTCTAATTCCTACATCTTTGACCCATTTTGAGTTGAGTTTTGTGCAGGGTGAGAGGTAGGGTTTTAATTTCATTTTACTGCACATGGATTTCCAGTTTTGTTACCAACATTTGTTGAACAGTCTATCTTTTCTCCATTGTATGTTTTTGGCTCCTTTGTCTAGTATGAGTTGACTGTATTTATGTGGTTTTGTCTCTGTGTCTTCTGTTCTGTACCATTGGTCTACCTGTCTATTTTGGTGCCAATACCATGATGCTTTTGTTGCTATTGCTCTGTAGTATAATGTCTGGTATTGTGATACCTCCTGTTTCACTTTTTCTATTCAGGATTGTTTTGGCTATTCAAGGTCTCTTGTTCTTCCAGATGAAGTCCATGATTGCTTTCTCTCTTTCTGTGAGGAATGTCATTGGGATTTTAATTGGAATTGCATTGAATCTGTATAGCACTTTTGGTAGAATGGCCATTTTGACAATGTTAATTCTGCTTATCCAAGAACTTGGGAGATCTTTCCATCTTCTAAGGTTTTCTTCAATTTCTTTCTTTAATGTTCTGTAGTTTTCATTGTAGAGGTCTTTCACCCCTTTTTTAGATTAATTCCCAAGTTTTTTTTTTTTTGGGGGGGGGCTACTGTGAATGGAGTGGTTTTCCTAATTTCTCTTTCAGAGGATTCATCACTAATGAGTAGAAATGCATTAGACTTACATGTATTGAACAAACAAAAACTACTCATATACCTGGAGACTAAATAATATGCTATTGAATGATGCAATGATAACAGAAGACAACAGGGAAGAAATAAAAAGTTCTTAAAAGTAAATGAGAACAGTGACACAACATATCAATACCTCTGAGACACTATGAGATCAGTACTAAGAGGAAAGTTCATTGCATTGAGCTCATACATTAAAAAGATAAAAAGTCAACAACTAAATGACCTAACATTATACCTCAAAGCCCTAGAAAAAGAAGAACAGATCAACACCA
The DNA here is from genome assembly GCF_902686445.1 of Sciurus carolinensis. Classification (NCBI taxonomy): domain Eukaryota; kingdom Metazoa; phylum Chordata; class Mammalia; order Rodentia; family Sciuridae; genus Sciurus; species Sciurus carolinensis. Next base: position 27,572,282 of record NC_062220.1, read on the forward strand.
AAAATAGTAGAAGACAGGAAATAATTAAAATCAGAGCTGAAATCAATGAAATTGAAACAAGAGAAACAATTCAAAAAATTGACAAAACAAAAAGTTGGTTGTTTGGAAAAGTAAAAATTGATAAACCCCTAGCCACAGTAATGAACAGGAGAGTAAAAACTCAAATTACTAGAATTTGTGATGAGAAAGGAAAGATCACGACAGACCATTCAAATACATAACATAGTTAGAAGCTACTTTGAAATTCTATACTCCAACAAAATAGGAAATATTGAAGACATCGACAAATTTTTAGAGACATATGATCCCCCCAAACTGGATCAGGAAGACATACACAATCTAAACAGATCAATTTCAAGCACTGAAATAGAAGAAGCCATCAAAAGCCTACCAACCAAGAAAAGCCCAGGACCAGATGGATTCTCAGCTGAATTCTACAAGACCTTTAAAGAAATACTGATACCAATACTCCTCAAAGTATTTCAGGAAATAGAAAAGGAGGGAACCCTTCCAAACTCATTCTACCAGGCTAGTATCACTCTGATACCAAAACCAGGCAAAGACACATCAAAGAAAGAAAACTTTAGACCAATATCCCTGATGAACATAGATGCAAAAAACCTTAACAAAATACTGGAAATTGCATACAAAAATATATTAAAAAGATAGTGTTTCATGATCAAGTGGGCTTTATCCCAGGGATGCAAGTTTGGTTCAACTTCCAGAAGTCAATAAATGTAATTCACCACATCAATAGACTTAAAGTTAAGAATCACATGATTATTTCAACTGATGCTGAGAAAGCATTTGATAAAATACAGCACCCCTTCATACTTAAAACACTAGAAAAAATAGGAATAGTAGGAACATACCTCAACATTGTGAAGGCTATCTATGCTAAGCCCACGGCCAACATCATTCTTAATGGAGAAAAACTGAAAGCATTTCCTTTAAATACTGGAACAAGACAGGGATGCCCTCTTTCACCGCTTCTATTCAACATTGTCCTTGAAACACTTGCCAGAGCAATTAGACAGACCAAAGAAATTAAAGGGATACAAATAGGAAAAGAAGAACTAAAGCTGTCACTATTTGCTGATGACATGATCTTATATTTAGAAGATCCAAAAAACTTCACTAGAAAACTTGTAGAACTAATAAATGAATTCAGCAAAGTAGCAGGATATAAAATCAATATGCGTAAGTTTAATGCATTTCTATTCATAAGTGAGTATGTAGTCTTAATGCAGAAAAATGAATTCATATCATTAGCCTTCAGTTAGTTCTTTTTAAGGACTGAAGGTGCAGATTTATTATTGAAAATCTTTAAAAAATGTTTTTATTAGTCTATTTTGGTTAGACATAATAGTGGAGTTCTTTTTGACATAATCATACATGCATGGAATATCATTTGTATTTTTGTTTTGTTTTGTTTTGCGGTGCTGGGGATTGAACCCAGGACCTTGTGCTTAACAGGCAAGCACTTTACCAACTAAGCTATATCCTCAGCCCCACTATCATTTGTATTCACATAATTTTTTTTGTATATGTGACTTATTTTAATGAAAAGCATCAGTTTATCTTGTTTGCAACTTCTTTGAATCCAAAGTGGAAAGAGCAACAGGTTGCTGGTTAATACAAGTGTTGGTTGGGCATCTTCTAGCCTAACGATGAGGGGCGAATCTCCAAACACCTAAAAGCTCTAGGCTGTTCTCACAGCACAGGGTATGATATTTTCACATCTTTTAGAGAGTAAAGGGGAGATACAATCTGTTTCACACTAGGAATCACCATACATATTTTTCTGAAATATGAAGTTTTGTGTATTTATTATTAACTTTTAAGGTAAAATTTACACACAATGAAATGTATAGATTTTAGTGTATAATTTGTTTGTTTTTGTAGTACTAAAGATTGAATGCAAGGTATTGTTCATACTAGGTAAGCACTCTACCACTGAGCTATTCTCCCAGCCCATTAGTGTATAATTTGGTAAGTCTTGTCAAATATTTAGACCTATGAAATAAACACTCTCACCAATATATAAAACATATTCATCCTCACAGAAAGCTCCCTTGTGTTACCTTCTATCCATCTAGCTCTGGTTGATAAACCAGTATTCTGAGTTTTAACACCAGAAGTTAGTTTTCCACATTCTTGAAACTATTATAAATAGAATAATTAGTCCCAGGATCTGGGGAGGCTGAGGCAGGAGGATTGCGAGTTCAAATCCAGCCTCAGCAAAAGTGAGATGCTAAGCAATTCAGTCTCTAAATAAGATACAAAAATACAAAATAGGGCTGGGGATGTGACTTAGTGGCCAGGAGCCCCTGAATGCAGTCCCCAGTACAAAAACAAATAAATAAATAAATAAATAAATAAATAAATAAATAAATAAATATAATAATAAGTGTTATGGGGCACAACTTAAGAACAGACCGATCACCATTGAGAAGTCCAAATTTGAGTGTCTTTATTAAGCCGGCCAGCTGACTGTCTCACATAATGCCCCAAAAAATGGCTATTGGGAGAACAGCCCCAACCACAGGGTTGTAGGGGTTCTTATACCAAAAATCACATCAATCTTAAGTGTCTGTTGCTATGATTTGAAATTACACATTAACATCATGAGATCATCGACAGAGGGGGAAGTGGGTCAAAATGACCCTTACCTAGGTACAAACTAAAGAATGGTTGCTAACATCCTCACAATTACTGTTTACATGGTACATTGTTTAGGAGCAATAAGAATCAAAAGAGAGCAATGTTTACTATATAGGAGTTGCCATTGTATATTATTAAACATGTCACACCAAGTAACTGATGATGGGCACAGAGTCGGGGTGTTCCCATAGGAGAAGCTTATTTCCTACATAACATGGAGTCTCAGAGCAAAATGGAGTCTGTTTAGTCATTTCCCTTAGAGTCTGGCCTGAAACATTCTCATGGAGTCACATCTGTCAGCCCATCACAATAAGCAATGTTATCCTTTTTGTCTGGTTTTCTTCACCCCATGTGATATTTTTGAAATACATTTATGTTGCCAAATATATTAATAACTCATCAATTATTTTATGACTCCCAGGTGATTCTAATATGTATTTCTAGTTCTAAATGGTAATATGTCAAGATGTTAAGTAACCAAGTCAATGGTTTTGGCAGAACTATATTCCCAAATAACCATTACCTGAATCAAGAATACAGAAAATTTTCATCATTGCCAAATTTCTATGTGTTTCTTTCAAGTTATCTCTCTTTCCACAGAAAACCATGTTCTAATTTTTATCACTACAGATGAGTTCACAAATGTTGTTTTGCTGAATCAAGGACAAATATCAAAGTTAAAGATGCTGGTATTTTAATAACAATTTCTTCAGTTTACATGTCTGGTAAAGAAAATTATAAGAACACACTGATACTTTCTGTTTTTGTTTTGCTTTGAATTTAAAACTCATTCTGGGATCAGACCATCACCTGGTTGTCTGAACCATGCAATTTCCCTGAACTTAAATCAGCAGCTCTCTCTTCCCTTTTTGTATCCTGACATGATGATTTCTAAGTTGATACAAAACCACAATGCAAATATCAAAATGATGAACAGTGATGATCTTATTTCTATAATGCTGCACCAACTTTCTGTAAGGGCATTATGTTAGAATTAGATGTGGCCAGTTCAGCAGCTTTTACATTATTGACTAACATTCACTTACCATATTTTTTTCTTTGCATTAGTTTATGTAAATATTTACCTGCCATCTATAAAATTTGAGAGTTGAAAACAATAAGATACATCTGTGTTAAATGTGCTTTAAAGTGTTTTATTAGTATATTGTAATTGTATATAATAATGAGTCCATTGTGACATAGTGTCATAATATATTTATTATAATATAAAAAATAACATAATATATATATTCCCCAATACTTCCTGTCTCCTTCTCTGCCACTCTTGTCCTGTTCCCTTTCCTGTACTCTTCTGGTCATTCTTTCATTTATATACATCTATACATTTTCCTTTGGTGCATTATAATTACACATGAAAGTGGGATTCATAGTGGCATATTCATACATGCATATAGCATAATTTGGTCAATTTTATTTCCCAATTCTTCCATTTGCCCTCCTTTCCTCCTTTCTCTTCAATCCCTATCTCTATTAATCTTTCTTCTTTTTCCTCAGATCCTCCCCTTTTTAATTTTTTTCTCTATATATTCTGCATATGAGAGAAAACATTAAACACCTAAATTTCTGAGTCTGGCTTATTTCACTCAGCATGATGTTCTCTAGTCCAATTCGTTTTCCTGCCAAGGACATAATTTCATTCTTCTTTATGGATGAGTAGAACTCCATTGTGTGTACATATCACATTTTCTTTATCCATTCATCTGTTGATGGACACCTAGGCTGTTTCCAAAACTGGCTGTTGTGAATTGCACTTCTACAAGCATTGGAATGCATGTATTGCTATAGGATGCTGATTTGGGTTCTTTTGAATAAAAGCTGAGACATATGGTGGTTCCATTCCTAGTTGTTTGAGGACTCTCTAGACTGATTTCCACAATAGTTATACCAATGATGAGAAGTTCCACCACTGTATAAGTAAGTGTTCCTTTCTCCCCATATTTTCACCAGCATTTATTACAACTTAGCTTCTTTATGGTTGCCATTATAACTGGGTGAGATGAAATCTCAGTGAAATTCTAGTGTGCATTTCTTTCTACTGAAGGATGTGGACCATTTTTTCGTTTATTTGTTGGCCATTGACATTTCTTGTTTGGAGAAATGTCTATTTTACTTGTCTCTTGATTGATTTAATTGTGCGTTGGATTTTATTGATCTATTTTTGGTATTAAGCTTTTTGAGCTCTTCATATATTCGGGCTGTTAATCTTATGTTAGAAGAATAACTGGAAAAGATTTTCTCCTGTTCTATAGGGTCTCTGCATCAGTCCCATCCTGGAAGTACAGTTATTCAGGGAAAACTCCAATAGAAGTTTGTCCATTTATGTATGCTCTATCAAAATGTATAAATGAATTCTACTGTCATGTATAACTAATTAGAACAAATAAAAAAAAATTGAAAAAAAGAAGTTTGTCCTTTGGGGCAATGGAAGAAGGTGGAGAAGAGAAATCCACTATACTAGAGCAGCTTTCCAAGAGTAAATCAAAACAGCAATTCAGCAGCAGGGAACCGAGCCTATAGAGCAAAGAAATCTGAACAATACTCTCACTTGAAACTGGTCATCTGGGTTCTGGGATAAGGAGCATGACATACACTGGGGTAGGGAGCTGAGATCCAGTAAAGTCAACCCAAGTCTGGTGATCCCTGAGTTACCTCTCTCAGGCCCAGAAGCATCTGGAAGATCGGCAGACACATCTCACACAACTCCACCAGGACATGGACTAGGGTTCACAGAAGGAGGGGTGTGATGGAGCTGGAGGGGCAAGGAGAGAAACTCTGTATGTTTCAGACAGAAACTCCCCGAAAAGAATTTTTAAATGTTACAATTATGCTATTGATGTCTTAGAAACTAGCCATACTTTCTAATCTTATGGCATCACTTTGTAAGGGCAAATTTTTTACGAGGAGTTAGTAAACAGGCTTATAAAAGCATCAGTTGTGAAAGACAATAATATCCATAAAATAAAGATTCTTCTCCAGGGTTCCATAAGGAAGTTGAAACTGCCGATGTTTTTTTAGATTGTTCCTTCTGTCTGTGTTTAAAATTCTCAAATTAGATCTTCTGTCATTAGCTGGAGAGATTAAAGATTATCTAAGATTCATGGAAATTTGCATATTAGTGTATCCTATCATTTGTTCAGTTAGATTTGTGTAATGTTACCAAACCATACCTGGGTCCAGATTTCATATTTTTAAGATTAAAAATCAAATTAAGTAATTTTTATTAACTAGATGTTATCCCTATCCAGTGCCTACTTATTTAAGAATTTCACAATCTCCCTCTCATTTTTTACCTATGCCTGAAATATAGAAAGGAAGTTTAACATTTCCAAATATTCCCATAGGTGTTTTTTTTTTAACCTTCTATATTTTTCTAGTATACTCATCTTTTGGGAAAGTGCAATTATTTTCTAGGATATAGAGGGTTAGATACGATGTTTTATTTCTAGGTATCATGTGTTTTCATTTTCATGGATGAATAAAACAATCTGCTTTCAAAGGACACTTGTCAATGTTTGCAAATACATATTATTTGAGATCATTTAGTTGGTCATAGAATTATTCATCATTCTCAATCTAGAAACTTCACAATTTGAGAGCCTAGCCTGTTGGTATGGCTTTTTATTATTTTTTTGCTTCTAACAGTGGTCCCTGAGGAATATGAGCCTCTGTGCAGGCAAACTAAAAATGAGTATCTGTAGACATGAATAGTTATTTTTTTTTCTTGTAATAGTGAAGCAAAACAAAACAACTTCACAAAGGACCTAAAACAAATAAAGGCTATAAAGAATATCAAAGCATAAAGTACAGAGATTCAATAATATGAAGAAAATACAGCATGACTATTCAGAATATCGAACAAATAGTTCAGGTAAAATGATTATAACCCTGCAAGGCTAAGAAATAAGGAATTCTCTCTCTCTCTCTCTCTTTTTTTTTTTTAAAGTAGCAACTCACTTCACTGTTTTTTCCCCTGACATGATTTCTTTCTTTCTGTTTTCTTTTTCTTCTTTTTAAAAAATAGAGCTGTTAATTTCCAATTAAATGGTCAGTTTGGTGTATCTGTAAACAAACTGTTTTAAAAGTCTAGGCTAATAATAAATGTCATAACATAATACAGACATTCAAAATACATTGAATTTAAATTTTGAATGTTTAAATTCAAACAAGAGAAAAACAAATAACTGAAGGGCAGGTTTATGGAAAAAGAGGGAGAAGCAAGCATATTTTCTACCCAAGCACTATAAGTCAAATAGAGTAACTAAAAGGAAGCAGAATTTGAGATGACTTGGCCTCAAATAATATTGAAAAAAAACCAAGATGTGTAGATTAGAATAAAAGAAGGAGGACATCAAGAAGTCACACATATTTCTTCCTCTTGAGATCATAAGTATTGAAAGATATGAGGAGATTTTTGCAAACCCAACTGATTACATTAATTTGGAGAAGTCACGGTGACACATATATATCACATTTACTAAGAATTCACTTGAAGAAGACTCTATATCATCTACAAAGAACATATGGAAGGACACTGTTAATTCACCTCAAAATTAAAAAAAATTAGTGCATAAAACATTAAAAAATAGCATTGAAACATGGAAAGAAAACTATATTAAATATAAGTTAACTTGCTATAATGATATAGCCACAAAAGGGACAGAACTTAAGTGTCACATATCAAAAAATATAAATAATTCTAATATAATTATATTAGATACTATTTTCCAGGAAAAATGAGAAGTCTGCAGTGAAAGTATAAATATTCTCCCCATTTTTCTAAAAGGTGACATAAAATACAAACCACATAAAATGTGAAATACTGAGAAAACCTCAAGGAAGCACATCAGCTGAAAACATGAATAAAACGCCTACTATGAGACAAATGTACGTTTTATGATAAGAAATGGACAAATGTAATTTCTTCAAAATAAAAATCTGTACAGCAAAGAAAACAACCAGCAGAGCAGAGAGACAATTACAGGATGGGAGAAGACATTTTCCAACTCTACACCTAATAAAAATTTAGTATCCAAAGTTTATAAGAAACTTAATAGCAAATAAATAAATAAATAAATAAAACTCACAAATAGCCCAATTAAAAAATTGGCAACAAACCTAAAGAGACAAGAGGTGATATGACATCTATATGTTTTAGTCAGCTCTTTTGCTGCTGCAACTAAAGGACCTGACCAGAACAACTGTAGAGGAGGAAAAGTTTATTTGGGGGCTCATGGTTTCAGAGGTCTCAATCTATAGACAGCAGGCTCTATTCCTTGAGACTCAAGTGAGGCTGAACATCTAGGCAGAAAGTGTGGTGGAGAGAAGCAGCTCACATAATGATGAGGAAGCAGAGAGAAGAAGATAAGACCAAAGCAAGACTGAAATCTAGCTGGACAAACAAGTCCTGTAGTTCTGTGTCTGGCATCTGGAGGTAGATCCACCCCTGTGACCTTGTTGGTTGCAGCCCAGGTAGCCTTTCTGTTGGCTTGACTCTGCTTCATTCCTGCAGCTTTTTTAGGAAAATGTTCCACATTACTGGAATTTCTTTTTTTTTTTTTTTTTTTAATTTTCCATTTTTTTTTATTGTAAACAAATGGGATACATGTTGTTTCTCTGTTTGTACATGGCGTAAAGGCATACCATTTGTGTAATCATAAATTTACATAGGGTAATGTTGTTTGATTCATTCTGTTATTTTTTCCCTTCCCCCCCATCCTCCCACCCCTCTTTTCCCTCTATACAGTCCTTCCTTCCTCCATTCTTGCCCGCCTCCCTAACCCTAACTCTAACCCTAACACTAACCCCTCCCACCCCCCATTATGTGTCATCATCCACTTATTAGCGATATCATTCGTCCTTTGGTTTTTTGAGATTGACTTCTCTCACTTAGCATGATAGTCTCCAATTTCATCCATTTGCCTGCAAATGCCATAATTTTATCATTCTTTATGGCTGAGTAATATTCCATTGTTATATATATATATATATATATATATATATATATATATATACCACAGTTTCTTTATACAGTCATCAATTGAAGGACATCTAGGTTGGTTCCACAATCTGGCTATTGTGAACTGAGCAGCTATGAACATTGATGTGGCTGTATCTCTGAGGTATGCTGATTTTAAGTCCTTTGGGTATAGGTCAAGGAGTGGGATAGCTGGGTCAAATGGTGGTTCCATTCCAAGTTTTCTAAGGAGTCTCCACACTGCTTTCCAGAGTGGCTGCACTAATTTGCAGACCCACCAGCAATGTATGAGTTTACCTTTCTCCCACATCCACATCCAACACCTGTTGTTGCTTGTATTCTTGATAATCGCCATTCTAATTGGAGTGAGATAGAATCTTAGGGTGGTTTTGATTTGCATTTCTCTTATTACTAGAGATGTTGAACATTTTTTCCATATGTTTGTTGATTGCTTGTAGATCTTCTTCTGTGAAGTGTCTATTCATTTCCTTAGCCCATTTGTCGATTGGATTATTTGCATTCTTGGTGTAGAGTTTTTTGAGTTCTTTATAGATTCTGGAGAATAGTGCTCTATCTGAAGTATGATTGGCAAAGAATTTCTCCCACTCTGTAGGTTCTTTCTTCGCATTGCTGATAGTTTCCTTTGCTGAGAGAAAGCTTTTTAGTTTGAATCTATCCCAGTTATTGATTCTTGCTTTTATTTCTTGTGCTATGGGAGTCCTGTTGAGGAAGTCTGGTCCTAAGCCGACATGTTGAAGCTCTGGACCTACTTTTTCTTCTATAATTTCTTAATCTCCGTGGGTGTCCTCTACAGTTTTGGCTTCCTTCTCACATCTCCACACTTTGCCTTCTCACGGGGATGCCCTGAGGGACTCCAAACCTGCTGCACTTTGTCTGGCCTCCCAGGCCTTCCTTTGAAATCTTGGTTGGAAGCCTCCAACTCCTAACTCCAGCATCCTGCTTTCCTGCAGAAACAGTACCACATGGTTGACATCAAGGTCTGTTGCCATCTGGAGCAGTAACCAAGCCTCCAGGGACCCTGGCTGCAAAAGCCTATGATTTCCTGGGTAGCTGAGCATGTTGAAAAAACTACCTATACCCCCTTCAGCAAGAAGGGTGACACTGGTCTCATATTATGGGAATTTTCACTTTTACTCTCTTGAGCCAGAAGTGGGTGTGGTCTTGTCAGCTCCTGAGATGCCATCAAGTCATCTTTCTTATTGTCTCTGGGCAGAATCTTTAGCATTTCTTTAGTGGCAGTAATATCTTTAACAATTTCAAGTTCCTTTGTTCAAGTTCTACTCCCACCTTTCATCTTTATTCTCTGCTTTTTTGCTTCTGATTATCACAATAAACTTGGCTAAAAGCCTTCAGCTATATCTATACCACCACCCCAATGATAGGCAGTCTAGAAATTTCTTCCACCAGATTAAGAAGTCTCTCAATTTAAAAATCTGCCTCACAGAAAGTCAGGACATGCAAAATGCAGATAATTTCTCAGCCACAACATAACACGAATGGCCTCTACTCCAAATTCCAATAGAGTTCTCCTCTGAACCCTCTTGAGACTTTTCTTCACTGTCCATGTTCCTATTGGCATTCTGGTCTTCTGAGTCCCACCAAAATCGGCCATCGAGCTCCACTTAAAACAATCTAAGGCATTTCTAGCTTGTACTGCTAAGCATCTCAAAATTTCTCCCACCAATTCCGAAAAGCTCCAAAAGATTCTGAACCATGTGATCAGGTGTAATGGTTTGGATGTGAGGTGTACCCCAAAAGGTCATGTGTGAGACAATACAAGAAGACTTAGAGGAGAAATGATTGGGTTATGAGAACCTTAACCCAATCAGTGAATTAATCATATGTGGTAACTGAAGGCAGGGGAGGCACTGGGAATGTGTGGCTTTGAGACATATATTTGTCTTTAGCAAGTGGAGATCTTTCTCTCTCTGCTTTCTGATCATCATATGAGCCACTTCCCTCTGCCACACTCTTCACCATGATGTTCAGCCTCACCTTGAGCCCCAAGGAATGGGGCCTGCTGTCTATGAGTTGAGACCTCTGAAACCCCTAAATAAACTTTTCCTCCCCTACCGTTGTTCTGGTTGGGTCTTTTAGTCACCGGAGTGAAAAAATAAACTAAATCAGATGCTCAACAACCCTACAGAAAAATCCTCAACATCACTAATCATCAGAGAAATTCAGGTCAAAATCACAATGAGATAACACCACACATCTGTCAGATGGCTGTGACCAAAAGGACGAACCATAGCAAGTGCTGCAAGGATGCAGAGAGAAGGGGACCCCTGCACAGCATTAGTAGGAACACTAGTAGTGCAACCATTGTGGAAAAGAATGTAGTTTCCTCAATAAAATAAAAATAGAACTGCCATATAATCCAGCAATCCCACCCCTGGGTTTATGTCCAAAGGAAATGAAACCAGTAAGTCAAAGAGACATCTGCACTCCCATTGTTTATAGAAGTACTATTCGTAACGGCCAAGAAATGGAAACAATCTAAATGTCTGAAAACTTAGAGAGGTTAATGAATAAAGAAAATGTGAAAGCGAACACTATGGCATACTATTCAGTCATAAAAGGAATGAAATCCTGTTCTTGGTGACATCAAGGACGGAACCGGAGATCATTATGTTAAGAGAAATAAGCCAGGAACAGAAAGACAAGCACCCCACCATCTTACTTGTACATAGTTAAACTCACAGAAGTCGAGAGATGAATGGTGACCAAATGCTGGGAAGGTAGGGGTGAGGGCAAAATGGGGAAAGGTTTATCAATAGATGCTAAGTCACAGAAAGGAGTAAGAAGTTCCAGTGTGCCACTAAACAGGGACATGGCTATAGATAACAATAACATACGGAATATTTCAAAAGGTTGGAAGAAATTCTTTTAAATGTTTTCATTGTTAAGAAATGATGAAAGTTTGAGGAGATAGGTTCAACCTGATTTAAACATTATACAATGTATATCTGTAATGAAACATTACATGGTACCAAATAAATATGTATTATTTTTACATTTTTATGAATCACTAAAAATTTAAATGAAAAATTTCAAAATTCCTCACATTAATCACAAGAAATGATATTTTGTGTTCAAAACCTTTCTATGCCTCAGTTATAAGAAGGTATGTTCATTATCTGTGAAAAATATTAAATTTATTTTTTTAAATATTCATTTCATTGCTATCTTCAGGATCAAATCTAAAATAAATTAAATATATCCCTCACTAAACACACAGAAATAGCAGCAGCATAAACAAGGATAAAATGAAAATAGCTCTCACTAGAGAACTAATATGAACATCTGCTTTTAAAATAATAAATGTAAATAGAATAAAGTTGAGTATTTAAAGTACAGGCTGAATTAAAAATTCTATAAATTATACCAGAGAAACTTAAATATGAAAAATTCAAATATAAGAAAAAATTATATTAATCCTGCTTATAAAAGAATTTTGGATTTTATTTAACAAGACATATATAAGAACATAAGTGGAAAAACTTCTTAAAATTTAAATGTCCTTTCTACTGTTCTGCCAAGAATCCCACCTTTAGGTGATCTCATCCAATGGCCTTACTTAAAATAACATGTGTACACCAAAGACTTACAAATTCACATCCCTAGCTATTCCTTTTTCCATTGAGCTTGAACTGTGGTTATCCACATATCTAGTTACTTTTTCTACTTACATAACTAATGAACACCTCAAATATTGCAAAGCTGAAACATAACTATTCCTTCCATCTCTACACACACCACACACACACACACACACACACACACACACACACACACCAATCCCAATCCCAATTTACTCCATTTCACAAAATTCTGCTCATCAGACGTGTCCCCAGTGACCTATCTTCTTCTGCCACACCCTACCTGCCTACAGTTACCACCTGCTTAATCCATAACAGTGGACTAATGGGATTAGTTCACTGATTAGGTTAAGGCTTTAATAACCTGATCACTCGGCCTCTGAAAATTCTTGCATTGTCTCACACATGAGCTTTTAGGGAACACCTCATATCCAAACCATAACAAAGATGAGTTAGAATGAACTTTTTTATGCTAATGGAAATGTAGAATTAGAAGGGTAAAAATGATGAGGTGTTTAAAAATGGATAATTTCAGAAACAAAGGGTTTTGAAGGTGAGAGGTGGTAATTCAATGACTTGAGTAACTTCTGAGTAATTTACTTTGACTGAAATACCACCTGCATATTAAAGGAAAAAAATAATAAACAAATGTTAAACTCTGAGTAGTATGGGTTCCCTTGTGCTTTCATTCTGTTTATTTCTATTTATTTTGCTGTATAGAAGCTTTTTTGTTTGATGGAGTCTGATTTACCAATTGTAGTCTATGATCATGTGAAACCGTAGCCAAGTCCAAATACCATGAAGCTTCTCCCACGCTTTTTCTTCTGTAGTTTTACAGTTTCATGTTCATGTCTTTAATCCATTTTGAGTTGACTTTCTTGTATTTTGTAAGACAAGGTTCAAATTTCACTGTTTTCCATATATATATCTAGTTTTTCCAATTACGTTCATTCAGGAGAATATTTTCTCTCCATTTTGTATTCTGATAGCTTCCTCAGGAGCCGTGGATGAAGTATAGGTTTAAGTCATCTCAAGGAAGGGACATGGCTCTTGTGAGAACCCTGAGTGAGACCAATTTAAGACTGCTCAGTTACTAGTGACGTCTTGTTCAGAGAATATTCTGTCTTCTGTGGAATTTTCTTGGTTCAAACAGCCCTAGGTTCAAATGCAACTGCCTGGGTGTGGAAGAGGTAGCAGTGTGCTCAAACATCCTTGAGGTTCCAACTGCCTGCAGGAAGAAGAAATACTGCTTAAGCTTTCAATTAGGCTGTTGTCTCCACAGTCTCACTTTTGTTTATCTTGAAGTTTTTCTTACAATAAATCCCTTTGATGTTCTTGCCTATAAAATAAAACATGGGGCCCTTGCCCTTTGTTAGACCCTGACTCCATCAGAGTTGGTTCTCCCATCAAGTCCAAGTTCTGCATAATATCATGTTCTTTGTCTTTATTAATTTCTTATAACTTTTAATTTTCTCAACCCGACTCACTGCCTGCGATTGGTGAACTGTTCATTCGCTGTTCAGGATGCAATGAGATTTGTTGAACATTAACTGATTGCATATGAATGGGTTTATTTGGGGGCTGTCTATTCTGTCTATTCTATATGTCTGTCCTTATGTACCTACCATTTTGTTTCAATTACAGTAACTTCGTAATATATTTTGAAATCAAGTAAAGTGATGTATTCATCTTTGTTCTTTTTAAAAAAGACAGTTTTAGTTATTTGGGATCTTTTTCAGATCCCAAATATGTTTTTGCAGATATATTATATGGAGAAAAAGACTTCCCAAACAAAATAATAAATTCGGTAAAGTTGCAGGATTCAATTTCAACATACAAACACTAGCTGTTCTTACATTCTAACAACTATTTCAAGAGTAAGTTAGGAAAATAACTTAATTTACATAGAACCAAAAATAATGAAGTACTCAGGGAAAAAATTAACTGTAGCAGTCTAAACAAATGGAAAGACTTCTTGTGTTCATGATTGGAAGATTTAATACTGTTAAATTGCTCATGTAACTCAAAGCAATCTACAGGTTCAATGCCATTATCAAAAAGTCAATGCCAATTTTGACTGAAAAGGAGAATCTACATATTATAGTGGTCAATTAATAAGCTTTGGTGTCTGCTGTAAAAACTTTTTGTTTACCTCAGGTACTTTATATTCCTTTGTCCTCTCCTAGGTTTTTAAAATTTGGAAAAGCAAAGAATATTATTTTTCTCCTTTTTCTGACATGAAATATTCCCTGTTTTGCTTTCTGGCTCCTGTTAGCTTCTAGTCCTGATCTGGTGCATTTTCAATATTCATGGAGTAGCAGGAGGCGGGAGGGGAAAAGTTGGAAAAACTATGGCACTCCAGGGTGAAACTTGCTTTTAAACAAACAACTGAATTGTTGATTAGGTAGCCCTTTGACCCTGAGACAAGGAGCTCATTGTCTACAGTGATTTGTAAGAAAAATTTCATTAACATTATGAGAACTGAGAATGATTTGATTCCTCCAAAACCACAAGATAGGATAATCCCCCAAATCCATTTCTGCAATTTAAAAAAAAACTACACCTAGTGTTTTTCTTTTTCCTGTTTTGAATTTCAGATTAAACTTAAAATGACAGAATTTCATTAGTATACTTACTCATGATATTCACAGTGACAGCTTCTAGGCTCGCCTAGTGATGATTCAATCATGCCATGAGAAATATCTGGGTTCTCCACAGCCCTCCCATGTTTTAAGCTGTTTCCACATCCCCACCCTTTCGCTACATGTTCACCACATACATGTTGTCACAAACATGTCTATAAGTTTTCTCATTTTGTACAATTAAAATACCATTAGGGATTCAAAACTGAGGTATAAAACTTATCTACAGAACTACCAGTGTGGTAGATTTCTCTGAAAGTGTATCAGTCTAGTAAATGCTTCTGTTATTAAGTGGCACCAGCACTGTGAGAAAACATTATTGTCTCACTACTGTAAGGCATCAGAACCCTAGGATGTGCCAAGACCTGCTCATGCACTCAGTGGCATATAATTGATATTCAAATAGAAACATTATTATTTTTCTGTATTTTAAAGTGGATAACCGTATTTTATATACCTGAAATTATTCTGTCATTGTCAGTTCTACTGTTGGCTAATCATTCTTTCTTCCCAAATATCCAGTGACCCTGCACTTTTGAGTCACATGATCCTAAAAAGGGGAAATATGTAAAATATGTTTTCTTTCTCCGTTGTTCAAAATATCCTCCATCTGAGAACATGTAGGTATTTAAATATTTTTTTAATGAATGAATATGCCACTTTTTCTAAGTACTTGAAGCAGAGAAATTAATATAAAATATCCATATCTGAGGTTAGTAAGACTATGAAATAAATCAGAAGTTTTACTTTTTAGCATATTCTGGTGGTGAAAGAGCAAGAAAGGATGTGCACCCTAATATCACTGCCACACTAAAGAGCTGTGTATTAAGCTCACTGGCAATCATGTAGCACTTAAGAATGTATTCATTAATTATAACTAAAATGTTCTTTACTAGAATTCAAAACACAGTGTAAGTCCTCCATAAAGTTTCTGACTGGCACAAAATATTATGGAACAATTAGAAACTCTAAAACCAGAAAAATGCATAATAAATGTATAAAAACTGATAATAATATACAGAAATAACTTTTTGTTAATGTGAATATCATTATTGTCCATCACAATTGTTATAAAATGAATAGCTCCAATCTATTTTCTAAATATACTCAATAAGTACTTTCAACATCAACTAAAACTATTTCATGCACCTAATGAGGATGAATATTGTTAAGTTTTATAAAATAAATGTAAATTATATTAAGACTACTATCATGGATAGCACAATTGTATACTGTGTAGGAAATTATATGCAGAAAAATTAAGATATTATTACCTGTATTTATTTAGATTTTTTCCACAAAACATTAGAAGCTCAGTTTATTTGCAGACCTGCTAATGAAAATGAATGCTTTATATGAGTTACTTTGTTTTACTTTAGTTTTCCATTTAACATATTTAAATTAATGATGGCATAATAAGTTGGTAATGCACATTCACATGTATTGATAATTTTAAAATTTTATGATCATATTGAAATAAGGTAGTCATCCGAACAGTAATCGCACATAGTCTGATTAAATATCCTGTAACAAATACACTGTCTCAAAGTAGTATATTAAGAATCTACATAAGAATGTGTGTATTTTTCTATAAGAAAGCAGTATTAAGGCATTTTCTGTAACAACTGAATGCTAGATGCTAAGAGAAAGGGATTACTCTGAAGAAACAAAACAAAACAAAGCATTTCAAGTTCTACTACCCAACAAGTAAGGAGCTTTTGAAAGCAATTCTGTCTGACAGCTTTCCTTTCTTTGCAGACTGTTGTACAGACTCAGTATTGTTGGCTATTGCTAAGCTGCCTTTAGGGACATTTTCTGATATTTTTTTCTGTGGAAACTCTGCCATCCTGAAACAAGATTATATGAGGTTTTCCTCGAATTGTGGCTGACCATCAACAGAGAAAACTTTTCCTTGTGTGATTACTTCAGGGACACCAGAACTGACTTTTGTAAATTCGAAGGAAAAAAAATATATATTGAAGCAAGCTACTTAAGAACCTCTCTGCTCCCTCCATAATATGGATTTTTATATTTTCACATTATTGAAGCACATAATCAATGATCCTTAAGTGGGGATCAACTTGAGATCTCAAGGTAATACAATGGTCTTATTCATATGTGTTCTTATTATGTAGATGAAAATAATTTACTTCTTTTCCCTTATTTTGACATTTGCTGATGCATCTTTTTTTACTTTGGAAGAATTACAATTCAGGGACTGAATTCTCCTAGGCAACATTTCTGCAATCATTACAGTTTTATAACAGATGTAGCTCATCTTGTGCTTAGTTACTAATGTCAAATTTTAAACAAGTATGAGAAATATAGTGAATAACATACCTTTATACTGTTATGATTGAATATACATTGTAAAAATAATGTCATGAATCATTAAATATAAATAAAAGGTAAAGTATATAACAGTAGAGAATGTTCAAATATGTAACCTACATGTAAACTTCAGCCATGAAAAATTTGTACTTAATCTTACCTTACTTAGTTACATTCTCTTTAAAATTTTTTTCTGTCATATCCAACCACTACTTTTCTTAACATTACTTTTCCTTTTTCTATCTTTGTTTTTCCTGTTCTCTCTGCTTCCTTTCTCTCATTTCTCTTCATTTTCTGTTCTTAAACTGACCATGATTCAATGAGCCCAAGCCTCAGGGTACACTGTCACTTAGGACAGTTTTAGAATCAAAATTAAAACCATGTCTGTTAAACATTTAAGACTGTTCCACTTTTCCTCATCCCTTCATTTAGATTCCACATGGTTAGAAGGTGTGTTTATATTTGTGAGTGTATATCCAGGAATGATATTAAAAATATTTAGTGAAGGAAAAGACTATTCACCAATCAGTGTACAGATATTTTAAGAGGTAAGTCATTTTAAAGCCATAAAAATATCCTTTCTTGAGGAAAATTTTTCCGATAAATCATAAGAACAAAATAATAAAGAGCAGAGAATGAAGCAGAAGAAGTTGTGATAAATTAGGGTAAATGAGGCAGTCACAAATTCTACTGCATTCTCCCAACAAGCAGTGAGGCTTGTGAATCTGCTTCTTTTCACCAATGGAACACTGTGGAAATGAACCCCCAGTCACTTGGCAGTGTTATTTTCTATCCCTGGGCACATTCCTAGTTGGGGAAGCCAAGCTCCATGCAAGAGGACTCACTATCTAAGACTGTCACAGAGTGAGAAACCCAAACACAGGAGACACCTGAGAGGATGAAAAACCTCAGGAAGACAGACACTGAGGTGCCAAGTCATTGGAGTGCCAAAGAGAACTTGGAGGACTTGGAAGTTGACCTTTAGCTTCAAGTAAGCTCTTATCAAATTTATCATCAACAAAATCATGACTTAAATAAATGGTTAAGTTCTAGAATTTAGGGTAAAGAAAGGCATACAGACTTAATATTTGCCTTAAAAATATGTATTAGAAAACAGGAAATTTAAAGTAAATGACTTTATGATTTATGTCATGAAAAGAGAAAAACAGAATGCTACAATACAATAATAAAAACAAAAATCGTGAAAAAAAATTTTAAATAATATTTTAATAGACAAAATTAAAAAGATATTTCTTTAAAAGGAAAATTGGCTAAGTTGCCACACATCTGGGAGAAAAATGACATGAAAAGAATGAAGGTGCAAATGGAAAGGAAGAAAAAAATGCAATCAATTGCAGCAGGATTGTCTAAATAGAAAAAAAATTACCATGGAGAGTAAAATGAAAAAAGCAAATAGAAGCAGAGTGAAGTGAATAAACAAAGTCTCAAACATTCATGAGATCTCATTTCTGAGAAGAATATTCTTTACTAATTGAGATAATGCTAATTACTAATTTTATATTTTAATTAAAATCATAGACACAATAATACAAAGAATATGTCAATTATGAGGTATGTAAGAAAAATAAAAATAAAATAATATTTCATGTTATAAGCATATTGATTCTTAATTCTTTAAACCTAATTTACAAACACAGTACAATTCCATTTTACCATGAAATTACCAAAAATGTGTCTAAAACATATACAAAGAAAATAGCATACAATAATATTTAAGCAATTTTTCAAACTAATATTTTAAAATTATTCTATCTGACAGCAAAACTGCAAATATATAATGATTTAAGAATAGTGGTAATGTTAGAGAAAGAGACAAATAATACTAGAATCCAACTTTCTTTTATGTGACAAAGAAAATGTGAAATAAGTGTTAAGCCATTTGGAGTATTCTCATATTGTCAAACAACTTTATCATATCTTTTGAAGTCTGAATGTCAATCTCTACCTATCATTTTTCATCAAGCCCCAAGAGTATTTTCCATCTCCAGTCGTTCAAACAGTGTCTCTGTATGACCTCTCTCACATCACCATAGAATGATTGCTATTTAAAAAGGCATTACTGACAAAGGTCAGAAACCAAATGACAGATGAAAAAGTGATATTTTAGAGTAAAACTGCCAACTGCACCAAAAAATGTCTTAGGTTCCTGAATGGATACATCAAGAATTTTTACTTTATGTTAGGGGGAATGATGCTGCATTATGTCTCCAAAAATTTACCTCATGCGTCTGAAAGGAAAAACATTTCCAGCTATAGTCTCACAGAAATGTTCTCCATAAGTTGGGCAAAGGTTCATGCTTGGTCCTCTACCATGACTAATGCCCTATGCATATACCAAGAAGGATATTAGATTAGAAGTAAATAGCTTGAAAAGAAAGATTGGACATAAAAATCGGACTGTTATCATTAGAACTTCAACAAAGAACTTTGAATATGCTTCTGACATATTCAAGGCAACAGACACACACACACACACACACACACACACACACAGCACATGGAAGTGGTCTTAATAAAAGTATAATTGATCAAACTCACTTGGGAATTTCAGACTTAAATACACTTAATGAAGACTAAGATATGTCAGAAATATAATAACTAAAATAATTTGTTCATTACTTTAAAAAAAAGGATATTTTAGAATATTTTTCAACTATTTCATCCATTTCCCCAAGACTAGGTTTGGAACAGCTGATGTGATGATAAGGAGCACAGATATAGAAGTGACAGAATTTTAAATAAAATTTTAATTTTATGATGCTAAATGATAAACTGATGTTTTATCAAGTATAAAATGGATATAATAAAAACTCATAGTACTGTGACTGAGATTAAAGATAATAGGTTTAAAGTCTTTGCTCAGGATTTTGTTCATAGTAAATGTGTAAATAAGTGATATTTAAAATTATTATTGACTATTGTGAGAAATTTTAAATATTCTTGAGTATTTTCCTTTTGCATATCTCACAAAATAAAGATAAACTGTATGAATATGTTTGTTTGATTTTCAAAAATCTTTGCATGTATTAAATTACTGATTTCTGAAAAAACTTTATGACTTGATATTGTTTTTGTATCTTGCATATAATAGAAGATCACTTGAAATTTAGAGAAGTTGTAACTTGCCTGAGATTAAAAATCCATTACATGGTGGAGCTTCCATTCCATTGTGGTCTAGTGAACACAAAGCTTATGTTCTCTACACCATATGACTTTCTAAGACTTTAGACGTCATATAAACAAATAGATGTATAAAAGTATTCAAAACACTTAATCATGCAGAATTTTAATTCAAGGATTCCTTGCTATCCTTGTTCATCTTTTATGTTATATATTTGTGAACTTTTAATATGCTATATGACAGTGTTATGGTTTAGATATGAGGTGTCTCCAAATGTTCAATGCAAGAACATCCAGAGGTGAATTTATTAGATCACGAGAGCTATGATCTCCACTATATGGATAGTCTTCCACTGATATGGATAACTGGGTGGTAACTGCAGGCAGGTAGGTGAGGCTAGAGGAAGTAGATCATTGGGGTGTGCCTTTGAGTTTTATATTTTGTTCCTGGTCATCTCTTTCTGTCTGCTTCCTTGTTGCCATGTCCTGAGCTTCTTTCCTTTGACATGTCCTTCTGTCATGATGCTCTGTCACCTTGGACCCAGAGCTATGGAGTTAGCTGAACATGGACTGAATTTCTGAAACCAATATCCAAAATAAACTTTTCCTCTTCTACATTTTGTCAGATATTTTGGTTACAGCAACAAAAAAGTTGAATAAAATGGATAGTATATATTTTTTTCTTATTCTTCAATGATGTGCCATTATTATATGTGTACTGGATTCACAAATTCAGGATTATAACAAATGTATCTGGTTAATCAATACTCTAAATGATATATTTGAGTAGCTGTAAAGCCAAATTTTTATTAAAATTTCGAGGAATGTAGAAAATCACAAGTTAAAATGATTTCAAGGATTATTTTATATTCCTTATATAGAGTAATAAAATTAATATAAATAGAAGGGTCAGAGCAAGATGGTAGGTTTCCCAAGCACTTCAGGTATAAATATCAGTTTGAACAACTATTTATGCATGAAAATAACATTTATCCTTCACAAGAGCTAAGAAAATAACATAAGGGATCACAGTTCCTAGATGTAGCCCAATAATAATAAGAAGAAAAGATTCATGGAAAAGGAGAGAATGGTCAGTTTTAGAAAAGTCACTCCTTCCCAAGCTCCTTGCAGCATAGTGCAAAGAGAGTTACTATCTGATGCGGAAAAGAAAGAGAAATGAGCACAGGGTTTTGACTCTGACCCCAATACCAACTGGATCTAAAACAAAAAAAATCAGCACGTGGAAGACCCTGTACTACAGGCTGCTACCTACAGATTAAGGCTCTGGTTCCAGATTCTTCATGGTGCTGGGAGATGGGGGGGGACCACATAGATAACTCCAGGCTTCTTGTTTGCTTGGTAGATTTGATTTCTGATCCACAAAACAAATGGATCAACCTCTGCAGCCATGTGCTCTGTACAACCCTCAGCAGCAGGTAGGCTATAACAGACTAGGTTTGAGCGTATGCTAGCAGTGCACCAAACACAGCTTACACGGCTTTGGGCATGGCCTACCTCTACAGCTGCACGAGGGGCTGAGGCTTCATGACTATGTCCAGAGAGTTTTCCCAGAATCTTTGGTCAAGGTGAATGTTGAAGAGCTTTCTTAGAAAACTGAGTAGACTAGTACTGAAATAAGAACCTACTCCTTAAAATGTACATCAACATATACCCATGAGGAAAGAGAACTATTAGGGAAAAAAAAAAAATCACCAAAGCTTCAAAATAAGTGCCAGCAACCAACCCTATAATACAGAGATCTGTGAACTACCTGACAAAGATTTCAAGCTACCTGTATTGAAGAAAATCAGTGCAAATCAAGAAAATACAGAGAAATGTGTCAATGGAATGAAGAAAACAGTAAATGATTGGAACCACATATTTACTAGATTGAAATAATAACAAAAGTATTAAACAGTAGTAGTAAAGAGCAGCAACAGAATATTCAAGTAGAAAAAAAAAATCTGTGAGCTCAAATATAGGTTCTATGAAAACCTACAAAGAGAAAAATGCTTTATAAAGAGCAAAAAGGAAAAAAGAATGCTTGCCAGCTCTATGGGACAGCATCAAAAAAGTCAATTAAATTAGATATTTATCTTAAATCATACACCAAATCCAATTCAAAGTGGATTAAATGCTTAAATATATCTCAAAACCATGAAACTCCTAACAGAAGACAGAGGGGTCAAAAAACTCTCTAAATTCATCTGGAAAATGATTTTTAAAAAATATAATCCCAAAAGAACATGCACCAAAACCAAAAATAGACAAATGAGGTTAGGTAAGACCAAAGAGTTTCTGCACAACAATATAAACAATTGGTTAGGTGTGATGGTTCTCACGTATAAACCCAGCAGTTTGGGAGGTTGAAGCAGGAGGATTCCAAGTTCAAAGCTAGCGTCAGCAATTTAGCAAGGCCCTAAGTAACTTAGCAAGACTCTGTCTCAAAATAAAATATCTAAAGGACTCAGGATGTAGCTCAGTGGTTAAGTGCACCTGGGTTCAATCCCTAGTACAAAAAAAGAAAGAAAAAAGAAAAAAGAAACAAACAAAACAGCAAAGAGAAAGGGAGGAAATACTCATCAACTGTACATTGGATAAGGGTCTGATATGCAAAATATATAAGGAATTCAAATAACTCAATACCTAGGAAACAGCCTGATTAAAATATTAGTAAAGAACACCAATTGACATTTTTCCAAAGACATATAAATGGCCAACAGGTATATGAAAAATTTCTCAACATCATCATTCATCAGGGAAATGCAAATCAAATCCACAATAAGATCTCACCTCATGTCCAATAGGTGGCTATTATTAAAAAAAAAAAAAAAAGAGGTAACAAAGAGTTGGCAAAGGTGTGGAAAAAAGGAACCCATGCACATCATTTGGTAGTAATTTTGTTGATTTGTCAAACAGACATCTACATTCCCATGTTTAATGCAGCATTATTAAAAATAGCCAAGTTAGTGGAATCCACCTAAGTGCCCATCAATAGATGAATGGATAAAGAAAATATTATTTATATATATACATACACACACAAACAACTATTATGTAGCTATAAAAGTGATGGAAATTTGGATGATGGTAACAACATAAATGGAACTGGAGGACACTAAGTTAAATAAGTTGGACACAGAAAGGGAAGTATTCCATGATCTCACTCATATGTGGAATCTAACAACATTGATCCCACAGAAGCAGAGAGAAGAATAGTTATCACTTTAGTTTTAGGTGGATAAGGGTGGGGAAGAGAGAGAGAAGATGAGCAAGGAATATAAAACTTAACCTAAAAAGGAATAAATTCAAGATATCTGTTGTACAACATGGTGACTACACAATGACAATGTACTGTATTCTTGATTAATGGAAAATACGAAAACATTATATTCAGGTAATTTGCAAGTACTTCATATTTTATAATAAAATTTTTAAATATAAAGAGCAGTCACACATGCACTTAATAACATTAATTATAACAAATGATGATTGTTACTTTATGTAATAAGAAATATTTTTTTTATCCACATAGTTTTTCTGGTTTCATCAGTTCAGATATTCAGAAATATGCAAATAAGCCATAACTCCTTTCTTGAGAAAACAAAAAATTGATTTTGGTTGTAAAATTTGAATGACATATTGTGACCATATTAGTTCAGACTAACAAGAAAATGCAGTGGAGTGTTTATTTTTTTGTAATCTCATACATTCATAACATTCCTGTCATTGCATACTATCTTTCCACAAAGTTGTATTGTGTATAATGTAATAGCTCTTCTAAACTTTTCACTTCTTTTTTTTAACTATTACAGATGCTTTAATACTGGAAAGCTGAAAACTGAAATAATTCAAGACATATGAAGAAAATTTGTAGCACAGTGATAGAGTGCTGGCCTAGCACGCATTAGGTACTGGGTTCAATCCCTGGAAACATCAAAAAAAGTTATAGAAAAAGGAAAATTTGTGACCTCGTTGATTATCAAAATACCCAAAGTTTTCATATTTAAAAGACAATATTGTAGTATATATATATTCCTGCATCTCTTTCTTCTTCCAAATAGGTACAATATCATACTTGACTATGTATTGGGTTAACTATTTTTTCAATTTTTATTTGTTTTAATTAGCTATACATGATAGTAGAATGCACTTTGATACATCATATATACTAGAGTATAATTTCTCAGTCTCCTGGTTATACATGATGTAGAATTCCACCAGTTGTATAGTTATATATGTACACAGGATAATAATGTCTGATTCATTCTACTATCTTTCCTATTTCCATACCCCTCCCCTCCCTTATCTACAATAACTCTATTCTTCCCTACCTCTCCCACTGTAAATTAGTGTCCACATATTACAGAAAACATTCTGTTTTGGTTTTTTGGAATTGGCTTATTTCACTTAGCATGGTAGTCACCAACTCCAACCATTTAGTGGCAAATGCCATAATATTATGCTTCTTTAAGGTTGAGTAATATTCCATTGTGTGTGTGTATGTCGTATATACATATATACATACACATATATATATCGTATTTTTTTATTCATTAATCTATTGAAGTGCACCTAGGTTGTTTCCATAGTTCATTTATTGTGATAGAGCTGCTATAAACATTGATATGGCTGCATCAATGTAATATGCTGATTTTAAGTTCTTTGGGTATAAACCTAGGAGTAGGATAACTGGGTCAAATGCAGGTTCCATTTCAAGTTTTCTGAGGAATCTCCATGCTGCTTTCCATAATAAGCAAATTGCATACCCATCAGCAATGTATGAGTGTACCTTTTTCCCCCACATCCTCGCCAACATTTATTGTTGTTTATATTCTTGATAATTGCCATTCTGACTGGGGTGAGATGAAATCTTAGAGTAGTTTGATTTGCATTTCTCTAAATGCTAAAGATGTCTAACATTTTTTTCTTACATTTGTTGATCAGTTGTATTTCTTTTTTGGTGAAGTCTCTGTTCAGTTCCTTAGCCCATTTATTGAATGGGTTATTTGCAGAAGGAACTGCAAGGGATTATAAATCTGGGGGAAATGTGAGAAGTACAAAAAATTAATAACAATATAAAATATAGAATATTTCATTAATTATTTAAGAAGCTCTAGAGTCCAGTTTGACTGGTGATCAAGAACCAGGATAGATGGCAAAACCAGTTACAAATTCCTCCTATTCAGTTTCCCTTTTCAATGTGATTTGCCATTTCTTTCCTCATAATGGGACATATAGTTCACCATCTCTTGAAATTGGCTAATTTAGGAGTTGTTTACAAATAGCAATGAAAAGATAAAATATTTGGGTTACTTTTAATCTTTGTTTTATTTAAGTTTAAATGGTATGTTTCAACTATCTTTAATATGTCATGTAATTTTATATTTGGGATGTGACAGTTATCAGAAAGATTAAACAGTATCCATCTTTAGTTTTATATTTCAGGAAAACAGGTCTTTCAGAGTTAGAACAACAGGTTCAAACAATTAGTGAAAAAAGCAAAGCTAAAATTCACATACCCTAAGGGCTAGGGATATAGCTCAGTTGGTAGAGTGCTTTTCTCACAAGCACAAGTCCCTGGGTTTAATCCCCAGTACCACAAAAACAAACAACAAAATTCACATTTCCTAATTTTTAGTTTGAATCACCTTTTCAGTATAATGTGTTGTAAAACATCATTTACTATCTAAAATTAATTTTATTTGTCATTAAGTACAGAGGATGCTCATTGTTTCTGATTTTCCATTTTTACTCTTATACTCAAAAATACTAGTTACGACTTTCAAGACTATGAATAATAACACTGTAAAAGTGCACTTTTCTGTAAGAATTTTATCAAATTTTCTGATCAGAAAATATCTCCAGTGTTATGTAACTAAATATACGTTATTGTAATTAACAAGAGTATTTGAGCCAAATAATATATACTTTTAAATTGGTTCTTAACTCTAAACATTATACATATTTAAGCCAAATGTATACACACTTAGGCTCTTATTTTTCTCATAAGTGGGTACATGTATATCAAGAAAGAGAACATATAAAAAATTGAAAAGAGAATGAATAAGTACACATGTGTGTGTGTGTGTGTGTGTGAGAGAGAGAGAGAGAGAACAGGAAATGAATACAAAGATACTTTTGTTACACTGATAGTTACATATTTGAAATATTTGACTTTTTTCTGTCATTCAAAGGCAGGGCTCACATTTTTTTAAGGCAACTGATGTAGCATCTGCAGTTTAAACACTTTTCGAGAAAAAAATAGTCTTGGAACTATATGCATCCAGTAATTTTTTCTACATTCCACTTAGTTCCATGTTGATATTCCAGTCTTTAGCTACATGTGTAGGCCTTTTGATTTAATTTAATATGCCTAATGATCTCAGAGTAAGGAACTCAACTTATTAACCTCAGTGAATTCATGTGTCCATTTGAGAAAACTCGTCCACACTGGATTTTCTGTCGTTAATTCAGATCCACAACATTCTAAGGTTGATTATTATGTTTCTTAGAGCCGTCTCACATTTTTTTTCTGATTATTTACCCTAAAGAGGAGTTTGTAAAAGATTATCAAGGCAGATGAAAAGTAGAAGACATTATTTTCTGGAAGGAGTTACGGGTAGAATTCTAGTTAGACAAAATATTCACAGTAACTCCCTCAACACTGTTTCAGTGTCAGATTCTTCAACCTGTGCTATCACCCCTTTGACTCCTGTGTTTTTCTTTTATTTCTTTTTTGTTTTTTTTTACTTAATCCTATATTCATCTTTGTTTTACTCCTAGAGAAACCTTAATGAATACCAAGTTCCATATGTGATTAGAGGTGGTACCAAAACAAAAAACCTAAAACATGTGCATTGACAATTGGTAAGAAAACATCTCAAAGCCTTCAAAAAGTGTATCCCATATTCTACAGTGATAGCATATTTAATAAAACTGTTGTCTTTGTTAATTTGCACACCAGACAATGCATGAAATGACCTTGTTTCATTGAGCACCAAAGTTTTGATGTAAATATTCGAATCTTTGAACTAACCGCTGTGGCAACATACAACAAAGTTAGATGAACATAAGAAGGAAGTGAGCAATTTTTGGGTGAATTTAGAGGAAATATATAAAGTCCAAAGATTGCCTATTTAAAAATGAATCTGTAGCACACTAAATCAAAGGTGTAGGCATAGCCATGGAGTACGTAGGAGGGAAATGAATTCTTGCGATTGAGATGGCTGGATGTGGTTAGTCTCTTCCTGACTCTGGTTTTGAATGTACAACTTGCTTTGACCAGTGAGAAGTTAACAGGATGACACTGGCAGATACCTGTAATCCTTGTGGTTTGGTTGACTTCTTCTTAAATTGCCCTCAGGATTAAAAAAAAATATGCAGTTTACTGGGCACAGTGGTGAATCCTTATAATCTCAAAAACTTGGAAAGCTGAGGCAGGAGGATATCAATTTCAAGGCCAGTCTTCAGCAACATAGGAAGGCCCTGTCTAAAATGTTTAAAAAAATGAAATAAAGAAAGGAAAAAGAAAAGAAAATTAAAAGAGCTGGGATTCAGATCAGGGATTCAGTTTAATGATAGAATGCCCTGGATTCAAAATGCCCTTGGGTTCAATCCCCAATATTACAAAAGAAAAAATAGAATTAAAAAATAAAAAAAAACAAAATAGAGGGCTGGGGAGATAGCTCAGCTGGTAGAGTGCTTGCCTTGCAAGCAGAAGGCCCTGGGTTCAATCCCCAGCACCACAAAAAAACAAAAAAAACCAAAATAGATACATATTGGGTACACAGAATAGATACTCTGTGTAATATATATATATATATATATATATATATATATATATATACACACACACACACATGTATATGTATATATATATATATTTATATGTGTGTGTGTATATATATATATATATATATATATATATATATATATGGAGAGAGAGAGAGAATCTATTTAATAATCTCTCAACTTGAAGCAGAGCTGCCCCAGTTAACTACAAATATGTGAACAGGAAATCTATGTATCTGTTGAATGGACTGAGATTTCTGTAACTCTTCTGTAACTATCTATAAAACATGAAGTGGAAAAAACTCAAAGATTAAGTGGAGAAGGAAGTATTTTTTTAAAGGAAGTATTTTTTGTTGGTAGAAATCATTCCCAAGGAGGAGAAAAAGGAGACCCAGATATTTGGTCCTGAATTAATAGGTTCTCACTGAGGGGAAGTGTGATAGATGGAATTGCTGGTCCAGTCATTTTATTCACTTTTCAACTGTGCAACTTTGTAATGCTTTCTCTTTCTCTTTGTAATGCCTTCACTGCTGAGTTGGGATTGGCTAGTCTATAGGATGCAGAAGAAGTTTTGAAAATGCTCTCCTGGTGTGGATTCTCCTCTTGCTCTCCTGTGGTTACAGTGGGAAGCATGTTTCAATGGCAAACACTGATCCCAGGGTAAAGAAGGCACACAAAGAAAACTCGAACAAAACCTAAACCCTAAAGCAGGTCACCTCATCTGACCTGCACAACAGCAAACATCTCTTTTAGTTGCAAGCCTACAAGATAATGAGGTAGTTTTTTTTTTTTTTTTTTTTTTTTTTTTAATTCAGTAAATATTGACCAAGGAAGGTAAAAAATAGATCAGCAAAATACTTTCGTCATTTTAGTAGCATCTCAAGGTTAATTATATTGAAAATAAAATATTCTGTGTTATTCATACGGTCTGCTACCTTTGAATAAGACCTCAAGGTTGATAAGTCTAATAATGTCAATTTAATATTAAAGATACTGAAATAAAGCAGTGAAGGAGGGTGCTTCTGTTTGGGTAAGTGTCCCCTAAAGGCCCAGGTGTAAATGGTTTGGTTCCAGCACATGGTACTGTTGTGAGGTGATGGAGCCTTAGGGAGGTGGAGCCTCGTGGAAAGTAGTTAGGTCAGTGGGGTTGTGTCCTTGAAGAGTATTGTGGAACACAGTGTCTTTCTCTCTCTCTCTGCTTTAAGTCCACTGGAAGATAAGGAGCTTCCTTTGCCAAGCACTCCTGCTTCATTGCCTTGCCACAGACCAAAGCAATGAGTCAACTGATTATAGGCTAAAACCTCCAAAACTGTGGGTCAGAATACATCTTCCCTCTTTTTAAGTTGGTTGTCTCAGGTATTTTATCACAGTAATGGAAAGCTGACTAATGTAGAAGGCTTGCTTTATGACTTAGAAGATAGGGTACTAGAAATAGATGTTCTTTTAGCAAAGTTACTGGAGGAAAATAGATCAGCAGAATATTTTTGACATTATAGCCGAGTCTCAGGGATAATTTGAGGAATTAGGAAGAACAATAACACAGCTCTGGGTCAAGTGTAAGCATAAAAAGCATCATGACCAATCACCTGTGCTGCCAGCATGGGGAGCCCTAGGTAGTCAAGAGGACAGTCTGTAAACACAGTAAAATGACATCATTGTCCCCAAGCCTTGTAAGTAAGGCTAATGATTTATTGATCTTGCAGTTAGGGAATCTAGAGCAGATTATTTGTTTGCAACTTGGAGAACTCAAGGAAGACACTGGTTGTATTACTTTTATTAAAAAAAAAAAAAATCTCTATTTTATACCAATAAATTTGTTATTTTTTCTACTTGAAAAAACAGGCAGGATTTCTTTTGCTAATTTAATCCATGGAAAGCAAAAAAAGAAATTGTTAGTGAAATTACAAACCTCATAGAATTTTTTTCCAAATCAGTTGCTCCTTTTTTCAAAAACAGAAATATTCCCAGTCTTCAAAAATAGATCCGTAATTATAAATGTGTTAAGAGGTTTGTAAACAAAGTCAAAAGGACATGAAAATTAGCTGAGTTTCCAATTTTTTAAAAATAGCACACAATTTTCACAAAATATGACAGGTAAGTGAGGAAATTGAAATGGTCTCCATATCACTTAATTCAAAACCTCTTCAAAAGACTCAAGTAGGACATAGTGGTAAAGGTCTGTAATCCCAGGAGTAGGAGTATCCTAGTTGTAAAACAGCCTCAGTAACTTAGCGAGGCCTTAAGCAATTCATCAAGACCCAGTCTCAAAATGAAAAATAAAAAGGCCTAGGGCTGGGGCTCAGTGGTTAAGTGTTCCTGGGTTCAATCCCCAGTACCAAAAAAAAAAAAAAAATCATACTCAAGCATTGATTATCTAAGAAACCATTGAGAAGAAACTTTGAAGTCTTTTATTAAAACAAAATAAGATGTATTGAGTAAGATTTAAATATCATAAAATAGACATGTCGTAAACACACAATTCCATATCTCTATTTCCTTATTTATTTATTTATATATTGAGTTACTTTTGAGACAGATTCTTGCTAAATCTCCTGCCAGCTTCAAACTGGAGCTCCTCCTGCCTCAGCCTCCCGAATCACAGGGATTATAAGCATGCATCACCGCACCCAATGTAATTCAGTATTTTTAGAGAAAATTTACAGGCAGAGCCATCTCCACAATATAACTGAAGAGCATTGGGTGATGACTGAGAACGTCCCCCTGGGCTCACTCAATCAGCTCCCGTTCCTACTTTGGCCACATGAAACCACTGATCTCCTTTCTATTGCTGCATTTCACCACTTCTGGGAATTTCACACAAATGTAGCTGTACAATGTGCAGTCCTTTATCTCTGGCTCTTTTCATTTAGAAGAAAGATTTTGTATCTGGTGGTACATAGGTGCATGAATTCCTCGTAGGTCTTCCTGATTCCTTTTTCATGGTCAGCGTGGGTATTTTATAGTCCCTCTTTCTCCTCCCTGCAGCAGCCTTCCTGTCAGCCATGGACATGTGAAGAACTTTTCTAGTCCCTCGATGGCTCTTTGGCTCTTGTTTCTAGAATTCTTCTGTTAAATTTCTGCAAGGTCAGTCTGGTTGTTGATCCTTCTAAGGGAAACTGCAGTCTCAGATTAGGAGGGATGTCAGTCTTCCCTGTCAATTTCCTACTAATTTTGCTATGTTTACTGACAAATGCTCATGGTCATGAATTCTGTGCCTTCTTTTCAAAACCAAGTTCATCCTCTCAGGCAGTAAGGTAGTTGTTTTTTATGGATTGTCTATTCAGCCTACGGATCTGGGGTGGGAGGTGGAGGTGGATGAGAGCAACCCCAGGCAAGAATTCTCCATAGTTCCAGTGTTAACCAAAGCTGAACAATTTTGCATGAACAAGTACTTTCCAAATTGTTGTTTATATTTAGTCAATTTTAAGATCCCTAAATTTGTATTTACTAACAGTTTTGACCAGTTTTATAACTGGCTTTGAAGGAAAGGCTCTCTGAATATTTTATCACACCATTCCTGGAAAGGGTTTTGAAAAAAAGATGATAATAATTAGCGACACATTGCATTGGACATTTGGGAAACAGCTCCAAACTGCAGAAGGGAGAGTTTTTCATTTGTCTGTTTGTTTGTTGCATTCCTGAGTAGTTAGTACCTTTATCCTGTCATGGGGAAAGCAGTGCCACCCTGTAGGATGACTTTAATGCTAGGGGATTTGTAAATTTGGCAGTAGACCTCCCTTTCTTTAAGAACCATATTAATGGTGACAATAAGTTCAGGATGTTTATCTGCCTCTACTGAGTACAGAGAACCAATAAAGACTGAAAAGATGAGATTTCTTCAAATATGACTTTAAAGAAATGACATAAATGTGTCTTTTTTTTATATCCCAGTTTAGAAGGCAAAGTTCATACCCACTAAGACTGGAATTCCTCAATGTGAAAGTGTTATTTGTTCAAATACAGCTGGTTTACACATTTAAAATGATATTTCAATGGAATACGTCTGGTTTATAACTGGAAGGCACAAGAGAGTTAAGGGGTTTATCAGGAGAAATGAAGTCCATTAGATATAAATAGAATGTACATCTGGGCTTGAAGATAATGGAAAATGTAATATAATTGATTGCCCTTTTTTGGTTTGTAGACTATGGAGAATATTCTGATTCACAAGGCTGAGAAGTTGCATTTTAATAGCTCATGTTTGTGCTCTTCAATTAAACTGATAGATCAGCTTGGCAGCATAATAATAAAACATTTGGTTCCAAGTTAGATCGCTAACAATATTGAAGAATCACTTACTTTTCATGATAAAAATAAAAATTCAGCCACAAAGTCTCAAAATTCATAATGGTGAAGACTTACTAAAACATAAAATTACTTTAAAATGATATTCTGTATGTTTATTTGTCCCTGCACAATTGACTTATTAGGCTGTGACCAGTACATGCACCAGAATTCTGCTTGGCATTTAACTGAGCATGACACTCGCGTTCTGTAGATGGATTTTTTTTCAACAGTTTTTATAGGAGCAGATATGTGTTGTCCTGAATTTTAATAAGCCCTGTTGCAGTTCCAATTGTCCCTCATCAATGGCATGCTGGTAAAGTTCAAATATACACACAGAAATGCAAAGAGTGCTATGTGCAGACATTTGTCTTCAAAACTAGAACACCTTACAGTACAAGGGTAGGATCTAGACTAATGTGAGAAAGGCAGAGCAGGGTCAATGATTGAAGTGCAAATATATACATTTAAGTGAAATTATTAGCAATAGTTCACAAAACCCTCATGATTTTCTTCCAAAATCTAGCATTTGTTACAATTGCCATTTTTAAAAATTTAATTTAATTTAAAAAATTTTTTTATTTTATTTGTTCTAATTAGTTGTACTTGACAGTAGAATGCATTTATACATTTTGATAGATTGTATGAAAATAGAGTGTAATCTCTCATTCCTCTGATTATACATATTGCAGGATCACATCGGTCATGCAGTCATACATGTACATGAGGTAATAATGTCTGTTTCACTCTACTATCATTCCTTCCCCCATATCCCTTCCTATCCCTTCACTCCCCTCTACCTAATATAAAGTAACTCTATTCTCTATCTACCCCCCTTATTGTGAATTAGCTTCTGCATATCAGAGAAAACGTTTCACCTTTGTTTTTTTTGGGTTTGGTTTATTTCACGTACCATGATATTCTCTAATTCCATCCATTTACCAGCAAATGCCAGAATTTCCTTCTTCTTTAAAGCTGAATAATATTCCATCATATATATATATGATGATATATCATATGACATATATGATATATGATATATATGATGTAAAGAAATGTGATATATATATATATATATATATATATATATATATATATATATATCACATTTCTTTACATCTGTTGAACGGCATCTAGGTTGGTCCCATATTTTAGCTATAGTGAATTGAGCTGCTGTAAACATTGATATGGCTGTTATCACTGTAGTATGTTGATTTTTAAAGTCCTTTGGGTATAAACCAAAGAGTGGGATAACTGGGTCAAATGGTGGTTCCCTTCCAAGTTTTCTGAGAAAACTCCATACTGCTTTCCATAATGGTAGCACCAATTTGCATTCCCACCAGCAATGAATAAGTGTACTTTTTCCCCCCACATCCTTGTTGCTTCTATTCTTGATAACTGCCGTTCTGACTGGAGTGAGATGAAATCTTAAATTAGTTTTGATTTGCATTTCTCTAATTGCTAGAGATATTGAACATTTATATTTGTTGATCAATTGTATATCTTCTTCTGCGAAGTGTCTGTTCAGTTCCTTAGTCCATTTATTGATTGGGTTTTCTTTTTTTTTTTTGGTGTTCAGTTCTCTGAGTTCTTTATATATTTTAGAGATTAATGCTTTATCTGAGGTGCATGTGGTAAAGATTTTCTCCCAATCAGTAGGCCCTCTCTTCACATTATCGATTGCACCATTTGAAAAGAACGTGTTTACTTATTCCACCTTCTCAAGATGTTACAATTAGCTCCACCAGCTCCACTGAGGTGGCCTCACAGCTATTTACATTGAAGTCCCAGAGCTTTTTCTCAGAGTAAGGGAGCACTCCATTTTCTTCTCCATACATAGATTGGGATTTTTTAAGTCTTTAAAATACAACTCCTAAGGGATATTTAATGCATATGCTTCTGCAGGGCTGAGGTGTGCTGTTCACTATTGCACCCACTTCCCTCCTGCTAATAGTCAATTTTAAATTAATTATAATTGAATAAACTTAAAGAAATTAGTTTCTTAGTCTCACTAGCCACATCTCAAATGCTAAAAATGTGCATGGAAACAAGAGCTACTATGCAAATGTAAAACACTCTATGATTGCAAAAAGTTCTGCTGGACTGATTTGAAGTTTTATTCAGAGTATATATAACTTCTTCCTCAAGAAAAAAGAAATATTTATTTTTAAAGCTATAAAAATATTCCCATTGTGATTATACTCACAATAAGACTGGTTGTGCAGGTGAACAAAAGTTTCTTAGTAGCCCCATTTATGTTTTATTGTTAAGTATATACCTTGTTAAATATGTGTGTCTATGATTTAATTATCTTTTATCAGTTTACTAATATTATTAAGCACTTATTATTCTAGACTTTGTGTTAGGCTCTAGGAGATGATGGTTATGGTGGCAGACATGACTTCTTCCTTGTGGCATCTATATTCTAGTAGGATAAGGTAGACATTAAACAGATTGTTACACAAATTGTATGAAAAATAGCATATAGTAAGTGTTGGGGAAGGAGGGTTGCTAAATTATTCTGATACAGTTGGGGGCATTTTCCTTGAGGATTTGAGTTTTCTTGATACTTTGAAATTGAAGAAGAAAATAATTTGCAAAAGAGAAGTTATGCATGTTGGACACTGACAAAGGGTGGCAGTGGTGGGGCATTGGGGAAGTGTTCAAGTGAAATGAACAGCCTTGAGAAGGTCCTGAGACAGGAAAAGACGAAAATCAGTGAGTCTGTGGGTGGGCAGTATGCCTGGTCTGTGGGAACAACTGTAACAGAGAGTTGAATAAAGAAAGGCAGAGAAAGGTCATGCAAGTTCTTGTCTGTGCTTTGAAGATGTTTGACTTTGTTTTACAAGTGATGGCACCGTCTTGAATAACTTAAAGCATAAGCATTCATGATCAGTTTTGTAAAACCAATTGTCAGGAATTGTTCAGTACCATGAGAACTTCAGATGGTTCTATTACCTTATAGAAATGCTCTCCATCTTTTGAGACCCTCAGAGTTGAATAATTTTCATTACCTCCTGCTCTTTCTTCATACTGCTGGTGTTCTCTCAAACTTGTTTGCCTCTGCCCTCTTGCAGTTTTCTTCCTTTCTCACTCCTCCTAGTTCCTGCTATTACTCTTCCTGAATCATGATGACAAGGACATTCTGATGGCTACTCTCAAGTAGAAAGAAGCCATGAGCACAGCTATAGATGCATCCCAGGGTCACAGGTGCAGACGCAATCTGTCAGTGGCCTGTCCCAAAAGATCTCCCTCTACTCCAAGGTGGTGTGGGGAACAAGCAGTCTTTGCTAATATTAGTATGGTTTTTATCTATCACACACACAAAAAAATCTGTTTGTACAATTTAAGAGTTTTTGAACAGAAAGCATGTCTCAGACTCAGAAAACTATCTTATTTAAGAATTGTATGTTCATAATCCTTAGTGATTGCTAAGAAGGCCCTGTGTTCTACTTGGGAGACTTTTCCACTAAATGAAAGAAGAGAATGGCAAGTCTTCACTCAATATGCACTCTTGTTAAATTTTTTTCCCTGAAGTTACTTTCCTTTTTTGCAATAATATTGGCAGCAAATCACACGGTAAATACATGGCCTAGAAATTCCCCACTCAGATCTTGGCCTGAGACCCAATTTAGAACTTCTTGCATCCCTGTGGGCTTAGATATTTTATTCAGCAAACAAGAAAGGATTTGAGGATTATATGATTGCAATTTTCCTAGCAGGTTTTGCTGATAAAACACCAGATCCAATGTCCTGTAAAGTGTAAAGATTTCTGTTTGTAATTTGTTTTATAGATTTTCACTTAAAGTATGCATGCTAAAAAAAAATTATTCTTTGAAAGAAAAAAAATGTTGATTGTTTTTTTCTCTTGGCTGATTTGGTTTTAGTTTATATTTTATCTCTTGTCTTGTTTTCTTCTTGATAGAGCCAGCTGTTGAGTCAGCAATGTGTAGGCAACTCAAGTAGGACATGATTACTGAGAGTCCTTTTATGTTCCCCTCCAGGGCAGCCACCTGCTTTGTCATTGAAAAAAATGACTCATGTGGCAGCCTGACAAGTACCTGGTTGCTCAGCGTAGCCCTCTGTGAGACTCACTTGTGACTTTGCTTTAAAAGAGGGTAAAAATGAAGATTAAAAATTCATTGAAATATCCCTGTAGAGCCCAGCTAAAAGCCAAGAAAGGCCTTCATATCATAAATAAAACATTAGTAGATTCAGTACGGGGCGATGGGCCTGTTTTTATGATTATTATACCTAAATGATGCAGGAAAACAAGGCAACAAGATAAAAATATATGTCAAAGCAATATCTGAATCCCTAATGTATTCTCTGACCCAACAGTCAAACTCTTTCAGTCATCGGTTTCTTTGTAGTTTACCCTTTGAACCAAAAGAGTCTCAGTAATAGATATGTCAAAAATTTCAGGATAGTTGGCACATGCTGCATAGTTGAACCTCAAACAAATGCTCCTTTTCTTCCATAGTGGAAGCTCAGAGTGCTGTTTTCTCTGCCATCTTGCAATGCTATTGGATCTTGCTTCATTTGTTTATTTATTTAGGAAATACTACCCCAAGACTTTGAGGCTCAAAACAACTATTTTCCTCGGTTTGTGATTGGTGGGTCAGAGATTCTGGAAGATCTTGACCAAGTGACTTGTTTGTGGTCTACAGTGGTCTCAGCCAGGCATCTTGGAGCCAGATAACCCAAGTTACACCCCAGATTCAAGGTGGGGAGGAAGAGACTCCCACTCTGGATGGATGCCTGGTGTGCATGTACTAGAAAGCAGGGGATAAATGATGGTCATATCAGGTGAGCTACCATGAAAGTATTTTCAGCTATGTCTCAGTTAGCATCTCCCTTAGGTGGTAAGTCTTCTGCAGTTTATAGTCCTCCTGTCATTTTTGGCTTTATTTCTTGAATATGTTTTAAAGTATTTTAATTTTAAGGAAATTTTATATTATTATGTTATTCCAAGCTATTTGTTATCATGCGTTACTTACCATATTGTGTTTTCCAGTAAACTCTCCTCAAAAGATGAAAAGTTCAACAATGATTTTTGTGAATCTACCATGTATCAGATGTTTTTGATAGTACGATTTAAAAAAAAATTGAATTAGGAATTTAATTTTAGTGGAAACAATTAAAAATAGAAATAACTTGTAACTCAGGGTGTAACAAGTACTACGAAGAAAAAAATTCATCAACTGTTCAGCAAGTCTAGCTTTGAACCCTCTTTCTTTGGGACCAAGGCACCAACTTACTTCAGACTGTTTTGCCTTTCTCCAACTGTGTCTGTCAATTAATTAAGCCACATTGCCAAGGCAATCAGTTCAATAAGAGTATATGGATTGGAAAGTGATACTTAATTTTGAGAGTATACAGATATATTTGAAAATTTTATGATGACTTACCAGAAAGATTTATTATAAATTTTTTTGGTACTCAAGTTAGTGGTCACATAGCCCTTACAAGTCTTCCAGGGGATTCAGGCCAAGGCAAAGAATAAAGAAACCAAACTCTATTTCAGTTTCATTTGTATTATTCCCATATAAGTCTTTCTCAGAAGGATTTTTTTTTTTAATCAGAGTTCACCAGTAGGATTGGGTAGATAAAATTTGCACAAAAGCATGTGCATGTGAGTGTGTGTGTGTGTGTGTGTGTGTGTGTGTGTGTGCATCTCACAGTTCAAAAGGATCACTGGCTTAATATCATTATCCAGTTATTTTATATGATTTCATTGAGATTCTAGATGTATGAAGTAGAAGACACTGTATGTGTTGGGATGGGCTTCCACATATTTTCTTCATGCTAATTTAATGAGAAGGCATAAAATGCCAATAATGCAGTGTTGCTGTTTCTTTTTCTTTTTTTCTGAGAATAGTTGTTTAAATCTAGTTTTTTTCTCTTTGTATATATTTTTTCCCAGTGGACTGTCTTCATTATATCTGTACTAAGTAAATGAAGTTGTTTATATCTCCTGTATACAGACAACACATCCTGAAGAAAAACATTTGACTTACTTTGTTTTATGAAATATATATATATATATATATATATAATGGTCGTAGACTTATAGTACTTGATTTTAACAGATAAGGGTTTGAATTAGGTAAAATAATAATTTTCAGATATGATCCTGTATCAGATATTTCCTTATAATTTGTATAAATCACCATTCTATTTTGTTTATATTTCAAATACTCTATTTGGGTGTCTTGTAAAAGAAATCTACTGGAGAAATTTTTCCTATGAGAAAATAATTATTCTAAAGTGTAAAATTTATCCCCTAGATGTGGATATTATGAAAGCATAGATGTCCACAAATAGAGTATCTCTTCTTATTTTTATCATATACTTGAGAACTTGGGAAAATAGCAACCTTTGTGTGCTCTACCACCATGAGTTCTTTCCTTTAACTGAAACATGACAGATTGATATTTCTAAGATAAAATGTTAACTGATTTTTGGGTCAATTTGTAGAAATTAAGAACAGGTTAAATATATATTTGTAGCTCAATACAGAAAACAAAGAAGAAGCACTATTAATGTTTTGTGTGGAACATGAAGATCTTCAATGGTAAAACTTTGCTGCTCAAAATAGGAATAATAACTACAGTGCAAGTCACACAGGAGTGATTGTGTTTCCATTAAATCTCTACTTGTCAATTATGCAATATGGAGGAATATCTGGTATTTCAGGCAGGTTCATAACATCTTTGGGAGAAAGCAATTAATGAGAAGATCCTATGTTATACTTTGAACTTTTACCTAATTTGTTTTGTTACTATAAAGTTTTACAGCCATGATAGACCTATGGTTGAAAGAGCTCCTAAAATACGTGATTACTCATCTTGTATGTCATAAGATAATAAAATTTCTATATAGTCATATTTTTAAATATCTCAATTTGGATTCAGAAGTTCTAATATTGACAGTTTTGTGGCAAGTCATAGCAAGGATGAAAATATTATTGCTAATATCACTATTATTATTGAATTACTACTACAAGAATAGCAATCACAGTAATTTTTTTCACAAAAATCCAAAGTGCAGACCCCAGTCTTGAATATACATCTTAATCCTCAAATTATCTATGCAGATATTCACAGTGCCATAGTAGCACCTACTTGATATGCTTTGCTGAGAACTTTTGAAAATAATTTCACCAATTTATAATTTAAATAATTTGCCTGTAATCTATACATTTCTTTCAAACAATCTTGAAGTGTTTTTTCATGTACTATCATTATTTTGCTGAAGAAACTGTAAAGCAGAATGTATGAAATTCAAGCAAAAGATGTTTTTTTCCCTAGCAATATAATTTGGAATTAGCAAAA
Source organism: Sciurus carolinensis (assembly GCF_902686445.1). Classification (NCBI taxonomy): domain Eukaryota; kingdom Metazoa; phylum Chordata; class Mammalia; order Rodentia; family Sciuridae; genus Sciurus; species Sciurus carolinensis. The sequence goes on from NC_062220.1 coordinate 27,612,090, forward strand.
GAGAATGTAGAAAAAGCATTGCTAATTCAGAAACCATACTACTTACCTTAAATTGTGTCTGTAGGCACCACAACACCACATTTTTACCTTCTGCTATTATTTGATTTATGAGTTCCCATGAATGGTACCTGGTAGCATATTTCTTATCATTTTATTGACTGAAATATAATTTGTGAAATTATGTAAATATAAGTACACAGAATTACACATGGATACAAATAAAATAAGGTTTATTTTCTTTATTTTGCTTTTCTGATGTAAATAGCAAGTCCTCCTTGAAATTATAGCTTATATATTATTTAGTGAAATTTGCTGACTTGAAACACTGGAATAATAAGGAATAATTCAATAAATTTGCAAAAATAGTTACATTGGTCAATATAACATTTCTGTCCATTCCACTTTACACAATCTCCCAGATTCAGGATTTTAATTTTTTTCTCTCTCCTACAAGTTGTAGAATAGTTATATAAGATTTAAATGAACAGAATTCTGTTCTTTCCATCAAATGTTAGAGCTTATGTGACTTTTCTTATGCATTATAATTAGAAGGTAGGGGAAATTTATGGAAATCATTTAGATATGGTATCTTATATTCCCTAATTCTTTGAGGAAAGAAACATAAAATTGCTTACATTATTTGATTCTGAAAAATTAAACAGTACACTTTCAGGAATCAGATATGGAAATATTTTAATTAAGAATAAATCTGATCTACTGAAAGAAACGTATTTGTTCTGTCATCCTATTATTTCTTGGGTGTTCATAAAACCACTGGTAAAGAGCAACCATGATATAATTAGTGCCTAGTTTACAAGATGGAAGAAAGTTTGAAGTAAGGACAAACTTTGACAATTGCAATGTATTTTTTTCAGCATTTATACCAATCTATTGTTTGTCAACATATAATTGTTTTATTTGTTATAATTTTCAATATGATCATATTACAAGTTTATAATCATTCCAACAATTTTAAGGAGATACTAGTACATATAAATGGATCAGGTGGCATGTACAAAGAGTGATCAGACTCTTTTCTTTCATTTCCTCTAATAAACTTTTACTTTCATATGAATTTTATATTATCTGACACTTTCACCATAATTACCTCAATGAAACAACTAAACTGATATCCTGAAAGTATTTTCCTTAAAAGGCACCTAGAGAATTAGCCACTTATTCACCATGGATCAGGCTTTTATATCAGACTTACTGTTTGTTTGTATTTCAAAGTAGCATTAATCATAAAAGGAACTTCAGCTTAAATATTAATGAGTTTTGATTTTGATAATATCATCTCTACCATTACCTGAGAATGATTGCAGAGAGCATACCAGAATTCTGTTTGTCTAATTATAGTTGATGACAAACACACAAACAGGCATGCACCAGAGAAAAGACAGAGCTACTTATGTATGCAGCAGAATAACATTACATTGAATTGAGGAACTAGTCTCTCTGGACCAATTTTATGCCTTCCTCTACAGCTGCATGGAGCCACTTTGGAACATAATATATTCTTTTGAAGTCAATGATCCCTGAGGGTTCAAAGCAAGATAAGAATTTGGCTCTTGATAGAGTGGATGCATTGTGTAGAATAGTCTATAATGTTAAACCTCACTGAGCACACAAACTTACCCACACACGTACAAGAAGAGAAAAAGCAGGATAAATCTTGAGAGAATTCTGAAAATGATTAGGAAGCCAAATATTGATTTGACATGCAAGAAACAAAATAAAAGTTTGGGCCTCCTTTGTATTAGGGTGAAGTTATGGAGGTATATTTATTTATTCATCTTTACTTAAAAGAGAGAAAAATAATAAGAAGGAAATAAAAGAGAAATGATTAGATGGCCCAGAGGGGTATGCTCACAGAAAAAAAGAGTTTGAGCTTAAAGAGGAAAACATTACCAATTTTTATGAAATTTGATTTCACGGCATGCAATGTGGAACAAATTTCCAAATAAGAATCAGATTTTTGATGAGGTTTCATTGGAGTAAAGTTGTTCACAGCTTTAACTCAAACTGAAGACACTTTGTCAATATGAGCATGGGTGCGTGTCTCTGTGTGTGTGTGTGTGTTTGTGTGTGTGTATTCAGTTTCTTTGGTAGTGTTTCTGCTGCTCACATTATTTAAATATAAAATAACAAGGATCGATCATTTTTCTATACATATTGATTGCATACAGTTGAATAGTAAAATGTATCTGTTCAGAATACTTGCCATGATTAGTTCTGATTCTATTTATTTACATGGTTTGGGTCACATTTCAATTTGCATAAGATGTTGCCTCAAAAGGAGTTTAGCGTGTATTAATCGTAACTGCTTTCAGGTTGATAGGTTTTGGAATGTGCAACTGAAGTTCTGACTTAACATTGCTAACACATACTTTAGAACTTGATGGCATGCTAACAAGGAAGGCCTCTAGGATTCCTATTCAAAGTGCAGTATAATTGCAAGACAGTTGAAATTCAAAATAACTATTAGAAATAAAGCTTGTGAAACAGAAACCTCTGGGCATAAATCTAAGATGAAAATGACTTGCTTTTATCAGTAATTCTTGAGTTAGAAACAAGACAGATGCTTCTTTGTTCAAGGAAAGGGATTCGTGTATTGATTTATCCAAAGAGTTAGAGAAGACTAACTCAATTTGAGAACAATGTGGGAGGAACTTATAACAGGATGGACCCTGGGTTCTTGTAAGAATGAAGTCTTGTATTGTGGATACCAAGAATTGTGAAAGTTCGAGGACGCCTTGATTTGATTGTGCAGTGCTGGACTGCTTGGACCAATTTCAACATCTGGATCTTTGATCTTTCCATTGCAGTGCCTAACCTGTTGACTTCAAGGCTTCCATCTGCTGCTTGTAGCACTGGAGATAAGTTAGGTTACAGACTGAGCTCAGTTATAGATTGGTCAGTTCATTTCTGGGTCCTGTGTAGATATTTTTCCCCTTTTCCAAGTGCTTCTAAGAAATCTATCTTTCAAAGTTGCTCAGTTGACATCCATATTTCTCCATTGCTTTTTTGCCTGTATTGACTTGATAAAATGCTTCTTGTTCAACACAGCATATTTATTTTTTTTCCATTTAAAACTGTTTAAATTTTTTTTTTTTTTTTTTTTTTTTTTTGTGGTTCCCCACAGCTTATTTCTTTAGCAAGAACCTAGAACTGCCTTTGTCTTTCTATGTATCAGTTCCTAGCAGAAGCCAGGAGCCATGCCATATAGGGTTTGTGTAAGGTTTGGTGAAAAATGTAGTGCACTGTCACATTTTAAAGCAGTTTATGACATACATTTCTCACAGACACCAACTCAGCATACAGAGTATAAACAGTGAAACAGATCTGGAGAGGACTTAAAATTATTTAATCTCAAAACAAACACGAACACGTTCCTTATAGGTAGCAAACAATACTTGACTGAATACTTAAGTGAGAATAGATACAAAGAGTCATCGCCTGTATTCTATTTGATTTAGAAGAATCAAACGATGAAATGGGATTAAAAAGGGGAGAGGGGAATGCATATATCTAATTGTGCTATGACTAGTCACCCTGTATACACAAAAGTGCAGAGTCCATTTTCACCCTATCAGATGAAGTGGGAAAAGTTTTGCATTATGATTTAAAAGGTGGAGATTTCAATAGGAACAAGAGTCAGAAAACAGCACCGATGACATTAACAGTCAGAAGATGAAATAAATTCCCTCAGATTGAATCTGTTTTCACATAGCTTCTGGACGAACCATTCAGAATTGTAAATCTTATGTTTACCTAAAATTTTATGTGAGACCACACCTTTGCAGGGATCTTTAACAGGAACTCCTCATGACCATTCAACCAGTTCCCACTTGAGCTTATCCCTTCTCATTCAACCTGTGCCTATCACATCCAAATTCCAGAAATGCTATCTACCAGCTGTGCTGAAATGCACCAAGCAAGTTCCTTCCAACTCCTGAACCTCTGCACAAGGTTAGACAGCTCTTCCCTCGGACGGTTCTCTGCCTGGATAATCCCTTTTCTTTCTTTAAAATTCAAGTTTGATATCATTGACCTTTTCAGGCTCCCAAGGCTGAACTCCACCATCATCCATATATCCTGAACTGAACTCTATTCCATTTGTCTTTGAAAATGCCTTTCAGTCCTCTGTATTCTTGGAGATAATTCATTGCTTTATGATATGATGACTTGATAGGCACAGTATCAACTCAATTAATGTTTTTGGCAATGTGGAAATCAAGTATTTTGTTTACTGGTTCACTACAAAGTACTTTGGGGAATGTTGTCAGTCCTTTTGCAGAAATGTGAACCTAAGGGGTGCTATCACTGGAGATATGCAATTGTCAAATAGTAGTATCTTACTAATATTTATTAATCAGCACTCCTGATGAATTTCAGAATTTGGTTTTTATTTTCTTTTCTTATCATTATTTTTGCTAATCTCAATATCTTGAGTTGTTCCATGGATATCCACCCCCCCCAACACACACAAACACAAAGAGTACCAACATATTTTTTTACTTTCTTTGTTTTTATTCATAATGTTATGTGCACTTTGATAAATTTGCCTTAGGACAAAAGAGCAAAGTTCAAATGGTTTATGAAACAAATATAAATCCATAGCAGTGGAAAATTAACAACATGTTAAAAAAAGTTATAGGGAAATTTTCCCCTTTCAGTTTTCCACTAACAAAGGCACACACTCATGCATACACACACACACACACACACACACACACGCACATGAAGATAAATATTTGCATAGTGCCTGGAAGATTGGCAAGAAAGATCATATTAATTACAGAGAGAAGAAAATACTGTTTCTGAAAATTTAGAGTCAAAATCATGCTTTTGTTATTATTTTTAATGAAACTTTCTATGTAGTAGACACTAAAGTTAGGGTTGAGTTGAAATTAGGAAGCAGTATGTAAACACAAAACCATGAATTAAAAAGTATATCATTTTGTTTTGTTTATTCAAGAAGTACTAGATATTTTCTGTTTGTACTTCTAGTCTCTCATCTACCCATGGCCCCTGTTCCTTCTGTATATATCATGGCAGTGGATTCAATAGAAAAATAAATTAGACCTCTTGGTGCAGACTCCAAATGTCAGTATTCCTGGGGATGGATAAAGGGGAGGATACAGTAATAGAAAAAATAAAGAGTTTTGTAAATGTAATGATTCTTAAACATAGATTAGTATGCAGAAGAAGAAAGTGAATTTGGCAAGCATATAAGACCATATTATTAAAATTAAAACATTTATAATACAGTTTTTGAAAACCAGTTATTTACATTTAGGGGTGTATCCTTGAGGAACTCTTTTATAAACTGGAAATGTGAATCACAGTGACCTACATCAGGGAACCATCATGTACTATAAGCACTTCAATCTGTCATAGCCCATGCAAGGATTTATTGCTTTCATTTTAACTCAACTTTCTTCTTCTTTTGAAAACATGAAAGGAATCATGTCATATCTACTTTTCTTTGTAGGATTTTTCCATCTCACCATATAGCATGCAGTTATAAATTCTTGCTGACTAAATGCATGAACAACAATTCATTTATTTAGAAATTAATGAGGGTCTTAATGAAATTCAAAAGTTTGGGACTACAATGGAATTAATATGGTTTCCACCTAGTTATTTTTTCCCTTTTTCCTTTTTTTTTTTTGGTACTTGGGGTTGAACCCAGGGTGCTTAAACACTAAGTCACATCCAAAGTCAGTTATTATATTAGATTTTGAGACAGAGTCTTGATAAGTTGCTGAGACTGGTTTTGTTCTTGCTATCCTCCTGCCTCAGCCTCCCCACCACTGCGATTACAAGTGTGTGCTGCTGCACCCAGTTTCTACCTAGTTATTTTTGTATTTAGTTGATTTAATGTTATCCTTGGGTAACAACTACAAGAGTAGAAAAAATGAAGTTAACCTTGAAATCATTACATAACCCTCAATAAAACAATTTAAACACCCCCAAATCTATGTCTCATGATGCAGAGGTAAATTCTGTTTCCTGCCCCATTAAGCATAGAATCATCTTTGGTCAAATCCAGGCCTTAAGTTGCTTAAAATCGTCATATAAATTTGTGTATTTGGAATGGCTAGTTACATTAATGCCATGATTCATGGCACTAATTCATGTGTACTGATGACAAAGAATATACGCACTGATCTAAACCAACAATAGCAAATACCAGTCCTTTTCCCCTGTATTCAAATGGAATGTGTGAAAGCATCATCTTTCATCAAAACAAACCTCTCATGCCTCTGCATCTGCCCTTCAAATATTAGTTTTAAGATTTTTGGAAAAATGTTATTTGTCATCATTAAGAATCAATTCAATTTAATTTTTGTTTTGATTTTCTGGAAGAAGTCTCAAATACAATAAGTAACCAAGGGTTGGTTACTCTTCATAGTTTTTATTGTGATAACATCCACAAATTGTATACCCAGCTTTAAAACTAATAACTACAGTACATCATTTTAAATACTTTAGTTCAGTAACAGCAGTAAAACTGAGAAATCTTAAATTACTCCAAGTAGATGTAATTCAGAACATTTATCTTGATATATGCATATGTTCATGAAGTACAGCTCTAGGGATTTAGGGAATATATTTAATGGAAATAACACTCAAATTTTTTAAAAACTTTTTTTCTGAAAATAGGATATACATTTTTATTTGAAAATATGATCAAGACAATAACATGGTCAGTGAAATAATCAATTGAAATGTGGACCCACCTGTCAGTTGTAATTATTGTCTCTTAATTTCCACGCCATCGGTCACTACTTTCAAGTGCAGATTGCAAATTTGAAGAAATTATATTAGTATATTAGCATCATACATTGAATTAAAACTTATTTTGCTAGGTAAGACTTTGGGCATCAGCTGAGATGCAGTTTTCTACAATTGACTACAGTATTTGTTTTAGATTGTAACTTGTTTTGTTTTTACTTTAAAACCATTTAGCTATCCACTCAAATTGGAATCAAGGCATGTATCAAGTGATCTTCCAAACCCTGTCTCTCACCAGACTGCTTTCTTGGCAAATGGTCTTAATTTCTTTTCTTCTACACCCAACAGTGGAGCCATCTGACCTATTTAACTGGAACCAGTAAGCCTAGTTATCTGATTGCAAGTTCGCCCAACCCCTCTTTTCCATGTTCTACTCTATGGGACAAATTTTCTAGGACTAAGAGTTGGCCTATATAATACCCACAAGAATTCAAAATTTCAAGAAGTTTCTGAACACTTGGCAACAAGGAGTTTACTACACTTTTGGGTGGAAATGACCCTTCAGTGAAATGAATTTCCAAGGCTTTCTTCTATAACAAGGTTCTCCACAGCTGCAGGCAGACATTTCTATGACAAAATATTTGCTTTAATAAATTTCACAATATTTTGGATTTTTTTTTATTATTGCCTTTTCATTTAATTATAAGATTTTTGTGTTTGTTTCTTTCTAGACTGTGGTTACTTTGATGGAAGTAAAATTATTTGTACTTTTTCTATTCCTGATAATTTGTACAGTGATTAGCACTCAGTAGGAACTCAGCAAAAGAATAAATTAATTTTTGTAATGCTATTTTAATATTATCAAAGCCTCTGGTGCCTTTTTAAAAGCCAAAGTCTATATTTAATTTCCTACAGCTTGCAGGTTATAAATTACAGCTCTTCTCTAGATTCAATTGATGTTTTTCAATGATACTTGAAATATATGATGGAGAATTCAAGATAGCAAAACAATTTTCCTAAGAAAGTAGCTTACATTTTTTGTTGATTATATTACATTCTCTTTTTATCTTGGTATTAGTGATTGCATATCATCAAATATAATAATATGAACTTTCTTATTTTTTTATTTATTCATCCTGCAAACTGAAATACAATGTTATATTCTATTCCTAGAAAAAAATTATAAAAGACTGATTATTATAATGTTCAATAAGATTAAAGAAGACCTAAGGACGAGCAAATATAGGAAGTGAAAAACCATTTCAATAAAGAAATAGAGATGCAAATAAAAAACCAATCATAATGTTTGGAAATGAAAGATCCAATGTATCAAATATAAATTTTCACTTGAAAGTATCACCAACAGATCAGATTGAGTGGAAAATAGACATTCAGGCCGTGAAGGCAGGGCATTTGAACTTAATCACTTAGTATGCAATAAAGGAAAAAAAGAGAGAAGAAAGACCATGATCAGACTGCACAAGAACTCTGGAACAATGTCAAGAGATCAAATTTGAGAGTTGTTGGGATAGCAGAGAACATGGAGATAAGACTGATGGCTTATGTCAGAAGGATTCTCACCACTAGATAGATCTTCCAAACAAAATCCAACCAAAGAAACCATAGAACTCAATAACACAATCAATAACCTAGACTTAATAGACAGAATATTCCATCCATCAATGAGTGGATTCACTTTCTTCTCAGCAGCACATGGAACCTTCTCAAAAATAGACCATATGTTATGCCACAAAGCAGCCCTTAGGAAATGCAAAAAAATAGAGATTCTGCCTTGTGTTCTATCAGATCATAATGGACTGAGAGTAGAAATCAATACAAAATAAAAAAGAGAAATTATTCCAACACCTGGAGACTAAATAATATGCTATCGAATGAAACATGGATAACAAAAAACATCAGGGAGGAGATAAAAAAAATTCTTAGAGGTCAACGAGAATGATGATACAACATATCAAAATCTCTGGGACACTATGAAAGCAGTACTAAGAGGAAAATTCATTGCATGGAGCGCATTCCAGAAAAGAATGAAAAGTCAACAACTAAATGACCTAACATTACAGCTCAAAGTCCTAGAAAAAGAAGAACAGAATAACAGCAAAAGTAGTAGAAGACAGGAAATAATTAAAATTAGAGCTGAAATCAATGAAATTGAAACAAAAGAAACTATTCAAAAAATTGACAAAACAAAAAGTTGGTTCTTTGAGAAAGTAAACAAAATAGACAAACTCTTAGCCAAACTAACAAAGAGAAGGAGAGAGAAGACTCAAATTACTAAAATACATGATGCAAAAGGAAATATCACAACAGACACCACTGAGATACAGAACATAATGAGAAGCTACTTTGAAAATCTGTATTCCAACAAAATAGAAACTACCGAAGACATTGACAAATTTCTGGAGACATATGCTGCTCCCAAACTGAACCAGGGGGACATACACAATTTAAACAGACCGATATCAAGCAATGAAATAGAAGAAGCCATTAAAAAACTACCATCCAAGAAAAGCCCAGGACCAGATGGATTCTCAGCAGAGTTCTACAAGACCTTCAAAGAAGAACTCATTCCAATACTTCTCAAAGTATTCCAAAAATAGAAAAGGAGGGTACCCTATCGAACTCATTCTATGAAGCTAATATCACCCTCATACCCAAACCAGGAAAAGACGCATCAAGGAAAGAAAATTCTAGATCAATATCCTTGATGAATATAGATACAAAGATCCTTAACAAAATATTGGCAAACCGTATCCAAAAACATATTAAGAAAATTGTGCACCACGATCAAGTGGGGTTCATCCCTGGAATGCAAGGATGGCTCAACATTCATAAATCAATAAACGTAATCCATCATGTCAATAGACTTAAGGATAAGAATCATATGGTTAGTTCAATTGACACAGAAAAAGTGTTCAACAAAATACAACACTCCTTCATGCTCAAAACACTAGAAAAAATAGGGATAGTAGGAACATACCTGAACATTGTAAAGGCTATTTATGCTAAGCCCATGGCCAACATCATTCTTAATGGAGAAAAATTGAAACCACTCCTTTTAAAAATGGGAACAAGACAGGGATGTCCTCTTTAACCATTTCTATTCAACATTGTCCTTGAAATTAGGCAATTAGGCAGCCTAAAGAAATTAAAGGGATACGAATAGGAAAAGAGGAAATGAAGCTGTCACTATTTGTGGATGACATGATTCTATATTTAGAGGATCCAAAAACCTCCTTCAGAAAACTTCTAGACCTCGTCAATGAATTCAGCAAAATAGAAGGTTATAAAATCAACACGCATAAATCTAAAGCATTTTTATATGCAAGCGATGAAACAGCTGAAAGGGAAATGAGGAAAAAAAACCCATTTACAATAGCCTCAAAAAAACCAAAATACTTGGGAATCAATCTAACCAAAGAGGTAAAAGATCTCTACAATGAAAACTACAAAACATTGAAGAAAGAAATTAAGGAAGATCTTAGAAGATGGAAAGATCTCCCATGTTCTCGGACAGGCAGAATTAATATTGTCAAAATGGCCATACTACCAAAAGTTCTATACAGATTCAATGCAATTCCAATTAAAATCCCAATGACATACCTTACAGAAATAGAGCAAGCAATCATGAAATTCATCTGGAAGAATAAGAAAACCAGAATAGCTAAAGCAATCCTTAGCAGGAAGAATGAAACAGGGGGTATTGCAATACCAGAACTTCAACAATACTACAAAGCAATAGTAACAAAAACAGCATGGTATTGGCACCAAAATAGACAGGTAGATCAATGGTACAGAATAGAGGACACAGACACAAACCCAAATAAATACAATTTTCTCATACTAGACAAAGGTGCCAAAAATATGCAATGGAGAAAAGATAGCCTCTTCAACAAATGGTGCTGGGAAAACTGGAAAACCATATGCAACAGAATTAAATTAAACCCCTATCTCTCAACCTGCACAAAAATCAACTCACAATGGATCAAAGACCTCGGAATCAGACCAGAGACCCTGCATCTTATAGAAGAAAAAGTAGGTCCAAATCTTCAACTTGTTGGCTTAGGATCAGACTTCCTTAACAGGACTCCCATAGCACAAGAAATAAAAGCAAGAATCAATAACTGGGATAGATTCAAACTAAATAGCTTTCTCTCAGCAAAGGAAACTATCAGCAATGTGAAGAGAGAGCCTACAGAGTGGGAAAAAATCTTTCCCACTCATACTTCAGATAGAGCACTAATTTCCAGAATCTATAAAGAACTCAAAAAACTCTACACGAAGAATACAAATAACCCAATCAACAAATGGGCTAAGGATATGAACAGACACTTCACAGAAGAAGATCTACAAGCAATCAACAAACATATGAAAAAATGTTCACCATCTTTAGTAACAAGACAAATGCAAATCAAAACTATCCTAAGATTCCATCTCACCCCAATTAGAATGGTGATTATCAAGAATACAAGCAACAATAGGTGTTGTAGAGGATGTGGGGAAAAAGGTACACTCATACATTGCTGGTGGGGTTGCAAATTAGTGCAGCCACTCTGGAAAGCAGTGTGGAGATTCCTCAGAAAGCTTGGAATGGAAACACCATTTGACCCAGCTATCCCACTCCTCGGCCTATACCCAAAGGACTTAAAATCAGCATACTACAGAGATACAGCCACATCAATGTTCATAGCTCCTCAATTCACCATAGCCAGACTGTGGAACCAGCCTAGATGCCCTTCAATTGATGAATGGATAAAGAAACTGTGATATATATATATATATATATATATATATATATATACAATGGAATATTACTCAGCTATAAAGAATAATAAAATTATGGCATTTGCAGGCAAATGGATGAAATTGGAGAATATCATGCTAAGTGAGATAAGCCAATCTCAAAAATCCAATAGACGAATTAGCTCACTGATAAGTGGATGATGACACATAATGGGGATGGGAGGGGGCAAGCATGGAGGAAAGAGGGACTGTAGAGAGGGAAAAGAGAGGTGGGAGGGGTGGGGTGGAAGGAAAAAAATAATGGAATGAATCAAACATCATTACTCTATGTAAATGTATGAATATGCAAATGGTATGCTGTTACTCCATGTACAAACAGAAACAACATGTATCCCATTTGTTTACAATAAAAATAAGTTAAAAAAAAAAGACTGATGGCATTAAGAATCTTTTCAATAAATAACAGAAAATATTCCTAACTTTAGAAGTGAGATGGGCATCCACATATAAGATTCACATAGAACCTCAAATAGACAAGAGCAAAAACATACCTCTCCAAGATACATCATAGTGAAAATGGCTAACATACGAAATGAAAAAAAATACTACGAGCTGTGTTTTAGTTAACTTTTGCATTGTGGTAACCCAAAGAATAACTTGAAGGAGGATAAGTGTGTTTTGACTCAGAGTTGCAGAGGTTCAGTCCGTAGTCATCTGACGCCATAACTCTGGGCCAGAGGTGAGGCAGAACATACTGGTGGAAGGGTGTTGGGGAGCAAAACAGTTCAGGTCATAGCAACCAGAACTCTGCTCACCAGGGACAAAATATAAACCAAGATACACCCCCTACTTCCTACACACACACCCTACCTGCCTATATTTACTGCCCAGTTAATTCATATCTATGGCTTAATTTGCTGGTTAGGTTACAACTCTCATAATCTATTCAGTTCAGCTCTGAAAATCCCTGTATTGTCTCACACAGGAACTTTTGGGAAACACCTCCTATCTAAACCACAAGAATACCAGGTCACATTTAGAAGTCAACCAGTAAGGCTACTTCTGACATCTCAACTCAGACGGTAAAATCAAGGAGGTCTTGGAATGAGATATTCCAAACTATGAAAGAAAACAATTGCCAGAAAAATTGCTATATCCAATAACTGAAGATGAAATAAAAACATTCAATGAGAAGGATAAGCTTAAAGAATTCATGACCACCAAGTCAGCACTATAAAAAAAAATACTTCATGGAAAAACTAAAAAACAATCCCCAAACTCCCACATGAATGAAATTCTCTAGAAGACTAATGAATTAAATGAATATTAAGAGTGAATTAAATATAGCAACCAAACTAAAATAGCAAGAAATAACAAACATCTATCCATAATAACGCTGAATGTAAATGATGTCAAATCCCTCATTAAAATACAGATTGGCAGAATGGATTGAAACACAAGTTCCAACTATATGCTGTTTGCAAGAGACTCACCTCACAGGCCAAGATATTCTCAGGCTGAAATTAAAAGGAAGTAAAAAAAATTCTATGAAATTTAGCAGGAGTAGCAATGCTCATAGCCAATAAACCAGATTTCAAGCAAAAATTAAGCAGAATATTCAAAGAAGGGCACTATATACTAGTAAAGGGAAAAATATACATACTGGTAAGTAGAAAAATGCAATAAGAAGATATAACAACAGTAAATGTTTCTGCTCCAATAATGTCATTGCACCTAATTACATAAAAAATATTTTGTAACATTAAGTTCTAGATAGAACCCAATACAATAATTATGGATGTTTTCAACATTCCTCTTTATAGATAGGTCATCCAGACATAAGGTCAATAAAGATAATTCTTATCTAAATAATAGTATATATCAAATGAACTAATCAGGCATCAACAGAACATTTTACCCCAAAACAGTTGAACTCATTTTCTTCTCAGTAGCTCATAGAAAATTTTAAAAAATAGACCATATTCTAGGTCAAAAATGTAATTCTAAGAAAATATGAAAAGAAAATATAATCCTATACATCTTACCAGATCATAAAGGAATGAAATTAGAAATCAACAGCATGAAAAGTTATAAAAATCTCATAAACATGGACAGATTGAACAATGCTCTTAAAGAATGGATCAGGGAAGAAATCAATAAATTCTTAGAAACAAGGATACAGATCTCTGAGATAGTATGAAGATAGTTCTAAGAGGAAAGATTACAGTATTGAGTACTTATATTAAAAAAAAGAAAGATTCCAAATAAATAATCTAATGGTACACCTCGAAACCTTAGAAAAGAAAGATAATTTCAAAAACAGTAGAAGACAGTACATATTAAAATCAGATTTGACATGAACTTGGGAATACAAAATACAAAAGATCAATGCAAGAAGGAGTTTGTACTTGGAAATCATAAAAGAAATTGATAAAACCTTAGCTAAACTAACTGAAACAAAAAGAAAGAAGACCCAAATCGACAAAATGAGAGATGAAAAGGAGATATCACTACAGATACTTCTGAAATACAAAGAATCTTTAAAAACTATTTTGAAAATTTATACTACAATAAAGTAAAACGTTTAAAAGACATTGAGAAATTTGGAGACACATATGATGTACCCAAATTGAACCAGGAAGATATAAAAAGTCTGAATAGATCAATATCAAGTAATGAGATTAAAGCAGTAATTAAGAGTCTTCCAACAAATGAAAGCCATGAACCAGATGGACTCCCAGCCAAGTTCTACCAGATCTTTAAAGAACTAACACCAGTCTTCCTCAAATTATTACATGAAATAGAAATTAAGGGAAAAATTCCAAATTAATTTTGTACAGCCAGTGTAACCCTGATAATAAAGCCAAAAACACATGGATGAAAGAAAACTATAGACATTTCTGATGAACATATATCCAAAATTTGTTAATAAAATCTAAGTAACCCACATTTGAAAACATATTATGGAGATAGAGTGCAATGATTAATTTGGCTTCATCCCAGAGATGCAAGGTTGGTTCAACACACACAAATAAATAAATGTGATTCGCCACATAGATAGAATTAAAAACAAGACTCACATGAACATTTCAATAGATGTAGAAAAGGCTTATGTCAAAGTCTAGTACCCTTGTTAAACATGTTGGAGAAACTAGGGATAGAAGGAAGTTGCTGTAACACTAGAAGGACTCTATATGACAGATTCAAATCCAACAGTATACTGAATTGAGAAAAACTGAAATATTTTTTCTAAAATCAGCAACAAGACAAGGATAGTCACTCTCACCACTCCTGTTGAAACTGTAACCTGATAAATCATGCAAGAGGAGGAAATTAAAGGGATATAAATTGAAAAATAAGAAATCAAATTATTTTTGTTTGCTGATGACATGAGCCTATATTTAGATGATCAAAAATATTTCACCTGAAGAATCCTATAGTGGGTAAATGAATTCTTTGACATAAAAGATCAACATAAATCAATAGCTTTCCCATATTTCAATAATGAATCCACTGGGAAAGAAATTAGGAAAACTACCCCTTTCATAATAACCTAAAAAACAGATAAAAGAAAAAATATTTGGGAATAAATCTAACCACAGAGGTGACAATCTCTACAGTGAAAACTATGGAACACTGAATAAAGAAATTGAAGATATTCCATGATGTAAAGACCTCCCATGTTCTCGTATAGGCAGAATTGATATGGTCAATATCAGGCTATAGTATCAAATGTATAACAGAGGCAATGCAATTTCCATAAAAATACCAATGACATTCTTTGAAGAACCAGAAAAAAGGAGTTCTAAAAATTATTGAAAGAATAAAAGACCCAGAATAGCCCAAGCAAAACTGAACAAGGTGTAATGCTGGAAGTACCTCAGTACTTGATCTCTAAAGTACTACAGAGCTACAACAAAAAGCAGCATGGTATTGGCATTAAAACAACCATGAAGAACAATGGAATAGAATAGAAGACACAGAAACAAATCCACCTGGATTCAATCTTCTGATACTTGACAAAGTGCCAAAAGCATACATTGAGGAAAAGATAGACTTTTTAAACAAATGGTACTGCAATAACTGGATAGCCATGTGTAGAAGAATGAAATTATATTCCTATATTTCACCCTGTATGAAAGTCAATTCAAAGTGTGTTAAAGGCAGAAAATTAGACCAGAAAGTTTGTAACTACTAGAAGAACACATAGCATATTGGCACAGGACCAACTTTCTTAGTAAGAACTTTAAATTTGAAGAAATAAAACCAAGACTCAATGAGTAGGTTGGTATCAAATTAAAAATCTTCTGCTCAGCCAAGAAAGGATTGTGAATGTGAAGAAAAGAACTCCTAAAAATGGGGGAGGGTCTTTGCCATCTAACTCTCAGACAGTGGTTAATAGCCAGGACTCAGAGCCTCCCAATCAAGATACTATGATCCTCAGCATTTAGTACAGTAGCCACAAGCAACATGTAACTATAGAGCATTTGAAATGTGACCAGCATGAGTGAGAAAATTAAATTTTATGTTATTATACTAATATTGCTATGTTATCTCTATTTGAAAATTATTTTCTTTTAGAATGCACATGCAGCCACATTATAGGCTCAAATATTACTAAAATTATTTAATAATTTTTGAAAATAATTTTTATATCAAGAAATTAATTTCAACCATTCTTTTCTTACCATTGGCAGAAAACTTATGAAATTCATTATATATTTACTGAAAAATGTCTTTTAACTTTGTTCTGCCTTTAATTTTTAAAATTTGAATTTAATAAATAGCTTTTTTCTTTTTCTCTGCTGCAGTTGACGTGAATCGTAAATGCTAGTCATAGTAAAATTTGCAAGATGTCTAGTTTTATTTCACTGTCCTGATTGCAATCAACCAATTTTTCTTCTCTACTAGATTTTACATTACCAGTATGGATTTATTTTACATATAAAACTTGACCATATTTTTCAATAAAAATAGTTTAGTTATATTATAATTAAATAATGAGTCTTAATTTCATTACAAATTAAGATATATACTGCAACTTGTGCTGTTTGCTTAAAATCAAGTAAACATTATTATACAGCATCAATGTATGGAAAAAATCAGTCATACTGAATCAATCTTTTGTTTTCTGCTAGATTCATTGATATAGCTATGTGTAATACCAGCCATTATACAAAAGGCCAACACATATGAAAATAAAGCCATATAACCTTATGTGGAATATGATTAATGGTTAAAGAATTACTATGATAAATGCAATAGATGTAATGGTAAACATTTTATACTGATTAGATTTTAATTAGGTAAAATTAAATAACATAAAAATTATTTTCTTCTCTTACACTAGCCATATTTCAAGTGCTTAATAGTTACATGTTGCTTGTGGCTACTGTACTAAATGCTATGGATTATGGGATCATGGTATCTAGATCAGAAGGCTCTAAGTCCTAGAGTCATAAATTAGAAGTCTACTTGTCAAATACCCACATTGAATTATCTCTAATCCAAACACTGAACTCAACTCACCATGCCAAATGGCACAGGGTTATGTACAGAACATTTCATAATGCGTTAGTGCATGGAAATCATACTAGATGAAATACACTGATCTGAGATCTATGAATTGAATCATGTTTATGGCTTTATTACACATCGTATGAACAAGATGGAGAGAATATCTATGAAACACTCAAATTTGAAAGGGGATGTCCAGTGGACATATATAATCACTGACTATTTGCTTTTAGGAAAATAAAACTGTTCTGGTCAGACATTGCCTATTTCCCTACATTAGAGTTCTCAGATTTACTTTATTAGATTCAAGTTTTATTCCTTAGGATTGGTCCTTCTATTATCCTTTAAGTAGTCTGGAACCCTTTGATTTCTTCATTTCCATTAGTCTTGCCATCCATAGTCGGAGAGTTGTAGTGATCACCAGTCTTCTTGGGAGTTGCAAAGTTTATTGAGTTTGTATTCTGCCAGTGGCCAGTTAAGATTCCAAAATTCTTAAGTTTTGCAGTTTGACACTCTGTGTGTTGTTTTTTTTTTTTTTTTGAGTATTACTCTCTGAAAATTCTAGTGACTATTTTATTATAGTCCATTACATGTTCCTTTAATCCACCCCATGCTTCCTTTAAAGAAAGAGTTCTCGGATTTGCTAATATTTCCTTTTTAGTTTTTTTCTTTCTCCCTCCCAAGTTTTTATTTTTCAAATTTATTATGCATCTTGAATCCTTGGGTTTGGGTAAACTACCATACCCATATATTTTCTCCTTTTCTCTTGTATTTCCTTTCTTTTCTCCTGAGCCGTATTTATAGATGAAAGGATTTAGGATTTCTTGTCATTTCATTCTTAATATTCACCTAATTTGAGTAATTTCATTTTATTCAGAGTTTGAAGAACCTTACTATTTATTTGACTCTTGCCTGCACGTAACTGTTTTTGTTAATATTTATTGCCCAAATATTTATCTAACTTTCCTTCTACTATTTTCAGTTTAGAACCAGTTGTTTCTTTCTATCCTGAAGTTTTCCAAATATCTGGACTCTCTCTGTCCCTACCCTTTTTTTTTTCCTGTTTGTAAACAGCTTATTTCTTATAATACCTTGCAAGATTCAGTAAAGAACATCAAAGTCACTCCTCATACACTGTTCTCATACATTTCTTCTGGAGTACAAATTCATTGGTTGTGATATCTCCTTTAAAAATATCACAGATGACTTTTTGCTGAGTATTTGGAAGTGCTTAATTTAAGATATACATTTTTCTTCTTTTTAAAATTTTTTTTAGTTGTAAATGGACACAATAACTTTATTTTGTTTATTTATTTTTATGTGGTGCTGAGGATCAAACCCAGTACCTCATATGTGCCAGGCAAGTGCTCTGCCACTGAGTTACAAACCCAGCCCCAAAACATCCATTTTTTAGTCTTCTGAAACAGGTAAGTCTTGCAGAAACTGGAAATAAAGAAAAAGGGGGAACATAGTGGGTCAATATATCTTAGGAAGTAAAAACCCTAGGCCATGAATAGGAAGGAGTAATAATCTCAGTGTCCTCTAAAAAAGCCCAAAGAAGATTCAGAAGTAGGTATCATGGTGATTAATTGGTCAGTTTTTTCTAAAAGGACTCAGCAACTGATTTCTCATATTCAGGAAGAGTAGCACTATGGAAGAGTATGAACAAACAGGAAAATAATAATAATTATATGCTTTTAATTATGGATATGGTTTTGGTCAATATATACCAATTATAGGGTAATAGATTATGTAGTATATGGAAAGTTTTTAAACTGCATCTTTTTTCAGGGATATACATAATTAAGACAGTTAAAACTTTAGAAACAGGAAATCAACTCAGAAATAAAATGTTATTGATTCATCAATTAAAGTACATCTATCAAAGATAAGCTTAGCCTGATGTTCAAGGATTTCTGAATCACCTTCCCATTAATGATTACATTCCATATCCAGATTAAATATCAATTCATTGAAAATCAAAATGCTGTGAATTTATGTGGATTAGGAAGCTCGTCTTTTACTTTATTTTTAGATGTGTCAAATTAACTGCAGATGATGGAAGATAGCAAAGATATATTAAAAATTAGAGTACATGAAATTCAGGATGACAAAAATTCTAGGTTACACATTTTCAGGAATCTTCACATGCAAATATTTAATATTTATACTATTTATGTTGATATGTTTACAGTATATTTTAAGTGTATTTCATATCATATTTATTTGTGTATATCAGTTATAATTTCAGTTTAAAATTTAAGGTGACATGATTGAGGAAATGAAATTTTAAATATACAAGAAAAATAGGTTCCATAACTCTTTTAGGCATATAGATTTAATCAATTGATATTTAAAGCATAATTGAGAGTATTTACCTCTATATATAAAGATACTTGAAAAAGTTGTCAACTCTTTCTAAATTGAAGAATATGACTTTGTGTCAGGTCATAACTAAATTGGTGAAGGCAGAGATCATGTTGGTCATATATTCTAATCACATGCAATATAATTAAGATAAACAATAGAAAACTAAAACTATCCACTTGGAAAACTAAGTAAGAATCTAGATGAGTGTTCAACATAGAAAAATCAAAAGGTTTTCTGTATTCTAAAAATAATTAATAATCAAATAAATTGGAACAAGGAGCTTCCAAGTAATTAAAGAAAAAATGACTTCGTGGTTTCACACTTAATATCTATTTTGGGCACAATAACAATAACAACAACAACAACAAAAATAACACAAAACCATGCCTTTTATAACTATGAAATCAGGGAAAGTCGGAACTTCAAAATATCTGTTCAGTAAATAAATAAAATGGCTGAATCCCTTCAAGTGTTCCCCATGTTCCTGCTCCATTGCAGGACTGCTCAGATTAAGTGCAGGCGAACAAAAAATATGGACGAAATTAAAGAAAAAGAGAATAAGAAATTATTCTTTACTTTCCATTTTTTAAAGTTGACAATGGATACATTTCCTTTACATTATGACTTCTCAAACTTTGCTTTTTTTTTAAAATTCATGTGGTCTTAAAATTTATTCTTTGTGCTAACAGAGCTGGATATTAATTATTTATCTGAATTTTCCCTCATTTCAAATGCATAGTCACTATCTTTTCTCACCAAGAGATATTATTTCAGAGGTGGTAATTTAAAAGCTCGCTTAACGTATGAGATTATACTTCAATTTTATGATCTATTTTTTCACCATTTTCCTAATTCTAGACCCCAAATCAGCAGCCTGCTGATTCACACACTTCCATAATGCATGCTGCATCCTGACAGCCTCTAGCACAAAGTTCAAAAATAAATATTTGCTTTAAAATGGCTAAGCCTGGAGTTTTTAATGTATTGATCTTTCTAAACTTGGAACATTTTTAGGTCTAGTAATAGTAAAGCAGCTGATTCATCACAATCTGATAGCAACAGTTTTCAACAAAAGCTTTGATTTTTCTAGGATCCACTACCTGAACAAGAAAGTCTAAATTTCCTCAAAAAATAGCACTTATTTGTAAAATTATTTTTAGATATATTTTTAGTAAAAGAATATTTAACTGTTTCATTCAGGCTTATGCCAGTTAGAAAAGGCCTTCTTTTACATACTTTGAATTGTTTATTAAATTGTATCAATATTAATGCCAATAGTTAAAAATGTTTAATAAAATAAAGGCACAGCCCTACATTGGTAAGGCTTCCAGTCTCTGAGATTGCTACTTTAACTTAAACAAGAGTCTCTTCATAAATGACTGCTCCACCTCTCCTTGTTAGACCCAGGTTCTACCAGGACATTGTTTCTACATCTCTTAGATTCTTATACCAGGTATCTGACTACTCTACCCACTGTTAACCCATGAAGGAACTGAGGATCAGGATGTTCACCAGATAGCAAGCATCTGACCACTGAGCAACTTAGTTAAGGGTCCCTGATTCCTACAAACATGTTCACCAGAAGATGGTTAAAATTAGTTCCTTAGAAAATTAACGGAATCCTAAGACTTACAAGCTTCATACCATTTGCTCAATAAGAATTCCCTCTAATCACTGTTTTTCCTCAGAATATTTTCCACAAGGTTATTCACAGTGTGTGTTATGGTATGTGTGTTAGGTGGCCCCAGAAAGCTCATGTATGAGACAGCAAGAATAGTCAGAGGTGAAATGATTAGATTATGAGAGGTGTGAAATAATCAGCAAATTGATACACTGATAGGGATTAACTGGGTGCTAACTATAGGCAGCGTGTGACGAGGACATAGGTCCCTGGGTGATATGCCTTTAGGGTTTATGTTTTTTCTCTGGTTAGCAGAGCTCTCTGTTTCCTGGTGCTATATTCTAAGTTGCTTTCTTCTGCCATACCCTTCTGCCGTGTTCTGTCTCACCCGGGACCTGGAATTTGGAGTGGTCATCTACATAGACTGAGACTTCTGTAACCTGGAGCCAAAATAAGGATTTCCTCCTTTCCTCCTGTGAGCTCTTGTTGTAGAGGAGGCAACAGTGTATTCTCTCTCAAACTTTCAATGTTATGTTCTGGAATTCTCAGTACATGAAACTGTGATTCCCTATCTCTTCATTTATTTTCCTAAACAGGCTCGCTATCTCTTTGATTTAAGTGAAAACTAAGGTTCCTTTGAAGACACTTTTTCTTCTGCAGTCACATCAAATGCAGTTCCTTCCATAACCATAAAACCCTGAGTTTGGAAGTGATGCTTGCATTTTCTCACATTCAAATGTTATTTCTTGAGTATTTATCTTCCATTCAGTTATAAAAATAAAATATTCAATACTATGCTTCTACACTATTCTGTACCAGTCATTCTTCCTGTTAGATACTGACCTAAAGTCAATAATGGCCAGAGATTGTAGGGATCGAATTCTTGCTTTTGCTCTCTGCCCTAGGTGCTTCCATCATTCTGCCTGTCCTCTAAACTCTGACAAATCCATCCAACACTTCTTCCTTTAGCTCTTCCTTTATATTGACCAGAGATTCCGTTGAGCTTAAAGTATACTTCCTCAGAGGTTGCATTGAATTCAACTGAAGAGTGCTCACACTGAACCAGAACCAAGTGTTTTTTGTTGTCAATGTTCTTTTTTTATTTTATTTATTTTTTATTATTATTATTGTATACAAATGGGATACATGTTGTTTCTCTATTTGTACATGGAGTCATGGCATACCATTTGTGTAATCATACATTTACATAGGGCAATGATGTTTGATTCATTATTTTTTTTCCCTTCCTCCCACCACTCCCACCCCTCTTTTCCCTCTATACAGTCCTTCTTTCCTTCATTCTTACCACACTCCTTATCCCTAACCCTAAACCTAACCCAAACCCTAATGCTAACCCCTCCCACCTCCCATTATATGTCCTCATCTGTTTATCAGTGAGATCATTCGTCCTTTAGTTTTTTGAGATTGGCTTATCTCACTTAGCATGATATTCTCCAATTTCATCTATTTGCCTGCAAATGCCATAATTTTATCATTCTTCATTGCGGAGTAATATTTCATTGTATAAATATGCCACAGTTTCTTTATCCATTCATCAACTGAAGGGCATCGAGGTTGGTTCCACAATCTGACTATGGTGAATTGAGCAGCAATGAACATTGATGTGGCTGTATCTCTGTAGTATGCTGATTGTAAGTCCTTTGGGTATAGGCCGAGGAGTGGGAGAGCTGGGTCAAATGGTGGTTCCATTCCAAGCTTTCTGAGGAATCTCCATACTGCTTTCCAGAGTGGCTGCACTAATTTGCAACCCCACCAGCAATGTATGAGTGTTCCTTTTTCCCCACATCCTCGCCAACACCTATTCTTGCTTGTGTTCTTGATAATCGCCATTCTAATTGGGGTGAGATGAAATCTTAGGGTAGTTTTGATTTGCATTTCCCTTATTACTAGAGATGTTGAACATTTTTTCCTATATCTGTTGATTACTTGTACATCTTCTTCTGTGAAGTGTCTGTTCATTTCCTTAGCCCATTTGTTGATTTGATTATTTGTATTCTTGGTGTAGAGTTTTTTGAGTTAGAAGACAGGAAATAGTTAAAATCAGAGCTGAAATCAACGAAATTGAAACAAAAGAAACAATTGGAAAAATTAACAAAATAAATAGTTGGTTCTTTGAAAAAATAAACAAAATTGATAAATCCTTAGCCACACTAACAAAGAGAAAGAGGGAGAAAACTCAAATTACTAAAATTCGGAATGAACAAGGAAACATCACAACAGACACGAGTGAAATACAAAACACAATTAGAAGCTATTTTGAAAATCTATACTCCAACAAAACAGAAAACCTCGAAGGCATCAACAAATTTCTAGAGACATATGAATTACCTAAACTGAACGAGGAGGACATACACAACTTAAATAAATCAATTACAAGCAATGAAATAGAAGAGGTCATCAAAAGCCTACCAACAAAGAAAAGTCCGGGACCAGATGGGTTCTCAGCCGAGTTCTACAAAACCTTTAAAGAAGAACTCATTCCAATACTCCTCAAAGTATTCCATGAAATAGAAGAGGAGGGAACCCTCCCAAACTAGTTCTATGAAGCCAATATCACCCTGATACCTAAACCAGACAGAAACACATCGAGGAAAGAAAATTTCAGACCAATATCCTTAATGAACATCGACGCAAAAATTCTCAACAAATTTTTAGCAAATCGCATACAAATATATATTAAAAAGATAGTGCACCACGATAAAGTGGGGTTTATCCCAGGGATGCAAGGTTGGTTCAACATTCGGAAATGAATAAATGTCATTCACCATATCAAGTCAAAGTTCTTATAATATAATATAATTTAATTTTTTTTTTTTTTTTTTGCCTTTTGATAGCCTTGTAGTTCCTTAAATTCTTTAAATCCTCCTTTTCCTTCTCTGGAGAAATTGTTCAAACTAATGTGAAGTATCAGTTACGCAAGATGAACTAATTAGCTCTGTAGATCTGCCATAATTCATAGTCCCAATTGTCAATGATACTGTGTTGCTTACTTAAAATTTTTAGGTGATAGATCTCCTAGGAAGTATTTATGAAATAATGTGAGGGAGGTACAAAGAAGCTTCAGAAGTGATTTAGATGACTTTAATCTTGACTGCAGTGAGGGTTTCACAGATTTATGTCCAACCTCGTCAAATAGTATACATAAAGTAAATTCAGGGATTTTGGCATACCTCAAAAAGTTACTTAAAATATGAAATGTTTGACAAAGTCATTGGGAGTCCTAAAGACAATGTCTCCCCCTGTTTCCCAGAAATGATCTTCTTTAGTATTACTGCCACACACAGTTATTGGTGAGGCATGGTCCTGGTGCAAATACTACAAACGATTTGTTTTTCTTTTTTTTTTTTTTTTTTTTTTTTTTTTTTATTTATTTTATTTTTTTTACGTTTACATAGGGCAATGATGTTTATTTTTTTTCCTTCCCCCCACCCCTCCCACCCCTCTTTTCCCTCTATACAGTCCTTCTTTCCTTCATTCTTACCGCTCTCCTTATCCCTAACCCTAAACCTAACCCTAAACCTAATGCTAACCCCTCCCACCCCCCATTATATGTCCTCATCCGCTTATCAGCGAGATCATTTGTCCTTTAGTTTTTTGAGATTGGCTTATCTCACTTAGCATGATATTCTCCAATTTCGTCCATTTGCCTACAAATGCCATAATTTTATCATTCTTCATTGCGGAGTAATATTCCATTGTATAAATATGCCACAGTTTCTTTATCCATTCATCAACTGAAGGGCATCTAGGTTGGTTCCACAATCTGGCTATGGTGAATTGAGCAGCAATGAACATTGATGTGGCTGTATCTCTGTAGTATGCTGATTTTAAGTCCTTTGGGTATAGGCCAAGGAGTGGGATAGCTGGGTCAAATGGTGTTTCCATTCCAAGCTTTCTGAGGAATCTCCACACTGTTTTCCAGAGTGGCTGCACTAATTTGCAACCCCACCAGCAATGTATGAGTGTTCCTTTTTCACCACATCCTCGCCAACACCTATTGTTGCTTGTATTCTTGATAATCGCCATTCTAATTGGGGTGAGATGAAATCTTAGGGTAGTTTTGATTTGCATTTCCCTTATTACTAGGGATGTTGAACATTTCTTCATATATCTGTTGATTACTTGTACATCTTCTTCTGTGAAGTGTCTGTTCATTTCCTTAGCCCATTTGTTGATTGGATTATTTGTATTCTTCGTGTAGAGTTTTTTGAGTTCTTTATAGATTCTGGAAATTAGCGCTCTATCTGAGGTATGGTTGGCAAAGATATTCTCCCACTCCGTAGGCTCTCTCTTCACATTTCTGATAGTTTCCTTTGCTGAGAGAAAGCTTTTTAGTTTGAATCTATCCCAGTTGTTGATTCTTGCTTTTATTTCTTGTGCTATGGGAGTCCTGTTAAGGAAGTCTGATCCTAAGCCAACAAGTTGAAGATTTGGACCTACTTTTTCTTCTATAAGATGCAGCGTCTCTGGTCTGATTCCGAGGTCCTTGATCCATTTTGAGTTGAGTTTTGTGTAGGGTGAGAGATAGGGGTGTAATTTCATTCTGTTGCATATGGTTTTCTAGTTTTCCCAGCACCATTTGTTGAAGAGGCTATCTTTCCTCCATTGCATATTTTTGGAACCTTTGTCTAGTATGAGAAAATTGTATTTATTTGGGTTTGTGTCCATGTCCTCTATTCTGTACTATTGATCTACCTGTCTATTTTGGTACCAATACCATGCCGTTTTTGTTACTATGGCTTTGTAGTATTGTTGAAGATCTGGTATTGCAATACCTCCTGCTTCGCTCTTGCTACTGAGGATTGCTTTAGCTATTCTAGGTTTTTTATTCTTCCAGATGAATTTCATAATTGCTTGCTCTATTTCTGCAAGGTACATCATTGGGATTTTAATTGGAATTGCATTGAATCTGTATAGCACTTTAGGTAGTATAGCCATTTTGACAATATTAATTCTGCCTATCCAGGAACATGGGAGATCTTTCCATCTTCTAAGGTTTTCTTGAATTACTTTCTTGAGTGTTCTGTAGTTCTCATTGTAGAGGTCTTTCACCTCTTTTGTGAGATTGATTCCCAAGTATTTTATTTTTTTCGATGCTATTGTGAATGGGGTAGTTTTCCTAATTTCTCTTTCTGAAGATTCATCACTTATGTATAAAAATGCATTGGATTTGTGAGCATTGATCTTGTAACCTGTTACTTTACTGAATTCACTTATGAGTTCTAAAAGTTTTCTGGTGGAATTTCCAGGTTCCTCTAAATATATAATCATGTCATCAGCGAACAGGGATAGTTTGAGTTCTTCTTTTCCTATTCGTATCCCTTTAATTTCTTTGGTTTGTCTGATTGCTCTGGCTAGAGTCTCAAGGACGATGTTGAATAGAAGCGGTGAAAGAGGGCATCCCTGCCTTGTTCCAGTTTTTAGGGGGAACGCTTTCAGTTTTTCACCATTTAGAATGATATTAGCCATGGGCTTAGCGTAGATTGCCTTTATAATGTTAAGGAATGTTCCCACTACCCCAATTTTTTCTAGTGTTTTGAGCATGAAGGGATGCTGTATTTTATCGAATGCTTTTTCTGCATCTATTGAAATAATCATGTGATTCTTAACTTTAAGTCTGTTGATATGGTGAATGACATTTATTGATTTCCGAATGTTGAACCAACCTTGCATCCCTGGGATAAAACCCACTTGATCGTGGTGCACTATCTTTTTAATATATATTTGTATGCGATTTGCTAAAATTTTGTTGAGAATTTTTGTGTCGATGTTCATTAAGGATATTGGTCTGAAATTTTCTTTCCTCGATGTGTCTCTGTCTGGTTTAGGTATCAGGGTGATATTGGCTTCATAGAACGAGTTTGGGAGGGTTCCCTCCTCTTCTATTTCATGGAATAGTTTGAGGAGTATTGGAATGAGCTCTTCTTTAAAGGTTTTGTAGAACTCGGCTGAGAACCCATCTGGTCCTGGACTTTTCTTTGTTGGTAGGCTTTTGATGACCTCTTCTATTTCATTGCTTGAAATTGGTTTATTTAAGTTGTGTATGTCCTCCTTGTTCAGTTTAGTTAATTCATATGTCTCTAGAAATTTGTTGATGTCTTCGAGGTTTTCTGTTTTGTTGGAGTATAGATTTTCGAAATAGCTTCTAATTATGTTTTGTATTTCACTTGTGTCTGTTGTGATGTTTCCTTGTTCATTCCGAATTTTAGTAATTTGAGTTTTCTCCCTCTTTCTCTTTGTTAGTGTGGCTAAGGGTTTATCAATTTTATTTATTTTTTCAAAGAACCAACTATTTATTTTGTTAATTTTTCCAATTGTTTCTTTTGTTTCGATTTCGTTGATTTCGGCTCTGATTTTAACTATTTCCTGTCTTCTACTACTTTTGGTATTGGTCTGCTCTTCTTTTTCTAGCGCTTTGAGCTGTAGTGTTAAGTCGTTTATTTGTTGATTTCTACTTCTTTTTTTGAATGCACCCCATGAAATAAATCTTCCTCTAAGCACTGCTTTCATAGTGTCCCAGAGATTTTGATATGATGAGTCTTTGTTCTCGTTTACTTCTAAGAATATTTTTATTTCCCTCCTGATGTCTTCTGTTATCCATTCATCATATGTGTATTATTTAATCTCCAGGTATTGGAGAAGTTTCTGTTTTTTATTCTGTCATTTATTTCTAATTTCAATCCATTATGATCTGATAGAGTACAAGGTAGTATCTCTATCTTCTTATATTTGCTAACAGTAGCTTTGTGGCATAAAATATGGTCTATTTTAGAGAAGGATCCATGTGCTGCCGAGAAGAAAGTGTATTCGTTCTTTGTTGGATGGTATATTCTATATATGTCCGTTAAGTCTAAATTGTTGATTGTGTTGTTGAGATCTATAGTTTCTTTATTCAATTTTTGTTTGGACGATCTATCCAGTGGTGAGAGAGGTGTGTTAAAATTGCCTAGTATTATTGTGTTGTGGTCTATTTGATTTCTGGAATTGAGAAGGATTTGTTTGACGTACGTGGATGAGCCAATGTTCGGGGCATAGATATTTATGATTGTTATGTCTTGCTGATTTATGCTTCCCTTAAGCAGCATGTAATGTCCTTCTTTATCCCTTCTGACTAGTTTTGGTTTGAAGTCCACATTATCTGAAATGAGGATGGATACTCCAGCTTTTTTGCTGTGTCCGTGTGCATGGTATGTTTTTCCCCATCCTTTCACCTTTAGTCTATGGGTGTCTCTTTCTATGAGATGAGTCTCTTGCAGGCAGCATATTGTTGGATTTTTCTTTTTAATCCAATCTGCCAGTCTGTGTCTTTTGATTGATGAATTCAGGCCATTGACATTCAGGGTTATTATTGTGATATGATTTGTATTCCCAGTCAATTGACTCATATTTGTTTTTGACATGATTTGGTTTCTCCTTTATTTGGCTATTCCTTTAGGCTAGCGCCTCCTGTTGCTGATTTGCATCGTTGTTTTTCATCTCTTCCTCATGGAATATTTTGCTGAGAATGTTCTGTAATGCTGGCTTTCTTTTCTTTCTGTTTTTCTGTAAGATTCAAGGAGACACAGCAGTCATGAATTATTTTAACTGATACAATACACATAACAAAATTCATCATTTTAAGTATACACTAAGAGATTTGTAGCATATTCACTATGTTGTACAATCTTCACCACTAATTTGGAAATATTTCCATCTTCTGCAAAGGGAACCCCATATCTGCATGCCTACTAGGAATCAGTCTGACCACCAACTCCAAACTCCATCCTCCATCCTCTGGCTATCACTGATCTTTCTTCATGGATTTTCCTACTCTGGAAACTCAGCAGTTAGAACCTTTTTAAGTGATGATCCAGGTAGTAGGAGGTGTGCACATTACACTCTGGTGGCTGCTGCACCTGACTTTTACATTATTAATCAGCTACCACCTTCTTTCTGTCTTAATGACTGCAGTCCTCTAATGAGGTGTCTTCGGTCATTTTTTTTCTGCATTTACCTTACAGTCCTACTTCTTAAACACATCATACCCAATGTTGTTTTTAAAACCATCAATATGTCTTTGTTGTTATAGTTGATTCATGCTTTTCAGGTTTTCTTTTAGTCTCCCTGCTATGCTCCCATCTCTTGAATACAACTGTTGTTGAAAGACCATTTTTCATTTTTCATGACTTTATTTTTAACCTTTTCCTTCTGAATTCCTTTTCCTTGATACCTGTTTCTCAGTCAGTGTTATAATTGGTGTGTCTCACTCTGCCTATCTCTGGGTTCAGATACCATTCATATGATGATTAAATTTGAATATTTCAGGCTCAGATCTCTCTGTGACCCCAACACACAACTGCACTTGGATAACCTACATGTATATATCATTTGCAAACCAAAACCAAATCAACTACCAATTTTCTTCCCAAATTCTAAATGTAGAATAATCATTCTATCATCTTCTCATTCATGCAGGTCAGAAGCTTAACAATCAATATAGTCATTTTATCCCCCTAACTTCTCTCTACATCTAATTTATTGAGTACGATTGAAGCCCTGTCACCCCATTATTTTAAGCCACCATTGCATTTATTGTAAGCTTATAATTTAAAAGAATGTCTTACTTTCTTCTTCTCTTCTTTCTCAAATTTCAGTAATGAAAACAATAGAGAATTATTTTCTTTACATTTATAAGATTTCAATATTTTCTGATATGCCATAGAACATTCAATTAAAATAATTAAAATAAAATAAATGATGAAATGTCATAGGTCAAAATTTGAAAAATAACTATTTCAGTTTAAATGCTACCATTAACTTACTATACAACTTTGACACATTACATTTTCATTTTTCTTACTATAAAATGAATCAGAAAGATAAGTATATTTCACACAACAGATGACTTCCTTGCAAACTATTCAAGATTCTCAAATTATGTGTAAAATAATTGTCTTTGTTTATTATTTTTATAAGTGCAATGCAAAACATAGCTACCATAATGCGGAAGCCTCTGTTATTTCACTATTTTAAAAAATAATTTATATATGAAGGTGGGATAGCCAGCTAACCATATTCTCCTACTCTCTGGCTCTAGTCCTTCCTTATTCACTCACTGTCTTCAATGTAGTAGTGTATTTAATCAAGTCACATTGATGTAAAGATACTGAGCTGCCATGTCCCAGAACTCTATAAAGTGGAATTTGTATCATCCAGTGCTATTGAAGAATGCTTCTTATGCCAAGGAATGGTAAAATATATTAAAACAAATTAGGATTTAGAATTTTATTAACTTGTAAATTGTAAGATAACATCATAGTCACTATAGAACAGACATTTTAAAAACTTCCAGGAAGGATCAGTAAAGATAAAATACTGTTTTCATTTAACTATTTAAAGATATATCTGAGTAAACTGGACCTATGTCCTTTCATTTAAAAAGCCTAAATGGATGGAACTCTACTGTTGGTATAACATGTCCATGTTAAAAATGTGTTGTGGAAAAAGAACACATGAGTTCAGAATATGTAGCTTTGAATATGACTTTCATTACCTCGTGTGAATGACCTTTAACATATCACTTACCATCACTGAGCATAAGTATGTTCATATCTAGAATGGGAAGAAAATGCATAACTCAAATAATTTTGGTACATTCAGGAGTCTCTCCAAGAAACTGGCATTTGCTGAGTATACAGTGTTTCCACTAATTCAATAAAAATCCTATTGTTTCTTCCTATACTCTGTAGAGAATAAAAGATTTCCTATCTTGCAATTGCTACTTTCATACCCAGGACCCTTATAACAAACAAAAGATTAATAAGACATATGCATTTTATTTTATGTGACAAAGAATCCTTCTGAAATAGAGAGCACTTTTATGGTTAGCTTTGATGAAGAGTAGACAGTCTTACAGAAGTACAATTGCATGAAGAAATTCAGTTAGATAATTCATTATGGCAGAGAACATATGGATTCAGAACATGTGACTTGAAACTGATGATGGAAGTAAACTGTTTGTTCAGATTTTTCTTTGTTTCTCTGTGTTTTCATTCTTTATTTCCAGGCATAGAAAGGATCCATCTAGAAGGAGGATCTTATAACTTACCTTAGAGAAAGGAAAAATACTTTCTCTAGAGAAACACAGGAATCTTTCATGGTTGCTTTTAAGAAGAATGGCGAGAAAAGTTCTGGGAGATCTTCCTGTAACTGGTTTTTCTAGATGCCAATGTGCCATACTTTGGGGTTGTGTGTCTTGAACCCCAATAACTCTAGCTTCTCATTTTCCTTTTATAAATTCCCAAAGGAAGTATCTCTCCATCAAACCTTGCTGCACTTTGATCCTTTGCAGTACATAACTACTATGCATCATAAATCATTAATAGATATTGAAAGCAATTGACACAGTTTGGGAAAACAACATTTGCATATCTATAAAAGGTTATTTTATCATATTATTTTACATTATTTCTTGAAAGCAGGAACAGATCATTGTTTTTGGATATTGTCTCCAAAGATTTTAATTCTTCCATAGTTCTTTTGTTTTCCTTTCTTGTTTCTTGTGTAATCATCTGGTTCCTCTTTGGTAAAGGTCACAAGAGACTGAATTAGACTGTTTCATCTTGGAGGGGTTCCACACTCAATTTTTAATAGGCTGCCTGCTCATTTCTTGCTAAATTAGCAGGAATCTTCTCAGACTATTACAATACCACCAACAGTGACTGCATAGCATGATCTGCTTTTCCTGCTCACAGAAATTAGATTTTCTCCCATTTTATATATCACTTTATATATTTTATACCCCACCCTTAAGTCTGAATTAAATAATGCTATGCATAACCAAAAAGCAATAGTGCTCTTTGTACTTTAACTATGCATCTCACAGAACAGAGAAATTTTTGGTATTTATCTTTGAATTCCACATGAAGGAATCTTCTTTATCAGAAACATTTCATTAGTAAATCTTGTTTTATATTAACATAAACTTCATTTTGTTTGTATATACAGTGAATCTTTATTATATATTAATGAAAAATATCAGTGGTTCTTCAGAAAGATTAAAATTAGCCAGTGGCAGCACTGCACGTGACATTAGCTTTTATTAAAAAAAATTCAGTTAATATATGTAAGATGTCTTTGTATGGATCAAACATAAGATTGTCCCTAATGTTTACACCAATGTAATAAAATTACTTCTGAAGAAATAGTCAACTGAAAGAAGAATCAAAGGGTAAAATAACTGCCTGTCTTCTCTCTGAATTGGATTTGTCTCTTTCAAGTTAGCTTTTTCCTTCCCAGACATATCTATTACTGTCAGCTCATAAAGAAGCTTACAATAAACTAGGAGTCACTGTAGAAAAGCTGCAAAGGAAGCATGTTACAGTGTCAGAATCATTGTTGATTTGGGCCAATTTCTCTTACCAATAGTATTTTAAAATAGTTTATGGGGTTTCAATAGTGTCTTACTTAATAGGGCTTTTGAAAGCTTACGGTGCTTTTCTCCCTCCTAATTGTATTAGATTCACCCTCTGTTTCTTTCATTGGTGTATCATTTCCATTGTTACAAGTTGGGAATGCAGCAGGGCACAAAAGTGATACTGTCCATGGGATCATAGAGTTCACATGTTCCCTAAGTGGAGTTAGTCAACAAACAAGTAAATAAATTCACAAATATAAGATGGCAATTAGCACTGTGGAGGTAAAAAAAAAAAAAAAGATCAGAATAATGGGTGAATAGTGTGGGTCATGGATTGGGGATTGTTAATTTCTACTAGTGGGTGGGAGGCAGCTTTATTCATAGAAGAAACATTTGATCAGAGACATAAACAAAGAGAAGAGACAAGACCTGTTGCTATCAGGTGAAAGGACCTGATGCAAAGAAAGTAGCCAATGAAACCATCCTGAGGCTTTGGTGGTTTTGAAAAACAGAGGGTATCCAGAAGGAATGAAGTGAACCTATCTGCAAGAAGGTCGTGATTTAGATGTGGGGCCTGAAAAAGTTGGAAAACCAAGAAATCTAGATTTATGATTTTGGGCCTGAGATGGAGAATATTGAAGTAAAAATAGGTGGGAGGAGTAGGGGAAATGAAATTTATATTTGGGACCTTGTAAGACTGAGATGCTTATTAGGTGAGAGATCAAGAAGGCTGGTGGATATGGATATCGAAAGAAAGGGAGAAAGATTGAAACTAATAATGTAAATATGGGACTTATTAGATAGAAATAGTAATTAAAACTGTTATGGATGTGCATAGAGAGAAACATTTTGAGGGGTGATCCCAGGCTCAAATATTCAGAGGTCAAGACCATGAGGTACAACCAGAAAATGATACTGAGAAGTGGCCCCAGGATTTAAAGGAAGACCCAGCAAGTAATGTCATGGAAGTAAGGTAAAAAAAAAAATGTTCAGTGAAGGAGAAGTGATAAACTATATCATGTATTGCTTATTGGGTGGGAAGTAAAAGTTAGTCCTAGTGGCCTATAAAACATGTCATTTCAGTAGAGTGGCAGAAATGAAAACCTAAAGTGAATTCTCAAGAAACAAAGACATCTCGAACTCTTAGCTTACATCAACTCATGTCTTCTAAAATTAACACCTAGAAAGATAGACCAAATGTGAGGTAGGAAACCATGGTTTGAATGCACCAAAGAGTTGAGTCACAGAACAGTTGAGACTCTAAGGACCAATGTCGTTCAGAAAGGAAGGGCATAGGTTAGCCTAATATTGGTGCTGCTACCTCAGAAATACCCATCCATTTATAAGGCACAGGACAGAGTCCAAAAAGTGAGGAAGAGTTGGGCACAGCAGCACATGCCTGTAAACCCAGCTGTAGTTTCTCTTGTGCCAGGCTAGCTCTTATGTGGGGTAAGGGCACGGAATCAAGACCCAGACTCCAGGAGTTGGGTGGAAGCAGGCTTGTGGTGAACAGCCTGCAAACTTGTTTATTGCGGGAACAGCTATATATTTTACAGGTTTCTTGCCCAATCACAATATGCCACAAGGGATCAGACCACCAGGTTCCTATACGGGTTCCCTTGGTAACACTGAGTCAACTTGGGGCAGTTGCTTACTTTCCTAGGTAGCCAAAGTGGAATGCTCCTCCCTGAAATTTTCCCTTACACACTTGAGACATTCATTGCTGCCAGTCAAGAACTAGGATTTCTCCCAACACCCAGCGACTTGGGAGGCTGAGGCAGGAGGATCACAAGTTCAAAGCCAGTCTTGGTGACTTAGCAAGGCCCTAAACAACTTAGTGAGACCCCATCTCAATATACACAGTAAGAACTGGAGATGCAGCTCAGTGGTTAAGCATGCCTGGGTTCAATCCTTAGTGCCAAAAAATAATTTTTAAAAAAGGTGAGGGAGAGACACATTTTCACCAGATGGGAAATTGGAGTTTAAGGCTAACAAAAAGGGAAGAAGTCATGGTAAACTCCAACCATTCAGATGGTAGTCCTCAAAGAATGCAGTGCATGAGCAACTACGTCAGGCCTCAGAAACCAGGAATGGCACAATCACAGACTGAGTTAAGTTGAGGAGACCTAATTAGGAAATAGCATTAATCTAAAATAAAATTCTCAAGGGAATAGAAAAAATTGGAAATGTCC
Source organism: Sciurus carolinensis (assembly GCF_902686445.1). Lineage (NCBI taxonomy): Eukaryota > Metazoa > Chordata > Mammalia > Rodentia > Sciuridae > Sciurus > Sciurus carolinensis. The sequence goes on from NC_062220.1 coordinate 27,646,711, forward strand.
TCAATTTCTGTTAATAAAAATAAAAATTTGATATCAAAATATGACCAGAAAATTAAAATAAAGGGAAAAATACAAATCAATGTATCTCATGAAAATAATTTTAAACTGTAGAAAAATAAATTTATTAATACAAAAAGTATACAATATGATTTATAATCAAGGTTTGAATGTTAATTAAAAGTACAATAAAATATAAAGCAAAGTAATTCCACTAAAAAATGGGAAAAAACTTCTTCACCTTGCAAATACATGCAAATGTCTTACTGAGCTTGCATTTTTTATAAAAATTCTTCCAAATTAAAGCACTTCTTTAATTTGATAAGGAATATTCACAAGAAAACACTGCAAGATTCATGGTTAAAGGTAAAATATTAAAAGAAATTTTTCTGTGAAGGGGAACAAAGAAATCCTGCTCATGAACATGGTATTAAATATATATTCAAAGAAATAAGTCAAGAAAGAGAAATAGTCTCAGAAATAAAATTAAAATAAAATAAAATAAAATAAAAACCCTGATCCTCTGGTTATTGAAAGAGATGCCAAGTACATAGAAAGTGAATTTACAATGTTGTTACATGCAATAGACTATACAAATAAGTTTTGTATCTATTTACCAGCAACAAACAATTAGGGAATATAGTCTGTTTGAAAGAAAAACAAGTTCGTGTTCATGCAATGAAGAAATTTGTTTGAAAATATGAATTTTCATCAATGTGACAGGTTGATTAATATGAGCTTACTCACAATTATACATATCTTAAACTGACAAGGTCAATCTAAAATTTATGTATGTAAATGGAATGAATAAAAACTTAACTGGGAAATATTTAAAGCAAAAACAAAACTAGACAAGGATGTTTAGCATTCTGTGGGTGTTCAACATTCCTTTTTTCTCTTAAAATGCAGTAGCATGCCAAATTGAATATCTTCACTCTGGTTATCTTTTGCCAACTCATCAAAAAATGGGTTATAGTGGTAAAAGCAGATAGGTGTAACTCGATTAGACTTAATACTAGAACTTCAGTGCTGTGTTTGGGGATGAAATTGCTCTCCTTTCTATCATGGACATGGTCAAGGAAGAACAATTCCCCAGGTGTCACCAGTGACAGTATGTGACACAGAGGGCAGCTGCCTCAGTAAAACTTCAAAGTCAGAGCTGAGAGAAGCATAGCAAAATTCAGTTGGAACCCTATTACCAGATCTGTCACATCTTTACTTACTGATTTCCTAATACACAAGCCACATTTTCTCACATTTAATTGATTTGATTTTAGTGTACACAGACTTTTAAGTATTTATCTATTCAAATGATATAAATAAGTCAATAAAATTATTTAATTTCTTCTGCCCAGAACTTGTCCTTGATCACAAGATATATGTCATATTTGTAGTTTAACATGAATAACTGAACATATTATCCATGTAACTGTTAAGAAACAAACATCTCCAATGGTATCCAACAAGCGAGCATATCATCTGTAGTTTTCATAACACCTCATGAGCACTACCATCCTCAGCAATTTATTTTAAGAATGTTCTGGAATTTGCTCTCTTGCCTCACATCTGTTTTCCAGCATCTCCACCTTCATTTTACAGGTTAGCTTTGCCTCATCCTTTACTGCCTTATGTCTATGCTTCAGCTTATCTAGGATTTTTCCTTCTAAAACACTAATCATATTGCTTTAAACATTCAAAATCCCCAAAGGTTCATTGTTAGTAAATTAAGAACAACAACAACCACAACAATATCACTGGTTTTGATGTTTAAGAACTTTAACTTCTGATTCCTACAGTTTCCGTCATGACAGTTCTCCCATCTTATTTATATACTAATTTCAGGCACATTGAAAGTTTTCTAGACTCCTTGTATATTTTGTGTCTTTACTTTTAAGGCCTGGTCTCCTTTTTACAATCTAGAGAACACCAATGCCCTTCTCAATACCACTATTTCTGTGAAAGCTATTCCTTGTCTATGTTATTAGCAACAACCACTTTTGTGCCATTTGTTCCTGGTAATATATTTACATCTAGTTTATAAGTTTGTGAAAATAAAACTTTTTCTATGATGCTGAAGGTCTTGATATTGATAACAAATCTGATATTATCTAATTATGCCACTATAGAAATAATTAGCATGTATTAATACCATCAAAGCACAACTGTTCTGATGTTCTTGTTGTAAAGGCATGCATATTATCATTTCCTCACAACCAATATTTAATTACACTTATGAATTACCTAAGTAGAATTCTGTCTTTTCTTAGAATGCTAACATTTTTTTTTCATTTTTCGGGGCATGCCTTCAGGAAGTCAAATTGAAAATTTTCAACTGCCATGTATCTGCTATGTAGATTTTGTAAATTTAGTATTTAACTTAGCTAATAGATGGATGTATATTTTTGAACTTAGCAAGATCTGTTTTCCCCAGCCTCATAGATAGGTTAACTGGGTGCACAGAGAGGACCCAGAGAGGAAAATTTGTTTTGCAGTTGAAATCCTGAACAATAAAAATCAGTACAGTTTCTTTTCTAGCAACATTTGCTTATTGGAGTTGGCCTGGAAGCAGGGAACCTAAAGAGGAAATTAAAAATTATTCTTAAAAGCATAGGGCATTTGGTTTTATATAAACATTTAATTGATTTGATTTTAGTGTATTCAAATGATGTAAATAAGTCAATAAAATTATTTAATTTCTTATGAGATTACAATGTATTTGCTTCCGTGCCACCAGCATGCAGTGTGACATCAGTTTCTTCTAAGATTTATTTGGGCTTATTGATTTCTGTATTAACTAATTGCAATTGTGATCCTGAGAAGGGTTGAAATTTCCCAAGGTACCCATTGATTTAATTACCATCTAGACTAATTTTATTTTGTTTCATTTCTAGATTACACCTATTCTACCATCTTTTGAAGCACTATTTTGTAAATTAGTCCATGAAGTTTTTCATCTGGCTGTCTGCCTATTTATATGATTTACATTTTGATTTTTACAAAGGTAACACTACTCTGAATCTAAAGCATGATAAAACACCTGCATTTGTCAAAATTAACATGAGAGTCAAATCCTCCAGTATTTGTAAGTGAGGTTAATACTATACAGGAGTCTCCTCTTTTCCATGGGTGGATGTAATCCAAGATCTCCCAGTGGATGCCTGAACCATATTCAAACTAAGCTTTTTCTAATGTGCCCTGCAGTGTTGCCACATAGTTCCAGAGTTAGTGTACCCTTCCATGTTTCATCTCCTGGTGCTCCTTCATGTCCTTATTCTTGCATTGAAAGGTAAAATAAAGATTACTTGAACACAAGTACTGTGACTGTGGCAGCTGATCTGATAACTAAGACAGTTAATAAGTGACTCACTGGTTAATACACTGGACAAATGGATGATTTATATACTGTGTGGACTGGAGCTGAATGACATAACATTTCATCATACTTCTAAGATCTGTGCACAATTTAAAATTAATGAGTTATTTCTGAAATTTTACATTCGATATTTTATGACCATAGTTGACCATGATTGACAACAGATAAAAGAAAGTGAGGAAAGACAAGCCATCAATAAGAGAGGACTACTGTATTTCTTTAAAAAATTCAAGAGTTTGGTTAAGAGGCTACAAAGTACTTGACCAGTATTCCCCAAATTGCCAAGGTCAACAAAAACAAGTCTGAGAAACTGTCAGAGTCTAAAGGAGACTAAGGGGACCTGAAGATCAAATGTAAGGTGGTAATGGGATCCTGGGACAGAAAACAAACATCAGGTTGAAAAAAGAAGATTTCATAAAAAAAAGTTAAAAACTGAGGAAATCTAAATAAAATGTTTAGTTAATAGTAATACATCATTGCTATTGAACATATTACGTATACATTAGTTGTGATAAATGTAACATACTGATATAAAATGAAAACAAGTACTGGTATTGGGTGTGGTGTACATGGGAACTACCTGTACTGTTTTGTAAATCTAAAACTATTCTAAAATTAAAATTTATTTAGAAAGAATTTTAAAAATAAAAAAATTAAAGCCAATGATATCATTTTTTAGTCTTCTGTAGATTATCTATGAGAAATCTTTCATCTTAGAACAATAAAACAATGCAATTCATCACATTAGTAAAACAAATTTTAAGTTTTATTATTCCACTACATCTTTTTTAAACAATGAGATTTTGTTCTGTTTTGATTCTTAAACTATTTTTAAACAATGAGTTTTTTTCTGTTTTGATTCTTACATTATGGGTAATTATTAAAATTCAAAAATAATGGTCATTAAGAATAAAACATTGTCAAAAGAATACTTAGAGATCTCTTTCTACAGAAATTTCTATTTTGTAATATTTGACAAGTAATATTATCCTGTGTAGAATATGTTATCAGTACTTTTTATGTTTGTGCATTTCAAATTTCTATGATGGAGATACAGTATATATTTTAGTTAATAGTCTTCCAAATATTTAATATTTCATACTATGTTCATTGAAAGACATACTTTCATATTCTTATTGTTAAACTAAAGTTGCTTTGTATTTACCTACAAAACTAAAACACTTCACTGATAGTTGAAATTAGGACCCAGGGTATTTACAAATGCACCAGTTATTTATCATTTATCATGCTATCATTTATAGCATGAAATGCATTGTAAAATATTACAGAATGATGACCCAGTAATGATTCTCTTTTCCCCCTTTACTGAAATGTCCCCATTCTTTTCCTTTTATTTCAGGAAGATATCAAGAGAGAAAGTCCTTTCCTGGATCCAGAATTTCAGACTCAGAATTTGTGAGTTGCTGAATCAATTCTAACCAGTGAAGGAAAAATCTGACCATCACAGTTCTTGCTGTTCTGTCATGAAGTTAAATATCATGAGATGAATTATTTTGTACTGTCCAATCAGAATCCTCTTTTGTCTCTAGGACTAGTTTCTTCAGTGACCAGAGAGACGTCAGTTTCCTAGGCCTGCTAAATGCTGTAGAGATGGACCAGTTTTCAGGTTGTCACCTATGGAGGGGGGATCTCTTTGGAAAGAAATGGAAAAATTTCCAATAAATTCCAGGGACTTAAGAGAAAGGACAAGATTCTTATAAAGTGAAACCTGAATTTTAGCAATAGAGAACAGTAAGTACTGGGCCCTTGGGAATTGTCATAAGTATTTTGCATTGTTTTTTAAATCATCTATTTTTCTTATGTAATAAAAATATGGAATATAAGAAATGCTAATGGACCAATGACAATCAAGAAATGAGGAGCATTAGCTTCTCTTACATTGTATGTGAGGAAATGAATATGGTTCTTCCAATTCTTATCTCATGGAATCACCTAGTACTTTACCTTATTAAGTATGATGTTGGAAAAACAAAACAATGAACAAGTGAAGAAAACAATTCTATTTTATTCAAGTCAATGGGCCTATGAACTTTAAAAATTTAGTAGAAGTACTATTGTCTCCTTTACTAATTTGCAGAAATTGGTTCTAACACTAATTTAGTATTGTGCCCCTTCAAATGGGTTGAAAATTAAAGTGATGCTATAAGATAATAATTGATATTATAAATAATTTAGTACTACAGGAGCATAGTTATTGCTTATCAACTCCTTGCCATGTTTCACATAATGCTTTGTGCACTTTAAATGAATTACATAATTTGATTCGCACAAAAATCTTTTTAATAATTGCATTTAAAAGATAAGAAAATAGAAACTCAGATCATTTAAGTCATATACCCCAAAAATGCAGTAAGCAATTGAATTCTAGTCTATCAAACCAAACCCTGTCTTCTTAAACAGTACATTATGATGTTTTCTAACACAGATAAAATAAGGTCCTTATAATATCTTTTCTAAACAAGGAAATACTTTAGTTAATTTATACTGAAGAAAGAGGGTTTATCAAAAATTCATTTTCTGAATAATTGCTTAAGGTATTTTATTTAGTGTGTTATGATGAAAATATTTCTAAAGTATTCAAGTTTATTTCCAGGCCTCAAAAACATATTTACTACTTTTAAAATGAGGTAGGCTATAATTTCAGTCAAGTAGAAAACCTGACTAAAGACATAAGTAGAATACACAACGGGGAATGGAGGGAAAGAGGGGGCATGTACATACATGACAACAGCACAGTGAATTCCACCATCAGGTACATCATCCATAAGAATGGGATCCTAAATAGAATAATATATAGACATGCTTGTATAATTATATCACAATGGATTCTGCTGTCATGTACAATGAAATAGACCAAAAAAAAAAAATAAAAAAAAAAAATAAAAGAGAGAGAGAGAGACAGAAGTGATGGAATTTTGTAAATGTTCACTTTAATTGTAAGAACAAGTCTTGCCATTGCCTATTTCTTGTTAAGTCAATTAATAGAATGTCAGTGTATGCCCATGGTACTTCTTTAGATAAAATGAACTGATAGAGAAAATAAGTGATTTTTTTCATCATCAAAAAGTCATTTTTTTCTGAAGTTAATATTTTCATAATAAAATTGTTCAACCTTCTAACACCTTGCCATGTTAATTTTCTTTACCTGGAACAGAACTATTCACTGAATATTTTTAAAACTGATGAATTACATGAATGGATATTTTACCTTAAATATTCAAACTGCAAGTTTAACAAAAATGTGTAGTCTTATGAGCATATAATCTGATTTTTTGGTAGTAGTATTTCTATCTAACATCAAAAAATCTGGATAGTTATTACAGAAACTCAGATAAGAAGCACTCAATATTTGACTCCTCTCATGGGTACTGGATTTGTAAGGTGTCTTTCTCTACATGATTCCTTTTTGTGTTACACAATTTGTGCCAACTTTTATCTATATTTATTGCATACCCAAATATTTAGTACATGTATTTTCTTTCCCTAGAAGATCCTCCAGTCTATTTCTACAACATGGTAAATACAAGCATAAATTCCAAACCCTGGTATAAGATGCATAGGGAGTCTGCCCTAGTTTACAATATACTCCTATTTGAAGTGTGATCTCTTTGGCCTCGGAATTCACCACATTTCAGTTCTCCAGTAGGTGAAAATAATGCATGTGGCTTTAAGAGCTTTCATATTTACGATTTTTAATCATCACTTTCTTTTCCTTTTTTTTTTTTGTGGTTCAAATTTTAGTTATTGGTTCTTTTATGTGAGGAAGCAAATTCTTCCAATTTCACTTTATTTTCAAACAGAAATGATTTGCTTGCCAAATAAACTTGATTAAAACTGTAATTTATTAAATAAAACTTGATTGTATTTTTACTGAAGAAATTATTGAAGTCTTACTAGTTCTACAGTTAAGAGAGTCTTACCTGTCTGTCTGTAATTTATTGTTCACATTTTATTAAAGCCAGTCAACCAGGTCACAAAAGATAATGCAGGAAAATGGAATTCAGCCCATTGCTTGAGGGGATGAGTATGGCGGAAAGGCCACATTAACATACTGCCAGTTTTCCTGCTCACTTGTCCTTTAAGAGAGCTAAGAGGCTAACTTACCGATTGGAAATTAATAATTATAGTAGAAAATGTCGGTAATAATAGTAGAAAATATTTATTTTTACCACACTTAATATTTAGAGGTCACACAATTAGTCAGTGATAAAGGCATGAATCCATTAGTGCCACTGAGTTAAAAGCAGTTTTTAATTAGTTGTGAATTAATACGTCAGGGGAATAGTCATGTATAATACCATAGCAGGATCACAGTGAGTATACTCTGTAATGAACAATTTGATTTATGTAAGTATTACACTTAAGATCCAGTCAACACCAATATAACAGTCGTAGTTAGGAAATTGGGATAAAAGTAAACAGGCTTAAATTAAGTGTTTTTGCATTGGGAATATGACTGTATACTATGTTCAATCTCAATAAGGACCTCATTGGGAAATATTACATTTCATGTGGGAGGAATATCAATAATTATAGTACTACAAATTATGATTAAACCACAATAAAGAAAAACTAATTTTGAAGGTGAAGTAAAATTATTTTAACTATTGCTTGAACAGATATGGCATTTTTACTTTAACAAATTAATAAGAATTAAAAAGCATGAACCTCTATTAATAAATACATTTTACTTATGATTTTCCTTATCTGTGTTAATTGAAGAAATTTTAAATGAGATAGCTCTGAAACAGTTGAAAATGTACCAACAGAAAAATCTTGATCAATAAAATAATAATGTGAGAGCAAATTTCAGTGATGTGTTTCAGTTGGTGAATTAACCATAAGTTTCAAAAGAAAGCCAGATGTGTGAAATCAACGTCATATCTGTTGGGACATTAAGCCTCTGAAAGACACTAGTCAATAATTATAATGAGATGGAAATAAATTACAATGATGTTACTGGTTGTGGTAGAGATTTCTAGAAATACTTCTAATTCTTCATCCCTTTCTTGATACACAGAAAAAATATGAATCTTAGACCCTTTACTGTTAGGTAATACCTTCTGATTCAGTTTAAGAAATCAACATGATTTGATGTAATGTTTATCTTCCTGACTAAGGAAGAAGAACCCTATTTCTCTCTGCAAGTCATATGTAAAGATTTTCTATATAACTAAATGAGAGTATATATGTCAGTCAGGTTATCTGATATACATGAAATACAACTCTATTTGTGACAGAGAAAATAATGGTTTATTTATAAGACCACTGGAATATTAGCTTATTCTGATTAGTAATTGAGGAACAGTATTCGGTGGTCAAGGCATTAAAAAAAGGGAAGGAGAAAAATAAGAGAAACGCCAGAGAAATTATCTTAGGATCTGGGGTTAAGTATTCATATTTCTGAATGATGTGTAAGCAAGAGTTTCCAATATATCGCTGTTTCTTCAAGGTGGTAGGATGAATGATTACTGGCTTCTTCCTCAGACAAAACCACTAGTGGTAATATAACAAATCAATTGATCTATCTATACAGACATATATATGTATGTATGCACATACATTAATTTTTTAAAATTTTTAATTAATTGTTTTATTTGTTCTAATTTGTTGTACATGACAGTAGAATGAATTTATACATTTTGATAGATCATACATAAATGGAGTGTAATCTCTCATTTTTCTGATTATACATATTGTAGCATCACTGACATTACATTTTACAATAAATGTCATAAAATACAATATGTCCATGGCTTAATTATCATTTTCTTTAAAGCTGCATCTCACAATCAATATGATTTGTTAAAATATATTAATTTTGGTGGTTTGTCTCTAATATTTATGAAAATTTATGTCTTATTGATGTCATCATATTTATGACTTAATTTATCTTATTCATGTCTTAATTTTTCAGTCCAAATTTGAGATTTAAATTTTAAGTAATTAGTATCAGATGGTATTTGCTTATGTACCTATCTTTTTTAATTTTGAGTTTGCAGAAAATCCTTGGCAGAAAGTATAGCTCATTTGATCTATTAATAAGGAAGTGCATATTGCAATGAACTTTTTGGACTTTTTTACCTAAATATAATACCAAAAAAATTCAGTGTGATGATTTATATGTGTTTAAAATGTTGATCTTGTAGTAAATATATGTGGCTTATGGAGATGCAATATTCAGATCTTCTAAGATCCTCCTTCAGATTCCAGTAGTGTGGCTAACAAGGAGATGTTAGCTTTTTCATGGTCCACCTTACCTCTAGAGCAAGGGTTGCACTATTCAAAGGGTAGCCCCTAGTCAATGACTATGTTAGTGTCCTCAAGGTCCAACCATTTCTACCCAAGGAAGATTCATCTAAAAAGGAATCCTTGCTCTGAAACTCCTCCAAAGAGCAGATAGAGACTTTTCTCAAGTTTGTGTAATTTCAAGTCCTGCCTAATTCCTGTTTTCTTTCCTAGATGTCACAATTCATTGGAACTTTTGAATGCCTAAAACAAATTTCAAATCTGTTTCTTAGAAAATCTAAAAGGAACAATATGGATCACAACAATCAAAAATAAAAGTTTATTTACTTACTTTTTTTTGACTGAAAACCATCATTTTAGGTAAGTTTGGCTATATTTTCAGATTCTCGATTTCCTGTTTTTGAAATATAAATGTGTATTATAAATGATGTGAGTCAGGAGTACAAGTTTTATTGAGATAATGAATTGCTAATAAAATAATGATAGCTTTTGGAGTATATGACAACTTTTAATCAAGGAAATATGACATTATTTTGAAATACATATATCAAATTATACAATATGCTGTATTTTACATTTAAATGCCTGGAAGTTAACAAATATTTATTACAAAACAATTTACTCTGATATTTATGTTCATGAACCAACTAACTAACCTATTTCTCAACATTCTCACCTATAATAAAGACAATTTAACAGCTATCAAAGCTTCTATGAAGATAAAGTAAGATAATGAACATAAAGGATGCTTTAAATTTTAAGCATGTAATTCCTTCCAACTTCGCAAAGCAAGGCTTAAATATAACAAGTATCAAATATAATGATACATAACCATTTCCATGCACAGAAAAGACAGCTATGAATCATAAAATTACTCTAGAGAACCTTCATATGACCTGAGATTCCCTCTGAACATAACATAATAGGTGACCATTGTTAGTTAGATATCTATATGAAATGGCAAATGAGAATTGTAAACCCGAACTCCTAACTTTTGCATTTAAAGCCTTTTAAAATCAGATACGAGCTTACTTTTCTAAACTTATTTCAAGGCTACAATAATGTGAATTCTCAAAAGCAGTCAATTTTCAAAGTAATTTTGGAATTTTCTATTCTGTCTTTACCTATATATTCCTATCAGAGAAAAGTTAATTGCATGGTTTCCCTGACCAGGTTGGTGAACAATCCAGGTATTAATAGACCTGGAGGTGAGGATAGTAAGTGTAATAAGTAACTTTCCAGAAGGTGTTGAGAATCTATCATCCACATTTGATTTAATTTCCTTTGTATATATGTTCTGTAACAGGCATAATCTCCTTCTAGTTGACCCCCCACAAAATGAAGATATACAAATGCTGGTCAAGGAATTCAAAATAAGTTTTTTAAGAAAGTTCAAAAACTCTAAGAAAATATATAGAAACAATTCAATGAAATCAGAAATGAATAAATAAATAATCCATACTAGAAATTTAACTGAGAGATAGAATTAAAACAAAAACAAACAAACAAAAACAAAGCCAGTCACAGTGGTGCATGCCTGAAATCCCAGGCTCAGGAGGTTGAGATATATTTTTAATAAAAAGGGTTGGGGATGTGTCTCAGTGGTTAAGTGCCCTTGGGTTCAATCTCTGGTACCAAAAAAACAAATAGATAAAAATAAAAATAAGAAAGTGAAAAATCAAAAAAGAAATTTTCACTACATCAAGACATTCTGTAATCAAACTGTTCAAAATTAAGGACAAAAATGGATTCTAAAAACAGCAAGAAAAAGAAGCAAACAACATAAGGGAATTTCAATCAGGATAACAGCAGAGATCTTACAGGCCAGGATAGCGAGGTATGATCTACTAAAATATTGAAGGGGAAAAAAAAAACTATTAAGCAAGAATATTGTACAAAGCTGACCTTCAAAAATGAAGGAGAGATAAAGACTTTCCAAGACAAACAGAAGTTTAGGGAGTTCATCATCACCAGACCCGTCTTACAAGAAATACTAATGGGAATTCTTCAAGATGAAAGAAAAGGATGCTAATTAGTGACATAAAAATAGATGAAAGTTTAAAACTCAGTGATAAAAATAAGCCCATAGTCAAATTCAGAAAGCTCTGATGCTATAATAATAAGGTATAAATCACTTATATCTTTAATATGAAGGTTAAAAGATAAATGTGTTAAAAATAATAATAGCTACAAAAATTTATCAAGAGATACTCAAAATGTACACTGATGGATAAAAATATATAAATGAAGCTGTGAAATATGGTCTGTGATCTGAATGAAGGAAAGGAGCATAGCAAGTAAAGATCTGGATAAAAATATCCAGAAGTAGGGAAAAGCAATTACAAAGGCCCCGAGGAGGACTAAATCGGTGTCTTCAATACTATAGAAGAAGAGAATATCTGAATTAGAATGAAATAGGAACAGAGTAATATGAGATGATGTCTGAGATGTGGGTAGGTACCTATCTTGGTGCTCTTTATAGTACATGATAAGTATTAGAATGTGATCAATTGATAAAATGAATATTTATTAAGCACCATGCTGTTAGATGAAACATTATTCTGACAATTATTAAAATGGTAAGTAAGGAATTATTTGGAACTCACACAATACATGTCAAGAAAATAGCAATATGAGGGAATGCACTCAATTCTGAATACTTATAGTAAAGATAAGTTAGAGTGGAAGAGTGGAAGTGAGGGAATCATTTTATTGAAAATTATTAACAAGAAACATCAAGGGTAGGGGAATTTCTGCAAACCTGACCTAACAGGATTCTTGCTGAAGGCAGGTCAGGATAATGAGATCACTTAGGGAATAATAATAATAGTAATAAAAAAGAGGAATTAGTGGAGCTGGGGAGATAGCTCAGTTGGTAGAGTGCTTGCCTTGCAAGCACAAGGCCCTGAGTTCGATCCCCAGCACCGCAAAAAAAAAAAAAAAAAGAAAAAAGAAAAAAAAAAGAGGAATTAGATCAGATTCACAAGGAAATTTGATACAAAGCATAAGAAGATTCTCTCCAAAATGACCTAGCATGATTTCTACTAAAAGTAGACTAGGTAAGGATGGACACAGAAGCCCAAGCTCAAGGCCAAGTCAAAAAAGCATGCATTGGGATCTGATTAAAATCTGGTTAAGGGAAGAGTCTTTATCAGAACCAACAGAAGTTTGGGACATGTCATAAAATATAATATCCCAAAACTTTCTTCCTTAAAGAATTTACATTCTCATGTAAGGAGATAGAAAACTTGGCTTTCACTGAAAATGTAATACTTGAGAAACACTTGTAAGAGGATATGCACTTAGCTATGTAAGAATCTGAGGATAGTTCTTTTCTTAGTATAGAGGAATAGTCAGTGTGAAAGCAGAAGGTTGAAGGAAGGATCTCACAAAGACCTGTAGCACAGATTCTTAAAGGATAGTAAAGTACATGCTAATACACATAGAATGTGCTTCAAATGCAGATTCTGGTTCAGTAGGTATAGGAGGAAGATCAGATATTTGGAATTTCTAGTAAGTTTCCAGGTGAGGGGACAGGGTGCTGTTTATCCATGGTCCAGACTCTGAGTTACAGTAGGCTATGAGTATGTGGAATGCATTGTCATGAATTTATTTCAAGTTTACCATCCTTAAACTTTTCAAATGCTGGCAGTTCTCTAGTCTTATACCTCCAGAATCTATCATCATCCTACTCTCCTAACTCTGGTTTCATTAACATTAAAATGCCAACCCAAACTGGTTTAAGTGGAAGCAGGTCATTTCCTATAGTTGAGCTGCCTCCATTAATCTCTTGATCTTCAAAGACTCAAGGGACTTCATAATTTAATAGTCTCTTTTGACTCTGCTTTTCTTTCTATTTAGTTTCTCTTTCATGTAGACTTTCTTCATAGAGTTTCCCCCTAGCAACTAAGACTCATATCAACACAGCTCAAAGTTCATGAAAAGAGACTCTCTCCTCCCAATATTTCCAAAGAACTCCTGTTGAAAGTGCATTTGATCAGCTCAGATCAATTCCCCAGAGATCAGAGTTTGTGTGACTGTCTCTGTTATTCAGTAATATTAGGGCATAGGAGTTATCCCCAAGACAACTGCTATCACTAAAAAATGGGAATAGATAAAGATAAGGCAAAAACAATAATGTCCATTACAAACCAGTAATGACTAAAACACATCTGCTTTTCAACACTATGGTGTTAGGAGAATAATTACAAAGTTCAATGAGCTTAGATGAACACATTCTTTACATGATATGGAAGCCAAACTCACACAAAAAAATGGTTGAATAAACATAATGTGCTAAAAGATAAGATGAAATGAAAACAAAATAAAAAACAACAAAAAAATGGTCTTTACTATTTACAAGGCAATAGGAGAGGGGAAATTTACATTATATGCATGTTCACAAAAAGAAGTAACAGGTAAAAGTCAGTAGTTTGACATTATATAAAGGTAGATTCAACTAGGATACAAGAAAAATATTTTTACGAATTAGAACGTTCTCTGAGGTTCCCATTTATTGAAAATATATTTTTTTCTGAGGATACTAGAAATCTGAATTCTATATAATGTGTTTAAATAGCAATGATTGAATTATTTTAATCACTGTAAACAAGTTTACAAACTCAGGTTTAAATTACTACATGAAAATAAGAAGAGTAAAAGAGAAATTATTGAATTACCAAATCAATGTTAATCAGCTGTGAATCTTCTTGGACATGTGCCAAAATTACATGCACAGCTCCATTTTTTCACTAGCTTCCATGAGAAGCCCATTTTTACTGGCTGCATAATAAAGAAGTACCAGAGAGAAATCCTATTATGTTCCCATAAAATTTCACTAGAAACTCCTTAGTAGCAGTCTGATCTATTACCATCCCTAAGTGATTCTGACCTGGGGTAGTGATTTTGAGTTAAGAAATAAATGTGACTGTTATTCATATTACCACTTTTTTTCACTCCTCTTTTCCTTCATTTTCTTTTCTTCCATGTCCCACCTTTTTACTTCTTAAATATAATTTTTCTCTATGGAAGAAAACTTAGTCCTTTATTTTCTCCTTCTCATTTTCTTGTTTGTTTGAAATTTCTTTTATTCTGAATGATCTACCGCTGTAGTTGTTGCCTCTACACATAGGATTTCCAAATTTGAATCTTAATTCTTTAACACTCCCCAGTACTCCAACTCCAAAATTTAAACTCAGGATGTACTTCGGCTTCAAAATTTGTCTGTCTGGATCTTTAAACTAAACTAATTCTCACGAATTTCTTACACAAATTATTTTTCTAATGTACCTGCTCTTTGGATGAAACAATGATGATTTGCAGCCTAAAATGTTTAAAGACCCAGAGCATTGCTATCTTTTTCAAAATTGTGCATCCTGGGAATTTTTTTTTTCCTATTCTGTGACTCCAATATTTCTCACATGCTTATTCTAAGGGCCATGATCAACATTCTACCTCAGATCCCCAGGGTCTCTTTTCTCGAGTATTACGATATCCAGTAACTTCATCTACAAGACTCATTTCTGTAAGTTAACATTCACTGGCCACATTAAAGACTAATTAGTCTTAAAAGAATATTTACTCTAAAATGCTGTGACTCAAACCCCTTCATTGTTAATTGTGTTACAAAACTCCTGAGTTGCTTATGATTCTATTTTTCTCACTTATTTTTTCTATTATTTAAAACAAATTAAAATGTTGTTTTTGTTTTACTAAACAAAGCAAAATTACAACAAAACAACATTCAGTGCTATTTCATTATCCATCGCTTGGGTATTTCTTCTCACCCTGACAAAGTACTACACAATTCTGAAAATTAAGATTTTATCATCATCACAGGACCTTCTATGAATTAGATGAGTCCTCAAATCTTATAATGTCATTCTCAAATTTTCTGAACATATTTATAACCTTAATTTAATGTAATTATTAACATAGTTAATTTGTCTTTGTAGATTATAGGCTGAATCAGGATAGAGACAATTTCAGGCAATATTCATGTACTTAATGCACATAGCTAGCCTCTGTATAATCATATTTTTAATTTTAAAGTCTTCTCCACCAGTCATTGCAAGACTATGTATTAGAGTCTGGTGTTTGGTGAAAATATCTACCAGGTGGGATCATGAAATAAGGTTTCATGAAATTAAATTCACACATCTATAGACATCTTTCCCTTAAAAACTGTACAATCTGTGTGGGAATGTACTCATTATCTACTAAAGAATAGATTTTAGTCAATTACTTTAAACTTCTCTAACAAGCTATTTTTCTTTTCTGAATGTCTGAAAGCTTCTCTGGCAAACTGAGATAGTATCCAAAAGGAATTGCCCAGTGGTGCATTGTCCTTTAATCTCCCTTTTAAGTGAGTGTCCTAAATTAAACCTATTCTATACTTAGGTAGAGAGAAAAATATACTTTTAAAATATAGAGACTGTATCATTAAAGTTCCAAGCTTTATAATAGAGAATTTCAATAGGTTTCCAAATTAAAGAATATGGATATGATTTCAAGGGCAGTTGCTATATCCCAGGTAAGCTGTAGATATTATAAAATAGTGATTTATTCTTAATTTTACAAAATTAACCTA
Source organism: Sciurus carolinensis (assembly GCF_902686445.1). Lineage (NCBI taxonomy): Eukaryota > Metazoa > Chordata > Mammalia > Rodentia > Sciuridae > Sciurus > Sciurus carolinensis. Next base: position 27,662,940 of record NC_062220.1, read on the forward strand.
AAAATGTCCAAATATAAGCAATCTTTTCAATCAAAATTCTTTCATTTACAGATTGGCAATAAAAGGAAATATAAATCATTTTTTAAATAAATTTCAATAGCTACAGCAGTTTGAATAAATTGGAAAATATCCACTAATGTTAAAACTCCTTTTAGTTCCCTTTCATTAATATAAATTTGGAGGAAATGACAAATACCTTAGGCATTTTAAAACCTGACAAACTAGTCTATGAAGTATATCACCAACATTTACTCTCTTATCAATCCTTTCTAGTGTAATACATTCACCTTCTATAATTATAATTCATCTTCTAAAATATGCCAAAAACCTCCCTGTAATTGATGGCTTAATGGAGGATGATATGTGCTCATGTACAGTGTTATAAATTAGCCTTTAGTCCATCATCAGTTATTCTGATCTCCATAATTTTGGGATGATTTAGTGCTTGACCTGTGCATATCAGTGTGCTGTCCTTCCAATAACAGACCTCCCAATAGCTTTTATCACTGGAAGAAGGACAAGGAGTGTTATTTGAAAGAATTCAAATATAAATCATTAAAATAATAAACCATTTCTTGTTGATGAGGTATTGGAGTTAATTCCAAACAAGTTGGACCTAGATTCATTTAATTTATATTCAATATTTTTTAATATAATTGCTCAATGAAGTTTTTCAACAAAATTTAACTAATTGTTAACTTATTTAGGAAGAATATAACATATATATGTATACATTCATGCACACACATATATATGTAGATTCTAAAATAATTTGTAAATTGGGTAAAGTGTAATTTATGTGGAGTATATAAAATATATTCTGGGAAATATGTAATGGTGAGGTTAGTTATGGCGGGATCATCAAAGTAGACCTAGGATGAACTTCATGAGATAGGTTATCTTAAGCTGAGCTGTGAAAGATATGAACAGATATACAATGGATAATAAATTAAGACTTCTTAATTAAAACTAGGCATTACTTACCCAAAATACATGTTGTGTTATCATCATATAGTAATAATTAATTCTCTCTGGTATAGTTTTGTTTCTATGATGATTATTAAAAATGAAATTTATATATATATATTAAATTTAGATTGAGTTGGAAGCTAGCATAGGGTGTTTTCAAAGTCAGAGGAAATATTAATTTTATGACAAGGACAGAATTTGTCAAGGTTCAGCAAATATAGATCAAAAATATTAAACAACATGAAAAAATTACTTTGTTCAAATATCATGTGTTTTATTGATTTTTGGAATAATATATATGAAAGAATATAAATGAAGGAGGGAAACTTCTGACTTCTTGAATTAAAAGTCCAAAATATATACACTATTGATGGAGATACTTATATGCTAATTTTATCAAGAATATAGAACACATCCATCCAATCTGACAACCAATTTAATTACTTGAATGGTGTTTTCAGTAAAATCCATTCTAGATTCCTATGCTTCACCTTAGTTGATCATAAATTTTAAATAATTGGTGTTATTTGCTATAGACCATCTTGCACCGTTTTGAAGGCCTCAGTTGCTCAAATACAAGGAAAGTAGTGAAAGGTTATCATGTCACATTGCCAAAAGAAGATAATGATGTCCTTATTTTTGCATCTGTACTGTAACTGATGGGAGAGCTAAGCTTTGTTTTATCCATAAACCACATTCTCTCATATTTTTTCTTTTGTTTTGGAGTTAGAGTTCCTACTTAAAAGGGTTAAGCCAAAGTTATCATGATTCATATAACCTTCCAGAAAGTTCCATTAGGAGATCCATGGATTTGGTTCACTTGCCAGAAAAAAGAAAGAAAATAAAGTAATACAGTGGGACTTTGAAATAAGATTTATGAAAGAAAATAGTTTTGAGAAGGTCACAAAAATCTCCCTGGTTCAGTAGAAGACTGAAACACAAATGGGAAAAATAAATGGCCTCAGTCTCCGGTTAGAAAGATAAGTCTTGACAGCATTTATGATTGACACTTTTCTTAGTGTTCTGAACCTCCATGCCATTAAATTTGTCCTGACCACTTTTATAGCGCTGTGCATGTTTAGGGATGACTACTTGAAATTGTTGCATCATATATATATGTGTGTGTGTGTGTGTGTGTGTGTGTGTTTGTGTCTGCATACTGGCATTGTAAGGGCCATCAACTTTTTAGTTACAGCCTAAAAGCAAACTCTGAAATTGAAATGGAGAGTATTTTTTAGTTTTTCAAATATTTAATTCCTTGGAAAAGTATGAATTTTTTTATAAAGTTTCCAAGTGTAAAATGTACAGAAGTATTGTATTAACATGTATATGAGAGAATTACTATATCCAGAATGCCCTATTCATGAAAAGATAAAACTTTAAAAAAAAATCCAAAACTATTGCATTTTTGGTTTTAACTTAGTATTTTGTAGGCAATTCACGACCTTATCAGTTTACCTGTAACAAATATAACTGATTTAATCAATGTAATGTCTCTTTGTTTAAAACCTACTACTATAGATCATCTCCAACATACAAATAAATATTCCTTATAAAGTTCATTTCACAGTTTTTTTGAAACTTCTAAAAATTGGATATTGATTTAGGCTGTTTGGCTCTCATATGCCTATACTAACATTTCCCTATCCTAATAGAAAAAGGCAACCAGATGACCAGTTTGATACTGAGTCTTAAGACAATGCATTGACAATCCAAAAATTAATTTGTCTTTTTTAAGCACTTGTCAGTGAGAGTCAAAGAATTTTTAGCTGCAAGGCATTAAACATGATAGGAGTGGCCTAGGGCAGGTTTTCCTTCAAAAGAGGAGCAGCAGGAAGAGGGTGTCAGGGTTGTTCTGTTTAATAAGGAAGACCACTCAAGGGGGCCAAAGATCAAAGAGTGAAATATGGTTATACCTTCAAGTTAATGTAATATTCTAGGCCTACTGCAAGATATCTTCAGTTTCTCAAATTCCCAATTCATGACTTCAGATATTCACTATTCATTGTGCCAAAACTTACTCTTGCTGCAGGATGGCAATATATACCTGACTATTAAAAATCACTTTAAGGTGCATATTTTACTTAAAATAAGAGAAACATGGTAAGGAGAGATATGTGAGTCTATGCTACTAGAATGTTTAATTCAATAAACATTTAATTATTATTTTTTTAAATTTTTTTAACAATGTAGGTGATTTTAATAGTAGAACTTTATGGATGAGCAGGAATCTCCTCAAAGTAGAACAAGAGGTTCTTAATGAGGAAAGCATATTTTAGGCCAAGGGAATAGTTACAATAAATGTGCATCAAATACAAATAAAAGCAATAGTATGTGTTTATAAGCAAGAATGAAGAAAAAAGCCTTATGTGGTGGGGCACACGTCTGTAATCCCAGAGACTTTGAAGGTGATGCAGGAGGATTTCAAGTTTTAGGAAAGCCTGAGCAATTTAGTGAGACCCAGTCTCAAAATTTTTAAAAATGAAATTAAAAGGGTTGAGGATGTGGCTGGGTGGTAGAGTGACCCTGGGTTCAATCCCTAGTAGAGCAAAAATAAATTAATAAATTAATTAAAAGCAATGAAGAAAAAGTTAGTATCCTCCATAGAGTGCCTTCCTGTCCCAAGAGTTATCTTATTTAAAAATTATAATCTGTATAAGCAAGATATTTTGAGTGTTTGGCTTTTGAAGCTCCAGAAGTAATTTTAACAATTTCTCAATGGAAAAGCTGAGTTGGGAGGGGATAATTAGTATTCTGGAAATCCAGATGGAATTGAGCAAATAAAAGTGAAACAGATGGTGGGTATGAGAATCAAAAAAAGAAAATAAAACCTTTGGAATCACGTCTTCCCTTGCTTAAAACCATTCCTTGCCCCTCATTGGCAGATTTTAAATCATTCTAACATTTCATCACATTTGATTTAGAAGGTATTGAAGGGAACTATCTGTGATAAGTTAGCAAACAGGAAATTATCAGACTGTAAATTTTAAAGGGAGGATAGAATTTTGTTTTCATGCCATTAAGAAAGGGGTAGTATAATTAGACATATATTGTGATAAACATATTGGAAGAGAACTTAAATTACTACTAAAAGATGGATGCAAAGTTCTTATACTGGTTCAAGTAAGAAATGGTGGTGTGTGGGTTCATAGTGATATTTGTAGAGATGGAGAAAAGTGGATTGCCAGAATTTGAATTATGAATTTGTTTTAGCAATGGAAGAAGGCAGAAAAATATCAAGGTGACTGATAGAAGTCAGAATTGTTCAATAAGCTGAGTAATAATACAGTTCATTAAGGGAGGGTACATTGGAATAAGAGCAAGTTTGGAATGTGTGGAATGTGGATGTTAAATTCAATTTGGGTAATGATGTCTGTCTCATTCCACCATTTTTCATAACCCCCTCTCTCTCATTTCCTTCTACATAATCTAAAGTTCCTCCAATTCTTCTCTCATTCCCCACCTCCTCCACTTCCATTATGTATCACCATCCACTTATCAGAGAAATGGTATGAATCTACATTGTGTACAACCATAGAAATGAAATGATGTACCCCATTTGTGTACAATCAAATGCAATCTGTAAAAAAAATTTAAAAATAATTAAAAAAATAAAAATAAGTAAATTCAATTTGGGAAAATTTGACTATCAGATGTATTTGAGAGATTACAGAGAATTTGACTATGGTTACCAGTGTGTGTAATGACCTCTGATTATCCTCACAAATGCAATTCACATAATTCATACCTTTTTGTAACCTCTCACATTGTAACTGAGTTGTTCTGTGTGACTAATAGCATTTGGAAAAGTAACTTCCAAGATTGGTTAGGATGTAAATGTTGCAACATCTGCATTCTCTCACTCCCTCACCCTGCCCCACAATACACACAGTTACTCACACTGTCAGATGATGAGGTTCATATATAAAGAACTGAAGTTTCCAGCCAACATTCAACAAGGTACTGAGAGAACTTCATGAGAAACTTTAAGCCAGAATTATCCAGCTAGAATGACACACATAAACTGACATACTCTTAAGTCTTGGGAATTGCATGTTACTTAATAATAAGTAACTTACTACATTGTTCCCACCAAGAGAAATGGAAATTTTGTTCGGTTCACTATTATATCATCAGAACCTAGAAGGGACCAGGTGGATAAATCTCTGTGAGCAATTTGTGTGTGAGCAATAACTTTATAGGTATACATGAATAATATTGTCTTGGGACATAGAACAGGAAGAAAAGAGAGCCAAAGACCAAGACTTAAAATATTTAGATATTGATAGTCAAGTGGAGAAAGACTTCAAACCAAACCGAGAAGAAATATTCATGAATTTCAGGGGAGGTAAGTTAGGAGATTGCTGTAACATAAATGTAAAGCATATTTTAAGAATGAATGCATGGTAAACAAAGTGCTTCTCAGAAATCGACTAAAATGAATATTAAGGTATGTACATTGGATTTTACAACATGGACCTATTTTAACTTTGTAGAAATTTTTTATTGGGCAGGAGGTCAGCTTGTCACAGGTGGATTAAGATGTGATTGAGAAGCTGGGTAAAGTGATACATGCTTGTAATCCCAGTTACTCAGGAGGCTGATACAGGAGGCATGCAAGTTCAAGGCTCCACAATTAGGAAGACTGTGTCTCAAATTTTTAAAAAATATAAAAGTTCTGGGTAGGAAGTTCAGTGGTTTCTGGCCTAGATGTACAAACCCTGCGTTAGAGCTCCATTAATGCAAAAAAAAAAAAAAAAAAAAAAAAAGAACAAAATTGGGGGGAGAGAGAGAGAGAGAGAGGTTTATGTAGCTCAGAGAGTTAAGAGAAGGAATATATAATGTTACACCAATTACATAATATTATGTTGAAAATATAGGTAAGTAATATTAAGAGGTGAATTAGGAAGTGCAGAAGAGGGAGGAGATATTGGACATTTGAGGGGGAGGAGATATTGGACAATTGAGGGTATGATTCACTGAGATAGAAAATGTTAGAAGTGCAGTAGGTCTAGTCAGTTGGGGACAATGAAAGAGTTGGGATTTGCTCGTTGGGAGGTACTGAATCAAAATCCAGTTGTCAAGATCAAGTAGAAAGTTCAATGAATGGATCTGACACAAAATAAAGTTCAAAATAGGAATGTAAATGTAAGTATCTGCAAAAATGAAATCATTTAAACAGTGGACCGGTGGAGGTGTATTAGAAAGGAAGTTTAGAAGGGAAAACTAAACTAAAATAAATATTCATAGGACAATCCTCAGCAGGCATTTTCAACAAAAGAATATGAAGAGAGAATTAAGGATGTTGACAAATTTAGACAGCCAGATATTGCATACTATATTTATAAACCATTAACATGATGTAGCAATCTCTTACAATTCAAATACAGACAGTGGCCACAGTAATTTTAGAAGTTCCTGTGACTTCTTTATCAGTAGCAGTTGCTGATAATATCATGTCTTATTACTACTGTTATTGAGCAGCATGATATATTGTTTATGGTTATCATAAATTCAAAATAGCTAATAGAACCACTGGTAGATCTTATTATTTAAATAAACACAAATACTATTACATCCAAGGTTTAGAAGTAAATATTTGGAAAATGATTTAGATAGGAGTTGTTCCCTTTGCAAACTTATACATTTTGTGTTTTAAAAAAATGCAATTTCAAAGAATTCCATAAATTTCTCTAGATTTCCTAAGAGTACTGTGGCATAAAAGAAGAGAATAACTTCTAAATTAAAAGAAAGAGGCACACTTAATAATATAATGATAAAACCACATGAACGTAACATCCTAGAAGCCAAGTGAAGAAATTGTTTCAAGAAAGGAATGGTCAACTCTATCAAATGTTGCTGCGTTTTAGAGTTTGATGTATTTAGAAATTGATAGTTGGCTAGATCCAATCCTTTATTACCTTATTAAGAGCAGTTTCAGTGGTCTAGGTGAGTCTATAACCCAGTTGGAATCAGTTAAATGAGAATGGTTGCTGAAGAAAAGTGGAGAATATTTATAGGAAACTTTTTCAAAGTGTTTCTTTTTGAAGGGGAGTAGAGACATGGAGTCATGGAGAACAGAAAAGTCAAGGAGGGTCAAGCAATATTTTTCAATGTATTAGAATTAAAAGTATAATAGAATTGGGGGTGGGAGGTGTGTATTGAGGTATCATAGGGGAAATAGAATATTTGCAGGTGCGAAGTCTGAATAGGCAGGAATATAAGAACTTGGTTCTAGATTGAAGGATTGAATTTAGGTTTAAGTATGTTTCATCTATTTTAATATTAAGATTAATCTCAGTTTCTGTGGAATGATAGAGATAGAATGAGAGAGGGATATTTATTATTTCTAGTTAGTGTCTGAAAAAAATAATAAGTCTGAGTATTAGAAGAGAGATAACATGAAATAATCTATGATAACTGAAGAAGTGTATGTCTAGGAAAATATAGGGAAAAGACTATGCAGTGCTATAAGCCAACTTAACTTTTACATTAAAAATATTAGAGTGATAACAGGCATTCTGTTTATACAATTCTCAACAGATAGGATCAGCTGTGTAGGTTTAAACTGAGGTTAAGTTGAGAATTCACCAGAGGAGCAGCACCTAGGGAGAAATGGGCCTAGAAGTTCATAGGAAATGCAATAAGTTAACAATAACGAATCAGGAGTGTATGCTGGGTGTTTTAGTCAGGGTTCTGTAGAGTAACAGAATCAACAGGAAGTATGAAAATAAAAAGAAGATTTATTCGATTGGCTTATGTAACCAGAAGCTGGATAGTCCACAATAACCGTATGCAGTCTACAGAGCTGGAAGAATCAGTAACTGAAAAGTCCAAGAGGATGAAGGCTCAGAACAAGAGGGATCAATGGTGCTACCCTAGTTCTAGACAGAAGGCTCCTGGAAACTCCCTGGAAAATCACTGACAGAGTCTGGTTTTTAAGAGTGAAAAAGTGAGAGTCCAATATGCTCAGACGATTGAAGCAGCAATCAAGAACCATTTCAAGAACAATCGAGCTTGCATCGATTGCTTCTTCCTTGTTATTGCAACTTTTATTCCATCCAAGTCACCATCCTAATGGGTGGTGCTGCCCACACTTAGGGTTGGTCTCCAATTCAGTTTGCTATCCAAGATGCCAATCATTCCTAGACACACCCAGAAGCCTGTTAATCATTGGCATCTTTTAATTCAATCAAATTGACAATTCAAATTAACCATTATGCTGGGTTAAAAGCAAAATTATGAAACAAGGAAGGTAATAGAAAATACATATATTGGTAATAGATACCAAGGCTAAATCTAAGGATTGATAATCCCACTGAGCAAAAAATGTGTTGTTTTGAAGGTACTAGATAGAAAGAGCTAGAAGGACTGAAAGTCTTGACACTGTAGTGAATCCTAAATCAAGACACTAGAGGGCCATGTTACTGCCAATGATGAATTCTAGACTATGATTATTGGATTGGGTAGCTGAATTGGAGTAAGGAAAATTATTATTGAGAGTAAGATGGCTAAATCTATAGTGCTGGTTTTATCTTTTGCATAGGCACCGTTGTTAAAGAGAATATCAAGAGAAGAGGGTTAGAATGGAAAGAATTAGCTAAATAAAACTGAGTTCCAGAGGGTAAATTACAAAGGCTTTGGAATGAGATTAGTGTGTGACATTGTCCTCATTTAAATTAGAAGGAAGGCTTAGGTAACCATTGTGGAGGCTTAGATTCCTGATGGTGTTTGCTGATCACAAGCCCACAGATATGTGACTCATAAAGTAATTAGTCCTGCTGATCGCTGAGAGTATGCGCTGTTAAGCTCCCCTCCTTGAATTGTTCCTCGGTCATTGGAAGGTGGTGCTGGGGCAAGAGAAGGATGGGTTTCCCTGGGAATCCTGCTGTGAGCAGTACCAAGGCCACTGGAAGAGGGGGGTCCATTTTGAAATAAGCACCCAACGGCATTCTGAAAGACAATGTTTCTCAATGTAGTGATTTTGACAGCTGATGGAAGAACAATGAGTAAGTTGCGTCTGTTCAGAAAAGTAGCACTGCAGATTGACCATGATCTAAATGAAAAGCAACGGCTCCGAAAAATGTGACCTTCCTTGAAGTGTAATGAAGGTTTGGTTCTCATCATCTCAATATTATGCATACTTTTAGAATTCATTTAATCCTTATTGTGAGAACAGTGCTCAAAAGTAAAATCTGGTATAACAGTGAATATTACCTAGGATCAAATGTGAATTTTGTGTAAGTCAAATTGAATCTGCTAGCATGTCCTCATAAAAATAGGAGTGTGATATTTGCCACTTTCACAGACTATTAGAACCCTGTTTCTATTTAAATGAGACAAAATAAATATGTTAAGTAATGGACTTTTACTCCTTTCTTACATTTGATCAAGTCATTTCTCTTACTTAAATATGTAGGAGAAGCTATCAATGTAACTTTGGTTTCATGCAGCATTATTTGTTTTTCTGTTGTACACATAATTGTTTTGACTTATTTCTACTTTTTACTGTCACATTTTGATTTTTATTTCATTTGGTTGGATGCCTAAGCACTTGAGTTTTCTTTTTCTTTTAAGCAATACCAATATTTTATCTAGTTTCATGTCATCTATGTTTTACCTCTATAATTTAGCTCTTTATCAAAGATGATTAGTAGGGAGTAAATAAAATGAAATGTACTGTTTGTAAGTAATAGTGGTTCTGAACAAATTTTGAAAACTGATTAGAAAAATTTTGGTATCAAGTGAAAAAACATGTTACTTAAATCTCTGAATTGCTTTTTACCATATTTTCATTTTTTGTTAAGTGTTTTTTCTTACTATAATGTGTATTCTGAAGATTTTATGATGGTATTACACTTTTATCCTTGAGTGAATAGAGTGGAGATTTACTATTAAATCACCTAACATGATTATGGTATGTATCTATGATAACCAAATTATTGCTTATGGATTACATACAAAATGACGTATTTCCAACCTTGATACAAATAATGTGGCTTACTATTGTCTTTTATTGTCACATATAATATAAATTAATTGAGAAAGTATACAAAAGCAAAACCCACACTATAGTAATTAATTTTTTCACTAATTTTACATCTTTATATTGAGAATTTTTCCTTAAGCTATGTTAGGCAATATATGCTATATGTCAAGCAATATTATGATGTGGATTTGGAATGTCCTCCATAGGTTTGAGTATTGAAGGTTTAGTCCCCAGTGCAGCAAGGTTCAGAGGAGGGAATTAGGAAGTGGATCATGGAGGCTCTAAGCCCATTGATGATTTCACCATTGATGCATTCATAGTTTAATGGACTACTGGATGGTGGTAGAATCTAGAAGATGGTGGAATCTAGGAGGTGGAACCTAACAGAAAGGAGTAAGTCCTTGGAGTGTGCCTCTGGGATTACATATTGTTCCTAGTCCATCTCTCTCTCTTGATGCAAGCTTCCTTTCTGTGCTTCCTAATTTTCATGAGCTAAAAAATTTTCTTCTACCACAGCTTTCTGCTGTGAACTTTCTGTCTTACTAGAGCAGTAAAAGCAATGAAGCCCACTGCACATGGACTGAAATCTCTAAAACTATTTTCTCCTTTAAGTTGTTTATCTTAGGAATTTGTTAACAGTAACAAAAAGCTGACTACTAGAGGCACTTTTATATTTTACTAAGGATTTTGCTTGCATTTTGCATTTTTGGTTCTTTGAGGTTTATTGTCTTCATAGCATTATTTGAAGAAAAACCTTATAGTAACAATCTTTAAACTATACGGAAATAATTTATAACCCTAAACTATATATGTATATACTTTTAATCTATCACATATCAATAATACTGCAAAAATTAGCTTAAAAAGTGAAGAAATTTAGAAGAACTAATTGCAGTTTTTATTTTAAAACATTACCGAACAGATAAAATATATTATCTTTTAATTTAAATTAATGGTAGCACTATTTCTATCACTTTACAGGAGCAAAATAGCTTTATGGACATAGACCTAAAATGAAATAGCATAATTATGTACAGTTATACTCCCTTAGAAATGTCTTTCATTTAAATATTTGGCAGGTAAATAGACTCAGGAGTCAAAAAATATTAATAGATCAGTGATATGCTCAGTGAATAGGAAGTCAAACACAAAGGGTTTATCACACAGAACTTTAGATTTGTAAATGTCTTTGAAAAGTTTTATTATCTATTTATTGTAAAGAAGAACTAGGTAAATAAGAATAAATATTCCCACTGGAAAATGAGACAAACATGTGATCTGATATTAACTTCTGTAAACTCATTTCCTGGCTACCAAAAGATGAGGTAGCAGGATACAATGTAAGAAGGTCCAGCTATAACCCCATAACATTGTCTTAAACAATTCGGTCTTATTTTCTCTAAGAATGATTCAGAATATTGACATAACAGTGATATGAGAGTATTAGAAAACTCAGACTCATTTAGTAGTTCAGATTCCTTAGGAAAATTCCTAATGTATAATTCTCAATTACTTGAGAAAAGTTAATAAGCCAATTTACTGTAACCTAAGGCAGTCATTTTCAAAATTTGCTGCACATTAATATTCGCCTGAAGAGCTTCAAAAACTATTCAATGCCTAGGTTTTGAAGTATCTCTACTTGTGAGATCCAAACACTGTGACATTATATTTAAAAATAATATCAGGACTAGGGATATAGCTCAGTTGGTAGAGTGCTTGCCTCACAAGCACAAGGCCCTGGGTTCAACAGCTAGCACCGCAAAAAAAAATAAAAATAAAAAAAAAATCATTTCCCAGGTGATTACAATTACAACAATATTTGCTCTCCAGTGTCAGGAAAAAATATAAACCAAATAGTCACTTGATCAAGACATGAATAGAGTCAGAATCAATCAATTTGTTAACCAAAGTCCTCATCTATAGATAAACAGGAAAACCTTTTCCTAAATGCATGGCTAATCCTACATATTATCTAAAAGATTAATGAATGAGAGTAATATTAGTGCTGTAGCTGGTGCTAGATTTAATCTCGTCCATCCTCTTTCCAACTATAGCTGATACTACCTTTGAGCCTTCCTGATCATTCTACTATAAAACATTTCTGGCCTTTTTTCCATGAAAAGACTGGGAATGCCCAAATGTTGGTTTTGTATTTTCTTTTCCTTTTTGCCCATTCTTCCTTTTTCTTTTTCTTTTTTTTTTTTAATATTGCTTTCATTTCCTTTGTGGATCATATGATTTATTTTGTCTAAAGTACCTTCATTCTTTAGACTACTAATTATCTAAGTATAAACCTTCAATCAACTACATTAGAATAACTTGGTTTAGAAATGCAGATTCATGAGCCCTAACAAAGAACAACCTCAAACACTTTTCCAGACTATTGCCTTTTCTATAACGTGTGTGAGAGGTGTTTTAGTCAGTTTTCCTCACTGTGACTGAAAGACCTGACAAGCACAACATAGAGGAAGAAAAGTTTATTTGGCACTTGTGGTTTTAGAAATCTCAGTCCATAGAAAGTTAATTCCGTTGCTCCAGGACTGAGGCGAGGCAGAAGGTATTGGAAGAAGGATGTGGAGGAGGAAAACAGCTCAGAACCTGGCAATCAGAAAGCAGACATCTCTGCTCACCAGGGACAAAATACAAACCTCCAAGGCCTACCCCCTTGAACTACCTCCTCCAGCCACACCCTACTTGCCTACAGTTACCACCCAGTTAATCCATTCGAGTGGATTAATGCACTGGTTAGGTTAAGGCTCTCATAGCTCAATCATTTCACCTCTAAACTTTCTTACATTGTCTCACACATGAACTTTTGAGGGGATACTTCATGTCCAAACCATAACAAGACGTTATTCTTATGCAAATGCAAAATGCTACTTTAGGCATCCCTCATGCTGTAAATCTCATATTGTGCAGAAGAGCGATCTCACTAATAAAAAAGCTTTGTATATAAAATTACAGGCCATTCTAAATGTCTTCAGTTTTCATCCTTTCTGTAGCTCAGTGTAACCTGTGTTCTTCTAAACTGCCAATCATAGTTCTCTGCCATCTGATTATTGTTCCCAGGTGTGCAGCGTTTGTGACAATGCAGTTTTTATGCACACCTGTTTGCTCCCCACTTGTTTTCCACTGATGATATGTATATAGGCATCAACATTTAGTGTTTCTTATCAGCAATTCCACATTCTGGCTGCACATTTAAATCAACTGGTAAGGTTTTAAAAATTACTGATGCCTTAGCACGACTTCCTAAGATTACAATTAAATTGTTCTGGGATGGAGCCCAGAAAAGCCTTCTTTTATATTTTAACCTGAGCTGATTATAATAGGCGGACAGGGTTTAAAATGACCAAGCTACTTGTTAGTAAAATAGCTTGCAATTTTATCAAGAATTCAGGTTTTTTGTTCATTATGGTTTCAAGCACTGAGATGAAAATATAATTACCTAGGGGTTAAGTCATTATATATACATAGCCTTACTCTACAAATAACAATACTGGAAAGAATAACATCTCACAGTTTGAAGAGTCCTGTTTTCAAGCTGTTCTTATATCCGTCTTCAGAATTTATTGCCTAAGGCTTGCAGATGGTAGAGTGCTATTTAGAAGAGACATCCTGTTGGGAAAATCACATTACAATGCAATTAATAAACAGGGGAATTCCTTTTTCCACACCCTCTTGGTTATCAGATGAAAAATAATGTATTGATTTTATGAAGGCTAACCAACCCTATAAATATAGTTAACATATAAAATGAATGAATATATGTGCTTTTTAAACAAATTTTATTACAGTAAATACAAATATGATGAGAAATATTTGGAATATCTGGGCGAAGGTATCTGAGAAAGAGTTTTAACATCGTTTGTATTCAAATAATCATTTCAGTACCCTGTGGCAAGTATTTTTTCTTCCATATCAGATAAGAAACTTTTTAAAAGCAGTTACTTTGTTATTTTTGTTCGTATTCCATCTGACAAATAAGCAGTGACCAAAGTGAAAATTTTCCATTATCTGTATATATTCCTCTATTTTTACATTTTTTGTGTGAATGTAGAAATTCAAGTTTTGCTTTTAATAAATGTTGAAAGAAATGCACAGGTTTTAAGTGATCACTTAGGTAACTTTGAACAAAACCAAGAGACCCTCATCTAAAATAAATGTATTTCCTTTCTCTTCCCAAAGAAAATTCCCCTGAGCCTTTTTTCAGTCAGTTCCTCCCTATGCCATTATCTGATTTCAATCATCATAGATTAATTTTCAGTCCAGATTCATGCATTATGTATTCATTTTTGTCTGGATTTTTTCCTTTACCATAAAATGTTTGAGATTAAACAGTGATGTTGTATAAATAATTGTTTGAGATTGACCTACAATATTCTATGTGTGTGTGTGTGTGTGCATGTATGGTATCTGAGGTTGTATGCATTGATTTTCTTTTGTTTTTTGTTGCTTACCTATATTCCTCTGGGTAGATATAAACCATGACTTGTTTGTCTGTTCTCCTGGCTTTGGTCATTGGGATTGTTTCTGTATTTCTATGTTGTAAATCAAAAGAAGGCCTGTACATTCTTGAATGCCTACTTGATTATTTTATATGAATAGGCTAGATTAAATTACTATGTCAAATAGTAGATATATATTTGATTTATAAGAAATTGCTAGACCATTCTCCAATGTGATTAAGGAATTTTATACTTCCTCCAACAATGGACAAAGGAAAGAATACTTATGCTCCACAACAGTTTGTTTTATTTTTTAGTTAAACTATTCTGGTGGGTGTCAACTGGTAATTCATTACAGATTCAATTTAAATTTACATACTGACTATGGTGAACATCTTTTAAAATGCTTATAGGCCATTTGCACATATTAATTTGTGAAGTGTACGCTCAAGCCATTTTATATTGAGTTGTTAAACATTTTATCATTGATTTGCATAAGCTTTATTTTATATTTTGAATAAAAGGTTTTATTCAGAAATATGTGTTGTGTTCCAATATGTGTTGGAATATATATAATGTATATATGTATATATTCCAACACATATTGTGTGTGTGCATATATATATTATATATACAAATACATATATATTTATATATATATATTTACACATATATATATTCCAGTATCTGGTTCATCTATTTATTAACAATATTTGCTGAAGAGATATTTAAAATGTTGTTAGTTAACTCTTCATTCATTTTGTTTTATAGTTTGTGCTTTTTGTTTCCTGAGAAAATACATTCCTATGAATTTTTCTTAAAGCTTTATTATTCTGAGTATTTTGATTTTTGGAGTGCTTATGGATAAGTGCATTTTATTTATTTCTTATGTGAATACCCGATTATTCAACATTTGTTTCCCATTGAATTGACTTTGTATCTTTGATGTATTCAGCTTCTGAATTTTGTACATGCTATTTAATTTTATTTAAATCAATATATCAGTATAGATATATTCTCTTCTTTTTTTTTTTTTTTTTTTTTTTTTTTTTTTTTTTTTTTTTTGGGCGGTGCTAGGGATTTGAACCCAGGGCCCTGTGCTTGCAAGGCAAGCACTCTACCAACTGAGCTATATCCCCAGCCCCGATATGTTGTCTTCTTATGTACCTTTTTAGTAATTCATGAAATCAAGGAATTAAGTCCTTTAACTTTGATCTACTGAAAGACTTTGAAAGCATGATCCCCAATGCAAACATGAAAAGAGGTGGGGTTTGTAAGTAATGATTAGGACTCTGACCTCATCAGTAGATTAGTCCATTTGTTGGATTAATCCAGTGATAGCTTAATGAACTACTAGGTGGTAACTGTAGGCAGATGGACCATGGCTGGAGGAAATAGGTACTGGGGACATGGCCTTGGACTGTATCTGTCTCCAGATGCTTCCTCTGGTTCGACCTCTTTTGCTTACCGGCTGCATTGAGCTGATCAGCTTTCCTCTGCCATTAGCTTCTATGTGATGGTCTGTCTCATCTCAGGTCTAGAGCAATGGAGGTAACAGACCAAGCACTGAACCTCTGAAACCAAGAGTCAAAATAAACTTTTCCTACTCTAATTCATTCTTATCAGGTATTTTGGTCTTAGAAATTATTTGTAATTTCTTTCAAATTAGGAATACTACACCTATAGAAATTATTACCAGATGTTTAATAGCCAGTCTTCTGTATTTTTCATTAAAAATTCTTTTGGGCAATTGTTATTGCAATTGTTTAGACACAAAATAAATTGTTGTATAAAGACTACACTGTTATTAAACTCCTTTATACACTTTAATAGTTTGTGTACAGAAAATATTTATTTTAACATCATGACAATATCTTCTATGAACGAGGAGATACCTGTCATTTTCTAATGTTTATGGGTTTTTTCTCTATCTTGCCTTATTTCACTGACTAAATTGAACTTGCAAGAGTAGATACCTTTGCCATGTTCTTGATCTTGGGAGAAAAGTGCTCAATGATTTAACGTTAAAGTTTTTATTTATTGTAGGTACTCTTTATCAGATAACAGAAGTATGCTTATATTCCAAGATTGGTGACAATGTTTTGTACCTAATAGGTGTCAGCTTTTCAAATATTTTGGCAGATATTAAGATGATTAATTGATTTTCTCATTTATGCTGATAATTAATGGGAAACATTAATTTTCAATAATTAAATCAAACTTGCATTTCTGAGATAGCATAGCTTTTTCTTATTTACTTATATAGTGTTGAATTTGGTTTGCTAATATTTTGCTAAGAAATTTTTTACTTTGTTTAGGGAAGATGTGCTCTGTAATTTTTCTCTGTAATATTTTTCGTGTCTTGACATAAACATTATTTTGGTTTAATAAAATGAGTCTTTCATTTAAATATTTGTTTTATATTTAGCACTTTGTTTTTGTTCTTTCTTCACTACTTTCCTTTGGGTGACTTGCATCTTTAGAAGTATTTATTACTTCTCTTATATTGACATTTGTATACTGTATTCATGAAATTTTGGCTATACCTTTTTAGTTTGTTAATTTTAGTGATTTTCATAGATGTTACAATGTACATTTTCTATTTTTTAATATTAAAGCTTTAAATATTATTTTGCAGCTTTATCAACAGTGAAAAATTTTACTCAGGCTTTATGCTTATTTTTTTTTTTTTGGTTTCTTATGTATGAATACCACATTTTATTGCTATAGTTGCTGTAATTATTTTTAGTCTTCTGAAAAATAAGGAAAATGGGCAGTTTTGCTTATTTCTGGTTATTTTCAATTCCCTGTGCTCCTCATTGATTTTCATTAATTTCAAATTCTGTAATTTCACTTCAGTCACAATTACTTCCTCCAGTTTTCTTATAGCATAGGTCTACCAGAGACAAATTTTTTTATTTAGTATTTTTGAAAGTTTTTTCACTAGACAAATAATTCCAATTTGAAAGTTCTATAGTCTCTTTTAGTAATTTAAATTTTTTTCACAATATTATCTATTCTTTATGGTGAAAGTGAGTCTTCATTATTATCATTTTTTTCTTATATGTAAGAATGTGTTTTCCTGATTTCTTCCTTTAAAATATGACTTTAGTTTGAGCAGTTTATGAGGTAATATAATGGGTATATATGTGTGTGCATGTGTCCATAGAGATTCCACTTATTTATATATTTAACTCTGCTTTGGTTTATTCAGTAAACATTTTGGATCTCTAAATATTTTTTATCAATTTTGCAACTTTTTGCCATTATCTATTTACATATTTCCTTTTCCCTCTATGATCTTGCTTTCTCCTTTTGAAATTCAATAATGTAAGTTTGATTTCTTGACATTTTCTCTTGTATTTTTATTCTCATTTTGTTTACTATTTTGATTTTCTATTTTTATGTTTTGTTTGTATACTATCTCTTTGATAATTCTTCTATTTGTTTCATCCAGACATATGTTAACATTATTATAGGAATCCTTTTACCTGATATTTTTATTTCTAGCATTTCTATTTGTTCATTCATATAGTTCTCATGTCTTTGCTAAAATATCCATAATTCTTTTCCTTCTTTCCACAAAATTAGTTTTCGTTTCAATTATTTTTAATTTAAATCTGGTGAAAATCCTGGCACCTAGGCCATCTTTGGATCTACTTCTAATGATTATTGCTGCTTCTCACTATTTTTTCTTGATTTTCAGTATGCTCATTAGGAATTTTGATCATGCACAGTAATTATTAGATAAAAGAACATTAATGACTGTAGTAAGTACTATTCACCCTCCCAAAGGTCATGTCCTTTCCTATGTAAGCTGACAGTGTGAATAACTTTATTGGTAGTTTAGTTGAGTCTGGGCTTTAAGCTTTAATTAGAATTGTACCACACTTATTTTAAATATTTTGATTACTTTTTAAAATTTTATTAATTTTATATTTATCACTGTTTTTACTCAACTGTGCCATAGAAAACCTGAATTTATTTCTTCTAGCTGACCATAATATTTACTCATTGATAAACTTCACTTCACTATCCCTCCCTCCTCTCTGATAACCACTGATACACTCTCAACTTCAATTACATGAAACTTTTCAGGTTCTGCAAATAAATGAGATCATGTAGATTTTCTGTGGCTATGTCCTCTAGATCCATCCATTTGTTGCAAATGATGGGATTTCATGCCTTTTTATGACTGAAAAGTATTCCAGTATGTATATATGTATGCATGTATATATGTGAACACATACACAACACACACAACACACACACACACACACAAAACATATATCACAAAAATTAACATATTTCTTTTAGTAGTTTTAAGTGCTAAAAACTCTCCCTAATGATTTTTTTTTTATCGTTATTACATGTTTACTTCATTGGTTATTGAATTAAAAATGATTATCATTATTTGAATTGATGTGTGACTTCACAAGGGGTGACTAATCAAACTAAAAAATTTTATTTGGAACTAAAGTATTCAATATATGAATATTTCTGTTAAATTTTATGACTATGGCACCATAAAAAAGTGATGTTGGATATGTTACAATTGAAATAAAGAATAAAGAAGCATTGCCATTTGTTTAATACCTGTCCTTATAGGATGCTAGTTTAATGCCTTTTCTAACTGAATTTTTGAAGAATTCAGAATGTGTATATTGTTCATAGATCTATCATAATTGATTTTCTGACACATTTAAAAGTAAATGGAACACTGAAGTTGTAATGCTGATACAAATTGTGGATAAACCTGAATTTTTAAAAAGTGACATGTATCATCTTGTCTTTATATGTTCATCTGTTGATGAATATTTAGGCTGATTTCATGTCCTGAATATTGTACACAGTGTTGTAATAAAAATAACAATGTGTCCCTTCGATAATACTGATTTCATTTCCTTTAGACATATACCTGGAAGTGTGACTACTGAATCATGTAATGTTCTTATTTTTTGTTTTCTGAAGAAACTCAGCACTGTTTTCCATATTGGTTATACAAATTTACATTTCCACCAACAGCATAAGAGTCCCCCTTTCTCTGCATCCTCAACAGCATATTTTATTTTTTGTCTTTTAATAATAGCCATTCTCACCGATGTCTATATATCCAACATATATCATTGTGATTTTGATTTGCATTTACCTAATAATTAGCAATATTGAGCATGTATTCCTTTATCTGTTGACCTTTTTTTTTTTTAAATAAATGTCTATGTAGGTCTTTAGCCCATTTTTAAATTAACCATTTGACTTTTGGTCTTGAGATGTTTGAAATCCTTTTAAATCTTCAGTATTAACCCCATTTTATATATATATATATATATATATATAGTTCGCAAGTAATTTTTCCTATTCTGTAAATTGACTCCTCAGTCTGTTGATTATTTTCCTTGATTGAAGTAACTGTTTAGTTCTATTTGACATTTTCACTTTTGTTGCCTGTGCATTTGGAGTCATATCAAAATGTAATTGTACAGTTCCATGTCCCTGAAGTGTTCTCCTCTATACTTGTAGTACCTTCATTGCTTCAGATCTTCCATTTAAATATTTGATCAATTTAGTTGATATTTCTAACTGGTGAGTTCTATGGGTACAGTCTTATTCTTCTGCATCTGGATATACAGATTTCGTAGCACCATTTATTGAAGAGAATCTCCTTTCTTCATTGTGTACTCTTGGTTTCTCTTTATTTCTGAATTCTATATTTGCTTCTACTGAACTATGTGTCTTTTTTAATGTTAATTACCATGCTGTTTTAATTGTATATTTTGTACTATATTTTAAAGTCAGAAATTATAATGTCTTCATGTTCTTTTTGCTCAAGATTCTTTGACTACTTGGGAATTTTGTAGCCCCAAAGGAATTTAAGTTTGCCTTTTTCTTTTTGTGAAGAAAAACATTGGTATTTTGATGGCTATTGCATTGAATTTGCATATCACTTTGTATGATAAGAAAAATTTAACAGCATTAATTATTCCAATTCATTCACATGGGATGTCTTTCAATTTATTTGGATCCCCTTTGAATGCCTTTCATCAGAGTTTTGTAGTTTTTGTTTGTACAGATCTTTCATCTTTTGGTTATATGGATTTCTAAGGATTTTATTTAGTATTTAAATTTGTATATGCTCTAGTTTTCACTATTAGCATATACAAATACTAATATTATCTTGTATGTTGATTTTGTATCCTGCCATTTAATGTACTTATTTATGCATCCAACATTTTTTTGGTGGAGATTTTAGAACTTTCTGTTTTCAAGATTATGTTGTCTTCAAACAAGGACATTTTCTCTTCCTTCTTTAAAATTTGAATGTCCTTTATTTCTTTACTTTTGCCTAACACATAAATAGAATTTAAGTGGTATGTTGAACAACAGTGGTGAACATAGGCTAAGTTCTTCTCTTGTTCTAGATCATAGAAGAAATGATTTCGACTTTTCCCTGTTCAATATGATGTTAACTCTGTTTGCAGATATGGCTTTTACTGGCAGGCATGTCCCCTCTGTAACTAATTTGCTGAGAGTTCTGTCATAAAAGTTTGAGAAATTACCCTATCAGAAGAGTAAAAAGAAAACAGAATAAAAAAAGAAAGAATGAAGCCTCCAGGAATGGTAGAACACTATCAAGAGAACTAAGCCATGCTTATTGGGAATTAACAAAGATAAAGAAGGAGAAATACAGCTAGAAATATTGCTTATAAAATAGTTGATGAAACCTTTCCAAATCCAAGGGAAGAAATCAACATTTCGGTAGAGGAAGCACAAAGATCTCCCATTAAACACAACCTAAAAAAATGTTTTCCACAACATGTAATAAACTTTTAAAAAATCAAAGACATTTTGTTGATGGCTGATGATATTGAAAGTTTTTCATATGCTTGTTGATCATTTGTATTTCTTCTTTTACAAAGTGTCTACGCAGATCATAGGTCCATTTTTGATTGGATTTTTTGTCGTTGTTAAATGTTTTGAGTTCTTATGTATTGTGAATATTAATCCTTTTTCAGATTAATAGTCGACAAATATTTTCTCTCATTCTGAAGGTTGTCTCTTTTCTCTGTTGTTTATTTAGCTATGAAGAAGCCCTCCTAGTTTCATATCGTCATTTTTTGTCTATTTTTTCATTATATTTCCTATGTCTTTAATGTCATATGAAAACTCATTGCCTATTTTAATATCTTAAATTATTCACCTTATGTTTTCTTATAAGAGTTTCATAATTTTAGGTCTCTTATTTAGATATTTAATCCATTTTGAGTTGATTTTTGTACAAGGAGAGAAGAGCCAATTTCAGTATTCCACTTATGAATATTTAGTTTTCCAAGTGCTGTTTATTTTGAAGAGGCTGTCCCCAGTTACAATGATTTACTTAAATAAAACAAAATAAATAAATAACAAGAAATGATGAGAACGTGGAGGAAAGGGAATGCTAATATGCTAATGGTAGGAATGTAAATTAGTACAACCATTATGGAGAATGGTATAGATGTTCCCCAAAAAACTAAAAATAAATCTCTAATATGATCCAGCTATTCCAGTTCTGATACATTCAAAATAAATTAAAGCAGTCTAATAAAGAGATACCAGTAGTTCCTTTAATGTGCATTTTTTGCAATAGCTAAGACTTCTGTTTGACCTAAGTGTTCATCAATAAATGAATGATGAAGGATAATGTGGTAATTATACACAATGAAAAATTATACAGCCATAAATAAGTGTGGAATCTTGTCCTTTGAGCAAAGCAGATGGAATTGTATGACATTATGCTAAGTAAAACAAGCCAGACATAAAAAGGTAAGTAATTTATTTTCACTTTCATATGTGGAAACTAAAAATGTTGACCTGAATATATAATAGTGATTACAATAGGTTGGGAAGTGTGAGGGAGAGGGTAGATAATAGGAGTCTGGATTTTATTAGTGCACATGGTATACATGTGTTGAAATATAATACTGAACCCCATTATGTACAATAATACTTGTTAATCTAAAATAAAATATAATAAAAAGGAAAACACAAATTTTTTTAGACTAGAGGCAAAAAAAATTTCTATGAGTTGAAAAAGACTTTTAAAAAGTCACATACAAAGGAACCAGTTTTAAATATTTTAATGCTCAGTTTAGAACTTTCTTTCCAGTCTAAAATCTTGTTGGAGATTTTGAAGATGTGCTCAAGGTTCCAAACTGAGCTGCAAATTTTTAGAGTTGCCAGAAACCAGTCCTTGATTACTACCCTGCTTCTTGCATTTGTTATTGTCTTAGACTTTTCTTTGCGATCCATTCTCACTCTCTGCTTTCTGAGCCCTCAGAGATACTGTTTCATTCTGCTGCCTTGTTTCAGCTTTTCCGATTCTGTCCCCTACATTCCTCAGATAAAAATAATGATTACTGGGACAGATTCCCTCAGTTATGCTCTATAAATGACCTGAAAGTCATTTACATATACTTGGTGATAAATTAGGATAAAATTTTATGATTATGTGGAATCTTGCTCTCTTGCAAGACATTTATTTTTCTAATGTGTTTACTTATATGCACATTGTGAAATAAAAGAAATACAACACATTAGATGAACTCATGGAGCATGGAGTGACAAAAAATCAGTACCATTTTTTGGACAAAATGCATTGCAAGAATTATGGTTTTGATATATGGGGTTCCCCCAAAGTTCATGTATGAGACCATGCAATGTTAAGATGGAAACAAGAGATTTAACACAATCAGAATTAATCAGTCCCCTGATAGGGATTAACTGAGTGGTAACTAAAAACAGGTAGGGTTTGGCTAAAAGAGATGGGTCACTGGGGGTGAGCCTTTGGGGTTTACATTTTGTTGTGATGAAGAGCTCCCCCTTTCACTCCCTCCCTCTCTCTCTCTCTCTCTCTCTCTCTCTCTCTCTCTCTATTACTTTCCTGGTGCAATGTGCTGAGCCACTTTTCTCTACTGCACACTTCCACCATGATGTTCTACCTCACCTTAGCAACTAAGGAATGGAGTCAGTCACCTACACGAAACTATGACCCCTAAATAAACTTTTGCTCTTCTAATTGTTCTCATCAGGTCTTTGGTCATAGCAGCAAAAAAAAAAAAAAAAAAAAAAAAAAACTGACTAGAATGCAAAGAACCACACAACTCTGTAAAGGAGTTTAAAACATCATATGACTTAAGAAAGATGACTGGCATTCAGCTAGCATTTTGAGAAAACACACAGGAAATGTATGCTCTAAAAATACTTTTTTTAATATTGTTTTTTAGATGTAAGTGGACACAATACCTTTACTTTATTTTATTTTTTATGTGGTGCTGAGAATCGAACCCAGGGCCTCACACATGCTAGGCGAGCGCTCTACCAGTGAGCCGCAACTCCAGCTCCTCTAAGAATATTTTTAAGGAAGAATGTATCCAACAAGTTAATAATGCATTATTTGAGGGTAGATTTAAGTGAGATATTTTCTAAACCCCGATATTTGATTATCTCTTATTTATAACATTTAATTTGCTTTGTTATTACAACTTTGACTTTAAGCAGCTAACAGATCCTTTTGTGTAACCGTGAACATTATCATTACTTAAGAAATCATTTCAGCGGTACTTAAAATCATATTTATTTAATCAACTGTCAATTGAAGGAGATGATTAAAACTCACATTCAGTAAAATCTGTAATTATTTGGACATTTTCCTTAGATATCAGGTTATTTGGAATTCATTTTAAAAATACTCATTCAGACATTTAGGAAAAATAGTGTGTTCTGGCTAAAACTAGTATTAACCATTATAGTGATCCTTATTTGGAAGACAGGTAAACATTACTCTAGATTAATTTTAAGAGATAGTGTAATTATTCATTAGTTTTTTTTACTAGAGCTGAGATGACACAATTTGTTAGGGTCAGACCACAAAACCCTGACTGACATAATTTTAGTGGTTTCAGTAAATGGACACTTGAGTATTGCATGTTTTCTGTAGCACATCTTGGTATCTCTCTAAATGAAGAAATAGAAGAGTCCTAATTTTCTTTATTTACTTAAGGAGTAAGGAGTACTACCTTTCTCCTTTGAAACATACTTAAAGAACACAGAAAAGACTTGTGGAAAAGTAAGTCTTATGAAAGAAGAGTGGCAATAAAAGACATTTAAAACTTCCATGAGACTAGGGTCACAATATTCATACTACCTTTAAGTTTAAACTGAACCTGTGATAAAAGAAATTATATTATTGTCATTGACTTTACCTTGATAATAACACCTATCAAATATGGATAAATAGTTTTTGGAATGTAACATGATCTGAGGTTAATTGTAAAAACTTCAGTCCAAATATTTGAGAAGATAATTTTCGATATTTGTAGATTAAAAACAAATCTGATTTCCTAGGAAATCATAAGATAAGATTTGTTTTTGTTTTATCTGTTCTACTTATAGCAGAATTTGAGAAAGGCATATATTCCCACTGTCTTTCCCTACTGAATTATCCACTTTTCCACTTAGTATTATCTTTTGGGGATCACAGTTTCATGAGGTGTAGAAATGGAGGGTCTCTCTAACAGGGCTTTAAATTCCTATGAATATAATTCTGATTTACATAAAAAGGCTTTTACTTAACAAGATAAGTAGTGTTTTTATGATGAAAATTGTTTGATTTTCAGATAAAATGAAGAAGTGTAAGGATAGAGAATTAGTTACACAGGTTAAAGAGTGGAGAGTTCACACTGTATAAGAGCAGTATGCCATGTAATGAACAAGAAAAGAAGATGAAAATTTTTAGAAACACTGTGTAATTCTAGAAAAGAATGTTCCGGAACAAAGACATTATGAAAGCACCATCAAGAAGGCCTGTGAGACCTGAGCATACTTGGAGTGACCCAAGAGTGTGCCTGGAATTTGCTGAGATGAGGTGTGTGAATCAGGGTGTGGTGAGACTAAGCTGGAGAAAGAACCAACCTCAGTTGTTTGTCATATATCCTAAAATCAGAGTGATCTACTGAAGGAGATTTCACAGATCTAGATAAAATAATCACATTTAATATTCAGAAAGAATACTTGTCAGGCTGGGGTTGTGGCTCAGTGGTAGAACGCTTGCCTAGCATGTGTGAGACACTGGGTTTGATTCTCAGCACTGCATATAAATACATGGATAAATTAAAGGTCTATCAACACCTAAAACAATATTAAAAAGAAAAATACTTGTTTAATGATTTAGCAGAGGTAAGTGAATTTTCAGAGAAAACCTTCTCTGTCCAATACATTGAAGATTCACCTATGAAATATGCTACATTTTAAAAAATATTATGGTTAAATGACAAGAAAACCATTACACAAATGTTAAGAAAGTTCACTCCAGAAGGAGAGGTGAGCTACTGCTGCTACTTTCCCTGGAGGTGCCTGGTAGGATAAAGATTCCACAGGGTTCTGACTTGGAGTACAAAAGACAGAGCTTGAATACTGCCAGGACTTTAAGGCCCAGTTAGAGAAACCCTCCACTATAATACCCCATGAAACTGGGATATCCCAAAGATAATACTATGTGGAAAAAAGGAAAATTAAGTTGAGAAAGACAGTGGGAATATAGGCCTTTCTCAAATTCTGCTATAAGTAAAGCAGATAAAACAGGCATATCTTCTGATTTCCTAATCAGATGCCCGCATGCACCTGAATTTGGTCCATGAATTTAAACCACCTGTGCTATGTAAACACCACAAATTAACATTTTATTTTA
Source organism: Sciurus carolinensis (assembly GCF_902686445.1). Lineage (NCBI taxonomy): Eukaryota > Metazoa > Chordata > Mammalia > Rodentia > Sciuridae > Sciurus > Sciurus carolinensis. The sequence continues at coordinate 27,689,068 of NC_062220.1, forward strand.
GTACTGTTCCAAATTAGTAGTGCTCGAGATGTCCAACAGAAATAAAGAAGTATATATCAAATAATCTCAAGAAATTTCTGCCAATACAAAATCAAACAATATGGATATATAATGCTTCTTTAAAAATAATTAAATACATTAATAAGCGAGCCAGAATGCTAAGAGGTGAAGAGAAGTAATACTTACAAAGCATAGAACTTTACTTTATTTACTATTGAAAGTAGAAATAACTGAAACAGGGACCTCAATGGATGAGTGACACTTTATTAAGCACCAGAGGGGCACATTTTTAGGAGAAAAATGGCAACTGGGTTCAAGAGGGGTCTAAGTTTTGTAGGGTTCAGTTAGACTTGACTTATTATAGAATGTGTTGGTTGGAGAGTCAGGGGAAAAAGTTGTGAAAGTTCAAAGCCCATTGTTATTGGGAAATGGTGGAAGTCCAGAGTCCGTTGTTTTCCTTCTCTCCCTGGGAGTTGTTCTTTTCCATATCCTTCATTCCAGACTCTGGAAGAGGATAATGAAAAAGGACATAGCATGACTTCTGGAAGCTTCCTGCTGAGAAGGAGCGAGGTAGGGGAACGTCCCACCCCTTTTAGAGTTCTGGGAGAGAATTCAGAGATCCTGGGATTGAGGTTGAAGAGGGGTATATATGGAAGGAGCCTCAAGGTCATTGCATACAAAATCCCTTTTTTGTGGTTTCAGAGAGTCAGACTGTGAGCAGGAGGAGAATGGCTTTGACATGTTCCTGGGAGGCAGTTTGAGTTAAACAGCTTACCTTACTAAAAAGCTGTTTCTGTATAAAATTAGTAATACAGCTGGGCATGGTGTTGCATGCCTGTAATCCCAGTGGCTCCAGAGGCTGAGGCAGAAGAAGGATCTAGAGTTCAAAGCCAGCCCTCATAAAAGCGAAGTGCTAACAACACAGTGAGACCCCATCTCAAAACAAAATTAAAAAATAGGGCTGGGGATGTGGTTCAGTGGTTGAGTGCCCCTGTGTTCAATGCCTGGGACCACTCCCCCACCCCCTACCAAAGAGAAAGAAGTCTGGTAGATTGCCAAAAGGAGATGAGAGAGCTGGCCATTTAGGTCCCACAAGTGGCTTAGATTTAAAAACTGACACTTTTAATTCTTTTGGGTCTCAACCAGTTTTAGGCAATCACCTCAGCAAGCTCTGCAAGCCTTGGAGAAATAGAGATCTGGCAGAAACTAAGAAGTAGGGGAAGGGTAATGTGTTGGTTGGGCAGTCAGGTGGAAAAGTTGTAAAGTTCAAAGCCCATTGTTGCTGGGAAATGGTGAAAGCACAGAGCCTGGGGTCCCCACCAACAAGACTGGAAGGCAGGAGGGGTGTACCATCCTTTCCCTCTGTAAGAGAACCTAGTATCTCCTTTGAGAGTGTCCCTTTTTCCAATCTCTTCTAAAAAAACTCATGCCTGTAATCTGAGTGACAAGTCTGAAGTTTTCCTGGTCACAAGAACCATTAACTTCCATGGCTGCCTGCCTCTGTGGTGGATCCTTGCTCTATAACACCATCACTGCCCAGAATAGACCCCTCTAATAAGCCATGGTGTTCTTAGCAGGTTGGTTACTTTATGCCTTTCGCCCTATCTGGTGAGTTCCATTAGATCCTTCATGGAAGTGAAAGGTTCTGATTTTGGTAGAGCAATCATTATTTGTTTCATTGACTTGGGACAAGCTATGTGGACCCTACAGGACCACATTTGTTTCCTACTGGGTTTTGGAGAACACTTGATCTGACAGCCTGGATATGAGTGTACTCATCAGTGGGCACAATCATGGAGTACACGGTGGGCTTTCCTTGCTTACTGTGTTCTCTACACTACATATCTCGTAAAGTCTTAGGGGTGGTTCAGTGTTTTAATGTACAATTAAAAGACAGGCTTAAGCAGGGTGCACAATAATCCCAGCCTGGAGTAAAAGTCTCAGGCAAGTAAATGGAGACCAAATCAAGCAGTTCTTCAAATGAGTATTTCTCATTTGCAAGGCAGTTTGACCAGACTGTCTGTCCCTTTCTTTGACTGTATACCCTTCTTTTATAATTATTGACACTTCAGTCTCCATGGGGAACTCTGTAAGTTCTGTCCATTGGTTTTGACCCCTTCCTGCATATTCAGCTCTATGGGAAATCAGGATGGCCATTAAACAGCATGGGGTAGTAGACAGAAACCTCCTTCTCCATTTACCCCCTGGGTGCAGAGATGGATTTTTTCCTGCAAGGATCTAGAGATAATCACCACCAATTTGAAATCTGTAGTTGAACAGTTTCTTTAAAATTGTCCTACAGCTTTGTCTGGGTAGTTTCATGGGATAGATAGCAATATATAAAATTAATAACTTCTACTGAACCACAAGAGAATCTGAGTCAGAAAATATGGCTCACAATCATGGGGGTTGGATTACCCAGTACCATTCTACATGGATAAAAAATAAAAAGATACTGGGGAGCTGGGATATTTTTCCCCTTTTTCTTTTGCCTGCTACCCAATAGCTCAACAATATTTTATGACAAGTAGCTCTATTTCCTAAACTTTTTCCAGAGATAATCATTAGGGAAGTACAAATCAGAACTACACTGTGCAGTGGTGGCACACAACTGTAATCCCAGTGACTTGTGAGGTTGAGGAAGGAAGATCATGAATTCAAAGCCAGCCTCAGCAACTTAGTGAGAACCTAAGCAACTTAGCAAGACTCAGAACAAAAAGTGAAAAGGGCTGGAAACTTAGCTCAGTGGTAAAGCACGATTGGGTTCAATTCCTAGTACCAAAAAACAAGCCAAAACAACAACAACAAAAAAGAACTACTCTGTGATACCTACCATCCACACCGAGGATGCTTATTATGATAAAAACAGAAAATGACAAGTGTTGGCTAGAATGCCAAGAAATTGACACACTGGTGTGCTGTGGCACTGTAAAATGGTATGGTGACTATAGAAAATAGTACTGCAGCTCTTAAAAAAAATTAACAGAATTGCCATATGATTCAGAAATTTCATTCACTTCTGGGTATATACCCATACCACTGTGGTAGGATTTCTAAGAGATATTTGTACATTTCTGCTAGTTATCATTTTGTAATTTTGAGAAAAATACTACTTAGAGGAGGAAAATTTATTTTGGTTCATGGTTTCAGAAGTCTCAGCTCATGGTCGACTAATTTCATTGTTCTGGGTCCAAAGCAAGGCAGAGCACCATGGTGGAAGGTGTGGTCGAGGAATGTTGCTCAGTTCATGGCAGTCATGAAACAGAGAAAGCAGTAGGAGCTGGAACAAGCAGGAGCTGGGTGCCCAAGGGCACCCCCCAGAAATGTACTTCCTCTACCCATAACCTATGTGTGCACAGTTACCACCCAGTACACCAGTACTTGCAATTATTACACCGTCAGTTGGATTAGTCCACTGGTTATATCACTGCTGTCATAATCTAATCATTCTACCTCTGGACATTCCTGTGCTGTCTAACATGAACATTTTGGGGAGACATCTCACATGCAAACCATAACAACAATCATGTTCATAACAGCACTACTCACAGTAGCTAAAATGTGGAAGGCACTCATGAATACACTGATAATGAATGGATAAGCAAAATGTGGTACAGACATACAATGGAATGTTATTCAGCCTTCAAAAGGAAGCCAGTTCTGATATATGTGATAACATGGATAAATATTGAATACATTATGCAGAGTAAGTGAAGTCAGTCACAAATACTGTGTGATTTCATTTATATGAGGTACTTAGACTAGACAAAATAGATAAAGAGACAGAATGATGGTTCAAAGAGACTGAGGGTAGGGAACAAGGAAGAATTATTTTTTAATGAGTATAGAATTTCAATTTTATAAAATAAAAATGTTATGCAGATGGATGATGATGATGATTGTGCAACATTATGAATATTTTAAAATATACTGAATTGTATGCTTAAGAATAATAAAGATGGCCGGACATGGTGGCACCTGCAATACTGGGGGCTGAGACAGAAGGATTCTAATTTCAAGGCCAGCCTCAGCAACTTTGTGAGATCTTCAACAACTTAATGAAACCCTATATCAAAATATTTTTTAAAAATTCTAAAAGGATTGAAAATATAGCACAGTGATTAAGTGCCTGGGTTCAATTTCCAATACCAAAACAGAAAAATAAACAAAGAACAATAAAAATGGTAAATTTATAAGTACTTTTTTACAATAAAAATGGAAAAAATAGTAAAAAGAATGGTTTAGTAAGAGAAAGATTTTAGAATTTTATTATTATTTTCTGTACTAAAGGAAGACATATCTACTTCTGCTGTTAACTGGTTGTAATATATTATTTCAGGTAGAATATGTAAAGATTTTCTGACTGAAGATAGATATACTGTTCTGGAAAAGGAAGGATAATTCTGTTGGCCTTTTGAGTTAATTGTGTGTAGTTTTCATTGATAGTACATAAAAAATTGATAAGACATTTTATGAAGATGAATTATAGCTGGAAAACTTAAACTATATTAGTGAACTTTTTACATAAAAATTTATTGGCCTGTCTTGAAATTTGTATGAATATTTTACCTATGGCTGCTTTTGTACCAATGTGATTTGTTTTTCAAAAAATATTAATTAGATTATGTAGATTTTATACATTTTCACACATTCATTACATAATATTAAAATGAGTAGTCACTCATATCAAAAAACAATCTTACCAGGACAGTCTTTAAATATTTGAAAAGTGTCAAACATGCTAGTGGATACAAGTTTTACAAAATTGGAGTTTTCTTGTAGATGCTCTAATTTTATCATTGGCAATATCACTGGTAGTTTCCCTTGAAGTGTTAGCCTTCTCTGTTTCTTTCTTTCTGGTAATAATAATGTTCCTTTAAAAGGAAAAACAGGAAAGAAATAAAGCAGCTAGTTCAACTTTCAAGCAATTAGTTACATAACTGTTTTTTCCTTGAGATAGCCTTCATACTTCTGAAATACTACATGAATTTTTCCATTCATCACACAAGGTATTAAAGTGTACTTTAAATGTCAATCTTTAATGAAGCAGAATAATACTTCACAGCTGAATTAAAGACATTCCTAAATGCTTTTCTGTTTGTTTTTAACTGGGAGCTCATGCTGATGAAGAGTATAATGACCACCCACATAGATTGGTAACACTGCCTTGATTCTTGCCAATGCACAAACAGCTTTACCCACTACTACTTTTGCAAAATGATTGTAAAAGCCAAGACATTATCAGAGTTAAAGATGACATCTCAGTTTATTGTTTTTTCACATCTGATTTGATCTAACCAAAAGTCAAATTATATTTGTTTCTTATTTTCTTATTTTCATATGGTTCAGAATGTATTTGAATTCCATTGTTACTTCTTCTTTGAATCATGGTTTATCAAAATGTGTACCAATTAATTACTAATTTCTGAATGTTTTGTCTGCTCTTCTGGCTATTGAGTTTTAATTCTAATTATCCATTCATTTTTTTGTAACTATTTCTTAAACATTTTTATTCATAAATACTTTTGAGACTTACTATGTGACTCAATGTGTGGTCACCTTTTTCAAAGATTACAGACATTCTGGAAAAACATACAATGTCTACTGTTGTTCTATCTATGCTTTTTGATTTTATGTGTCAACTTGTTGGATCATAAGATTCCCATGCAATAATTTGGTTAAATATTATTTACAGGTGCATCTGTGAATATATTTCTACTTGAGGTTAGTATTTGAAAATGTAAACTTAGTAAAGCAGATTCTCTTCCCCAATGTGGGTGGCCATCCAATCCACTGAGACCTGAGTAGAACAAAAGGTGGGAAAAGGGTGAATTTGCTCTCACTATGTTAGTTGGATCTTTGGTCTTCTCCTGCTCTCTGACTGGCATTCACTCCATCTCTTCTCTGTGCCTGATTCTCAGGGTTTCAGAACTGGACTAGAACTGTACCATCAGTCTCCCTGGGTATCTGGCTTGCAGGTGGCAGGTTGTGGGATATGCTTCCATAGCCAATGTCTCATTAAAAAAAAAAGATCTCTCTGTCTCTGTCTCTGTTTCTGTGTCTCTATCTGTCTCTGTGTCTCTCTCTCTGTTTATATATATGTATATATATAAAATACATGATTATGAAATATGTATGTTTATACATATATCATATTAGTTATAGCATTAGTACATATATATATCAATGATAGTGACCATTTAGGCAAAATTGGATCAGAGTAATTGTATTGTTCATCACATTTTTAGTTGATTAACAGTATTCTGTCTGCTTGTTCAGTATGTCTTGTGAAAGACTACAGGTGTTAAAGTCTGCTGTTATGATCACTTTTACCTTTTGTTTTGTTAATTATTTTTCCTTTTGTGAGAGAAGGGAATTATCTCTGTTTGCTTTTATTTTGGCAGGGGATATACCTGGAATTGAACTCAGGGGCACTGAGCCATATCCCCAGCCCTATTTTGTATTTTATTTAGAGACAGTATCTCACTGAGATGCTTGGTGCCTTGATTTTGCTGAGCAATTATCTCTTGATTAGAGAGATAGCTAAAAAGAAATGGACTCAAATCATAGATATATAGCACAGTGAATTTTCCTAAACTGAAAACACCTGTGTATCAAGCACCTACTCAGTAAATACCATTTATTGTACTGCATAAACTCTTCTCACATATGATTTCTACCTCTTAAGATACCTACTTCTCCACTTCTGTCATTAAAGACAGGCTTTGTATATGTTTACACTATCCCCAAGTGAAATTATGAAGTTTGCATTTATTTATGTCTGGATTTTTGTTCATTATTCTATATGTGAGATTTTGCTATGTGTTCTATGAAGCTGTAGTTTGCTCATATTCTTAGGCGAATAGTATCCCATTGCTTGACTCCATAGTGTTTTATGTATACTTATCTATTATGAATGAATGCTCGTGTAGTTCTAATGAATATATGCACATGTTTATGTCACCTAAATTCCTACAATTGGAATGACTGTCAAAAGGCAATCATATGTTCAAGTTCAATCAATATCAAAAGTCCCAGATCATATTCAGAACAGATCTGAGCAACCTTTGTTAAGAGTTATTTTCCCTGCAGTGCACACAAGTCACTCCAACTGAGGAAGAATAGAATGCATCGTCATAGAAACGTTGACCTTTACGCCAGAGAATACACACAGACCTTATTTCAGTGTTTTTATCTCACACATACCAATTCAATAGTAGAAGAGAACAAGTTGGAGGAGCAAAGTTGGAAGAGTAAAGAAGTACTTTTACAAGGCCAAATCTAAGTGTGATCATAGTCAAATTACCCATGAGTAACACAACAGAAGTAAAAACTTCAAGTATGTTCAATAAGAAAATAGATATGCATTTCTCTAATTACTAGAGATGTTGAAAATGAACACTTTTTCATATATTTTATTAATCACCTGTGTATCTTCTTCTGTAAAGTGTCTGTCCAGTTCCTTGGCTCATTTATTGATTGGGTTCTTTGTATTTTTGGTGTAAAGTTTTGTAAGTTCTTCATAAATTTTGGAACTTAGTGCTCTATCTGAAGTGCTTGTGGAAAAGATTTTCTCTTTTCACATTATTGATTGTATCCTTTGCTGAGAAAAAACTTTTCAGTTTGAATCCATCCAATTTATTGATTCTTGCTTTGATTTCTTGTGCTTTGGGAGTCTTGTTAAGGAAGTCTGATCATAAGCCAACATGATGAAGATTCAGGCCTACTTTGTCTACTATTTGGTGCAAGGTCTTTGGTCTAATTCCTAAGTCCTTGATCCATTTTGAGTTGAGTTTTGTGCAGGGTGAGAGATAGAGGTTTAATTTCATTTTACTGCATATGGATTTCCAGTTTTCCCAGCAACATTTGTTGAACAGGTTATCTTTTCTCCAGTGTTTGTTTATGGCTGCTTTGTCTAGTATGAGGTGACTGTATTTATGTGGTTTTGTCTCTGTGTCTTCTATTCTGTATCATTGGTCTGCCTGTCTATTTTAGTGCCAATACCATGCTGTTTTTGTTACTATTGCTCTGTAGTATGGTTGAAGGTCTGGTATTATATATAATACCTCCTGCTTCACTTTTTCTGCTCAGGATTTTTTTGACTACTTGAGCTCTCTTATTCTTCCAGGTGAAGTTCATGATTGCTTTCTCTATTTCTGTGAGGAATGTCATTGGGATTTTAATTGGAATTGCATTGAATTTGTACAGCACCTTTGGTAGAATGACCCTTTTGACAACATTAATTCTCCCTATCCAAGAACATGGTATTTCATCTTGCTCCAATTAGAATGACTATTATCAAGAACATAATAATAGATGTTGGCATGAATTTGGGGAAAATGGCACAGTTTTATGTTGCTGGTGGAGTTGAAATTGGTGCAGCCACTCTGGAAAGCAGTGTGGAGATTCCTCATAAAACATGGAATGGACCCACCTTTTGACCTAGTATCTGACTCCTCAGTTTATACCCAAAAGATTTAAAATTAGCACACTACAGTAATGCAGCCACATCAATGTTTACAGCAGCTCAATTCACAATAGCTAGATTGTGAAACCAACCTAGATGTCCTTGGACAGATGAATGGATAAAGAAACTGTGGTATATATACACAATGGAATATTATTCAGGCATAAAGAAGAATAATATTAAGGTATTTGCAGCTAAATGAATGGAATTGGAGAATATTATGCTATGTGAAACAAGCCAATCCCAAAAAACCAAAAGCTGAATATTTTCCCTGATAAGTGAATGATAATACATAATGGGGGTGGGGGGATGAGGCGTGAGAGAAGAACAGAGGAACTTTAGATTGTGTAGGGAAATGAGGGGGAGGTATGAAAGATGGTGGAATGAGACAGACACCATTACCCTATGTACATGTATGATTACACCAATGGTACAAATCTACATTGTGCACAACCATTTAACAAAAAATGTACCCCATTTGTGTACAGTGAATCAAAATGCAGTCTGTAAAAATAAGAAAAAATTTAAAAAAAGAAAATAGGTATGAATAAGAAAATACCTAATAAAATATCATAGAAACCCATGACTGAGACAGGAGTCTTCCCTCCACCATCTTGGATCCCCAATTTCATAGGTACTTTCTGTTTTTCCATGGAGAATAATTTGATGTATTTTTGTAAACACAAATCAATATAAGAATTAACCAAAACACTTTCTTATAAAAGTGCTGACCAGATCAAAGAAGAACTCAGAGAATCAGCTACAATGTATCTGTATTTTAAAAAAGAATCTGGAGTTGAATTCATGTAATGTGGGAGATAGCAATTTGAGGTATTTATATAATGCAAAGCAAAAGTTAATAACACACAATGATGTGGTCATTTAAAACCATAGAACATGATTCTAATTACTATTTCAGGAATACCAAAATCGAATGAAATCAGTTAAAAATATTTTAGAATCTGAAATGGTGTTCTGAGCAAAAATGTCATGTTACAGTAACAGCAGCACCCTGAGATATGCTTGAGGACTAATCTTCTTCATCTATGATCAGGTTTCTGAATCTTTATATGTATACCATAAATATATACACTTTCACAATCAAGGCAAGGCAAGAGACAAAGTTAATTTGAAAATCTATTCAACATTTTGACATGCTTCATAGGACTGGAATTAACATTTATAGCATTATCAGGCAACTGTAATTTTTTTTGAAAATAATGCTTAATCCATAATGTCACTTTTGACTAATCTTATATTACATTTAAGAAAGAAAAAGCAAAACATTAATTGTGTAAAGGAACCAAAATATTAAAATTCTGTATGAGATACTTCAACCATGATGATGCTACAAAATAATTCTAACTTTTTCTTCTTAACAAAATAAAAGTCACCACTGAGAACTCACAACATCAGCATAGAGATACTGGAAAGCCAGTGTACTCTTCAACTGAAGGACTTGGAACATCTGGAGAGCTTTCATTTATTTCCTTTTCCTAGGAGAATTATAGATAGCATAAGGAGGGCTACTTCAGAGGATGTATTTGAGGGATGTGGGGATAAGCAGGATTTTTTTGTGACGAACAGACACTATAGAGGTTAACTTTTCTTTTGTAGGATATTACAGTCCCAAGTAAGCAAGTCCAAGGAGAAAGTCAACATTCTTATATCTGGCATTCATTTTCAGTAACTTTCTGACTTTTGTAATCACTGAGAGTTTAATGAGTTTCCTATTCCAAAAAGTGTTTAAGGGGAATCACAGTGGCGATGCAGACAGTTTCATAGGATGGAGATAAGAATCAGGCTTGCTTATGAGTTGGGCACAATGGTATAACTGGGTGAGTGTGCAGGGATAGCCTTTAAAAGTTGAACGTTACGTGAATATGGTGCAGATTGGTTGCCCAAGCTTCTTAAACAGTAGAGTTTTAATGATTGTGCTAGAGACACTCTTCCCAAAGATGCACTGGGCGTATGCCATAGAAGAAGAGTACCAGTAAAATACAAGGAGATCTGGTCATCTCCAGGCATTTGAGCTCAAATATAGATGTATGTATATACATATGTATGTGTGTGTGTGTGTGTGTGTGTGTGTCTTTAGTCCACATAGGGGAAATGTAAACTATGTGCAATTTTGAAACATTATATTTGCCGCTGTAACACCCAATTGATAATTTAGTTTAAATCTACCTCATTGCAAATGAACCACATTATTCTTAAACCAAATCTTTTATATGCCTTACATCAAATATATTAGCAAGCTCTGTCCATTTTACCGTCATCCTCAGAGCCACATCACTAGTCAAAACCACCATCATTTTTTCCTTAGATCCCTGAAATACTTTCCTAACTGACCTCAGTATATTAGTGTTCCTCCATTGATAGCGATTATCTAAAGACATATATTTTGCAAAAAGACTACCGTGAACATACTTAAAATCCTTTACCAGCTTGCCATTGCCAGGATATAAACTAGAATCATTTATGCAAACTCATAAAATCATCCTGAGTAGCCCTGCTGTCCTCTCTTCACTCTTTTCCTTACTCTCCATTTCCCCACGTCGCTGAAGCCACAGAGGACTTGACTGCATCTTCCCAATTTCAAAGCCACTCCCACAGCAGGGCAGCATCTGCTGTAGTTTATATTCCACACCAAATACATTGCTCCTTTATCAATAAATTGATGAATCAATAGAGAACACAGCAACACTTGTATGAATAGCATACTTAGTACTAATATATGGAAAATGTATCAAATAATTATTTTGGACAGTGTTAGAAAACATTGTTGTCACAGACTTTGGTGAATGATATTGATAGTCTGATTTAATTTTCATCATAATAATGGTTTTCTGAGAAAAATGCCTGTTTTTAACGAGAGTTTTAATTTCATGGTGCAGTATGATTTTTGATAAAAGCAAAGCTTTTATATTTCATTCTAGAGATAATACTTGAAATCCTGGAGATAATCTTTTCATATCATTGCCAAAAATACATCGAACTCAAATTATATATGCGACACTTAGCTACAGCATTTTAAAAGACAGAAGAAAATGAATCCTAAATATTTTGGACTTTTCATCTAATAGATGTAAAAACAATTATGATGAAACAATGTGATGATTGATTAAAAAATAGAAGTATGAACAGAAATCTAAAGGTCTCCAGACAGACACCTGAGTATTAAGCATACTATTATGAAGCACCCTGGAGGGTAACAATGGAGCTGGATATTGAAAACTTAGCAGAAGCTTTGGGGGCAGAAAAAGACTGAAAATAATAATTAAGCCTAAGAGTTGGCAGGTGGATATAAAAGTCTGTCAACATTTTGTAATAATCATTTATAAGAGATAGAATCTCAAATTTACTGAGAATACTAATATGAATTTGAAGGAATGAGATGGATAGAACCAAATTGCAAAGTGACTTCTGTATGTCACAATTAAATGCTAGGGCTATATCTTGTAAGTAATGGGAGACAATTTTTAATGGAGGAATGGAACTGTCAGATAAATATTTTCAAAATGAATAGATACCTAAGACATACAATGAGAGACAAGAGTGAGATTCTGAGTCCGAATCACCTACCTGCCTATCTCCCTTCTTTTTTCTCTCTCTCTCTCTCTCTGTATTTATTCAAGAAATACATATTTTACCTTTTATATATTGCTGTTCAGTATTATAAACATTGAGTATCTGGTGAAGGGGAACAAAAAAGATAAACAAAGACACCATTGATCTACCTTGTTGTTCAAGACCTAAAACAAGTATAATCCCTGTGTGATATTTAATAGTTAAATTGTATAGTCTCATTTCTACCACTGTTAGTTGACCAGATACAAATTATTAAACCTGTCTGAAATTCAGTGTCCCAGCTACATGCATTTTCAACATTTATTTGACCATTAAGTGATTTTTAGCATTTGTTGTTCACATTATAAGCACTCATGCTCATTAATTTGGGGTATTTATTATGCATTTATTGAATGAATAATTCAAACAGAATAGTAAGAAAACCAGAAAAGAATGCTTTAATGAAAATTAAGAAAATAAGAAACTTGAAGAAAAAGAGATTTCCATGGAGAAAGAATACTTTCTTTTCTTGATTTTTACATTTCCATGTCTTGGCTCTTATAACTCTAAACTTCTGATATCAATCTTCTTACTTTTCTTCAATTTAGTAAATTTAATAATAACTCTATGCATTACAATTCCTCCCCAAACTCTGTGACTTACCAATTTATGCTTTTACTTCCTAATAAATACTGAGTCATCTCATTTTTCTAAGACAAATGATGTGATTCATTTTAAGTGTAAAAACCAAAGCCCAAAAAATTAATTAGAAGCAAATTTCCTTCAATAAACTTTTGGTTACTTTGATGTGACTTTTTAAAGATTAGTTCTGTTGTGTACCATAAACTACTGAGAGGCATACCCAGAATAATATTATTTCAGCAATGAAATACTGAACAATGAAATTCTATGAAACAAAAAAATTCTAGTTCGAAAACTCATCTTCAATAAGTACTGCTTCAAATAGTAAGTTACCAAAATAGTAAGTTACCAAAATGATTTGATATGACCCAGATCAATATAATCATTGACTACCTCTCTAGAGGACAGAGAATGAATCAGATCATTACACAGGAGAACATTTAGCCCTTTGTTTACCTAGAAGATTAAATATAGACAAATACACACAAACACACACATATACATATATATAAATAGACATATATATCCATATTTCACTATTTATTTTATATTTACTGACTATATAGGCCATTTAGCATCATTAAGCTTTTACATTTTTGCTTTCTTTTTTAAAATTTTATATTAAATACCTAGAAAAATGCTTTCTCTGAAGTAAATAATCAGTATTTTTAAATTAGTTTCATTAATTTATGTATTTAACATATACATAAATCCATTTATCTATACTGTAATTATGTGCATTAAGACATTGATCTATTATTAATGGATAGGTTACCAACTCATCCGTATTACAGCTTACTAGGGAGAAATAAGCAATTATAAAAATATATTTTTAATACACACCTATAATAAAATAAACACAGGCTCCTTTACAAAATCTGAGGGGGTAAGGAACACATTAGTTAGGAAGAGGCAAGGTTTTCATAATATGTGAGAAGATAAAGCAATAGATAATATTTGAAACACACTTAATACCCATAGATTCTAATTTATTGATATTAAGTTATAATACATGTTTTCCAATGTGCTGTTCCTCATTAGTTGTGCACAATTCAATGTGATTTCCAAAACTGAAATTAATGTGATACATTAACTCATTTTTATCAATCCTAGAAATTGAATCTGAGAAATGCTAACTTGGACAATATGTCTTTGATTTTCACTGGAAAAGTGTTTATTCTTAGCATACCATAAAAGGCATAATGTAGGTGTATGATCTATAAAGAAATATAATATTATTGCTTGTTTTTTTAGATTGCATGACCACTATGCATAGGCAAAGTCAGATTCTATTAGTCTATGATTATATGCAATTGCCTTGAGATGGGTATTGCCTTAGCACATATAATATTTACTTATTTTCATTGTTCTTTCAGCATATTAACAAACACATATTAGCATGATCAAAAGTAAATTTTTTATTCCTGTGTTTAGCCTTTAGAATTAGTTACAGCAAATTTGGTACAGTAAATTTTTATAATCACAGGTAAGTTCTTAATTTTACTGAACTTCAGTTTTGAATTATATGTATATATGTATATATATACATATATATGTATATATGTATATATGTATATGTATATTCTGCACTATTCCATATATAATGCATATTGTTATTGATACAATGAATGAGATACTTTGTATAGGTGTATGCCTCATACATTAATTATTCATTTTATATTAATCCATCCTCTATTTCAAAGATGAAATGCTTAGTCACATTGTTTTTTTTTTTTTTTCTTTACCAAAGATTATTTTGTTCTTTTTAAAATAACATCCTTTCTGGAGACCTTTCCCAGATAAGCATAGTGTACCTAGATTTTTTTAAAAAATTATTACAATTTTCTAACTGATTAACATGCACATTTTATTTTTTTCTCATGCTTCTTATAAATTCTAAATATATTAAATGATGAAACATGTTAAATTAGAAATTAAATTAATTAAAATATTCTGAAATCTTCAAAACAGTTTCTTCACTTCATTTTTTTCAATTTTCATTGTTTTATTATTTAAAATTTGTTCTAATTAGTTATTCATGCTAGTAGAATGCATTTTGACACATTTACACAAGTGGAACACAACTTCTCATTCCTCTGGTTGTACAAGGTGCTGAGTCACACTGGTAATGTAATAATATATATATGTAGGATAATAATGTTCATCTCATTGCACCATCCTTCTCCCTACCACACTCTATCCCCTCCCCTCACTCCTCTCTGCCCAATCCAAAGTTTCTCCGTGCACCACCCGCCCCATTGTGGATCAGCATCCACTTATTAGAGAAAACATTTGACCTTTGGATTTTTGGGTTTTGGCTTATTTTGCTTAGCATGATATTCTCCAGCTCTATCCATTTACCTGCAATGCCATAATTTCATTCTTCTTTAAGGCTGAGTAACATTCTGTCAAATATATATATATATATTTTTTTTTTCTTTATCCATTCATCTGTTGAAGGGTATCTAGATTGTTTCCATAGTTTAGCTATTATGACTTGAACTGCTATAAACATTGAATTAAAATTCCAAAGACATTCTTCATAGAAATAGAAAAGGCAATCGTGACCCAGAATAACCACAGCAATCCTTAGCAAGAAGAGTGAAGCTGGAGACATCACAATACCAGACCTTAAACGATACCACAGAGCAATAGTAACAAAAACAACATGGTATTGACACCAAAATAGACATGTAGGCCAATGGTACAGAATAGAAGACACAGAGACAAACCCACATAAATAAGATTATCTCATACTAGATAAAAATTCCAAAAATATACAATGGAGAAAAGATAACATCTTCAACAAATGGTGCTGGGAAAACTGGAAATCTGTATGTGGCGAAATGAAATTAAACCTTTATCTCTCACCCTGCACAAAATTCAAAGTACATCAAAGACTTAGGCACTAGAACAGAAACCCTACACCTAATTGAAGAAAAAGTAGGACCAAACCTTTGCTTCCTTCTTTCAATAAAAAGCAGTGTCTTTTATACTCAAAGCATTGTACTTGGTATCGGAAGAGACACACTGATTAGGTTAGGTTCCCCTCATATTTAGATGCTAGATCCCATATTTCTCTGTAGTCCCAAATTCTGTTTATTTTTCAAACTACTGCTGCTAAATTGATGTCTCCTCCTCTAAAACATATACTCCATTTGCACAAAGTCTATTTTCTTTTATCCTCTAAATTTTTTAATAACACTTTACTCACACTGAGAAAGTACTAAATAATCATCTTTAACATTTTAATAGGTTTAAAGTAAAGGAATTGTCCCTTCCCCTAAAAAGTGAATGCACATATCTGCCTATGATTATGTGAAAAGGTTAGAAAAAGAAATTGAATTTTATCAGGAAAATTTTGAATATGCATCTCACATTTGAATGTGGTTTATCCTTCCTGGACTCTGGGTCACAATGACAGCATTAACCAATACAAACTTAACCCAAGCCATAAATATCAGCCATGTATGTAATTTTAAACTTTCTGTTACCACATTGTAGAAGTAAAAAGAATCAGTGACCTTAATTTATTTTATTTTCACATACTTCTTTTTATTTGTCAAAAAAAAAAAAATAAACAACTATTATTCAGAAGGATATAGTTGCCTCAGGCAGTACCATTAACAAGCTCAATGAAGATGAACATATATAGACTATGGCATATAACATTTGTAGAATAAGAATTCTTTTCAAACACATATGGAATATGTATCTATTTAAACTAATATATTAAAATATACTCCCACTATGCAATAAATATAAGATGTTGGATATTTTTCCTTTTGAGTGGAGTACATATTTTTCACTTACAGTGCCTATGAATTCAAATGAGCTATAAAGTTCTCCAAATCCACCTATGACTTGTGGTAGCCATGTTGGATAGCAGAGTTGTAAAATGCAGGAGAAACCAGTGAAGTAATCTTTATTTTACCAAAAAGATCACTAAAATATTTATTAAAGTAGAAAAAAAATCTGTCAATTGTTTTCAAAAATTGCTAATAAACTATCAAAAATCTATTCTGCTCATTTTGTTGAGATCAGTTGTTTAAGGGGGTGTTATAACCCTCTACTTGTGGTTTTAATTTTATTTTCAACTTCCACAGAGGAAAACTGCTACCCTGATGCCCTCCTTTCCTCTTTTCTTCTTTTCACATTTTCAAATTATCTTTCATCTTTCCTTCCTTTGAAATAACTAAATGGATTGATGAGGATGTGACTCAGGAATGAAGCACTTACCTAGAATGCATGTGTGTTGGACTCTATACCCAGCACCACAGAAACCAGAAACAAACAAACAAACACTACATGGAAAGGAAGTGAAGGAAACTTGAATTGGGGATGTTATTTCTTCATTTCTGACTTTATGGGAGAAAATATTCTTCATGAAGTAAATACTTCTGCAAAACTTCTAGGCAAAGTTTGTCGATGTTATAAATATGGTTTGACAGGTTGTTTTCGGAAACACACTTTTAGAACTCTCTCATTCAAGAATTTTCAGAGAAGTCCCCTAAATCCATACCTTCCAACAAGAGGACTGAGTTTGTGCTGCTGCCTTCCCTGATGCTTTCTGATCAACTTTAATTTTTATGATTCAACATTTTGGATTGTTCTCAGTAATCATGATTCTTCCTAGGAAATATCAGTGTGTAACAACTTCTGCTCTTATTTATCTGTGTCCTATAACAATATTTCAGTTATTTTTATGTGTTTTCTGTATGGTCATAAATCAACAACTTCTTACCTCAGGGTGCTTGAGCATAGATTTCCCACACTCAATTTATTCCAGGGGCATCACACAGAGTTTTACAGAATTTTGGCTTTTGTGGTCTTTCACTATCTCTAACTCTTTCCCTTGGCTTTCATTAAATTAGGTTTAACAAGCTGTGCCAAGTATAGTAATAGATTATGCATCTCTTTTTGAAGCAGATCAGTTTTCAAAAGTATTATGGAAAGATAAAACCCCAGACATTTTTAAGTATATTCTAGTTCAGAAGGCTGGTAGCCACTATTTTGGTTGGCCTACATAATGCAGACAATAGAAATTATCTGTTGTTGTCTTATGAATGGTAAATAGAATATTATAATGGCACATATTTTGAAATATCAAAGCTTTGGAAATAAAATACAAATGGACATCAGATTTAAATGTGATTTAGAGGTGATGTTACCTGATTTTATTTAATATTTTGTAAAATGTTAATTTTATAACTGACTTTTGGAAAAAAAATTAGTTTTGGTGTAGATAATACATACTTTATTTGTGCAACAGATGGGCAAGTTTTAAAAAGTAAACTTCTAAATTACTAGTAAAAATGTTGACTTTGGTCCATGCATGATGAATTTTAAATTACCTGTAAAAAAAAGCATTCAACTAACAATATTATATGACTAAGAAATATACAAAATAGCCCACTAGAGAAATTCTAAAACAGACTCTAGTTTATATTTCATTCATTTATTAATAACATCTTTGTCTTTTTTTCCTTTTATGCCTCACCTCTAATCTATCAGTGTATTTTTCCTTGTGCACAAAATTAAAATTCTAATGCATTTTATCTGAATGAAATAAGCATTATAATACTTATAACTAAATCATCCTAATTACTGGAAAAGGTACAAGGTAGAATTTTTAACTTGGTATTTAAAAAAATGGCAGCTGACAAATATAAATTCTGAGCAGAAGGCAAGCCCATATTTAATGCTGTTATGAAATTATCTATTCCAGTCTCTTCTAGCAATGTTTTTCTAATTCTTACAATTTACCCAATTATTTTATAGCAACAATTTATAACACTAAGTTATTTTAGATGTCTAAAGGAAAATATTCTTTTGCATAAAAATAGGAGACAATATTCCCAAGAGAGAATTACAGCCACAGAAGGAAGCTACACTTGACCAGCTGTTCTATGTCATAGTGCAAGAAAGGATCCAAAAAAAGCAAATGTGTGTTTTGGGGCAAGATTCTTGTGCTGCATCACTGACTTGGTAGTGGAGCAGAGACATATGGAACTGAGAGTAAAAGGGAATGGAATTTTACTTTAATGAATACAATGAATATGTTTATATAAGCCAAAGTATTTTCAATGTCACTGTATGACTAATGCTGAAGGAAGAGTTGCTTATGTCTACAAATGACATTGGTGGAATTCTTCAAGGCCATCTGGTTATGTAAAATATTATTCCTCAGGAAAAATCAGACTTTTCCTAGTAGGAAAATAGAGTGCACTAAGAATTATTGTCTCAGGAATGAAATAAATACATATTTTTGTCTATAAATGTATGATGTAAGCTTATCATTTATTAGAAAATTGGAAGCATTTTTGTTTCTGGGATGCAGTCTGCACAAAATGTAAGCAATTTCAACTTTTCTGTTTCCAAAAGTTTGTCATTCCTTCTGACAATTAAAATATACTTGTTTTAATAACAACCTCATATTTATTACCCTCTCCCCCATACACATAAATAAGACAAATACAAAGGTGGTTATTTAAATAATGTATGTAAAATCAGTTAAGTGTCCCAAACTGAAAATCATCTTAACTTGGTATTCAGAAGACAACGAAGGTGGCTTTTGTTTAAAAACAAATAATTTTTATGGTTTTATATGAATTAAAAAAACATTGAATTCATTATTATTGAAAGTTAGAGCACACATATTATTCAAAGTCCCCCTAATCTTAGAACTAGTTATTTTTACTTGTAATTTTATTGAAAATAATAGGAAATAGACGGAAATATACTATGCACCTCAAATAAGGCTTTATTGATACTAAAGATATTTTTGTAAAGTAAACCTCTGAAAAACAGAAATGCTTTGTTAGATATGTCTTGGTCACAAACTAGTGTAGTCTTTTACACCCAAACTTTAATTTCCAATTGATTGCTCAGGATAATTTATATAGTAGTTACAAAGAGTATGACATATTTTGCCTTGCAGTAAAGTTTATTTGGTTTGAATTCCAAAGAACAGAGATAAAAATATACCTGATATTGCAACAAAATTTACGTGATATTGCATCAAAATTTGTTTTTGGATAAACAGAAACCCCTTGAACATTTCTAAAGAGACTGAAAACCTTGAGTGATCCCAGTGAATAAGAACTTTGGTCAAACTTGGACAAATTAATAAGCAGACTATTGTAACTGCCGGTGTCATCACTGTGAAAAGTTGATGTGGATTCGTTTATAGCATTGCTAGTGAGGACTGTGGACCAGTAGCATAGGTTCCAATCAAGGTCTTGTTGGAATCTTGGGTTCACTTAGATCCACTGAATTTTTATAAATAGTTGAGGAAACATTGGAGAAATGAAAAAAGTTGGCATAGTAACAACAAAAGTATCAGTTTTCCCTAGATTGCATTGTGCTTTCAGAGAGAACCTCAAGAATCACAGGTCAAGACAGAAAAAAATAAAATTGCAAAGATGATGAGAACACAGAGGCAAATTCCAAAACAAGAGATATAAGCAAGAAACCAAACCAGAGAATAAGTCAGAATGCACATTTGGAGAGGTGATGATGGGTAGTAGAATGTTTTATACCTTTTTCAGCTTTTCTGAGTTCTAGGACTAAACCCAGCAGAGACAAGATATTCACTGTTGAAGTAGAAAAAGACCTGTTTAATTTCATGTGTGACAAAGAACCCAAGCTAAGCTTCAGATTAAAATGGTGCTTGGACTGTCATAAATAAGTCTGAAAAATAAATTAGTAAAGCATGTTCAAGTATGTAAATTAATACTTCTCATAAAAATTGAGATTCTACAAAATTACTTGAAGAGCGAGAAAGAAAACCATGGGCTTTAACATAGAATATGGGAAATACTATTTCAATGAGTAGTTTAAGTGTGCCAAGGTCATTGTCTGTTTTGTAAGAATGATAGACACACTTAAAACTTCAGGCACTTTAAGACCGATGTATAGTTTATAATTTAAAGATGATAATTACAAAAATAAAAGAAAAACTACCTATCAAAAGAAAAAAAATATTGTCATGTGAATGGAAGGTCAGAAATGAGAAATATAATTTATGACCAATAAAAAACATGAAAATCATGGTGCAACTCAGTTTAAATATAAACTAAATTAATCTAAAAATGTACAAAAACATATAAGATAAAAAGTTTGAGTGATAGAATAAAATTGAATGCTGCAGAAAGCCAAGAATAAACAACTAAATATGGAATGAACACTAACTGAGGAAAATTTGTAAAAGAAATATTGCCATCAGAAAAACTATAAATTCAAGTAAAATACTAAAGGAGAAAATACTATTATATACTATAGAACAGTTTTTTAAAAAGTTTCAAAATTGAAGGTAAAAGTTAAGACATTTTATTAACCTAACAACAAAAATTTGAAAAGTATAAGAAAAAATTCAAGAACAAAATTATAATAAAAAACTCAACCTGAATCTAAACATATTGCTGTGCAACACTCTGATAGGCAGATATTTTAAAAAGTTATTAAAGCAAGTATATTTTAATTGCCAGAGGAATGACAAATTTGAAAATTTTCAAAAAATATAGGTAATTTCAACAAACCAGTTAACTCACTTTATCTAATTCATACTTAGAAAGATGCATACATGTGACTGCTAGTAACCAATAAACCTTCTCAATAACAAATAAATCTTCTTAAAAATGTTCGTAACGTCTTTACAAATTCCACATGGTAAAATGATACTGATGCAGTTTTCTGTTAATAACCACATTAAATCAGATATAATAAATAGTTGTTTTAATATACTTAATCACAGAGGGAAGGTTACATTTCTAGGAAAATGGAGATGAAATTCTTCCTTATTTTATATTTAATATACTGTTCACAACTAAAAACTCTGCGATGATGAACAAAGAAAAAACAAAATATGAAAGGTAGAGGCAGCACAGAGCAACTAAGAACATTGGAACACAGGAAATGACAGTGGGGAATTCACTGGGTTTTCTCTTGGCCTCATACATCTCAGAATTAGAGCAAACACACAGCATAGGAATATGAATTCAGTGCAAGACAAGAGGGACAAAATCCCTGCTCTCAGTAGACAAAGGACCAGGAAAGAAGCCGACCAAGGCAGAAAACCTTGTGATGATAGCTGCTGTACTCCAACCGAAAAGCACAGAATAGACCGTGTGGGGATCTTAGACTTTCAACCTCCACAGGCTATAAGAATGTGCCTGACACTGCTGCTGTGAGGTCCAGGGAGACTGAGTAGGGAGCAAGGCCTTTCATCTGCGTGATGAAATATGTCAGCAACTGGCTCCTCACTCCAAGATGTGAGGAGAGAACACATAGGAAACCTAGACTTCCATCTCCACTGGACGATACCAAGTCTCCGTTGTGGACTGGGTTGTCTTCCCCAAATTCCTAAGTTGAAACCCCAACCCAAAAGGTAGCTATATTTGGAGATAAAGTCTGTAAAGAGTTAAGTAAGGTTAAATGAGGTCACCAAGATAGAGCCCTAATATGACTGATTTCTTTATAAGAAGAAGAAAAGACACCAAGGACACACTTATAAAGAAAAGGCCATGTAAGGACACAGCAGGAATGTAGTCATCTGCAAGTCAAGGAGAAAGGCCTCAGGAGAAACCAGCGCTGCTGGCACTGATCTCAGACTTTCAATCACCAGAAGGTTAAGAAAATAAATTTCTTCTGATTAAACAATCAAGTCTGTCGGTCCTAGCAAAATAATACAGTTCCTCTTCTACTACTGGGGTGTGAAATCAGAAGATGTCTAGAAAGGAATCAGGACCTGTACCACCCTCACCAGTAATGAGGTCACCACCACCAAGGTGTCAGTGGTAGTCATTTTGGGGACATTCCTCCTCTGTGATGTTAGAATTTGGGGACGTTTTAAAGTAACCATCCTAAAAGTGCTCTAATGAGCAATTACAAATAAGCTTGAAATAAATAAAAAGAAAGTCCTGGGAAAGAAGCAGAAGTATGAAAGCGCAGACTGCATAAGGAATCTAAAGAACATTTTATAAATGAATACTATAATAACTGGAATGAAAAAGTCAATGCATGGGTCCAACAGAATATGAGGAGAGAGGGGAAAAAACATATGAAATTCAAGATAGACTAAGAGAAAGTATGTGATATCAACAACGAGGAGAAGGTAGACTGAACAAATCTGAGCAGATACTCAGAGACGCATGGAATAATAAAGATCTAACATTCTTGTCATTAGAACACTGGGGGAGAAAAAGAGAGCACTGGTTAAGAAATGATAATGAAGGAACAGCTTGAAAACCTTCTGACGTTAGTACCTACTAATTCAAACTGAGTGAAGTGTTTATAGTATAAATCTAACAGTAGAACAACTCGGTAAACTACAGACAATAGCCACTTGGGACCCGTGAGAGGATAAAGCAGATTTCACAGCAAAGAACATTAGCAGAGTTTGAGAGGGAATTTACATAAAGGTGAAACACACAGCAGTTTCACATGGGTATGCACAAAGCTGACAAACATGTAAGCACGAACTCATAGATCTGACTGGAAAAATCTGAAAAATACACAATCTATTCAATAACATCATATCCCTCACCCAATGATTGATAGAACTTAAAAAAGTTCTTCACAAAGAATAACTCATCAAAGTCATCAAGTAACAGAATCTCATCCACATTTAGAGACCACTTCTCCCACCAAGAGCAGAATACATCATTTCGAGTGACCAAGATAGATCACATTTCTTAACTAACAATATAAACCTTAAAAAATTTAAGATAATTGAAATCATACAGTTTTACCTTAGTAAAATCAGACTAGAAATCAATAACAGAAACATAGTAGGACAATCTCCAAACACCTGGAAACTGAACAACAAGAATGGGTTAAAAAGGAAGTTTAAGGAAGTAAAAATGTACATTGAACTGATTGAAAATGAAAATTCAACACATCAAAATTGGATGGACAAATGTTACTCTACTAATGGCTTACATAATAAAAGAGAAAGTTCTCAAATGCATAATCTAAGCTCCCATCTCAAGAACCTGTTTTTTATAAAGGAACCAAATAAAAACCAACAGAAGCATAAGGAAGGTGATAATAAAGAGCAGAAATCGATAAACTTAAAAACAGAAAGACAACAGAGAAAAATCAATGGATAAAAACAGTGATCCCCTTAAAAAATCAATAAAATTGAAAAACTTCTAGCAAGATTGACAAGAGAAAAAGATACACCATATCAGAAATGCACCTACCTAGAGGTACCATGACAGATGTTGCTGACATCAAAACGATAATAAGGGAGTATTTTGATCAAATCCACACCCACAAGTTAAACTCTTAAGATGAAAGAAAACCAGTTATTTGTAAAGTATGACCATCCATTATTAGATAGATAACATGAATAGCTATATAACTAATAAGAAAATTAAACTTATAATTTAAAAACTCCCTGAAATCTCTAAGCCCAGATACTTTGATGTGAAAGTTCTGCCAAAAGATTTAAAGAATAATACTAAGTATTCAGAATCGAAGAGGGGGGAAATCCCTCCCCCTGTATTCCATGAAGTCAGTGTTAAACTGATATCAAAGCCAAAGAAGATAAAGAAGAAAGATGACTATAGATCAATATTCCTGATGAATATAGACACAAACTATTAGATACAACTATTAACACAATATTACCAAATAAAATTGGAAAATACATAAAAGCACTATACATTATAACCCAAATAGGGTTAATTCTACTTATTACAGATGATTCTATATTTGAAAATCAATCAATGCAATATGCAACATTAATTAGTTAAGAAAGAAAAAGCACATGATAATATCATTAGATACAGAAAAAATTTGACCAAGTTCAGTACCCATTCATGATCTAAAAAACAGATAATGAATACATAGAGGGACATTGTCAGTCTGAAAAAGCAATGTACATACAAAACCTTTGGATATCATTATTGATAGTAAAACAAAAAACAAACAAAAAATGCCCCCAAACTAGAGAACAGTGCTTCTTCCTAGAAAGCAAACAAAGGTTTACTATCACCACTCACTCACTTCAACCTGGTGCTCTCAGTCATATCTAGTTCAATGAGGAAGAAAAGTAAATAGAAGACATACAGATTAATAAAATGGATGAATAAAACTTTTCCTATTTGAAGAGAACATAATTGTCAACAGAGCAAATTTTAAAATTCTTAGGAAAAGACACTCCTAAGTGTAATATATGAGTTCATCAAGGTCATAGGACCACAAAGAACAAGTTACAAATTAACTTGCTGTGTGTACTAACAATGATTATGTGAATAACAAAATTAAAATTGCAATACTTATTATTTATAATCTCTAAAAAAGTGGAATATTTATATGTCCATCTAACAAAGTATAGACCCTCTTCTATGCCAAAACTAAAAACATTGAGTAAAAAAAAATAAAACAAAGATCTAAGTAAATACAGAGGCATACAATGTTTATAGATTCAAATAACTCAACATAGCAAAGATATATGTTCTCTTAAAATTGATTCACATATTGAAAATGATTTTCACCAAAATTCTGGAAAGAATTTTTCACACATATAGGTAAGTTTATTCATAAAATTTATATGAAAAAACACATGAAGTTGATCATATAAGATACATTTGGAAAGAGTAATTTTGTGGATATCATCATTTGATTTTAAGATGTATGATATAATTATAGTAATCAGTAACGTGTGCTATTGTTAGAGACTGAACACAGATCCATGAATTAAGATTCTCCAAACAGATTCATAAAAATATCCAAACTGATTTTTGACAAAGTCATAAAATCCATTCAATGGTTTTAAAAAGCAAACCAAGTCAAACAAACTACCTACCTTTCAACATAAACCTTTCATTTGGAGTTAAATGTAAAATATGTAGTTATAAGATGTTTAGGTAAAAGAGCCTAGAAGACACTATTTTGAACTAAGTTCTAGGTAAAGAGTTTACTTAGAGTTAACATAAATAGGTGGTATCTAAAAAAAATGTTTCAAACTGAATTTCATTAAAATTGATTTTTTTTCTGTTTAATACCATGATAAAAGCAGAAAAAAATAAGGAATCAGATGGGAGAAGATATTTACAAAAAATATATCTTACAAATGTCTGACATATATAAAATGTAAAGGATTCTGAAAATTCAATATTTAAAAAATCAAATTAGAAAATTTACAAAAACATGAGTAGACATTTCACCAAAGATTTTATTCAATGGTGAACAAGTACATCATTACTCAATAGCAAAATGCAAATTAAAATCATACC
Organism: Sciurus carolinensis; assembly: GCF_902686445.1. Taxonomy (NCBI): domain Eukaryota; kingdom Metazoa; phylum Chordata; class Mammalia; order Rodentia; family Sciuridae; genus Sciurus; species Sciurus carolinensis. The sequence continues at coordinate 27,714,991 of NC_062220.1, forward strand.
AGTATATTATGACACATTTATCAGAATGGATTATAAAAAGCAGTGTCAACATCAATGAGGACTATGATGTGGAGAAAATGAATAATTCATACTTTGTTAGTGGAAATATAAAATAGCACAGTGTCTATAGGAGCCAAGCAGTTTCTTAAGCAATTTAGCATGCAATTACTAAACAACACTGTAATTTTCATCCCAGATTTTTATACCAGAGAAAGGAATATTTGTATTCACAAAAGCTTACAATTTTATTTGTAATAGCTTTAAAGCAAAAATCACCCAGATGCCTTATAAAATGGGCAAATAGTTTAAAAACATAGAAATATATGAAAATGTATTATATATTAAATATATATTATATATAAATAAATATACATATATATTACTTTCCTAACAGAGCAGATCTGGTCTTCCTTCAAGTACTGGGAAGTTGCTGAGACATTCCATTTTTTCATGAACTTTCAACCAGAAGGCATCTAAGTCTCCTCTTGACCTTGAGATTCACTATTTATGCCTGGTAAGATTATTGTACGTGTTTCTGCTCAGAGTTTTTGCTGTACATTTTGTGTCAATAGTTGTACTCTTGATGTTCCAGGAACAATACCACTAACATGACATACTAGCTTCTGGACTATGTCCCTGAATTTGTTGCTATTTAGATGACTCATTTTTATAATCATTGTAAACTTGGAATGGATTTCAATAGATAAAAATATAAGCAAATATTATTATTGAGTGACTATATATTCTTAGTCAATCCTCTATATGAGTCTTCAAGAAAAGACTTGATAAAGATTCCTTAATTTTAGTTTACTAATGGCACCAAATTTTAATCACAGAGTTTGAAGTTGTGCTATGGTATTCCCATCAAGGTATCCCATCTTAAGAATCAACTCCCAGGGCTGAAGGACCACCAAAATGTCTTCTCCCATATTGAAAATGTTTAATTAAAAACTTTAATTGTTTCTCTAGAGGAAAAAAATCTAGTACTTCCATATCATGGAGTATTGCCCAGCAATGACAGGGAATATAATATTAAAATAGACAGTCCCTTAGATAAATCACCCAAGAATTTTACTACATAAACAAAGCAAATTTCAGTGCACACTGTTCATTTCACTAATGTATTATTTTTCTTAATACCATCTTTATTGATACTTATTTCACACACTGATAGCATTCATTTGAGTATAGGATGCCTGGTTGTTGCTGTATTTGTAACTTTGTGCAACCATAACTACTAGGTAATCCTAGAACGTTTCATTACCTTCCAGAAAAACCCCACACCTATTATTTTTCTCCCAGTTTATTTTTCTCAATCAAGATTACTTTGGCAATTCTGTGCTCCTTGCATAAAATATCAACATATTGCTAGGAATTGCACAAAAATATTTGAGACTTTAATAGATAAGATGTTGAATCTGACAAACTGTAGAGAATTGCCATCTGCAAAATATTAAGTCTTCAATTCCATGAAAGTAGAATACCTTTTCATTAAGTTTCTTTTTTTTTTTCCATTTTAAACATTTTTTTCACTTTGGGAATGTGTCTCATATTACTTTTTGTCTACTAATCTCTTAGGATTATCTATATAAAATATGCCATCTATAAAAAAGAATGGTTTTGCTTATTCCTTTCCAATCTATCTGTCTTGCCTAATTGCCTAAGCCATTTTTATTGCTTAATTGCCTTGGCTAGATTCTCCAGCACAATGCTGAATAGGAGTAACAAGAGTGCACACCTCTTCTCTCTTAGAGTGATCCCAGTCCTTTGGGTTTGTATGGAAGCTGCACTGAGTAAACATGACTGATTAAATCATTGGTTTTGGTGATTTATTTGATCTCGAGGTGGGGTGTGTGGTGGGGCTGAAAGTTCCAGTCCTTTACAAATCCTTTTAAAATAGAAAACCCAAAAAGAATAGTTTTGATGAAAACCATGAGTACATACAGCACCATAAAAACCAAAGGAAAAGAAAAAAATCATAAAAATAATAAATTACATAAACACAAGAATAATGATCATTTACTTTTTATTGGATATCACATAGGTAACACAATAGCTTTATGTTCTTAAAAAAAGAAAAAAAATGTCAATTTATAATTCACTGAAAATATAATTCAAGATTGAAGTTGAAGTAAACTTACTTTCAGATAATGGAATAATAACAGTAACCTGAAAAGATTAAAGGGAAAAAATTCCCCGTTCACCAATTACCAAGAATATTGTTTTTTCCCAACAGTTAAAGTGGAAAACCTCAGATCTCAGGAGACATTAAGTGTAGCACTCTGATGACCCTTGTCTCAGATATGAGGGCAAATGAGTCACAGACAAAATAATGTGCTGGTCCAACCTAACAGCTTAAAAGCAAGACATGAAAACATTAATCTATTTCCAAGTAAATTAACAATGTCCCCAAACTCAAGAATATTTAGAGCATGTTGGTATATCCAATTCCCATAAGGAAAATCCATACTATTTGATGTCTAGTTTAAAACTTTAAGGTATGTAAAGAAACAAGTGATATGTGCCATGATTTTGATAAAATAAATATCAAAACTGATAGACACAAAACATTGTATAATTAGTAGAAAAGGACATTTAAAAACTACTAAATCTATATTCTAATTTAAAAAAAGAGCAGCAAATGCTTTCTAAACTAGTATAGAACAGTTGAAAAATAAACATTTTAAAATTTATAATACTACATGGGAAAATATTTGGAATTCTAAGATATTAAGCATACACTTGTCATAAATTCTACTCATTTCTTTTTTACATATTTACTGGACCTAAATGGAAATATTTGTTGATATAGATATTGGTATATGTACATAAGTGTGGTCCTGTTCCAGTTTTATCACCACAAGTTGGTCATGCCAGGAAACCCCTCTGTCCTGGGGAAACTGGAATCATTAGTCACCTATAATACAAAGTTGAGCAAATAAATTAATTAGTTGAAAATTAAGTAATGATAGCTATGTGTTTTCAAAGTGTCTCTAAAACACAGTTATAGAGGAGGAATAATATCTTCACAGTTTAGAATCCTACTAGTCACTGCCTTATTCAAATGATTCAGGAAACATTGTCAATAACAGAAAAGATGGAAATGGTGTGGTGCTTGAGAGTATGCATGGAGCAGCATGCCTTATCAAGAGGCATACTCTGAATCTAATCGCAAGGAGACATCAGAAAAATTCATATTTAGAAACATTCTTCAGATAACTAGGTTATAATTTTCGAAATTATTAAGCTCCAGAAAGACAAGGAAAGACTACACAAAATGTTCCCAAATGGAGATTAAGGAGATACGAAACTGTGAAATGAATGCATTCCCTAGAAAAGACATTAGTGGGACAATTTGCAAGATAGCAGGGGTCTAAAGTTAGAATATAGTTTTGTGTATCAGTGAGAATGTCCTTATTAAACTGTTTTTCTGTGATTATATAAGAGAACATCCTCTTTTTATAGGAAATATACAGAGTCGTGGACATCAAAGTACCAATTACTGTCAAAGAGTTCAGGAATATTATAAACTTTATCTTCATGATTTTCTGGGTTTGTACTTATTTAAAAGATAGGACTCATTTTATATGAAAAAAAAACACATTTAAAATGTTTTAAAAATTATAACTTGTGAGTGGATATTGAATATTCTCAGCACAAAGAAATGACATGTATTTGAGGTGATGAATATATGTATTAGCCTGATTGGATTGTTCCATAAGGCACACATACATCAAAGCATCATATCACACTCCATAAATACATGTATTTTATTAATTATGATTTTAAAATAAATCACAAATACTAAAATAATAATTCAATGAAAAAAACTAGAGAAGATGAATGAGTAGCAACCATCCTTAACCTGCTGTGGGATTCCTCTCACACACAAGATTTGCTAAAGAAAAGGTTAGGGCCGCTAGCATAAAAGTAAAATATACAAAAAACAAAAAATAACATCTCTAGTTCAGGACAATATGAAATGTTAAGTCCATTAAAGGAGTTGAAATTACATTGAACTTTCAGATTTCTGTGAAGTTCTTTCATTTTCATATTCAAGCGAGTAGTTAACAAATGCTCTCAACATATGGAAATTAATTCAAACATTTCTATGTTAGTATATATTTTGCCATGTTTATGCAAGTTAATGTATCAGCAAATAACATATTTATTATAATTTCTATTATAAGTCTATTTTGCCTAACCCTAGATAATATTTTATAAAAATATTTTCAAAAACTCAGATTATTTACTCTTTCTGAAGTAAACACAGTAAGTTAAAAATTATAATTATGTCCCAATAACATTCCAAGAATGATTAAACAGCACAGATTACGTTCTCTAAGTCTTACACTGATATATTGCACAAAAGCTGGAAACTTTAAATGAATTCCATGATAAGTATTATTTTTTCACTTTTTATTAATGCATTTTAGAAAAAGAGTGATTTGGTTGGGGAGCACACTTTGGTTCATAGAACCAAATTAGAGGATCGATGATGTTGGAGTATCACAGTGATGAGAGTCCTTGATATTGAAGGTGATTGCATGGTATAACTCTAAGAAACTTGGGGGTGGGGATAAAAAGCAAAAGGAAAGTAAGTGAAAGCAAAGAGAACAGCTGTTAATCTAGACTTCTAGAAGATAAATTATATGACAGGCCCAAGGGCAATTTAAAATCTGCCAGAATAGCTTCCTGGGGAGTCTGCCAATAGGCAAATGCTATGGCTAGAAAAACTGCTTTAACACCTTGACCTCAGAACTCCAGGATGATTGTCAGGGTTTTCATGGTGACCTGAGGTTATGACCTTCTCAACAAAGTAAGAAGGAAAATTCAGAGAGAAAAATAAGTTGAAATATGGACTGATAAGTTTATGATCTGCACTTGGCCATATAAAGTCATTTTACACGGATATATCAAATGGCATTTACTCTTGACATAGACAAAGAAGTTTGGAAGAAAGACGATTTCTTTTTCCAGCACTGGGAATTGAACCAAGGGGCGTTCCACCACTAAGCCACATCCTCAGCTCTTCTAATTTTTATTATGAGACGGGGTCTTGCTAAGGTGCCCATGCTGGCCTGGAATTGCTGTCCTCTCAGCCTCCCTTAGTATCTGATACTACAGTCCTATGCCACACTACCTGGAGAGGAAAAAACATATTTTAACAGATTTAAGTGTTTAGAATTTATACTTTAAAATGCACCTCTAATATTACTGTCATATTTTATAAAGATTTAATACTTTCATATTATTTTATTTCTTCAACACAAACTTTTAGTTCATTCGTTGAACTAGTACTCTCCAAAGTCTATGTCAATTATCATTTGTTAATATTACTGCCTCTAAATAATTACATTTCATAGGTTAAAATATTTTCCTATTTCATTTTTAGAAGGTGTTAAAGTTTCCTTTATAAGTTCCTGCAATATCCAATATAAATTAATAGACAAGCAAAAGGAAGTCTAGTTGAGCAGAGGAAGAAATATTGGAGAGGGGAGGGAGGACGGGAAGGAAAAGGGGGAGGGAAAGAGTGGGGAATCGTGAACTGAAATCAGTTTCCATGCACATATGACTTCGTCAGGATGAACCCAGCTACTATGTATAATTATAAAACTCTAATTAAAAACAAACCAAAATATGGTTTCTGGCACAAAAGAGTTTCTTGATTCTGCATATTGATGATGTTACAAATATATAAAGAGCTTATGTATACTGGAAATGTAAAAAATGATTTAAAATTTTCTTTGTGATTATAGTAAATCTACTAGAGATTGATGTAATACTCATGTGTCATAAAACAGGGATTTAGCAGTATTTCTTATTTAAAACACATGGACTACTATGTTCCATTTCTTTTTGTCTTTTGTCAACACTATGATGTAGATTTCTGCTGGTATGAAATCCCTGAAAAGAAGTGGAGGAAGGATAAGAATTCTTTTTTTTTTTTTTTCAACTGTAAACAAATGGGGTACAACTTGTTTCTCTGGTTATTCATGAAGTCCAGGTGTAACGTTTCTGTAATCACACATTTACATAGGGTAATGATGTTTGATTCATTCTGTTATTTTTCCTTTCCTCCACCCCTCCCACCCCTCTTTTCCCTCTATACAGTCCCTCCTTCCTCCATTCTTGCCTCTCTCCCACTCCTCCATTATATATCATCATCTGCTTATCAGTGAGATCATCCGTCCTTTAGTTTTTTGGGATGGGCTTATCACACTTAGTATGATATTCTCCAACTTCATCCATTTGCCTGCAAATGCCATAATTTTATTCTTCTTTATGGCTGAGTAATATTCCATTGTATATATATACACCTCAGTTTCTTTATCCATTCATACATTGAGGGGCATCTAGGTTGGTTCCACAATCTGGCTATTGTGAATTGAGCAGCTATGAACATTGATGTGGCTGCATTACTGTAGTTTGCTGATTTTAAGTCCTTTGAGTATAGGCCAAGGAGAGGAATAGCTGGGTCAAATGGTGGTTCCATTCCAAGTTTTCTAAGGAATCTCCACACTGCTTTCCAGAGTGACTACACTAATTTCCAACCCCACCAGCAAGGTATGAGTGTACTTTTTTCCCCCACATCCTCGCCAACACCTATTGTTGCTTGTATTCTTGATAATAACCATTCTAATTGGGGTGAGATGGAATTTGAGGGTAGTTTTGATTTGTATTTCTCTTATTACAAGAGATATTGAACATTTTTTCACATCTGTTGATTGCTTGTAGATTTTCTGTGAAGTGTCTGTTCATTTCCTTAACCCATTTGTTTTCTGGGTTATTTGTATTCTTAGTGTAAAGTTTTCTCAGTTCTATATATTCTGGAGATTAGTGCTCTATCTAAAGTATGAGTGGCAAAGATTTTCTTCCACTCTGTAGGTTCTCTCTTCACATTGTTGATAGTTTCCTTTGCTGAGAGAAAACTTTTTAGTTTGAATCTATCCCAGGTATTGATTCTTGCTTTTATTTCTTGTGCTTTAGGAGTCATATTAAGGAAGTCTGATCCTAAGCTGACATGATGAAGATTTAGAATTTTAAAGCCTCCAAGAGAAAAAAATATCAAATCATATTCAGGGGGAAACCAATATGGATATCAGCAGATTTTTCAACACAGACCCTAAAAGGTAGAAGGGCCTGGAACAACAGTTTTCAAACTCTGAAAGAAAATGGATGCCAACCAAGAATCTTATACCCAGCAAAACTTACCTTCAGATTTGTTGACGAAATAAAATCCTTCCATGATAAGCAAAAACTAAAAGAATTTACAAATAGAAAGCTGGCACTACAGAACATTCTCAACAAAATATTCCATGAGGAAGAGGTGAAAAACAACAATGTAAAATCAGCAAAGGGAGGAACTACCCTAAAGGAATAGCCAAATAAAGGAGAAACCAAGTCATGTTAAAAAACGAAAATGAGTCAAATGACCGGGAATACAAATCATATCTCAATAATAACCCTGAATGTTAATGGGCTGAACTCATCAATCAAAAGACAGACTGGAAGATTGCATTAAAAAGAAAGATCCAACAATATGCTGCCTGCAAGAGACTCATCTCATAGAAAGAGATACCCACAGACTAAAGGTGAAAGGATGGGAAAAAACATACCATGCACATGGACTCAGCAAAAAAGCCGGAGTATCCATTCTCATATCAGACAATGTGGACTTCAAGAATTCTTTATCCTACAATCTTTCTGAAGCAGAAGTGCTTGCAATTGATTTGTGTTGGAAAGATATTCAGAGCACAAAGGGAACAAATTGAAACAAAGGGAAAGAGCATGATGAGGTAAGAGGATCATATGGAGGATGGAGAGTGATTTGTAATATGTATAATGAACGAATAGAGAAAGCCTGGACTCCTCTGTGTTAATACTAATGCTGGTGAAATAGCAATCATAAGGTCAAAACTGGGTGGGAATTTTCAACACAGTAAACACAGTACTAAGTTGTCATCACCAAATTTTCTGGAAACTTTATGTCAAGTTATCACTTAATTCCTGTCAAATCAATGTTGGTGTTCAAAAGCTTTCAATGGGTGGAGAAGTTTACTTGGAAGGTTATTGATATTTCAAATTTATATGATATGCGTTTGCTTTTGCCCTGAAAAATTAGATTCCTTTACCTCTGAGGAAAATTGGGTGCCATTAAATATCTTGATTCTTTGCTTTTAGTGGTGGGACTTCACCTTCTCAGAAACAACAGACAACTGCAACAGGAGAATGCTCATGCACCTAGTACTCTGCTGCATAGATTTGATATTCAGAAATAGGGTTAATGATAAATAACTGTTTCCAATACCTATACTATATTCTACATCCCCAAATTATTAAGCACTGAGACAGTGCTTTTTACTTATTTAACCAATAAATGCATTTATATTACCATTCTGATCATATTATCTAACACTATTATTGGTACTGGGGAGGGAACCCAGGGTTTGGCACATGCTGAGCATATTCTTTACCACTGAGCTTCACCTCTAATCCTGCTAATAATTATTGTGCGTTTTGACTGCACGTAAGTAAATTTCAATGATTTTTGGTTATTTCTCACCTGACCTTGAACAAAAAGGTAATAGAGACAGTATTTAGTATGTGTGTCCTAAGTGCAATTTTTATTGCTATTGGTAATATGACAGTATGGTTATGTACAGAACTACATATAGCTAACAGTTAAGTTAAAGAAGCTATAGATGGCTGTGTTTAATACATTATGTAAGAGATATATTTTCTTTTTTTTTTGGCTATTCTTTTTTTTTATTGTAAACAAATGGGATACATGTTGTTTCTCTGTTTGTACATGGCGTAAAGGCATACCATTTGTGTAATCATAAATTTACATAGGGTAATGTTGTTTGATTCATTCTGTCATTTTTTCCCTCCCTCCACCCATCCAACCCCTCTTTTCCCTCTATACAGTCCTTCCTTCCTCCATTCTTGCCCCCCTCGCTAACCCTAACTCTAACCCTAACACTCACCCCTCACACCCCCATTATGTGTCATCATCCACTTATTAGCGATATCATTCTTCCTTTGGTTTTTTGAGATTGGCTTATCTCACTTAGCATGATATTCTCCAATTTCATCCATTTGCCTGCAAATGCCATAATTTTATCATTCTTTATGGCTGAGTAATATTCCATTGTATATATATATATATACCACAGTTTCTTTATCCATTCATCAATTGAAGGACATCTAGGTTGGTTCCACAATCTGGCTATTGTGAACTGAGCAGCTATGAACATTGATGTGGCTGTATTTCTGTGGTATGCTGATTTTAAGTCCTTTGGGTATAGGCCAAGGAGTGGGATAGCTGGGTCAAATGGTGGTTCCATTCCAAGTTTTCTAAGGAGTCTCCACACTGCTTTCCAGAGTGGCTGCACTAATTTGCAGCCCCACCAGCAATGTATGAGTGTACCTTTTTCCCCACATCCTCGCCAACACCTGTTGTTGCTTGTATTCTTGATAATCGCCATTCTAATTGGGTGAGATGGAATCTTAGGGTGGTTTTGATTTGCACTTCTCTTATTACTAGAGATGTTGAACATTTTTCCATATGTTTGTTGATTGCTTGTAGATCTTCTTCTGTGAAGTGTCTATTCATTTCCTTAGCCCATTTGTCGATTGGATTATTTGGATTCTTGGTGTAGAGTTTTTTGAGTTCTTTATAGATTCTGGAGATTAGTGCTCTATCTGAAGTATGATTAGCAAAGATTTTCTCCCACTCTGTAGGCTCTTTCTTCATATTGATGATAGTTTCCTTTGCTGAGAGAAAGCTTTTTAGTTTGACACTATCCCAGTTATTGATTCTTGTTTTTATTTCTTATGCTATGGGAGTCCTGTTGAGGAAGTCTGGTCCTAAGCTGACATGTTGAAGCTCTGGACCTACTTTTTCTTCTATAAGATGCAAGGTCTCTGGTCTGATTCTGAGGTCCTTAATCCATTTTGAGTTTAGTTTCGTGCATGGTGAGAGATATGGGTTTAGTTTCATTCTGTTGCATGTGGATTTCCAATTCTCCCAGTACCATTTGTTGAAGAGGCTATCTTTTCTCCATTGCATATTTTTGGCACCTTTGTCTAGTATGAGAAAATTGTATTTATTTGGGTTTGTGTCCGTGTCCTCTATTCTGTACCATTGATCCACCTTTCTATTTTGGTACCAATACCATGCCGTTTTTGTTACTATTGCTTTGTAGTAGAGTTGAAGATCTGGTATTGCGATATCCCCTGCTTCACTCTTTCTGCCAAGGATTGCTTTAGCTATTCTGGGTTTTTTATTCTTCCAGATGAATTTCACAATTGCTTGCTCTATTTCTGTAAGGTACATCATTGGGATTTTAATTGGAATTGCATTGAATCTGTATAGCACTTTTGGTAGTATAGCCATTTTGACAATATTAATTCTTCCTATCCAAGAACATGGGAAATCTTTCCATCTTCTAAGGTTTTCTTTAATTTCTTTCTTTAGTGTTCTGTAGTTCTCATTAGAGATATATTTTCTATTGAAAAATCACTATGGCCAGCACTTGTGAATATTAAATGGCAAATCAAGTACTATTGCAGGCCTCAAAAATAAGCAACTGTTCCAGTACTGATTTTTGGTAATTTGTTATGATATACTCTTGGGTGAGGATAAACAATCTACCAATCGATAAAAAATATACATTTTATTAAATGTCACTGGGCATGAATTAAACTTGCATAATAAACCCATAATGAGCCAATTCAATTAGAGGGAGTTTCACAAGTTTGCAATTTGCTTAAGGTACAACTAGATGGAGCTTTAAAGAACAAAGTAGTCACAATTTGATCATCTTCTGGTGAATATAATTTAAAATACTTCACCCACTTCAATCAAATTATATTGTTCATCGATAAAATACAGTTGTGTTTATTAACTGTTCAGATATTATAAATTTAAGATCAATGTAAACATGCATAATATAGAATTCTGTATGTTCAAATCTGCATTACTGATTTTTTCATTTTCTTTCTAAAGGTATTAGAAGTTTTTAAATTCTTAAAAGTACTCACTTTTTCCTTAAAAACTTCTTAACTATGCATTTTAAGATAATCATAGTTTGATATACAGTTGTAAAATAAATACTACAGGTAAAAATAAATTTTGCATATCCACAGTTGGCTATCAAAACCAGGAAATTGATATTGATTCATTCCACTAAGAATGTTTCTATTTTTCTAGTATATGAGAAACTTTCAGAAACTTAACAATAAAAAAAATTCCATTTGAAAAATGGTAAAAGTTGTACAAATATCTACCTGAAAATATACACATATTGTACATAAACAGCTTGCCCCAAACCTTAAGTAGAGGCATTTAGGCTAATAACAATCAGAAATGAAGTTGCTGCAAGTTTTTTAGAAATTCTTCATCAAATTGAGAAAGGTCTCCTTTATTCCTATTTTCCTAGAGCTTTCAATCATGACTATTAATTTGAGACTGTTTCCCTTTTATATTGCAAGCAAATAGTTCTATAATTATTATTCCCACTATTATTTAGTTATATCTCAAATATCTTAACATATTTTCAATTTATTTCAGCATTATAATTCTCACTATTTTCAAAGCACACATGTACATCAACAAAAAAATCAGGTGAAACAGGTATTGTTAAAAAAATTCTCCCCTCTTCTTAAAAATATTCAGCATTAGCACAGTCTTGAAGTCTTTTCTCCAAACATTTAAATACCAGGAATTGCTATGTGAACCTTAGTAAAATACTACTGTTGTGGAAGGGGCAGTAAAAACATTTCACTTTAAATTGTACGAACAGTCTTTATTCCAGGTCATGAGACTGATGTGGTTTTCTTCCTCCCTCCCTCCCTTCCTTTCTTTCTTCCTCCTCTTTCTCTCTTTCTTTTTTTTTTTCTTTCTTTTTCTTTCTTTCTCTCTCTCTTTCTTTCTTTTTGTTCTTTTTAGTTATCCATGACAGTAGAATATATTTTGACTATTTACACAGCATGGAGTACCTCTTATTCTAATTATCGTTCCAATCTTTTGGTTGTAAATGATGTGGATATTCACTGTGGTGTAATTATATATTTACATAGGAAAGTTGTCAGATTCATTCCACTGTCTTATCTGTCCCTACTCCAATCCCTTCATTCCCCTTTGTCTAATCTACTGAATTGCCATTCTTCCCCTACAACCTCCCTCTTTGTTGTGTGTTAGCATCCACATATTAGAGGGAACAACTGACCTTTGTGTTTTAGGGATTAGCTTAGAACGATACACTCTAGATCCATCAATTTACTGGCAAATGTCATAATGCCATTTTTATGGCTAAGTAATATTCCATTGTGTATATATAGAATATTTTCTGTATCCATTCATCTGTGGAAGGGCACCTAGGTTGGTCCCATAGCTTAGCTACTGTGAATCGAGCTCCTATAAACATTGATGTGACTGCATTGCTGTAGTATGCTGATTTTAAGTTTCTTGGATATATACTGAGGAGTGGGATAATTGGGACAAATGGTGATTCCATTCCAAGTTTTCTAAGGAAACTCCATACTGCTTTCCAGAGTGGTTGCACCAGTCTGCAGTCTCACCAGCAATGTATGAGTATACTCTTTTCCCCACATTCTCTCCAAAAAAGCATGTTATTAGGAAACAAAACAAAACAAAACATGTTATTGGTATCAAAACAGACATGAAGACCAATGAAACAGAATAGAAGGCACAGAGACAAACCCACATAAATACACTTATCTCAAACTAGACAAGGCACCATGAATATAATTTGGAGAAAAAGCCTCTTCAACAAATGGTGCTGTGAAAACTGGAAATCCATATGTAGCAGAATGAAAATTTACCCCTAATTTTCACCTGCACAAAACTCAACTCAAAGTTGATTAAAGAACTAGGCATTAGACCAGAAACCCTACACCTACCAGAAGAAAATGTAGGTCCAACACTCTATCATGTAGGCTTAGCAAGCAACTTCCTCAACGAGACTTCCAAAGCTCAGAAAGTAAAATCAAGGATCAATAAATGAGATGGCATCAAACTAAAAGCTCCTCCATGGCAAAGAAAACAATAGAGAACATGAAGAGAGAGCCTACAGAACGGGAGAAAATTTTTGTCACCTGCGTGTCAGGCATTAATTTCCATGATACATTAAGAACTCAAAAACCTAACACCAAATAAACAAATAACCCAATCAACAAATTAGCAAAGCAAAGGAACAGACACTTCACAGAAGAAATAATCAACAAGCATATGAAAAAATGTTCAGCATCTCTAGCCATTAGAGAAATGCAAATTAAAACCACACTGAAGTGGTTTTCTGTCAGGTTGCTTGGTTTCCTCTTTCCAACTCTGTGATCAGAACCAAGGGAAGTAAACATGGAGCGGATCACAGATCCATGAGGTCAGGTTGTGAGTAAATCTTGTCAAATTTCTATGTATCAACAGAACTTTATGAACTCCTGTTCTGAATGGGGAACTTCTGTTGTGTGCTGGGTTAGTGAAGGTTCACAGGGAGAGCTCAGACATCCATCAAGTCTAGGTATCCTCATCTTAGCACAAGGGGACCCCCGTAAATAGAGGTAGGATTCATTTGAAAGGGTAAGGAGAGGATTACCCCTCTGAAGAGAGAAGATGGTCTCGTTCAATCTTGCTAATTTATTCCATCATGCAGATTTGTTTTAAAAGTAGGCTTGTGAAGAGCACATGTCTAAGAAATCGCGGAAAGTCTGGAGAGATTTCTGCATACAATCTTCCTCCCTGAAAAAACGTAGAATGTTTCCACTTTGAAATCTGTGTTAATATTTGGAGGCATAATATATGCTGGGAGGCTTTGCACCTCTTTGTTTTTAAATCACAAAGTATTCACAAAATAAAAATGTTATATATCCCTGCATTATTTACCAACCTTGTGTAGTCTGCTTTCAGATTTTATGTTGAGTGAAATAAATATTCTTATCCTTAAAACAATTTTAATTGCACATTACATTGTTTGATACAGCATATAAACTGACATACATCAACAGTCATTTTATTCCTTTTCAATTTTAATTCTGTTAAAAGAGAAAAAGATGCAACAAAACCTATTTCTTAATTTAAACCACAGAAAAAAATTTCTGCTACGGTTTAAGATACTCAGTTGTACAAGTATTAAGTGTTAGATGCAGTCCAGACAATAGATGAAATATATCTATTTTATAACACATGGAATTTTCTGAGCAACCAAAAATAGGTTCAAGTACAGGAGGAAAAGAGTTTTAAAAATCACAGAAAACAAGAATACATGCCTTTCTTATCACTGAATGCATTTCGGTGAAAACACATTCATTCAATTAAGTTGAGAAAACTGCAATACACCAATCAGTAAGAAGAAACTGAAGAGCTAGGGAAATTGTTAACCAGAGTTATCCTGATAAAAATGGGATTTGTATTCACTTCTCCACTCAAAGCATCCCATCATGTCCATATCCCTTCGTACATACTAAAGATCAGATCCATACCATTGTCTTTAGGATCCAATATTATCCTATTGTTGCTATTCCTTCTGTTGCAGCCACACTGACCATCTTGCCATCACTGAAACACACCAAGAACAGTCCTACCTCAAGGAATTTGCACTTGTTATTTGTTTTTATTGAAATGCTCTTCTCCATTATAACCCTTTACCCATTTTCAAATTTTTACAAGTGTTTATTAAAAGTTCACTTTCTTGGTGAAACCTTCCATTGTTATCCATCTTTAAATGTATCTTAAACCTCAATTATTTCCTTTCCCCTTTACTGTTTCTTTGCTTTAGGTTTCCCAATATGTAATATGTAGAATTTCTATTTATCCTGTTTACTGACTGAATTTCCCCACTAATTGTGATTAGCATGAAGACAAAAATTTTGCCTGTTGTATTCAGTGTGGTATACTTTAGGGTCTAAAACAGTGCTGGATACATAGAAGTTTTGATATCTATTTGTTAAATTAACTAGCTATAACTACATGTTCTAATAGTTAAGAATGAGAAATTTAATGTCAGATGCTTATTTTCGAATCCTTGTTCTATCTAGTCACGTGATACAGGGGAACTTGTTTACCTTTCTTTTTAATTCATTCATCTGTCCAATTGAAATAATAATAGCATTTATGACACAGGAGTGGTTAGTATAATCACAAGAAATATTTTATGTAAAATATTGTGTAAAATACCTGGTATCCAGAAAATGCTAAAATGTTAGTTATTTTAATCATTTGTTGTTATAGTTTAGAACTATATTTAGAAATAGTAATTCATGAAATTAGCAACATTAATTAACTCTGGGTAACAGGTTGCTGAAGCACACCTTTTATACAACGTGCTTCTATATTTTTCAGGAAAGAAAAGCTAGGGAAACCGTCTCTGTATGCCCTAATTCGTGTCCCTACCAGTCTCTTCTTTGTCTCTTTTCTATTAGAAACAATTTCCTTTTAATTCTACTCATTACTTTCTACCAGCAAGTGGTTATAGATATATTCTTTTTTACATCCTGTATGTATTTTTTACCTCTGTTTAGGTGGATTTATGAATACTGTACCGCCCAGAGCTCCAGCTGCATCATCTAAGGTGTTGTTCCTCAGGCTTTCCTTATGTGCTTCCCAGGTGGTCTGCTCCTCATTTACTCCACAGCTGTGTGACTGCACTTGCATGAAGAATATAGAAGACCTACAGTTATCAAAACCAGCAATACACGCAAGGAAATTTTAAAGGTCTGATAGATGGCCTTAGTGTTTTCCCCTCAAGAAATTTTATGGTATTTCACTTTTACCATCAGGGAAATTCTTTGACTAAATCCCCATCATGATTGAAACTCACCTGTATAATTCAGTCATTTCAAAAGGAATGAGAGAATAATAATGTAAAAGTTCATGAGAGGTTTTGTTTCTTATAATATATATATATATATATATTTGTTTTGTTTTGTTTCTTATAATATATATATTATATATTATATATTATATATATATATATATATATATATATCCTTATTGAAAATTCTGAGGCAGGATGCAGTGATAGAAATTAAAGAAAATCAGAATACCATTTTGAAAAAAATGTTATGAATCACACTGCTATAAGTATTCATTTATCTTAAGGTTTTTGTATAAATATGTGGATTGTCCTGTACTATACACACCCACACAGTGACATATCTATGCCTCACCCATCTTATCAACATTTCTGTTTTTAAATTTGAATATGTGTATTTACACATATGAACAACATATATATGTGAGGCTACACACAAACCTGCCAATATTATCAATTTATAAATTTATACTCTTTAATAATGTAACCATTTATGTGCTTAACGACTACTCAAAAGGCCTTATTCATTTCATTGTCATTAATTGAGTTCTGCATTCTTTCTCATTGTTTTTCTCCTCCTCCTGTTCTTCCTCTCATTCCTCCTCTTCATCTGGATCACTCATTGTGTCTTTTTCAGTTTAACATTTTTGTTTTATAAATTATTGGAGTATACATATATATATGATTGCATTAGTCAGCTACTTTGCTGCTGTGACTAAATGATTTGACCAGCACAATTATAGAGGAGGAAAGTTTTATTCCAGGGCTCGTGGTTTCAGATGTCTTAGTCCAGAGAAGGCTGGCTCCATTCCTCTGGGCTCAAGGTGAGGTAGAACATCATGGCAGAAGAGTATGGCAGAGGGAAGCAGCTCACATCATCAGGAAGCAGAGAGAAAGAGACTCTACTCTCTAGACAGATAATATATACACAAAGTCAAGTCCCAATTCCAATATCCTCCAGCCCCCTACCACTTCAATTAATCCCATCAGGGATTATCTCACTGATTAGGTTAAAGACTCCCACAACCCAATCATTTCTCCTCTGAACCTTCCTGCATTGTCTCACATGTGGGCTTTTGGGGGACACCTCACATCCAAACCATAACAATAATATTTAATAATCAAATCAAGATAAGTAGCATTTTCATATTTCTATTTCATTATAACTTCTTTGTTTTCAGAGTCTAGAGCTTCACAAAATAGTAACTTGTAAACTACAGTCACCCTACTGTGCTGCAGAGGACTGTGACTTATTTGAAACTTCTTGGGTCCCCATTATCCAACCTCTTGCTATGTCCCCTCCCCTTCCCTCATATGCTCTAGTAATCACTGTTCTGTTCTTTGAGATCAACATTTTTAGATTGCACATGTGTGAGAACACACAGAATATGTCTTTGTGTGTCTGCTTTGGTTCACTTTGTAAATTCTACTTCAATAAGTTTTCAAATATTGCTTTTGATTCATTATTTCTAAAGTTTTCAGAATATCTATTACATTTAAGTTAAAATTTTTTCAACTGTCAACTCTTGTTCTCTTGTCTACATTTTTCATTTGTTTAGGTCTCTAGGTCTTGCAGTAGGTATTTTCTACTGACTCATCTTCAAATTCACTATGGTCTTCAACTCTGGTCTCTCTAGTATTAAGCCCATCTACTGGGCTCTTGATTTCAAATATTATATTGGTCAGCTTTAGAATTGCTATTGTATTTTTTATAGATTCCATTTCTCTAGAAATCTAGTTCTCTGAAATCACCTCAATAATTATGGTTATAATAATTACAGTTTTTAAAATAAGTTTTCATTTAAATAAGTCTTTATTTTTTATTATTTCTGCTTCTTTTATACATAATGATTTTTCATTTTTGGCAAATGTTTCATGTGAAAATTTTTAAGGTTTTGAGATAATTTTAATCCAGATCTGTAAATAATTAATTTCAGATTATGACTGTCAATAAATTTTGGTTCAGATTAACTGACATTCATACAGAACTTACACTAATTCAAAGCTGTGTTTTTAGAATTTTTTTAATTTGCTTTCAATCATGGTCTCTGTCTTTTGGCCAAAAAAAGGACCGGAATCTTGACAAGAGGTCTATATCCTTAGATGGTCCAGAATATATATTTTTTAATCTTTAGGAAATGATACTCCCCAAAGTCTTCCCATCTGAAGCTTTCTGTATATATTTTTGTCTTTGTATCTAGCAGTTTTTATACTGTGTAAATGACTCAACAAGAGAAGCAGTGTGGTATATGCATATTATATTCCTGTGTATTATTTATTTTAGGATCCTGACTCCTCCACTCATGTTATTTCGTCATCTCAGAATTCTAAATTGCTTCAACCCCGGTCCCATGAGACTACCAAAAGTGTTCCTAACTTCTGTTCTTTGAAATTTTCTCCTTAGATTTTTAGCCCTGTGCCATGTATTCCTTGTGAATTGGCAAATAAAATAATAGCTGTAAATATTGAGTTCATAGCAGAGATTACCCTCTCTTAATAGGATCATGATCTATAATGCCCTGTTTGCCTCTGGATCTGGTATGACTTAAAATGTGTTTTAAATTTGAAATATAAGTACTACTAACCAAAGATAACATAAAATAATGTTTCTGGATTATATCAATTAAACAATCTTAACAGTATTATGTTAAAAGAGGGAATAGTCCAAACATTTAAGTCAATTTTAGATTATCTTTATAATCTATGAATTTTCAAAGGCTTATCAACTTTTAGACCTTATTTAGAATTTTAAAATATGATTTATATTTTTCTTGGAACTTATAATAACCATTTTAAAGTGTTTTATAATCTTACCACAAAAATTTTCTAAGTCCTTAACCAACTATTTGTTGACTGGAATTCTCTTTTGTATGTACATCTGTATGCTTTGAAGCTCACTGATGGCTATTCTAATTTTGAGAGAAGGTGGTCAAATACTCATCTTTGCTAAATGTTTCTTACTATTATATTCTTTGTTTAGTTCTCTTTATTGGAATCCATGTCTTTCTCTTTCTTGTTTGTTATTTGTTTCTTTTGCAGAAGTAATTTCTTAAGTAGAGAGTAGTTATATGAGAATGCTGATTATGAGATAAAATTCCCCATTCCTAAAATTATTTTTAGCTGTCCTAATCCATGACTGACAATTTTACTAGGACATAGAATGCAAGTTTCAATAAAATTTTTATTCCCAAACTTAAAATGTTATAGTGTTTTAGTATCTGTTCTCATGAAAGTGAATTACTTATTCTTTTCTCCTCTAGATTGTATAATCATTTTTTGCTTTGGCTCATTAGTTTTATCATAATGTGTGTGATTATAGAGCTGCAGTTTAAAATCTGAAGATTTTGTTTTTCATCTGCTTTTGTTCCATGTTCCTTTTTCATTAAATATAGTTATCTCATTAAAAATATGGCCTCCTGATGAACAGTGAATGTATTCTTTCTTATGATTCATGAATGTGTCTTTTTTTGATGATTATTTGTCTAGAATTGTAATGAAGATATGAGGTAAGTTCCTCCCCAAAAAGATATCTTAAAATGTGCACAAATGAAATAAAAATATACAAAGCCTAAGTAACTTAGAGAAATTAACACATCAGATATTTCTACTAGATACGTTATTTCAATTCCTAAGATACCCTCTCTCAGTTACCTTTGTTTACTGGGTAAATTTCCACATTAAAAAATATTTGAAATTGTTTCCTTCACATAACCACTGTGTGCTTACTTATGCAAGTTCAAGATTATATTTAATAGTTTTATCAAACTTTCAGAATATGGAATGTTTTCTGCTACTCTGTGCTGATGTCTATAACCAGTTTAACATTTATAGGAATTAAAATGTTAAAACATTTTCCTTTTATGCAAATATATTTCTGATTTTAATTTCAATTCTCACTAAAAATTCCATTGATTTGATTTATAACTATTTATACTTACATCAGGTGTGTTCACCCTAACAAAATAGCAAGAACTAAATGGTTTAAGACCACAGAAATATATTGACTTAGAGTACTGGAAACTTCCAGCCTTTCAGAATTAAGGTGATTACAGGGCCAAGTTCTCTCTGGAATCTATGGAAATGAGTCTTCCCTTTCCTCTCCTAGCTCTGGTTTTGTCTGGTAGTCCTTGACATCCCTTGATTTTTAGATGCATCATCCTAATATCTGCCCCCATTGCCACACAGGCACAGTTTTTCTATTTGTCCTTGTGTCTGTGTCTCCACTTTTAATAACCTAGGATTAGGAACTCACCCACCATGACAGGGAATTATGTCTACACCAACCCTATTTCCAAGTTAGGATCACATTCTTTTCTAAATGTGAAATTCCTACATGTCTGTACTCCAGTATAGATTTTTAGGGGCACACAATTCAAACCATAAAGCAAGGAAAAGAGAAATTCGTTACAGTAGATAACGTCAAATGGCATAGAACAACTCTATTCTGTAAACCCACATTACTGAATCGTGCTATTGTCACAGTCTTTCAGAGCCAAACTAAATTCCAACTCGTTTGGTTGGTAACTAAACTATTTTTATTCTGTTGCAGAGGAGGAGATCCCGTGGGGCCCAAGCAACCAGAGAACCGGCAGTCACTGGTTCTTGTGATCTTGCAGGAAGAATTTCTAATGAGTCAGTCAGAGTATCAGTCAGGAAGTTATTAGAACGGGTGAGAGTATAGACGTGAGCAGAGGCAATGAAGGGGTTCTTTCTGAGGAGAACCATGTGAACCTTACAGAGCTGGGGGTTTGTAAGGAGTTTGAGCTCCTTCTTCTTGTTCTATTTTCTTGTATCTCCTTAAGTGGTTAATTTGCCCTTAGCAAATTTCCTGTGTGAGGGTCCCGATGACCTGGTCATAAGGGGTGCTTGTGACATGGTTTCAGAGATAAGGGAGGGTCCTGGCAACCTGGTCACAAAAGACAATGATGGCAAGGTCCGGAAATAGTAGTTCCCTCAGGGTACTAGAATTAACTATGGCTGGGGAGGTTTTGACATACCAGGCCCCATTTTCCTGATGCTTGTCTCCTTTGACAAAGTTCTCTATAATCCTCAGAACAACTTGTGGACTGTCCTTGATGTGTACGTCTGATGTTCTCCCTATGAACTATTGCCCTTTTCTGTCCTTTTCCTGCTCACATGCATCTGGCTGATGTTATGGTGTGGATGTGAGGTGTTCCCCAAAAGCTCACATGTGATACAATGCAAGAAGATTCAGAGGAGAAATGATTGGGTTGTAAGAATCTTAACCCAATCAGTGAATTAATCCCTTAATAGGGATTAATTGAGTGGTAACTGAAGTAGTAGTGTGTCACTGGAGGAGGTGGGAATTTGGGCATGGCTTTGGGTATATATTTGTATCTGGCTAGTAGTCTTTCTGCTTCTTAATCATCATATGAGCCACTTCCCTCTGCCATACTCTTCTGCCATGATTTTCTGCCTCACCTTGAGCCCCAAGGAATGGAGCCAGCCTTCTATGGACTAAGACCTATGAAACTGTGAGCCCTCTAATAAACGCTTCCTCCCCTAAAATTGTTCTGGTTGGGTCCTTTAGTTATAGTATCAAAAAAGGTGACTAAAAGAGCTGACTAGCTACCTAACAACTCCATAGAGTCGAGTATAAAAAAATTACTGCTGTTTTAATAATGAGATAAGACAAAAATCTCAATTTGAAAGCTTGCTGAACCAAAGGAGCCATCTCAGATATCCTTATTGCTTTTCTGTTCCATTTTAGTATGAATATTATTACAGTTCAACTTTCCATGGAGTTCATAAATCAAAGAAAAAATAGAGAAAAGAAGTAAGAATCTGGTTAAAGATAATTTAGCAAAACAGTATTTGTCTTTTTTATTCACCTCAACTTGATTTTTTCCATGCTACATTATTTCTTTACCCTGTTGCTCAATGATTTTCACATTTATTCATTTTTTTCAGATCAGCCACATGTCAAGATCATATGACTTCTGTGCTCACCACATAGATATTCCAGTCCAAAGGGTCTGCGGCATTACACAGGTACCTATATTTTTAACACAGACTTTCATGCTGCTACTTGCTGCTGATCATCCGGGGGTAAACCACATGTTACCTTTTTTTTTTTTTTTTTCATTTTTTAAATTTGTTCTAATTAGTTATACATGACATTAGAGTGCATTTTGACACATCATACATAAATGAAGTATAACTTCTCATTCTTCTGGTTGTACACAATGTAGGATCATACCAGTCATGTAATCATATACACACATAGGGTCATAATGTCTGATTCATTCTATTATCCTTCTACCCCTCTACCCCTCTCCTCTCTTCACTTCCCTCTCTCTAATCCTGAGTACCTCTATTCATTCCTAGTCACATTCACACTTTAAGAAACAATTTTACCTGCACTTTTATGAATGAACAGCAAGGTTTTTAAATCCTTTTTCTCTGCTTTCTGCTCTGGATTCTCACAGTACACTTGGCTTAATGCTGCCAGCTATATCCAGGCCATTTTATGAATGCTGTGCTGCCTTGAAATTTCCTTGGTAATATTAATTAGTTCATCACCTTTAAATTTAAAGTCCACAGAAAGTCTCAGGACATGGGCAAAAGGTAGACAACATTTTTGCCAGAATGTGCCATGAGTGGTCTGTAGTTCCAGTAGATCCCTTGTTCTCTGAAATCTCTGTAGTGTCTGCATTCCTATTGGTGTTCTGGTCTTCTGAACATCCACCAGAATCACCCATTAAGCTCCACTTACAACATTCTAAGCCTTCTCCAGCTTGCATCCACAAACTTTTCCAAATTCTTTCCACAATGCAGTTCTGAAGGTACGTGTCAGATTGGTCAGAACAACAACCCTGTCCTCTGTACCAATTTCTGTGTTAGCATTTTGTTGCTAAGTCCAAAGTACCTGAAAAATCAAATTAGAGAGAGAGAAAAAAAGTTTATTTTAGAGGTTTAGGCTATGATTGGCTGATTTCATGAGGCTGAGGTGAGGCATAACAAATGGTAAAAGGGCTGCAGCAGAGGATAGTTGCTTTATCTATGGTGACTGGAAACCAGAGAGTGCAGCTAAGGGGCTGCAGGCAAGATGGACCCTCTCAGGGTATTTCACTAGTAACCCACCTGTGCCAGCCATGCCTCCACCTGCCTACAGTTACCACCCTGTTAGTCCATTCAAACTAAGATGGACTTCTTAGATTACAGCTCTCATGGTCTCATCATTTCACTTCCTGTACTAACCCAGGAAATTTTGGGGGACACATTATATTTAAACCATAAGAGGGCTCTAGGGTCACTGTCTTTATTCTTGTCTTTGGCTCAGTATTGGGTACTTCTCCTGCGTTTATGGATTTTTCCTGCTATCACAAACAGCTTTAGTCACTCTCTTATTTTCTTGTGTATGTGTATGTGTGAGTGTGTGTGTGCGTATGTGTCTTTTTCCACACAAGATTCATAAAATGGGGTCTCAGTTCTTCAAAATCCAAGAAAAT
This sequence comes from Sciurus carolinensis, assembly GCF_902686445.1. NCBI lineage: Eukaryota > Metazoa > Chordata > Mammalia > Rodentia > Sciuridae > Sciurus > Sciurus carolinensis. The sequence continues at coordinate 27,738,299 of NC_062220.1, forward strand.
TAGCACAGTTTCTCTTGATAACTTTTTTACCCTTTTAATTCTTGGAGCACTACATCCTTTTAGGGGTTGAGATAATATTTTGCACTTTTGGTAGATACTCTCATAATTCAAAGGGGGCGTTATTCTCCCTTGAAGCAGGTAAACTGCCTTTCATACAAAGCTATAGGAGATACCAGTATCAGTCTGATAATTCTACTCAAAATAATTCTCACTCTCTCTGATTAACCTCCTGTATTTTCATAAGCATAGACTTAATATTGCTAATTGGGGAAGTGTCATCGGATTGTTTTTGAGACCTCTTCAAATGCAAATAATGTAGAATCTCCATTTGGAACTTCTGGAAATTTTGTGTCTACTGTTCTCTCTTCAGACAGGAGTCTGAGTCACACTGAAATGTTCCATTTAACATCCAGACATGGAGAATTCATCTAAACTTGATTGTTCGGCAAAGAAAATCTCAATATTGCATACTATATAGACTTCCCAGAATTCCTGGGATCTGATAGTTTGAGCTTTTTTCCCTTTCTTGCTAGAAGCAGGTTATATCTTATGGTGCACTATTTTGTTTTGCTTTTATTTTCAGAATCTTTTTTAAAGTACATAAAATCTAGTTGTAAGTGAATCTAGAGAAATGGTCCAACTGATATGAAAGAGAAGAGGAACCAAATTATGAAGCTGAAAGGGTGGCTGAAAACCAGGAACATACAAACCAAGGAGAAACAGAGTAGACAAAATTCAGAAGAATACATGGAAAGATCCCACAAAGCATGGTTGCTTTTATTTAATTCCAGCATGTGTCTGATCTGCTTAAAATGTAAAAATAAAAAATGAATATAAAACATACTTATGATTAAATATAAATACACACAAACATATATATATACATATATCTATATATGTATATATATATATACACACACACACACACTCACACATACATGGAAATAACTTTTCTGAATCAAAGGAAGTCACAATCATAATTTTACCCAAAAGGCATCTCTTCATGCTGACAAATTTGAAGAAAATATGGATATATTGTTAATGTTGCCACCTTAAATTTTAAGTTAAAAATATGTAGTTTTCTAGATAAAAAGGGCAATTTATAGAAAAATATTAAATGATATTTGCATTAGATTTTTCATTACCACACTTATTCTGTGGACTGTCAAAATGCTATTCAGATGTGCACAAACAGTATTTCAATATGCATAGATTCAAATAATATTGCATCCATCTAGAACAACTTATAGATGTCCAGTGGAATATAAAAACACATAGTCATGTATTAACAAATACATGAATTTAGAAAAAGCTTTGCATATGCTCAGAAAAATGTAGACATTCAGTGCGTGAGTCTGTAGGACTGTAAATGAGAAAGACCCTGATCTAAAATTAAAGAGGGAAGTGTGAGACATGGCCCTGCAGTTAAGAGACACAGGTGATACACAGTCTGTTAGACCATGCTATAAATCAAAGATTTTGTAATCATTAAGCATTGTTACTACTTTTTTGGTTCAGTTGCCAATAAAATGAAGTTTGACTTTCATCTCTCCTAGGTTCCATGATACACCCATTGGTCAGATATTTTGCAAGTAAGTTGTTAGTACTAAGATTGAACATGATAAATAATATCAAAATTTCAACTAAAGTTAGGTGATGGAGTCTATCAAACAGTAACTACTCTAGACTTAATTGGGAAGATTTCAGGATTGGATGTGAATTTGGCCTCCTTTTATTACCAATATGGTGGAAAACTATCCTCAAAAGGGAATGGCATTTAGATACAAAGAAAAAAACATGGCAAATATTTATTTTGGCACATATTTAAGAAGAAATGAAAAGAAACATGGTATAAATGAAAATTTCATATATAGTCATGTGCTACAAACCATATTTCAGCCAATATTGAACCACATATATGAAGCTTATACTATATAGAGTCAGTGTATAACTGGCTATGACACCTGGGTTTCGATAAGTAGATGCTATGATTTTTGTGCATTGCCTGGTGATTCATTTCTCAGGTTTCACTGTCATTAAGTAATGCATGTCTGTATACCACAGTGTTAGTCAAAAGGGTTACTACCCAGGACAAACAGAAGCAAAAACATGTATGAAAAACATTTGGGATTAGAAAAATACATATGATGGGTAACAAAGACAAATTGGCAGAATATGTCCTGAACTAAAAAGATGGGACATGTGGAGTTGTTATTTTCAATATCTATATGAATCACGGTAAATCACTCTTAGAGCTATCGTGTGAACATTTGAATAATAGATGTACTGTTTTAAAAGTTTTCTCTGATTCCACATTTCCAAGTTCAAGAATAAGGAGATTGGTGGCAATACACAACAAAAGATGTTAAGAAGAAAATGGGAATCAGTTACATGATGAAATTGGTTTTTAACGCATGCTGTTTGAACTGATAGCAAGGTATATCAAAAAGAGTGCCTGGGGACACCTGGGTTGAAGGTTCCGCTCAGTTGAAGTACAGCATAGGATCTGCTTTCATTTCTAATCAAGAAAACTTGAAAACTCCTTGGTTAGGTCACTAAGGGCTAATTTTAATTGTATTTTATACATTATTAGTATTACACAAAGAGTAATAAATGGGTCTTCAACTTGGGACTGTATTAGCTAGATCTGTTAATATTAATAAAAATGTTAGTCACTGATATCTATAACACATGCTTTTATTATGTACTTATTAATAAAGGAAAACACTGTGAGTAAAAAGATTTTGATTGATTTTAGAATCTGGGTTTCAATACAGAATTTAGCATGTTCTGTAGCAGTGCCATTCAGATTAATGCACAAGACATGTAAAGAAAAACCATCAGGAGGAGCAGAGATTGCCAACGAATTTTAGAACATTAATTTAGACTTTTATGTTTGATGTGGATACATATGTAGTTATGTGAATGCAAAATTAACCAAGGAAACTGAGGGGTAAATCCAGAATTTAAATATTTGTGCTACAGTCACCAGACACATTTAAAAACTTGCTTAGCATGTGTGAGGCACTGGATTCAGTCCTTAGCACCACATAAAAATGAAACAAAATAAAGGCTTGCTGTCCATGTACAACTAAGAAAAAATTTTTAAAAAGAAAAGAAAAATAAAGGAAAGAATGGAAGATCTGGATTCACTATCAGTTATTCACACCAGAGAAATATTATCTTACAAATTATCACAGAGATCATCTAGTATTTCTTGGAAAATATAAAGGAGACTAAGGGAATAAGGGAAAAGAAATTTTGAGTAGTTCGAGAAGGCATGACTCATCATGTACATTATCATTAAGGACACAATATCAAAAACATGAAATGGAGTCTCTTAGGTGGATAGTGTTAGCCATGAGCAGTGGGTAGGGGGAATGAATGATGACAACTTGGAGGAAATCAGATGCATGCATCAAGAGAGTCCTAGGGCACAGGACTGGCAGATAATGCAAACCTTTATTGAAGCAGACAAGCATCTCCAAAATGGAGCTAGTATGTGAAACTTTTCGAGCCATAGTTAATTATAATCCCTTAAGGGAACTATTGTTTCAAGACCATGTGACACCCATCCCTTCTGACCATGTCGTCACCACCCTCCCCTTGGCCTATGTCATCAGGTACCCTCACAAAGAAAAGTTCCTGAGGCCCAAATACAGTGATAATAAACCGCCTTGTTGAATGAGAAACCAAGGCAAGGGAAAAGGAACCCGAAATCCTTAGAAAAATCTCTATAAGGGCCACCTCACTTTCCTCATAGGCAACCGGTTCAGTGCCTGGTCTGAAATTTTGTACTCTCTTTTTAATAAACTTCTGCTTGTACTCTGATCCACTAGATTGAAATTCTTCCCAGGAGATTCCAAGAACCAGTTGTTATGGACTCAGCTGCCACTTTCGTTCTGCAGATGAGTCTCTTTGCCACAGATACCAATTGACTATGGTGCTGAAAATTTTTACTACATATGGATGTATCGGGACTTAATGTAAAAAATCAAATATAAGAAAATTATGTTTTGAGATACAGAAAAAAATTTACATTCATCTTGGCAAAATGTTTTACTATTAGTTCACCTTTTTAAAATTTGTTTTTGTTGGCCTTTATTTATTTAAATGCATGTGTCATAAAAATCAATGGTTTTACTTACCTTTTTCCTAAGTATATCATCAGAACAAAGAATATTACTTGACAGATAGTAGATGCTCCATAAATAATTGTTGAATGACTGACTGGCTGACTGATAGATAAACGAGTTTCTTTTGCTTTACTAGCTTTAAGGGAATAAAATAGTATCTACTTGATGTTTGTTAAGAACATTTGAGATGCCATTTTTTAGAACGTGTTTAGTTTAGCACTTTAGGGCCTGGCATACAGTGTAAGTGAGGATTCTCTCTTCTTCCTTTTTCTGTTTTTTAAAATAGAAGATACAGAGACAAACCCACAAAAATATAGTTACCAAATACTAGACAAAGGTGCCAATAACATACATTGGGGAAAAAAATAGCCTCTTCAACATGGCTATTTGACTGGGAAAACTGGAAGTCCATATGTAATAGAATAAAATTTACCCACTACCTGTCATCATGCACAACACTCAGCTCAAAGTGGATCAAGGACCTAGGAATTGGACCAGAGACCCTGTGTCTACTTTAAGACAAGGTGGGCCCAACACTCCACCATTATTGGCACAGGAACTAACTTCCTTAATAAGATCCCTGAAGCACAAGAATTATGTAAAATCAATAATCAATAAATGGGATGGCATAAAACTAAAAGACTTTTTTTCTTTTTCTGAACACATGAATATGAAGAAAATCTAGCTCAGGTACATATTTGAATTTATCATCATACTAGTGTCCATGATCAATTATGTAAGAAATATTTTAACTTGATTACTTAAAATTAGACTTAAAAATTTCATTCTTTATGAAAGATACACTTAGGAAAACAATTTTCATTATTTTAGTCAAACAGATTTTAAATACAAACATATTTTGTTTTCCATGTGATAAAATAAATGATAACATGGGATTCACTGTTTAGGCATGTTAAAACAAGTTGAAGATAAAAACATTACATCAAATACAGGTTTTAAATGAAAGCTTTTAGGTATACTCAATATTTTACCTATATACCTCAATATAAAATATTTTTTTCTGATCTACTAAATCATTGTGATAGTTGCAGAATTCTTGGTTGATCTTTCAAGCAATTATGCATTTAAGACATATACCATCACCTGGTTTCTGTAGAGAATTGCTTATTTCCACAAGTGAGAAACAACAGATAAGTCTGTTCTGTATGTTATCTAAAACAAAATCTTATGTTATTATTTTTGCTATCAAAATCTGTATGTAATATTATACTACATTTGCATGCTGTTGTGGTATAACATGTTACATTGTATACTTCTACAAAATCCCCACTTTCCTTGTTTGTTACCTAAGTAGGTAAATATTATGTTTCTTAATCAAAATAGCTAATGTATTATCTACTATGATTGATCACAGTTAAAGTGAATTAATAGAAGTTATATTAGTCCATATTTGGATTATATTTCTTTATACTCAGAGCTGTTGTTTTCTGTACCTTGACAGTGATGCGGTTCCATTTTAGTATTGGTCTATTTCATAGCACTGAGTAAAATGGGATTTGTTTTTATATTTCAAAATCTCACTTAATGTATTCCTACAACACAACTGGGAACAGTAGTGGTCATAAACTCAAATGATTATATAGTTTCTAAAATGAAGGAAATCTAATAGAAGTGACAGAGTACAGTTTTTAAATCAAAAGTTAAAATGTGAGGAAAGCTTTGGTTCACTTGTAGCTTTAGGCCAGTCTAATCATCCCCATCTGCCTCAATAAAATTAGTTCAGAGGAGTGTAATTCAATTACTATGCTTAAAGACAGGTAGCCTCTCAGGAGGGCATGAAAACCATTTGTTGCAAATGTATTTTATGGTGTGTGAAATAGTCTGTGTTCTTTACAACATATGTAGGAAGTAAATAATTTTCCATTTGGTAGATGAACCAAAAAGCTCAGTCTAAAGAGGGTGGAAGACAAAGAATAGGAAGTGAAGTAAGATTTAGATTTTAATGTTATAAAAATAGTTCTGTTTGTGATGTTTGTGTGAATGTATAATTTATTATATTCTCAGGATTAAAAGGCTATCATGTTAGACTCTTTAATCAAATATAAACATGAACTTAAGTATAGAAAACAACATTAAAAACAACTCTAAATCTTGGAGGTGACGGATGAACTTATGGCATAGGTTGTGGTCATGATTTCATGAGTGTATTTCTATCTCCAAATCCATCAAGTGGTATATATTAAATAAGTGCAGCTTTTCATATATCAATCATAACTCAAAAAAGTGGTTTAAAAAAGAAAAGTAATAAATCTTCAAAATAACATATTAATATTATTGCATATCAAATTAAGAACCCAACAACTGTAATAGTTTGTGATATAATATATAGGAAGTGAATGTACCAGAAAACAACAATAGCAAGCCTGTAATCACAACCATTTTGCCAATGTTAACATCTACTCATGAACCAAGGTCTTCCAGGTAAGCATATCAGGGAATGACTCAAATATTTGGCAGTTGTACCCCCAGACTCCCCTCAATTTGCATATGCATTCAGGTTAGAAACATATGCTTAAGTATTTGGAGTATGTTTTCATTATCTACCTGGTATGGCTTCAGTAGCAAATTTAATTTTTAAAAGTCTTATCATTTCATTGTAGTCTTTAGAATCAGAAGTGAATTTCTGCACTAGCATTTGAATATAGAATAAATTCATATTAGGATGGAGAAGACATTCCATATGCACTTATTAAGTTATCAGTCTTATTCAAACATGATGACATGAATTAAACTATAAAACCATAAAACTGTTATTGCATGATGATAGGAATTTCCTTCCGAGTAAAGAGCCCATAGTTTGCAGCTCAAACACAAAAAGGTAAAAACAAAATTGTGGTCACCTAAGGTTAGAACAAATTTCAGCATGTGCTGTTTTTTAATATTAAGGTATGTAAAAAATCCAATGTTTTTTGAAACTACAAATAACACAAGCAGGGAGAATGACAGTATCTAGTGCACATGAAAATATTTCTTTAAGCAGGAGGCATCATTTAATTGTGCTCTGTTCTTACTAGAACAAACCCCTCAAGAAAGAAAATTTCACTTGAATTTTTTTCATTCATCATGAAATGACATTTTGCTTTCAGTTTCTACAACCCAACCTAGTTCTTTAATATCTACACATTTTATTATCTAACTGGTGCGAGGACCTCAAAAAATAAATCTAAAAAGCCAATACATTTCTGCCAGCTGTGATCTGTACTAATGTGAAAAGAATATATTGAAGTATCAGTTGACATCTCCCCCTAAGCTGTACATATGCAAGACTGCTCTCACAAATATGTATGATCACAAATTATGTTATTAAAGATGTGGCTCCTGGGCATTAGCAAGGAAGCCTGACTTTGTTCTGTGATGCATTCTTTTATGAATGTTTAAAGTAAAAGTCTTTTATAAACAAGGGGAACAGCACTAAACCATAATCAGTGAACATATTTATGAAAATTATTAACATCAGACAAGTCAAATATTTTAGATCACTATGGTTTAAAAACATGACATATTATTTTGTCAGCTCAGATCACTTTGTCCTAACCTTTCTTTTCATGTAGAGAATAAAAAGGGCAGGACTGGAGAAAAAGATGTAACAGGTAGAATATTGGAAGATAGTGAACTCATGTCCCTGAAATAGGCTTTGCAACATATCTGCAAAGTTAAAAGAATGACTGAAGTACACAGGGTATATGCTGTAATACAAAGCCTATCTCCCGCCCCTTCCCTCGCACCACAACCTAACTTGCCAGTCTGAAGGTTGCTCTGCCCACACCTTACGTTGCAGGAATTTCTGGCCTGCGCTAAAGCCATTTCCTGCTTCCTAGTTACCTCCTAGCTTGTCAGTCTGAACATGCTAGCTAGCTATTGGTTCATCAGTTAGCTTGCAAGTATTCTCCTCCGCTATTGGTTCCTTCCAGCCAGGGAGATTCCAATATTTGGGAGAAGCATCCAGCCATCTTTCTCTTTCCCTTCTTTTCCAACCCCGGAGCCCATGCACTAGTCGTCTGCATTATATAAAGTCTCTTGCATGAGGTCCTGTGTCCCTCAGTGGATTTCTGGGAGCTATTGTTGAGCCCAAGACCGGGCATACGGAGCGCCAATTCAGTCGGAGGGGCTGGAGCTACCACAGGTTCTGAGCTGCATTTTTCCTTATATATGCCATGATGTCCACCAAGACCTCCAAGGCGAGTGCAAGTGACAGGATTCGCCCATCAGCATTAAACAAAAGAGCTGGGGAGTAGGATCTGAGAAGGTCACATAATGTACATGGAAGCCTCAGGAAGACAAACAAGGTTCTTTCTCCATCTCCGCTGCTGGGCACTGACTTCCCAACTGGTTTTATCTCAGGCACTTATTAGTTTGCCATTTCTGAACAGATCCCATGTACCTCCCTGATACAGATGGTGAATTAATATAAATTAAAGTATAATTAAAGAAAAACTAAAGTGAATCAACTGATGATCAGCAATTTGAGGGAGGACGATTCGACTAAAAATATCTCAATTGAATTAGAGCCCAATTGAATTACAATCTGTGGAACACAGCCAGAAAAAGTTTTGGGGAAAAAATATAAATTATAGAACTCACAGTGACTGACATAAAACTACAATGCAAAAATCTTCCCTGAGTTTAAAAACAAAAGCAATATGTTTAAATAAATAGATTAAATAAGCAAGCTAAAAGTATAATGGCACTGATAAAATATGAATTCATGTTCTCAAATACCAAATGGAAGTATTATCTGGCAATAGCAAGAATATAAGTTCTAAGTTGCAGGTACACTTTTGCATACCTTTCTCTACTTTTTGCACCTGTAAGAGTACACAGACTTTAGGTGTTTTTCCCCTTAGAAAGCTATAAAGTCCCAACAATCATTTTTTATCTCTTCCCTAGATTTTCCCTCTGTAAAATGGGAATGAAAGCAGAAATTCCAGCTTCATAGGATTATAAGGACTTCATGAGTTAACATATAAAAATATTTAGAAGAATAGAGAGAACATACATGCTAACAGATGTGACCTGGTAGAGTCCAGATAAAACTTGAATAAAACAAGTAAACTTCAGGCCATTTTATCTATATCTAAAGTCCCAAAAGACCCCAGCAAATTTCAAAGTCATAGAGATAGGTTAACTCAGTTTACAAAATAGCTCTTAAAATATCCTCAGTCACTCTAGAGAAGGAAGGAATTCCTCCTGATGGTCCAGTCTGCTGGCATCTTTTGACACTGGCTCATTGTTCAGAGGTCCTCAAGCAGCCCACAGGTTTCCCTGGATTCATTTCCCACCAGGACCTCTGCAAGGGTGAAGATGGGGAAGGAGCCCCTACTCCAATATGTTTTGGTAGAGAAGATTTCCAAATACCTCTCCCCAGTCTCTCTAAATCTGAAAAATTTTGCTGTAGATAATTCCAAAGTAAAGTACAAATATTTTTGGATTAGGTTGAAATTTGGATTTTACTGGCTTTAGAGCTTCTCTTAAGAGCAGATTTGCAAACTTAAAAAATATAAGTGAGAATAAAGATTTGCAATCAGAAAGGTGTGGTTAGCTACTTTCTATCTTGGCATAGATCAGTACAGCTCTCATATATAAAAAAGTCATGCAGTGAATGTGCATCATTATCTTTCCTCATCCATTGATCAGATCACTTAATGATTATATTACAGGCATTATCACACTTTAGAATGTTCTTTTTAGAGGTTAGGCAACTTGATATGGTTTTGATTAAAGGAAGTCTAAAAACAATGATTTTCTGAACCTTTGTGTCTGCTGTTAAAATCATAACTGCTAATATAAATCTTGTATTACCCCAAATTTTAATATTGTTATTTACTCAAATTTATTTATCACCTATCATAGGCCCTTTTTTTCTCTTTTTGTTTAACATGAAATGTGTTTTACTTACAGACAAATTAGTATTTGTGCTTGTGTGCGTGTCTGTGCATGTGTTTGTAAACAGTGTGATTTAGGGTTAGGAGAATGCCCTTCTATATTTTCCTATAAATCTATCTACCTATCTACCAATATATCTCATTTAGTTACTGTCTGCTATCTTCTTACAGATGTGCATTATGATTTATTTAAGTAACTACCTATTAGAGGTCACTCACAAAATAAAAATCATGTAATCTACATCTTGTTGCATACATTTTTTGAATTTATATAATGTTTTCCTAAGACTAAATTTTAAAAATGTAATTCTGGAATAAGGAATTTAAAAACAATTTTGACACCTAATACCAAAATTTTGAGCATATTGCTGACAACCACAAAAATATTTGCTGCTAATCATTTCAAATTTTATCAAGTGGGAAGATTGGAAACTTACATTGATTTTCTTTCTTTTTAAATTACTAATATGTCAATATATTTTCCATAGGATGCTTGACAAGATCTTTTTCATTATGTGTATGAATTTACATTGAGACTTAATTTTATATAATATTTGTGTTCTCTGATTTGCAGTTTTTATACATCACAGGTATTAATCCTTTATCACTTTGTGTCTCCTACAAATTTGTGATTTGCCTTGATTTTAATGGACTTCCTTTTAATGGACTTCCTTTTAATAGTCCCCCATTTTTTTTTTGTATGTAATATGCATTTTAGTGCCTCAGGAAGAAACTCTCCACTCAAATAATGCATAAGTATTAGATATTCTAACTTCAAAGACTCTCTTCATGACAAGCATAAAAAATTATTTCATCTGATAATCCACAATAACTGTACTTAGACTCAAAATTTGAAAAATTAAATTGGTGACAAAGTAGAAAAAAAATTGTCTTGATGATTCTGACAACTTTTCAAAGTTGTACACAGAACCAACTTCTGCTGTGCCTTTTACTTGTATTTCTCTAGACAGTGTTAAACCTTCATGATCATTATCTAATTAGTCATTACAAACTTTTCTTTCTTCCAGAGGTTGAATGACACCTGTCGTTGCATGGACCAGTAGAAGAGGAAGAATCTTCCTCTGCTCTCCAGATCTTTCTCACTTGAGTGCTTATATTTTTTTTGCCTTTGCAATCGGCAGCTGGGTTTTAAGTTATCACTCGACTACTTAAATTCCAAGGGATAATATCATGATATACACTAGATTTGCAGTATTCAGGGCCCTGATCATACTGGGAGAACACAACAAAAATGACCCCAGGAAACAGGAGGCAAAGTAAAATAATTACAAAATGCTGGAATGTAAGCCATCCCTCAGTATGAACATAAATAAAATTCTTAGCATTGTCAAGAACCCAAGTGTGAAGATTGTAAGATAGCTATCAGGATAAACTCCAAGTGCAGTTCCAGAGTGAGAGAACATTGGGATGCATCAAATACAACCTTTCCTTGAAGCTATTGCCATTAATGAAATTTTACCGGCGGGGTACTTAATTGTACAGAAGACCATGCTAGAAGGAATTTTGGTTGCAGCATCATAAATTTAACAAAAATCCAACTTATGAAACAATAAATATGAACAAGATAAAGAAAGAATGCTTCCTTAAGTCCTTTTTGAATCTCAGTAAGCACACTGCCAGCTGGCTCCTTAGCCAGTATGAAGTACCAGCTGTAGAGTCTTTACAAGTAAATCCTCTAAAATTTTGTTTTCCCAGAAGTATCAGACAATGAGTTAATGTAAAGCATGGGGTGTTTAGCTAGATAATCTTCCTTGCCTTTTAGTTATATAATTTAAATGATTATAACTCAACATTACCTATTATGATAATAGTCATTTACTTTAAAATTATTGGATTTGTTTAGAAATTTCTCTTCATTTTCTAGATGTATAGGTTGGAAATGCTTCACAGGTTCAGCCTAGGCTATCCCTGGAGATGCCTGCTCACTTACAGATTCTCAGGGGATAATATTTGTTGTAATTTTTAAATATTCTTAAAATTTATGTACAGCAACATTAAAAATTAAATGGAATTCTCATTAACCTCATGGACTAAATTATAATGAAGAGATCAGATGTGCTAGGTTTACCAGAGAATTAGTGACTTTTAAAAGGAAGTAAGTCTAATAATGCTACTAGGAGCATTCAGATTGGTAACTCAGGTTGATGGATTTTGGGATAACTCTTTATGTACCTTTGGATTTTTTTTGATAATAAAATGACTATTGTGTGCTAAATGGAAGAAGGTTGTTTTTTTGCCTGAATCACTGATCTTCCCCCAACTATCATCATTATTTTGATATTTCAATATTCATATTAATTATTTGCTCTCCCACAATTTATTGCTGCATGACTACCACTAGTCAATACTCCACCTCTCTTTCAGTGAGGTAACCTTCCCTGCTTACAATGCACCTAGGAGTGGCAAGTAGACATTTTTATAATCTGGAATTGACAACTTATTAATTGAACAATCTTAAGAAAATCGATTAACTATTTTTTCTTTTCTTTAGTTTTTTTCAGTTGTAAAACTACATAGCATCATTTAACTCATGATAGTATTACCCTTAGCAGAGAAATAAACAATTATCATATGCCCTAGTATTGCATAATTATTTAGTGGTGGAAATCTGACTCAAATATAAGCAGCGTATCTACATAACCCAAAGTTTTAACTACTGTCTCGTGTTGGTATCAGGATAGTTCTTAATAACTTCTAGTTTCCTTCCAAATTTTGTTCATCCTAAATGTGAATGAAAAAGAAAAACTTAAGGAGGACGTGTGAGTGATCAAGCGATGTTTCATCCAAGCAGATCGTTTATTCTATTGATTTTTATCTGCAGGTGATCTTTCTGGTGTCTTTGATGACTGTTCTTAATCAGGAATGAAAGGCAGCAGAACATGGTCACAGGTACTAGCCACTCCAACCTCCCCTTGGCACTTGATCATCCTTCTGTTCTGGGCTCTATTCCCTACTGTCTAGCCCCAGTGAGGAACTATTTTTTGGGCAAACCCTGGTATGAAGAGAGCACTTAAAATAACGCCCCACTCACTTCTCTAGTTACGTGACACTTTCTGTTAGAATGGTTCCATCACCACCTGTTTGGAAACCTTGTAACCAGGGTGCTTAATCACCATCCTGCTGATCCCTCAAACTTCACCAAGAACTAGTGAAAATGAAAGAGGATGTGGAGGCTTCTATTATATCACAAATCAAAAGAGGAAGTTTATTACAAATAGAGGAATTCATTCATAGATCTTTGAAAATAAGAAGTTTGTTTAATATTAAAGTAATATCATTTTATGAGTCAGGTTTTTATGTTACCCTTGTGTTGTTACTGGGCTATGGCAGGAGGAAAAGAGCAATGATGGACTTACATAAGACCTCTTGAAGCTTTTCTTCAAAGTCTGATGTGTTGTGTCAGCTCCGATCTCTTGGTCAGGGAAAAATCTCACAGCCCAGAATTATATCTGTGGGGTAAGAAGTCTAACCTTGCCCACATAGAAGGATATGGAATACAAATACTTGGGGGAATAACAGGCAGCCCTGGGGAGATGAAGGGGATAATGTTAGGGAGCATACCCGTCAGTGTAAAGAACACCAATCACAGAAGAATAAGAGAACTCAAATAGCCAAAACAATCCTGAGCAGAAAAAGTGAACAGGAGATATCACAATATCAGACCTTAAATTATACCACAGAGCAATAGTAATAAAAACCACATGGTATTGGCACCAAAATAGACAGGCAGGCATACAGTACAGAACAGAAGACACAGGGACAAACCCACAAATTACATTTACCTTGTTTTAGCCAAAGAAGCCAAAAACATACAATGGAGAAAAGATAGTATGTTCAACAAATGGTGCTGGAAAACTGGAAATCCATACACAATAAAATGAAATTAAACCTCTATCTCTCATCCTGCACAAAACTCAACTCAAAATGGATCAAGGACTTAGGAATTAGACCAGAGACACTGCACCAAATAGAAGACAAAGTAGGCCTGAATCTTCATCATGTTGGCTTAGGATCAGACTTCCTTAACAAGACTCCCAAAGCACAAGAAATCAAAGCAAGAATCAATAAATGGGATGGATTCAAACTGAAAAGCTTTGCTTCAGCAAAAGGTACAATCAATAATGTGAAAAAAGAACCTACAGTGTGGGAGAAAATCTTTTCCACAAGCACTTCAGATAGAGCACTAATTTCCAAAATTTATGAAGAACTTACAAAACCTTACACCAAAAATACAAAGAACCCAATCAATAAATGGGCCAAGGAACTAGACAGACATTTTACAGAAGAAGATATACAGGTGATTAATAAACATATGAAAAAGTGTTCAACATCTATAGTAATTAGAGAAATGCAAATTAAAACAACTCTAAGATTTCATCTTACTCCAATTAGAATGGTTATTATCAAGAACACAAATAATAATAGATGTTGGCGTGGATGTGGTGAAAAAGACACACTTTTACATTGCTGGTGGAGTTGCAAATTGGTACAGCCCCTCTGGAAAACAGTTTGGAGATTCCTTAGAAAATTTGGACTGGACCTGCCTTTTGATCCAGTTATCCCACTCCTCAGTTTATACCCAAAAGACTTAAATTAGCATAATACAATAATGCAACCACAACAATGTTTATAGCAGCTCAATTCACAATAGCTAGGTTGTGGAACCAACCTAGATGCCCTTCAACAGATGAATAAGTAAAGAAACTGTGGTATATATACACAATGGGATATTATTCAGACATAAAGAAGAATAATATTATGGTATTTGCAGATAAATGAATGGAATTGGAGAATATCATGCTAAGTGAAATAAGCCAATCCCTAAAAACTTAAAGGCCAAAATGTTTTCCCTGATAAGTGAATGATGATTTATAATGGGGGTGGGAGGATAGACGATGAGAGAAAAATGGAGGAACTTTAGATTACATAGAGGGAAATGAGAGGGAGAAGGGGGCGGGGGTATGAAAGATGGTAGAATGAGACAGACATCATTACCGTATGTACATGTATGATTACATGAATTGTATGAATCTACATTATACACAACCATAGAAATGAACATATGTACCCCATTTGTGTACAATGAATCAAAATGCAGTCTGTAAAAATAATAAGAAGAAAAAGAACGCCAATCACACTCATGTGGTTGTTAAGTATCTTTATTTCCAATGGAAATATATAATTTCAGAAAGTAATTAGCCTGTGCATCATTGATCCTCTTTAGGGCTCATCTATTGAATTTGAAGTATATTCTATAATATCAAAAATACATAATCATCTTCCTTAATTGCGATATGAAACTTTTATTATTTTTGTCCATGTAGTTTATTCTCTTTAACTTCAGAAATGTGGCCAAAATCACGGCTTTACTCTTTGTCCTCAAGGAGAATTTTCTTATGGAGCCCAAGATCAAAGGAACTATGATTCAAGTTTCTGAATGTTTCCTATCTCAAGCTTCAACCATTAATGTTATTTTGGTAAATGTAGTAAAAGAGAAGAGTGTCTTTGAGGAGGGAGAGATACAGAGGGGTAAGAGCAAGAAGTGGTGGGGAGAGACCAAGGGATGGAGGGAGGGCAGGGAGACAGAGAGGAAATTACTTCTGGTGAGACTGAAAGGGAAAAATGATGACCAAGGTGAGAACATGGTGGCTGACACTGTGGGAGTGGGGTGGAGACCTCTTAAGGACGGCTGTGCTTGGTAGGGGTGGACCTTAGTGTCGTTCTCAGCTTTAGGACAAGTTTCAGGCTGTATTACATTGTGATTTGGAAGCAAGATTTCAGGGAACTATTGGAATCCTGACAGACAGTGGAGGGTAACTATGCATCCTCTAAAAGTTAAACATTGTTACCCGTGTCTTGCACACGAAGCAAGTCTTTTCCATTAACCAATCAGGAGGGTAGTTTTGTAATCCAAATTAAGCCAATCTAATGAAAATTAAGGAACATCATACTTCTTAGACACTTGAATTTATGATCTGAAATATTTATCTTCTGTACTTATAGGGAATTTGATATTGGTCAGTGCCAAAATATTCTATTAATACAGATGTGGAATTAAGGTTTTCTCTTCTCAAGTTCTCAAACCTACTTTAGTTTACTCTTTCATATAGATAGAAAAGGAATGCAAAATTATCCACAAATTATTATGTAGAAACTTGTGAAAGATTCACTTTGCATGTGATAAACAGTTGCTTGAAAAGAAACTGGACATCAAGTTACTTCAGATTTGATAATGTTTGTTTTTATAACCTCCTGATTTATTTTTCTGATTCAAGTCTCCTCCCAGACTCATTTCATCAATCTCATTAAAACATTCTTTTGTACATATCTTGATCCAAGAACATATAGTGGCTATTTCTCACCAGTGGAATTCAAGTGCTCATACTCATACTCAAGGTCCTCTATCATCAGACCATATCCAACACATCAATCTAAAAGCCCTAGTTCCACTAACTATTCCTTCTTCTGTGTCTTCTCTTAGGCTTCATCTTTTACAGAAAATATCTTCCCATTTCCTTCCTGCCTTTGTATAGTAAAATTTGAAGATCAATTTGTTGAACTATAGCATAATTATTTTCAAATAAAGAAAAACTGGACTAAGTGTTTGGGGATCTTATAAGAATTTCATGATAATTTTACTGAACTGCATAGTATAAGATCTATCATGTTCTTGTTTTTAATAAATATACATGCTATTCCCTTTTTTTCTGTTCATTAATTTTTTTACAAAAAATTATTATATCTACCTTTAGGTGAAACAAGAAGAAAAAAATAAGTACATAGCCCAGGTCCTACATATTTCAAAATTTAAAGGTAGAAAAGAAGTAGTGAGTGCAAGATTATTTTACTCCAATCCTGTAATGGTTATTTTGAATTGTCAATTTGACTGGATTAAGAGACACTGATGATTAATAGGCCTCTTGGTGTGCCCATGAGGGTGTCTAGGAATGACTGGCATGTGGGATAGTGAACTGAAGTGGAGCCCTCCTTAAGTGTGGGCAGCACCACCCCACAGGATGGTGGCTTGGATGAAATAAAAGTTGGAAGAAAGGAAGCAGATGCTGATGCAGATGCAAGCTCGACTCTTCTTGAACAGGTTCTTGACTGCTTTGATCTGAGGATATCAGACTCTCCCTTATTCAATCTTCCAAAGCAAACTCTGCCAGTGATTTTCCAGGTAGTTTCCAGAAGCCTTGGTCTTGGACTAGGTAACACTATTGATCTTTCTTGTTCTGGGGTTTCTGTGCCTTGAACTGCCCAGCTGCTGCTTCTCCCATCTCTCCAGCTGCAGTCGGTCATTGTGGACTATCTGGCTTCTGGTCGTGTAAGTCAATCTAATAATCCCCTTTTATAATCATACTTCCTATTGATTCTTTTCCTCTAGAGAACCCTGACTAATATAAATCCTTACTTCAATTGTTGTTCTCTTCCTATGCGGAAACATGTTGTTCACCAGAAACCTGTTAGGTATTCAAATAAAACTTAACCCTTCTATCTTAATTTCTGGTTACCTCCACCTCCAATGTCTTAATTTAGATATTTTAACTATGTTCTCATGGCTATTGTTTTTGTATTGGTTTCTGTGTCTCTCACTAACACCTCTAAAATGTCATACACATTCTAATTTTAATCAAAGGATTTACAAAATCATATACTTTATACAAAAAATGTTTTGTTATTTATGTTGGATTTAAGTATTCCTACTAGAGTGAGTACAAATGCCTGAAGGAAGGAAAATCAATTTCTTTCTTTTTTTATATTGCCAATATTTATCCATTACAGTGCTTGGCACACTAGCTGAATGTAAGAATGCTGCTTTGAAATACTTCTGAAACTGTTTCATGGAGAAATTATAAGATATAATAAAATATGAGTGTGTAGCTATGTCAGAAGATCTGCCTTCCAATCCATGTTCATATCCTTGGCACATGACCTTGGTAAATGGATAGGACTGTTAGACCCTCATTTATCATCTTTTAAATGCAATTAAAAGTATCTGTTAAATGTCTGCTTGACAAATTTAATTTTAGAATGAAACAAATCAATGAATGTGACAGAGTTATTATTCTAGTTTGTGTTGCGGAGTAACGGAGTAACCAGCTATACAAAACTTACTAGCATAAACAACTATTTTATTAGGCTATAGATTCAGTGGGTTAGGAATTAATTATGGAAGGATGCAGCTGGAACTTCTCTCTTGGTGGTCTCAAATGCTGAAGTCAGCTAGCAGCTGGGACTTTAATTGTTTGAATGGTTTACCTTGACTGCTGGAACGCTCCTTTGGAGTAAAGCATCAGGTAAAAAGTTTAACTATGGAGAGGGCACATGCTACAAGGAAACTTATGCCGCAAGGAGAGGCCATGTGCAGGATAACCAAGCTTCAGGTCGAGGCTGATTCCCAGGCAGATACTTTGGTTCATTCACAGGACTGGCAGTTGATTCTGGATCTCAGCTGGAATTTCAGTTGGGATTGCTCATAGGAGCACCCACATGTGACTATTTGAGGTGGCCAGGGCTTCCTCATAATATAGGAGATGGTGCCTCAGAGTGCCAAATGCAAACGATCTAAGCAGAAAGCTGAGCTGTGTTGCATTTTGTATTCTACCTTTTGAATTCATGAAACAGAAATTCTCCTGAATTGTTTTGGTTAAAAATGAACCACTAAAGTTGTTCCAGATACAAAGGGAGGAGATGTAGGTACACCATTTAATAAGAGATATACTAAAAATATGGTTTTTTTAAACACTACTTAATTATAGATTGTACGGGGTTAAACAAACATAAGAATTTGTTCCTTATTATCATGCAAGAAAAGTCATTTCATCTATTTTTATTATTTTACCCTTACTGCCAAAAACACAACTAATCATATCTGTCTTGTCTTTCATGACAATATAAACTCCAATACAGTCTAGTACTCAGTAAATGCTTCTTTCCTATCTTTAAATTTTGAACTATTTAGCTTGGCTATTGGACTTTTTTTCTTCTAACAGTGATCCTATTCATCTTTACAGTCTGAAATTTATATAAATGCTAATTAATCACAAATATATAACTCTACACAGAAGCGTCCCCTTAAATCTATATACTCATATCTGACTTTTTGAAATCTCAATTTGTATAATAAGCATTTCAAACCAAACAAACCCTGCCAGGAAAATGTTATTCCACTTCCCAAGTAAGTACCTTATCAGTATAATTCACCCCTACCCACCCTGTTAAACTATGACTTTTTCCTCTTTTGTTGCTACACACATATGTAACCATTATAGTTGTGCTTGGATATTGGTGATAATTATTTTTAAAGATTTTTTTCCTTAGAGATGAATGAATAGATATTGTAGGTCCAAAGTTTGTATGATATATTGGCTGTTTACATAGCTCTGTCTATATAGCATGCATCCCATGTAGCATTATAAAAGTACAGAAATACTAGAAAATTATCATGGTCAGTAACTTTCATTCTATTAACGTCATAAATAATATGCTTCTCTCTTTCCTGCACATCTACCTCCAAAAATACCCTCATGTGTACACATATACAGTTAGGCTTCACTCAATCTTTTTTCAACTGAAAAATGAAGATATTCATAATTGATTTATGGAAATGAATAAATCAAAAGAAGAATACAGAAGTATGATGTTTGCCTAAAGAAAAATCAGTGTTACCTATTTTAATATAAATTTTAAAGCACTGACATTTTGAAGAATTAAAATTAATTAAAAAAACTGACACCATGAGATTTGGGTCTTAGTTCAGTTACTATCCTTTCTTGGGAGCATTATGATTTTCCCCTTTTATTATTATTTCCAAACACTTGGTCATCTGTTCATTAACCAAGTACTTGGATATAGACTAGTTCATCATCCTGGAAACCCTGTTGTCCATATCTGTTATTAATCTCTCTCTCTCTCTCTCTCTCTCTCTCTTTCTCTCTCTCTCTCTTTATATTACTGTCTGTTAAGGTGTGGATGTGAGGTGTCCCCCAAAAGTTCAGATGTGAGATAATGCAAGAAAGTTCAGAGAAAGAAATGATTGGGTTGCGAGAACCATAATCCCATCAGTGAATTTATCCCCTGATAAGGATTAACTGAGTGGTAACTGAAGTGGTAGGGTGTGACTGGAGGAGATAGGAATTGGGGCGTGGCTTTAGGGTATGTATTTGTATCTGGCCAGGGGAGAATTCTCTCTCAGCTTCCTGATCACCCTATGAGCTGCTTTCTTCTGCCACACTCTTTCACTATGTTGTTCCTGCCTCGCCTGGAACCCTGAGGAATGGAGCCGGCCTTCTATGGACCAAGATCTCTGAAACCGTGAGCCCTCAAATAAACCTTTCCTGCTCTATAACTGTTCTGGTTGGGTCCTTTAGTCACAGTGGCGAAAAAGCTGACTAAAGCAGACAAAAAAGTGATGTCATAGTTTAGATAGGGGATGTCCCTTAAAAGGTCATGCGTGAGACAATACAGGAATATTCAGAGATGAAATTATTAGGTTATGAGAGTCATAAGGTACTTGGTGGATTAATCCATTTGATGCATTAATAATTTGAATGGATTTATGGGTGGTAACTATAGGCAGGTGGTACATAAATGGAGAAAGTAGATGATTGCAGGGGTGCCCTTGGGGACCGTATTATCCCTGACTCCTTGAACTCAAGTTCTCTCTCTCTCTTTGCTTCTTGGCTGTCATGAACTGAGCAGTTTTCGTCTGCCATGCCCTTCTGCCGAGAGTTTTTTTCACCCAGACTCAGAGTTATGGAGTTGGCCAATCACATACTGAACCTCTGAATCCATGAGCCTAGGTAAACTTTTTCTCCTCTAAATTGTTCTTGTCAGGTCTTTTGGTCACAGCAAGGAAAAGCTAACTAAAAGACATATGAAGAGGACTTCTCTTTAACTCTAAAGGGGACCATGTGAGGAGGTGAAGCCTGGAATGGTGGTTCTGTATACTGTGTCAGATGAAATCATCACAAAGAAAAAAATCCAACACTCAGAAACATGGAAGAACTTGGGTTCAATAATATCACTGAGTCATCAAATAAACTAGCCATGGAATCATTCTTCTAGTTAGGAGAACAATAGGAGAAAAGATAAACTACTAATTGATTTAAATTACTTTATACTATGTTAGTTGTATTTGAAAGCATCCTAACTGATTCAGGGACTCTACACGTTAATTACCCCGACTACTTAAAGAAAACCAAAAATCTTTAAAAATATTGAATAGTATTAAGTCACTTGTTTCAAACAATGCAAACTTCTTCCCCTTTCTCTGCCCTCTTTCATTTTTCTCTGCCTCTCCCCACTCTTCTTCTGCCTCCTTTATGTCACTGTGTCTCTGACACATGTCAAACATTAACCATGTGCTCGCGTGCACACACACACACACACACACACACACACACACACACACACAGTCTCACTCAATGCTACCACCACATTGACTGCAGGACAACAGTGACTGAGTACTCCTGATTCTCAATTATGCACAGCTGACTCAGATATTTGACCATTAAGCTATTCGGCATATTAGATAAATAATGATTTTTTTTCTATATTGCAAGTTCCAGAAATTTTAGTTAATAAGCCTAGAAAAAATTTGGATTTTTATACAAAAAAATGAATATATTAACTTCAGTTTGGGATTAATATATGCAATAAAATTGAATCTATATGTAGAATTCACTCTGAAAAATAGGAACCATTGAATAGGTACTCTTTTAATAGCTATTTATTACTACTAATAATTGCATTCTGTGTGCTTAATAAACACAGAAATATTGTTGAATCATAAAGTGGCTAATTAGTTTTGTGAATTTAAAGTGCTGTGTTTGCATGTGAAAACAAATTACTGATTATACAGTCCCTTGAATAGATATTTTGTTTTTACATGTTATTCTAATGGTGATAAACCTAAATTTGCCAGAAGTTGGAGACATTTCCCTGGCATCCAGATTTGAAGCTTTCAGTTAGTAACTGATCTCCATTATTTACCATATAAATATTATTTTCCCCTCAAGTATAATCACAAACAAATATAATCTGAAATCCTTAAGAAACACCTTATGTTTACCCCTTGCCAGAACTTTATACCATGTGGTCTAATCTAATTTTGATGTATGATACATTAGCTGTAGTGTTTTAATTAACACTAGGCAGATTCTGGCAATTACATTTTAAAACATTCAGCTAGCTGAGTTAGATTTTACACACATTTCCTGAATGTATTAAAATTCAAGCGCAGTTGAGTCAAAAATAAAAAAGAAATTATGTGTTATTTCTAATGATAACGGACTGAGAAATGAAGGAAATAAATAAACATGGTCAATTGAGCAAAAATCAATCGACATAAAACACAATTTTCAAGATGGGCACTTATTTTATGCAATAAGTACCCACCTTTGGAAGCTGGAGTATTCTTCCTTGTGTTCTAATTCCTACCAAGGCCCCAACTGATAAAAATATGTCACTATGACTTCAGTGGTTTGTGCATTATTTTTCAGTCGTAAAAAGGAAAAAAATGAATGTAAATGAGTTTTACTGGCCCTCTCAACCTTTCTTTAATTTTCCTTTCAATATCGTAAGATGGATATGCTAGGATTTTACCCAATTTTCAGTTGAATAATATATTTCTGGTCAATACAGAGGAAGAGAGAGGGGCGAGAATGTTTTTCAATATAAATATTACTACCATGGAATGTATTTTGAACTTATAAAAACATGTTAAGACAAGTATCATATGATTTTACTCGCATGTGGAATATTAAAAAGTTGATCAAGTGGTATTGTCATAGATAAGAACAAGAAGTTCTGGTGTGCTCTAGCACAGTAGAGTAACCAGAGATAATGACAATGTGAATTTAAAAATCTAGAAGAACTTTGAATGTTTTCACCATAAAGAAATGATAAACAAGGAGATAGATATGTTTAACTTGATTTAAACAGTATACATATATATATATATATATATATATATATATATATAAGAACATCACCATACCCTATAAATAAGTGTATATAAACACACACATATATAATTTTTATGTTTTTGTGTCAGTTAAAAATTATGTTAAATAAAAATTGCTATGTACATCCTCTAATTTAATTTTTTTAAGTGATGTTGTGGATCAAACCCAGAACATTTTGCATGCTGGTCAAGCACTCTACTACTAAGCTAAATTACAGTCCGTTTATTTTTTTTTTTCGCCTTGTGTAGAAATCTGCCCCTCATGTGCACGCTTTTCCTCTAACATACCTGTCCCACTTATTTATTCACTATTCCCAAATGTAATTACTTTATGAAGATTTGTATGTTCACAGAATTTATTATACATTTTCATGGAAAGGGGGCTGGATTGTGAAATTTTAAGGGATAGTCACCTAAAGATATGGTGATATATTTTTGATTATTACAGGTGGAACAAATATAAGGGAGGTTTCCCCTGTGTGTTTATTCCAATCTTGTCTTCAGCTTTGTTCTGATAATGTTCCCCAATGTCCCCTTCTATTTTTAACTTATCCTGAATTTCAGTTAAACATAGAGAGTTGTTTCATTTTTGCCATAGTTGATTCTTTTTTTTTCCCACTCATACTAATCCCTTGTAATAAGTGATGTACCAAGGTGATATCTACAAATGGCATTTGATAATACCCAGTCCTTAGAACATGAAATTCTGTGCTTGAATAGGTGTTCACCAACTACATTTTTATTCTTACTCCTCTTTCCTGTTTCAATGCCCTACACGGATCTTTTAATATTTTAAACCACTTCTGCTACCAGTTGTTATTATTTTATCTCCTCAAAACAGAAACATTTGTTTCTGCAAGGAGATCATATTGTCCTGGGCACCTTGCTATGCCTCAGAGAAGTTCTGAGTGATAATGGCTGATCATGTCTTCCCTGCTACTAGGAACCTGTAGCCCCACAGTAGCATTGATGGAGGTGTTGCTGACAAGAAAAAATAATAGAGGCTATGACAAGTAAATGTTCTAATGCTTGAAAAAGGTGCAAATCTTTGTTATTATTTTTAGAAAATGCATTCTAATTTTGAAAACTGCCTCTGTCTTCAAATGAACATTACATAAAAATTCTATACCATCTTGCCCCCAACACACATCACTTCTAAAAAATTACACAATTAAAAGACTAAAAAGTAACCCAGCACCTGGGCAGAAATGTAAAACTTTGAAAATGGATTATAGATTATTACAAACACAGTTAAGATATTTGAGGAAAGGCTTATAGATGATTACCAACATAGTTAAGATAACAACAAACACTAAAAGGAACATAACTGAATGGTAAATGAAGCCAAAATCTTAGGAAAAATAAATGAAATTGTAACTTTATTCTGTTTGTCTCTCCACTGTAACCCAACTTTCACTTTGGAATAATACATTAAAAAATACCCATAGGATAATTAAAGAGTTGGTAGGAAGATCTTGAATTGAATATAAGGATAAATGGAAAGCCTGAATGGAAAGCTTGACAGGATAATCTCCAAGGTAAGATATTCTTTCCTAATATTCATTTTCATATAAATTATAATCATAATGTATTAGAGAAGAAAGTTGCATTAGTAATATGGTAGAATAGAAGGTCCCAGGTTTCACTATTCCCACAGAAAGTTCAACTCTTCACCATTAAAGACGCCTGGTGAGGTCCTCTGCCAAGTTGGAAATAAACCTGAGTCAATTTATGATCCACAGAATGGAATAAAAGTCACATGGAAAGGGTAAGAGAACATGACCATGTCACCCTGCCTTCTCATTCAAGTTGGCACAGTTTTGGACAGCAAAGATTACCCAGGGACCAGGACTTCTACAGAAAGAAGAGCAACTGGAGGTGGACATCCAGCATCTCTGACATTCAAGATCCTTCCAAAATATCCCACTCCTGCATTAACTCAAAGGAAATACAAGAGGACATGGCACGGCTAGAACACCAGGGTGGAGTAGAAACAATGCCAAAGAGGCTAGCACCAATACCAGAGTCGTGATTCTGAGTTTACAATTGAAGCTTTAGAAAAAGATAACCATGCAAATTGAACCCAAAAGAGAGAAGAGGTGTATATATACACACTATGTGTTTGTATATATATAGATAGAGAGAGAGAGAGAAAGTGAGAGATTTCCTTAATTTAATATAATAAAGATATACAGAAAACTGGCTAAATAAAAAACTTAACTTCATTATATAAATTATATATATATATATGTGTGTGTGTGTGTGTGTGTGTGTGTGTGTGTCAGATAAAAAGCTTTAAGTAAAAAGCTATAGTTAGGAGTATGTCTTAACTTATATTTTTTGGTCTAAATTCCCAAATGTTTATATGTTTTTCCATCACATTTACTCCTTACTATGAACCTGTCATCTTACTATTAGACACATGAAATAATTATTCCTAGGAGCAAGAATTTTACATTTTAAAGAATAAAAGGACTCCTAACTATTTGTAAGCAATACAAAAAACTCTATTCGATTATTTTAAACTCATTTATTTTGTTTTCCCGTTTTAGTGAAAAGGTGCAATATATTTATTACATCAATGTAATACACTAAAAATATATCTAATATATGATTTGTGTGTGTGTTAGAGGTGTATAGTGGAATTACATACTAGGTCTTAATTCATCAGTAATGGGGGGTGGCATTATCCATTGCTTACTAATCCTGTGGCTATGATTTCATTTTGGAGTGTTCTCCAAAATCTCATTTGTGGAAGGCTTGGTCCCTAAGGCCACAATGTTCAGAAGTAGGGATCTTGGGAAGTGATTGGGTCATGATCATGTCAATGGATCAATGGATTAATAATTTGAATGAACTATTGGAATTTGGTGTAATCTATCGAAGTGGGGCCTAGTTGGAGATAATGGGCCAATGAGGGTAAGCCCATGAGGACTCTACCTTGTCCCTGGCTCCTTCCCCCTGCCCTCTCTGTGTCCTGGCGGCCATAGCTGAGCAGTTTTCTTTTGCCATACTCTACTTCTTCCATCCCAAATCAAAAGAGCCAGCCAAACATGGATGGAAATCTTTGAAACCATGAGCCAAAATAAATCTTTCTTCCTACAAGTTATTTTTCTCAGGCATTTGTCACAGTGATGAAAAGCTGACTAACATACGTATTTTCCAGTATTATTGATGACGGGAAAATATAAGACTATGAAACAGATATTTTTTTTAGGATTATAAAGCATCTTGTTTTTGAGTTAAGTAATTAAAACATGCTCTTTCTAAATTATCAGTAATGTGAAGAGAGCCTACAGAGTGGGAGGATATCTTTGCCACTCATACTTCAGATAGAGCGCTAATTTCCAGAATCTATAAAGAACTCAAAAAACTCTACACCAAGAATACAAATAGTCCAATCAACAAATGGGCTAAGGAAATGAACAGACACTTCACAGAAGAAGATGTACAAGCAATCAACAGATATAGGAAAAAATGTTCAACATCTCTAGTAATAAGAGAAAAGCAAATCAAAACTACCCTAAGATTCCATCTCACCCCAATTAGAATGGCGATTATCAAGAACACAAGCAACAATAGGTGTTGGCAAGGATGTGGGGAAAAAGGTACACTCAATATTGCTGGTGGGGTTGCAAATTAGTGCAGTCACTCTGGAAAGCAGTGTGGAGATTCCTCAGAAAGCTTGGAATGGAACCACCATTTGACCCAGCTATCCCACTCCTTGGCCTATACCCAAAGGACTTAAAATCAGCATACTACAGAGATATAGCCACATCAGTGTTCATTGCTGCTCAATTCACCATAGCCACATTGTGGAACCAACGTAGATGTCCTTCAATTGATGAATGGATAGAGAAACTGTGGCATATATATGCAATGGAATATTACTCTGCCATAAAGAATGATAAAATTATGGCATTTGCAGGCAAATGGATGAAATTGGAGAATATAATGCTAAGTGAGATAAGCCAATCTCAAAAAACTAAAAGACGAATGATCTCGCTGATAAGCAGATGAGGACATATAATGGGGGATGTGAGGGGTTAGCGTTAGGGTTAGGGTTAGGTTTAGGGTTAGGATTAAGGAGGGTGGCAAGAATGGAGGAAGGAAGGACTGTATAGAGGGAAAAGAGGAGTGAGAGGGGTGGGGGGAAAGGAAAAACAATAAGAGAATGAATCAAACAACATTACCCTATGTAAATTTATGATTACACAAATGGTATGCCTTGACTCCATGTACAGAGAAACAACATGTATCCCATTTGTTTATAATAAAAAAAAATCAATAAAAAAATATCAAATTTTCCTCAGAAAGATAAGCCACAAAAAAAAACCAAAAAAAAAAAAAAAAAAAAAAACACTTAAAACCGTAGTTCTATGTGGGGGTCTCTCAGCCACGTCCCACATGGATGAGAAAAGGATTAACTACCAGAGGACGATGTTGGCTATAAATCAATCAATTACACAAACTTTTCTAATCAATAAAAACACAAGAGCTATGATGGGTTGACAGATTTGGCTCCTTGAAAATGTTACAGGCCAGAGTATATGGGCAATGGTCAAACAGACTCCATTTTGCTCTGAGACTCTATGTTATGTAGAAAATGCTTCTCCCATGGGAACGCCCTGCCTCTGTACCCATCATCAGTTACTTAACATGACATGTTTACCTATACAAAATGACAATTCTTATGTGATGAAAAATTCCTCTCTTTTGATTCCTATTGCTCCTAAACAATGTACCATGTGAATGGTGATTGTGTGGATGTTAGTAACCATTCCTTAGTTTGTACCTAGGAAGAGTTGTTTTGACCCACTTCCCCCTCTGTTGATGATCTCACGATGTTAGTTTGTAATTTCAAATCATAGCCACAGACACTTATGATTAATGTGATTTTTGGTATAAGAACCCCTACCACAGGGTTGTAGGGATTCTCCCAATAGCCATTTTTGGGGGCATTGTGTGAGGCAGTCAGCCGGCCAGCTTAATAAAGACTCAAATTTGAACTTCTCAGTGGTGACCAGTCTGTTCTTAAATTGAGCCCCATAACAGAGCCAATACTCTTTTTAAATGAGAGGGGGTGTGATGGGTCTGGCCATACCAGTTCTGACTCTAACAACATAGAGTAGCCCAACTCTCTTTTATTTATAATGCACGGGTAAAGAGGTCCAAGACCAGGAGGAGCTTCTTCTATGATGAAAAAAACTTCCGGGAAGTCAGATCTCTGCCTTGTGAGGCTCTACCTAGTCTGATTCTGCCAGATAAGGATGACTTCCCACAGTTCTATGTTCTTAAAGTAATATAGTTCCTTAATCTAATATAATAAAGATATACAGAAAACTAGCTAAACAAGAAACTTAACTTCATGATAAATTTCAGCCAGCATCATGGTAGCTTGTAGTACAAAGAACTAAATCCAGTTTAAGAAGTAATTTTTTTATTAATTATTCAGCCAAATTAAGCTGCTTTCTATATGGAAGATTTTTCCTACCAAATTCTTATTTATTCACTTCTCAGTTACATCTTGATATGAGCACCATTGTGTGTTCTTTATAATGACAGTTTAAAAAGAAAGATTTTGATGTTTCTGTTTTTCTATCATCTGTTGCTTTTGTATTCTTCTGATGAATAATTAGCATTCATACATTATTCATGAAATTTATAGATGGATTCAAGTACTCTCCATGTTTTGGCACAAGTGATATTACTTTTATTCATAGGTATCCTTCTCAACACCTGGCATCCAAACATCATACATAAGTGGATTACCAAAACTGCATAAATCATTTTTGAGTGAAAAAAAATAGAAGTTTGCACTGAATTATTTCAGTGGATTTCTGATTGATGAAAATGCATAATTGGGAATAAATGTTTTCTCCTCACCATAAGTGGAAGGGCTTCTATGGTCCTAACTTTCCAGAGTTCCTTATGTAGAGGCAGTTGACACACCAAAAATGGAATCCACCTTTGCTAATCAATATGACTACTCAACTTTCCCTCTACTTTGCAAAATCACTTTTATGAAACCACACACAGGAAGAAAAGCAGAGAACTGCAGCATGACCCATGGTGTATGATCTAGACACTGAGCCAAATAGACATTTCAGTGAGATACTGAGGCATGGTGACAATATACTTCTTGCAACTGCAGAACATCTTAGTAGTTCCAGCCTATACTCTTGCATATTGCTTGCTAAATCAACTGTAGCTTACAATATCCCCAAAGTATGCTCTGCTATTTTTTTAGGCAAATTGTGAAGAAAATTGGGTAAAGGGAAATCTTTTTGGTATTAACTTCCTAATTATACTCTCATACCAATAAAAGACCTAGAAAAATCATTCACAAACAAAAGCCCTATTGAATATTTCAAGATGAAATTAAAGAAATATATGGAACTTAAGTATGTGCAGGAAACAAAGGTAAATATAAGAAAATTAAGTCAATTTTAAATTCTCACAAGACCTCTTCTCTCTCTCTCTCTCTCTTTTTCTGTACCAGGAATAGAACCCTGGGATGCTTAACCACTGAACCACACATCCCAGTCCCTTTTTCTTTTTATTTTGAGACAACACCTCTCTAAATTACTTGGAGCCTGCTGAAGTGGGTGAGGCTGACTTTGAACTTGCAATTCTCCTGTCTCAGTCTCTGGAGCCACTGGGATTATAGGTGTGTGCCACCATGCTCCACGAAAACTCTTTTCATTTTAAACTGAGTATTTAAATTGGCTCTTACCAATAGTATTTAGGAACTCTGTTTAAATTCTTCCCTGAAGGAATGTGCATGGATTTTGGAATCTGAAATCTTAGATTTTTGTCCCAACTCTATGACTTATTAGTAATCTGATCTTTATGAAATGGCTCAAAGTTTCTGAGTCACTGAATTCCCATCATCAATATAGATAATAATCATAACCCAACATGACTATTTTAAGTGTTAAATGAGATAATGCACGTTTTGGTCAGCTTTTCTGGTGCTGTGACTAAAACCTGACAAGAACAATTTTAGAGGAGGAAAAGTTTATTTTCGGGTTGACAGTTTCAGAGGACTCAGTCTATAGACAACTGCTCAATTCCTTGGGCCGCTCACATGATGACCAGGAAGCAGAGAGAGACTCCACTGGCCAGATACAAAGTATATATCCTAAAACCATGCCCCCCACCAGCGATTCATCTCCTCCAGCCATACCCTACCTGCCTTCAGTTACCACTCAGTTAAGTCCATTAGGGGGATTAATGTACTGATTAGAATAAGACTCTCACAACCCAAGTATTTGTCCTCTGAACCTTTCTGCATTGTCTCACACATGAACCTTTGGGGGATACTTCACATCCAAACCATAACAGTACATACAGTATTTCTGTAGAGATCTACTTCATAAGCATTGATAATCTTTCTTCTGCACAATGGGATTAATTAGTGTTGGTTAAACTTTTGCTATTTCATCTTCTATGGTACCTAAAAATGCAAATCAAATAGGATATTTGCGTCTCATGTATTTTTTCCATAACCATGTGATTTACCATCTCTGCCAAGGGCCCTTTATTTGTGACAGTCTGAATTACTGTCCACCCAGAAAAAAGACTCTCAGCAGTACTGGGGGCCAAATTCTGCCATCTGATATGCATTGAAGCTGAGCTCTGAAACGCAAAATAAGTTAAAGTTTCCATGGACCAGCAGCAGCATTTGTACATGATTTATGATCTGCCAATATCCTATCATCCATAAAAGTGTTTCTTTACAGCTATATATCCCAGGAATTTTTTACAGTAATCTGAATGGAACCTCCTCTTAGATTTTGTTATAAAATGTATTTTATAACTATGTGTTTATGCTTTTAAGAATGAAGTCATTGAAAATCGGATAATATTTTTAAATCATCTGCATTTGAATTTGGAGCACAATTTACATTTATATTTAAATATTTGCCTTAATTTCTCACATCTCATTAATCTCTTCGACTGAAATAAATGTCATTACCTGACTATTGAACCATGGTTTCATTTAATTCCAACTCTTACACTGCTGTTCATTGTATATATTTGGTCTCATAGACCAAAACACCTCTGAAAATTTTCTCTATCAATTAGCCTCTTGGAGTTAATTTTCTTCCTTCTTCAGCCTAAATTCTATGACTCATCATTTTGTAAATACTGGACATAAACTTGACCCTGGATTGAATTCCATAGTCACTTTTCACCAAGCCTTAATTTAGTCAGGTTGGAGATATTCTGTAGTTATAGAACCCAACCTCTCTTACCTCACTGGGACTTGCCAAGGCCTATTTCAATTTCATACTCATATTCTTCTAAAACCTGTGTTAAACTCATATGATGAAGAGTTTCACACATATTCAAGCAAATCACAAATAATGGATTGCAATCTACCTGTCATTCCATTTTAGCAAATATTAACCATCTGTCTTTTTTGTTTCATTTAAAGTCTGCACATTCATTAACTCCATGATTCTCATTACTTCCAGTGAATTTTTCACACTTTGAAAGATAAGTAAAAGAAATATGTTCTTGTGTTCTACACAATAATGGGAACTCTATAGTTCAC
This sequence comes from Sciurus carolinensis, assembly GCF_902686445.1. Taxonomy (NCBI): domain Eukaryota; kingdom Metazoa; phylum Chordata; class Mammalia; order Rodentia; family Sciuridae; genus Sciurus; species Sciurus carolinensis. The sequence continues at coordinate 27,769,889 of NC_062220.1, forward strand.
AATAACCCATGATATATTTTGTGAATAACTACAAGAGAAGAGCTTGAATACTTCAAACACAAAGTAATGATCAGGATATAAGGATGTTAATTTCCTTGATTTGATTATTACATATTCTATGTATGTATTTACATACCACATTGAATCCCATAAATACATACAATTATTATATGTTAGTCAAAATTTGAAAACATATATAAGGAGATGGTTAATGAGAAGTTAACATTCATTGACATGCTTGATTCAGTCATTGTACACTGTATTCATGTATCAAATAACCATATTATACTCCATAAATTTGGACCAGTAAAATAATTCATGAAAATATAAAAGAAAGAAAGATGTACATCTTAATAGTCCAATTTTGACAAGCCAATATTCATTTGATCAATACCCACATCAAGATACAAAATACAATATTTATTTCTTAAGAGAAATTTCTCTTATTTTCATTCCCAATTTCTTCTATGCAGAGTTAACACAGTATTTTGATTTTTTTTTAAAAAAAATTGATTAGTTTTTTGGGTTTGTTTCACTATTTTTTTAATGTATTTTTTTATTAATTAGTTTTACATGATTGTAGAATACATTTTGACACCATACATAAATGGAGTGTAACTTCTCATTCATTTGGTTGTACATAATGTAGAGTTACACAGAACATGTAATCATATATGCACAGAGTAATAATGTCTGATTCATTCTATTATCATTCCTACCTGCATGCCCCCTTCCCCACTTCCTTTCCCTCTGTCTAATCCAAAGTATCTCTATTCCCCCCAACACTTATTGTGAATTAGCATTCGCATATCAGAGAAAATATTTGGCCTTTGGTTCTTTGGGATTAGCTTATTTCACTTAGCATGATATTCTTCAACTCCATCCATTTACCTGCAAATGCCATAATTTCATTCTTCTTTAAGGCTGAGTATATATACTACAATTTCTTTATCCATTCATCTGTTGAAGGACACCTATGTTGTTGGTTCCATAATTTAGCTATTGTGAGTTGAGTAGCTCTAAACATTGTTGTGGCTGCATCACTATAGTATGCTGATTTTAAGTCCTTTGGGTATAAACCTTGGAGTGGGATAACTGAGTAAAATGGTGGTTCCATTCTACGTTTTCTGAGGAATCTCCATACTGCTTTCCATAGTGGTTGCACCAATTTGCAGTCCCACCAGCAATGAATGAGTGTACCCTTTACTCCATATCCTTGCCAACATTTGTTGTTGCTTGTATTCTTGAATTGCCATTCTGACTGGAGTGAGATAGAATCTCTGTGTAGTTTTGATTTGCACTTCCCTAATTGCTAGAGATGTTGAACATTTTTTTCATATATTGTTGATTATTTGTATTTCTTTATCTGTGAAGTCTCTGTTCAGTTCCTTAGACCAGTTATTGTTTGGGTTATTTGATTTTTTTTTTTTTTTTTTTTTTAGTTCATTATACATCCTGGAGATTAATACTGTATCTGAGGTGTGTGTGGTAAAGATTTTCTCCCACTCTCTAGGCTCTCTCTTCACATTATTGATTGTTTCCTTTGCTGAGAACAAGCTTTTTAGTTTGATTCCAACCCATTTATTGATTATTGATTTTACTTCTTGTACTTTAGGAGTTTTGTTAAGGAACTCAGTTCCTAAACCAACATGGTGGAGATTTGGGCCTATGTTTTCTTTTATTAGACACAGGGTGTCTGTTCTAGTGCATAAGTATTTGACCCACTTTGAATTAATTTTTGTGCAGGGTGGGAGAAAGGGGTTTAATTTTGTTTTGCTACATATGAATTTACAGTTTTCCCAGCACCATTTGTTGAAGAGGCTATCTTTTCTCCAATGTATGTTTTAGTGGCTTTGTCTAGTGTGAGATAACCATATTTATGTGAGTTTGTCTCTGTGTCTTCTACGCTGTAACACTGGTCTATGTTTATGTTTTGGTGCCAATAACATGCCATTTTTGTTTCTGTGCCTCTGTAATATAATTTAAGTTCTGGTATTGTGATGTACCTGCTTCGCTTTTCTTGCTAAGAATTGTTTTGGCTAATCTGGGTCTCTTTTTTTTCCAAATGAATTTCATGATGGTTTTTCTGTTTATATGATGAATATCATTGCAATTTTAATAGAAATTGCATTAAATCTGTAGAGCAATTTTGGTAGTATGGCACTTTTGACAATGTTAATTCTGCTTAGCCAAGAACATGGGAGATCGTTCCATCTTCTAAGGTCTTCTTCAATTTCTTTCTTTAGTGTTCTGTAGTTTCCATTGTACAAGTTTTTCACTTTCACATTAGATTGATTCCCCCCATTTTTGGGGGGTATTATAAACAGGGTAGTTTACCTAATTTCTCTTTCAGTGAATCCATTACACATTGGATTTATGGGTGTAATTTTATACCCTGCTACTTTGCTGAATTCATTTATTAGTTTTAGAAACTTTCTGGTGGAATATTTTGTATCTTCTATGTATAGAATCATGTCATCAACAAATAGTGATTAAGTTCTTCTTTTCCTATCTGTATCCCTTTAATTTCTTTCTTCTGTCTAATTGCTCTGGCTAGAGCATCCAGGATGATGTTGCATAAAAGTGGTGACCCGAGAGCATCTTTGTCTTGTTCCAGTTCTTAGAGGGAATGCTTTCATTTTTCTCAATTTAGAATGATGTTGGTCTTGGCAAAGATATTCTCCCACTCTGTAGGCTCTCTCTTCACATTTCTGATAGTTTCCTTTGCTGAGAGAAAGCTTTTTAGTTTGAATCTATCCCAGTTGTTGATTCTTGCTTTTATTTCTTGTGCTATGGGAGTCCTGTTAAGGAAATCTGATCCTAAGCCAACAAGTTGAAGATTTGGACCTACTTTTTCTTCTATAAGATGCAGGGGTCTCTGGTCTGATTCCGAGGTCCTTGATCCATTTTGAGTTGAGTTTTGTGTAGGGTGAGAGATAGGGGTTTAATTTCATTCTATTGCATATAGTTTTCCAGTTTTCCCAGCACCATTTGTTGAAGAGGCTATCTTTTCTCCATTGCATATTGTTGGAACCTTTGTCTAGTATGAGAAAATTGTATTTATCTGGGTTTGTGTCCATGTCCTCTATTCTGTACCATTGATCTACCTGTCTATTTTGGTACCAATACCATGCCGTTTTTGTTACTATTGCTTTGTAGTAGAGTTGAAGATCTGGTATTGCAATACCCCCTGCTTCGCTCTTGCTACTGAGGTTAGCATAGATAGTTTTTAGAACATTGAGGAATGTTCCTACTATCTCTAGTTTTTCTAGTGTTTTGAACATGAAGAGGTGCTATATTTTGTCAAATGCTTTTTTCTGCACCTATTGAGATGATCATATGATTCTTGCCTTTAAGTTTATTGATGTGATGAATTATATTTATTGTTTTCTGTATGTTGAACCAATCTTGCATCCCTGGGATACACCACACTTGATCATGGTGCACTATCTTTGTAATATGTTTTGTATGTGATTTGCCAGAATTTTATTGAGAATTTTTGCATCTATGTTCATCAGGGATATTGTTCTGAAGTTTTCTTTCCTTGATATGTCTTTTTTTGGTTTTGGTATGAGAGTAATATTAGCTTCATAGGATGAGTTTGGAAGGGTTCCTGCCTTTTCTATCTCATGGTATAATCTGAGAATTATTGGTGTTAATGCTTCTTTAAGGTCTTATAGAACTCAGCTAAGAATCCATCTGGTTCTGGACTTTTCTTAGTTGGTAGGCTTTTGATGGTATTTTCTATTTCATTGCTTGAGATTGATCTGTTCAAATGTGTATGTCCTCCTGATTCAGTCTGGAAAGGTCATATGTCTCTAGAAATTGTGGATGTCTTCAAGACTTTTTATTTGATTGGAGTATAAATTTTCAAAATAGTCTCTAATTATCTTCAATATTCCAGTCATGTCTGTCGTATTTCTTTTTTCATCACAAATTTTAGTAATTTGTGTTTTCTTTCTTTTTCTCTTTGTTAATATAGCTAAAGGTTTATCAATTTTATTTAATTTTTCAAAGAACCAAGTTTTTGTTTTGTCAATGTTTCTTTTTTTGATTTCATTGATTTCAGTTCTGATTTTAATTATTTCCTGTTTTCTACTATTTTTGGTGTTGATTTTTATCTTTTTCTAAGACTTTGAGATGTAATGTTAGGTATTTATTCATTGAGTTTTTATTCTTTTAATAAATGATCTCAATGCAATAAACTTTCCTCTTAACACTGCCTTCATAGTATACCAGAGATTTTGATATATTGTATCACTTTTCTCATTTACTTCTAAGTATTTTTTACTTCATCCCTGATTTCTTCTGTTATCCATTCATTATTCAATTGCATATTATTTAGTCTCCAGATGTTACAGTAGCTTCTATTTTTTATTCTATCATTGATTTTTAGTTTTATTCCATTATGATCTTCAGGGTATTCTCTATTTTTTTTTTTGTATTTACTAAGAATTGCTTTATGGCCTAAGATATGGTATATTTTAGAGAACGATCCATGTGCTACTGAGAAGAAAGTATATTTGCTCATTGATGAATGAAATATACTATAAATGTCTGTTAAATCTAAATTATTGATTGTATTATTTAGTTCTATAGTTTCTTTGTTTAGTTTTTGTTTGGAAGACCTATCCAGTAGTGAGAGGTGTGTTAAAGTCACCCAATGTTATTGTGTTGTGATCTATATGATTCTTGAAGTTGAGAAGGATTTGTTTGATGTAAATAGATACTCCATTGTTTGGGGCATAAATATTTATGATTCTTATGTCTCGTTGATGTATAATTTCTTTACACAGTATAAAATGCCCTTCTTTGTCCCATCTGATTAACTTTGACTTGAATTCTACTTTATCTAATGTGAGGATACAAACCTCTGCTTATTTACACAATTCATGTGAGTGATATGTTTTTTTCCCATCCTTTCACCTTCAGTCTGTGAATGTTTTTGCCTATGAGGTGAGTGTTGTGGAGACAACATATTGTTTAGTCTTCTTTTTCAATCCAATCTGCCAGTCTATGTCTTTTGATTGATGTGTTTTGGTCATTAACATTCAAGGTTATTATTGAGATATGATTTATGTCCCCTAGCATTTGTTTTATTTCTAGTTTCAATTTCAATTAGTTTTTCCTTTAATTGATTTTCCTTTAGTGTAATTCCTCCATACACTGGTTTTCACTTTTTTTTTTTTTCATTTAATCTTCTTGGAATATTTTGTTGGGAATATTCTGAAGTGTAGGGTTTGTGTTTGAGAATTCTTTTAATTTTTGTTTATCATGGAGATTTTTATTTCATCTTCAAATATGAAGCTTAATTATGGTGGATGTAGAATTCTGGGTTGGCATCCATTTTCTTTCAGAGCTTGGTGTATGTTATTCCAGGACCTCCTAGCTTGGAGGGTCTTGGTTGAGAAATCAGAGGAGAGCCATATTGGTTTCCCTGTATATGTAATCTGACATTTTTCTCTTATAGCCTTTAAAATTTTATTCTTATTATATATGCTAAGCATTTTCATTATAATGTAGCTTGGTGTGGGTCTGTTGCAATTTTGTGCATTTGGGATCCTGTAAGCCTCTTGTATTTGATTTTTCATTTCATTCTTTAGATTTGGGGAATTTTCTGATATTATGTCATTGAAAAGATTGTGCATTCCTTTGGTTTGTATCTCCATGTCTTATCTATCCCAATAATTCTTAAATTGGGTCTCTTCATGCTATCCCATATTCTTGAAAGTTCCGTTCATAGTTTCTTAATACCTTTTCTCCATGGTACACTCTGTTTTCAAGATTATATAATTTTTCTTCATTTCCTAAGTTTCTATCTTCCAAGTGGTCTAATCTGTTGGTGATGCTTTCTATTGAATTTTTAATTTGGTTTATTATTGCCTTCATTTGATGGATTTCTCTTTTTTTTCTCTATCTCTTTATTGAAATGATCTTTTGCTATCTGTATTTCCCTCTTACATCATCCTTTACTTTGCAGATCAGTTTAACTGTATACATTCTACACTGACGTTTCTCCCTCTGTCATATTGATTGATTCTGTTATTGGAGTATCTTGGTTTGCTTGGGGTGATTGGTTTTCTTGCTTTTATGAGTCATATGTGTGCATCCCCATCTAACAGTATGGATCTGAGGCAGGAGAGTTTTTAACCTGGACTTCAGTGTTTTCCAATACTTCATTGTTTAGGAGGTGACAAATAATAACATCAACCAATGCAAACAATTTACAGCATTAAACCAAAGAGTTCCTTTTATGATGTCTACAATGTTAATTATCACAATAAATAGAAATGATACAATCAGTTTCACCTATAATAAAAATGCAAGTTTGCAAAAGTGTCTACATTTTCAAATGGTGGACAGAGAGAGAACAAAAGTAACATAGGGTGTCTTGATTATAAGGGAGGAGAGAAGACAGAAGTCAAAGATTAAAGGAAGAGTGAAAGCGACAACAATAGAGATTGCTTATAGAAGAAAAAAGAATCAATGGAAACAGGTAGGAGAAAAAATATATATAAAGCAAAATTTAAAAAAAAATATAAATAAAAATAAAAGAATAAAAACAAAACTAAAATATACTAATCAAATATCCTAGTTCACAAAGAACTAATCCATTTAAACTAACTGGCTTCAACATGCTAGAGTTGGGAAGAATAATAAAAGGAGACTGTATAAATGTCTATGTACCATTAAAGTCACAATTAATCAGTGAAAAAGTATTTTAAAAAAAGGAAAAAATCTTGATGAAATGTTAAAGAATTCTTTCTGTTGGAGTTCAAAGTATTCTCAGCTTCTCTTCTCAGCAGTTTTACGTGGGGGTCTTCTGGAGTGAGATGCTCCACCTTCTGGATTGCTGGAGGCAATTTTGTAAGCAGAGTTCCTGGAGGCAGGGTTTAGACTTAGGTGGGCTCCAGGCTCTTCACTGAATACTAGTTTATCTGGAGATTTTAAATCAGTGCACCATCAGTACCCAGTACTTTTTGTTCCATGCTGGAAGATGTTACCCCAGCAATCTTCCCTGGGTTTTAATTGTGTGGTGGGGGAGCCAATTCTTAGTTCTCTATGTCACCTGCAGACCCCATGTTTCCTGGTCTTGGGTTCAGTCTCCACACCATTTCTCCTGTCCCAGTCCTTCCAAATTTCTGGCCAGATGCATCTCTCCCAAGAGGTCCTGCAAGCATTCAGATTGGTGGGGGAGGGGTGAAGCTGGGTGGGTTTCCACTACCAGTTGCCCCCTGTGTAAACTTCTCTCAGTTGTCCTCTGTGTAAATCTCACTCCACATTTGATTTTCTCATGGTCATTTAAGCACACTCTATGTTGTGCAGCAGTCTGTGTTTGCTGGGCCTGTATTTCAGGCCAAACTTGGGTTTGCCAGGAATCAGCTTCCTCCATTGCTGGTCTCCATACCCAGACTGCAAAACGGATGCTTCCTTTGTCCTCTGTGCACCACCTGGAGAGATGGCAGGGTTTTTATTTTCCCAACATATGGATATCATGCAGGGTGTCCTTCAGGTTTGTTGAGCAATGTCTTTGGTTTCTAAACACTCCATACCCAGACACACCTTAGGCCTCCCCAAAATGCAGATTCCTTTAATCCCTTATCCCTCTATTATGCTCATGAAGGGGGCACTCTGGCTGGAGCTTCTGGTCTGGCTGTGGCAGGAGCTGTGACACTGGGGGCTAGGGATTTTTTCCTTTTTTTTATTATACCCAACCTCCCGTGTCCCTGGTCTGCTTTGAATGTCCAGTTTTAGGTTACAGAAAAGTCCCCATCCCCCATGTTTTTTGTTCACTCACCTTTTGGAGAAGTTGTCTGCCTTCTTGGTTTCACACCATGGAGCAGCCAGGAACACAACCATCTCTATTTCACCATTTTCAGTTTCACCATTTTTCTAACTATTCTAGCTTCTTTCAACCAGCATACATCTATTCCATGCTTCCTTATGGTAGCATATGTATTCATTTTATACAATGTAATTGTTATTTGAGACAGGGGTCCTGCTGAGAGTAAGGAGGACGATGTCTCCCAGTAAACAGACATCAGAGACCAGCTTCAGAACTAATTTTACTTAGGATTGTACAAGATATATATAGGCACATTATCCAATCAGGTGAAGACGCTTGTTAAAATATAACAGAACCAACCTATAGGTAAGCTATATGTTGTACTAATGTAAACAAACCAAGTATCCCTAAATGATTCTGTCCGACAACAAGTCTGAGACAAAGGACTGGGGGAAGGGCAAGATCCAGCACACAGCATGAGGCGAGGCAGCAGGGGCGAACTCACACCATAGCTTGCTGTGATGCCTGTTGAGCGAGGCCTTCCCTCAGCTCATAGCTCAGCCTCAGTAACTGTAAAGGCATACAATCCATGGCAAGCTTTAACACTTCCTCAGTTTCTCCATCCAGACTGTTTGATTTACTTAGACCATGGTGTTAGCAACTGCTGTCAAATAAGCTCAAGGAATGTTCCCTACATGTAAAAATATTAACTGAGTGTTCCTGTAAGGGTGATTTTTGATGAGATTAACTTTTAAGTCAGTAACCTGAATAAATCACAATGCTCTTGTTGTAGGTGGGTCTTATCAAACAGTTGAAGACCTGAATGGAACCAAGGCCTCTCTGACCTTCCACAGAGTTAGGGAGAAATCTGTCTGGCTACCACAATCACAAGCCTGTTCTCTATAACAATTCTCTCATGGTCTCTCTTTGTCTCTCTCTCTTATATGTAGCTTGTCTGTGTATAGAATATACATAAATATGTATGTTTGTGTATGTGTTGTGTGTGTGTTTGTGTGTGTCCTATTTTCTGGGAAATGCTGACTTATACAGTGTTTTATTGTGGGGAAGTGTTTAAATTGGTTCAAGTGCAATTTTTCACTTATTGCACTATTCTGTGCTGTGACAGAAACCTTACTTTGCTCATACTTAAATCTTAAAAACATTATCTTATGTTTAGTTCTTAATTCTGTGGTTTCATTTTAATATTTTGATGAATTATCTATCTAGAAAGAGTATTTCTGTTTGGTGTGATGTAAATGCATGACCACATACACTTCAGAATCAGTTTGTCAATTTCTACCTTAAGTAATCTTTTGTGATTATAGTTTGTATGGGGCTGAAACCATAGAATAATAAAGGAACAATTGTTATAGAAATGTTGGGTCTCCCAATCCATGAACATAAAACTTAATTATTTTCCAAGAAATGTTTTAGAACTTTCTGTATAGAAATATTTCACGAGTTTTTAAAAAATTAATTCCTGTGTTCCTTGTTTTCTTAATGCTATATTGTTTTTATAAAAGTTTGTGTTTATTTAAAATATTAGTTTTGGGCTGAAGTTGTGGCTTAGTAGCAGACCTGAGCATGTGTGAGGCACTGAGTTAGATTCTAAGCACATCTAAATAAAAAAGATAAAGATCCATCAATGTCTAAAATATATAGTTTTTTAAATAAAATATCATTTTTGATTGTTTGATACTACAATTAAAAATATTATAAGTAATTTTTTTTTCTTGATGGTCCTAGAGGAATATCCTTTTCTATTCTTTAACTTTCAATCTGTAAGTATATTTTCCTGTGATGTTTGTTTTGCAGATAACACACAATTGGGTCCTATTTTTTAATCCAATCTGCCAGTCTAAGTCTTTTAATTAAGAAAATAAGACCATATAGAGAATACATGTTACTTCCTGTCATTTTGTTTTATTTCTAATGTTATATTATTCCTAATTCTCATTTGCTTTTAAAAGTTTTCTAATGTGATTTATTATTTCTATGCTCTTTCAGTTATTTTTATCTTCCCCTTCTGTGTGTGTAGGTTTCTCTAGTATCTCCTGAAAAGCTAGTTTAGTGGTCACAGACTTATTTAGTTCATACTTATCTTGGAAGGTAAGATATATTGATGGTTAATATTTATGCTTTTAATGGAGGGGTACTCAATTCCATAAAAGGAACATTACTTGATATGAGGGGACTGATAGACTCCAATACAACAATGTGAGGGACTTTAATACCCCACTCTCACAGGTGATCCAGAAAGAAAATCAACAAAGACACCTCAGATTTAAGCCCTACTATGAGTCAAATTGGATAAAAGACATCTACAGAATATCTTGTCCGATATCAGCTGAATGCACTTTCTTTTCATAAATTTTCTCCCAAATTGATTATATAGTAGGCCATAAACCAACCCTTAACAAATACAAAGTATTGAAATAATTTGCATCTTTTCAAATCACAATGGAATGAAATTAGAAATCAAATATGGAAACTACACCAATAAATGAAAATTTAACAATATGTTTTTAAATTATGAGTTATTAAATAAATTAAGCAATAAATTTCAAACTACTTTGAATAAAACAAAGATGGAAACCAAATATGCCGGAATCTTTGGGATACAGCAAAGACAGTGCTAAGAGGGAAGTTTTTAGTTATGAGTGTCTACATTAAAAAAACAGAAAGATCTCAAATAAACAACCTAATGGTGCATGTTAAGATCATAGAAAGCAAGAACAAAACAATCTTCAAACTAGTAGAAAAAATAAATCATAAAAATAAGAGATGAAATTAACAAAACAGAAACTTACAGAATAGTACAAAGAAATACTGAGTGAGGTGGCACACACCTGTAATCCTAGCACCTTGGGAGGCTGAGGCAGGAGGATCGCCGTTTTAAAGCCATTCTCAGCAACTTAGGCAGGCCCTTAGCAACTCAGGCAGGCCCTTAGCAACTCAGTGAGACCCTGTCTGTAAATGAAATACAAAAAGAAGACTGGGGATGTGGCTTAGTGGTAAAGTGCCCCTGAGTTCAATCCCCCATACCAATAGTAATCATAATCATAATCATAATAATACAAAGAAATAATAAAGACTTGTTTCTTTGAAAACTAAACAAGATTGATAAAACCCTAGGCAAATTAACAAAAAGAAAGGGAAGAACCAAAATTTGGAAAGTGGGGATATCACAACAGACACAGCTGAAATCTAGAGGATCATTAAGGACTATTTGGAAAGCTTAGATTTCAATAAATTATAAAATGTAGAAGAAATGGACACATTTATAAACACATATGACCTACCAAACCTGAATCCAGAGAAACAGAAAGCATAAACAGACCAATTTCATTCAATAAGATGAAAGCAGCAGTAAAAGGCCTCCCGACAAAGAAAAGCCCAGGACCTGAATGTTTCCCAGCAGATTTATAGAATCTGTAAGAACTAATGCCAATACTCCTCATGCTCTTTCAAGAAGATGAAAGGGAGAGGACATTTCCAAAGTCATTCTACAAACCCTCCATCATCCTGATACCAAAAGTAAACAAAGATTCTTCAAGAAAAATAGATCAACTGATATCATTGATGAAAATACATGCAAACATCTTACAGTAAAATATTAGCAAATAGGTTTCAACTACATACTTAAAAGATTATACATGACAATTAATGTGGATTCACATCAGGGTTGCGACATAAGCAAATCAATAAATGGACTATACCACCTAAACAGCACCAAGAACAAAAATCACACAGTCTTCTCAAAAGACAAAGAAGAAGTCTTTGACAAAATTCAACACCCCCACCAAAAAAACCCTAAATAAATCAGAGATAGAAGGAACTTATGTCAACATAAAAAAATACTATATATGACAAACCCAAAGCCAACAACATATGAAATGAAGAAACTGGAAAACATTTCTCCTAAAATTGGGAAAAAGATAAGGATGTCTACTCTCATCACTCCTATTTAATATAGTATCACAAATTTTAACCACAGCAATTAAACAAAATAAAGAAATAAAAGGGATATGGATAGGAAAAGAAGAAATAAAATTATTCCTATTTTGCAGATCCTATAACTAGAAGACCCTAAAGGTGGTACCAGAAGAATTTTATGTCTGATTAAAAAAAATCAGCAAAATATTAGGACACAAAATCAAAACAAAAATAAAATTTTCTGTACATCAATGCTGAACACACTAAGAAAAAAAATCAGTAAAAATTTTGATTTTCAAAGTTTAACATATTTCCTAGGAATAAACCTAACTGAGGAGGGGAAATATGCCTTTGATGAAAATTAGAGAACACTAAAGGAAGAAACAGAAGTAGACATTAGGAGATGGAAAACCCTCCTCCCATGTTCACAGTCAGATTTAATATTGTTACAATGACCATATCAATGACCTCCTCCCATGTTCATAGGTAGACTTAATATGTTACAATGACCATATCACCAAAAACAATCTACATATTCAATGAAATACCCATCAAAATACCAATAATATTCTTCATAGAAATTTAAAAAAAAAAACAGTGCTAAAATTCATATGGAGAAAGAAAAAAGTAAAAAGATGCAGAGTAGACAAAGCAATCCTTAGCAAAAAGGACAAAACTGGAGGCATCACAGTACTTGATTCTGGTTATACTACAGAGCCTTAGTAACAGCATGGTACTGGCATAAAAACAGACACGGATCAAAGGAACAAAGTAGAAGACACAGAGACAAACCCACACAGATAGTTATTCATAAAGTTATTCAATTATGGACAAAAGTGGCAAAAGCTTGCATCGGAGTAAAGATGGACTCTAATAAGGGGTTCCAAGGAAAACTGGATGTCCTTTTGTAGAATGAAACTAGATCTCCTTCTCTCACCCTGAACAAATAGCAACTCAACGTGAATTAAAGACCTAAGTATAAGAAGAGAAACTTTGCAACTGTTAGAAGAAAAAAAAAATGGGAGAAACACATGAACACATAGGTGCAGGCAAAGGCTTCCTGAATAAGACACTTATAGCTCAGGAATTAAAGAGGAGGAATCAAGAAATGGGAGGCATCAAACCTAAAAACATCCATGCAAGCAAAGAAACAGCAGAGTGAAGAGATAACTGACAGAATGAGAGAAAATCTTTGCGAGATACTCTCCGACAAAGGATTAATATACAGAACATATAAAAAGTTCAAACAAGTCAACACTAAAATAACAATAACCTAGTCAGTAAATAGGCAGATGAACTGAAGAAACACTTCTCAAAAGAAGGAGTACAAATAAGAATAAATGTTCAACATCTTTAGCCACCGGGAAAATGAAAATCAAACTACACTGAGATTTCATCTCACTCCAGTTAGAAAAGCAAGCATCAAGAATACAGATAATGTAAATGTGGGTAAAGATGTGGAGGATAATGAACTTTTACACGATCTTGGCATGTTCGTAATTTGTAGAATAATGACGGAAATCATCATGGAGAGCCTCAACAAGCTAAGAATAGAGTTGCCATAAGATCTAGGCATGACATTTCTTGGTATTTATCTAAAATACTGTTAGCATACTTTAAAGATACATGCATATCCATGTTTATTACCCACAATTCACAATAAGTAAGTTACAGATTCAGTTTAGGTGTCTATCAACAGATGGATGGAATTAAAAATTTAGCATATATACAAAATGGAGTACTTTTTCAAATTATTTCTGTTTATTTATTCATTCATTCATTTATTTTTTTATTTATATACAGTGTTAAGGATTGAACCCAGTGCCTCACACATGCTAGGCAAGCACTCTGCCCACTGAGCTATAATCCCAGGTCCACAATGGAGTTTTATTTAGACCTTAAAGAAAATGAAGTTGTCATTTGCAGGAAAATGGATGTAACTGGAGAACATAATTTTAAGAAAGGTATGCAAGATACAGAGAGAAAATCATCTTGTATTTCCTTTCATATGTGAAAACTTAAGCTGCAAAATAATTAAAAAAAAAAATAAGATACCATGAAAATCAAAGGGAGGACAACAGGGTGGAGAACAGGGTTTGGGGGAGATATTGGGAAATGAAATTAATCAAATTATGCTTTTATGTATACACAATATGCCACAGTGAAACTTGTTGTTTTGTATAATTAATATGCATCAGTAAAAATGAAAAAACAAAAACAAAGGAAGGTATTTTGTCTGGTTCACCCTCTTCCCCATAATATGCCACAATGAAATCCAGCATAGTGTGTGTTTAATATTCAAAAATTAAAAATTAAAAATAAAGGGAGATATTGTGTCTCAATATCTTTCCTATTTATTAGATAGAATATTATACTTAATTAATATTAGAATTTAGGTTGAAATAGGAATACAGTAAATCCTCCAATTGGAATTTATGATGTCATCAGGACTTTAAATTTTATCAGAAATTTATTCCAAAAGGATTTAAATTACCAGAGATAAATCATATAATGTTTAAGTTTAATGTTTGGCATATTTCAGAACAGAGCATTCTATCTTTAAAACTTTTGAATGTGGAAAGCTTTTTGTTGCCCTTCAGTAGAATATTTTTAATGCATATGCATGCACTTTAACATCTGTGTAGTTTTATTTTGAATGTTTGACAGAGAAATTATTCAACAGGTACCCCGGCTGTCAAAGTATGCCATTTGTGATGCTTCACCAGTCTGCACAGACTCTTCAAACTATATTGCACCTGAACAGGGGAAAACCTCTAATGGGAACTGTAGCCTTAAATGTTTCAAAGCATACATAGACACTTACACTTTTCAACAACAGGTCTCCTCTTTTCCTGCAAAACTGATCGTTGCTGATCAACTCCTTTTTATTTTTCACCTACAGTGACAGGAATATGATTGATAATGTTTACTGAGTTCCCAACAGGCCTTTAAATACTGTCTTATCTTTGACGTCTCACTTATCTCTGGCGCCTTACTTGTCAGTTATCTATCCCAAGTGTTAATTATTTCTTTATTTAATAGCAACCTTCCTTCTTTTGAAACGTTTCATATGCTTTGTGTATTTTTTTTTAATATTTTGGAAAGACAGTAGTAGAGATTGAAGTGGGGAAAAATCAGAACAGTTTTAAGCTACTTCTGGGAAGCATACCTCACATCTTTGCTATATAAGAACATTTCTTCACGTAAGAGTCCCTTGTATTATTTTATTAAAAATATTATTTAAAGATCATGGTATAATTTAAAATATGAGATAAGGGAACAGCATTCATTTATTAACTATCCAAATGTATCCTTCCTGTATCACTTGGCTTTAGAGCTCACTCCTTATTCCACCCAAATCATACCTCTTCAGATACTCCTCAAGATCACCTTCTCATGTCCACACATTTATTCAATGCTCCTATCTCCACTGCATTTATTCATTCAGACAATGCTTATTAATCCTTTACCACATTTCATGGACTTTGATATATGGTGAGATGGAAGGATAAGCCAAATTTTCCTAATCCCTGGCATCCTGATGGTAATGGGCTGGTTTGAGTCAGACATTAATCAGAGTCTCACAAAGAACTGCAGTAAAGCTTCAGGTATATGAAAGTGAGTTCCAGAGTGCTCCTAGTGCACATGAGAAAAAGGCACTTAAGATGTGGTGCTTTGTGCTTAAATTAGAAGGAAGTGAGTTTAATTGTGTTATTCCAAAATGTATCCTTATATAAAAGCATCACATTATGCCCACAAAATACATGAATTTAGTATTTTTAATTGCTTTTTTTAAAGGAATAAACCTTGAGCAGATAAAGGGAGATTTGGAACACTTCAGACAGAATAATATGTGTAAAGTCTCAGTGGTCAGGGTGAGTGTTAGGTTTGGGATATTGGTAGATAATAGTGCAGTGGTAGTATGTGGAGCCAGACTGGAAACTACTTCAGAATGAGGAATGAGTCTGAATAAGTTGAAAGGGGACTTCTCTTCTACACCTTACAAGACATATTAAAGAATCTGACACACAAGCTATTTGAAGTCAATATTCTACTTTAAGAAGAAGATGGAAAAATGAGAAATGAATGTGATTAGATCCAGTGTTTGAAAGGATATCATTCAGTTCTTCAAAGACACAATTGAAAGGGAGCAATAGTGGGCATGAGGAGATTTCAGATGCTAGTGAGCATAGATGATCTCTCCAACAATCACCCAAAATCAAAGATTAGTTACTGTGGCCCAAATTGTACAGCTGGGGCAAGAATGGGAAAGGACTAAGTTTAATAGGATAAGGAGACTTAAAATTCCCTGACATATTTATTTGAAAATACCATAGAGAAAGTCAATGAATGACGTCAAATAGTTAGATAGTTAAGACTATACTTAGAAATTTTAGGCTGGAGATAAAATTCTGAGTTAAATGCATGTGAAAGATAATTAAACTCAAGAAGCTGATGAAATTAATTGAATATGAAAGGATAAGGGTACCAAAGATTGGGATGTGATTACTTTTAGAACATAAAGTCTAAAGAGAGGATGAAATTAGAAAGTAAAGTAAATAGAAGCAAAATCAAAGGGATGTAATGAAAGACTGAAAAATAAAAGAGAGAGACAGAGAGGGAAATAGCACTGTATTACAAAAAGAAAATGGTGAACCAAGAGAAATGAAAGCATGTGCATAAATACTTGTGTGCTAATATTGATAGCAGTATTATAACCCCCAAATATAAACTATCCAGATGTCCATCAACTAGTGCATGATTAAACACATTATGGTATACACTCAGCAATGAAAAGTGACAAATTATATATGCAACCACATGGATAAAAATAAAAATCATGTTACTAAATGAAATACAGCAAGACAAAACACTGAATGTATTTATGTGACATTTTACAAGATAAAATGATAATAAGGAAAGCATGTTACTGATTTTTCTGGAGCTTGAGACTCGTGGCAGGGGTAGAAAATTGATTACAAAGCATTAGAAGGAAGCATTTTGAAATTATAGAAATATTTTCTATCTTGACTATTAGGCAGACTAAATGGGGAATTTATATTAGAGAAAGTATTCCTCAGTAAAGCTGTGACATTGAAGGAATTGAGGGTCAACTAAACAAATAGTTTTGAGAAATCAGGTATAATACAGACTGAAAAATATTCGACGTATTACACACTATGAACAGGAGACATCATTGAAATGATTGTCTTACAAGTTAAGAAAAGAGTGAATATTTATAATGACTATAGAAACAAAATCAATAACTTTTCTAAAATTCAAGATAATCAATTATTTACTTCAGTACCTATCAATTGTTTAAATCTCCATCCTTAGACAATCCCTTACAAATATATATGTTTTATTATGATTAATATAATATCTATTTAGATAAAATAAACATTTAATTTGATTTACATTAATACAATTATATAGTCTAATATTTGGGTCTCCAAAGAGCAGTCAAATATCACAATTAGAATTCATCATATCAAATCTGATTTTTGATTTGAAAAATATTTATCTTTTTTAAAAATCAATAAAATAGTATCTTACCTATGAGACACAATAGATTGGTTAAGAGAATTTTTAAGTTTGTGGTTGTATGATATGCATAACTATGTTTTAAAAGAGAAAATATTAATGTCATATATGTATATGAGAATTTTACTGAGCACAAGTTTTTACCACCATTTTAGGAGAATACAAAGCACAATTCATATCCAACGATTACATCAAAAAATACATCTATATTGATCAATACAATCTATATTGATCAAATGTAATATTATACCAATCAGATTATAATATGTTTGAGGGTTTTTTTTGTTTTAATTGGCAAATCTTCGGGGATACCACGTCTAATGAAATGGCCTTGGTGGAGAAAAGCTAATGGAATTCTAACCTTGTTAGAATGGGCAGGTGCAGAAGAGGAGGGTCCATAACTGGGAACATTTGTGACTTTGAGAATGTAGTAATTTAACTCTCTATCCTGCAGTATTTTCCCTAACAGTCTGAAACAATGCATACGAAGTGGGTATTGGACAAACTGGGCAAGAGCAAGGTCTTCTTAGGGGGTTGGGGGGGTGTTCACTTTGCTTTGTTTCATTTATTTTTATTATGGAAATTGTCAACCATATCCACACTGAGGGTGATGTGGGAATGGCTGCAACTCACAACGTTAGGCTTAGAGATGGGATAGTAGTGCGTTGACAATTGGCTTCATGTACAATTATGTGTGTATGTGTGTGTTGTGTGTTGTGTGTGTGTGTGTGTTTCTTTCTATTATCTGGCTTGGTTAGAATTTAGCACAGACTATAAATTAACTCATATCTCATTTTTACGAACACCTTTGAGGAATTATCTCACACTTACAGTTTAAAGGATTATCAGTGTAAAAGCCAGAATAATTTTACATTTCCAATTTTGTGTAGATATCTACAGTTATTGTGAATTTTTAAGTTTTACTGATAGTAAAGCTCAAACACCTAAAATAGTTCTATGCAAAGATTTATAAATGATTGTGATTTTTAGCTATGTTTATACATTGAAATATCTATATCAGAATTCTGCATGATTTTTGAAGCATTTGATATCTTCACTTGAAAATCAACTTTAAATGTGTATATAATTTTTATATAAAATATGTTATTTTTAGAAATAATGTGCACTTCCAAAAATCAATTTTTAGAAATTGTTTGCTTCATCTCAACACCAAAGCAATGAGGAATTAGGGTACATGAAGAATACGAAAATTTGCATGATTGATCCTGAATAATCTGTATTGTCCTATTCACTCCACAGCTGATTTAGTAATTTAAAGATTTACTTCAAGGGTGCTTTTAGTTCATAGCCTACCTATAAAGATGAGAAAATCAGCTTGAAGGCAAAGTGCAATATTATGTAGAGGACTAACCCATTGACAACACTAGAGTCTTTGCTCTAAAACCAGACATGGCTACTTGCACAGTCCACAGCCTGGACACTGGCTCTGCATTCTATCTCTATAGGAGATGTTGCCACTAGCTCTAGAAAATGAAAGAACTGCTGTGACCCCTCAGCAAAGTATTTTCTACATGATCCAGCCTCCTGTACAACATTAAATTCAGATTCATCATCAGGAGCAGGTTGATCTGAGTGGTGGAAGGTATATTTAATGCTCAAGCTGCAGCTTCTGGGAAAACTTCAAAAGACAGTGTGTGGTGATCTCATCTTCTGCCATGAGAGGGAGACTTCCCTGTGATGACGTGATACCTATAATATGGGAAAGAGGTTTTAGATCTTGGAGTCCAGCTGAAATAAAAAAGAAAATTATCACAGACTTTAGCAATGACTGTCTAGAAGTAAAGACTATATTATATTCCTTCTATATACTAACAATTACCTCTATTTGTTCAAAGGTTTTCTGAGCAATACATGAGGATTAATTAATGCCCATAGGTTGACACCCTTTAATTATGAAGTGGCACCCCATACCTTATGACTAAGTGATTTAAAAACTGTGAGGTGTCCAAATCTTACCAGTGTGGCAGATAGAGGTTCATTACAATGTAAGAACTTCAATAGGCTCAGCTGAGGGCAAAAATTAAATAGGAATTTTAAGTACAGATTTCCATAAACCTTCAGGTTAATATCTAAGGAGCATTAAGAATATGTGAGAGTTTCCAAGACTTTCTAACAAGGTCTCATCTGCACTGTCAAACACTGGTGAAGGATGGAGGAACTCTTTGAAAGATTACTTTTAAAAATGGACTTGAAGTCAATCCAACATTTGGATTCTGGCCATTCCATCTGAATGAATAACTTGTCTGAGGGGTGTCTTCTATTATGCAAAATGGGGGTAATAATACATTATTTAGAGGTATATGTATTTAGAAAGAGATGATTATTATAATGATAGAGAAAGTTTATTAAAAAATTGCAAAGGAAAAATGTATAAACCCAAAGGGGGGTTGTAAACTTTTCCTTTATTTCCCTTTCCTCTCAACAACCGATTCTATAATTTGATTGACTTTCAGTTTCATCTTGTCTCTTCTCATTCTTCCACATTAAATCTACATTGTTAGCCAGGCATGGTGGCACCATACCTGTAATCCCAATAACTCAGGAGGCTGAAGCAGGAGGATTGCTAGTTCAAAGCCAGCCTAAGCAAACACTAAATAGCATTGAAGTAAATAAAGAAACTAAAGTTAGTTTGCAAAGTTATTGAATGCAAAGAGCCTTGTGTTGGTAATGAGCAGTATCCTCAGTCTCTGTTCTAGTTTTTCTTGAGCCCACACAGAAGTATCTGGGCACTTGAATTTTCCCATCCATGCCATTACACACCTGCATGTGTAACATGCAACCCTCTTCCCACTGACTGAGCTAACAGAGTTGAAAATGAGCTGAAAAATGAGAGAGTCCAGCAAGGAAGAATAAGAGAGGTGGGAAGAGAGAGACGTCTATAACCAGTGGCACTATTTTATAATAGAACACAATAACCATTTATAGTGCAGGTATCCTTAGGAACTTCACACTAAAATCAATATGCCAGCTGTGAAATACAGCTCTGCTGCAGGCATGTTTTTTAAAGGGGAAAAAAAAAAGATCTTTAGAGATTTAACAAAAAATAGAAAGCATATGAGAGAATTTATCCCCAGGGATTGAATGGTTCCTAGTAACAGACATAGTGAGAAATCGCTAGCTGCTCCTAACGCCAAGGTTTAAGCATGCAAGGAACCATGGCCAAGGCATGGTGGGGTGTGTAGTCTGCTCCAGGACAGGCTGAACCCATCAGTGAGTGTCCTGGAGCTCAAGGTCAGCTTTCATTGAATTCTGCCCACTCCATCCTATCCCAAATCACACTCCCTTCAAGGGACTAATAAATGACCTCTGATTTTGAAAATTTTACCTATGTCTAAAATTACCAGGCACTTGTGTTGGTTTCTTGTAAATGAAGAAAATGGTTTGTGTTGCTTTATGTTCTTTGTAAGGGTGGCTGTGTGGTTACATTTGCTCAGTTTAGGTTCCATTAGGGATGGTACTGCCTTTTAGATCCACTTGGATGTAATAGAGAATTGGAGAAGCAACACACACTGCGACAGAAGGATAACTAATGGCCTCTCTCAGAATTTCTGACTCAGGGTATTGATGAATGTAAGATTGCAAAACATGAAAAAGGTAGCAGAGTCCTTGAAGACTGAAAAAAAAAAAAAACAGGCTGTCAGTATATCAAGGTAGGGAAAATAGTCTAGATGCTTTTATGAATAGAATGATAATATAATGATGACAACTAACAATTTTGGACTCAATGTTTCAGGCACTTATCTAAGAATGTTAGGCAGTTATCTTTTATTAAAATTTAATTTATTTCTGAGAGGTAAATGTCATTATTCTTCCATTGGTTTAGTTTAGGGAGTGGAGATAATATGCTTTCTAAAGTGAAAAAGTAAGATGAGTCTCTTTCCATTGAGATGACTTGAGTCTCAACACACTGTGCTAAAAATGTGGTGGGAATGTGGGCACACTGAGAGAAATGAGAAAGTGGAATGGAAATTGAGGATAATATTTTAAAATTCCTCTTAACCATGAACATGAAAAAAAAAATAAAGGGTTTTTTCACAGGGGAATATAGACACAAAGATCCATTATCATTTTACATCTACCTCCTAAGGAAAAACAGAAGTCGGGTGAAACAATATGTTTCTGACTATAAATGTTTTTTCAGACTTATTCTTAAAAACGAGTTTAGGAAAACATAAATAGTATAGTCTGCTACAGAACGGTATTTGTTAATGCTTTGGTGAATGAACTACTTATCCAAAGATTTTACATACATACATACACACACATACATATATATATATATATATATATATATATATATATGTAGATGTATATATAATGTTTATAATGTAAAATATAAATTTATAATATCTATAATATAGAATCTATCTAGATGAGTAATTCATTTGTGAATTTAACAAATACTTTTTTCTTAAATGTAAACAGGCTCCAGGTAACACTTCTTTCTAACTGTAGGTGGCAAAAGATGTTATGGCAGGGAATCCAGATGTTTAAGTAGGAATGGAAAAAGGCCCACCTTTGCCTCAGACACCAGGTGCATCTGGCCTTTAATTAGATTTCTTAATTCCACCTGTGGCCAGGTGTCTTGCCTATGGCTTTTTTTTTTTTTCTTTTTTTTCTCCTCAAATTTCTTCTGCTTCTCTTTTTTTCCACTTAACAGCCCACCTTTCCCATTCATCTCCTTTACCTGCATCTTGGCCTACATTATGGGCTTCCTTTAGCCACCTTTGTACTTAAACATAGGACACTCACTCCCCTACCCCTCTAACCCTTTGTAACAGATCATTTTTCTTTGATCAATGTGTAGTTTCTGTAAGCACCATCATGGAAGCACAGACAACCAGGATGGAAGCAGACCTCAAACGGATCAGCAAGTTTTCCTTCATTCCGCGGTGGAGTCAGTCAATCAGGCACTGGAGGGGCTCACTTTCTGGGTAGAAAATGGCCACCTGTTACAGAGGGGTTCTGAGTTTTATAGGTGCCATGAGAGTGAATTAATCATTGGAGACTGAAGCAGATTGTGTTGGTTTGGGCATTCAGGAAAAAAAGTTGTAAAAAGTCTGAAACTTATTGTTACTGGGAAGGGGTAAAAACTCAGAACTCGGCCATAGTTCACCACATATCTTTTTCCTCTGGGACCCATTGTCACCCTCAGCTGCACTATTTGCTCTTCTCTTTCCAGGACTCACAAGCAATGGGAAAGGGTCAAAGTTCAGGGTCCAATGTTTCAATATCCACCTCCTCCCTTCAGGACCCATTGTTCTTGGGAAGAGGTGAATGTTTGCTTTGGTGGAGATGCTGGGGATCGAACCCAGGAAGGGATGAAAGTCTGCTTTTTTCCCTTTGGGGCCCATTGCAACTGGAAAAGGATTTACTGTGAGAGGATTAATGATTGCCTTCCTTTTCTCTCTTCCTCTGGGTTAGACTGTTTTGGGGGGGTTGTTATTTCCCTGTCCTGGGGGTTGTCATTTTCCATATCCTTCAGTTTCTATCTCACAAATTATATAGTGTTTTTTTCTTGAAAGGACAAGTATTAAATAAATTAGAGTTAGGTTTCTAATTCCTGACCTGTGTGTATTATCCAGTTGTTGGTTAATTTTTTGTCTTTCCTAAAAAATAGCAAAACTATAACCAAAAAAAAAATAAGAACAAAATTGCAAAACTAGAAAAACAACCACAGTATTGGATGGTTTTGTTTGATGCATTCACTCTCTAGTTTGCAACAGAACTAACCACTCACTAGTTTTATACCTGGATGCCTTATTATTTGTTTTACAAATATAGTGCTTGAGAACTCTCATAGATTAAATATGTTTTTATTCTAATATAAATGTAAAGATGCCCTGTTCTGATTGGATGAAGGAGGAACAGGACAGCGTCATCTTGTATTTTGCAAAAGTCACAGCTTGATTTTGGCTAGGAAAGAGGCTTTGCCTTCTGAGGAGGAAGAAATTCAGCTTAGGTGAATTTACAAGATCACTGGAGAATGTCTTGCAACCTGACATTTCATTCTCATACCTAGAGCTTATGGAAATCAATTACCATTTGCCCAGTGAAGTGGGAGTCTTGACTGGCTTTCTGAGAAACAGGATCCAGTCCATACTTGATTGTGTCAAATATCCTAACTAATAATCTCCTGTCCCCCACAAACATTGTTAAGAAAGGGGTGGCACCAAAATAGAATAGAGGACATGGACACCAACCCAAATAAATACAATTTTCTCATACTAGACAAAGGGTCCAAAAATATGCAATGGAGAAAAGATAGCCTCTTCAACAAAATGTGCTGGGAAAACTGGAAAACCATATGCAACAGAATGAAACTAAACCCCTATCTCTCACCCTGCACAAAAATCAACTCACAATGGATCAAGGACCTTGAAATCAGACCAGAGACTGTGCATATTATAGAAGAAAAAGTAGGTCCAAATCGTCACCTTGTTGGCTTAGGATCAGACTTCCTTAACACAGGAAGGAAGGACTCCCATAGCACAAGAAATAAAAGCAAGAATCAACAACTGGGATAGATTCAAACTAAATAGGTTTCTCTCAGCAAAGGAAACTATCAGCAATGCGAAGAGAGAGCCTACAGAGTGGGAGAATATCTTTACCACTCATACTTCAGATAGAGCACTAATTTCCAGAATATATAAAGAACTCAAAAAACTCTACAGGAAGAATACAAATAAACCAATCAACAACTGGGCTAAGGATATGAACAGACACTTCACAGAAGAAGATCTACAAGCAATCAACAAACATGAAAAAATGTTCACCATCTTTAGTAATAAGAGAAATGCAAATCAAAACTACACTAAGATTCCATCTCACCCCAATTAGAATGGCGATTATCAAGAATACAAGCAACAATAGGTATTGGAGAGGATGTGGGGAAAAAGGTACACTCATACATTGCTGGTGGGGCTGCAAATTAGTGCAGCCACTCTGGAAAGCAGTGTGGAGATTCCTTAGAAAACTTAGAACGGACCCACCATTTGACCCAGCTCTCCCACTTCTTGGCCTATACCCAAAGGACTTAAAATCAGCATACTACAGAGATCAATGTACTACAGAGAGCTACATCAATGTTCATAACTGCACAATTCACAATAGCCAGACTGTGGAACCAACCTAGATTTCCTTCAATTGATGAATGGATAAAGAAACTGTGGTATATATATATATACACACACACAATGGAATATTACTCAGCTATAAAGAATGATAAAATTATGGCATTTGTAGGCAAATGGATGAAATTGGAGAATATCATGCTAAGTGAGATAAGCCAATCTCAAAAATCCAAAAGGCAAATGATCTCACTGATAAGCGGATGATGACACATAATGAGGGGTGGGAGGGGGACAAGAATGGAGGAAGGAGGGATTGTATAGAGGGAAAAGAGGGGTGAGAGGGGTGGGGGGAAGGAAAAAATAACAGAATGAATCAAACATCATTACCCTATGTAAATGTATGATTATGCAAATGGTATGCTGTTACTCCATGTACAATCAGAAACAACATGTATCCCATTAGTTTACAATAAAAAAAAAGTTCAAAAAAAAAAAAGAAAAAGAAAGGGGGTCATCAAAAAATAAGCAGAAATTAGTTTTACTACATTTCCCAACATTTATTTCTGAAGTCACCTTAGAACTGCAGTTTTGTTTCTTGATTTCAGAGACAGAGAGAGAAAAAAATCAAGAGCAAGAGAGAAACCTTTTTTAAATAATTTTTTTATTTGTCAATGGACCTTTATCTTATTTATATGCAGTGCTGAGAATCGAACCCAATGTTTCATGCATGTTAGGCAAACGCTCTGCCACTGAGCTACAACCCCAGCCTGAGAGAAATATTTTAACACTACAACATTATTGTACTCAAATCCCAATTGAGACTAACGGGTCACAGACTTTTCTAAGAAATAGGAAGAATGAGAGAGATGCTAATAGTGAATTAATTTAGGGGTAGTGCCAGATTTTCAGAAAAACTTTGCCCAGTGACATCAGTTTGGCTTGATAATGAATGTGTCCTGACCTTGTTGTAGAAGTTGAGGCTTGAGTTGTGTGAATTGCCCATGATATATTTTGTGCCATGAATTTGTAGAGAGCATAATCTCAGATTATAAATGTTTTAATACTATACTTCTGACATTACAAACATCTTTCTAAAGATGAGTTAATGACCATGGAGAATATTTATGCTAAATACATGTCCCTGATACAAGGAGAAATGGGACCATGAGGTCTGGGATGGAGATCTCTGGTAATCATGAGCTCCCAGATGGCTCTAAACCCATGGACTTGCAGGAGATGAGCAGACTTACATTACTTAGAAGCTTGAATATTCATAGGTGAGTTTGTTTAATACACATAATTAAATATAATTCAATATGATATAATAAAAAAAGTAGACAAAGAACTATGTAAACTCAACCACTGCCTTTTCAGCTAATTTTGGAAGTCTAGCATCTAATATTGGCAATAAATTTTCTAACACATTCTCTAAATACGTATGTTGAAGAATGGTTTGTAAATCTTAAATGTTCCATCTAAAGAAAATAAAAGCAAAACAAAATTCATTCCCTAAAAGGGATCTGATTAGATATGACTCCTACACTTTTCTTCCTTTCTCCACATATAAAACATGGAAGACAAAAATCTCAGAGAAATTCCATCTGCCTTATTAGTAAGGTATGATACATATCCTAGGCCAGCAGCACAAGATTTCTGTGACCAAATATTATTACCCAAATATTGTCTGATATCTACTGAGTATATTCCTCATTTTCAGTCTTAGGCAGCTATCTATTTTCATCATATGTCTTTTATTAGATTTTCAGTGATAAGAATATATTTTCTGGACCATTTATTTTCTATTGAGAGCTCATAAACTAGTTGACCAGCAGATTGTACTCAGGGTAAAGGAGTGTCATGACTGGGTTAGACTCATGGTCCATAAAGATTGTTATTTACTGCCAAAATCTGTTTCAACAAACCCTGAGATGAGGAACTATGGCTTCCCCTTCCAGAAATATACCATAAGTCAATTCTTGAGGCAAGGGATGATTCCTACAACAACACGCACTAATAAAAGCAAGGAGGTAATTAAGCTTGTATTTTCAGAACACATGAAGTTCCTGTCTTGTTCTGTGAAAGGAAGTTTTCTATGTAAGACTGATAATGGAGGAAAGTGTTTCCTTTCCAAAGAGATATCAATTTATGTAGAAGTCACCAGTCCATCATGCTTCCTGCTGTAGCTTAATCTCTAACTCAAGTTTCTGCCTTTTTAAGAGGTTCATAAACTATCTTAGTACCTAATTCTTTAAAGTTTGTATGTTTTGTGGTGGGGAGGAGTTCTTTCTTCAAATCTTCCCAGGCTTTTGGCTTTTTTCTTGGTTTTCAGTTCCACTCTCCTCTCTTACTGATTCTGTGGCTTCTAAATAGGAGTCTTGTGACTGTCTATGTCGTTGCTCTGCCTGGTTTTTAGGGATCCCTCTTTGTCCCTCCATTGGATACATCTGTGCTCATATGGTATTAGCCATTCTGTACTATATCTGCTTGCTAAAGAACTCTTCTTTTTCTGTGTTGTGACAGAGTTCCTAATTAAAGTACAGATAATAAGACAGGGTTTGTGTTTAGAGTGACCTTGACTCTGAAGCTGGAAATGAATGATAGGTCTATTTGTGAAATCAATATTCTTACTTATGGCGTGACAGTACATTACTGCATAGTTTTGCAAAGCATGATCTTGGAGATCATCTGGAGATGTACCCTAACACTGTGAATCCTTAGTTTCTTCAATTATGAAGGAGAGATAAATAAAGTTCATTAAGATGTTTTCCAAAGCAAGTATCTGACACAAAAATAACACTTAAGTAGATTAGTAGTTTAAATATGAGGAGTATTTTAATTATAAATTTTAAAGAAGCAATGCCTAAAATTTATGTGTTGATTAAATAAAATATATTAATTTGAGAGATCTATTCAAGTTATTTTGATTATATAAATTCTGGGAAAATCTTTAAGTAGATAATCAAGGGCAATGATATGGAGAATATCAAAGACAAACCTTTATAAAATTAGATCAGGTGAAGCTTTGCAACCATGTGCCCATATTAGAAAAAAAGCGGGGGAGCTGAATAGTTAGAGAATTGTGAAGCATGGCAGCAATATTTTCTGACAATTTCCATCAATAGAGAATATTGATTGGTCCACTTCTTGAATTATGCTGACCTCAGATTGTGACTGAAGTAACCTTGTACAAGTTCCAAAGCATCAGTCTCCAGTAGAGCTAAGGCTTCCAGCTCCCCATTTTGGACCCCTAACCTGAGGCTACCATTTAAGGAAGTCAATCTGAGTCCTATTAGAAATGTCAATCCACATGGAAAAATTGGAATGTCCCAGTGGACATTCGGGACTAATAGGGAACTTTCATCCCAGTCTTCCTTCAAATGAATAGACACCTAAGTGCACAAGAGTGAAAGCAGCAGAAATTTGCTCAGGCAAGCTGTGAAACCATGAAACTTAATGTTGTTGTGGACCATCATGTTTCAGGTGGTTTTATACAGCAATAGATAACGGAATTACTAGTGATGAATGATTTCTTAAAAATTAAGAATCTTTTCTCAGGAAAAATTCTAAATAAAGTTGAATATAAAGCAATTTTATCTAGAACATGTTTTAGCAAACAACTCAGGTGTTTTACATCTTTGATTAGAAGAATCTCAGCCATGGAAATCTCATCTTTGCAGAATTAAAGAATTTTATCAGAAGACTATTAACTTACAGGAAAAATTAATTCATTTGGGAAGACCTGTGTTTTTAGGATTCCTTGTATTACATAGAAGTCACTCCATGTATTACAACATCACCCAAACTGTAATTTTCATTAGCTTCCACAGGTAAATACCAATGTGTCCCTTTTGGATCTATTGTAATCCCACTTAAGAACCACAAGGCACAAGGAGATCTTAATTTAGAAGGATTTTCATTTGTTTTGTGACTTCGTCTGAATTTAACTTGAAGTGATCCCTTATTAATTTTGTCATTATCATGGTCTTTATAAATCAGAGAAAGACAGTTAAAGCAACAGAGATAGAGATAGAAGAAGAGAAAGAGAAAGAGACAGAAACAGAGATAGAGAAGAGATAAGACATAAGTTACTTAAGACTGGTAGTGGAATGTTTATAATCTCCAGAATCATAATTAATAAAAGTAATCTTTATCAGAAGAGAAATTAAATGAGTACTCTCCAGTTGTTAAAAATGGGATAGCTGCATGTTCTCTTTCAACTGCTCCCTCCTGTAACCCTTGAGAGTACTACAGATGTGGTGAGAAGCAGGGACTCAAAATATGTAAAGGGTGAATGCATTCAGTGATGACACTAAATAAAGAAAACATATTGAAAATGTCTTCTACTTCATAACAAGTATCCTGGCTACCTTCTAAGACTGATGAATTCTATCAGGGTGGCCTTAGTTAATGATTTCAATACAGTTTACTTTTTTCAAACTCACAAGGAGACTCAGTCAACATTGAGGTGTCAGAGCTGTTACAGATCATTATGATTTAAATATAAATTGAGTAAAATTCACTTATTTTGATTGGCAGTTGCATAAATTTTGACAAATACATTAAATCTTGTTATCAGTTCCTATAATCAAGATACAAAAACTTTCCCCCATGTTGCTCTTTTGTAGTCAACTCTTCTACCACTCAGTCTGGCAAACATTGTTTTCTGTCTCTATGGTTTTGCCTTTTACAGAAGAGACCATGAATTTTAATTACAGATATTTTTTCATATAGGGATGATCAGTCTTTAATAAGATAAAACAGTATTTTTCACAAGTGTTAAGTTGCCTTTGGAGGAAAACATTTCCTTTGTAGCTCTATCAAGCTGTGATTTTTAGGCTGAGGTTAAAAACCTTGTGTTGAGGATTATTTTTTAAGATAAAAGAGTCTTTTAACACTGGTACTGAAGATCTTTGGGGGTTGAAAGTAACTTTCTAAAGCTAAACAGCTTTCAATACTGAAATAACTTTTAAAAAATGGAATAAATTTAAAATTAAAACAGTGATCTGGACATGCTTAAAAGCATAGGCCATCTATCAACTTGGTAGAAATTTTATATTTTCTCAGAAAAAAAATTTATATTTTCTCAGCATTAAAAAGCAAAAAGGAAAGATTAGAGACGATAGAATGTTATGTGAGAACACAAAAGGCCAGTGAATATTGCTTTTATTAACTCATTCAATAAATATTTTGTTAAGAATGTCTTGTGGTCCTGAGAATGCTCTAATTGCTGGGAAGAAAGCAATGAATTTGTAGAAACAAGGCTCTTCCCTTGTATGGTTTATATTCTGGTGAAACAAGGTAGACAATGAATCTGTAGGCAAATAATTTATATATGATTATAAATTGCTTTATAGACTACCATGCCAGTCTAGAATTTTCTAAAATAATTTGAAAAAATTTGAGGACAGTTAGTCTGTCAGGGAATCTTTCTTGGGAGACAAGTCAGTGTTTGGAGACATGAGTCAGTGAAGAGGAGGCACCCAGAGGTAGCATGTTATCAAGAAATCCAAGCCCTCTGGGCAGCTCAGGAATAATGTGTGGAATAGACCTCAGTTCCTGTAATCTATAGGTGAGATACCTAGTGTTTGTACCCACTTCTGTTTTCTTAGATTGATTTATTCTCTGATCTTCAGATTAAAGAATTTCTACTAATCTACTTCTTGTTCATTTATTATTTTTTCCTGCTATCTCAGTTCTACTTTTGAGCCCATTTCACAGATTTTCATTTCAACTCCAGTATTGTTCTTTTCAATCCTAGATTTCCAGTTTATAAATTTCTACTTACTTGACATTCCTTATTTGTTAAGTTATTGTAAACAAATTTTTTCCTTAACTTTTCAAATTTGGTGTCATTCAAGCCTTCAACATTTTTATAATAAATGCTTTGATATTGTCATCATGTTCAATCCAATATCTGGATCACTCAAGGTTAGTTTCTTTTGCCCTTTTCTTTAGTATTGATTTTTTTTAACATTAACTTATTCTATTTTACATATTAGTTGTCATCTAATGATTAATTTATTTTTTATAAGTAACAACCTTTAATATTACAGGGATTTGGTCCTCTAAATTACAAAGTTATTTCTGTACCCTAACCAAGTATTGTAATCCATACAGCCCTCCCAGATATCTACTAGGTTCTTGAGACAAGAACCCTCCCAGTTTTCCTTCCAAACTAAAATTCCCAACTTAATTATATTCATGAAGTTAACAGATTCTCAACACCAGAAATAGTTTGAGGAACACTCTTACCTAACATTTGTATAGAAGTTCACATTGACCAAAAGAAGACACAGGTTTCTCATTGAACTTTTGCTTTAATGGGTCTCAAAATTCTGTGACAGATTTTTTGGTCAAGTTGTTTCCATTAATAAGTGCTGATTTTAAAAATTAATAACTTAAGTTTGTTGAAATGCACCATGAAGTTCTGAGTGAAGCTCTTCCTGGAGATAATGTGGGCTTCCATGTCAAGAATGTGTCTGTCAAAGATGCTTGTCATGGCAATGTTGCTGGTGACAGCAAAAATGACCCACCAATGGAAGCAGCTGTTGTCACTGCTCAGGTGATTATCCTGAACCATCCAGGCCAAATCAGTGCTGACTACGCCCCTGTATTTGATTGTCACAAGCTCACATTGCTTGTAAGTTTGCTGAGCTGAAAGAAAAGATTGATTGCCGTTCTGGTAAAAAGCTGGAAGATGGTCCTAAATTCTTGAAGTTTGGTGATGCTGCCATCGTTATGTGGTTCCAGGAAAGCCAATGTGTGTTGAGAGCTTCTCTGACTATCCTCCTCTGGGTTGCTTTGCTGTTCATGATATGAGGCAGTTGCTGTGGGTGTCATCAAAGCAGTGGAAAAGAAGGCTGCTGGAGCTGGCAAGGTCACCAAGCCTGCCCAGAAAGCTCAGAAGGCTAAATGAATATTACCCCTAACACCTGCCACTCTAGAATGTCTCAGAGCTGCTTATCTCATTTGGCCATTTAAGTTTAATAGTAAAAGACTGGTTGATGATAACAATGCATTGAAAACCTTCAGAAGGAAAGGAGAATGTTTTGTTGACCATCTAATGATTATATGAGGAGATTTTGTGCTCAAAGATCTCAAGCCCTGTGTGTCTGTTGGAGATTTCACGCAAACCTCAGTTGGTTCTCTAACCTGCTTTAGTTTTAATTATTTACCAGTTTCTCTCAATTCACCTTGCAGCTTTGCGGAATTTTCTAGTCAGACCCCAGGCAGGTTTACAGCACTTATTTGTGGAACCCTCATTTCTAGATTTGGTTCACTTAACTCATATGGATCTGCCCCTTACTCAAAACACAACTGTAACTATTGTTTAGAAGAGCAATGAGTTCCCTCATCTTCCACTTCCTACAAATTAGCAAATTTTTCTGTAAACATCACCATTTAAGTTTCTGTTTATCATCCCAGTTTAACTCCTCCCAGCAGCAAGATTGCTGATTCCCAAGATAGGTCTGCCTTTCAGCTGAGTTTGGAGGGGTTGATAGGAGCAGTACCAGAAGAATGCTACAGAGTTCACTGACTTACCAAAATTGCTAACAGTTTTTTGAATGAAATCCATTTCCGTTTGTTAGGTATTTTTTTTTTTTTGGGAGGGGGGGCGGTTAGGGGTGGGGGGGTCAACTGCAGAAACAGCATAGTTGTTTTTGACTCTTTTGCCAAATATTATCCTTATTTTTTCACAGGAGAGGATTTTCAAATTTTTGAGACCACTAGAGTTTAAAATTTCTCCCAGGCCTTCATACATGCATAGCGTTTATACTAGTACTAAAAAAGGCAGTGGGGTGCGGAGGGGGGTAAGATGATGGAAAGGCTAAGAATTTTTTTTAATCAGGTTTCTCATAAATCAAGTCACATAAATTCTCCTCTTTCCTAAATTCTTGATCTGGCTTACAGATGATATATCCTAAAAAAGTGCCTGGGATAAAGTAGCGAAAACTCAACGATGGGAAGAAAATATTGATATCTTTATGACAGTATGCACTGTCTGGATGATATTTTTCCTCAAGTATACAGACGTGACACTTGTTGCAACGATAACTTTTCTTTATTCCAACTTGTTTAGTGGTAGCACAGACCAAGTGAAAGTACACAAAACACCAAAAGGAACTTAGAGCAAATGTTTTCAAGTTTACTTGTTTTCTGATAAAATCATCCATAACTTCATACTTCATTATGTGTTGTGCAACAATATCATCCTTATTATTGTTATTCCAATTCTTTATGTGTTCCAATTTCAGGTATCTCTTTTTCTCTGAGTGGGAACGCATGCAAAATCTCAAATCCCTCTTTGATCCTTGGTAAGTTAACATACTCTGAAAGCTTAGTCTGTAATTTTTTTAAAATTAAATATTTTTATTATACTAACCCCTTATTTAAGTTATCTTCTCTTTTGAATCACAAAGTTACTCATTGTGCCTTTTTAAATTCATTTGCTTTCAGGCTGCAAATTTATTATTTTCCTATAAATTATTTCCAATGGCAGAGTTTATGCAAATCAAATAATTACTAGCATCTTTCAATAAAATTAAGATAATTTAAAGCAATTAAAAATCATCTGAGACTCACAAAAGTGATACATAATTGTGAATCAAAGCAATCTGGCAAGGTGAATATATCTTGAGGTATCCTGAGGCACCCTAATTAAAAGAGAAGTTGTTCTCTTCTTCAGGATACAACTTGAGATAAGAGTGTGCGTGCGTGCGTGTGTGTGCCCACACATGTGTATTTATGCTAGTAAGGTGAGAAAAAAATCATAAAACCTCAAACTATTGACAAAGACTCCTGTAAGTTAAAGTTTGCAAAATTAAAAATGATATGAGAAAAAATTAAATGGAAAGATTACATTATAAGGTACTTGAGAAAATACGTTGTAAACGCTTAGGCCCAAATGATAAGTAAAAATGTTAGTTACATAAATCACAATGCCCCTGAAATGAAAAGCGATACAAAGTTTTCATAAGAAAAATAGAAACTAGAATGTGAACTTTGTAAGGATGCTGTTGAGGCAATATCTTAAAATTAGGATAAAAGAAGAAAAAAAAAATCTATGGAAACTTCTAAACAGAACATTGCATCAGTTTTCCAGAGTTTGATCAACCACAGTTACCTTTAGAAGCTTTTTTGAGTAAACAGATTTAGTCTTAGAATAAGAGTCAGGATCAAGGCTTATAAGTAAAACCTTTAAACAAAAATGAAGAAAATATTACATCTTATAACTCTTCCCCATTGAATTTTGGAATGGGTATCTACTGTATACCTTTAAAAAATTACAAATGTATAAAGTATAATACATTTTATTCACCTAATTCAGTGAGCACACAATCATTGACATAGTTGATTAGTGTTCAATTATGTAGGGCAAGATAGTCTAGATCAGAGGCTGGCAAACTTTCTGCATCCAAATAAGCAAACTTGAGCAACTGTTTCACTCGAAAATGGATACTGTTTTTAAAGTGTACATCATACTTTTAAAGAAGTGAAAACTATTCTTAGTTCATATATCCTATGAAAGAGATGATAAAGTTCTTTTTGAATTTTAAGATAGATTTATGTGGATATGCCATGATAGAGGGCAGGAAATGTACTGTTTCGTTCAAAGCGTTATATCTATATTGTTGCCCTGGAAAGGAACTGTTTTCAATTCACTTTTCTGGTCAGAGCAGAAAATAATTCATTCCTCAATCTGTGATTGTACGCCATGTTTCAGAAACCACGTTGATCCATTTTATCAAAGATAACACATCTGGCATGAAACCCACAATCAAAGATGCTATTTGAGAAAGTACTTAGTAATTTGCTTTTAGCCCCCAAGATCCAGCTGATGTATGCAGAAACCATGATGACGTATTAGATAGGGATGTAGTTGAATGTATTATGAGGACTACCATCACTTTAGGTCTTTAAGAATGGAGCTAAGTTTTCCCATGCCTGCACTCCTGTACAATATTTTTGATTCATTATCTTGACTGGGAAAAGAAAGTTGTTGCAGAGGTTTCCTCTTGACCTTTGCAACTGTGACAGCTCATCTCCCACAAAGAAAGTTGGGGGGACTTCTCCAGGCACCAAGGGTAATCCCAATTCCACATTTTGGAGTTGGGTAAATGCCAGCATTTGGTTGTGCAGCCCTAGTGAACACTGTAATCTTTCCCTTTGTTGACTTCCTCTATTCCCAGAACCACACACACACCTATTCAAATACAGGTCTATGATGATGCTTTGATTCGCTGAGTATCAATATTAACCTAGACCTTGTGTCTCATGTCCTTGAAGTGATTTTTTTATTTCTCCAGTGTACAGTTTCCCAACTTAATGACCATAGATAGGACCTTCGAAGAAGGGTTAAGGAAATAATTTTCATTTATAATTACTGTGGTGTTGCAGGATCATTTTTCTAGGAAATGGGGATCATTCTTCATTCAGTGGTTGCAAATATGAAAACCATCTCAGGAAAGGAAACTGCAAAATGATATAAGACATTTCATTGAAGTGATTCCCCTTAGCCTTCTGATATTCTATCAGTGATTTCTTCCAGTAGCATGATTTAGTTGTACCTTGTTCACTGGTCATCTCTTGTTCCCTTGGACCGTTGTCTTCTATGAGCCATCTTTATAACTCTCTGTGGGCCAGGTCCTTGGTCTGGCACTCTGATTCTTCTCATTGCATTTCAAATGTTCCATGAGAAGGACTCAGACAGTTTGGCACTGGGTCCTGGTTTCCAGAGGTTCAAAATTCTACAATTTTCATTGCCAACAGCGGCCCTGCCTATGTCATGGTCTACATATGTCATGGCCTTTCTGACCATCAGTCCAGACTTACTGAGTACAGGCAACAGGGAACACTTGAGTGATGCTGAAGTCTCTCTCATCAGTTGTCTTCCCATTTGATTTTTCTGAAGTTTTGACTAACACAACAAACATTTGTCAATTAATCAGCACCGGCCCATACCACTAGCCATCTCTCCTCTACAAACAGGTGTACTGCTCAATCATAGGATTTTCTTCCACCAGCTCTCCTTACAAGACATTTTGCCTGGTTCTAAACTGTACCAGCAATTTTCTTCTTCCATGTAGAATCATTTAAATAATAACATATATATATATATATATATATATATATATATATATGCACATAACTTCCTCTTAAACTGCTATTGCACCTGTGTTAGGTATTTGCATGCTACCTTAAATTGTAATTTAGCATTCCATTTGCAAAATTGGCTACTCGGACCTTTTACATTTAAACGTGTTGTAAGCTGTTATTAATGCATTTACAGAACACTGGCTAGCAGTGGCACCTTGATAAATTATAATCGACATTAGCTAATTTTCTTTTGTAAGAGCTGTAACTTCTAGGAACTTAGGGATATTGATCATTAGCACAATGATCCATGTCACAAGTATCTTCATTTATCACATCCTCATTTTCATTAATGGCATTAGTAAACAGTTTAATTCACTTCCTCTAATCAACAGGTTGGTGTGACAGAGCTATGTAAATAAATTGGTTGTTTTGAAAGAAAGTTAACAAAAAAAATGACATCTACCCTAACAGTTACACAAAAGTGCATAAATTAGATAAAGCATCATTCAAGGAGATTCCAGCATATACTGAATATTTAGGGAAGCAATTTCAACATTTAAATTGATGATTCCTTCATTCTATCACCTACAAATAAAAACACAGCATATTTTTTCCAAATGTAAATTGCTTTGTAAAGCATATGTGTGACATCTTGAAATAACTCTTCCCAGTCCAGAGTGTGAATAAGCCCAGATTGATATGACATTTTTTCAAAGAAAGTGATTTTTCATCATGGGTAATCCAAGAATATTAAATCACTTTAGTACATACATCCAGATATCTGTAGAGATTCGCTTTTGTAGACATCTTTATTTTTCACTCACTTGTAGACATCTTTATTTTTACCTGTCCTCCATCTACAATATTTATGGAAATTCAGTTTATGGTTCACTACACCTTGAAATTGCTTAAATGCCACAACTGACCTGACAGAATCCAAGGTAGGCAAAGCATAAATAGAAAAGAAAAACGTATAACACATAAAACAGTGTGCTGAATGTCTGACCACAAAATTCTTTATAGCCACTCTATTCAGTTAACATTAGTTAAGGGGATGCTGACATGAAGTGATGAATCAAAATGCAGTCTGTAAAAATAAAAAACAATAATTAAAATTTTTTTGACCCACAAGTAATAGTTTTTTAGGTTAAAATAATATTGACAATAACAATAAGTGCATGATAGAATATTCCATTGTAGATTGATACTATACCAGACAAGTTAATAGAAAAGTAGCTAGTTGTGTGGCTCCTAGGGATAGACAGCCTGAGTTCAACTATTAGTAATGATACTTTGAGCAAGTTACTTAACCTCTACTGACTTTATTATTTTCACATGTGAAATGGGGATAGTGTTATATCTACCCCAAGGGTTTGTTAAGGGGGGTTACTTTAACTGACATATATGAAGTCCTTAAAATAGGCCTAGAGCATGATAATGTCTAGGCAAACATTGCTATTTTTTTCACATTCTGCAAATCTCTGGAAAGTTACATGATTTAAAGTTTCCTTTAGTTGGTCAGAAGAAAGTAGTACCTTCTGTGACCTATACAATCATACACATGAAACACTTGATATAGAGTTATATCTGCATTTGAGTCAGCACTTAGGTAAGTTTTGGTGTCATTGGTTTTATTTAATTTATTGTATTTATCAATTGTTTGATATATTATGATGTATGTGCTCTGGAAAGAGTAATATTATTTATACCAAGCTTTTATATAGTGACATTTCAGGGTCTTCTGGTGAATAACTTATTTTGTACTGTGTCTTTCCTGATTCATGAAACCAAACTGTATTTTAAATGAAAAAATCATATACATGGAAAAACTAAGTATTCTGACCTTTTCATAATATTCACAGTCTTAGATATATCCAATAATTATCAAAACACCAGCTTTTTTCTCTTCTTGTAGGGTATGGGCATAGTGATATATTAAAATGTTTATTTTATTCAGGAATATGCTCAACAGCTGATAATTCAGCAGTTTCTTGAATAAACACAAGCAAATAAGTAAACATGTTCCTCAAAAAATGTCAAGACTTGACTAATTTGGAGGTACAATGTTTAACTGTTTCATATTTAGAATTTTCTGAAATGCGTTTGCCAAACATGACTGATAGTGGAATTCAGTTTTTTCTATGGAAAATAAAATAATGTAGTTATTTCATTAACTAGGTCATTTCTTCTGTTTTAATATTATATAAAAAAATAATGACCATGGCATTTGGCTCTCTTCTAACCATCATGTGGCAACTATTGATTTCACCACATGTTCAGAAAATGAGATTTTATTGCCACATTTGAGTTGAACATATTTTTTCACTTGACAATAACTCTTACCAAAACTTCAGTTTTGGCTATCTATGTTTCATGTCACAGTTGTGGCAAGGAGGGACATACTTATCTTCCTTGTGTACCATTCAGCATTCCACCTTGATGTATTGACTTGGGATTATGGAATAGTATGGGGTGTAAGTTATTAACTAATTTATGTTGTTTATTTCAAGGCTGACAAACATTCTATAAAAGAAAAGCAATAGGTATTTATATTACCATATTTTCCAGTATATTTTTATGCAAGACAAAATAAAGTGGTTAATGATTCAGGTAAATATATCATAGTAAATTCTCCCAAATTGCTCATATTCCCTAAACTAAATATTATACTGTGAAATTTGCCTAAACTCTCAGAAATTGTTCATACATTGAGATGTTCTGAGTTTGTCTTACCACTATTTCTTCATGGCAAAAAATTTTAAATATTTATTCGGATCCCTTCCTCCTTCAGATTCTACCTCACTCCTCTTCTTCTTTCCTATCTCCCTCCTTCCCTTCCTCCTTTCCTCCCCTCCTTCCTTCCCTCCTTAAAGGAATCTGGGCTTCATCCCAAATTTAATTTCCAGATTATCTTCAGAATGTTCTTCTATGAGCAAAGAGCTTCTTTCCACTCCTGTATATATTTGTTGTATATCTTGACTTTATAACTCATGTAATTTTTAATTAAGTGTTATTTTTTATTTTTACTGAGTCAGAGTTAGATTACAGCATTTAAATGTTTTGTTGCTAATTTTACATATTTTTCTTGTGGTTTGCAAAATATGGAACACTTTGAGGACAGGATAATAACCTCCTTAAAATTCATGTCCTGAATACCAGAACTTAATATAAATTTTTTCTATGGAAAAAATCAAATTTATCTCATTAACAAGGTAATTTCTTTCATTATAATACTCTATCAGAAAAATTATAGGTATTACATTTGGGAAAAGGGATGGAGGAGAAAGGAAAGGATTGAAATAAATTTAAAAAATTTCTTCCATGAAGAAACAATGTCAGAACAAACTGAAAACATCTGTAAAATATGAACAATTTTTTGGAATTTGGGCAAATTTCAAGAACTCATTTTATAATATTTTATTTAGGACTCTCTCTTGGGAGAGATCTCAATTCATGCATTGCTTAATGATGCAAATATAGTCTGAAGGATGTATTATTGGTGATTTTTATTTTTATACAAACAACATAAAATGTACTACATGAGAACAGGTAGGTTAGTCACTTGACCTCTTTATGCAATCAGTAGATGCAATAAAGAGGAAATATGAGGTTGCTGCAGGTGTAACTGGTTATATATTGTTTTACAGTAAACATTTTTATAAGTAGTACTACACTGTAAAATAATGATAAAAGTATAACATCGTAAATACTTGAACCAGTAACATAGTCATTTACTACCAGGATCAAGTATTATGTATTTACCTAATTGTGTGAGCTATACTTTTAGACACTGGCAGGCAGTAGTTGGCTCACACTAGCGTCACCACAAACGTGGGAGTAATGCATTGCAGGACAGCATTATGCTATCTATGATGTCACTAGGCACTAGGGATTTTTCAGTTCCATTTTAAGGTTCTGTGCCAGAAACTTATGTTGTGGTGAATATATTCTCCACAATTGGCAGAAATGTCCTTATGCAAGGCGTAAGTTTATATGTGTGTGTGTTTACACACATATTGTCTGTTTCTTTAGAGAACCCTGACAAATACTATCACCTCTCCCCTTCCTTTCCCCAACTGTAGTCACACACATATTTTCTGTACATTTAACATCTGCCACTTCTCTGATTCTTCCTGTCATTGACATTTCAAAATCCACATTTTCCAGTGATTATGAAAAATCACAATGTCCCATTTTGACACTCCACTTTGATACACTGAATCAGATCATGGGATGACATGGGGGATCTGAGTCACTAGTGCCTCCAACTCTATGATTTTCTTTGTTTAGTTCTAAGTTGTGGAGAGTCGAGAAACATCAAAAGAATACTTCAGGTTACTTACAAGATAAAGACCAAAACCAAAAATCAATTGTAAATATATGTATAATACAAAAATTTGTGTGTTTATCTATACATAGATTTGACTAAAATTTGTCCAGGCAATTGGAAAATGAAACGTTTCTTTAAAAAACATAATTATGTCATATTTTCTGACTTAGAGGTGCTTCATAGAAACAGCTACTTTCAATTATTGATTAATGCATTGTCAATTTTGAAGACAACAAAATTGCAAATCTAAAAACAGGACATGCTATTTGTTAAGGTATATAGCATTATATAAAATAAGAATTCTAATAATAATATTTTAAAATATTAAGCACAAATTTCATGCCAGTGATTTTCATATATTATCTCATTTCTTTCTGAGTATAATTGAGATATGGACTATTAGAAACCTTTGTAGTAGAAGCAACTGAAGCACAATTTCTGAAAGTTAAATCCACTTACATATTTTTTTTTTTTTTTTTTTTTTGGTACTGGGGATTGAACCCAAGGGTGCTTAATCACTAAGCCCTTTTTAAAACTTTTTTTTTGTTTTGAGACAAGGTCTCACTAAGTTGTCGAGGGCTCACTAAGTTGCTGAGGCTGGCCTTGAACTTGGAATCCTCCTGCCTCAGCTTTCTGAGTCTTTGGAATCATAAGCATGTGCCAGAACACCTAAATGTTCTTGTATATGATTGAAAACATAATTGTCATAAATATGTTTGCAGGCTTGTTTCTGAATGACTATTAATAGATCTAACCCTTAACCAAGTTTAAAAGCTGTTAATTTTAAAATCTTATTTTGTAAATGAATGGGTTTAGAAGTACTTAGCCTTATTTATGTAAGAATTTTAACTATCTCTTTAATTTCTGATGACAAAATTTGTTTTCAATTTCACATAATCTATCTGTTTCTTATTGCCAGTAAATGACATTTAACAGAATGTGGTAAAGATGAACGTGACATAGCCTCAGGGGAAGGGAAGGCAAAACAATTATTCAAATATGCTACTTCCTGGGTAAAAATAAGCACATTAAATTTTTTTTGTGTGTGACAAGTTATCTCCAAATCACAGTAGGTTGTTACTACTTTATCATTGATTGATGACATGATACAACTTATGATCAGTATGAATCATCCTTGAAGAGAAACACGCCAGAGCACAGTAAGTGGGGATTCCACTCCGGTGCCTCGCCTCCTGCAGGCGCCTGTTCCCGCTTTGCCTCTTCCTCGACATCACCTCAGTGACTGCCAAGGAAGTGCATTTCCACTGGGAATTCATCATCTGTTTTTGCTAATGTTTTGCCTGCTGTTTTTTCTGGATTGGCAGCCATGCTCCACACTGACTTCCAGTTATTTATTTTTTAATGACAACTGAAAAAAAAGTTGTAAGCTGTCAGTTCTCATCCATCACCATATTATCATGAACCACTTTAGCCATGGACCTTGTCTAATTCATTCCCCAGCCTTCAGGCAGGATTATATTAAAAAAAAAAAAAAAAGAAAAGAAAAAAAGAAACATAAAGCAGTCCAAGATCTATTGGATATTTGATCTGTTTCAAAAACCCTAGGGAAAGACTACTGAGATATTTGGCATTCCTTTAAATGTCATATGGCAACTTGGTTGTTTTCATTATTTTATGATGTTAGTAAATATTTATTATGTATATTGGCTTTTAGTCACTGGTGATGGAAATAGGCTGAGAAAGATAAATTACACCTAAAGAAGAGCTAATTAGCACAGTTGTGTAAACCATGAAAAGGTTATATGTGGCTTAAAGTCAAACCCTATTATAGCTTAAGAAGGGCATTGTGCTTCCTCACAGAGAGCAGAAAGGAAAGGTGGCTGAATCTGACTCTCCAATGTCAAACATCAGTCAGCTTTAAACATAAGTGAGGAAAGTATACCACAGTACAAGTTATCTGAGGTTTCTAACATGATAGATAAAACTTAGTCAAATTCCATTTCAACCATTAAAATGAAGAATACACCCCACACCCCAATTCTTTGTCCATCAAACCTTAATAATGTACATCGTTCAATACACGTTTGGTTCTACAGATTTTGGAGTCACACCGCCATGCTACGGTAAGTATTAGAGTTTTGTGGTTCCATATTCCTATGGGTTCAGACAGCCTATTGAGGACTACCCAGATGGCAGCCTCCAACCAGCACATCCATCTACATCCTTTCTCATGGTCTTTGCTTATCTACCTAATGGGAATGTTTCCTTACCTCTTCACTTTGGTTTAACCATGTGACTTTCTGTGACCAATGGAGTGTTATTAGATAGCACAGGTGTGTGTGCAATCAAGTCAGGGCATTGTGACCCTGAAATCTTCATTAAGAAGACCCGTCAATTTCTTTCTTTAGTGTTCTATAAGTTCCCCTTATAGAGGTCTTTCACCTCTATTGTTAGTTTGATTCCAAAGTATTTTATATTTTTCGAGGCTATTTTGAATGGGGTAGTATTCCTAATTTCTCTTTAAGAGGATTTATCACTTATGAATAAAAATGCATTAGATTTATGAGCATTGATTTTATATCCTGCTACTTTACTGAATTCATTTATGAGTTCTAGGAGTTTTCTGGTGGAATTTTTGACTCCTTTAAATATAGAACACTAAAGAAATAAATTAAAGAAAACCTTAGAAGGTGGAAAGATCTCCCATGTTCTTGGATAGGCAGAATTAATATTGTCAAAATGGTCATACTACCCAAAGTGCTATACAAATTCAATGCAATACCAATTAAAATCCCAATGATGTGCCTCATAGAAATACAGCAAGCAATCATGAAATTCATTTGGAAGAATAAGAGACCCAGAATAGCTAAAGCAATCCTTAGAAGGAACAGTGAAGCAGGAGGTATCACAATACCAGACCTTCAACTATACTACAGAGCAATAGCAACAAAAATGGCATGGTATTGGCACCAAATTAAATAGACAGGTAGATCAATGGTACAAAAT
This sequence comes from Sciurus carolinensis, assembly GCF_902686445.1. NCBI lineage: Eukaryota > Metazoa > Chordata > Mammalia > Rodentia > Sciuridae > Sciurus > Sciurus carolinensis. The sequence continues at coordinate 27,812,643 of NC_062220.1, forward strand.
AGAGGACACAGAGACAAACCCACATAAATAAGATTTCCTTATACTAGACAAAGGTGCCAAAAACATACAATGGAGAAAAGATAGCCTCTTCAGCAAAAGGTGCTGGGAAATCTAGAAATCCATATGCAGCAAAATGAAACTAAAACCCTAACTCTCACCCTGCACAAAACTCAACTCAAAATGGATCAAGGACCAAGGAATTAGATCAGAGACCCTGCACCTCACAGAAGAAAAAGTAGGTCCAAATCTTCATCATGTTGGTTTAGGACCAGACTTTCTTAATGTGACTCCCAAAGAATAAGAAATAAAAGCAGGAATCAATAATTGGGATAGATTCAAACTAAAAAGCTTTTTCTCAGCAAAGGAAGCAATCAACAATGTGCAGAGAGAGCCTACAGAATGGAAGAAAATCAGCCACACACACTTCAGACAGAGAGCTAATCTCCAGAATCCATAAAGAACTCAAAAAACTTTACATCAAGAATACAAGGAGTTTTCAAGATGGCGGACTAGAGGGCGGCTGCATTTCATGTTGCTCCAGGACGCAGGATTCAAAAGAGGAGATAGTGAGACACTTGGGACCAACTCAAAGCTGCTGGGTGAGTCTCTCCCGTTGGGGAGGCGTCCTGGATGGGGCGGTAGCCCCGGAACGCAGGGAACTTTGTGAAGTGGAGTTGCTCGGTGAGACGCCCCTCCCCCGCTGGAGCGGTAAACACGGACAACTGGGATCATCGTAGAGAAGGCGGCTCAGCACAGCGCTTGGGCTCGGAGCAACCACTGGGACTTCGGGCGGCTGCCTGAGGAGGAGCTGTGTGGTGAGCTGTTTGGACTCAGAGCGACCGCTTCTGAACTCCGGGGGGCTGCCCGGAGGAAGAGGAGAAGCGCGGCGGGTCACTTGGTCTAGGAGTGACTGCATCAGAGCTACAGGCAGTTGCCAGAGGAGGAGCTGCGTGGCGAGCTGCTTGGACTCACAATGACCACTTTTGAACACCAGGGGGTTGCCCGGAGGAAGAGGAAAAGCGCGGCGGGTCGCTTGGTCTAGGAGTGACTGCATCAGAGCCACAGGCAGTCGCCAGAGGAGGAGGCAAGTGGTAAGTTGTTTGGAATCAAAGCGACCGCTCCTGAACAACTGTGGACTGCCTGGAGGAGGAGCGCCGTGGGTCGCTTGGTCTCGGAGCGACAGCTCCTGAACACCCAGGGGGGTACCCCGAGGAGGAGGAGCAGGGCCGGTCACTTGGAATCGGAGTGACTGCCTAGGGCTACGGGCGGTTGGCGGGAGGAGGAGACGCGAAGTGAGTTGCTTGGACTCCTAGTGACTGCGTCAGAAACCGGACGGCTGTCAGGAGGAGGAGGAGGTGTGTGGCGGGTTGCTGGGTCTTGGAGCTATTGTACGGGGCTCCAGGTGGCGGCTCAGAGGAGAGGCCGCATAACCAAGCGATTAGGTGCAGAGCAGGGTCCCAGGACATAGGCGGCTTCTTGGTGGAAGAGTCGCACAGAGACACGCCTAGGGGCGGAGCGAAGTTTCCAGGACTGCGGGCAGATTCTTTGGGAGAGGCAGCCTAAGGAGACTCGCCTGTGAAGGGTGAGGCTCCCAGGCCCAGGAGGTAGGTCCGGACCCCTGGGAACGTTGCAGAGGAAGACAGCCCAGCCCAGGCAGTAGTTGTAGATTGAGGGGAACCTCTAGGAGGGGAACTGACCAGTGAGACCTCCCCACTGGGTGAGTCTTCCCTGCCGGGTGAGATTTTCCCACAAGAACGGTAAAACCAGAGACATAGGCACAAACAGGCCTTGCCACAGCCCGCAGCCTAAGTCCCCTTTGGATGACCATTGGTCAACAAGTGGAGGCACCTCTGCCCACCAGCAGGGAATATACCCCACCTGAGGGTCACCACCCCTAGAGAGGCAGCTTCCTTGTGGAGCACCGCATTATCAACTTCCTCCAAGACTGCAGGCTACTGTAGGATAAGAGGGGATATACTAGCAATCTTCAGGAACATTATAAGTCAATAGAGGAAATCTGCAATATCTTAATGACCCACTGATTCCTGAACAATATGAGAAAACAAGGGAAGAAAATGCCCCAAACAAATCTAGATGTTACATCAATAAAATCCAATGACAGTATGGCAGAAGAAATGACAGAAAGGGAGTTCAGAATGTACATAATTAAAATGATCAGGGAAGCAAATGATGAGATGAAAGAGCAAATTCAGGCATTGAATGATAAGATGAAAGAGCAAATGCAGTTATTGAATGATAGCATCAATCAACAGTTAAAAGAGCAAATACGTGAAGCAAAAAATCATTTCAATAAAGAGTTAGAGATATTGAAAAAAAACAAACAGAAATCCTTGAAATGAAGGAAACAATAAACCAAATTAAGCACTCCATAGAAAGCATAACCAATAGGATAGAACACCTGGAAGACAGAACCTCAGATATTGAAGACAAAATATTTAACCTTGAAAACAAAGTTGAACAAACAGAGAAGGTGGTAAGAAATCATGAACAGAATCTCTAAGAACTATGGGATATCATGAAAAGGCCAAATTTGAAAATTATTGGGATTGACGAAGGCTTAGAGAAACAAACCAAAGGAATGAACAATCTATTAAATGAAATAATATCAGAAAATTTCCCAAATCTGAAGAATGAAATGGAAAATCAAGTTCAAGAGGCTTATAGGACTCCAAATACACAAAATTACAACAGACCCACACCAAGGCACATTATAATGAAAATACCTAACATACAAAATAAAGACAGAATTTTAAAGACTGTGAGAGAAAAGAACCAAATTATATTCAGGGGGAAACCAATATGGATATCAGCAGATTTTTCAGTCCAGACCCTAAAAGCTAGAAGGTCCTGGAACAACGTTTTTCAAGTTTTGAAAGAAAATGGATGCTAACCAAGAATCTTATACCAAGCAAAACTTACCTTCAAATTTGACGATGAAATAAAATCATTCCATGATAAACAAAAGCTAAAAGAATTTACAAAAAGAAAGCCAGCATTACAGAACATTCTCAGCAAAATATTCCATGAGGAAGAGATAAAAAACAAAAAAGAAAATTAACAAAGGGAGGAATTATCCTAAAGGAACTGTCAAATAAAGGAGGAACCAAGGTGTGTCAAAAAATAAATAAATAAATAAATAAATAAAATTTAAAAAATGAACCAAATGACCGGGAATACAAATCATATCTCAATAATAACCCTGAATGTTAATGGCCTGAATTCATCAATCAGAAGACATAGACTGGCAGATTGGATTAAAAAGAAAGATCCAACAATATGTTGCCTGCAAGAGACTCACTTCATAGAAAGAGATACCCATAGACTAAAGGTGAAAGGATGGGGAAAAACATACCATGCACATGGACTCAGCAAAAAAGCTGGAGTATCCATCCTCATTTCAGATAATGTGGACTTCAAGCCAAAGTTAGTCAGAAGGGATAAAGAAGAACATTTCATACTGCTTAAGGGAAGCATAAATCAGCAAGATATAACAATCATAAACTTCTATGCCCCAAACAGTGGCTCATCCATGTATGTCAAACAACTCCTTCTCAATTTTAGAAACCAAATAGACCATAACACAATAATACTAGGTGATTTTAACACACCTCTCTCACCACTGGATAGATCTTCCAAACAAAAATTGAACAAAGAAACCATAGATCTCAATAACACAATCAATAATTTAGACTTAAGAGACATTTATAGAATATACCATCCAACCAAGAATGAATACACTTTCTTCTCAGCAGCACATGGATCCTTCTCTAAAATAGACCATATATTATGCCACAAAGCTAATGTCAGCAAATACAAGAAGATAGAGACACTACCTTGTATTCTATCAGATCATAATGGACTGAAGTTAGAAAAAAATGAAAGAGTAAAAAACAGAAACTACTCCAACACCTGGAGATTAAACAATATCCTATTATATGATGAATGGATAACAGAAGATATAGGAAGGAAATTTAAAAATTCTTAGAGTTAAATGAGAACAAAGAAACATCATATCAAAGTCTCTGGGACACTATGAAAACAGTACTTAGAGGAAAATTTATTTCATGGAGCGCATTTAATAAAAGAAGTAAAACTCAACAAATAAATGACCTAACCCTACAGCTCAAAGCCCTAGAAAAAGAAGAACAGACCAACACCAAAAGTAGTAGAAGACAGGAAATAGTTCGACTCAGCTGAAATCAATGAAATTGAAACCAAAAAACAATACAAAAAATTGACAAAATAAATAGTTGGTTCTTCGAAAAAATAAACAAAATTGATAAACCTTTAGCCACACTAACAAAGAGAAGACGAGAGAAAACCCAAATCACTAAAATTCAGAATGAACAAGGAAATATCACAGCAGACACGACTGAAATACAAAACATAATAAAAGCTATTTTGAAAATTTATACTCCAACAAAATAGAAAATTTCAAAGACATCAGCAGGTTTCTAGAGACATATGAATTGCCTAAACTGAGCGAGGAGGACATGCACAATTTAAACAGACCAATTTCAAGTAAAGAAATAGAAGAAGTCATCAAAAGCCTTCCAACAAAGAAAAGTCCAGGACCAGATGGGTTCTCAGCCGAGTTCTACAAAACCTTTAAAGAAGAGCTCATTCCAATACTTCTCAAAGTATTCCATAAAATAGAAGAGTAAGGAACCCTCCCAAACTCATTCTATGAAGCCAATATTACCCTGATACCTAAACCAGACAGAGACACATCAAGGAAAGAAAATTTCAGACCAATATCCTTAATGAACATCGACGCAAAAATTCTAAACAAAATTTTAGCAAATCGCATACAAAAACATATTAAAAAGATAGTGCACCATGATCAAGTGGGTTTCATCCCAGGGATGCAAGGTTGGTTCAACATCAGGAAATCAATAAATGTAATTCACCATATCAATAGACTTAAAGTCAAGAATCACATGATTATTTCGATAGATGCAGAAAAAGCATTTGATAAAATACAACACCCCTTCATGCTCAAAACACTAGAAAAAATAGGGATAGTGGGAACATTCCTTAACATTGTAAAGGCCATCTACACTAAGCCCATGGCTAACATCATTCTAAATGGTGAAAAACTGAAAGCATTCCCTCTAAAAACTGGAACAAGGCAGGGATGCCCTCTTTCACCACTTCTATTCAATATCATCCTTGAAACTCTAGCCAGAGCAATTAGACAGACCAAAGAAATTAAAGGGATACGAATAGGAAAAGAAGAACTCAAACTATCCCTATTTGCTGATGATATGATTGTATACTTAGAGGAACCAGGAAATTCCACCAGAAAACTTTTAGATCTCATAAGTGAATTCAGTAAAGTAGCGGGATATAAGATAAATGCACATAAATCTAAGGCCTTTTTATACATAAGTGATGAATCTTCAGAAAGAGAAATTAGGGAAACTACCCCATTCACAATAGCATCGAAAAAAATAAAATACTTGGGAGTCAATCTCACGAAAGAGGTGAAAGACCTCTAAAAGAAGAACTACAGAACACTAAAGAAAGAAATTAAAGAAAACCTTAGAAGATGGAAAGATCTCCCATGTTCTTGGATAGGAAGAATTATTATTGTTAAAATGTATACTACCAAAAGTGCTATACAGATTCAATGCAATTCCAATTAAAATCCCAATGATGTACCTTACAGAAATAGAGCAAGTAATGATGAAATTCATCTGGAAGAATAAAAAACCCAGAAAAGCTAAAGCAATCCTTGGCAGAAAGATTGAAGCAGGGGGCATTGCAATACCAGATCTTCAACACTAGTACAAAACAATAGTAACAAAAACGCCATGGTATTGGTACCAAAATGAAAGGTGGATCAATGGTACAGAATAGAGTACATGGACACAAGCCCAAATAAATACAATTTTCTCATACTACACAAAGGGGCCAAAAATATGCAATGGAGAAAAGATAGCCTCTTCAACAAATGGTGCTGGGAGAATTGGAAATCCATATGCAACAGAATGAAACTAAACCCATATCTCTCACCATGCATGAAACTAAACTCAAAATGGATTAAGGACCTCAGAATCAGACCAGAGACCTTGCATCTTATGGAAGAAAAAGTAGGTCCAGAACTTCAACATGTCGGCTTAGGACCAGACTTCCTCAAAGGACTCCCATAGCACAAGAAATAAAAGCAAGAATCAATAACTCGATAGATTCAAACTAAAAAGCTTTCTCTCAGCAAAGGAAACTATCAGCAATGCGAAGAAAGAGCCTACAGAGTGGGAGAATATCTTTGCCAATCATACTTCAGATAGAGCACTAATCTCCAGAATCTATAAAGAACTCAAAAACCTCTACACCAAGAATGCAAATAATCCAATCAACAAATGGGCTAAGGACACTTCACAGAAGAAGATCTACAAGCAATCAACAAACATATGGAAAAATGTTCAACATCTCTAGTAATAAGAGAAATGCAAATCAAAACCACCCTAAGATTCCATCTCACCCCAATTAGAATGGCAATTATCAAGAATACAAGCAACAACAGGTGTTGGCGAGGATGTGGGGAGAAAGGTACACTCATACATTGCTGGTGGGGCTGCAAATTAGTGCAGCCACTCTGGAAAGCAGTGTGGAGACTCCTTAGAAAACTTGGAATGGAGCCACCATTTGACCCAGCTATCCCACTCCTTGGCCTATACCCAAAGGACTTAAAATCAGCATATTACAGAGATACAGCCACATCAATGTTCATAGCTGCTCAGTTCACAATAGCCAGATTGTGGAACCAACCTAGATGTCCTTCAATTGATGAATGGATAAAGAAACTGTGGTATATATATATATATATAATGGAATATTACCCAACCATAAAGAATGATAAAATGATGGCATTTGCAGGCAAATGGATGAAATTGGAGAATATCATGCTAAGTGAGATAAGCCAATCTGAAAAAAACCAAGGACGAATGATATCGCTAATAAGTGGATGATGACACATAATGGGGGGGTCGGTGGGGGGTTAGTGTTAGGGTTAGAGTTAGGATTAGGGAGGAGGAAAAAAAAAAAAAGAATACAAATAACCCAATCAATAAATGGACTAAGGAAATGAGCAGACACTTCACAGAAGGTCTATAAGCAATCAACAGATTACTTGAAAAAAATGGTCAACTTCCTTAGTAATAAAAGAAATGCAAATCAAAACTACCCTAAAATTCCATCTCACCCCAATTAGAATGACTATTATCAAGAATACAAGCAACAATAAATGTTGTTGAGGATCTGAGGAAAAAGGTACACTCATACATTGCTGGTGGGGTTGGAAATTAGTGTAGTTACTCTGGAAAGCAGTGTGGAGATTCCTTAGAAAACTTGGAATGGAACCACCATTTGACCCAGCTATTCCACTCTCTGGCTTATACCCAAAGGACTTAAAATCAACATACTACAGTGACACAGCCACATCAATGTTTATAGCAGCTCAAGTCACAATAACTGATTGTGGAACCAACCTAGATGCACTTTAATTTATGAATGGATAAAGGAACTGTGGTATATATACACAATGGAATATTACTCAGTCATAAGGAAGAATAAAATTATGGCATTTGCAGGTAAATGGCTGCAGTCTGAAAATATCATGCTAAGTGAGATAAACCAATCCCAAAAAACCAAAGTCCAAATGATCTCTCTGATAAGCAGGTGATGATACATAACAGGGGGTGGGAGGAAGGCAAGAATGGAGGAAGGATGGATTGTATAGAGGAAAAAGAAGGGTGGGGAGGGGGAGAAGGAAAAATAACAGAATGAGACAAACATCATTACCCTATGTACATGTATGATCACACAAGTGGTGTGACTCTACTTCGTGTACAACCAGAGAAACAACAGTTGTACCCCACTTTTGTACAATGGATCAAAATAAATAAATTTTTTTAAAAAGAAGACCCTTCTACTAGTTGCTGCTTCTCAATAAGGGACACAGAATAAGTTCACATGGAGCCTACATAGAGAAGATCTGCACACCAACTTCAGAGAAAATCCTAACCAGACACATGCCTTTAAGTAGAGCCATGCAGCTATGACTCTCTGAAGGCTGATAATCCTGAAACTCATGAGCCAAGTGTGTCAGTGTGAGGAGGGCTTGTAGTTTATATTAGACATTATTGTGGCAATGGCTAATTGATATATTAACTTGCTATGATTTCTGTTTATTATTTGGGAATCTTTTATAATCTTAGTATCTAGGTTGCACTTAACAAATATTTGTCTAATAACTGCTGATTTATTTAATACAATTATTACATGAAAAAAATTGCTCTTCTTGAAAAAAAATTCTAATTATGATTTAGCTATAATATCAGAACGGTATTTGAACTGTTTATTTTCATGTGTTCTGATAAAATTTTGACAATCATATTTGTACCTGTTTTTCATAATTATACTTGTTTTAAAAGTCCTGTAAGTTGGAGCACTGTGTTCAAAGTCTTCTTGAAAAAAAAATTTGTGTTTTTGTTGTTCAGTTATGTTATCAATTTGATTTAGTTAGTTTTCCTTTTTTTTTTTAATACCTGCTTGATAGTCACTACACTTTGCATTAACAAGTGGGGAGGCAGGAATTAGAAATATATGTTGGAAGAAATACATTTAGATTTTTAAAGAAAAAAAATGGATCTTTAATGTCAACTAGAAACAGTTGCATAGCTTTGTAGTTGTTGCAAATAGAAATATGTGTGAGGTAACACAAGAATATGGAGAGGATAAAACTGAAAAGTAGAGGAAATATATCTATAGTAGTGTTTTATTCACGAGATTCAGAGCATAGCCAGCATGATAACAGATAACATACAACGGAGAGAAAAGCCCAGAGCCATTGGAAAAATAACACCAAGTAATCAGATCTTTTGAGGGCCCATCGATCACAAAAAGACCTAAAGTTTCATAGTGGAGAACCAGAGAAAGAAATCTGACTTGAGGTAAGATTTTTTGATGAATTAAAATATATTTTTTTCTCAAAATTTATGCATAAGAATAGAGTTGTCTCTGGAGCTGCTATGGAATACCTGACACTGGGTGGTTTATAGAGAAAAGAAATGTATTGACTCACAGTTCTGGAGGGTGGGAATTCTGGAATATGGCAGTGATATCTGGGAAAGGCCTTCTTACCATACAGGGGAAGAAGAGCAAGAGAGGGTAAACATGAGGGGCCTGAACTCTTTTCTAACGAGTCTGCCCCTATGATTACCCCATGAATCTATTCACAGGGGCACAGATCTCGGGGTGTAATCACCTGTCGAAGGTGTGGCCTATCAGTACTGGGATTAATTTTCTAATATATGAACTTTCAGGGCACACAGGTTGTTGCAGTTACTAGAGGGAATATAACTTTTGAAAAGTGTATCAATTTCCATATTGGTATTTATTTATTTTTGTAAATCTGCCTTACAATGTACACATTTTGAAAGCCTTTTTCATCATTTGGTTTGAACTATCAAGGTCAACTTCCTTCCTCTGTCTTTGCTCCCTTAATTACAAAAACAAAAACAAAAACAAAACCATTTTTTCCTTTACTGATATTCAAAGACACATAGAAGTAGAGCAAAAGATATTAAAATTATTGTATATTTACAAAGAGTATTAGCAGTTATCAACATCCTGCCATTCTTTCTAATTTATACCCCTTTGCCATGCTATTTTTATTTCGTAATTTTTCAGATATCATAATATGTTGTGCACCATTAATAGGGCAACAGCTTTTCATTTTTCACCACAATTTCATAGTGTACACTTACTTCAAAACTCAATTTGGAGACTTTAAATATATGAAACTTACTTTGTCAATTAGTTTGCTTTGTAAAGCAGATTTTGCATCTGTTTTGCTATATTTGCATCTTACTACTAATATGAATGATATGTCTTCAGTTCCTTTGAAATTATTTCTGCTAGTATATAAAGCACAGACTTTGTTTTTGTATTTACTACTTATCCAGCAACTATGCCATGTTCCCTGATGATTTTCAATATTTTATGTGTTTGTTCTGAAATGTCTGCATGTAATAGTTGTTATTCATTTCTCTAGGATTTATATGGGCTATTTTAAAATTTTTTTCTTAACCCTCTGGTCAGGATTTCTATTGCAACACTGAATAGGAATAATAGTAGTGCTTTTCCCTTGAGTTCAGTGGGATAGCCTCAAAATTTTATCATTGTAATAGTAGATGTAGGATTTCCTAGATGTACTTGTGAAACTGAAAGAAAAATTCTATTTCCAGTTTGTAGAGTTTTAAAAATTGTTTTTGGGGCTGGGGATATAGCTCAGTTGGTATAGTGCTTGCTTTGTAAGCACAAGACCCTGGGTTCAATCTCCAGTATCACACACACAAAAAAAATTGTTTTGGTTTATTTACTTATTTTTTTTGCATACATGTTGAATCATGTCAAAAAAGTTTTCCTCATATATTGATAAGATTATATGTTTTTTGTTTCTTTGTTCCCTTGAACCTGTCAGGCATTTCTGGAACAACTTGCTTTGTCATGCCATATAATTTTTTCTATATACCAATGAATTAAGCTTGTATTTGTCTTCATATCTTTAAAGACACTGACTTGCTTTTGGAGTTATTTTGTATTATTTGTTTTTCTTGAAATGCTTTTGCTGGTTTTGATATTAAAATTATGATGGATCCATAAAATGAAATTAGAAATGTTTCTTTTTTTCTATATCATACATTAATTTGATATGGTTTGTAATTATTTCTTTAATGTTTTTAAATTACAAATTTAAAGGTATTACTAGATCAGATGGTAATTCTATTTTTAGGACCCTCCAAACTGCTTTCCATATGACTGTACCATCTACAATTCCATCAATAGTCTTCAGGTGTTCCTTTCTTACATCCCTGTGCCAACATTGCTCTCTCTTAAATTTTTGATAACAGTTATCCTACTAGGTATGAGATGAGATCAAATTGTGATTTTGATTTGCATGTACCTGATAGTTTGTGATGTTGAGTATTTTTTCACATATCTGTTGGTGACTTCGTATCTTCTTCGGGGAAATGTTTTTTCAGGACCTTTGCCCATTTTTTAATGAAGTTACTTGGTTTTGAAATGTTTATTTGTGTGAGATTTGTTCATATTTTAGATATTAACCCCTTATCAGATACACTCTTCAGAAATGTTTTCCAGTCCATAGACTGTAGATTGTTTCCTGCTGTGCAGAAACATTTCAGTTTGATGAAGCCCTACTTGTTAATTTTTTCTTTTGTTGCCTTTGCCTGTGGTATAATATCCAAAAATCCTTACCAGGGCTTATATCAAGTAGAATTTTCCCTGAATTTTCTTTTTGAAATTGTACAGCTTCAGGTTTTCCATTTGCATCTTTGATCCATGAGTTGATGTTTGTGTACAGTGTAAGACCAAGGTTCAGTCTGTTTTGTATGTGTTCATCCAGTTTTCACAATACCAGGTTTTGGAGAGACTATCATTTCTCCATTGTATATTGATTCCATTGTCAGTTGTTTCCAGAATTCTCTTCTGTTTCATTTGTCTGAATGTTTCTTTGTATACCAGAACCATATTATTTTGATCACTCTTGGAATTTGGGTAGTGTGATACCTCCAACTTTGTTTTCCTTTCCCAAGATTTTTTTGACTGTCTTTCACCTTTTATGGATCCATATGAATTTATAATTGCTTTTTTAGCAATCAGACTATATATATAGAGATAAAAATATGTGTGTATGTGTGTACATACATGTATATGTACATATATATAGATATATATGTACATATATATAGATATATATGAAGCATTTTAATTAAAAAGGAAGAAGTAAAATTATTCTTACTTTCAGACTACATGATCCTCTCTTCAAAAAAATCTTAGAGATTCCATTAAAAATCTTGTTATAACTATTAAATTAAATTAGTTAAATTATAGGATACAAACCAACATATAAAAGTCAGTTGCATTTCTTTACATTAATAACAGTCTATCTGAAGAAATTGAAAAATTATTTAGGAAAACATCAGATGAATAAAATATTTATGAATAAATTTAACCAAGGAAATTAAAAATCTGTATTCTAAAAACTATAAAACACTGATGGAAGAAATTTAAGAAGACACAAATAGATGGAAAGTTACCGTGTGTGTATTAGAAGAATAAATAGCATTGAAATGTCCATATTCCCAAAACAATATTTAGATTCAGTGAAATCCCTATCAAAATTCCAATGCCACTTTTAAATGAGATCTTAAACATCAAATCAAAGGTAATATTAGTCTTCATAAAAACTATAGATACAGCAAGGTGAGTAAATAAAAAGTACAGCCTTTGGTTATGTGTTCAAGTTACAATTTTGTTTCTTTAATAATCTCATTTTACTTTTAACATATTAAGATCTGAATTTCTTTCATTAAAATAAAACAGATGCTTCTTTACATGACCAGAAAATCATCATCTCTCATGAAGATTTTTCATTATGTAAAGCTTTGCCTTAGATATGTTAGTCTATTTTTCTCAATTTTCCTTTTATTTGGCTCCATGATCCTCAGTAGAAGTAATTAACTTGCTGGACAGGGGAAGGTATTTAAATCATACAAACACCAATAGAAAGGCGAAATTCATGTAATTGAGAACAATATAAAATATTCTTACTCTGTAATTTTACTCTTTACGATCTAAATAGAAGTGTGTAAATAGCACAGATTTCCAAAGATTAAGGCTCTCAATTAGAGTTTCTGGACAGCTAATCTGTAGGTACATGTTTTCTGCTGTTCTTATTATAACCTGCCACAGGATAAAGGTTAAAATGCAGGTGTACGTCTTTGAAAAGTAAAAGTTACTAACTGAGAAAATTATTTCACTTTGTCACATTATGGAAGTGCCTGTGATTTTCTGACCATAGAGGTAATTACAATAACTGTGGTTTCCTGAATTTTTTGTGTTATGTACAGTTTTACACATTAGGAACGATTCTTATGTGATTTCTGTACCAGTACTCCTAGTTGTCATTGTTCACATTTTGTATGTGAAATAGCAGATTTCATGATGCTAAAAAGGTGTTCCCAAAGCTCAGAACCTGAAGAAGGAGGCAAGCCCAGGTCCTGAGGTCTCCCACTTTCCTCCTTCTCTTTCAGCTGACCCTCTTTCTGTTCATCCTCCCCTCAAATGTGTCCATATTTGTTCCCTGCAGGTAGTGAGTCCTAAACTTCCTCTTACCTTTTGACTGGTGAATGTTCAGAAGTGAATATACACCACAGAGTAAAACCTGCTTGTGCATTTTAAGTATACTTATTGCTTTCAAGAAAGCTAGTGGTTCTTCAGTTAGGATACAATTTTATTAAGTAAACATCCAGTCATGCTGTGAAAAGCTGATTCTTGGGGTGAAAAGCAGTAACTGTGCTAGATTTATTATTTTTTTAAGCAGCTGTTTGTGTCCCTGTGATGATCTAATGCATTGTAGTATTCTCTAACAGTACTTAATTACTCTTTCCATTTAAAGAAAGTCAAAATAGAACACAAAGCCTTAACTAGGAAGAAACCAGAGGCAAAGCAAATGTATTTTGAAAGTAAGGATTCTGAGATTTGTACCTCCTTTCTTTGGGAGTTATCACAAAATCATTAAATGCGATTTTATTCAAGAAGCTCAATAAACTCTGTGGAGAAAACACAATAAATAAATAAATGTACACCTCAAGGTACATTATAATCATATTGCTGTTAACCATAAGAAAGAGAAAAACCTTAAAAGCTGACAAGTATGAAAGTTTCATAACATACAAGGGAACAAAGGTAAGAATTAATTAAGCCATCTCATCTGAAACAAGGCAAGCAGAAGATAATGAATTGATGGCCTCACAAGCTAAAAAGTTGCCATCCTCTGCTACCTAGAAAGTTCTTTTAAAAAGAGAACTTCATGCCAGTGCAGTGGCACACTCCTGTAATGCCAGGCTGAGGCAGGAGGATCATAGCCAGCCTCAGCAACTTAGTAAGGCCCTCAGCAACTGAGAGAGACCCTGTCTTGAAATAAATAGAAAGGGCTGGGGATGTGGCTCAATGGTTAAGCACCCCTGGGTTCAATCCCTGGTACAGAGAGAGAGAGAGAAAGAGAGACACTTGAAGTAGTTTACCTTGTTATTGCTTAGCACAGACACCAGATGATAACCTTGGTAAATGAGACTTTAAGTGAATAAATAAATAATTTTTGTATGGATTGATCTCATGGCCTTTATCTTCAACACTCTATTCTAACCAAGTAAGCTAACTAACCTCCGGGCACTATTACTAAAATGTCTTTATTTTTTCTAAAGTTATTTAAATGTGTTTTTAGAATTAAAAATTAAAGAGTCAAGTCCGATGGCACAAATTATTTAGAAAAGGGCTTGGAAAATACAGCTGCCTCAATGGATCTGAAAGTGAAAAATAGTTTCCATCATTTGTATTTTATTTATTTATTATGAAACTAAAAATGTCAATGTCAAACTAAAACTGAATAAGGTAACAAAAATTGCCAGTACGATAAGCAGAACACATGATAGGCGTTATATGGTCACTACAAAACACCTGGAAAATGTAGAATAAGCTAACAAAACAATATTGAAAGTACTCAAATTAATCACCACTATTAATTTTTTATCTGTTTTCCTTCAGGCTTCTTTAAAATATAGTTTAATTGAATTTATTTGTCTGTGAGATAACACAATTCATAATTTATAATACTAATTGGAATTCATTCCATTCAAGGACGATGTTTCTAACCTAATGAATATCTATTAATTTTCTAAATCAAATCTTTATGCATCTAAACCAAGAACAAGTATTCAATATTCAGTGCAATTTTACATTAATTTAATAAGTAGTTTTAAATAAAGAATTATATAATTTTTAAAAGGAAAAGAGAACTCAAACCCAAATTTTTGTTATTCCAGATTCTGTGATCATTGTAATTTGCTGCAGTTGCTCCTTGAAGGTGTCATGATCTTTGGAAGAGCAGAAAAAGGTCTCAGATCACCAATAATGCTAATGTTGGTGGTGACCAACATTCCAACATTCCAGAAAACTGGAAGTAGGTTCAGATTTGCATATTGAAGTCATTTTTCTCTGTCTTGGTTAGTACTTCCAAGTACAATTAGCACTTTTATTTCTGGTGAATTTGAAAAAAAATGTTTTCCAAACTAGTAATATTGAAATTGTATGAGGCTGAAAGAATGGCTTACTTAATAACGGAAAAAAGGTAAAAAAATTTATACTTCTTTATTTTCTCTGTAATTATTTTAAACCATTTTTTCTCAGCAAATTAGCACAACAGATATAGTTAAATGATTGTGATAGGTTATAACCCTCTCAAACAAAAAGAAGCTAAACTTTGACATTTGACCTCTTTCTTTAACCAGAGAAAAATAATTCTCTCCCAAGTTTTTAAAATGCAGAAATGGATTTCCTAGGATGATATTTGTTCTAATTTTAAAACACATGGTACATTTTAAAAGTGATTTTCTTTTATACTTTTGAGCTAGATAACTTGTTCTAAATTTGTTGGCATATATTCAAATTCATATGCAGAATTTTTTTGAACTCATTCGGAGGATATAGGCTGGAACAATGTGATCAACTGAACAATATTATCTCTGCTTCACAGATGACAGAATGGAGAAAAGAAAAGCAAAATGACACTTTTGATGCCATAAAATGCGTCACTGGCAAAATCGGGATTAGAACTCACTGTCCGTGATTTCCAGGCCTGTGTGTTGGCAGAACTTCTCCCATATTTGACTAGAGGTATTTACTGGCTTTGCAAATTCTAAAACAAACAGAAATGTTTTTAAATGAAATGAAAACATTTAAAAATAATGCTGGTGTGAAAATAAGATGAAAATTCTCACTTTAGAAATGAACTGATACAGTTTTTTTTTATTATAGTAGAAACAGATTCAGAAGCAACACATGATCCATGGTATCATCTTTTGTGGGAAAATGAAGTATACCCTAAGTAAGTGTACCAGTAGTATATGTTCACCATTACATGCAATTAAACAGAGTATTGCCCATACCTTATTCATTTTGAATCACATTTCCAGTGCTCAAAATTTTTCACCTAAAGGTAATTGTGCCATGGGACTCCATCTGTCATATGAATAGGCAGAAATATAATCATGTAATAGTTCATTTTCTCCTTAAAACAAAATCTTAAATTAATTGCTTCAATGTTAATGCCAAACTTGGGATCTCAAACCATAAGTTTCCTTTAAACAATACTTCCTAGCCTGAGTTTCTGATAGGGTAAGAAGAGTTAAAATTCACCTTAACCCTTATTACCCAGACTCAGTGTTTTAAAGAATGAATCTCGGACCTCTGGTAATACTAGGGACCTTTGTGTGGTGTTGATGTGATCAAAGCTGTTTTCTTACTAGTACTCAGAGGTATATGCCCTTTGCACTTTCATTCTTTGAAGTAAGTACAGTGGAGTTTTTGGGAGGCTATGTCACTTTGGTGACTAAGGCAGTGTGTACTGGAGAATGCTCATTCCTAAATTTATTTGTTTTAATTACTGTAATGTGAAATACTATAGATAGCTATGTAACAAAACTATGTAAACAAAACTTCTTCAAAATATTTGATAATTATTGTAAAAGAAACTTCAATTCCAAAGTGTAAAGACCATTTCCCTAAAATGAAACATCTGTTCATTCTTGTTTGGATGTTTGATTTTAACTTTTTCAATTTACTAAAGTTACCATACTCATTGCCAACCTTATTGACATTTCCAAATTCCTTTAGCCTACTCTGCATTTTCTAGTGCATGACATTTACTGTCTTGTAACATGCTATTTAATTTATATTTGTATTATACATGTTGCTTGTTGTTCATGTTTTGCTTTCAGAAGAGGAAAACAAAATTCTAACAAAATATGTGCAAGATTACTACTTTGAAAAGTTTGAAATGTTACTAATATCATTAGAGAATATATGACTTGTACACTTTCATGATTCATTAATGATGGCTCATATCTTACTAAATTAAATCTCTGGGAAATCAGAAGAAAAATGGATTAAGCATGATAAATCCAGGTCGAATTTGTATTTACTTCTTTCAGGCACCAGGGGGCAATACCAAGCTTAAATCACATTGAATTTTTGGCCTGAGTATTTTTTTGTTTTAAGAGGATAAATCACAAAATTGGTAAGAACAATTCTATCTTTACAAATTCACAAAGGATTTTAATGTTTTTCATGAGCAGATGAAGAAACATTTATTCAATGGGACCCAAGACCTTTACAGGAAGGCACATATTCCTACATATACCCTGTCAATAAGAATGTGGACCCTTGGGTGTCCCACATACAGGAAAACATTTCTCTATAGCCCAAACCTGCATAAGTGGAAAGCCTAACATTCCAATCCAGAGGGTTTCATTCTCTTCAAAGGGCCATCTATATCTGTGCTGAATGAGTGCTTATTGCACTACTTTATACTTCAGTTGAGCTTGAGATACCTCTCTGCATTTGCTGACGGAGTTATGATCAAAGTTCTCCTTACATCTACATTAAAAAATAAGGTTTATTGAATTCTGATTATATACATATCATACTAAGTAAATTGGAATGAAATAGAATATACAAGATGAAGACACTGCCTATCTATAGTTTATCATCTATTTAATGTACGAAGTCCTCATGTTCAATTAATTATTAAGATTATATGTCAAATGTATATATTACATGTTGAAAGAAAATTTTTAATGGGATATAAAAGTACAAAAGGAAATAAGTGAATTAATAAAGTGGAATTAGTTATGGACAAATATCTAGTGAAACCAGAGATTAAAATTGTTTTGAAAGAAAACAAATTTTTTTTAAAAATGTAAATATATTCCAAGACCCTTACCTGTGATATGGATGCTAATATTGTTTACCCAAAACTTTGACCTGGTGTGAAGATGTGGGCTGGTTTACAGGAAAAGATTCTGCCTCATTCTCTCGCTTTCATGATATATTTTACTATATTTGTTTTACATTTTATCTCATTTGTTGGGCTCAGTGATTATTTACTTCTGAAATTACTTCAAGCGTATGAACACAAAAAATGATTGATTTAAAACATGGAATTTGGCAAGTGATTACACATAATGTGGTCTAATTGCTTGCAGTGCGGCTTTTATCCTATGAATTTTTCATAAGGATAAAAAGTGCATAGTAAGTAATTAATTGATGAAGGTTTTTTCATTTAAACTGTGAATATATTTATAACTTATAGATTAAGACAATTGTTCTGGTTGACTGAGATTATTATAAATATTCAAATGTTATGTAAACATATCATTAAAGCTATTAGGTTTCCTAAGAAAATTATGTTAATCGACTTAAAACAACTATAATTATTTTTTACCATGGCTGTTAAAGCCCTAATGAGACTGGAAATTTTCTCTTCCATATTCACATATGATAAATTTTCTTAAAAATATATGCAATTTTGAAAACAACCCGGGATTATAAGCACTCATCAACTTAAATCAAGTCCCACCTTAGTCCAGAACAGTCATTCTTTTTGTTGTTGTTTGTTTCATTTTATACACATTAAAGGGACAATAAATGCACTTCAATTACTTTCAATGAACTTTTTATAACTTAATGATATATTAGAAGTATTAAACTGGGAGGGATTGAAGGATAAGAAAAGGGAGAAGAAGAAAGAGGAAGAAGAAAGATGAAGGAAAGAGGGAAATAGGAGACAAAAGAAATAAGGGACTGGCAAGACATTCTCAATTCATGTATTTACCATAGCAGGTGCTACTCCTTTTAACAATGTGATTGAAATTATGATTCTTTATTTGAAAGTAAAAATTAAATTTATTACCTTTTCATTGGAACAGGTGATGACTTTTAGGTATGACTCATTTTGTTTAGGACCTGGTATCTTAAACAAGTCAGTGTTTCAGGTTCACTAATACTTTGACTTACAAGAAGTATCTCCTTAGCATTATAGGAAGCTTAATGTGATTAAATAAATATTTAATTAACTGTCCTTGAATATCTAATTAAACTGAATTACATTCCTAGCTGTGCTGTAGCAAATTACCACTAGCTGGGTGGCTTAAAACAACAGCTCTAAAGTCCAGATAACTGAAAATGAAGTATTTGCATGGCCATCCTCTTTGTGAAAATTCAAGGGAAGGAAAAAAGGTCACCAATATGAAGCAAGTTCAGAATTCAGCAAGGCCAGTTGTAGTCCTAAGAACAATACTCTGGGGCTTGATATGCCCTCTGGGCCTATGGGAGCCTTGCAGACCCTTACTCTGGACACAGTCAGCCTCTTCCTCGGACCTCATACGCTCACTGTCCCTGAATCCACAGCTAAGTAATTCTATTGTCCCTTTTCTGCCAATACAAAACCTACAAAAGTGATCACCCTTCTTTATTTTGTCTTATCTCCATATCTTTCACTTCAAGCTGGAAGTGTTTCCCTTAATATGACATTCTAAAAAATGTCTTTGGCCACCTGTGGAAGTCAAGGAGATTGCAAGCAGCATTATCCACGGACCTTACCTAGATAATGCCGCACACCCCCTTCCCTACTTATGCTAATGCAGTTGATTGAATTCATGAAATATGCAACCAATCTCTTTAGCATAGACAACCCCATGTCCTTACTCCCAGAGAAAATGTCTGAATAAGCTGAGAATTTCCCAATATACTGGTTCCTTTTTACTTAACAACTTCATCCTCTATTTATCTCATTCCCCTCATGTTTTATAAGCATAAAGGCGATCTCAGGATATACCCTTCTTCTTATTTTCTTCAGTGTTCATATCTTTACCAGCAATCATGACCATACGTACATTATCTAAGACCATAAAACCTTTCTTTTTATTTTGACTTCTAAGTAGAATGTCTTTTAACATCCACACGTATTTTAATTTTCAGCCACAATTTTAAATAAATTGTAATTCCAAAATTATTCCCCAAAAATGCTTTGAATTTCAAACTAATAAAGAATAATATTCTTGAGAAATAGTCAATTGAGAGAATCTGTTACTTTGCTTTAATAGGGTGTGTTTTGCTATTTTTTAGTTTCATTCATTAAATACAAAACTACCATTTTATGCCATATTCTTTTCCTGTATCAATAGTGGTAAGAACTATTGGTAAGATGAGAGTCACAAAGTTAATACTGAATTTGATTAAATCCCTGAACGTGAATTTAAAAGACACTGGCAAAGAAAGGGTAAGTATATAAAATGTCATGAAATTAAGTAGGGTAGAAAATAAAGAAAAAGAAAGGATAGATAAAGTGTATTATATCAATAGAGTTAAATACAGAAAAAGAGAAACGAGAGAGATGTCAAAGTGCGTGGTTCCACTGAGACCTTAGGGCAAGTGACTATAAGGCAGAGATGAGATTATTTAAAAGCGATATCAGCACTGAGAGAAAAGTAGAATAAATACAAGACAGTAAAGAAGCAGCCCTCTAAAAGAATAAAATAATTAATTCCATCTAACTATAGAAGGTGATTGTAAACAGCAGAATCTAAAATTTTAAGAAAGTGAGTTGGCTAGGGAGGACCAATATCAAGTTACTGAAAAGTTTTAGAAGAGAAATAGAAAATAAGTGGGATGAAAAAAATCAAATGAGAAGAGACTCACACAGACACTACATTATTTACCTAAGAATCAATACACTTAGAGCTGCAACACCAAGGAGGTTCCTATAACAAAATAGTCCATCGTTTGTGATGTATTATATCAATACTGGCTAATTCTAAATTTAGAATATTAACAAAACAGTGTTAGGCCTACTTTCAGAAGTTTGTCTGACAGGGATCTGTTATTGGATCAAAACCCACAATGACACATTAATTGTGAAGCATAATTTTATATTAGAAAATGAAGTGTATCTGCTATTACTCAGCCAATTACTGAGTTGCCAATTATTGAGTGAAATGCCCTATGGGCAATAATAAGAGACTTAGTACCAATATGCTATCATCATTCACTCAGTTTATTACAATAGTTTGAGCCTAGGCCAACTCACAATATGTCCTCATTTTTGTCATTTCAAGAATAATAGAGCACAGGATTACTTTATTTGAATTTTCTTATCCTTCTGTGCAATTCAGTTTTTAAAAGAAGTTGAAAAGAATTGAAACATCACATTTATATTATTAATATGTACAAATTTTAAAAATTTAAAAATTTAAAAATCAAAAAGTAAATTTTTCTAAAAGTGATCATTAGTCTGCCTAGGTTGGTATGAATACCACACATAGAACATCTTGTGTTATGGGGCACAACTTAAGAACAGACCGATCACCACTGAAAGTCCAAATTTGAGAGTCTTTATTAAGCCGGTGGACTGACTCACACAATGCCCCAAAAAGTGGCTACTGGGAGAACAGCCCTGACCACAGGGTTGTAGGGGTTTTTATACCAAAAATCACATCAATCATAAGTGTCTGTTGCTATGATTCAAAATTACAAACTATGGGGCTGGGGAGATAGCTCAGTCGGTAGAGTGCTTTCCTTGCAAGCACAAGGCCCTAGGTTCGATCCCCAGCACCACCCCCCCCCAAAAAAATTACAAACTAATATCATGAGATCATCGACAGAGGGGGAAGTGGGTCAAAATGACCCTTACCTAGGTACGAACTAAAGAATGGTTACTAACATTCACACAATTACCATTTACATGGTACAAAGAATTGTCATTTTTTATTGATAAACATGTCACACCAAGTAACTGATGACGGGTACAGAGGCAGGGTGTTCTCATGGGAGAAGATTATTTCCTACATAACATGGAGTCTCAGAGCAAAATGGAGTCTGTTTAGTCATTTCCTTTATAGTTTGGCCCATAACATTCTCAAGGAGCCAGATCTGTCAGCCCATCACACTTGAAGGACAGGTAGGTATTTTCTCACATTTCGGGAAGCTACATGACATGGAGGGCTTGGTTTCTGGTGAGGCTCCTCTCCCTGACCAGCACATGACTGCATTTTCTGCATATGGCCTTTCCTATGTGAGCCCATGCTCCTGGTGTCTCTTTATTTTCTTCTGTGATCTTCAGTCCTGCTGGATTAAGATCACATCCTTATGACCGCTCTTAACCTTAATTACCTCTTTACAGGCCCTATCTCCTACTACATTCTTAATAGTGGCTAGGAATTCCATATATGAATGTGGGGAGACATAATTCAATTCCTAACAATATGAGTAGCATAAAAGATAGCAATTTTTGGTGTGCTAATGGCACTTGTGTTTTTAGTTGAGACAACAAACTTCCTTATATTAGAAATAAAATTAGTCTCTTGCTGACTGTCTGAATTAACAACAGATTTTTTCCCCCAGCAAGTACATTCATTTCTTTAAAGCTTTCCTGTTAGTCTATGGACTATTAAACACACCTCCCTCAGTTATAGATATTATGAAAAGAATTCCATGCTAAATGAAATTGCATTCTATCTGCAAGAAGTGCCATCACCAAAAATGATCTGAGAAATGTATTTTCAGCATACAAAACAATTCTAAAACAATGACTTTTTTTTCCCTTTTACTTAGGTGATAATTCTGTTAGTTTAACTTTTTGCAAAGATGTCTGTTCAATTATAACAAAGAATTATGTGAAGATGTTGATAAAATAGTTCACAGGGACAAAAATAACTGAGTGAACTTTTATAACCTCTGGAATCCTTTCTCTAGCATAATACCTCCTTTTTATTTCTGGAATTAGGAAAATCTTTGTGCAGATAAAACTATGCAAATGTTATTGCATAGCTTCAGAAGGGCTTTCTTATATTTGCCAAGGTGGAATTTAGGCCTGAGGCATTCATCACCTCTGAGGTATAATCAGATTTCAATGTGGATTCCAGGAAGGGAGATGTCAGGAAGTCCAATAGGGTTATAAATGGTTCTGGAAACAGCAGGAGGAGAAGAAAGTTGCTGATAGCCTGAAGGCTCACTGAAGGCTTTAAGTAGTTTCATTTACAGAAGAATATCCTGAAACTAAAGCTACCATCAAAGTATTAAAATGATCATATTTTCCTATTTTTCTCTTCTACATTTTAATCTGCACCAGAGAAGCAATAATAAATACTTCTTAAGCCATGGAGCTTATAGGAAAATCTATAGGGAGCTTATTTTTAGAGTATCAAAGTATTGTTCCCTTGGCATAAAATATGCAAAAATCACTCTTCAGGGTAAACTATTAAGATTCATATATACACTCTTACTAATGCTGGATTGTTTTCTATAATATCTTCTAAAATGTAGCTATTATGTCTAATTTAAATTCTGCAACTTTCCTCCCTGCTTCATAAATATTGGTAGGTGCAGCAAATAGTGAATAAAAGTTTTTACATCTCCCTTTTTCTTTCAAACTAGGATCTTGGTATATTTCAATTTCCCAGTTCTACTGAAGAGAATAATATAAACCTTTTTCACAGAAGACTTGGAATTTCGTCTTTCATAGGGAAAAATATTTACTTTGCAATTCTGTAAGACTCCTAATTGAAGCCCCTGATAACACTGAAAGAAGTCAGAGAAACAAGGTTTTATGATGTTTTGAGTGATACTGTAATTGCCATGTTTATTACATTTTTAATATTTTAATTTATTTAATTTATTACATTAGAAATTCTGGTATCAGAGCTTAATGACTTGCTTCCATTTACTATAAAAAATATATAAGAGAGGGTTGGGAATATGGGGCTGGGGTTGTGGCTCAGTGGTAAAGTGCTTGCCTAGCATGTGTGAGGCCCTGAGTTCGATTCCCAGCATCACCAATTAAAGAAAAAAAAGGGAAAAGGAAAGGTTTGAGAATAATGAATTTGTTTTTTTTTTTTTTGTATACAGAAATTTATTCAATTTTAAAAGAAAATGAAGACTTTAGACAAAGCTTTGCCTGATAACAAAGCACATCTGTCCAACTTTAAACCAAATTCCAAGAGTAGGGGACTTCTACATTTTAGCAGCCGGCAGGAGCACCCTCAATGAGCTCTACTGACATTCCTATTTTCTCATCCCATATTTATAAAACAAAACCAATCTAGACTCCTTGATAAACTTTATGTGGTTATTGAGTTTTACAAATGGTTTCCCTATATTCCTATATCCTGTCTATTCTGAGTAAGGTTGAAGCATGTCTCTGTAATTGAGGTCTTATTCTTAGGAATATTCAAATCAATGAAATCTGGGCCTTTATATGACTTGGATATTAGTTTACAACATGGTATTAAGGACTGGGGCCCACCAGGAAAAGGAATGACATCTTATGGAAGAACTATTTGGTGACAAAGAAGAATTCATTTCTTTATTCATGTATTTATTCACAATAATTATTTAGTAACTTTATGTGCCAAGCAATATTCCAGATTCTAACATACAGTAAAAAACAGATAAAACCCTACCTTCTTGGACCTTAGACTCTAGTAAGAGTAGATATACTTAATGAATACATTACATTAGTTGGGGACTGTATGATATTTAAAAAATCATGAAAATGTACCAACGTATAAACTTATTAGAGCAGCAGATGCAAAAATGATGAATAAAGAATCAAAGTACACTGATAAAGTAAAGCACTCAACTTCTAAGATAAACCAGAAAGAAAGAAAACAACAATACTCCAAACAACTAGAGGAAAATTAACAAAATGACATAGTAAGTCTTTACATATCAGTAATAACCTTTAATATAAATGAATTAAAAGATAGAAATTGTATAAATGAATAAAAATTTGAAAAAATGCTGCCTATAAGAAACTCACTTCATTAGCAAAGATACATATAAACTGAATGGGAAGAGATGGAAAAAGATATTACATGCAAATAGAAACACAAAGTAAGCAAGGTAGCTATGCTTACAACAGACAAAATAGACTTTCAGTCATAACTGTAAGAAGAAACAAAAAGGTCATTATGTAATGATGGAGAGATCAACTCAAGAAGAGCATATGACAATTATATCTGTATATACACACAATACCAGAACCCAATCTTTTAGAGCAAACCTTATTTGATCAACAGAGAGAGAAAGTTTCAATACAACAATGATGGGAAATGTCATCACCACATTTTTATCAATGGATTCATCATCAAGATTTAAAAAAAAAATAGGGAAACATTAAATAAACTTCATTATAGATCAGATGAACTTGAGTCCCTTTCAGAACATTTTATCTAATAGCTGCAGAAAGTACATTCTCATCATCAGTAAATGGAATATTTTCTAGGGTAGTCTATATATTAGGTAACAAAACAAATGTCCCCAAATCCAAAGACGTAAATCATATCATGTATCTTTTTGTGTCATAGTGAAATGAAATGGAAAAATCAATAACAAAAAAACTTTAGTAAATATACAGATATATGAAAATTAAACATGATATTGGACAAAAAAATGAGTCATTGAATAATTCAAAAAGAAATTCTAAAAACTTCTTGAAATAAGTGAAAATGGAAACCCAAAATATCAAAATTTCTAAAACACAGAAAATATTGTGCAAAGGGGAAAATTAAAAGCTATATGTGTGTACATAAAAATAATGAAATGATTTCAAGTAAACAACCTAACTACACATCACAGGGTCAAAGAAAAACAAGAACAAACCAAGCCCCAAACTGGTAGAATGAAATAAATAAGAAGATGAGAGCAGAAATAAATAAACATAAACTTTAAAAAAGTACAAAAGGTCAGTTGAAGAAAAAATAGGAATTTTTTTTTTTTTTTTTTTTTTTTTTTTTTTAGTGACAAACTAGTAAGACGAACCATGAAAAAAACAGGACACCCAAGTAAAGACCCAAGTAAATAAAATCAGATATGAAGGAGACATTACAACAGATATCACAGAAATTCAAAGGCTCCATTATGAATTATTTTGAACAACTATACACCACCAAATGAGAAACCATAGAAGAAATAGATAAATATGAGATATAGACACATGCAGTCTATTAAAATTGAACCATGAAGACCCAAAATCTGAACAGAGTGAATGATGCTATTGAGAAAGCAATAAGAAGCCTTCCAATAAAGAAAGGGCAGGACCAATAGTTTTATTGCTGAATTTTACCATATCTTTAAAGAATATCAGTACTTCTCAAAATATTTCAAAACATTTAATGGGAGGAGACTCTTCCAACTCATTCTGTATGGCAGCATTACCATGCTACCAAAACCAGACAAGGACAGAACCACAAAAAATAAATAAATAAGTTCGACTAAGGTCCAATATCCTTGATGCACATAGATGTGGAAATCTTCAACAAAATATGAACATGAAAAAATATACACCTTGATCAAGTGGGATTTTTCCCAGAAATGAAGGATAGATAGCTCACTTATACAAATGAATGTAATGTAAAACATCAACAGAATGAAGGTCCAAGATCACATGGCCATCTCAATAGATGCAAAGAAGTAAGTGTTCAACAAATTTCAACATCACTTCATATACAATATTCTGGAGAAAGTGCATATGAACTCTGTATATGACCAACTCACATGTGACATCACACTCAACAGATAAATACAGTGTTTCTTCTAAGATCTGTTCCATATTCACCATTTTTATTCAACATAGTAATAGAGTGTTAGAGCAGTTAGGTAAGAGAAGAAATAAAAGGCCCACACCAGGGAAAAAGTTAAAAATATCCCTGTTTGCAAGTGACGCCCACACACAAACACCCCCACACACATATCCGTGTGTATGTATATATTTAATCTGTACCCATGTAATCTTTAAATATTATTAAGAGCAGATAAATGTATTTTGTAAAGTTGTAGGTTATAAAATCAACATACAAAACTCAGTATCATTTTTATACACCAGAAATGAACTTGCTGAGTAAGAAATCATGAAAACAATCCCATTCAGGATATCTTCAAAAATTAAAATTCCTAGCAATACATTTAACTCAGGAAATGAAGGAATTTTACAATGAGAATTTTGAAGAAGGCATTAAAAAATGTAAACACCTCATGTTCATGAATTGGAAGAGTTAATATTGTTAAAATGTTTACACTGTCAAAAGCAATTTAAAGATTTCAGAGCAATCTCCATCACACTGTCAGTGTAGTTCTTAATAGAATCAGAACAAAACAATCCTAAAAATCTGCATGGAAGCAAAATATGACCTCAAATAGCAAAAAATGATTTTGAGCAGAAGAAATGAAAAATGAAACATCACAATATCTGATCTCAAGTCATACTACAGGGCTATGGCTATAATAACCACGAAAGCATGGTACTAGAACATAAACCAAAGTCTAGACAAATGGAAAAGAATGGAGATCCCTGAAATAAAGCTATATTTGTAGAGTCAACTGGTTCTCCACAGAGGCACCAAAATACACATTTGATGAATGATAGTGTCTTTAATAAATTGTTCTCAGAAAACAGGATGTTTATTTGCAGGAGAATAAAACAGCTTTGATCTCTAATTTTATACAAAAGCAAAGCAATCCTTGGCAGAAAGAGTGAAGCAGGGGGTATCGCAATACCAGATCTTCAACTCTACTACAAAGCAATAGTAACAAAAACGGCATGGTATTGGTACCAAAATAGAAAGGTGGATCAATGGTACAGAATAGAGGATAAGGATACAAACCCAAATAAATACAATTTTCTCGTACTAGACAAAGGGGCCAAAAAATATGCAATGGAGAAAAGATAGCCTCCTCAACAAATGGTGCTGGGAGAATTGGAAATCCATATGCAACAGCATGAAACTAAACCCATATCTCTCACCATGCACGAAACTAAACTCAAAATGGATTAAGGATCTCGGAATCAGACCAGAGACCTTGCATCTTATAGAAGAAAAAGTAGGTCCAGAGCTTCAACATGTCGGCTTAGGACCAGACTTCCTCAACAGGACCCCCATAGCACAAGAAATAAAAGCAAGAATCAATAAGTGGGATAGATTCAAACTAAAAAGCTTTCTCTCAGCAAAGGAAACTATCAGCAATGCAAAGAAAGAGCCTACAGAGTGGGAGAAAATCTTTGCCAATCATACTTCAGATAGAGCACTAATCTCCAGAATCTATAAAGAACTCAAAAAACTCTACACCAAGAATACAAATAATCCAATCGACAAATGGGCTAAGGAAATGAATAGACACTTCACAGAAGAAGACCTACAAGCAATCAACAAACACATGGAAAAATGTTCAACATCTCTAGTAATAAGAGAAATGCAAATCAAAAACCACCCTAAGATTCCATCTCACCCCAATTAGAATGGCGATTATCAAGAATACAAGCAACAACAGGTGTTGGCGAGGATGTGGGGAGAAAGGTACACTCATACATTGCTGGTAGGGCTGCAAATTAGTGCAGCCACTCTGGAAAGCAGTGTGGAGACTCCTTAGAAAACTTGGAATGGAACCACCATTTGACCCAGCTATCCCACTCCTCGGCCTATACCCAAAGGACTTAAAATCAGCATACTACAGAGATACAGCCACATCAATGTTCATAGCTGCTCAATTCACAATAGCCAGATTGTGGAACCAACCTAGATGTCCTTCAATTGACGAATGGATAAAGAAAATGTGGTAATATATACAATGGAATATTACTCAGCCATAAAGAATGATAAAATTATGGCATTTGCAGGCAAATGGATGAAACTGGAGAATATCATGCTAAGTGAGATAAGCCAATCTCAAAAAACCAAAGGACGAATGATATCGCTAATAAGTGGATGATGACACATAATGGGGGGGGAGGGGTTAGTATTAGGGTTAGAGTTAGGGTTAGGGAGGGGGGCAAGAATGGAGGAAGGAAGGACTGTATAGAGGGAAAAGAGGGGTGGGAGGGGTGGGGGGGAGGGGAAAAAATAACAGAATGAATCAAACAACATTACCCTATATAAATTTATGATTACACAAATGGTATGCCTTTACGCCATGTACAAATAGAGAAACAACATGTATCCCATTTGTTTACAATAAAAAAAAGAAAAAAGAAAAAAAAATGAATCAAATCAAAGGCCTGAATCCAAGATCTGAAACACTGAAAGTGGTAGAAACAAACATAGGCAAAATGCTTCAGGACTGATTTGATATTGCATCCATGTGTTGAACTACCACACAGTACCCCACAAATACATACAGTTATTATATATGCTAATTTAAAAACTTAAAAACTCTCAACAGAAAACTTATGGCAAAGGAGAGGTATAGAGAAAACACTTCACTATTGAATAAGTATTAAACCAGAGTGGAAAACACAATAAAGTCAATCTGCTAAGAGTTTGCAATTACAGAAATTGTCCCTTCTTATATAGACAACCAGATACAACACCTTACACACATTTTCTCAAGAGAAGCAGTAATAAGTCCTCAAGTAAGAGGACTTGACAGCACTATTTGTCACATATAGTTTATTTTAAATCCCCCAGCAAATTGGGGTGGTCATCTGTGTTTAGTAATTGCGTTTATTCCAAGGAAAAATAAGCTTCTGAAATCCTTATGATGAAAGATCGATTTGAAACATTGAAGGAGAGAGACCTGCCTGCTTGTCTTAGGTTTCTATCTCCCCATAGAAACTGCAGGTAAGTGCTCTATCTTTTTTGATGATTGCATTTCAAAGAGATGGTTCTTAGGTACTTAAGAAAAACATTCCTGAGTGTTAAAGCTGACAAGAGGCTAATTTGTTTTGTTAAAGAATATTTACATATCAAAGAGAAAGAAAATCACAAGTTTTCTAAAGTTAATGCTCTAAGAAAAAGAAGCAGGAAAGGTATTTCTACTTATCTCCAACAAGGAGATTTTAAGGCTCTCAGTTTTCATTTATTTTTGCACTTATAATTTCTTCTTTGTGTTACTATAAAATAGGTATTAACATTATAATTTGCTAATCAACTCCATTCCTAGTTCTGACTTTCTCTGGGAAAGTTTCGGGTACCCAGTAAGTCCAATGACATTTGAAGCAACAACAAGAACACTTCCTTAGGAAGTGTTCCTTAGGAGTTTGAACTACTTCCTTAGGAGTTTGTAACAAAATGAATTTATTTTTTCATAATTTTTTTATTTCAGGGTCTTTTTTTTCTTGACACCAATGAAAGATTTATAGCCTCCCCACCAGAAGACATTAAGGCTAAGATAAAAAAACAAAGTTTTGTCACTAAAACAATTTTATCAATGTTATCTATATTGTAACAATGTGTTGGAATTGAAAGAAAGATATTGCCTTTTCAGATATTGAATTTCTTTTTTTATTTTCTTTTTCTTTTCAAGGAGAGAAAAGTGTTGGAGTAGGCTACCATGACAATATCCAAAAGTGGAAAATCAAAAAGGAAATACAACAGTCCCATCTGTTTCTCAATGTAATTTCCAGTTGTTGTTTCTACTCACAGTTATTAATTGGCAATTTTCATTGAAGTAAGAATGTGGCCAGATGTGGAACCTCTGTCCACCTGAGACAACACTTCTCAAATTGTCTGCTTCATAGAGAAGATTAACTGTTCTATTATGTATCAAATGATCCGTGTACCAAATATCTGTGGTTATGGGAACATATATGAAAGAAAAAGGGACATAACCATAAGATACAACATGTGGTGAAAGACAGCCAGCTTTCTAACCTTAATTATTTCAAAGATTATTAGCCAGATGAATCAAAGCACTTTCCCACACTGGTTGAGCATCACTCTGTTTGGGGTACTCTGGAAAGTCTGCAGAAAGTTCCTTCATTTCAACACAACTCACCTGCCATCTCAGCCTACATTTCTTAATCCAACTCCAACTCCTTTTCTGTCCCTGTGGCAGCCACACCAGCCTCATTCTAGTAATTCAGTGGTTATTCCCCAGACTCTGTGCCTTCACACTTATTTTTTGTTCAGTCTATAAAATTCAATGGTCCCCTCGTCCCAGATATCCACTCCTAGAGCTCTTGCTTTTCCTTGGGTTAGGTTCCCCCTGTCTTGTTTTAGCACAGAGCCTTTGGTGGACTGCCTTGTGCAAGAAGGTTCTTCTCCTTCACCAGAACTTCTCCCATAACAGTTTACCCTGTGGTGCAGCCCCTCCTGGCTCTGATACAACACTGACATCTGTAAGGACAAAAGAGTTGAGGCCACAATGAATCACCTTCTTTCTGCAACCTGTTCTAAACCCTCCTCGACTCCTGTCATATGGAGGCTCAATGGATTTGAACCTAAAATCTCCCCCACCCCCACCTTTTCTGCTGATGCTGTGATTTCAGTCTCCCAGGCTGTGGAGGGCATCCTGATGCTGTAACACTGGCTGCCTTCCATCTTCTACCCCAGCCAGCAATGCACACAGGTCTCAGCTACAAAAATTAAATCCCTTTGAAGGCAAAGACTGAAAACTTTCTTTAAATCCTAAGTCATTGCTAACAAATTGCCTGAAACATAAAGTGCACTTTGATGGTTTGGATATGAAGTGTTCCCCAAAAGCTCATGTGTGAGACAATGTAAGAAGGTTTATAAGTGAAGTGATTGGGTCTTAACCCAAAAGTGAATTAATCCCATAATGGGGATTGACTCGGTGGTAACTGAAGGTGGGTATGGTGTGGCAGGAGGAAGTGACATCCTGGGGGCATGCTTTTGGAGTATATATTTTGTATATAGAGTGTGATCTCTTTCTCTGCTTCCTGATCACGTGAGATGTTCTCCTCCACCACACTCTTCCACCATGATGTTCAGCCTAACTGCCAACCCTGAGCAATGGAGCCAGCTCTCTAAGGACTGAGATCTCTGAAGCCATGAGCCCCAGGACACTTTTTCTCCTCTACAATTATTCTATCACAGTCTTTTAGTCACAGCAGAGAAAAACCTGATTAAAACATCAATCAGTATGTGATCCTAGGGGCAGTGTTCCTGGCCTGGGGGATCCGAGGCTGAGGTAGACCGGAGGACTCACTCTTTTCTAACCACAGGTGTCTTCTACAATTAAAATTTTCTTATTTTTTATAAAGCATTTTTCATTTTAAGCTTTATTAAGTAGCAACTGGTAACTGTGTGTAAAACCACACATGCACATATTTAACAGGTGTGTGTCAATGAATGTGGACGTAGGCACAAGCCCACGATGCCACCACCACAGCCAGGGTTCCTAACATATCTGTCATCTCCCAAAATGTCTTGGCATTTTTTGTTTGCTTGTCTGTTTTGTGGCAAGAAGCCCTAACGTGACCTCTGTCAGCTGGACATATTTGAAGGCGCACGACACATGCTGTAACCCATGGGAACCCCGCTGCACCGCAGATCTTCCAGACCCCTTCCTGAGTAGAGGCTCCACAAAGTTCCTCTGTGTCGATTTTGTCCCATGTTCTTCTCAGCAGGGTTCTCTACTCTCCCATCTTTCCAAATACTGGATGCTGTTTTCCTCAGTGACAGCCCACCAGCTGCAAAACTAACAGGGGATTCTCTACCTTGATGACTTTCTTCTTCCTCATTAAAAAAGAAAGAACATAACAAGGCTTGCTGGTGCTTTAGTCTTTTACCTATTTCCTCAAGGGTGCCATTGCTTTCCACCACAGTCACAGAGAAGCTCAGAAACATAAAAAAATCTAGGAAGGTGACCAGAGGCACAGACACCTTCTTGATGAACTAGCAACCTCATTTCTCAGATGGTAACAAGAAGCCCCACGGGACAGCGCTTTTCTCGCCAGATCCAAGACCGTGGCTCACCAGCATCCCTTCCCCTCCAGGGTGCAGGGTACCCTGTCCCTTTGTGGCCTTAACATACCACTTCGATATTTAAGGTAGAAATGGCAATTTATCTGAACTCAAAAGGAATCAGCACAAGTTTCTTAATCATCTGAGGAACAGTGAAGAAAGGCATATTAATAACATGGGGGTCTGGTGGCTTTCAATAGAATTGCAGTGGCCAAGTGTTCTGATGGCCACCCAGGTGGATGTGAGGGAGTGGAAAGCTGTGCACTGGTAGCTTCTAGTGGGCTTCTTTACAAGGGCTCTGCACAAGGTCACAGCCTGCCACCCAGACAGGAGCCTTACCACAGATGCACACTGGAGACAGGTGTTAAGCAGATTTGTTAAGAGACAGAGAGGGGCAACCAGCACAAATGCAGCATCTCAGACTCCACATTGCACTTCTCAGGAGCAAATCCACAGGAGCGCTAGGGACTCACAAGGGACAGGGAGGCATCCTAAGGACACAAAGATGGACTCTAGTATCTTATGGGCATTCTGTGTTCTCCATTCAGAAATATCGTATCAAACTCCCTCTTAACCTTTATTTGGGGTAATTAATCTTTCTCCCCTTTTCTCAGCATATGATCCCATTTGCAAGCTTTAGCAGCATTTTAATAATTAAAGCATTTTCATAATTATCGAGAGTTAATCATTACATTTTGGGCAAAACACAGCGTTTTGGATGATTCAGCCTGGGGAAGAGCTTGACTATATGGAAAAATAATGGCAAATGACTCCTGTTCAGCAGAAAAAAAAAATGCACTAAATAATTAACTATAAAATGTTACATATTTATTCATAGAGCCTAGGCTGGTAAAATTAATTTTTATAATGTACAACATTTAATGTTAAAACGTTTTTAAAATATTTCAAGATGAATTTATTGACTTTCCCAGAAAACTTAGAATTTTGACAGTGGAATTTATTGTCCCTTATCAAAGATAAATTGGGGTTTGCAAACCTATTTTAAAACCTATTTGAGAACATTGGGGTATTCGGATTCTCCTTACATAACAGTATACAGATAACCTAACCCTCTATTTTCTAATAATACATTATTGCGCTTCTATATAAGAAATCCTTTTGATTTACAGTCAATTTTCTGTACAGGGCCGTTTCTTGTTTGAGATTACTCTGTTCAGCTGCAGGATTTGTTTTCTTTCTTTTTCCTTTTCCCCTTTTTGAACATTGTCACAGTAACCAGGCCCAACATAGTTCATGCAATGGGAAGAGTGAGACCAAAGAGGTTGGATATCTGAAAAGGCAATATTTTTACAATTCAAAGGAATTATTAGTCTGTAGGTAACACTCATAAAGTTGCTTTGGGGCAGAAAGTTATCTTAACCTCAAAGTCTTCCCTGGGAGGGAGGAAAACTCTAAAGGTCTTGTTTACTCCAGAAAGGCAAAATTACTTAAATAACCAAAATTTCTTATGAAATTAATTTTTTTCTGGAGCACTAAAGCATAAAAATTGTACATACTAATGGAGTATCATGTGATGTTTTTATACATGTATATATTGTTTAATGTGTAAATCAATTTAAATGTAGTTCTCTCTTCAAATAACACTAATCATTGGGGAGGATTTGGGGGAGAAGGCACATTCATACCGTGCTGGTGGGACTGCAAATTGGTGCAAACATTATGGAAAGCAGCATGGAGATTCCTCAGAACACTTGGAATGGAACCATGATTTGACCCAGCTATCCCAGTCCTGGGTTTATTCCCAAAGGACTTAAAATCAGCACGCTACAGTGATGCAGCCACATCAATGTTCATAGCAGCTCATTCACAATAGCTGAACTACAGAATCAACCTAGATGCCCTTTAGCAGATGAATGGATAAAGAATATGTGACATATATACACAATGTAATATTACTCAACCTTAAGAGATGTAATTATGGCATTTTCAGGTAAATGGATGGAGGTGGAGAATATCATGTCAAGCAAAATAAGACAATCCCCAAAAAAACAAAGACTGAAATTTTTCTCTGATATACTAATTCACAATAAGAGTGGGGTGGGAGGCTAGGGAAAAAATACAGGTACTTTGGATTAGGCAGATGGGAGTGAAGGGAGGGAGGGGGTGTGGTTGTAGGAAGGATAGTAGAATGAATCAGACATTATTACCCTATGTGCTTATATGATTACATGACTGGTGTGATTCTGCATTATGTACAACCAGAAGAATGAGAAGTTATACTCCGTTTATGTATGATGTGTCAAAATGTGTTCTACTATCATGTATAACTAATTAGAACTAATAAGAAAATGAAAAAAATCTAAAATCTTTTTTTCTAGGTTTTTCAAATGTAAAGTATGTTATTATTCTCTCTAGGCATCCCACTGTGCATATGACACCAGAACTTCTTCCTCCTACCTGGCTGGAACTTGGTAACCATTGCTCCAACTTTCCCTGTCCTACCCTCCCTCCATGCTCCCCAGCCTCTTCCCATGATTCTATTATCAACTCCTGAGACCAACTTAAGATTCTACCTATGAATGAGATCATGTGGTGCCTCTTTTTCTATGTCTGGATTATTTCACTTAAAAGAATGGTCTCCAGTTCCCTCCAAGTTGCCACAAATGATAGGATTTCATTCTTTTTATGGCTGAATAGTATTTCATTCTGTATATGCACCCTGTTTCTTTATCCATTCATTAATTGATGGAAAAATAGGTCCTTTCCATTTCTCGGCTATTGTGAATAGTGCTTCATTGAACATAGAAGTGCGGAAATCTCTCTTAAGTATACATTTTATTTCCTTTGGGCATATACCCGGTAGTGGGAATTTGAATCATAGGGTTGTTATATCTTTAATATATATTTTTAAATGCCATGCTATTTTCCATAATGGCTGCATTAATTTATACTCCCACCAAGTGTGTGCACGTGTTCCCTTTTTTCCACATTCATGCCAGTACTTGCTATCTTTGATCTTTTTGTTGATGGACATTCTTACGTGAGTGAGGTGATAACTCATTATGATTTTGATTTGCATTTCCTTCCTGATTAGTCATACAGAACATTTTTTATACATCTGTTGCCCATCTTATGAAGGTGTTAATCTCCACAATATATAAGGAACTCAAAGTATTAGCAAAACAAAAACTAATTTGAAAATGGCAGCTGGGCATGGCGACACACACCGGTAACCCCAGAAATCCCACAGAGATTGAGCAGGAGAATTGCAAGTTCAAGGCCAGCCTTAGCAACTTAGTGAGGTCCTAAGCAACTTATACCCTGTCTCAAAATTTAAAAAAAAATTTAAACTAGGGTTGAAAAAAAATGGTCAAGACATAAATAGGCATTTCTCAAAAGATTCATTACTATAAAAATTCCAAATACAGAATGTCTGAAATAATTGTATAAAATTAAAAATTAAAATGAACTGTTATTTTTAATTCACTTGGTATTAAAAGGAGAAGGAACTTCCCCAAATTGGATAACTTCATATAAGAAATATATTACAAAGAATGTTTTAAAAACTAAAGATTTTATGTTATGTTATGACACTCAACATCTTGTGTCTGACATTTTACAGGGTAATGTTTAAGAATTATTTCTGGTGCAGGACATTAAACTCAAGACTTCATGCACACTAGGCAAGTACTGTATAACTGAGTTACATCCCCAGCCCAGATATTTTCCTTTTGGAAAAGGAAGAGGATGGATTGGATCACATAAGTCCACTATGAAAACATTCAAATATCTTTGGATCTTTTTCTAATCCTATGTTATTCTTTGAAGGTATCTGGAACCTTAAACATCGGTAAATAGATACATGAAGAAGGCAACCTTGGTGTGCCTGTCTAGTGATAATTTATATAAAGTTAGTGATCTTTCATTATACTCAAGTATTCTGAAAATATGCTGTACATTGCAAGTTGTTTTAAATCTAGCAGAAGGGACTTAGTTGTTACTTGATTATTGAAAATAGAGTTGGATTCCAACCCTGGACCAAAAGGTAACAAAATCAGCCTGGCAAAGGCGGGTCTGCATTATTCATAGCAGCCAAAATTGGGAATCAACAAATGGGTCCATTGAAGGATCAACTGATGAAGAAATGTGGTATTACCCAGAGCTGAATACTACTCAGCTTTAAAACAGAAGGGAGTCATTTGTGATAGCATGGATGGATCTGGAGGACATTACGATAAGTGAAATAAGCCAGACAGAAAAACAAATAGCCCATGTTCTCACAAGTGGAAACTAAAACATTGAACTAATAAAATCAGAGAGTGGAATGGTGGCTAATGGGGATGCAGAGAATGGAATTAGGACATGCTGGTCAAAGGATGCCAAATTTCAGTTATATAGAAGGAATGTGTTCAAGACACCTATTGTACAGCTTGATGACTATAGTTGATAACAGCTTATGCTATACTTGAAAACTGCTAAGAGAACAGATCTTATAGTGTTCTCATCACACACAAAAGCATAAGTGTATGAGGTAATGTGTTTATGTATTAGCTCCATTAAATCATTTTACCATGTATACAAATTTCAGATTATCATGAGTATGATAAACACATACAACTTTCAATTGTCAACTTAATACACTTAATGTATTAAAAATTAAATCAGTTGTTTTCATCTATATCTTACGTATTTATTCCCAATCTTGTGTGGAATACTAATAGGGCAACATAGTAGAAATTACCACTCTGGTTGTTCATGACTTCCCTCCAGTCATGATTCTATCATCCCAGCAAAGCATCAAGCAGTCATTTTCCTTCAGATTAATAGAGTGTATGCTCTCAGAAATTGAGACACATATTAAATAAACCTGAAAGACCTTGTACTTTTAATAAAAAATTATATAAAATCATATATTTTTA
This sequence comes from Sciurus carolinensis, assembly GCF_902686445.1. Classification (NCBI taxonomy): domain Eukaryota; kingdom Metazoa; phylum Chordata; class Mammalia; order Rodentia; family Sciuridae; genus Sciurus; species Sciurus carolinensis. Next base: position 27,850,168 of record NC_062220.1, read on the forward strand.
GTCTCTCGTTGAAAGTTGATAAATCTATATGCTAGTGTAGAAGTTGGACAGAATTAAAATCGCTCTCCAAAATCTTTCAGATCCTGCTATAATCTAGTTTTACTCCAAAACAAAATATAATTGACCCTTGGATTCAAAATGAATTTTTTGTCCATAAGAGAAGAGAGGCTTGACAGAAAATCTGTTATGTAAACTTTTTATTAGATTAGATATTGAGAGTTCAGCATGTCTTCGGGGCCCTAGCACATTCTACTTGACACATCTCATGAAAATCACAGGATATCAACCTGATTACCTGAATTTCCATAAAAAGACATAAAGCCAGATCAACAGAAAGCATAAAGACATTCAATAAGGTAGGGACAAATTTTGGAAGAGTTTATATTCTTGTGTCTTTTCTTACATGAAAATATTCTGTTGGCAGCCATTTTAGGAATCCACGTATAATTCATTCACAGAAATCTGAATCCCTTAATGTCATTAGAGAATGAAGAAACATGCACACACACAAAAGCTCACAATACTATATGAAAACTATTTTCGAGTGGAAAAGATAATATTTCAGTCTGATACTGTAGTACCAGGTGAACTCTGTAGGACTGAAATTAGAATGTGATATGAGACAACAAGAGCATACTAATTTGAATAAGATTGTCAAGTGTGAGATATGAGTCACTCTCATATCGAGCATGGCCTGCTTTATTTTCTTTTCTATCAAGGCCTATAGAAGGATTTCTCTGAACCCATAAAATGAGATCAAAACCAAAATCATTCTTCTACCTTTCCCATTAGAAACAAAGTTAAACTAGTTTTTTTCTTTGATTCTGCACTAAACATTTGACATGTGATACAGTGGTTTAGATTTGTTTTGAATGTTCATATTTATTTATTTATTTTAAATTGACAACAAATCTTACCATTTATAATAAATAACATGTAGTTTTGCCTTATGTGTGTGTATATACATATACATGCATGTTGGGAAATGATTAAATCTGGTTAATTAACATAGATATTACCTCATATAATTGTAATTTTTGTGGGGACAACATTTATCCATTGTATTAGCATCTTTAAAAATACAATACATTGTAATTAAGTATATTCACCTTGTTTGCTGCACAATGGATTTTTTACCTATTCTTCCAATTAATATGTAGTTTAGTTTCTTTTGACCAGTCTTGCCTACTACTTCAATCTTTGGTAACCACCATCCATTCTTTATTTCTGAGATTTTTTTTTTCACATGGATGTTATGTGAGGGTTAGGTCTAGAGTGCAAAATATCAGAGTGAATCTAGTGAGAATGATTCACCCCTGAAGAGGCAATGCCCCTGATGTTTAGCCATGGGAAATTGAGATTGGCAGTTTCATTACTTACCTTGGGAATTTTTGTCCTTTCAACTAGCAATTAATTTTGTTATTATTTTGTCTAAATTATGCTTATTTTTCTCTTAAAGAGGGCATATAAGACCTCTCTAGACAGATAATTACAATAGCTCCTGGGCAAGGATTGATTTGCTTTCTTGTTTACTCTCTGTTAAATAAAAATTGGAAGAAGTCATTATTCTGGACTAAACTCCTTTACTAGACCCCCACAGATTAGAGTGAAAATAAAAATGCTTTCACTCAAAAAAAAAAAAAAAAAAAAGCAGTCACTCATAGCAAAGTTCCACATCAGCAAACTGAGAATAAGTTGTTATTGGACCTTCTAAGAAATCAAGAGAATAAGATGTGAACAGATAAGAGCCAGTTTCAATTGCCATTGAACTTAAGTCCCTTCTGCTTAATGTTTGCTGAAAAGTAACCTGAAGTAACTAGACTTTCAGTTATTCATTATTGTTCTATTTCTTTTTTCTTGTATTGCAAGAAAAGCAACTTTAAAATAATCAATCTGGTTTTAATTCTTTATTTCAGCTTTCTTAGCCTTTGTGTCTATAAAATCAAATTCCTCCACTTGGATGATTGAAGCATTCTATTTGGTAGAATAAGTGGTTATATGATGATCAAATCTCAAAACCAGGTAAGAACTTTATTGGGGAGTATTTTATATACTTTTAATTGGTATATTATAATTGTACATAATAGTGGAATTCATTATGCCATATTTATACATCAATCTTATTCCTCAGTACCTTCCCTTACTTCCCTTCTACCTCCCCTGACTCAATTGCTCTATGATACTAATCTCCCATGTATTATTATTGTTTTCCTCCATGAATTATAACATATATATGCTGGATCTATTGTGGTATATTTGTACATGGACACATTCTCCAGTATTTGCCTATGCCTTCCCTTCATCCCTCCCCTGGATACCCTTCTACTCTATTGGTTGTCTCCTCCCTAGTTTAGTAAGATCCCTTTTTTCCTTTCATTTCTCTCTCTCTCTCTCTCATTCAATAAATGAGAGAAAACATTCAAATTTTGACTTTCTGAGTCTGGCGTGTTTTTCCTAGCATGATATCCTCCAGTTCCATCCATATACCAGCAAATGACATAGTTTCATTATTCTTTGTGGCTGAGCTCACACACATACCACAATTTCTTTATCCTTTCATCTATTGACAGACACCTAAACTGGTTTCATAACTTGGTTATTGTGAAATGGGCTGCCATAAACATTGGTATGTATCACTATAGTATGCTATGTTAATCAGCTTTTTATCACAGTGACCAAAATTCCTGACAAGAACAACTTAGAGAAGGAAACATTTATTTTGGCTGGTGGTTTTAGAGATTTCAGTCCCTGGTGGGCTGACTCCATCACTCTGATCATAAATGAGGCAGAAAATCATGGCAGAAAGGTATGGTGAAGAAAAACTATCAGCTCTCAGCAACCAAGAAGCAGAGAGAGCAAGCAAGGAGACAGGGACAAGATACACCATCCCCAAGTTCATGCCCTTGGTAACTTGTTTTCTATAGCCACACTCTGTTTGCCTGTAATTTTTACCCAGTAGAGTGGGTCTTTCAATTATTAATCCATCAAGTGAATTAATCCCCTGATTGGGTTCTAGCTCTTACAGTCATTTCACTTTGGAACATTCCTGCATGGACTAACATGCATTTTTGGGGGACGTCAAGTGTCCAAGTCTCAACATTGATGATTTTTGGTTTCTTTGTTGTTTGTTGTTTGGATAAATATCAAGGAGTTGTAGAGTTGAGTCATTTGGTGTTTCCATTCCTTGTCTTTTGAGGAATTTCCACACTGCTTTCCAAAGTGGTTCCAAAATGGTCACATTAATGTGCAGTAAGTATATCATTGTATCCACATTCCTGCCATCAGTTCCTATTATCTGTATTCTTTTTGGTCATTGTTCTCACTGGAGTGAGATGAAATCTCGGTGTAGCTTTGATATGCATATCCCTGATTGGTATGGATGTTGAGCATTTTTTCACGTATTTGTTTGTCATTCATATTTCTTATTTTGAGAAATTCTGTTTAGATAATTTGCCCATTTATTGATTGGATTTTTTAAAATATATTTCTTATTCATCTTTTAAATTTTACAGATTGCATTTTGATTCATTGTACACAAATGGGTTTTTTTTAAATGGTAAGTTTAAAAAATTTTTTTAATATTCTGATATCAATTCTACTTTGGAAGATCAGCTGGCAAATATTTTCTCCCATTCTGTAGGCCCACTCTTTACACTCCTAATTGTTTTCTCTGCTATTCAGAAGCTTTTAATTTGATGCCATTCCACCTACTGATTCTTGGTGTTATTCCTTGAGCTTTGGACCTCTTATTAAGGAAGTTGATGTCTGTGCCAATGTGTTGATGTCTGTGCTAGTGTGAGCCTATGCTTTCTTTTAGGAGTTGCAGTGATCTCTGATCTAAATCCTAGGCTTCTGGTCCATTTTCAGTTGACTTTTGTGCAGGGGGAGAAATAGAGATCAAATTCCATTCTTCTGCATATGGATATCCAGTTTTCTTAGTATCACTTGTTATAAAGGTTATCTTCTGTCCAATGTATGTTTTGGCGACTTTGTGAAGGATAGATGATTGTATGTGGACTTGTTTCTGGGTCTTTTCCATCAGTCTTCAAATCTTCTTTTTGTGCCAATACCATGCTGTTTTGCTACCATAGCTCTGTAGTATAATTTGGGAATGGATGTTGAGATGCCCTAGTATTGCTCTTACTATTCTGAATTCCTTTGACTATTCCAGGTCTTTTAATATTCCATATGGATTTTAGGACTGCTTTTTTTTTCTGTGAAGAATATAATTGGTATTTTGATGGGGATTGCATTGTATCTGTGGACCACTTTTGGTAATACTGTCATTTTGAAAATATTAATTTTGCCTATCCATAAACACTTGAGGTCTTCTCATTTTCTATAAATAAGATAAATAATCTCTTTAACTGAATTTATTATAATTTTTTACTCACATCTAAGAACACTTTAAGTATATTTATTTATTGTAATCTCTGACTTTATGTTAGGTTAAAAATATATTTATTAATATTTCTTTTCACATGACATACTTTTTAGAAATTTCAGCAAGTCTGGCTTAGTGAAAGTCATTTTCTGATCAAGAAAGAGGGAATCATATAAATATGCTTAAAATGCAGGCCACAAACAGGATTTCAAATGTGTTTTCTATAGAAAATGAAGCCAAGGCTTTTGTTACTTCATGTTTCAGAATGGCAACTAATCACATATGGAATCAAACATTGAGTGTGAATATCCTTCACTTCACATGAAATCTACTTTGCATATTGTTTTTACTTTCCCTGATTAATGAAAAGATTCTGTTTAGATAATTATAATACAGGCATAAGATAAATTTGGTGAGTTCAGGACTTCAATAACTGCCTAGAGTGGAAAACTGTTTTGGCACCATAATATTAAATCCCCATCTATACAAATTTTTCTGAAAACTAAGGCTATCATTAAGTAATCAAAATAAGCAAAAGATGTAGCTGAGTAATATGTTAATAATGGAATTTGTAAGAGAATGGATTTTAAGTCATAAATTATTATATGCCTAATGTCCATCAATAATAAAAATATGATTTATAAAATGACTGCAGATAACAATAATTACAATATACATGAAAAATCTGGAAGAAAGTATCTTAAAAGTTTTCACCATAAGGAAATGGGAAATGTTTGAGGAAATAAAATGCTTAACCTGATATGGGCATTATACAATGTATATGTGTACCAAAACATTACATGGTACTCCATTAACGTTCACAAATTTATGTTTTGTATCAGTTAAAAAATTTTGAAAATCTTCATGAAGTTCTAATTTTTATACTACAAAAACACATATTAAAATATTTAGTTGTAAATTCCACTGTTTCACAATTTGAGTATGTACAAAATTTTAGAAAACTTCAAATCACTTTAAAATCAACATGAGAACTTTTTCTAGATTTTGTAAAGATTTATACATTTAGTTTTATAATTCATAGATATTGCTTTATAAGAAGGCACCTATTCTATATGTGTATGTGTGTGTGTGTGTGTGTGTGTGTGTGTGTGTGTATGCATGTATTTACCTCCAACATTTTAAATATTAAATATAGTTTTAAACCTATAATACCTAACATATTGCCAGGAATTATGTGTTATATTTACTTAAAGAAAATTTAATTCAGTGAAACCAATTGTAGCATTGATTCTGCATACAAATGTCTTTCAATATGAAAACAATATTTAAATTACAATGAATATTTTAGTTTAATATTCATGCATAGAAGGATGTAAGTTACTATATTTAATGAATCCAAACTTTTTTCTTACATCAATGGGAAATAAAACCTAAGTAATAAAATACAGGAACTAGATTTGAAGCTATAATTGAAATAATATCAGTCAAATATTTGAAAGCTGTATTCATTATCTAGTAAGAAACCTACATAGGATGGAAAAACAACTTGGGTCAAAGCTCTACCAAAAGAATCATGCTGTTGAGAACATTTACTACCTCAAAAGAATCAGGTAAAAAATTAGTAGATATTTGCAATATATTTAAAAACATTTGCTAAAAGTAAGAAATTGAGAAAGACTGAATCACATATAAAGGAAAAAAGGGTTTTACTCTGTATGTGTCAAATTAGAGAATTGGTAAAATAAATCATGTAACAATTCATACTTTAAATTGAAAAATATTAAGTTTCTAAAGAATATTGTTATTTTTAAATGAGAAAGATATAGCAGAACTTAGTACATTTTCAAATACAATGTTGTATATCATAAATATATACAAATATTATGTGTCAAAGTATGTTTTTAAAAGAATCAAGACCACCAGAACTTAGTTCACTTAATTTTTTGAGATTTTACAATGTGAAACCTTCAAATACAAATAATCATATACAGGAAGATTTGTAGAGTGAAACAGACATTATTATCTCATGTATATATATGACTGCATAACCAATGCAATTCTGCAATATGTATAATCAGAAAAATGAGAAATTATACTTCATTTATGTATGATTTATCAAAATGTATAAATGCATTCTCCTGTCATATACAACTAATTAGAACAAATAAAAAATTAATAAAATAAAAACTAATCACAAGTAGAATGTTATTTTACTGATTGCTAGCTACTTCAGAAAAATATCATTGTACTGTTGAGTAGTCCATTTATCACTTCCTTATAGAATTTTGTAATAGAAATATTACTTCTTTTGGATCAGATTCAGTGAATGAATATCTATTGAGACACCTTAAATATTCCCTAAAATAAAATACCCTCCCTGCCATTATGCATTCAGTCTTTTTTTCTTCTTTTTTGGTACCAGTGATTGAAGCAAGGATAGCTTAACCACTGAGCCATATCTCCAGTCCTTTTTTTTATATTTTATTTGGAGACAGGGTCTTGCTAAGTTACTGAGGGCTTCACTAAGTTGCTGAATCTGGCTTCGACCTCAAAATCCTCCTGCCTCAGACTTTTGAACTGCTGGGTATTACAGGTGTGTGCCACTATGCCTCGCCATCCAGAATTTTTTTTTTTTTTTTTTGATGCTAGGTATTGAACCCAGGGACTTGTGCATGCGAGGCAGGCGCTCTACCAACTGAGCTATATCCCCAGCCCTGCCATCCAGAATTTAAGAGTTACCTGAGCACGCTGAACTGTAGAACAAGAGGTTAGCATTTCCTAAAAGGTCATTGTTGAACTTCAGTGTACAAAGAATTCCTCAAGCTCTTCAGAATAGTCCTTACCTTAAGAACATCAATGATAACAAGTATCAGAATGCAAAACCAAGTGACCTTGTACCATCAGGTTTGATGTCAACAATTTGAATTCCTAACTCAAAGTTATTATTTTTCTTTTACTATCATTTGTTCTCTCAGGATTATGACATCTTCCTTTTACTCTTTTAAGTGATAAACAAATGCTTATTTTGTTCAGGTAAAATAAAATACTTGACCCATCAGAAAAGAGCTGTTCATTTTAGAATTTATTTTTCTTCACTAGTGCTAAGGTAGTCCTTAAAATTAAAAACACAAGGCCTATGTATTTTCTCAAATGCAAGAAACAAAATATTATAAATACTTTCATGATGTTTGGATAGTTTTCCTGTCCAAAAGGCAGAGTTTATGGCCACATATGTAAAAAAAAATTTTGAATAAATAAAAAGAAAAATTGAACACCCATAAATTGAGTGATTGATGAGCAAATCACAAAATCAACACTAGTTCTCTTTTGTCCAGATACCCTAATTATATATTGAGACTGATCACTCAACTATAAACAAAGATAGCTGTCAAACAAAAAGAATTAAATATTCTGGGGAGTTGGTAAAAGTTGAGGATCAATCCCAGGTTACTAAAATCAGCCAACATGTATTTAGGCATTTAATGAATATCTTGATTTTTGTTTGGGGAAAATATATCTGAAAATAACTGATTGCAATGCAAACATAGTATAGGTTAAAAGTAAATGCAGAAGAAAAATATAAAATAAGCTTGAATTAAATTCATTTGCTATTATGAAGCAAAATAAACTCAATTTTCTAAAGGAAAAGTGCTTTGGGGCAAACAAAAAAGAGTTTCAATAATTGAAAAGAGATGATAGTACATTCAGTTTAATAAGTATTGAAAGTAAAGGAAGTTATGAATTGGGCTTTTAACTCACACAGAAAATAATTTTAGTAGCTAAAGTATCTTGAAAGACAGAGGAAAATGATCTATGTGGAAGGCTAAGAGAGAACAAATACAAGAGTTATTTAAGTAGTACCTAGTGAAAACAAGGAGAAGCTGTGATATGTGAACCTGTAAACTAGATTTTGGTAATAGAGAAACTGCCATAACATTCATCATGGGACTTAGAATACAATGGAAAGGGAAGCCCTTTGATTAAAGATAATTCCTTTTCTATCTCTCAGTCTCCTCCAGTTACCAGCTGTTTGTAAATCTCATCTGAACACAAAACTCTCTTCCCTTGTCTTTTCTTCTTTTCTGCTTTGCTCTGCTTTTAAAATGCCTTTGCTTAGCTTCACAATGACAAAAATTTTGATTCCATAAGAGTTTGGGGGATATTTTTATATAAAAATGTTAAAATAGTGAATAATCAGTAAGATCCTACCTAAGATAATTCAAACTTAATAAATTTGGATTAAGCAATCAAAAGGAAAGAAAGAAACTTTTGGATTCCATTGAGAACAGAGAACTGGAAAGAGAATTATTCATAGCTTTGCAATAACATCACAAATTTGGACAAACTGCAAGTCCATGACTTCTCTTGAATTCGTCAGAGGACTGAGGTCATGGTGCAATTACTTAGCAAGAAATCTAAGGAGAGCTAGACTTCTGCAGGAGTGTAAATCTGAAACAGACTGAACCAGCTAGACACGTTAAGGAGTTAGGGGAGGCTGAGTGTGAGCTGATGAGTGTACAGCAACCCAGGGAAAGTTTACATCTTCTTGTAAACTCTTCTCCACCATCTCCACAGGCAAAATGAACGCAAGTGCACACACACACACACACACACACACACACCTGGGTGAACACATGCATGTACTCAAGGTATGATAAAGATTGGTGAACCAGTGCGCTTCATAATGCAGGCCTGGGGCAGGGAGACAAAAGTCTGTCGGAGAGACATGCAACTCCACCTCATCCCTTTTCTCTCTCTCCAGGATGAACAAAAAAGCCTTGATCCTTGGGGGAAGGGCAACAGACATTACCACCTTAGAACTTTGGGGAAAGCCTACTGCAAATGAGATAATGGAAAAGAAAAATCGCCTGAGGAGAGGTAGGAGTGTATTTTTGGTGCACAGCTATAGGTGGGAGAGAACAGGGACAGATGGTCACACTGCTGAGACACAGAGTGACAGTGTTCGCCTAAGACTGCGATGACACAAGATCCATAGAGAATGCTACCACCAGGCTGCGTCTTGAGTGTAAACTGTTGGGTAAGTGGTAAGAGTGTGGGGCAGAGAAAGCCCAGGCAGACTGCAGGACAGACAAGGGTACAGACCTGACACCAGACCAACCCACACCATCAGCCTCGGGAGCATTGAGAGTAGCTCCAGAAACAACAAAATTCCTAAGTCCAACTTAATTTTTCCACTTTTTAAACTGTGATAAGGTACATAGATCATAAAATTTACTGTCAACCATTTCCAAGAATACAGTTCAGTGATATTTAATTCATTGATAACATTGTACAACCATCACTACCATACATTTCCATCCATGATTTTTTTCATCTTGTGAAACTGAAACTTTACTTATTAAACCATCAGCCTCCATTTTTCCTCCTGCCCCATCCCAGGAAACTGCCATTCTACTTTCTCTTTTTTTCTTTTTCTAGACTATTTCAAGTACCTCATGTAAGTGGAATCATCATGTGTTTGTCTCTATTTCTGGTACATAGCATTAGCATAATGTTCTCAAGTTTCTTCAGTGATGTGCATGACAGACATTCCCTCTGAACGCTGAGTAGTGTTTTATTGTGTGCAGACATCACCTTTTGTGTGTCCATGCGTCTATTAATGGACACTTTGGTTGCTGTCACATTTTAGCTATTGTGAATAATGCTGCTATGAATATAGTTCTACAAACCCATCTTTCAGGCCTGCTTTCAATTCTTTCGAATATATAAACAGAAGTAGAATTCCCAGATCATGTAATAGCCCTATTTTTAATTTGTTATGAACTGCCACACTGTTTTCCAACAGTAACTGAGTCACTTTACATTCTCGTCTGAACAAACTATGGACCCTAGTTAGTGATACTGTATCAATGTGTGTTCATTAATTATAACATATGTATCATACTAAAAATGTTAATAATATGGAAAAAAGGACTTAGGCATATGAAAAGTGTATTATTCTTATAATTTTTCTGGAAACTTAAAATGTCTGAAAATTAATATGTTTTCTTTTAAACTAACAGAAAAAAATAACTTGGGACATTGCATTCAAAATGTTGAAAAAAATATGAAGAGAACATCTTGAAGATATCCAGAGAAAATGACATGTTACATGGAGATTTCTCAGCAACTATCATGTGAGCCTAAGAACACAGAGTGAGGCCTTTTAAAGCAAAAACAATAAAACACACACACACAAAAAAACAATTATCAGACTAATATTCTTTACCCAATAAAATAATTTCTCAATGTGGAATGTGGCCTGTAATCCCAGCTATTCTGGGAGCTGAGGCAGGAAGATCTCAAATTCAAGGTCAACTGAGGGAATTTAGTGAGATTGTTTTTTTTCAAAAGTGAGTTTTCAGTTCTGGGTGTACTTGAATCATCATTGTATTTTAGCTCTCAAACTTCTACTGATGACAGGTAAAAATCCAGGAAAGAATTAAGAAACTCTGGATTGTGAAAAGACCATAATCGCAGGTAGGCAGGAAGAGAAATATAAACCTAAATTATGGCTGATACAGTGCTTGCATATTTTTGTTTTTGTTTCACACATGCAAGTTTATACTCTGTGATGGCTGCTCTCTCAGAAGGAAGCACAGACAACTACATTTCAGGAGAACATTATTCCTATTTTTACAGAGGGCCTAAAAAAAGAAGATTGTGACTCTAACCCTCCAGTGTTTAAATTCATTTCTACTTTCATTTTATTTTCTTGGACTCAGACAAGTCACACAGGAATTTATTCTGAGGTCAATAGAGACCAAAAAGACATCTAAAACTATGGGTGGAAAAATCCTTCTATTTGGCCAGACGAACCCACAAATAGTTAACTCCATGGTTTAAATTTTGTGTAGGAAACCCCTGATATTTTTCCTCTTTTCAGTTGACCCTGAACTGACCATTTGAGGGAAAAATGTGTTTCTCTCAATTCCTTCAGCAAGGGGAGTTAAAGTACCATGTTTTATCCAAAAGTCCAGGAAAGAGTAGTCCTAGCAACAATATGATTTGAGGAAGATGAAGAAGAGATCTCCTAAACATGCTGAAAAATTATTGTGCCTGCCCAGAAACTATACATGAATGGAGTTGATTTAGATCTGATGATCTCAGCCTAAACCCTTAGAGTTGAATGTCAGCTTATAAATACAGGAGAAATGGTGAAGTTAGTAAAATGTTAATGGCTGCCAAAACCAAAGAATAAAGAATAAACAAAGAACCTTGACTTTGCATAATCTCAAAATACATCCCATAAATTACTTATTCCAAATGGCAAGATAGCAGTTTACTTTAGAGACAGGGACAGACATTATCCTTCCAGAACAAAGTTAATATTATCATTTCTTGACTCAGTGCTTCAAAACTAATCTAGTCCAATTTGTACTCCAAATTTAAAATTAAATGTTCTAGCCTAGACTGACTCCATCCAGCCAGAAGGACTGTGGCTGAGAACTGCGTCCTCCCCTGGTCACATTCCACCTTGCCTGCTCTCCTGATGCTTATGAGAGTGGGGGCATGTTCACTCCAGAACTGCCTCTTTGATTGGGGTGGTGAGTTTACATTTTCACTTCTCATTGTTCTTCACTGCTCATTTGCCTTATTATCCCTAACAAGTGGGGCTTCAGATTTTAAGAGTTCATCAGAAGCCAGTCTTAATGTGTGACATATTAATTAGATTTCAAATCAAAATCTGATATCATCATGGCAACCACTTAACCAGAGCATTCTCCATATCACCCCCTACACTGTTTGTATCCCCGTGCAGTATAATTTTGGTCAGGTGCCCCTGTCTCCCTCAATTCTGTGAACTGGAACACGGACCAACTGGAAACAGGAATCCTAACTATACCCAAAAGGATAGCCTGGGCAGATTCAATCTTTGATCTTACTAGCTTTCTGGAGTCCCTTCTATAGTTTTTTCCTGTTCCTTCTTACTCCACTACAGAGAGAAAAACAGTGTCTCAACTCAGAAAGCAAACACTGTGGACAGGAATGTCAAATATCACTTTCTGATAGATTTAAAAGTGATCCCTCAAGATTCTGATTCTAATCAAACTCCTCATTGAAAGCCATTACTCCAGGTCCTTTCTTACTAATAGTACCCAGCAAGTATAAAAGAAGAAAGGAAAAAATGAGGGGAGGGAGAGAGGGAGGGAGAAAAGAGGAGGAAGATTACCTACTAGCCTTTTCTATCTCTTCCCTGTATTTTATATCCCTCCCTTCTTCCCTCCCTTCTTCTCTCCCCCTCCCTCCCTCTGCCCTTCCTTCCTTCCTTCCTTCCTTCCTTCCTTCCTTCCTTCCTTCCTTCCTTCCAGCAAATGTCTATTATGCACATATTATCAAACAATCTTCCAAATAGCTTTGAATAATAATATGAGAATAATATTATTAATAATGTCTCTCTAATACCACTTACTAAAGCATACATCAATCATATTTAATATTTAAGTCATCATTTCAACCATAGTCATTAAGTCCAGAAACATACAGAATGTGTGTTCATGATAGTTGAGGAATTTCAAAATACACCTAAACCCATAACAAAATCTTTTTCATGTATTTCTCTGCAAAGCTGACAAATGTGTTGCTGCAGATGTTTGAATTTCATACAACTCACCAAGATGAACCATCAATTCAAGTATTATTGTGAAACAGTAGCAGCATGTGATTTGTGATTTCATTAAGATTTTAATAGCTCTGCAATATGTCCCTGAATTTCAGCTTTGTAAAGTTGAATAGGATTCCACAGTGAACACATGACACCTGATGATCATCCACTACCATTTGATGTCTGCATAAGTTTATAATTGTGTGAATAGGGACTTGTAGAAGATTCTCTTCACAGCTAGAACTACATCCCAAAATCTAGCCTTGTTTCAATTTAGAGACAAAAAACCCAATGCCTCAGTTCAAATGCATCATAGATATCCTCGTCCCAGTTTCCAGAATCAAATTGTTAGTACAGTCCACCTCCATAAACTGAACATCTATGGTTGAAATCCCTCATTAACCACTTTTCTACCAAAACACCAAGAGACTAAGAAAACTGCAATGTATTATAAGAAAAATTATAAAGGGGTGAACAAATAGTTTGGAAGTTTTGGTTTATTTCATATATCTGTTTTAGAAAATACAAAAATGAATGTATAAGACAACTGCACACGAGAAAGGAGAAGGAGGAGAAGAAAAAGAAGGTTGCCTGACACATAGAATTCAATAAATGTTTAATAGCTATGTGAGGAGAAGACATTGAGGAGCATATCATGATTTTGGAACACTGAAAATACTGCCAATAGTTATTAAGGTATTAAGGTTTTCTGTACTTTCCAGTGTAGTATCTCATAACCATGTCATATTTTATATCTATATAAATAATTAAGTTTAATATCTTTATTAAATAGATAGTCTTCCCTTCAACACATACAAATGCATACACACACACACACAAACAAAAGGAGTGCATTGAGCTATTTAATTCTGCTGGTTTTTTTGTTTGTTTGTTTGTTTGTTGACTTTTTAGGCAGTATCCTGTTGCCAGTATCCTGGGTTTCCTCTTAAAGTTTACATGTGCCTCTCTCAATGTCCAGTCTTCCTCATGATACAGTCAACGACTCTCTTCTCCAGAGTCGCATCTTTCCTCCTTTCTCTTCTTTTATACAGACTTATTTCCTTCTTTATTTTAGCTTCTCATCATATTTTGGCCAAGTTTACTATTATAACATTGCAATTGATCTTCCTCTCTCTGTCTCATTGTCCCATCTATAAATTTGCCACATTCCTTCCAGATAGACTTGAAAAAAAAATCAGATGGATGGTGTCACTTTCTGCTTAATAGTTCTTTATCTCTTAAGATAAAACAAAAACTTTTTGTCATGGCATATGATACTCTCCCTCCAATAAATACACTGTTTATTTCTCTCGGTTCCAAATACGCTTCATTTTTCAGACATGCTAAAGTATTTAGAGATTTCCAAATATTTCATGAATAACTGTCCTCTGTCTGAAATAATTTTCTTTCTTTTTTCAGCTGATTGGCTATTGAGCAGAAGAAAAATTACACCTTGATAGTATCTCTTGACTAGAATGAATATTCTTGCAGGGCTTTGTAAATTTTTAAACCAAATATGTTATAAATGTTCCTCTAATTGCCAATGCCCCTATTATTGGCAGAACAAAAACATTACTAAAATGCAATCTCTAAGTTCAAGGAGGTTGTATTTATGTGGGAAATTAAAATATCTAAACTAATTGTTAGTTTTATACACACACAGTATATTTTATTGCAGGTGTTTTCTGTAGCAGTTTTTATAAAACCCAGCTTCTAAATCCCTTAAAAGGAACTTTTCTTTCAACAAGTCTTTGTCAATACCCTCTCAAGTGACCACCGAAACTTAATCTCTTATCCCTTTAATGCATTATCAACACTGCTGGCAGACTGATGTTTCTAAAATATAGATTGGATTCTGTAACTGCCCTGCTTAAAAGCTTTTAGTGGCACCACATCGTCTATGGGATAAAATTCAAACTTGGTGACAGTGCCTTCATGGCCTATTAAAGTCCAACTCTAAATTACCTTTCCTGCTTTATCTCCTACAAATCCTGGTTGGGTTCTAGCAACAACAAGCTGTATCAATCTTTGAACATACCATGACTTCTAACACCTCTTGTTTGCTTATGTTATTCATTTTTTCCTTGAATACCATATCCACTTGAAGGATCAATACCAGCAAAACTACATTTTCCTGTGGTGTTTCCCTTGATTTAACTCTCCCTGGTACTATTGGTTGTTCCTTATTCTATAACCTCAAATACCTAAAAAACACTAGTGCCTCTCACTGTTATGTGATATTTTCATTTTAGAACAAATAATTGTTTATGAGACTGAAAATTCATCAAGTTCACAGGCTACTTATTCATTTGTGCTTCGAGGGCTTAAAGCATACTGTTTTAAGGAATATGTTTGTAAAACTAATGAATAAAATGTATATGTATACTTATACACATGTGCTTTCATTCATCTTATTTTATGCATTTGGTTATTTAAGTGTGCTATCAAGCCATATTATACATCACAAATATGTGTTATAATTACAAATAGATACACAGTATGCATGTGCATAGTTAAAATTATAACAATAAAAAGAACATTCATGTATTCACCATGAGAAGATGGATACTTTGAGGAAGCATTATTTATCATGTCATTATGTGAATTTGGCATTATATAAGCCCTTGGATGCTGGTTCTGGCAAAGGCACTGAGGAATGGAAAGCAAATCCAATTCTGGGACAGGTACCAGTTCCAGTAAGGTGGATTTTGCCCCCAACAGTTTGGACCAGCTCAATGTAATCAAACACACAAAGTGATTGATCCCATTTGTTATTTCTGCTGAGTTGAGTGGTTTGGGTTTGTCTCTGATATTGGCAGGTAGGACTAGCAGTTGTGTCTATTGCTAGATCTGATGAAGGGAAACCTTGCTGTTGAGCTATTCCCTTCATGCATCTGTATTTAAGTATGGTGGTGTCTAAGAACCAATTCTGACAAACATTCTTTTTTTAAAATTTTTTACAGACTGCATTTTGATTCATTGTACACAAATGGGGTAAAACTTCATTTCTATAGTTGTACACAAAGTAGATTCATACCATTTGTGTAATCATACATGTACACAGGGTAATGACATCTGTCTCATTCCATAATTTTTCATATTCCTACTGCCTGCTCCCTCTCATTTCCCTCTACATAATCTAAAGTTCCTCTATTCTTCTCTCACCCACATACTCCCACCCCCAATATATATCATCATCTACTTTTCAGGGAAAAGATTCAGCCTTTGGTGTTTTGGGGTTGGCTTATTTCACTTAGCATGATATTCTCCAATTCCATCCATTTATCTGCAAATGCCATAATATTATTTGGTTATTATCAAAAACACAAATAATAATAGATGTTGGCATGGATGTGGGGGAAAAGGCACACTTTTACATTGCTAGTGGAGTTGCAAATTGGTGCAGCCACTCTGGAAAGCAGTGTGGAGAATCCTCCGAAAACTTGGAATGGACCCACCTTTTGACCCAGTTATTCTACTCCTTGGTTTATACCCAAAGAACTTAAAATCAGCATACTACAGTAACACAGCCACATCAATGTTTATAGAAGCTCAGTTCACAATAGCTAGATTGTGGAACCAACCTAGATGCCTTGAATAGATGAATGGATTAAAAAACTAATATTCTTAAAAATAGTCCTCTTGAAAGGATTTCCAAGGATGAAACTACTTCATTAAGTTATATGATACTATCTTACCCTCTATTTTAGAAAAAAAAAAAAAAAACCCTCTTATCGATATTGTGGGACTATAATATTCTTTTGGGATGAATGTAATTACTAGCATAGACAGAATATTTGTTGAATATCATGTACAATTAGCATAATGAGATCAATATAGTGAACAGTGTGATGTCCCATAAAATTATAAGGAATGCCCAAGATTTCAGAAGAATATAACATAAGAGAAAAATTTTATCATGACCCTATTCCAAAAATGTGAATGAACATTGGCTGCCTTCCCACATAAAACTGTTTTCCTTTGTTTGTGGTGCTGGGGATTGAACTTGTGGCCTTAAGCATGCTAGTCGTACTCAGACACTGAGCCATAGCCCCACTCCTAAAACTGTTTTGCTTTCGATACTTTTTCATCATGAAAATTGAAGAAAATGCACTTTTCATATCAGGAAGTTACAGCTCACTCAAATGTCACTGTCATCTCAGACTAAATTGAACAACATTTAAAAGATACGGGTATTCAACATTCTCCAGTATACACTTATCTGTATGGAATTGTTGTTAAATATACCTGCATTTGCATGGCAAGTTTCTTTTAAGTAACCTAGTCTTTCTTATCTTTGAGCTTTTGACTGTGAACAAGCTTATATATGGAAAGGGAGTAAGATATTGCAATCTTCCTTGACTTGCCAGTTTTTGATTTTTCAGGTTGTGTAAGTCAACTAAACATCATTAGAAGCATCCTGCTTTGACATTTTAGAAAAACTATAGTGTGCTGAATACCTGTGTTTTCCCTCCTATCTTCAGATGCCTTATATAATGACATCCACCTTACCTGTGGCTTAGATGTGGCCACTAAGCAGTTGTAATTCCAAAGTCACATCATCCCCATAAATAATAGAGACCTCAGTTCCATCTTCTGTCAAATTACTGTCAACAGAGCTCAGTTATGATAAATGTTCTCAAAAATATTGCTAAGTTGGGAACAATGTAGATTTTTAATTGTATTTTGAGGTTGAACGTTTAAGGTCTTCATTGATTTTTTTTTTCCATGGATCTGTTTTTCGGGGCCAAGCTACTTATAATAACTACTGAATAAGTAAGTATGACATTGCTATTAAATTGTCATAACCACCAGATTTCTTAAGACCTAGCTTTACATCAACATGATATTTTATGCCTTCAAACTATCACATGATACACTGTGATGCTTCTACATGTTTAGAGACAACAATTTTCTCCTTTCCCAGGAAAAGGAAAATATTCTATTTATATTTTGAGTACATGAGGAATTTCATCCAGAATCTATTTTAAGAGTGTGTTTTCTGGTGTCATTCCTTTTATCAATTTCTGGAGCAAGCATAATCCTAGAGGGAATAAATACATCATTCATCTTGTTAAGGTAAATGCAAAGAGTTAACAAGGAGACTTTAAACAAAGGTGTGGTCAGAATGAGCAGAAAACAACAATGGAGTGTGCATGGAATTCAGAAACTTTTCAAAAAAAAACATTTTTTTTGGCCAGAAAGATCTAATTGTTGAACATATACTTGCAGGGCCCTAGAACCACCCAATAGATCTTGCAACTCTTGGTAAAGAAAAAAGGTAGAAGCCAAGGATTACTTACTCTGCCATTCCTCGTGTTTCCTTCTAGTGCCTCTCACTGCCAGAGCCCAATTGCAAACCTAAAGCCCAAGGAGTCATGTACTGTTAATAAGTCTCAGCTGCCTGAAGTGCAGAATGAGTCATGAAGACCTGAGAGACACACTAAGCTTACAGCCACAGGAGATGTCAATGGAAGCGCCCATGGATGTGAATGTCTTGGGCTTTCCATGGGCTGAGAAGGCAACGTGGCAGTTACACAGTGAAGAGTGTGAGAGTGAACCAAGCTAAGGTCAGGGAGGTCATACTGTACCAGATGGTGACAATTGTAAAGAGTGATTTATGGAGCTGGGGTTGTGGCTCAGTGGCAGAGCGCTTGCCTAGCATGTGTGAAGCCCTGGGTTCGATTCTCAGCACCACATATAAATAAATAAATAAGATAAAGGTCCCCCTTTGGCTTATTAAAAAAAAAAAAGTGTGATTTATTATTTTTTTGTTAAATGACATTTTATATTTATGTACAAAGAAATTCACCCATTTTAAATCTGAAGTGTGGTCAGTTTTAGTAATTGTGCATAGTCAAATCAACATTCCGAGGAAGATATTACATAGATTCCATATCAGAAAAATTTCCATTTGATCCTTTGCAGTGGGTTCTCTTGACCCTAATTCCAATGTAATTTTCCATCTTCTAAAATTTTATATAAATGCAATCATACACTGTAGATTTTGCTATTTCACTATTTTCACTTACGATAATTTCTTTCATTGAAATTAATTTATACTGTTGTATTTATGAATATTTCTAAGTACTATTCCACAGGGTGAATCT
Organism: Sciurus carolinensis; assembly: GCF_902686445.1. Classification (NCBI taxonomy): domain Eukaryota; kingdom Metazoa; phylum Chordata; class Mammalia; order Rodentia; family Sciuridae; genus Sciurus; species Sciurus carolinensis. The sequence goes on from NC_062220.1 coordinate 27,869,228, forward strand.
GTTACAACTTGTTTTTTTTTGTTTGTTTGTTTGTTTTTGTTTTTTGTTTTGTTTGGTTTTTAATAAACCACCAGTTGATAGATATTTGGGTCCCTACTTTTGTTGCTATATAAGTTCTGCTGCTGTAAATCCAAGTGTAAAAATATTTATGCAGAAATAGGTTTTAATTCTTTTTAGTAAATATCTAGGAGGGTACATTGCTGGGTCAAGAGTCAACTTTTTATTGCATTTTTACAAAGTAATTCAATTTCTAACAACAATGTGTGAGTTCTAGTTCCTCCACATTCTCTCCAAAACCTGGTATTGTTGGTCTTTTTAACATTAGCCATTAATAAATATGTAGTGTCATTTCATTTTTATTTTATATACAGGTCCTTAAGTGCTGATATAAAACATGCTTTCAGTGTTTATTAGAAATCTATATAATTTTTTTCTGTGAAATATCTGTTCAAATCATTTAGCCAGTTTTTATTTGGGCTATTTCTTTTATTGTTGAGTAGTAAGTGTTCATTGCATAGTCTCGAAATATGCTCTTTGTCAGATAGGTATGTTCCAATTATTTTCTCAGATTTGTGGGTGCTTTATAATTTTCTTAATGCCATTTTGAAATGAGTATATTTGATTTGTTTTTCTTCAAGGGATTGAAACCACAGGCACTGATCTGCTGAACCACATCTGCAGATCTTCTTATTTATTTATTTATTTTTTAAAATTTGAGACAAGGTCCCTAAGTTGTTAGGGGCTTGCTAAGTTGCTGAGGCTGGCTTTGAACTTCTGATTCTCCTGCATCAGCCTGTCAAGGCTAAAAAATATTTGAAAAATATTTCATTTTTCTTTTATTTCAAACATTATTGGCCTTTTTTGATCCATTCATTTAATTCATTTTTCAATAGCTACAAGTATAATTCAAATGCAGTAAGTGTACTTCCTGTAAATGTATAATTCAATATAGTAGTGTTTTTTTGTAAATTTTCAGAGCTATAAAACCAACTACACATTCTAATTTTAGAATATTTCCTTTACTTCTGATGATCACTTTTGCACCTTTCCATTTAATTAGATTTCTTATCCCTAAGCTAACTAATCACTAATGTACTTTCTGTGTATTTAGATTTGTCTCTCTTCTGGATGATTAATAAAATGAAATTGCATAATATGTAAAATTTTATACTAGATGTGTATACACACATAGCTAAGTTCATCTATGCTGTAGTATTCCTTCATTTTTATTACTGAATAATATTTCATTTTATAGATAAACCACATTTTCTTTTACTAACATTGTTGTTGTACATTTAGTTGTTTTTTCTTACTGATTTTTGTGAATCATGCTGCTAGGAACATATGTGTACAGGAACATATGTGGACTCATGTTTTCATTTCTTTGGGGAAGTTGCTCAGTTGTGATATTACTAGGTCTACGGTAAATTTATATTCAAAACTGTAACCTACCAAACTACACAAGTGTACCTGTAGTCCTGTTTTACTGGTACTATTTTTCATCTCTAGGTGTGTATTTAATCAAATAGTTTTTGCTATCTATTGATATGATTACATTGTTTCTTTTTTTAGTGTTTTGTGATAAAGTGCATTTATTGGATTTTGGATATTAATCAAACTTTATCTTTCAGGAGGGAACAAGTACACTGGATCATTCTACATGATTTTAGATATGAGCGTAAATATTAAGCTTATAAAGTCAGTTTGAAAGTCTTTCCTACTCTTTGTGTTTTCTGAAAGTATTTATATAAAATTGGTACTAATTCTCTCCTAAGATTTTGAAAGAATTTGTCAGTGGAAAAAACTGGACCTTGAATTTCAATATGGGAACATTTTTAGTTGTAAGTTTACAAACTTGTTATAGAACTATTTAAACTTTCTATTACTTCTTTAGCCAATTTTGAAATTTTAGTGAATTTGTATGTTTCACAAAGCAATTAAATTTATTGACTTAATGTTGTTCATAACATTAATACTTTTCTAAAGACCTTTTAAACCTTCAGAGAGATTCTCCTCTTTCATTACTGGTATTGATAACATTTTTTAAATTTCTTTTTCTTTTTCTAATTTCTTTGTTTTCTTTCTTTCTTGGTAGTTTCTTATAAATATACAATTGATATTTTCAGTAAATCATCTTCGACTTCACTTGATTTTTCTCTACTTCAATGATTAGAATTTACCTGTTAGCTTCACTTCCATATTTGCTAGGTTTATTGTGTTCTCCTTAATCTTAAAACAGAAAATAACATTATTAATTTTAGATGTCTTCTTTTTTATATTAGCTACACAGTATTGTAGCTACATTCTGCAAATTTCCATGATTATTTTTGTTATCATTTAGTAATAATTTATCATTTTGATGTACTCTTTGTCTCATGGCTTATTAAAAGAGTTTTATTTCTAAATAACTTGGGATCTCATGTTTTTGTTATGTTTATTACTATCTAAATTACTTTGGGATTTGAAAATACATTGTGTATAAATTTAGTATTTATAAATTTAAAGATACTTATTTTATTTACTCAGCATATCACATTCTTTATGAAACTTACAAGTTACCTGGTATATATATTCACTCACTTTTTACTTTTCTATGCCTTTAATTTCAAAATACATTTATTGTTGATGACAATTTGAGAGACCATTCTGATGATCTCTATTATTCCTATATTTAATACAATGATTTGTATGGTTGGTTTGAGTTTCACACTTTATTACACTTAGCATGTCACTATTTTTAATGTTTAGAGTTCCATTTCAGTTTTCTTTTTTGTTTTATTTGTGCTTATTTTCAATAATTAGTGATAGTTTTGCTACAGAACAATATATAAGTTTATCTTTCTATTCTAATTCATGTAAAATATGATGATCTTTCATGTGTGTTTAGATTCTATTATAGCCACCTATTTTGCTGCTGTGACCAAAAGACCTGATAAGATCAATTTTAGAGGAGGAAAAGTTTATTTGACATTCACAGATTCAGAGGTCTCTGTCTGTGTAAGCAGACTCCAAGGCTTTGGGCCTAAGATGAGGTCCAACATCATGGTGGACGAAGAAAGCAGCACAGGACATGACTAGCAGGGAGCAGAAAGACTGAATTTCACTCACCAGGAACATGATATGAACCCCAAAGGCACACCCCAGTGACCTATCTCCTCCAGGCACAACCTACTTGCCTACAGTCAACATCTACAGTGCACCCAGTGAGTTGATTAGGTTAAGGCTCTCATAACCCAATCATTTCACCTCTAAACTTTCTTGCATTATCTCACACATGAGTTTTCAGGGATACCTCATATTTAAACCAAAACAGACTCATATCTACTATACCTATTCTTTATATTATAATCATTAATTTTAAGATAACTACATAAGTTTTACCCCTAACAATAAATGGACACAATTTATGCTTTAAACAATTATATGATTTTGAAAGAAATTAACAGAAAAAGGCAAAGAATAAAGTGCATTCAAATCATCTGAAAATGTGCCCTTTCTGATGCTCTTTACTGAGGTTTGCATTTCTCATATTTTTTCTGACATTCTTACATTGCATCTGCTGTAATTTTCCTTCAACTTAAAAATACCTTTCTAGATCAGGGCAGGGCAGCCAGAGAACTCTTCAGGCGGCTCTGCCCACTCCGGCTGCAGGCTCTCTTCACGGGGCGATCCAAGATGGCGGCCTAGAGGGAGACTGCACCCCCAGTCGCTCCAGAACCCAGGAGTTAAGAAGGGGAGGCATTGAGAGACTCGGACTGAAATAGAGCCACAGGTGAGTCTGCCCACTGGGTAAAGCTCGGCCTGGGTGTCAGGCCCAGATAGAGGTGGCTTATTGGAGCTGGGCAGGGCAGCTAGAGTCATCCACAGGCAGCCCTGTGCACTCCGGGGGTGGGCCCCGCCCACACAGCCAGCTTCTCCAGGTTCTCGGAACAGAACTGGCCCGCTAGTGAGAGCCTTTCTGACCAGAACAAGCTCCGAGTCCCGGAGCCACTGCAGGGCAACGTACTCCGGCACACAAGCAGCTTCAGGGACCAGGATAGGGAAGCCAGAGACCTCCCCAAGTACCCTGGACCCCTGCAGTGGGAGGTGCCTTTCAAGGCTAGCTTCTCAGACCAGACCGCCCAGTGAGAGGTTTTCTACATAGAACCAGCCACAAGTCCCCGAACCAACAGAGAGCTTCGATCTGCAAGCAGCCTCTGGGATCAGGGCAGGGCAGCCAGAGAACCCTTCAGGCAGCTCTGCCCACTCCGGTCACAGGCTCTCTTCATGGGGTGATCCAAGATGGTGGCCTAGAGGGTGACTGCACCCCCAGTCGCTCCAGAACCCAGGAGTTAAGAAGGGGAGGCATTGAGAGACTCGGACTGAAATAGAGCCACAGGTGAGTCTGCCCACTGGGTAAAGCTCGGCCCGGGTGGCAGGCCCAGATAGAGGTGGCTTATTGGAGCCAGGCAGGGCACCTAGAGTCTTCCCAAGGTAGCCTTCCACACTCCGGCAGTGGGCTCCTCCCACACAGCCAGCTGCACGGTGCAGGCCCACAGTGAGAGCATTTCCGCACAGAACCAGTTCCAAACCGTGGAACCAGTAGGGGGCTGGGGCAGTTTTCTTCGGATTCGCTGCTTTATCAGATTCCTCCAAGACATCAGGCTACTGAAGGCTGGGAGGTGATACACTGGAAATCTACGGGGACACTATAAGCCAATAGCGGAAAACTGCAATATCTCAGGGTCCCACTGACAGCTGACCAATATGAGAAAACAAGGGAAGAAAATGTCCCAAACAAACCTAGATACTACATCAATAAAACCCAATGACAGCACAGCAGAAGAAATGTCAGAAAGGGAGTTCAGAATGTACGTAATTAAAACGATCAGGGAAGCTAATGAGGAGATGAAAGAGCAAATGCAGGCATTGAAGGAGGAGATGAAAGAGCAAATGCAGGCATTAAATGATCGCACCAATCAATAGTTAAAAGAGCAAATACGGGAAGCAAGAGATCATTTCAATAAAGAGTTAGAGATACTGAAAAAAAAACAAACTGAAATACTTGAAATGAAGGAAACAATAAACCAAGTTAAAAACTCCATAGAAAGCATAACCAATAGGATAGAGCACCTGGAAGACAGAACCTCAGACATTGAAGACAAATTATTTAACCTTGAAAGCAAAGTTGGCCAAACAGAAAAGATGGTAAGAAATCATGAACAGAATCTACAAGAATTATGGGATATCATGAAAAGGCCAAATTTAAGAATTATTGGGATTGAGGAAGGCTTAGAGAAACAAACCAAAGGAATGAACAATCTATTCAATGAAATAATAACAGAAAATTTCCCAAATCTGAAGAATGAAATGGAAAACCAAGTACAAGAGGATAATAGAACTCCAGACATACAAAATTACAACAGACCCACACCAAGGCACATTATTATGAAAATACCTAACATACAAAATAAAGACAGAATTGTAAAGGCCGCGAGAGAAAAGAATCAAATTACATTCAGAGGGAAACCAATAAGAATATCAGCAGATTTTTCAATCCAGACCCTAAAAGCTAGAAGGGCCTGGAACAACATATACCAAGCCCTGAAAGAAAACGGATGCCAACCAAGAATCTTATACCCAGCAAAACTTACCTTCAAATTTGACGATGAAATAAGATCCTTCCATGATAAACAAAAGCTAAAGGAATTTACAAAAAGAAAGCCAGCATTACAGAACATTCTCAGCAAAATATTCCATGAGGAAGAGATGAAAAACAACGATGCAAATCAGCAACAGGAGGCGCTAGCCTAAAGGAATAGCCAAATAAAGGAGAAACCAAATCATGTCAAAAACAAATATGAGTCAATTGACTGGGAATACAAATCATATCACAATAATAACCCTGAATGTCAATGGCCTCAATTCATCAATCAAAAGACACAGACTGGCAGATTGGATTAAAAAGAAAAATCCAACAATATGCTGCCTGCAAGAGACTCATCTCATAGAAAGAGACACCCATAGACTAAAGGTGAAAGGATGGGGAAAAACATACCATGCACACGGACACAGCAAAAAAGCTGGAGTATCCATCCTCATTTCAGATAATGTGGATTTCAAACCAAAACTAGTCAGAAGGGATAAAGAAGGACATTACATGCTGCTTAAGGGAAGCATAAATCAGCAAGACTTAACAATCATAAATATCTATGCCCCGAACATTGGCTCATCCACGTACGTCAAACAAATCCTTCTCAATTCCAGAAATCAAATAGACCACAACACAATAATACTAGGCGATTTTAACACACCTCTCTCACCACTGGATAGATCGTCCAAACAAAAATTGAATAAAGAAACTATAGATCTCAACAACACAATCAACAATTTAGACTTAACGGACATATATAGAATATACCATCCAACAAAGAACGAATACACCTTCTTCTCAGCAGCACATGGATCCTTCTCTAAAATAGACCATATTTTATGCCACAAAGCTACTGTTAGCAAATACAAGAAGATAGAGATACTACCTTGTACTCTATCAGATCATAATGGATTGAAATTAGAAATAAATGACAGAATAAAAAACAGAAAGTTCTCCAATACCTGGAGATTAAATAATACACTATTATGTGATGAATGGATAACAGAAGACATCAGGAGGGAAATAAAAAAATTCTTAGAAGTAAACGAGAACAAAGACACTTCATATCATAATCTCTGGGACACTATAAAAGCAGTACTTAGAGGAAGATTTATTTCATGGGGTGCATTCAAAAAAAGAAGTAGAAATCAACAAATAAACGACTTAACACTACAGCTCAAAGCGCTAGAAAAAGAAGAGCAGACCAATACCAAAAGTAGTAGAAGACAGGAAATAGTTAAAATCAGAGCCGAAATCAACGAAATTGAAACAAAAGAAACAATTGGAAAAATTAACAAAATAAATAGTTGGTTCTTTGAAAAAATAAACAAAATTGATAAACCCTTAGCCACACTAACAAAGAGAAAGAGGGAGAAAACTCAAATTACTAAAATTCGGAATGAACAAGGAAACATCACAACAGACACGAGTGAAATACAAAACATAATTAGAAGCTATTTCGAAAATCTATACTCGAACAAAACAGAAAACCTTGAAGACATCAACAAATTTCTAGAAACATATGAATTACCTAAACTGAACGAGGAGGACATACACAACTTAAATAAACCAATTTCAAGCAATGAAATAGAAGAGGTCATCAAAAGCCTACCAACAAAGAAAAGTCCAGGACCAGATGGGTTCTCAGCCGAGTTCTACAAAATCTTTAAAGAAGAGCTCATTCCAATACTCCTGAAACTATTCCATGAAATAGAAGAGGAGGGAACCCTACCAAACTCGTTCTATGAAGCCAATATCACCCTGATACCTAAACCAGACAGAGACACATCGAGAAAAGAAAATTTCAGACCAATATCCTTAATGAACATCGACGCAAAAATTCTCAACAAACTTTTAGCAAATCGCATACAAATATATATTAAAAAGATAGTGCACCACGATCAAGTGGGTTTTATCCCAGGGATGCAAGGTTGGTTCAACATTCGGAAATCAATAAATGTCATTCACCATATCAACAGACTTAAAGTTAAGAATCACATGATTATTTCAATAGATGCAGAAAAAGCATTCGATAAAATACAGCATCCCTTCATGCTCAAAACACTAGAAAAAATTGGGGTAGTGGGAACATTCCTTAACATTATAAAGGCAATCTACGCTAAGCCCATGGCTAATATCATTCTAAATGGTGAAAAACTGAAAGCATTCCCCCTAAAAACTGGAACAAGGCAGGGATGCCCTCTTTCACCGCTTCTATTCAACATCGTCCTTGAGACTCTAGCCAGAGCAATCAGACAAACCAAAGAAATTAAAGGGATACGAATAGGAAAAGAAGAACTCAAACTATCCCTGTTCGCTGATGACATGATTATATATTTAGAGGAACCTGGAAATTCCACCAGAAAACTTTTAGAACTCATAAGTGAATTCAGTAAAGTAGCAGGTTACAAGATCAATGCTCATAAATCCAATGCATTTTTATACATAAGTGATGAATCTTCAGAAAGAGAAATTAGGAAAACTACCCCATTCACAATAGCCTCAAAAAAAATAAAATATTTGGGAATCAATCTCACAAAAGAGGTGAAAGACCTCTACAATGAGAACTACAGAACACTAAAGAAAGAAATTCAAGAAAACCTTAGAAAATGGGAAGATCTCCCATGTTCCTGGATAGGCAGAATTAATATTGTCAAAATGGCTATACTACCTAAAGTGTTATACAGATTCAATGAAATTCCAATTAAAATCCCAATGATGTACCTTGCAGAAATAGAGCAAGCAATTATGAAATTCATCTGGAAGAATAAAAAACCTAGAATAGCTAAAGCAATCCTCAGTAGCAAGAGCGAAGCAGGGGATATTGCAATACAAGATCTTCAACTCTACTACAAAGCCATAGTAACAAAAACGGCATGGTATTGGTACCAAAATAGACAGGTAGATCAATGGTACAGAATAGAGGACATGGACACAAACCCAAATAAATACAATTTTCTCATACTAGACAAAGGTTCCAAAAATATGCAATGGAGGAAAGATAGCCTCTTCAACAAATGGTGCTGGGAAAACTGGAAAACCATATTCAATAGAATGAAATTAAACCCCTATCTCTCACCCTACACAAAACTCAACTCAAAATGGATCAAGGACCTCGGAATCAGACCAGAGACCCTGCATCTTATAGAAGAGAAAGTAGGTCCAAATCTTCAACTTGTTGGCTTAGGATCAGACTTCCTTAACAGGACTCCCATAGCACAAGAAATAAAAGCAAGAATCAACAACTGGGATAGATTCAAACTAAAAAGCTTTCTCTCAGCAAAGGAAACTATCAGAAATGTGAAGAGAGAGCCTACGGAGTGGGAGAATATCTTTGCCAACCATACCTCAGATAGAGCGCTAATTTCCAGAATCTATAAAGAACTCAAAAAACTCTACACGAAGAATACAAATAATCCAATCAACAAATGGTCTAAGGAAATGAACAGACACTTCACAGAAGAAGATGTACAAGTAATCAACAGATATATGAAGAAATGTTCAACATCCCTAGTAATAAGGGAAATGCAAATCAAAACTACCCTAAGGTTTCATCTCACCCCAATTAGAATGGCGATTATCAAGAATACAAGCAACAATAGGTGTTGGCGAGGATGTGGTGAAAAAGGAACACTCATACATTGCTGGTGGGGTTGCAAATTAGTGCAGCCACTCTGGAAAGCAGTGTGGAGATTCCTCAGAAAGCTTGGAATGGAAACACCATTTGACCCAGCTATCCCACTCCTTGGCCTATACCCAAAGGACTTAAAATCAGAATACTTCAGAGATACAGCCACATCAATGTTCATTGCTGCTCAATTCACCATAGCCAGATTGTGGAACCAACCTAGATGCCCTTCAGTTGATGAATGGATAAAGAAACTGTGGCATATTTATACAATGGAATATACGCCGCAATGAAGAATGATAAAATTATGGCATTTGTAGGCAAATGGACGAAATTGGAGAATATCATGCTAAGTGAGATGAGCCAATCTCAAAAAACTAAAGGATGAATGATCTTGCTGATAAGTGGATGAGGACATATAATGGGGGGTCGGAGGGGTTAGCATTAGGTTTAGGGTTAGGTTTAGGGTTAGGGATAAGGAGAGCAGTAAGAATGAAGGAAAGAAGGACTGTATAGAGGGAAAAGTGGGGTGGGAGGGGTGGGGGGGAAGGGAAAAAAAATAAACATCATTGCCCTATGTAAACGTATGATTATACAAATGGTATGCCCTGACTGTATGTACAAATAGAGAAACAACATGTATCCCATTTGTATACAATTAAAAAAAAATAAATAAATATATAAAAAAAAATACCTTTCTACATTCCTTGTAATGAAGATTTGTTGGCAATCAAAATTTCTTAATTTTATTTTACCTGAAAATATCTTTATTTCACCTTCATTCCTGAAAGGTAATTGCAAGTATCTGATTCTGGGTTGACTATTATTTTTGTTCCCCACAATCTAAAGATATTTTTCATCCTATTTTTTATCTGTGGTTTCTAATGAAAATTCAGCTGTTAATCTAACAATTTTCTTCTTCTAAGTAACATGTCCTTTATTGTATATTTAAATATTTTCTCTTTTCTATTTATTTGAATTCATTTCTATTTTATCTGAATTGTGTATTCCAGTTTATTTAGTATTGGTATCCTAGTACTCATTTAATTTGGTGTTTATTGGTATTAATCTATTTGTAAATTTATGCCCGTCACATTTGGGAAAATTTAGGCCATTATCTCAAGGGTGTTGAGCAACTAGAGTTTTTATATCTCCACTACAAATATTCCGAAATATTGCTATGTCCACTGTACTTATGCCCATGCTAAGATCTAGGATGATAGAAACTTATGTGCACAGCTCCTCTCAAGTTTAGTGGCATAAGATGACCATTACATTATTCTCTTAAATTCTGTGGATCAAGAGTTCATCAGGGTATGGTGAGAATGGATTCTCTCTGCTCCATGATGTCTGGGGCCTCAGCAGGGAAGACTTGAACTCGTGGAAGTGACTAGAATGACCGGAACTGGAATCAATGGGAACTTTCTTCCATTAAATATCTGATGTATCAAGGAGGTCTTAAGTCAGCTGAGATAGTAAAGGCATGTGACTTGTTTTTGTAATTTAGCTTCTTATAGGATGGTGATAGTTCTAATAGAAAGCATTCCAAAACATCACTCCTGTAGAGTAAGTGTTCCCAGAGAACTAGACAGAAGACAGAGAGCCAAGTAGAAGACAAAATTTTAGGAGCCATCTTCTGCCATACTTTAATAGCATGAGTCTACAATAAACCTAATCAGATTGAAAGGAAGGAGAACTAGAGCTTACCTCTAGTGAAGATCAATATATTGGGCCATCCCTAAAACTGTCACAAGAATGCAATTTTTTCTTTTATTGTGTCATTAAAGGAATGTTATACCAGAGAAGTAAATCTCAATTGCCAACAATAAATATGTTGAAAGTGTAATTACCAATGGAGCAGCAATTTAGATTGGGGATGGAAAGATTGTTTTTGTGTCCCGTGATTTCTTTATTCATGATTGAACTCTTTAAGGATTTAGAAACTTTAACCAAAAAGACACAAACTGTAGAAAGTTGCATCAAAATAGCTAATTTTATAAAACAGCAAGACTTTTAAGTTGTCGTAAGAATCTTCACTTATGAACTTATAAATTAATAACATTTTATTTATTTATTTATTTATTTATTTATTTATTTATTTATTGGTACTAGGGATTGAACCCAAGGGCACTTAACCACTAAACTACATCCCCAGACCCTTTTTAAATATATTTTACTTAGACAAAGTTCTTGCTAAGTTGTTTAGGACCTTGCTAAGCCACTGGGGCTGGTTTTGAACTCGCAATCCTCCTGTCTTGGCCTTCTGAACTGCTGGGAATACAGGCATGTGCCACTGTGCCTGGCTCATAAATAACATATTTTTTCAAAACAATTTCCCAAGTTTTCCAGTCATTTATTTATTTTTTTAAATTTATTTTTATTGTAAACAAATGGGATACATGTTGTTTCTGTTTGTACACGGAGTAACGGCATACCATTTGAGTAATCATACATTTACATAGGGTAATGGTGTTTGATTCATTCTGATTTTTCCTTCCCCCCACCCCTCCCACCCCTCTTTTCCCTCTATACAGTCCCTCCTTCCTCCATTCTTGCCCCCCTCCCATTCCCCATTATGTGTCATCATCCTCTTATCAGCGAGATCACTCGTCCTTTGGTTTTTTGAGATTGACTTATCTCACTTAGCATATTCTCCAATTTCATCCATTTGCCTGCAAATGCCATAATTTTATTATTCTTTATAGCTGAGTAATATTCCATTGTATATATACACCACATCAATTGAAGGACATCTAAGTTGGTTCCACAATCTATTCCATTGTGTATATATATATATATATATATATATATATATATATATATATCATGGCTATTTCATTGTATATATATATATACAATCATCAATTGAAGGATATCTAGGTTGGTTCCACAATCTGGCTATTGTGAATTGAGCAGCTATGAACATTGATGTGGTTGTATCTCTGTAGTATGCTGATTTTAAGTCCTTTGGGTATAGGCCGAGGAGTGGGATAGCTGGGTCAAACAGTGGGTCCAGCAATGCATGAGTGTACCTTTATCCCCACATCCTCTCCAACACCTATTGTTGCTTGTATTCTTGATAGTAGTCATTCTAATTGGGGTGAGATGGAATCTTAAGGTAGTTTTGATTTGCATTTCTCTTATTACTAAGGATGGTGAACATTTTTTCATATGTTTGTTGATTGCTTGTACATCTTCTTCTGTGAAGTGTCTGTTCATATCCTTAGCTCAGTTGATTGGGTTATTTGTATTCTTCGTGTAGAGTTTTTTGAGTTCTTTATATATTCTGGAGATTAGTGCTCTATCTGAAGTACGGGTGGCAAAGATTTTCTCCCACTCTCTAGGCTTTTTCTTCACATTACTGATAGTTTCCTTTGCTGAGAGAAAGCTTTTTAGTTTGAATCTGTCCCAGTTATTGATTCTTGCTTTTATTTCTTGTGCTATGGGAGTCCTGTTAAGGAAGTCTGATCCTAAGCCAACAAGTTGAAGCTCTGGACCTACTTTTTCTTCTATAAGATGCAGGGTCTCTGGTATGATTTCAAGGCCCTTGATTCATTGTGAGAGATTTTTGTGCAGGGTGAGAGATAGGGGTTTAGTTTCATTTTGCTGCGTATGGATTTCCAGTTTTCCCAGCACCATTTGTTGAAGAGGCTATCTTTTCTCCATTGTATATTTTTGGCACCTTTGTGTAGTATGAGAAAATTGTATTTATTTGGGTTTGTGTCCATGTCCTCTATTCTATACTATTGATCTACCTGTCTATTTTGGTACCAATGCCATGCCATTTCCAGTCATTTATGTCATGACAAGTGAGTATCACTAGATTTCTAACTAGTAAAGATTTTTAAGTAAGTGTATATTAGTTATACAGCATAGTGGATTTCACTGTGTCATTTGTACTTGTATATAACATTAATTACCTCTGATGTTTCCAATTATTATAAAATGAGTGAAAGCATAATTTATAAAATTTTGCTTCTAAGTGCTCGGGGTAAATAGACATGATAATTTACTGGTGGAGCCTAGTGGGAGGTGATTAGGATTTATGTCCACCCATGAAACCTGTTCAATTATTTGAGAGATTAATATCCATCACTTTAATGGGTAAAATTCCTTTTAACTATTTTAAATATGGGTAACATAAGTATAAAATCAAGTCAGCAGATTTCTCTTATTTTGTTAATGACAGTACTTGAAAATTTTTAATTGACAAAATTTAAAAATCAGATACTTCACATTTAAATATAGATTTCCATTCTTTGCTAAAATGAGCAGGAGATTTGACACAAGTGAATCACATTCCTCATGGGAAAAATCACAGAGCTCAGTACCTACTCTACCATTTCACCCAGTGCATTCCAAATTTTCCTAAGCTGCGTGACTCTCCACTGCTTTAGACTTGGTTTGCCTTATGGAATTATGCATTACCTTTTAGATTCCATCAGTTCTCTTTAACCTTTACTGTTACCTTTTAATTTTAAATGATAATTAGAGAAGTGGTTATTGATTTTATTATTATGACATGATAATCAAAAACATCATTTCCAATGATCAAAGCAATTGTTGTCAAAATTATTTTGTGGAGAATCCTTTTTTCCTTCCAATAAAATAAGACCAGGAAACAATATAATTTAAAGCAAACATTTTTCTCTTTGAAATATTCCATGTGCTAATACAGGCAGTATAGTTTTCTTGTCTTCTTCTTTGTGTGTTTGTGTATGTGTCTTGGTACTGGGATTGAACCCAGGGTACTCTATCATGAGCTACATTCCCAGCCCTTTTTATTATTATTTTTTAATTTGGAGACAGGATCTCTATAAATTGCTAAGGTTGGCCCTGAACTTGCAATCCCTCTGCCTCAGCCTCCAGAGCCACTGGATTACAGTCCTATGCCACTGCACCAGTTCAACATTGCTCTTGGTAACTAACCAACGTTCTGTTCTCCTTAGTCTATTCTCACCTCCTCAGGTATTCCCTGAGGGTGGAGAAAGCAAGAACTCTGTCAACCTCAAAGTCTTCCAGAGGATAGTTTTCAAATATTCATTAAAATGTTATACATGTCATTTCATACTAAGTGTTTCTTATTTCAGTGAAGATTTTCTAAATCTAAATTTATAAATTTAACTCGGAACTTTGTTACTCTGTTCACCAAGTTAGGACTGAGAATAAAGGATCCCATAAAAACTTCAAGGATGCAGAAACACTATAAAGGGTCCCATTACAAATGAATTAAACCTAGTAAGTATTCCCCTGATGTAGTTCATAGCTTGACAAAACAGGGCTATACCTTAAGGGGTTCACCATGTGTTTGTTTTGTCACCAGTTATATACTATGTTGTTTTGATAATGAGTGCTAAACTCTGAAGTACTCAACTGTTATTTTCTTCCCTATCGATTTTTTAATCTGAAGGTGACCCACTCTGATTTATGCCTATACCTGTTCTACAGAATTCCCTATATATCCTAGAAGGCTATACTAAAGGTAATAAAAGTTGCAAGTCATCTATCTAAAACTACCTGGATAATGAAAGCTCATTTCAGGAGCTGAATAGATAAGATATTGATTCTGGTAAAAGACAATGTATGCTCAACTCATGGTCTGGTAATGGAGTGAGTGGAATTAAAGAGACTGCTGTCACCACAAATAACTTGAATCTCTTCATGAGCTAAGTTGGTTGCAGAGTGTGTAAAACTTTTAACTTGGAGGAACTTAAAAAATATAGCACTGCCACATAAAGCAGAATGAATGTAAAAGAAGATTTCATTATTTAATTAGGATCCAGAGACTTGATGTAGCTCTTCAATTAAGATTAGCCCCAGCTACTATCCTGTATCACGAACTAAACTTAAGAACTTCCTTCTCCATTATTTTGTTAAAAAGAAGTTGGACGTTTTGTTTGCTTAGTTGTTTGGTTCATTTTGTTTTTAGTGCCTTTTAGGGACCAAGGGTTGAATAATGAATGAGACAGAAATAGCACCTGAGTTTAGAGAATTTATAATCTAGTGGGAAAGACAAAATAAAAAAACACACAAAAGGAGAAATATAAAATGTAATGTTACACAGTAAAAACAAAAGAATAAAAAAAGTGTCCAGAGGAAAAATTAACAGTGCAAGGAAAGAATGAAAGGAAAAGGGCCTACTTTCCTTCAGTAAGGTTGTCAGGAAGGCCCATTTGAAGATGGTGATGTTTGAGGAGAGAATTAAGTCATTCTACCTGAGGAAAGATCAAGTATCAAATCTTCAGGGTGAAAAGTGATAGGCATACTTTCTAAAGAACAGGAGAGGTCTAACTGGGTGCAGTGGCACACTCCTATAATCCAAGCTTCTTGGGAGGCTGAGACAGGAGAATATCAAGTTCAAAGCTAGCCTCAGCAATTTAGCAAAATAAAAAAATAAAAATGGCTGGGGATGTGGCTCAGTGGTTAAGCCCACCTGTGTTCTATCCAATCCCAAGGAAAAAAATTTTAAAAAGGAAAAGAGTTCTAGAATCTCAAAAAAACAATATATCTAGTTAGCCATGAAGTCTCAAGGTTATCCTAGAACTAGATAACCAAATCCACTGGGCACCTTGTTAAACACTATGGATATTCTTTGTTTGATTGGAAGGCCATATAGATTTTGAGCAGAAGAATGACAGTCATTTTAAAAGATTTGACTTGTGAGAGATTGGAAATTCAAATTCTGATGGACAGTGTCCTGGTTACTACACTGTTTGAGAAGGGGACATTGGTTAATGATTAAAGACTCCCCCACCCCCCAGTACTGGGGATTGAATAATTCTGGGGCACTCTACCACCAAACCACATCCCCAGGACATTTGATTTTTTTTAATGGTCTTGCTAAGTCATTGAGGTTAACCTCAGACTTGAGATCTTTCTATTTAAAACTCCTGAGTTCCTGGGAACATAGGTGTGTGCCACTGTACCTGGCTGGTTAAAGACCCTCTGTTCACTTATAGCAAAGGCCCTTTCATTTCTCAGTACATCTTGGAATTCCCTGATTACTTGTAATGGGTTAGATATGAGGTGTCCCCCAAAAGTTCATGTGTGAGACAGAATGTTCAGAGGTGAAACGATTGGTTTATATGAATTGAAAACTAATCAGTGCATTAATCCACTGAAATGGATTAATTGGGCAGTAACTGTAAGCAAGTTGACTGTGATAGAAGGAAGTAGGTCACTTGGGGTGTGCATTGGGGTTAATATTTTGTCCCTGATGAGCAGAACTCTCTCTCTCTGCTTCCTGGTTGCCCTGTCCTGAGCTGTTCTTGCCCACCTGTCTCTCTGCATGATTTCCTGCTTCACCATGCACCCAGAACTATGGAGCTGGCCAATCATGTACTGAATGAATGAAACCATGAGGCAAAATAAACTTTTCCTCCTCTAAATTGTTTTTGTCAGGTATGTTCGTTCACACTGACAAAAACTGTAACAAACCTCATGTAAAATATAAACTGGTCATTTCATCTTGCCTTTTAGACTCAGAATCTACCAAGAGTATAGTTCCACCCTGATTTCTCAGATATATTTTTGTTCCATGGAGAAATTTTCCATCCTTTTGAATGCTTCTATTATATTTTTTTAAATGTACATTTTAAAAAAGCATATTTTGGGGCAAAGAGAGGAGCTTAATGCATTAATTCAGGGCACCATTCATGGAACTTAAGAAAAAATATTGATTATTTTAGATTCATGATCTTCTATGTCAAGATAACAATGACTAAATGCTCACTGCCCAGTTTCAAGTTGATTTTCTTTTTTCAAAAAAATATTTTTAGTCGTAGATGAACGCAATACCTTTATTTTATTTATTTATTTTTATGTGGTGCTGGGGATCAGAGCCTCACACAAGTTAGGCAAGTGCTCTACCACTGAGCTATAGCCCTGGCCCTCAAGTTGATTTTCTTCTCACTTGTGTTTAGTCAGTTGATAGTCATTTTATAGGCTGTTTCATCAACTTTCCAATCAAATTGCTTTATTTTTGCTATAGATGCTTATATATTTAAATATTTTTCTGCATTAATTAATCATGTGTGAAATTGGTTCAGTCATGTCTCTCTCTTCCTTTTAATATTTCAATTTATATAACTATATATTCTCCAGAAAAGCCTTACTCCCAAACCCCAGTAGATACTGGACATTCCTGACAGAAAAGTCCAGCTAGAACTGGTTTCACTTAAAATATTTCTAAGAAGTATGGTTCTATATCCTATTGATGTTATAAATAAAGTATACAGTATCATGAATATCAAAAAGTTCACTTTCGACTAATAGAGTGATAACCTTGTTATATCAAATATAACAATGACTGTGGCAAAATACACTGTAAGTTATATTATTACTTGAAAATCAGGCAGATCAAACATAAAAGGGAATAAAAAAAAAAAAGGAGACCAGTCATTTGTGACAACATGAATGGAACCACAGGTCATTATGTTAAGTGAGATAAACCAGGCACAGAAAATCAAGGACTACATGATCTCATTCATGTGTGTTGTATAAGTGTTGACCTCATAGAATATGAGAATGTAATGGTGGTTATCAGAACTTTGGGAGTATAACCAATGGCTAAGAAGTTGTAGTTAGACAGGAGTAAGAAGTTCTGGTATGCTATTATTGCACAGTAGGGTGACTATCAGTAATAATAATGTACTGTATATTTCAAAACCTGAAAGGATTGTAAATGTTTTTCCCATAAAGAAGTGATAAATGTTTGTTGAGACAGATGTTTAGCCTGATTCATGTCTACCCAATGTGTATGTGTATTGAAGCATCATATATCCCACAAATAGGAAGGAAACGTTGATCTGTTTTTATGTATGTGTTTAAAAATAAAGTTATTTAATAACATTTCCTACAGGAAAAAAATTGTTAAAGAAAAATACAATAGGATCGGTATTGTCTTAGTCTGTCCTGTGTGGTGTAACAGATACCATCAAGTGGGATACCATAAGCAAAGAAATGTATTACTCACAGTTCTGGAGTTTTGAAAGTCTGATACAAAGGCACTGGGAGATACACTGTCTAGAGAAGACCTGTTCCTAATGCACACCACCTTCCCCTGGGGGCTCTGATGGGGGAAGCACCAACAAGTTCCCTGAACTCGTACAGGAAGGCACTAATCCATATATGAGGGTTCTGTCTTTATGATCCAATTATTCTCACAGGCCATACCTCTTCACACCATCACTTCAGGGGCTGGGATTTCAACCTAAGAATTTTGAGGGAACATACATGCTCAGACAATAGCAAGTATTATAGCTTAGAATAATAAGCTATAATTAATGTTTAATTCAAGTTTAAATATATGATATGTAAAGGCAAACATCACTTATTTATGTATGTCTAACTTAGACTCATAGCATGTTACAATATCAGTAAACTCTGAATTCTCATTAGGAGACTTTTTTTTTGTTTGCAAATATCTTTCCTGTGTGATTCTCCTTTTGTCTTCATACTATAACTCATTCTTTTAGGTAATTCATCAAAAACTTTAGTTAAAATATGGATGTTGAAGAAAGAAGAAAAAAGAAATTTCATGAAATGACTCATGAATACTAAATATCATACATTTGGGCTTTTACTAAAGGTAATTATGTTGTGTCCATGATGCAAAGATCCAAGATAAAACTTATACAAACAAATTATACAAACAAATAGGGTGTGTTTGGGGGCTTATAGCTTATATTTTCATGTATGTTGAAAAATTAAAGAAAACTCCCAATTAAGTTTACAGTCAAACCTACAGTTATGACGTGATATGTAAGACTATAAAAAGATAATAATAATTTGGCTAAGATCTGCAGAGAAAAAATATCTACAGATTACTGTTTTGTTATTTTATTGGTTTATTTTTAGACATTAAGATACTTGTTAAGTCATACATAAGGCTGTTTAACCAAAATTTACTTATACTTTCAAGAGATTGTACTATAAATTGTTTACTAATCAAAATGACTAAAATCTCTAAGTGCACAATAGCAATTTATACTTCTAAACTGACGTGTGCTTTATCCTCCTCTCCATTCCCTTCTTCAAATAGGATCAGCCCCTTTGACTGCATCGGTCATTTTATCCACTTAATTTAGAGGATGTAATACAGGTTCCAGAACATTGCAATGACAGGGATCTAACAGCCATGCCAACTAATTCTCTCACGCTTATTTTACCTTTCTTGCCACCTCTTTTATCATGGACTCTTCAGTTCCTTTCAGTTAGTTTTAATGATGACCCTCCTGACTTCTGGAAATCTGTGGAGCCATTTGCCTAATATAGCCTCCTGCTTGTTATGTGCCTGTCACCACGTGATGTAAGTTACATTGTGCTTAGGAAAAAACCCTCAGCAAGGTGGTCATGTAGTGGGCTTTCTGATTTCAAATTTATGATGTCCCTACAATTAATAGCCTTTTCCATTTGTCATATAGCTCTGACGCCTCTTTGTTTTTCTTTTTTTTTTTTTTCTGGTACTTCTCTTAACATTGAGTTTGATTGACAAGTCTAATTTTCACATTGTGAAAATAGTAATATAAGGATAAGAGTAAGAATATTAATAAAAACAGTTTAGTTAATTTCCTAGTATGCACAGAATAAAATATGGTTATGATATTGATACTTCAGATACTTTAACTTCCATTAGAAGGTATTTATTTAGAAAAATAAAATCAATCTATTTAAACCTATAATCAACCTATTTAAAAAGTATGAAGACAGTTTAGTTGAAGAGTCAATATGATTTTAGGGAAGAATGCAAGGAGAAAAAAAATTCAAATTCAGGCTTTAAAGGTGAAAATGATTTCTATCACAGGATATGATGAGACCTCTGTTTCTATTAAGAGAGGATAAAAAGAAAGTTCACATGATTTTAGAGCAAAGTTATTACAAAGATGGACCCTTCTGTTTGAGAAACCGTAGACAATGATACTGATAGTTAATGAGCAATTCCTTTGTAATGATAACATACATAGGTGTTAGTAAAAGCAGCCCAGAGATTTTCTGTCAAGAGTCAAATATCCCTGTAGTTAGGAATAAAACCAGTTGTGTATTTGCTAGTGGTGAGAGATAGGCATTCAGCTTCTATTAGGTGTGAGAATGGTTGGCAAATCCAACTATTCGATAAACTCAAGACATTGTGTTTGGGTTCAACACTAAAGTCAAATTTTCAGGCTAAGTGGTATCCAGGGTATGCCAGTTGGTTACAGAACATGCCTTTTCCAGAAGTCCTATCTCAGAAAAGTGGAATTCTTTTAAATCAAATTAATTCAGTGTATGGAACAAGCAACGCTGAGACAATTTAAATGATAAATTTTTACTTTAGTATGTAACTCTACTTGGTGTACTGAGGGTTCAGCTGGACCTTATGTCTTCTCCCAATGTGTTCCTAGTCTAGAAATGTGTTCCTGAAAGTAATACAACAAAATCAGTTTACCAAATTAAATAATCCATCCAGGAAATATTTTTTTTGCAAAATTTCTCAATATAAATTGCTATGGGAACTGTTAAGAAACTAAGAAATAAACAAAACAATTCACTTGGAAAATAGAAAAATGAGGCAGTTGGTGACTTCATGAATTCATTTATGTTATCTGCTGTCAAAAGTGTGAAGGAATTTTATGAATAACTACATCAACTATCAGACATACTTTTGCATTCAAAGTGCAGTATAGCAAGATATTGTTGGTCTATAGAGAAAAAATATACATTAAAAAAGGAATAAAGACAATTTTACTTTGATTTAATATGCTCTGTACAGATAATAGTCATTGGGATAAAAAAAACCCTCTACAGTTCTTATATATAAGATATTAGGCCTAAATTCATGTGTCCCTTTATTTTGTATGTTGGAAAGTTTAGAGCAGAATATTTGCCAATATTTAATAATTATTTTCTGTTGGACAAAAATTTCGTTTTTAACTACTTTATAGTTACTATTGTTAGAAGACACTTGAAGATATTGTTGGAACTATGTGGTATATAAGAAAACAGGCAGACATATGCAGCCATTATTATTTTATATCAATAGCACAAACATCTCTAGCCTCTTCACATGGAATAGTACCAAGAGAAAGGTTGGAGAGCATTGGACTCTGCATTCTCTGCTGCACTGTCTTCACACCTTGGTCCCTCTCCAAACTGAGTACGACACTGCTTCCAGAGGCAACCGCACAGCTGTGATGCTTTATTCAATCCTTTTTTTTCAGCGACAGACACCAGTGTTTATCACAATGTCTGCTGTGATAAAACCTTGCTGACAATAGGGTGACGAAGGAGCAGCAACAGGGAAGCCAGGTTCAGTGCTGTGAAACACAGATGAACAGAAGTGAATAATGAAAGGGAAAGAAAAAGTAACCCAAAGGCATTGAGGAATTACAGAAGTCTCAGATAAACAAATTGCTGTCCTGAAATCAGGAGTATCAAGTCATGGAAAATATAGAAATTGAATTTTTACTCTCATATTCAACCTGAAAAGAAGAGAAACAATCCAGACCAACTGAACTTCTATTGTCTGGTTTCCTCCTTAAGGGGATTTGATCAAAAGCTATGTCGAATATATTTAGCTATTTCTTTCTTTCCCCTAGGGGATTATTGGTCCAATCCCATGATATCTTTCTTCCACTCCTAATTCAATCACCATCACAAGTACAATCATCCCAGGAGACTTAACTATCCAGGAACAGTTATGTCCAGATTAGTCAACATATTTACCTTTAGTGGATCCCAGCTTCCATTGTTCTCACTCTCCCAACCTCTCCCAACAAGCGCTGAAGCATTCCCTCTATCTTCCTCAAACACTGTATCCTCAAGAATCTCTGAACTCTCTTCTGCCTTTTCCTTCTTATCCTAAATAGCCCCATCTGCAATGAACCCCTCATGTTCACTTGCTGTCCACTAGAGTGGAGTCTGTGATTTCTCTCCATCACGACGTCAGGTTCCAGAGACATTTTTATATACAATGTCACTGTTGCTACCCCTTTTCTACCTTAAGACTTTAAAAAAAAATCTTCCTTCAGGAAACTTGAGTTTCCCAAAATACGTCACCATTTTCAATCCATGTATCATTTTTTTCATCTTTTGTCATCTTTCTTGGTTACAGTCAATATCCATGTAAATAAATCCAAAACATTGGTTTTTCACTTTCTTGGTTTTCTTAGCTCATATATTTTTTTCCTAAATCTAATTTCAATCACACACCCAGTAATCTCTTTGTGAGGTTGAATTTATCCTCCTCAGCTGCAGCACCATTCCTCACAGTGCACTTTTTGGTCACTACCTATTCCTTTAGGTTCATGCACTCCACTGTGCCCATGCCAACAGTTATCTAACCAGCCAAAACTGCTAATCCATCTTCCCTTTATAATCACATCCTCATAGACATCCCTAAGTTCCTTTTCCCTCGCCTCTACTGTGTTAGTTAATAAAAATGCCAGACCCGTTGGAGGCAAACTTTGGGCATACGCAATGTTTACTACCAACCCATTGCACATTCCTGTAGAAAATTTAAATACAGTGACCCATTTGCTTGAGTCGTGACCACCAATTTCAAACCAGCACTGAGAAATGACAATCACAATGTGCTGATATAAATTAACTTCCATTTCCTGAAATAGCAGTCTCCACCTATTCCCCTGAAAAGTCTAGTGTACAACAGCGCATCTTTTACTTTTTGCAAACCAATTTTTGTGATTAGACGAACGTGATTTTCTCATTTCTACCCCAGAATCTGTACCTACATGTACTGCCTGCCACTCTATACTGTGGACCCAGAAGTATGTCAGGTCTTATTATGACCATGGTTTCATTCACAGACAGGACCTTGGTTAGATTACAAGAAAATCTTTCCTGTAATTTATCTTTACTGTATGTGCATACAGATACAGTGAATAGCAAACATACTCAATATCATACAAATTAAAAAATAAAAATTCTTGATCACCTGATACAAATCTAGTTGTTGCCCCTTTTCTCAAATTCTCTTAAAAAACTGCCTCTACTTGCTTACCTCCCATTCTCTCCCAAACCATTAAATTCATGCTTTTATTTCCATGACACACTAAAGTTGGTTTTAAAATAGATACCAACTCTTAATAATCCTCATCTTATCCAAACTCTCAAGTGCATTCTATACTACTGACTCCTCCTGCATCTCTCTGTGTATCCTCCCCTTGTGGATGCCATGCCATGATAAATGGTTTAACTGAATTTCCTCCAATATTCCTGAAAGGTCCATGTCAGTTTTATTTGATGACTTTCTTTCTCTATCCAAGCCTTAAATGCTGGAAATTGTCCAAAAGTTTTTTCTTCAACCCTCTGCTCTATCTGCCTACTCTCTTTAGCTGAGCATGGATTTACTTTTTTAATAGTTTATGTGTTTACTATTTTACGTATAGATATTTTCATTTGAATTTTCACACATAGATTAAGGATCAATGAACTTGGTTTTTAATAACATATATTCAATATTTGTTAATTTATGTGTATATAACTCTAACTAGACCACATAAAATCACATGTTATTCTTTAAATTGATCCTTTAAATAATTGAATTAAAAAATTAAGGTAGTTATTCTTCTAATATCCAGCCAGTATTAAAGCTCTTTGATTTTTCCACTTTAATAATAGTCCTTTATCCTTGCTTTGTGTAAATTAAGAAAGTAATAAGTTCCACATATTGGACTTTTACTATAGCCTTTAATTTCTTTTTAATCTAGAACATATTGCCTTGTTTTGTTTTGTTTTTTTTTCCCCAATTCATGTTTTAAGGCAATCAATTCTAATCCGATAGAAATTCCAACATCCTCTATTTGGCTACTTGATCCCCATGGTATCAATATGCTCTTAATCTCAATGCTTCCTATAAAGTTAATAGACATATAGATATGATAATATATATTCAATAATAAGACACAAATATTTCAGAGTTGATGCTATTTATTTTACTACCATACATACAAATCAAGAGATACAACTTATCTATTTAAGGTAAAATTGATCATCAGTTTTAAGTTTATCCATCCATTATAATATTTATCTACCAACATTTCACTCAATGATTTTAGTAGCCATTGAAAATAATTTCTTATTGTTTATTCCCATTATCTACATGTCTTCAAATATAGTCAGTATGCTGGTGTCTGATTTCATATTTATAGCTACAGCCCTATTCATTTGTATTCAGCCATATACAAAACATCTCTGCTTTGAGGTCTAATATAGACATCCAAATTAATTTTGGTCAAAGAGAAATATTAGTCCCTATTTTTAACCCATAACCAAGACTCCTTATCTCAGTAAATGGAAGAAGCATCAGGTAATGAGTTGCTTTTCCCAGGAACCCAGGAATATTTCTTGACTTTTCTCTTTATTTTTTTTGTATAAATCAAGAAATTATTGTATCTCATTGACTTTATTTTCCAAATATTTCTCAAACAAAATCAGTTTGTCATGAATCATAGTATGATATACCCATTTTGCTATAATCTCACACCTAACTGTATTCAAGAGTCTCCTAATTATCTTTTCTCCTACCAAATCCTTTTCTCCTACAATTCAGCCAAAGTGATCCTTTTAAAATAAATTCCTTCTTTTCTGTATAAAACTCCGTTGAAACTTTTATATTTTAACCAACATAAAATCAATATTCATTATTATAGTCAATCAGATCCCACTTAATCTCTCCAACCTAATCTCTAATCTTCTCCTCTATCCACCTACACTTGTCCTCCTCCTGCTCATCAAATGCAGAAATTGTTCCATCCAAAGTTTTTTGTACTTTCCACTGTCTATATTTAGAATATTTCCCAATATTCTCAAATGACTGTGTTCCTCACATCATTTTAGTGCAAACTCATTAGATCTTCTCAGAACTCCTTTAGCTTAAGAAATTATCCCACTCACACCTAATCAATTTCTATCATATTAACATAATACCTTTGCATAACAATTATAAGCTTATTTTATCAGTACATTAATCAATCATTAATTGATCAATGCATTTCTTTCATGTTTTTCCCAGTAAGAACTCAATCAATTCTCCATATCCACAGGTTCTACATTCATGGTTTCCACCAACAACAGATTGAAAATATTTGGAAAACAACAATATCTGTACTGATAATATACAGGCCTTCTTTCTTGTCATCATCTCATAAACAATACAGTATAACAACTATATACATATATGTACATTGTATTTGATAGTATAAATAATATAGATATAATTTTAGATATAGGTATGAATGAATTTTATTTGGCAATATAGAAGAACAAAATTGTGACATTTGCAGAAAAATGGATGGAACCGGAGTACATCATGTTAAGTGAAATAAGCCAGACTCAGAAATTCAAGGGTCTTATGCTTTCTCTCACCATGAAAAGTAGAGAAGAAAAAAAGGGAAAAGAGGAGTGGGGAAGGAGCTCATGAAATTAGAAGGCAGACCATACCAAAGTAGTATATTCCCTTTTTATTTCCTTTTTGGTATCAAACGTGAAAATAATTAAAGTTGCCTCTATGTATTTTGTATTTTAATCTGTCTAATGTTAAACCTACATTGAGTGGTTTTCATATTCAATTAGATAAAAATTCCAGGAAACATACGCCAGGCACATAAGGTCTATCCAGTAAATGTGTTTTCTTCACTCTTGAATAACTACAGTCAAGCACCCATAATATCATCTTAGTCAAAGACAAGGCACATATGTGATGGTCATCCCATAAAATCTTATCATCTAGTGACATCCTTGCTGTCTTAGTTTGTATAAATACATTCTTTGATGTTCACAAAGTGACAAAATTGCTTAACAATGCATTCTCAGAATGTATCTCATTAAGCAACACCAATTATCAATGCATGACTGTACACCTAAATCAAGGATGGGAAATAACAAACAGATTAATTTTATCACATTGATACTGTTACAATTGAACTCTATCCATGCTTCAATACTCACATGTCCCATCCCATAGCTTCAGTCCTCATTTTTGCACTTCTACAATGTTGTGCACACCAGACAAAAAGGCCTCTTAAATGGTGAGGACACCAACTTGACCAACTTTAGTAGCTTTGAATATTGTTACACTCAAGGGGAAATGATTTAAATTATTTTAATGTGATTTATTGATTATAAAATTAAGGGCATCATTGTCATGATAGATCACATCTTTTGACAAGGTTGTTATGAAGATGAAATCACAGACAATGTGTGCATAATGGTATCACTGCTTAAACTGCTCTTAGTTAATATTATTAGAAATACTTTTCTAGAAGAGAATATATAGTTTCCATGTTTCAAGCCCAATTTTGTGATTATCTGTAGTATTCAAGAGCATCTCTTTGTTTTAATTAGGCTTAATTTTTTCTTAATTTACCAAAGTTCTGTTTAATTCTATTGATGATTAAATAAATGGAGGATTTATTTTCCAATGGAAATATTTGGTATCTAAATTAAGTTATATGATACACTTAGTTTATCATTACCTGAAGTATATTATGCATACATTGATTGGCATACCTAGGCATCCTTATGACAAAAGCATTTCTTTGAATTTAGTTTAATTTTTAATTTTAATAATTTAATCCTAAAAACAGTTATGTACACAACATAATCATTTTCAGATGAGTAAATGAGAAGTTGACACAAAAATAACAGTTTGTGAAGAGTACGGATAGGCTCGAGTATATCTCTGTTTGATGCTCATGCTATTTTTTTAATGTTTATAGTCATAATAACTATAACTTACTCTTGGTCCAAGGTTATATGAAAGAACTTGGTTAATTAACAACTTAATAATAACCTCACATAACAACCAAATTGGAGATGCCTAGTCTTTCTGTTTTTGAATGGCAAAACACTTTTTAAGTCCACTTTCTGTTTGTTTTACTTTGTTTTGTTGTGGTTAGAATATTTAAAATGATATCTACCCTGTCACCAAAAATGTAAGTGTGCAGCACAGTATCGTAAAGCACATCACTAAAACTTATCTTCTGTAAAACTCACCCTGTTGACCAACTCACCATACCCCTTCCTCCCGTCTCCTGGGAAACAACATTCTAGTTGGTTTCTCTGAGTTTGACTGTGTTAGCTACATTACATAAGTAAAATCATGCAGTGTTTGCCCTTCACTAACTGACTGATTTCACTTAACATAGAGTCCT
Organism: Sciurus carolinensis; assembly: GCF_902686445.1. NCBI lineage: Eukaryota > Metazoa > Chordata > Mammalia > Rodentia > Sciuridae > Sciurus > Sciurus carolinensis. Next base: position 27,896,637 of record NC_062220.1, read on the forward strand.
CCAGTTTCATCCATGCTGTCCCACAGGGTAAGATTCTATTCTTTTTTAAAGGCTAAATAGTATTTTATTACATGTATTTATCTTCATTTTCTTTATTCATTCATCAACAGTTTTTATTCTTTTGCTTGTTTGTTTGTTTTTTATTGCAGCCTTTTTCTTTATCCTTAGTATAGCTCAGGATTTCTCTACCTTGACCCTGTTATTCTCAACTGTGTAATTCTCTTTTGGTGTGGGAAGATGGAGTCATCCTGTGCATTGCAGGTTGTTTAGCAGCAACCTTGGCATCTGTACACTATATGTCATTAGTATCCTCACTCTAAACTATAACACCCAAAAATGTACCCAAACAATGCCAAATATCTGGAGGGGCCAGGTATCCTCATTTGAGAACTAAAGTCTGACTAACTGTTTTGTAGGACTTGTTAAGTCCTGGGTACCACCTTAAATGAGTTTTTAATTTATGGCTGAATTTGATAAGTGTCATATTTTATACAGTTCTGAGACAATTTTTAGTGCAGTTAGGATTTGAATAAAAATATTTTCATTTTATTTTTCTAATTTTTGTTCATAAATGTCACTTTGATTATGACTTCTCTCTGGCAGCTACTTTCTGCTCCCTCTTCAAGACTAATTTTAAAAATAGAAAATGTAGGAAATGGAAGACTATTAAATTCTTCCTTTCCAAAATTAACTCATCCTACAAATCAGAAATTCCAAAAGTAGTCAGTTTCCTTGTTTAAGGATTGATAACTAACCAGAGGCTGGTCTGATAATGAAACTCCTCCATGTACAACTTATGAATATGCTTTCTTTAATATAGAAATTCTAGATTCCTTCTTATTACTTTCAATTGATATTTTTAAAATACTCATTGTTTCTCATGGTAATTATGTTTTTCATGTAGTAATTTTACTTTGAAATTATACTTTGCAATAACAAATTCAAATATTTCTAATACCTTTCAAAGGCAAATCAAATACTTCTTACATAAACATGCTAACATCATTTAACATAAACATAGCAAGAATTCATATTCAATTTTTCTCCTACATAAATAACAATTCAATTTTACATTAAATCTTATATAAACTGTATTTTTGGTATTTTCTTCATTTAGAAAAGAGACTGGAATTAAGCCAAATCACAAAAATTGAACCATAGTGACTTGTTAATGACCGCACTTACATCTCTAATTATTTTGTGTATGAAAAGCACATTCCAAATCATTGAGTTATGCATGGGAACTTTAACTCTTGTTTCAGGTTTTATTTTCATGGAGTTACAATAAAATAGATATCAATATTTGCGATACTTTCATATAATTACATTTCAAACTTCTCTCACAAACAAGTCACTTAAAATAAGTTGTTTATCAGAATTCTCTGATGAATGAACCAAAATGTGCCTTGTAAATTAATATAATCTTCTAATTTCTATGCTACACAATAAACCTGTGAAATGTGCAATTATTGCAATTATTGCATTTTGCCCTCGGGTAAATGGAACTGAAGACATTAATTTGGAACTTAATGCAGACTGAAAAACAAATAAGTAATGTCTGCCATTTGGGTTTCATGTGGTTTTGAAGGATATTGGAATTTTTTAACTTTCCTATGATCTTTCATTTCAATGAGAGAGAGATTCTGAGATTCCATTTTTCAATTACCATTACATAGATTCCATTGATATTCTGGTTTATCTGTTCCTTAGCTTATCAATCTGGCAAAATAAGGTGCTTTAGCTAGATTTGGAATTATTTGTTCTACAAAGACAGGGCCAAATGACTGTGAAGAAGATGCTACAAATGTTTGTGATATATGCAATAATTATCTGGCAACTACATCCTGTAAGCTTTGAAAGATAATAAATGGTGGATGAAAGATTCAGAAATTCAGTAGTGATTAAGTTATATTGTTTAGGGACAGACAGGAGGCAAGAAGACAAAGGATTCTTTTAAGAGCAGCAGAAACAGTTTGCACAATTTAAATATGAGGGATCCTTCATCAGAAAGGAAGAGTAGGACCTGGAGTGAATGAGAGTAGTAGGCAGGTCAGTCAGCATTGGGCAGCCGCTGGATTCCCAGAGACTTTCACATTGCATTCCTAATAAGGCATGTGTCTAATTTAAATTAGAAAGGATTATGCATCCTCAGTTTGTGACAGGCATTTTTAATATAAAGTCTGAAGAAGAGAATTGAAGTTTTCAAAATCTAGTGGTAGAAAGAATTATATTATCTATTTCTTTTTTATCTTTATTTTAAAATCTTCACTCAGGGTTGGAATTTTTTTTCCAGCTGCTACTTTTTGTGGAGTTCTTTTAAGGTAAGCTTTTCATAATATCATCTCACAAGTATAATTTCACTTAAGTAGTTCCATATAGTATGAGGTTACAGAAGGATTAGGCCACAGTTTCAGGTTTTTGTAAGTAGTTTTCTCCATCACTAATCACTGTACAAGGAGACGCAGGCCTCTGTGAAGCAAATATTAGATACTGACATGAATACACCTGAAATGTGCCTAAGGCAGCATGTTGTAGATGGTACAAAGATTATTGTTCATTTTTTCCTACTACTGTTTGCAAATACAGTTTTTAAACAGAAGAAAACCAGATTCTACTAGAAACAGAATTGAACATATAGTGATACTTGATCTTTTTCATTCCTTATTTTGAAATATATATTTAATACTGTACAATGCTCCTTGGGAACATATCAGACACACTATCAGTCCAAAGAGGGAACAAATGTTCCAATCTTTACTATCTTGAACCTATATTAACTATAAAGTCATTTTATATACTTTTAGATTTATACCCTTTTACTGTATTACAGACAAAATCAATCAAGTACTTTATTTTAATCTAGATTTAATATCACTAATAAAAATGGGGTCCATGTTATTTATGATTATTGTATCACTATGAGAGCAAAAATTCTATATATTTTGCAAATATATAGAATATATGTATATTCTATATATTCTATATATTTTGCAAATATCTAAATAGAGTTTAGTGCATTGTACATAGTATAGTTTAGTATAGTTTAGTATAGTTTAGTACATAGTATAGTTTAGTGCATTGCTATTGTACATATGTACATACTTACTTATTACCCATACATGCAAAAGTTCCCTGACTCATTCAGCTGAGAGGGTTTGTAAGGAACAATGCTTCAACAGCAATAGGTACAACAAATATCATCTCTGCCATTCTACCCTCCATAAAAGGAACCAAGGCTCCTCTGTCCTGGGTTTGCTCAGGAAAAGTACAAAATGAGCCAGGAACTCCTCTTGTTCAATAAAACAAGGAAGCACAGAAAGGTAATCAAGACTTGCCCAAAAGTAGTAGGACAAGGTTTTCCCTTTTAGCCAAGATATGGCAGTGGAGATGTTACTCTTCTACCATAAATAATCTAATAATGAGCAATAGACTAAATGAAACAGTAGTTTCAGGATATTAGGCACCAAAAAAAAAAAATATATATATATATATATATGTATATATATATATATATACATAGAAACCAGAGACATGAAAAAAAAAAAAGGTGAACACAATGATTTTTCTTACTAAGAACCTGGACAGTTTCCAAAGAAGGGGCAATGCAGGAAGAGCCCAGCAGAATCCTTGGAATCCTGTAGGCGGGGAGGAGATGGAGCTCTGTGGCCTGGGAGACATGTGTCTATCGTTCACAGCACAGAGTACTGGAAATAAGGGAGAAACTGAATGATTTTTGAAAAGGTCCTGTTGAGTATTCAGCTGAGTACTGAGAAAGGAGACTAGCTGGAGTCTGGATAGTGAAGCAGAATTGTGAACAACAGAAAAAAATTCTAAAAGAGATAGAGAGAGATAGAATAAATATGGACCTACAGGCAAGATGTGGGGCAACTGAAGAAGCCTAACACTTAAAAGACTTCAGACCCTGAAAGAAAAGGGGGAGGGAGCAGAAATATATTTAATGAAATAAGTGTTGTAATCTTCCAAAATGATGGAAAATATTATTTTGCAGGTCCTAGAAGATTAATAAAATCTAAGCACAATGAACATAAAGAAAATAAACCAAGGTACATAATAATTACTCAAAATCAGTGATAAAGATAAAATTTTAATAACAGTCAGGAAAAAGACACATTATTAGGGAGGAACAGAATGGAGGATAATTGCTGGTTCTGAAATGGAAATAATGTAAGAAAGAAAATTGAACAATATATAGAAAAAAGAGGAAAGTATGTCAACTAGAATTATATACCAGGTTTTTTTTAAAAAAGTCTCCAAAATGAAGGTGATATTTGGTGAAATTTGCTGCTTTCATTTTCTTGAGGGTTTTTGAATCTATATTCATCAGAGATATTGGCCTGTAATTTTCTTTTGATATGTCTGGATTCTGTATCAAGGTAATACTGACCTCATTAAATGAATTTGGAAGTGATCCCTCCTTTTCAATTTTTTGGAAGAATTTGAAGATTTGCATTAATTCTTTTTTGAAATTTTGGTTGAACTTCCCAGTACAGCCATCTGGTCCTAGGCTTTTCTTTGTTGGGAAGTTTTTGATTACTGATTCAATCTCCTTTCTACTTGTAGTTCTGCTCAGCCTTTCAATTTTTTCATGAATCGGTCTTGGTAAGTTGTATGGCTCTAGGAATTCTTTTCATTTCTCCTAGGCTATTCATTTTGTTGGCATATAATTGTTCATACTACTGTCTTATGATGCTTTTTTATTTCTGCGGCATCAGTTGTAATGTATCCTCTTTCATTTCTCATTTTATTTGTGTCTTCTCTCTTTTTCTCCTGGTTATTCTAGCTAAAGGACTGTAAACTTTATTTCATGAAAAAACACAACTCTTCCTTTCATTGATTTATTGTGTTATTTTCTATTCTCTATTTCATTCTTCCTGCTCTAATCCTTAGAGTTTCATTCCTCCTGCTAACTTTGGGTTTAGTGTGTTCTTTTTCAAGAGCCCCTCAGGGATGTTGTAAGCAGCATTCACTCGTGTTAGGACTACAACTTCTAACTCGTCATTAAAGTGGTATATTATTTTCCTAGGGTCATCATTATGGAAAGGACTATAAACTGGAATCCTTTAAACAACAGAAATTTTTTTGTTGTAGAAGCCCTGATTAGAAGTATCAACTTAAATGGGGTTCATCATTTCATTTCTATGGTTGTGCACGATGTAGATTCATACCATTTGTGTAATCATACGTGTACACAGGGTAATGATATCTGTCTCATTCCACGATTTTTGATACTCCCCTTCCCTTTGTGTACAATGAATCAAAATGCAGTCTGCAAAAAATAAAAAAAATAAATAAATGATTTTAAAAAGCTACCTAATATTTGTATGTATTCTTGGGATACAGTGTGATATTATGATACATGTCTACAATGTGCAATTTTCGAAATAGGGTAATTAGCATATCTATCACCTCAAACATTTATCACTTCTTTGTGATGAAAACATTCAATGTCCTCTCTTCTATTTTGAAATATACAATAAATTTTTGTTCACTGTGAAAAAGAAAAAAAAAAGCCTCAACTTAGGTGTCTGTAGGATCATACTTAGAAGACAATCCTTCCTTAGCTCCTCCTGGCTTCCCATGATGGCTATCTATCCTTGACAGTCTTTGCTTCTCAGTAATGTATTAGTCTTGGTTATCCAGAGAAACAGAACTAATATGTATATATCTAATGAAATTTATATGGGAATTGACTCAACATGATTATGGAGAATGAAGTCTCACCACCTATCATCTGCAAACTACAGAAGCAAAAAAAACAGTATTGTAATTCAGCCTGAGTCTAGAGGCCTGAAGATCAGACTTGGGAGGTGAGGGAGGAGAGTCCAGAGGCCAGAAACACCAACTCTCATGTCTGAGGTCAGAAGAAGATGGCTATTTCACTGGAAGAGTAGAAAAGGAGAAAATTTGCCTTTCCTCTCCATGTTTTTCTACTTAGACTTTAACAGATTTTAGACACACACACACACACACACACACACACACACACACACACACACTAGTATACCAGTGTGGCACAGAGCATGGGGTAAGATTTTTGTCTCATGAATTTGGAAAAATGAATCCACAGACGCAAGGGTGCAAGCAAAGTAACAGAATTTGTTGGAGTAACAGAAAGAAAGCAGATATCCCAAGAGAGGGAGAATTCCCATGACAGGGATAGCCAGGATGGCTATTGTCTAAAGGGTTATATGGATCTACAGGTTTAAGGAAGTCAGTACCCTGCCGGTCTTAGGTAAGGCACTTAGTGTCCACAAGGTATTCAAGCAGTCTTTAGTCCAATCAAAACATTGATCAGGTACTTTTCCTTCTTTAGAGAGGCTGTTCCAGGTCAATATGTCCCTAATTCCTATGGAATCCAGATTTTCAGCAAAAATTTGCAGCTACTGCTCAGGAAGCCACCCAGAGGCCCAGGAAGTCAGTCTATTTGCCTAGCCTTATCTCTTCCTCCTGATTTACCAACTATGCAGCTGTAGCATTCCTGAGCCACATCAAGCTGACACAAAATTGAATCACCAGTGGCCTCACTCTAACTTTTGCTTCTGTCATCACATAGAATTCATTATGTGTGTCAGTGTCCACATTTTTCTCTTATTGAAAAGTTACCAGTCATAGTGGGTTACTTAGTATCCACTATGGCCTAAACTTAACCTGATTGCAGATGCAAAATCCCTATTTTCAAACCATTCAAAACCTCCACAGGTACTTGGATTTATAAGTGGTAATCTCTTTGTTTCCACCAGATATCTGATTCTGCTTTCTATTAACAACACGTGGGCCTCAGGAAAATCAATGAATCTGGATTGTTCTTCAAAACTCTACTTTTGACACTAATTGTTTTATTATTTCCCTAGAGTGCCCTCTGACTTGTTGATTTACTAGGAAACTGAGGACTCAGTAAAGTGTCATATCCATGATATACTCATGTTTTATTACATAAAAAGATAAAAATTAAAATCAAAAGTGGGAAATAGTACCCGGGACTAATTCTAGGAGAAACCAATCTCTAAGTGTTCTGTTCCAGTGAAGATACTCACACTTCCAACATCAATATGTGACAAAATATGTGCAGTTATCCAACAGGGGTGCTTATACAGGGGAGGTCCAAAGTTTTCCCTGGGGATGGCTCACAAGGGCACACAGACACAACATTACTAACCTCAACTGCTCAGTGTCTCGCTCCAGAGCAAAGGCAGGCAGTGGCCATAAATTACACTGTTAGCATATGCTATGTGATCAAACCAGAGCTGTGTGACTGAAAGCCACAGGTATACAACAACTCTCTTATCAGACAAAACATTCCAAGACTCAGAGTTGGTCTCCCAGGATGATGGAACTTTCTTGGGAATGAGCAGAGTTTGAGTGACCCAGATTGCTGAGTCAAATTTCTCCTGCATGAGAATAGAAGAAAGCCCTTATTCTACCAATAAAGTGGTATAATAAAATTTGAGAGTATACTACAAACTTAAATAACCCAGTAATCTACTTATGATGTTAGTGTTTTTGAAAGCTCTATCATGTTGACTGAAAAATAATTTCAGTAAATTAAATCAAAAAAACAACCACACAGTATTCCTGTTTGGATTCTTATTGGAAGTTTTGAGCACTGACATAGACCTTAATCCATATGTTTTTGGGTCTCTTTTATTTTAGTTGCTTTACCTTCTGCACAGATGCTTAATTAACAAAAGGGGACTTAAAACAACTTTGGACTGAGTATTTTTCTGGGAGCTAGCTAACCAGGAAACTTTGAGAAGTAGTTGCCCAAAGAAGTACTAGGTATTCCTTATCTAATAAAAAAGGCTTTTCCCCCTACCTTTAAGTTTTTAGAAATAGTGCACTATTTTGTAACTGCATAATTTAACCTGATGATAAAAACAATGAAAAAAAGACAAAGGGAAAAAGTCCTACTCTTTTCTAAGAATTTAAACAAACAAACAAAAAAAGAAGTTAAATTTTTTAAAAAGGAAGAAGAATGGCAAAAAATGTTCCATGGTAGCACCATGATTTTACATCTGAAAAGTAGATTTCAAAAAAGAATTTATCAAGAACTAGGAAATAACTTTATAATAAAAAGGAAGCAATTTAACAAAGAACATAATAATATATTGCATGGAAAAGAATAGTTACCCAATACATGAAGCAAAATGGACAACACTTCAAAGATAAATGTATAATAGAAGAAAATTTAAATATATTTTCTCAATAACTGATAGAATATTGATGTAGAAAATCATTAAATGGCTTCAAGATTGAACGATGCAGTCAACCAATTTTAATTGAGCATTCATATGATATTCCATCTGGTGATAGTAAAGTACACATTAATTTTGGTAAATATACAATATTAATAAAGGTAGACTATACCCTGGACCATAATAAAGTGTTAATATAGTAAAAGGAATTTAAATAAGAGAATATATTCAGTGAACAAAATAGAATTAAACAATATCTAGAAAATCACCCCAAATTTGCAAATGAACTATTGAAGGATCAAAGAAAGGAATTATGAGATTAGAACATTTTGTGAACTGAATGAAAATGAAAATTGTGTGTGTGTGTGTGTGTGTGTGTGTGAACTTGCCATATGTCTCTAAAGCTGTAACGAAGTATATTTATAGCACTAAGCTTTATTATTTGAAATAATGAAGTCTCAAATTAATGATTTAGGATTCCAAATTAAAACAATAGGAAAGAAAAAGAGGGAATTATTTTCAAAGTAATTAGAAAGACTGACTATACACATGCTAATTAGGAAGGAGATATGGTGCAACTCCCCACACTTCTGGTAGAGATTTAAAATAGTATTGTCATTTTGTTAAAATACTTGCTTCTATTTTCAAAAAGTAAACATACATGTACCATATGACCTAATCATTCCACTCCTGCGTATTTATCCCAAATAAATTAAAGCATGCATAAAGACTTGTGTCCAGATTATTTTAGCAATTTTATTTGAAGTAGACAAAAGATACAAACAATTCAAATGCCTATTAACAGATACATAGATAATAAATTGTTACATCCATACTGTGAAATACGTAGTAGACTTAAAAAAATAATTATTGATACACATAATCAAATAAAGGGACTTTGAAGATATTACCCTAAGTAGTGGATATACATTCCTACATATCTGTGAAAGTACTTAGGACTGCCCATGAATCTATAATTATCTCCATAAAAAATTTAAAGATAAAACATTCCAGAAAAAGTGATAAATATTAAAGGAAGGCAAGAGAGAGTCAATACACAGCAACAATAGGAGTACTGAAGGAAAAAAGTAAATCAAGGAAACAGACCAAATAGAGTTAAAGGAAACTTACTGAAATAGGAGGAAAAACTTGAAATTACAAAGGAAGAATGTAACTAAAACCAAGACATATTTTAATAAAATTATTTAACTTTAAAGACAATAAAAAAAAGTTTTACTTATGGGAAAAGAGAATCACAGATATATAAGGAAAAGAATAGCTTTATGCCAGTGAAAAATAAATAACATATTTAAGATTCTTAACTAAAGAAAACATAAACCATGAATTCACATTCAGAAAGAGTGACTTTCAAGAACAAAAAGCATAAACTTATCAATATGTAAGAATTCAGTACCTGTTATTTCCATTAGTTGTTCTTCAGAAATATAGTAAATAAAGTAATTCAGACAATCAAAATGTTTACTAAAAGAACAATGAGAAGATTTACATGTAAATCCAAGATTAAAGGCTGGAGAAAAAACAGAGAGTGTAGAATATAAGACAGCTTTCTGCACTCACCATGTAAGTTTTAAATGAGAGGTAAGCAGGTGATGGATGTTTTAATCAGCTGGATTCTACTATTTTATGTTGTATGCATATATTAAAGCATCACATTCTGTTTCATGACATATATCATGTGTTAATTAAAATATATTAATAAAATGTAGGTGAGATAGAATAAATAAAAACATTGTTTCAGTGTTGTTTCCATGGTGATAGTCTCTGCATTGTTTTTGCAATTCTGTTTTGTATGTAATATGTGGTTTAAAAAATTAGTAATTAAGCATCACTCTAACACTAATTCCTCTCATATGCTTGAGAACCAGAATTTTCAGTTTGGAAAAAGGTAACAGTTAATATAGAAGATGTTAAATTAAGTCCTTACAGAATTAAATTTCAAAGATCTACATAAATTAATTGAATATTTTACTATTAAAGAACAAGATGTAAGAATATTTAGATGTATGAATAAAAGATGTAAATGTAAGGATATTTTCTTACCTCTTAAAGATGCAAGGATATTTAAAGATATAAGAATATTTTCAATGCCCACCATAAAGGTGTTATAGCAATGACAGACTCAGTAGAAGCGAACACTACGAGTACCCTGATTACAATTTAGACACAGCATTCCATGCTAAAACCAATCAGGGGTTCTTGGAAAGATGGGTCATTTCTGGTCTGGTCAGGAAAAGTCCAAGCTTATCTTGAAACAGTCATACTAGAGTGTGAAGACCTTTTCAAAGATTACTGTGGTCATGTAAAAAGCACTAAGGAGCCACCTTGAAGAGGCCCTGCCTGACAAATGATGGGAGAATTTTAATTTCAATAAAGATAACAATTAAAAATTATTGAAATTCATCAGACAGTTTAAATGCATGAATTTATGATAATACTAAAACTGACCACTGTTACAGGAAGATAGGGAACAAACTCATTATCTTGGAAACTGAAAAATAAAGGAAAATATCCAAGCATTTATCTTGCCTCTTTAAAAAGAATATGTAAATGTCTATACAAATGAAAATATAGGGGAAAGTCTCTCTATAGAAGCACTTAGCTAAGTAATGGAAAATTTATAATTAGGAAATGAGCATTTCACAATATCCTGTGAAATAATCAACTGGGGCACTATATAATCAGTTTCCACAACATAAAAAGAAAAAAATAATACTAGCCTTTGTGTGTCTCCTGATAATCTGTTGAACTGAACCTGAATATAGTCAGGTCTTTGACCTGGCTGAAAACGTTTAGAACATCTAGAGGGCAGAGGGACATGGTAACCTGTCCTGACGCACAATCAGCAATATCCAGTTATCCAAGCTAAATATCTCCAATTAATTAACAGACAAGTTGCAACAAAAAGGGTTGGAAGGAGAGAGAACCAATAGCCTAAACAAGTTGTAAAATAAAATTCTCAAAAACTCTAAACTTTAATGATCCTTCTGTTCAGCCATCAGTGCACATGCCTGTAATCCCAGCAACTTGGGAAACTGAAGCAGGAGGATCACAAGTTTGAGGCCAGCCTTACCAACTTAACAAGACCCTGTTTACCGAAAAAAAAAAAAAAAGACTGGGGATATCCTCAGTGCTAAAGCACCTCTGGTTTGAATTCCCAGGACCATAAAATAAAAATAAAATAAAGAATAAAGTGCCTTATTTAAGGATGTACAGATGAGTAATAAAACTGTGATGAAATGCAAGGAAGCAATTAAAGTCAGGATTGTTGTTATTTTAGAGGGAACTATGGAAGTAAATATTGAGTTAAAACACATTAAGGGCATTTGCTCTGTCTAAAAAAGTACTTTCTCTTGACCTGGAAGGTGACTATAAAGGTGTTCTCCATATAAAACTACATTAGGTTTTACATTAGTTTTCTATAATTAAAAAGATTAGACGTACACTGGTGGATGCAGAAATGTTTGACATAGCCCCCCACCTTCTTATTCTCAATGTTTAAAATATTGATAGTAAACTGAAGAGTTGGGTAAGAAAGAAAGTACAAAAATGATGCAGGGTAACAGAACTAAGGACTGCCCTTCATGCCTACTGGAATAATCTCCAGAGGGAAAATTGGTGCCAGTTATATTCTTTATTTACCTAAAATGGCACATTATAAAGATGCTTTGATACTGTGGCACACACCTGTAATCCCAGCAGCTTGGGAGGCTGAGGCAGGAAGATAAAAGTTCAAACCTATCCTCAGCAGTTTAGAAAGGCCTTAAGTAACTTAGTGAGACCCTGTCTTAAAATAAAAAGTAAAAAGGGTTGGGATGTGACTTAGTGGCTAAGCTCCTTGGGTTCAGTCCATGGCACAAAAAGAAAAAGAAGAATAAAAAAAAGGAAATAAAAAAGAAAAGAGACATCCTTCTTTTTCTTTGTCAATAATATTATAACAGATACAGAATTCTATATCTTGAGAAAATCATTAAATATCTTTTATCATTGCTAATATAATGCTTGAAAAAGCAAGTTTTTGTGTTTTTTGCTCATTTGTTTTGGGTTTGATACTAGGGATTGAACCCAGGGACAATTGAACCACTGAACCGCATCCCTAGTGCTTTTTCTTTTTTCTTTTTTTTAAATTTTGAGACAGGACCTCCCTAAATTGGTAGTCCTCCTGCCTCAGGTGTGGGCCACTGCACCCAGCAGAAAGTAAGCTTTTTAATACTAAGTGATTACTAATTTGCTGGGTACACCATGCTAGGTAAGTTTTTACTCCTGAAACACTCTATCTGCCTTCTGCCCTGTTTTTGCTTTGCAACATCTGTCTGATCTGGGCACATAATGTCCTTATTTTGCCCCATTGCAAGTAACATGATAGGTACTTGGGTAGATACATATCTACCCCAGAATCAGACTAAGAAATTTAATCTCAAAAGAAGGTGAAGTAATTATGTTTTAAATTCTTTCATTAATTCATCAAAGGATTAAGTATGAAGAGGATATTGCTCTAGAAAGAAAGAGACATCTGTTGGTTGTTTTAAAAGATAGTGAGACATTTTAAGGCTTATCAACTGATTTTATTTTCACACCAATAACTGATTTGATTCATTTTATCTTTTACCTTGAGATATTATTGGCAATAAACATTGTACATATTTACTATATTCAAGGTGATGTTTAGATAGATAAATGTCATAAAACGATTACCCCAATCAAGCTAATTAACCTGTTCATCAACTTAGACACACACACACGCACACACATTAACTTTTTGTTTCCCCCTGGGGAAAATGGTTAAGATTAAATCTCTTGGCAAATTTGAAGTATAGTTCTTGGCATCTAATATTTAGCATGGTGACTCTTGTCATTTCCTTACCTAGGAACTCTCTTTATAGAAATGGACTCTGAATGTTGGCTACACTTTGATATCTACGTATACCATTCAAGTTGGCTGTAACTTAAATAACTGGTTTATCATTTTCTCATCTTTGACCAAGAGTTAATTTTTTTTCACATTCACCTTCTTCTCTAGATTTTCAGGGTGAACTTCATTAAATCTGATATTTTAAAGCTATCTACCTATTCTTTTTGACAATGATGAACAATGAAACAAGAAAAACTTCATGCTCATCAATGACATTGAACCTAAGATTTGGAGAGTTATAGAGACATGTTTTGATTAAAAAATGGAACAGAGCATGTCAGGTGAGAGAAAAATGAAAATATACACATGCCAAAATGTCATTTTCCTAAAATACCTGTTTGAAAGATGCTTCATTTCAAGCATGAGATTAAACAGTGCTATAAAGAAAGCAACTAGGGCTACTTTAAAATGCTCAAGATTTTTCTCTGTGGGAATTTACTGTAGATTCAAAAGGTCATTATCATTTCTGAATCAGAAAAGTAATGACATAGAAAGGTTGAAAATAGATAATTAAAAGCATCATCAACAATATCACCGCATGTATCAGATTTAAGTCTAAGTCAAAAATATGCTCTTTTCAAATAACACACCAATCAAGGACTGTTCATACCCATTGTGTTCAGCTCATGTATGGAGGTCTCATAGGAGAACAAACAAAAATTCTCCGATTTAAACTAAATTTAAAGGAAAAATGATTCTTAGGGTTTTATGTCATTTCCACTTAATAAGGTCAATCTGGTTAAAAAACAAAGTTGATTTTTGTCATGTGATTGTTATATTTAGCTAATATTGCTGCTACTTTAAAATTGACATTATTTTCAATTCTCTGTAAAATATATTGGCAGGTTTTCAATTATTTAAATCAGTTAATTCTCATGATCCTGTTTAAATCAGTTTAATGTTCTTCATATACACTCTCAGGAATTCAGTTCCCGTTACACTTGTGTTGAATCTGTGTTAATAAAAAGTTATGTAGTTATTTTTTTTTCCCTCTTTATTCTTGCCATTTTCTACAGACAAAAAGCAGTTGCACAATTGTAGTCAGTATTTTCGTTACTGGATCAACAGGGATTAATAAATAACCTATCTACTCATGCTAAGAATGAACTAAAACATAAATATGTTATCTTTCTGTGGTTGCTAAAAGAAATTGCCACCAAATAACAGCTTCAGACAGAAAATATGTGTTTTCTCACAATTCTGGAAGCCAGAATTCCAAGATGGTCATCCCTGGGTTGAAATAGAGGTGCTGTCTCAGCTACACTTTGTTGGAACTCCACTTTTTGATGCTTCTTGATGCTCCTGTGTCTTCAGGTCTCTCTCTTCTATACCTTCACATCCCCTGTCTCCTTTGTGTATAAAGATTAATTGGGATCCAGCTATAAAGTCCAAGGGGAGAGCAATAAAGAGGCAAGCACACAGGATGGCAAAGAGCAAGAACTGGCTTCCATGGGAAAGCCAGTCCAGTTTATTATCTATTCCAGGGTCATATCAAGTTATACTAGGTTACATAGTGCAGTTAGCTTTGCGCATGTGCAGATCACATAACTTGCTTGCCTCTCAGAGTCCACTAGTACCCAAGGTTATTATAACAAAATAATGTCTCCAGGTCTCAAGGACAGAGGAGTTGCAGAGCATCTCTAAGTCATTCAAACAGGGGTCCTAATGTCCTGAAGAATTTGCTCAACTCAAAGGACTTTTGCTCCCATGTACTTTTGCTGACCTGAAATCCCTACAATTCCCCTTTTTTGCTTTGTATGGCCTTTTGACCAAATATGACTTGTCTTCTGTTCAAGGAAGGTGGCGGGAGAAAGCAAGGCAGACATTGGCAAAAACAAGCACAGCATAACAAGGCAAGTATCAATAAACATCCTCCAATGAAAAACTGTTTGATCCATGTAAAATTTGGTAGCCATGAGGTTAACCAATCTAATAAATCCCAACCTCTATCATTTTATTGGACCTTCTTTACAATGTCTTTAAGATAATCCAATTCCCTTTGAATGGATTTAATCCCTACATTGTGTATGTGTCAAATATCCTTCTGCCTCTCTTTTGAGAGGATATATGTTTTTGGCAGATTATCTGAGTATCAGTGCAATCTCCTCATCTCAAAATCCTTTATTTAATCACATCTCCAAAGATCCTTTGACTTATAAGATTGTATTTACACATTCCAGGGATTGGGTCATATGAATAATGACCCTGTAAAGGGCCATTCACACCCTGACTTGACTCAGGGGGATGCTCTGGTTCCTGAGTCTTCTGGTCACTGTGATGCAGAAGATGATGATAATATACTTTCTGGATCTAAGTCAGGAAAGTAGGAATGGTATTTTTAAAAAGATAAGAAAGTCTAATACTGTATCTACAGGCCAGATAACCAAGGCGAAATCACAGCCTTGAAAGGAAATACAGTAGGGAAAAATAGCCTGGTTAAGAAAAAGAAACAAATAGGGAGGAAAACACAACACAGCACTGGGAGAGAAAGGGGAGGAAATGGTGAATATAGTCAGAAGAAAACTGAAGATTAGCAACCTACGTCTAGAGGATGTTCTATTTTTTAGGTGGGGGGTGCTACCCAGGATTGAACCCAGAGGCACTTGACTACTGAGCCACATCCACAGACCTATTTTGTATTTGATTTAAAGACAGGATCTCACTGAGTTGCTTAGTGTCTCACACTTGCTGAAACTGGTTTTGAACACTCGATCCTCCTGTCTTAACCTCCAGAGCCACTGGGATTATAGGCGTGTGCCACCACACCTAGGTACTAGAGGATGTTCTTAGTTGGGATAGGCCAACACTTTCTATATAATAGAGGTACATGAAATAAATGCAAAGGACAGTTTGAAACACTTTTTAACATGTATGCTAAAGATATATGCTTATGTCAGGTACACACATCCATGTTCAGACACTAAATAAGATAATTGCAGGAGATTCAGGCAAATCTTTCTTTTTATCTGATTTCATTTTCTCATGGTGACTGATTACATATGTTAACCACTTTGGGTTACTCCTATCCCCATAATTGAGCTCATCTTATGAAACTAGGCATATACATAGCATAGTCGGGAAATAATTATACCATTCTGGCCAAGCTTAGTGTAGAAACCAAAATGGTAATCCATGGACATAATTAATGATACTGGGTTGTTCTAACAGTTGATTTGCTGTTCTCATATTGGTGAATTTAGGGATAAGTTATAGGTTCCCTTTTTGCTTCAACATAACTGATAAATTCTTCTTCTAATGGGACTCCTAGTGAGGGATAATTGCATATGTTGGGAAAATTATGGTCTTTGAAATTATCATTTTTAGTAAACACTGACTTTGCTGACTTGCTATGTAAATGACCTTAGGCAATTTTCTTAACTTCTCACATTGTGATTTTGTAAATATCAAAAGAAATAATTGATCGAAAGGTGTATAAACACTTCAAAGACTATTGATAATAATTTCTTGTTTCATTTTTCTTTTGCCAAGAGTCTATTCATTACATCAAGCTCATCCCTTATCTTAAACACACGTACCTCATTTGGAATACCTCATTTGGATTAGAAACGTGTCCTAAAGTCAGGCTGAGACTATTTTCCTTCTTACTGAAGCCTCAGAACTCCTGTACCTGTGGATGGAGCTGACCTGAATTTCCATCACTAACTGCTTGCAAGATTCCCACATGACCTGATGTCCTAGCCTGCTTGATAACAAGTAGCATTCTGTTAGTCTCAGCTTTCTTCAGATAGCACTTTATTCTCCTTCCTGTGTATCCTAGTCAAATTAATTGCTTAAGCTCATCACTGATACTCAGCAATATTAAGAATCTAAATTTTCTTCCAAAGACAACTGGGAACCTATGAATTTAACCAGGAGTTGATATGATAAACTTTGTGTACTGGGAACACCATTTGATCCAAAGTACAAAACATGGATCAGACAGGAAAGACTACAGAAGAAACAGATAATTATGTGAGATTTTCATTAAAATAGATGTAATAGAAAGGTAACTTGAACTAAACTGCTGATAGTGTGGAAGGAGACAAGTAAACTAATTTAAAACAAAATTATGAAAACTTATCAAAATGATTCAAAATCTGCCAGTATATCACAAAAAGAATTGAAATAAATGCAAAATTTAAATTGCCTGCAATTTTACCTAAGTCTAAAATTCATGTGCCAAAAAGCAACTTTTTTTTTTTGTATATTTGCCTTGCTAATTAGAAACCTCGAGAAGCCTTGAGGTTCATTGCTCTGTTAAGTTTAGATTAAGCTAGTATTTTATTCTTATTTCATGTCACTTATTTATAAATATGAAAGTTTTCTAAAAACGAAATTGTTTAGAATTTAAAAGTTAAACAATTCATGTACAAGAAAATGGATTATTTGAAACTTGACTTTCTAAAATATATCTGTGAAACCATAGGAAGTTTAAAATGCCTTAGGAAGTACATTTTCTATGTTAACTAATGTCATATTACATAAAAGAAAAAAGAGAAACTCTATATTTTATTAAAGAATAACTGATATATTGATAATATTTCCTTGACACAAATATTTAAGAACAAAAAAGATTGGAACAAAGGCTGATATGAGACCTCAATTCTCCCTTCCCTCCACAGCATTATGGAATTTTCATCAATCAATATGTGATTTGTCATTCTTTCCTATTTTTATATTTTTCTCTCTAGAAGATGGAAATATTTGGTGTACGATCCAAAAGACAATTGAAATATTTCAAACAATATGTGAAGTTTTATCAATGTTATCTTCAAATAAAACATACACAGCATTCATTTTATTTCAAAAATTTATCTCATTTTCAGAGGTATTTTTACAGGTGTTTCTGATTTCCCTTTGTTTGCTTTTATATGGGAAAAATGCAAACATTTTTTATTCTAATCCCTCTCTACCCCTTTAACTAGAACTTATACTCTGAATAATATACATAGTATCTGGATAATTTTCTCAGATTTCTATCATTGTGCTTAGTAAAACTAATATTCACTTCCTTATGGGATGTAATTTCTCAAGGTGGTATTATTGTAAGGCTTTCAACTAAGGCTTAAGCAGTAGTTGTATTTATTACTTCACATAAATTCCCTGAATACTTTGAAGGAAGAATTTGATGCTGTATTTGGTTTGCAGCCAAGCCATTCAGCAAAATTCTGCTCCAACATCCGCTACAAGCATGTAAGCAAAGTAAAGTAAATGTCTTTTAAGCTTATTATCAACAAAAGTGTCCTCATCTAATGCATTAGCAACAATGATAAAAGCAAAGAACACTCAGACCAAAGGCACAGAGCCCAGCTATGGCCTCTGGAAGCTCTTTTCATGAATCAATTCATAATCTCTTTACTATGGAGCATCCAATTAACTCTAAATAAAATTTCAGAGATGCTTAAAAATTGTTTCTTTCCCTAAGAAATGACAGTCAGAAATAGCTTCCTGATAGCAATCATAACTGCCTCTTACCATTTATTACAAAAGGCTTGACCATGGTGAAAAGGTTTAATTTTTATGTTTCAATGGTCATGAAGTCAAAAACAGGGATTTATCTACAATGGCAAAGATGGCTATAAATTCTATTACCAGTGACAGCAATTTTCCTTCAAATACCGCAGGGTGAATGTAACTTTATTGCTACTCTTTGTACAGACTTAGAGGCAATTTCCATTTTACAGTCATCATGAGTTAAGCTCACAATCCCAAGCAGCATTCTAGATTGGTGCATAATTTAAAGAAAGAAGTGTAACATGTGGATTGTATTATCCACCTGCACTTGCCTCTGTGTCCTGGCAGCTTAATCTTCTGCCAGCAACAGCCAATCAATATGTATGG
Organism: Sciurus carolinensis; assembly: GCF_902686445.1. Lineage (NCBI taxonomy): Eukaryota > Metazoa > Chordata > Mammalia > Rodentia > Sciuridae > Sciurus > Sciurus carolinensis. The sequence continues at coordinate 27,915,621 of NC_062220.1, forward strand.
CCTGTCAGGGTCAAATTGACAAGTGCTCGCCATGGTGATTTTTATGTTGTGTTCGCTATTATCTTCACATGGTGTTTTTACATTTCCCTGGTGGGGAAACTGTCAACATCAAAATGCAGCTGAAGTCAATAGTGTGCATGGAACCGTTTTGTAAATGAGATGTCACTAATTAGAGCCCTTCCTTATCAAAGTGGGTGCATTAATGGCGTAATGCCCATTCTTTTCCTAGGAAGCCTCAAACTTTTAAAACGGACTTGCAAGGATTGTCACTAAATCTCCCATTAATAATATAATATATATTTAGTATTACTTTGTGTTTTTTAGAAATGTTATATCATCTATATAGTAAAGGTAATTTATAAGTTCACTTATAACAGTATTAATGCAGAGAGTAGAACTATTATGCTTTCATATATGAGAGCACTAGCAGAGTAAATATCCTGACTGAAGTCTCTGGGGGTATATGAATATTTTCGTAAATTTGTAATTACTATGTTTCTCTTTTTAATTTTTTGTACCTATATTTTATTTATTCATTTTTATGTGGTGCTAAGGATCCAACCAAATACCTCACATGGGCTAGGCAAGTACTCTACCACTGAGCTACAGCCCAGCCCTGATTATATTTCTATTACTAGGAAAATTTTATCCATTACTTATTTTTCTAGCATTTTCTTATGTCATATCATTGAAAAATCTCCACATTAAAATGAGTAATATATTCTCATATTACATATAAGCATGATAAAACTCATATAAATCTTATTTGGTATTACTTCAATGTTAAGAGTATGAGGAACATCTTGTATGTTAGTAAATATCAGAACTGGGACCCAGAAGGGAAAAATTAGTATCTGGTAATAATCATCATTCAAAAAATGATTGTATACCTAGTAAAGGAAGGATATTTTAAAAACATGATTGAATTACAAAATAAATTCCATTTACCTGTAAGCCTGGTTAATTAGTATACTTTGGTTTTAGCCATTGTTTCCTCATGTCACAAGATTTGTTTTTAAATGTACACACCCCTCTTAAAAATCTTCATCTATAATAAGCTCTGAGTTCGGTGAAAGTTGTTTCTCACCTTTATTACTATTGCACCCTAGGCAAATATAAAGATGTAAGGCACATAATTTACTCAGCCAGACGTTGGTTCACTTCATTTTCCCTGACATTTGTTATAATGATATTTATAAGTGTATTATATGTGAACGGCTTCTATAATGTAATTCAATATTTGTGTCATGTATGGTGTTAAAAGCTGATAACAAACAGATGTGCAAACATATGAATGATAGGAAAATATTGAGAAGAAAATATGTTCATGAATTCAAAATTAAAAGCTTTAGTTAAAAGTTCAACAATACCCCAATCTGTTCACACAATTCAGCTCTTTTAATTTACCTCACACATTTTCAAAATATTAAATTACTTTTGATCAAGATGGGATTTTCATTTTGAGGCATATAGAATCATTGTGTATATATAATTATAAATACTTCATTTGCATATTTTGATTTTTTCAAATATCACCATCTTATCTGCTTTTATAAATCTCCAAATTCTAGCTCCAATTTGCTTCTCAAATATGTATTTTATTGCAAACTATTTCTATTACCACTAGATAGAATTGTGTGTTTCACAATTAAAATGTTAAATGAATACTCTGAAGTTTGAAAAATGCACTAATATTAAATGTACAACTCAATTGATTTTTATACTTGTATATATCTGTGTATCTACCACCTGTAATACAGAATTTGTCTAGTGCACAAGAAAGTTTCCTTGCACCCCATTGTATTCAATTTCTACTGTTTCTTCCCTGGTAACTACTCTTGATTTATAGTAACATTTTGTCTGTTTTTGCATTTATATAAAAATAATAATGTAGTATGCATATGTTTGCATCTGGCAACTTTAAATTGATTCATGTATGTTGTGTAAGCTTCAGCAGATTTTTTTTCTTTTTTATTCTTCTTCAGCATTTAAATATATTATTTTACAACTTTTTTATTCATTCTCCCATTGATTGATATTTGAATCATATCTAATTTTGGTTATATAAATTATCTATAAGCATTAAAAAAAAAAACAAAAAATGTGTTTCATCAAGTCCACACATACCTGATGTTCTTGTATCTCTGCATACTTAGTTAGCCCTTCACCCTGTTGTCTAGAGTATTTATCAAGTTTAGACTGTAGATACTGGATCCAGATTGCTTGGGTACAAACCCCAGCTCCATTACCACATCACACCACTTTAGGCAAATGTTTAAGTCCCCACAATCTCTTCATTTGAAAAATGGATGTAATGCTTGTGGCTTGTACCTGTTGTATTAATATGTAGAAAATGTTACATAAGCTACATATGCTCTTTATTTGAAACAGACACTGACAATTGGAAAGAGTTCCATATTGTTACTATTGTTTTCAATACTATCAATGGTATTTACATGAACTTGATCAATTTAAAATGTAGTTTTTACTCTGTCCCATTTTTTGTGACCATACTGAATGGCAAATCCTGTCCTCTTTTTGAAGTACTTTAGAATTTTATTTTAAATTTAACCATTGAAAAATTTAACACAATATTACCAAGACTTCAGTTAACAGCATAGAAACTGATGAGACAAATTTTCTGTATCAAGAGGTTCACAATCTGGATGAATTAGGGTAATAAAATTGTCATCTCTAGTTGAATTTAGTGGACACTAAATTGAAAAGTAAACAGGAAATATCGTGAAAGTGTGCAAGGTTGAACAGTTTTTTTAGATGACTGTGGAAATATAAAAAAAGTGTAGAATTTTTTAAATTCTGAGAACATTATAAGGCATTTAATATTTTACTCTTAATAACATGTCCCATTATAATTTTACAAACATGTCTACCCTAAACATCTTTATAGCAATGAATTTGTAACCAATAAAGAATCTGTAAGTGGTATTGCTAGTTTAAGGATATATAAAGGGCTGGAAATGGAGCTCAGAGGTAGAGCACTTACTTAACATGCACAAGAACCAGCACCACACACATGCAGGGGATATGTAAAAGTTGCTTATTTTGATATGTATGTCCAAAGTACTTTGGTAGGATTCTTTATTAAAATTTAGGTTTTACCAGCAATATCTGTGATGACCTATTTTCTTTTTACTGTGTATATACTTGCTGCCTCAGCATCCCTTTTTAGACCTGACTAACACAGTCATAGCAGGTCATTTTTAGCCTACTTAAAATTCCCCCTCCCTGTGTGATGGTGATGTACTGTGTTTGTTTCTCATACCACTGACAGAAAACCCAATACACCCACACCTGCAGACCTTGATAAAACTTAATACCATAATAGATCTTAATAAAGACATAGTTCCACAGGTTCCTTCTGTCTCTCTTGTCAGCCTCCAGAAGGCATCTATAACTTGCCTGGGACCTATAAGCAATAACTTTCTTTAATTTCATGCATGTTGGTTTTGCTTGCTCATTATGTCCCACTGAAAACACACCTACCGAAATGTAACTTCCCCAGTCAGAGCTCTCCTAGGAAGTGCCTTTATTGGTGGTGACCACTCTTAAGAGTCTTCACAAGATCATATTAGAAAGAAATAATAACAATGGAAACCACAAGAAGTAATCTATGTTTTTATCATTATGTTCATGCTATGTGGACAGTGTGCTTGTTGATCTTAGCCAGACCTGGAAACTCATGACCTGGTTCACTAAAGCATCTATACTTAGTTGCTGGTATCTGTTAACAGCTGTTTTGCTGATAGCCTGAGCTATAATGATTCAGATTTCCTTCACTGATCTCTCACATCCTTACAGGAAACTTCTCACGGGAGTGTCATTAAAGGAGACAGAAAGTAGAAATGGGCAAACTCTTATTTCAAGTTTCTGCTTGAATTATATTTAATATGATTTCTTTAGCCAAACTCATTATCAGTTGGAATTTTTTTATTGGAAAATATTTAAGCTAGTTTTATTGGTGCACACCTCCAATCCCAGTGATACAGGAGTTTGGGGCAGGAGGTTGGAAAGTTGGAGGCCAATCTCAGCAATTTAGTGAAAACGTCTCAAAAAATAAAAATGCCTTGGGATGAATATTCATTGCAAATCATCCCAAGGTCCATAACAATTACTGCAAAACAAAACAAAAAGAAGAAGAAGAAAAAAAAAAAAACCAGGAAAACTTTGAGAAGTTTATAGCTTATCAGTTTCTCAAAGAAAATTTCATTCTTTTTTACATATTGATCGTATCAATGTGCAATAGTTCATACATTATTTAAACAATTTTTTTGGTTTAAATACTATGGATTGAACACAGGGGAATTTTACCACTAATCTACTCTCTGGTCCTTTTTATATCTTTTTATTTTGAGCAGGGCTGTAAGTTGTTGATGGGCTTCTTGACCTGCTGAGGATGATCTTGAATCTATAATCCTCCTGCCTCAGCTTCCCAAATCACTGGGATTACAGATGTATACCAGTACACACAATCCAATTTCTTAATGATAAACTTTTAAGTAGACTTAACTGTTGGGAGCAGCAAATGAATTATGGGCCCTTGAACTGCCCTGAGATAGAGGCTGGCACCTTACTTGTTAATTTCTCAGTAGGAAGGCACTAAGAAGTCTGCCCAGTTGTCTGGTGCCCTATGCAAATGGAAATTCCATGGTTACAATTGAGTTTATAGACTCATGACCTAAGGTTCAAGTGGCAGCCTCCCAGAGGTGGAGAATTATGGGAGCAAGCTGATAACTGTAATTGAGCCATTCAAACTTTTGAACTCAGTTTTCTTTTAAACTAACTTTCTCACAATGAATCCCTTTGGTGTAAAAACCTACAAAATAAATGCACAGAGCCTGCACATTGTCAGTCTTCCTCTATCAGAGTTTGGCTAAATTTGTGGGTCAGGTTTTCTGGATTTCTGTATTTGTTCTTTTTTCCAATCCCCTCATCAGCCCAGTTGGGGGAAACTGAGTCAATGGTCATGCTGGAAGTGACAGTTGTCACCTTGGAACAGTGGGCCTCAAATGCTTATGGGAACTCTAATTGGGTGACTGGGACACTCTTCACAAAGAGATGTGCATCTATTTTAGGGGAGGGGAAGAATGAGTTGATACATAGCTTGCTTTAAAGACCGGGGCATTCTAAAACTGAAGAAAGAAATTGAAGAAAGAGAGTTCTGTGTTAGAATGCTTAAGATTATGCTTAGATCACTGGAGCTGAGTAAAGAAGGTGCAGCTGGTGCAGTTTTTGGAATTTGTTGTTAAAACTTCTCTTTGTTTTCTTGAGGAGGGAGTGATAGATGTAGAGACTTGGAAGGAGCTTGATAAAGAGCTGTGTTTAAGGTGTGTCCCTGAGGAATCAGGCAAGATTTCCATAGAAACTTTTACTTTGTGGTCTTTGATACAAGACTATCTTGATCCATCTCATAAAAATGTAAAACTATGTTGGCAGCATCAGTCAGAGAAACAGAGCGCCCTGTCTCAGGGAAAAAGGGAGCAGGAAATAGCAGCTGGCAACTGGCTGGCCAATCCAGAGTTACAGGGAGGCGATGGATTCACAAGGAGGCGTTCAGGAAGAAGGGAGAAGGAATTTTGAACAGGATTTTAGAAAGGATTCTAAGGAGGAACCTTGCAGATGGAAAGGAGTTAGTTCATAATCTTCCTAATTTAAACATGACTGTTTCTGTTCCTGTGCCTCAACCGATGCCTTCAGCTAAATTAAAATGAAGTGTCTCCAAATTTCTGAAGTTAAAGCTGCTTCATCAGGGTCTCTAGTCTGTAAGAGTGGCTGGGAAGGACATTGGAGGCTTTGGGTTATATGCAGATGGTTATATGTAACATTAGGAGATTACCATGCTGCTGAATGGTTAAACAAGTAGTTTTTGAAAACACTAAGAAGGCCTTCCAGGAGTTGAGCCTTCCTCACAGAAAGAAAGTTTTGATGTCTGATTCCATCCTTCTCTGTGCTGGCATAGGAACTGCATATTTTCAGGGGGTCACAATGGTACAGGTGAATATTGGGTTGATGAGTATAAATTATAGGCAAATGTAGATGAAAAATTTTTACTTCCTCAGTTAAAACCTCATTGGGATAGGGTTTTCAGAAAACACATAAACTATAACACCACACTTTCAGAGAATCCTGCAAGATTTAAGACCACAGGAAAAAAGTGTCTATTCTAATTCAAGTTGTTTCCAACTCCAGCTAAAGGAACTACCAGTCTTTGCCACACTGTTTTGTTAACAAGCCCCTCTCTAATACTACAGCATTGGGAGAGAAAAATGGAAAAGTTCTAAATGTATAAGTTTTCCTTTACTTAAAACACTTTTCTGATGATTTTATAGCCCCCCACATTCTTTAAATATGTGAACTGAATGTAATCTAAGCCAAAAGTGGACTATGATTCAGTAAAGACGTTTTGCATGCTAGTTTAGGAATTGTGACCATGTAATTTTTTTAGAAGAATTCCCATTTTAAGATTCTATATTTTTGATCTCATGATTTTATTGTGAATTCCCATTTGATCTTACATGACTAAATTAGTGTGTTTTTCAGTTAGTTTTGTTTTATCTAACTATTGAGATGTTTGAACACTGTCTTTTCTCAGAGTCCCATTTTTCAAGGATTGACTCTCAAATACATTTAAAAAACCGTAAAAAAGGGCATGTGGTAGTTTGGGGGTGGATCTGATAGTCATCAAGACAAGTGACCACCTGAAATACTTTATTTCAGTGTCCTGGTGACTGTCAGATTTTATACCTAATAATGCAAACTGTACAGGCATGTCCTATAATTAAGTTATAATGTAAAATTCTGCTTTGCTCTGTTTTAATTTTGTAACAGGTTAAATCTAACAGAGACTTTAATAAATATCTGTAACATTGCCTCCTCCTTGTGAATTCCTACTTGCAAAATGTTATAAAATCTTTGTTTTTTGTTTCTTTTGTATATGTGTGCACACTGGTGTTTTGTATTGTTGTGTTTGCATATGTGTTGTATGTGGTATTAAAAATTGGCATATAAATAAATGAGTGCTCATAAATTAAAATAAGAAATGGATCTACGTATATTAATTTATGTGACTTAAATGCAAGTTCAGTTTAAATTGGGTAAACAGATAAAATTAAAGATGACTTTAAAACTATTAACTCAAGTTTTTCTGTATTATACTTTAGTGTGGAAAGTAGAAGAAAAAGAAAATGTTTCGGATAAGAAAGTCTTTGTGTGGTGAAGTTGTAGAATGTGTAAGCAAGTTACAAAAGGGTTTGTATAGAGTAAATCTTCAAAGTGTGTGTGTAACTAAATTAGTCATATATATATTACTAGCATAATCAATTAAAGCTATTCAGGACTTTTTCTTAAGGTCAAATATTAAAAACTAATATATGGTTGAGAAAATGGTTTTAAGAAATTAGGGTTTTGGGCTAGGGTTGTGGCTCAGTGGTAGTCACTTGCCTAGCACGTATGAGGTACTGGGTCCTACCTCAGCACCATATAAAAATAAAGTTATAAAAAAAAGAAATTAGGGTTTGTACAATTCTGGTTAAATTACAACTGTTATTTTAGAGTATCACCCTACTTTACAGGGTCTAAATTTTTCTTTAAAAGCTAAACTTGGTTAACATAGGAATATCAGTGTACTTGTGGTACTATCACTGGCTTCTTTCTATACTAAACATATTCATAACTTCCACATACACAAGTCTTTAAAGTATAAGATTTAGAAGAAATTTTTACCACGCCAATGTTCTCCAAACTAAAGTTCTCTGTACAGTGGTCCTTTACAAAAGTAGTATAAAAAAACAAAAAACAAATTTAGTTAAACATTTGTTTATGTCATTTAATATTTTACAATTAAATAAAAGTAATCTATCATAAGTTATAACATTTTGTGTTACTCCTAACACTGAGATGTAAATGTAAATGTGTTTTAAAATATATAATGAGGAGAGGATGGTTTATTTAGAGATTAACAATATGGAATGTAAGATGTTTTGCCACTTTCCCATGAAAGAAGGTTAAAAGCTCTTTTAACTTGTTTGATTTATGTGGTGTTAAATTGTGTTAACTGATTAATATAGACTGAAGAAATGATAAATAATACCTTTAAGAAAATATTTTAAAAAGAGACTAAAATCAGCTTCAAAAATAAAACACCTTACATAATTTGTGAAGAGGACACCACACCTAAGTTAAGACTTTATCTCTCATCTTATTCCATGTTAAGATAATCATTCAAGTTTCTTCAAAATTAAGTTAAAGAAAATAAACTTTTGTTATAAGAATTGCTGTGATCTTAAAATAAACAAAAAATATGATTTATAGCTAAGTAAAAATTTGAGATTAAAAAATTGTGTCTTACTTTGTAGCTATTATACAAATGCAAAGTTTTTGTTCTCGTTAATTTCATTTTGTATTCTCCTTGTAAACTTTAACTGTTGTCTGTTAGTGCTTTGCAGTAATGCAAATTTCTTTCTTTCTTTTTTTTTTTGTGGGGGGTACTGGTGATTGAACTCAGGAGCATTTGAACACTGAGACACATTCCCAGCCCTATTTCATATTTTATTTAGAGATAGGGTCTCACTGAGTTACTCAGTATAGTATTTTGCTGAGGTTGACTTTGAACACACAATCCTCCTGCCTCAGCCTCCCAAGTCCCTGGGATTACAGGTGTGCACACCCACACATGACACAACTTTCAAAATAACAACCTGAGTTAATTTGAGACAATAGGCCATTACCTATAGACAGACAGAACATAAGACTAACTTTCAGTACTAATACTGACCACAGTTGAATAGAAAGAGTAAAAGACTATAAAGTTATAGACATTAATTTAAAACCCAGTACTCTGGGTGAAACTGGCCTGCTGGATGTTTAAGATCAAGGCTTGAAGATTAAAGTTAAGAAAATAAAAGGGTCAAGAAAAAATAGCCAATTCTGGGCTCTGGCCCTCTGAGTCAGCTTAAATCCGGGGACCAAGGAAACTTCTCTAAGGGTTTTGTAACTCTGGGTCACATGACCTTCCAGTTAGGGAGGTTAATGAGACCCTGGGGAACAGAAAGTCAACCAGTGCACATGCTGCCAAAGAGGAGGGTCACTGGAGAAGGGAGACATCCCTGATGCTTCCAAGGGAAGCCATATCATCAAGGAGATGCCGACCCATTCTGGCAGAGGGCACTAAAGGAGCTAAAAGACTGCTCACAAGTTCCCAAGAGTGTCCACCTTAGGGAACTCAGTTGACCCTTAACAATAGATATGAACAAGGTCAATTTGATCAGCTTGTTCTTGAACACCTAGCAAAAACAGTTATAATCAAGTATGGCCATTCATGAACATTTAAAAGAAAAGATAATATCTGTTTCAATAGAATTTAAGATGTACAGTGCTCCCCAAATTATGAAGCATTTTTTTTTTCCTTTATGAGGCTCATCTTTACCTCTGCTATTCCTTGGATAAGAATGTTTCCAGTCACCATGTTTGTGGATCCTGCATGGCCCGGTGAACGAATACTTAATGTTTTAAATGGTTTCAATCTTTGGAATATGTTAAAACATTCAATATGGTACATTTTTGAAAATATGTGTTTGCTACTAATTCTTTTTTATAAAGTATTATCTTATATAAACAAGATGCTGTATCTTTCAGAAAGAAATCTGAGAACTTCAAATAGCCCAGCACTTGTGTTTAAATAAAAAATAAAAAGGGGGGAGATGTCAGAAGCAGAAATGAATCATGGACTCTTGAACTGCCCTGAGTTAGAGGCTGGCAACTTCCTTGTCAATTTTTTGGTGCAAAGGCACCAAGAAGTATACCCAGATATCTGGTGACACCCTATGCAACAGGAAATTCCCTGGTTGCAATGGAGTTTATCAGTTCATGACCTAAGATTCAAGTGGCAGCCTCCCAGGGGTGGAGAATTGTGGGAGCAAGCTGATAACTGTAATTAGGCCATTCAAACATTTGACCTCAGTTCTGTTTTAAACTAACTTTCTCAAAATGAATCCCATTGGTGTAAAGACCTATACAATAAATGTGCAAAGCCTGCTCATTGTCAGTATTCCTCTATCAGAGTTTGACTAAACCACTGAGTCCGGTTCTCTGATTTTCTGTGTTTCTTCATGCTTTACCAAACCCCTCATCAACCCAGTTAGGAGAAACTGAGTCAATGGTCGTGCTGGAAGTGACACCTAACTACTTTGATTTTTGAAAATGAATTACTATGTCATGTTTTCATTAACATATGCAAGAATATGTTAATGATATAAACTGCTTTAAATTGAATAAAAGGAGTTTATGTATTACACATTTTAGTAGAAATGATTATATTGTATTCCAGAGAGGCTATATTAGTATGTGGCTAAGGCTACTGACAGTCTACAAGGCATGTCTGCAAAATTTAGAAAAATTCACCAAACTAAAGGAATGATTTAGAAGCAGGAAATATTTCTGATGGATGCACTTCCTTAGAAATATTAAGGCTTGGTGACTGAACAGAGATTAATAGAAAACAGCATTCCTTCATCTGGTTTGGCAAATGCTTTCTGTACAGGATAAGTAGGTAAATATTTTTACCTTCAAAGGGAACAACATCTCTGTGGCAACAACTCCATTCTGCCCCTAAGTGAATGCAGAGATAGACTCTAGGAAAACCTATGGGTGAGATGGTGTTCCCCGAAAGCTTTATTTACAAAAACAGACACAATGCTGGATTTGGTCCATTGGCTATAGTTTGGCTACCCACAGGGATATAGAGGGATTAGGCCTAATGCCAGGGAAAACTGGCTGAATGTCAGACCTACTCGCACCATTGGCTGATGACATTTTTGAAACACAAGCAACATTGGAAGCTTTAACATATAAGAATGCGATTTTCCTAAAAAAGTTTGTTAACACAAAGTAGTATATTTGTGAGATACCAAAAGTGATGTCATTTTCTAAATTTGATGTTTCTCTTACAAGGGAAGGTAATCTCCTATTTTAATAACCACCTACACTTCCTTTACTATGAATTATCTATATTATTCTTATTTTAATATTTTAAGTGCTTTCTGATTGTTGAATAGGAACTCAATCTACATTACAGTAATTAACTACTGTTCATGGCATTATTTTCCAGCATGTTGATTGGTTTTTGATTTTTGTTTCTGGCAAGGGATATTTTTTGCTGTAATTTTATTTTTATTATTTCATAATGATAAAGGGTTTTCCTCATTGTACCCCAAATTTCTTTAATCTATTTTAATAATTTTTGTCTTTTGTTTGTTATATTTCAATATTGAATAAAGTTACAATTTATCTTGGGCTAAGGCTGAGATATGAATCTAATGTATTTTTTGTCTAAGTAGCAAGTAATCTAATCATGATTTATTAGAATAGCCTATTATTTTCCTATTCAAAGATTCTATTTTGTTATTTTATAAATTTACATTTCTGCTAGAATTTCTTTTGTTCTGTTATGTTCTGTTGATTGTATGTAGCTTCGCTTGCAGTATTATTGTTCTTATAATTACTGAAGTCTTACTATATAGTCCTCAAATTTCTTTCTTTCTGTTACTGATTTTCCTATCAATTTTTGTTTCTACAATAAACTATAGAACCAACTTCAGAAGTTTAAATTTTGTATATTTTCTCTTAAATGTGACTTTTATTTTTGTTTTACATACTTTCGAAATAAGCAATTTTCATTTTCGTAGTGCTAAATTTATTGAAATCAATTATTTTATCCTTATTTATGTTTTCTACATTATTTTATTTATTCTATAAATACTTTTGAGTTGGCTCAGTTATTAATTTAATCCATTCATTAGAATTCTTTTATCCATATTTATCTCTATATCTACCCACAAGCAATTAAAATACATGTGTATATCTATCATTGTTTCAGCTGAATCTTATATGTATATTTTGTTGTATAAATATTTATTTTTAACACTGTATAGATATTCCAAAATTATAATTTGGATTTTATCTGAAAAGATTACTAGAGATACATTTTCTTTCTCTAAATTATTTCATTTTCTGATTTTATAATCAAGTCCTATTTTTATTGCTTTGAGAAATTCTTTGAGATATTCTAAAGATTGATTTTGGTAAATGTTTCATAGGTTATAGAAAAAATTTTCATGCTTTATAATCTGTTTTTATTAATTATGTTCTTCGTGTTATAAAACCTCATCCTTTAATCTGTCTTGAAATGAAAGAAGAGAATTACAATTTTCAATCATTAATATATTTGTATATTTACTTATTTTCCATGGATTTTAATTGGAAACTTGATATCCAATTACTTGTCATACCTTCATTATAATTATGTCATATACAGGTAATTATTTAATGTTTGACCTGATTTCCTGAACTTGTCACTTTTCTGGTAGATCAGATTCCATTGCTGTATTCTTATCTTTTCTGTCTTCTTTTACCTGTATCTCTCTGAGCTGGCTCAAGGTTTTTATCTAATCAGAAAACTAGCAATTTTTTCTCAGTGGGTGAACTCATTCCATTTATATATTCCATTTATATGTACTAAAATAAAAGATGTACCTGATATTAACTTTGTTCCACTACGTTAAGATCTTAAATAACTGTCATTATGAGCATAGTTTTAGCCAGTATTGGTTTTCCTGTCACTTCTTTCTTAATATGATTTCTGGAACCTCTAATTCTCATAGTAGTTTCCTTTAATTCCTACATATGGGCAATGATGAAATTATTGCACTCTTCTTCCTTTTCTTCCCTGACTGCAATTTTCATATGTTACACTAAATTCCTTTTTGTTTACTTCCTTGATACTCAATACTTTTAATTTTGTGACTTAATTTGCCCTTCAAATATAGTATCATTTGAAGTCCAGCTATGAGTTCAAGTAAATAAGCATAATTTCCTTACCTTTGAAATTTCTCCCTTTCTTGCTGCAGTATCTATAAATATATAGATTTGATAGTCAGTGCTTGTATTATAAATATTTCATTCTTTCACAGGAATTTTATTTCTTCCAGATTTTTCCAGTATATCTTGGATTCACTGATGTTTATCTTGTAATTGGGGATCCTTTCAGTGGAACTCATTGCAATAATGTTTTCTCAGGTTTCGCATTTTCAAAATTGTTTGACTGCTACTTTTACATTTCTAAAAGTGCCTTGTTTGAGTGCAAAACCCATGAAACAAAATATTTCAGTTTCTTGTAAACTTTTCAAAAAATTCAGTGAGTATATTATGAGGGACTCTGAGATCAGCCCAATTCCCCCCACTTACACCTTTTAAACTGACTGGAGTTTTAACTCCCCAAAGTACTTTTTTTTTTTTTTTTCATTTTCCTGCAGTAATTTCAAGACATGTATCTCTGCTTTCAACATTCTTGGTCAATGTTACCTAAGAGATATGCATCTTAACAATATGAAGATTCAGAACTTTAAGTTACAGAAATATTGTTCAATTGTAATTTTAAATATTCTTCTTCCTATGGTATTAGTATTTTTTAAAACTAAGAACACTGGTGTTGCATATGATTGATTTGCTTTTCCCATCTTCCAAATTTTAAAAGTTTCTTTCTTTTCCAGAAAAATACTTATGACTATTGTATTTTTCTTGCATCTCTCATTTCCCTCTAGGTTACTTGCCTGCTTTTATCTGGGTCTGGTCTCCTTTGTGCTATGTCAGTTTCATCTTCTGTTTTCTGGTGGGTTTAATTTTTTACTTCCTTGTGTCCTGCTCACTTGTGTTCTACTTCCTATTGATATATTTTCTATGTGATCAAGCACTTAATGTTTTGTTCTTACTCTGTAAATATATTTTTTAACTATTCACTTCATAGGTAAAAACTGGGGAATGAATCACTTTCATCTGTATTTTCCATTTCAGTTCTTTGTTTCTTTTTCTCTTACAGTCTACATCTTTTAATCTTGGTATTATAAATAGCAATAGAAACCATTACATGTTCTTGGAGGAGATAATGGCTAGAAACCTTTGTTGGGGAGATAAGTAGTCGTGGTTTGAAAAGGCTAGATTATCACTGTGCTGATTTTTATATGTTCTATATTCACAACTGTCTACTGAAAGAGGAGACATCACTATGGATTTTTTGAAAATTACATTTCTTTGTTCCTCTCCCACTGCTGCCTGAGAATAAGGTATTCTCTATGATGCCTCTGCTCCCAGGAATAAACTATCCAACTGAATTTCTCCCTCAGAGTCACGATCTCTCTTTTCAGAACAGAAAAGAGGGACTGCAATTTTATCCAATAATGATGATTTTACCCTCAAGAATGTTCACTGGGTGTTTTTTTCTGAGATACTCTATGTGGGTATCCTGTCTTCCACTGGGCCACTACTGTTATTTAGATATTTAGAGTCATGGGCTGAATTCTGTCCCTCCCCCCAAATTTGTAGGTTGATGTCTTAACCCCCAGTACCTCAAAACACAACTATATCTAGACTTAAGGCTTTTACAGAGGTAATTAAATTAAAATGAGGTTATTGAGTGGTCCTTAACCCAATGTGACTCCTCTCCTTACAAGGAGAGAATACTTGGACACAAAAGGAATCACCAGGGGTGGATGCACTCAGAAGAAGTAGACTTGAGGACACTGCAAAGAGACCCTCCACAAACTATGGCAGGAGGACTCAAAGGAAATCAACTCTGTTGACACCTGCTCTCAGATTATTCAAAGGAACAATAAATTATCTTGCTTAAGCTACTCCCACTGTGCTTTTTGGTATTGCAAACCTGCCAAACTAATACATATGGTCATATTTCTTAAGTTAATAATTTAAAAATATAATTATTATATGAAATACAATGACTCGAAAATCAAGGTATGTTCAGAATATTGGCTATAAGGTAATTGTAAAGAGAGCAATCTGCTTTGATCTATGCTCATTAAAAATAAAGATATGAAGTCATTTTTAAAGGTGGGGTATATGAATGATTAGAAAAAGCAGTTAATATTTAATAACCATTGATAGTTTAATGTTTGAAAATAAATAAGCCACTAGGTATGCCTAAACATAATCTATTCTGATTTTAAAAATACTTTCCAATTTGCCTGTTTCTGAGGTTAGGTATGCTTATTTTTAAAGCAAACCAGACATTGACTTCGTGAGGGTTTTGTTAAGATGCTTCCTCATTGAAAATTCAATTATTTTTCACTGTCCTAAGAACAATGTTACAGAATGAAGATCAGTATAGTCATTTAGTTAAACCTGAACCCTGAGCCTCCTGCCAATGTCAGGAAGCATAAAGCATAATGGGATGGTGAAGGAGCATTCTTAATCAGTCTTCTAGAAGATTCCATTTTAAGGTTCTGCCATCTTGTTGTTATTATCTAAGAGAAGAACAGGTACATCATCTCTTCTATTCTTCCAGCTCAAATTAAAATGCACTTGTGGAATCATCTGCAGCACTAGAACTGTTTACAGCAATGGTAAGCTCTGCAGTTTATCAGCCTATGTACATGAATAGGTATCTCTTCCATCAGTGAAAACTCTCTTAAAGAATATCTATGGGGGGAGATAAATCAAACTGCTAAAGGAAGCATAAAAAATGTAAAAGGCTGGTGTCAGGCACAAGCAAGTTAACAGATGTTTATTTAGCTGACAAAGAAGCAGAGCTTAGACTTGGCAGGATTTTCCTGTAGAAAATTTCATGACTCAAACCCTTCAGCTATTGTCTAAATGAGAAAGAAAATTGGAGGTTCTGAAAACTGCACTCAACCTTGAAAACTTCACATTTCATGGTTGTATGTAAGTTTTCTCCTTTTTCCATCTCTTGATGAGCTTTTAATTAATCAAGGTAGAGAAAGAAAAATATCACTGTCTGATATTTACGATTCAGATTATTGAAAATTTTCCATTGCAAGGAATTACAAGGAATCACCCATCTGCCAGCAAAATTCTCAGCATCTACAATAATGCTTTCCCTATTGCTGGGGACATCTGCTTTAATTCCTTATATTGGTGGAAAAACATAACAAAAGTGTCCATTGAAAGGCTTACTGATTTTTCTATGTCAATGATCAAATCCTCTCTCATTTATTTAAAAATTGTTTAGTACTTCTCTGTCTTAATAGTTTAATTACCCCACTGTTTTGTCAGGAGGTCCCAGAATGGAGAAAAATAAATACATAAGGTCTAAGTTTTCATATTTATGTCTTCCTAAATTGCTTAACAGTGTCCTTATACCCTTTCTTGCTTGCTTACCTGTGGTATCTCTCCTTTTCTTTCCTTCTGTCTCTTTGTCTCTCTCCCTCTCTCTGTCTCTGTCTCTCTCTCTCTCTCTCTTTCTTTCTTCCCCTCTCTCCTACACACAGGCACACACACACACACACACACACACACACATCATAAATATTTATACCAAAATATATTATAAGCTTTTTCATACCATTTTTAGTCAGCAGTTTTGCTGCTGTGATGAAATACGTCAACCAGAACAATTGTAGAGGAGGAAAAGTTTATTTGAGGGCTCATGGTTTCAGAAGTCTCCATCCATAGTCAGTTCCATTCCTTGGGGCTCCAGTTAGGCTGAACATCATAGCAGAAGAGTGAGGCAGAAGGAAGCAGCTCACATGACGATCAGAAAGTAGAGAGAGAGGACTCCATTTGCCAGATAGAAATATAAACCCCAAATCCATTACCCCAATTCCCACCTCCTCCAGTCACACCCTACCACTTCAGTTACCATTCAGTTAATCATTATCAGGGGATTAATTCACCAATGGGGTTAGGACTCTCTAATCCAGTGATTATTTTCTCTGAACCTTCTCACATTGTCTCACACATGAGCTTTTGGGGGACACTTCACAACCAAACCATAACAATACCCTTGTTTAACTAAATATGCTACCACCTAGGAAATTTACCTAATCTTCTAATTCAAATATATTTTTAAAATCCATGGGTTAAACCCATTTTATAGTGCTATAGAAATACCAAAAGAAAAGAAAGAATAAACAATTAGAAACATACTGATCAATTTACTAATGCTATTAATCACAATTATCTATAGTCAGTAACTGCATAACTAGATATCATCCAGAAATACTCATTCAGGCAAAAATGTATTAACACCAATATTGCCCCTTTATATGATATTCAAATAAAATACCCCAAGGTCAATTCTTTCAATATATGACACTAACCCTTTTCAAGTTTTATTTGATATTTTTCAAGTGTTTTATGTGACATAAAGATGTAGGTTTTATTTTTTACTTCTCTTCTTTTTTGAGTTACATTTAATACATGAAAAAATTCTTAAATTTTGTTTTCAATTTTGAGTTTTGAGATTGTATAAGCATAATATTATAAGCATATCTCAAAAAAATAGATATTTCCGTTTTCCTGGAAAGTGTTCTTGATTATCTTTGTAATCAATCCCTTCTCCTCCTTACTTAAAAGCGAACACTTTGTGATTGCCTACATTGTTAGCAGTCTTTTTAATTTTAGCAACTTTAATCAGTGAATCTTGTGATAGTGCTGACATCTCTACATTTTCTTTTATGCCATTCTTTTTTTGTAAATTATGGTTCAAGCCTTTTATCACTTTTGGGGGACTTTTATAGAGTTATTTCTATAATCTGAATATAAAATTTTTCTTAAATATGTGATACAATTATTCTTTTCCACTCTGTGACTTATTTTAACATTGTTTACATCTTAACATTATCATTTTCTTAACGTTGTCTTTTAGTTATAAAGATCAATTTACCACTTTAAAATTTGTGTTTTTGTGTCCTTCCAATAAATAAATATGTCCTTATATATACCAAGTGACAAAGACAACTTCCTGTTTTCTTCTAAAGCTTTTTTTTTAATAATATAGATTTAGTATTTAATTCTACAGTTCACTGTCTTAGTAAAGACTTCTGGAAGAGAACGCCATAACCTAGGTGGAGTCAACAAGGGACATTTGCTTCTCATGGTTCTGGAAGCTAGGAAGTCCAAGATTGAGGTGCCCTCAAATCTGGTGTAGAGTGAGGGTTTGCTTCCTGGATTGTAGGTATCCACTTTCTCATATCCTCACAAGGAGGAAAAGTGAGAGAGAGAGAGAGAGAGAGAGAGAGAGAAAGAGAGAGAGAAAGCTGTCCCTTTGTAGGCATACTATTCAATACTTGAAAGTTCTGTCCTCCTGACCCAAATGCATTTTAAAGGCAGTAAGTCTAATTCTATTACATTGAGTACTGGGATTTCAGAATATGAATATTGTGAACCACAAACATTCAATGATAGTACGCATCTTGAACATTCTTTTGGGGTACATCGGTAAAAGGTTTGAGTGTTTTCTCCATATTGATATTGTGTTTTCAAGCATTGTTGATTAAAATATTTTTATTTTCCACATTGGATTTACTAGTACTATGGTTATATATAAATAGATAATATCTGGATGGGTCTATTTAGGATCCTCCATCCTATTTCATCCATTGGTTTGTCTGTCCTTACCTCAGTATCATATTTTACTGGTAGTTTTATACTAAGACTAAAATTAGATAGTTTAAATCCTTCAACTTTGGTCTTTCTTTTTCTTTTCAAATGTTTTGAATATTCTAAGATTCTTTGAATTCCATATACATTTTAATGTGGCTTGCTTCATTATTTAAGTGCTACTGAATTTTCAAATTTAGAGATGGATTTATAAATAGATCAGGTATTTTATGAATATTAAATCAGCCAATCCATAAACAATCCACATTTCTACTTGGAGCAATTTCACCATCTTAGTTTTAGGTGGGGTCCAAGATTTTTTTTGACCCTCAAAAATCTTGTCTGAGAATATTTATCAGTCTTCCGAATTAATTCTTAGAACTTACTTTTAAATGATGAGACTCAATAAAGGTCTGTAGATCTGAAAACAAAATTGAATAGCAAGTTTGTAAAACGTATTCATCTCTGAACATTTTATAATGAACTCCAAGGCTTGAGTATGTTTATGATTCTTAAAGAGAATCAATGATAAAAGCAAATATTTATTAATGATGTTTAGACTATTTTCTTTTACTTTTTTAAGAATTAATAACAAATGGATTCATCTACACTCATTGGCATATTATTTATCTTCATAGGGTGCTTCTTATATTTGATTTTAAAATAGTATTCACTTGACATCAGTGTAAAATAACTTCTATTTGCTTTATAAAGATGATTATTCTTTAGCATTTATACTAAACCTACCTGATATTTGATTTCATGAAGCAACCTATTTGTCTTTTGAATTATACCAATATATTATTGTCATTTAAACATTTCTGAAATCCATGTTATGCTGAGAATTCAGCAGTACTTAACAGAAAATAGACTCAAGTTCTAGTTTCAATATGGCAAAGTAGTTTGCATCAGCATAGTGATCTCAAAGATAATCATTATGACCACCAGGTAAAATATGAACAAAAATATTTTAAAAGCGATGATCTATAGATTTAGGTCAAATGTGGAAAGCAGTAGAAAACTAAATAATGAATTTTAATTGGATAAATCTTCCAAGACATTTTGTTTGAAATGATTCAATTCACTTAGTGTAGTGTCTAGAACTCAACTGGACAGTTATCTGTTCTCAGGAAAATTTAGAACAGTCATAATAGCTGGAAAATAAGGAGAGAAAGAAAGGAAAGATAGAGAAGACGAATAAACTTCATACAGGACACAAAGGCAACACCAAAATTTCAAGATTAGAGATAAAACAGGATAATCAATAGACCCAAAGTGGGAAAAAAAAGTAGGCATTAGAAAAGAAATCTGAATTATAGTGGATGCTGGGATTCGTAAGGAACCACCTTAAACAAGTTGTTATAAAGGCATTCAAGGGTCTTAAAATAAATTTGCTGTGAAGAATAAACAGATTATAACTCTCAGCAAATTGAAATTCTATAAAATAATCTAACCAAAGCTGTAGAACTAAAAATTATAATATTGAGCATAAATACAACTTAATAACAGATAACAAAATGAGTAAATGTCAATATAATATGAAGCAATAGAAATAAACCAATATGAGGAAGAAAATTCAGATAAGATGACCTGTAGGATATATCTAAAAAGGTTCCACATATGTAATTGCACTTTAAAAAGAAAAGAAAGAAAGAAAGAACGGGGAAGAAGATTTTTGAAAGAATAATGTTTAAAAATTTCCCCTATTTTATGAAAACCCTAAGCATATTGGTACTAAAAGCATAACAAAATCCAAGAAGTATATTTTTAAAGAAACCAATACCTAGAAAAATCACAATCAAATTGCTGTAACATAAAGAGAAACTTGGAATTTGGAAAATTTGGAAATTGTCAGAGAAAATCACATTTTACATACAGGGAACAAAAGTATGGATATCTAACTTTTAATCAAAAGCAAGTCATTAAAAGTGTATCTTAAAAGCCCTTGAAAACATTAACATTAAAATTCTATATATAGGAAAAATACTTTCTTCAAAAGTAACAACAAAATAAAAACAAGGGAATGCCTGGCCTGCTGATCCTTCACTCAATAAATGTTCTGGAAGTTTTTCAGGCTCAAAGAAAATACTCCAGATAAAACCATCCATCTAAAGGAAAAAATATGATAAGTTGCTGAATATTATTATGTCCTCAACATGTGTAGATAAGATTTATCCTAACACATTAGAAAAATAGCACAAAGAGTGGGGATAAGACTATATAGTTTTGAGCTTATAAAATTTATGTGAAATTTTAAATATTTTCTTTTATTAGATAACTATAAGTTAAAGAGGCAGATAGCAATTCCTAGGTCAACCACCAAATAAATTAAAGATATATAACAATAAAGTCCTCAGAGAAAAACAATTGTGATTAAAATGAACACACAATATTTTCCCCAAAGAAGACAAGAAATATGAGGTAAAGAAAACTGCCAACAACAATAGCAACAAAAGAGATGGGATACATAGAACTTAAATTTTAGAATGGTAGACATAGATCCCATCGTAGTAACAATTAACCAAATAAAAAATATAAAACATTATATTCAATATAGTAATATTTAGAAATAGTAATATTTAGAAGACTGGTGTGGCAATAGAGTTACCATGAAAAAAAAAACAATTTGAAAGATAAAGAATGAGATGATATAGTGATAAAATTATCTATTCATTGGAAATGTATAGCATTCAGAAATATAAGTATATAATAACATAATTACAAAAAAGTAAAAATCAACAGAAGTAATGATATAAAGATAGTCTACAATCAGAATTTATAAATATTTCAGCAATTAAAAATAAGCAATTAGAACATTATGAGTTAATTTCCTAATTATTACCTAACTATACTGTTTGAGAGGTTAGAATGTAAATATTACATTTCTAAAAGTCAAAATTGCACTTTTTTTATTTTCTGGTCAAAAAAGAATTAAATTAGAAATTGACTCCATATAAGAATTTCATATGCGAAATTTAAAAAAATGATCACACAAAAGTTGATAGTCCAACAATTATCAACAGAGGCTGGGGAGAGTAGGGGTGATGAGAAGTGAATCGTTGGGTGCTGCCTTACAGTTAGGATTAAGAGGTGCTGGTGTGCAGTAGCACATTGCTGTGACTATAGGTAATGAAGATGCATACATATTTCAAAAAACAAGAATAAAGGATTTGGAATGATTCAGCAGTAAATCAATGAATGGTTGAGAAAGTAGCTATGTTTAACATGATTTAAAGATTACACAAGTGTGCCTTTTTCCCCCACATTCATGCCAACACATATTATTGCTAAGTGAAATAAGCCAATCCCAAAAAACCAAAGGCTGAATGTTTTCCCTGATAAGTGGATGATGATACATAATGGGGGTGGGGTGGTTGGGGGGTGAGAAAGGAATGGAGGAGCTTTAGATTACATAGAGGGAAATGATGGGGGGAGTAGGAAAGATGGTGGGATGAGACAGATATCATTACCCTGTGTACATGTATGATTACACGAATGGTATGAATCTATATTGTGTACAACCATAGAAGTGAAAAGTTGTACCCCATTTGTCTACAGTGAATCAAAGTGCAGTCTCTAAAAATAAAAAAATATAAATAAATTTTAAAAAATAAAGATTATACATTGTGTACAAGTATCAAAATATCACACAATGCCATATTAATATGAATAATTTAATATTTTAAGTATCTGTTAAAACATACAAAAAGCAAAAGAAAACTATAAGCAACTAGAGATAATCTCAACTTTAGTGATCTGAAAAGGTTAATATACTTGACAAAATCTTAGCCTCCTTCCAAAAAAAAGATCAAAAGAGAAGCTATAAATTAGCATAGACCAGCAAAATCAGGAAATCAGGAATAAAAAATGGTCTATCATTCCAGATCCTAGAAAGAGAGAGAGAGAGAAAGCAGTAATAATGAAATATTATGAGAGATTTTTGACAACAATAAGACAAGTATGATAAAACGGGCAAATTGTTTGAAAAACACAACTTGTCAAACCTGACACAGATAAAATAGAAAATCTGCAAGCTGTATAAGCATTCAATCAATTTAATCCACTATTGAATTATTCCCAAATAGAAAGCTCTATTTTTCCTAGTGAATTCTGTCAAATATTTATTAGTGAAGCAACTACAGTCCCGCATGCTCCTTTATCATAGGAGTAGTAGGGAGCAACTGCCGTCTTCCTCTCTGAGTCTGCGCCCCCTAAGGCAAACATGGCAAGGACACTCTGGGTAAAGAAAGGTAGAATCCATCATCCCTCATAAACTCAGACATACATTATCACAAAAAGATTAGTGAGCCAAATGAAGTCATAGTTGTGTAACGTTTGAAAATCAGTCAGTAAAATTTACCATAATAGCAAGGTAAGAGAAAAAAGGCACGTATATTTTAATAAATTCAGAAAGAACATGTGACAAAATTAAGAAGTTATCCATGTCTGAAAAGTGGTGGTGATGTGTGTGTGTGTGTGTGTGTGTGTGTGTGTGTGATGAGTTAGCACTAAAGGCAAAATCCCTGTCTGTAAGAAGGTCCCATGAAAAACCGAGAGAGCACCAAGCTCTTCCCGTAAGATATAAGACAAACACTGAATGTCTTCTCTTACCACATCTGTGGAATATCAGATTGATGGTTTAGCAAGTGAGATAAAGCAGATAATAAAATTGTTATTGGAAAAGGATAGAAAAACTATCTATTCATGGATAACATAATGATTTAGTTAGTAAACCTTAAGGAACCTACAAAAATCTTCTAGAGTTATGAATAAGATCAGCAAGGCACATGATATAAGGACAAAATACAATCACTGTTATGGTTTGGATGTGAGGTGTCCCCCAAAAGCTCATGTGTGATACAATGCAGGAAGGTTCAGAGAAGTGATTGGGTTGTGAGAGTCTTAATCAGTGAATTAATCCACTAATGGGACTAACTGAGTTTTAACTAAGGACAGGTGGAGTGTGGCTGGAGGAAGTGGGTAATTGGAGGTGTGGCTTTGAGGTATTTATTTGAAACTGGCAAGGGAGATCTCTCTTTCTGCTCAGTGATCATCATGTGAGTTGCTTCCCTCTGCCACACTCTTCCTCCACAATGTTCTTGCCTCGCCTGGAGTCCTGAGGAATGGAGCCAGCCTTCTATGGACTAAGACCGCTGAAACTGTGAACCCTCAAGTAAACTTTTCCTCCTCTACAATTGTTTTGGCCAAATCTTTTAGTCACAGCGGTGAAAAAGCTGACTGAAACAATCATTGCTTTACTGATTAGCATTAAACATTTGGGAAAATGATTAAACATTACTAAAAAAAACATTAAAAATAAGATACTAGGAATAATCTTTTTTAAAAAGTGTGAAATGTCTAATTGAAAACTAAAATCAAGCACACAATAGCAAAAATAAAAACAAAAAATATTCCTTAGAAAAGTTAATTTTTAAAAAGTGAAATTGTATAGAGTCTTTTAAAATAAATTATTCAGTATCATTATAGTGTGCAACTTACCCAAAGTGATATATAGGCTCAATGGAATCAAAATCATTATTCCATAATGCTTCTCTAGAGAAATGGACAAAGTGTTTCTAAAACATCCATAGAAATGCAAAGCACATAAAGTATTCTCGAAAAAAATAAAGCAGGACATCAATTATGTAATAAAACTGTAGTAAGCTAAATAGTATAGGCACTGAGGGCATAGCTCAGTGGTAGAGCATATGCTTAATATGCACATGGCCCAGGGTTCAAAGCCCAGCAACAAAAAATAAGTTTCTTAATACACAATGCTAGAAAATGTGAAAAGTCAGCTGCGAAAAGACACCAGAAATGAGCCACATCCCCTACCTCATATTACAATGACAGTTTAAGGTGGGTCATAGGCTTAATATAAAATTTAGAAATATTAAATTTCTAGGACCAAACATGAAATTAAATTAATTTGAATCTAATCATAACTAACTAGTAGCGAAGACTTCTTTGAAATAAATGTGCAATACACAGTTGTTGAGTTAAAACTTATAAATATTAAATACTTTCTGCCATTGTACATATCCCAATAAACTGGAACAAAGAATGGACTAAAAAAAGTTAGCATATATAAAATCTCTCAGTTCACTAAAGAAATGACAAAATATTCCAATAATCTGGGCACGGTGGCATGGGAGGCTAAGAAAGGATCATGAGTTCAAAGCCAGCTCCAGCAAAATAGAGGTGCTAAACAACTCATTGGAACCCTGTCTCTAAATAAAATACAAAATAGGGCTGCAGTTGTGGCTTAATGGTTGAGTGCCCCTGAGTTCAATTCCCAGAACCAAAAAAAAAAAAAAGTAGCATGTAAATAACATATTACTCAACAAGTAATCTCTTTTAAGTATTTACAGCAGAGAAATAAAAATAGATACCCCCAAAAGAAATGTTGTGGACATTTGCATCAACTTTACCTATAATGCTGTAATGTCCCTAAAGTTAATATTGTACAAATGTCCATCCACAGGAGAATGGAGAGCTAATCGCACTGTCTTCATCCAATGGAATATTACTCAGTATCATAAATGAGTAAACTACTGATTCAAAAAGCAGAATAAATCATTCAAAAAGTTTAATGCTGTTTAAAATAGCTAAACAAAAGAGGACATAATACATTTTTTCACTCAGATGCATTTACTAAATAGGTAAAGTTAATCTGTGTTGAAGAAAAAATTTTAATATGCTTGATTAGGACAGGAAATAATGGCATTTGATGACCAAATATTTTATATCTGTATAGGGGTGTAACATATTCATGTATAATTGTGACAAATATTATAGACTCAAGATATGTATATTTTAATGTACGATAGTCTCCCTCCCTTTAATGAAGACTGTATTTTCCAAAAAGAAGTTCTCTAAAAATTATTACTAATTACACAAGGAAATAGAGTAACTTCATTATAATGAACATTGGTGAATGCCATTATAACCAAATAATCCAAATAAAATAACTAAATGTTCCAAAAAATCTTCATCACACGCTTCTTGATATGATGAACTGAGGAGGACATGACATCACTTATATGCTCACCATGCTACAAATCCATAATTTGAATCTAATCATAATGAGAAAAGTCATAATTTAGTAGTATTTTACAAAGGAATTTATCTCCTTAAGTCAAATAAGAATCAAAGAGGCATTCCAGATTAAAGTTAGTGAAAACATCATGGTAATTGAATGCAATACATATACTGAATTTCACTTGTGCCTAGGGGGAAATAGCTATGAAGTATATAATATTGAGATTATCAGTCAATGTGAAAAATAAATTAAATCAATTAAAAACATTGTTCAACTTCTCTTCATGCTTGGAAAAAGAAATGCCTTGAATCCAAAAGACTAAAATGACCTCATTTTCCTTCACAGTTTTCCCCCCACTTTCTATACAACAGGATTTGTATATATGTATTTGCATCCCCCAGCATCCAAAAATAGTAAATGGAAAGAAAGGATCATGGGCTTTGATCTAATGAATTGAAGATGTAGACATTTTATTCCATAGGCAACAACAAATGCAGGTTCAAACAATAACAGGAACAAATTGTTATTCCTATACAAAATTAATGAAATTTATTTCACTGTTAACTTTAAGCCCTTCAGTTTTAACTAAAAAAGTCATCCTATACAAAAGAATGATAAAAGAAAGGATAGATTTTTAATGCAGTTAGAGTACAAAAGAATAAATTGCAATCTGTTATCAGCATATCTCAGCTTCTCCTTTAGGCTATTTTCTATAATTCATTGTTTAAATTAAACTTGAGGAATACAAACAAAATAAGTAATATTTTTGTTAACTAAAGAAATGTCTGCTCTGCAATTTTAAATGTTTTCCACAAAGTCTGTAATGTAAACTACTTTTAACTTGGACTGGGAAAAGTAAAATCCTTCTGTTTCTTACAGAAGTTATTGTCCTTAGAGGAAAGATGATTTTAATATAGATATTGCCATTTAGAGAAAACATTTTACTCCTTTCAGGAAGAAAATGAAATAGGAAACTCTTCTGGCTGAGATGAATTCAGAGGTCTCATGGACAGTTTGCCCAGGTGGCTATGTCTTAATAAGTATATAAAGTGGATGAGATTTGCCAGGCCTGCTAGTCCCATTTTTGCTTTCCCTCAAAAAGCTGTGACAGACAGCCTATGGCCTGTGGGGGATTGTTCATACCTTGCTGTTGGTGATATCTGTCAATGTATCTTGTTCCTCTTCCCTGGCTTGACAGGAATTTTGCATCAGGGTTGAGAATGGTTGAGAACCTAGCTCGTTTATGCCTGTCAGCATCATTGACAGGCAGACATTAGAGCTGCCAACCTCGGCTTCTTCCAGCTCAGCTTCTAGGCACATAAACATAGGGAATATTTCTTTTGAAGGAACACAGGGGAGCCCATGACTCAGAACTATGACACTTTAACTCTTACTCTGCCATTCTGGTTGGTTTCTTGAACAGATGGTCCCTCCTGCCACTCGAGTTTAGATGAGTATGTGACTGGTACGAAAATACAAATTAACCCTCTTGATTCAAGAATGCTGAACATTCCACTATGCGCTGTGGTTAAAATAGCTCTCCCAAACCTATCCCACTAGGTGAGACAGGGATGCTATAATAAAATATCATACCTGGGTTGCTTATAAAATAGATATTTATTTCTCAGAGTCCTTGGGGTTGGGAAGGCTAAGATCAAACTGCTGGTCCATTTGGTTCCTTGGATCCTCTTTCTGATTTGCACATGGCCAGTTGCTTGCTTTATCCTCACCTGGGAGAGAGAGAATGTGGGGAACTGTGGGGAAAGAAAGGGAAAGTAATCCAGTCTCTTTGTCTGCTTATAGGACATTAACCCCACCTTCATTACCTGATTTAAACCTGCTGCTCCTCATAGGCCAACCTCCTAACAGCATCACTTTGGGGTTTAGGGTTTTAACATGTGAATTTGGGGGAAACGTAAACATTCAGCCCTTAACAACAGCACACATTATTTTTAAACCACTAATTTATTAAATACTGACTTTAATGTTTTTTATCTAATTTATTTTGTGTAGGAATATTAATTATTGGATGGAGACAATTTAATTCATTCCTATTAAATCAGCTATTTTCTAATTTACTCTTTGTGTTCAATAACATAACTAACATTCTTTCAAATTAATTAAAAATTTTGTGTTAAAATTTATTATTTTCTAGTTTTATTAGCCTTGCAATGTGTATATTGCAAAACAATCTTTGTTAAAATGAATATACACTTGGTATACATGTCAATTTCTCTATTACACAAGGAGCATTGAATAAATAGAAAATACTAAATGAATAATGGGTAAAAAATAAGAAATTTGTAATAAGTTCATTAGAATTATGTAAGTAATAATTATAGTTTAATAAAAGTTATAATACCTTTGGACAAAGAATGAATGACCACAAGGAAAATACAAACAGTGTGAATATTTTGGGAGATGGTAAGAATGAATCGTGGTTTTGATATTCACTTATATTATTTTTATGTTATTTTTGCAGTAAGCAACAGATAAAAGAAATGTTAGTTTAAGAATTACATGAAATGTAATGATCATCATCTCCATATAATTGCTTCTATTTCTCTGAAATCTGTTGCATGTGATTTTCCTCATGATTTCTTGAGCCAATGGAGCCATAAATACCCAATGGACATATGAACACTCTATTTATAACAAATACTTGATAGTGACAGGCAATGGATTTTAAAATATTGATGCTTTTCTGAATAGGCACATAATTTAAAAACAGAATTTATAAGTTATAAAATACTTATCTATAAAGATATATACATTATAGAGTTTAGAATGCTGTGACTTGAAGATAAACATTTGTGTTTGAAATTACATACATCTTATAATTCTAGCTTAATATGATGTATTCATTTAAACACCATATGTATGTCTTACAATTATTTATATAATAATAACATGTAATATTACATTTCACTGCAAATTCATTATAGAAATATTCATAAATCAACTAGCTACAAAAATATTGACATAATTGAAAGTTTTACCTGACTTATGCACTGAGACAATGATTCAGAGAGCTGTACAGAATGAGGGCAAAGGAAAAATACAGAAAAAATATGCCATTCTCTGAATGTTTGTGTCCCCTCTTCAGGATTCTCCAGAGAAACCGATAGGATGTAGAGATACAAATTTAGACACACAACTAATGAAAAATTATGAGAATTGCTTCATAAATTATGTTCTCCAAGATGTTCCACAATTGACCATCTGAAAGTTGGAGAACCAGAAAAGCCAGGGCATGATTCAGTCAAAGTCAAAGACCTGAGAACCTGTTGAGGAAGGAAGAGGACAGCTGATGTTAAGTCCTGGAGTTCAAAAGTCGGAGACCCAGCAGCTCCAATGCCTAGGACAGGAGAGAATAGATGCCACAGCTCAAACAGATAATGTCTCCTTTACTTCAGATTTCTGTTCTGTCTGGACCCTCAGTTGATTAGATAAGGACAGCTGTACTGGTGAGGTTGGATATTTACTCTCTTTACTGATTCAAATACAAATATCTTCTGGAAACATGCTTCCAGACATACCTCAAAATGATGTTTTATAAACTGCCTGGGCAATCCTTAACCCAGTGAACACGATACATAAAATGATCACAAGTCAGCCCCTTGTCAGTTTGGCACTCATACATATCTGCTTAAACCATGCTTAATTTTCAAATAAATAAAATAACAATATTGTAAGTCTATTTAACATGATACAACTCTTCTGCAACAAAACCAAAACTAATCCTTCCCCAGAAGAGAAGTAAAGTCCTGAGTGATGTTTACTCTCTCCTGATACCATGTACTTAAATACTCCAAACAGGTAGCCATATTTAAAGGCTGATGTACAGTCAATAGGCTTATGCTACTTATCAAGGAGATAAAAAAAAAATATACTTGGCATATATACATGTATATATATATATATATATATATATATATATATATACACACACACATTTATATACACACAAACAAATACAAAATAAAATAGGGAAGGAATACACATTAAAATTATAACATGCCTATAGGAATATGTAGCAACAAATCCCATCATTATGCATGACTATAATGCACCAATAAAAAATGTGGAAGAAAAAAAAACAATTATAGTCCCTGTTTTTCTAACTTATAATTTTGTCATAACTGATATTTATGTTAACATTTACTTTATACTACCCATTCTGAATTCCCTTTGCCTTTAACAAGCATGCCAACTTGTTCTTTTTTACCTCGTGGCTTGACCCAAACCTTCATTTCTAAATGATCTGGGTCAGTTACAATCCAGGAATAAGTTGTTCAAGTTTTCCATTGACCTTAATCACAACCATGATGATACCAAGATATATTAGTCAGGGTTCTCCAGGGGAACAAAATCAATGCATGATTACAAAAGCAGATGCAATAGATTGGATTACAGGATCAAAAGCTGAATAGTCTCACAAGGCCATCTGCATACTGCAGAGCCAGAGTAACAATTAACTGCTCAATCCAAGAAGCTCAGAACAGGAGGGACTAGTGATGCAGGTCCAATCTGAGACTGATAGCCTGAAAACTCCACTGGAGAATTGCTGGCCAGAGACCACATTGAAAGAGTAAAGGGGCTGGAGTTCCATGTCCTAGAGTGATGGCAGGAGCAATCAATGTACCTACTCAAGAAGAATCTAGGACTGAGAATGTAGCTCAGTGATAGAGCACCTGCAAACATGTGTAAGGCCCTTGGTTCAATCTCCATCATGACACAAAGAAGAAGAACAAAAAGAGGAGGAGGAGGAGCAGGGGGAAGAGGAGGCGGAGAAAGAGAAGGAGTGTAAGATAAAAGGGAAGGGAAAGAAGAAGACAACTACGATAACTTAAGCTTGTACTTTTAGGATGTCCTTCTTCTACCTTTAGTTCCTTCTGGGCCCCCAACCTATTGGAGAGTGTTGCCCACATTCAGGCTGGGTGTCTCCCATCAGTTTTCTGTCCTACATGCCCACAATCATCTCTAGAGGCATCCTCGTTGTATTAGTCAGGGTTCTCTAGAGGAACAGAATCAACATGAAGTATGATTATAAAAGGGGATTTATTAGATTGGCTTACATGACGGGAAGCTGGATAGTCCAAAATGGCCATCTGTAACAGGAGAGTTGGAAGAACCAGCAGCTGTGCAGTCCAAGAGGTGGAAGCCCCAGACCAAGAAAGATCACCAGTGCTACCCTAGTCTGAGACCAAGGCTTCTGGAAACTACCTGGAGAATCACTGGCAGAGTCCACTTTGGAAGAGTGAAGAAGTGAGAGTCCAATACCCTCAGACTACCAAAGCAGTGATCAAGAACCCGTTCAAGAAGAATCTTGCTTGCATCTGCAACTGCTTGCTTGTTCTTCCAACTCTTATTCCATCCTGTTGGACAGTGCTGCCTATGCTTAGGGATGGTCTCCAGTTTACTATCCCACATTCCAATCACTCTAGACATGCCCTCATTGACATAGCCAGAACCCTCTTAATCATCCCCATCTCCTAATCCAATCAAGTTGACAATTCAAATTAACCATTATACTCATCAACATACCCAGAAATCTCTTAGTCCCAGGAATCTCTCAATCCAATCAAATTGGATATATAGCTTATATTTGCAGCTTACATTTTATTTTATTCAACAGTACTAACACAACCCATAGAATACAGCTATGATTTGGGATCTTACCTAGATAGAAAAACTCTATAATATCAATGCTTTTCTGAACTTGAAAGGGACTTTGAAAATGAAGTGACTTCTTCACCTCCATATGTTCTTTGTCTTGATTCTTTACTCATTCATTTATCAAACCATTATTGAACACATCATATTTGCCAAGACATGAGATAGCTATTGGGAACTCTAATGTGAAGACATAATCCTGTACTCATGGAAATCAATGCATAAAATCCATATTTGAGTGGTATAATATAAAATTAATTTTTGCTCTACTGTTCATATTTGAAAGTGTGTTTGATTTTATTAGCTAACTTTCATTCCTACACTCAGAATCAGTTCAATTTTTAAAAAATAATTACATCTAGCCAACCATAGTATATTAAAAAGGACAAAACAAGAATCAGATTAATCCAGAAACCATAATGATACCAGCCAGTAGTTTTTACAGTAATATAATATTTTAGAAACAGTTGGTCAATCAAGGAAATTTTATGGATTTAGATGTCTGAAATCCAGCTTGGAAGAAGCTGTCCTTTGCCAAACTACCTTATCAATAAGATTCTTAAAATTATTCAAAAAGCTATAGGAAACATCTCTGCAAGTATCTTCTTGTGTCAAAAGTCATGGAATGAAAGAAATCAGCACTGACAGTTTTATCCATTAATCTATTAAATGAATGCTGAAATGTCAGAATTAAGTGATATACACCTAAGGACATGTTCTTCAATCCAGTCCTTCGAAGAGAAAAAGTAACATAAAAGAGAGAGGTCAATAGCCAGAAAGTCAGTCCACCTTTCTCTGAAATTAAAATGAGATTCCAAAATAAAGTAAAGAAAAACAGTAAGTCTTCATAAGATCTTATTTACAGGTACCCACTCACTTCCTTAGCACTTTTACCTTCATACATCAGGAAATGTTTCAAAGAAATTATTTTTGAGAACCTCATTTTTTGATTAAGTTACTGTAGGAATACTTGAACTTGGGGCATCTACAAAGTGGTTTATGCATATGTTTGCAATACCACAGACCCAGAAACTACATATATAACCCTTTCACTAAAGTCATTTCATTCTGCTCTGTCCAGACGACTTTCTCTCTAACATTCATCATGGCTTTAGAAATAAATGGAGTCTTAGGATGAAAATGTAAAGATTACTGCAAGTTTTGATGAAAAAGAATAGAAATGAGACCTCACTGTTGTGGAAGAATAATCAAATCAACAAAAAACTACATTATGAATTTAATAAGAATTCATATGAACCACCATTTGACCTAGTTATCCCACTCCTTGGCCTATACCCAAAGGACTTACAATCAGCATACTACAGAGATATAGCTACATCAATGTTCATAGCTGCTCAATTCACAATAGCCAGATTGTGGAACCAAACTAGATGTCCTTCAATTGATGAATGGATAAAGAAACTGTGGTATATATATACAATGGAATATTACTCAGCCATAAAGAATGATAAAATTATGGCATTTGCAGGCAAATGGATGCAGTTGGAGAATATCATGCTAAGTGAGATAAGCCAGTCTCAAAAAAACAAAGGATGAATGATCTCACTGATAAGCGGATGATGACACGTAATGGGGGGGCGGGAGGGGGCAAGAATGGAGGAAGGAAGGACTGTATAGAGGGAAAAGAGGGGTGGGAGGGGTGGGGGGAAGGGAAAAAAATAACAGAATGAATCAAACAACATTACCCTATGTAAATTTATGATTACACAAATGATATGCCTTTACTCCATGTACAAACAGAGAAACAACATGTATCCCATTTGTTTACAATAAAAAAAAGAATTCATATGAAAGATAAAAATTGAAAATCAAGAAAAGGGCAAAGAATGATATTATGCATACTTTTAGCTGAATGGCAATCTATTGAATATCCACTGATATTTACACAGAAAACAACAACAAAATACTAAGAGAAGTTTTTACAATATGAATGGTACCCAAAGAGCAAGAATTTGGCAGGATCTACCAAACACTGTACACAGTAGATCCTGTTACCAACTTTTGAATCACCAAATTATTTGTTAGATTTAATACTACAAGGATATTTCTCAGGAATATTTGCCTACGTTTTTCTTGAGATCAGGCATTAGTTGTATATTTTTCGTCCTGACAGACAAAAAAGGAAGACCTTTAATTATACAAGTAAGTGATCTACTCCTTGGAAAGAATTCATTCTTTAATTAGTCTTACAATTAATACCTATTTATTTGAAAATTTGAATATCAGAATGTAGGTTTTAGTTGCAACAGAAATAATGTTATGTGGTCATTTTCCCTCAGAAGACATTCTGAGAAGCTTTGTACTTTGGTAAGTAAGTGACTACTTTATCAAGGAAAGTCCAAACAAAAGGACCAAGTGTCACTTTCAAGTGAGGCAATGATGTCTGAATAGCTGATGCTGAAGCTCTGTCACTTACCCTGCACCATGTCATACAAGAAGGTTCTTGTGTTGAGGTGGTAGAGCTACAAGTTCCCTGGCTAATGGTTGAGACCTACTGTAGACAATGCATGGAGTTCACATACAAAGAAGTGAAGAGGAGCTGTGCTACAGAAAAATTGCTCACGATAAAATAACACACTCAATGATTTTTCAATACTGTAAACAATGTACTAAAATATTTTGAAAAATTCAGGTCAACTGGCTTGTAATAAAGACATAATGAAGTTGTGGGTAGATATTTATCCTTTGCACTCTTTTTCCAAGCCCATCCTTTCTTGAGAGAAATTTACCAGATCCCTATAAAACATTTCCTTTCCTGATCTGGCAACAATCACTAGCATATTCTGTGAGAAGTAGGTTACTTTTATAGCAGACCAGAAGTGAAGTTGTGTCTTATTTTTTCCCAAATAGTTATATTTCCACCAGAGAGAAAAAAGTGTCACTAAAATGTGTAATGGATGAGATTTTTCCAAATGATACTTTCCCATCAATTTATGTTCAACAACATTGAGAATAGATTCTGGGAATACCAGTTGCTAAAGGAAACGGCAAACCCCTGTTCATAAAGGTCAAGTATTTTATTTTCATCCAAAATTGCTGAGTACATAGCAAGAGACTTTCCTAAATAATCAATGTAAATGGATATAGCATTGAGCATTAACTTGTACTATTTCATAAAAACTACTTTCTTTTTGTCAAAATCTGCTTACTTATACAGTGACTGAAAACTTGATATTTGTATTCCATGCCTTGTTTCTGGAATATTTTAATTAATTAGATAATAATGATAATATCTGACTCAGTATAACTGTCCTAACTGAAAATCTGTTAAATTTTTTGCAACCACTCCTTATACCAATACCATAACAATGTAATTTGGTCACAAATACTATTTTTAAAGGCTACATGTATTATTTTTAAGACACCTGACAAAGAGTATTGGAAATTATGATACTATATGCACTCCTTCATTATGTTATTTTTTATTAGAAATGGATGTGATACATTCTTAAAACAGTTATTAATGATAATGAAGAAAAGAGAATTTCCTCTATCCCAATGTGAAGACTTAAATTTCTGCCACATTCTCTAATTTTTAAGTGTATGTGCTAATTTCAATTACATCATATATAAATAGGCCATACAAATATAGACTACACAATTAAAAACTATACAAATCCAGGACTATACAAAAGATAGGATAAATAGAATGGAAAGAAAAGCTACCTATAAGGAATAAACTATTTTGACACATATGACCAAAAAAAATCTGTATATAAAATATACAAAAAGCACCTAAAATTCAATAAGAAAAAGGTGAACAATGTGAAATAGTAGACAAAAGGAGACAAACACAGGTATTTCAGAGAAGAGGAAGTATACATCATAAATGAATATTGTCAACTATATTGAAAATTATATGAATTTTAAACCATAGATAGCCTTTGATATCTATCGACCTGTCAAAAAATAAAGTCTAAAAATATGTGTAAATGAAAATGAGATGCAACTTTGATTTTTCACTTCTTTAAAATAAATAAAAATTACTAGATGATTTTAAATGATTTAAATATAAAAATAACTATCAAAAACAAGTAAAATAACTAAAAATAATTATTTCAACATAATAATAAATAAACCATTCTCACAGGAAGATGTTGGATTAGAGAAAGGTTGCACTATTAGAGAAAGGTTGACCAATAGTTCCTCAATTCAGGATTTAAGAAGTGGGAAGACTTCTCAGTGGAGTGGGTGATGAACGGAATTCACTAAAATTCCAAGTTGGATGGCAAAACATCATAGATACAGAAAGCTGGAAGCATTGAACATAATATATGAAATAATGTGTTATCCATGCACCAATTTGACTGGCAGTGTCAGTGGGCAGCACTAGCCCCCTGCTGAGGGAAGAGGGAACATGGAAAGATTGGAAAGTGCAATGAATGACATTGGCTTCCAGGAACCTGAGCAATAGAGGCCAAGACTGATCTTAACAGACTGAAAGATAGTGGGGGAAGTTGCTGAGTTAAAAGGGATTAAAATCATTCAACCAACAGACAGAGTCTGGCCAGTAAGCAGAGGCACGAGACTGGTACCTAATAAAGGAAGCTGCCAGGTGGACCAGCAGTCACCTGTTGTGGGTTCCAAATTGTGCCTAAACCAGGGTCATTGAAATGGGCACTGGAAAGAATGTGCCTTGGTTGATACAGGCTGGGGAAATTGAGAAGAGAGAGTCCACTTTGGGGTCAGCATGCCACATGAGCATCTAGGAAGGTGCCAGTAACTGGTCAAACACATCTGCACTCCAGCTCGGATCCTGCATGATTAACGTCCATTGAGGTAGTATATGTGAAACCCGTAGAGGTTTAGACTCCTCACCATAAAATTTGAATTTGAGGAAGTTCCCTGGGATCCAGACATCCAGCAGAGTCAGGCATCTCCGCAGCATCAGGGGGTGTGGTTAAATCTCTTTTCGGGGGAAGGTGGGTACTGGGGATTGAACTCAGGGGTGTTAGGGTCCAATATCGACCGATCCCCAGAGAGTCAAAGTGCACACGCGGTAATACAAGACACACAACGAGGTTTTATCGTAAGCTTGAGCTTGGACTGCAACCAGCCTCTCAGACCACTACAATGGCTGAGTGGGGAGCGGCCCGAGGAGCGAGAAAGCACTCTATTTAAGAGATTTTCTAGCATTCACACACAAAGACCTGTACATAATTGGTTAACATTTGAACAGGTAAACCTTTGTCCTCTTTTGGTTGGGTCCCGCCACTTTATTTGAATCTCATTGGGTCCCGCCAAAACTGAACAGTCCTGGAGGAAGAAGGGAGGAGGGAAGGGGTGAACTATGCAGGAGATGAGTCGATGAGTCAAGCTAGAACCACCCCCCCCCAGTCCTTGATAGATAAGGTTTCTGGGCAGCTGCACATTCCTCGGACAGTTATCTCTTAACAGCCTTGATAAGCCCAGGGGGCCCAGCACGTCCTATTCGTCCTGTATTGCGGCATCCTGGTGATCAAGACAGTTCCTCATTCCTTAGTGTTTGAGCGCCCCTTTCCTGTGAGGGGGTTTTACAGGCCAGTTCACAAAATGGTCTGCTTACCCAAGATGACTGCACGGATGTCACCCTGGCACTTGATCACTGAGCCACATCCCCAACCCTATTTTGTATTTTATTTAGAGACAAGGTCTCACTGAGTTGCTTAGTGCCTCCCTGTTGCTGAGGCTGGCTTTGAACTTTCAATCTTCCTGCTTCAGCCCTCTGAGCCCCTGGGATTATAGGTGTGCACCACCACCTGGCTTCACATCTCAAATACCACCAACAGAGTTGCCAAGCTCAGTCTAGAACAAACCACAGGTACTAGAACTTCCAATTTAGAACTCAGCACCAGCTGCACTGTGGGAGTATAGTACTTGTCAGCTCTCTCCAGTCTATCCCATTCTACACTGACAGACAGGAGGCTGACAGCTACTCCAACTAGCTGTGGCTACTAGTCATGTGGCTGTCAGCTTGATAAGAAAAGCAAAGATGTGGTAATTAGCAGCCCCTGGTCATGGCCCCAAGGGTTACAGAGTTCTAAAAGCAATCACAAAGAAGAGTATAACAGCAAAAGCAGTAATCATCCATTCTTGCCAATAGTTTTGATCCCTTTAATGGAAATGAACCCTTTATTTTTAATTAAGAAGTTCTTTTTTCTATTTTCCCCACAACTTTTGTCTTTTTAAGTTATAATTTTATTTTTATCTTATTTTATTTTATTCTATTTTCATTATTTTTTGCTTTTTCCCATTATACATTATATTGTGTGTGTGTGTATGTGTGTGTGTGGGTGCCCACAGAATAATATCAAATAATTTTGTTCACAAAATTTTTCATGTAATATGTTCATATATTTGTTCTTTCATTTTAATTGTTCTTTTCTTCAACATTTATTATTTAGCCTTGGTTTGACTTGGTGGGGCAAAATTCTATGTGAGTTTGGATTGTTTTGATCTTACTTTTTTTTGTTTGTTTGTTCATACCTTAGTTTTTTTCCCCCTCTTATTATTCTTTCTTCACACTCTTCCCCCACTAACAGGCAAATTTTCCTTTTGCCTCTTTCACTCTATTTTATTACTTTTAATTATTTTTTACTCCTCTATCTTTATAGGTGTCATCTGCTGCCTCTCTCCTGCTTCTCCTCTGTTCATTTTTTATATATTTAAAACACTCTCTTGTCTTTCTATCATATTTTCATTTTGCTTAAACAGCTGCAATTGCACTATTTGATGGAATTATATGCAATTCTTATATGATTTATGTTGTGATTAATACAGTGGACAACTTAGTAGACACCTACTGTTTCATGTCTTACCTAGTTTATAGTTTATAGTTGGAGCTGGTGTTAAATACTGATACCACCATTCCTCTACAGGTGATAATGAGTGATAGAGATGTCAAGGTAGACACCATTTATTTATTTTAAGACTTACCTCAGTATTATTCCATGTTCCCCCCATTTTCTAAGAGGGACTGGGAAATGATGGGAACATTTTAAGTTCAGAGTAAAGGTACTGTACTTGAGCAACCCTTGCAACTCAGCCAAGTAGTGTGAACCTCACTCCACCCATGAACAGACCCACTTAAACCTCAACAATACTTCAACACATGGAATAGGGGAGAAAAAAATTCCCAAACCAACAACCATACCTCAGTAGGAACAACTAGAGGGGAACCTCAGGTCCTACTCCTGGATGTCTATTCATACAGCAAAAACAGAGAAAAGTATGCAGAACAATAAAATTATATACCAAAGGACACATGTATAAAACAGGAAGAGGAATGCATCTCAAATGATGTGCAAGTCCAAGACCTCTGAAAACATGAAGAAACAGAAAAAAAAAAAAAAAATCTCCCCCCAAAATTTACAATCCCCCAAAGAGGAACCTACAGATCTGGAAGGGGATGAAAGTTCCAAGAAAGACTATAAAGAACTAATTATTAAAATGTTCATTGAACTAAAAGAAGATCTAATGAACAAATTAAGAGAACAAACATAGGAAGTGAAAGACCATTTAAATAATGAAATAGAGATACTGGGCAAAAACAAATCAGAACAACTTGAAATGAAAGACACAATGAATCAAATTAAAAATTCACTTGAAAATATCGCCAACAAAATAGATTGATAGAAAATAGAACTTTAAACCTGAAAGATGGAACTTCAAACATTGAAGAGAGAGTATATATAAACTTGAATACTCAGTGTATAAAAAGGATAAAAGTAAAGACCAGATCAGAATCTGTAAGAACTCTGGGACAATGACAAGGAACCAAACCTGAGAGTCACTGGGATAGAAGAGAACATGGAGATGTATGCTAAAGGAATTAAGAACCTTTCAGTGAGATAATAGCAGAAAATTTCCCTCACCTTAGAAATGAGATGGACATCCACATACAGGATGCATACGGAACTCCACATAGAAAATATCAAAACTGAACATCTCCAAGACACACGCTAATCAAAAAGTCCAACATGGAAAATAAAGAAAGAATGTTAAAAGCTGCAAGAGGAAAACATCAGCTTCCATTTAGACGTAAAGCAATAAGGCTCACTTCTGACTCTTCAACTCAAGTCCTAAAATCAAGGATGGCTCAGACTGAGACATTCGAAGTTCTAAACACTTGACAGTCAAGATTGCTATTTTCGACAAAGTTATCCTTCATAACCAATGAAGAAATAAGAACTTTCCATGACAAGAATAAACTAAAAGAATTGATGACCACTATGCCAGCACTACAAATATACTGCACACAGAAGATCTCAAAAACAAACCCAAAGTTCCCAAATAGACAAATATCACAAGAAGAACAACCAGCTAAATGAAAACCAAGACAGAATTAAATATAAAAAGCAAACAAAAACGGTAGGAAGTAGAAAATATTTATTCCTAATAGCATGGAGTGCAAATGATCTCAACTCCCCGATTAGAAAATGTTTTAGTCAGCTTTTTTTCACTGCTGTGAGTAAAAAATCTGACCAGAACAGTTTTAGAAGGAAAGGCTTATCTGGGGGCTCAGGTTTCAGAAGTCTCAAGTCACAGACAGCAGGCTCCATTCCTCAGGGATGAAGGTGAAACTGAACATCATGGCAGAAGAGTGTGATAGAGGGAAGCAGTTCACATGATGAACAGGAAGCAGAAAGACTCCACTCACCAGACACAAAATATATACCCCAAGGCCAGGCTACCTCCTCTAGCCACACCCAACCTGCCTTCAGTTACCACTTAGTTAATCCCCATCAGGGAATTAACTCAATGATTGCATTCCTTCAGGGTAACAATAGTTTCTTCTCTAAACCTTCTTGCATTGTCTCACATATGAGCTTTTGGGGACACCTCACATCCCAAACATAGCAGAAGACATGTACAGGCAGAATGAATTAAAAAATCAAGATCCAACAACAGGCTATTTGCAAGACACTCATAGGCAAAAACACCCATAAGTTGAAAATGAAAGCATGGAAAAAAGT
This sequence comes from Sciurus carolinensis, assembly GCF_902686445.1. Classification (NCBI taxonomy): domain Eukaryota; kingdom Metazoa; phylum Chordata; class Mammalia; order Rodentia; family Sciuridae; genus Sciurus; species Sciurus carolinensis. The sequence continues at coordinate 27,955,737 of NC_062220.1, forward strand.
AGTTCAGGCAAATAGAGTTCAATAACGAGCAGGAGTAACTAGTCACATATCTGACAAAGCAGATAAAATATTCCAGACTGATCATTCTGCAGAAGCTCTAAAGAGCAACCTGTTCAAACAATAACTATAAATGGAGAACTGTGATCTGATGGTGATAATCCATATAACACTGGGGAGAAAAGGTTGAATCTCATACATATAGCATCATTTTAGAATATAAGAACTTGTTATTAATAAATTAAAATTAATTGGAAATTTGGGGAGACAGAGATGTACTCCATGAATGAATCATTGGCTGAATAAAAGCAAATAAAAATGTGTTCAATATCAAACACTATTGGTTCCAAAATACATGATACAAATTTCTACCTATGAACTCTCTGGAATCCATTCTCCAAGACGGTCCCAATGATCTCACTTCCTGGTTCATGCCTCCATGCAGTTTTATTCTACATTGAATACGATTGCCCTATTTGTAATATATTGTAGAAATAATAAAATGTGACTTTCTTGTCTCCATCATAGCTTAGACCTTGCTCTCTTGGATCATTCTTGAAATCAACCGTCATGTCATCAGAAAACTCAAAAAGCCTTGTGGAAATATGACCTGAGGTCACTTCACTACATCAACCTTTTTTGTCTTAGATCATTAACTAAGGAAACGGATTGACTCCAAATGATCTAACCTAGACAGTTTCCATCCTGGTTAATAATAAAATGCTATTGTGCTACATTTTAATCCACTAAATTGCATCATTTTTCTCCTTATATAATAGTAAGTATAGCTAGGACAAATCAGGATCCAGGTATACAAAAATCCCTAATATATTATCAACTTGACATTCATATTTATTTTTCATATGTGTCAGAATTAAAATACCATTTGAATCCTGATAGTCTAGAAATACAATGTTAAACATCTGTCAATAATCCCCAAAAGGTTATTTCAATTATAACTTTTCACAGATACTTGAAATATATTTATATGTAAGCTAAATACAAACAATTCTAGTCATTAGAGAAACTCCAAAATAATTATTTTTCATACATAGTAAGCATAAGTTTGGTTTGTTAGATTTATTCCATACAAAACAGAACACTTTACTTTTAAGTTCTAGAATAGTTTTTATTTATCCTATTTTAGATGCATATATCAATATTATAAAAAAAGTAAGAGTTATTGTAAAACAACTGCTATATAATAAAAATAAAATAAATCTGGGAGAATTCCTTCAGGGTAACTAAATAATGAGAACTGAGCTACTCACTTTACATCACTGAACAAAAACAAATAAATACTAACATTGGCATCTACAGTAGATAAACGGCTTCTTGGGTCATATATTTTGACTTATATAACACAACACCAATTTCTCTCTGATATACATCATGTAAGATCCTTATGCTGAAGACTGAGAAATAAACAGGAAGCTTTTAACACTCCACTAACACAAAAATAGGACCAAATAAACTCTTAATCTAAACTGAGAAGTAGGAAAAACTACTCTGAAATTTTCTCCTTTTAATGTCATTAACATTTCTTCTCACCAATCATAGTTAGCTGTTATAAATTATGATTTTAAAAAGTTACCAATCTTAAATATGACTGAGATTTCATTTGAAGATACTTATGGGAGAAGAAAAACTGCAGATAAAGAAAAAAATTTCATATGGAAGATTAAATCTAATATATATCATAATAAAAACAGGTACACATTACAAAAATTTGAAAAAAATTTTGAGAGAATAAATATACCAGAATATCAATATAATTAAATTTAATATATGAAACCTAATTAATACAAATATTTAATATAATTTACAAACAGTTTTCTTGAAAGTTATGACATGTCTTTATTTTACTATGACTCTAACTTTTTTCCATAGCACATGAGACAGTAGTACTCAAAAGAATGGGGACTGAAGTCACATAATCTTTGATTCAGTTGTGGTCTGTCTTGTTTCTTTGTATGTGATCATGTGCAAGTTTGTTCTCTCTCTCTCTGTTTTTTTGTTTTGTGTTGTTTTCTTTTGTTTTGTTTTTGTTGCTGTTGTTTCTGTTTGTTTGTTTGTTTGTTTGTTTGTTTGTTTTTTTTTTTTTTTTGGGCTATGCTAGGAATTGAACTCAGGGTCCTGCACATGCTAGGCAAGAGTTCTACTCTTGAACTATATCCCTAGCCTGAGTGCTTTATTTTGTGAATTTATAAATTACCTTATTCTGTAAAGGGGATGGCAATAATAATGATTATGAAATAAGATGATGTATATAACCAACTATCAGTGTGCCTGGCACAGATTATTTTTTTCTTTTTTTTTTATATAAGTGGATTGAACAGGGGCATTCAACCACTGAGCCATGTCCCTCACCTTTTTATATCTTGTTTAGAGACACGGTCTCAGCAAGTTGCTTAGAACCTATCTAAGTTGTTGAGGCTGGTTTTGAAGTGATCCTCCTGTCTCAGCCTCCTGAGCTGCTGAGATTACAGGTGTGCACCACCACACCTGGTATAGCATAGAATTTTATGTTAGCATAAAAAAGGGAAATTAATTTAAAGAGATATTTTAGAGAGAGATTTGAATAATATTGCAAAGTAGTTTATATATGTATATGCTTATACATACACATACAGTTATTTACATACATAAATATGAATATATATAAAATAAATATAAAACCATATTGCTTAATGTAAGAGGGCTGCATGATTTTTAGATTATTACTGTAATTTGAATAGAGTGCAGAAAACAGGGGAAAAGAATGTATCTTTTAGAGGGAGTAATCTAAAGTGCTACAAAGAATTTCTAGATAAAATGTTTCTAATTTTACAAGTGAATAAAATGAGAGAACAAGAGGAATCAGCTATCATTCTGATTAGTGGGCAGAATCTCACTGGAAAGGGACAAAAGGAACAGATGAAAACTGCTTCAGCATCCTTCTCTCTCCAAGTGTGTAGCTGCAGAAAAGAGGTGAAGTAATCTATTTAACAACATCTGTTAGCTATTTTAACAAGGAAGGGGACTGATGAACTTCACAAGAGATCAACTACATTGCAGAGTAAGGAGGTGGACCACTAAAGAGTTAAGAAACTCAGGGGTTGGGGAGATAGCTCAGTTGGAAAAGTGCTGCCTTCCAAGCACAAGGCCCTGGGTTCTAGTCCCCAGCACTGCAAAAAAAAAAAAAAAAACCAACAACAACAAGAATGAACTCAGTAAGTGTGTGTTTTGGCAGAACTTGTTTAAAAACATTCTGAAAAACAGGAAAGGGAAAGACAAAGTCCTGCCAAGTTTTTTGTTGTTTTCATGTTGTTTGAATACAGAGGCGACTAGAACAGTTACAAAAGACAAAACAGAAGTGCAAGAAGAATTTTATGTAAGTACTAAAAATATTCAAATCCTAGAAAAAATCTAAAGCATTGAATGGGAAATAGATATAAAGGGTGGACATTTCATTCTTAAAGTCAGAATAAATGTGTCACTATAGTTGTTGAGGATGATAACAGTAACCATGTTTGTGTGTTTTCCCTGAAAATCTTAGGTTTCTCAGTAATTAAAAAAATAATTATGGGGCAATGAATATGGGAATGGAGCTATCTTTGGAACTAAATTCTAGCTATTTCTGTTTGTCAGTGGTACTGAGACTTGAACAATCAATACTTTCTAAAGTAAAATAAATTTCCACTCTAACAACACCTCTAAATTCCATTCTCTTTTGCATTATCACATATTGATAATAAGACTGAAGAATCACCCAATTACTTCTGAGAGATATCTGGCACGTGTCATTTACCTCATTTCCTACATCAAATCAATCTGCCAGATCTGTTGGTTTTACTTCCTTCATCACTTTCAACCAATCCAATTTTATCCACTCTAAATGTCACTCAGTTTAGATCAGCAGCACTGCTTTCAGGATTTACTTTTTAACCAAACTTTCATCTCTAGAAATACTCACTGCAGAATATAGCTAAAATTATTTCTTGAAAGCAAAAAAAGGATCATAGGATCATATTCCAGACCCAATAATAATTGCTTTTGTATTGCCAATTTTCATTGTACCAGATTCCTTAATATTACTAACAAATCCATTCATAGCTAAGTCTCTCACTCTTTTTCACAATTTAAATTTTACTTGCAGTTAGTTACCCAAATATGCACTGCTATATCTCTCTGCCTACAATGACCTTGAATAGATCTATCTGCCAAGACTTGGCTAACTCTTCCTCTTCTGAAGATTCAGCATGTATGTGACGATGAATATATATCTGTCACACACACACACACACACACACACACACACACACAGGGTGGGAGAAGAAATTTTTTATCAGTTAGTAAACTTTTCTGCTTACAAAGTATGAGTTAAATAGGTTGAGTAATTTTGTTGTCCTTCAAAATTAATTATCAAATTCCAAAAGATTTTATTTGTTTCATGTGTATCACTATGTCCCATTTTGTTCTCTCTCTCCATGCCACTACTGTGAGACTTATTCCTATTTCATTACCTTTCGAAGAAAATTGTTTTGAAAGGGGTAAACCAATAGCGAAATCGATTTATATAAAGTATGTTCTTTAGATGTTGAGAAAACTATCTCCAGGAGTTCACTGTATTTTACGGTATTTCGCAAGTGGATAGGAAGTCCATTATAGACAAGAAAGTTATGGTGAAGATGAGATCAAAATAATTATCTCACATTTGAATGTTGATCTGATTTACCTAAGAAAATAAAACTCAAACTGATAACACTTGATCGCACATTAACTTTGTAACATATGGCCTTCAATAGCAAAGACAAAATCTACAATTACAATATTATGTTGCATGAAACTAATTGTCTTTTAGATGAAGCTTCTCTTAGTGTTAGAAGAAAAGATTAGGGAAAACTATCACTTTAAATATTTTATGATTTTTATAACTTGTCTTACAAATTTTAATTTATGTTTCAAGTATTCCAATTTTCCTCTATATGTCATCTCAAAAACATTAATTCAAATTAAGTATTATTTGAAATTAACTTCAAACATTGTCCTACCTGCTCCACTAATCTCCATAGCAAAATAAATTCACAAATATGCTGCTTCTGGTCCTGCCTTCAATGCAGACCTGCCAAATCTCTTGTCTGAAAATCAAAACAGATTTCTAAGGAATTGATATTTTCTGTCTACTCTCAGTACTCCAGCACAGACAGTATTCCTGAGTCCTGTTGTAATTACCCATCCATCTGTTCTTCAATATTTGTCAAAAATTGTCTTTTTGCCTTTTATTTTTTAAGTCCACACTCCATCAAGGTATTCAAAAATACCTTTGCTCTTTGTCACTGGGCAAGTTATCCAGAACTGTCATTTCCTCTACACCCAGTTATAACTGATTTTTAATGTTTATAATTTTCATTTTTTGCTTTGGACCTTCTCTTCTCCTGCACCAGAAAAGTCCATTTTATACAACAAGAACTTCAACCTTCTTCATGAAGCTTCTCCCTACCCTGCTGCCCTCATCCACAGTATCTTTCCTTCCTCTGTGCTCCTGTGGCATTCTTTACAAGTCTCTACATAACACTGAGATATGTCTGTGATTTTCACACATGAAACTTCTAGACCGAGATCATGCTGTCTCTTCATTCAACCAACATTTACTGAACTGCTCTGTGTCATGTCCTAGAGATTTCAAAGATGTGGAACATCACCTCACCTCCACCAAAAAGGTAATATAAAAGACTATCATAGTACTATATTAACTTTCATATGGATTGTGTTTGTCAGCTTTTTGTCATTGTGACCAATACCTAAGAAAACAAACTTGGCTCACCATTTCAGAGGTTTCAGTCCATGGTCACCTGGCTCCAGGACAGAAACATCATGGTGGAAGAGCACAGGGGAGGAAAGTGTCTCACCTAATGAGAGCTGTGAAGCAGAGAGAAAATACAGAAGGGACCAGGGGACGAGAGACACCCTTTCAGGGTACCCCCTACTTCCTGCACTGACGTCCCACCTCCTACAATTTCCAACACCTCCCAATAATGCTATCAGTTTACTTATCATTAGTAGTTCAGTCCACCCATGAGGTCACACCCCTCATGATCCAATCACTTTTCCGAAGCCCCACCTCTGAAATTTGTTGCACTGAAGATCAAGCCTTCAACACCTGAGCTTTGAGGGACATTCCAAATTCAAACCATAACATGGAAACTACAGAAAGTTCACAGGAACAGGTAATACCGATGGGGACATCACCAGACAATCTCTAGAGAAGATGATACTCAAACTTAAATCTAGTCATTCTTGTTCTTGTTACCAAAGACAATGCCTCAGTAGGAATTTTTAAAAATTCTAAGTGGGGGGAAAGTGAATACCCAAATATATCTTGAAGTAGAAACCTCTGAAAGTAAACATTTGTATTATTAATTGTGATATATCTGAATAGTGGTTATAACCAAGTAATGCTTGGGTCACTATTCTTTTTGAAAATTTCCATGTGTTCACAGATTTTGTGGAGACGGGTAGTTCTCAGCTTTGAGTTAGTTGAAATTCATCTGCATAACTTTAGTTATATACTTTTATAAATAGATAACTCACTTTAACACTAAGACTTAGGACTCTTTCTAAAATGTTGGGGGGAAAATCTTGCTCATTTTTCTAATACTAATTTGAGTTTGTTTCCATATTGATTCTTTCCCTACTTGTTGATATTTTAAGAGAATAAATTATTCCACACACTCTCTCACTGACTCGTCAGTTCTTCACAAGAGTGCAATACATCATGAGTAAGAGCCACTAATTAATACTTGTACAACACAGATTGATGAGCCATTGTAACTTCTCTGAAAGTCTGCGAAGTCCCTGAATCTGAATTGTTAGTCATAAAAGTACTGACAGGATGATTTAGTTTGACTAGGTAATTCTACCCCAATTTAGGATAGTGGCAACATGCTAGACTTAGAAACCATCCATTTATTTAGCTTCAATCCTCAATACAAGAACTGTATTCAAAACTGTTATGCTGTTAAAATTGTTCCTAGCACTCAACTGATGAGTTCATCAGCTCATGACAAATGATTACGTCACATATTTACATGTTTGTCAAAATAATACATCATCTCTCTGGGAAGCCACTTTATAGTACTACCTAGTAAATCAAAATTATATCCTATTCTATTACGTACATGAAAATTGGAAATGATGGAAGGAAAGGAACCAACTCCATGGAGAACAGAACAGTAAGCAGTCACTGAATTAACCCCCGACCGGAATACAAGTGATGACAGAAATTTGTCATAGTAGCAGCATAACTGATTTGCTTTCAGAGAAATAAGTTATTTATCTAGAAATTTTCACAATTTCTTTTTCTTCCCTCCGTCCTTTTGAATATTTTGTCATGGTTATTTTGTTTTCTACCTCAGCTTGGAGCTTTGTAGAGCTCACTGTTGGGTGTTTGGGGGTGTATTAGGGTTCTCTAGAGGAACAGAATCAACAAGAGGTATGATTATAAAAGGAGACTTATTAGGTTGACTTACACAACCAGAAGCTGGATAGTCCACAATGGCCATCTGCAGCTGGAGAGCTGGAAGAACCAGCAGCTGCACAATCCAAGAGGTGGAAGCTCCAGAACAAAAAAAGATTGACAGTGCTGCCCTAGTTTGAGACCAAGGCTTCTGGAAACTACCTGGAGAATCACAGGCAGAGTCCATTTTGGAAGAGTGAAGAAGTGAGAGTCTGATATCCTCAGATTGCAGCAATAATCAAGAACTCCTTCAAGAAGAGTCAACCTTGCATCTGCATCTGCTTCCTTGTTCTTCCAACTTTTATTCCATCCAAGCCACCATCCTGTTGGGCAGTGCTGCCCATGCTTAGGGAGGGCCTTCACTTCAGTTCACTATCCCACATTCCAGTCATTCCTAGACATGCCCTCATGGACACACCCAAGGCCTCTTAATCATCTCTTAATCCAATCAAGTTGACAATTCAAATTAACCATTATAGGGGGTGACAACAATTTGAATCAAAAATAGCAAACTTCTCTCACCCAAGAATGTTAAGATATGAACTGAGCCCTCGTTCACTGAGGGATTCCTTTTTGAAGTCTTTGTTCCTTTGAAGACAAAGTAGGTAAGTAAGTGCTTTAGTCAGCTTTTTTTCACTGCTGTGAGTAGAAGACCAGACCAGAACAACTGTAGAGCAGGAAAAACTTATTTGAGGGCTCACAGTTTCAGAGGTCTTAGTTCATAGACAGCAGACTCTATTTCTTGGGGGTTGAGTTGAGGCTGTACAGTATGGTGGAAGAGTGTGGTGGAGGGAAGCGGCTCACATAATGATCAGAAAGCAGAGAGAGACCACTCACCATATACAAATATATACCCCAAAGCCATGCCCCCAATGCCTCACCTCTTCCAGCTATACCCCATTTGCCTTCAGTTACCATTTAATTAATCCCACCTGCTGATTAATTCACTAACTGGGTTTAAGTAACCCAATCATTTCTTCTCTTAACCTTCTTGCATTGCCTCCCAAGTGAGTTTGGGGGGACACCTCCCATCCAAACCACAGCAGTAAGTATGCTAAATCATTAAACTTTTATTGTCCAGGTACTAATGAAGTTACTTTTGACTCTTAAAGTATAATTTTTTCTTTTTTTAAGAAAAGTTTTTAAAAGCCTGTTAGATAACATTGAAAAATATGAGGGTACCATATAGCACTCAATGCATATTATTAAAGTCAAAAGCTGAAATAAATTATTGGATTGGAACTGAGATAAAAACATGAAGCAGAAGCAGGGATGGGTGGTGAGAGAAAGGGTGATTGGGCCATGATGAACTTGCCATAGGAAATTTATTGTTTTTGGCAATATTTTATTGATATCTTCACAGAGGTCATTCCTCTAGGTTCTGTTAATCCCTCCAGATTCTAAAGCACAGTAAGGACAAAGCAGACTGGATCTGTTCTCTTTGTTTGTAGATCTGTCCTGCTTAGCCCAACATCCTTCTTGGTCCCATCAAAGAAGGGCTATTAAAGCTGTCTTTAGAAATGTCTTCCATAATAATATAAGAAACTTTTTTCTTTATATCAGTGATATGCTGGATTACCTTTCTTTTATACATCTGTCTCAGTGTGTTGTCTTTTTTTTTTTTTTTAATGGAATCTAGAGAAGATGTATAACATTTCATTATTCCTTCAGTATTCCAATCTGGTACTTCATATGAAAGACAAATGTTTTAAGTTCTTCGGCAATTCTTTTCAATGACTTCAAAGGTTTAGAAATTATGAAGATGGAGTGTTAAAAATGTGTGCATTACTTATTCGTTCTAAAAATTAGATTTATGTGTTGACTGTAGGACAAATCAGTTGTATGACAACTGTTATCTAGCCCTTGAAACCAGATGTGGATGAATATTTTATTATTGTCTTATTCAATGTGATTATACAAATATGGAAAACAATTATACTCTTGGATTTTGTCTGATTGTGGAAGATTTCAGATGCTTAATTCTGCTTCCTAACACACCACTTGGATTAGCTTTGTAATAATTCAGTATGGCTTTATTTAAACTTATCTCAGCTTTACCTTTTAAATTTCAAATTTAATTATTTTCTCTTCTCTCTGGCCAATCTTCTTTTCATGGCCTTTATAAACTTAGAGAAGACTGAAAATAGAATGGGGGAGAATTATTTAAATATATGCTAGAAAAAAAAATAGCAGTTAAAATTTTGCCTCATTTACATACCATGTCTTGTAAAAATCTTCTGAGTACATACTGCAAAAAGAAGTATATGAATTAGGTGACATTCAAAGTGAAGAATTATTGTGTTTTACCTTTTAAGTTTGAGGATTTGAAGTATTTAATAATATTGGTAATCTTTTATTATATATAAATGGTAAAAATGTAAGACTTCTATAAACTAATAATTTGTAAATGGAAGTATGTTTTTACCAATGTGCATATTTCTGTCTTCCCCAATCTCTTAATTGTTGTTACCTTACTTCCTTTTTCTGTAATAATTTTCACCTTTTAAATATCCTTATGTGCTATTTAAAAAGCAATACACATAAAAACACATACAAAAAGGAAAGAACTTTCATTTTATTTTCGAATCATATATAAAGCTTATACTTACTTGTATGCCTGTATGTAGCTATATGTTAGGTATAAATTTGAAAATATCCTCCATGTTTTCCAGAATAATTTTGTATTTTGTGTATACATTCAAATATATTTTATATTTGTATTGGCAGAGTATAGAATCACATTAACTGTGTTCTGATTTTATCTCATAATTTTATTTTATTTCTCATATAATTTTATTTATTTTATTTACTTCAACCTTATAAAAGAAATCGAGTCAGCTCACAGCATTTTATAACAGGAAAAGTAGATTAAGAAATAGCAAGAATAGCAACATTAGAAAAATGGAGAAAATGGCAACAAACCTATTAACAATTCCTCATGTTGTTTGAATTTTAAATAGGCAAAAATTTTCAATCTCAATTAGTGTCTGATATAACAAATGTGATCAAAGACTAAATATTGACTACATAGAAGACAAATTTCTACCATTTTAACTATTTTAATTATCAGTACATACTTTTAAAGCTTTTTGTTTTTCAAAGTCTATTAAAGTACATTGATGCATCGTAGAAGTTAATGCTCCCAGATACAGAGATAGCTTAACACAGAATGCCTAATACCAGGTTACTTTTAAATCTGTTTAGATATGACTTTGGTAATGATTTGAATCAAACAGGCAACCTCCTAATTCTTACTTTCATTGATGAATATTTCATCCTTTCAACAAAATATTGCATTCATTTCAGAAAGATACATTGTTGATACAGTTTTAATAACTCTATAAGATTTATAGTTTAATTATTTTGATATCACTAAATTTACAGTATATTCCTATCTATTTTAATTATTCTAGATTTGTATTACAAAAGGGTTTATGTCTTCTTCATGTTTCTATAGTAAAAATGATCTTATATTTATGTATTTTCAGATGAAATCAGTGCCATTTTTTAAACTTTCCTCTCAAAAATAATCATTTGGCTTTCATTAAACCTGGTAATTTATTTCTTGAGAAATTAACATGTTAATTATATTCACTATTCCAATCAAGAAATGTAGCATGCCTCTCTTCATTAATAACATTTTTACTTCTTAGCAGTTTTAAGTTTTCTCAAAGTAACAACATGACCAGTTAGAATCTCTACATTCTGACACAGTTCTGTTTTATGTTTGTTGTTGCTCTTGAAACTCTAGTGAACTATAAATACATTTTAAATTCTTTCATGTCAACTACCTCAGTGGATATATAACCTATTAATCATAGAATTTGTTGATATCATCACAAGGCCTATGACTCATCTGCTCAGAAGCATGTATTTATGACAAACTACTTGGAATTTTATTTACAGACATCTTATGTCCCATGGCCTTCCAGATATGTAAATATATTCTCAAAAATTATTTCTAAATTACTAATGTATTTAGTTTCCTATTATATTTGGTGCAACTGAATTTCTAATTTAATTCCAATAAAATGATGGGATCAAGTGTTCTCAAACACAAACTTGGCAATTTTTGTCTCATGCTTTCCCATAGTTATAATCATAACATTGGTCTTCACAACAATGCTACATTGTGAAAACTTCTGGAAAGACTAAAACTTGTGCACAATTCTTTAAATTTTTTGTCAGTTCATACTCGCTTGATGCTACAAATTAATTATAAAATTAGTACAAAAAAGGCCTTACCAGTATTTTAAGCTAAAAAGGATATCCCTCTTGGGTGATGACAAAACCAGTTTGTATGTTTCCTCTTTTACAGGTGGATTTAATTGAGGAAGGACTGACCATTTACATGAAGTTAAGGTTATCACTTCACATGGAATATATAAGTGAGGCTTTATCAAAACCTGAATAATAGGTTCTGGATGGCCTGGAGCAGATGGAAAACATTCTGACTGTTTTAATGTAAGGATTGAGGGATGTCATCCATTATAAAATTGTCAGAAGCAAAATAAAACATTAAACACTACCAATGAGCACTTATGGAAGTAGACAATAATATTCATAGAAATTAGGAAAATAAATTCCTGTGATATACATGGATAATTTGGTATGTTCTATTAGAAGCATTCTTTTCTGATCCAGGTTCCCTCTTTTTATGTTACTCTTACTAAGATAGTTAGTTTTAGGCGTCAGTGTGTCTAGATTTAGGAATTTCCAGGTATGTGGAAAAGCATGATTTCTGGATGTGTCTGTGAGGGCAATTCCAGAGAAGATAGGTGTGAGAGTAGGTGGGGTTTGTAGCATCATTTACAGACATATTATGTCCCATGACACTCCAGATATATAAATATATTCTCAGTAATTATTTCTAACTTATGACTGTACCTAGTTTCGTACTATACACAACACAACAGAATTTCTAAAAAAATGTAATAAAAATTTTGGAATCAAATGCAGTCATGCACAAACCTGATAATTTTCATTCCCTGCTTTCCCATAGTTACAATCATAACTCTGGTCAGAACTTTCAGAACAATGCTGTATAAGGAAACTATTTTGTGAACAGATACCATCTAATCTGCTGGGGGAGCAGTAGAGCAAAACTGTGCTCTCATTCTCTCTCTCTGCTGGAGTTTTGTTACACAATTTCTCTCCTGTCCTTGGATATCACAGCTCCAGGTTGTCCAGTCTTTGGACTCTGGGATTTGCACCAGTGGCTCCCAAGTTGTCAGGTCTTTATCCCCTGACTAGGACTTATCCTATTGGCTTTCCTGGTTCTGAGGCTTTATCCCTGGTTTGCCTGTATTGTGTCTATTTTCCACTGGTTGCCTTCAAGTTTTTGTCTTTATCTTTCAGCATTTTATTTATTTATTTATTTATTTATTTATTTATTTATTTATTTATTTTTGGTACCAGGAGTCAAACCCAGGGGCATATAACCAATGAGTCACATTGCCAGCACTTTTTAAAAAAATATTTTATGTAGAGACAGAGTCTAGCTGATTTGCTTATGGCCTTGCTAAATTGCTGAGACTGGCTTTGAACTCACACTCCTACTTCAGCCTCCAGAGTCTCTGGGATTACAGGTATGTATACCATGCCCAGATTCACATTTTAAATATGATCCACTGATCCATTTACCTATTAATAGACATTTATGTTCTTCCTAGGTTGAAACACAACTGAGGTATAGTACAGATGTTAGAACTACCACTAAAAAGAAGTTTTTTAAACAGATTTCTGAATAATATATTAGAAACTAATAAAAATATGGATATCATACAAGATCAGGTATGTAATTTTGGCAAAGATATGGAATGTATAAGAAAAAAAGGCATGCATATATTCTAGAAAGAAGATAGAAATAAAATATAATAACAGAAATGAGGAATGTTTTGATTGTCTCATCAATATAATTAACACATGGACATAAGAACTAGTGAACTTGAACAGAGGTAAAATAAAATTGCCAAGAATGAATTTAAAAATCAGACCATCAACAAATATTATGAAAATATCAACTAATCTAACATATGCATAATTGTAATTTCTGAAGAAGAACAAGATAAGGCAGGATAAGAAATATAGTGCTTAGAAGTAAAACTTCAATCCATGCAAAAGAGTCATAATAAACTCATATGAAGTTACTCTTTGCTAACTCACAATGTCTCTTGTTTGGCTATAAGTGATCTTTTTTATATCATTTTAATTTGGATTTTGTCAACATTCATTTTCATAAAACTTTTGAATATTTATGTTTATTTTATCTTTGTATCTCACTTGTATTTCTGGTATTTCTTTCCCTGATTAAAAAATACAGCTTTTCTTTATAGCTAAACTTTATTTGTAATGTTATTGCATATATTTGTCGAAAGCATTGCACATCACTTCCAAAGTCTAACTTTATGTTTTGGCAATAGATTTGGACATTTCTGTTCCTATAGTTGGTCACAATCTTTGGAGACTTGACTGCTGCAAAGTATCATTTTCAATAGTACTGAGTTATTATATAGGAAATGTGGGTTAAAGCAATATTTCTGACAGTGAACTGTGATTTTCTGAAGATTGTCTGTTTGAAAGCATGAGATAGATTTTCTAAGCTTTTTCTATTACAGTACATAAGACTCAGACTTTCATCTTAGATAGCTAAAGTAAAGAATTGCTACTGATAGCATTACTCAAAAGGAAAAAAAATATTTTCTTCATTGAAGCCAAAATATTATTAAAGTCACCTACATGAGTACATAGATTGCTTTTCTGCCTGGTCCCAAGAGACTAAGCAAGATGAATACTTTCTTAATGCCAACCTGTTATATATCCAGATATAAGGTTTTTTGTTTACTTGTTTGTTTTTGTTTACAACAACAAAATATTTGTATCAAATTAAACATGAGGATTGCTTCTGTTAATGTGACATCTCAAATTTTTGTTAAAAAATAAAAAGTTTACTCTATGAATATAAAATTTTACTCAGAAATAGTAAGGAACCCCCCCTTGTTTAAGTCAGTTTTTTCGCTTCTGTAACCAAAATACCTGACAAAAACAATTAGAGGAGAAACAATTCATTTGGGGGCTCACAATTTCAAAGTGCTCAGTCCATGGACTTCCAACTCCATTCCTCAGGACATGAGGTAAGGCAAAACATTGTGGTGGAAAGGTGTGGTGGAGGAAAACAGCTCAGGGTATTACCAGGAAGCAGAAGGAGACTAAGGTTAGGTCACCAAATATACCCCAAAGGCATGCCTCCAGTGATATAATGATTTGGAAATATTACAATCCATGTAAAATTAAGGGCGTTTGTAAACAAAGTTACCCTGTCTGATCAGAATTTAAAGCGTGTATCAAGTTTCCCTTATATGTTCACACAAACAAAATAATTCTGAGCTGGGCACAATGGCACACACCTCTAATGCCCGTGACTGGAGAGGCTGATGCAGAAGGATGCAAGTTCAAAGCCAGCCTCAGCAACATCGAGGCACTAAGCAACTCAGTGAGATCCCGTCTCTAAATAAAATACAAAACAGAGCTGGGTATGTGACTCAGTGTTCTTAAAATATGCCTTTGTATCTAATAAATACGTCTTTTAAAATTTACATCAAAAAATTATTAAAATCGATTATATTGTCTCACTTTTAGAAAATATTAGATCTTTGTAGTATACACCATATTTTCCTCAGATATATGGGTCAACATTAACCAATATTTGTTTTATTTATTTTTGTTTGTACTGTTACATATGAAAATAATGATAATCTATCATTAACATACTTAGGGTTTTGGAGGGCTTAGACAAAACACGCAATTTAAGACTATAAACTGTTCAAGGACTAGCATACGAACAAGGTAAATTATTGTCTTTCAGATCAAATATCTTTATTATGGATTAGCTAATCAGGGTAAATTAATTTTTAAAAACTGTAACATGATTCATAGCTGTTCATGAGGAGATATCATTCAATCTCTACTCAAAATATAGCAATTTTAGGGCATATATTAGTCATGTATTGCCACAATCATCATGTATACCAAAACGCTTCCAGGTCTTCATAATAAAACTATCAGATAGCTTCCAAATTCCAGGAGGGCCAAAGTAGTTCTGGTTCAGGCTGCAACTCATCATGACTGCAGTTTCCCCATTTGGGGAAAATATACCTGAAGCTCTTTTCATTGTAGATCACAATAAGACAATCAGATAAAAGCATAAAACTCTTAATACCTGGTCAAACTGGCACAATATCACTCTGTCCATTTCCCATTGACAACATGGAAATGTAACAAAGTGCAGAGTTGCTTTGCACAGCAAATCAGGGAGGGGACACACAGAGACTTATGTATTTTGGCCATGAGATAATTACTAACAAATGTCATGCTAACATTTTTTTGTTTGTTTGTTTGTAATATTTTGATGCTTGATAGGAAAAGCATAATATATGGGAAAATAATCCTTTTAGAGTAATAAGGTTAGTAAGAAATGGATTATGCAAGGCAAAAGCACAATACCTAAGAGAAATAGATTCTGCAGCATTGCATTTTACAAAACCACATCTTCTGAATGCCAGTCAGTGGTTTGGGTTGTCACTCTGTTTTTCTAAAAAATGCCTAATTGTAAGATACAAACATATGTACTATCTAGGATCAGCCAAAGGTGAAATGAAAATAAATAAAAGACAAATATGCAAAATCATTACATATTTCTCCAGGGAACAATCCTGAAATACTTTGTGTCATTTAGCATTATCCACAGACATCTTCCAATTGTGGGCATGTTCACAATATATATGAGGATATATATTTTCTTTACATTTATTTGTTAAATGGTAGACAAACTGTAATAGAAACTTCTGGAAAATTTAATCTGACTACAACATCTGGATCAATTTTATAGCACAACAAAAGGTCCAATGTAAATTAAACGGCAAATACATAACAATTGAGATTTGAGAGAACTTCTCCTCTGAAATGTTGTGCAGTGAAGAAATTCAGGAATATTGCTGTTAAATAAATCTGTGAAATTTCTTGGTTTGGAGGAAGTTTTTATTCTCAGTTAACTGATATAGGAAGAAAATGATAATAACAGTGGAAGGATATGTGTGCATACTGTCAACTGTATTAATGCTATATTGCTGCTGACCTACAGGTAATCAGAACTAGCTTGCATGTTAGGAGAAAAATAAAATCTTTCAGATGCTCTAATTTTAAAGGGGAACTATAAAGCATATTATTTGGCTTACGGTCAGTTGCAGGTTTCACATACTTATTTGTAAATGGCATTAAAAAAAATAAAACAAAAGTAGAAAACTCTGCTCCCTTGCATTAACTTTTTTCTCCATAATTGTTAGTCAATACATGCCAAGAGTGAAATTTGACATTTGAAGGCCCATTATAAGACTCTAGCCTTTGTGAAAAGAATTCTCACTGTAGATCAAAGTAATCAACTTATGCAATTGAAATTGCACAGGAAGTTATACACTAGGGTACAATTTACATGCCAAAGAGAACATGCATTTCAATAGAAATATACTCTCAACATTTTTCAGAAACAGAATTACAAATATCAACCCAAGTGGCAGATACTCCATTTTGACCTTTGGCTGGCAATGTCCAATTTTCCCATGGGAGGGGGTTTACTGTTTTATAAACTAATAAATGAATGTGCTAAATAAAGATCAATGAGCAATGTGAGGTTAGCATACAGGTATGCATGGCATACAGGTATGCAGTATCTTAAGGTTCAATCCTTTATTATTTGAATATCTACTGCTTGCATTGTGTTTTATTCAGTACAAAAGACTTAAAAGAGCATTTCATTCTGTAATAATTATATGTGAGCTAAACATAAGGAATATGTAATTTGAAATGATATTTTTAATGAATTTGATGCTGGTTCTAGTATCTGATTACATTGACTCAAATACTGGTGATTAAATTAAAGTCACTTAATAAAACCTACTCTGTACTTATTATATCTTTGTTCTGCTTTCCTTTCCTTATAGACTATTCTTTCAATTTTTAAAGCTTTCTAAAGTTAATTTACACTTAATCAATTAAAAGTACATTTTAGGGTTAAAACTTAATAATAGCTCTGCATATTTTAGAAATACATTTGGAAGGAAGAAGAGGGAGAATTATTTGATGAAAAAAACATGAAGAATTTCCTTTACTGGAAAAGTTTCACCATGTGAATTTTAGTGTTCTATTGATTTTTTTTCATTTTAACAATGCTGGAATATTAATGTTAGCTTTTTATTTAATTCTCATTTGATAGTTCACACTAATTGATCTGTCTTATTTTGATATGCATTGTCATGTTATAATAGGTACATCACCTTAATAACAAAGTTTTAATTTTTACTTTATGAAATTTTAAATTTAGTTATCAAAAACAAGTATCTACTCAAAGGACATTCTTCCTTCTGATCATGTGATAGCAGGATTCCACATACAGGGCACTGCTGACATTTGGCACCGGGTAATTGTTTGCTACAGAGGCTGCAGGTACATCATGGGATGTTTGCTAGCTTGCCTCACCTGCACACGTTAGATGCTGGTGTCGTCCACACTCACCATTGTCATGAGGGCAAAACATGTCTTCAGACCCAACCAAGTCTCTCCTGGGGAGGTAGAACTGCCCAAGTTGAGAACCATCTTACTATATTACTATTTAGGAGATATACATTAAGTATGCATTATTATGTCTTTTACTAACATTGATTGAGTACATTCACTGAATATTACATGGTAATAAATTAGGGTTTATATTTAGTCTAGTTACTAAATAGACTGTATATGAAATACACCCTCTCTGTACCCTATCTCTGACTATTCTGAAGAATTCTGAAGAAAATATCCAGATATCAGAATTAACTTTGTATTGACTTGTCACATATTTTTAAAGGATTATCATAGCATGTATGAGGCAGGTTAATATTTTAGATCTGTGTTGTATGCATTTTGTTACCCTAATATTTTTGTGACTTTTGTTTTTCAGAGCAAGAATATGAGAGTTTTCATATTTGAAAAGGCATAAAAATTTATGGATAATTTACAAATATAAATGATAATATCGTTTCCTTTTAAATTTTAGATGTAAGTCATTTGCAGATAGAGTAATTCCAAAAGCATTTCCATACAGTGGTGAGAACTAACATAATAAATGTACAAATGCCTGATGTTATTTATAGTGAAGTTTAAATATAGAGGCAGAAAAGTTGTTTTTTTTTCATTTCCTTTCTTAAAGTCCTGCCAGGATTCCTCAAGGCAAGATTACCTGAATGGTTAATATTTAGAAAATGACTTTTTTCGTTTTATCAATAGATTCGTATACTGACCTTGGTAAGTCCATCACTAATCTCCCAAACTTGTCACCTGATAAGAAAACTTTTGGCAAAGTCCTCTTCAAACATGAAGGTAGGCAAAGTTTAAAACACAAAATATCACCAATTATGTCTTTCATTTTGATAGAATGATTAGAAAAGCACAAAATTAGGAGGTAGGCTGTGAAAGCAGGATCACAATATGTTTTCCAAAGCACCTACTTGAAAAATTGATTTTTATCCTGGTGTTACTAACCTTCCCATTGCCAATGCATTTTTCTAAAGTTTGCCATGTGACCATTATCAGATTCAAATTACTCTGGGATGGGTAATTATCAACAAAAGAAGCTCCTAAAAGGATGCTTGTAGAATCCATTTCTTCTGGTATCATTACAGAAAGGCATATTAATGGCTGACTTTCTATATTTGTCAACAAAAGTGTTTTCACCAAGAAGATAATTTTTAAAATTATATTGAAAGGGAACTGCAAGTAAAATCCAAGAAGTCTCCTGTAAAGTAAAATATGATAAGAAGGAGGAAGTGAGGTTGAGGGTGAAGAGGACCCACCCTGTAACTTTTGGGCTGGTGCCATACACACAAGTGGTCACTCTGACCCCACC
This sequence comes from Sciurus carolinensis, assembly GCF_902686445.1. NCBI lineage: Eukaryota > Metazoa > Chordata > Mammalia > Rodentia > Sciuridae > Sciurus > Sciurus carolinensis. The sequence goes on from NC_062220.1 coordinate 27,975,167, forward strand.
TGCTAGAAAATGTGCTCTACAGCATCCTCCCACCAACACGTGGCAGAGACACAGGCTTGGAAAACAGCAAGGGAAATCAACTCGTTCTCCTAAAACGGATACATACACAGGGCATTAACCCTTCCATTACTTCAATAATTATGTGGGCCTTCTGAATCTTGTGGCTACAATTTTTTACACTTATTTCTCTCCCTCTTGCTGTTTCCTCCATCTTCCCATTCCCACCTACCCTACCCTCTCCCCTCACTCCTCTCTGTACAATCCAAAGTTCCTTCATTCTTCCCTACTTACTCCCCACTATGGATCATCATACACAAATCAGAGAAAACATTCAGCCTTTGGTTATTTGGTATTAGTATGATACTCTCTGGTTCCATTGATTTACCTGCAAATCCCATAATTTCATTCATTTCACCACATTTTCTTTATCCATTCATCTGTTGAAGGGCATCTAGTTTGGTTCCATAGTTTTGCTGTCATGAACTGAGTTGCTATGAACATTGATGTGGCTGTGTCACTGTAGTATGCTGACTTTAAGTCCTTTGGGTATAAACTGGGGTGTGGGATAGGTGGGTCAAGTGGTGGTTCCATTCCAAGCTTTTTTAGGAATCTCCATGCTGATTGGTTGCAACAATCAGTAGTCCCACCAACAAAGTTTGAGTGTGCCTTTTTCTCCACATCCTTGCCAACACTTACTGCTTATATTTTTGATAATTGTCATTCTGACTGGAGTGAGATGAAATCTTAGAGCAGTTTTGATTTGTATTTCTCTAACAGAAAGAGATGATGAATACTTTTTCATATGTTTGTTGATCAATTGTATTTCTTCTTCTATGAAGTGTCTGTTCAGTTCCTCAGCCCATTTATTGATTGTGTTATTTGTTTTTTTGATGTTAAGTTTTTGAGTTCTTTATATATTAGAGATAGATATATCTAACGTGCATGGTGGTAAAGATTTTTTTTCCCATTCTGTAGGCTCTCTTTTCAGATGGTTGATTTCCTTTGCTGAGAAGAAGCTTTTTAGTTTGAATCCATCCCATTTATTGATTCTTAATTTTACTACTTGTGCTTTAGGAGTCCTGTTAAGAAAGTCATGATGAAGATTTGGGCCTACTTTTTCTTCTATTAGGTGCAGAGTCTCTGTTTTAGTGCCTAAGTCTTTGATCCACTTTGAGTTGATTTTTGTGCAGTGTGAGAGATAAGAGGTTTAATTTCATCTTGTTACATCTGGATTCCAGTTTTCCCAGCACCATTTGTTAAATAGGCCATCTTTTCTCCAATGCATATTTTTGGCATCTTTGTCTAGTATGAGATAACTGTATTTATATGTTTTTTTCTCCATTTCTTCTATTTTGTACCATTGGTCTACATGTCTATTTTGGTTTTAATATCATGCTGTTTTTGTTACTATTGCTCTGTAGTATAATTTAAGGTCTGGCAGTATGATTCCCCCTACTTCACTCTCTTGTTACGCATTGCCTTGGGTATTCTGAGTCTCTTAATTTTTCCAACTGAATTTAATGATTGCTTTTCTATTTCTATGAAGAATGGCATTTGGAATTTAATAGGAATTGCACTGAATGTTCTAGCTGAGTTCTACAAGACCTTCAAAGAAGAATTAACACCAATACTCCTCAAATTATTCCTTGAAATAGAAAAGGAGGGAACCCTTCAAAACTCATTCTATAAGGCTAGTATCACCCTTATACGAAAACCAGACAAAGACACATCAAGGAAAGAAAACTTCAGACCAATATCCCTGATGAATATAGACACAAAAATTCTCAATAAAATTCTGGCAAATTGCATACAAAAAATTATTAAAAGGATAGTGCACCAGCATGATCAAGTGTGGTGTAACCCAGGGATGCAAGGTTGGTTCAACATACGGAAGCCAATAAATGTAATTCATCACATCAATAAACTTAAAGCAAGAATCATATGATTATCTCAATAGATGCAGAGAAAGTATTTAACAAAATACAGCATCTCTTTCAAAACTCTAGAAAAACCAGGTATAGTAGGAACATACCTCCACATTGTTAAAGCTATCTATGCTAAGCTATGCTAAGCCCATGGCCAACATCATTCTAAGTGGAGAAAATTAAAAGCATTCCCTCTAAAAACTGGAACAAGGCAGGGATGCCCCCTTTCACCACTTCTATTCAACATCATCCTTGAAACCCTAGCTAGAGCAATTAGACAGATGAAAGGAATTAAAGGGATATGAATAAGAAGAGAAGAACTCAAACTATCACTATTTGCTGACTACATGATTCTATACTTAGAAGATCCAAAATATTCCACCAGAAAACTTCTAGACCTCATAAATGAATTGAATTCAGCAAAGTAGCAGGATATAAAATCAATACCCATAAATCAAATGCATTTCCATACATAAGCAATGGATCCACTGTAAAAGAAATTAGTAAAACTACCCTATTCACAAAATTAAATATTTGGGAATCAATCTAACAAAAGAGGTGAAAGACCTCTACAACAAAAACTACAGAACACTAAAGAAAGAAATTGAAGAGAACCTTAGAAAATGGAAAGATCTCCCATGCTCTTGGTTAGGTAGAATTAATATTGTCAAAATGGTCTTACTACCAAAAGTGTTATACAGATTCCTACATTGTTTTGTTGCTAATGTTGTAGGGTGTTTATTTTTGTTTCTTCTTCTTAAGAAGGAGTAGAACCGGCAGGTGGCTCACACCTGTAATCCCAGCTGCTCTGGAGGCTGAGGCAGGAGGATCACAAATTCAAAACCAGCAGCAGCAGCAGCAATAACATAGTGAGACCCTACCTCAAAATGAAACATAAAAAGGGTTGTGGATGTGGCTCAGTGGTTAAGGACCCAAGGGTTCAATCCTGGTACCAAAAAAAAAAAAAGATTTGTTGATGGGAAAAATAGAAAAAAGGAAAGGAAAAGAGGCTCCTAGTAGCCACTAACCACTAAGTATAAAGGATTGGAAAGAAAAAACGTGTCATCATGGGATAGAGCTCCAAATTACAATATAATTTCTATAGTATAATTTTAAATACATATATTTACACATATATACTATTTTAAGAAATACTGAGTCTGCTACTAAATAAAAATTAATAAATAGTGATAAGTGACTTCTTTATATAGGTAATCTAGCTGTAACTACAAAATAAAATAGAAGAAATTATATGATAGTTAACTTTCTTTTATTTTCTTATGAAAAAATAGTTTTCTGTGTTCTACTACTAAAATATTTGCTTAAAATATCATTGCACTCTCACCAAATGTAGTAGATCAAAAATCTTTAGCTGAAAGTTATTAAAGGTCATTCAGTCTGACCCTCATTTTGTAGAGAGAAACCCTTATCCACACAAGTTAATTGACTTAACAAAAACTATGTTTAGCTAATGTCTGGGTTAAGAACCTAGTTTTCTAGTAATAGCTTCATTGTCTCTGTAATGCTGAACCTTAAAAATCTTACACAGAATAGAAGACTAGTCAACAAATAAAGATACATTTCATTGCCTTCAAATTAGACCTTGAGTATAATTTTTATCAATAAGAGTTATGGGCAAGTGAATGCCTTTTGTACCAGCTGGCACAAGGCGCCATAAAGAGGGGTTAAAAAAAAAAAAAAGCGACATATCAATTCCCTCAAAAAATTCTAATAAGATAAGAAAAATTAATGTAACCAGAATAAGAGTCAAATATGTGGCAAATGTTAATACAGGTACAAGGTTGCAAGATATAGCAGCTCAGAGAAAGGACAACCACGTCCAAGAAAACAGAAGGAAACCGATGATTCAAACTTCATTGGCAAGAATTTACTTAAGTGGAATAGTAGGTACAAGAAAAGGGGAATTTGATGGAGAAAAACTATTAAAATATGGTTGTATCCCTAAGTTATTTTATGATCATAGGAATTTACCTATTTCAGGGAATAAATTATCCAGTGTCACAAACTATGTTTACAACCTAGAAAAGAGCCTACTATTTCTAATGATAATTCAAAATAGCAGTAGCTACCATTTTATGAGAATGTATCACGGGGCAGAAACAGTTCAAAGTTCACAGATAAGTAACAAAACTTCTAACAAACAAAACACTCTTTTGTTGGAGGGGTGTGGTACTGAGGATTGAACTTGGGCACTTGACCTCTGAGTCACATTTCCAGTTTTATTTTTGTATTTTAATTAGAGACAGGATCTCACTGAGTTGCTGTGCACCTCACTGTTGCTGAGGCTGGGTTTGAATTCATGATCCTCCTGCCTCAGCCTCCTAAGTCACTGGGGTTACAGGAAAAACATTCTTAATCCTCATGGCTCTGTGGGATGGTTAGGTTCAGCTAGGTGGTCCTGCTTCAGGAGGGATCAGCTGTGACTGTAGGCATCTGGATGTTCAATTCGTCTGCAACATGAAAGATGACTTTCTAACACAGGCAGACCCTTGGAACTAGTTGGTGGCTGGCAGCTTAGCAAGGGCTATGGTTCTTCAGCTAAGCAGAGATTCTTCAAAGAACCTCTACTCTTGGTTTGCCTTTCTGATATCATGCATGCAAGAAGTAACCCAAGCATGTAAGAGTGGAAGCAGAAGATCTCTTAAAACTCAAGTTCAGAAATAACATGGTATCCCTTTTCCATATTCTATGTGTCAAAGCAACTTCAATAAAATGCAACTTCCAGAGGAGAAAAAATAATCTGACTTTTTGATTTAAAGATCTTTGACCTTAAGTCTATTGATATGGTGAATTACATTTATTGATTTCCTGATGTTGAACCAACCGTGTATCCCTGGGATGAAACCCACTTGATCATGGTGCACTATCTTTTTAATATGTTTTTGTATGCGATTTGCTAAAATTTTGTTTAGAATTTTTGCGTCGACGTTCATTAAGGATATTGGTCTGAAATTAAGGGATGCAGAAAAAGCATTTGATAAAATACAGCACCCCTTCATGCTCAAAACACTAGAAAAAATAGGGATAGTGGGAACATTCCTTAACATTGTAAAGGCTATCTATGCTAAGCCCATGGCTAATATCATTCTAAATGGTGAAAAACTGAAAGCATTCCCTCTAAAAACTGGAACAAGGCAGGGATGCCCTCTTTCACCACTTCTATTCAACATTGTCCTTGAAACTCTAGCCAGAGCAATTAGACAGATCAAAGAAATTAAAGGGATACGAATAGGAAAAGAAGAACTCAAACTATCCCTATTTGCTGATGATATGATTATATACTTAGAGGAACCAAGAAACTCCACCAGAAAACTTTTAGAACTCATAAGTGAATTCAGTAAAGTAGCGGGATATAAGATCAATGCACATAAATCTAAGGCATTTTTATACATAAGTGATGAATCTTCAGAAAGAGAAATTAGGAAAACTACCCCATTCACAATAGCTTCGAAAAAAATAAAATACTTGGGAATCAATCTCACAAAAGAGGTGAAAGACCTCTACAATGAGAACTACAGAACACTAAAGAAAGAAATTAAAGAAAACCTTAGAAGATGGAAAGATCTCCCATGTTCTTGGATAGGAAGAATTAATATTGTCAAAATGGCTATACTACCAAAAGTGCTATACAGATTCAATGCAATTCCAATTAAAATCCCAATGATGTACCTTACAGAAATAGAGCAAGCAATTATGAAATTCATCTGGAAGAATAAGAAACCCAGAATAGCTAAAGCAATCCTTGGCAGAAAGAGTGAAGCAGGGGGTATCACAATACCAGATCTTCAACTCTACTACAAAGAAATAGTAACAAAAACGGCATGGTATTGGTACCAAAATAGAAAGGTGGATCAATGGTACAGAATAGAGGACACGGACACAAACCCAAGTAAATACAATTTTCTCATACTAGAAAAAGGGGCCAAAAATATGCAATGGAGAAAAGATAGTCTCTTGAACAAATGGTGCTGGGAGAATTGGAAATTCATATGCAACAGAATGAAACTAAACCCATATCTCTCACCACGCACGAAACTAAACTCAAAATGGATTAAGGACCTCGGAATCAGACCAGAGACCTTGCATCTTATAGAAGAAAAAGTAGGTCCAGAGCTTCAACATGTCGGCTTAGGACCAGACTTCCTCAACAGGACTCCCATAGAACAAGAAATAAAAGCAAGAATCAATAACTGGGATAGATTCAAACTAAAAAGCTTTCTCTCAGCAAGGGAAACTATCAGCAATGCGAAGAAAGAGCCTACAGAGTGGGAGAAAATCTTTGCCAATCATACTTCAGATAGAGCACTAATCTCCAGAATCTATAAAGAACTCAAAAAACTCTACACCAAGAATGCAAATAATCCAATCGACAAATGGGCTAAGGAAATGAATAGACACTTCACAGAAGAAGACCTACAAGCAATCAACAAACATATGGAAAAATGTTCAACATCTCTAGTAATAAGAGAAATGCAAATCAAAAACCACCCTAAGATTCCATCTCACCCCAATTAGAATGGCGATTATCATGAATACAAGCAACAACAGGTGTTGGCGAGGATGTGGGGAGAAAGGTACACTCATACATTGCTGGTAGGGCTGCAAATTAGTGCAGCCACTCTGGAAAGCAGTGTGGAGACTCCTTAGAAAACTTGGAATGGAACCACCATTTGACCCAGGTATCCCACTCCTCGGCCTATACCCAAAGGACTTAAAATCAGCATACTACAGAGATACAGCCACATCAATGTTCATAGCTGCTCAATTCACAATAGCCAGATTGTGGAACCAACCTAGATGTCCTTCAATTGATGAATGGATAAAGAAACTGTCGTGTATATATATACAATGAAATATTACTCAGCCATAAAGAATGATAAAATGATGGCATTTGCAGGCAAATGGATGAAATTGGAGAATATCATGCTAAGTGAGATAAGCCAATCTCAAAAAAACCAAAGGATGAATGATCTTGCTGATAAGTGGATGATGACACATAATGGGGGGTGGGAGGGGTTAGTGTTAGGGTTAGAGTTAGGGTTAGGGAGGGTGGCAAGAATGGAGGAAGGAAGGACTGTAATGAGGGAAAAGAGGGGTGGGAGGGTGGAGGGGAAGGGAAAAAATAACAGAATGAATCAAACAACATTACCCTATGTAAATTTATGATTACACAAATGGTATGCCTTTACGCCATGTACAAACAGAGAAACAACATGTATCCCATTTGTTTACAATAAAAAAAAAATCTTCGACCATCTTTATTCTTAAAATAAAACAAAATATTATGTTAATTCAAACAAAAAATTAAAATATTAAATATGTGAGCAACTTGAAATACAAAGAAAATAGTAGGCAAATTTTTCAAATTATCATACCAAGAACTTGGCATAAACAAGTATTTAAGTAAACATATCTTGCCACAAAGCACAACAAATTATATTTATATTATGCTAACCATGAAGAATACAAATAATTTTCTTAATAAAAATAATAAATTGAAGGTTTCTGAAATATTGGATTTCATTTTTTATTTAGTTTGCATCCTAGTGAACAGAATTCCCAATACTTGATCATTTCCCGTGTGACTGTGAAGTTAAAGTTAATATTGCCATAGTGGTAGATGAACTTTCAGTGATTGGTTGAGTGCTAATGGTTCTTTAAATGTTGAAATTACACACATAGGAAAAAATTACTCATTAGAAATTCTGAAAAACATTTTAATAACTTTTTTGAAATGACACTTTTTCTTATATAAGACTGAACAATGTCCAGGATTTGAGAAGATTAGCACATCTGCCAAAAATTAAATAATAAATTTTAGGATATCTGGAATTAACATCATAAAACATAAAATGATATCATTGTATTTTTATGTTTTCTAATTAGTTATACATGACAGTAGAATGCATTTTGATACATCATACATAAATGGAATGTAACTTCTCGTTCTTCTGGTTGTACATGATGTACAGTTATACAGGTCATGTAATCATATATACACGTAGGGTAATAATATCTGATTCATTCTACTATCATTCCTACCCCCACACCCTCTCCCCTCCCTTCAATCCCCTTGGTCTAATCCAAAGTACCTCTATTCTTCCCTAGCTACCCCCTTATTGTGAATTAGCATCCACATATCAGAGAAAACATTTAACCTTTTGTTTTTTGGAATTGGCTTATTTTGCCAGTTCCATCCATTTGTCAGCAAATGCCATAATTTCATCCTTCTTTAATGCTGAGTAATATTCCAAAGTGTATATATACCATGATTTCTTAAACCATTTGTCTGTTGAAGGGCACCTAGGTTGGTTCCATAGTTTAGCTATTGTGAATTAAGCTGCTATAAACATTGATGTGACTGTGTCACTGTAGTATGCTTATTTTAAGTCCTTTAGGTATAAATTGAGCAGTGGGATAACTGGGTCAAATGGTGGTTCCATTCCAAGTTTTCTGAGGAATCTCCATACTGCTTTCCAGAATGGTTGTACCAATTTACAGTCCCACCAGCAATGTATGAAATGATATTATTGTTGACAATTAAAAGAGGTTAACAGAATAATACTAGAATTAAATGCATTTACATTTACATTCAACTTAATCTATTTAATTCTACTTTTTCTAAGTAGGAGTTTATTATCCCTGTGAGAAGTTTTATCCACTTTCAGAACTGCTTTCAAATGTTTAACAAAATCCTGAGCTTGTTAGAGCACTTGATACCATTTCGCTATTTATTTCCTGTTTCTACCACTGATATGTAAGGTCCCTATGAGTAGGAAATGGTTCTTATTTATTGTTTTACCCCAGAAAAACTTTATTCAGTTACAGATTTAAAACCTGTGTTCCCTCCTCAGTACACATATTCATTTTTCTGTACTTACCCTCTGTTCTCTTTCATCAGGAATGGCAACCTTTTATCTCACATCATCTCTGTCATTTTATTGCATATTATTAATGGACCTCTCAGTTGGTCCTTAATGTTGATTCAATTATCTGCTTGATAGATTTAAAATCAAAGCCTCTAATGAAGACTTTTTTTAATCTTCAGTTTTTATTCTCAACAGTTTTCCATTTTTCATAATCTTAGTTTAGAATAGAAATTTTCTTTCTTTGATTCTAATGCTCTCAAAATTGAGTCTGCCTTTCCACTGTTGGTCTTATCTAATCTTGTACTAGTGTCATTGATATTTCTTAAAAATTTTAATTAGTAATGCAAACCAGAATCTTTGTGAAAATTTAATTACTTTTACAATTAAAGATGATACACTAAACTTGTTGCGTATCAGACGTATTTTTCAAGGAACGGGTGCATTTTCTTTTGTTTATCTCCAAATGAGAGACGGGCCTAAGTGCCTGTTGTCTACACCATCACCATCATTGTTGTAATGAGAATTAAAAGGAGATGTGTTTTTCTGACATTCCCTACATTCCAAGTGGCTGTTTACTGGTGAAACTTCCCTTTATTCTACAAATTGTGTGTCTTCATTTTAAGGGGAGAATTATAATTATTTGGGGTTCTTTTTAGAAATAGTATCTCTGTTACAATGAATATTTATATGTATCTAGTTTCAGCTTAATATTTTAAAATAATTGACTTTAGATTACGGAGAGGGAAATGAGAGGGGGAAGGGGGCAGGGGTATGAAAGATGGTGGAATCAGACAGACATCATTACCCTGTGTACATGTGTGATTACATGAATGGTGTGAATCTACATTGTGTCAACCATAGAAATGAAAAGTTGTACCCCATTTGTGTACAGTGACTCAAAATGCAGTCTGTAGAAATTAAAATAAATAAATTAATTTAAAAAAAAGAATTAAAATTCTTCTCCAAATACAGTCACATTATGAGGCGTCCTTAGAACTTCAACCTATCAATTTGGGAGGCCACAATTCAGCCCATAACAAGTTGGATTTTGACTCTTGATAAATGTGTTTGTAAAGCAGTAAACATTACACTGTGTCCTTATACAAACCTAGATGGTATGCAAATTACTTGATCGCCTCATGAGATGTGAGCATGAGATGTATGATGTGACACGTGGACTTCCTTAGGTAGTAAATTCTTTATACAAGCAGAAGGAGTGGACTGTAAGGATTATACTAAACACACAAATCAATAACAGCTATTTATTATCATCATCAAGTCTTATGTACTGTAATTGGCATTCTAATGTTGTAAGACTGGTATTGATAGAAATTTTTAATTTTTAATACTTTTAGGTTTTATTCTCTAAAGACTATTATTTCTAGAACTTTACTGTTATTTTTTGCAGCACTCATGTTAAGTTAACAACAAGGATCTCCTTAAAAATCTTTTTCTGCTGTAAAGTTAAATTCTGTATTATGTAGTAGAAAAGAATCTTCATTTTTAGAATAATTCAAATCAATTAAACTATAGTCTCTGAATTTCATAAATATGTGATCCTTTAGAACTTTTATTCCTTTCAAGAGTCTACCAGAACTTGAAGATAGGGAGCAAATGTTCTTATCTATACTTTGCAGGTAATTCAGCTAAGCTATTGAGAATTGCATGAGTAGCCTAAAGTAACAGAAGGAACATCTAAAATCCTCTATGCTTTGGAATTGAGACTTCTTTTTAATTTTTTTTTTATCTCTTCTCCTCCCTTATACCTTCAAAATTTCCTTTTCTTTGCCAAATTGCTTGCAGGTGCACTACACTATGGAATAATATCAAAGTAGCTTAATGCAGGAATTACAGTTCTACAAGGACCTGAAAAACCACCATGGGTTGTGTTTGAACACTGTCAGCTAAGGTTGGAAATAGAGTTTTGCTATCTTCACAGACTCCATGCAACCAGAATTTGCTGAACCAATTTCCATTCGTAATAAAATTTTATAATGTTTTTGGATCCCTTTGATATTTGCATAAGTATATTAGTATAATATCAACAAAGAATTAGTTTAATTGGCATGCCATGAGTTTAATTTGAGGAGATTAAGAAAGCCTCAAAAACACTGATGTATTGAAGTCAAGTTTAAATTCCCCAATATACATTCATGTTCCTGAAAAATATTATTCTATGAATCTAGTACGAAGCAGAAAGCAAAATATTTGAGAAGATGATTTATATGACCATGTCTTACAATTTCATTGCTCTTTGGTATGAATATTACTGATGTGCCAGCTTTCAGTTTCACCATAGTGAATAATGGGTTCAGTGAAGTAACACGATGAAGAAACTATTAAAATAATTAAGGTACTGGGCAATGGAGGGTAGCTGCACATTACTAATAATTAGGATAGAGCCAATATGACCTCTGTGATTGATGAATACCAAACTATCTTTGGTTTCTGTCAAAACATTTTATATTCCATTCAGTAATTGAAATAGCAGCCTTCACATAGGAATATGACCACTCCCAATTTCTCTCAGTAACAAGAGCCTAAGAATGGCGAATCTATCAGGAAGAAATATTGGCACAGTAACACACTCTTTTCATTGTTTCCTTCAAACCATTTCATTCACATTGTGTTTCAAAATTAAATGATGAATTTATCATTTTCTTTTTCCTTGCAGAGTAGATATGACTTTATATGTAATCAACCTTGATCCAGTTTATTATTTTGCACTGACCTAATAACTCAACTAAGTCTGGGGCAAAAAAAGAACTCTTAAACCCAAGTTCGGCAAATATAGAGAAAATGGCCACACTATCCTATGTACATGTATCATGTCACAGTGAAATTCACCTTGATGTATATCAATCATGCACTTGTTATAAAAGAAAATTATAAATAAATAGAAGAACGACTGGTAAAATAGAGGAAAGAAAACAGGGGTAGAGAGAAGGGAAGGAAACGTGAAGTACTGGGGACTGAATTAGAGCAAATTATATCCCATGCTTGTATAATTATGCAATATCACATACAACTGTACTGTACTAATAAAAATTTTAAAAATAGTGCATGCCAATAAAGTATACAGAGATTCAAAGGAATAGGACAAAATGTTTATATATTTCTAAGAAAAAAGATTAGAAGACTGGGGTTTTCTAGTTCATGGATTCAGTAAAATTTCTTTAAATTTCCCTGGTTCATTGTCAAGAAATGTTTAAGATTTTATATATTAATTCTTAGGGTTGAAGGAATCATAAATATCAATCTAATTTCCAATTCGCCCACTGTCCTCTATTGTGGAGTTTAACCAAATTGTCTCATTTGGTTGTTATGATGATGGATAGGCACATGTCTCCATGAATCTGATTTTTTTTATTAATAAATGCATACATAATTTCAAACTATTACTTGTATTGGAATGAAATCTATCTTATAGATTTCTGACTTTGACTCAAGATCAAGAAAATCTCCACAGAGGAGCTAGCCACAATGAAAATCCAAATTAACTTTACTGCCTAACATTTTCAGAACATATCTGGGATCAAAGATCATAGGAAAACTAGCTGCCTGCACTCCAAGGGAAGATAGTCACCATCCAGGAGAGAGGATTCCAGGGTCTGCCATGAAATCAACAAAGTTATTAGCAAAGTTCTAAAAGCTGATTGTGGCCTAATGTGAAAATGTGGAAACCCTTGAAACTGAAAGGGGATTCATGCCCTTTCACTGTGTCTTATCCACGGGAAAGACCATGAATCTCATTGATTTGAAGATGCACATGAAGGTTCACTCTCATTGACTGAAGGGGAAAAAGAGTTCCTCCACACACAACTTACAGGAGAAGAGGAGAAAAACAACCCTGAACATAGACTGATTACCCCCTGCAGAGGAAGATGCAAAAATATGAGGAAAACGTGATTTTTTTAAAGATCCTAATGGATGGGATCTGCTTAATACGAAAACGAATGAAGATGAGAAACAGTGCCCACTCCCCAACCAGAAAGCTGGTTATCAATGAGTTAAGGCAACGGTACTCTACACTGGCAGGGGGCAAAGAACACAGAGGATTTTACTGAGGTATAGGAGCAAAGGAAAGACTTAAAGCTGAGAAGTAAATACCCTGACTACCCAACACAAAGCAATACCAGAGGAATTTAAAGTTGGCGGTGCATTGAAAGTAACACCACCAAAAACAGTCCAGGTTGAAATTAACTACTACCTTTATTGATTCAAACATCCAGAGTCAAAACTCACCAAAAACAGAAGCATACCATTTCCATAATAGTTACCTCAGTCTGCTTTGCTGTACAGAGTCAGGGTTCCAACTACAAATCATGGGATCTTTAAAAAAAAAAAGATAGAAAGAATAACCTCCTCTTTGAAACAATTCAATTAATCAGAATTCAAGATAAGCCATATGTTGAAACTATCAGGCAATTAAAAATAACCAACACTGATATACTACATATTTAAATGAAAAAGGTGCATAGAATGCATTAGAGAGAACTGCAGCAAAAATTGAACACAATAAGAAACAGCACAATGGAATTGCCAGAAAAAAAAAAAAAAAAAAACGTTAACAAGATGGAGAATATCTAAGACCATCTCATCAGTAGACTTGACACAGCTGAAAATAGAACAGGCAAACTTGAAGATGAGTCCATACAAATTTCCCATACTGAGAAAAATGTGAAGAAAAAATAACTAAACAGGACATAAAATATTTGTATCTTAATATCAAATTATATACACACAGACACACACAAACAATGCACATTACAGTCTCAGGAAAAGAAAGAATGGCAGGCTAAAAGAAATGTTTGAAAAGTTGATTGCCAAAGAAATCAGAAAATATTTAAATACCTCAAATGACAGATTAAAGATGCTTAAAGAACCTTAAACAGAATAAAACAAAACACACACACACACACACACACACACACACACACACACACATTTATGCTATTGAAAGCAGAGGTAGAAAAGAAACCTCAAAAGTAAACAAAAAAATGCATAACTATTACATACAGAGCAATAAAGAAAATAATTATATTTCATGAATATTCTTTTCAAAATGTACCCTGATTTGACATTTTTATAATGTGTACATGTATCAAATTATTGTGTACCCCATAAATAGGTACAAAGATCATGTCAATTAAAATGTTAAAAAATCATTATTTTAAAGTATGAGAATAAGGTAGAGAAGAAGGGACAGTTTAGCAATGCTGAAAGAAAGAACTTAGCATTCTATACTCAATGAAAATGTATTTTATTGGTGATCAACATGTAGAGACTTGTGGTACTTTAAGCAGATAAAAAATATGAAAACAGATAGACACATGAATCCCCTGAATGAAAAAGTGAATGAACAAGTGAAAAAAATGATCCTCGTAAGTAAAGAAGAACGTAATATGCCAGATACTTTAAAAGAAATGAAAACCCCAAAATGCTTTGAAAGTTAATGATACAATAATAGCAATGTATTATGGGTTTATAGCTTATGTAAAACAAATAGTAAGTAAGAGTAACAAGAAAAATGAAACAACAGAATGAGACATGAAGTTTTAAGGTTCGTACATGGTTATATGGTATAACGTGTTATATTGACATTTTAAGGCAGTTTACAATAAAATATGTGGTATGAACTCTGGTAAAACATTGCTCTTCAATTTTTAATTAACAAATAATAATTATGTACATTTGTGAGAGTAAAATATGATGTTTTTTTCTGCATATATGTAAGTAATATAGGCTAAAGGAGTGTTAAGGACATGGGGCATATTTTATAACAGAGAAAAAAGAGCACAATGTGATGGCATCTAATGCTGGTATCTAATCTAAAGTCATTTTAGTCACTTATACTCTGTTGAATAGGTCAAATGAGTGAAAGGGTCAAGCATGGTACCTATCAACTGGATAATGATGCTATTTGCTTTCTAGCTTTGATCTGGATACCACTGTGACATAGGATTAGTGCCTTCTTCCATACCAGAGCTCCACCTGAGTTTGTATGTGAAAGTCTAGAGATATATTGGAAAGTAAATATAAGAGGAAAGCAAGGCAATACAATCCTTGGCCATAGCAGGTGAATAATAAATGCCTTCCATAATTCATCTCCAGTCAAAAACAATTGCATGATATATAAGAGGTATTTAGAGTCAGTTTGTCATGTCCTTTGCAGGATGGTCAAATAAGACGATCCTAAGAAGACAGACATTCAAGTAAAAAATGAATAAAATAAATCTTTAACATATTATAGATTAAAATGCACACTAGGAAGACTTGCTAGGAACCAATTAGCTTGTTTGCTGGGATTCAATGAGGAAATAATTAAACTGACATGCCCAGAGACTGCACAATTTCTCCATGATCTCTGATATAAAAAACCTTTGCCAGAGAACATGGTGGAATTGGTGCACAAGTATGTAATGCTGATACAGATGGAAATCAAAAGTGATTTTTTAAAACCCATTTTTTAAAACCCATTTTTTACTTTATTGCCACAGTTTTAGATTCAAATTTTATAAATTATTTTTCTCATGTGATTATATAAAGCAGCAAATACATGCAAAAATATTGGAAATAGAAATATAAATGAGGAAATAAATCTTAAATCTACATCTGAAAATATTTAGAAAGCATCCTCGCACCATGCCAAAGCTTTGGTTTGTGTGATTGCTTCCTGGGAATCATAACGCCTTCAGCATTATAAGTTTCTAATAAATAAACCTGCAGTCAGGGAACAAGTAGAAGGGATGGAATCAACTTTACCATCATCAGAAATCATCCTGACACATCTGACCAAATGTAGCATCCTCTACCAGTGACTTAGCTAAAAATAAGTAATGGAAATCCTACCAGAGGAAGCCTGGTGACGACATCAGCAACGTGGGACTAACAGTGTTGATGAACTGCTATGCCTGCATTATGGTGTGTAACATTTATAACTAGTCTATGGTGTTTAAAACAGACAATTGTTTGTAGGGATTTCAGTTCAGTCAATGTACAGAGGAGCGAAAATCCTTCCAGTCGAGCACACTCTTCGGGATAAAAGGCGCTCTGTTTGAATGGCTTAGAGATGCTCTGCAACTCCTCTGTCCTTGAGGCCTGAAGACATTATCTTGTTATAATAACCTTTGGTACTAGTGGACTCTGAGAAGCAAGCAAGTGATCTGCACATGCACAAAGCTGACTGTACTATGTAACCTAGGTAACTTGATATGACCCTGGAATAGATAATAAACTGGACTGGCTTTCCCACTGAGAGCCACTTCTTGTTCTTAGCCATCCTGTGTGCTTGCCTCTTTATTAGCTCTCCCCTTAACCCTTATAGCTGGACCCCAATTAACCTTTATAATTGTTAAGATACAATGTTGGTAAATTCTGGGTTATTTTGTTAACTTCATGCAGTACTAGTGACACCTGTCTTCTGATAAACATTGATTTTAACACTTATCCATTCAACATTTGGCTAAACTTCACACTCTATAAAATCCTAACACTATGCCTGGCAAATTTTTAATTTATATCCATTCATAACTAGTTCTGCTCTCCATATCCTTTTCAACCTCTGGCTTCTTGTTTAATTGGCGAGTTTGCTTTGGAAGGAGATAACCATATGCTCCACGGCTGCCCTCTCACAGAACTGCCACCCTCCTCCTCCATCCCTTCCCACCCTACCCTGGCCCTCCCTTCCCCTGCCACACTCCCTCCTGGCACTTCCCCTTCTGGCACTTGGCTCAACACGTGACGGTCTTAAAACCTTTGTTCTAAGTGTTTCTTCTGGCTGGAATACAACTAACATCCCCAGATATTTGCTTGGCTTTGTACCTCATTTTCTTCCATCAAATTTCACATCCTAAATGAGACTGACCCTGACAACCTATTTAAGGCTAAGACTTTTCCCTCTAGAACTTCACATTCCATTAAACCTTGTCTTCCTCTTCATTTTACATTGCACTCATCACTTGCAAAGATACCATACATTTTATATAATAGTTGCTACCTGTATTGTATATGGCCTGCTCCCCACCACACACATTTCAGAAGATGTTCTTCCAGGACATGAATCTTGGTCTGTGTGTGCCTCATGCTTAGTAGCTTTCCTTTAAATATTTCATAAAAGATGAATGAGCGTCAAAATGGGACTTTCAGTACCATCACACTTGATGGCAATTATACTACTCATAATTAATCTGAACCTAAGAGCTTAATTCTCTATAAATACTTTCAAGCTGCAGGCAGAGCTCCTGTATGAATTCCTATAACATAGATTTTATGAAAATATTGATGATTTAAGAAGTTTTTAGCAAAAATGAAGGCAGTGAAAAGATTCTAACTAGCCAAATTTTGCCCCATAGATAGGTAAATTTAAAATGTTACAATTTTAAACCAGCTCATGATGTGTTGGTTATGATTGGTTTATTTTTTAAATTTACCTTATCCCAAGTCTTTTATGTGATCATCAGGTTGTTGCATGAATTCAACTCCCTACTTGCACACTGGGGGAGCAAAAGCAAAATAAAAACAAAATTATCTTCCTTTTTTTTTTACATTAGAGTTAAATGACATGAAAAGCATTCCTCTATAGATAATAGGCATGGTACATTGATTTATGCTAATGATAGTACTAAAGTATGTTTTTATGATATTAAAAAATGACAGGAGTTATTTGCTTCCTCCATGCATATAAATCATTTTAATTTTGAAAGGAAAATCTTAGTTCATAGAAAAAAAAAAGTGGTCTCATTTGCAAACCATCCACTTTCAAAAATTTTAGATGCTGCTTTGTCTCAATCAATAAGCTGTTCATTTTCTGACAAAGCAACCTAGATGTCCCATCTTCATTCTTCTTATCCCACATGAATTTTGTGTTCCCTGACACACAGAAAACTCTATATGACAGGCACAGGGCCTTCTCTGTTCCTTTCTGAATCACCAGGGTCAAATAAAAGGACTCTAGTGCCAGCCATTGTGTTACCATTAAGTTTATAATAGAAAGAATATTAATTTTATAAATTTTATCATCACTTGTATCTTAGTACAGGAACTTCAAATTAATATTGTTCTCTTGAAATTAATTGTCAACATGTCATTTAGGAAGTGATACTATGGACAGAAGTGCATTCTGCTTTTCTAACTCATAAGTTTCATCATTCATAAATATAGTTTAACTCTCTGGACATAAAATTGGTATACTGACCACCTTGCAATGCCATCAGCAGGACTTGAACCACTGAATTCTAGGGAAGAGGAGGAGGCAGTCAGAAATTGAAGTCAGAAATTGAAGATAAACACTTTATTGCATTGTTCCTGGGATTAAGTGTGTGAGACCATCTAAACAGGCATAGAATTGACTGGTTTGAGTTATTTCATGGGCTGTGGAGCACAGGGGCTATATCTGGTTGTACAACATGTGGTCTTTGGATGGCTAGGGCAGATATAGGGGGACACATAGTGTGATAGCCCAGTAATGGAAATGGTAGGGGTTGTGGAATTAATCAACTTCTTAAGAAGAGTAAGTGACTGGTCTCCAGTCAGGGTCTCAAAACTGGGTAAGGACAACATTCAAAAAATTATATTAGACTTCATAGCCCTAATTTTTTGTGCTATTCCTTGACCTCCTCTCTGATTCTGGTATCTGTATGCTTTCTCCTTATTCCCTGCATTAAAATGTGTTTAAATTAATCTGGAAACAGATTTCATTAATGTGACTTGCTTCTCTAATAGGTCTTCATTGTATTCCTTGCAGAATAAAAGTTATTTATTTTCCATAGCTAATTTAATTCAGTTAGACTTAAAAATATTTCCTTGATCATAAAGGCCCTAGCACTAAAGCCCTACCAAAATGATTCTGTTTGAAATAAATAATTAAGACAACTTGATTAACACAGCATGTCACTAGTAGCATGGAGAAAATCATAAAATCCATGAGCTTTGCCAAATCCATACTATACTGTTATATTTCCCTTAGAAGTATCAGGTTGGCCTCTATAAAAAATAATAGTCATTTCTACCCCATTGGCTATTGTGAATAATGCTGCAATGAACAATGGGGGTACAGATCTCTTCAAGATACACAAATGGGGTACATCATTTATCGGTTTTATCTTAATAGCAACATTTTACCAAATTTGTTCCATTTTTTTCTCCCCCTTTCTCTTTATGAATTAGTATATACACAAATACCACACAATACATATATTTGTACATAAACACTCACATAATATATATAGTACATATATATGCCCAAACACATATCAGTCATATACACACACAGTCTTCTGAACTCTGAGAACAAATAAGCTGTCCAATTTTCCCAATAATATTTTTAAAATAACCTAGGACTGTATTGTGTATTTTATTATAATGTTCCTTTAGTAGACTATCTTAAAACATTTTCTTGCTCTCTTTTTTAGTTTTACTGAGGTATAATTGATAATCTTATATCTATATAAGATTGTACAACTTGAGGTTTTGATATTCATAGACATTGTGAAATGATCATCATAATCAAGTAACATGTTCCTCACCTCATGTAGTTACCATTTTCTTCTTTTTGTCTTCAAATTTCATCATTTGGCAATTATAAATAATAATTGATTTAGGCAAGAATAAATAATAGAATCTAAAGTGTATAATGTTAGGAGAAGCAAGATGTTTATTTAAATAGTCTTGAAACATTTCCCCATGACATACTTAATAACTGCAAAGGGAAATATATGAACTTTAAATAAAATTTGCAAATATTTAAACTAAGGGATCAAAGTAAAGATTTATTTAAAATGAAAAGTTAGCAATATTCATAAAACATCATAAGTTAAGTGTATATTTATGAAAAATTATTTTAATGTAAATAGTCTAAAATGGTAGAAAACAGTTGGGCAAATTGACTCACCTATAATCCCAGCATGTCAGGAGGCTGAGGCAGGAAGATCATGAGTTCAAGGCCAGTGTTAGCAGCATAGTGAGACCTTCAGCAACTTAGTGAAACAGTTTTGAAATAAAACATAAAAGGACTGGGGGATGTAGCTCAGTGGTAAAGTGCCTCTGAGTTCAATCTTAAGTACCAAAAAAACAAAAAGATAGAAAAAAACTAATGCTATATTGTAATTTTATAGCAACTAAATAAACATTTTTTATCTAAATAATTTCATTAATATGTATTTGTTCAGTAATCTAGACATTTTTTAATACAGTATCTCATACCAATTGGTAGACAACTGCATCTGGTTTTATATGTTTCAGGAAAAATTATAATGATTCTTTGGTTTTCATTTTCACTTTTCAAAACAAATTTGTGCATGTGTGTATATGTGTGTGTGTGTGTGTGTTGCTTTCTCTTGACATATATAATCACAGAAATACCTCTTCTAGATTTCAAGAAAACAAAAATATTTCATAGAAAAAATACTAATAATTTTAATTACATAAGATAGAGGTAACTGATTCGAAGCAAATTGATTTAACTTCTTTAATTCACTGAATACTCCCACATGCATAGCATAATATGAAAAAGATTTTAAAAAGTACTCACTGAAATTTTGTAAAGTTCCTCAAATAAGGAAATATATACACTTCATTGTGATGAGAGACAGGAGTAAGATTTAATTCTATTTGTGCTACTCTGAGGGAAATAGCATATCTGAGCAAAGAAAGTCTTTGAGGTTGATGCAAAGATGATTGGTTGGAATTGCCTGGGGACACACTGACATTTAGAGAAGAAGCTGAGGTAGGTAGACATGATGCAATTCAAAGCAAGAACTGAAGTAAGTGCCGATCTCAAAATGGGTGAATAGTGTACCTCCACACTTAAGTTTAAAAAGTGAAACATGAAAACAAATATTAAAATAAATATAGAAAAGGAGAATGTGATTGAAATCTTACCAGATTAAATAGAATTAGACAAAAGGAATGTTCCAAAAGTAATTGATTACAGCTAGATCCGACCAATGTTAAATGAATGTGTTTATTGAATCTAGTGGTATTTTTGCAGAAATAAGAAAGGATATAGAAAAGTCCAACATAGATGTTTAATAGAAAATATAGAGTTATTGGAAGAAAATGCTTAAATAACTGAAGGATGATTCCTTCTATGTTCTTATATCATGCAATGGAAATAAATTGAAGAGAAAATAGTAATTTTCAACAAGTGGTAATTCCAGTTCCTTGCATTTATTAATGGAAATTGAGGGTAAAACTCTTCTATAAGTTTCTCTTATAAGACATTCAACAGAATATTGTGAGAATAGAATATGGATAATAAAGTAGAATGTAAAGAATTAAAGATAAGAAGGTAATCTACTGAAAAAACTCCTTAATTAGCTTTTCTCTGCATTATAACTGTGAAACTTGTCATGTCTTTTTGTCTACCTAAAACAAATTTCAGAAATTTCACTTTTGAAGTACTCTCTAATTTCTCTCTTCTACTCCTTGCAAATTGGCACTTTCTAGGAATATTTTCCTGAATATGATTTCAATTTTGAAAGTTTCCTCTCACAGATTGTACAGTACAGCAGTGAATAATCCAAACCAACAAACAATCCCTAAAACTGTTTCCACTTTGTCCTTTGTCTTAGAAGTTTTCCATTACCAATAAACACACGAGGCCAAAAACTTCATCAAAATTTAAATTAGGTAGTATGGATTGCAGATTCTTTGGAAATATATATTTATTGTTTTCTTTATTAAATAATGTGTGATACCTTGATGATTAAGTAAACAGCACAACCAGCAAACTCTGATTGTAATGGGAGCTGGAAGAGTAGGGGAAATTACATATTGAAAGAAGGTTTATAATTTTTTTTCTGGAGAAAAGTAACTTGGTTTCTGTATTCATTGAAAAGAATTACAATAAGAAAAAGTGTCAGACAAATGGGATATATTCTAGAAAGGATGACCAAATATGTCATGAAAATGGTAATTTATGAAGAAAGTCATTGTCTGATGCTCTAATGACTATGTGAGAAACTTTTATATTTCAAAACATGAAGCTGCAAGAAGAAAGACTAATTATTAAGCAAATTGCAGAATAAAATAATTTTAGTTTGTGGAATAACCTGCATGTCAGTTTCCCTTTGCATGAAGTACCAATTTTAAATCATCATTATTGTTCATGTGACTTCTTCTGAATTCATCCCACCACTCAAATAAATTGAAATGCTAAAACATGACTACGGATGCAGGTAGTACTTATTTCTTGGCATTCATGTTCCTTTTTGAAAGTGACAAATTAAGTATTGCAGTTCTCATTGCTTTTAGAGAAAACAATAAAGAACTGAGGGGGAAAAATAAGAAGCCTCCCACTAATTGGTTTTGGAAACTGGTGGCTGCTCTTTGTCTTTGTCCTTTTCTTTTTACTACAAAACAAAGCTAAAGTACTCTTATTTTAAGGAAAGTTCAGGGTCTCGTTAAAAATACAATTCATTATTCCTTAATTGTGATTCAAAAAGAAATTATAATAATTTATACCACCAAATCTTTAAAGTCCGAATCTCTGATACATTATTTTTTAAATTTGTTAATTTCCTTAAACGCTCTTCATGGAGGTGTGATTGAGATGCAAAAAGCTGTATGTATTTAATGTGCACAAGTCGATGAGTTTACAGATAAGTAATACCTATGGAATCATAGGTATTATGATTTCAAAATCAATGCCACAAATATATCCATTGCCTAAAATATCCTCCTACCCCATCATTATTCATTTACTTATTTTGTGTAGGAGCAATTAACATAAAGTCTACCCTCTTAGCAAATTAAGTATACACTATTGTTAACTACAGACACTATACTGTAGAGCAGATCCCCAGAAATAACCCACCCTTTGTAACTGATAATTTACCCTTTGCCAGAAAATCTCGACTGTCATTTGGATCTCTGTTCTTTGAATGCAGATACCTCATGACACGAGATACGTTTCCCTACTTTTATTATGATTGATTATAGTTTTTGATTTAATGTAAACAATATAGTAACAACTAAAAAAATAGAAGTTCAAACAATTTTTCAATTTTATGTAGTATTATTTATTTCGAATTTGGATAATATCTAAACTGTAAATATTGGCTATAAAAATTTTTCTACATGGGAGGGACATTTTATTGAACTTTTAAATTCAGGATTTTCTGCATTCATAGAAATGCAACCACTTCTTTGATATGATGTTTTGATGAATTTCATCTAGAGGATAAATACATTATTTACTCTACACCTCAATCTTTCTTCTTTTTCTTCTCATCTTTCACCTCCTTTTCAATTTTGCATATGTCCCATTTTTCTCTTTCTCCTCCTCCTCCTTCTCTATTGCTTGTGAAACTCTTTGTATTTACTTTCCCTTTATTAACAAATAATCTTTTTTCCAGGTAAATCATGCATAGCAGCAAATTTTATTTCTAGTTTCACATTATAGATACTAAACAATAAACATGAGAGCATGATCCAAGCAGGACTTTTCATAGCAACATGGGTTTTATTTATTTCCATATATAATTATAGTTTTTGGCAAAATGCATTTATAAAAATTACTAAAAATCGAGTAAATAAAAGAATTACAAACATGAGCTCCATTTAAAAACTAGATTCAGTAAACATACAATAACTTCCAAATTGTAACATTTCTAATACTATTTTCTTTTTTGAGCCAACTAGTCTTAACCAGTCACAGAGTCTCAAACCATCCTGTTATAACAGACACACCTGTTCTCAGTAATATTCTTCTGGGGGTCAAGTCCAAGGGCTCTCTGGAGGTCAGGTAAGTTAGATTCATTGAATGGATGGGAACCAAAAGTATATTTGTTTTCTTAGTTACCTGAAAAGTATCTCAGGAGCGGGTTTCTCACATGGACCAGAGAGGAAATGCAAAGAAGAGTAGAACCCAATCCTAGGCCATAGAATGGAGTACCCTTTCTAAGACTAAACAGAAAACATTTCAATAGAGTATTAAAATTTTAATTTCAACCTAATTAATCTTTTATTAAAATATACACATAAATTTATTAATGAAGCACATATAGCTGGTACCTGAGGATGGAAAGACAGAAGTCAAATGAACAATTGGAAGTTACACAAATTAAATTCCATGTAGAATAAAATGTTCAGTAAGGAGTAGGTAATAAAATTGCTTGTTTTAAGCTTTACATATATGCCATTAAAATTCAACAGCTTTTGAGAAAATAAATCCTAGTTTAACATCTCCAATTTCACATATTCTGGGGTAACAAGATAGTAGATTTGCCCTCCTTGTTGTGCCATTTTATTGCTTCTGAGATCAAAATCCATACACTTCCTTGCCTGCTCTGTGACTATGGAGCACAACAGTAAAAATGTTTTTTGCATTGACAGTTGGTCTGGGTCCAGAGAGACACTGGTGGTAAAGGGGTTGTTCTTCCTCTTCCCAGTGCAGCCCTTTCAACAGTTTTCTTCAGATTAGACATTTTTCCTTGACACTGCACTACACTGGGACTTCTCACATGACTTCAAGAATACAGTAGATGGTGGGACAGGTTACCCATGAATAGTTCCCCATCTCCCCATGCACTGCCCTTGGATGGGATTGCAGCAGAGGGCTGCTAGCTAGGCACCTGCCTTTAGGTGACTCCTCCAGTGCATACACAGGCAACGTTTTAGTGAACTCTAGGGGTGGAGGACCCCTCCAGTACTCCATAGCATTGATTTTCCCTGAATCTTGCAAGGATCTCATTGAACTTCATCACCCCGTGAGCTACAGCAGTACCCTCTGCAACACTGCCAATCTAAAGGGAAATGGCTCTTTCCTAATCTTGGGTTGCTTTGACTTTTGATAGATAATCCTTCTTACTTCAATTCTTTGCTCATAGGACTTTCTATTAAATTTTGCCTTTTCAATTAACTGTGTAGTTTCTGTCTCCTTACTGGACATTGAATGAGGACTAAGACATTTTAGTCAGCTTTCATCCCTATGACCAGATACCTGACAAGAAAAAACTAAGATGAAGGAAAGTTTATTTCAGCTCATAATTTCAGAGGATTCAGTCCATAGATGGTTGACTCTGGGACTGAAGTGAGGCAGAAAATCATGGCAGGAACATATAGCAAAGAAAAGCTGCTCAGCTCATGCCAGCTGGGGAGGAGAAAGAGAGAGAGAGAGAGAGAGAGAGAGAGAGAGAGAGAGAGAGAGAGAGAGACACACACACACACACCAGGAAAAAATAAACCCTCCCAGGGCATGCCATCAGAACCTTACTTGCTCCAGTCACACCCTACCTGACCACATTTATTTCTCACCCTGTAGTCCATTCAAATTATTAATCTATCCAATGGATTAATCCACCAATGAAGTTAGTCTTCATGATGCAATTGTTTCTTAAAAGCCCCACATTTGTACATTGCTGCAATTCCTAACACATGAACTTCTGGAGGACATACCAGATCCAAACTATAACATAAAATAACTTACTTTTCCCTACATATCTGAATTTAGTATGTAAGTTATATTTAATGTCTTTATATCAAATCATTTATCTAAAAATAGGGTTTCTTATCTAAACCACTAAAACTTAGAATTTCAAACCTGTTGTTAAGGTTTAGAGCTTTAATGTCCTCCAAAAAGTTCATGTTCTGAAATTATGATTCCTCAATACAGCAAGTTTCAGAGGTGAGTTTTGGGAGCAATAATCAGATGGAGGCAACTGTAACCTCACCTGTGGATTAATCCATTTGATGTATTAATAATTTGAGTGGACGTCTTGTGGTAACTGTAGGCAGGTTGGATGTGTTTGAAGGAAGTGGATCACTGGAGTCTTGTTCTGGACTATGTCCTTGACCCCCTTTCTGTCTCTCTCTAATATGCAAAATTTGCTCATATTTGTTGTATATGGTATGATGAGCATGGACATATGCAAATAACATGAAACCAACTCCAAAATCAAGGTGATAGTTCTTAAAGCTTCCTTGTGACTGTTAATTGATGTTGCCCTTTTGTGATAAAATCACTATTATGGGCTATATCTGGATGCTCCCCCAAGGTTCATGTGTCAAAGGCTTTGTCCTTAATGTAGTAATGTTTTGGGGTCCTTGACAATGGGTGCTCTCAATTAATTTATGGATTAATCTATTGATAAGTTCATAGCAGAATTCATTAATTAAAGATTATAGAAACAATAAGAGGGAGGGCTAGTTAGAGGAAGTACTTCACTGGGGTCATGCTTTGGAAGAACATTTCTTGTCCGTGACTTCTGACTCACTCTATTTCTCTGCTTCCCAGTTGTATTGAGATGGGCAGTTCTGATCTACTATGCCCTCTCTACTGTGATGATCTGCCTCATCAGAGGTCCATAGCAGACCATGGACTGCAAGCTCTGAAACTGTGAACGAAAACAAATCATTTTTCCTTGGTTTTTCTCAGATAGTTCATAACAGTGATGAAAGCATAACTAATAGAAATACTTAAGGTTTGCATTCTTAAATTTTAAAGTGTGTTACATTATTGTTGATCATAGACACTGTGCTATGAATCAGATCTCTAGATTTAATTGTTTTAGTGTAACTGCATCTTTAAACTAGTTGAATGCAAGATCACCATTTCCTTGGATCTTGGTCCCACTAAGCACCATTCAATTTCCTGCTTCTGAGTGTGACCATTTTAGGCAATTCATCTAAATGGAATTTAGCTCTATTTGTCCTTTAAAGATTGTCTTATTTCACAACATAATGTTCTCCAGGTATATCCATGTTGTCACAAATACCAGAATTTTCTTCTTTTTTTTAAGCTGAGCAGTATTCCCTTATGTATATAACACATCTTGCTCATCAATTCATCTGTAAATGGATAATTGGGTTGCTTCCATATCTTAACTATTGTGAACAACTGCAATGAACTTGGGGCTTCAGATATCTCTTCAAGATCCTGATTTTAATTCTTTGGGTATATACCCAGAAGAAGGATGACTAGATCATATGGATAATTCAATTTTAATTTTTGAGGAAACTCCATATTCTTTTCCATAGTCACTGAAAATTTTCACATTTCCAACAACAGTGTATAAAGAACTCCATTCTCTCCACACCTTACCAATATTTCCAATGTTTTTTTTTTTTTTTTTTTTTTTTCATAATACAGTCCTGTTCTGAGAGGTGTAAGATGATATCTTAATGTGGTTTGGATTTTCATTTCACTGCTCATTAGTGATCTTGAGTATTTTTTTTTTCATATATCTATTGACCATTCTCTTCTTTGGAGAAATGTCAATTCAAATCATTTACTCATTTGTCTTCATCAGGTTATCTGATTTTTTACTATTGAGTTGTAGATATAACATATTTTGAATATTAACTCCTCATATGTATTTTGAAAATTTCATGTCCTAGTATAGTTTGTCTTTTCATTATGTTGATTTTGTTTTGCTGTGAGAATTGTTTTAATTTGATATAACTGTATTTATACAGTTATTTTTGTTACTTGCATATTTAGCGTCAGATCCAATAAATCATTGTCAAGACCAATATGAAGCTTTTCCCCAGTTTTTTTTTTTTTTTTCTGGGAGTTTTAAATTTAGGTCTTGTGTTTAAGTCTTTAGTCTCCTTTTAGTTGATTTATGTGTGTGCTGCAAGGATCCCATTTTGTTCTTTCTCATATGGATATCCAGTTTTCCCACTGCCATTTGTTGCCAACACTATACTTTTCCTATGATATACCCCTGGCACCCTTGTTGAAAATCAGTTCAGTTTTGCTTAATTCTGAGCCTAGACTAGAAGAATTTGAGCAACAAAACGAAGTAGTATTGTTATGTCCACTGTACTATAGCATGTCTCTCTTTTTGTCAGTGCCATAGTCTTTTAATTTATAATTTTATAATAAATGTTGAAACAAGAAAGTGTGGTGTTTCCAGCTTTGTTCTTTATCAAGATATCTTGGGCTATTCTGGATCTTTTGTGTTTTCATATAAATTTGCAATTTTTCTTTCAGTTTCTGTAAAGACTTGACGTTGGAATATTCATGGGGATAACATTAGACAAAGCACCTCTTTCTAACTGCATTGAAGGCAAACTGCTCTACAGCCCCATGCTTGGTATGCTGCTGAAAGTGAATCTCTTTCACTTAAACACAGTAATAAAACCAAGCTTTAAAAGTCACATTCTGTACAACAGAGAAACAAATAAACTAAAAGCAAATGAATAACCTGGGTTGGTAGGAATTAGAGAGAGAACAGAAATGATTTCTTCTCAACAAGGCAACATCCAAACCACACTTAGAATTGGGAGTCTTGTTCCATCTCCCTGAAGGTGAATTATCTACAAAAATCATTCGTAATTTTTCTGTGCAATATTTTCATGCTGTCTGTATTTGTTAATTGATTCAATTATTATTTATGTAAACATGAAATCATAAATACTTTATAATTTGTGCTGTAATACTATTTTTATGATCAGATTGCTATAGCTAGGTTCATTAGGAGTTCTTCTAGTTATTTTTTACACTCCTATCTTTGTAGTTTGTTTTATGTCCTCATTTATTTTTGCAGCATTTCCTTACTTTCTGTCACTATAAGATGTTTTAGAACCATCTTGTGCATCTCCTGTCCTAGTCCTATAATCAGTCATTTCTCCAAGGAACCCTGGTTTCTTTTATCAGAAGGTGGTATTAGAAGCCAATGTCTTATGTGCTAGGTGTGCATATTAGTAATGTGGGGCTGGGAAGATTATTTTTAAAATTATTAATATGCCCAGAATCACAGATCTCTGAAACAAGGAAATACAAATCCCATTCCTCAAAAATATTTACTGAAAGTCGACAATCTCTTAAACAGTCTTCTATACACAGGGGTTCATTAGTGAACTAAACAAAAACCGTGCTTTCACGAGGTTCACCAGATAAATATAGTAAGTAAAATGAACAAATAATGATATCATGAATTAAAATGAAGTCGTTAGAAAGCAAAGAAGTTGACGTTTGAGCAGTTCTTTTGTGAGTGAGGGAAAATTTAAATAAACCCTCCAGCTCTACTTGCCTTCAGTTGATTTAAAAAATCACTCATTTTGAAGGTGGTGAAGATAAGCAATATGTTATTAGTGCCACACTGGCTTTGCTATACATGACACCTCTGAAGCCATCAACAGGCAAAAACTATTCTCCTGATAAAATTAGTTGCCTTTCACTATTTTGTCCAGCAAAAGTTGCCCTTTCATTATCCTCCCCCATTCTGGAGTAAGAGAAGCGAGAGAAGGGAGGCTGCTGCCTTTCATGTCTTTCCCAGATCGTCAATGAGAGATGACCTTTGTATCTTCATGATTAACTACAGGGTAAGCCATTCTTGTTGGTCGGGGGAGGACTAAAAGACTTGAGTTAAAAACAGTCCAATTAGTAAAGTTTTTTTAGCTTTACAGAACTGAGAACATTTGGTGATTTACAGATAACTGCAGCCCATAGGTGAGAAAAACGGACCATCCAAAATTTGTAACTGTGTTGGAATTTGCAACTACCCTCGTGCCACCTATCTGAGGTGTCTCCCCAAAACTTCCTATATAAGCCTCACATCTGCATTTCTTAAGCAAGCCTATCTTTGTTGACAGCCTCCATCTTCTTTGGTTTACTAGGTTTCCACACAAATATTTTTTCTTGCCCCAACAACTGGTCCATGAGTCATTGACCTTTATGAGTGGCAAGCAATGAAATTGGGTACTGTAACGCTATTTAAGATGAGAGGAGAGACGTAAGAACCTTCCCATTATTACTTGGTTATGAACCTCATGACAGGAAATCTATGAAAAATAACCAGGGCTCAGAACAGACTCCAGACAGTTGTTCTGAACACCTGTTATTGGGCTCCAAAGAATCCCATCTAGAGTAAGAAATAAGAGGAAACAGCACAACCTAAGTCACTGAGACAGAAATGAGCTGTGCGTATGGTGTAGGGAAAGTGGGAAGTCAAGAGTAACCCAGATTGACTAACCAATGGGAGGGTAGCAGGAGAAAATGCCAGTGGAGAAAATGGCAGCTAAAATAATGTAAGGTCATTTAACCAATACTGAAGAGTTTAGATTCTATTCTACCAGTTGATAGAAAGTCATTGGGGAGATTTAAACAAGTGAATGACATAATCCAATGTAAACTTTAAAAAATCATGCTAGAGGTTGTGAATATTTACTGTATGAGAGGAAAACCCATATTCTTCCATGTTTGACATCATAGTACCTGATCTCACTAATGGATTTCATATCAGTGCCCCAGTGACCTCCTATGCCATTAATAGACTTTCCAAAGATTTTGTTGTTCATAGCTCAGTCCAAGATAGTTTTTTGGATCTGTTTCTTACATAGTACTTTTTTTTTTTCTTTTTGGGGTGGCGGTGGGGATCAAACCCAGGACCTTGTGTTTACAAGGCAAGCACTCTACCAACTGAGCTATCTCCCCAGCCCTTACGTATTACTTTTAATTTATTTACCCTTTATCACCAGGTAACAGGAAAGAGAATTGCTTTGATTCTGAGAAGAGTGGAGGATTGGTAGAATCCCAAAAATGTTATCACTATAAGCTGGGCCTCAGAGTTTACAACTGAAATCAAATCACATAGTGCATTTGCTGTAGACTAGGAACCCTGACCACCTATTTTGTCTTCCATCAGACCCTCATCCTAGGCCACAACTAACCTCCACATGTAACTTCCTACAAAGATAAGCATCACGTAAAGGGACAGCCTCCTTGTAAACAAAAATAGAGTAAGAATAAACAGAAATAGCATTACCCAAGCAGGGCACTAGGAGTTTAAACAGTAGAATTATCAAATAATATGGCAGAACAGCAATGCCTAATATATTTTATGAAATAGAGGATAAGATTGAAACAATCTCCAGGGAACAAACAAGAAATGACCTAGCAGATTTGAAAAAGGAACCAAACTGAACTGATAGTGTGGAAACACAATAATCAAAACTGAAACTCAAGGACAGACTTAGGAGATCAGCTAGAGTTGAACAGAAAATTGTTGAACTTTGACCAAGGTATAACGTAATTATAAAATACAGAAAAAGATAGAGCATAATGAGGGGGGTGATATGGAGAAGAGTGACAAGCAGGATCAGAGTTCTAGGAGAAAAGAAAAACACTGAAACAGAGAAATGACTGCAAGTTATGGCAGTTCAAATGTTTTCAATTCTAGTAAATGCATCAACTTACTCAATGAATACCCAGCAGGTTCTAAACAAATTCCTGAAACCCACCTTAGAACAAAAGGCTGACTACAATGGAAAGAACAGGTGAGTCAGACAATCACCCAGGGTACAGGAAGTCAACAAAGGCTACCTGGACTCGTGTTGTTTGTTGCCTGTTTTCAAGAAGAGGGTGAAACAAAGTCATTTTTGCAAAGAAGTGTAGCTGGGTGAATTGTCAGCAGACATCCATTAAGGAAAATTCTAAAAGGCATACTTCTCAGATGAACGAAGTATTCTAAAACCAACGGTCAGAGAATTGAGAAGGCACAAAAATATCAAATATAAACATTCTGGATAATTAAAAACATAAGCCTAAAATATAAACCTATCAAATAATAAAATAGTGACAGGATTTGTTTATATGAAACCAAAAGTAGTACATTAGATATTATGCTACTCTTAAATCATATTTTAATCTTTAAGTATTAATACTAATTTCATGAAAGCTAACATTGAAATACATAGCAAAAAATATAATTTGAGTGAGGGATTAATTAAACTCCACTAAATACATATTCTAAAAGAAGAATTAGCAATATAAATTGAATTTATATATCAAAAAGTAAATCACACATGTTGTTATTGCAAATAGGATTTGCTAAAAGATTAAAACACAATGTATAACAAAGTAGAAGAGTGAAAATTGAAATATTGAATAATAATCATAAATACCCCAGATAAGAATACATAAAAAAGAATAACATTACAGTTATTACAGATAGGAAGAACAAAAAGATAACATTACTTCTACAGAATTAAATGCTCCAGAGATTGTCAGAATGAATATAAAACATTCAACTAATTACTCCTTAAAATGACATAGAATAAATAATATCAAAATATCAATATAATAGAAGCATCACATAAAGAGACATATTAAGAGGCAAATAGAGTGAGAAATTATAAATTTAAAGCATATGCATATATCTCAACTATTATAAGTCAAGGAAAATAGCATATCATTATCTTTAATAATGCATATTATAATTTATTTGTTATGTTATAGATAATAGAATATAAGTAATTGTACTCTATAATGGTGATAGTGGTTATTCATAGTTTTAAAATAAAATGTTTCATCCTCATAAATTTTAAAAGAGTTGATGTCATATCCCTAACCTCCTTTTCCATATCTAGAACAGGTGTGATTTTTCCAGGGACCCGCCCCCCAGGGAACTCATCTCTGGATAAAGTTCTGCACACTTTCTCCCGTGGAGCTTTGCCAGCAGATCCTTAAGGGAAATGTAATTTCATAGCCTCCGTCTTATGGGTCTGTCAACACCAACTTATGAGTGTCTTATTCAGGTTCTTCTCATTGTGGTCACACTTAGGGTCTCAACACTTCACTTCTAGTATACCAGGTTGTCAGAGGAGACCAGGACTACATATGTCTGTCGGTAGAAGAGGGACTGGGAACTTCCATATTATTGTCACGGTGTATCAGGTTATGCCAGCACGCCATACTTCTGAAATAAGGTAAAGGATGAAGGGTTCTTCTCTTTTGTCTGTAAAGGAGCTTACAGACAGTCTAGACACCTTGTGCTAAATTCATGTCTAATTAAAAGTAAAATGAGAAAATCCATTCTAATACTAACCAAGAGAACTCTGACATTCCTGTTAACATAAGACCAAATGGATTTAAAGTCAAAAAGAATTTCTGACAAAAGAGAATTACTTTATAATGATCAGAGGTTAAATTCATCAACTATAACAATTGTAATTTTTGGCATCTAATGACACCATTTTAAATATATGACACAATCAAGATTGAGAAACCTACAAGGAATAATGAATAAATCTATAATTATTGCAGGAGATTTTAGCCCTTGCTAGATCAGGTAGACAAACAGTTAGCATGGATGGAAAGACTGAGTGTTTTAGTTAGCTCTCATATCACTGTAACCAAAAAACCTGACAAGAACAATGTTAGAGGAGGAAAATTTTATTTGGCTTATGGTTTCAGAGGTCTCGGTCCATAGATGACTGACTCTACTGTTGTGGGCCTGAGGTGCGGCAGAACTTCACTGTGGAAGGGTATGTAGGAGGAAAGCAGCTCAAGAATGTACAAAATAGAAACCTCAGAGCACACCCCCAGTGACTGACCTACTCCAGACGTACCTACCTACCTACAGCTACCACCCCATTCGAATCCTATCAGTGGATTAATGCACTGATTAGGTTAAGGCTCCGATAACCTGATCCTTTCGCCTCTAACATTTTTGCATTGTCTCACATGTAAGTTTTGGGGGGACACTTCTTATCTAAACCATGTCATTGGGCAACAGTATGCTAATAATAGAGGTTTAAAAATTACATGAAACCTCAAAATGTACTTTTCCCATTACGAACATGACATTCAACAAATGGTTTATATACTACATATTAAAGAAGAATTTCACATAACCGTGATTTACATTGAAAACACTGTTTTAAAGGTGATTTTCCTCATTTTCTTCCAGTCTCTCAACTCACACACACACACACCACACGCACTCACACACAGATATAAACCATTATCTTTTTCATCAAAGCCCCCAAAACGGTGGTTCTAGAAGAGAAAATTCCAAGCTGTTAAAAAGAGGGCAATGTTTTGGAATATACCCAATCAAAAAAAAAAAAAAAATAGGAATTGCTCATCTCTTCTCTTATTCAAACCACTAATATTATTTGTTGATGAATCTCTTCTACCTAAAATAACTACTAGAAAAAAATCATACAGATTCTATGCTATGCTAAACTCTAAGATAAAGTAGTAAGAGACATCACAGAGTTCTAAAAGTTCATTTATTATTCACTTCAGCTGTTGGAAACCCAGCTGTGATCTTGCTAATTCTCTAAGACCATTGCCCCAGGCCCTTATAGCATCCCTGAAAACCCTCCTACCACCACACTGCACATCCAGTGCCGCCTCCAACCTCCAACAGATTCATTTTAAAGATTCTAGTGATTTTAAAATTGCTTCTATTAGAGAGGGAGTAATTGGTAAAATTCCCTAAGGGAAGTGGCTGGGAAAAAACTGTCACTGGTAATAGCAGGGAATTTCACAAAACTGCCAATGAATTTTGTGATTGATGGCACTGAGATGCAGCTGAAGCTTAATCTCTAAGGATAAAAACCGAATGAAAACGATCTACAATGCTCCAGCACGCACACATGTGTACACATCAAAGCAAAAGACATACAAGCATTTCTCTGCTTTATAAGTAATAAATCACATTAGGTAGATTAAATCAGTTTCTAGCATCATGATCCCAACACCTATGTGGGAATCATGTATTGTATTCCAGTTCCTTCTTTGTGCCTATCATTAAACATGACTCACGGCAGAATTACTACACCTAACTATGAACATGGTGGAAAGAAAGGAGCTCTTAAGATATTAGTAGCAAAAATATGAACATTATCAAAGACAAAGAATAAAAATTGGGGGATGAACTGCATGCCTCAACAAAAACTGGATGTATATCGTAAGCATTCTAACAACTTTAAAATACAGTCATTCGTACATAACCAATATATTAGCTGGAGCAAAACCAATAGCAAATTTTGAATTGAATTAGCAATGTGTATCAAATATCTAATAACGAAGTGATAAAATCCTTTTCAAAATTTAATTTATTTTTCTTAATAAAACCCTTTTAAAATCAGTGATAGAACATTATTAATTTTACTCTTCTTGCCTTATATCTTGTATTATTTATAAAAGCAATATACAACTGTATTACAACAGTACATTAGTTTTAATTTTTGATTGTAAAATGCCCTGAGAGTAAATAACTTCATTTTCTGCTTAGATCCCACAAATAACACTAACATTAACGGAGTACAATAATATAGCTTTGTTCCTGATATATGGTAGATCTTCAAGTAACATATTTTAATTGAATTTCATTTTTTATAGTGGAAGTAAAACTCATAATGTTTAGACAATTATTGTAACACTGTTTTACCCCAGAGATTCAGTCTTTTTTAAATAACTTATTTATTTTGATTCATTGTCAACAACTGTGGTACATCTTGTTTCTCTGGTGGAACATGAAGTAGAGTCATACCATTTGTGTAATCATACATGTACATAGGGTAAGGATGTTTGTCTCACTCTTGACTCCTTTAAAATCACTTCTTGTTCTCCCTCTTGTTTCCAAGCTTTGTTGGCAATAGCTTAATTGCACCACTTTGAAGTACAGCCCTAATAAGAAGCAAATCTTGAATAACAAATGCGACTTCCCAACTTGATATTTCCTACTTAATTGTCAATTTTTTTAAAGTAATTCTGAAGAATGTAAATGAACCACTTCCCTTAAGTAAAACCAAAAGAGCAATTCCTTTAGAATCCTACTGTTATGCTTTTTATGTGAGGGCATCTTTGTTCACATATTCTTTATTTTTATTTAGTGTGCTTATCCTATTTTATTTTTACTCACTCTCTTCCATTTTCCTTCTCTTGGAAGTTTATGTAGACGCATCTAGGCTGGAGACCAAAAATCCTGAGTTCCTGACGAGCACACAGTTGTGCTGGCGTCCTGTGATTCCTCTCTAGTTGTGTCCTTGCCTTGAATGTGCACATTACAAACAAAAATGAGGACTGGACTGGAGAATCTTCTTTCCTTATTTTCCCAATTTTTTTTTCTAAGGATCTCAATGCTGGGAATGTTGTGTACCTCTAGAAAATATGTATTGAGTAATTATACTATGTAAAAAGGAAAATAAACAAATATCAATCACATTAAAATAGGTTACATTAATAATACTATGATGTTCAAGGTTTTTAAAAACCCCATAGATTCAGAAAGAGAATACTGCATAAACATATTTGTAGAAAAGTAAAAGAAACAAATCCGAATACTTCTGTTAAAAATGAGAAAATTAGTTATTCTGGGTCTATTATTTTTCCAAATGAATTTCATGATTGCTTGCTCTATTTCTGTGAGGTAGTCATTGGGATTTTAATTGGAATTGCTTTGAATCTGTATAGCACTTTTGGTAGAATGGCCATTTTGACAATATTGATTCTGCCTATCCAAGAACATGGGAGATCTTTTCATCTTCTACAGTTTTCTTTAATTTCTTTGTTTAGTGTTCTGTAGTTCTTATTGTAGAGGTCTTTTACCTCTGTTGTTAGATTGATTCCCAAATATTTTATTGTTTTTTGAGGCTATTATGAATGGGGTAACTTTCCTAAATTCTCTTACTGAAGATCCATCACGTATGAATAAAAATGTATTAGATTTATGAGCATAGATTTTATGTCCTTCTACTTTTACTGAATTCATTTATGAGTTCTAGAAGTTTTCTGGTGGAATTTCCTGGTTCCTCTAAATATAGAATCATGTCATCAGCAAACAGGGATAATTCGAATTCTTCTTTTCATATTCATATCCCTTTAATTTCTTTGGTCTGTCTAATTGCTCTGGCTCGAGTTTCAAGGACAATGTTGAATAGAAGTGGTGAAAGAGGGCATCCTGCCTTGTTCCAGTTTTTAGGGGGAATGCTTTCAGTTTTTCACCATTTAGAATGATATTAGCCATGGGCTTAGCATAGATAGTCTTTACAATGTTAAGGAATGTTCCCACTATCCCTATTTTTTCTAGTGTTTTGAGCATGAAGGGGTGCTGTATTTTATCAAATGCTTTTTCTGCATTTATCAAAATAACTATGTGATTTTTGACTTTAAGTCTGTTGATATGGTGAATTACATTTATTGATTCACAGATGTTGAACCAACTTTGCATCCCTGGAGTAAAACCCACTTGATCATGGCGCACTATTTTTTAAATATGTTTTTGTGTGCAATTTGCTAAAATTTTGTTGAGAATTTTTGCATCAATGTTCATTAAGGATATTGGTCTGAAATTTTCTTTCCTCAGTGTATCTCTGTCTGGTTTAGGTATCAGGGCGATATTGGCTTCATAGAATGAGTTTGGAAGGGTTCCCTCCTCTTCTATTTCATGGAATACTTTGAAAGAAGTATTGGAATGAGCTCTTCTTTAAAGGTTTTGTAGAACTTGACTTTTGATGACTTCTTCTATTTCATTGCTTGCAATCGATTTATTTGAACTGTGTATGTCCTCCTGATTCAGTTTGGGTGAATCATATGTCTCTAGAAACCTGTTGATGTCTTTGAGATTTTCTATTTTGTTGGAGTATAGATTTTCAAAATAGTTTCTAATTATGTTTTGTATTTCATTAGTGTCTGTCGTGATATTTCCTTTTTCATCCTGAATTTTAGTAATTTGAGTTTTCTCTCTCCCTCTCTTTGTTAGTGTGGCTAAGGGTTTATCAAATTTGTTTATTTTTTCAAAGAGCCAACTTTTTATTTTGTCAATTTTTTGATTTAGCAGGAAGAGTAAAGAAGGGGGAATCACAATATCAGAACTTCAACTATACTACAGAGCAAGAGTAAC
Source organism: Sciurus carolinensis (assembly GCF_902686445.1). Taxonomy (NCBI): domain Eukaryota; kingdom Metazoa; phylum Chordata; class Mammalia; order Rodentia; family Sciuridae; genus Sciurus; species Sciurus carolinensis. The sequence goes on from NC_062220.1 coordinate 28,012,565, forward strand.
ATAAATGGCGTGGTATTGGCACCAAAATAGGTAGATCAATGGTACAGAATAAAGGACACAGGCACAAACCCAAATAAATACAGTTGTCTCATACTAGACAAAGGTGCCAAAAACATACAATGGAGAAAAGACAGTCTGTTCAACAAATGGTGCTGGGAAAACTGGAAATACATATACAACAGAATGAAACTAAATCCCTGTCTCTCACCCTGCACAAAACTCAACTCAAAATGAATCAAGGACCTTGGAGTCAGACCAGAGACCCTGCACCTTTTAGAAGAAAAGGTAGGTTCAAAACTTCATCATGTTGGCTTAGGATCAGACTTCCTTAACAGACTACCAAAGCACAAGAAATAAAAGCACAAATCAATAATTGGGATAGATTCAAACTAAAAAGATTTTCTCAGCAAAGGAAACTATCAGCAATGTGAACAGAGAGCCTACAGAGTGGAAGAAAATCTTTGCCACACATACTTCAGATAGAGCATTAATCTCCAGAATATATAAAGAACTCAAAAAACTCTACACAAAGAATATAAATAACCCAATCAACAAATGGGCTAAGGAAATGAACAGACACTTCACAGAAGAAGATCTACAATCAGTCAACAGATATATGAAAAAATGTTCAACATCTCTAGTAATAAGAGAAATGCAAATTAAAACTACCCTACCATTCCATCTCACCCCAATTAGAATGGCCATTATCAATAATACAGGCAACAATATGTGTTGGCAAGGATGTGTGGAAAAGGTACACTCATACTTTGCTGGTGGGGTTGCAAATTAGTGCAACCACTCTGGAAAACAGTGTGGAGATTCCTTAGAAAACTTGGAATGGAACCACCATTTGACCCAACTCTTCCACCCTTTGGCCTGTACCCAAAGGACTTAAAATCAGCATACTACAGTGATGCAACAACATCAATGTTTGTAGCTGCTCAATTCAAAATAGCCAGATTGTGGAACCAATCTAGATGCCCTTCAATAGATGAATGGACAAAGAAACGGTGGTATATATACACAATGGAATATTACTCAGTCATAAAGAAGAATAAGATTATGGCATTTATAGGCAAATGGATGAAGTTGGAGAATATCATGCTAAGTGAGATAAACCAACCTCAGAAAACCAAAGGACGAATGATCTTGCTGATAAGCAGATGATGATTCATATTGGGTGGTGGGAGGGGGTCAAGAATGGAGGAAGGATGGACTCCATAGAGAAAAAAGAGGGGTGGCAGAGGTGGGGTGAAGGAAAAATAACAGAATGAGTCAAACATCATTACCCTATGTAAATGTATGATTACACAAATGGTATGACTCTACTTCATGTACAACCAGAGAAACAAGTCATACCCCATTTGTTTACAATAAAAAAAAGAAAAAAAAATTAGGAAATTACCATAGCATAGGTGGGCTTCTGAGAATCATGTAAGATTCAATTTCTTTTTTTTAATTATTTTTTTATTTTTACAGACTGCATTTTGATTCATTGTACACAAATGGGGTGTATCTTTTCATTTCTATGGTTGTGCACAATGTAGATTCATACCATTGTGTAATCATACATGTAGATAGGGTAAGGATGTCTGTCTCATTCCTGGGTACTTATCACATAGGTGCATTTTCTTTGTGAAAAAAATAATTTAACCAATTGTAAAAGTATAAGGCTCTGCTCAAAACACACAAAGTCTTCCAGAGAAAGTTTCATGGGAAGAAAATTATTAGAAGTAATAGAAATCCTGACAAATCAATTTGGAAAGAATAATAAAATTGGGAAAAATTCCAAGAATGATTAAGGAAAAGGTACAAATGAGCAATGGTAATCAAAAGTTTCCTGACAAAATTATCTTCTTTGTAAAATGATGTTTTATATGAAAAACTATAAATGATCTGAATAATCTATTATCTGTAACATAAATCTGTTATTAAAACTTCCAAAGAATTAGTGTTTCCTCTGGTGTCACTGCATGTTCTTCTGTGTTGTGATTACTGGGGCATACGTTAATAAAATTTATGAACTTATGTCCTAAGAGTATTTCTTCTGTGATGTATGTTAATAGTGTCATAGAGAGCCTAGACTCAAGACGGTTCAAAGAAAAGTTTACTGGAAATATAGAGAATTATAAAAGTCAATTTTAGAAAAGAGAAGAAAATTCCCTTAGGGGATAGAATGGAGAAGTTGATTAGATTTGAGAGGTAAATTTGCAGAAGATTTTTAAAGAGAAATATGAAGAAAGAAATTCTAATTTCCCAAAGGAAGAAATAAAATTTAGTTAGTATAATAATGCCTAGTAATGTAACTCTATATTTTGAAGTTATTCTTCAATGACTATAAATATCATTTAAAGAGTGTTAAATAATGGTATTTATTTGAATTCAAGAAATAAAACTAATTTTTAAGCTTAGCTTCAAAGTAGAATAACTAGATACATATTCAGTATACAACTAGGCACTTTAGGAAGCTGAATTATTTTGTTCTGACTACTGGGATACTTCTTGCTAAATGTATAGTTCAACAACATTTATTTTAAATAACAAATGTCATCATTTTGCTAAAGTTCTCACATTCTTTGGAGTCAAATACTCAACTTGAAATCCTAGTTTCAACAACTTCATTATGTGCAAAAGAAGGTACATTTGATGAATGAGGTAAATCCTATGGCACATGAGAAAGCATACAAATCAGGAAAAATCAAATTTAAGTAATCAGGTTTCTTTGTAGTCACTGATATTTTAGTGACCATCACTTGCCAAAAGCTTCTCTTAGATTTGTTGGTTTAGTTATCCTAATGATTTTTACTCATTAGCTGAATAGCTGGGTACTTAATAGAACAAGTATAAACAGAGGTTTGCACATTTGAAAAGAAATAAGAGTAAATGACTAATTTTCATTAATTACAATTAATTCCATATTTATAACAGAAAATCTAGAATAAAGACGACATTTTATTGCATTATGAACAGGAATATTTTTGTATATTTAGATACTACTTCCTGTTGTAAAAACATCAGGAAAAACACTTTTAATTCTTTCTATTCAACACAATGTAATAAGGATGCATTTGACATCAACGTTCTGTTACTTACGATAGGTGTCATTTCAATTGTACATAACGAAGTTCTGACACAGAAATGGTAGATTATCACTTAATCTTAGCAGAAAGCCAGTCAAAGATATTTTTAAAAAAGAGATGTTACAACCAAAATAATATATTCTTAAGAGGGGCAATATGTGTTTGATTCTTTCATCTTTAGAAACAGAAATTTTCAATGCCATTTGTTCAAGCCTGTCCCACTGAACATAGCTATTTATTTCCCTATTCCTTTCTCAAGAAAACAAGAGAACTGAATGTGGACATAACCTGGTGGCACCTTCATTAGAATATAATTTTATGCTCTATTCTATGAGATCATTTATTTTTATTCACAATTTTATAGATTTCTCCAGAATCTTTGGTATCTTTCTGCCCCACTCACTATTTCCTTCTGTTTCTTATAGGACATGAAATGACCCTCTGCTTTCAGGAGGTGGCTTTGTAATAGATGACTCTCGTTCAGGAGACTACATTAGCGATGTAATGTCTGGAACGGTTATGTTGATCTCCATGGACCCTCTCCTCAAGCAAACAACCATGGCAAATAAAAATTTTAAAACTATCCAACTATTTGAAATTTCTTGGATTGTCATAATAGTATATACTAAGCCAATGAAGATTTATTTAAGAAAATCAACTGGATCTTGGTACCAACAATTTGAATTACAAATCCACCCACCTACCCCTTGTCGGTCATGAGGGAACTTCTACTTCAAATTCCTTCAACCAAGAAGATGTGAATTTCTCAACTCCTAATCTAGGGGTATGAATGGAAAATCCACCAACTTTTCTCAACTCCTTAGCTCCATGTTGTAGATATATTCCAGGCAAGAGCATGTAAGTGGTAATGGGTCCTCTTATTTTATCCAGTTTAGTGTAAAAGTTGTATTCCAGGCATAATAGGCTGAAAACACTGCACTACAATTGCACTGTCTTTGACATAGGGTGGAGATTCCATGATAGGAGAGGAAGAATGAAAATACTAGAAACTGATACCTTCAACCAATGCCCTGCCTGCAGCACAGGAATATCACTTCAAGAGAGTCAGGTTATCTTCCTGCCCCTAGCCCCAGAGAAGATGCGAAAGATTCTACCCAAAAGATGAAGACAGAGAATGCAAACTTTGTTTTCCTAAGAGAAAATAATTTATTTAGAAGGAATATAAGTGAGTTTAATTTGAAAGGTACTTTTGAATATAATGAGATTTTCATCACGAGCAATTAAGAGAAGAATGTTAGTTCTATGATGGCAACAAATAAAATGATGAATCAGACAGAAGTTTAACAGACAAACCAGAAACTACATAGCTAAATGGAATTTTCCTGGGGTCAGAATAACCTTCATATATTGCCTTAAATTACAATCCTGTCAAAGATCTTAAATTTATGCTCCAGAACATGCTTAAAAACAACAGTGCTATCTTTTGACAAGTAGCAGAATCTAGTGGCTGAGTATGATATGCCTGAAGGCAAGCGGTTAGAAAAATAACACAGCAAATAAGGAAAAGGCAGTACATTATAGCTCACCAAATCTACTGCTGTTCCCGAGGGGTGAGGAAGAAGAAGAACAGTACAGGACACAACTCTCTGAAAAGCAGACTATCACCCAAGAGGATATATCACTATACACACAAAAACAGTAAGACCAAGGATGGGGTAAAAATCATTCTCCAGAGATTCTACATATATAATCTAGAATTCCAGTTCTCAACCGAAAATCATGAGCATGCAATGAAGTAGGAAATTGTAACTCATATACATGCACATAAGCAGGCAACAGAAATTGCCCATAAGTGACCCAAATGACTTAGTTACCTAAGTATTCAAAGCAGCATTACAAATCCTACCTAAAAAGGAATGTATGATGATTGTGACTCATGACTAAAAAATATCAATAGAGAAATAGAAATTATAAAAATAAAAAGTAGAAATTCTGAAGTTGAAAAACACAAAATGAAAATTTTCAACTATCAATGTGAAAAATATAGTAGAGGACATCAGCATATGTGTGCTACAAGAGTGAAGAACCAGTGATCTTGAAACCAGAGTAATAGAGATAATTCAATCTGAAGAATATAGAGGGAAAATATACAAAAATGAACAGATATTAAGAGAAAATGTGGAATACCAGTAAGTGCATGAATATACGCTTAATTATGGCATAAGGTAAAGAAAAGAAAGGAAAACTATTTAAGGTATAATGGCTGAAAACTTCCCACATTTGCTAGAAAACATTAATCTATGTACTCAAGAGGTTCAATGAACTCCAATAGGATAAATGGAAAGAGAATCATGCCCAGAAACATTATAACTAAAATATAGAAAGACAAAGGGAAAATGTTGGAAACAACAGGGAAAAACAAAAACAAAAAAAAAAACTCTTCACTTTTCATGAAAACAACAGGATTAACATCTGACTTCTCTTCAGAAATAGTGGAAGTCAGAAGGTGATGGTAGATATATTAAAAATGCTAAAAGAAAAATACTCATCCAAGAAAATCTATATCCAACAAAACCATCTTTCAAAGATTAAGTTTAAAGGAAGAAATTCCAGAAAAGTGAAAAGTTAATTATTTTTTCTGGTAAACATTATAAATATTAAAGAAGGTTCTTCAGGTGAAGGTAAATAATACCAGAGAGCAATTCTCATGTGTGCATGCATGTGAGTACACACACACACACACACACACACACACACACTCAGAGACACTGTAAAAGGTAATTATTTTAGTTTCCTAGTGCTGCTGCCACAAATTACCACAGACTTGGATTAAATCAATATGCATTTACTATCTTATGTTTCTGGAAGTCAAAAATCCAAACTGGATATTAATGTACTAGAATCTTGGCAGGTCTCAGTTCAAGGTGATTTCTAAAACAAAAGAGATTCCAGTGTTTTCTTTCTTTACCTTTCCCCTTCCCCCTTTTTAAGGTAGATTTCTTTTTGAGGTTTAGACTTAAAATCTCAATAGTGAATATTTATCCCACCATCATTCATTTCCTTTCACCCGTTCAATTTGTCATTGATTAACTAATGAACATCCTTAGCTACCTTCTTTTCAAATAACTATTGATTCACTTAAGTCACTAAGTAAAACCCTAAATTCTATAACTCAATTTATTCTAATCTTATTTCTGCCACAAACTAGGGGTATACAAACCTATTCTTCTTCAATTTATTCTGATGTTCCACACAGTATTTTCATTTTTTTTAGGTTCCTTTTTAATTTGTCCTAATTGGTTACACATAACTGTAGAATGCATATTTATACATTGTACACAAATGGAGCATAACTTCTCCTTCCTCTGACTGTACATAGTGCAGAGTCACACCAGTAGTGTAATCATACATGTATATAGGGTAATAATATTTGTCTCATTCTGCCATCCTTCCCATCCCACTACCCCACCTCTCCTCTTACTCCACTCTGCATAATCCAAAGTTCCTTCATTCTTCCCTACTCACCCCCCACTATGGATCAACATCCATTTATCAGACACATTCAACCTTTGGTTTTTTTGGGATTTTCTTATATCACTTAGAAGGATAGTCTCTAGTTCCATCCGTTTACCTGAAAATGCCATAATTTCATTCTTCTTTACAGCTGAGTAACATTCCAATGTGTATATGTGCCACATTTTCTTTAGGCATTCATCGGTTGAAGGACATCTAGGTTGGTTTCATAGTTTAGCTATTGTGAATTGAGTTGCTATAAACATTGATGTGACTTTTTCACTGTAGTGTGCTGATTTTAAGTCCTTTGAGTATAAACTGAATAGTGAGATAATTGGGGCAAATGGCGGTTAAATTCTAAGTTTCTTAAGGAATCTCTATACTGCTTTTGATAATGCAATCCAATCTGCAGTTCCACCAGTGATGTATGAGTGTATCTTTTTCCCCACATCCTCGTCAACACTTATTACTTTTATTATTGATAATTACCATTCTGTCTGGAGTGAGATAAAGTCTTAGGGTAGTTTTGATTTGCATTTCTCTCACTGCAAGAGATAATGAACAGTTTTTAAATGTTCATTGATCCATTATACTTCTTCTGTGAAGTGTCTGTTCAGTTCCTTAGCTCATTTATTGATTGAGTAATTTCTTTTTTGGTGTTAGTTTTTTGACTTCCTTCTATAGTGTGGAAATTACTGCTCTAATTGAGGTGCATGTGGTAAAAATTTTCGCCCATTCACTAGACTCTCTCTTCACATTGTTGATTGTTTACTTTTCTGAGAAGAAACATTTTAGTTTAAATCCATCCCATTTATTGATTTTTTATTTTACTTTTTGTACCTTAGGATTCTTGTTAAGGAAGTCAGATTCTAAAATGACATGATGAGGATTTGGGCCTACTTTTTCTTCTATTAGGTACATGGTCTCTGTTCTAGTGCCTAAGTCTTTGATTCACTTGAGTTGATTATTGTGCAGAGTGAGAGAAAGAGGTTTAGTTTCATTTTGTTGCACATATACTTCCAGGTTTCCCAGCACCATTTGTTGAAAAGGCTATCTTTTCTCCAATGTATGTTTTTGGCACCTTTGTCTAGTTTGAGATAACTCTATCTATTGTCTCTGTGTCTTCTATTTTGTACCATTGGTCTACATGTCTATTTTGGTGCCAAAACAATTCCATTTTCATTACTATTGCTCTGTAGCATAGTTTAAGGTCATATTGTGATATCTCCTGCTTCACTCTTCTTGCTAAAGATTGCCTTGGCTATTCTGGGTCTCTTATTTTTTTGTCCTTATTTTTTGAAATGAATTTTATGATTGCTTTTTCTAGTTCTGTGAAGAATGTCATTGGGATTTTAATAGGAATTGAATCTGTATAATGCTTTTGGTAGTATGGTCATTTTGAGAATATTAATTCTGCCTATCCAAGAGCCTGACAGATCTTTCCATCTTCTAAGTTCTTCAATTTCTTTCTTCAGTGTTCTGCAGTTTCATTGTAGAGGTCTTTCACCTCTTTTGTTGGATTGATTCCCAAGTATTTTTTTTTTTTTAGGCTATTGCTAGTGGGGTAATTTTCCTAATTTCTCTTTCAGTAGATTCATCACTTATGTATAGGAATGCATTTGATTTATGGGTATTGATCTTATATCCTGCTACTTTGTTGAATTCATTTATGAGTCCTAGAAGTTTTCTGGTTGAATTTTATGAATCCTCTAACTATAGAGTCATGTCATTGGCCAATAGTGATAGTTTGAGTTCTTCTTTTCTTATTTGTATCTCTTGAATTTCTTCTAAGCTTCAAGGATTATGTTGAATAGAAGTGGTGAAAAAGGGCATCCCTATCTTATTCCAGTTTTTATATGGAATACTTTCAATTTTTCTCCAATTAGAATGATGTTGGCCTTGGGCTTGATATAGATAGCTTTTACAATGTTGAGGTATGTTCTTACTATCCCTAGTTTTTCTAGTGTTTTGTACATGAATGGGATGCTGTGTTTTATAAAATGCTTTTTCTGCATCTATTGAAATAATCATATGATTCTTAACTTCAAGTGTACTAATGTGATAAATTACATTTATTGGTTTCTGTATGTTGAACCAATCTTGAATCACTGGGATGACCCCAGTTATAATTTTGTACACTTGGGGTCCTATAAACCTCTTGTAGTTGATTTTCCATTTCATTCTTTAGATTTGGGAATTATGTTATTGAAAAGATTGTGCATTCCTTTGATTTGTATCTTCACACCTTCATCTATTCCAATGAATCTTAAATTTGGTCTTTTTATGTTATCTCATATTTCTTGGAAATTCTGTTCATGTTTTCTCATCATCTTCTCTGTGAGTTAGACTTTATTTTCAAGAGTTTATATTGTGTCTTCATTGTCTGAGGTTCTGTCTTCCTAGTGGTCTACTCTGTTGTTGATACTTCCCATTGAATTTTTAATTTGGTTCATTATTTCCTTCACTTCAAGAATTTCTGCTTGATTTCTGCTTGATTTTTTTTTTTATAATCTCTCTCTTTACTAAAGTGATCTTTTACTTTCTGTATTTTCTCTCAGATACCATCCTTTATTTTGAAGGTCGATCTAAATATGTATTTCCTAAACTCCTCTGACATTTCCTCTACCATGTTGTCTATGGATTCTATTGCTGGAATACCTAGATTTGTTCCATTGTTTTTTCATGCTGTCTGTGTGAATCCTTATTTAGTGGTATGAATCTGAGGCAGTACAGATTATACCCTGTAGTCTTATAGTGTCCCTGAAGGCTCCCAGTACCTCACCATTAAGGGGAGACCAATATTAATAGCACCCAATATAAACAATATACAACCCTAAACTGAATGGCTTCTATTAAGGCATCTACTGTTTTGTCACAATAAACAGAAATGAAGTGTTCAGTTATTATCTACAAATAAACAGTATTATCTACAATATAAACAGTATTGTTTATATTGTTAAGGGTTTACCATTTCAAATGATGGACAATGAGGGAATAGAAATAAGGTAAGATGTGATGTTTATTAGGGAGAAGAGAAGATTGAGGTAAAAATTTATAGTAAAAGTGAGGGAGGAATTAATGTAGTTTGGCTATTATTATGAGAGAAGTGAGAAAGAGAATCCAGGGAGACAGATAGGTGAGAGAAAAAATACATAGTTTTTTTTTTTTTTTTTAAGTAAAAACATAAGAATACACAACAAACACACCACTCTGACCACTGGATAGATCCTCCAAAAACTGAACAAAGAAACATTAGAACTAAATAATACAATCAATGATATAGACTTAATGGATATTTACAGAGTATTTCATCCATCATTAAGCAAATATACTTTCTTCTCAGCAGCTCATGAATTCTTCTCCAAAATAGACCATATGCTATGCCTAAAAGAAGCCATTAGTAAATACAAAGTATTAGAGATCCTACCCTGTATCCTATCAGATCATAATGGAATGCAATTAAAATCAATGATAAAATAACAAACAAAAACTACTCATACACATGGAGACTAAATAATATGCTATTGAGTGATGCAATGATAACAGAAGACATCATGGAAGAAATAAAAAAGTTCTTAGAGGTAAATGAGAACAATGACACAATATATCAAAATCTCTGGGACACTCTGAAACCAGTACTAAGAGGAAAGTTCATTGCATTGAGTTCATACATTAAAAAAATAAAAAGTCAACAACTCATGAGCTAATATTACATCTCAAAGTCCTAGAAAAAGAAGAACATATCAGCACCAAAATAGTAGAAGACAGTAAATAATTAAAATCAGAGCTGAAATCAATGAAATTGAAACAAGAGAAACAATTCAAAAAATTGGCAAAGCAAAAAGTTGGTTCTTTGAAAAAGTTAACAAAATTGATAGACCCCTAGCCACACTAATGAAGAAAAGGAGAAAGAAAACTCAAATTACTAGAATTTGTGATGAAAAAGGAAAGATCACCACAAACACCATTGAAATACATAACACAATTAGAAGCTACTTTGAAAATTTATACTCTAACAAAATAGAAAATATCAAAGACATTGACAAATTTTTAGAGACATATGATCCTCCCAAGCTGAATCAGGAAGACATACAAAAATGAAACAGATCAATTTCAAGCACCAAAATAGAAGAAGCCACCAAAAGCCTACCAACCAAGGAAAACCCAGGACCAGATGGATTCTCAGCTGAATTCTACATGACCTTTAAAGAAGAACTAATACCAATACTCCTCAAAGTATTCCAGGAAATGGAAAAGGAGGGAATCCTTCCAAATTCATTCTATGAGGCTAGTATCACTCTGATACAAAACCAGACAAAGACACATGAAGGAAAGAAAACTTTAGACTTGATGAACATAGATGCAAAAGTATTTAACAAAATACTGGCAAATCACATACAAAAATATATTAAAAAGATAGTGCAGGATGATAAAGTGGGGTTTATACCAGGGATGCAAGGTTGGTTCAACATCTGGAAATCAATAAATGTAATTCATCACATAAATAGGCTTAAAGATGAGAATCACATAATTATTTCAATAGATGCTGAGAAAGCTTTTGATAAAACACAGTACCCCTTCATGCTAAAAACACTAGGAAAAATAGGAATGGTAGGAACATACCTCAACATTGTAAAGGCTATCTATGCTATGCCCACAGCCAACATCATTCTTAATGGAGAAAAACTGAAAGCATTCCCTCTAAAAACTGGAACAAGACAGGGATGCCCTCTTTCATCACTTCTATTCAACATTGTCCTTGAAACACTTGCCAGAGCAATTAGACAGACCAAAGCAATAAAAGGGATACGAGTAGGAAAAGAAGAACTAAACCTGTCACTATTTGCTGATGACATGATCCTATATTTAGAAGATTCAAAAAACTCCACTAGAAAACTTCTAGAAGTAATAAATGAATTCAGCAAAGTAGCAGGATATAAAATCAGTATGCGTAAAACTAATGTATTTCTATTCATAAATGATGAATCCTCTGAAAGAGAAATTAGGAAAACCACTCCATTCACAGTAGCCTCAAAAAAAAAAAATTAAATACTTGGGAATTAATCTAAAATAAGAGGTGAAAGACCTCTACAATGAAAACTACAGAACATTAAAGAAAGAAATTGAAGGAAACCTTAGAAGATGGAAAGATCTCCCATGTTCTTGGATAGTCAGAATTAACATTGTCAAAATGGCCATACTACCTAAGGTGCTACACAGATTCAATGCAATTCCAATTAAAATCCCAATGACATTCCTCATAGAAATAGAGAAAGCAATCATGAACTTCATCTGGAAGAACAAGAGACCTCGAATAGTCAAAACAATCCTGAGTAGAAAAAGTGAAACAGGATGTATCACAATACCAGACATTAAACTATACTACAGAGCAATAGTAACAAAACCAGCACCAAAATAGACAGGCAGACCAATGGTACAGAATAGAAACACAGAAACAAAAACCACATAAATACAATCAACTCATACTAGACAAAGCAGCCAAAAACATACAATGGAGAAAAGATAGCCTGTTCAACAAATGGTGCTGGCAAAACTGGAAATCAATATGCAGTATAATGAAATTAAACCTCTGTCTCTCACCCTGCACAAAACTCAACTCAAAATGGATCAAGGACTTAGGAATGAGACCAGAGACCCTGCACCTAATAGAGTAAAGTAGGCCTGAATCTTCATCATGTTGGCTTAGAATCAGACTTCCTCAATAAGACTCCCAAAGCAAGAATCAATAAATGGGATGGACTCAAACTAAAAAGCTTTTCCTCAGCAAAGGATACAATCAAGAATGTGAAGAGAGAGCCTATAGAGTGGGAGAAAATCTTTTCCACACACACTTCAGATAGAGTACTTATCTCCAAAATTTATAAAGAACTTACAAACCTTTACACCAAAAATACAAATAACCCAATCAATAAATGGGACAAGGAACTGGACAGACACTTTACAGAAGAAGACGTACAGGCAATTAATAAATATATGAAAAAGTGTTCAACATCTCTACTAATTAGAGAAATGCAAATTAAAACAACCCTAAGACTTCATCTTACTCCAATTAGAATGGCTATTATCAAGAACAATAATAGATGTTGACATGGATGTGGGGAAAAAGCACACTTTTAGATTGCTGGTGGAGTTGCAAATTTGTGCAGCCACGCTGGAAAGCAGTGTGGAGAATCCTCAGAAAACTTGGAATGGACCCATCTTTTGACCAAGTTATCCCACTCCTTAGTTTATACCCAAAGGACTTAAAATCAGCATACTACAGTAGCACAGACACATCAATGTTTATAGCAGCTCAGTTCGCAATAGCTAGATTGTGGAACCAATGTAGATGCCCTCAGCAGATGAATGGATAAAGAAACTGTGGTATATATACACAATGGAATATTATTCAGCCATAAAGAAGAATAATATTATGGCATTTTCAAATAAATTGATGGCATTGGAGAATATCATGCTCAGTGAAATAATCCAGTCCCAAAAAATCAAAGGCCAAATGTTTTCCCTGAAAAGTGGAGAAAGATATATAAAGGGGGTGGGCGGGTGGGGAGGGCAAGAAGAATGGGGGAACATTGGTTTATGTAGTAGGAAATGAGAGGGAGGTGGGTATAAAAAATGGTGAAATGAGGCAGATATCATTACCCTATGTACATTTATGATTAAACAAATGGTATGAATCTACATCATGTACTTCATAGAAATGAAATGATGTACCTCATTTGTGTACAGTGAATCAAAATGCAGTCTGTAAAAAATTAAAAGGCAAATTAAAAAAAAGAATAAACCCTTCAAGGGAACAACAAAAAAAAGAATACACAACAAAACTGTCATACACTGTTCAGACATTTCATTCCTCAACATATTGATGCATGAAAAATATTTGGATTCAAAGATGGTAGAGGTGTGAGAGAGAGGACAAAAAAATGGAAAGTCTCAATGGAAAATTGAATGATTGCTTCTGTGGGCTTTCAAAAATTTTCTTAGCTTTCCTTCTTCACTGGTAGATGAGATTGTCTGAAGTTTGATTTCAGCTCCAATTTAGGTGCTGACTGGTGGGGTGGGTAAGCCAATAACAAGATGTCTTCATACCCTCTTCCAGTCTTCCCACACATTGTAAATGGCCCCTTCCCTCCTTCCACACTTCAGTACTCACTGAGCTGTAGAGAGCCCAGTTTTCTCTAGTTTCTTCAACCTGTGCTTCCCCCAGGGGCCTGCCCCTAGTCTCTGACTTTCCACAGGCTTGCCAGACCCAGACTGGCAAACCCAGCTGCAATCTGATGGACCTGGGCTTCAGCTTCCCCAGGTCCCACCTTGCTGCTGTCCCAAGATCTCAATGCCCTTTCAACTTGCAGATAGACCACCAGGGATGTGCTCAAGCAAAGGAGCAACCCTGCTGAGAGACAATCAGATGGTAGTCTCTACCCCATGGAGCAGAAAAACCTCAGGTGCAGTCAGACCTGCAGATACCCCAATATATCTCCAGGCCCTGATTTGTGTCCCCAGAATGAGTTGGCTGTGCCCAGGGATAGTTGCAGTGGTGGTGGAAAACCTGCAGGTCCTAACTGGTGTCCCAAGATGGCAACAGCCATGTGTAACCAAACCTGTGGGTACAATGGACTTCCAGACAACAGCAGGCAGCAGGAAGTCTGCTGTTGGTGTGCAGGTGGTCTGCAGGTTAATGGTGGACTATCCATGGGTGGACATCTGGTGGTGTTCCATGGGTAAGTGAAAGGTGGGCAATGGGCAGACCAGAGGTGAGCAAACAGGCAAATGGTGGATGATAGTTGGTGGTCAGAGATTGATCTGCACTCAAAAGGAAAGTGATATGCTTGTAGATAGTGGGATCACAGAGGACAAATGGGGGGCAAACAGCAGGAGATCAGTGGGTAGCAAGGACTGCCTCACAGAGAAACAGTCTGACTCTGCTTAAATCCTGAGTCATGGAATGAGAAGAAATGTAGCTTCCCTCTCGTCCACCATCTTGGATCTCTCCTACACAGTAGTTTCAAATCTGACATCTCTATATTCTCTGAACCTATTAAACATTTTTTCATTTGCCTTCCTTTTTTAGAAACTTGTAAACAGAATATGTTTGAAAAGTACCTACTAAATTATCATCAAGGTCAATCAAGTGTATTTGCTTTCTTCAAATTAAATATATTCTCTCTTCTGTAATCTATCTATCTATATATATATGTATACACACACACATATATATATGAGTAAGAATAAATTTGTATAAGCATATGTATCACATATTGACTTCAGATTCTCCATCTTACCTGAAAAATTATGAATTCTGGCTTCCATGACTCATTTTTATATTCGATTAACCAAAATCGACATTTGACATCAGTCCACTCACAGACGTACAAAAAAGAAGCCTGAACTGGGCAGTTATGTATTCCTGTAATCAAAGCGACTTGGCAAACTGAGGCAGGAGGATCATAACTTCAAAGTCAGCCACAGCAGCTTTAGGGAGACCCTGTCTGAAAAAAAAATACAACCCCCCCCCAAAAAAAAAATGACTGGGGATATAGTTCAGTGGTTAAGCACCAATGCATTTAATCCCCAGTAAAAAAAAAAAAAAAAAAAAAAAAAAAAAAAAAAAAAGGAAAAAAAGGAAAGAAAGAAAGAAAGAAGAAAAAGAAAAATTTGTCATCACCAAAGAAAAGTATATTTTGGCTGCAATTTAGGCCATCTGAGGTTATAGACAGTGACTACACTTAAAGATTTTTTTCAAGTTGCATAATTGCTTACACATCAGAAAACTTGCTTAGAGGTAGCTTCATCTAATTGGTATGTACTATGTGCCATGGCAAAAGGAAAAATAATACGAAAATCTGTTCCCAGAGGTTTGGAAATTGCCATAAAGAAAATAAGAATTAACCATTTCCATCCACTATATTTAAGCAAATAAAAAACATGACTAGAGTGTAAATCATATGTTCTAGTTGGAAACTCTAAAAGTCATGTAAATGACTGGTAATTTTAGAAAATCATAGCATATTGGTGATGGAATATAAAGTATAAAGACATGATTTTCATAAAATATAATTGTGTGATCAAAGATTCTTGAGAGCAGAAACAATGCTGTTGTTTTGCAATGGTCACAAGAAAGCAGTAATTTTATAGCATTGGTGCTGACTGGTGGGGTGTTAATATGCTGTAGGGGAAAAGAGTATTCTTTTCCTTTCCACATGTTTTCTCCCTTGTCTTTTATACCATGATGTTTTCACTGTCTGCTTGATTCATTTATTCATCCATTCATTCATTTTGATGACTTCTCAATCAGATTGAGAAGATTTTCTTTTTTATTTGCCACTCTATAGCCAGCAGTGAGCAAAATACCTGTCTAATAGGGTCTGCACAATTAGTATTTGATAAATTTGCCTGGAAACTGCCCAATCTAACTAAATCATTTACTTCCAAGAAGCAGGCATCAGCATGACAATAAGGCATTTATATTAAATATAAGACAGTGATGTCTACTATACATGTGGTTCCTGGTAATTATACAGTATTCTAACCACTTATTCTCAGGTTCCATTCAAAAATACACAATGAGTAGACATAGTCATCCTATCCAAAAGTGTTTTCTACTATGAAAAGAATAATCCCTTGTGCATTCTTTTGTTTTGTTTTGAAAAAAATTAAAGTAAGGTTACTGGCACCTTGGTATTCTTTGTTTAAACAGAGACCTCTTATGAAAACAATCAGGTGATAGAGCAGATCAAAAATAAATACAAGCTGAAGTTGAAAAGATAAAACATAATAAAATTTCCATAATAACTCAATTAAATGGAATACAGCAGTGAACATTTTTATTGACATGTATTGATCATACATTTTTTTTTTTTTTTTTTTTTTTTATTTTATTTTTTTTACGTTTACATAGGGTAATGATGTTTATTATATTTTTCCCCTCCCCCCCACCCCTCCCACCCCTCCCACTCCTCCCACCCCTCTTTTCCCTCTACACAGTCCTTCTTTCCTTCATTCTTACTGCTCTCCTTAGCCTAACTCTAAACCTAACCCTAAACCTAATGCTAGCCCCTCCCACCCCCCATTATATGTCCTCATCCGCTTATCAGCGAGATCATTCGTCCTTTAGTTTTTTGAGATTGGCTTATCTCACTTAGCATGATATTCTCCAATTTCGACCATTTGCCTACAAATGCCATAATTTTATCATTCTTCATTGCGGAGTAATATTCCATTGTATAAATATGCCACAGTTTCTTTATCCATTCATCAACTGAAGGGCATCTAGGTTGGTTCCACAATCTGGCTATGGTGAATTGAGCAGCAATGAACATTGATGTGGCTGTATCTCTGTAGTATGCTGATTTTAAGTCCTTTGGGTATAGGCCAAGGAGTGGGATAGCTGGGTCAAATGGTGTTTCCATTCCAAGCTTTCTGAGGAATCTCCACACTGCTTTCCAGAGTGGTTGCACTAATTTGCAACCCCACCAGCAATGTATGAGTGTTCCTTTTTCACCACATCCTCGCCAACACCTATTGTTGCTTGTATTCTTGATAATCGCCATTCTAATTGGGGTGAGATGAAATCTTAGGGTAGTTTTGATTTGCATTTCCCTTATTACTAGGGATGTTGAACATTTTTTCATATATCTGGTGATTACTTGTACATCTTCTTCTGTGAAGTGTCTGTTCATTTCCTTAGCCCATTTGTTGATTGGATTATTTGTATTCTTCGTGTAGAGTTTTTTGAGTTCTTTATAGATTCTGGAAATTAGCGCTCTATCTGAGGTATGGTTGGCAAAGATATTCTCCCACTCTGTAGGCTCTCTCTTCACATTTCTGATAGTTTCCTTTGCTGAGAGAAAGCTTTTTAGTTTGAATCTATCCCAGTTGTTTATTCTTGCTTTTATTTCTTGTGCTATGGGAGTCCTGTTAAGGAAATCTGATCCTGAGCCAACAAGTTGAAGATTTGGACCTACTTTTTCTTCTATAAGATGCAGGGTCTCTGGTCTGATTCCGAGGTCCTTGATCCATTTTGAGTTGAGTTTTGTGTAGGGTGAGAGATAGGGGTTTAGTTTCATTCTATTGCATATAGTTTTCCAGTTTTCCCAGCACCATTTGTTGAAGAGGCTATCTTTTCTCCATTGCATATTGTTGGAACCTTTGTCTAGTATGAGAAAATTGTATTTATTTGGGTTTGTGTCCATGTCCTCTATTCTGTACCATTGATCTACCTGTCTATTTTGGTACCAATACCATGCCGTTTTTGTTACTATTGCTTTGTAGTAGAGTTGAAGATCTGGTATTGCAATACCCCCTGCTTCGCTCTTGCTACTGAGGATTGCTTTAGCTATTCTAGGTTTTTTATTCTTCCAGATGAATTTCATAATTGCTTGCTCTATTTCTGCAAGGTACATCATTGGGATTTTAATTGGAATTGCATTGAATCTGTATAGCACTTTAGGTAGTATAGCCATTTTGACGATATTAATTCTGCCTATCCAGGAACATGGGAGATCTTTCCATCTTCTAAGGTTTTCTTGAATTTCTTTCTTTAGTGTTCTGTAGTTCTCATTGTAGAGGTCTTTCACCTCTTTTGTGAGATTGATTCCCAAGTATTTTATTTTTTTCGATGCTATTGTGAATGGAGTAGTTTTCCTAATTTCTCTTTCTGAAGATTCATCACTTATGTATAAAAATGCGTTGGATTTATGAGCATTGATCTTGTAACCTGCTACTTTACTGAATTCACTTATGAGTTCTAAAAGTTTTCTGGTGGAATTTCCAGGTTCCTCTAAATATATAATCATGTCATCAGCGAACAGGGATAGTTTGAGTTCTTCTTTTCCTATTCGTATCCCTTTAATTTCTTTGGTTTGTCTAATTGCTCTGGCTAGAGTCTCAAGGACGATGTTGAATAGAAGCGGTGAAAGAGGGCATCCCTGCCTTGTTCCAGTTTTTAGGGGGAACGCTTTCAGTTTTTCACCATTTAGAATGATATTAGCCATGGGCTTAGCGTAGATGGCCTTTATAATGTTTAGGAATGTTCCCATTACCCCAATTTTTTCTAGTGTTTTGAGCATGAAGGGATGCTGTATTTTATCAAATGCTTTTTCTGCATCTATTGAAATAATCATGTGATTCTTAACTTTAAGTCTGTTGATATGGTGAATGACATTTATTGATTTCCGAATGTTGAACCAACCTTGCATCCCTGGGATAAAACCCACTTGATCGTGGTGCACTATCTTTTTAATATATATTTGTATGCGATTTGCTAAAATTTTGTTGAGAATTTTTGCATCGATGTTCATTAAGGATATTGGTCTGAAATTTTCTTTCCTTGATGTGTCTCTGTCTGGTTTAGGTATCAGGGTGATATTGGCTTCATAGAACGAGTTTGGTAGGGTTCCCTCCTCTTCTATCTCATGGAATAGTTTGAGGAGTATTGGAATGAGCTCTTCTTTAAAGGTTTTATAGAACTCGGCTGAGAACCCATCTGGTCCTGGACTTTTCTTTGTTGGTAGGCTTTTGATGACCTCTTCTATTTCATTGCTTGAAATTGGTTTATTTAAGTTGTGTATGTCCTCCTCGTTCAGTTTAGGTAGTTCATATGTCTCTAGAAATTTGTTGATGTCTTCAAGGTTTTCTGTTTTGTTGGAGTATAGATTTTCGAAATAGCTTCTAATTATGTTTTGTATTTCACTCGTGTCTGTTGTGATGTTTCCTTGTTCATTCCGAATTTTAGTAATTTGAGTTTTCTCCCTCTTTCTCTTTGTTAGTGTGGCTAAGGGTTTATCAATTTTATTTATTTTTTCAAAGAACCAACTATTTATTTTATTAATTTTTCCGATTGTTTCTTTTGTTTCGATTTCGTTGATTTCGGCTCTGATTTTAACTATTTCCTGTCTTCTACTACTTTTGGTATTGGTCTGCTCTTCTTTTTCTAGTGCTTTGAGCTGTAGTGTTAACTCGTTTATTTGTTGATTTCTACTTCTTTTTTTGAATGCACCCCATGAAATAAATCTTCCTCTAAGTACTGCTTTCATAGTGTCCCAGAGATTTTGATATGATGTGTCTTTGTTCTCGTTTACTTCTAAGAATTTTTTTATTTCCCTCCTGATGTCTTCTGTTATCCATTCATCATATAATAGTGTATTATTTAGTCTCCAGGTATTGGAGAAGTTTCTGTTTTTTATTCTGTCATTTATTTCTAATTTCAATCCATTATGATCTGATAGAGTACAAGGTAGTATCTCTATCTTCTTGTATTTACTAACAGTAGCTTTGTGGCATAAAATATGGTCTATTTTAGAGAAGGATCCATGTGCTGCTGAGAAGAAAGTGTATTCATTCTTTGTTGGATGGTATATTCTATATATGTCCGTTAAGTCTAAATTGCTGATTGTGTTGTTGAGATCTATAGTTTCTTTATTCAATTTTTGTTTGGACGATCTATCCAGTGATGAGAGAGGTGTGTTAAAATCGCCTAGTATTATTGTGTTGTGGTCTATTTGATTTCTGGAATTGAGAAGGATTTGTTTGACGTACGTGGATGAGCCAATGTTCGGGGCATAGATATTTATGATTGTTATGTCTTGCTGATTTATGCTTCCCTTAAGCAGCATGTAATGTCCTTCTTTATCCCTTCTGACTAGTTTTGGTTTGAAGTCCACATTATCTGAGATGAGGATGGATACTCCAGCTTTTTTGCTGTGTCCGTGTGCATGGTATGTTTTTCCCCATCCTTTCACCTTTAGTCTATGGGTGTCTTTTTCTATGAGATGTGTCTCTTGCAGGCAGCATATTGTTGGATTTTTCTTTTTAATCCAATCTGCCAGTCTGTGTCTTTTGATTGATGAATTCAGGCCATTAACATTCAGGGTTATTATTGTGATATGATTTGTATTCCCAGTCAATGGACTCATATTTGTTTTTGACATGATTTGGTTTCTCCTTTATTTGGCTATTCCTTTAGGCTAGCGCCTCCTGTTGCTGATTTGCATCGTTGTTTTTCATCTCTTCCTCATGGAATATTTTGCTGAGAATGTTCTGTAATGCTGGCTTTCTTTTTGTAAATTCCTTTAGCTTTTGTTTATCATGGAAGGATCTTATTTCATCGTCAAATTTGAAGGTAAGTTTTGCTGGGTATAAGATTCTTGGTTGGCATCCATTTTCTTTCAGGGCTTGGTATATGTTGTTCCAGGCCCTTCTAGCTTTTAGGGTCTGGATTGAAAAATCTGCTGATATTCTTATTGGTTTCCCTCTGAATGTAATTTGATTCTTTTCTCTCGCGGCCTTTAAAATTCTGTCTTTATTTTGTATGTTAGGTATTTTCATAATAATGTGCCTTGGTGTGGGTCTGTTGTAATTTTGTATGTTTGGAGTTCTATAAGCCTCTTGTACTTGGTTTTCCATTTCGTTCTTCAGATTTGGGAAATTTTCTGTTATTATTTCATTGAATAGATTGTTCATTCCTTTGGTTTGTTTCTCTAAGCCTTCCTCAATCCCAATAATTCTCAAATTTGGCCTTTTCATGATATCCCATAGTTCTTGGAGATTCTGTTCATGATTTCTTACCATCTTCTCTGTTTGTTCCACTTTGTTTTCAAGGTTAAATATTTTGTCTTCAATGTCTGAGGTTCTGTCTTCCAGGTGTTCTATCCTATTGGTTATGCTTTCTATGGAGTTTTTAACTTGGTTTATTGTTTCCTTCATTTCAAGGATTTCAGTTTGGTTTTTTTTCAGTATCTCTAACTCTTTATTGAAATGATCTCTTGCTTCCCGTATTTGGTCTTTTAACTGTTGATTGGTGCGATCATTTAATGCCTGCATTTGCTCTTTCATCTCCTCCTTCAATGCCTGCATTTGCTCTTTCATCTCCTCATTAGCTTCCCTGATCGTTTTAATTACGTACATTCTGAACTCCCTTTCTGACATTTCTTCTGCTGTGCTGTCATTGGGTTTTATTGATGTAGTATCTAGGTTTGTTTGGGACATTTTCTTCCCTTGTTTTCTCATAATGGTCAGTTGTCAGTGGGACCCTGAGATGTTGCAGTTTTCCACTATTGGCTTATAGTGTCCCAGTAGATTTCCAGTGTATCACCTCCCAGCCTTCAGTAGCCTGATGTCTTGGAGGAATCTGATAAAGCAGCTCATTCGAAGAATACTGCCCCTAGCCCCCTACTGGTTCCACGTTTTGGAACTGGCTCTGTGCGGAAATGCTCTCACTGTGGGCCTGCACCGTGTAGCTGGCCGTGTGGGAAGAGCCCACTGCCGGAGTGTGGAAGACTACCTTGGGAAGACTCAAGCTGCCCTGCCCGGCTCTGCTAAGCCACCTCTATCTGGGCCTGCCACCCGGGCTGAGCTTTACCCATTGGGCAGACTCACCCGTGGCTCCACTTCAGTCCGAGTCTCTCAATGCCTCCCCTTCTTAACTCCTGGGTTGTGGAGCGACCGGAGGTGCAGTCTCCCTCTAGGCCGCCATCTTGGATCGCCCCGTGAAGAGAGCCCGCAGCCGGAGTGGGCAGAGCCGCCTGAAGAGGTCTCCGGCTGCCCTGCCCTTATCCCTGAGGCTGACTGCAGATCGAGGCTCTCCGCTGGTTCTTTGCAGGAGTACACTGCACTGCAGGGGCTCCGGGACTCGGAGCGTGCTCTGTTCAGACAGGCTCTCACTAGGGGGCCAGTTCCGTTCCGAGAACCTGGAGAAGCTGGCTGTGTGGGCGGGGCCCACCGCCGGAGTGCGCAGGACTGCCTGTGGATGACTCTAGCTGCCCTGCCCGGCTCCGATAAGCCACCTCTATCTGGGCCTGCCACCCGGGCCGAGCTTTACCCAGTGGGTAGACTCACCCGTGGCTCCACTTCAGTCCGAGTCTCTCAATGCCTCCCCTTCTTAACTCCTGGGTTGTGGAGCGACCGGAGGTGCAGTCTCCCTCTAGGCCGCCATCTTGGATCGCCCCGTGAAGAGAGCCCGCAGCCGGAGTGGGCAGAGCCGCCTGAAGAGGTCTCCGGCTGCTCTGCCCTTATCCCTGAGGCTGACTGCAGATCGAGGCTCTCCGCTGGTTCTTTGCAGGAGTACACCGCACTGCAGGGGCTCCGGGACTCGGAGCGTGCTCTGTTCAGACAGGCTCTCACTAGGGGGCCAGTTCCGTTCCGAGAACCTGGAGAAGCTGGCTGTGTGGGCGGGGCCCACCGCCGGAGTGCGCAGGACTGCCTGTGGATGACTCTAGCTGCCCTGCCCGGCTCCGATAAGCCACCTCTATCTGGGCCTGCCACCCGGGCCGAGCTTTACCCAGTGGGCAGACTCACCCGTGGCTCCACTTCAGTCCGAGTCTCTCAATGCCTCCCCTTCTTAACTCCTTGGTTGTGGAGCGACCGGAGGTGCAGTCTCCCTCTAGGCCGCCATCTTGGATCGCCCCGTGAAGAGAGCCCGCAGCCGGAGTGGGCAGAGCCGCCTGAAGAGGTCTCCGGCTGCTCTGCTCTTATCCCTGAGGCTGACTGCAGATCGAGGCTCTCCGCTGGTTCTTTGCAGGAGTACACTGCACTGCAGGGGCTCCGGGACTCGGAGCGTGCTCTGTTCAGACAGGCTCTCACTAGGGGGCCAGTTCCGTTCCGAGAACCTGGAGAAGCTGGCTGTGTGGGCGGGGCCCACCGCCGGAGTGCGCAGGACTGCCTGTGGATGACTCTAGCTGCCCTGCCCGGCTCCGATAAGCCACCTCTATCTGGGCCTGCCACCCGGGCCGAGCTTTACCCAGTGGGCAGACTCACCCGTGGCTCCACTTCAGTCCGAGTCTCTCAATGCCTCCCCTTCTTAACTCCTGGGTTGTGGAGCGACCGGAGGTGCAGTCTCCCTCTAGGCCGCCATCTTGGATCGCCGATCATACATTTTAAAGGGATACAATGTGACATTTTTATTATGAATCCTATTCCAACTCTTAACAACTGAATTCTTGTTTTCAAAAAGTTTCTCCTAGGTATTCCATCACTCAACCTTGGAGTTAAGGGAATGTTTTAAAGTGATTTGAATTTTAACTCTAACTATTGAAGTCATTTTAAAATTGAGTGTTTGATTCTACCTTGATTAGCATGTCTCCTCACACATATGTGCAAAAATCAGCAAGTAGATATTACTGATTACCTCATTATTTACTGAATAATCCCTAAATTTGAAATGAAATCAATGACCACAATTCCAAGATGAGAGTACTGCAATGCAATAAATTGTACAAATGCCTTCCTTTGGAGAAGACAATGCAAAGTGAGGTAAATCACCAAATGAAATGCAAGATGGAATATTTATGTGGGTGGAGTGAGCTTACTAATTGACATGCTTATTTTCCTTATTCTTCTTCCATATCACTATTTCTTTGTGCTTCTGGACAATAAATTTCTCATTTTCTAGTCTTCTTATCTACAACATAAAACCTATCCAGTTCTCACTTACTTTGTTATCATTACAGCAGCCATGCAAAAAGGGACCAAAGTCAATTTTTATTTAATCTAGCCTGCTATAAATACACACCCTTGCTTGACAAGAAACATAGACACTGTTATCTCTTTCAGACACTATAAAATCCCCATACTTAACAGCTTGCAGGTGTCAGAATGGAAATATCATATGACAAATTGCATGTTTGCAGGAAGAAGATGTTCAATTGCAATAAATATAATGTCTACCACCTAAGAGATGGGATATAAGCAGAATACCTTGACTCAGGGGAATACTGTCTAAGACACAGAGTATAGCAACAGTCATAAAATATTAAGTATCATTATGAAAAAGAGTATAGAGGTATCCTTTTAATTAAATCTTTTGTAATACTACCAAATCAAGATATTCAGTTCTGATTTCAATTTGATAGTAAGGAAACCCTTTATCATAATTTTTATAAATATTCTTGACTATGTTTAATAAGTTTCTTGTAAATAATGCTTTTTTTTGCAGTAACATATAAACTTTGATTTTTTAAGTTGGTGTTTTAAAATCCTACATATCCGTGCAATTGATGAGTAATTTCTCTGATAAGCATCACAGACACATTACAATTGCCAAGCATGCCTACTATTTCAGAGTTTGGTACATATACATACACAAGGCACGTGTGTGTATGTGTGTGTGTGTGTGTGTGTGTGTGTGTGTGTGTGTATGTGTGTGTGTGTGTGTTTGCCATGTGAGTATATATATTATAGATGCTTAGTAACTAACCCTAGAACCCTAGTTTAGTTTTGGTGAGTTGCTTTTCTTTCCATATTTTTTTTCCTTTCTAATAGTACCTGATGAGGTCACTGAGGGTAAGAAATGAAACACTTGACCTAAGAGCAGAGGTTCTGGTTCAGGCACAAACCATTCATTTGCTTATCAGACAAACCTGTGGCATCAAAGACCCTAGTGGAGATGCACCAGCTACATAATCACCACTCAGTGATTCAAAGTCTGACCTCAGAGGGTCAAGACAAAACGTCTTTAAGCATCATAAGACCTTGCAGTTCAGAGAAGAGTGTAGCAGCATTTGTTTTCTAAGTTAGTTTACAATGTTCACAAACTATTGAGATTCAATAGTCAGTTTCTCTTATTAAATTCACTATTAGCACATTAAAAACTCATGCTAGTTGAAACCCTTGTCCTCATGTAAGTTATAATGAAAGGACTTTTTAAAATTTATATTAGATATGCCTTCTATATGTTTTCACGTCAGTTAATAAAATCCATGTTAGCTAAAGTAAGATAATATAATTTGAGAAACTGAATTTCCTGTTCTTCATGATATTTTCATAGATTTACAGAAAAAAATTAGCCAAGAGATATATTGGGAATGCTTTGATAGATTGGCAACTGTGTGGAATTGAATGTGGATGATGGATTCCTATAGATGGAATTAGCATTTAGATATTTTGACATTTTAAGGAGCATTAATCTTTGGAGATTATACTTTCTCTTGAAATTAAATCTTATTTACAAAAGTTTTTAAATTTTGCCCATTTTGAGAAAGATATAAAATTACCTATTTCCTGCCTTCATGTATATGTGTACCTATGTGCCTGTGTATGTGTGTGTGTGTGTGTGTGTGTGTGTATGTGCATTTGTGTGTGTGGAGAGAGATTATATCATTCATTACAATTTATTTTCAATTACCTTGAAGGGGATTCTTCCTCATTTATTCTAGTGCCCATAATTGGTGTTAAATAAATGTTTGATGTAGTATACATAATATTCTCTGACTAGTATACATAATATTCTCTGACTAGTATACATAATATTCTCTGACACTTGAATACATGACATGCTCACTCAGCTTGAGCAACAGATGAAGGGACCCCTCAATATTTCCTAAGTGTAGTAGACATGGCTCCTCAGAGCTCTGGAGCTCACTGGCATCTATGCATGTAAGTTATAATGCATGTAAGAAATGAAACTCATTTCTTATGCTTTTCTTCATGTCCCCCACTTTGCTCTTTTATCTCTACTGATTATCTCTGATCAGATGTCACACAATCAGTGAGATCTCACCTGATTACCATATTATTAATATCAGTGCACCTTCCCCATCCTCTCATATCACTATTTATCTGTTTATCCATGTACCTCTATCATTGGATTAAATTAATATTTTATTCTCTGTGTCTTCTTTCTTCTGGAACACTGGTATGTAAACTCCATGAAAGTGACATCTTTTTTTTAATATACTAACTTATTATTATTTTTTTTTGATTCATTGTACATAAATTGGGTACGACTTTCATTTCTCTGGTTGTACAAAAAGTAGAGTCACACCTTTTGTGGAATTACACATGTACATAGGGTAATGATGTTTGTCTCATTCCATTATCTTTTCTTACCCCCTCTCCTCACCCCTCATTCCCCTCTATACAATCCATCCTTCCTCCATTCTTCCCTTACCCCTTATCTGATTAGTGGATGATGACACATCATCCACTAATCAGAGAAATCATTCAACCTTTGTTTTTGTAGTATTGGTTTATCTCACTTAGCATGATATTCTCCAACTGCATCCATTTGTCTGCAAATGCCATAATTTTATTCTTCTTTATGGCTGAATAATATTCCATTGTGTATATATACCAGTTTCTTTGTCCATTCATCTATTGAAGGGCATCTAGGTTGGTTCCACAATCTAGCTATTATGAATTGAGCTGCTATAAGCATTGATGTGACTGCATCACTGTAATATGCTGATTTTAAGTCCTTTGGGTATAGGCCAAGGAGTGGGATAGTTGGGTCAAATGGTAGTTCCATTCCAAGTATTCAAAGGAATCTCCATACTGCTTTCCAGAGTGGTTGCACCAATTTACAACCCCAGCAGCAAAATATGAGTGTACCTTTTTCTCCACATCCTCGCCAATACCTATTTTTGCTTGTATTCTTGATAGTAGTCATTCTAATTGGGGTGAGATGAAGTTGTAGGGTGATTTTGATTTACATTTCTCTTATTACTAGACATGTTGAGTATTTTTTCATATATCTGTTGATTGCTTATAGATCTTCTTCTGTGAGGTGTCTGCTCATTTCCTTAGCCCATTTATTGATTGGGTTATTTGGATTCTTGGTGTAAAGTTTCTTGAGTTCTTTATAAATTCTGGAGATTAGTGCTCTAACTGAAGTACATGTAGTGAAGATTTTCTCCCACTCTGTAGGCTCTCTCCACATTGTTGATTGTTTCCTTTCCTGAGAAAAAGCTTTTCAGTTTGAATCTATCCCATTTATTGATTTCTGCTTTTATTTCTTGTGCTTTGGGAGTCTGTTAAGGAAGTCTGATCCTAAGTCAACATGAAGATTTGGGCCTACTTTTTGTTCTATAAGGTGCAGGGTCCCTGGTCTAATTCCTAGGTCCTTGATTCATTTTGTGTTGAGTTTTGTGCAGGGTGAGAGATAGGGGTTTAATTTCATTTTGCGGCATATGAATATCCAGTTGAAGAGACTTTTTTCTCCATTGTATGTTTTTGACATCTCTGTCTTGTATAAAAAACTGTATTTATGTGGGTTTGTCTCTGTGTCCTCTATTCTGTACCATTGGTCTACCAGTCTCTTTTGGTGCCAGTACCAAGCCATTTTTGTTACTATTACTCTGTAGTACAGTTGAAGGTCAGGTATTGTGGTACCTCCTGCTTCCATCTTCCTACTACGGATTACTTTGGCTATTCTGGGACACTTATTCTTCCAAGTGAATTTCATAATTTTTTTCTCTATTTGTAACATCTTCTAAATGAAGTATTTTCAGAGCTAATACGACAATCTGGCACACTCCAATACTATGTTTCAATGGATGCAATATTATTTTATTTCTTATAATCTCAATTTATATGTAAAGACCTACAAGAATTCCCCCAATATTCTCTAGTTTGACCCAAGTTTTGTTTATACTTCAGTTTTTTGGAGTCATCTGTTCCTTATGCCATGTAGAGTTCTCTCATTCATGGTCTCACTTGGGCAGTGGCAATTTCCTTTGAGCCTTCTCCTATTTTCCATCTGCTTTAGGGCCACCACCTGCAGATCTCTGCACTTGTATCACATTTTCCTTGCAATGCTATCATTTTCCACACCAATACACTAACAGCCATTGCCACAGATTATTTGCCACCTGTTCTTCTGATATTTTAGTTATCAAAATGTTTTGCTAATTTTTATTTTACATTCTTTTTGTAATTATAAATGGATGGAATGTGAGACGATAAGTGAAAATAACTGCAAACCTTAAGAGAAATACTAGGGAAGAGGCAGTATGAATTCACATTAGCAGTTGACTAGCATCTGTTGATTTAGAGAACTTTGGTTTCTAGAAATTTCATTTGATGATGCAATCAATTTTGGTTTGTAAACAAGTCCAGAAAAACTCCAAATGTATTCTCTTAATGCTCAAACATATTGTTTATAAGGTAGAGCTGAGTAAAACTCAATACATTCATTGATCCAATTCTTTTCTCTCCCATTACATTCAGATCAATAAGCTCTCCATGTTAACACTGAAATTTTCACTGACGAGCAGAGCACAATTTTTGTAGTAGTTTCAATAAATTCTTTTAGCAATTTTTAAAAAATATTCTTCCATTTTATTTTCCTTATCTTCCAGAGTTTAGGTACTGAGGAAGACTGACACATTGGACCACAATCCATTTAATTCCAGGACATTTTTTTTTCAGAAAGAGAGCCATTCTGATGTCAGAATTTTTTATTATGTTTTTCTCCTATTCACATCTCTGTAACTATTTGTCAAAAAGTTATTAAGTGGGTACAAAAAAATCTACAGATTTGCTGAAAAAGCAATATACCAATAGATTTCTTCAGTAGTATCACTAGTGGCTTTTACCTTTGACTTCTTACTTTAAGTTTTACCAGATTTCCAGGATGTTTCTAAGGTACTTGCTCTCTTACACACTTAAAGGAGCAACTCACTTTGTGACAGATATCTTCTTGGACAATCTTAATTTTTTAAAATATCCTCCAACAACTTTCAAGTGAGAATGAACAATTTATTTTATGACTTAAAAATTGTGATTAATTATTTATTCACTTCACTTATTAGTATTTCAAGGGTTCCATGACTGTAAAACAAAGTGATTTAATCTGTATGAGATATAAAAATTATTATACAGGGTTCATAGTCACAAAGAATTTATGAAATAATCAGGAAGATACGAGCTATATATAGAAAAAAGTGAAAGCAACAATTAAGAGTAGCACATGCAATAAATGATACTACTGCTAAGTGCTTCATTTGTTCACAGGAAGAGAGCTTTAAATGACTGAATAATTTTAAAAATATTTTTTGAGTCATACCAGAGGTCTTAGAGAGTGGGAAGTATCTCCATACCCAACAGAAGAGTGAAAACCAAGGTAGATGCATGGAGTGGAAGGAGAGTTGCATTTCAGTAGGCAAAAGGAGTGAAGTGAGCATTGTAGGGGATGGGAAAGTGTAATAGGAAGAGTAAACACTTCATGCCACAAATAATACAGAAACAAGTCTAGTTGTAATAGGTTTCCATTCAGATAATGTAGGATATAAATTTGGAGATATAGCTATACCTACCAGTTTCTTGATTTTCATTGACTCAGCATTTACACCAACCTGTATTCTTCCTAAAATATAAGTTAATCCATATATAAGCATTTCTCCTAAGTCAGCTGTTAAGTGTGGACTTTTGAAGAAGACATGAAAAGGGTGTCTGTGTAACGGTATAGACAGGCAACAGTATCTAAGCCCAGTAGGGAACTACTATTCTACTCTCTTTCTATGAGATCAACTTTTTTATTCCACTTAAGATTCAAATACTGAGTGCCCTTAGTATCAATAGGGGACCAATTCCAGGACAACTCACAAATGCCAAAATTTATAGATGCTCAAGTTCATAATAAAAAATAGGGGGTTTCAAGATGGCGGACTAGAGGGTGGCTGCATTTCATGTTGTTCCAGGACACAGGATTCAAAAGAGGAGATAGTGAGAGACTTGGGACCAACTCAAAGCCGCCGGGTGAGTCTCTCCCGTTGGGGAGGCGTCCCGGATGGGGCGGTAGCCCTGGAACGCAGGGAACTTTGTGAAGTAGAGTTGCCCAACGAGACACCCCTCCCCCTGCTGGAGCAGTGAACTCGGACAACTGGGAGCATCCTAGAGGAGGCTGCTCAGCACAGCGCTTGGACTCGGGGCAACCACTGGGCCTCCAGGTGGCTGCCAAGAGGAGGAGCTGCATGGCGAGCTGTTTGGACTCAGAATGATCGCTTCTGAACACCGGGGCCTGCCCGGAGAAGGAAGAGGAACAGGCGGGTCACTTGGTCTGGGAGTGACTGCCTAGGGCTATGGGCGGTTGGTGGGAGGAGGAGACTCAAAGTGAGTTGCTTGGACTCCTAGTGACCGAGTCTGAACACCGGGCGGCTGTCCAAAGGAAGAGGTGTGTGGCGGGTCACTGGGACTCAGAGCGACTGTACAGGTCACCAGGTGGCGGCTCAGAGGAGGGGCCCCATAGCCAGGTGATTAGGTGCAGAGCAGGGTCCCAGGACCTAGGCAACGTCTTGGTGGAAGAGCCCCACAGAGACATGCTTACAGCGGAGCAAAGTTTCCAGGACTGTGGGCAGATTCTCTGAGGAGAGGCAACCTAAGGAGACTCGTCTGTGAAGGGTGAGGCTCCCAGGCCCAGGAGGTAGGTCCGGGCCCCTGGGAATGTTGCAGAGGAAGGCAACCCAGCCCAGGCTGTAGTTGTAGATTTCGGAGAACCTCTAGGAGGGGAACTGACCAGTGAGACCTCCCCACCGGGTGATTCTTCCCTGCCCAGTGAGGTTTTCCCACAAGGACGGTAAAACCAAAGACACGGGCCCAAACAGGCCTTGCCTCAGCCCGCAGCCTAAGTCCCCTTTGGATGACCATTGGCCAACAAGTGGAGGCACCTCTGCCCACTAGCAGGGAATATACCCCACCTGAAGGTCAACACCCCCAGAGAGGCAGCTTCCTTGTGGAGCACAACATTATCAACTTCCTCCAAGACTTCAGGCTACTGAAGGATAAGAGGGGTTATACTAGCAATCTTCAGGGACATTATAAGTCAATAGAGGAAATCTGCAATATCTTAGCGGTCCACTGATACCTGAACAATATGAGAAAACAAGGGAAGAAAATACCCCAAACAAATCTAGATGTTACATCAATAAAATCCAATGACAGCATGGCAGAAGAAATGACAGAAAGGGAGTTCAGAATGTACATAATTAAAATGATCAGGGAAGCAAACGATGAGGCATTGAATGATGAGATGAAAGAGCAAATGCAGGCATTGAATGATCACACCAATTGACAGTTAAAAGAGCAAATATAGGAAACAAAAGACCATTTCAATAAAGAGTTAGAGATATTGAAAAAAAAAAAAAAAACAGAAATCCTTGAAATAAAGGAAACAATAAACCAAATTAAGAACTCCATAGAAAGCATAACCAATAGGATAGAACACCTGGAAGACAGAACCTCAGATATTGAAGACAAAATATTTAACCTTGAAAACAAAGTTGAGAGGTTCAAGATGGCGGACTAGAGGGCGGCTGCATTTCATGTTGCTCCAGGACTCAAGATTCAAAAGAGGAGATAGTGACTTGGGACCAACTCAAAGCCACCGGGTGAGTTTCTCCCATAGGGGAGACATCCCCGATGGGGCAGTAGCCCCGGAATGCAGAGAACTTTGTGAAGTAGAGTGACTCGGCGGGTCGCCCCTCCCCCGCCAGAGCAGTAAACACGGACAGCATAGCGGAGCGAAAAATGGCGGATTGAAGTTTCCGGGACCGCGGGCAGATTCTCTAACCTAAGGAGACTCGTCTGTGAAGGGTGAGGCTCCCAAGCCCAGGAGGGAGGTCCGGTTCCCCTGGGAATGTTGCCTGCGAAGGCTGCCCTGCCCAGGCGGCAAGACACACCTCCCCCGCCGGAGCAGTGAACTCGGAAAGCGGGGAACTTTGCAAAGGAGGTTGTGCGACACACCGCTTGGTTTTGAAGCGATCTGCCAGGGCTCCAGCGGCTGCCAGAGAAAGAGTGGCTGCCAGAGAAAGAGAACGTTGCCCGCGAAGGCTGCCCTGCCCAGGCGGCGAGTTGTTTGGATCCAGCAACAGCCTGAGCAACGAGGAGGGGACTGCCCAGAGGAGGTGGAGGTACGCAGTGAGTGGCTTGGTCTCCAAGCGCCCACACAGAGCACCGGGTGGCTGTCTGGAGGAAGAGACGAGCGACGGGTCACTGGGGCTTGGAACATATGTACGAGGCTCCAAGTGACTGGTCAGAGGGCGGGTCACATAGCCAGGCGATTAGGTGCATAGCAAGGTCCGGTCCAGGGACCTAGGCACCTTTTCTTGAATGAACTACACAGAGACAAGCTGAGGGGCGAAGTGAAGGTTCCAGGACTTCGGGCAGCTTCTCTAAGAAGGGACAACCTAAGGAGACTCGTCTACGAAGGGTGAGGCTCCCAGGCCCAGGAGAGCTACACAGAGACCAGCTGAGGGGTGGAGCGAAGGTTCCAGGACTTCGGGCAGCTTCTCTGAGGAGGGGCCACCTAAGGAGACTCGTCTGCAAAGGGCAGGGCTCCCAAGCCCAGGAGGTAGGTCCAGGCCCCTGGAAAAGTTGCTTGGGAAGGCTGCCCTGCCCAAGCGGTAGTTGTGGACTGAGGGGAACCTCTAGGAGGGGAACGGACTAGGGAGACCTCCCCACCGGGTGGGTCTTCCCCAAGGAGTGAGGTTTTCCCACAAAGACGGTAAAACCAGAGACACAGGCCCAAACAGGCACTGCCTCAGCCCGCAGTCTAGTTCCCCTTTGGATGACCATTGGTCAACAAGTAGAGGCACCTCTGCCCTCTAGCAGGGAATATACCCCACCTGAAGACCACCACCCCTAGAGAGGCAGCTACCTAGGGG